>NC_053200.1:5000000-7500000 GCF_905163445.1 Pararge aegeria | reverse complement strand
AGGTCAAACAAAGGCGTCACACTGAACAATTTATAAAGAGTTAGCTTTAGTTAGTTTGAAATCGTAAATTTGGCTCGTTGTCGACGCTCTGTCGCCAAACAAAGTGTGCTATTTTAGAAAATCATTGCGCAGCAGTTTGAAGTTTCCAATGTTTTTAAAGTTTAAATGAAGGTTTGCTTAAAAGTAGTTCGTTAGTGATCCTTGCTTTTTTGGTATACCAATAATAAATAAACATACTAAGGCAATAAACATCTCGCCATCTAGCCCCAAAGGAAGCGTAGCTTGTGGTATGGGTACTAAGATGACTGATGAATATTTTAATGAATAATATGCATAAATACTTATAATATACATATAAACACCCAGCACTGAAAAAAATCATTTTCATCACACAATAATTTTTCAGTTTTGGTAATCGAACCGTTACATTTTTAAACCCGGGCGCAAAAACGACGGGGTGTTATGAGTTTGACGTGTCTTTGTGTGATTGCGTCTGTATGTAGCATCGTAGAGGTCCAACAGATGAACCGATTTTGGTTTTCTTTGAAAGGTGAACTAGTCGGGGGTGTTCTTAGCTATGTTTGATAAAAATCCAAAATGGCCGCCACCACAAAATGGCGTATTATATATTTTTTCACAACTCCCTCAATATAGGTATTAAATGAAAGGGCTTGACTAGTAGAATACCATACACTAGGATAAATTACCAATACAAGATGGCCGCCAACACAAAATGGCTATTACATTTTTTTTCACAATTCCCTCATTATTGGTATCAAATAAAAGCTTGCCTAGCGATTTAGTATAGAGCTTGGTTAGTTCTATAATAAATCTCAAATCCAAGACGGTCGTCACCAGAAAATGGTGAGTTACATTTATTAACTTTCCGTCGAGGGTATTTAAAAAAAAATATTTAAAGTAATGAATAATTGGTCTAAATAAGACCAATCACGGCCGCGCCGCGCTGTTTTAAGCGTTGCCCAGGCATAGTCGACTCATCGACAGTGCAATGTCACGCAAAATTTCCTTACTATGAATGGCTGAACGGCACCTGGTCTTTGAAATAGCCTTCATATAAACTATATTATTATTTTGATTATTAACAGACTAGTTCTTTGGTACTTTACTTGTTTATAGGATAACAATGACCGAGTGAAACCGGCTAAAAATGGATGTTTATAAATGTGGCCAGTGGCTCGACCCAGAAACACTCAACTTTACTCTCTCGGAGAAAATTATTTATTCTTTAATTTTTAGGTAGGTACACCAAAGTGAGTGGCTCGCAAATTAATGAAAATTGAAATTTCCCCTAAAATATATTTTAATTTGTAAGTGTCCTTCAATATTTTAGAATTGAGAGAGGTCAAACAAGGGTCCCTAAAGCTCCATCCTAAACAGTTTTGTTTAATAAAGGGTCAAGTTTGATTGCCTGAAGAATTGTTAAATTCTGAAAATTTTTACGGTCTAGACTTCGAAACAATTATTAAAAGGTCTAATACTCTACTCTACGTAATTCTCTATTAAGACGGATAATGATTATAATGTGATCATTAAAACATATCACAATTTATAAACTATCTGTTTACCACGTCTAAGATTTTTTAATAATAATTTACGTTTTAAGCAATAAATATCACTTGCCATAATGGTGAAGCCAAAACTTTGAGTGGAAACCTGAATGCTTCAAACTCTCCTAGTTTTCCATAATGTTCTCAAGAGGTGTATGTGAGTGTGTGAGTGTTTCGGTCCGTGGTGTAGTAGTTGGATGTATCCTTAGCTATGTTCGATGAAAATCGGTCGAAGATGGCCGCCGCTACAAAATGGCAGATTAAATATTTTTTCACAACTACCTCAGTATGGATATCAAATGAATGAAATGAATGATTATTTAGTAGAATACTATAATTCAATAAAAGTTTCAAATCCAAGATGGCTGCTACCACAAAATGGCGAATCAAATTTTCTTTAGAACTCCTTCAATATAGGAATATCAAATAAAAGAGCTTGACTAGTAGAATCATGTAGAATATATTATAGTCAGGGTTTTTTTTAAATTTTAATTTCAGTTATCATTCAGAGATAAGACCTCTACCCTATAGTAATTTGGGGGTTTATAATGATAAGAAATGGATTGGATTTGTCCGGTTGACAAAGATTATAGCAAATTAAGATTTCCTAATTAGTACCACTATATAGTTTTTCACTATCCATTTTTTTAACCTTATCTTCTTTATACAATAAAAACCCGCCAACCCACAGCATGGAAGGTCTACGCCTTTAATTTTTCTGTCTCATATCAGATGGCAGGAGTTGGAAAGTTTATTAAATAGTAATAAAAAAGAAAAATGTCAAGAAATGATAAATAGCAAGATAGAAAACAGTTTTATGGTGAAATCGAAGTTCATTATAAATAGGTAATAAAATATATAAATAAATTATTTATTACTGAGTCAAAATAAAAATAATTTCAAGCTATACAATCTTGGAAAAAACATAACAGAGTAGAATTTCGCCCAATAGTACATAAATAAATTAATAAAATCCATAAATATACTATAGCAATACACATCGCCACCTAGCTCTGAAGTAAGCGTAGCTTGTGATTAATACTTTTATGAATAAAATATATGAATACTTATAATATACAGATAAACACCCAGACACTGAAAAACATTGATGTTCATCACTTTAATCGATTCCCAAAATTTTACATTCGTGGGAATCGAGCCTTAGACTCCGAAAGCAGGGTTGCTGCCCACTGCTGCTACCGTCGAACATGAATAGGAAATGATAGAAGGAAAGTGTCATAAAAGAAAACTGTTGTATGATTAAATTAAATTATTACTAGGTTTAATATATGTTTTACTTAAATAAAAGATAGGCCTGTAATTAGAAAATAGCTACAATTTTAAAATTCTCGGAACAAGGTAGAAAATTAAAAGGTAAAAGATGAGTCCAAAAATAAAGGAAAATGGAGTCATTTGCAACAATCAAAGATTTGCTTCAAAGTGGAAATATCAACCCCTTCCGTGTGACGGTTCCGTTTTTGCTCTTATTTGAAGAATACCGTTCATGTCATAGATATGTCGTACCTACTACTACTTTATTTAAATGTCAACTACGAAACCTACTTGCTACTTCTTTCTATTAGAGAAGTATATTTACTGAATGGTTGTGGCATTAACTGTTAACCGACTGTTAACCGTTTATCCGATCTTTATATTTTATCTAAAACATAACCACATCCTCAGTCTAAACAGAGAACATATCTTTTTTGTCATAGGAGAGAGGATTTTACAGTATACACCACACTGATTCAATGTGGGTTAATAACCCATTATTCTATCATTTACTTATACTCGCCATGAAATAATATATACAAATCGACTTACAACGGCGCACATTTAATATGTACAATATCTACAACACACTTATTTATAAACCCACAAGATATTTATTCCCTGCGGCTTCACCCGTGTTGACTAACCGTAACGAAATCTTAGTTAGTTTTCCCAGACGTATTGAAATTTCAAATTGTTACTCTCCCTATCTACATCACATATGTAAAATATGGTAAGTTTTATCTACATAAAATAGGCATGATAGAAATAAACTTATTTTTTTCAAACGCAGTCTTTTCTTAGAATATTTACCCAACTTTTTAATGACTCCCGCTTTTAATCTAGGTACATAGAAAATTACTTTCACAATGAAAGTAACATGTTAGGATGCGGCAAGACTCCGTTAACTGCGGTTACTGAATACCCTCGTAAAACATTAACCATCTTTATTATTTCCTTCATTTTGTTCCTCGATCTATGCCGCAGCTTGACTTTGAAGTCATGACTCCTGAATAAATACGTTGGTAATATAATTAATTTTATATGTTCTTTTGCCAATGATACAAAATTTAATACCTACATTTGCAGATATCTTGTATTATTTAAAACATGTATAAAACATTAAAGAATATAATGCCGCAATAGCGTAGTTGTTAGGACTTTGGCTTTACTTTCGGGGGACTGAGTTCGAATCCAAGCACGCACTTCTCACTTTTCTTTCGCAGTTGTGTGTTTTTAAGGCAATTAAATATCATTTGCTTTAATGGCGAAGGACAACATCGCGAGGAAACCTGCATGCACGAGAGTTCACTATAAATGTTCTCAAGGGCTTAGAAAACCACCAATCCGCACTTGACCAGCGTGGTAGACTCCATCCTTACAATTCTGAGAGTAGACCCTTGCCCTGCAATGGGTAATGGGTTGATATGGTGATGATGTTGATAAAACATTTACGGCCTATTGGCGCAGTGGGCAGCGACCCTGCTTTCTGAGTCAAAGGCCGTGGGTTCGATTCCCACAACTGAACAATATTTGTTGTGTGTTTTTTTTTATGTTTATCGACGAGCGCTTGACTGCAATCACACCTGATGGTAAGCGATAATGCAGCCTAAGGTGGAGCGCGCTTGCCAAGAAGATGCCTATTCACTCATGATTTGAAGGTACTCATATTGTAAGAACTGGGGAAAATGGAAGCTGGAAGAGCATTCCACATCCTAGCGGTGCGGATCAGAAAAGAAGATGCGAAGCGCTTTGTACGCGTCCGCGGTATATCGACCACGTAGGGATGCAGATCTTTACGGTGCCTCGCGGTTCGATGGTAAAAAGGCGAGGGGGGAACTAGATCAAAAAGTTCTTGAGCACACTCTCCGAAATATATCCTATAGAATACCGAAAGGCAGGCAATATTATTCATAAAAATTATTCATCAGTTATCTTAGTATAACACAAGCTACGCTTACTTTGGGACTAGATGGCGATGTGTGTATTGTCGTAGTATATATTTTATTTATTTATTTAGTTATTTCTTATCATAAGTATATCGATTATCAACCAATTACCGGCATGGGTCTCCTCTAAGAATGGAAAGAGCCTAAGCCGTAGTTCACCACGCTGGCCAAATGCAGAAGACTTCACATGCCTTTGAGAACGTTATGAAAACTCGTAGGAAAACAGGTTATACTTAAGATGATTTCCTTCACCTAATATTTTGATTCCAGAAATTAATAAACACACGCCCGCCCTAAAGTGAGGTTAATCCCTAACCGCTAGGCTATCAGTACTTATATCAATAGAGCAGAAACTACTACTCAGTTACATGAATGCTATTAAGCGCGAAAAATCTTGTGACACGATAAAAACATTCATTTCATATGCAGAGTTGTGTTAAGAATTTTTTACTTATCGTATAAGAAATACAAATCGCGTGCATTTCGCGAGTAACACTTTTTATCCTATACCTGGAGCGGTAATGTAACGTAATGTACTCGTATATCTATGGATGTCTATAAACCCATAAGCTCCGTTTTTAACAATAATGCCGCAAATTGTAGAGCTGTAATTCAAAATGCCGGTTTTTTGTTTGTGTGTCTGTTTTTATTTTAATTGCTCTATAAGGTAGACCTTGACTGCAATCTCATGTTAATTTAAGTGTTAAATTTCAACTGAGTTTATGTTAATATAAACACAATTGCAACTTACAACGTAACGGTTAAGATGATGAGTATAATAGTATAACAAACTTTAGGAATTTTGTGATAGCCCTATGTAATTGGTTAAATCACGTGATCTCCCTATTCCCCTGCAACATAGGCACATTATAAAACACATAAAATATGGTGATACATTCAAAAAATTATATGGTTAAATATGTTTAAAAATACATTTTTGAAAATGTAAAAGATTAATATTAATATTTTGTTTCAGAGCAAAAACTTCAGTGCCGTGAGGCCGGATTGTGAAGGGGGTCCCTCCAATCGTGTGTGAACAGTTTCTATGACAATCTCTAAGATTGAAGTGATCAGTGTAAACGTGTTTTTGTACGCTATATTATTTTGTAGTAATAGATGATATAGGTACCATAATCTACTACAGACTATATATTTAATTAAATGTTAAATATTAATGAAATCTACGGTGGTACTACCTAGGTAGTTAATGTGGATTTTGACAAAAACTTTAATTAATTATTTATGATTATTCTCCAAAATTGATTTTAGAATAATTGTATTAGAATAATAATAATATGTGTTTAAAATAATTGGAGGGGAAAGTTCTGTCCATTTCGAAATGAAAATTTGCACGGAGCTGCGATGTCGTCATGTCCTTAATGTGACGTTTTTGTATTGTTGCTTCTGTAGCCTAGGTATTCTATAAGACTTTTACGAAAGAAAATTAGCATGAAGCTTAAAGTTTTGTCCCAAACATCGAGGTAGGTTTGTAAAGCACCAACTATTTAAGATGCCAATTCTTAATTGCTTCATAATGTGCTGCTGCTTTTGGTAAATCTTTTATTTGATTACTTCATTAAGCTTCATTGACATTCCGCAGTAGCTGATACTGACGTCTGAGATTTTATTACAAGCGCAAAAATTTTTACGCACACGTAACATCATACGTATTTACTATCAGCTTAATATTTAGATAGATGTCTCGGTGTATTATAAATAAAGTATAGAAGTCATATATAGAAGAAAAACTGAAAGTGTATTACCAGGTAGGTTAATGCTCATCATCATCTTTATCACAGGACCTTTACTTTTCTTTTACTGACATAGATTTTTTCTAGGGATTTTCTAAAAGTGGCAAAAGTGGCGTTATAAAAAACCTATTATTATGTACAGCTTGTATCCAGCGAATCCGTTCGACTTGGTTTATGTCGTCTGCCTACCTTTTTACTGACATAGATTTTTTCTAGGGATTTTCTAAAAGTGGCAAAAGTGGCGTTATAAAAAACCTATTATTATGTACCGCTTGTATCCAGCGAATCCGTTCGACTTGGTTTATGTCGTCTGCCTACCTTTTTACTGACATAGATTTTTTCTAGGGATTTTCTAAAAGTGGCAAAAGTGGCGTTATAAAAAACCTATTATTATGTACCGCTTGTATCCAGCGAATCCGTTCGACTTGGTTTATGTCGTCTGCCTCCCTTTTTACTGACATAGATTTTTTCTAGGGATTTTCTAAAAGTGGCAAAAGTGGCGTTATAAAAAACCTATTATTATGTACCGCTTGTATCCAGCGAATCCGTTCGACTTGGTTTATGTCGTCTGCCTACCTTTTTACTGACATAGATTTTTTCTAGGGATTTTCTAAAAGTGGCAAAAGTGGCGTTATTAAAAACCTATTATTATGTACCGCTTGTATCCAGCGAATCCGTTCGACTTGGTTTATGTCATCTGCCTACCTTTTAGGGGCTTTCTAGTGTAAAGTCGCCTCGCCAGCACATTGGGAACCAAACGTACTTTTTTTTGTGGTAAATCCTCAAATCATTGTAACTCGGGTATGCTCTATTTTATTCCCGGCTTGTTAGTCTTAAGCTTTAAGTTAAAGGCGCTGTACAAAATGCTAACAGTATTTTATTTTATATTTTGACTGCCATGAATATACGAGTAGAATTTAAAGAATAACTATTATTAACTAACTATTATGACTAATATAATAATATTCCCAAATATGTGCAGGGAAACTTTTCAGTCACTGAACAAATTATTCTAGACAAGAAATGGTAGCGCTATAAATATTTGTTGGTACGGAGGAGTACGCCAGCGTATTGAGCTCATTTTATAATATGGGCACCGGAATGGTAAATCCCTGGGCTGCCTGTCTTTGCCGCTAAGTACAAGTATAATGTACACATTAGCCGCAGCTTTTTGATACGTCATTAAGCGGTTGTACGTTATTTGCATACTCATCCCAAATTTTTTTGGCGATGACAGGTTACTGTTGAAACTAGAACAAAAATGGTAGCAAAATCCCCAATTGATTGGGAGACCTCAGAATTATCTTAATATGTTAACCCCAGTGTAGGTTGTATTAACCATAAAGTAAAGTTAAAATAAAGGAAAAATAAATAAGTATTCATAGCTGGCTGTGACTGGCAGTGGGGGGCCATATTCGACATACCGTAACTTGCATACTAATGCAAAATATTTATTTGATAGATTCTATTTTAAATTTGTATGAGTGATCATGAAATTATGACGCATAGTAAATTACGCTAGGTTTTAAAATTGTCAAACACAATGGTTAATTGTGAAAGATAAAATAAAATATCAAAATAAAACAATGCCTCAACGCTCACATAAATTATGCTTCGGTGAAGACTTGGAAACAGACTTTTGAAAAGTTCGTGATTGCGAACTTTTCATTTTAACTACTCGTACCTTCAGCATACCTACAAGTTTGTATTGTCTCGCTATTTAGTAAAATTTGAATGCATAGATCTGCACAAACAATGGCTTATTAATTCAACTTTAATTCTAAATGAGCTTCGATTTTCTACAGGAGTTTAAAATTATTATGTGCTTCCGTACATGCTAGAAAATTTGACTCAATATTAAGTATTATTTATGCTCTAATATTCTCGCTCGTGGAGCTAAATTAATATCGATGGTATATAGGCTTGATAGTATATAGGTCAAATAGGTCACTTTTCAGGAAAACGAAAACAATGTTCGATTTAACAAAGATCTGATCACAGAGATCGGCTTCTTTTTTCTACAACCCGAAATTAAATAATCAATCAAATTCTTCACATGACTGACTGAATTGAGAAGTGTCTACATATTCTTCTTCTTCCCAATTGATAAGGATAGCACTACTACAGCGAGGCATTTCTGCCCATTAATAATTAGTGTAAGTATATTTTCATTTTTCAGGCTACACTATCCAATTAGGTTTAATTATTCTGTAATTATGTTATCTGTTAGAATTTATGAAATAAATCAAACATTAATAATATAGATAAATATTGAATCTGCATCTTCGGCTTGGTTGCTTTGTAATTTATTATTATCCTTTCTTAGGGACCTCAAAGAATATTCTATTAAAGTGATTTGCTTATTTAATAGTTATTTATGTGGTATTTTTAATTTTATACTTTTGTATAATAAATGTATTCTGGGAAAATGAATTGAGAACATAATGTAATGTTCTTCTCGGGGTTTGTAAATAAATAAATAGAACTGTTATTTTAAAATAATAAACACTGCTTTAAACGATGATACGAGTAGTTAGTTCCGTAAAGTCCCGGTGTAAGTTTTTAAATTGATAAACATAGCGCCAGAGTTACGTTAATGTGTCAAATTTGTACGAAGTTTTCAGAATCATGATGATAAATCTTCCTAAAATATCATATTAAACAATAACACAAATCTGAACATTAACATTAAATAGATAGTTTTATTAAAAGAATATCGGCCAAGTGCGAATCTGACTCGTTTTATAATGTAAACTATTTTAGCGGATGTACTAAATGAGGAAACGGGTAAATACATAATATATACTTAATAACATAAGTTTCGTATTAATGACAGATTTTCCCTGCAGTTTTATATTTAATCATAGTTACTTCCACAGTTTTTCGCTCGGCTTTTCGTATTTCGTCACTATGACAATCCTTTGTTTACTCTTTAAGTATCGATGTAGATAATAATATACGCTATTCAATGATATCACACATTTCGATTAACGCTTTTGTTAGTTTGGAACAGCGCCCCATAACGACAGCTTCTCAAGTTACAAGAAATATGTGGCGTTGCTACATAGTAACACGGCATGTAGGTACGTAAATCAACATTATGAGATATCCACATAGTATAAGTTTTCATATGACTTTTGGTTTGTGTCTCGAATTAAACCTTATTTTATATCTTACTAGATTTTTTACAGGAGGGTAAAAGTCTATTTTTATGTATACTGTATAGGTTAGTTCTAGTTAGGCTAGGTCATGTTCTGTTTTTGTGAAGCCCCTATTTTTAAATTTTGGTTATAACTCGGACACCGTTGGCTGTTGGTTTTTCCGGGATAAAATTAGCCTGTGTTATTGAAGAACAAACAATAAAAAAATTTCACATATCTCTCTCTCTCTGTTCGTTCCTTAATCACTGAAGATCGTGGTCCTGGTGAAATATCAACTTCGAGTGGGTAAACTGCATCTTCTTCAGGCTTCTATTGGAGGCCATTTTGACGATTTGATTGAGATGGTTTTTCACATATAAAAAATGAATAGTTAATAGAATTTATATTATATGTTGTATGTTTGTATGGTTCGAGGCTTCGGCCGTGGCTAGTTACTATACTAATACTATACAAACAACACGTGCCGCCAAGCGATTTAGCGTTCCGGTACGATGCGTCGTAGAAACCGATTGGAGTGTCATCCCCCGACATGTTAGCCCGCTGCCATCTTAGACTACATTGTCACTTTCCACCAGGTGAGATATGTAGTCGAGAGCTAACTCGTAGTGACATTTGTTTAACAAAAAGAGTTATCAATTACTAAAATTCCAACATTGTACTTTAATCATTCTATTACATTCATTATACTTATTATATTATGTTTAATAGCAAGAATTAGATACATTTTAGAACTTAAAAATGTACATTGTCCGTGATTTTTAAGGATCTTTTGCATCTTAAGAACAAACCTTCCTAACTAAAAACTTGCCAAGATTATCTTGAGCTTCAAATACGGTGATTAACGTGTATTTTATAGATGTATGTTTTCTATGATAAAAAAAACTTTTAATTTAGTAATTTCCATGTTTGAATGCACCGTTTATCCAACGTTTTTTTTTGATTGATGTATCTAAATCCTCAAGTCATAATCATAATTTATAGGAAAGTTCGAGACTTTCATATAAATTATGATCTCCTTTTTTACCCATTTAGCGTGGAAGTTTTTAAAACTGTAAAACTCTCTCTCTATTTTAAATTGTAGGCGAGAACACAAGTTTCGTGGCGACAGCTCGCTAAATCAAGGCTTTTACCAAAATAATTATTATATTTTGAACCGAGTTATACTCTTAGTACTCTATATTAGGTTTAATGCTTAAAACAAGACGGACCGTTATACTATTTTCGACCCATTTGAAAGATGAATTTAAAAAATACTTTTTAGTGAGCGCCTACGAAACCGGCAGCCAAAATTTCTACGTTTCCTAACCAAGTAGAAAAAGTCAGTCAGGACAAGTATTTTTATATAAGTACAATATTAAGCAGGTGATATAAAAATATGAAAGCACAAAAGTTCTATAATTTTTTTTACAAATTTTGCAGGACAAAAGACAAAATCTAACCTCGATTATATACGAGTAAATAAGTTTACTGTTACAAAAGTCCGGTAGCCCATCCGGAACTCCACTGCATCTTAAAACTGAATAATACTGACGTTTGAGTAGGCTCTCTTCTGCGTTTAGTTTGGTGAAGTAATTTTACGGACAAAGTTGCAATTCTAAAGCGGAACACGGGTGTGATGCCCAGGTCGAGGTCGCGAACATTTTTAGTAAAAGTCCGGAGTTAGGAAATTGGCGTTTTCGAACCCCGTGCCTTGGGGAGAGTCTGTTCGGTTCGGTTCCTGTTATTATTACAAACATGTTATTTACATAGTAAAAACAACAAAACAACGCTCCCCCTATTTGGAGGCTTAGATATTTTAAACGGCGCACCGTTGTAATGCAGTTTTCAGTAATAGATAGTGTGACTCAAGAGGAAGGTTCATATGTCGTTAGCATTAATGCAAGCCAAGAATTTACAAAATTGCTAATAGCATTAATGTTATAGCAAGCCAAGAGATTCGAAAATTTCTAATGTGTCGTAATAAACATAAGAAGGGCTTAGGTCGTAGTCCACTACGCTGGCCAGGTGCAGATTGGTGGATTTCACATACCTTTGAGATGGAGAACATATGGAGAACTCTCAGGCTTGAAGGTTTCCTCATGCAGATTGCCTTCACCGTCAGAGCAAGTGATAAGTTAAATTTAAAGAGTATTTTATATATTGGTTGGAGCTGTATATTACTTATTAGAGTGTTTTTGTATACATACATGTATACATACTTTTTATCCCTAAATTCCCAGGTCAGACAAGGTACAGTCCTACCTTAGATAAATAAAGCTTTAATTTATGTTCGCCGATTTTTATCATTCTTTAGCCATACCTACTTGATTTCCAGGTACAGATATGGTTCTGTACCTAATGAAGGTATTTGTCATTTATTATAAACACATTTCGGAAGCGGTGATAGCGCATTGGGTAGAAGCTCGACTTCACTTTAGGGGGGCCGAATTCGAATCCCAGCATG
Source organism: Pararge aegeria (assembly GCF_905163445.1). Taxonomy (NCBI): domain Eukaryota; kingdom Metazoa; phylum Arthropoda; class Insecta; order Lepidoptera; family Nymphalidae; genus Pararge; species Pararge aegeria. The sequence continues at coordinate 7,487,856 of NC_053200.1, read as the reverse complement.
CACCTCCAACTTTTCTAAGTTATGTGCGTTTAAAGAAATTAAAATAGCACTCGCTTCAACGCTGAAGGAAAACATCGGAGTTCTACATAATGTTCTCAAAAGTGTGAGGAGTCCATCAAACCACCGCACTGCGCCAGCCTGGTGGATTATGGCCTTAACCCCTTCTCATTGTAGGAGGAGACCCGTGCTCTGTAGTGGGCCAGTAATGGGTTGATGTGATGATATAGATTTATGTCAGTACTGGGTACCAACTGCAACTATTACCTCATCGTTTGGAAATCGGCCAGGAAAGGAAATCTACTGAGTTAATATCTTGTTCGTAGTTTCATTAAATAAAGACCTTGGCCACAGCACCAAAGGGAATCGTTATTATTATTACTTGGATTGCTCCGCGAAGTCTTTGTTATAAGAAATTTCGATTCAAATTATTATGTTTTGATAGTATTTTGAGTAGGTATTCCTTTCTAATATCGAGAACTTTGTAGACTCAATAATTAAAGGAAAATGTCTATTGTAAGAGTCCCGAGAGTTAGACTTTCGAATTTATTGGAAGTAGATATACGAGTATTATGACCCCACATAAATTGTTGCTGAAGAGAAAAATGAATAGTTCTAGTGATTTCCTAAACGTCCCACTGCTGGGTAACACTGGGTATAAGTCCGGAGTTACGGTCTTCTCCATAAAGCGAGAGGGTTTCGGAGCATAGACCCACCATGCTGCTTAACTAACCGTGACTGCCCGCTTAACCTGCGCTCTGTGGCTCGCGAGTGAACCGAAAATCATTAACAGAGAAATGAATAACCTAACAATAACCTGTCCAATCCGGGAAACAAACCTAGGAACTTGCGATCCGCAGCTTAGCTAGCTAACCACCAGGTAAAGGCAGTTATAATTGTATACGTTCGTAATTAAATATTGAGGCGTCGGATTTAACAGCCTGTTTAATTGTATCAACATCGTATGGAATCCATTTCCGACGATCGGGTTTCTATATCTCTGTTTGATATGTTCCTCTCGGGAAAGATAGGGACCGAATTTCAGACAAACCACCGTCAAGGGACACCAAAAGCTTAGTTAACATTTTCTTCCACGAGATTCAGAGATAGTTTAATCAATTTGACGATACCCTAGGCTCTAGACTCTGTTCCCTTCACTATTCGTGTGAAATATATGATTAATGAAAGAAAAAACAGCACCTTGCCTCTCGCCCATGTAGCCTAAAGGGGTGAAATTTTTTAGCTTGCAGCACTATAAAATGAGTAAGACTAATATGTAGGTAATTTGATGTAAAGTAAAAGTAGTATACACGGATATTTAACGTGATAGATAAGAATGTACACCGAATGACGAATCTGCACCTCAATGTATATGATAATACACAAAACAGAGCAAATACAATAACTGAGCAAAATTGTAAGTACCGACCTAGAACAGTCTCCGACCGTCATGTCGGAGGATAATAGGAAGGAACACATTAAAAAAAAAGGGGTGAAATAGGGATTGAAAGTCTTCTATTTTCGGTAATAAACTTTATCACAACGACAACTTTAAGATCTTTAGAACAGATATGTTAAAGCGGCAGTGGGATATCATATTATTAAAATTTTTCCTCATTTCCTATACTCTGCGAAAAGTTAATTGAATACTTGCTGACTCGGGAGATGACACCTCCTTCGAAAACATAAGGCTTTTAATCCCCATTTCACCCTTTTGCACAAGGGGGACCGAAATATATAACAAAGATTGGTCGAAAATATATAAAAGTCTCGTCCAAATATTTTTAAATAAGACAGACGTATATATAGTTTAAAAATTGATTATTTCGATTTCTAAGAATTATAGTTGTTCTTTTGATTTGATTATTAATACGGGTGTATATGAGTTAGATAGAAGCAGGCTATACTTTTCGGAAGACCATCCTTTTCATAAACACAGTTTGCTAAAATCTGTGACAACCAGAAAAATCCGCTCGGTGCATCTCGTACCTTCTTCTTTTGCTACACACCACACAGATCTTTCAAACACGCTCTCACACACACAGATTATTTCACACGCTAAGAAATCAATAGCTCCTGGGGATATAGTACCGGTATCGAAGCAAGACGTGCTTGTACAGCGCATTTGACGGATCTGGTGTGGCGTTGTAGAAGGTACAAGTTGCAACGTGCGGATTTGACTGGTTGTTGCGGATAATAGAAAATTAAACTCAATGTCCATCCAACTTATAGAATCTTATCATCATCACGTGTACAGAGAGTGTATTTTGTCTGTGTGATGTAGTGTTTAAAGTTTTGTTGCACCGTGCAGATTTACCTGGTGCTCAGAGATTATAGCAAATTAAGCTTGGTGTTTATTGTACTGAAATGAAAACTTATTTCATTCTTCAAACCCCTTTGTACTTTCATAATAATTTTAAAGTGCATCAATCATTACAATGTAGTATAGGTAATATCTAAGTATATTACGAAGCTTGATAAACTGCTAGGTGATAAATCACAGATTAGAGTAAGTTTAATGAAGTCGAGGATTAGTTATGTTATCTCTGTTACCGCAGTATGATAGCACCAATAGCTTGATTGGCATATTTTTATTAAACTAAAAAAAATCAAATTTCAGTAAAATATTTGAGATTTTTTTAAAGAAGGTTACACATATTGTAACCTATAGCGAGTTGATTAAAATGATAATAGTTACCTACGGTATTATCATCTCGTAGTACAAAATGACGTAAATATTTACCAATTTCATATTGTACTGTTGTGTCTGTATTTCTGCTTAACGATATAATTATACCAGTTTTAGCTGTTTTAGCAATCGTCCGGAAATTATTTTGGCAATTTCTTATAAGAAATATTCCAGGTAAATAAAAGATAAGCTGCGAAAATTATGTAAGACACTTAGGCGTTTATCTTAAATCTTTAAACGAGCAATTTTTGTATATATATAATTTAACTCTCGGAATCGGTTCCAACGATTTTCATGAAATTTAGTAAATTGGTTAATTTGTATGGGTTTCGGGGGCGATGAATCGATCTAGGTAGGATTCATTTTTAGAAAATGACATTTTATTTGTGTTTTCCGGTAATAACCGATTTGGTGCAGACGAAGTTGCACGGGTCAGCTTTTTTTGAGTAAACGCTGATGTGTACCTACTGAGACGGGTGAGGAAATTAAATAAGATTATTATAAATCGACTTTAAAAATTAGATTATTAGATTATTTTTGGCAAGCATATAAACGTGTTTTTTTTTATTTCATTGAAATTAGTTCGTTTCCGAGTCACAGAAATATATGTGAGAATAATCGCTCATTTAAATATATTAGATTTGTATGTTCTTAATCAATATTCAAAATAGAACATACTTTTTTATTCATACAGCAATATAGCAACAGTTTAATGTTAACGAGCAGGTTATATCCTGAGAACCGAAATCCGCGCGGACGGCGCCTAAAATCTGTAATCTGCTAAAAACTTATATCTATTGAGCAAGGTTAATAACCATTTAATTAACTTCATCCGTCTTTTTTATCTAGTATCTGGCTATATAGAGTTACTACGCTACCGGAAGAGATCAGGGATGTTTAATAAAGCAAGTAAGCCGTAACAAATCTAAGCCTACTACCATCTAAGACTGAATCATCACTTACTACCAGGTGAGATTGCAATCGAGGGCTAGCTTATAGAGGAAAAAAAATAAAATACTTTAGCTTATACCGCAGGTCAGCGCAGGAAACGGGGGTTTAGTATAATATCTTAGTCCACGCTGCTCTAATGCATAACGATTGCTATCATAATATGATTAAAACCGCTGCCGACGTTTTAATTTGTCCTCCGAGACACGTTAGTTGAAAACAGCTAACTCCAGGTCGATACTTTGTAGAATTTCGTAGTCGGATAATCTCAATAGGCAGGTTATAAAGGTTTTGGGTTTTTCCGATTACGAAATTGGCACCGAAAATCAAACTCAGGGTCTCGTGATCTTCCGTCGATCAATTTACCTAAGAAAGGCAGGCAGTTTACATAAGAAAAGTAAGCAGACATAGTATATCTGAAAAGTATATTATACTTACCATTTCAGGGATTACCAGGGATGCATAAGTTTATGGTAGGTCTTTATAACAAAAAGTTATAATATAATGGAATCAACAATGGTATAATTTGGATGTTCTACGTTTACTTTGTTAACTCAACAAACAACAGAAGAGAAAGAAGGTAAATAGAGTCATTTTGAATTGTAAGATATTATTAAATTTGTAAATGTAAGTTATATGTATTTTATCCTCCACTATTCACCATCTTATTTGATCTTCTTGTGTTTTTAACAGCTGACACATAAGCAACGAGGTGTTATAAGTTTGACTTGACTGTGTGTGTGTCAGTCTGTGGCATTGTACTCGTATTTCCAAACCGGATGAACCGATTTTGATTTTGTTTTTGTTTTATTTAAAAGGTGAATCATTCGGGAGTGTTTTATGAAAATCGGTCCAAGAGGGCAGCCACAACAAAATGGCGGTTAACATATTTTTTCTCAACTTCCCTCTATGGGTATGAAATGAAAGGTATGAATGAGGTAGAATAATATATCGAGGGGTTTTCCATTTTTATTTAGGTATATTTAATTTTTTTAATAAATTGTCTTGACTGTATTTTGTGTACAATAACACTTAAAATTAACTAGGCGGTTTTCCTAATGCTCCTATTCCTTCCTATTGCTCTAATTCCTAATTCCAAAAGATCAGTCGTGTTTTATTGTGATGAGTATTACTTACGATATGCTTACGACTGTTTAGGTGTTAATTTAATTTAACCAAAACCTCAATATACTGGCCATTTAACGTTATCAAGAAAGTATTAGTGTTAGAGTATAAGATATAATATTGAAGTATTACATAAAGAGATATTTATAAAACGATGCAACTAGAATAGTGGATAAAATAAAAAAAAAAATTATATACCTAAAAAATATTTATGGATAAATTGTTGTCAAAACCGTTCCATATAATGTTAACAAATATTTTAATTTTATTCTGGTCTGTTTTCTAGTCTTAAGATATATGTTACCTAATGTAATTCTGTAACCCGTAAAAGATTTTTAATGAATAAAGGCTATTTTAAGAATTTTAGTTTTATATGAGACTAGCAGTCTTTTTTGTTGACCTCTCTGGCGCAGTAAAGTTCCGAGTTCGATCCTCAGTAGGTGCAATTTGTTAATTTATTATTTCAGAATTTTGGTTTGGTCTGGTCCGGTGGGAGGCTTCGGATGTAGCTAGTTATCACCCTACCAACCAAGACAGCGTTCCAGTACGATTCCGTGTAGAAACCAATAAGGGGTTTCATTTAACTGCATTAGCCCTTATTGGTTATCCCGCTACCGTCTTAGAACTTGAGTAAAAAATTTTGCGTACTTGTTAAGATATTGTAAAATTACACCGTTCAGATTTGTCTACTAGGCGCGGATTAAATTCAAATTCAAAATTCATTTATTTCAAGTAGGCCTAATTAATAAGCACTTATGAAACGTCAAGTCTGTTTGTAGTGACTCTACCACCGGTTCGGAAGGCAGATTTCACTGAGAAGAACCGGCAAGAAACTCAGCAGATTGCTCTTTTCCAACATCATTTTAAAGTTTAACAATCTTAAGAATTTTTCTGTTTTGTGAGAGATGGGAGCGGAGTGGCCTGCTTCCAAGCAGCCTTGTCTTTTAGGAATTCAACAATCGTGTAGTAACCACGATTTATTAAATGTGTTTTAATATATTGTTTAAACTTAGGTAAAAGTAGATCTAATATTACCTTCGGTATCATGTTATAAAAGCATATACCCATCCCCACAAAGGATTTCTGTACTTTTCTCAGACGATATGCAGATATCACTAATTTATGTCCATTTCTAGTTAGTCGACTGTTTATATCGAATTTTTGTTTATAATTACTTATGTTTTGTTTAATAAAGATAATATTATTATAAATATATTGCGAGGCTACTGTAAGTATACCTATTTCTTTAAATTTGGTATTAGGGATTCGCGTGATCTAAGTTTATATATCGATCGCACAGCTGTTTTCTGTATTATAAATATAGTTTCTATATCAGCAGCTCTGCCCCATAACAAGATCCTATACGACATTACACTATGAAAGCAAATAAAGCTTTTTTCGGCAATGTAACAAACACTTCCCAAAGTTAATTAGTTTTTTTATAGTAAAAGTTAACGGATTAAGCAGATGGTTAGTGGAAATCGCCCACAAACATAGCAACACGTCGCAGGGCCTGTAAGGAACAAGTCCTACAGAGTGACTCCATGTCCTTAAAAACCTGAGGTGTAAGAGTTAAAGCTTCATGCACTGGTTACAAAGCTAACCCAGTATTTTATAACCATTCTGTATAGCGGCAGAAATAAGCATTGTGGTTTTTTTTTTTTTCGCACTCAGTTATCCTCTAACATGGTGTCAGAGACCTTCTTTATGCGACTTTTGCTGTGAATAAGTGCCAGCTCACGATTGTCGTGATGTGGTTATGCTACATTGTTTTTTTTTACTGCCTTTTAACTTTCCTTCTACTTTCTACTTATGCGTGAGTGGCGCTGTCTTCAGTAGCCCTGATTGCTTAGTCAAATGTTATATTTATATGCTTATAATGTAAAATGATGGCGAATTAAGGGAAGGGAAGCATTGTGGTAGTACTTCCCCGGACGAAATCTTTCATGCATTTCAAGTGTGCAGAAAGATTTTGTATTACGTATTAATACAAAATCTTTCTGCACACTTGAAATGCATGTACTTTTCCGAGATTCGCAAACCCGCCTGGTTCAACCCTACGTACATACGGTTGATACAGTGGCGTGCACTTCATACATGTACAAAAGCACTGCATATCCAAATTATTTCATATAACTCGTATTAGTGGGGAATTTTCACATTTTATGCCATGTAGCTGCTTTATACATACCCTGGTCAGAAATCCCGTGCACGCCACTGGGTATATACCTACATTGTATACCAGGGGCTCCCAACCTTTTTAAGCCAGTGGTGCACTTATAAGGTGAGGAATTAGCTAGTTCAAATAAATAGGAACTTGTTATTTTGGCAGATAATAATTAGAAGAATAATAATAAGTTTTTATTAAAGGCGTAGCCCATATGCATTTAAATTATCACTTGAAAAGAATACACTTCATTGACATTAAAACCAACACAAAGTAAATTAGATGCAATCATAAATCAAAATCATTTCGCAGTGCGAATCGGAAATAAACTTTTTTTTTTATTTTTAATTATTTTATTTTTTAGTTTTTGTGATTTGTAGTTGTAGTTGGATATTTATTTAAATTTTATTGTATTATTTTCACAGTGTTTTTTGTATTTTTATTTTTATTTTTGTCATTTTTGTTGCTAAATTAAAAGCATTTATTATTAGTATTATAAAAATAATAAAACAGTCTCATTATCATCATCATCATATGAACCCATTACATAGCCACGCGTCTCCTCACACAGGAGGTTAGGACGTAAACCATGCTGGCCCAGTGCGGATTAGTGGACTTCTCACACATTTGTGAACATTACGGAGAACTCTCAGGTATGCAGGTTTCCTAACGATGTTTTCCTTAACCGTTGAAACAAGTGATATTTTAATTGCTTAAAATCCAAATAATAATGTGAAACATCTAAAGGCGGAGGGTAATCCTGACACAGGCCGTGGCGACGCATCGTTACGCTATATGATTGATTTTATGTATTTCGTATGTAACAATAAAAAATGAATATGAATTTTGTAATAAAACAGTCATTATTAACCGACTTACAAAAGGGTTATCTTTTTGGTTGTATTTTTTTTTATTTGTTGTACAAATTTGTAATGCTTAAGATCTTTTCATTATGCAATTGCTGGAATAACTTACAGAAAACAATTTCGATGTTTCACATCTGCAAGGCGTCCCGTGAAGGCTCACACGTTTTTTTTTTACCATTTTTCTCACCCCCTAATAGTGAAGCCGAAGTCCTACCCACTGGCCTAGCACAGCTTCCTCGTCATGAAACTAATAAAACCATGATAAATAATACCTGAATTTAACAAAGAATAAGAAAAATAAAACAATGAAACGGCTGAGCTTGGTGATCTCCACACAATTTTTCAAAGGAACACGCCGTTACACCACTGCACAGACTATCAAAAATTTATTTCTATTGGTTTTTTTGTAGTACGTTTACAGAAGGAGCGTCTTACGGTGCAACTCTGTACTTTCTACGGCGTCCCAAAGCGCCGCGGCGCTTGACGGTTATGAAGCCTTGTTGTATACGTTACGTACCTTATATATTTAAACGAGCAATTCTTGTATATATATAATTGGAATCTCGGAATCGGCTCCAATGATTTTCATGAAATTTAGTATACAGGGGTTTCGGGGGCGATAAATCTATATACCCAGGATTCATTTTAGAAAATGTCATTTTATTCGTGTTTTATCGATATATAATATACGGTTATGAGCAAATATAATCCAAAAAAAGATACACACCAGTCTTGTATTGAATAAAATGGCAAGGGGAAACTCCTTGTGGCGTATTTAGTTACACTATGTCCAATTAGTTTAAAGCTATAATACGAACCCAGGTGTGGTTACAATAGAGTGCAAACCTGTTCTTGCTACTGAAGTTATAAAAGTATCCTTAGGTGGTATTATATTCAATGGCTAAGCGATCTAAAGATATTTATTATTCACTGTTCCATTTAATGTTAACAGCTGCTGCTTTGTAGTAACTGTTGCTCGCGCTGAGTATTATTTATCATTCTTATTATAAATAATACTCGGACATTATTTCGGTTTTTTGAAAATTACGTCGGAGCCGTAAATTGTTCGAGTTAGATAGTTAGAAAGTACGATTTATCATGTATGTTTGTTTGTTTGCTTGTTACCTTTATTCCTTTGAAATGTTGTACCGATATATTTAAGAAATTTAAACTTGCATTATTGAGACGTACATAGTATACATTTATCAAGGGGAAATAAAGGGTTCCTACGGTATTTTTAAAACCCAAAATTAACATGGACGATGTCGCATGCAACAGTTATTTGGTAATAAAACAGTTATTTTATGTGCCTTAGTTCGGGTCGCCATTTTCAAAATCTACGAAACACTGTAAGATCAAGTATGTAATTTAATTTACACTTCTTTCACACAGGAATATGTTGATCCTTGTTATGAAAAAAAAAAGGCAGTGGCTAATATATTGATCGCATTTAATTACAGGACGTTTTTCGGAACCACTCAGTAGAGCAAGCACTTAAACTATTACGTTACTTAAATCATGTATCTTCAGAAAAATGATTTAGGTAACCAAATTGTAAACTTTTTTTGTAAATTTTTTCACTACAATTCAGTCATTGAATACTGTACTACATAAACAACGTGTAATTATAGGCCAACGGACCCGCGCAATAAAAACCCGCGTAACTTCGTCATATAATATAATTTATATAAGAGATTTCCACCTTTACATTGACTCTAACGTATACTAATAAATAAATAAATAAATATACTACGACAATACACACATCACCATCTAGCCCCAAAGTAAGCGTTAGCTTGTGCTATGGGTACTAAGATGACTGATTAATATTTTTATGAATAAGACACATAAATACTTAGAATATACATATAAACACCCAGACACTGAAAAACACTCATGTTCATCACACAAACATTTTCCAGTAGTGGGAATCGAACCCACGGCCTTGGACTCAGAAAGCAGGGTCGCTGCCCACTGCGCAAGTTGGTCGTCACATCACGATATCTATGGAACCATAAGGCGTAGAGACTTCAAATTTTGTAGGAATATTCCTTTCCCAAGTAGAGGTCAGCTAGGAACGGATTTTATGAAATTTCACCTACAAGGGGGGTTTCGGGGGCGTTAAGGAACAAAAAAAAATCTTAATGATTTTTGTGAAATAATTTGATCTTATACTCAAAGAAATATTTTATTATCAATGAAAAAGTAAAGACATAAGGTGTTTTGGAGCAAGAAAAAAGTTCTACATTCAAGAAAATATTCTTCACTAAAGAAAGTGTTATCTATATATATATAAGTATCAGAGATTCCACCTATCTATTGAGTCATCACGATATCTCTGGAACCATAAGGCGTATAGACTTGAAATTTGGTAGGAAATAAATATTTAAATAAACTAATCTTATTGATTTAAACAACCCAACTAGGTAAGTACCTGGTAATTTTTTACATTTCACTTTGCACCAACTTAAAAATGTTGCAGAAAATATTTCGCTTTTATTTAAATAGTCGGATTTTTGTTGTCGAAACTTGTCTTTAGTTAATATTACTGGGAGTATACTGCCAAAGATCTGTTTGGTAGGGAGTGTAAAGATTGAAGAAGTTATAAATTACACACTGTACAGATTCTCCTGCTTTACGCGGAGTATAGAAAATTAAGCTCGATTTTCATACAAATTTCCGTGCTCTAAAAAATAAAACACGCCAAACTAAGCCTTTTTGAGAGCAAAAATGTTTTACTCCCGTTTGGTGCAAATTGAATTTTAGGAAATCGTGCTAAAATGGTTTACGTTAACAGAATTGTCACCTAGCGTCTAGCGGAGACAGTTTACAATTACTCAATTAAATTTCCGATAGCAGATCATTTTTCACAATAAAATAAGATTGTAGACTTTGTGGAAGTGGAACGAAAAGTAGCATGTATCACTGAATTCTAGCATTACGCGACGCTACGACGGTAACGCGCGGCGAACAGCTTGTAAATTGTAATTGCTAGGTGATATTTAGATTACTATTGTAGCCGTTTATGTGAAGGTACATACGACGCCCGGTGCCGGGTTTGAGCCCTGGCAGGGGAAATTTGGGTATTTATAATTTTCCTCTGGTCCTGAATGGTGGGAGGCTTCGGCCGAGGCTAGTTACCCTACCAACAGTGACGTGCCGCTAAGCGAGTTAGTGTTCGCACCTATTTAGCGAATATTCACATCTCTGTATCACACTGTATCAATAAGAAATGAACGGTAAGTAATAGCATTTCAATCACTTTAAATTCTCAATTCATGTTATTTTTGAGCGACTCACTATTTTTTAAAGTAAATAGTTATATAGTTATATAATAGTTTAAACTGATTAATCGTAAGAAAATCGATGTTTAAAAGTGACCTAAGGGATATTACTTAAAGTAATTAAATACCTACTTCAATGAAGTTTAATAATATTGAAAAAAAAAAACTTATTGTGCTGTCCATACTTTCACAAGTACTGTCTACCATTACTAAATCTTTTTAAGCACGAAACTGTAAAAGCAGGTAAACGATCAGAGTGAAAAGCGAACATAATTTTCATCCTACAAAACTGTTCGTTTCCCTTTCCCAAAATATACCAAGCAGCCATTATTTGTGTATAGTCAAAATGTCACTGCACGGGCAACATCTAGTAGTGTCAATTTATATGAACTGGACAAAATACCCGAGCGAACCCGATTTATTGCAACGGCGATGTAGCCTGCTAACGAATTTATTGATACGTATAATGGAGTGGTACAATCGCTCAAATTAAATCTTCAATAATTCAGCAAACTGAGACAACAGCAGCGCAGCGATGTCTTATAAGTAGGAGGTCCTAAAGAAAAAGAAGAATTAAGTATTTATGTAAATATAAGTTAGCATTCAAATGTCAAGAAAAATGTCTTTATTACCCGTGTATACCTTTACAGCTTCACCAATCATGGCAAAATTATGGCCGCTTGCACCGTGGGGACAGACATGGGATAGTTTTAGCTCAGTAGAGTAAACGGTTCCTACTGAATTTAGGATCAAACCGATACAAACGTAGAGTCTCGAGCAATAGCCAGTAATATATACATGTTATTAAAAATTTGGCGTATACTATACTCCTCAGTATATACGAGTACCTGATCTCCAATAACGCTCAAGGCGGCCACAGCTAAGAACCCTCTAAGACGTTGACGACCGACCCTCTCGAGTCACGCTCAAAACCTCCACTTCAAACCTTGACTGTACTATAAAGTCAGACTGATCTTCGCGTCAATTACTCGATCGTTGGTCCCTTTCTGACATCAACAAAACACTTCTGTTGAACGAGAACGGAACGTGCTTGGAGAAAAGTTCAAAGAAATGCCAAAGCAAAAATAAGAGAGGCTAGCCCTTGTATATTTTTTTCAGAGTTCCTTTGTTCAACAAGAAACCTTATCCTCAGAAAAAAACAGGCCAAAACGTCGGAATGCTGTCCGTTGAAATGTGACAAACCAATTACAATTTATTATAGGTTTATCACATTTCAACTGACAGCAGCTCTCAAACGGTAGAGCGTTATAAAAAACTTATTTACTAGTTCGTCATTTTTCCACTCTCATTTGTAAATGGTAAAAAAATAAGCTTCTTAATTTATTTACCTAAACTAGTTAACACGAGTGTATCATACGCAAAATAAGTGCTTCATATCTAATAAGCTTACTGTGACGTTTAGAAGCTACACCATATCCCATAAGAACGTTGTAAATAGTGTACTTGGTGGCATAATTAAAAAGGATGTTTCTCCAGGAAAGCAGTCATCACGAAGACACTTACGTGAGTAGACAGCAAGGTGAAATGTATTGGCCTGGAATAAACATTTACCTAAGTTAGCTGTTTTTAATGTTTCCCGACATGTGATATCCGTAGCTTTCCGAAATATATTTATGAAGATATAAATAAATAAAAAATAAATAAATATACTTACGACAATACACACATCGCCAACTAGCCCCAAAGTAAGCGTAGCTTGTGTTATGGGTTACCTACTACGATAACTGATGAATACTTTTATGAATAATATACGTAAATACTTATAATATATAGATAAACACCCAGACACTGAAAAACATTCATGTTGATCTCACAATAATTTTCCAGTTGTGGGAATCGAACCCACAGCCTTGACTCAAAAAGCAGGGTCGCTGCCCACTGCGCCAATCGGCCGTCTGATGCCACAAAATTGTAAGTATAATAACAACATTTTCTCTGACCGATTTAAACTACAGTGGTCAGTATCCAGAGAGAGATCTTCCAACTACGAGGGAGATTTTATAGTACGAAATTGCGTGCAGTTTTCCTCACTCTAACAGGTTTATGGTACGGCACCTGCGACACGACCGGAGAGAGATCTGGCGTAGGACCGTCGGTCTTTTCTGGTCCCTAGTGATAGCTACTTATGTACTCGTACGTACGTTAAGTAGTACCTAAAGTCAGGTAAATAACGTAGCTCGATGTAAGTATGTCGGATTAATCAAAAGTATGAAAACAGCATGGTGGTGCCAACATAGTTGACGGCCGTCTGGCGCAGTGGGTAGTGACCCTGCTTTCTGAGTCGAAAGCCGTGGGTTCGATTCCCACGATTCTCGATAAAAATATTCATCAGTCATCTTAGTACCTACCATAACACAACTTCACAAGCTACGCTTACTTTGGGGCTAGATGGCGATGTGTGTATTGTCGTAGTATATTTATTTATTTACAGTTAATTTACGTTGAAAAAAAGTGTTTTATTCGCCGCACAAATTAAATATGGCGGTTTCAATTTTTTTCTTGATGTAACTTATTGTTTCTGTGTGTCTGGTTTTGCCTCCGAGGTATCTACTGCTATTTTATTGAGACACTTTTTAAGATGAGACTCAGAAAGATTATAGTCTATTAGAACTAGTTTATACTGCGTAAACGTGTATCCCTATATGTGTCAGGACGTGAAAATGGAGAATAGCTTAAGATAAAAAAAAAATATGAAGTTATAGAAATTTTTCCGCTAACGAAATCTTTTGGGAGTCACCTTCATTGCTATTCACCAAAATAAGAAAAAAATAGTTAGACGTGGCCACGCATAATAATTTTGGAACAAAATTTATGGAGACATAATCCGTATCTTACGATTATGATAAGCAGTTTTCTTTATAATTAGCGGAATTACGGAACCCTATCTTATTCGCCTTCTCAAACGAACACGACCAGTTATTGAGGCATGAAATTACACTTATGATATTGCTCTCATTCTTCGAAAATTCTTTACAAAGGAAAATTAATTACTGTTTATTTAAGGATTGTTGATTCAAGTTAAAAAAAATGGCGGAATCTCTGATTACTTAAACATCACCATCAACTTCCCACTGCGGGGCAAATGCCTCCTCTCAATGGAGATGTTATTAAAGCTTAGACCCTTCACTTTAGTGACTATAACCATATTGTGGTGATAGTAACCGGGGCCGACGGCACGGAGTTAAACACCACCAATTTCCTGATTCTGAAAGTTCTGAACAGAGAAACCTACCTAATTTATTTATTTTTTTAGGAAAACCAACAGCAAATACATTTTTTCTATCAAGTAGTATATGTACTTAAATTAACTCAAACAAATGAGCTAAGCGAGCTCACAGCGTAAAACTTGGACAATGTTTATCTTAGAGGTTTCACAACCTTCGTAACTAATTTCAGAATTGATTAGGTCATAATTACATTTGTTTGAGTTAATTTATCTACTGACAACTGCATTATAAAATATAAGCGTCAAAATATTGTACAAACGAAATAATTTTTAAAAATTAAAAAATTAAAATGAATTAAAAATAATTGACAATGCTTATAACTTACATCTGTTGGTCTGACCTCGGAATCGAACCTGGGACCTAGCCCCCCGGTTGTCTTCGGTCCCTGGTGCACCACTTTCTGGCGAGCTTCGCGCTATCTCCATACCCCAGTGTCACCAACTTCTGCTCATCGGAGACTATAACAGGACCTTATAACCCATAGTAGAATATGTTAACAAATAACAATAAGAGGCCCAAATACAGCCCAGGATCGAACATAGTAAATGATCAAAAACTCATAATTTAGGAAACTATCACGTAAGTGCGTAATAATGAAGACCTTTAGGACATTTTTTCTTAAAGCTACTTGGGAGCGTTAAGTAATTGGTAGTAGGGGATACAATATATCCTCAAGGCAGGGTAACTTATATTGGTTATATTAAAACAAATACAATACGACATAATGATCGTTCAAAATCATCGACGCGTGGACATAGAGTTTTTGCCCACACCTAAGAAAAGCTTTTGATATCAAATGAATGTTTACTACATGCTATAGACATAAAAGCTAAAAGAACACTGTGGAAGAATTGCTTTGGTATGTATCCCCGATTGGCATTTAAAGCCAACTAACTATGAGGAGACCCACACTCAAAATATATCAAAGTCAAAGTTAAATATTTCTTTATTCAAATAGGCACATAGATGGCACATTTGATTCGTACATTACATGTAAAATATGACATAGGAGTGAGTTGATTGCGATAACTAAATTCGTCAGCTTAAAACTAAAGCTACGAGGGTTCCAAACGCACCCTGGTCTAAGAAGAAGCCCACTACAAACTTAGCCAGTTGTTATTTTTTTGTGATCTCTTACATTGTCTTTTGAAACTATTAAAGAAACAGGTTAGAGCAATAATTTACTCCCAAGCATATTTATCATTGACGTAGTTCTGAATACTATAATAAGACTTCTCTATGAGTTTACGTTTAATATAAACTTTGAACTTTTTCAGAGACATCTCCAAGATATCAACTGGTAGTTTATATATACAATTTCTAATAAATTAATTACTTATTTTATGTAGTCTAGTATATTGCACTGCAAGTTTGTTTTTGCTTCTAATGTTCAAATTATTGCAATCACATTTTCTCTTAAATTTAGATATATTTTTGTGAACATACATTACATTTTCAAATATGTATTGGCTAAAAACTGTCAAAAACTATCAATCAACAAATCATGCCATAGGAATATTAAACAACAACGTGGAAGTATTCCTTACCTTTGGATAATGCCCTTACCTTTACCTTTGGGGTAAAGTTGGAGTAAAGCTTTACCGATAGGCCTTTAAAGCCAACTCGACCTGCACTCGAAATATATCAACAAGGAACAACAGTTAATATTTACGATATGCCATAAAAATATTGAATATATTGCAATTATTCATCACTCACTCGCTATCGCGATACGCGTGGCCATTATCTGCGTTTTATCCTGTGCTTATGGAACACGCCTCCACTTCAACCCTGATATCGCTCATTATCTTTAACATACAAATTGTTACGGGGAAAACAAGTAGTTTGCCTATTACATACAACACAACGTAAAGTTATTGTTTGTCGTAATGCTTGGGCACATAGTAAAATGATCGTCATTAATATAAACTCATTACTGACTAACTAAGAAGTGGTGATAGCGCATTGGGTACGAGCATCACTTTCGGTGGGGGCGAGTTCGAATCCCAGCACGCACCTCCAACTTTTCTTAGTTATGTGCGTTTCAAGTAATTAAAATCAAAAACATCGTGAAGAATCCCGCATGCCTGACAGTTCTAAATAATGTCCTCAAAGGTGTGTGGAGTCCACCAAACCGCACTAGGCCAGCGTGGCGGACTACGGCCTTACCCCTTCTCATTGTGGGAGGATATCCGTGCTCTGTAGTGCGCCGGTAATAGGTTGATGACTGAGTAAAAAATTCGGTTATCTCTCAGAATGAGAAGGTTATAGGCCTAGGACATCGCCCACCAGATGTCATATGCAAACCTTAAAGTATTACTTTATGCAAATGAACAAATAATGTATGAAAGTAAACAAATAAGTATATAATGTAAGTAAATAATGAAAGTAAGTAAATAATAGATATATAATAAATAAATAATTATATAATGTAAGTAAATAGTGTACGTAGGTGAATAAATAACTTCAATTTCAATTTTCAATTTTAATTTCTTTATTTGAAGATTGAGTTACATAGTTGGTGGGTACAATAATATAATAGTGCTACAATCGCCATCGATTGGCATGCAAATTTGATTTCTTAAAAACTATGTCTTTACAATGCTCTTTTAATTAAATTCTTATCCAGTATTTGAATCAAATAATAATAATATAAAAAAAATCTATTAGTAAAATATATGTCAAAGTTCTATAAAATGTCACATAAATATTCTTTAATATCATATCGCTTTTTTAGTAAAAACTCCTTAATTTTACGCTTAAATGATAAAACATTCAGGTTTCTGTCCGCCAATGAGGCTGGTAGCTTATTATAAATAATAGGTGCCATATTAAAGATACTTTTACTGAAAAAATTTGTGTCATGATGGGTATGACTAAGTTTATTCTTTCTACGTTCATTGTTAGAAAAGAAAATAAGTATATAATGTAAGTAAGTTATATAATTAAATAATATATGTAGGTAAATAATGTACGAAAGTAAATAATGTACAAAAGTGTATATATTTCTTGTGTGCGTGTGTATGTCACTGAACTCCTCCTAAACGGCTGGACCGGACCGATTTGAATGAACTTTTTGGTATCGTAGGTGGTCATCGGCGCTGTTCATCTGAAACAACAACAGAACCTCATGATACTTGAATATGTTTAGATGTATGTAGTCTGTAGTCGTGTAGTCACACGCCTTTGAGAACATGTACGCCTGCAGGTTTCTTAACGATGTTACCTTTACTGATAAACAAAGTAGAAAAAAAACCACGCAACTCTGTTCGAAATCGGTTAATAATATGAAATTCTTACAAGCGCACTGAAGATTTCCTTGTGAATGGGACCCCGAAGTTGATGACGCTAAAATATGGAATGGGGTTACCTCGATGGAACTGAGGGACGGATTTTTGGAAACTTATCGTGCTATTAAATAAAATGACATTTTTGGTAGGTTCATAGCAGCTATCGTCGTGTTAAAATTTTATAATATTACTATATGTTGTGACCTATTTCGTCCGCGTCTACTATGGTCTTTTACAAATCCCGTGGGAACCGTTGGTTTTCCTGAAATAAAAAAGTAACCCATGTTACTCTCCGTCCTTTGAACTAGGGCTATGCCAAAAATCAAGTTAATTGGTTGTTAAGTTAGGGCGTGAAGGAAGGATAAACAAATAAACACACTTTCGCATTTATAATATTAGTATGGATTTTAAGACTGGCACAGCTGTTTAAAAAACCGCCCTTTTTGCGTCAGTAAATTGAAGGGATAATATGTCAAGTAATAAACCAAGTATTTGTGTAGACAAGCAAGGGTAAAAAATGTTAAAATAAAGTACTTATGGCGCCGTAAAATTTGCATATCATGACGAGAACGCATTCCCCTGTGTCAGGATGTAAATTAATAATTTCATGGTTGACATTCCGTATGAAGTTTTACCCTCGCTTGTTTTTTAGAGATGTTAGATATTACACAGAGTTAATGTTTAGGGCTGGTTCAGAAATGATCTTTGTAATTATAAAAAAAAAACAATAATATTCGGAAAAAATCAAGAATATAACTAAAAATCGATTTAGGGAAATAATTGTAGCTCCCTACCAAATATATATATATATAAATGATTCCCGTTTTCCTTTCCACGATTGATGCCAAGTATCTTTTTATTAAACTATTTGTAATACTATGTGGAAAGTTCAAGCGGAAAAGAAAATAAGAAAAAAAGAAACCTACACGACTTTTTAAACTTTTCTAATGTTCTTAGCATGTTTGACATAACTGTCAGCAGTTTAACAGTTTGCGCGATTGACAGTTCGTGCGTTGAAAATCTACCTATAGACGACCTCCTAAACGGTTAGACCGTTTTGGATGATTTTGTTTTGTGCATATTTCAGTTTGAAAACACAATTGGACACGATAGGTTTTAAATTTAAATTTAGGCACTGCTTTTAAATTTTTGTCGACCTCTCTGGCACAGCAGTAAGCGCTGTGTTGAAGGAAACGTTCCGGGTTTGATTACCGGCAGGGGCAGTTTGGGAATTTGTAATTTCTGAATTTGCTCTGGTGTGATGCTTCGGATGTGGCTGGTTACCACCCTACCGACAAGGACGTAGCCAAGAGATTTAGCGTATGGGCTTTACTGCCATACCCCATTAACAGATAAGCCCGTTAATTACTAACTTGTAGAGGAATTTAAATAAAATTGGTTGTCTGTAAACTCGGCTTACTGACGATAGTTAAACGTGACAACGTCGTAACAAAATACTGATGGAATGGTTGCATTTTTCAAAAGAAAATTTTAATTTTATTTGTTTGATAGATATTATCGTTGCTATAAACAATTGACACCACGTTCACTTTTCACTGCACTTCATCCTTGCCGAAAACATGTAAATGTATTATTGTATAGAAGCTGTCCACGCGGACGCATCGCTCACTCAAGTAGGAGAGAGACAGATGTCGAACGCGGAGGCCGACTGTGCCTCTTTGTCGCTCGTTCCGCGCTCTCGCTTGCACTTCAAGCCTTGAATGGAACGCCTCAGAGCGAGGTAACGCCGCATACGTCAAGTTTTTTCGTGCGTGCAGCCGGGTCCATCGAATTATAAGATGTTGTCACGTCAAAAATTGTGTCCCAGATTACAATGGTAACAGAAAAAAGATAACAAACAAGCCCAGACAAAATTATTAAAAAATATTTCTTACGTTCAAATAACATGATACCAGGATGAAATATCTTTATATTAAGGTTACGTTTTTATGAAAACATAAATATTTGACATTCTAATTTCGATAAATACATTATCAGTGATACATTTTCAATTGACTTTGTATATACACATATAGGCATTATGAATGTTATAGGAACTTCTAAAATGAAGTCTTTAAAATTCAAAACAAAGAACTGTTAAGTAACGATAGTAATTGAGCTTTTAAAATAAGTAGTATGAATTCGAAATACTTCGAGGAAACGGGTAAGTGCAAATTCGGTGTAGAGAACAAGAAGTACTAAAATCTTATGGGTGTTCGAAGCTTTTTAACATTCAAAAGGGAGGGTACTATACAGTATGGGATTACTCAAAGCACCTTAAACGGCTCATTTGGAAAAACATGGAAAACTGTTTTCCTTTCTAGCTAGGTAGGTACATGTTTATTTTATCGAAAGAATTTTGTAACATGTTTACGCAAATGGGGTAAAGAGTGGTTTCTTTGTTTTTATTCCACTACAAATTAGCCCTTGACTGCAATCTCACCTGGTGGTAAGTGATGATGCAGTTGAAGATGGATAACTTGTTAGGGAGTATGGTAGTCATACCTATCCCTAATCGGTTTCTAAGCGACAACAACACAACACTAAATCGCTTAGCGGTAAGTCACGGTAGGGTGTTAACTAGCCACGGCCAAAGCCTCCCACTAGACCATACCAGTGGAAATTAAGACATTATAAATTCCCTAATTGCCCTTGTTGGGAATCAAACCCTCCTGCTTAATTTTACAGTGCCCACCGTTGCGCCACGGAGGTTGTCAAAATGCCAAAAATTTGAATCGGACTTAGTGTTTTTATTCGTATTGTTAAATATTTAAACAATTTGTTATTTGTACGTTTGTCTGTGTGCCAAGACCGTCTATTTCTGTAAGCATAGAAACTTAAATATTGAATGCTAGTAGTTTTAGCACTGTAGTAGAGTTTTTTGTGGCAGAGCTCGTCCGGGGAAGTACTACCATACTTATTTCTGCCAACAAAATCACTACTGTTTTTCAGTCGGAAGGGCACAGTTTTTATTGATATTGCAGGCACATCAGGCTTGACACCTACGCCTCAAGGTGATGGATACAGGGCGGCATTTCGCAGGACGTCAGAGGCGAGGCTTTTGACAAAAGTGATAGTAAAAAAAAAATTATAGGTACTTTACGACTAGGAACAAACGGGGCGTATAGATTTTGCACTTGGCTCCGGCTCGTGCTCTGTTAATTATACCTTCGTAAGAAGAGATTTGAATTTAATACAAAAAAATATAATAATAATAATAATAATTAATTATTAAGTAATTAAATCTCTTTTTTTTTTTGACTCTAGGTGTGCATTTGTCTTAGGTCCGTGCACACCAGAAATACCAGCTGTTAGCTGAGACACTGAAGTGTACACAGATAATAATAATAATAATAAATTTATTTAATATATAGTGGTGAAAACATTACAAATACCAAATGTATAATGTATGAACGCTTCATAAGTGCCTGTGATAGGTCAACATGAATAAAGAAAAATTGAATTTAAATTGGAATTACGTTTCCCTGTAAGGTAATAAATAGGTAGGTATATCGTGATTAGGTATATAATACTTAACATTGAGGTGCTCATTATCATAATTTAGAGGTTAACTATATTAAGATCTTAGAGTAGGTATCTACTTACCTGCACATTGATCCCTAATAGTATTTATACCTAAAGAAACTATCCATACTATACCATAAGGTTACGTGTCGATTGGTAGTATTTTGAGAACATTATGGAGAACTTCCAGGCATGCAGATTTCTCTCAGATGTTTTTCTAGCAAGTGATAATTAATTGCTTAAATTAAAAACATACATAACTCCAAAACGTCAGAAATATGTGTCAGGGATCGAACTCGTTAACCACGAAAGAGAGACTGAGGTTCTAACCACTAGGTTATCACCGTATCCATACATTATTATACCTAAGTTTAATAAAATTATTCACTAAATAAATAATCATAAGGAAATATAATCGCACTGATTAGCATTTGTGTTTACTGCACAAGCCGACTGGCAGCTATATTTTAAAATGACGTATGTAAAATACCTTAATTATTAAAATAGATTTTAGTGCACAACAATGGAAAAATTACTTATGACATAAAACTCCATCAAACAAAAAATTGCAAAACGATCATAAGGCTTTTTGTTTTAAGGTTCCTTAGTACACATAGAGAGTTTTTTTTTAACTCTTTATTGCATTACCTACCTTCAGACGTGCGAGAAAAACATAGCAAAACAAACTTATGATAAAAATTATTCCATAATATATCTATATATAGATACAATAGATACGTTAACGTTTAATATATGCATGTATACAGATATCTGCTGCACTGCCTCTAACATTTTTTGTATGCAACCAAAGAAATATTTTGACTAAAGCAGTAAATACTTTCTTCAAACGTTTTTTCCAATATTATTAGATATTACCACTATTCATATTTAAATATTGGCGGATCCTTCTCCTTTATACAAAGCAAGACATACATGTCATACATGGGAACATGTCCTACAAAATGCCGCCCTTGACAGTGGTGATTGCTGTGGTCTTATGAGTGGAGGTCCCGGGTTTGATCCCGGCCGGGGCAATTTAGAATTTTATAACAATATCTGAATTGTCTCTAGTCTAGTCCGGTGGAGGCTTCGGTCGTGACTAGTTACCACCCTACTGACGAAGACTTTCCGCGAAGCGATTAACAATTCTCGATGCAGTGTAGAATCCTATTATTTTTATATAACTCCTAAACCCCTAACAGGTGAGCCCTCTACCATTTTAGACTTCATCGTCACTTACCACCAAGTGAGATCGCAGTCAAGGGCTAAATTGTAATTACAATATGAAAACACATTTGGGAAACAAATTGGGGTTATACTCAAATTTATTATAATGCTTTGCATAGAACCATCACATTTCAATCTCGGTGAAAACTGGTCGCTTGTCAAATCTTTTTAAGAAAAATAAGTAGCCCCTGGATATGCTATATGAATATTTATGAATGCTCCGCTTAAAATGGTTTTATAGGGTTAAAAATTATAATAAAGTGTTGCGTCATAAAATCTGCATATTATGACGCAAGCTGTACAATCGCCGGCCGTAAATTCATCATTTCATGGATGGAGGTACACTCCCTGACGATCAATACGGCTTTTTGTAAACGAACCAAAGTCACAAATCTTGCTTGATTGCTTCGGTAGCTAAGGGTAGTGCAGGTCCTGTAACCTTAATTAACAATAGTTAGTAGGTTCATAAAAATGCCTCAAATATTGTAATTGCCTTTAATGAATTAAATGTCAAGTACTAGATTTTAAATATTTTTATTAAAACGTAACTTTTTTTTTTAAGTTTGG
Organism: Pararge aegeria; assembly: GCF_905163445.1. Lineage (NCBI taxonomy): Eukaryota > Metazoa > Arthropoda > Insecta > Lepidoptera > Nymphalidae > Pararge > Pararge aegeria. Next base: position 7,464,923 of record NC_053200.1, on the reverse strand, counting down.
AAGCAAGCAATGGAAGCAAGCTTCGTTGTCATCTCTCACAAGATAGGAAATTTATAAGATTGTAAACTGTAAAATGATGTTGAAAAAGAGCGATCTGCTCAGTTTCTTGCCGGCTCTTCTCGGTGAAATATTCCTTCCGAACCGGTGGTAGAGTCAACAATCAGGAGCGATCTGCTCAGTTTCTTGCTGGCTCTTCTCGGTGGAATCTGCCTTCCGAACTGGTGGTAGAGCCAACAATCAGGAGCGATCTGCTGAGTTTCTTGCCGGCTCTTCTCGGTGGAATCTGCCTTCCGAACCGGTGGTAGAGTCAACAATCAGACTGACATGACGTTTCAAAAGTGCTTATAAACTGGCCTAGTTTATTACTTGAAATAAATTAATTTTGACTCGAACATAAAAAAAAATAGAACTAAAACTAGAATTAAACTTATTCTTAGTTCATTTTTATCATCATATCAAACCATTGCCGGTCCACTAGAGGGCACGGGTCTCATTCCACTATGAGAAGGGTTTAGGCAGTGGTCCACCAGACTGGCCTTGTGCGATTTGGTGGATGCCGGTTTCCTCACGTTTTCCTTTACCTTTGAAGAAAATTATATTTTAATTAATTAAAACGCATATAACTTGGAAAAATTAGAGTCCCCTAAAAGTGAAGCCGAAGTCCTAACCACTGAGATATCACCGCTACTTTTTTACCTTACAATAATTTCTCCCGTATTTTAATGAGGTGAACAACAAAAGTGTATTCATTCAATCTTATTTTCTTATCCTAATATCCACATCAAGTGTATGTAGTTTTCGAAGGGCTGGGCCATAGCTTGGGCCGATCGACTGAACCGATCGACGTTGGGGTCCCAAGGTGCTGAAGGCAAAGTGGCGACACAGCTCTGGAAAGTGAAGTGTTATTAGACCCTCCACGAGGTTGACAGTCGACATTAAACGAGTCGCACGGGTGTTGATAGATACAAGCGGCACAAAACCGTAGCTATTGGAAATCCCTACAAAAGACCAGATGATGTCCAGATGTCTAGCATCGCACGTTCCGTAGTTGAGATGACGATAATGATGATCCCCACATAATCTTTCTAATTCTGATTTTTATTGAAGAAAACATTTAAATAAAAATCAAATCTGTGACGTTTGGTTTATTAAAACAAAATTCTGATTGCCACTCGCTGTTAAGATTAATGGCTCATTAACTTAACTTATGACATTAGTGAATTTTAGAGTTTGAGTGGAGATGTTAAACTGGTTTTATGCAAAACCGTGACTTTCTAGCCTTTACAAAGGATTTATACAGTTAATGAAACGTTTTTAATGAAATAAATAGCAGTTTATGTTACTTTCCGTCCTTTCACATTAGTAACTAAAATTTAAGGTATCTATGAGATTATTGTCGCACTGCAGGACCTCAATTCAGCGTAATTTTCTGTAAGAAAATCCCAGCTTTGTTTTAGGGTTGAGTGAGGATTACGACTTAAGCTCGCTAAGGTTATTTTATAACCCCAGTAGCCTATTTATATCTTATCAAATTTGGACTTTTTTTGCGGACACCACGTTTATGTTGTAGGTAGGTCATGTTAGCATGTTACATAAGATACACATAATATTGTATTTGTTTCCCCCTCGCAAAGTAGCCTAAAATATTATTTTTGAACCACGCTTACCATTTTATTACTTGTCAGAACATTGTGTATGTTCTGACTTTGGTCTGGTCTGACAGAGATTACGCAGAAGTGCTGTGCTTCATAGTGAATGTTTCATCAAAATCGGTTCAGCTATGCTTAAAATATGTTTTTATTACTCTTTATTTGTACACCACGAATCAAGTAAAGAATTTAAACAAGAATTATTAGAAACCTTTCATGGACGGTTGGGAGGAGGGAGACTCATACCTTAACAATTTTAAAGTTATCCCAGCTATAAGTCGACCATTTAGTTTGTAGCTTGTACATAGCTAATACACGCTCCTCAGAGTTTCGTTGCGAGTAAAGCAATATCAATGGTATTTTATTTCCAGTTTATTGATAAAAAGTATTCCACCTTGAGCATAGCTGGAAGCATGAGGCGTTTAATATGAATTCCCACTACGGTATTCGACGAGTAGATACATGCTAGTGAAGTTAAACGATATTGAAGACGATCAGCAGTAACACCGTCATCTTGTTACGATTTGTACCCATTTGCTGTAGGGATATATGGACACCAGGATTGTTATAACATTTTTAGAGAAACCACAAATGTGCGCTAATGATATGACAAAAATTTGCCGGTGGAAAACGCAGATTAGAATAGAAGTTGTCACCGCCACTCTTCTTTCCGGGGGTGTCATGTGAGGTGACTAAGGAATGAAATAAAATGGGCATTGTCGTCCTCTGTGCTACTGTTACCATCTACTGCGATCTCCAACTCGTCTGACCAGCGCGGTGATTATGGGCATGACGTTGGAAGAGGTCTTTGGTGCAGCAATAGATGTGCAGGCAGATGATGATATGATATTTTCGTATTATTTATATATAAATAAATAAATATACTACAAAAATACACACATCGCCATCTAGCCCCAAAGTAAGCGTAGCTTGTGTTATGGGTACTGTGATAGCTGATGAATATTTTTTAATGAATATAATACACATAAATACTTATAATGTACAGATTAACACCCAGACACTGAAAAACATTCATATTCATCACACAAACATTTTCCAGTTGTGGGAATCGAACCCACGACCTTGGACTCTGACAGCAGGGTCGCTGCCCACTGCGCCACTCGGCCGTCAATTTAATTTATTTAGACAATGAGAAGGATTTAGGCCGTAGTCCAACATGCTGGCCCGGTTCGGATTGGTGGTCTTCACACGCCTTTGAGAACATTATGGAGAAATCACATTAGGAGGAGATTTATTTAGTACAATTTCAAAGTAAAATTAATTATCGTTACAACTAATATCGGTCTATTGCAATAAATAAAACAGCTATCTTTATTGGTAATTATTTTTAGGTAGAAGGCTGGAACCAAGCTACTGCTTGTCTATCAGTTCTTTTTTTAAATTGCAAATCTGTGTGGTACGAGTAAGAAAATATAAATTATTCTTGGTTTTGGTTAGCCTTGGATTGCTACCTTTTGTTAAGTGTAGTCTAAGGTGGTAGCGGGCTAGCCTGTTAAGAGTATGACAGGACTACGCAACATCGTACCGGTACGCTTAATCGCTTGGCGTCTTGGCGACACTTGGCGACATAACTTGACCATACCAGACAAAAAAACAAAAATTATAAATTCCGAACTGCCCCTTCTTTAGATCGAACCCGAGGCTTCCCACATATAAGACACACACTCCCCACTGTACTCAATTTGATTTATAAAACAATATTTTGTACAGACACCTCACACTTTACCTTATAATGCCATGTTTATATAAAACCTTTTTAAATATGTGAGTTTGCTACTGCTTCTTTGAGGAGCAAGTTATTTATTTATCAAGCAAACAAATTTTTCATAAAGAATATATAAACATACTTTTCGAATCTAATTTATTTTTCACTATACCGTGTTCGCTAATGCATGTAACCGAGTTGAGGCTGTCTTGGCAACAAGACAACTCGTTTGTTCAGTGTAACGACTTCCAGATAAAGCTGTACAGTTGAGTAATATTTTGTGCACCTACAGCAGGGATCTCTCAAAAAGGATATTTTTGCAGTTTTTGCAACATTTCTAATGAATGACAGTAGCTTGATAATATCGTACGGGATAGGCTTCCACTCTCATAGAAGCACCTATGAGAAGGCTTTAGAGCATAGACCTACCATGCTGCTCCAACGCGGGTTAATTGCCTTTTTACTACACGTTAGTGAAAAGAGTATAAGCAGGTTTATTGAAATATAATTATAGACCAATAGCGATTTGAGTATTTTACGAAAGAAAACGCACAAGTAAAGTACCATCTGATGATGAAGACCAAGGATGGCCACCACAACTATAAAATAATAAGTATAACACGCTTTGATTGTGGTGTAGAGTAGGTAAACAATTTATGCTCGTCACAATAAAGGCGCTGATGGTGAAGTGCCGGGAGAACTCCTCAACCTTTAGCCGCGGCTTTGAGAATAGCAATATTTTGTAAAAGGTTATGAGGCATTTAGTACGGTTACATTGCATTTCGCATTGAAAGCGAGCGCGATAACAAAGCCGAGAGTGTAATAAGTATACCACGCGTTTCATACGACGATTGTCGTCACACTTGCGAAAAAAACTAGATCAAATTTTTAATAACGTTTTTGAAAATAACTAATCTTTTTTTTCTATTAATCGACTGTATGAAACTCTGACATGACTTAAAACAATAATTACGAGTAAGTACACTATTTTAAATAGTATGTTTCACGACATCCATGAAGTAGTTTGTCAAACTGTACAAACTTAGAAGTTACTTTATAGTATAACATTTAGTATTCATGCGCCAATATTTCAAATAATGTTTGTAATTCAAAGACGCTAGTAATTAAATAAACTTTTTGTTTTAAAGTAAAAAATACATGGATATTCACGATATTATTTTTAACTTTATTATAAGTTTTTTTCGTTTGAAACCTTTTAAAGTATGTACATACGTACCTGGTTTTCTACAGGTATAAATAAAATATTTAAACAATATTAACGAGGTGGACAGATGACATCAGGCGAGTCGTTGGGAGCCGCTGGAGGCAAGCGGCCCAGGACCGTGTATTGTGGAACTCCCTACAAAAGATCTATGTCCAACAGTGGACGTCGGTTGGTTGAGGTAATGATGATGATGATGATTAACAAAGAAATTTATACGTATGCTTCTAATTAAGGTGTCTTTTTAAAACATCGGTCAGTAGAAAAAAACACATTTTATATTTTAATCACCACCTCATATCTTTTCATGTCATATCAACCCATTACCGGCCCACTCTAGACAAAGGGTCTCCTCCCACAAACAGAAAGGTTTAACAATTAACGGGACATAACGTCGAAATAGTTAAGCAGTGTTTATCACGCTAAAACATTTGAAAGATGCTGTCAGCTGAAGTATAACAAAGCACAGCATTCCTATGTTCTGCCTCATTTAATATTAAATCCTCATGGTTTATTTAAAGATCTATGGATAACGTGATTACGCGTGACATAACGGAAGAAACCTTAATTTTTTAACGGCTTCCCTGGGGTGCAGCAGTGAGTGCTGAGATTTTAAAAGGAAGGAACTGGGTTTGATCCCTCTTGTGGAAGGCTTTGGCCGTGGCTAGTTTCCACCCTACCCACAAAGAACATACTAAACATATGTTGTTTTCTTTGTCCTTACTATACGCTCTAAATACTTTTAGTGTAGTTTCACACCACATCGCTCTCACATCTGATTACAGAATTTGTGATTCTAACAGCATTGAGTCAGGTCTATTTTGCTATTACTTTACAGGCTTTCCATACTTTAAAACAACTCTTCGATTGCTAGCTTGCAAATCTAGTCGAACTGTGAGTAGTTTTCACCTAAGAAACTGATTTTAGAAAGAGGAACTGAAAAAAAATCAACTTAATCGCCTGCCGAATTTTTTAATCCATCCAATAAAATTTTGTGTGTGGTTTAATTTATACAATTTTATTCGGCAGGCGTCGGAGTTTTTATATCTATTATATTGAAAAAAAGAGCATTTAACGATTAGAAATTAGAATACAGTTTTTGCAAAGGTTCTAAATGCAAATGGTCGAATGCTCTAGTTCAGTCAGTGTAGTCAGTGTTGGACTAATATGACTGAACGGACTTGAAAGTGAAACGAAAAGAATATTTTTTTCTTTGCAAGATCCTAAGGATAATCGCCACGGGGAGGCGCAGAGTTTAGACTTTTACTGATTAAATCCCACGCTTTTCCTACTCACCGTTTGAGAACGGAGCCACGGGAACGGTTTCTCAGAAAACCGCAACGCCAATGATTGTCTGCCGAGGCAGACCCGCCTCGGGCACTACACTTTCGCCAGTTAGAGGCGTGCTGGAACAGTAGCACGCCAGCGAACTTAAGAACTATACTGTGGGTGATGGACAGTCCCGTTTCCATCATCCGCGTGTCCTACGAAGGCACTAGGAGCAAGAGAAGTAGACGTGAAATACTCTCACGCTCTCGGCCTTCCATCGCCAACAGTAACGAAGCGAACGGTCTCCGTGCACCCCCGTCTGCCGGCTCCATATCTGAGTGAGCTTTTCATTAGCCAGTGTATACACTGCACCCTCCGCTGGAGATCGAAGGGCCGCGCCGAGAACCCACCTCGTCGAGACATCTACAAAAAATAATCAGCTTATATAAAACATATAAAAGTCAATAATCAGCTTATGTAAAACATATAATACACTACTTATAATATTATTTTTGCAAATTGAATAAAACGGGTTTTATGGTTTACTTTAGTTTGCCTTTTGTAAGCAATTTTGTTTTTGGTGTACAATAAAGAGTTTAAATTAAAAAATAAAACGGGTTTTATTCCTAGGCGCTATTTTGGAAAAATTAAAATTGGCGGACGAGTATGTCGGGTGAAATATTTAAACCTCGTTGTAAAAGTGTGCGATGTTAAAGGTAAAAAAAAATTGTTGGTTATTATTAAATTAATTACTATGGCAATCAGGGTAAATTAATTAGTCAGTATGAATATTCTTATATTCATACTGTCGAATTATATATACTTATATAATACTTATTTAATTTAGTAGATTTTTTATTTTATTTAATTACTTTACATATTGTACACAGAGCAACTACAGATATGTAAAAACTTCACAAATTATTCAGATGTTTATAGGTTATAGTTATAAAGTAGATATTATACATCGCAAATACCAACTTATGTGAAATTGTACAACAATCCGATTGTTCATTGAATACTGAACTAGCATAAACTGTGTTATTGTAATTATATAAACCGCATACGTACATAGGTACTGAGAGATTAAATAAAACTCTCCAGGACTTCGTAAAAACTTGTTAATTCGGTTTCAGAAAACAGTCAAGATTTTTTTATCTAAGCAATGTACTCGTAGAATTCAAGGACTTTAAACTCAAACATAGTATAAAAATAAGTGGAAATATAATTAAAGCATCATAATAATCCAGTCGTTGCACACGGTGAGTAATATTATATTTCTAAAATTCTCGCAGTAGTTAGTTTTATTAGTAGCTTTACAACAGACTATATATTTATTATTTTTGGACAATCCTATTCATAGTCTCAGTCAAATTAGAAATAATAATAATAAGATAATTTAGTTTTCCATATTTTACGTTTAACGTTTAGATATAAGTAATCATGCCAATGCTTTCCCAGACTTACCCCGCGTTTTTATCACATAATCATGATCATCATATCCCTAACAATCCAGTGCTAGATTAAAAGCCCCCTTCTTTTCTTGTGCTCATAATCACCACGCTGGGCAGACGGTTTGGTGATCGCATAGATGGGTGCTGGATTACGCTCAATGAACAGCGTCCTCTGTGCGACTACCATATAAAAATATATATTTTTAGTAATAATTGGTAGCCCAGGCAGATTGCGTATATTGGCAATGATTTTCCCTACCTATATAGTTAGTGGAAAATCATTGCCAATATACGCAACACTTCGCAGGGCGTGCGAGGAAAATGTCTTCAGACGGGTGTTAAGCCTCATTTGCCTGTTATTACACCGTTAACGCCCTTCAGATCGGAACACAGTATTTCAACTATTCTGCTTGTTGGCAGAAACAAGGCTGGCGATAGTACGAGTAGGTACTTCCCCAGGTGAGATCTGCCACAGAATGCTGCCTGCAACCATATTATATTCCCTTAAAATAGAAAGAAAAATAGAGTCTTTATTGCTCATACAAATAGAACTATATGTTAACAAAAAGAACGATAATATTGAATTCGCAAAGGCGGCCTTATCGCTTGAAGCGATCTCCTTCAAACAATCTTTGAAGGAATATGTTACAAGAAACGGGATAGTGCAATAGGCAAATTTGAAAATTCATTACATAAAATATACATATACTACCTCGCACTTAGTTACTTCGTACGACACTCGCTCGAAGACAAGGGGTGGTGGTGACAACTGTATTCAGTTCAGTCTTCATCACACGGTACAAAGGCCTTTTATAAAGGTTTTTCACAAATCTGCTTGGAAACCGTTTGTTTTCCAGAGATAAAAAGTAGCCCTTGTAACTCTAAAACTTTTCAACTAACTCTATTTTATTTTTGATCAAGTGCAAGTTAACTACTATCTCAATAATCAAATTGTTTGGTTACATTTTTAGGGCGTTAAGGCGAGGACAAACAAAGAAGCTTTCGTATTTTTAATATTATTAATGGATAATAAATAAGTTAAGTTTCGGCTACACTTTCGGAACCAGTTTCACAGTACGCACCTATAACTTTTTTAGGTTTTTTGTGTCTTTATTTAAAATTTGTTTTGCTTCAACGTTATTGGAAAACATCGTGAGGAAACCTGCATGCTTGTGAGTTCTCCAGGCGTGTGGAGTCCACAAATCCGTACTGGATAAGCGTGGTGGACTATGGCACAATCGGATGATATGATGATTATTTTCATTTTCCAGTCAACTCCGGTCATCATGAAATACCTGGTAATCCTCGCACTGTTTGCCTTCGTGGCTGCGCGCCCCAGCGATGACTACAGTCGCTACGAGATCTTCGAAGTGGACGATATCGTTGGCAACGTACGTTTATTGGGTGGCTATACGAAATGCTTCGAAGGTTTGGGCAAGTGCACTCCTGAGGCCGCACACTTTAAAAGTGAGTAATCACGTCACTATAATAACGTCTATCATGGCACAGGCTTTATTTATTCGCTAGCTGGGTCGTGGATGTATGCGAAAGCATTCCTGTAGCCCAGCCATCCTAGGACTGGTTTGTATAACGTGGCCCGTGGGGTTTTAGTCTGTACGAGTCCATAAAACCACCGTGCATCCCCGTTGCGTGGTGGCATCCTTGAGGATTTCCGCACGCAAAAAGTTAAGGCCTGCTCTCTTATAGTTAAGGTTTTAGAGCATATAATCCATTTAACATGCTACGAAGCGCAGGGCTTGAAATTGCCATTTTTTTTAACTTCGGGCGGATTACTTTCTGAGATTGAGTAGCACACCTTATTTCAACCGCTGCATACTATTCATCATAAACACTAAAATGATCAACACTTTTCTGGCCCACTACAGATGACGGGTTAAAGCCAGTGATATTAATTGCTTAAATAAAAACGCACATTACTCCATAAAGTTAACTATGTACAGGTACATGACGCTTAACACTTACGCCTTGTTTGATGGACTGTCGCAGGATGTGTTCCTTACATGCCCTGCTTAGAGTTGCCCCGTTTTCAGGGGATGGTTTCCTCTTACCATTAGGTGGACCATCTGCTCGGTCCGTCAATTAATAAGTTATAAAAAAAAGTTAGAAGTGCGTGCTGGGTTTCGAACCCGGTCCCCTCAAAAGAGAGGTCGGAGCTCAAACCACTAGGCTATCACCACTCTGAATCTTACTTACTCTGCACTTAAAAAAAAAATAATCTTTTATTCACAGAATTGATTCCGGAGGCTATGCAATCCAGTTGTAATAAATGTTCAGAACATCAGAGAACCCTCATTGCCCGCGTGATCCAAGCAATCGTCGAGAAACTGCCCGAAGACTGGAAGAAGTTGAATCAGATCCACGACCCCGAAGGCAAATACAGCGAAGATATCATAAAGTTTGTAGACGAATACGCCAAAAAGGAGCAATGAACAAATGAGTTTAAATCTATTGAAATCTTGTAATACATAGAGTTAGATGTAATAAAATATTATTTAGATAGAAGCAGGCTTTATTTTGCTTTATACCATAAAATGCTATGAAAATTAAGCTTACACCCACAGAATTAAGAACATACAGAAACCGTGTACACGACTAATATTGATGCATCAAAAACCACTCCATTTTAGAATGGATTTCTAACTCGAGACTCAATTATTAACATCATTACCCTTGTAAGCCTAGTGAATTAACTTTTTTTATTTCACTACAAATTAGACCTTGACGGCAATCTCAACGTAACAGCCTAATTAATAGCTCCCTACAAAAGCAAGTATTTTATAAAGAGTTCCAAATACCACGGTTTGTACATGGGTGCAGCGGCTCCCTGCGACACGAGTGATATTATCAGTCAACCTCATCGGGGTCTCCCAAAGTTGCGTTTACCGGTGCAAGGTCGCCTTTCCAGCGTCCCTCCCCAATGTCCATAAATTTTCCGAGCTATGTGCCCGCCCATTGCCACTTCAGTTTCGCGACTCGTTGAACTATGTCGGTAGCTCTGGTTCTTTTACAGATCTCATTCCTTGGTTGATCACGTAGAGATACTCCGATAGCATACCATAGCTCTCTCCATCGCCCGCTGAATGACTCTAAACCTACTTATGAGACCTATAGATACCGACAACGTTTTGGAGACATAAGACATGACAAGACTTTTAGTTCGAATACTTTTAGTTTGAGGCACTTAGGTCTTTCGGACCAAACGATGCGGCCCTTAGATTTATCGTCATTTAAATGTTGTACGCCAACAGATAAGCAATATTGCTCAAAATGGCCGCGACAATTAAACAAAAATAATAGAGTAAACAATCTACATAAAACAATAAAAACGGCCTGTAACCGATCATCATAATCAGCCTTCAAATGATGATCGATCACTAAAATTAGTATTAAAATCATTTTGAAATAGTAAATCCAAGAGAGAGGTTCTGATAGCGCGCTGACTTGTACGACGTAAGGTAGTTATTTCAAACCTGTACCTCTAAGGGGTTCCTACACGGCATGGTACCGAAACGCTTCTTCTTTTGGGGGTAATTTTTTGCCAGTTGGGTGGACATTAGCCAATGCTACCAGAGACCAGAGAAAATTAGGAAATTATGAATTCTGCCGCTGCCGGGGTTAGAATTCAATATAAAGGTTTAGTTACAAGTTGATATAACTCAATTATACAATACCGACTGAATTAGACGGTCAAAACCAGTTTCTTTCCACGCTACATTTGGGAGAAGTTCGGTCGTTGCTGGACTAAAGGCCTCCCAAAGTCAAATATCTCTTTATTAAAATAGGTGCTATGACAAAAGATGACATTTTTGATGTGTAGTAGTGAGATGACGGCGATATCTACATTCGTAAACTCCCAACTGTCCATAATCACTATGTTGGGTTAATCAATACGTTGGTTGGTGATCACAGTTGATGGTCGTACTAGCACAGATAGCACTAGAGAAGAATTTCTTTAACTGAGCCACCAAACTGTATTGGAGTAGCAAAACTGGTCTAAGCTTTTTAAATCGGTGCACAGCGGTAGAAAACTCATTATACACAAATTATAAATAAAACTTTATTATATCTAAATCATGTATCACAAGATTCCAATAGATTTAAACTCGTTTGTTCATTGCTCCTTTTTGGCGTATGCGTTAACGAACTTTTTGAGACCTTCGCTGTATTTGCCTTCGGGGTCGTGGATCTGGTTCAACTTCTCCCAGTCTTCGGGCAGTTTCTCGATCATTGCGTGGATCACGCGGACAATAAGTGTTTTCTGATGTTCTGAACATTTCCCACAATTGGATTTGATGGCTTCCGGCATCAATTCTGTAAATAAAGGTGTTTTCATTTGCAATGAATGGGTGAACACAACTCGGAGAAAAGATGGACTTTGGGGTCCCAAGGTGCTGGAACAGGCGACACAGGAACGTCGATTTTGGAAACTACAAAAAAGGCTACTTCCAGCAGCTGTGGACGTCAATGGTACGAAATTGTTTGGTGTTAATAAATTTGTATTACAAATTTATCATCATCAAACAACAGTAACATGGTGGTTTATTATCTAGCTTAATAAGTATAAAACTAGCTTAATATTTAATTCAAACGTTTATTCTAATCGGTCTGGTACTTTCTGATATTCTATTATTATAAATTTTAAAGTGTGTTTGCATTTTAGAGGACCTAGGGATACCTTTATTTAAACACTGGTTTTTGTTTTAACTTTTGAACTTCTCTAGAAATCATAAATATCTAGTCAGTCATCCATAGCTTTTAGTTTAAATCTCTTTTTGCCGTCAGACAACGACGCTTAGAAGCCGAGCAACAAAAAAAGGCTAGAGAGCCGAGCAACAAATAGTAAGGAGAAGTGCGGCCGTGCAGTTCGGCGACGCGGTATTTATTGCGAACCATAGCAGAAGTTTATATTGAATAAAAAACCATGAGAAACAGGGAAAAAAATGGATGTTAACTCTGAAATTTTATATGTTATATTCGCGAAGCATTTCGGCTTAAAAAAATTAAAACGTATGTTTATGAGTTTTTAAAAATACTATCTCCAATTTGGTGCAATAGAGAAAGTTGATATGAAATGCCTTTATATTTTTCACCTTTCACAAATATTGTGTATTTTTCATTTGCCTGAAGCTTGTTTTAAACATATTGTGTTTCTTAATCATATTGACGTGAAATCTGAATTTTGCTGATAAGACAAAGTATGACATAATAGAGAATAATTTGGTATTTAGAATGTTGTTACTTGCAAGTGTGAAGGTCCAATGAGGCCATAGTTGCGATTCCCGGGCCTGTTTGGCCATTGTGGCTTGGGTATTAAGTTTATCGTATAGAAATTAAAGGTAATTACCTGCTCGCACAGCACGTTAAGGCCTCGGGCTCCATTATTATCACTAGTATTATTATTATCCACTATAACAATAGACAATCCCTACTAATATTATAAATGTCAATGTAAGTTTGTTTGTTACGCTTTCACGCAAAAACTACTTAAACGCTCAACATGAAACTTTGTACCCATATTTTTGGAAGTGTTAGAAATAATATAGGATACTTTTTATCCCTTAACATTTACACCATAACTCCGACAAATTATAACCGATTTTAATAATTATTTTTGTACTATAGAGGAAGTAATATGTGTTTAATTTTGCCCAAACTTTGTGTAGATCTGATGAATGTGGTTGGAGATAGAGGACAGAAATCCTCAGCGGACCGCAGCAAACCCCTCGTTTAAGGCTTAGCGATACTGTATACTTTAATTTTTTTTAGAACTAAAACTAAATTGAATGCCAGATCAATGAACAAAATAAAATGCAGACGAAGTCGCGGGCAACAGCTAGTAATTGATAAAACCCTGCGACCCGCATTAGAACAGCATGGTTCAATACTCTAAACCCTCTCTCCTATGACAGACGATGGATGTTAAAAGGATGATAATGTTGACTCACTTTTAAAGTCTGCGGCCTCAGGAGTGCATTTGCCGGCACCTTCGAAGCATTTCGCGTAGCCGGTTAAGAAACGTAAATTGTCAATGATATCGTCCACGTTGAAGTTTTCGTAGCGACCGTAGTCGTCACTTGGTCTAGCGACCACGAAGGCTACCAGTGCGAGGGTAACTAAGAGTTTCATGATGACTTGTGCTGACTGGAAAGTGATAAGTAATAATAATATATAATATTTTGTAATCAAAGATCGTAGTAGTCCGGAAAAAATGGTGTCAAAACATGAGAAATATAACTGCGTTAGCATTCTTATTTCACAATTACATTCTAACACGTTACTCAAAGTTAAAAGTAAAATTTGATAAAAAAATATATCAAAATTGGTTTTCAAATAATATATAAATTAATAATTTTAAATTGGATCTAGATTTTCAGTACAGTACAGTCTAGTCGAGCCCTTTCATTTGATATACATATTGAGTAGTTGTGAAACAATATATAATCCGCCATTTTGTGGCCGCGGCCGTTTTGGACAGATTTTAATCAAACATAGCTAAGAACCTAAGAACAAGAATAATATACTAAGAACCACGACCGACTCGCCAAACTTAACATTCCGTCGTTTTTGCTCCGGTGGTTAATAATAATCACAACGGATTGACAAAGCTTCCTATAAAAATTATCACTTCTATTTTTTAACGCGAATTTAATAATAATCATATAATTATTCTCACCGTGCACTCAACTGGTTCAGTTTAATGTTTTACTTTATTTCCACGTCTTTATATACTATCTAAAATTTTAAGGTCCTTGAATGCTCCGTTGCTTGGACGTAGAGGAAACAGAAAAAATGAACAGATACATTGTTATTATTATTTTTCAAACCTAATTTATAATTTTTTTCCTAAGTCCAGAAGAGTTCTTAGTATCACTCAATAAATGTGCGCGGTTTAGGACAATAAGTATAATGAATGTTTTCATGATTTTTACGACATTTGTGCTAATTCTGTTGTATATAAATCTCTTGTCAACTTAATTTAGGGATATGTGTACAGAATAGGCACCATTATGTTATATCTTTAAACGAGCAATTCTTGTATATATATAATTGTATTGTATCGATCTAGCTAGGATTCATTTTTAGAAAACGTCATTTTATTCGTGTTTTATCGGCGGCGATAAATCGATCTAGCTAGGGTTCATTTATATTGGAATCTCAGAATCATTTATATTGGTCATACGACTATTTTTTTAAGTAGACACATTCGCGGACGAAGTCGCGCGTATCCGCTAGTCTCTTATTATATAGATTGATATATAGATAATTTATTAAAATATTCCTATGTTCGAGTAAATTTATACAGTTTTTTTTTATTCCACTACAAATGAGCCCTTGACTGCAATCACACCTGGATCGTCAAAAAATGTGATGCAGTATGTTTTTTTTTTATAATTATTAATTAATGGACCAAGGAGTCAGCCCTCCTGAGTGTAAAATCATAACCTATAAACAGAGCACCACACGCGTAACACTATTAATTAATGAGAGCACCACACGCGTAACACTTCCCTGGTTATGCAAGGAACACATCCTTCGAAGTGTTGCCAGTGGCGGATTTGCCCTAAGGCCCAGTAGGCCCCGGCCTAGGGCGGCCTGATATTAAGGGCGGCAAATTGTGCGAAAAAAAACCCTGGTAAATTGTACTGGACAATTAAGTATCTAGTCTATAACGATGTTGCTGAGAAAGGGGCGGCACATGGCCTGGGGCCTAGAGGGGCTAGGACTACAAATCCGCCATTGGTGTTAAGGCTCATGTGCCAGTAATTACACCGGCAACCACGCTCTTCAGACCGGAACACAGCATTGCGAAAATGCAGCTTAGCGGCAGAAATAAGCATGGTGGTAGTACTGTCGGACGAGCTCTGTCACAAAAAGTTCTACTACTACTAAATTCTAGGCTGTTATATTAAATTCATACCCTAATCGGTTTCAACGGCATCGCACCGGAATTTAAAACGCTTAGCGACACGTCTATATCGGTAGAGTGGTAACTAGCCACGGCCAAATCCTCCAACCAGACCCCAGATCACAGTAAATTCAGAAATAAATTTACAGTATAAATAATTGCCACATTGCCACTGCTGGGACACGAACCCGGGACCTTTCACTTAAAACTACAGCGCTTACCGCTGCGCCAACCATTTACTCATTAAATTAGCATGGAATGAAATTAGCTAAACAATATTATATAATTTTTAACGATAAATAAGTTATCATTAACGAATCAGTATTTTTAAATTGTTGATTTGTTAGGGCAAATATTGTGATTATAAGACAACTAGCCGTTTCCCTCCCGCTTCGCTGGGCGAATTGAAAAAGGAAATAAATTACATTTTATGTTTCATTTTTATTTATTTTTTTCATATTTTTGTATGAACATAAATAGGCCCCGCGGATAGAACTGTAAGTATCGATATTGTTTAGACTTACTCAAATTCCAAATTCCATCGATTTAGCCTGTATCTTTCATCCAGGTGATTTTTCTCACTAATATTCATTGTAACTTTCAATGTGCAATCATTATAACAGTTCCGTGCCTTTCTTCCAAAAATGAATAATAATTGACATGAAGAAAAAAATTTGAAATGAGCATTGAAAGTTTAAGTTAAAGTCATTGCAAGTCTCATATGTGAAGTTGAAATCTGTCTAGGTTCAAGTGCGCCGAATTTTCTGTTAACTAAAATTTTCTCCGTGACATCAATTTTTTATAGAAAATTAATTGTGCATGTTTTTTATGAATTCTATTGGAATAAGTAACTAAATTTCTTTTCCACATCTCATGTGCTTGGAAAATGCATTCATTTTAATCTGTTACATTTCCGCGATCCCGCAATAAAAGAATTCGTCGGTTATGTAGTCTGCAAAAGTAAAATGAATGTAAAATTCTTAGTCCGTTGATTGGATAGCTACATGTAAAGTTAAGTTTTTGAAACCTCTCAATGACTTTTTCTCCGCTGCCAAAAAGACGATTGTTGTAAGGAAATACACGAATATCCCTACATACACGAAGATACCAAATTTGGAGTCTGTAGAAGTTACAGGTTAGAAATAAAAATTTTAGATTTTAACACCCACCCCCGTAATTCCTGTCGGAAGTAGACTTTATTGAAATCCATTTTGAGATGTTCTTTATGTGAATAATAAAAGATTCCTACCATATTTAGAATTTTTAGAAGCTATATTTCGAAATTGAATTTTTTTATTGTTAACACCCACCCCCGCGAACCTTATTGGAGGTGATTCATTGTAAAATCCGCTCGAAGATCATTTTTATATTACATATAGAACACTCTCACTAAATTTGGAGTCTATAGGAGCTATCGCTTGGAAATTGAAAATTTTCATTGTTAACGCCCCCGCAATCTTCTTTGGGGTGGGATATCGTAAAATTTGTTCATAAATCATTTTTACATCACTTATAGAAAATTCCTACAAAATTTGGAGCTTGTAGGAGCTTTAGCAGGAAAATTAAAAATATTAATTGTTAATACCCACCCCCGCAACCCCCTGTGGGGTGAGCTATCGTAAAATTCGTTCATAGCCTATTTCTACACCTCTTACAGAAGATTCCTACCAAATTTGAAGTCTATAGAAGCTATAGTTTAAAAACGGGAATTGTTCATTGTTAACGCCCCCGCAATCCCCTTTGGGGAATGAATTTCTTAAAATCTATTCACAGCTGACCTCTACATAGCAAAAGTAATATTCCTACCAAGTTTCACGTTTCTAAGTCTTATGGTTCCCGAGATTTCGTGGTGAGTGACTATATAGATGGGAATTCTTCGATTATCATCGAAATTTTTAACTTTTTATCGGGCTTTTTTTAAAATTTTCTTACATACAAAACTTTCTCCTGACAATTCTGAAGATAAAAAAAAGCCCAATTGGTCCAGCCGTTCTCCACTACCGTGAGTAGATTCTTAGCTGAATGTAAAAAACCAAAATCCGTTTAATACACTCTGTTGAAATCCATAAAACAAAAGAATCAAGAGAAAATGCTTATATTTTGTTTTAATTAGCGGGATAAATGTTCATAAAAGTAAAACAGCAATAAAAAAATGAAGGAATGTTGGAATTCAAAAAATAGATAGCCATAAACCATCTAGGAAAAGTTTCGCATCGAATGGTGGTAGTTTCATGTCGATACGATCAGTGGTTTAGGCGTGATTGAGCCTCAAACGAAGACCATTTTCATTATATATATATAGATAACACTTCTAAGTTTTGACGGCCGATTGGCGCAGTTTGCAGCGACCCTGCTTTCTGAGCCCAAGGCCGTGGGTTCGATTCCCACTACTGGAAAATGTCTGTGTGATGAGCATGAATGTTTTTCAGTGTCTGGGTGTTTATATGTATATTCTAAGAATTTATGTATGTTATTCATAAAAAAATATTCATCAGTCATCTTAGTACCCATAACACTTGTGTTATACTTACTGTGGGGCTTACTGTGGGGCTAGATGGCGATGTGTGTATTGTCGTAGTATATTTATTTATTTATTTATTTATTTATTTATTTACATTGACATTCTCTCGAGCTGTCGAAAACAGTTTGCGTCTTTGACAGATTAACAACTCCACAATACCCCACCCTTGTTTTGAATGTATTTGAGACTTGGGAAAATTCACGTGGCTTAATTAAACTTATGAATTATTATTTAAATGATAGAGCTCAAAAAGTAAATGTAAGTAGAAAGCGGTCAGTTATGGAAATGAAAACTCGTCAGGGCTCTCTATTAGCACCTTTTCTGTTCCTCATTTACATAATTGACCGTCCATAACTTGCTTAAAAATAATCGACTCTTAATAAGTTTTGATGACGTTACTAAATTACTTACAATGGAACTTTGCAGCTACTAATTTGGTTAAGAGAAGAAAAAACCCAAGTAAATAAAACTCACATTACCAATTATTAAACTGCATCTTACCATCAAGTGAGATTGCAATCAAAGTCAAATTTATAAGTTAGCCCTTAATTGCCTCAAAAACTAATACCATAGGAACTCTTTTTGCTAGGTATATGTTTATAAATATGTGCTGTACTGCAGTAACACGGTATATAACCTAATTACGGAAAAAGTTGCCGCATTCATATCTATGCCTATTATTTATTTAAATTGACCGATTTAATCAGCTTTCAGAAAATTGTAAATTAGGGATTAATGTCTTTAAATCTATTTTATGAAACTACACGTTTTAAAGTGTCCTTAGTTCAATTTCCTAAGTTTCTGTACGATAAAGTATTAACTTTGTAGAGATGTGTGTTCGTAACAGCGTTTTAGTTAACCACAGCGATTGTTTAAGGCTGAGCACATTCAAAGCAAGAATGAATGTCTCCAACCTACTCCTCGAAAATGCTTTCCTTCTCCATCTTATAATTTGCCGATTGGCGCAGTTGGCAGTGACCCTGATTTCTGAGTCCAAGGCCGTGGGATCGATTCCTAAAACTGGAAAATGTTTTTTTCCGTGATGAACATAACGTTTTTCAGTATTTGGATGTTTTAATATATATAATAAGTATTTATGTATATATTATTCATAAATTATTCATCAGTTATCTTGGTAACCATAACACAAGCTACGCTTACTGTGCGGTTAAATCGCGATGTATTATCGTATTATTTTTGTTATTATCATTCAATTAAAAAAATCTATGCTTTTAAATCTATACTTCTATTCAGCATTGACAAATTAATAAAACTGCAGATGAATATAAAACACAAAATATCATTAGAAATAACATTTTATTTAAACTCTATGTATCACAAGATTCCAGTACATTTTATGTGTTCAAAAATTATTTATTGCTTTTTGCCATATACGTCAACTAACTTCTTGATGTTTTCATCGTATTTGCCTTCAGGGTTGTGGATCTTGTTCAACTTCTCCCAGTCTTCAGGAATTTTCTCGATGATCGCTTTAATCACGCGGGCAATAAGCATCTTCTGATGTTCTGAACATAGGCTACAATCGGTTTGTAATGCGTCAGGCATCCATTCTGCAAAGGAAAAGCGATTTAATGAGTTCAATGAATTTTAATGAATTCTTCGCCCGCTTTTATTACGGTTCCTTACAAATCCCGTGGGAACCGTTTGTTTTCCTGGCATAAAATGTAGTCTACGTTACTACGTCCTTACGTCTACTTCTGTTACTCTTCGTAATGCTCTGTGCCAAAAATCAAGTCGATTGGTTACTTAGATATCGTGCGAAGTAAGGGTAAACAAACACACTTTCGCAGTTATAATATTAGTTACGGTTATACAAATGCGAATGGATATTTGCAATGACAGGCTTTTTAACGATAAATACATGAACATATTGGTGCTAAAACGGACAAGGAGCACCAAGACATTGTCACGTCACCAAGGGTACAGTCACGTCGGCGATACGAGATAACCTTGTAAACTTTGGCTGAGAAGCGATCCCTCATCTGACAGGTTTTTTTTCATATTACCGTATCGTATTCTAACAATAATGAGCTGTATTTACTTCATGACTAAACCACGACGTGGTTCATTCGTGGCATATAGAGATGGCGCTGGTTTTTTAGTTCTTTTATTAATGGTAGCTAATACAAATATATTTTTTCAGCTCCTTTGAGGTCGACCAACGCTGCGTTTACAACTTCGGTATTCCGAGCTAAGTACCACTTAAAGACCCCGCGAATTACCACTTCAGCTTCGTGACTTGTTGAGCTACGTCGGTAAATCTAGTTCTGCGTATCTCCTCATTACTGTTTTTTTTTAAATTCTTCTACATGTTGGCTCCTGAGAACAATCTCACCCAACGTAAGAGATGATGCAGTCTAAGATTGTAACGGGCTAACCTGAGAGAGTATGGTAGTCATACCTCTAAGCGGTGTCCGCGCTACATCGCAACGGGACGGTAGGATACGCTCTGTAGGATACTTTTTATTAACGATACACCGACACGTCTTTGTCTGTAGAGAAGTCCAGAGAAAGTTCAGAAATTATCAAAACCGAACCGAATCGAACCTTGAACCTTGGACCTCCTACTTAAATGCACAGCGCTCACAGTTGCGCCAGGGAGGTCGTCAAAACATCAATGTTTATTTGATAAAGTAAAGATACTCCGAGCATTGCTCTTTCCATTGAGTCTAAACGAGCCTAAACGAAGATATACTCACTCTTAAAGTCAGCTGCTTCAGGAGTGCACTTGCCAACACCTTGGAAGCATTTCACGTAGCTCCCCAAGAAACGATCATTCTCAATGATTTCATCCACGTTGAAGTTTTCATAGCGACTGTAATCTTCGCCGGGACGAGCAGCCACGAAGGCTACGAGTGCGAGGGCTACAAGGAGTTTCATGGTGATGCGCTGGCTGGAATAGGAAAATATTCTTATTAATACTAAGCGGTGATAGCTATGCGAAGATAACCCAGTGGATTAGGTCTTCGGCTTTGCTCTCAGGGGACCGAGTTTGACTCCCATCATCATTATGAGTCTTTTAAGCAATTAAAATATCACTTGTTTCAACGGTGAAGGAAAACATCGTGAGTTCAAATGCGTGTGGAGTTCTCCAATCAGAATGGCTTTACACCTCAACCAATGTCGGCGTTATTTTGCAGGTAAATAGCTTGAAAACCTGATTGCTGTAGGATACTTTTTATTCTAAATAGTATTTATCGGATCGCGCGGGATTCTCTAAAAACTACAAAACGCGAAAGAAGTCGTAGCAACAGTTAGATACGTAAGTGTGTTTATTTGCTTATTTGTTTGTTTCTTTCTTTACTTTTTATCCTGGTTAGCCATCCGGTGACCGTTCTCGGGGCATTAAAAAATATATATTGCAATCATTTGTTGAGCATAACAACAAACACACATTGAGAACTCAATGATGTGTGTATATTAGCTATCTCTGGTACACCTAGCTATAACGAACGGATACTACAGATCTTTCCAAGAAACGCAAAATAACTTGCGGGCAGCTAGGAGGCTTTTAGTTACAAAAGCTCGGTGGTAAGTAGATTATATAAACATGAATTCAAACTCCAAACTTAACGTCTTAACACACACAGAAAACACGCTGAGTGAAATCCATTTTATTACTATAATATAACTGACTTTAAGTTTTATTTTTACTTAATTAATTTTTTTATTGTGGTTGTATACCCAAATAAAAGTTTTCGTTCTTTATTTCAATTCGGAGCCTAAAAACGCAAATAAAATCGCAGAATACCTAAATTAAAGTAAAGAACCATAAGTTAAATTAAAAAAAATTAAACACTCAACAGATTTAACTAATTAATAATTGTTAAAAAACAAAAAACCAGAGGAGTACATATCTAGTAGATTGTTATAAATACAAGTTCTGTAAGAAACTAATACTATTACTGACTGGCTACTTGTTATAAGTAGTTGAATTTATAGTTTTTATTTATGCTCTTATTGTGAGTTAAGAAGATATGTTATTTATATTCAAAGGTAAACTTATATATATATATATATATATATAACTTATATATACTTCAAATTGCTAGCTATAAATAAAAATAAATCTTCGAAATCATCCGTGGAAGGAAGGTTCCATCATCTAGGTACCGCTAGAAGATGGAATTAATAACATAGATAGTGAAGGTTTACTTGTTTTTTAATTGCAGTTATTGCGAATAGTTTGTTGTTGACTTTAAGAAGTTCTGTTTTCTATCTTTCGTTCTTATCTTTCGTTATAAATATCTAATCGAATTGTAATAAAATTGAAATGTAACAACTTACGAGATTAACTGAACCTTAATAAAAAAAAAACCCTAAAATCCTGGAAGGGACCGATGAAATAGATGAGAGAATTGATAACCAAGTAAAAAGCTTCCACTAAGAATTATTAATAAGAAAATCACTAAAATTGTATTAATAGTTATATAATAATACGCACCTTCCGTGTTTATCAACTAGTCCGATATGATGCTTCATTAAATATCCAACTCCTTTTATACTATCTTAAACTTAGGGTCTTTGACTGCAAGCGTGGATATAGACGTTAGTGGAAACAAAAAACAGCTCCATAGATTTCGGTGACCGAATGCGTACAGGTTTTTTCCATGCTCCTATGGAGTTTTTTTCATTGTACTTAACTATTTGTCTTCGAAAATAATTGTTATTTATGCGGCATAGACAGTAATTTATTATTATTTAACAAGTATTTAAGTTTTTATTTTCATAATATTAGATCCTTACATTTGAAATTGGCGTTTTGTTAGGGTTGAACATAAAGTCATAAAGTAAGTTAAGTTTTTTAAGTATAAATTCACTTTTTATAAATTGTAATGATTCGGTTAAAAATCTCTTCATTATTGTGCTGGTTGAGTAATGTAATACAGCAGTCGATGCACGTATGCTTGAAGTCGACGTTTATTGGTGTGAAGCACACCAATAAACGTCGACTTCAAGCTTCTTCAAGCTTGCAGATTTCAAGCTTTTAAGCTATTTCGCGAAACGAAAACGTTGGAACCAAAAACGCACTATGTTATTTTTTTTACGACACCGCTGCCGTATACATCATGAATCCTTCCTTTATTTCCTCCCAAAATGGAACTTGTACTCTTAAATATCGACATATTTCAAGTTTTCCATTTTGTGAACTGAGTGTCCCAAAGGAAAAACAGAAGAGTTGGGGTTTTCAAAACACAAAAGCATGAGTAAATAGCTGTATAAATATGAAATTGGAATTTCTAACCAAAGGAGATATCTGAAAGCAACAAAACGCCAATTTCATATGTAAGGACCTAATATATATTAGATAAAGTTCTTCAAACGAATAAAAATATTGGATGTTTTACTGCTTATGCATTACATAGTTAAAGTGCAAATCGATCGATTGCATTGGTTAAGCAATTTAAATCCGAATAGTTGTCTGGATGGAAGGTTTAATTGGGTATCTTTAATCATTCCTCAATAATATGCTGGTTGATAATCATTAACGTAATAATAAGGGTTGCAGTATACGATAATCATCATAACTATCATTATTTTGACGGCTGATTGGCGCAGTTTGCAGCGCCGTGCTTTCTGAGTCCAAGGCCGTGGGTTGGATTCCCACTACTGGAAAATGTTTGTGGGATGAGCATGAATGTTTTTCAATATCTTGGTATTTATATGCATATTCTTATTATTTATGTACGAGTATATTATTCATAAAAATATCCACCAGTTATCATAGTACCTATAACACAAGCTACGCTTACTTTGGGGCTAGATGGCGATGTGTGTATTGTCGTAGTATATTTATTTATTATTATTATCAATCTATAACCGGCACGGGTCTACCCAGAATGAGAAGGTTAAGGTAGTCCAACACGATGGCTTAGTGCAGATTGGTAGTAAGCTGTAAAGCTCTTGTGTGAGACGTTAAAGCGCCAAAAAACGTTCATTTTTTAAATATTACTTACTAGCTGTTGCCCGCGACTTCGTCTGCGTTTGATTTTGTTTTTTGATGTGGCATTAAATTTAGTTGTAGATCTAAAAAAAATTAAAGTATCGCTAAGCCTTAAATGAGGGGTTTGCTGCTGTCCGCTGAGAAGTTCTGTCCTCTATCTCCAACCACAGTTTGGGCAAAATTAAACACATTTTATTACCTCTATAGAACAAAAATAATTATTTAAATCGGTTATAATTTGTCGGAGTTATGGTGTAAAATCGTCAAACACTTTCACCCCCCTCTCCCAAAAGAACCGAGCTTAATTTCGGGATAAATGGTATCCTATATTACTTCTCACACTTCCAAGAATATGTATACAAAGTTTCATGAGTATCGGTTAAGTAGTTTTTGCGTGAAAGCGTAACAAACAAACTTACATTCACATTAATAATATTAGTAGGGATACTATTGCTTTCATGTACATAAACAGATAGACACAAACAGAGGCGTCTTAAGCCTATGTAGCGCCAATGTGCATTTCTTACCCTAGGGCCCTCTTATACCATCAGGTATGATTGCAGACAACCGCTCGTCTATAAACATAAAAATAAATAAATAAGCGCATGGTCAAAATGCAAACATGTCTTATAAACGTTATGTCAAATGTCTTATAAATGTTATGTGAAATAAAAAAGACGACTTGATAGTGGCGAGGCTGGCCAGGCTGGCGAAGCAGCCCTTGTGCGACGCACACCCTGCACTATACGTAAAGACGCCTATTTTATCTAAAGAAATAATCGATATAATCTATCTATATAATCTTAAGAAAATCTTATAACTATGTGATGGACGTGAGTGATGAAATACATTGATGTACAATGCAGAAAGTTGCGCCTGGTTTAGTGGGTATTCTGTCCTGCTTCTCGGATAACTTATCCAACATCACCCGGAAATTGCGCGGGATTATGGCTGCCAAATTTTCGGGACTTCTTCATTTCGTCCACTTCCTTTGTAGACTGCAGTAGTGAATGCTGTGTTCTTATAAGTGGCAGGTCCCGGGATCGGAAATCCGGCTAAGTTTTTTATGGGGTTCTTCTTAGTCCAGGGCGGGTTTGGAAGTCTTTTAGCTTTAATTATAAGTTTATGAATGTAGTTATGGCCATCATCTAACTACCATGTACCCATGTTTTATATAACGTACGCATCAAAAGTGCCATCAATGCTATTTGAATAAAGAAATATTTGACTTTGACTTTGAACCTCAGCAGAGACAACTTGGAAATTTATAATGTCTGAAAGGTTTGGTTTGGTGGGAGACTTCGGCGTTAGCTAGTTACCACTCTACCTACAAAGACGTGACACCAAGCGCATTCTGGTAGTATGAATTGGAACAGCGTGGTGAATCTTAGTTCAGCAGCACGTCATTACGCTTATAATGATGATGTTGATAATTTTATGAAGAAAAAACCGATTTAATCGTTATGTTAATATTTATTTGTTTCTACAAGGGCAACCAAAACATAACGGCCGCAAAGGATGGGCAAAATAGCGACCGGTTATATATCCTTAGAAAGTAAATTGTTACTATGAGGTAATACTCAATATTTTTAAAGAGATTTAGATTTAGAGATTTTTAGACTTATTATAATTTAAGCCTTTTTTTATTCTTCCCAATATCTACTAGATACGTATACTTATAATTAATGGTGTAAAAAAAAATTATCGTTGTACTTCATCTTACTCGTCGTCACCCAATAAATTCGGTCGTTTATATTTTTATATATAAAAAAAACTATTTCCCTTTTTTATTAATACTCAATTAAAACCTGAAATAGCTACTAAAATGATACTAAAATGACACTAAAATGATACTTTTTCAATTTTTATTTTGATATACTAAATATATATAGAGAGAGAGAGAGAGGAGGGCGGTCACCTACTCGTTGGATAGATACGGTGAAATCGCTGACCCAGACAACTGTGGTAGAATGTTTTCGACACGCTACCAACCGCCAAAAGTGGAGAAGACTCGCGCGGGAAGCCGTGAAATTAATCTCAGCAGCCACGATCACTCTGCCAAGAGTGCACGACTAAGAAGAAAGAAAATATATTTACTACAATACATACATCACCATCTAGCCCCAAAGTAAGCGTAGCTTGTGTTGCAGGTGCCAAGATGATTGATTAATATTTTTTGAATGAACGAATGATGAATAATATACATAAATACTTATAAAATACATATAAACACCCAGACACTGAAAAACATGACTGTTCTCACAAATATATTTTCCAGTTGTGGGAATCGAACACACGGCCTTGGAGAAAGCAGGGCCGCTGCCCACTGCGCAAATTAGCCTTCATTAATAATGAACAAACAGGCCATCAACATCATCATCATCAGCCTATTAACATACCACCGCTGGCCACAGACCTCCTCTGTAATAGTACTTGTTGAGTATAGAGCTTCCACAGTACTCCTATTCGGCATGATGGTTTCAAACATCTTTTCGACCTTAATGGGGTTTGATATATTGGCTGGTCTACTCGTCCGCCATTTACATTTGTAAATTAAATAGCAGCCTCTCATAAACAGTTCTGGCTAAAAGCAATCAATGATTCTGGCAAAAACAAATAAATGACAATGGAAAACAATAGTGTCCACGAATTCTGCAAAATAAAGTTAATTTTATAACAATCAAAGTAATATAATAAATTATCACAGTCTGATCTAAAAGATAATGCTAGACGTGGTATTTTCCCTTTATTACAGTTTTTTTATGTATGCAATTAACATAAAGGTGGTATAATTTTTCAGGAAACCATTTCTTTTACTAGCCCAGTTTTTTTTCAATTCTGAATACAGGCCACGGATTTATATGAGATTGTTTTAAACTTTGTACAGAAGATGTAAAGAAAAAAACACTGTTTTTGAGGGCTACAACTTTAATAAAAGTACAACCCGATTCGATTGACATAATCGACACAAAGCCGCGGGCAAACGTAGTATTTCAATAATTTATGAGATTCTTTCTTCACAGAGTAAGAATCCCGGCTGCGCAAATCCAACACGCCGGTTTTTTTAGTATCAGAATAGGAGTAGCAACCTAATGATGGAAACTTTTAAACATCTTGTCCTATTATTTTTGCTATTTTTTTAAACACTTCGCAGTCACGTCAGCTTGACGTCTCGTAGTTTTTTGTCACAGACTTATAGAACTGATGATGTAACAAAAAATGCTTTATATTATGATATTTATAAACCGCAGTTGTTGTTTTCGTAGGAAGTGTAGCAAAAAATTGATAGCAGAGGCACGATGACTGTACGTCCACAAATCTTGGCCTATAAAAAAAACCCGACCACGATCACGCATTGAGTGTTCCGTACGTATAACCCAAACTAGAATTACAAATACAGAAGTATGCCTGTTCACCTATGTTCGGCTATGTTCGGCTCAATCGCTGTACCGATCTTACTGAAATTTTGATCCAGGAGGAGATGGTTTTTGTATTTTTATCACAAAAACAAACGGGGATAAAATTTAGGCTCAAATTTGTATAGGGACCGCTAGTTCTGATTTATTCTTAGAGGCCAGTGCCTAGTACACAATTTTGTTTTTTCAGTATTTATTTGTAGGGTTCTAAACATTTGGAACCTTACAAATAGAAACAAATCTTATACTGGTTATTCTTAAATTATTCAAGAGTAAAGACAACGCTGTGCGTACATTGCCCTTTCGTATATATTAAGCGATCCGTGGTCTCAACTCTAGGTGTCAGTTAAGCGCGATGTGACGGTGTTGATGACGAAGTGTTCTTTGCAACCAAAACTTAGCTAAGCTATGCTAGAAGATATTTTAAAATAACCAAATTTTATGCTTCTAAATTGGGTGACTCAAACTTCAACAAATTTAGCATCTTATTCAAATAAGAGATTCCATTGTCTATGTATTAAAAAAAACCCTTGATTAACCTTTACTTAAGGTGTCCGCTTTGGGCCCCATTCTAATCCCGCAAAAATAAACAGTTCCTACGTTAGGTACGTATAGAACGTATAGATCTTTTACCAGTGGGTGCAAAATGGTTGAACTGATTTTGCGATAAATATTTCACGCAAAACTTTCGCATTGATTGACAAAGGTTCGCTGCAATAGTAATTCACAATAACCTTATATCTTTGTTGGTCAACATAACAAGTATTGCTATACGTACATACTAAAGAATCCTTCTTTAAACGTTCGACCTGTCAGCTAATACGTATCTTTAGAATAATATTGGATCCGCTCTCGACCCTACGTTTGATGTATTCGAAATGTTTCCGTATAATTGCGAAAAAGTCATCATTAGTATACCTGATAACTATGGTGTTAACGCATAGTTGAATTGCCCACCATAACACCGATTTTCGAAGCGTAAGGTAGATAGCGCTCACGTAATAAAATCAGTATTTCCGTCATCCGTCATTATAAACTCTTTTTCCATTCTTGTTGCTGGAAATCGAAATACTGTATAGGTATATATCGAATTATTAACTTATATTAAAAGTGTAAAATGGGTGCTGCTGTCTTTTAAATAACCACTCCACACGACCCCAGACATAAAAATATCTTATCCTGCATAGCTCTCTCGTAGCTCAAGTGGAATGCTAGCTTTATGCGTTAGGTATGATAATACGAGTAGGTACCTACACTCAAGAGCATAGTGCCTCAATCTAATTCCGCCACATCTTGGTCGGGCCTCATAGCTGCTACATCTTACATCATGAATATATATTAGACTGCTAGGAAAATATGATTTGGACACTCACTTTGATATTGAAATGTCTTCTTACAAAATAAAATATTAAAAAAATATATTATTACGATCATTTTATTATGCGTTACTTTTTATTCGTGGTTTAAAATGGGAGGTTCTAAGATACCTACTAGTGATAGGGTCAGTACACCTTTTGCATTAAATTTTATTCTTAAGTAAATTGTATCTTTATCTTTTTCGAACGCAATAAGATGGTATAAATAAATAAATAAACAAAATCTTTGACGTGGTAACTTCTTTTAACTAAATAACTTTATAATCTTATTTTTCACATATGAAACATAACAAGTCTTCTATTTAGTTATTTGATATTGTGTATTATACATGACATGATTTAGTATGTTAATATAAGCTCACTGTATTTATTAATAATACTTTTTAATATACTACGACAATACACACATCGCCATTTTTAATATACATAAATACTTAGAATATAAATATACACACCCACCACTAAAAAAACAATCATGCTCATCACCCAAACATTTTCCAGTTGTGGGATTCGAACCCACGGCCTCGGACTAAGAAAGCAGGGTCGCTGCAAACTGCGCCAATCGGCCGCCTGAATTTATTATTTATTATAATAAGCTAAATGAGTGTATATTTATCTATTACTAACCAACCGCTAAACCACTTACGCACCTACGTATAACCTATCACTAGGAGGGAAACAAAAAAAAGTACTTAAACAAAATGTATCACAGAAGGGCCCCGACGAGGAAACTGTGAGTATTTCCAAATCGAAGAAGAAAAGGCACTTGACAAATGAAGCACCTTGATAGTACGTCAATATGTTAATGTTAATATGATGACAAAAGTGAAAGTTGTGACTGTGATGACACAAGCATGATAAATGATTCAAATATGTCACAAGGGTCTCAATCGCGGAAACTTTGAAAAGATTGATGACGAAGGGTTTGTTCGCCATAAGGCAGAAGACGTAAAAATTCAAATATAGTCGTTCAGAGACGATTATTTTTATCTTTAGCATATTACAGTTAGTATATAGCTTGTCCAAGAGTTACTTACCTATTGAGATTGTTTATTAATGTGGAAGGAAACTATGCAAGTTATTTATGCAACTGTAATAAGGGCTTTAAGGCTAAGGATTATTTAAAATACTAATTATGTAAGTTGCATAAACAATCCGCACTTGGTTAGCGTGGTAGACTACGGCCTAAATCCCTTCTTATTCTGGGAGGAGTAAGAAGGGACCCTGTAGCGGGCCGGTAATGGTCGGTTATGATGAAGTTGCATAAAAGGATTTATCTATGACCTGGACTTTTTTATAGTAAAAATTGTCAGAACAAGCAGATGACCACCTATAAACACAACAGAAGCCTTATGTGCCACAAGCAACCACGCCCTTTAGATCCAGCATAGCAACAATGCTGTTTAGCGGCAGAAAAAAGCATTTCGGTAGTACTTCCCCGGTCGAGTCGAGAAGTTCTACTTCTACAAAAGAATGTAAGTAAAATAAATGTATTCTGTATAAAAATGCGGTTATGTACCTATGAGTTTTGTTGATTATGAATATTTCGCATGGAACAAGCTATTGAAAGCTAGTTGATAGAAAAATTCCTACCTGATGTATAATGAATGATCCATCCAAAATTATATGTATTATTATTGTGAATTAAAAAACAATTGAATTTTGTTGAGAATAGCTTGTATCAACGCTTACATTAACGATTTGGATATCGAAATACATTGTCGGACTTTAATTACGTTTTACCTGTTCGACATAATGTTTTCAACAACAGAAAGATTGTAAATCGGATTTAGCAATTTGGCTTTGTCCACCGCCGTGCCTCAGTAAACATATTATATATTTACTGTGGCCGTGCCTCGTACAGAATCTTTTTAATAGTAGGTAGATGATTAAGATTCTACGTATATTGTAACTTCAATTACAAAAAATATACCTCGTTACATTGTTATAAAAATAGTTATAATGATTATAATTAAGGTTTTCTTGCAATTAGTACTCTTTCAGAAATTTATGACGGCGGCCACAGATGAGATATGTTAATATTCTGTACATTCGAGTACAGTGTTCCGGAAAACAAGTTTTCGTTTGCATTTTATAACAAGTATCTACATAATATTATAAAATACAAACGTAAAGTAAGAAAAGGTAAAATAAAAAATATTTACAATGATGATTACTTTTAACAATGGTTTTCTTACGTTAGCGATATATCTGTGTGTTTTCTTATGTTATTAAGCAACTTACATAAGTGACATAAAATCCCTTTATAATAATGAGTATTCTGTCAGAAATTTATGACGGCAGGATCAGATGAGATATTTAGAGATTCTGTACCTTCAAGTACAGTGTTCCGGTAAACAAGTTTTGGCTTGCATTTTATAATCTCTACATAATATTTTAAAAAGGTAAGTAATAACAAAAAAAATTGTCAGGATAACAAGCTTATTATAAATGCAAAGGTGTGTTTGTTTGTTTATATAATACTATATTATATAAATATATAATATAGTATTATATTATATAAATATAGATACCAAAACAAATAATTATACGTTTTATAATCTATTAAGTAATCATACTTTAAAGTCAAAGTCAAAAATATCTTTATTCAAGGTGGCACTTTTGATGCGTATATAAGAATTACACGGTAGTGAGATGATGGCGATAACCACATTCGTAAACTTAAAACTAAACCTACGAGGGTTCCAAACGCGTCCTGGTCTAAGAAGAAGCCCACAACAATCTTAGCCGGGTGTTTTTTTTTTGTTATCACCATCTCACAATGTCATTTTAATTTATTAGAAGAGCAACCTGGTTAGAGCAATAATTTACACCCAAGCTTTTTTATCGTTTACGTAGTCCTTTATACTATAATAGGACTTTTCTATAAGCTTACGTTTAATACAAACTTTGAACTTTTTAAGAGACAATTGGTAGTTTATTGTAGAATTGTATGCAATTTCCTTTAAACGAATTATGAATTTTATGTAACCTAGTATATTGCACTGTAAGTTTATTGTTACTTCTAATGTTTAAATTATTGCAGTCACATTTTTTCTTAAATTTAGAAATGTTTTTATGAACGTACATTAAATTTTCAAATATGTACTGACTATACACTGTCATTATTTTAAAATCTTTAAAATATTTTTGATTTTAAACTCTACATTATACTGAACCATGGCCAAAGCCATTCCATCAGAGGAAATTCTAAAATAAACTCCCAAATTGCCCCTACCTATGGTCGGACCTCTCCCTTATAAGACTGCAACATTCTCGACTGTGCGGGGTGGTCTGCCAAATAACTAACATATAAACATTTATTTCCCTTATTTATTTCCCTTATAAAGTTGGTAAATATAATCCAGATCGCGTGCACTCCGAGATTTAACGATTAGTATGGCCAGTCCTAATGACATTCAACGTCCTTGAGCTCCATAGAAAAAGTAATTAGTGCGACTCATCCAGATACTCGAAGGACTACTTAATTAAGGGCATCACGATAAGTCGAGTTGATTCAGCGAAAAGTTCCACGGCTCCACACTTATCCTACTTAACCTCTTTGTTGATGAGAGTCTCGGGGGCTGCCACCATTTGCATTTACTCCGGGACTTAATCCCAGTAAAATATGTCAAACTTGCATTTTAATGAAAGTTTAGGTTTATGTAGAGAGTTTCCGCGTGTTATTAAGTACCTAGTAAACGATAGCGATGTTTCTACTTGGGTGTTTTCAACTACTTATATAATTGAAATACCTTCCAGATCAGTTTTAATGAATTACTCTACTACTGAATGGTTTTTTTTTTTATTCCACTAGAAGTTAGCCCTTGACTGCAATCTCACCTGCTGGTATATTAAATCGGTTTTTACGCGACATCGTATCTGAACGCTAAATAACTTAGCGGCACGTCTTTGTCGGTAACGGTATATTTACACAAGAACTTAAAGTAAGTTATAGCGATAACGAAGAACAATATTTATCAGCCAAAACAAGAAAAGCTTATGTTAAATATTATGATACCGAGATTTTATGACTCTGAAACAGTACGTAACAAGGTATTAAACACCTAATATCTTTATTTAAGTAGGACCATAGATGACACTAATGATGCGTACATTACTTATAAAATGTGTTCATGATAGAGAGATGATGGCGATAAACATATTCGTAAACTTGAAACTAAACTTACGAGGGTTCCAAAAGCGCCCTGGTCTAAGAAGAATATAAATATAATACTATATATACCCCGCCTATGACTTTGGTTTTAAATTCACAGTCATGTTTCAATACGATGGACCGGACTTTCAAAAATACATTAAGAATATAACTGATAAAATAGATCTTAGTATATACTCAATCAACTTCGCTCCCCAGCATCACTCCCTGAAGCACTTGGCGACCTGGGCGGCCTGCTAAGCTTCTGGAGTGAGCTCGGCTGGCTGGAGTGACCCAGCGGGGAGCCGCACAAGTGGCACTACGTACAACGGAAGGTTCCGGCTGACCAAGTACGGAGACAAGCCCAGAGGAAGAAGAAGAAGATACCCAATCAATAACATAAATCGTCTGGAAGTAAACTGTGTAGCTCTGCAATTAGATCAGTCCCTAGAAGGTACTTAACCTTCAAAGTTCTTTGGTAAGTCATTAGGATACTCTATAGAGTCTATGGGTATCATGAAAAGTCTATGCGCTTAAAGTTCTATGTTTCCTTAGGTAAGGCATTTATCTTTACTCTTTGAGTACTTTTAGGTGACAGCTTTTGTGTTTTTAATACCTACTAACATTTACTTCGAAAATATTGAAACTACTAATAAAAATAATTAAAACGTTGGCATATTAGTTACTAGCTTCTGCCCGCGAGTTTGTCTGCGTAGACTTCAATTCCGAATGGTCTAAAGCTTCGCTCGTTAACAACTTTTTATCTTACCAGTGGAAATTTTGAGCGATCGGTATAGAAAGTACATGTACATTTTCATAGCATAGGTGACAGGCACACCAAATTTCAAAGCTGTCTGCCCGCGGCTTAGCTCGTAAACATTTTTCAATTTTCCCTCGGAACTACTTAATTAATCGGGATAAAAGGTAGCCTATGTTCTTTTCCACGTCGAAGGCTAACATGCACGCCAAATTTTGTCCAAATTCTTTCAGCCGTGTTTGCGTGATTGAGTAACAAGCATACACACTTTCACATTTATAATATATGAAGGATAGGATAGGAAGTAGGATGACTTATTATGAATGAAAAAAGAGATCAGAAGTTGTTTTTGGCGCTAATGGATGATAAAATATTCTCATAAATGTAAAGTATGAAAGTTGATGACGATATTTCATAATTAGGTATACAAATCGATGACAGCCTGTTAACGTACAGGCCTCCTTTCTCAATGGAAAGCCCGACATAAATACGGTACGGTGGCTTAAACTATAACTACCACATCATCGACGTTTCTGATACATACCGTTAAGATATGGAACGCCCCCCCCGTCAACTGTGTTGTTACGTATAATTTGAGTACCTTCAAGAGTGAATAGGCTTTTACTAGGCAAGCGCGCCCCAACCTAGACCTCATCATTGCTTTCTAACAGGCAATATTGTCGTCCAGCGCTGGTCTAACGTTAATAAAACAAAGGGTTATCACAACACTCCAGAACCAAGAACGGTATAGCGTGCTCTCATATGCACTGTGATTAACACTGTGCCAATTTCTGAATTCCGGTCGGTACTGAGAATTTTTAACAAAACCGAATTTCCTACAGAATTTGGCGCGACCAGCGAATCGAACCTCGTGACATCGAACATGACTGGGCTAACGAGACCGTAGAGCAGTATAAATAGGTCAAATACATAATCAAACTAATGAAAGTATAAAATTATAGGCACGTAAACCAAAAAAAAAACGATGTATTTATGATACTGACTTGTCGGTATTATATAAAATTTGACGCATACTTCCACATGGAAGGCGCTTAATCTATCTCTGTAGGCTTCCGCTAACCTGCCAAAAATCCCTTCCCGGGATGAATAATTCGTGTACTAATATTTATGAAGGTAAATATTAGAGCGTATAATGTAGGTGAATAAAATATGAGTTTCAAATTAGTGTAACGTATATTTCGCAAATACTTTTACTCAGTCGTGATCAAATATTCGTATTATAAAAGCAAATTAAAACGAGGACGACGAAATGATAAATTAATATCAAAGGCTAGGCTACGCCCTGCGGTGTTGAATAAGTCCCCGTGGTGAATAAGTCTGTTTATATACGTAAAACGTCTTATAAATCGGTGAACGTCAGCTGCACGCACGAAAAAGCATGACTCATTGTCACGTTCTGACTGAGCCGAGCGTGCAAGCTAGAGTGCGGAACAAGCAATAGAGACGCACGATGGACGCACAAAGCAAGTGCTTAACACTCGGTTTGTGACGCATTTATCCTCTATTCTACTCGGACGCACGTTCTGACGCAAAAATATCGTCCGTAATCCGAATTTATAGACAACCTATTTTTTGGATAACCGCGGGGCGCAGCTAATTTATATCTTATTTCGAGGAAGCTTGTTGTGGTAATCTATGGGTAGTTTTAATAATAGGTAATTGACGATTATTGCCATCTTCTTCTTCCATGAAAAAGTATCGTATGGATTATTCCAGGGTATAAGTTAGTTTTAGCTTGGAAAAGACAGAATCCATCCATTTATCCATCATTACAAACTTTCGCATTTATAATATTAGTAGAATAAGATTGGATAGGTAGTAGGATACTAAAATTAAAGTTAAGGTGGGTCTTTATTAATTTTGGGGAAAATATATGAGGTTTTCAGCTAATTTTCACAAAAAGTTTGTGCTGATATAAGCGCAGAGGTTACGGCCTAATTAATGTAAGTTAAAGTAAATACTGATTTTCTCAGAGCTTGGATAATTGGTTTGGAATTAAATCCAAATAATAACGGCTATGTGCGTAGCACACATACCTTATTGTAAAATATGAAACAGAGACAAGCTTATGTGCAAAAGATTGTAAATAGATATCTGATAACTGGATAACAGCTATAAAACAATTTTCTTATAAATTAAAGTTTAGCTCGTGTGTTATAAGCGTCGCTGTGCATTACCGCTGATCTAATTGTTCTCTCTGTTTTTTTTTCTTTTTAATAGAGCTTAGTAGCACCTTACCTTTATTTTCTTTGCTTTAATCCATTCATTTTTACATTGAAGGTTCTCGTTTAACCCGATGTTAAATTTCCCAGAATGAGGTTTAAACATTACAGTACCACTAGTTGCTGTCTATAGGTGGTATATCACACAATCAATATTTCCGGGTGGAAATATTGATTGTGTGATATACCACCCAATCATTCCACTGCAATATAGGGGTTGATTTTCAAAATAAAAAGTAGCCTATGTTACTAGGTTCCCGGGTAGTTTTCTACCTGCCTGTAAAAAGGCCTGACGCACGCACATACAGCAGCAGCCCGACATAAATCGGCATAAATAGAGCGCCACAAAAAAAAAATCTCACGCCACAATACGGCCGCAGGACGTTTTTCATTGCTTTATTACGCCTTAGTACGTCTTAATCAAAAAACAGATGAGTCTCAGAACATCCCGCGAAATTATTCGCCAAACAAGTTATATGCGTCCCTGAAGAATACGTAATGCAAGACCGGCTGTACTATCTAAGCGCATGTTTTCTGACCCCCATGTGTTTCAGTTGACAATCTATTTTGACAAAATTGCGAGTCGTTTGCATAAGGTCAACCGCAGACCGACTATCGAATTTAAAGTACCTTTTCCCATGGAAATTAAATTAAAGACAACAGTATACAAACATTCAGTTTATAAAATCAGTTTGCATGAAGATACAACGTAAAACACAAAAGATTGAGACAAAATCGAATAATATATGTCGCCGCGGATATACCAAGGCGTGAAATTTACATCTAGACGTAAACAAATTAGCTCATAGGTCTTGATAGTTTTATTGTAATATGGTTATCCAAAACTGCTTCTTTATTATAACCTTACTTTACCAACCATTTAATATAAACTTGGGCAACAATTAATGATTTAAAGGTAGAATGTTGTTGCAATGATTTGGACTTAAATAGTTTTAATTTCTATTAAAACAAACTAGCTACAAAAAGTATTTATGAATTGTTAATGGATGACATTTTGACGCAGGAAATAAATTATTAAGTTTGCATTTTGGTTAATATTATTTCTGAGAGGTTTTAGACCTCCGTAAAATCGTTTCATATTTTAAAATTAATAACTGCATTGTAATTTAAATTATTACGCAACTTAGAAAACATTGTAAAAATAAATGAGTGCAATAACGAAGCAACTTTGTCGCCTCTGAGTTACGAGAGTGGGGATTCGTGACACGTGCACTCGCTTATTTAAGACCGAACGCGGCGGAGCTCAGACACCTTTTGTGTCGAGCGCTCGAGCGGTGAGGTCTTTCATTTCTATTTTTGTGCGATTATTTTTTTAATAATTTTACTTGATTTTTGATTGTTTGTTAAATTATTCGTTTCGAGATTAACTAAACTATAAATCAAATATTAATTGCTTTGTCTTTTTTATTTACAGTCAAATTAAAATTACCCTGTTAGATTTAAAATTCATCGAAGTCATAAAATTAGGTTAAGATTAATAAGTCATTTCACTTGATTTCTATTATTTTATTTGTGATTAAAAATGAATAAAGACAACATGGCCGATGGCTCTAAAGGAGTCAGCGGTCATGACCTTTTTAAAAATTCTGATTCTAATCAAACTCCGACATATATAATACTATTAGAAGTAGAACAACGCAGAAAAAAAATATGGAAAAAGATTGTAGATACATAAATTGTGAAGACAATATTTGCGCGGAGTTACAAGGTTACGACTTATGTATTGCAAAATCTTATATTATCATTGTAATTAAAATATATTTAAAAATAACTAATTTATATTAGTTGCAATTAATATAATTATTATAATATTCTTAATAAAATTACACAATTTTTAGTAGTTTATTGCTAAAACAATATGTAGTATTTCTTTATATTCCTGGAAAGAGAAGGAGTAGACTTTAGCGCATGTAATTCGAAAAGCCTCGTTTATTATTGCATGCGCTAAAAACCGTAAACCGTCCTGGCTTAACTTGACCGCTAGCACCAAAGCTAGCGGTCAACTTGGTTTACGGTATAGTCGGCTGACGAGAAAACCGGTCAACTTAACCAGAGCAATTAAACGTATGGTCTGCACTGACCCTAAAGTGTCATATTATTTTGTGGAGAAGCAATAAGCACCCTCGCATTTTCAGGATGATTACGAAATAAGGAAAATGTTAGTAGGAAATAAATATTTTTTTTCGTCATTTTCATAACAATTATCGTAGTTGTATATGAATTATTACAAAAGTAATTACGTAAGTAGAAAAACTATCTCGTAGCCTCGTACAGAGTTCGATTGTTCAGTTGTTTGGAATTCGAGAATCAACCTGCGCATTACCACTACAAGTTAGCCCTTGTCTGCTTTCTCACCTCGTGGTAAGTGATGATGCAGTCTAAGATGGCAGCAGGTTAACCTGTTAGGGAGTCTAGTCATACCCCTTATCGGTTTCTACACGACATCGTACTGGAACACTAAATAGCTTAGTGGCTAGTCTTTGTCGGTAGGTAAGTAGCCACGGCGCAAGCCTCCCGCCAGGCCAGAGAAAAACCTGAAATTATAAATTCCCATTTGCCCCTGCAAGGAATAGAACCCAGGACTTCCTACTTAAATTCACAGCGCTCACCGTTGCGCCAGGCAGGTCTTCAAATCCTATTGCACCTTACGCCACCGGGTGCGGTGATAATAACTGTGCCTTACGACTTACAGCGTTGAAAGGACGAGAGAACTGTAGGCATTAATAAGTTGAGAACGCTGATTACTTTAATATCGCTTTCATGTCTTGGTTATACACCAATAGTGGATCAATGGTCAATGGTCATTCAATGGTCGAATGTTTCACACTAAATGCTAATGTGCAAAATATATTTTACCAAATGAGAAGAAGATTTATTCACACTATTTAGTATGGATAAATGTATAATAGGTTTATTTAATATTATAAATGTAAAAGTGTGTCTGTTTGTTTGTTAACTTTGTTCTGCCCAAGCGTTGCAACGATCTCAATAATTTTGGCACATAAATACTATTCGGCGACGAAAATAATATACTTTTTATCAAAATGAAGAGTTTCTACGGATTTCATAAGAGAGCCCTTTGGTCCAGCAGTGGACTGTTAATCTATGTCTCTCTCATTCGTAGTTTAACTAAATTTTATATTTTCTCTCTTTGTTTCTTCTTTCTATATCTTCACACTCACCCGATTTTATTTTTTAGGTCAGCTATCATATTGTACTTACTTACATATCATAGTAAAAAATACGTGTCAATACAATT
The DNA here is from genome assembly GCF_905163445.1 of Pararge aegeria. Lineage (NCBI taxonomy): Eukaryota > Metazoa > Arthropoda > Insecta > Lepidoptera > Nymphalidae > Pararge > Pararge aegeria. Next base: position 7,425,962 of record NC_053200.1, on the reverse strand, counting down.
TACCATTAATTTTTGATTTTAGACAAGGTATGTGGACAAGGAGAAACTGTGTTTCTTATTCGAGTATATACACAAATATATATATATATATGACACTGGCATAATATAATTCCAATTCCAACCATACTTTTCTTATTAGCGTAAAGGAGAACGTACACCCGAAAAATGTATTGTATATAACGGATGGGATAGCCGTGAATAATAAAAGATACCAAGGATCAAGGAAGTATAAACGTGATTCAATGTAACGCATTTCCTTGATGGATCCCATTTACATACGGAGTTATTAAAATATTTCTTAGCAAAATTTTCATAGAAAGTTCAAATTTAAAAGGAACAAGGATGAAGCAAATATTATTAATATATTTTTTAAATTATTATATGTCGGACCAAGCATATAGCCCACCTGATGGTAAGTGGGAAACCAAAGCCTATAAACAGAGCATACAAGGAATCAAATCAAATCGAAATTTCAACTTTATTTTACACCAAATACTAAGAATGAGAAGAAATAAAAACACAAAAAACAGAAAAAAGGTACAATAGGCGCAGTGGCGTGCACTTAGTTTCTTACCAGGGTATGCATACAGCAGGAAAATTGCATAAAACGGCAAAAATCCACCTGCTCTACGAGATATATATCCATTTTAAGGTATGCAGTGCTTTTATGAAGTGCACGCCACTGAATAGGCGGCCTTATCGCTGAAAAGCGATCTCTAGACGGCAACACGTCCTTTAAACTTTCGCACTGTGTCCATAAAGCTGAGGCGTAGGTGCTGAGCCTCATGTGCCTGTAATTACAGGCGGCCGATTGGCGCAGTGGGCAGCGACCCTGCTTTCTGAGCCAAGGCCGTGGGTTCGATTCCCACAACTAGACAATGTTTGTGTGATGAACATGAATGTTTTTTAATGTCTGGGTGTTTATATGTTTATTCTAAGTATTTATGTATATTATTCATAAAAATATTCATCAGTCGTCTAAGGCTGCCCGTCCACCAGAGCGGAGCGAGGCAGCGGAGCCGAGAAACGGACTAATACGGAACGCAGTTGCGTACTGCGTACACGATAAAAAAGCTTGGGCGTAGCTCAGAGTAGTCATAGCTTAATATTAATTTACTGTGAGATGGTTATAACAAAAAAAAACTACCGCGCTAAGTTTGTGGTGGGCTCTTCTTAAACCCGGGCGTATCTATACTGTGTATTGTTATTGTTGCAAGCTACTTGCACATGTTACTGTTGCGAGTGACATCAATATGCATACTATTTGCATAAGTTATTGACGACGTATTTGCATAGTAGCGACGGATTTCATACGGAGGAGAGTTCCCCATGCCGTAGTGATAAGCCACTGTGGTCTTATAAGTGGGCGGTGCCGGGTTTGATTTAATATATTATGAGACAGGGTCAATTTACCATCATTTATCATGTGAGATTGTAGTCAAGAGCTAACTTGTAAAGGGTTAAAAAAGATAAAAATTTACTGCGATCTTCATGCAATCGCTGGCTGCAACGGACTGCCTGTAAATGGAACCTTAATACAGTAATAAGCGGTCTTAAAAAGTTCAGAGTTTTTATTAAACGGAAGTTTAATCTTTAACAGAAAAGTCCTATTAAAGTACTAAGGACTACGTCAACGATAAAACTACTTGGGTGTAAATGATTGCTTACCAGGTTGCTTCTTTAATAGTTTTAAATGACAATGTGGGATGGTGTTAAAAAAAAAAACAACCGGCTTAGTTTTTTGTGGGCTTCTTCTTAGATCAGGTCTCATTTAGAACCCTTGTAGCTTTAGTTTTAAGTTAACGAATATATTCGATCGTGTGATCGAACCAGATAGTATAGTTTACGTTACCAGATAGTATAGTAGTAGATAGTTTACGTTTCTAGTTAGACTGGTGTCAGTCTAACTAGAAACGTAAACGTTTTATTATGAACTTTAACAGAGTTAAGAACACACAGAAGCCTCAAAAACAACCACTTAAGTAGTGTTTCTCAAACAACACGGTAAGTGACTTCATACATTAGCATAGGCTCGAAGCCTGAATTGATATAAAATACGGAATTTATAACAAATACTACTCTTTCTTTGTCAATATTCGACTACGGTAATTCATATCATCTGGATCAAGTTTTCTGTTACACCCGACAAACGAGAAAACGTTGGCGTTTTATTATGAACTTCCACAAAATAAATCACAAAAAAAACATCAGAACCACTTAAGAAGTGTTCCTCGTTCTCGTTGACGGTAATAATTTTACCTCTTATGTTCTAAACGTTTTTTATAAAATGGCAATAGGAAAAGTTTGTGGCTAGCAACATTCCGCGGGCGTAAAGTGATACATGCATGAGGTGTTTTCACTGTTTTTGGATACAATTAACTAATGGCTGAATAAGGGGTTCTGTATATTCTTAATTCTGTGTGAATTCAATCTCCGATAGTTTCGCACCGAGCTTAAGTTACTGGGTGTTTCTAAATGAGGTTCAATATAATGTATAATAACTATTATTATCAAATATATGCAACTCTTTACAAAGAAAATAAGTAATTTTACTCTTGTTTATTTATATATTTACTAAGAGCACTAACAAAAAGCATATTACACGTTTTTAAATATAGCACACAACGCATTGACAAAGCGTCATGTAAACTTAATGTGACGAAAAATTTAACTTACCGATAAGTGTTCGGTGAGTTTTTTCCTAAAAGCTGTAAGTCATGGAAGATATCGATACCAGGTATTACTTTTACTCTTAATCATGTTACTTCAGGGATATATCGCAGTAAGGTTTTCTATTATTTATTATTTGCCGCACGAACAAAATTACTATAAATAGCAATTACTGATTATTTAGGTTATATAACATTTATTTAGGCAACTAAAAATTGCAAAAAAAAACAGAAAAGTGCACGGAGCGGACGCATAGTATTTTAGGGCGAGTTCAGAACATTACAAACTAATCACGATGTTTTGAAATCGTATGCAGTCCGTATGTATACCGTAGTTAGTCGAATCGGAGAGACATGACTACAAGTACGTGTCTAATCGAGTCCACAAACACCACCTTACTTAATAGAACAGTTCACCTTCTTTGAGGCGGGTGGCTGAAACTTGCTTCTTACGTGCACCAAGGCAACAGCAAAATTGAGATACCGTACAGACTTACGAAACTGTTTTACGAAGTTATTCGAAAAATTCGTTCTTAGTGTGCTGTTACGTCATAAAAGCTTCAAGATTTCAATCGATGCCTAAAAGAAACCTAATGTCAAAATTGCTTACCCCAACGGTTTAGGCTGTACGTTTATATATCAGGACTTTGAATTTTACATATGGGTATAGACAGATTTATAATTATATTCAATCCTTATAAATTCATCCTACCAAAGATTGTCTGGGAGGGATCGCTTTATATAATTTAATCAATATGAACTGCTACAAAAGAAAATAGTTGGAAAATCTAATCGAATAAAATTGAGATAATTTGTAAATTTGTTATTCGGGCTTCTATTCCTCAAAATAATGAAGCCTAAAAAAAAAAACAACTCGATAAGTGAAGCATTTCGCTCGTTATCGTGACCACAAGATACGGGATCTGCACAAACAGACACACGGACGTCCAAGACAGAACAATATAATATAAAAAGAGATTTAAAGATATCATGAGTGTTAAAAATAGTGTTTCTTCTCAACATTTGTCTATTTATATTCACTTATAAAAAGCAATAAAGAATAAAAAAAAGTGTCATTTTAAGTTGGAGAATCACTCGGTGTGCGTAACTGACAGTAATACTCACCTCAAAAATATTATTAATTGTAAAAATTTATAAATAGGTGTTTTTCATGAGCAAACAATAAAGATATGTTTTTTTACCATTCGATCGGACTTTGACTCATTATAATTTCCATTGTATTATTCCGTTAACAACGGCATTTCCATAGTTAGCGCCGTGTTAAAGCAAGCGTGGGTAGTGCTTACTGGTACTCGGTAGGTACGAACCAGATTATGCCTTGGGGCTGTTTGTTTACTCGAGACGCCTACACGTTGTACCTACTCGTATTACAAAATACTTATATCATTCTCTCTATATCTCCTAGTTCCCCGCGACTTCACCGGAGCACAAATTGTGATAAATTAATTTGTCCCATACAAACTTACATTCTTCGACCAACCGCATCGCACTCTCGTTGCTCGACTTCTAATGCACTAAACCGAGGAATCGCCTAAATCGAATGCTTAATGATTTAGGTGATGCCTAAAGAAGAAAAACGTTTCACCAACTCTGTATGGTTCATGTATGCCTAGAAAGCTCCTTAGATTAGGCGTTACTTATTTTGACATTGCCTTGTTCGTCTTAAGTGAAAACTGGCATAAGGAATGTAGGTTCATGTTAAACAATCTATAACCTTCCTTATGATTTAGGCTACGTACTCAAAATCTCTACAGCCTTAACCCCTTCTCATTGTTGACGGCCGATTGGCGCAGTTTGCAGCGACCCCGCTTTCTAAGTCCAAGGCCGTGGGTTCGATTCCCACAACTGGAAAATTTTCGTGTGATGAGCATGAATGTTTTTCAGTCTGGGTGTTTATATGTATATTCTAAGTATTTATTTTCAGCTATCAGCTATCTTAGTACCCATTGTGTATTGTCGTAATTTATTTATTTATTTATTTATTGTAGGCGGTGACCCGTGCCCTGTAGTGGGTCGGTAATGGATTGATATGATGATGATAATGATTCTAAATCTATAAATAAATATATATTACGCCTATACACATATCGCCATCTAGCCCATCTAACAAAGTAAGCGTAGCTTGTGTTATGGGCACTAAGATGACTGTTGAATATTTATGAAAAAAATACATAAATAATCATAATATACAGATAAACACCCAGAGACTGATGATCACACAAGCATTTCCAGTTGTGGGAATCGAACCCACAGCCTTGGAATCAGAGAGGGTCACTGCCCACTGCGCCAATCAGGACTGGTAGTATCAAGAATTTTCGTGTCCAAACAAACTAACTTTACTTTTGTGATGTGAAACGTAAGTTTTTCAATATTAAGAAATTATGAATACTTTAATATTTCACCGATATAATACCTTGTTTTAAATAGAATAACTCATGTTATTGAGACCAGAATAAATGTGTAAGTTTAGAAAAAGCATTGTTATTCTATATCAGAAATACTCGTTCGTAAAAATGTTATTTTCACTGAAAAAGAACGTAGGTTAGCGGCAGCGGCGGCTACGTGACTGTGATCTCGACTGTGAGAGTAAAGTCTGATCTAATTTCTGCTCCTTCGCGCTCCGATCCTTCGAACATTCAACCCTTGGAAACATTTTTGCGTTGAAAAACAAAACCTGTACTCATATTTTGCGATCCAAGTAGTTTGATAGAGGGTCGGTAATATATATATTTATCTATGGACACTAAGACAGCGCACTTTCTTTGGTTGTTTCAGTCTTAATTGAGCTAAACGTTCCTTAGAACGCTGACTCAAGCTGGTATGCAACTAATGCGTAATAATAATTATTTTTTAATTATTTATTTGTTAACACAATTGTTCTCTATGTTGATAATTTTGTAAAAATAATGAACAATTTATAATCACAATACAAAAAAGTTTATTAATTACACTAAGGCCCGATTTCACTGTTGAAACTAAAATAAAACGAGTTAAACTCAAGTTCAGAGCTAAACTAGCTCCAGGGCTGTAGCAGAACTGTTTATTTTAACCTGGTTTTCTAAGCGAACGATAAAATCATACCTAAGTACGCGTAAATGAATTTTGAATTTGAATTTTGAATAAAACGAAGGATGACTAAGTATTATTACTTAGTCATCCTTCGTATTAAATGCCTCACGTAATATTGATAAAATACTATTTATTTATTTTAGTGCGGCGTATGTATACCTTTTTTTTTCTTACTAACGATAGGCCATCGCTACAATCATGCCCGTTAGAAAGCATGAGGTCTAGGTTGGAGCACGCTTGCCTAGAAGAAGCCTATTCATTCTAGCATTGAAGGTACTCAAATTATACGTGGCAGGAAACACAGTTGCCGGGAGGGCGTTCCACATCTTAGCGGTGCGTATAAGAAACGTGGATACATACGTTTCGTGCGTGTTGATGGAATATCAACCACATAAGGATGATAGGTTACAATAGTTATAATGTTTTTCCGCGGAGTTCAAGTCCATATATATTTTACTGGAAAGTTGCATAATTTCGAAAATACTAGTAAGAAATACAAAAATCATGTTAAAACTAATTAAAGTGCAATAAAAATCAAATTAACAAAATAGTTAAAGAATTGTTATAGTTTTCACGCTATTCTCGGACGGCGATTGGATATTGGTATTAAAGTTTTCTCAAGATATTATGGTTTTGCATGGACTTCGTAATACTGTGCAAATAAATCAGGTAAATGGAGCTAATATATTTAGTTCCATGTTAACATCGTGACTTAAATGTGACATTCACGTGAAACATTGGCAAAAATGTTCGTTTCATTATATAAAGTAAGTCTAGCTTTACTGTGATATATACTCATGAAAAATGGATTCAATATTCAGATTTATCGTTAATTTCAAAGCCTGAAGGCAAACCAAAACCAGCCAAAGCAAAAAGCCTCTGAACAATGCAACATTAGTAAACTCGTATTAAACGTAGATTGAATTAAATGCATTACATTATTTTCAATGTCGAAACTTTATTAATTATATATCATACTAAATATATAATTAGTACAGACCTACATTTTGTCGGGGATATATTATCATAAAACGAATGTGATGTTTTATGTCAGAACAGTGTATGTATATAACACTAGCGTACCCAGCCCGCTTTGCCGGGCTAGATTTTGCTTTATTTTATTTAAACAATAAGCTTACATCATTGAATTTTAAATTTAAGTCTCATAATATATTACATCATTTATTTCTCTCCGTATTCATCGGAGTCCTCCGATAGTCACCAAACTTACACCAAACACCATTACTCGCCTGGTCAATCCGGAGATTCCCTGAAAGTTTCATTGAAATCGGTCCAGCCGTTGCGGAGCCTATACGGAACATAAACACACACTTTCTCTTTTATATATATTAGATACATCTCAAAAATGACATACTGAATGAATTATAGTCATGTTTTCAACCCTCTGCATATTTGTCTCTTTAAGAAGCCACCTATAGTAATTTATGACTTTCATAACAAGTAAGTATAATATATAAATTGCCCAAGTATCCCTTATAATATTTTTGACGACCTACGTGGCGTTGTAATTTTAAGGGTTCTATCTCCGGCTAGCAATTGCCAGTGGTCTTGCCTGGTAAGAGGTTTCAGCCGTGACAGGTTATCACCCTACTGACTAAAACGTGCCGCTAGGCGATTTAGCGTTCGGGTATGATGTCGCTTAGAAACCGATTATGCGTAAATATAACTGTCATACCCGTAACAGATTAGCCCTCTACAATCTTAGAGTGCATCATCCTTAACAGGTGAGATTGCAGTCAAGGGATAACTTGTAGTAAAAAAAGAGCGATCGATATGTACGATAGTAAAGGTAGTTTTTCACCCCGCTTCACTATTGCCGTGTCTAGAAAGCTTCGTCAGACGCCTGCATAAGTGTCCTTCACCATCATCATCACATCAACCTATTTCCGGCCCACTACAGGGCACAGGTCTCCTCCCATAATGAGAAGGGCTTAGGTCGTAGATCACCACGCTGGCCCAGAGCGGATTGGTGGACTTCACACTTCTTTGAGAACATTATTTAGAACTATCAGGCATACAGGTTTCCTCAATATCTTTAACTTTAACGTTGAAGCAAGTTATATTTCAATTACTTAAAACGCCCATAACGTAGAAAATCAAAGATGCGTGCTGCGATTCGAACTCGGCGCCTCGAAAGTGAAGCTGAAGTCCACTGGGCTATCCCAGCTTCTTCTATCTTTACTCTGTGGCAATATGTTACATTGTAGTGTCATGTAATAGCAATCCATTATTATGGTCGGGACACCGTCTCAGCAAATGGATTCGCAATAGCTGCAATAACAATTACCTAACAATAAAGATCCCAGACTTACCTGCTAAGGGATACCACTACTAAGGACTCCATTTCGCTTTTACGCTTTTAGCTGCTGTACGATTATCCTTAAATCTTACTCAACCAGTACATAATATTATGACTCAATGGACTCTTTTAAATCAAAATATTTTTAAATGATTCTAAATTTTTAATAACAACCTCTTAATTAATTATTATTCATTTAAATAATATCTAAGCAGTTGCTGTATTTTAAATGTTAATAAATAACATTAATAAGATTAAGTCAAGTAGATACTACTACAGTTGTTGTCTACCAACTGCAAATATAAAACAGTAAAAGTGTTGACACACTTGTACAACTGAATAAGAGATGCCACATTCAAAAATACCACAGAGTGAAATAGCATATTACAAAACATTTTAAAATTATATAAACAATAATATTCTAATATTCAATTACGTAAATAAGTGTACTTTGTCTCTGACTATATTCTAACACAGGCGTTGATATATAAAAGTTATGAGATACATTTAATTTGTAACAAATTTTCCATAATCCTCAATAACCAGACATATTTGTACTCTGTTTTATAGGTATGAAATGTCATACAAATCTGTAAGATAATAGACGTAATTTTGCCATAGTGATCTCTCGTGGATCGATCATATAGATCATAATATTGAAGCTAAAGATCTAAAAACAGTGGTTTTTGGAAAATCTGGTGTAAAAAATTATTATTCTAAATGGCACCCTACAAATTAAAAAAAAAAAGTTAGATAAAATAGAAGGAATAGCAGACACAACGACACTTTTTGCAAAAACTCAACTCAACTCAACTCAACAACCTAAACAGTTGAGTTTGTGTTAAACTAATATTTCTTAGGATTAGGTTTTATCAGTCGTTAAATAGTCGTCCGGGTTGTAAAGAACATGTCCGGGGCGTCTCCCGAGTGGATTGATGTAGAGGTCCAGAGTTCACGCATACGCCTCAACCTCCAGAGGATTGGACTCTTTGGTGCTTTAACAAAATAATGTTTAGGCAAACCTGACCTTATTCTTTGATAAACTGCTTTAAGTAGTTGTTAGCTGATCCAGATAACATTTTAACATATTAAAAGCTTTTTGGTACAAGCAGAAGTTACTTTGTTGAAGTTCATGATTTACCTAGCTACCTAGCAGCTGGCCCTCATTAAGGTATGTGGAATAACATCGTTTGAATTAAATCACCAATTTAATTCAAGTAACAATGTATGTTTCAGTATACATTGACGTGAAGTTGTGAAGACGTGAAGTCTCAGAAGAGAAGAAAGTTCAATGGATAATAAAATTCAAATATTTTTGGAAGATTTTTCGATTACGTCGTCAGCGGTCGATTCGGTTTGGCTTTCGACAGCGGTGTGACGCGACGCCGATATGTCCATTTGAACGTCGATTGTCGACTATACGTATACATTTATATCAGTGAATTGTAAATTAAAACTGTTGAAATAGTGTTCGTTATCGCCCACCTCTAAATAATATTATGAAAAGGGATAGCCGATTGAAGAATAAGGGCTAAACCCTTCATTTCTTAATCACCTAATCTCTCTACTCTCTAGTAAAAAAAAAACTAAAAGGCATGAAGGTTTTTCCTTATTACTTGACTTTTTGTAGGCTTCGGATTTATCATCCATAATAGTAATTGGGGGGTTGTAAACCACGTAGAATTTCCTACAAAAGACATATGCCCAGTAAGAGACGTCACATGGTTGAAATCATAACGATGATGATAATTGTTTATATATAGATTGTGAAATTTAAGGAGCTCGACGCTAAACGCAATGAGCTAAACGCTCGGCCACCAGCGGCCGTATCATATAACTTTGTTGCCACTGTGTTTAGGAAGGTATATAAAAAAAATCCCTTTGGATTTTTTATTTAAACAACAAAGGTCTTCGAGCCCCGGACCTCCAATTTAAATTCACACGGAGGTCTTCGAAAAAGGATTTTTGAATCGAGTTTCACTAGTAACTCATAGGGGGACTGAGTGACATTCTTATCACGGAGCATATCGGCACCCGGGGCACGGGGCAATTTACATTTTCTCCAATTTAGTTAGCTCCTGCTGGAATTTCTTATCGCTTCACTTAATCGGGAATAATGGCGAGGTGTTTATGGAATCACTGAGATAACAGTAATTCATTCATCAGGGAATACCTTGATTTTATTGTTTGATTCAGCATCATCATCAACCTATTCCCGATCCACCACGCTGGCCCAGTAAGGACTGGTAGACTTCACACGCCTTGAGAACATTATGGAGAACTCCCATGCAGGATACCTCACGATGTGTTCCTTCACCGTTAAAGCAAGTGTCAATATTTAATTAAAAACTTACATAACTCCGGAAACTTAGGTGCGTGCCGGGAATCAAAATCGGACCATCCGAAAGGGTAATCGAAGCCCTAGGATATCACCGCTTCGTTCGTTCGTTCGCAATAAGAGAGTTGCTTTATAAGTTTAACTCGTCCGTCTGTGTATCTTTCTGTAGTATCGTGGTCGTAGCTCCCAAATGGATGAACCAATTTTCTTTTCGTTTTTTTTGTATCATAGATAATATTAACCTAAGTGGTCATAGCCATGTTTCATAAAAATTTGGTGATGAGTCGTTTGAAGATCAGCAGCTCTCTTCTAGTTAGGGGGATCCTTATGTCAGAGTGATTAGAAATTTGGAGCCGCGTTACTTCAATGAAATTGAATGTATATGGTATGGTAACCATTACATAAATTATAGCATGTTCGGGTTAAGTTTAGATTTCGAAGATGGGTAATTAAATGATGAGTTTTTTTTTGTGCCTGGGTATACGTATATGGTAGGTGAAAACTTTGGTAAGAGTGCGGTGAATACTTAAGTTTGTACAGTATTCCCACCTTTAGGTTCATCGATGGGCATTCAGGATTTTTATTGGGGTTCAGACCCCAACGTTTCCCCATCGGAATGGTGGATGAGGCGGCGGTAGGCGTTAGGCGTTTTTTCTGTTAAAAAGGCTATACATATAAACTACAAATTTGACAGGAACACAAATGAAGATTGCTAATTTAATAAATAGCGTCATAAATTGTGCTGAAGATTGTGTTAATATTAATGATTTGACAATTTGATGGATGAATAAATAAAAACACTTTTATTGCACACCAAATAAAAAATTACAGAAAATAAATACAGCGTATACATAGCAATCTCTTTCAGGCAATCAATGGCGTGGCAAAGTTTAAAACATATTAATGACAAAAAATAATCGCGAGAGTAGAAAGTGTCAAAAATACCTAACAACTTTCCTACCCGGGAATCAAACGCAGTATCACGGGATCCATTTTCTATCCTATAGATCACTAGATCAAGAAGGCTGTGCCTTCGATCAGAAGCAAGGATTTACAACACTGCAGTATACTAAAAAACAACACTGTTTTACATAGTTTTACACCTTTAGAAAACAGTGAAAATTTATCCTGCAAAGTGTTTGCCAAAAATAGTCTCGTAAAACTAAAATGCAATGAACACTTACAAAGCCCGCGGTCGCTATTGAGTTATTTTCCAAACAATTCAAAGCCCGGATCACTAATGCTATTGATTCAGTAATAAAACTGCCGTGTTTTATCATGCTCCATAACTTTTGCCGAATAAATACGCAATTTAGTCGCATTTATTGGTCGTTACGTGATATTGGTTACCTATCTAGGAGGGGCGACAATTACAGCTAGTTAGGTAGAGGTGGTAGAGGGGTGTAAGCCGTAAGGGGAGACCAGTCAGCCTCCCCAACCGTTAACCTCACCTGCCCGTGGTGCATCATGCCGACTTACCAACGGGGGTCTGACGACCAATAGCTGTATAACCATCCAGTTGAAAAGCAACTGGTCCAAAATTAATTGACCGGTAACAGTTATAACGGGCAGCAGCGTTATTCGTGCGTGAGGACCAGCACTGCGACCACAAACCCGTACGCCAAGCGTGGTGATTATTGGCAAAACTTTGTTAAGGGAAGCAAAAACCAACCACAGCCCCTAGTGCCCGACTGCCCGCTTTCTTGGCTCTGGCAGCGGTTATGGTAACGGAAGGGATTGTCAAATATCTCCGGACGACCAACGATATGAAGCGAGGCCCTAAGAGCCACTGGAAACAATCTGCCCAGGACCGTGGATTTTGGAATTCGATAGGCAAGAACTGTGTCCAGCAGTGGTGGGACTAAAAATTCAGTTTGAAGTTCTAAAGTATCTACAAAGGTTATATTTTGTGTATGTTGCTTAGCATTAGGTATAGACGTTGCGTAGGTAAAGCAATATCTAGTTTATATAAGTTTGTGGTATAGAACAATTATGTACTTAAAAATAATTTCGACGGCCGATTGGCTCAGTTTGCAGCGACCTTGCTTTCTGAGCCAAAGGCCGTGGGTTCGATTCCCACAACTGGAAAATGTTTGTGTGATGAGCATGAATGTTTGCCAGTGTCTGGGTGTTTATATATATATTCTAATAATTTATGTAATATATTATTCATAAAGATATTCATCAGACATCTTAGTACCCATAACACAAGCTACGCTTACTTTGGGGCTAGGTGGCGATGTGTGTATTGTCGTAGTATATTTATTATTTATTATTTATATTTTGTTTATTGTTTATCCACCAATAACCTTTTTTAATGGAGATAATCATCATAGTCCTCACTTCAACCGATTGACGGACACTGCTGACACTGTCTTTTGAGGGAGTTTTATGCATTCCATATTATCCTCTAGTCCCTAAAACAGAACATTAGGTAGGTACAGACATAATCACTTTTTGTATCTAGAGTCACATCTAATTACGTCCGTGGGATAACAACCGAACTAAACTGGTTTGATCTGGTCAGATCAATAAACTCATTATACATGACATCTACGATTATAAATCTGTTACTAAAAATCAAGTCTAAATAAGTCTGTTGCAAACATTCATGCAGGTGAAGCTAATATAAAGCGTGTAAAAAGATTTCAACTTTTCAAAGAAAGAATTTTCTTCTAATCCCAACTAATTTTATAAATGCGAAAGTGTGTTTGGTTGTTTGTGCTACTACACGCCCTAATTAAGCAAACAATAAACTTAATTTTTGGCAAAAGGATCGTTGAAAGAATGAAAAGTTACAGAGGCTACTTTTTATCCTAGGAAAACAGACAGTTCGAAGACCGCAGGAAACGATATTAGTACATAACTAGTATTAGTTAGGTATTTTTAACCCATTACCGTCCCACTACGTGGTCTGTTCTCAGATTGAAAAGAATTTAGGCTGTAGGTATTTCACCACGCTGGCCAGATTGGTATACTTCACAATATCAAAACATTATGGAGAACTGTATGCAGGTTCTCTCACACTCCAGCTTTAAAGCTTTTATATATCTCTTTACATAGCTCCTGAAATAGCTATTTTACATAGCTCCGAAAAGAGAGATGACTCAGGTGTCTAACCAGCTATTCCCCAAATTAAGGTTTTAATCTTACCCACAAGGCTATCACCACCGATGTATTCATTAAGTAGTTATGCGATTTTTATAGCAGTTTGCCAACCTGATAGTAGGCAGAGAACCATCGTCTGTAATCAGAACAACTCTATGCAGGCCATGCAAGGAACAAGTCCTCCACATTGCCACCCTATGGCCGTCAACCTGAGGCGTAGATATAGCCTCACGTGCCTGTAAATACGCTGGCAACCACGCCCTTCAGACCGGAAAACAGCATCACAACAATGCTCATAGGCGGCATCATTGTTGCAGCAGAAATAAACATGGCGGTATTACTTCTCCGGACGAGCTCTGTCATAAAAAGCTCTAATACTAAACTTCGCTAGGATACCTTCTTGAGCACTTAGTGTATGCGTACGTATCCACCGAGTGTTCCATAGCTGTTAGTTAATGTATTTAAAACACTGTTAGATATTCTAGGCTCTCTGACTATTATCGTTTCATATTATTTTGATTATAATTGGGACATCATCAGAACCTCCTTCAAAATTTTTGTAGAAGCGCATCAAATTAAATTTATTCAGATTTCCTGTGTAGAGAAATTGGAACACAATTAATTCCTTTAAAGACGGAGCGTTGACTACAAAGGCTTTTGTGTGTGCCGTATACAAAACATACAAATCCTATTAACCCTAATACGGATCGAAGACTATCATTGAGAGCCATTCAGTTTGACGGCACTATGGCATTTGAGAAGTTTCCCTGTCGTGTGTTTCCCATTTCAATACGGGACGCCCATTAATATATTCAGACAGATTGTCTGTTGAGAACGTAAGGCTACGAAATGAGCGGAAAGTAACCTAATGTATATTCGTTGTTATAGTTGTTATGAGAGTTGAAGAATGCTAAACGAGAGCAATCCGTGTATAGGCAATGTATTGCAACTTATTTCCCCTGTATCTCTATGTATCGTTCGCCATCTTCTCACTACCACGTACACATTTCTCATATGGCACTTAAGATGCGTACATTACGCATCATAGGTGCCATCTATGGGCCATTTTTAACATTAACTTTGACTTATACTTCATCACAGGGGAATTCGGAGATAGCATGCAATCTGCGACATTTCCACATTTCACTCGCGTAAATCCTGCATGAGTTTATTGACGTTTACGTATCGTTCTTTAACATATTTTAAATGTTAATGGTGCAACTTCTTGCGCTTCTTGCTTCTTTTCTGATACCCGATTCAAATGTGTAATAGCTATCGTTCGCAGTCACCGATTCTTTTGTCAATGGCAGTTTTAGAGCGATCTACCTGCATTTGATCGCTACGAAGAAATGGCCTGTGAGTGAAGATTATGTTAAGTAGACTTAAATATTATGAGGTTTTAGTAGTTAATCTGCAGATACAGTAAGGCATGTACATTTTAAGGAATCATGCACATCTCCTCATATATAAATAACGTCTTCAGTGGCGAGCATACATGAGCACCATAGAATTGAGAACATATAGAAACGGTGTACACGACTAATATTGAAGCATCAAAAACCACTCCACTTTAGAGACGTTTCTCGAACAAACGGCTTGTAGCTTTATACCATTTAGCAGTTGAAATTAATTTCTCCATAGAGAGGTCGCGGTTGACGATGATACATATTTTTTTGCTACAGCAGCCCCAGTGATGCGCCTCGACTTGTTACGGTCTTCAGCGTTTCGGGAACATTGGTTTAGGCAGCTTTTATTCTAATTCTGTGATGAGCTCTAAGCGGATGGATGATATAAAATGGAAAAAATCTGATTGAAAGAGTTACAAAAAGCCTTCCCTTAAGTTTTTGTAACTCGTACTGGAGATTTTTTTATACGCTCAGCTTAACTAGCCGCTGTTCTCATAGCCTATCTTTTACCATCTCAATCACTTAATCACATCAATACCAATAACCTAAATTCACAATTGGGATCAATGCATCTCAAGAAACGTCATTAATGTTGACGTATAACATTATTAATAACTACATGCGACTTGTAGCAGATTATAGCCCGCCAACACACTTTTGGGGCATGGTGCAAGAAATAATCTCCAAGAAGCTTTTCCTATAAATGCCTCTCTCTTAAAACAGAATGCAGGCCCAGTATTGAGAAAAGCCACCTCTACCCTCATTTGAAATGGTGATGGCCCAGTGGGTAGGACTTCGACTTCACTATCGAGTTTGAATCCCAGCACCTCTAACTTTAATTAAAATATCACTTGCTCCAACGGTAAGGAAAAACATCGTGAAGGAACCTGCATGCCTGAGTATTCTCCATAATATTCTCAAAGGTGTGTGGAATCCACTAATCCTCACTGGGCCAGCGCGGTGGAGTATAGACTGGGCCTTAACCCCTTCTCGTTGTGGGAGGAGACCCGTGCCCTGTAGTTGGCCTTTATTGGGTTGATATCATGATGATGATGATGATGACCCGCATTTGAGCAGTGTGGTAGATTTGAGCGCTATATTTCTCAATAAATTTATTCTTTCATCTAAAGAAAAAAATGATCACTGTATATCTACATATCACCAAATTTATTTTTTAAAGATTGATTCTTGAATAGAAGATTGCATTCTTACTAAACTCAAGTACAGCCTCTTGCAATACAGTTTACATCTCTGGGATTAAAGAACTTCCCAACCAACTCCATTCAAACACAGGCTTTTTCATGACTAATAAGTCGAAGATACCCGGTACCCGAAGATAGGTTTGATCCCCGACAGGGGTAATTTGGGAATTTATAATTTCTAATATTTTTCTGGTCTGGTCTGTTGTAATACTTTCACCATGGCTAAGACGTGCCGCCTAACAACTTAGCATTACATTCCCGTAAAAGCCGATTCCCCTAATCGGTCCCCTGGTTCCTCTTTGGATTTATTATTACTACTACACCCACTGGATTACGCTTATACTTATTGTTGGATTTTTTTCCAGAAAACCCCAATAGGTATAAAATCCGACTCGTAAATCTAAACTAGAAACTCGCGATCCGCAGTTGAACTTGGCAACCACTAGAACAATGAAACAGTGTATTTACACTCGACTTAGACTACGACCTTCTGATAAAAATGAGTATAGCTGACAAAAGTTTTCTTGTAGATATGTCCTAAGATTTCCACACGCAGTTTATGATGTGTAATTTATTACCTAATGCATTAGGTAATTTACTTTATTTATTATGTTTATTCACCGTAATATTTGCTTTTTGCTAACTGATATTATATTTCGGCATTACATCAAGAGACAGATTGTCAAAATCCATCTTCGTTTGGGTTAAATAGCTCAATTTTCCTGATTTATAACCTGAAAAGGGAAAAAGGATGCGTACCCGTATGCCTCCTTTCACATCGGGAGCAAAAACTCCGTATAATTCATTTGATAAACTACTTCTTCCTATTGTTCTTTAGCCAATTGTTTTTTGTTCTATTGTTCTATTACTCATTACGTATTTTTTTCTCAGCCGGTGCGCAGTGGGCAGAGTCCCTGTTTTCTGAGTCCAAAGCCGTAGGTTCGATTCCCACAACTGGAAATTTGTGCAATGAACATCAATGTTTTTCAGTGTCTGGGTGTCTCTATGTATATAATATGTATTTATGTATATTATGAGAATATACATGAGTCATCTTAGTACCCATAACACAAGTTACCCTTACTTTGGGATTTGATGGCGATGTGTGTATTGCCGTAGTATATTTAATTTATTTATTTATTTATTACCCATTGGTCTAAGGAAGCATGTTTGACAGGGTAAAAATCTTGGTACTGGTCATAAAAATTAAGTTATGTTTTAGTTTTGCCCCCCCCGCAAGCCATCATATATATATAAAATTCTATGCAAATTATAATAGAAGATTACTTTTAAAAAAAGTAGGGACCTAAACTTATTTTAAATTGCAACTGACAAATGAAACTCAATAATATAGTACTGGAATGCTTAATCCTTTGGCCATAAGTCTTCGTCGGTAGGGTGGTAGCTAGCCACCCCCGAAGCCTCCCATCAGACCATACAGGCTGATGCAAACCCTTGTTCTAATAATAACAATACAGCGGGATTACAAGGTAACACCCCGCAAATACGATCGGTCGATAGTTAGGCAACTTTTATTGAGTGGGAATGGGAACAATTATTTAAATACAGCGCTGACTTCAAAGTCCCTTCAAAGTATTCCGTAATTAAGAACGTCTAACTAGCTATTACCTACAACTTTGTCTCCCTGGAATTTGTCTTGAGAGGCTACTTACTACCCACAGGAAATCCGGAATTCCACGCAGTCGAAAACCAGTAGTTTCCTGAAATTTCGATTTATTTTCGAAAATTCAGGAAACTACTGGTCTGATTTTAAAAAACTCTTTCAGTGTTGGATAACCCTTTTATCAAGGAAGGCTATAGGCTATAGACTATAGGCTATATATCGTTATGCTAAGACCAAAAAAGGATAGCACCAATGAAGAATGTTTAAAAATCGGGGATTCTTATTCCTTTGAGAGCTTCGGCTGGGTGCGCTGCGTAAACGATTAAAGTTTTGATAAACTCATGTATGACAAAGTTTTTCCCCTTTTAAAAGTCCGCGACAGCAGATATCGATACCTTAAGGGTGATTATACGCGGACGAAGTCCATGAAACCAGTGGCGTACACTTAATACATGCAAAAAAGCACTGCGTACCCTAAAAATGATATAAAACTCGTATAAGAGGAGAATTTTAGCCGTTTTTTTTGCAATTTTCTTGCTGTATGTATACTCTACTGAGAAATCCAGTATGAAACAATATAACAAGATAACAAATAGACAGACACACTATCACAATAATAATTTTATACGATTAATAAAGAATTATTTGAATAGTAACAACCCTCCAACCCCGGCATTGGATGTCTGACTAAACCCCTTTCCTTTTTCAGAAAAGGTATTTTCTAGTATTGGGGTATTGATATGGCTTATTATTATAATGATCATAAGATATAATAAATGTAAGTATTAATTATATTATTATTCATCTCAATCAATATCACAAACCGATGAAATGCCATGCTGAAAATTTAAATGAGGTTTTAGCAGCATAATATTCCTACTGTTATAAAAATCAATTAAGTTCCTCGCACCTATTAAAAGATAGGGTATAATTCTTTACCACATTTCTGGCTGTGTGATTATCTGCTGTATACGATTAAGTAAAATTGTCTCGATAGGAAAAAAAATTACAAAGATACTCTAACACAAATAACCAGTAGGTAAGGTGGTATTATTCATTAAAATTTTAGGATATATTATAAACTTCATTACTCATTATTTTGGGTTATGATCATCATCATATCAACACATTACCGGCCTACTGCAGCGCACGGGTCTCCTTCCAAAACAAGGCCCGGCCCGGCAGCGTTGGTCGGCTACCAACGAGGTGGATAGACGACATCAAAGCCGCTGGAAACAAAAGGCCCAGGACCGTGGATTTTCGAACTCCCTACAGAAGACCTATATCCAGCATTGGACTTCAATCGGTTGAAGTGAAGAAGATTTGACGCGATAGATGTTAAGTATTCCCCTGTTCTTTCGTCCAAAACTGAGCTGATTTAATTATTTTTGTCATGAACATTTTAAAAATATACATATAACATAATCTTCTTAATACGATATTAAGAAGATTATGTTATATGACAGATTATTCTCATAATCTGTCTTTCAGTCTTCTGAAGATGTATTAAGGTTAAGTATAGCCAAAATCATCATAGAGGGTTTGATTATCTAAAGTAATTAGGTTTTCAAGAAAAATAAATGATAACTATATTTCAATACTGGACTTTTATTTTATGAAAAAAACACATTCCTTAGTATCCAGGGAGAAAATACGGGTATGTTTTTGTATTAATAACTCGAATTAATATATTCAGACTGCTGTTTCGTTTTATTTTAGTATTTTAATACCTAATCTGTTATTTAAGATGAATGTGCAGTACCCTGACAAGTTGGCAAGGCTTAAGGGTGCGTAGAATTAGTATTGGATTTATTATTTTGTGTCAATAAATAATTAAGATTTTCTATTTAATAACATCAGTTCGTAGTAATGAAAATTTTATAAACTAACGGCCAAAATTGCTATTATAATAGCAATGTTGTCGATAGGAAACAAGTTGAACACATTTTGCAAGTTTAACAGGAGTTCCAACCATATTCAGTTCGAGCTGGCAACAATTAGCAACTTTAATGGTTCAATTAAAATTAATTGTTGCGGAGATGGCAAATTATCTGCGGTCACTTCATAGACACCCAGTCGAAATGCTGATCTATGATCGTATTAGCGTAATCTGCGTAATCGGTGTCATCTCAAACAGATTTTCAAAATGGCGTTTCGTTATCAATATCTTAGTCATCATAATAATCATCACGACAACCGATTACCAGCCAACTACATGGCACAGCGTACGCACAGCCCACAATACGTCCCACGCTGGCTTAGTGCGAATTGGTGGACTCCACACTCTTTTGAGAACATTAGGCAGAACTCTAAGGCATGCAGGTTTTCTCACGATGTTTTCCTTTACCGTAGAAGTAATGTTTTAATTGTTTATAACCCAAAACTTAGAAAAGTTAGAATTGCGTGCTGGGGTTCGTACTCGCCCCCCCAAAAGTGAAGCCGAAGTGCTAACCACTGCCACTGTCTGTCCAGCAAAATGTCAAGGATCTCTGACCCGACTACGGAATGACTTAAATTCTGATATTTCGTTTAAAATTTCCGGAGAGGAGTTAAAAAGAGCTAAATGTTTTTTTTTTCTTTTCTGGCTATTACATATTTTGTGGCTAGTTCCACTAGGGCCTACGAAGGGCGATCCCACCGTTCTGGTAATCTTAGCAGGAACTAGTGGAGCTGGCCGTAATTTTATCTAGAACTCATTAAATAAGTAGTAGTAAGAGTTGACCTTGAAATGATCAGTACTGGTCCGAAAATTGGCAATTGGCGGTGCCCACCCCGTGCCTTAAGGAGCTCATAACGCCTTGGGTCCCCGTTATTACAAAGAATATGAATCCTTGAAAACCGTCAACCCGCATTGGAGAAGCGTGGTGGGGGCATCTTTTTATACCCTGTCACCTATGATGATGGGCTTGTTTCCAGTTATGGGACGAGGATCTCTTCAGCAGATATCTATTTTCTTAATAGCTAAATGAAAGCTGCAGCATCCTGAATTGCTGGTAGGTTTGATTGACAGTAAGTACTTGATTGGTCTAATGGAATCATTCTGTACTGTCTCTGTCTGTTAGTTTGCTAACAGACAGAATATGTGTAATAAAATGTATTTACTAACAATTTGCTAAGATCCTAAACCTTGGGTTCCACAGGTTCAGAAGGCAGATTCTACCGAGCCGAAGCCAGCAAGAAACTCAGCAGTTACTCTTTTCCAACATCGTCGTCGTCTAGCACCTTGGGGCTCCGATTTTGTTCACTAACTTCACAGATACACGCAAAGATTTTCGATGTTTATATAGAAGTGACGTCATAATTTTGTATTCAGCGTTTCAACTGTCATGGAGGATCAGAATTTGCAGTTTTATTTATTTAAAATAGATACCAATCTCTCTTCAATTATGAATAAAAATACGTTTTTCATAATACGTGGATCATATATCTTTAGATAAATACTATATTCTTTGTTACTGTCATCATATCTATTACTGTAAAAGTGAACTGGGGAAATGAAACAATAAATGTAGCTTTATGAAAATCTACTCTTGCATAGATTTATTAGCATATAACTTTTATTTCTTCCAATGTTTTAATTCTTTAACGAACATACACCAGTGGCCGCATATTGAATATACAATCTGTTTTAAACGCCATATTAATTACTAAGTTATCGTTTTTGCATGGATACATTTCATAAAAACTTTCCTTCGGTGTGTATCCGACTACTTTCATGAACTTGTTCTTTCTTTAAACTGATTAAAGGCCAGTTAAAAGCACAGAATTGATTCAAACATAGTCGGGCATACTCCGACAAAAATCGAGGTGTTTCCAATTATTATAGAAAAATTAAAAACTTAATTAAATCTACTTAAATTTATGATACCTTCCAATATTCGAGGGTTAGATTACCCAAGAGGCATCCACAATTTGCATAGTTCAATTTGTGGAGACAGCTTACCAATAATTAAGTTAGGCGTGTTATTAGTTATAGTAGTTAACAATTCATTCACATAAATAACTCCATTTCTATACAAGTCCTTCCCATGTACTTATATTTTTAAAAGAATAATTTTACTTTATTTTCATCTTGTACGAACATTTGTACGAATGTTAATCTTAATTAACTAATCTTTGTGAATTTTTGGCATTATTTTTAATATAAGCAACGATCTTTTGAACATTAAAGCAAATTTACTTAATTTCAATCACATTAATTAAATATTTTATAAAGACTTATATTAATTATTAATGATTCATTACCTTTTTTTTTTCTTTAATCCACTACAAGTTAGCCCTGCAGTCTCACCTGGTCTAACCTGTTAGGGAGTATGGCACCTATGCGACATCGTATCGGCACGCTATATCGCTAAGCGGCACGTCTTTGTCGGTAAGGTGGTAACTATCCAAGGCCGAAGCCTCTCACTATATAGCTATGCTTTAACAACTTCTTCTCATCTTGTTATATTAATTCATATGTAATTTATTGGTTGGAACAAATAGCAAACCTTAAATTTTAAGTAAAATATAATTGGTTTAGGTAAATACTGGCGTAGGAGTATTTCTCAAAAGTCATAACAAATTGAGCTTATTACAAACAATTTCATGCTATTTATAATAAACTTGGTATTTGGTTATTTATTTTTACGTAATTGGCTAAGTAGACTAAGGCGTATTGTGCGATTCCAGTAACTTGTGTCTAATTATTTAACTATTACTACCTGACTTAGTAAGAAAATCTAAAACTTCAACTATCCAATAATCTAAACATCTTAACAAACATTCATATTAATAATTTACAGTTTACATTAATAATTTTTAGTGGGATTACATGGAAAATTATAAATTATACTATATATATATGTATATTTGTATATATATAGATATATATCTGCGATTAATAACATCGAGATTTTTTCCTCATTATAATTATCATACAGATTTTAAGTCAGCTGTATTTCACGCCGCGTCACGCGGACGTATTCTTGACTAAGGAACCCATATGGGTCTGAAACAAGTTGGGCATACAGCGAACAAAAGCACGCTTGAATAAAGCAGACTTATTTTTGAGTTATGAATTCCATTCATAATAATACATAATATTATGTAGATACATTTTTAAGTACCTACTCTGCCAAAAACTTCTTAATAACATTTGCTGACAAGGCAATAGTTATTAGGACTTTAATAAGTATTTGTCATACAAATTGTTGCATAACAAACTCTTGCCGCTGCTTTGCCATCCTATTTCATGGAACCGATGTTTTAGCCCTGAAAGCAGAAAAATATCTGTATTTAAGAATTCCATTAACACCATTCCATGGGTCTATGCTAAGAAAATTAACATAAAAATGAATATAACAATTGAAATGTTAAAGGGGTCGTATAACTCAAATTTACGTAATAGGCTATATGGATTCTTTAGATTCTAATGAATAAAATAAAACTGTCTAAAGCATTTGACCTGGTTTTTTTGAGTCGCAAAAATGAACATTAAAACACAATGTATGATTATATGTTTAATTATATTATTTGGAATACAAATAAATTATACTAAAAGTTTTAAGTATGTTTTTAAGGTATTGATGATGTTAGACTAACTTTTAATGCCAAACTTTTGTTACCGTTCTGCCACGAGTAAAGAGAAAAAACATATTATTTTAAGGGCATCCAACGATGAAAGGAGAGCTTGCAAAAAAATACCGAAAAAAATGCCTCAATTTAACAAGGTAACATAAGCTCAATCAATTTCGGAGTCAAAATCGTTATGGGACGAAGGCAGAATAACCGTGAACGTTTGTTCTTTTGAAGTTTCATCAACGAAAAAGAAACGATAATAAACAAAGGTAACTCATGGAAACCTATTTGCTTTTAAATCTATAGGACGACTCAGTTTTATCAGTTAGAGACAATTGCATGTTATAATGATAGTATACAAACGAAAATGAGAGAATTTATTTATGATAAATATAATTGAAAATTATATTTTACAATCCCAATTTCATAACTATTATTTGATAACGACTAAGACACCTGGGGGCGTTTTGGGCCGTCATCGTCAGTCTCTCAGAAGTGTATTAAAAATAATATCTGTGTGTATCAGTATAGTATAAGCAATATTAGCACATACGTTAGAATGCTAATCAGTCTAATAAAATATCTGGCACGTGAAGTTTCAGTTATCGAAAGATAATTATTTCTTTACCAAATACAAATTACTTGTACATATCCGTAGTAAAAACTAAAACGGACACAATTTTTCACTTGCCAGTCTGGATTTGGGACGCATTAAGGCTATCCTATGAAAAAACTTTAATTGTTTCTTGCATTCCATACTAGATACCTAACAAGAAATACCTAATCACATAAGATAACTTTGAAGGGAACTAAATGTAAAAGAGACATTTATTAACAAAAAATAAACCGACATCGATAATAAGTTTTATATCAACTAAAAAGTAAATACATTTTTGTAAAAAATGAATAAACTTGCAACAACTTGCTTTCAGTCACGAATAAAAAAAAATGTATACTCCTGTTAATTTGATAGAAAAAGTGGGTGTACCCCGATAAACTGAATACATCTGCTTAATCCTTTTGAGTGTACATTCATGATGTTATGTTACGATATTGCGTTAACAATGCATCTTTATACTATAACAGCAATCGCGGTTGCTTTACTTTCATTTTTGAAGAGATCCGTTGTGTGAAGCGGGAACTCTTCATCAGATGTATACAAAATTTAAATGGGACCATTTCGGAATAAACCCCTTTCGGACAAAAAACTAATTTCGCAAATGCGTCTATAAATGACGGAGTTATGCCCGACCATACATAAAAACCTTCGTCTTGAAGGAAGTCGTTTAAAAAGATTAATTCAAATCACTGTAGGTACTTACGTATTCAAACCGTCTGAATGTGAACCCTGCGGTGGCGGCCATCGATGTAAATGTGCTCGCCACATCAGCTGCCTGAACGTCATCCGAAACTGCCTCGACATGGAGCAGTACAGCACAAAATTGATAGCCCCGTTGAGTAATGCCAGAGCATCCATTAGTTCGCCAAACAAATCATAGCAGCGTTTGAAGAAACATCGACCTAACGCCCCACTGAGTAGGCCCAATATCCCTTGAGGCAACTCTGTCACCAAAAATAGGAGTAGCACTGCTACCAGCATTTTTGTTGTCCTATTTGTCCTCTTGTCTCCTTTACATTGCCGTTTTAATATCTTATCGTTTGTTGGGCAAGCGTTATATACTCTTATTTTCTTCTGATGCTCATTCGCGCTGTAAACTTCTCTTATGAGCCATAAACTTATTACTGTCAATATAAAACAGGGCAAAAGCTTGATGACAACTGCGTGTACCCAAAAATTTATTTGATACAGCTGACCTTCTTCGTCAGAATCTACGTGATAAAGTATCATCGGGCCATTAGGTTCCAAAACAACAGCTGTGTGTACATCAAAAACCTGCCGAGTAAAAATAAACTGTTAAGTTTCTCTTAAATTTAATTAACTAGAAGTATTAATTCACGAAACGAGGCCATAAATTGTTACAATTTTGTCTCGGCCTTGTTCAGTCTTACGGAGTCCAAATAAAACTGTTACAAGCTCGTTATCGTCTAACAAAGCTTTAAATAGAAACAAAGATTTTTTTATTACTTGGTAACCTTTTACCATCAATTATTATCACGATATACTTAGGGTCCTTTCGTCTTTATGGACCATTGAACAGATACCCTTTCTGAAGAATGTCATTGTGGTTTTTAATCTCATAGGGTTCTCAGTATAATAAAAAATACAATAGAAAGTTATAAAAGTAAACCGTGCGAAATCAGTGAAAGTGTTGCCATTATTGGAACATTTACCTTTTTCGTCGTTTAATAGAGGGGTGGAAGTGTAACAACCATGGGTTTCCATTACATAAATAGGGCGACTATAAACGTGGGTATCAGTTACAAAGATAAACAAGAGTTGTTTTTTACTGGACGACAAGGGAGTCATTTTTACGCGTCTATTTCTGTGAGATATAGCTCCACTTTTTGTCGTTCGGCTGGTCGTAATTCTCCAGGGATATAGGTATAAAAATATAGGCTCTGTTAATACAATAATCTTCAACACTTTTAGATTTGATGTAAATGTAAAGTTTATGAATTTTCAAATTATTCTTAAGTCTGAAATTATATAAATTTTAGCTAGAGCATCAAAAACAGATAAAAAATAGTTTAAAGGTTTTGAAGGCCGATTGGCGCAGTTTGCAGCGACCCTGATATCTGAGGAATCGAAGCCTGGATACGATTCCTACAACTGGAAAATGTATGTAAGATGAGCATGATTTTTTTTTAAGCGTCTGA
Source organism: Pararge aegeria (assembly GCF_905163445.1). Lineage (NCBI taxonomy): Eukaryota > Metazoa > Arthropoda > Insecta > Lepidoptera > Nymphalidae > Pararge > Pararge aegeria. Next base: position 7,399,868 of record NC_053200.1, on the reverse strand, counting down.
GTGTTTATATGTGTCATCTTAGTACCCATAACACAAGCTACGCTTAATTTGGGGCTAGATGGTGATGTGTGTGTGTGTGTGTATTGTCGTAGTATAAAGTAGTATACTAATAATAGTATAATAGCAGTAAATAGTATATAGTTTATCCATGACTATATTCTTCGGAACAATCGAAAATTTACTCCAGGTTCTAAATTAAGCTTACCATGAATGTGGGAATACATAGTATTGGAGGTAGTATGAAACTGCTGAGGATGGCTGTACTGCAACGTCTCTCGGTGCACAGTACGTGGCTGCGGTCAGAATATCTGCGGACAATCATTGGTTAGTCGGAACACGGGTCACGTTCGCCTTACAGACTAATAATTGTAGCACTATTGTTAGTGGACTATTGTGACTGGAGCAGCATTTATAGTCATTAATGTCATTAAAGCTTTGATTTCTTTGGCTATTATAATAATGCATTGTGGTACGTTCTACAATAAAGTCGCTCAGCATGCAATGGCGAGCTATACTCATTATAATAAGCAGGGCAGGTATCTAGAGGACCATGGATATTGGGGTCAGAAGATGTCGATGATCACTCAAACTGATCGTGCTCGGGAACCGAGGTCCGAACAGTGCTTTTGCTTTTTCGGAAGGACACTTGCCGATAACCTCCTAAGGGGTTGCTACGGCGTCACCGGGGGAGTGGGGCGAGCGCGAAAGCTCGCCATGAGAAGAGCCCCAGGGCTCGACGACATCGGGGGGAGTATGGGAGACGTCGACCCGAGGGTGCCTCCTGCGAGGACTCGGACCTCGGCTCGGTTCGACGTTAATCTGACTGTTGGTGGACTTTTGGACTAATCATTGTTTAGTCCGAACGCCCCCGTGACCGTGGTAAGGATCCACGTCCGGTCGACGTCAGAAATCGGGGCCCTCGTCTTCGCCGGCGAAGACGCTGTGAATGTTGCGTGTGTGTGTGTTGTTGGGACACGTTGTCGGTAGTTATTTTGTCGTCAGGGTCGTCAAGGACATGCTTCGGACGTCGCCGCTTTGGTTCGACGTCGGGGACGGGGGTATAAGTGGACGCCTCGACCACTAGGGGGTTGGGGTGTCGGACTGCATTTTCAAAGTAGGTCTTTGATAATGTTTTCATGTACTGGGCTATGGTGGGAAGATCGAGGTCTCGGTGGAGATCTACGTTGCGCATGTACCACGGACTGTCCGTGGTCATACGCATAAATTTGTTCTGCAGGACTTGAAAGCTCCTGTAAGAGCTGTGAGGGCGATGGGCGAATACGACGCTGGCGTATGTCATAATGGGACGTATGCACGTTTTATACAAGGTTACCTTGTGACGGAGGGATAATTTGCTTTTGCGGCAAATCATCGGATAGAGACGACCCATCACATACGCAGCCTTGTTGCGGGCCTTGCGAATGTGTGCGGTGAAGCTCATTCTATGATCGAACGTTACTCCCAGGTATTTGGCCTTGTCTTGCCAGGGTATGGGACGCCCGTAGAGGGTGACCTCTGCGGGGTTTACCGTGAAGCGGCCTCTCGGTTTGCCCGTGAAGAGCACCGCTGCGCTCTTCTCGGGGTTAACCTCGATCCTCCAGAGGCGAAACCACTTGCCCAGCAGGTGGAGCGCCTTTTGGAGTCGACTTGCAATGTTGCTCTTTTTGGGGTCGGTCGCAAAGAGAGCGGTATCGTCGGCGAATTGGGCCAGTTTGACCGTCGCCGGTAGGTCGCGGGGAATGTCGCTCGTGAAGAGCGCGTATAGAAGTGGGGAGAGCGCGGAGCCCTGAGGGACTCCCGCTCGTATGGGTCTAGGGGAAGAGAGCGTACCGTCTAGACGATAGCGAAATGTGCGATCGGTGAGATACGCTCGCAGCAAACGAACGAGACTAGCTGGCACGCCCAGATGGTGCAGCTTGTACAACAAGCCGGCGTGCCAGACCCTGTCGAAGGCCTTGGCAATGTCTAAGAACACGGCCCCAGTGGGGCTCATGTGTCTGTATCGATTGAATCCTGCCAGTATGTGCTCCGTGAGGCGGTGCGCTTGGTGGACGCAAGAGTGCTTGGCTCGAAAGCCGAATTGCTCGTCGTTAAGGAGGTTTTTCTCCTCTACGACTGCCTTCAGTCTGTGTAATATTACCCTCTCATACACCTTTGCTAAGGTGTTGAGGAGGCTTATAGGGCGATAACTGGAGGGAAGGTCGCGGGGTTTGCCCGACTTGTGGATACCTATGACTGTTGCTTCCTTCCACTGGTTGGGGAAGTAGCAGTTTGCCAAGAATACATTAAAAATTACCACAAGTAGGTTGATAATTTGTCCTGGGAGTAACTTTAGGGTTTTATTGGTAATGCCGTCGGGGCCTGGGGCTTTCTTAGAGTGGAAACCCTTGATAATAGTATGAACTTCATCGCAGGTCGTCGGGGCGAGAGGTTCACCATCGGGAGGGGTCGAGAGGATTGTTGCGAGTTCGCTTTCGACTCGCAAGACGTGGGGCCTATCAATGGATACGGTGCTCGGAGAGCATTGGGATTCGAGGCAGTCAGCCATGCATTCAGCCTTATCGATATCTTCAAAGGCGGGCGGAAGGTCGGGGCGTGCTAACGGTGGGAGGGCGGGAGCGCGGGTCATTTTGAGAGCCTTCGCCAGTTTGTAGAACGCACTACGCGATGGCGAGAGCTCCCCCAAGAACCTGTCCCATTGTCCGTGTCGGAGTGCGGTAATGATAGACACTACCTTCCTCTGGGCTCTCCAGAGTTCTAACCGATTCTGTCGTGTCGGATATTTGTCATGCTCCCTATGGGCCCTATTCTTGTTTGTGATTAGCTCTCGCGCGTCCTCCGTGAGTACCATGCGGTAAAATCCGCACGGCATCTCGCGGGAGCATTCGCTCGTAGCGTCACAAACGTGGTTGGTCAGGTGCAGTGAGGCTGCCTGGGCTTGCTCTAATGTCTCTACGACGTCAGGAATTTTAGAGAGGTGCACAGAGTCCTTCGCTTCGAGTAGCCCGGAGAGCTTCTTGAAGTCGATGACTTTACGGGTCGGGAGGATCGCGGGGCCTACGGGGCCTAGCTGTAGTTTGACAGGTCTGTGATCCGAATATAGCTCGGATAGCACTTCCACAGAGTTCACCTGAAGGGTGATATTCTTGAGGAGCGCTATGTCGAGTATGTCCGGTCGGTCGATCGAACTATCCGACATCGGGAAGCGAGTCGGCGAGTCTGGGGCAACTACGATAAAGTTGAGGTCGGGTCGTCTGACAAGTATGTTAAGTTGTCGTCCGTGCGCGTTAGTGGAGCGGGACCAGTCGGTGTGCTTAGCGTTGAAGTCGCCAGCCAAAATGACAGAGTCACCTAAGGAGAGGAGAGCGAGTAAGTCACTCTCTAAAAAGGTTTTGTTCGGTGAGAGATAAACGGATGCTAGTATGATCGACGGATGGCCGGTCATACCCACCTGACATACGGAGGCTTCCATGTTGGTAAGCTGTGGAGGATCGAGAGGAGTGCAGTGAAGAGCCCTTCTGTAATAGATCGCGGTACCACCCAACCGGTTGGTGGTCCGATCATTTCTAATTAAGTTATAATTTCCAACTTTGGGATCGCTTCTACTAGGTTTTAAGAAGGTCTCTTGCACTAGGAAGATATCGATTTGTTGTGCACATATAAATTCACGGATTTGATGCATTTGATCGATAATGCCGTTTGCATTAAAGAAGCTGACTGCCAGGGAGTGTGGTTTTACCCTACCTTTATATGTACTACCCATTAACGGATTGCTTTTTGGATAGTCCCGATGGTTGTTAGGAGGCTAGAGTGCTCACGCATAGCCTGGTTGAGGGAGACCTTTGCCTTTGCAAAGAATACTTTTACCTCGTTCATGTCAACCGCAGACACGAGGTACTGGATGAAGTCCAGGGGGTCCATATCCGGAGATAGGTGCATGGGCGAGGGCGCTGAGGCCGGGTGGGCCGCTGCCGGTGCGGTGGCCTGAGGGGCTACCGGCACCGGTGCGGGGGCGGGGGCGGAGGCGCTAGGCGCTCCGTTAAGGGGCTTGGCCCATGCGCTGGTAGCGGGTACCGGCGCTGGGACGAAGCGTTGGGCGGGCTGTGCTGCGGGTCTCCGAGCCGGCGGCGGACCCCTGCGCCGTGTAAACTGCGGCGCCTTTGGGCATCCGCGATAATTCGCGGGGTGCCCTTGGGTGTAGCAGAGTACACAGCTCGGTGGTTCGTCGACGGTCGGGTCCCGTCGGGAGCAATCGGCGGTGCCGTGGTCGCCCAGGCACTTGACGCACCTAGGGCGGGCGAAACAATTCCTTGCGGAATGGCCGTACAGTTGGCATCGGTGGCACTGGCCGACCTTGCCTCTGTTATGGGGCTTCTCGATAGTGAGTCCTGAAAGGTGGCACACTTTTTCGAGATTGTAAATCTCTTTACCTTCGGGGGAAAGTTCTAATAAAACGAGAACCATCTCGTAGACATATTTCGTCCTGGTATTGTACATCCTATGTACCTCCAGGACAGGTAGATTTTGCGACAAAAGGTCGGCTTTTATTACCTCGGAGCTAATCTCCTTCGGTAATCCTTTAATGACGACGCGGAGAATGCGTTCGTCTCTTAGGGCGTAGGTATGAAAACCTATATTATGCTCTCTGAGCATTGAAGTTAGCCGACGGTGGTCGTCGGAGGATAGGCACTGTACTCTAATGCCTATAGCGGTGGATCGGGCACCGGTGAAGCCGATGCCGTTCGCTTCAAGAAGCGGGATGATTTTCATCCATGCGAGCTTGTCGCGGATGAAGAGAGGTGGGATTCTATCCCTGGGTTGGGGTTGCTCCTCCATAGGGGAGTCTTCGGGCTCGTCTTCGTCCGCAGGGGAAGCCTGGGACGCTGCGCGAGGCGCTGCGCGGGGCGCTTGGGACTGGGTCTTAGTTGGGCGGTCCGTTACCACTTTCTTTGGCGGGTTCGCCTTGGATTTGGAAGCTTTAAGCTTCCGCTTTTTAGCACCGACGACGGTGAAGCCGTCGTCGGTCTCGGATGATGCCGGGGAGGTAGATTCTTCGATCGCTATCGCAGGGATAGCGACCGGGTCGTCGGTAATCGGCTCTGCGGGAGCCGGGGATTGCGGGCTGTCCGTGAACACTCTAGGCCTAACAGTCCTAAAGCGGTTTAGGTAACCCGCGTTATTCTCCTGGAGGTCCTTTAAGAGGGCCTCCAGATTAAGGTCGGAGTCGGCGAGGGCCATGGCGGCCCCCGGGGTAGCGGTTGACCTCCCTGCCATGCAGGGAGGTGTGTGCCTAAAAAAAGGGTGTGGCCCTATGGGGCCTCGCCTTTAGGTGACGAGGGTGTTAAACTACGCTAATAATAACACGTGTACTTACAGGAATCCTAGACCCTAGAACTACACTGCACTACCACAACGCAGAAACGGACACTGATTTCCACTGACACTTTCACCTCGAGCAATCGGTTGCGAGACAGACATCCGTACGGGACGGATGCGCGAGTCGGAATGGTCCGAACAGTCATTTTTGGAAGTTATATATATAGGCATTATTCGTAAACACTTCGCTAGCGCGATGCAGGATTTTTGTGGCGCCATCTAGTTCTGTAATGTGGAGACCGCTACATAGGAATTGTGCGTTGAGACGATATTGCAAGACAGGAGAACTACCGCGATTATATCCACTTATATGAGAAATTTTCCCACGTATAATAATATTTCGATATTATTTCCATCTGTGCGCCCACGCGCGGAGAATAGATAAAACGTTTTGTCCTTTCCCGTGGAGAAAATGTCTCGGGCGTATGCTAGCCGTGCTGTGAATGTTTTGGTGTCGGAGTGGAAAGTTTTCAAACATATTTGAGCATTTTGGCATATTTGAGCAGTGTGGTGTGGACATATAAAAAAAAATCTTTTTTTTCGATATTGCAACACTTTATTCAAAATCATATTGAATTCATGATTCAAAATCAGACTTTAAGTTATAAGTAATAATAATTACAAACTATAAGCCGTCTAACTGTTCACTTAAAAAATGCCAAATTGCCCCTTTGAATTGCTAGACTTAGCCGCTGGGCTAAATAAGCGCCAGCTCTTGGGTCACCAGCCGTCAAGACGAATTTTTGGGACACGATGTTAATAAAATTTTTCGTGCCCGAAGACCATGAGCCACGAGTCAAAAAGTAATTCTAGCAGAATATTCTAGCTGTTGCTGATTATAGCATAATTTCACCGTTGAGACATACCTGACGCATTTATTATTTACCTCTTAACCACACTCACTTCTGCATAATCGAAAATGATTATCATAATCAATAACCTACAAGGGACTGCTGCTGAACAGAGACCTTACCAAGAGTGTGCCACTACACACACTCCTCCGTTTTTCCTATTAGCTTTGATTGATAAAAATCGTTCTAAGATGGCCGCAACCACAAAATGGCGGTTATCATTTTTCTAGAACACCCTTAATATGGATATCAAATAAAAGGGCTTGACTAGAAGAATAATTTACGCGATTTAGAAGAGTCCGGGTTGATTTTTAATTTTAAATTTATAAATTACTATCTATATTACTTTGTATTTTAATCGAAATGTATGCTGTTTTATTTATTCTCGAGATCTCCCTCATTTGTGACAGAGCTGTCGTAATAACAGTAATTTAATACATTCATCAAGATGCTAAGGCTTAATCAATACACGTCATTAATTTGGGTACGTAGTAATTATAATATTGATCGCAATAATGTATTCTCTAAAGCCGAACCATATCAAGGGGAAAACGTAATTATGTGACTAATGGGAAAGCCTCTGATACAAATTACATCACATACTTGTCTGTTTATTTTGCTCAATCCCTATACGAAGTCATTTTGATAGACGGTACGAGATTGCCACCAACTCAAAATAATACTTAGAAAAATAATTTTAATTTTCAGTTATCATCATCATAAAAACCCTTTACCCTCTACTACAGGGCACGGGTTTCTTCCCATATTTAGAAGGGCTTAGGCCTCTTAGTCCACCACGTTGTTGTGAATTTGCGGACTCCAAATGCCTTTGAGAACATTATGGAGAACTCTCAGACGTATTTTCACGATGTTATCTTTCACCGCTGAAGCAAATGATATTTTATTTGCTTAAAACGCAAACACGTAGAAAAGTTCGAGGTGCGAGTGCGAGGTGCTGGGATTCGAACTCCCCGAAGGTCAAGCCGATGTCTTATTTTCTGTTGTCATCAATATCGGTGACTCAATTTGACCATAAAAGTAGACAACTGATGACAAGGTTGTCATCGCGTATTTTCAAAAGAACATTAATTGTACCATTATACCTACTTTATACGTCATTATGAATATTACCGTGGGGCATCGCTTTAATTTATCCATATTCAGTTAGTCTATGGCTAAGTTTAACTGTAGGATTTATACTCCTTTCTCTGCTATCTTATTAATTTATTTATTTATTTATACTCTTTATTTGCACACAAATAAAAATACAAAAAAGAATAAAAGAAAACACAGACAGAAGAAGTATACAAAAGGCGGCCTTATCGCTTTGTAGCGATCTCTTCCAGGCAACCTTAGGATAAGGAAAACAAAAGGATAACATACTGCAGGTTGTGCATATTAAAAAATAATATATACTAATACTTAAACTAGATTACACAATTAATTAATTAATTAATGTTTTTTATGTTGTTTGTGATTAATGTTTTGTGGACAATAAATCTTCTTCTTTTTATATATTTTTATATATTTGTATAACCCATAATTATAAATTCATTACCAGCCCACTACAGAGCACGTGTCTCTATCCAGAATGATAACTGTTTAGCCCGTCTCTCTGCCCAAGGGCGGATTGGTGGCTTGACGCACCTTTGAGAATTTTATTAAGAGCTCAGGTTTTCTCACGGTGTTTTCCTTCACAGTTTTCTTAAATGATATCTAGGTAATTGCTTAAAATTAAAGTTATTTGAAATTGAAGCCGAAGTTCAAACCACTTGGCTATCACCATTTTTTGACATAACTCATATAATAGTATAGTTAAAGTGGGCGTACAGGTATTTATTTAAAACTAAATGCAGCTACATAGATATTCCACTTTGGTACTACGCTTCGTAAAGAAACTATGCAACACAACTCCCTCCGAAGACATGTTTCCATCGATCATCAATAATGCCGCGGTATCAAGCCAACATGTTTGACATGTGACAATATTGATTTAGTGGTGGCTTAACTAAACGCGTGGAGGAGGCTTAGTACTGGATTCAGTACTAAATATATGCCCATAGACACCTAGAATCACTTTAAATACTATAACAGCATAACCCAATCGTATATGTATCCGTTAAAATGAAGAGATCCGTGGAAGAATCTACATGGTTTAACGAGATGCGAAATTAAACTTGCATTGGCGTAGCACATTGATTTGAGAACCAATGGACATTGGGGCCCCAAATGTTTGGAATGGAAAATCTACACTGAAACGGTTGGCTAATGTGATGATGAATAAGCTTTATTAGTTTGAACGTGCTAATCTGTAAAAGCACTAGTTAGATTTTTAAAAAAATCTTTGCATTTGATAGACAAACTCTTGCGGAAAGTTTAAGTCTATATAATGCCGAGCAATGGGCGGGAGCATAAAAGTTTGTATGGGATTTTACATGAACGAAATGGTACGTGGATAAAAAAGTGGCAACCATTAGTCTATCTATAGAATTTTACAGAACATCGAAAGTCTAATTCTTGATTTAATTGTACTCACTTTATTGCCAAATATCTCCAGATGGCAAGCGAAAGTGTGAGGCATATGGAGGCGGTGTGAAAGATTTGAGTGAAGTGCATGTGGAAGAGAAGATACGCTGCCCATTTGTACGGCATCTCACGCTGACCGGGCAGTATCTGTTGGAAATATAGAAAATCTAACAAAACAAATAATAGGATCTTATCTACAGATAAATGTATCTTTTACATAAAATAAAGCTGAGTTTATTTTGGTTTGTTAAATCTTTTTTGCTTTTAATGTCACATGCTTGAGTAATAAAAATATTATTAAAAATCATTATTGACCATAATAATTCCTACAGCAACAAACAAATATAAAAAAACACTTAAAAAAATTGAAAAGTTTCGCTTTAACATTTACGAAACTTAAACCTTGCGGTCCAGTTATGCAGTGTTTGGTGACATTTCAACTGACAGCATTTTTTAACACTACTATACCGACATCCAAGTTTCGCTATAAAAAGTAATATCTATGTTTAAGTAAATCTATTTATTTATTTATAACGGACAAATATATTCGTCTCGATAAATTAATTTCGCGGTCTCATGGAACTCCATCGGAGGGCTTTGTTTTCAAATATCGCTATTAATGTGTTGTATATTGGTAGGTATATTCATTCATCCGTTAGCCATTGCAAATATCCTGCTCCTAATTACTTGACCAGAGGTCGCACAGCTGCTTGTTTGTCTAAGTTAGCAATTAAGTACCCTCGAACATTTCTATATTTGCCACACTGTGTAAGACAATACAAAAAATATAGCTTAAGTATTTATAAAAGCATTTTAAAAACGCTTTCCGCTCTCGCTTCTTGTCCTAGAACATGTATTTCCATAAATATTGTATTTTACGCGAAACTAGAATACTAGAGTGATTGCAAAAATTTACGAGTAAGTAACATTTGCTCTGAGGAAGTTTGATAGTAATATTATATATCAATATTTCATAGTAACGCAGCGAAGTGAATTCCTAATTAAGGGCCCCACTGTTCTACCCTTTTTTATGTTTACATGCCGTTCTAGCTCTATGGTATTTAAAACGTTCTTGAGAACGTTTTTAAAATTCCTTATAGCCAAGACGCTTAAATGTTATTCGCAAAGCTGTATTCACTATAAAAGCAGCAACGCTGTGGAACGCTTTTCCCTACGAAATACACCGCTCTCTCTATAACCGGTTTTTAAAATTCATGTCAGTGCAGGATTGTTCTATTTGTCGCAAAAATATCAGGGAACACGGTCTCCGCCATGACGAGTAAAAAAATAAAAAGGACCTAAATTTTTCAAATCCATTTCGTGCTTGTTCGTTTCGGGTATAGATTTTGAGCATGATGGCAACTGCGAAGCGTAAAGATTTTTTTCTCCAAATCTCTGTCTCCCATAAAAGAGGTAGGAACGGGAGAAGAATTTATGTAATGTAACAATGGAAACATTACAATTATTAATAATACTAAGCGGTGATAGCGTATTGGTTAGGCCATCAGTCTTACTTTCGGAGGAAAAAAAATTTATACCACTTGCTTCAACGGTGAAGGAAAACTTCGTGAGGAAACCTGCATAGCTGAAAGTTATCCATAATTTTCTTATAGGCGTGTGACGTCTACTAATCTGCACTAGTGGACCGGTATTCGGTTGATTATGAATTTGTACCCATTTATAAATGTGCGTGTTTGTATTCGTGGGTGTGTGGGTGTGTGTGTAACTGTGAGTGTGTGTGTGTGTACAAGTTTGTTTATATAGCCCAAAGTAGTATGTGTATGAGATTATATTAATACTAGATGTGCCCTGCGGCTTCGCCCGCGTAATTTTGGGAGGCAGCATACTGCTACATAGTCTACTACATAGTCTACATATAGTACTGCTACATATATGAGATTTTGAGATTTTTTCACAAACATTTTTTTATTTTACGTAATTTTTTTTTAATGAATACAAAAGTATACTATATTATTTATATTAGCTCATGAAGACCGTTTTAGTAGTTTTCGCGTGAAAGCGTAACAAACAAACTTACATTCACATTTATAATAATATTAGTATGGATGTAGGGATAAGCGTATCACATCGTATATACATCACGGGTTCATCTATAGGTATATAGATAGCTGATTGCCTATAAATTGAACTTAGATTTTTTTAAATTAAAATTTAATTTCTGCCTGCTGAACTTTTTTTTTGTTGTTAACTTTGTTTCTTTACCATTGTACAATTTTCTAATGAAAGCAATAAAGTAGCTTTATTTAAAAAATAAATAGCTTCCTGGTTGAATCGTTGATGCAAAAAATGTGTTCGAGATGAAAGTAGTCATCGTTCCTGTTTACTGCTCACATTATATTGTCTTTAACTCCCCGTTGTATTCTCTTTGTGTTTATCTTGGTAGAACGTGCGTGTTTCTGTAAAAATAGTCGCCCATGATTTATTTTCAGATCGTTTCTAACTTCCAAATTATCGAAATGACGTGGGTGATTGTTGTAAAAATAATTCTAATCTAATACTTCATATCTACAGACGTTATGACCTTATGACCTTCCTACTTGTTTTTTCTCTCGATATGCATTTATTTCATTCATTTATTAGCAGACTATAAAATTCAAGTTAACGCCAGTCAGGGTTCCAAAGTGATACTAACTACCTTCTGTTAATAATACGTAAGGCAAGCAAGAGCTTCTTAAAAATCCTAGATAAAGCACTTAGTTAAAACGTTGATTTTTATAACTATCGGCACGATAACCATTAAATTAATTTAAATGTTTCAATATTTTGATACTTTTTCATTTCCTGCTTTCATACAAGTTTATCACCATGGTGAAGAATGATGTCAATAATTAATAACCAAAGCCCTGAAAGGTCGAAATGCTATATATATGCTCAATTGGGAGCTACAACAATTTATTATTTTGGACTTTAGATACGCTATAGCGTGAGTCAAAGATGCGGAGACTGCAGTGTGATTATTGAAAAATTCTATTTGTCTTTACAGGTTATGAACGATCTGCTTAGCTGGCAGAATGCCGAATCATAGCCGTTACATGCAACTGGCATCAAATTTCTAAGCAGCTTAACATTTATGACAATACTGTACCATTATTAGGTAAGACAGTTTAAGGTTACCGAGTAACCATGAAAAGAGCTTAATTAAATTCAAAATGAGGACAGTAGTAGAAACTAAATAATACTAAATTTGAATTTAAAAATGGCTATTAAGTACTTGACTGTCTCAAAATACCTACTTCTGAATTTTGGGACCGTCAAGTAAAAATTCGTTCTTGCTCGATTTAATTATTTCACGAACGGAATATAATAAGTATAAAATAGGTATATATTGAATATCTGTAATTTAATTCTATGAACTTTACAATTGACCTAAAGTCAAAGTTCTTACATTCACGAAATTTAACACGCTAAATAGTTTGAATTTAGCTCGTTAAATAGTTATACCTTATTCATCCGAAAACACAACCTATGAAATAAATAAAAATCAAATATAAAAATTGTAAGTTGGCAATTAAAATAAACCTTATAATAAGTAGAACTATATGACTATTTTACTATTAATATCAAATATATTGCGACAGTTATCAAATACAACATTTCACCACATGATGTCTATTGTAAATTAGAGAGACAAATGTTAATTAATAGCGGAACCTGGCAAGTTTCATCGCATCCTAATTTGGCAAGTACATTTATTCTATACAACTTTTCTACGAATGCATCGCATTACCTGCCCTCGGTTTCGCTAGACGTTCTTTCTGACATTTTGTTGTTGAAGAGCCCTTTTGGATCGTAGCTTTATGTTAATAATTATAACTTCAACTTACCCATAGCCTACCTCAAGAATTGGAAAATCAAATACAAAAATTATGAGTAGTACCAGAGATAGGCTAGATAAAAAAAAATCAAACTCTTCCGGTTTATTATTAGTATATATTACAGAGAACCTTATATATTTGACATATAAGCATTCCTGCTTAACTTTTACAACGCCCTTAGCTGCGCCAACCATTGCTTAATCACGACTAAAAGCAAATGCGGGTTTTTAATTGAGTTAATTTTCATGCTCTAACAATATACTCAAGATCGCATCGCTGTGTAGGTACTATGTATCTCTATATAGAGGAAGCATAACATGTCAAAGATACTTACAAGGTATTTGTATACGGCAAATGGCACGTATTCCATCATTACAAATACATCTGCGACTGCCAGCCATTTGAGCAAGCGGTTGATAGGCGCCGCTGCGAGGTCCCGTCTCGTTAGCACTGCAACGTTCAGCGAATTTGCCAAACTACCAAATAAACATACCTGCATGAAGAAATGGTTAGTTTTAAATGGTTTCCCATTCATATATTGTAGAATGAAATTAGGCGACGGAGTATTACCCTGTAACACACCGTGTTATATGATTCTTGCGGATTGCGGATATAAAAATACAAGTGATAAGAAAATAGGGCTTTAAACCTCATAAATATCATAGGTCATTTAATGTACTTTAATTAATTAATACCAAATTATTTACTAGGCAGACTAGATGGAACCAGCTTTAGAAGGTAGGCGGTACGTAGGTTATCTAAATGGTAACAAATCATAATTATTTATGTTCTAATTTAAGGTTTTTTAACCTTTGCTTTGCGTTTTACCTTACTATATTTTTAACCGACTTTAAAAAGAAGGGGGTTTTCAATTCGATTGGTATTTTATGGTCTAATTTATTATTGGCTTATATACGAAATTAAAAAATACTTCTTTTAACGTCTTAGCTATGTATATACACATTTATCCTCAGAACTTATCAAATGAAACTGCCTTCACATATTCTAATAAAGGTTAACGGGAAAATATTTCTTCAGAAACTCGAGTGATATTCTTATTAAGGTGTTACTGTGGATCCTAATTTATTAAGATGTCAGATTTCCACTATTTATTCGTTTCTCACCTACTAAACCTAGCTCCTGTTATTTCTTAACGCGGTAGACTTAAAATATTACTACGCACGGACTGGGTGATTAAACAAATAAATTGGACCGACTCATTGGTGCTAAATGTCCAAAAGTAAACGTAAAAGAGCACCAAATAGCCCTGCTGAATGACGTTCCGTCGCGATTAAAGCCAAAACAACCAGCAATTTCTGACCTGCCGTTAGACACTTTCGTCTGGCCAGTTATTCTAACAATTATTGTCGTAGTTCCTTCATAATTCGTAGTTCAGAGCATTTTATGTTGATTTATTTGCGGGTTGAAGTAAAATATTTGTTTGTACGATCTCCATATATAAACGGATGACTATGGCTGGATCGAATTGCACAAGGCACTAACTAAACAAGGCAACGCGATAAATAATGACTGGTCTTTTAACATTATAAACATAGAACTTTAATACAATCTTTCAACGCCTTAGACACATTTAAGTGAAACCATTTCGTCACAGCTACAGCTAAAAAGAAAAATATTAACGCGTCTAAGTGTCAATTAGACTACACGATAGCACTAACAAAGTAAAGATTCTAAATTACTGAAATATAATTACTGTTAGTGTAGTGCACACAGAATACCATTTCTGTAGCACTGGTTAGGTCAAAAGAGCACCAAAGTAGTGGTTAGGGTCCTATTTAATGCCTTATTTGTCTTGAAGTCTAATCGGCACTTAACTGACATTGAATTTCCTGAATAAAAACTTTCTGAATAAAGTGAACCTATATATTTTTCACTCCCTGTCTATTAATCTTTATTATTATCTAATAATCTTTATTCTGTCTGTGATATTTCCAGTGAAGTTTATTATGGACCCGAATTTTCGAAATCGCATATTGTTCATCATCAATATCTAGTAACTTTGTATCAGACAACAGTCCACTGCTTGGCTAAAAGCCTCCTCCAACGAGAAGCTTTGCCCATATCGAGTTTGCAGTGGCGTGCACTTCATACATGCACAAAAGCGCTGCCTACCCTAACATTTTCATACAACTGGTAACGGAGGAGGTTTTTGCCATTTTACTTCGAATAATATATTTATTATAATTATATTATTCGAAGTTGATGGTAATGGTAGCACCGGGAATGATGCTACCCTTTCGTAGTTTCATAGTAATAATTGACGGACCAAGCAGATGACCTACCAGATGGCAATTGGAAAACCACCACATATAAACCTGCGCAGGGCGTGCAAGAAACACGTCCTACAAAGTTCCGCTCTGCGTAAGTTTAAGCCACAAGTGGCTGTAATCACACCGGCAACCATGCCTCTATGACCAAAGCACAACAATGCTGCTTTGCGGCTGAAATAGGCATGGTGGCTTCCCCGGACGAGCTATGTCACAAAAACTTCTACTATAACTCGAACACGCTCCATGGCATAAAGTTACATTCCTTTTTCCGTTATATTAAGTTCCATTTATAAAAGTGACAAATGTACAAAAGTGAGCGATTTGATTGGACCCGCCACGTCACGCCGCCTAGTGATTCGATTTTCCGACATAGTAGACAAGACTCGGTTGAACAGAACTTTATAATTATTGTAATGACAATATTATTTGCAGGATTCATGTTAAAATTTATCTTTTCTTATTTCGTATAGCGTTCATTCCAACATAAGGTATATTTATTCACAATATTTGTTAAATATAGAAATCGCGTGGGATAAACCCATGGATTTTTTCGGAGTAAAAAGTAGTCAGTATGTGTTAATCCAGGATTTAATCGTTCAGATGTTTTCGCGTGAAAGTACAGCAAATATCCATAAATACACAAAAACTGTCACGTTCACAAAATTATAAGGATTAGTGGATATTGAACCTAATACCTATATTTCCGCCCGTAGACCATACTGTCTCAGAGATTCATCAGTGACGGAATTATGTTGTTTGATCTTCCTACACGTGCCCTGAAAATGGAAATCCGTGGGTGGTTTACAGGGGAAACCTGGTGTTGAGCTAATACATGTAGTTAGTAGAATATTCAAAATAACGGAAACTTCATAATCAGTCATAAAAAAATGGAATTCAGGAATTTGAAAGCAGCTGATCTAATTAAGTACCTGATGCATATAAACACCGCCATTGATTGTAGTGATGCGCGCCGCTTTTACTTGATATAGGATGCTTCTTAATACAAAACTATAAATTTATTTATCTCAGTATTTTTTTTTCCTCCTTTTTTCACCAATCCATAGAAGATTAACTGGGTAAAACACTGTAATTGTTGTAAAACAAAAATAAGTCTTTTTTGTTTTACAACAATTTCTGCTTATCAAGTGATTATTCCCATGTTCCCAATCGTAGAAGTCCGTCAAGCGCAATTGAGCCGCGTGGCGAGTCTATGCTCTCTCGTCTAGGTCTCTTGATGAGAGGCCCAGCAGTGTGACGTTTACAGGCCAATTATAAAAGTGAACATTCAGTTGTAACGAAACAGCTCCAAATTCGAACAGATACAAGATTCGCTTGCTCGCAAAAGTTGTTTTCGAATATAGAAATACTTGAACATCAGAGTAAAATGTATCTTGCGCGGATTGAATTAAAGCTCAAAATTGCCTACAATAGTTCAGGCTTTTGACGGAACGTTTGTGAAACAAAAATCAGAAGCACTTGAAACAGATTTACGTCTCTAAAACAAGTGCCAGTAGGTACATTTTACTTTGACGAGTATGATATGCGAAAATGACTTTTCGATTGAGTTCACCGAGCTAAGCGCTCTCGTTCTGTACCCATCCTTACATCACCCGCATTTAAAACCGGCCGCCATAGGGCAAACAATGTTGTGGCTTTATTTTCACGAGTCAGTAGCAGCGCATAACAAAGGCGTGAAATATTATTTGGGTAAATGTAGAAGTTCATGGGGTTATTTCACTTTATCTACCATAGATAATACGCTAATTCTACTCGTATCATAAATAAGCAAAACGAGTTTATTTTGGTTATTTCGACATACTTCATAAATACAAACCCGAAGTTTAAAAATAAAATCAAATTATAAAACTGTATTTCTTCAAATTAGATTTTAAAAACTCTCATTTTATCTTTAAATTAAATTATGAAAATCAGAACTAATTTATATTGACAAAAGCACAACCCCAAAATTTAAAAATAGAATCATTATATTACACTTGTTCTCTAACAATGTTAAAGTACATTTTTTCTCACTAGGACGGATATAAAAGTTAATTTTTATTCAACGCATTTAGGTATGAGCCCGAGCTATTAATATTGAATAGCAAAAAGCTTTTATTCCAATTCTTTTTTATGGATCTGTGGGCAACTACTTATCAGTGGCAGTTAATAAAAAAGTATAATTTTGTTTTCATAGTTCCTTTTCTTTTAATTTAAGAAAATGTTCATTTACGCAGCTTTGGGTTATTTTTATTTGAACAAAAATGTCTACTACATTGATCTTATTTTTAAAAACAAACCGGCTGGTATCAAAAAATAATTACTGTTCCATTAAAATATTCATAATTAACCAATGAAATTGTATTTTTTTCTTAATAAAATGATTTAACTTATAAATTAATTTGTTTCCTAGTCGTAGATAAAATCTTGTAACGGTACGTATTTAGGTCATTACAGTCATCATTGCATACAAAATAATGTACCTGAAGTACATTGTTTACTAAACAATTTACATCAGCCATCAAATACAAGTCAGGTCTTGTTCCTACAATACTTGATGTAACAATCAGGCGCTTAGGTATTGTACAAGGATTGTTTAGAACTTAGCGGAATTCATTTCGAAGTTTTCAAGTATTTTATGACTCCGTGTTACGAACGAAGTATATTACATTTTCCATCTTATTGTTACGATTTATTGTTGACACTAGATACTTATTACTTTCTTGGACAGATTCTCGGAAAATTTTGCCTCAAGTTGAAAAGGTACTTACTTTAGTTGATACTCAAAAATGGCCTATTTTAGAGAATTAATGAAATAAACTTTCATGTAACACATTCCTTGAACTGGTTGTTAGCTTAGTGGTTAGCATCAACTGTGGATCATGAGGTCTATGGTTCGGTTTTGGGGTCAGGCCAACAATCGTGAGGTATTCGGTGAGGTTGAGGGTTTTTCTATTAAAATTCTTAGTACCACCTTGGAATTACGAAATTGATAACGCCTACTTAGGTATGAGAATTCCCAACAATATTGAAGTCCTGGAACTCGAGACAACTAAACTCACAAAGTCCCAGGACTTCGAGACGCGAGACGTCCCGAGATCCTAGTGCCCAACGCCGTGACTCGGATAAAATGGTCACACGCATGCATGGGCATAAGCCCTGGTGGGTTCTATGCTCTAAAACCTTTTTGTAAATAGAGAGTGATGAGAGAGGTGGTATGTGACCAATAATGCAGTGTGAGTACAGTTAGTTCTTTATAAGGGTTGGTGCGCTTTAATGAATAGTTTCAAAAGTTAATAATAAACAAGAAGAACGGCTTAACGTGTTGGTTGGCACCGTTAATTTCCTGATTCCGGGATGGTACTGAGAGTTCTTTAACAGGAAAACCTTCCTTATATTTTGAACCCAGGGTTCGAACCCAGATTCTTGTGTTCCGTAGTTAAACATGCTAACAACAACACCAACGTGACAGTAAGGAGAAACACAGAGAAACTAAATGATTTTTCATTTTCTTATTTCGCTGGACTGCCATCTTTAAATCTAAATCTCGAACTAAATCTAGATCTCTAAAATTGTTTAGGAGTTCGGTAGTTATATTCAATATTCATTATGTAGTTTATAAGCGCTCTTGAAACGTCAAGTCATTCTGTTTGGAGTAACTTTACCACGTGTTCGGAAGGCAGATTCAACCGAGCCGACAAGCCGTCTCGGTTTTATTGTTCCTTACAATTCCCCAATTATGCTAAGTTTAAAAGCGATTGTTTTTCTCTTACCGTCAATTATTACTAATGAAAAATAAAAGTAAAAAAACCCATGCCCTTACTACTCACAATTAGGCTAACATATCCATGTATACTGTTGTACGCAAGCACCAGGTCCCTGATGCCGCCATCGCAGTAATTGCACGTCGCCTCCGTGGGTTTAGTCAAGTTCAGTTTAGATCGCCATCCGTCAACCAACTTGACTAAAGTACCAAAGTCTATAGAGTCATGGTTACTCTTCGTAGACTTATCTTTTAAAGCCACCAAGAACTTTGACACGTCGACAGTTTTATTCTCGTTTGAATTATCTGTGGCTAATAGCATTTCCTCGAACAAGTTCGACAGAGTCTGAGTTATGTTCGAGGTGCCGTGCTCTTCGTACTCCATTTTCTTTCATCTGATATGTTTTCTAGCAAACCGTTGAACTTGAGTGGTTTTTCACGCGCGATGCGACTTCGCTCGAACTTTTCGGACGCCTGTAACAAGTTAGAAAATATTTGTTAGCAATAAACAGCGTGAGCTGCGATATCCTAGTGGCGTCTTAACACGCACCTCTAACTATTAGTAATGTGCGTTTTGAAAAACGGTGAATGAAAACAGCATGATGGGTGTGTGGAGTCCACCAATCCGCACTGGGCTAGCGTGGTGGATAACGGCCTCCTCATTGTGGGAGACACGCCCCCCCCCCTCCCCCCCCGTGCCCTGTTGTGGGCAGGTAATAGGTTAATATGATGATTTCGATCGCCGGCACGCGCCTCTAACTTTGCGGAGTTGTTTGCGTTTTCAAGAAATTGTAGTATATTAAGAAATTGTATATGTAAATATATCTATAAATAACTACGACAATATCGCGCCACATAGCCCCAAAGTAAGCATTTTTGTTATGGGTACTAAGATACATAAATACTGATAATATACAGATAAACAGCCAGGCACTGAAAAACATTCATATTTATTACACAAACGTGCGTAGAGGGTACATTGACCAGGATCTGTTTGGTGTGGAGTATACTGATTGAAGTAATTATAAATTACACCATACAGATTCTCTTGCTGTTCGCGGAGTATAGCAAATTAAGCTTAATTTTCATAACATATTATGGATTTCCGCAAAGTATCACCTGCTTCTATCCAATAGGATACCCGTGTTCTGTAGTGAACCGTTAATGGGTAGTCCTGTATTATTTTGTACTAACTGCTTCGTTAGTCTAGTGAGTAGCATTCTTGCTATATATTAAATAATACGGATCTCTACGACGGTTGACGGCGACTGGCGCAGTGGGCAGCGACCCTGCTTTCTGAGTCCAAGGCCGTGGGTTCGATTCCCACAACTGGAAAATATTTATGTGATGAACATAAATGTTTTTCAGTGTGTGGGTGTTTATCTGTATATTATAAGTATTTATGTAAATGACTTATAGAACAATTCATCAGTCCTCTTAGTACCCAAAACACAAGCTACGCTTACTTTGGGGCTAGATGGCGATGTGTGTATTGTCGTAGTATATTTATTTATTTATTTCTATATCGAATAAAGGTTAAAATTTTTGGGTCGGGTACTAATTTTGTTGTAGGTTTTCTATAAATTCTCAGTGCCAGTGCAGAGTTAGACAACTGGTGTTGTCTATCCCCGTGCCAAGTAGAGCATGCTGCGCCCAGGTGTTGGCCCCGATTATTATCAATAACATTTGGTAGCAGCCTACACAATCCACCCGCTGTATTGGCGCAGCTTGGTGGGCTATGATTTATAACACTCTTTTCTCTGAGTTATTTTCTCTATGTTCATCAGTGGCAGAAATTATGATGATGATGTTGTTCCTATATGAAATAGACTCTCATTAGTTTATGAAATTCCGAATATAATAGCTATGAAATTTTTGAATTATTTCTTTTGCTCAGCTGTCCGTCTACTCAAAATAAAACTCCCCTCGGTACCTACAGATTAAATCTGAATCTTTTATTTCGTACGAGCAAATCAAATTCGTAGCAACTAGCAACGAAATACAGGTTTTGCGGCAGATATTATTTATGTACCTATCGATTTTATATACCACTTTGTGAACTCAAACTCATCCTTGAGTGCACATTTAGAATTCTGCTAGCTGACGCAAAAAGTTAAAAGTTTTAATATAATCGGAGAAGTTATTGGAAATTGCAGAGGAATCTTATCGAAAGTGGAAGGTGTAAAGAAAAGGAAAACTAAACTTGGCTATATTGATACAAAAGAGGTATTTAAAGTGTCGCCTTATCGCTAAATTCCTAAAGATCTCTTTAAGATATATCGAAGGTTGCAAAATAAAGATTCATCTAGGTCAATAGATGTTGAGATTTTATCTTATACTTATAATTTTTGGATTTTATTATTTTTGGATTACTGATGTGGATTAAAAAAAATAATACTCTTTTTATACTTAGGGTTGTAACTTGCTACTCCAAAACCAGGGAGAAACATTCCCAAATAGCCTTTAATATAAGGCCTCTGCGTCAGGGATCGTCATTGTGCGTTACTTTTACGGATGCATATTTTATGTAATTAAAAAAAACACTTATCTGATTTTGTTAGAGCATACAATTAAGTATAAGTTTTCCACTAACTCCTGCGATAAGTAGGTCATCATAATCATAATGTCAACCACTGGACGTCCATTGCGGGACATATATCTTTTATAGGGCGCTCCAAATACCACGGAGGAAGCCGCTTGAATCCATTGGCTGCCTCCGACTCGCTCAATGTTATCTTTCCACCTCGTCGGGAGTCAACCAACGCTGCGTAACTGGTGCGAGGTTGCCCCTCCAGCACTTTAGCACCCCCAACGTCTATCGGTTCATCGGGCTTTGTATCCCGCCAATCGACATTTCAGCTTGGCGGATCTCCTCATTCCTGATTTTATTACTCTCTCCAATAAGTCGATAAGTATCACATAGTAAAATTAAGCTCTCCGTTTTTTTGGTAATGAATGGTATAGGAATTTGGTATTCAAGTCTCTATAGCAAATTCCTTAACATTTTCTTTAAATGTTTCGTATTTACATATTACAAAATAATACACTTTGAACTGGCCACGTTTCATGAAAGAGGGGATTGAGCATCTCACCGCGTTGCTTCAATGCGAGTTGGCGGGTTTTAATAACGATTACCAAGTGATAGTTACCTGGTAAAAGCCGTCGGGGCTTTATGTGCTTCCCAAGCTGCCGAGGTTGATACTTCCAATTTAATAACGCCGGGTAACTAAAGTTTTTTAATAGAAAATATACAAAATCTCATATGTTTTTTATTCGACCTCGGGATCCATAGTTGAATATGCTTACCGCTATACCAACGAGACAGTTCTGTCTCTAGACACTAAAATTTATTTATTTATAAGACACACCAACAATAAATTGAAACAACATTCATAAAAAAAATTGTATGTGTTAGATTTACAAATTACTTAGGTATTCGTCTCCCCAGGATGCATTAATTACACAAAATAAAAAAAACAACTACTATGCTTGCCAGACAGAGACAAAAATAATATTCCCCGGTTATATCCTGTGACGAGGGATAAAATTATCATGTCCACCAGACAAAGTACTGCAACAGGGAATAGGAGAAGTTTACCTCCGTTAATATTATTTCGGTATTATTTCTACTGATGAACTTTTTTTCTAACATTTATTTTATTTTCTTGGTGAGCTGAAGCGGTGGGGTGTGAAAGTTCCGAATTTCGAAAGCCCTAATTGTTCCGTACTAACTTATTGAGTAAGCGCAGCGTACGAGCCAATGGCGCTTGTTTGGCTAGTTTGTCCTACAACTTGACAATGCAAATAAAGTGCGTTGACGCGCGACGGCATAGCCATTGGGCATAACAAACGTACAGATTCCAATGGGATCGAATTAAATAATCTTCCTTGATGCAATAATTCTTGATGAATAATACCCGTATTTATGTTGGATACATACTTTACTTTTCGGAAATCCATAAAATATTATGAAAATTAAGCTTAATTTGCTATATGCCGCGAACAGCAGGAGAATCTGTATGGTGCAATTTATAGATATTGACTTTACAATGAATAATTGTTAAGTCACTTACACCTCAATTATTCATTGTAAAGTCAACATCTCCTGAGGATGCTCCGTTTTCGGAGCGAACGTGCGTAGAACGGTAGAGAGTACATTGCCGAGGATCTGTTTGGTGTTGAGTATACGGATTGAATAAATTATAAATTACACCATACAGATTATCCTGCTGTTCGCGGAGTATAGCAAATTAAGCTTAATTTTCATAACCCGTATTTATTTGACTTATAATCCTCCAGGTTCTCCACAACATCCTTTTGTTTTCCTTATAGCCCTTGCCGTGGTCAGTAAGGCACAATGTATCCGAAGATAGTAGCAGACTAACCTGTAAGAGGTATGACAGCTATAATAAACCCATACTACTTTGGTTTCTACACGGCATCATACTGGACTCCAAATCTTTGTCGGTATGTTGGTCCGGCCTAAGCCTCAAGAGAAAATTTTGAATTTACAAGTATCGTAATCACAACGTTCACATCTGCGCTAGGAAGGTCGTCAAAAACGAACTAAGAAAGTAACTCTAGAGACGTATATTTATTGCACTTGTAACGCTTCCCGGATTTAGCGAACTATATTTATTAAAGATTTTTCGTTAAACTTCGTACCTAGATGTATCAAAAACTATGCGACTTATAAAATAGAAACCTATTTTATAACGTACACAAAACTGCACTTGTTGGAAAAGGAAGCATACGAAATATAATTTTGTGTTATAAACTTCCATCTTCTTTACCCGATAACACTTTGGAAAAGAGAAAAATTGCTTTTTTAAGTAAATTCCGGCTCAGCAGAGATGACACGGGGCTTTCGCGGAGAAGATCTTTTAGATATTTTTGGTACAAAACGTAGTAGCTAAATCTTTATTGAGAACTAGTTTAACTAAATTTTTAGTACATTATTATCTCACTGCTGGGCAACAGGCGTTCCTATCTTAAGAGCGAAGGTCGTAGAACGTAACCCAAAACACTGCTACAATGCGGATTGGTGGGTACGAACAAGGTTTACCTTATAAAAGCGACAATTTTGACGTGACAACGTCTTATAATTCGATGGAGCCGGCTGCTCGCACAAAAAAACATGACGTATGCGGCGTTACCTCGCTCTGAGGCGTTCCATTCAAGGCTTGAAGTGCAAGCGAGAGCGCGGAACGAGCGACAAAGAGGCACAGTGAAAAGTGAATGTGGGGTCAATTGTTTATAGCAACGATAATATCTATCAAACAAATAAAATTAAAATTTTCTTTTGAAAAATGCAACCATTCCATCAGTATTTTCTTACGATGTTGTCACGTTCAACTATCGTCAGTAAGCCGACTTTACAGACAACCAATTTTTTTATCAACCTTGCCGGCGTAGTGATGAGTAGTTGTGGTCTTGTAAGTGGGAAGTCCCGTTTTCCATTCGTGGCAGGGACAAGTAGGAAATTTTTATTTATGATTTCTAAGTTCTGTCTTGCCTGGTCTGTCTGGTGGCAGGCTTCACCGTGGCTACCACCCTTTCGTTAAAGACTTGCCACCTAGTGAATAAGCCGGGTTGATGCCGCGTAAAAACAGATTTTATATATGATTTTATACTCGTATAACTACCATAATATAACTCGATACCATTTTAGACTGCCCATCACTTATCACCAGGTGAGATTAGGATAACTTTAGTTTGATAAAAAAATAAAAAGTATGATCGAGTTCGACTTAACGTACTCTCTAAGGCACGGAGATGAACACCGTTTGAGCATTAACAGAAACACCCTATACGACCGAAATTTTGGGCCAACCCAGGAATCGTACAACCCAGGAATCAGGCTAACCACTCAGCGACCGAGACAGTTGTTCAGTTTAGGAAATGATATTTCGAAATCGGGTTAGGTAAGTCGATGAGTAAAGTGCAACTAAAGCTACGATGTTTTCGGCAAAGCATTTATGTATCCGATTTGCTCGTAGCGTTGTGCTACGAAGCTTACTTCACAATCTCTTAATCTTTATTGTAAATCTAAATCTAACTTTACATAGATACCATTTATTCTGTAGTAGCAGAGCTTTCTGTGGCATACCTCGTACAAGGAGCCTATGGGCCTCCAAACAAGGCTCATTATAGAAATTTGATAAATAGAGTTAATAGAGGTGTAAAATGACATCATTTCTGGAACTGGCACAATATTAGAAATCACGAATTACTTCTGAAAACACACTTGCGGTCTTTCCGGGGCGGTAGAGGTACCAAGTAATACATAGAATTAAATAATATGCCTTCAACAAAAATAGTATTGGAATATGCAAAAGCAGGTTCCACTTTTCGGTCATTAATACAAAAACAATAAAACAGATCCCTTTTTCCGATGAACCATCTCCCGACCAAATAAATTTGAAAATGAACAGGATTTTTTATAAAGAAGCTTTCAAGGCCAATTTTTCATAATTTAAAGTTATTTGCCGCTATAAAGAAGGTATTCTGGATAAAGAAAAAAAAAATCGAAAAAAAAACTTTGCAACCACTGCTGTGTATTGTTTATTACATGAAAGTATTTTAAACCTGGAGGTAAACATAAACCAGTTGTAATAATATAAAGTATAAAGCCTTATCTTAAAATAAATTAATTCATAAGCATGTAAAAAAAATGTAAAAAAAAAATTATTGAATTCTTGGGCAATGATGTATAAAAAATCAGACTTGCGATTTGAATAATAACTACTAAAAATAATTAAATGAAATTCTAAGTTGAAATATTTCGTTTATTAGAATAAATCTTAAACGGTTTGAATGTTTACTCATATTTTGCGCATGGATCTGCCTGGCTGTTCATCGGGAAAATGCAGCTAGCTTTCTGGGCAACATTCTACGAGGGCATGACTTGTACAGTTATTAGCTAAGTAATATTTGTATGTAACATTTAAAAAGGTTGTTGTTCATTTTCGCAATAACTTAAATATTTAACAATGTATTTTCAATATTGTGGTAAGGACAATCATTGTCAAAACGATGGTTTCACATTTCCTGTTGGTGTTCTCTGTCTTCATTTCCATATGTTTCTTGATATAAATATACGAAAGTCAATAAAGCTATCATTCTCACATTACTTCAAGAAGATTCCAAACGTATACCTGTATGTCTCTAACTTACATTATATTACTACCTTATAAGATCCTGAGTGTGTTTTGTTTTAGAAACGAGAGAACTACAAAACCGATTTTGAAATGTCTTTGGCCTCAAGAAAGCTACATTATAATCAAGGTAAAAAAAGATAATATTTTCTAATAAGATATGAGCCAAAAATATTTGTAAATCAAGGCAAAAGAAAGAACCAACTAGCTTTATTCCGTCATAGATATGTACTATGTGCTACAAATCAAAGGAGCCTTTTAGTAGCTATATAAAATGCGTTTATGTCGAAAATAATTAAAAAGTTTAAAGGTGCATTTCAATCACCATAATTCTACTATATTTCTACTTAACCTTTACAAAATCATTTTAACAAAGAGAACCATAATAGGTATGTAGATACTTAGCCTTCAATACCTACCTAGATTTCTTTAAACCAGACTAAGTTTTTCTATTCTCATCATCAACAGAAATTATTACAAACATTACGCTTTGGAAATAAGACCAAAGAAAGCTAACTTATTTGTTTTATTTCCCCTTTTCAAAAGTTAAAAAAATGTAGGCCACTGAGAAAACCTATTAGCAATACCTACTGATATTTTCGTACGGTACGGACTTTGTATTCAGCCTTTGAATAGTATTTTTGTACATTAAACCATGAACTTGAACTTATATGGGAATCGATACTGATAAAATGTACCTTGTTAAACTGTCGGAGGGAGAATTTGATCCGGTTTTACATTTTGCTGTTTCGAACTTAAACTCATAAACAAACACTTGTCAAAAACGTTTATTAACAACAGTTCAAAACGTTTCAATTCAGCTTCCAAATGGAAAAGCTACGAACTATGCGTTAACTGAACTTTGTAAGCAAAGTGCTGAAATGTAACAGCTGTGAGTTTTATTCAGTACGTTATACGAAACTCGCAGCCTAACATAAAACGTGTATGAAAAGTTGGATGGATATTCAAACACATGGTGAAATTACACTTTCAATTGACTCTACCGTAGACTGTGAATTCAAACCATAACTCTATCATATTGTACCGTCTAATAAACGACTTAATTCCAAAAATTAAGCTCAATATGCTATATTCCGCGTAAAACAGGAGAATTTTTAAGGTGTAATTTTTAATTTCTTCAATAATTATACTTCATACCAAACAGACGTTCGGCAATGAACTCTTTACGCACGTTCAACACCGGAGCATCCTCAGGGATATAGAGTTTACAGTTATTCATTGTTAAGTCGTGTAAAATGGTTGCATTAACATTTATTTATTCAAATCCGTAATAAGGTGCCAATTGATTACGATTTGGAACCAATTGGTCTTTTCTACAACTACAAATCCTTGCAGGGAAGCGGTGACCTTTCTGACCCTTCTGGGGCACCGGATTCGATTCCCGACTTGCAACTGTTTTAAGCAATTAAATATCAATTATTTTAACGGTCAAGAGGAACATCACGAGGAAACCTGCATGCTTAAAAGTTTTAAAAGTTGTCCATGCTGTTCTCAAAGGCTTGCGACGTCTGCCGATCCGCAATTGGCCTGTGTGGTGGAAAACGGCTTAAACCATTCTCATTCTCAGTGAAGACGACTTCACTGGCGTAGCAGTCGACGCTGTTTTTTTAAGTTGGAGTTTCGGGGTTTGACAACCAGCATTAATAATTTCTGAACTTGCTCTAGTCTGGTCAAGTGTGCTCCAGCTGTGGCTAGTTACCTCCTTAGCGATAAAGAGGTGCCGCTACGAGATTTAGCGTCGCGATAAACGATGCGTGCAATTAGCGTACGAAGACGAGTAGAAACCTATGAGGGGTATGGCTATAATATAACTGCCATATTCTCTAACAGACCGCTTTTTTATCATACACGATTTAATTGTAATACTTTTTTTATAGAATTTATCATCTAGTTTTATTTATTAAAAAAAACGATGTTTCATATTCGCTTTTGTAAATAAAGAATTCAATGAAAACCAATCCTTCTAAGGCTAGCCACCAATTCGAATAGAACTTTCATGAAAGATAAAAACAATATTCGCCGTCAGAAGTTCTCTGAATGTATTCAATGATCATAATGTCATTATTGAAAAATGCAGGATAAGCAAAAGCCGCCGAAGTTCATTAACTGCAAATAATTATAGTTAAAATTGCTTTTGTGAATTAAATAGTACCACTAGCAGATAGATACCATTTCGGAAAATTTATGATAACAAAAGTTAATTTAAAATAATAGCAAATATTAATGTGAATAATAATTGTGATAGCATTTAAATTTATCGACGATTTCGGTCAGGTGCAATATATGCTTTTTGACACAGGAACCGCACCTGGTTGGAGCGGATAAAAATTCACTCTACGGCTCTTTAATTATACCTAGGTTAAAACAGCTGGCAAAAGTACAACTTTTCACAGCTTTCAACACTGTACCAAGCTTAAGTTGGGTCTAGGATGGTTCCGCCAAATATCAGCTTGATACTGGATTCAGTTGATTGTCGAGCTAGGAGACTCATCAGTAAGACATTTGGGACACTATCGCAAAGTCACTTGACTATCCCACAAAAATCTAGAGTGCCCATCATCCCATATACGTATCAAGGGGTTTCCCTCAAATCAAGAGTGAATGGGCAACTTCTCGACAAGCACACTCCATTAAAGGCAATCGTGATTGAAGCCAGAAGATCTGGTCTATGAACTTTCTTTGTCAAACTCCCTGGCGGTTGAGAAAAGTGCTAATGCGCTATGATATAGGAGGTTCCGGGTGTCAGGGGAATTAATTTTTTCTAAATTTTATCTGGCCTTGTTTGGTAGGAGGCTCCTGTTGGTATCTTTTAGAAAGTGGACACAACGTAACCAGTAATCATTCATACGAAATATTACATACTTGCGATAAAAGGTTGAGACTTGATTTCAGAAGAATGGGAGGTTCGAATTGCTAAACGAACAAATAAATGTATCAACTTCACCTCTATTGAATATATTCAATACCAATACAATATACACCTCTATTGAATTTGGAGCAGTACCAACAAGCAATTAATCGTATTCTCATAGCAAGTAATGCCTGAAGTATAGGAATAATTTATCATGCCCACCAGCCCTAAACTGTATTGCATCATATAACAGAGACCGGCTATTCAGTGGGATGCAATAGTCCCATTGCTGGGCGTCACCGTCTTGACCTTGATCCCACTTCATAAAACCTATGGCTACCGATCGACAGTAATTTAAATTGGTCAGTTCATATAAACCAGGTAAGCAAAAGTATGCACTATACTGTTCATTCATTGAAGAGGCTTAAGTTTTTTCTTTCACTTCATAGCAAATGTATGTTGGCTCAATCTCTGTTGTTTCCATTACTTGATTACGCCGACGTCTGCTATTTGGATGCCACTGAAGAGCTACTTGAAAAAGTTCAGAATTTGTGCATTCGCTTCATTTTCAAATTGCACAAATTCGACCAAGTTTCTTATTTACGTTGTCTTTTAAAATGGCTGGTTATTCGTTTTCCACGGAATGTGCATATTTTAATTGTCATTTTCAACATCCTTCATAATTTGTCTTTTCCCGATTATTTGTGTGAGCGTATAAAGCTCAGTTTCCGTGTCAAAAAATCCTCTTCATGTCCCTTCACATAACACTATTTTCTAACAAAAAGCAATCTCCGTCCACGCTACACACCTATGGAAGTCATTGCCTGAAAATATTAGAGACAGCCGATCGATGCACTCATTTATACACAGAGAGAAAGAGCTATCTTTCGTTGTCGTAGTATATTTATCACAATATTATATTGTACGTAATTTATTTTCAAATGATTTATGTATTAGTATGTAGAATCTTGTTAATAATTAGACATATTGTATATTTTTAGAAGTTCCCACTAATTATATGGTACCTTTATTTGACCTATACCACATTATAAAATCGGCTCTCAAGTAAATAAGTCATATCAAGTAAATAAAAGAAAGCTTGTCTCTTATAGAGATAGATAAATCACTTACGAGTCCTCAGAGAGGTATTATTCCAACCATTTAGTTTATCCACGTTTTAGACGCCAATGATTATAACATAAACTTATTCGAAGCTTATTATTATGCGAAGCATGTAAAGAATATTCATCAATGTTTCCTTAAAATTTTCCATTATTTCCTTTTCCCTTAATTTTACTTTTAATGAAGGACCTCTGCGGTCAACCCCCTACAAAGGAAGTAAGAATCATAAAAGCAAAAAGCACAGATAGACTATGTAGTCACATTTTTAAGTGAAAAAAATTACACTTTTCACCATTTCTTTAAATCGATTTAAATTTAACGATTTTTCAGATTTTTACACGTTGATATTGTTACAATGGTTACAAGCTGCAATTTTATAAATAACGAAACAAAAATTATAAAACTGATATTTCCTCCAAGTTTGACCTAAACTAAAAAAAAAGAACCAACTCTTGAATAATAAAGCAACAAGCTGCATACAGATTACAATTGGCTGCTTTAGGAAACATATTTATCAGGCAATGTTCTGTCACTTTTGCTAGCTTGCTTGCTTTTTAGTCTTATAATAAGTTAGGTTAGGTTATCTATTCCGGACATCCCGAATCGTTTCAATACAATTACCTGAACATGTTTGAGTGAGGCCTTATGAAAAAAAAAGTTTTACGTTTTACTCCTGTTTTGTTAATATAAGTACCCATTAGGAAAGTTAGTAGCTTTTTAATAATTTGTGTAGCATTTTCACTTCTTTATTTATTGGACTTGAGGGCTATTTACCATCGGTTTCTGGTTTCGATACAGTCGGAACTCGTCGTACAAATTGCCGCCCTATGATGAAAATGAAATGAAAATGAAATGAAATGAAATGAAATGAAATGAAAATACACTTTATTGTACACCTAACAGAAATTAAATTATAAACAAAAATCATCAATCTTAGGAGTTGGTGTTAAGACTCATGTACCA
Source organism: Pararge aegeria (assembly GCF_905163445.1). Classification (NCBI taxonomy): domain Eukaryota; kingdom Metazoa; phylum Arthropoda; class Insecta; order Lepidoptera; family Nymphalidae; genus Pararge; species Pararge aegeria. Next base: position 7,369,114 of record NC_053200.1, on the reverse strand, counting down.
TACTCTTCAGACTGAAACACTGCAATGCTGCTTGGCGACAAAAATAATCATAGTGGTATTACTTCCGCAGATGAGTTCGAAAATATTACGATTTTATAATGACAGTTTTATGTGACATCATACATTGACGTCCCCCATATAACGAGTACAATTAAAAAACAGGAGCATTAAAAAACAGGAGCATTAAAAAACAAGAGCAGGAGAAATATTACTGATTTGAAGCGAGTTTACTACAGGGGCTGGTTGAATAAAAAAAAAACAATAAAGTAAAATACCTCGTGTTAAAAAGAATAAAGTAACATTACTCTGAATGCATATGTAATAAGTATGTTTTCGAAACTAACGGCTACATTTGTACTTCAGAGTGTGTCAACTTGTCAATAATATCGCTAATATCCGATGTCATTAATTATCCCGTCATATCGATCTACCCTTAATGGATTGCCTATTCTGCTAAATGAAGTATGAACAATGGTAACGACTGTTTCTGAATACATCGTTCATTGTATTTTATGAGATAAGTGACCTACAAGTGTAGGTACATATCCGTCCGTCCGTTGATCATCCTTACTAAAATTAAAAAAAAAAAATCTCAGGACTTGTTCGGACGTGAATATAGACGCCATGTGGGGACGGTTTATCAGAATAACGTTGTCAGCATCGATACTCTTCCTGTGTCGTATGAGGCGTCTAAAAGAATATAAAGAAACACGGGCAGCAGGGTCCTCTATACTACTAATACATCTACCGAACAAGTGAAAGTACAAGTGAAATGTAGGTACTTTCTTACTAACAGCAATTTTTGCATTATAACCGATAGTAACATAATAAATCAATGCTTATAACATTTTTAATAGAATTAGAGAAAAAAATTAGATCCAGAAAATTGCTATAATGTAACCCAAATGAGCAAAATTTTGCCAATAAAATTCATTATTCGGCGTGCGCTGAGTAAACTATTGATGGTACGTAAAAGTTATGTAACTACTACATGATTAAAGTACTTATAATATATACTTAAACTTATACTTACTTACAAAATATCCCTAGGAAAATTAACGGTTCGACGGATTTTTAAAATACCCTAATAAACGCGAGCGAAGTTGCGGGCAATAGTTAGTAAAGTACAAAAGTTTATTACACATAATATACATTCCCTTGTTCATGCCTCAATAATTTTGATGAGAAGGAATTATTAATGCTTTGAATAATAACGCTTCCAAGTTTAGTAACAACTATACTGTATGTTTTGAATATGTTATCTACTATATGTAACACCTGTAACATTTGTATGAATAAGTACAAAGAGTAAGTACGAGTAGATCACGATGGTTTTAATTTTATTTTTAATACTAGCAGACCAACGCGGCTTCGTCCGCGTATGAGTCAATCGGGAGGCTAGAATAGATCTGATGCTAAAATAATAATCATTGTGAGCTATGTACCTACTATTATTTTAAGTGGTATACTGAGTAAGTAAGTTGTGATTATTTTAGTTAATATTTAAATACATATATCCATACATCCATCATCACCAATTTTCGCATTTATAATATTAGTAGGATGGCACGCCTGCATTCGATCGTTGTCCAATACCAATACCAACAATATTCATCAGATCTTCATTAAAATTAGACGAAACATGCTTGATAGTATACACTTTAAAATAAAAAAAGAATTATTCAAATCAGTTCAAATTTAACGGAGCAATAACGTAAAATTGATAAACATTTTCATCCCATTTCCTGGAGGAAACTTACGTTTTATGGGGACCAAATTTTATTTAAATCCGTTCAGTAGTTTCACCTGATGCCCGGACAGACAGACAGACAGACAAAAAATAAATAAAAATCTGTTTTGGACTTAGTATCGATGATTTTAAAGCATCCCCCGTTCAAAATTTTCTAAATATTTTAAATGTACAGAAATCTTCCAGTTACAGTTTTATTATAAGTATAGATAAACACTAGCACTTGGTTGTAATCACACCTGATCATCATCACTTCAAGAACAGGTCTGCGTGTGTGTGTGTGTGTGTGTTTCTGTGGCATCGTTCCGATCGGATGAACCGATTTTGATTAGTCTTTTGTTTGAAAGGTGAATTAGTAGAGAGTGTTCTTGTTTGGTGAATGCCGGGTCAAGATGGCCGCCGCCACAAAATGGCGGATTACATTTTTTTCCAAACTTTCTCAATATGGGTATGAAATGAAAGGGCTTGACCAAGCAAATGATTCAAATGATCGTAAATGGAAAATCATCGCCTCTATAGGGCAACATATCTTAGGATATTCAATTCGCCGTGTTCATCGATCGGAGGCGTAAGTGTTAAGCTTCATTCGCCTGTTATACCGGCAACCACGCCCTTCAGACAGTTAAACCTCAAAGCTGCATGGCGGCCGAAATAAGTAGTAGTATTTTCCCAGATAAGCTCTGTCACAAAAAACTACTATAGTATCCTTAGTGAAATTGTTCATGAAAGTAATGTTATGAAACTAATTGTATGCCACTAACGTAAATATAATATAGTTGACTGTACAATTAACGAATTATTTTTTGATGATGAAGTTGTTGTTGAAACCTGGCTAAGTTTGTTGTGGGCTCTTATTAGACCAGGGCGCGTTTGGAACCCTCCTAGCTTTAGTTTTAATTTAACGAATACAGTTACCACCATCACTAACATAAGTGTAACATGTTAATTGTGAACGCTTCATAAGTGCCTGTAATAAGGTCTACATGAATAAAATATTTTTTAATTTGAATTTTGAATTTGTTCAAAAGCAGTCGGCTCCCCTTTCATTTAGCATAAGATATAATCAATGATCGTTTAATTATTCAATGTTTATATTGGAAATAGTAAATTGCACCCTTCCTGGCCTCTTAAAACTCGGTAGAATCTGCCTTCCGAACCGCGCGGTGCTTAAATCCCTACAAACAAATAGACAACGTTTCAAAAGTGCTTGTCTTGCTACTTGAAATAAATAAATTTTGATTTGATTTAAAACGAGCTTTAAACTATATTCCACGAATGAGTTATATTAGTGCCATTATAATCGCTTTTGTAGACCATACCCACTTAATACTATCAACATTATCCGTTAAGTATAACATTTATTTGATGTAAGGTGCGTGCCAGGGATTGGACTCGGTAGCTCCAGAAGACAAGCCAAAGTCTTACCCACTAATCCGACACTGTATGTGTGTGTTTATGTCATGTGGCATAAAGTGAATGAATGAATAAATTTTGAGTTTTACTGTACACCGCGAAAAAGAAAAGAGCAAGTCAGATATAGATAAAAATTAGGTAGATATTTTTATCTTCCAGGCTAACAAAGCCAAAAATGGAAAATTGTAATAACAATAGACGCAGGGGAGATAAGTATTTTTTTAAACTGCGTGACGCGTGGCGAACGAGCAGGCTACTGTCTGAAACTACTGGACTATTTGCCGTGACCCTGCTTTCTGAGTAAAAGGCTGTAGGTTCGATTGCCACAACTGCAAAATGTTTGTGTGATGAACATGATCTGTGTCTTGGTGTTAAATATGTTTTATATGTTATATATTATTTAGTAAGTATTCATCAGTCAGCTGAGTACCCATAACACAAGCTACGCTTTCATGGGGCTAGTTGGCGATGTGTGTATTGTCGTATTATATTTATTATTTATTAATTCCAGCTGAGTCGGTGTTGAGAATTTGGTGCGTGAACGCAATACTGTTAACGGTTCTTAATTGAAAATCGAAAACGCTGATAAGGTCTACAATTTCATACTAAGTTACTGTTCTATCGTACGGTTTCACTATAGAAATTTAACCAGTGAGCCATACAAGGCGCGGGATATTGTCGAAATAAAATAGGCTTACTATATATGGGCAAAACCCACCTTGATAATAGGAATTGGGGGAACTACTAAATTAGCTGTGTTGTGTGTGTGTGTTAGTCGTCTCGTGGTCAATAACAGAAGCTGAGACTCTTATATCCGTATAACAATGTAACATTTATAATTATTTAAGTCCTTGTGTGTAAAAATAGATGACACTACTTTCAAAAGGTATTCGTCTTTTCTCTTACAGCGCCTTAAGCTTGAGATTCAATTAAATAGTTGAATAAGTCAAATCAATGTTAGTATATCTGACCTTATAAAACACGATAACATAACAATAGCGATCCCATTCATCATTTCAACCGATTGAAGTCCACTGCTGGACTTAGGTATTTTGTAGGGAGTTCCGCTTGTTTTCAGCGGCTCCCAGCGACTCGTTTGATGTCGTCGGTACACCTCGTTGGAGGCCGACCAACGCTGCGTTTACCTGAGCGGGGTCGCTATTCCAGCACCTTGGAACCCCAACGTCCATCAGTTCTTCGAGCTATGTGCCCCGCCCATTTTCACTTCAGTTTTGCGACTCGCTGACTCTGAGCTATGTCGGTAACTCCAGTTCTTCTACGGATCTCCTCATTCCTGATTTTATCACGTAGAGATACTCCCAACATAGCTCTCTTCATCGCCCGCTCCCATTAACACGTGTTAATAAAAAACAAGTTAATGGAATCGCTTCGTTGATGGGATTGTTATGTAATCGTGTTTTATTAGGTCAAATTACGAAATATTTACATTAAATTATGTAATTTTTTTTGCGATGCCACCAAAACTAATAAACTACTCGTAATTAAATAAAAAATAGGATCTTGTCCCGCTATTAATCATCAAGCATGTTCATATTGTGCCCACACTGGTTTTTTTAAACACATCTGCTAAATTTATATCAAAATACTACTAATATTATTTTACATATTAAATGTGTTAGCTGTTTGTCAAACAGCTAAAATTTTGATATTACATTTTTCTTGCTAAAGGGATAGGTCAACCAAATATTTGTTTTAAATTCTGAAGTCTTGTATACTGTTTGCGAAGTAATTTGTATTCCTGTTTTAGCTTTTACTATCTCTTTAACATAAACAAATTCTCCGGAGAGTTTGTAATTTCAATATGTAAATGCCTTGGTTAATCTCAACGTCAGATGTTATGGCAAACAAAATTCTTGCTAGGTTCACTCTCTTATCTGTAACATAAGTATTCGGGACAAATTTTTTAAATAAGATTGTTAGATTCGAATAGAAACATACTGTATTCCAGGTACCAAATATAATATTATTAGCGAAAAATAGGTTCTAAACTGTACAAATCATAAGCTTTTACAATATATTATTTTGTAATTATTTTTTTTATAGTTATTATTGACGTAACAAGCAGATGGCTCAATTTATAGTTTGAGGAAACCATCCCATGTTACAACAACCGCGCAACATTTCGTAGCGCTTGCAAGGTACATCCACCTTGCCTCCATCCATCCTTCCACGCCTTGTATCCATCCATCCATCAACTTCACGACATGCATTATCTAATCGGCTGTATATTTTAAAAGTAGATAATAGGAAATAATAAATGTATACTAATACTATGTTATATAATATCAAATATTAAAATAGATTTATTAACCTGACGATCTTTAATAGTAACTAATTATTCTGACACCTAATATATATTTCTACTAACACTAATTAGAATCCTGATATCGTGTATTTGTAATAGTTATAAGGGTCAAACTGTTTGTTATTGCTATGCCCTGACAGAGCTTCATGACTATGTGAAGGCATGGATGCAAAATAAATAAATATAAATATAAATATAAATATAAATATAAATATAAATATAAATATAAATATAAATATAAATATAAATATAAATATAAATATAAATATAAATATAAATATAAATATAAATATAAATATAAATATAAATATAAATATAAATATAAATATAAAATATAAATATACACGGGCAAGCACTCCCCTTGGCGGCAATATCAACTAAAAATAAATATTTCCTACAACATTTTTAATTCGGTGCCATGTAAAAAGTAATGCCTTTTGTAGCATTGAAAGTGTCTAGTAATTTTCTACAATCATATCAAGTTATAATAGTCAAATATCCACTGCTCATAAACTTCTACAAAATATTGCTTCCCCGAAGCCGGGTAGTTACGGGGAAGCGGGGGAGCAATGGTTTAGAAGTTGTCTCGGCTCTTCATCAACTTAAAATGGGACCACCTCTGAGTTTTGACAAGCCAAACAGAAAAAAAAACATCAAAATTGGTGTATGAATGGCGGAGTAATCGCGTAACAAATATACAAAAAACAAACATAGGCAGAGGCGAATTTAGAACCTCCTCTTTTTTTAGGTTGGTTGAAAAAACATTAATGCAAAATTTAAGATCTTTTTAGATCAAGACAAAAACACTTAAAACTCTTCTTAGTTTTAATTAATTTCTTTCGTAATAATTAGGATATACATGAAATGAGAATTAAAATAAATACTTATGTTATTAAGTTCCACACATTCACAAATCCATTTCAAAATGGCTAACTAATTGAATCATTCGTTAAAAGCCAAGTCTGCGAAATGAGATCCTTGCCCATCGAAGTGCGGGTGAAGAGTTTTTTTCATCGGTCTATTAATCTTCAAGGACCATTGAAAACGTCTTTGATAGGTTTTTTATTATGTCGAGTTTTAACCGAATTCAAAAGAGAACGAGATTGTTATAAATTATAACGGAACGCTAAACTACATAATGTTAATTAATTAACGTCTTTGAGACCGTGTCCATACAGCGTTACTAATATATTCAAATAATGATTCAGAAAGGTTTGAAACAATCCAAACTTTTTTGTTTTGGTTGACGGGGGAAATCTTCTTAAAAGATATAAGTGGGATATGTGTGATTTCTAACCACTAAAACCTCCTCGGTCGCCAGCCTCAGTACATAATCTATTCACTATTTCTTTAAATCTATAAGTGTTTCTGTGTGTTTCTTTGGAAAGAAAAATAAACTTTAAATCTTTAAATGTGGCCATGTGTTTGTTTGGCAATTTTGCAAAGTCTAAATAGTCTAGCAACATGGATACAGAAAGGATATAGTTTAAGATTTGGAAAATAAACTTTTTCCGCAGAGTTTTTATCAATCAAACAAATTTGCTTCCCATTAATCACAAGATAAAATTTGTCACCTGTGTTAAGCTTTGCAGAAAACGTGATCTAGATAATTTTGCAAAGCCTATATATCTTAGCACCATGGCTACAAACAGGATACATTTTAAGCTCTGGAAAATAAACTTTTTCCGCGGAGATTTTTTTAATCAAACAAACTGGCGGGCTAGTAGGTTGTAATAGGTATGGTAAGCGAATCACATTTCAAAAAAGTTTTTTTATCTAAGCTCCTAATTTTTTCCAAACAACAGTAGGCGAATCCAAATTATGCAAATATGGTTTCTACAAAATTTAACTACTACTGTATAGACAACAACGTGTGACGGCTATATAATGCGTAATATATATGCGTATATAATGCGCAGGTATGGGAGAAGAGCACGCAAAGCGCTCGTATGAATATTGGATAGAAGCAGGCGTTACTTTGCGGAAATCCATAATAAATATACCTACTATGAAAATTATTTTTCATAATACCCTTCGTATGAGTTAGTTGAATATTGACAACGGAGGGATTTACTGAAATCTGTTGCCGCAATTGGCATATTCTTACAAACAAAAGTTATTACGTTGGTAAAATGATATATTATCATGATAAGTGCTTCTATATTGCCTTTTCTTTTGAGTCTACATTGCGGAAGCATTATGAGTTAATATCCCAATGACTTGAACAAGTCTTATCCCTTTTATTATTCTGGTTTTTCCGCAAGTAAATAAATATCACAAAATATGTCGTTTTATACTTGCATTTGTTTATTTTTATTTCAAGAATGTAATAACTTAATTCATAGGTATATCTCCTACTTCAGGAAATCTGTAGAAGAATGACACAGCTGTGGTTTCAGGACAAAAGACAGTTGCAAACAAGAGTTGCAAGTTGCAATGGGCAAGGCAATATATTATAGCTCGGAGAATCGATGGATGCTGGGGTCGCAAACTGTTGGAAATGCGATCCTGCACCTGTAATCTCAGCGATGGTAGCAGTAAGTACTACCACCATGTTATGTGACGACCGATTGGCGAAGTGGGCAACGACCTTGCTTTCTGAGTCAAGGGCCGTGGGTTCGATTCACACAGCTGGAAAATGTTTGTGTGATGAACAGGTTTTTCAGTGCCTGGGTGTTTATATGTATTTTATAAGTATTTGTGTATATTATTCATAAATAGGTATTCATCAGTCATCTTAGCGCCCATAACACAGGCAACGCTTACTTTGGGGCTAGATGGCGATTTGTGTATTGTCGTAGTATATTTATTGTGTGTGTTCGGTTCTGAAGGGCGTGTTGACTGGTGTAATTACTGGCACACGAGGCTTAACACCTGCGGGACGTGCTCCTTGGTGACCCTGTGAAGTGTTGCTCTGTTAATTTTATTTTATTTATTAAGGCCCAAACAGTATACTTAATACTTAATATATACGGCGTAATAAGTACAAAGAAAATAACACATACACCAATTAAGTAGCCGCTAATAAATCTAACGAATACATTAAAATTGACAGCAAACTTATAACTTAATTATGAAACTTTAGAATATGGGCTTACACATATTATTGACAGATAATGTAAATAAGAGAAGACCCTTATTAACAATATCCATCAAAGTGGATATGTAAAAACATAAGTAGTACTTTTACGTAGAACAATTAGAAGTTAGAATTTAGAATAAAGATGTTTTTTTTTTTTATAGGCGATGGTTTTCAACTTACCATCAGGTTGGCCATCTGCTTGGTTCATCACTCCCTATCCCTATCCCTACTACTACTATATTATTATAAATGGCAATGTAAGTTTGTTTGTTACGCTTTCACGCAAAAACTACTTAACCGATCCTCATGAAACTTTGTTGGAAGTGTTAAAAATAATATGGGATACTTTTTATCTCAACATTAATCTCGAATCCTTTGCACCATAACTCCGACAAATTATAACTGATTTAAGTAATTGTTTTTGTACTATAGAGGTTATAATATGTGTTTAATTTTGCCTAAACTTTGTGTAGATCTGATGAATGTGGTTGAAGATAGAGGACAGAACTCCTCAGCGGACAGAAGCAAACCGTTCATTTAAGGCTTTAGCGATACTGAATACTTATTTTTTTTAGAGCTACAACTAAATTGAATGCCACATCAAAAAACAAAATCAAACGCAAACGAAGTCACGGGTAACAGCTAGTAATTACTATAAAAAAACCTCTGTTTTGATGGACAGACGATATCAAACGAATCGCAGGTAGTCGCAAGCCGCAAGTTCTTAAGACCAACGAATTTAGAACTCCATAAGTAAGACCTACGTCCAGCAGTGGGTATACGGTATGCTGGTTAATATAAAGATGGCGAAAAAATATTTCGTGCCTTATAATAAAAATAGTGGAATATAGTTGCTATCCCTAATGTAATTGATTAACTTGGCTTAATTATCTTGAGAATCCATCGCCTAGGTTTTCCTAAGTCTTCAAATACTTTAACGGAAAGACGACTTGATTTCGTACCATTGCTAATCAAAAATGATATGATCCAGTTAATAAAAATTTAAAATCCTTATTTCATATCGCAGAAACGTAATGCTTGTTAGAGGAATAATAATTTTAATTGCGTATACTTAATATAGCTTGCGTCACATAAAATAAGCGCTGGCGATCAACCTGCGCGGCACACAATAATTATTTATATAATACCATTTGTGAGCAGTTATTATATATGTTAATTTTAGTATGTAGGTAATCATCAACAAATTCGTGCTCTCTGACTGAGCTATTAATTCGGCTTTAGAAACAGTTATTTATCAACTAGTAAATTAGCCTTTTTCATCCAAGATAAGCCACAATAATTATGTCAAACATAAAATACATGCAACGCAAAATAAAATAATGTTAGACAAAATAAATTAATTGTGAAATAAATAAGTTTAGCAAGAAGATGTTCTGTTCCCTTTTCGCGCAACTGTTGTAGTAATGTGGCGTTAATGAGATTTTGCGTCACATCGTCTAATAAACGATATGAACTTTGCTCATATCTTCGAATTTTCAATACAAATGTTAAACATCTTTGTAAGTTAAACCAAAAAAACCTTCACGGCAAACGGCAACGGGTGCCTCTAGTGCCCTATTTACATATATTTTTTTTCTGTTATAAATTATTATTTTACAATAAACTATATATATCGTAACGTACTGAGATAAATTATTAATTTTAATTATGAAACTCAAGTTTCGGGATTGTTAGTAAGTATTTATTAAATTAAAAATAACGTTGCCTACAGCATAGTTATATTAAACTCTCTCTCTTTTAACGTGTCTTGACTTATATTTTTACGACTAAATAACGTTTATACTGCTATAAAAGTATGAAACAGGTAAGAATTATTGTATCTTGAAACATTCAGGGAGGTAGATTTTCAGATTTATTTTCACGATATACTTTTATACTTATTAAGATATAAGGCAGTTATAAAAAAATCAAAAGTGTCAGGCTGGGCAAGATTATAAAATTAATTTACTAAGTAGCTTTTATGACGGTTATGGAAGTACATAATTTCATAATTTACAGGCCAGAATATAAAGGTCTCAAGGTAAACTTTAAATTGAAATCTTTAAGTACTTTATAAAAAAAAACATCATCAACAGTCACAGACTATTACAAATGTCCATTAATATAAACAAAAAGTTAACAGGAAGTACACAAATGAAACTAAAATCATAACATCGTAAGCTAAAAGTTTTAAAATCTTTATGCTATCAATAACTCTCTAATAATCTACTCTTGATTTTTTTCTATTAATTATGTTACTTACATTATTCCCTCTACCGCATTCCAGCTTCAAAACGTCACAAAACAAGTTATTTCACACAATACAGTATAAGTCAGTAATGGCGACTGAAGGCAGCGTGCGGGTCGCGCGTCCGTGATCAACTGATCAGCCCAGCCACTTCACATTATGTACATTGTACGGGATTGCGGTACACCAATGAGCCTGGAAAAACGCACATCCGATTTCCTTTTAACGATGTTTACGTTTAGCTTCATATCAATGTTTACAGTCCGGAATTCGGTTCAAATGAGTAAAAGGTTGCATGATCAATCTATTTTTGTTTTTACAAACTTTTATTTAACTTGCTTCACGATCATATTTTTTTTATTCCACTACAAGTTGGTTTAGTGATTGTATTCTCATCTGGTTGTAAGTGATGATGCAGCCTAAGATTGTAGCGGGATAACCTGTTGACAGACTAATTATCTACTTATCCCACCTGATGAGAAGTTGAGAACCATCGAGTATAAACAGAGCAACACTTCGCAGGGCATGCAACCATTATAAATAAATGGGCTAATAAGACAGGGATGCGGAAACCAAAGCAGTGGAAAAAAGAAAAGAGATGGACGACTTAAGGTGGTCAAATTAGAATAGCAGCATACGGGACAAACATAATCTTCTGCATTTCGCTTATATTAGTAATCTGCAATAAATTAATATGAGTTTGTCTTTCTGTCTGCTTGTAGCCATCTACCGTATAAACTATTGAGCTGATCTCAAGGTAATTTGAAATTTTCTTTCCTGAAGCTCTCTTTCTTCTTCTTATACTTTCTTTTATATCTGGAGCAAAGGAACTACAAGAAATCTTCTCAAGCTCACAGGAAATTAGGAATTCTATTGAAACAAAGTCACGGGCATCCGCTTAAACCATCTTGAGGTGCACAATACTACTAATACTTTTTATTATGGTTTAAACAATTATTTTGATGTTTTATAAATCAGATGGAACATAAACTTGAGCTATGTTTTTCTGTCTTATGATCACCTGGTAACGAATAAATCATGGAACAGATTTTGACGTTCTGATGGAGATAGGAATAAGCGTTGTCGGGATTTCTTTTGATTTCAACAAATCAAAATTTAATCGCGGATGAAGTCGCACTCGCAGGCAACTGTTAGTATTTAATTAATATATAGTGCCGTTAAATAGCAGCTTCAGAGATACAACTTAACTATATATAAACTACACATTATATAAATATTATCAAAAATAAATCGAAATGAAAATAGAAGCATAATAATAGTCAACATAATGAACAGAAATTGTTTGAGTTAAATTCCTAAAAATTTTCATTTAACGATGGCGAAGGTATATTTAGACATGCCATTGGAAAACTTGAAATAATTTGTTCAAAGACATTAATTAAGTCGAGGTTACTACGCAATTGATGAATTTCTTAATGGACAAGATACTTAGAGGCCATTAGATTGCCTGCTTTCATCTACAGTAGATACAATAATGATAAATGTTGTTAAATTTAATTTAACAAGATTAAAGTATTGAGTTGTATTCTAGCTATATAAAGATTCACAATTCATAAATAATTAAAAAGATTACACAAATTTGTAACTTTCTGATACTTGGCATTTCTAAAATAGGTCCGTGAGAGAGAGAAGAGAGACTAAAATCAAGAAGTTTAGAAAATTTATTGGATTTTCAATTTTGCCCGAAAAAGATTTTATTTGAGAAGATCATCTTGGTACATAATTAGATCTCTTAACAGTCACAGACCATTTATCTCAAAACTGTCCCAAACCCATGCATGCTCTGTATATATCATGTATCATGGATTTTTTTCTATAATATAGCATGTATTATATTCATTATAATATATGCTTGACGGCCGATTGGCGCAGTGGGCTTCCCTGCTTCCTGAGTCCAAGGCCGTGGGTTCGATTCCCACAACTGGACAATATTTGTGTGATGAACATGAATGTTTTTCAGTGTCTGGGTGTTTATCTATATATTATAAGTATTTATGTATATTATTCATAAAAAAAATATTCATCAGTTATCTTAGTACCCATAACACAAGCTACGCTTACTTTGGGACTAGATGGCGATGTGTATATTGTACATATTTAAAATTAACTTTTCATTATATTCACACACTGACGTTTTCACCGATCAACCCGACATTGGCGACTTACCTTGTGCCCAGTTGGTAAAGAATCAATGCTAATATACAAGAATTTAATTGAATCTTTATTAATATATAAAATTGAAATATAAATAAATGACATTTTCTTAGAACTTATAAATAATGCTTATTATAAATTCAAAAAGAACATGAGATTCAGCTTCATAATTAGATTACTATGGTGGTTGCATGCATCAAAGTTTAAATGAATTCTCTCAATAAGCCTTTGAGTATCGGATCCATGTCCCCCACGCAAGCTTTGAAGTACTGGGTTTAACGTTAATTGCCTGAGAGTAGACCTACAAAATATATTTAAGAGCTTATTCGCAATCAGTTGCTAGTACACACAAAATAACTATTTTCACCTTTACTCGTAATGTAAAGTATATTGAAGAAGGAAATAGGTTACTTTTTATACTAGGAATTCTACAGGTTTCCACAGTGAAGTCGCAAACGCGAAAAACTTACCTAATTACTCTACCTACTGGAGTTTCAATAAATCTGTCTATATAAAATTGTTAAAAAATTGTTAGATGAAACCTGTACAGCGGTTTAAGTTCTAACGCTCATTGAATTTTATCAGTTTAGAAGTTTAGTAGAAATAACTCCGGAAATTTTCAATATTTTCAGCTTCTCACGATGTTTATGCAAATTCTTGTTCAAGAACAGCAAACTAAATCATCTTAACGATTTAGCGCGGATATACAGTTAGCTTTGTTCAATGAAAATAGGTCTTGATTGTACTTTTTTAGCAAAGTAGGTCAGGATCAGTATAGAATTACGCTTCGAATAATACTTAGGCCTTCTGGAGTAACCGAGTTCGAGCCTCGGCACCTTTATCCTAGTAAACCGAAACCGTTTTCATGGGATTAAATAATGCTTTTGTTACTTATGTTTGACCTAGCGACAGACCTTGACAGAACTTCGCAGAAAGATAGCTTGCATCCTGGAGCCAGATATGAGAAACTTTTAAGCCCGAATAACGGGCGCCAGTTTTTTATATATTAGGAATAGCGGGCAAGATAAATAAATACATCAATTGTATAATGAAATGATTACAAGCCCTTTAAGTATTTAGAAGGGAACCATTTGTGCCTATTTTGTGATATAAGAAATATCGTTCTTTCTTCTTCTTTAGGTGCCTCTCCAACTAGTGAAGGTTGGCCGTCAGTTTTTGATACTTTTCCTTTTCTCTCGCGAGGCTAAACAGCTGGGCGGCACTCGCGATCCCAGTCCACTCCCTTATGTTGCGCAACCAAGACTTCCTCTTGCGACCGATGCGTCTCTTTCCAGCAACTTTGCCCATCATTATCAGTTGCAGTAGCCTGTATCTATCATGCCGAAGCACATGTCCTAGATAAGCAACTTTTTTCTTTTTGACGGTCTTCCAAAGTTCGCGCTGACAACCAACTCGTCGCAAGACTTCTTCATTGGTAACCTTTTGAGTCCAACTAATTTTCAGCATGCGTCGATAGGCCCACATCTCGAATGCTTCTAGACGTTTCCTGAGATCCTCTTTGATGGTCCAGGATTCGCATCCGTAAAGAAGTATTGGCCATACGTAACAATGTAGAAGGCGTTTTCGTAATGCGATGTTTAGGCGGCGGCTAGTGAGCACTTTTTTCATGCTTTGAAAAGCACTACGGGCGACTTCTATCCGGGTTTTAATTTCTGTTTCACTGTCCCATTTTTCAGTCAGCCAAGTGCCTAGATATTTATACCTCTGCACTCTCTCCAATACTTGGCTAGCCACTCTAATCGTTGGACCCAAATTTGCATTATTAGACACTACCAAGACCTTTGTTTTCTTGATGTTTATAGTTAGACCAGCCTCTACGCTACACTTATTGACACGATCAACAATCCTCTGTAGCTCTTCCTCCGTGGACGCAATTAAAACTGTGTCGTCAGCGTACCGTAAATTGTTAATAATACGACCATTAATCTTAACACCACAGTTTAAGTCTTCCAATGCTTCTGCCATGACTGCCTCCGAATATAAATTAAAAAGCACGGGAGACAAAATACAGCCTTGTCGAACTCCTTTCTGTATCTCTACCTCTTTGGATACTTCGCCCTCTATACGCACTGTAGCCTTTTGGTTGTAGTACAGGTTTCGTACGATTCGCAGATCTTTTCCATCTAAGCCTATATTCCTGAGAAGTGCTCCAAGACGGTCATGCTTAACCCGGTCAAATGCTTTTTTTTTACCGATTTTAGCCAGTCCCCCGGAAGTTCACCGGTGTCATACACGAGGTTCATAAAATTAACCAACGGATCGAGATGTTCGTCTTGTATTAGTTTCAGAATTTCTATGTGTATTCCATCTGGTCCTGCAGATTTTCCAACCTTAGCCTTACTAAGAGCCTTGACGACTTCATCCTTCAGAATTGGTGGGCCTTCGTCTTCTTGTTCTAAAGACCAACTGTGACGTCTAGAATCATCTGCAAACATAGTTCCAATATATCGTTCCCATTGGTTCATCTTACTGACTATGTCTATGATAGGAATATTGTTTTCATCCACAAGCTGGTGTTGCTGTTGTGTTTTTTGACCAAGCATGGTTTTGATCTCCCTATGTAGATTGAATGAGTCATGCTTTGCATGAAGCTTTTCTACATATTGACACTTGTTGCTATACCAAGATTGTCTTGCAAATCGCACTTCTCGTCTAATAACTCTATTATAGTGGTTATAACACACTTGGTCAGAATTTTTGTAACTACGTCTTTTCTCCATGAGTTGATATATTCTGTCTGTCATCCAAACTTGTTTCGGAATCCAATTGGGTGCAATAAGGTTTTTGTTAATGTCATCTATTCTCAATCTGAGATGCCGCCAGTTATCTTCGACAGAATGTGGTGGTCTTCGCTTTGCTTCAATTGCCCACTTATTTATTTCATTAGATACCAGAGCTTTGGTTGGCATTGTTTTGATTCTTCTAATATCAACTCTGTTAAAAAGCCGTTTCCTTTTTATCTTCTTAAGAGTACAAGATAATGTCGCAACTACTGGGTTATGGTCAGAGTTAACATCCGATCCCGGATAGGTCTGAGCACTCTTGACGCAGTTTTTGAAACGGCTATTAATCATCAGGTAGTCAATTTGATTTCGGACAATATGTTCCGGGGTATGTTGCGGTGATGTCCAAGTGTACAGCCTTCGGTCTGGTAGTTGGAAAAAGGTGTTCATAATGACAAGGTCTTTTTCTTGACAGAATTGTACGAGAGTATCACCTCTGTCGTTACGAACCCCTAACCCATGTTTACCGACGACTCCTTTAACTTCACCTTTGCCCACCTTAGCATTCATATCACCCATCATAATGTTAATCTCGTGTGATTTCGTTATTTGAAGCAATTGTTCCACTTCCCTATAAAACTGATCAAGCTCGGGATCTGCTCCTTCTTGTTTCCTAGTAGGAGCGTAGAGTTGGATAGAGTAGAGTAGAGCGTAGAGCGTAGAGTATTAACGTTTCTTGGTTTTGCCTGTATTTGAAGCATCATGGCGCGATTTGACACTGGGACAAAATTTATGGATGATTTTATTTGCTTGACGTTAATAATTATTCCCACACCATATTTGTTAGACGATTCATTAGATCCAGAGTAATAGAGCACATAATCCTCATCTATTCTGTGTGAACCCCTATCTTTCCATCTAACATCGCTCAGGCCGAGTACATCGATGTTAAGCCGTTTTATTTCCTTACAAACATTGTAGATCTTTTCTGGACTTTTAAGGCTCCTTACATTCCAGGTTCCTATCTTATATGCGTTTGTTTCCGTTTTAGTTTTACGCCAGGAGATTCTTCGCACCCCTGTCCCATTTAAGGGACGCCCGGCACTCGGGGCCACTTTCTTTTTCGACTTTTCCATGATATGATAAATGTCAAAACTGACAGACTAGGGATATATAGTGCAGTGGTTTCCCGTTGCCTTCTGCACCAGACTTTTTGGGTTTATTTGAACCCAAGGTTATTGAGCCCTCCTCTGACCAGTGAACCGATCAGGTATGTATGGTTTAACCGCCATTGTTCGGTCGCCAGAGCCTCGTCCGTAAGAAATATCGTTAAGAATTTATAACTGTTTTATAATGCTTTCGCTGTCGAGTCAGCAAATTAAAACGCTTATACTTCGAAGTTCTTTGTAGTAAGATTTTAATTTCGGATTCTCTGTTCGTCAGCATTGTTGGTCTGTTTTATATTAGAGGCTAGGTAAATATACTATGTTTATGTACAGAAGATCTACGACGCAAGCTATGGTATGGCAGTTTTTACGCAACATCTTACAGGAACGCTTAATCATTTGCACACAATATTCACGAAGTGCCATGTTAACATAATTTGAAAGATATATATTAGTATTTTATAAAATAAATAAAAAAATTATAAATTTATACCAGGATATCACAATATATGTATGGTGAAATATATTTTTAAAGTTTGTCCAAAAACACACTGAATGCAATATCTGAATTAATCTGATTAATTTGTATCATATTCGGATCCCGAAAAATTTACGATCCAAGGTTCACGGAGAGCGCTATTTTATTACCTTTTTATGCTTTACTAAATGGCTGAACGGGTTTCAATGTAAACGTATAAATAACTTGGAATAATAGCTATACAGGATACTTTTATTCCAAAAATGTACGCAATTCATAACGGATATATTACGGAGATATATTGCGCATTTCTGATAATCTCAAAGCTCTTCATACTAAAATGTCCGTAAAGATTTTTATGAACTTTAGGTCTTTGAATATTATGCAGGATATTTTTATCCCGAAAATCTTTCTTCAATTATAAATGAGACAGTTGGTTTGTTAGTTTTATAACCTTCTAAACTGCCTTCTAACAGGACACAAAATGCAATCAAATTAAAGCAAGGGAAAGTGAGCTTAATTTTGTGCAACATTAAGTATATTTTTTATTAAATCTGTGAAAGAAGTCGATGAAAAGTAGACTCCGAGTTGCCAACTTGTCGAATATTCGGAGTGATAGTCGATGCTGAACTGATCGGCTAGCATAGCAGGAAACAAAAAATAATTCCCGCGATTAAGCCAATCACAGGCAGATGATTCTAGACGTCACAGGCAGGGTGGTAACTAGCCACGTCAGAAGCCTTCCACTAGACAACGAGGAAATGTGTAGAAACAACAAGAGGTTATAGGTTATGTAACGCAATAAAAAAATCTAGAATAAAATAGAATTACTTTATTTGCTGGAATGTGGTACATGATTTTTTGGTCTTACAATGATTATTTGTGACTCCTCAACACTCAACTAATGCAATATTATGCAAAAATTCGAATACAACTAATCTTGGACATTCTGCAATGGCACTCCCAGATTTTACTAACTTCAATGATTCTACTACACTTAATAATTAATAATTTTTATATCATTTCAGAGTGTTCAATAAACACACCGTGATTATTGGCTATTAAATTTGAGGATTACCATCGGTTTCCCTACGAACCTTTCATAGTATCCTGGTTTGGAAACACTCGAATAACCTGATAATTCCCTTTTAAAAAGCAAAAAAGAGTTTTCGAAATTCGTTTACAATTGGCAGTAAAACCCGTGTAAACGATCTTGGCAAATTGCATAATGATAGCATACATCCTGGAGCGGACCTTGAATTGGACTTCTCATCCTGGAAAAGCACTTGTGCTTATAAAATATAGCCTTTGTTAACATATAGAAAAATTGCTACCTTCAGACAGATGTGGAATATTCTTATCCCTGGAAAAAAGAAAAATTTAAGAATAACGGCTAGAACTATGGCTAGTAAAAAGGTAATTATTTCCATAATCCTTTTATTTAAGCTCCTGAATAGTAGCGCTTACTGTCAATATCTATTTTTTTTAAATATCTTTGAGGTGTCCATATCTACTATCTAAATTGGCAATTAAGGCGTCCACGTCTTACAAAAATGTTTCATATTGCACCAAACAGAACCAAATTGACGGCCGATTGGCGCAGTGGGCAGCGACCCAGCTTTCTGAGTCCAAGGCCGTGGCCAAGGTTCGATTCCCACAACTGGACAATATTTGTGTGATGAACATGAATGTTTTTAAGTGTCTGGGTGTTTATCTATATATTATAAGTATTTATGTATATTATTCATAAAAATTATTCATCAGTTATCTCAGTACCTATAACACAAGCTACGCTTACTTTGGGACTAGATGGCGATGTGTGTATTGTCGTAGTATATTTATTTTTTAAATTTATAAATACGCTACTCATAAAATAATAAGAAGAAATTGCAACCAATTTAATGAGTTATTTTCGGAAATAGACATTTTTCATCTCTCTCTCCCTAAATAGAAACTAGCTATAAAGGATATCTTTTTGAGAACCGACTAGCTGATTTCGCCGCCGCCAGTTGAATTCTCGAGTTGAAGCGGCGATAGTCCAGTAGGACTTTGACTTCACTTTCAGGAAACTGAGTTCGAATATCGTTGATTTCTCGCTGCATGCCTTAAAATTTCCATAATGTTCTCAAAGGTTTGTGGAGTCCATTCCACCCTGGGCCAGCGTGGTGGACAACAGCCTCAACCCTTTCTGATTGTGGGAGGAGACCCGTGCCCTGTAGTTTGCAGGTAATGGGTTAATATGATGAATTTGCCATCAGGTCACCCGTATTAGATTTTCACTAATAAAAAGCCACTACAAAATTTAAAATGAAAGCTTTAAAATTAGATAATTTGTAAACCTGATTTTATCTGAGTAAATTTTGAAATGCTTGCTAATCTTCAAGCATAACAGACACCCTCAGGCTATCCGGGGCCAAGGCAGATATTATAGTTTTGTTTATCTAGTTACCTTTCCCTACACTGCGTACATACGTAGGTATGTGCAATCACTAGAAGACTTAAAAATAAAGTTAATGCAAACGATATGTAGATTTCTAAGCGTGGGATATATTTACTGAGTTATATACAAACCAAACAATAAATTGAGGAGTTAAGTTAATCCTCTTGGGGAGTTTGGTCAGGTAACCTCAACGCGAGTCTTCATGGTCAGCAGTCAAACCTCATAGACTTGTCTTTGAGGATTTATTTGATTGCCAATAACCTGACGTTTGGAAGGTGTTTTTCTGCTTGTCTTGTTCAAGATGTACCTATTTTTGAGCCACAAAAAAAGGGTCAATGAAGGAAACCCATACTTGCAGACTCTAACACTGTTGCTGAACCGACTTTGGTGACATTTTCACCAAGTTCTCGTTTGCCTGTGCCGCTTACAGATGTCGCTAGTCATTGACGCTGGACATGCATCCTTTTTTAATACTATTAATTTGAAAGTTTTTCTATCATCTATCGATCGATCTAGACCAAATTTGGCTTGATATAGCTTGATTCCTAAAATGATCAAAGGATTAAGGATGCACTTTATCTCGAAAAGCACCAAAAGAAATATTCCGCGGGATTTGAAAAAAATACCTTAATATCACTTTCGTATAAATAGGAACTGTTATTTCTGCTAAGACTCGCATCTACGAGTAGCTAAATATATCTTGGTTGATGAAAAGAAAAGAGAGTACTACTCCTAAATTTCAATCAGCGTCGAACAACTGTCACTACAATCATCGGCATCGGCGACACCTGTCAATTTGTGTATTGGTTTTGGAATAAATTGAACCTTAGCGTAAAGCCTACGGTGAAAGAACGGATCTAAGAGATAGTTGGAAACATCGAAGGATTTCGCGTTACTTTCTGTAGTTTGTTATCAATATCTAAATCTCTAAATTAATCATATGTACTTCGTTTATATTAGGTCATTTAGATATTTAATAGGTTCCTATTAAATATCTAAATGACCTGATATTATTACTAAGGGCGCATCCAAGATGTTTGTTTCTGGGAAGGACACAGTAACAGTTAGAACTAAACTCCACAAGTTCAAGTATGTACGAAAGTATGATGTGGAAGTTTTATAAGATAATAAATAATAAATATACTACAACAAAACACATCGCCATCTAGCCCCAAAGTAAGCGTAGCTTGTCTTATGGGTACTTAGATAGCTGATGATACACATTAATACTTATTGTATAGATACAAACACCCAGACAATGAAAAACATTCATGAAAAATGATTTTGAATGATTCATTTGTCCAGTTGTGGGAATCGAACCCACGGCCTTAGATGCAGAAAGCAGGGTCGCTGATCACTGTCCAACCGGCTTTCTATTTATTAAAATGTCAAAATAATAAAAAATTAGTAAAGACAGTCTTCTTTTATTTCCTGCTAAACATGTCCAGCACACAATTAAAGGCCGGAATCGAACAAGGGTTTCACTCATTTCTTTCTGTTATTTTATTCATATATTTTTATTTTAATAACTCTAATTGATTCGCTTCTTAGTATGTACCTACTGTGATCGAATATCCAGAGATCACAAAAATACCGTCTTAAATCCGCTCATGCATATTGATTGATCCCTAGGTATAGACCTAGCTCAGATGATTGTGAATTGCGAAAATCTGTCGTACTCTTACTATTATCTCCTCCTTGGTCCTAGGTTTTACACAAAAAAAATATGTTTTATTATTGTCCGACGTCCGTATACGACCTATAGATAACGGAATGGCATGTGTGGACAACCGTATATAACGTTTGACACACTAATCAACTGACGACTTTCGACAGTCGTGTATAAAACGAACTCATAATGGATGCCTTTTTCCCTTCATCTGTCCGTACGTCCTTCCATGTGTCAACGCTTTGTTTTTAAATATAGGTCGCTTGCCAATGATCATATTTTTCTATAATTTATAATTCGTTTTACACTAATTGAATCAAGGTTTTCATCTTCCGCTTAAAAGTTTTACGGTTTATGCAATTTACATGTTTGATGTTTTAGAATTTATGTTTATTTCAGTGATGTGAGAAATGATTTCCGTTTCATCTCGGTACATGATATTTATTTTTAGTTTCAAGAAATATAAGACGCAGTCCTGAAACAGTTAGGGGGCTTTTAAGATTCATGTTTAGTGAAAGATCATAAACGATGATTTTCTAAAATAAAATTATGAATTAAAATGTGTTGGCAACTCTTATCCCATTGGCTTGTCTATTCTACTAGCTATCTTTGTCTAGTAGAAGGTTTTGGCTATTGGATTTACGACCCTAACAACAAAGATGTACAGCAAAGCGATTTAACGTGCTAGTACGATGCCGCGCAGTTACCAATTAGGCATATGGGCGCAATATAACCTAAGAGACTAAGTTAAAGAAATGATTTCATTGTTTTGCAGTTTAAATTTGAATATGCTTTTTATTCTTAGCTAAGATATGCTCAGTGAACGATGATTGTTCATAAAACTCTACTCACATGGTAGCGTAAAATATTAAGGATAGTTAAATGTCGTCGGTCGGTATTAACCAATTCTCTGTCAGTTCTTTCAATCGTTAATGAATGATAAAATCTTTTATTTACCAACTCCTTATGGTTATAAGTTATAAAACTCAAGTTCAAAATTCATATATTTCAAGTTGGCCTTTTTTTAACCACTTTTGAAACGTCAAGTCAGTTGCACTGTTTGTAGTGACTCTACTACCGGTTCGGAAGGCAGATTCCACTGAGAAGAGGCGGCAAGAAACTTAGCAGATTGCTCTTTTCCAACATCATTTTATAGTTTAACAATCTTTAGAATGTTTCTGTTTTGTGAGAGATAAGAGCAGAGTAGCCTGCTTTTAAGCAGCCTTGTTGTTAAGGAATTCATCAATCGTGTAGTAACCACGATTGGTTAAACGTATTTTAATATATTTTTTAAACTTAGGTCAAGGTAGATCTAATATTACCTTTGATATCATTTTATATAAGCATATACCCATCCCCACAAAGGATTTCTGAACTTTTCTCAGACGATATGCACATATCATTAATTTATATCCGTGTTATTAATCGACTTCTAGTAAGTATAAGTAGTAGTAATATGAATTCCGAACCAACATCTGTTTTAAAAGAACTATAGGTAAAGGAAGGACTTTCGTCTACGGTGCAGTTACAGATGCTGAAGTTTTTTTTGTCACATTTTAAGCTTCCTTGTCAACCTGTCTTTGCATCACCAATCGCTCAATGATGAGTCGATTGAGCGATTGGTGAAGCAAGGATAGGTTGAAGGAAAATAAATGGAATTGATTCTCATTTAGATACCGCTTTTATAGTTGTAAGAGGTATACCAACGAATTCCTTTGCTTTCTATTTTTAGTTACGATAATTATTTACACATACATTACATTGTTTTGTTATCATACATTCTCTGAAAAAGGATTGACCACTTTGAACTATACCCTATAGAATTGATCAATATTCGTGTTTCAATACTTTGTCATCACATCACGGTCAACAACTTTAGGGAGTAAACAACCCAAATCACAGATCGCCTCAAAGGAATTCATATCCAGTTTGAAAAAGGTACATGAATAATATCATAGTCAGACGAAAATTTCCTCTTATTATATTTTTGTAACGATAAAATTACCTGTTGTGTTACAATTTCAATATTACTCAAAGGAACGAAAAAAACTCCAATTTTAATTATAATTATTATTTTCAGAGGTGATTGGTACACGGAAAATTTTCTCGCCTACGCAATGAAAACATACCTATGTTTGTATTCCCAGAAATGAAAAAACAAGACTTATTGCTTAATAAATCAGTACTGAACAAATCACCACGCTGGGTATACTGGTTAGTGATCGCAATAGATGGTAGTAGTCGCTTCGTAAGAGATCCGCGAGAAGTGGTAAGTTTATTACTGTATCATGATTTGGCATCCTTGGTGAGTATTTATTCTTTCATAAACTTAAGTGCTTCCTTGTTAACGTATACTATAAATATTAACAGACATCAAACTTTAGTAGCTAAGCTTAGCAAAGTAAGTTTTAAATAATGCGTTTTCTTTCGCCCAGTCTTTTGTATTGACTTTAATGTACACCATTACGCAGGGGTTGCAATTACTATACGTTATAATAGCCGATCCGCGGAGTCCGATACGCGTCCATAACGGTGTTTTGGGTCCTGCGAGTGGCCTCACAAAACTTACTCGAAGGCGCTTATTGTGGTCGCACGCTGGACGCAATCTTGAACTAAACGCCGCGCTGAGGATGCAGTTTGGACACCTCTTATTAATACATCTTACATCTTACATATAATACATCTTAATATATCTCAATACATTTCCGTATATTACTAAACATCTATCTTCGAAATGTCAAAATGTTTATGTGATACACAGAGACACAAATAGTACAGTCCTTAGGTACATGAAGTTTGGAAAACATTGATCTTGACTCCTGGAAATAATCACAAAATCTTTCCACTGATAATTCATCATATGATTTAATTTAGTAATAAGTACTGCAGGACTCGTCTCAGTTAAGAAATATCATATGTGCGTATAAATAATGCAGAGATAATGTTTGGGGAGTATGCGGAGAAGAGGGAGACTAAATCTTCTTAACAGATCTAACTGACAAGGTCAACCTGTCTTGGACGCGTGGAATAGCCGATTATAATGCCTAGAATCGCGGTGTCCCATACTGGCGAGATTGTGGCGCCTGAACAACTGCGGTATAGTTTTTGTAAGTTGGATAATTCAGAGCTGTCGGACATTCAATTCGTCCAAGAAGATTGCTACAAAAACAATAATGAACCACTGCATTAACTTTCTAAGAAAATGGACTCGATAACAAGTAAAGTTTATTAACCTACCGACAAAGACGTGCCGCGAAGCGATACAGCGTTTAGATACAATGCCGCGTGAAAAATAATGGAGATATGGGTTCTAATCATCATAATTCTAGTTCCGCCAGAGGACAGCCTGTTACCGTATTACACTGCATCATTACTACATCAGGTGAAGTTGCAGTGAAGTGCTAAGTTGTAGTTTAATAAATAAAATAAACATTGTTAAAGATGAAGAATTTAACCAGTTACACAGTGTATTATAAGTAATAAGACACCTATAACTGCAGTACTTAAGCTTAGCTTTTTGGATAAAAGTCACAATAAAACGCTTTAAGGACAGCGTTGTGAATTGAGAAATAGAAACATATGGGACAACGTACAGTCGGGTTTATGGGCCATTAATATCAGTCGACAATTCTGTACACGATCGTCCAAATGAATGATGGTAGCTTAACATCTATGAATGGTGGCTATAAATAAAAAGTTAATATTATTTATTTTACTGTAGGTACCTACTGCATTTTTTCTGACCATTCACTTAAAGATCAGAAACTGAGAAATTTGGGGAGTATCAGCTTGTCATTTTTGTCAAGACCGGTCTAGTACGAGTCGGACTCGTGCACGAGGAGTTTCGCGTAAACACGGCAAAAAAATCTTGTCTGTTGTTTAGGAGCCCCCTTAAATATTTATTTTATACTGAATTTCAGTATTTGTTATAACGGCAAAAGAAATATGTGAAAATACAACTGTCTGACTATCGGACAGGCAGACAGACCTACAAACAGACAGACGGATAACGGACTTTTAGTAAAAGCGTCTCGTTATAACCTTTATAAAAAGGCCTCTCTGATGTTGTTATGAGTGGAGGACTTTCATACGGACTCCATCATCTTCTTCTGCTCCTGGGCCTGTCTCCGTATTTGGTTGGCCTGAACCGTCCGTTGTACGTGTGGCCGCTGATACGGCTCCCCGCTGGATCGCTTCAGCCAGCCGCGCTCACTCCAGAAGCATAGCAGGCTGCCTAGGTCGCCGAGTGCTTCTCGAAGTGTTGCTGAGGATCCCAAATGTGGTATTAAGCGACAGTTTATAGAAAAGTCCTATTAGCCTGGAATAACACCTGTTAGTTTTACTTACGTAAGTTAAATTTACAGTTGTTATTTGGGATAATAATATAAAGTTATAGTATAAAGGATTACGTAAACGATAAAAAGGTTGGGTGCGCATAATTAGGCATAAATGCTCTAACCAAGTTGCCTCCAAAAATATTTTCAAATGACAATGTAAGCCGGTGATAACAAAAAGAACACCCGGCTAAGTTTGTTGTGGGCTTTTTTAAGACCATGCTTGTTTGGAACCCTCGTTTTAGGTTAACGATACTATAGTAGTAATGGCGATAACTACATTCGTACATATTTTGTATGTAATGAACGCATCAAAAGTGCCATCTATGTGCCTACTTGAATAACGAGATATTCGACCTTTAGGAGCCCAGGGTGTGCTGTCTGTTACTCTAAAACTCCATTGCATTGGAGCATTACGTGTATCGGTGTTTTGTTTGTCTCCATGCATGCTCTGCACAGAGGACTGTCAGTTATACCTAGAAAGGAAAAGTGTTTTTTTAATGGGCAGTGCCCTGTTATTATTTCTACAACTGTCCTTAGTTTAACTCGGTTTAGTTGCAGTAATTTGGTTATTAGTCGTAAGTTGAGGTCTGGTACGAAAGAGTGTACTCGTAGAGAGTACTCTTTCGACGTGTGTTTTGACGAGTTCATACGGACTCCGTTAATCTGTTCAAATTTATAAAAAACCTTTTCTATGGCCGTTTTGATGTGGGTTGTCTGTCAGTCAGATAGATCAAAGCCTTTCACCTTGCCCACATTTCTATGTGAAAACGCAATAACACAATTAATTGAGCCAAGGCGAATTATTTCATCACAATCATATCAACCTACTACCGGTCCACTACAGGGCACGGGTCTAATCCCACAATGAGAAGGGTTTCAGCCGTAGTCCACCACGCTGGCCCAGTGTGGATTGGCGGACTTCACAAACCTTTGAGAACATTATGGAGAACTCTCAGGTGTACAGGTTTCCTAACGATGTCCTCCTTAAGATGCAATTGATATTTTCATTACTTAAACGCACATAACTACGAAAAGTTAAAGGTGCGTGCTGGAGTTTGAACTCGGCTCCAAGAAAGTGAAGCCGAAGTCCTAACCACTAGGCTTGGTTTTGAGTAATCGATGAAAATCCCTCCTCATACGCAGGTACAATCAAAGCCACGTAATACATCGGTAATAACACCTGCTGATGATAGGTAATAGAATAATGCACTCAGTCGTAAACCAATCTATAATAGCCCCGGAACCTACGCGAGGTTGTCACCAAAATATTGTATTTGCATTTCATCCCACAGTTCTATATTCGATATGTCACTTTCAGAACTGAGAACATCTCAATATATTAAGCCATTATGCACTTGAAATGTTCTATTAATCGATAAACACATATTTGAGCGATTTGGTAATTATGTTATTGAGTATTTAGGCATTTCCAGTAATTACATAATACAACGATCGCTATTGAATTCCTAATACTATTTGTGTAATGCATTAATTCAATAATATGTTATCTAATTACTGTTAGAGGAGTGTTACAGAAAATATCTGTGTATAATCCAAACTAATATTATAAACGTTTTAATTAAAATTTACGTCCTGTTCCTCCTTCACGGCCTATTTAATCTAGCAATTAAAATTATTTTTGGAATTTCTTTTTAAAAATTAAATTTAAAATTAAATATACTACGACTATACATACATCCCTATAGGGCTAGCCCCAGGGTAAGCGTGACTTGTGTTTGGGTACTAAAATGACAGATAAATATTTTTGTGAATCATATACATAAATACTTATAAATACAGATAAACACCCAGACACTTCAAAACATTCATGTTCATCACACAAACATTATCCAGTTGTGACGGAAAAGGACGGTGAGTAACTTTTTATCATAGGAACAAACGGTTCCCACGGGATTTGTTAAAGATCGTAACAAAAGCGGACGAAGAATGCGTTCAAAAGCTAGTTGATAATATAATTTAATGGTCAACTTTATAAACCACTTTAAAATACTTTTGTCTCGTCGCGTTTATTAAGGTAGCGATATACGCTAAACAATGTGACCAGCTTTGCTTACATTCTGGAAGGTGAAGGGAATGTTGTAACAATTTTGCAGCGTTGGTTGACTCCCAACGATTCGCTGGGAGCCGCTGAAACAAGCGGCCCAGGATCGTGGATTTTAGAATTCCATGCAAAAGACCATATGTCCAGCTGTGAACGTCAATTAGTTCAAGCTCAGGTGATGATTGATAAATAACTAGCTGTTTATTGCTTGCTAGCTTTTGTTTCAATTAGGTTGTTTACTTTGTACTTTTATTTTCCTGGGATAAAAGTAATCTATGTTATTCGCTAAGGGCGTTAAGGTCCGACCGCCGACGTTGAACGAGAAACGAGTAGAACTAGAAACTATAAACGAGTAGGCGATCAACGGAACGCGAGTGTGTAGTTTCGATAGTTTTGTCGCCGGGCTATAAGCGAGTGTGCAAGTGCGACGAGCGATTACTCGCGCCATTCGCCCGCGGTCGCTCAGTAGGTGCCGCACTGTAAAGAAATGATCAAGCGGGCGAGCATCGCTGAGCGAGTATCGCTGAGCAAGTTTATTGCTGAAAGCTCGAAGCTCAACGACAAAACTAGTAAAGCGAGTTATCTCCGGCAGTGTGTACAGTCAAAGAGCCACTTTTAATATATATGCATCTCTTTCACGGAACACGGAATGTACATTTATTGTGCGTTAGAGAGAAAATCGCCGATAGTTAGTCGTTTTCTCGCCGGCAGTCGGACCACTGCCTAAGGAAGGACAAACAAACTAACACACTTTTACATTTATAAAATTATTTTAGTATTAGATTATTAGTATGTTAGTAAGGATTAATCCGCGTTTTTTTTTAATAACCGGCAGGGGCTGTTAGCTGCCCGTCACTAAATAAGCCTCTCTACGGTCTGAGGGGGAGTTCAAGCTGTCCTGATTCCCTCCTACTTAGCGCGGGATTCCCAGCAATCGGTTGGAATGATTGGTTAACGTCCAGGAGGTATACAACGGTTTCCCCGGGCGTCTTACAAGGTCAACTAGAGGGACATGCCGTGGTGGTTTTTAGTTTGGGTATATCCCCTTTAGAGGAGGGAGTCCCACATAACCTCCGTCCTGCCAAAGGGTGGGAGGTAGCAATAAAACCTTTCCACCACGACAGACAAACCGTGTATGGAATCCTTTTTCATCGTTGCCACAACCATAGTCGTATATATATAAAAATCCTCAGCACTTTAACGGATAAAATTTAGTTTTTTACCTGTCAAAGAATGACAAAAGGAAATATCTTAAAATTATAATTTTTAAAATAAGGTTATTTTAAAAATCGAATATACCTGGTATGGTCCCGGGCAGGGGCAGGCCTTTAAACAGTCAGGTCCGTATGTTTTGTGTCGTTAAAACAAGTGATGGATAATAATACTTGGTCTTCGTCGTTAAATATATCAATTTACGTGCAGTCAACATAAAAGTAATATATTCGAAGACCAAATGTAGTAAATGATCACTAAATCGCACATTGCCTACATATATTTCACCGCATTACGTTGAGCATCCCCCAGTAGATGTTATGGTCCTGTGAACAAATATTTTACACTTATTCGACACATGAATACCTACTAGTGCCATCTCTTAGAATACTCATGTACTTCTACGGAGCATGAGTGAACTACAGAGTACAACAAGAGAGTTAGAACGGTGGTTTGTCTAACTATCCCGGCCGTAGGTATTTACCTACGGACGGGATAGTTAAATCGTATCTACTCTAAATATAAGATCATGTACGGAGCTCGAGTTGAGCTCTTTTAACGATTCCGCACAAATAGTTGCCTACGTCAGTGCCATTATTTATTATATTTGTTTAATTACTCGGGCCATAAGAAGATATATATAATAGACCTAAGCGAATTCATTTCAGTTGTAATAGGTACATGAATTTTTCATAGCGTGATCAACTTTATAAATTGTTTCCGTTGTAAAATATTTTTTTCGTCGCATTTATTTATTAAGATAGTGATAGACGCTGACTAATGTAATCAGTCTTGCTTACATTCTGGAAGCTTCGAAGGGAAGGTTTTAAATAATTGTGCATTCTGGAAATGTATTACGGGTTGAGGTAGCTATTTATTTACAGCTTCGCGGTATGCTTAGCATGTTCAACTACAGATCACAACGTCCTGGGATCGATCCAATTCCTTTCCTGCAGTGGCGTGCACACGTTTTCAACCAGGATATGTATAAAGAAGGATGATTGCACAAAATGGCAAAATCCTTCACCTTTAGGTAGTGATTTTATGCATGTGTGAAGTGCACGCCACTGCTGTCCTGGGGTCTATTTTGGCCAATTAATAGTATTGCATTTTTCTATCAAGAAACTCTATGTGTTAACCCGAAGTTTGGATAGACGCGGTGATGCGACCCCGTGCCCCGGACAGCACTGCAGTCAGTTTTGCGCCTGATCTCTTTCCGGTCGTGTCGGAATTGCCGTACCAACGGACTATGAGAGTGCACCTGTATTTGCGCACATGCTTGTGCACTATTATATCACCCGCGTAGTTGGAAAATCTCTCTGGAAATTGACCACCATGGCCAAAATAGGTAAGGGGAGGGCCAGGTAAGCGGTCTCGCATAATCCTCATTTAACCCGTCCTTCGTAATACTCATTCAGCCAAGTTTATATCGAATTTTTTGTATGGGCCATGTTAAAAAACAATCACTTATAGAAGTTCCCATTAAACTCCGGAGTAGATACCTAAAGTAAGTTTCCCGCCCGGCCCCATCAACTCCTACAGTTTTTGACTGCCTCCTCGCGTACTTGGGAACCTACTGTGGTGCAAATACTGTGTTTGATTAGTAACCTCTTATAAAAATGCCGGATATGTAAGTCAAGTGATTGCGGGTGTTTTTTTTAAATGAACCCATTCTAACAAACAATAGCTTCTTTGTTTTTAACGCCCGCTGCACACTTAATTTTACCTAGGTAATGAAATCTTAATAATTAGCAAGGAGTTGCAAGAAAATTGGTTGATTTTCCTGACAACTGCTCCTTTGTAGAACATCAGTTGCAGTCGTGCTAGTGTCATTAAAAATGATCGTTCTTACGTTTCTTCGCCGATTTGCACGTACCCTCAAATCTGCATCGTTAACGTACAAAATTTACACAGTAACATTTTCTCTGAGTAGTCAGCTATAGACTGACTTGACCTAATAGCTCGTAATGGACGACAGACTAGAGTGATGTTTATACAACGCTATTAATATCCCTAGAGTGCTTTTCTTTGGAGACGCCAAATGGTTCACTCTTTGTTAATTACGAAATTAAGAGCATTGTCTATGCAATTAATTATTTCGAGTAACTAAGGACTTAGAAGCACGAAGGAGGTGTAAGTGGCCTTCAAAAGAAGTTGCAGAAAGAAAATATTTACTTTTTTTTTCGAATAGAAACAAAGCTTGACATATTATGATGGTAAATAATAATAAACTAGCTGTTGCCCATGACTTTGTCCTCGTTAATTCAATTAAGACAAATCCCATGGGAACTGAGTGTTTTATAAGTAGGTACCTACTTCAATCATATCGTATGATCCATATAAGTTTAAATAACTTATATGGATCATCAATGTCTTTTTCACGCACGCCCAATAATCAATGTAACAGGCAAAATTTTGCTTCTTTAGGTTAAATTATTGCAATTTTCTTCATTTAATTTTCTGACAGTAAAAAAATGGTCGATGTTGTTCATTTTTTTACTCAAGAAGTTTCAGAGCCTATTGGGTACAAAAAAAAACATTTCTGTTTATACTATAAGTATAAAAGTATATACAATAAAGCGAGGAACAAATTCAGGAAAATCATTTTGGATCTTTGGTACGTTTCAATACTAATTGATAATTATCTCAACAAATATTAAGTTACAAAACTGTTGTCCTGGAAGCAATTTTCATTTGATATGGCTTGGCGTATTTTTATTTGGGTGAAACGGAACGCTTATTAGATCACGTTGCCGTCTGCCTGAGTGCCAAGACCCTTTTTCTTAGAAACTCGAAGTATTCTGTTGAATCTAATGACAATTGAAGCGGTGGTTAGGACTTCGGCTTCAATTTCGATGGCCGAGTTCGTTCCCGTTCCGTTACTGTTCTTTCTAAGTTATGTGCGTTTTAAGTTATTAAAATATCACTTGCTTCAACGGTGAAGGAGCACATAATGAGGAAATCTGTATGCCTAAAAGTTCTCCATAATCTTCTCAAAAGCGTGTGAAATTCACCATTCCGCACTTGGCCAGCGTGGTGGACTACGGTCTAAACCCTTCTCATTGTGGGAGGATACCCGTGCCCTGTAGTGGGCGGGTAATGGGTTTATATGATGATGATGATGATGATGAATGACAATGACTAACTAAGGTCCGTAGCCTTATTGTAAAAAATATTTTGGTATTAGTAACGGTATAAAATGAGTGTTATAGAAGACAAAATTACATTTGCGGTTAATTCCCGGTATAATGAACAGCAAATATTTAATTCCTTATTTAAATTTTTGGTGACTTACTTTTTTTTTTCATCCTGTGCTATTTATTGCTCTTTCTTTGAGAATTTTCTATTTTGTTTGGTCGCGAAGATTCGGTGATGAGGAAAATAAGCTGGAAACCAGTGCTGCGCCTTATATTGAGCTATTTCTTTATTTTATTTACAAATAAATTATATAGATTCGATAAAGGAGCTATACTGAGGAAGCTCCTTTACCGCACATTTTCCAGTTATTTAAAACTGCAATGTCACAATTTTCGCAACACCATTTATGTGAATGAAGGTGATTTTTCTTCCTTTCTATCTTTGAAGTATGCCTTAGCATACTTCAAAGTACTTGACCCATACAAGGTTTCTGCGTCTGTATCATTAGATACAGAAATTATTATATACATTAGACATAGAAACCTTGTATGGGTCAAGGTGCGGGTCCTATTCCCACTTCCCACTTAACTATCTTTTGTATAATTTTTGTTAAAAATAATGTGCTAAAAACTCTGAATTAATCTTTAATTACTAAAGTTCTTCACATAACATTTTACTAGCTAGGAGGACTTTAGAATTGGGAAAATTTACTATTCACCAGAGAACAGATCACGGACTGCATTTAATGAATTCCGAGAGAAAGGAGATTGCAATACCAAAATTAGACTGCAGTAGTGCTCTAGAAAAATCAGTGCAGAATTTTAAATGGTTTTAAAAAGAGCTTTCGACGTGCAAAATACTTCTCGAAGAGCGCTTCTAAGTTTATGTAAAATTAAAATAAAACAATAAACAACTCCTCAGAACAGGTATATAATAAACAAGTGTACCTCATTTAGTTGGTGAAGTTACATTGCAAACAATATTTTTCTTTGGGGTCTCTCGATCTTTATTAGTAGGTACTTATTTTTCAGTAAGAAAGTCTCACATTGACATCGTTTTTTTTTTAAGTTCTTCTTTAGTGGTCCGATACTGAAATATCTATACACTGCGTTATAGTAAAACTTTCAATGTATTAAATACCTTTTTTCTATTGTTAGTGTCGTTTTCTCTACAAACGTAGAATAAGGCGTGAGATAAATTTTTGAAAATATTTTTATCTTGTTACTAAAGAAGTATAACTTCAAACGCGTGTACATAGGTAGGTACACACACGTTTTTTTTATTTAAAACAAGCTATTATATGTTATTAGTCTAACCAAAATTAAATGGCTGCCATTAATGGAGACGCATAAAACATTTTACCTTTCCGGCGAAATTAGGTATTTAGTTTTGTATGGCGGTAAAGTTTCGAACGAGATAATCCAACGGATCATAAAGTCTTAAGTTATAGAGCCATTCTCAGAAGCGCTAGTTTTAGTTTGATATTGAAAAGTCCTTTGAAAAACATTCGCTCAATTCTAGAGTTAGGTTATTGTTGGAACGATTATATATATATAATAATAAAACCGATTGACGGCTGATTGGCGCAGTGAGCAGCGAACCTGCTTTCTGAGTCCAAGGCCGTGGGTTCGATTCCCACAACTGGAAAATGTTTCTGTGATGAACATGAATGTTTTTCAATGTCTGGGGTTTATCTGTATTTTATAAGTATTTATGTATTGCATTTTTCAAAAGAAAATTTTAATTTTATTTATTTGATAGATATTATCGTTGCTATAAACAATTGACACGACATTCACTTTTCACTGCACTTCATCCTTGCCGAAAACATGTAAATGTATTATTGTATAGAAGCTGTCCACGCGGACGCATCGCTCACTCAAGTAGGAGAGAGACAGATGTCAAACGCGGAGGCCTACTGTGCCTCTTTGTCGCTCGTTCCGCGCTCTCGCTTGCACTTCAAGCCTTGAATGGAACGCCTCAGAGCGAGGTAACGCCGCATACGTCATGTTTTTTCGTGCGTGCAGCCGGCTCCATCGAATTATTAGACGTTGTCACGTCAAAAAAGCCATCGCTTCACCGATGCGGTGTAGTAAGGCGATATTATACCTATCTTAAATTGTATTCGTCGAAATATGGAATAACTTGTAATAGGTTCCTGCTGTTACGCGAACAGCATGGATTAATGGATTTATGTATAGGCATGTGCGACGTGGCAGGTGTTGCAGAGTGCAGCTTTAGCCGAGTTGTGTACCAAATAGATTTGTCCCAGTATTTTTGTTAGGCCAATGGTTACCCGAAGTTGCCCTGGGGAAATGTTTCTTTTCATCATTTTCCTCTCGTCAATTATCTCTTCCTTGTAATGAATAATGATAAAAACAAAAAAGTGTGTGTCAGCTCCGACGCACGACTGGAGTTTACTCCTTAAGTACGATTCTCGAAACATACACAAAAAGAGTTTATTTAGCTGAATAAAGATTAATATCATATGAAAGGGTATCCTGTGCAGGGAAAAATCCTGTGCAATTTATTCACACATGGCGGAAATGTAACTTCTTAAAAGTAGCCTACGGGAAAACGGGATGTAGAGTATCAGAACTATTAGGATAAATGTAATGTTTATTATTTAGTTTCCATGGTAACAAGAATAGGAAAAAAAAGGTATAATGTTTTCTATCTCACTCTGTCCCATATGTTTATGTGTTTGGCTTTTTACCTAGATAATATTCTTTTTCCTTGGTAACTGAAATAGGAAAAATAAGTTAATTAAACAAAAGCGAAGTTGCATGTTTGCGCATCACAGTTGCCGGGCATGCAACGTCGCAAAGCGAAAACGTAACGAGGTCATTGATCAGTAGGTTTTAGTCCTCACATTTTTCTCATACCGGGCGCTTTAATAATAATAATAATAATAAATTCTTTATTGCACACACAAAAACAAAATACAAATAAACACATTTACAGAAATAATTAAAAAAAAAAAAAAAACTAGTTTAGGTGTGCAAAGGCGGTCTTATCGCTAAAGCGATCTCTCCCAGACAACCTTTGGCGATAGTAGTTATTGAAAGGAACGGGTTGGTGCGGCAATAAAAATTTCTACCTACATAAAAATATTGCAAACTAAACTACATACATGGTATAAATTCTAATACTAAACATATAATTATTATATAAAATATATAGTGTTCATACATATAAATATAATAAACTACATACTATAACGCTACATACATAAAAAATAGTTTTTCAAACGACTTTTAAAAAGAGGCAAGGAGTTTGCCTGACGTATGTCATCAGGTAGGGAATTCCAGAGTCTGACACAATTAGCTGTAAAAGAATTACTATAATATTTCGTGCGACTGTACGGAACCTGTAGTTTGCTGTCGGTGCAGGAACGTAGCCTGTTATTATCAAAAAAGGTAAAACGTTCTTTTAAATATGGCGGAGTCTGAGGAAGAAACAGGATACGATACAACAGAGACAAGGCGTGCATCTCTCTCCGCTGGCCGACCGACAACCACTTTAGTTCAGCGCGGAACTGAGATATGCGGTCGAACTTTCGCAAGCCAAAGATAAAGCGGATGCAAAGGTTCTGCAGCCTATCGAGCTTATTAAGGAGATCCTGCGATAAGTCAAGATAACATGCATCACCATAGTCAATGACAGGTAACAAAATAGAATTGGCAAGAGCGATCTTAGTTTTAATTGGAAGAAGATTCTTCCACCGCCTAAGATAGCCAATAGTGGCACAAATTTTCCGCCCTACCTCAGATACATGAGGTCCCCAAGAAAAGGAACTGTCAATCGTCAGCCCAAGGTTTCTGACCGTATTGCAGTATGGCAAAGCAACCCCATCAAAGTAAACAGATGGAAGGTTATTAATTTTAGTCAGCAAATTGCGATTACCTATGACGATTACTTGTGACTTAACAGGATTTACGGCAAGACCGTAAGATTTGCACCAGTTACAAATATTCGCCAAGTCTGTATTCAGTTTACAAATAGCAGAGGAAATTCCATCAGTGGTTTCTGAGGAGTAGATCTGTAAATCGTCAGCATAGAAATGAAATGAAGAGGAGATAACAGAAGAGACAGAGTTAATAAAAATGGAAAAGAGAAGTGGTGAAAGCACCCCACCCTGTGGAACACCTGCAGTGAGGGGGGAAAACGAGGAACATTTACCATCAAATCTGACACATTGTTGACGACCAAACAGATACGACTGAAACCAGTCAATGGCTTCAGATGATACGTTCACCTTCGACCTAAGCAACGCAAGAAGCAAGTCGTAATTCACATTATTAAAAGCATTGCTAAAGTCAAGAAGAACCAGAATAGTAACCAATTTACTGTCCATCCCTTTCCGAATATCATCACAGACTTTAATTAGTGCTGTGACCGTACTGTGTCCTTGTCTAAAGCCAGATTGAAAAGGTGATAGAACGTTATTTTTAGTCAGAAAAAGAGTAAGTTGTTGATTGACAATACGTTCTAAGACTTTAGAAAGAAAAGGAAGAATTGAAATTGGTCGAAAATGTGATAGAGTTGTAGGATTAGCAATTTTAGAAAGAGGGATCACGAACGCCTTCCTCCAACTAGAAGGAAAAGTACAAGTTGATAGAGAATAGTTAAATAAGTGTAATAGAATAGGAGCTAGGCTATCAAGGACCAGGATAATCATCCTACGACCAACTCCATCACTTCCTACGGCATCAGATTTGATGGCCAAAACGTGCTTCTTGACTTCGTCCAAAGTCACTTCTCTGAATTTAAAGGTCGGAAAATCAGGCGCAGGCAGAGATCTTAGATGATTAAGAGTAACTTCCTTCATCTGACCATCCAACGTTGAAGCAGTTGCAAAGTGCTGGTTAAGGGTATTTAGGTCCGGGATACGATGAGCCATTTTTCGCTGGCGACCTATACCTAACGAGTTTAAAAACCTCCAGGCCTTTTCAGTGTTTAAATTTTGAAGGGCATTGTAAATAAAATTACGTTGGGCATCGCGGCAGAGTTTACTACATCGATTACGGAGATTTTTATATCTTATAAGATTATCCTCTGACGGGCGCAACTTGTATTTCCTTTTAGCTGCATTGCGCTTATTCATGTGAGCCTTAATCTCGGGAGTTAACCACGGCGCTGGAAGATGTTTTAATTTGATAGGTCTCAAAGGAGCGTGTACATCAAAAAGTTCTGTGAGTAGAGAATTAAAAATACTTAACTTATCATCCATAGTTTCTGCGCTAAATATGGTAGTCCAGTCTATTTTATTTAAATCATACATAAATATGCGCTTTATATATGAAAATCGATTCTTAAGGAGTAAACTCCAAAAAGTGACATAAGTATTATATATAACTACTGAGTTCTTGGCCAATTTATATGAATTAGTTTTTTTTAATAACATTCTTCCACTTATTCTCCGTTCTCAGAGTGATAATAAGCTGGAAGTGACAATCAGCCGTACGCACTGTTACAATGAGTCATTTACAATCAAGGCAGTTAAATTTTGGAATGATCTTCCACGTGACATTCGTTACGCTAAATCACACAGTATTTTTAAGACTCGTCTAAAGAATTATTATTTAACACTGTAAATATGATTATTATATGCCACATTTACTTTCTGTACCGTTAACATTATTATATATAGTTTTAGTATTATTTATTTTACCATATAGTATTTTATTTTATTTTATATATGTACTGTTTTTGTAATTATTAATATGTATGTATATTCTTGGAGCACCGCTATAAGGATTCATATGTGAGCCAATTCCTCATAATGGTTGCCTGGAAGAAATCACTATAAGTGATAAGGCCGCCTTTATTACACAAATTGAATTGACTTGTACCTTTGTTCTCTTTTATTTTTTTTTTTCTTGTATGCAATAAAGTATTTTTCATTGATTGATTGCTTTACAGTTCTGGTTCTAGCCCTTTTACGCCTGTGGATTTTGTAACTTGTGAAATAAATGAATCGCTTAATAATAGCGTAAACATCTGTGTGCTTGAAAAAGCTGCCTTCAAATCGGTCCATCGGTTTGAGCGAGCTCGCACTCAGAAAAACTAACCAGTCGTATATTGCTTTATTTGTATTTTAATTTTACAATATTGTCTATTTGTTTTTTACGCCGTTGGTTGGTTGCTTCTAAATTGTATAAGCTGTTTTGTGATTGTTGTTCCGTTTTATGTATTTTTTGTGGTTGTACATTTAAAGTATATTCATTAATTATTTTTGCGAGATTAAAAAAAACAAGTTGATTCCATTGCAAAGGTACCTACCTTTAATTTTCGTTAATTTTCATATTTCTTCAAGCTATCTTTGCTTATATTTCTGTTGGTAATTACGAGTTTCTCGAGTTTATCTTCGTTAGGTCTGAAAAATCGCGCAATAAATTTTCGTTTTAATTGAAACGTAGCATTTTTCTTTTATACATAAATATTCATTGTAGAAATTAAATTGACTCCATTTTCTGAGAGGCTGATCAAATCTATCGTAAAGATGACACGAAATTCATTTTTGTAATAGGGTTACAAAAATTCCAATCGATGTAATATTGCTATTGTACCTGAGTTTTTGCCGGCTTCTTTTGAGTATTATACCATAACATACCATACCAAAGCACTGATCTTGATGCAAATTTGCTCAAAGATAGGTTGCATCCTTAATATGGATAAAGGATGCTTTCATCCCGGGATCCTCCCACTTGAATATGAAGAATTGCCTTTGTTTTAATGCATATAAATTTACTTCAGACCAATCGTTGCGAAATATTGCTTAGAGTTAACTTGCATATTGAAAACATGCAAAGGATACTTTATATCCGGGGAAAAATAACTGATCCCTCGGGATTTCTAAAAAAAACGTGAACGAAAATGTTGGAAAGTGACTGATTATGTAGGAATTTATATAACCAGTTACGTGTTTGTTTACTCCTACTCAAAAACTGAATTGAAAGTTTAAAATATCGCTTAAAATTAATAAGGCATGTTAATAATAAGGATGTTGGCATAGCCGTCGTTAACTTACCCTCGTCACCTGTGGAATGACTTACCTATATGCCGAAATTAAGACACTAAGGTTGCATTTGACGACGGCAAAAAGGTTAATTATTCAGTGCCTTATACTAAAATCGATAAGAGCACATAACGGTCAAGTTTATATTTAATTATATAAACTTGACTAACAGTGTAATAGTTGACTTAACTGCTATAAGTTGTATTTGACACGCAGCAGACCTGCTCTGCATTTACGTTACTACGTTTGTGCACTCTGATCCAAATACCACAACAAACGGCTCAAAACTTTTAAACCTGCAATGGTTTAGGATTGGATCATGCAAAACATAAGTTGGCTGCTTGCACCATTTAAAGTAGTGCC
Organism: Pararge aegeria; assembly: GCF_905163445.1. Classification (NCBI taxonomy): domain Eukaryota; kingdom Metazoa; phylum Arthropoda; class Insecta; order Lepidoptera; family Nymphalidae; genus Pararge; species Pararge aegeria. Next base: position 7,329,490 of record NC_053200.1, on the reverse strand, counting down.
CGAGCTTACTGGTCCAGCAGCTTAAACCAAATAGTTTTTAATTAAGCTCAAAGAATAACATAAAGGGAATAACTGAAAATAAGAAATACTAAAAGATAAGTACTCGACTAATCGTCGCGCCCTGCCCTGTCCTGCCTGTGAATTATTTGATAAAACAAGACATGGATGAAATAATCATGAACAAGTGTAATCTCAACTGCACAGATTTCGAGTTCATTCAATGGCTTAGAAGCGACAGCATAGTTTACTCAATTACGCTGTTTTAATATCATTGCATTGAATCAAGCTGTAGGTGATGGTTTATGATGATGAAGGAATATAAAATTATGCTCTCTTACACGTTACAGAGACTAAAAACACCTGACACGAAGCCACACGTCTTAACAAATTCATGGAAGCAAAAATAAAATGAGAAGTTATTGAATGTTTTTCCCATAATATATTTCGTTGTCTCTTACAGCTATACATTTGTTCACAATATGTTTTACGTAGTTAACTTTACCTAAAATATAACTTTAAATAAACAAAATGCTTAAATTGATGATTGATCTCCGCGTTACTAGATAACACTGCTTAAGAACAATAGCTCTTGAAGTGCGGCAACTCGATATCGTAGTTTGCATTGACTATTTGCAACGATGTTGAATAACTTTTCCTTTTTTAGTAAGGAAATTTATTTTATAGCTTAGAAAATACAAACACGTAAGTAGCTGACTCGAGTACGCCAACTTCAGCATATAATATAGCCGCATTTTACTACTATGACGGCGCGGTATCTAATGGAAGCGCACCGGAGACAAATCATTAATCTGAGGCAAAAAAGGTATATTACAAAATGTTATATAAATTCAATCCACGTAATCTCATTAATGCAAAATATACATTTACACAACTTAGTGTAAAGCATATTATACACGTTCCAACTTTTTTTTGTCTTACCGAGGTCTTACGTCGACACCCCTAGTGGATTGAAAATGATGTATGAGTTCTTAAAATGAATGGGGGATTAATATTCCTAACAGGCGCCAATCCTAAGTTTCTGCTAAGGCTCAGAAAAAGGTAGGTCGCTTTATCAGAGGCTGCTGTATGGGTTATTTAAAATTAGAAAGCTTTATGTTCAGAAAACAGTATTGAAGTATCAATGGCGTACGTCAAGCCTATTATACATATCGTACGTAACCTTGTCGGAACGTGTATAATGCGCTTAAATCATCCCATACATCATAAATCCCGGACAATGGGCCTATATGCATACGAAATGTATCAAAAAGGGGATGTATTGTCCGCGAAAAATTATGCTAATTCTCGTAACATTCTATTCCACCATTCACCCTTAAATTTACATACACGCAGTACATAAGCAAACCTCATAAATTTAGATTTTCATAAGCAAAGCAATCACTGATCGCACTCAATCATATAATAATAGTCATAATTCCAACACCTACACGGATATGTACATAACATACATTTACATAAGTTTAGACAATGTCGCAATACACATATACAGCGTTAAATAAAACATAACAGAAAGCTCTTCGCCTTGTATTTTCTATCATTAAAACTAACAACTTTTGTTCTACGACTTTTCCAAAACCGTAATTTTTTTTTTCATACAATAATTAAGTGATTACACTTTGAAACCAAATACATGTGATTTAACAACTACGCGTATTAGGGTCAATGACCATGGCACGATAAAGTTATGGTTCGCACGCTGTTGCCGATGTTACATTACAGAGTAGTAACAAGTAAAATACATATGATCTATGAAAAATATTGAATATTCAATATTTCACCATTGATGAAATATCCGTGAAAATCCGCTTGTAAATATCGACGGTAAGTGTTTGGTATCGAAATTACAAAGGATTGTTTTAATCCGTCTTCCTTTATAAAGGCCCAATTAAATAGTTCAGTAGTTTTCATGAAAGAACTCAAAAGCCAATCGGATTTAAATTTTCTTCACAAATACAAACGCAAACGCTCAAAGTGGAACTAATACATGTCATGCGTATTTCTGCCTGCAAGCTGCATTTCTGTCTGAAGGGCATAGTTCTCATAAGTTTATATAAAACGTTAGCTTGCAGAATAATCCTATTAACAGGTGGACTATAAATGTCACTACATGGAACGGCCCACCAGGCAAACGCCGAATAGGAAGACCATACACGAGATGGGAGGATGATATTAAGAAGATCGCAGGAACAAGCTGGTTACAAAGAGCCAAAAATAGACCGAAATGGAAATCCTTGGAGGAGGCCTTCACCTGAGAGGGGTCCTTGCAAATTAAATATGAAAACCAATAATAAATTAATTCTTAAATATAATAAAAGAAAAAAATGTTAAAACGAATTTATATTGTAAACTTTATAGACACTATTTTTTTTTACTTCATTCTTTTTTTACTGTTTGTAGTATTATTCGCATGGAATAAATGGCTTTTTTATTTTTTTTTATTTTATTTATTATAACGTTAAGGTTATCTTAAACGATAATTATCTTGGGTGTGCATTGCTCTAACTTCATAGCTTAGTATAAATTTACTGCGAGATGGTGATAACAAAAAAAAAATACCCGGCAAAGTTTGTTGTGGGCTCTTCTTAGACCAGGGCGCGTTTGGAACCCGCGTAGCTTTAGGTTTAAGTTGGCGAACGAAGTTATCACCATCCCCTTACAATTGTGTAAACATATTATATGTATGAACGGTTCATAAGTGCCTGTGATAGGCCTACATGAGTAAAGAATTTTGAATTTTTGAATTTTGGAATTTTGTTGCTATGTGATTGAGGATGTACATGTCATGTGATGTGATGCTCTGTTTATAGGCGACATTTTTCACACTAAACATCACGTGACCCATAAATTTGTTACTATAAAAAATAAAACATTGTGTATAACTCCATAATTATATACCTACAACTTAGTATAATTTTTGAAATACCACCTTGCCCGTGTTCCTAGAATTTTGCCAAAATTCTCTTATTATTATAAAATGTTAATTAAAACAGGGTCTCTTATCAATGCTCAAACTTTTGCGAAGTTTACATTCACTGCTCACTGCCTTAATAAATTTCACCGTAATTCGTTAGCGTTTAACATTACAGCACAATAAAGTTTTCGGACGCCCTTAAATAAATTGTATATCAGCGGCGTATTAATCTTTCTCTGTTTTATTAAGCCCGAACTGTGAGAAAATGCTGAAAAAAATATAGAACTTGAGTATTTTCGCCGAAAACCTTTGTACTTATTTAAACAGTACCTGGAGTAATTACTTGCCCAAAATAATAACAATTCTACAAGTTTTGAAAAGTTACACAGTTAGTTAAAAGTTAAAAAAAATAATACCTAAAAAGAAGTAAAACCGTCTAGTAAAAAAGTATCGTCAATCCGAATTTATTTGTACTGTTTTGTATTTATGTAGAATAATTATTTAAGTTTAGAAATAAATATATGAGTGCACCAATCCGCATTATGCCAGCGTGGTGGACTGTGACCCACCCTTCTCTTTGTGGAAGGAGACCCGTGTCCTGTAGTGGGCCGGTTATGGGTTGATATGATCATGAGATATAAATTCGATAACGTATATAAGATCGATAGCATATATAAATTATATCCTATCGATCTTATATCTGATCATCATCATCATATTGACCCCTTACCGGGCAGGGCACGGATCTCCTCCCACAATGAGAAGGAGCTTAGTCCGTAGTCCACCACGCTGGCCTAGTGCGGATTGGTGGACTCCTTTGAGAAGATTTGTAGAACTCTCAGGCATGCAGGTTTCCTCGCGATGTTATTCTTCACCGTCGAAGCAAGTGATATTTTAAATTGCTTAAAAATTATTAAATTTCTCATTTTATAAAATGCTAAATTCATTTCGCGTGGTACCCCCTTAACAGTTCCTCAGTGTCCACAAAACAATTTCCAGCTGATAAGTTCAAACAAAAACAGTACATTATTTCCTTTTCCGCTTTGAAAACATTTCAGGCTCATTATGTTTTATCTTTTTGAGAAAGATTTAATGTAAAACAAAAAAGCATATAAATTCACAAGTGCGTCGTTTTTTCACGCACTTGTGAAAAAACTAGTTCCTAGACAAAATATATATATATATAAAAGAAAGTTGTGTTAGTTACACCATTTATAACTCAGGAACGGCTGGACCAATTTTTATGATATTTGATTTTTTGGATTCCTCTTAGACCGGAATAGGATAATAAGTATTAAAATATAACATTCATCAAAAAATAAAAAAAATGATACGCGGTACGAAGTTCGCTGGGACAGCTAGTAGCTAATAGATTGTCTGTATTGTCAAACTTTCTTGCGCAATATGAGAGTCCCAGGTTTCAAAGTCAAAAGTCAAAAATATCCTTATTCAAGTAGGGCCATAGGTGGCACTTTTGATGCGTACATAACAATTACACGGTAGTGAGATGATGGCGCATTCGTAAACTTTAAACTAAAGCTACGAGGGTTCCAAACGCGTCCTGGTCTAAGAAGATTTGATCTGCAGCAGGGGCACGTTAGGAATTTATAAATTCAGAATTTGCTCTGGTTTGTTCTAGTGGGAGGCTTCAATCATAGTTAGTACCAATTTAGAGTATGGGTTTAACTTATCTGTGAAATTACAGTCAAGGGATCACTTGTAGTACTTTATTTGTACTTTATATCAGAGGCTGAGTCTATACTTAGCTGATGAAATATGTTACTTTTTTCTACAACCAATTACTTCGGCTAGTCTGATACTTTGTTCACATCTAATTGGACATGACTAGCTTAATTGCTCACTTATTTAATGGCCGTAAACACATCGATCTTTCAGCTGATCTTCAACTGTAACTGAATAAATGAACAAAAGAAATGAAACCTTATTTTATGTTCGTTACATTTTTCTTAACAATTTTATTTGTATTGATGCCCAGAAAGTAAAATATTATAGAAATAGGTTCTTTGTCTTTGATTTCTTTATTCAATTGTTATAAAGCAGACTTACAATTAAGTCTCATATAGTAGAACCGTCTTGTTTTTGCTTCATTTATTGTTGTATAAATGAATCTATGTTTTAGCATAGAGTGGAATACATTTTTATTGCTTTAACTGTGTAAATTTTTTTGGTGTTGTAAGTGGGAATAGTTCCAACAGTTTGCCACTTTCTTGTGTGCAATTTTCTAACATATTTAGAGTTTATGTTTACTAAATTACAATAACACTTAAAATTTTAAACTTTAGATACTAACTAGAAATGTCGCCTTACTTACTACTTTAAACTCATGGAGTTTTTGTCGTATCTGCCTTTTTTGTTTTTTTGTTTTTGTCGCGTAGAAGGTATATTAATTATCATATGAATTTAAAGTAGGTAGATATTTACTGTAATAGATAGATTAAATACTTTTTGCACAAAATAAAAATAATGAATTAAAAAAACATCGTATGAAAATAATAAAAAAGTCTAATAGTTTAAAGCGATTCCCTCCAGATCAAACCCCAATTGTTATCTAGCTAAGTAGTATATTATATCAAATTCTGTTAAAGTTATATTAATAAACTGTAAAAGCTCAGTAAATAGACTGTAAAATAATGAATTTGTTTTATTTTTTAACATTATATTCGAGCAGTTACATTAAAAGTATCCTCTTTAGGAATCCCTATTTCTTCTAAATAAGATTATCTTAAAACCATTCGTATTCTCGTACGCTGTGTGAATCTAATTCCTTGTGTGCAATTTCATTCCCATCTGGTTCGCGTGTGTTTTATATATTGAATATGGATAGATAGATAGTTTGCTGCGTCTTTTACTGTCTATATGCAATGTGTAAATGAAAACCGATATTACTTCACAGGCTTTTAAAATACGCGTGTCAGCATTTTATCTGCAGTTGTGAGTTGTCACAAGTAAACACTTAGAATGTTTTGAAATTGTTTGTATTTAAAAAATAAATATGCTTCTTTCGATTTAATATTTTTACAGGGTGATTCCTTATGGAATATACTTATGCATCTTTCAATATTATTTCGTAATTCTGTTACAAGTCGTATATGCTAGCCGTACTGCGAGGCATAGTGCGGCCACATATCTCTTCCAAAAGTATTTGAATTCAAAATTCATTTATTTCATGGATATTAGTTGTGAGTCTACCACCAGTGGACCTTTCGTGGGCATCGCTACATTGCAAATCTATAAAGTGTGTAGATGCATATATTTGATAAGAGGCTCGATCCTCAGTAATGAGGTAGTGACATAGTAGGGAAGATTGGTTGTACGGCACATCTGTACTACTTGCCACGTCTAATATACCGCGCTATTATATTCACAAACACCTCGTGGACCAATAGCCCACGCCATATTCATAATTTTGCTATTTATTCTAATCGCAGATACAAACCGCCTAAGTTTGTATTAGCATACAAATTTCTGTTTCCACAGTAATAGAATATTTCCCTCGATAACACTGAGTATAAATTCAATAATTGGGTGGTTTACCCTAGTCAATTAAGGTCCATCGTTTTAAACCGGGACCTCGTCGGCATTACTCAAAGGGCTTAAAACCTATACGTATATTCCATATAATTATGTAACGTTTGTTATAATATATTTAGATTTAAACATACATCAAGATCGTTCACGTTTCCTAAATTACCTAAACCGTTTATGTTATGCAAATTCCCTTAATTTAGGTCTAGGTAACTTTATAGTTACGAACACAATTAAATATTTATTTATAGTCCATCGTTTTAAACCAACACCCCGACGGGTTTGCGTACGTTTCATACATATGTAGTCTGCAGTTCAGTATGAGAGCTCGCTCGCGGAGTTGGCGCGCAGCGGTTCCACATGATCTGCCTGAAGGTTGTCCTGAACTGTTTGGACATAGCGCAGTAGAGCACGAAGTTGATCGCCCCGTTGAGGAGAGCTAGCGCATCCATCAACTCCCCGAATAGGTCGTAGCAGCGTTTAAAGAAACACCGGCCCAGTGCGCCACTCATCAGACCTGTATTAAAAAGAAAATAACTTTATCTCTCCTAAATTAGTATTATTAGAAAGTTTTTCTGACAGAGCTTGTCCGGGGAAGTCCCTACTACCGTATAAGCCATGCTTATTTCTGCTGAAAAGCGGCATTGCTGATAGGCGTGGTTCCGGGATAATACATAACACACACTGAGCATGTTATGTTATTCTTTTATATGAGTCTGTAAAAAGAAGCATAATTTACTGTACACAAAGAAAACATGAGACAATATAACTAAACACACACCGTGACACGTAGGTACAACAAGCCGATGTCTAAGCGGCCTGAACTGATCTCCGTCAGGCTAAGAGGTATGACCAGTGATATAAAGGATCGCTGTGCCATAAACGGCAATCATACCGTGACATTAGCTAACATTACAGGTAAAATGGAATCACGGAATTGGAATACGAAATTAAGTTTATTGGATTCATATTTTTTCACGCAGCAATTTTTACATTCGTAAAGACTAGCTGTTGCCCGCTACTTCGTCCGCTATATTACCGGTATATCGCAAATACCGCGAGAACCGTCTGTTTTCCCTACTTTTAGCGTTTTAATACCTTCTGATCCTTCCAAACGATAGGTCCATTTTGAAAAATTGAAGAGCAAGTTAAACGTACGTAATTAATCTTAATTATAAAACTAATTATTTGGACAAGGATTAAGGGCTATCTTGAAGTGGAATAAAAAAAATCCAACCTCCGGGCTGATACTAAGAATTACTTGATAGAAAAACCCAATACTATTCATTGGGCCTGACCCGGGATTCAAACCTAGGATCTCGTGATCTGCAGTCGTACATGCACACCACTAGACCACAAGGCAGTTAGAGATGTCACTATACACGCGGCGTAAGCTGCAGGCGGTTCTACTTCTAGCGAAGTATAAAAAGGCATACGTATAATAATAAATAATCTCTGTTTTATTGAAATACAAATCTTTTCCCAGCGGCTATAAAACTCCCCGAGCTTGTTATGAAATTGCCGCAATAGAAAGCAAAAGCTTGTTTTCACTTCAGTATAAATATTAAATTGATACCAATATCATATTTTGGGTCGTGAGTAAATTGTTTCTAGATATTATTTTGTTAAGAACGAAACAGCTGGTGTATAGGCGGACCGGCGGGTGTGGATATTTATACCGGGCCAGTTAGAAAAGGGGTTCCCCGACCAAATAATTAAAAAAGCCAGAAGAAATTACACTATAAAGTAACGTACGTAAGTATTTACATTAACGCGTGTATGAGTGTGTGAATTAATCATTTAATATTATGTAGAATCACAACTCTTTTGCGAATCCAACTCGGATTGGCAGCGATCGGGAAACTCCGTGACAGCTTTTGGTCCGAATTACCTCAGTGCCTGACGATAAAATATTCAAAAAGTGCGTGTTGACAGTGATAACTTATGGCTCTGAAACGTATTCCCTAACTATGTGTCTCATAAAAAAGCTCAGGGTCACTCAGCGATGGAGAATAAGCTTGAAGTACCACAACGGGGTCAAAACAAGAATACAGTTACCGACATAGCTCAAAGAGTTGAAAAGTTATGGGCGGGGCATATAGCTCGGAGAACCGATGGATGTTGGGGTCCTGAGGTGCTGGAATGACGACCTCACACCGGTAAACGTAGCGTTGGTAGACCCCCGACGATGAGGACGGACGTCATCAAGCGATTCACAGGGAGCCACTGGGCCCAAGCGGCACAGAACCGTGGTACTAAGAAGACTCTACAAAAGACCTATGTCCAGCAGTGGACGTCCGTTGGTTGCCATGACGATGATGAACATTTGCTGTTGCCCTACATTTTTTAACTTCAATATTTGATGCTCTGATTTTCACTACGTATTTTTAATGATAAATAAATAAATATACTACGACAATACACACATTGCAATCTAGCCCCAAAGTAAGCGTAGCTTGTGTTGTGGGTACTAAGATGACTGATAAATATTTTTTTTTATGAATAATATACATAAATACTTATAATATATAGATAAACACCCAGACACTGAAAAACATTCATGTTCATCACACAAATATTGGCCAGTTATGGGAATCGAACCCACGGCCTTGGACTCAGAAAGCAGGGTCGCTGCCCACTGCGCCAATCGGCTGTCAAACTTTGCATGGTTTTTTTTTTAATTTCTGTGAAATTCAATAAGCCGATTCTTTGCAGCGGTTGGGATTCCAAGGTGTTGCAGTGGCAACCCCGCACCGGTAAACGCAGCGTCGGCAGTGGCGTGAATTATGAATAGAGCATGCCATCTGCATACCAAATTCAAATTCAAATTCAAAATTTCTTTATTCATGTAGGCCTATCACAGGCACTTATGAAGTGTTCATACATATTTGCTTACATAATTGTAAGGGGATGGTGATAACTTCGTTCGCCAATTTAAATCTAAAGTACCCTGTGCATACTCTCTATGCACGCCACTGAGCGTTGGTCGACCCCCAACCAGGTGGACAGACGACATCAAGCGAGTAGCGGGGAGCTGCTAGATACAAGCGGCTGCTGTATAGAATCGTGTAGATCGAGTGATCGCCCTACAAAAGACCTATGTGTGACCTATTTTACAGCCGAGTAGCGCAGTGGGCAGCGACCCAGCTTTCTGAGTCCAAGGCCGTGGGTTCGATTCCCACAACTGGAGAGTGTTTGTGTGATGAACATGAATGTTGTTCAGAGTCTGGGTATTTATCTGTATATTATAAGTATTTATGTGTATTATATTCATAAAAAAATATTCATTAGCTATCTCAGTACCCGTAACACAAGCTACGCTGACTTTGGGGCTAGATGACGATGTGTGTATTGTCGTAGTATATTTATTTATTTATTTATTAGTTAATCGGTTGATTTGATAATGATTGCAGCGGTAAAGTTCATCAATATTTTCATATTTCGTAACTAAAATTTCGCTTCTTTATTATACTTGCAATTTTGAAACCAATATTTCTTGTCGAAATATAAACTTTACTGTTTCACAGAAATATCACAGCTGTAGTGATTCACTTACCTATATTCATTGCAACTGCAATTTCTCCAGAACTAATTGAATTTACCTCCAGACTGTTATCTTACAGTCTGTCTTGGCAATTATATTCACTTGGAAATTAAATCCTTAATGTAAAGAAAATATTAGAAAATGTACTTGTAGTTCAGTTTGGTCCGTTACCGTTCGTCTCAAACGAAAACTATTGTCTATTAGTTGATAGAATAAATATTTTAATTTGTCTTGCTTTCCTTTCAACGTTTTTTTTTAACAAGGATATTATCGGATCCGAACGAATCCGATGACCGATGATGAGTGATATAAAAAAACGTGCAATACTAAAATACTTTAGTAAACAGTCTACCTATCTAGATATTGTACTTACGGTAAGGAATATAATATCAAATCCTTACATATTATAAAACAAAGTCCCCCGCCGCGTCTATCTGTCTGCCTGGGCGCAAAAAGTTTAAAACTACCGTACGGATTTCCATACGTTTTTCACTAAAACCTTCCGCACGACTCACTATGTCTATACTTCAGTAAAATTTACTATGGTTTGTTTAAGATGAAAGAAAACATACCGACTTGGACCTTTACTTTAGGCTTGCGCCGCGTAAACTATTAATAAAACTTAAAAAAATGGACTACGTGGCATGCAGGTTTCCTCACGATGTTTTCTTTCACCGTTTTAAGCAACTGATATGTAAATTACTTAAATTAAAAAAGCACATAACTTCGAAAAGTCAGTGTTGCGTGCCAGGGATCGAAAACGGTCTCCACGAAAGGAAACCCGATGCCTTACCCACTAGTCTATCACCGGTTCGCGAGTAATCATCGTTACCTACAAAAAAGTCGTAGTATATTTATTATTATTATTATATTATGTCTAACTGTTATAGTTAAGTCGCAATAACCGCTTTTTGTAAAAATTTGTCAATCAAAACACAGGTTTAATCGAAAGATGGTGAAATATCTGTTATATCCAAACAAATAGTTTTATAATTAATGTTGATTAAGTGTCTTTAAAATCCTCCTTAATAAAACTTAATTTTTTAAAGACATTAGAACCGGTAATAACTGATTTGGTGCAGACGAAGTTGCGCGCGTCAGCTAGTTACCCTATATAATGGTGTCCCAGAAAATAGCATTTCTATCCAATACAATTAGACGTTAGTAGATCCTAGGAAATGGTAAGAGGATGGTTTTGCACGTGTCTGCTATTGCAGACACGTGCAAAACGACAGATAATAAAATAAGTTTATCATGCTAATCGGAAGATTGGCCCAATTACATTACTGGGGTGTGCGGGATTTAGTAAATAAGTTGTTCACTCTGTGTCTCTCAGAGCTAGTAAAACATTAACAAAATCGTTAAAACCCACCAACCCGCATTAGACCAGCTCGATGGTTCTACGATAAATAACTACGAGATCTCCTATGAGAGGGAAGGCCTGTGTCTTATAGTAGGATGTTAATAAGGCTGATGATGGTGATGATCAAATAAGCGAGATGCGATAGTAATCATTTGTCCATCAATCGAATCATTGACCGTTGGACACCTCCCTGGCGCAGTGATCTTATAAGTCTTGGAGGCGAAAGATCCCGGGTTTGATCCCCTATATTTGGAAATTTTCATTTCCAAATATCTTGTGTGGTCCGTAGGCTTCTGCCATGGCTAGTAACAACCCTACCGATAAAAGTTGCCACTTAGCGATTTAGGGTTTAATGCCGCTTAGAAACTTGAAACCGATTACAGGAATGGTACCTACCTTTAACAGCCCGTTACCAATTTAGACTGTATCATTACTTACCGCCAGTGAAATTGCAGTCAAGGGCTAACTTGTAGTGGAATAGAAAAAACAAAGGCGACCGTGGAATTACCGATAAAATACCTATCGCATTAATGGTAGGGCCGCTTTTGTACCACAATACACACGTCACAAAACAACAACGACAAGATGTCTTTGGTTTTTTTTGTAGTTTTTACTTGCAATTAAGCTATTCCCGATTGGCGCGGTTTGAAGCGATCCTGCTTTCTGAGTCCAAGGCCGTGGGTTCGATTCCCACAACTGGAAAATGTTTGAGTGATGAACATGAAAGTTTTTCAGTGTCTGTTTATGTGTATATTATAAGTATTTATGAATGAATGACTATACTTTTATTGCACACCACAAAAAGTACATGAAATAAGAAAAGTATAACAAAACAACGTATACAATATGGCGGCCTTATCGCTTCATAGCTATTTCTTCCAGGCAACCAATGGCGTAGAAAACGTAGGCGTATAATATTAAAAACAATATAATTGTATATTATTCATAAAAAATATTCATCAGTCATATTAATACCAATAACACAAGCGACGCTTACTTTAGGGCTAGATGGCGATGTGTGTATTGTAGTAATAATTCTATATATCTGTCTATGCAAAACTTTATCAGTTGCTATGATGGTGTAGTTAAAAAACGCTTTACATACCTAAAATTCCTTGCGGGAACTCGGTCAACAAGAACAGCAACAGTACAGCAACCAGCATTCTCGTAGTCCGATCCGTCCTGCGCTCCGCCTTTGACCTCTTAGTCGACTTCCTTGTAAAAATATTCCCGTTTCCATTCACAACAGTATTAGCTGGGCAAGCGCTATAACCCTTCAGGGCTTTCTTTCGACTATTCGCTCGATATAACACCCGGATCAACCAAGCGCTAATAACTGTCAAAATCACGCATGGTAGCAGTTTTATAACAACTGCGTGTACCCAGAAGTTGATCTGGTAGAGTCTGCCGTCGTAATTTGAATCAACGTAGTACACTTTTGTCGGGCCGTTGTCCAATGCGTAGTCCTGGTGTATTGTGAATACCTGGAAATAAAACATTCATCATCGTCATCATTATCAAACCATTACCGGCCCACTGCAGGCACAGGTCTCCCAGAATGAGATGGGTTTTAGCAATGGTCGACCACGCTGGCCAAGTGTACATTATTACACTTTTTACGGCTTTGAGAGTATTGCGAAAAATTCTGAGGGGTGTAAGTTTGCTCACGATGTTTTCCGTCACTGTTATAGCAAGTGATATTTAATTTGACGGCCGACTGGCGCAGTGGGCAGCGACCCTGCTTTCTGAGTCCAAGGCCGTGGGTTCGATTCAAACAACTGGAAAATGTTTGTGTGATGAACATGAATGTTTTTCAGTGTGTGGGTGTTTATCTGTACATTATAAGTATTTATGTGTATTATATTCATAAAGATATCCATCAGCTATCTTAGTACCCATAACACAAGCTATGCTTACTTTGGGGCTAGATGGCGATGTGTGTATTGTCGTAGTATATTTGTTAATTTATTCATTTAATTGCTAAAACGGCACTCCCAAAAGATAGAGGTGCGTGCCGGAGATCGAAATCATTCTTCCCTTAAGGGAAGTTAAAGCCCTTTTAATCCCCGACGCAAAAACTACAAGGTGTGTGTGTGTCTGTGGCATTATATCTCCCGAACGGATAAACCAATTCTGATTTAGATTTTTTTGTTTGGATTAGTCGGGAGTATTCTTAGTTATGTTTCATAAAATCTGTCCAACATGGACACCACAACAAAGAGCCGATTACATATTTTTCACAATTCTCTCAATATGGGTATCAAATAAAAGGCGACAAATTTCAAATCCAAGATGGCCGCCTCCCGAAAAATGGCAAATTACTAATTTAGTATTTTTTTTCGCGACTAAACGGCTTTATGTGTATCAAATGAAAGAGCATGACTAGGAGAATAATGTACACTATTTTGAAAATCAAAGGATTTTTTATTTAATTAAAGAAATTTAAACATCACTTGGTTTAACGGTGAAGGAAAAACATCGTGAGGAAACCTGCATGCCAGGTAGTTCTGCATAAAGTACTCAAAAGGCATGAGAAGTACACGCCTTTTGAGAAAGTAGTGCCGATAATACCAATCCGCATTTGAAAGTTAAAACAAGTGTTATTTTATTGCCTAAATTCGTATTGTTCACCTATTTGTAACAGCAAAAAAATTCCACGTTAAATGTATTGATAGAATTCGGCACAAAAATAGATCCAAGCTTTGATTGATTTTGTAAAGGAACGTCGTGACATGGAAACAATAAATGGCACTTAGGTGGTCGGTCAAGGCTCCTGTCCAGTCCCACCTTAAATTAATCAATTCCGACGACGCTGTTTTCATGCTATTTTCCGCTATTGAGGGCCACTTCGCTCGATTTAACCACTGGACAGCTCTAGGCGTGTAATGCGAAGGAAATGAACCTACTTTTTAATTTATTTGTATAGATTTGTTTCAACGAAAATGGTGATTTTTTTAATGGACGAAAAAACAAAGCACTTATTCGAACATTTTTCGCAATTTATTATGTATTACTTTTTGTGGCAGTATGTACTAATAGTTTGGTGCATCAGGAGCATCCTAAATCGAATGCGCGCGGCGCTGTGCGACGCCGCATCAATTAATTATTATTGATTAATTGATACCGTCGTCGCACAGCGCCGCTTAAAGTCGATTGGGTGGAGTTGATCCGTCAATTAGATGACTAGAAAAAAGCTCATATATTTTGAATTGAACCTCGGACCCCGTGGTCCATAGTTGAAAATGCCTATGAGGAAGTATAATTTACATTATGCATATATACCGACGTAGCTCAACGAGGCACATGACTCGGAGAACTGATGGACGTTGCGGCCCTGAGGTGCCGGAATTGCGACCCGCTGCGGTAAACGGAGCGTTGTTCAGTGCCCAACGAGGTGGACCGACTTTATCAAACGAGCCGCTTGAAACAAGCGGTCCAAGACTGTAGATTTTTGAACTCCCACAGAATAAAGAACATACAGAAACCGCGTACACGACTTATATTGAAATATCAGAAACCACACCACTTTAGTAGTGTTTCTTGAACAAACATTTAATCACTTCCTGCCATCTAGCAGTTTACAGTTATTATTTTACCTCTAATGTTCTAAACGTTTACCATAAAATGGGAAAATGGGAAAAAAATTGGGAAAATTCCGCGGTTGTAAAATGAGACGTGCGCGGGGCGTTTTCCACTGTTTATAGACACAATGCACTGTATACAATAATGGCTGAATGAGGATTCTTATGTTTTAAATTTAATGGGAACTCCCTACAAAAGATCTATGTACAGCAGTGGACGTCAATCGTTTGAAGTGATCGTTTGATGATGATAATAAATAAAATAAATAAATAAATATACTACGACAATACACACTGCTCCATCTATCCCCAAAGTAAGCATAGCTTGTGTTATGGGTGCTAAGATTACTGATGAATATTTTTTTATATGAATAATATACATAAATACTTATAAAATACATATAAACACCCAGACACTAAAAAAACCATTCCTATTCATCACACAAACATTTTCCAGTTGTGGGAATCGAACCCACGGCCTTTGACTCAGAAAGCAGGGTCGCTGCCCACTGCGCCAATCGGCCGTCATCGTATATGATATATGCATTTAATAGTATACGCTGCATATATTTATCCTTGCAATTGTGTATGGCAAAACAACGTGATACTGTTATCGAATCGGAAGCTATCAATTTAAGGTGTTAGAGAAACCTTGGTCGTGAAACCAAGCCCCATTAATTATACCGTGCCACCATCCCACAATATTCTGTGCTCAATCAATCTACTGTCTTGGGAGTACCTACCTATTTGTCTTCAATTATACCGCTAGAACGAACTTCATTTTAATTAAATTTGCGAGCTCTTTGGAAAATATAGATAGACTCTTGACTTTCTAAATCTAGTATGCAACACACATCGATGAGATTGTACATATACCCACCACTCTACTCCAATGCGGGACATGCTAATGAAATTAACCGGGAAGGGTGGCTTACCGTGCTCTCCGAGGCATGGGGACGAACGACCTTGAATGTGATGCCATGTGGTACGTGAGTTTGAATATTGACAGGACAACGTATTTCTTCTAAATAATAAATTTAAAATGACATAAAAAAATCTATTTTCGGTAAGTTCGTAGTGGACAAGGTTTTTGCGGCTTTCTGGATATTATTATGTAACTGGTAATTCTCAGTGCGGCAACATGTTTTCTAGGAAAAATCACAAGTGCTTCTACTAAAAACGTTTCCGCCATAAGGATTCCCGGTTATATATATTGCTACTTCCTTTCAGTCCATTCTAACAAAGGAAAAAGATATTTACCTTATTTATCGAGTAGACGTGGAGCTAGGGACATGAAGGTTTTTTTATTAATTCGGTTGTCCGTTTAGCTATTTACACCAATCTGTATATATATATATTTTAACAGTAGGTTTTTACTTACAGAACCACCCGTATGTGTTTGTAAGTGTTTAATTGCTACAAAATTCCTAGGAACTACAGATCCTATTTGAGTCCGGTTTAGGGATTATGCAACTTTCACTTCTGGATAGGTTTAGAGATATATAAAAGACTAGATAATATAGACCTTGTATGGTATAACTAGTATAATCTTTTTTCATCAAAAAAACTCGTTCGTGCACTTATCTAGTTACGCACGCTAGTTGTTGTTTTTTGACGTTAATGACAAATGTTTTTTTAATGCAAATAATTAAGTTGAAAATACACTTCAAATTTCTTTGGACATTTAAATCTCATATCAAATACTACGAATAAAAAATTACTTACTACATCCAAAGTTACATCTACGCAACTCAAACTTAAAAACAAAGTCAAAAAACCATTGCTAAGGTAATTTTGGACCTACCAATGCATAAGTTTAAAGAATATGTTAAAAACATTTATTACAGCGAAGTTTCTATACAATTAATGAATTTCTTAATGACAAGGTTGCTTGAAAGCATCCGGCTCCTCTTTCATCTCATACAAAATAGAAAAATGAACGTTAAAATGTTAAATGTAAATTGTTCATGTTAGAAAAGAGTAATTGCTGAGTTTCTTGCCGGCTTCGAAACGAGTGGTAGAGTCACTACAAAAATACAGAGTTGACGTTTCAAAAGTGCTTATACAGGCCTACTTGAAATAAATGAATTTTGAAGTTCGAATTTGAATTTCATATCTTCTTTTCCATAGGCTACCTGTATTACGTCTTTTTTAATTACATGATTATGTTAGTAGTGACTCTATATATGGAAGACATTCTACCCATTAGAAGACGTCAGCAGTTGTATTTTCAATACATCAATATTTCAAAATTTAACAGTCATCAGCCTCCATCCATCCATCCAACTAAAATAGAAGATGTCATCAATCACACCGGCTGCAATAATGCAATCTTAATTGACAGCCGGTTAACCTGTTCTGGGTGTGAAAGCTACCCCTAATCGGTGTATCTATTAAGGAAGGGTGGTAACTAAGCCACGACCGAATCCTCCCACTAGTTCACACACAGTCCCAAATTGTCCCTGCCAGGCATAGAACCTGGGTCCATCCAATTATAAGACCACTGCGCTTACCTGCGCTTGCCACACTCATCATTTCGCTAGGGAGTTAGAAAAACAAGTGCGCACGTGTTTTTATATACAGTTCGAAATGTAGACCCTCATATGATTTTCATAACCCGGCAAAAGAAGAACTTGAATAAAAAAATATAATACATATATTCAAAAGGTGGACCCAATTAATATTTACAAGTTCTCCTCGCAACCCACCCATCTCTGGGTCATGCGGAACATTATAATTGGAGGGATTATAAAAATAGCAAACAGGAAGAAGGAAAAAAGAAAATATACGAATTAAGAAAGGAAAAATGTATCCAGCAGACTCAGAATGAAACGATAAAAAACCAAAATTAAAAAAACTAAATCCTGGCTACTTCATACTGCCTTTTTATTTTGTTAGAGTGCTAGACATCGCTACACTGATGGTAAAATTCCAAATTTTTAATAATTAAAAATATTTTTTGTAAACATACGGGAGTCGAAACATCTTTTAAGCTACCTCGACTGTAGTAGTGCCTTAATCAATTCCGCTAAAGTTATTTATATTAAATACTAGCGTACCCAGCCCGCTTCGCCGGCCTAGATTTTGCTTTATTTTATTTAAACAATAAACTTACATCATTCAATTTTTAATTTAAGTCTCATAATCATTTTCTCTCCGTATTCATTCTCTTTTATTCTCTTATCGAGCGGGTGAAAGTCATTATCTACACCCATGCACAGTGTACACCCAACAATAGAATATCATCATAGTAAATAAAAGCTGTATTTGACAGTTTGACAGTTCAAAAATAGGAGTTCTCCGATCGTCACCAAACTTTACAGGATTACTCGTCAGGACAATCCGGAGATTCCCTGAAAGTTTCATTGAAATCGGTCCAGCCGTTTCGGAGCCTATACGGAACATACCCACACACTTTCTCTTTTATATATATATAGATTTATATCTTCATCATCATCCTCATATAAACCCACTACCGGCTCACTACAGGACACAGGTCTCAACAATGTGAAAGAGTAGAGGCCGTTGTCCACTTTGCTGGCCCAGTGTAGTTTGGTGCACTCCACACGCCTTTGAGAACATAATGGAGAACTCTCAAGATTTTTTTTTCAAATTTAAAGCAAGTGATATTTTAGTTGCTTAACACGCACATAACTGAAAAAAGTTAGAGATTCGTGCTGGGACTCGATCTCGGCCTCCTGAGAGTGAAGTCGAAGTCCTACCCACTAAGCTATCAGCGCTATTATAATTTTTTTATAGTTACTAAATGTTCTTAAGGTAATTTTATTGTTCATTTAGTTTTTCAAACTCCTAAATTTAATTTGTATATATATTTAATTGTTAATTCGTTACAATTTATGGGACCACGCCCTTCAGACCGGTACATAGCAATGATGCTTACAGGCACAAATAACCATAGATAGCGGTAGACGAGCTCTGTTACAAAATGCTTTACTACTATCTTTGACACTATATAGAGTCTTTGTTTTCTTGTATTCTTTGTTACAAATAAGTTATTAAATCCATCTACATAACTAACTTATCAATAATATTAGATACATAGGTTATATAGAGATTATTTACTAGAAAGAATATATTAATCGAGGAATATTCAAGTTATATTTACACAGAACATAATATCCGGCACAGAATTTGTAAAACGAAATGTTATATCATCATATTATTAATGGCTTTATGTGAGACAAGGGCCTTCTGCTGAGTGGCGTGCACTTCATGTATGCACAAAAGCACTGTCTACCCTATAAAAACTATATGTCTCATGAAGAAGAAGGATTTTTCCATTTCATGCCATATTCGTTCTTTATGTTTACCCTGGTCAAGAACCTGCACGCCTCAGCGTCTGCTTGTTCCTGCAATTATTACCACTACCCATCTCATCATATCAAAATAAGAGATTTCTTGAAGCAGCGCTTGGGTGGAAGAAAATTCAATTTGTGTAAAAATTGATTTTGTATGCATTTTAAATGTATTCTAACAGATTCTTTGCGCAGAGTGCTCTTCCATTTTATTGTTGTTAACTCCCTTAGGTGATTAAGCTGTCTACAAGAGAGTAGTTTATCACTTTAGTTAAAAGAAGTCTCTGCTTATCTATTTTGTTAAACACATTGTATTGTAAATAAATATTGTTTATTTGAGGTAATCTTCGTTTTCTAGCTTATAACTTTCATAGAGGTACATTAAAGTCAAAGTAAAAGTTAAACCGATTTCTTTGAAGTTATCAAAACTTTCATACGTACAAAGTTCTCTAACATACGCAGATAAAACGAACAAGAAATTCTTAGGAAATTTCTTGTACCTTCAAAAACTCAACAGATCACAGTTATCTCTAATTTTCCATTACGTCGATTACAATAATGCTCATTACATAAATTATATATGATTTAATGGAATATTAGCTACTGCTGATTTGGATAAATTTCTGGGTATTTGCTAGTTTGTTTATTTGTATTCGTTACTACTTAAACTATTTTATTAATTCTTCCACTATGTGGTATTGATAAGCTAGCAAAGCGGTTTAATTGCGCGTGCGCTCATTAAATGTTTATGTATAACGGACGGACGGTATAGAAATATATAAGTAAGGCATAGACGATATAGGTTTTACTTTTAATTTAATAAAAAAGTTATTTCATTATCAAGACAATCGAATCCTATGTAGAACAAACCTTACACTTGAAACACAGCTGAAATTAAAATAATAAAATAGGTACATACGGGAGGGGAGTTTACGTCTACAAGTAAAAGATAACGATACGATTCTTAGTTGACGTAAGTGAAACCGCGGAGATTAGCTAGTCATGAGAATTTCATATTTTTTCTTAGTTTATTCTTAAATATTTCGAGCTGAGTGAATGTTTTTCGTGTCACCATTTCAGTGCTAATAACTTAAAAAAAAGAAGAATAAAATGGCAAAGTGAGGTTGTTCAGACATTATATTTTTTTTTTTTTTTTAAGAAAATTGTCAGAGTGGTTTACGTAGCTATTAAATTAAATTTTGCAATGATATAAAGAATGTGGATTTCTGATTACTTTCGTTATGTTTCATTTTATGTAAGTTCACGTAGCAGCCACGTAGCATTTTAGTCTGCAACGTTCTGAAATCGAATCTGGTAATGTCACGCTCATAAGAGCAAGGTTATCACTTGCAGAAATACTTACGAAATATGATGGAATGCAGAGTATCGGAGGCAGGAGGAAGCTGCTCATTATAGCAATGGTGCAGCGACTTTCTGTGCACAGGGATGGTCCGTGGGACGGGTACCTGTGTAAGACGAGAAAATAATGAGACCAATTACTTAAACCTGCTATTTGTTGGAACTCTGTCGCCTATAACACAGATTATTACTTTGCTTAGAGATCACTGACGTCTGTTGTTATCACTGGATCAGCTGTCCCTATACAAAGTACAGCTTAATTGATGTATTAGTAGCGCCACATTTGACTTACGAGTGTCTCTGGAATTAATATTATAGTGTTCTCAGTAATTCAAATTTAAATTCCTTGGACGCTCGTATTACAACCCAAAATGGGATCATCAATTGAAGAAAAAAACATTGAAAGAATTTTTTTTTATAACAAAACAAGAGAGTTTCGAAAATGGATGATAGTGAAATAACAGAAAACCACAGAACTAAGGTTTTTGCGACGAAAGGTACGATCAATGGTATGAATGCAAACAATCCCTTCGTAAAGTCGATAAAGCACACAAAGAAAAATAACTTCTGTCGATGTTGGTATATCTATGAGTTTCTTTAATCCGCCATTACTTCCAACTTTTTTTTTTTTTTTTCAATGGAAACAAACAGTATAATTATACATAAAAGTAATGCCGTATTTTTGTATCACATAAACCAATGAAGTTTCCACAACTTGGTTATACATATAACACGATAACATTAACCACAATTGCTTAGGAGTAAGTACCAGCAAGCAATTATTATACAAAAATAAGAAAAAATAATAATAATGTAAGTAAAACAAAAATGAAAAACAAAAACTTTAAATTTATTAATATTTGGATGTATCGTTAGAACGCTTACAATATCCGCAGACCGCAGTAGGTAAAAGGGCTTTATTTTGTCGCAAAAAAGAAAATGTGTCTGACAAGCGCCATTTTCAACACGCTTGTAGCGGTCTCCACATTACATAACTAGATGTCGCTACAAAAATCCTGCATCGCGCTAACGAAGTGTTCACTAAGAATGCCTATATATACAACTTCCAAAAATGAATGTTCGGACCTCGGTCCCCGAGCACGATCACCCGCTCGGAGGAAGATCTTCCTATTGTTACGGTCAAGCGTATCACCATAGCTCCCGTACACGCTTTTAAAAAAAAAAATACGAAGTAATTGTGTCCACATTTTTTTCAATTATATTAATTTTATCCGTGAACTAAAAATTCTTGTTTACTCTTTAGTTCCATTTAGCATTAAACATTGTAGATCAGTCTATTATTATCTATTTAGTCAATTCGTGCAATATTTGGCAGTGTGCTATTTACGTGTTTATTATTTTGAGTGAGCACACAAAACAATGTACATCATCTGCCAGGACCCCTTCTCACTTTTAGAAAGGCGTAAGAGCATACACCTGACACGGCTAAGCGACTAACTACATGTTAGTAATCATTACCGCCCCATTACAGGGCACGGGTCTCCTTTCAGTATAAAAAGGGAGTAGGCCGTAGTCCACCCAACTGGCCAAGTGCAGATTGGTAGACTTCTGTGACCGTTATGAACTCGCTGTCATTCTCTCGACTCGATGTCATTGTAGCTCGTTCGCTGTCGAACTGCAAAGTTGCAGGTTTCCTCAAGATGTTTTTCCTTCACCGTTAAAGCAAGTGATATTATATTTAAATTAAAAACGCACATAACGTCCGGAAGCGAACGTCACGAAACAACGTCCGTTATAACCGAAACTTCCGTTCCGGCGCTCCGGCGATCGAACTCGGTCCCCCGGAAAGGGAGCCAAAACTTCTAGCCACTAGTTTGTCCCCGCTTATTTGTTATCAATCGTATTACTACTGAAAATATAGTAGGAAACTTTGAATAACAAAAAATACGATTTGACAAAAAAAAATTAAATTTTTGAACGCAAGTTGTCTTATTTATGCGCGAAAATAATCTAAATATTTAGAACATCAGCGAGTCCGTGTTACAGTGATTGACGACTCTGGCTTGTTAAATACAAGCTTATATTTTGCCTTGTATAAGATACGAGGTATACTTGGCGCTTTGCCCGCTACCTGCCGTCGATTCACACTCGCAAACTGAGATTTGTAGTGCATAAAAGTTGTTTTTATTTGAGTAATATGTTAAGTCAAAATACTGTTTGAAATTCAAACTGTTGGAAAACCTTGACCCGAGGTAGAAACTGGACGCGACTACTTTGTTGGCCCGAATTTGGCCTTCAGTTTATCTCCGCCCCTGAGTGCATATTAAGCCATGTTTGAGAGTGTTCGACCAGGGAATGTAAGTATTTAAGTTATAAGGCAGGCCGCCTTATAACTTAAATTAGTACTAAAAAATAAGCAGTTAAATATGTGTGGTTTAATAATTGTCATCTGAAGTTTAAAACACGATTATACACTAACCCAATATTTAAAAAGAAAACAATTATAGTACATTAGATACATTACTTTAAGCATGAGACGGACGGAACTTCGTGGTTAAGTTCGCGAATTAATAAACACTTCACTAATAAATTACATGTCTTCCAATAATCAACACTTAAACATTTGCTTAGTGTCTACCAACGTCCCTTTACACCAAGTCAACTAATGCATATTCATTAAGCACTAATGAGGTTTATCCAGACCTTTCTGAATCCATTCCTTTATAAACTTTGGTATATTGTTAAGTATAATTGTTATAAGAGCAGAGAAGAATTTAAAGTGGTCTATAGTATAAGTGTTTTTCAGTGACTGGGTGTTTATATGTATATTATAAGTATTTATGTATATTATCAATAAAAATATTCATCAGTCATCTTTGTACCCATAACACAAGCTATGCGTACTTTGGGGCTAGATGGCGATATGTGTATTGTCGTAAAAAAAAAAAAAAAAAAGTTTGTTCCGACGACCTCGGTTTTTGAATGCCAATAGGAGACCGAAAATATGTTGGACCTATCAATGAATAAGTTTAAAAAAATTGCTAAAACAGAATAATTGTACTATGCATTTTATGAATTTCTTAATGATAAGATTGCATCCGGCTACGCTTTCATATCTAACAAGATGGGAAATATGCATGTTAAATTGCAAACTGTTAATCTTGGGAAGAGCAACTGAGTTTCTTGCCGGCCTCTTCTCAGTAGAGTCTGCCTTCCGAACCGCAGACAGGTTTCACAAGTGCTTATAGATTAAGCCTACTTGAAATTAATGTTTTTTTTAATTACATCTTCAAAGATCTTTAATAAATCGACCTAATGAATAAAAAAACCGAGTTTGTTCTAACTGATAGTTAGTAAATTACACATTGAGATTATTTTTTTTTTATTATTTCAAAGTTAGCCCTTGACTACAATTTCACTTGTCAATTAATGATAATGCAGTCTAAGATGGTAGGGGTAAACTGTTAGGGGTATGGCTTTATAATAAGTGCAATTATCAGTTTCTACGCTAAATCATTAGACGGCATATCTTTGTCGGTGGGGTGGTAACCAGCAATGGCCAAGGCTCCAGACCAGACCAGCAAGAAATATAAATTTTAAATTCCTGCCTCAGTGCACTATAAAAAACTAAATATATAACGTTCACCGCTCCACTTGGTCCTGTCATCTTGACAAGTCGCCTACACCATAGATTAATTATAGAACCGAGTTACTCACTTGATAGCAATATATCGCCAGATGGCCAGCGACAGTGTGAGTAATATCGATGCGGTGTGCAGGATTTGCGTGAAATGCATGTGGAACAGCATGTACACCGCCCACGAGTAAGGCCGCTCGATCTGACCCGGGAAAAGCTGCAAAGAAATACACGGTTAAGAACATATCATTTTGTCGTCATAACCACAGAGGCCCGTGCCTCGGAGAGCACGTAAAGACCTCTCTGATCCTGGCGATTCGTAATATATTTGTGGTAATTACCGCCAACCCGCATTGGAGCAGCGCGGAGGGTATATGCTCTAAAATTGCATCTACTTTAAATGGTGGAGCCTGTGTCCAGTGGTGGAATATTAATAGACTGCGGATAATGAACCACAGGGAAGTCAAAAATTCCTCGGTCCTCTGTATGCAGTGGTGTGCACTTCGTACAAGCACAAAAGCACTGCCTACCCAAATTGCTTTATAAATATACTGCGACTAGTGTTGCCCAAATTCAGTCTTGGTCTTGCAGTCTTGGTCTTGTTCTTGCGTTTTTGCAAGACCAAGACCAAGAACAAGACCGCGTATTTTTAGCAAGACCAAGACCAAGACTGACCGTGCAAGACTTGAGCAAGAACAAGACATAGCCTGCAAGACTCTTGCGTCTTGCAGCTAGGACTTAGCGCTATTTCACGGAGTAGTTAGGTGTAACAGTTCGGTGTATAGGTAGGTAGGTACGCTTAGGAATTCTATGAGACGCAAAAAACTATATCAAAGAATATGAAAAACTGGACCTATGCGCATTACGACTAATACCATAAACATAGCGAATAAAAAAATATCTATTAAAATCAAACTGAGTGCATGCATAGTTATGTTTTAACCATCGGCACTTTGATAATGCGGCATCAAAGGTTTTGTACTTACTTCTCAAAGAAATTTGCCGCTTTTCGGAAGTACATGGTTATGATACACGCGCCGGCGGCTTCTTTTGAAATCTAAAACAATCGTTGCCGCCGCGCCGAAATCATAACATTTGACACTATTCATGCAAAATAATTTCGAATTTTAAGAGTACCTACAGGTGTTCCAAAGAATAAATAAGTTTCAGATTGGTGATTTTAGATTGGTGGAGGACGCATGAGACAGAGTATCCGATTTTATCGAAAATGGCCCGTGATTTTCTCTCAATACCTGCAACTTCAGTACCTGCTGAGAGGTTATTTTCTAAAGCATCATTAGTAATTAGAAATAATAGAAATAGGTTAAGTGATGAGTCAGCCAGATGGTTACTTTGTATTAATTCTTGGTCAAAAGAATTGATATAAAGTATCATAACCTAATGATAAAGCTGTTGATTTGTGTTGTATTTTATTTTTTATTCAAATAAATGATAAATCGTAAAACTCTTTTATTAAATTTCTTATAAGTTGAGGGTTCAATCTCTTTCTAGACAGATAAGTATTGTTCTTTAAAATACAGTCAAGTTATTGTAATTAATTTGTTTTTTTACATGTTTTAGCAAATGTAAGCTTATAAATCATAAATGTTTATTAATGGCTATGTTAATTCAAGCTCACAATGTTCCAATTCTAATACGTTTTTCTAAGATTTAAAGTAAACTTTAATAAATAGTAATAGACTAATAGGTAATTGCAAGACTTGCAAGACTCTTGCTGCAAGACCAAGACCAAGACCAAGACTGGGAGCGCAAGACCAAGACCAAGACCAAGACCAGGTGTATTGGCGCAAGACCAAGACCAAGACTGGCTAAGTCTCGTCTTGTTCTTGCATTTGGGCAACACTAACTGCGACAATACACACACTGCCATCGAGCCCTAAAGTAAGCGTATCTAAAATAACTGACTATACAGTAGAACACCCAGACAATGAAAACTTTGAACGTTCATTAAACAAAAAGTTTCCAATTTTGGGAATCTAACCCAAAGCCTTGGACTCGGAAAGCAGGGTCACTGCCTACTGCGCCAATAAGCTCAGTAGCGGTCAGCAGCCATTTTGTGTCATTTAACTGGTTTATGCCTATACTGGACAGAAACCCCAGCCTGTCACTAACCATCCTAACTCGACTATGACCACTATTGTTATGACGTCATATTTAGTACACGGGTTTCGTTAATACTTACAAGGTATCTGTAAATAGCGAAGGGCACGTACTCCAACATGACAAACACATCAGCAACGGCTAGCCACTTGAGCAGGCGGTTGATGGGTGCAGTGGCCAGGTCTCTCCGTGTAAGGACTGCTACGTTCAGTGCATTGGCCAAGCTGCCAAATAGGCAGATCTGTAGAGGTACAAGAAATTATATTTTTGGCAATAGAAAACTGCTATCATGGTAAAAAAAAATCGTAAACGATATAAAAGCTTGAGTACGAATTATTGCTCTAGGTTGCTTTGAATATGCTTCTAGGGTCCGTTGAAAGTTCGTCAATTTTTAAGTTTTTCATGGATGATATTTGAAAAATTACTCACATTCATACAAGCCTCAACCCCCTATTTAAACCTTTCGGGATAGAATTTTAAAAGAACCTTTATTATTCCTGAAATAATACACCCAAAATAATAAAGATTAAATTTCCTGTCACTCATATATATTGCCATCGTTTAGGTAACCTGGAAGAGATAATTTTTAGTAATAAGGTCGCCTTTTGCCTCTAATTTAGAATGAATATTCTTAAAAGATGTTTTAATAAAATAAACAAGTTAAAGCGCCCTTACTCCCACTTTGAGGAAATGTCAGTATGATTTACCAAAGCGCTTAATATGTAATGTATATTAACAGAATTTTTGTGGTGTTATAAGTTTCACGTATCTATCTGTAGTATCGTAGCTTACAAGCGGATAAATGGAGTTTCGTTTAGTTTTTTGTTCCATAGATACTTTTACCTCGAGTATTCTTAGCCATGTTTCATGAAAGTCTGTTTATCAGAAGATCACCAGATCTTCAAACGGATAAACCGAGCTGTTGCTCTTTTCTAATTGACGAGGGAATCTGACTAACTTACTTATGTCCGAGCGATTCAAAATTTGATACCGCGTTACTTCAATAATATTGAAAGTGTATGGTAAATTAACCATGACCTGATCAGCAGTTTGGAGATCATCAGCTCTTAAATAGTTGTTAAGGGGATCTGACTTCCTACTCGTACCATATATCCTATCGATTCGAAACACACACACACAACCACACACACGCACATACAAACACACACAAATATAAATACATACATACAAACACACACATACACCTGCAAATCAAATTTATATATGTATATATAACTTAATATAATAACTATCTTGTATAAGCAAACATATACGCGACCACAATTACCTATGCGACGCAAACTCACATACGCACAATCATACACTCAATCATCGAAACAACAATTTAAGGAGAGCACTGTCGCCTGTAATACAGGTTTTTACCTAAATCAGGGACAGTAGATTTTAAATGGCACCATTACATACATTTATTACATACACACCAATATAATTTGTGAGGCACGCATTTGTTTGTATTAATATTATAATAACTACTTTACATTTTAAAAACTGTATGTACCCTACATTCTTGTGAATAAATAAATAAAATAAAATAAAATCTTAGTACCTATAAAAAAAAAAAAAAAAAAAAAAAAAAAAAATTTGGTAGGATATTGAAAATATATCGTAAGGTAACCCGGACTTTAAAATATGACAAGTTAGGGTTAGATTCCACAGGTTATTAATTAAATTGGATCAATTTCGTAAGTTTTTAAGTTTATTGTTTGTGTCGGTAATTAAAAATTTTAATTTAAATTCTATTCCAAAATTTTATTATTATTATTATTAAATTCTTTATTGCACACACAAAAACAGAAAACAAAAAAAAACACAATAGATGAAATTAAAAAAAAAACTTGTTTAGGTGTGCAAAGGCGGATTTATCGCTAAAGTGAAATGTGTCAAAGCGGACAACCATTTAGCCAGAAATGTGGTAAAGAATTACATTTATTTTTGGCTGTGGACCACATCGATTAAAATAGCTTAAGTTCTGTCAACCTTACAGCATGCAGCACTCAGAAAAAGGGTACGTGGAAATGAAGTTCTCAATATTCCACTTTGCCGAGATCAACTTCGTTAGAACTTGTCATTTTAGTTCAGTATTTGTGTACAATCATAAAAACAAACATTGCTATGTCTATGTTTACAAGCGATTAATCACCAATGTGTCCCGACCAACGAGACAAAGACAAAGTCATCGATCCAGACTTTTATATCTATTAGCACAATCATTTCCATATTATAAAATCTAGATAAGGTGGAGCCGTTGACCGTATATCTTTATGGTGCGACAAGGGCTTTCGTTCATCATACTAATATTATTATTAAAAGTTCGTAAGGATGTATGGATTTATAAGCATAAAGGATGCTCCTTACACTTTCATGGAAACGGATTTGACTAAAACTTGGAATAATATAATAACATATTTCTACTAACAGTAATTAGAATCCTGAAATAATGTATTTGTAATAATTATAGCGGTCACACTGTTTTCATTGCTACGCCCTGACAGGAACTCATGACTATGTAAAGACATCGATGCAAGTAAATAAATAAATAGACAAATAAATAATGATAGATTATACCCTGGATACACACACAGCACAAGGGCAACTTTTTGTCCCCGAAACATTCGTAATTACCGCTCGTGAATAACTGAATGACACGTTGTTAAGCTACTTATAACTGTAGTTAGTTTGCCAGTGCGAACTTGCTCGGAATTAGATTTAAACTGACTCTCGCGGTACTACCTGCCGTGAATAAATTTACGAATTTTTTTTTCGTTATTTATTTTATTGCAATTACTGGAGTAAAAACTTATTAACCAGGCAGGTGCAATAGATGGCCTTATCGCTAACGAACTATCTCTAGCAGCAACTTAGCACAGGATAAGGTAAAAGTTGCTTTCAACTCTAATTTACTGGTAGTTGAATAAAAAATAAAAATTTAATTTATTTTCAATAAATTTTTGAGGGTGAACATGTTGATTTGTATCAACATTCGCAGTTGCACGAATGCTCGGCTCAATTGAAAACCGTTGTCTATCCCGCATGCAGAAACGAGGTTCACTTAAATATGTAAATATCCCACTGCTTTGTGGACGAAGACACCGGTTAGGTTGGTTTGACGTGTTTATGGTCTTCCCACTTAGGAAAATTGGCACTGCAACAGAGATTTGTCTGTAGATATATTAGTTGTTACCTAGTGCTGTGGTTGTACACAGAATCGAAACTACTATGTTACAAGCTTATCTGTGAACTAAAGGATTTCGCTGGCATTGTTTTGTCAACCAATCGTTTCTTTAAGAAATTAAAGTCCGTCCAAAATGGTAAAAACAAACCCAAGACATCGACTTATTCCGTTCGCTGGTTACAACTTCATATATCGGTAACTACTTATGCTATGGAGATTAAATTTGGAATGATTAATGCTTATCTTGACATGGAAAATAACTATTTAAGTTAGTGTTTGATTTTGCAAAAACAGATTTGAAATCTTAGAGTGTTTTAAGGATATGAAAATGCTTAATTATAATGTACTAAAAACGAAAACCCAATTAAATATAATAACACGCGATGCTGTAATAAGAACTCAAAGACAAATTACAAAGTAAATCCTTATAGAACCCTTATTTCACTAACTTATGGTGTATTAACGAAAAGCATTTGTGGATAAGAGGATAGAATAGCGTCATTATCTGTCGCTTATCAGTTCCAATATGTCTAAAATTTTTGTAAAACTTATAAAATTGCATTTAAGTATATACCTACAACCTTATTTTTTAACCGGACAAAAGTCTCAGCAATTTTTTATTAGAATATAGAAACGTTCTGACCTAGATTGGATTTCCATAAATCTTATACCCTTTGAGGTTATATGATTTATACAGTAATAGAAAGATCACATGTTACATACATATTAAAATTGTTGGGTTAGTTAATATTATTTCATTTAAGAAATATTACTAAAAAGTATTATATTCATTTTAATTCCGCGAAGATTATCAATTTCACTATTTTCATGTTTACAAGATAAACCCGTGCAAGTCCAAAGTTGATTTTGTACTTTACATAAGTAAGTGTCTTCAAATACCGAAGCGTTATTTATTTTGTATTACTCATGCGGGGAAAGTAGTATCTTGACCCTCGCTGTTGCGGTTGAAAAAGAACCGTTTGCGGTTTTTAACCATTTTTACCATTTTTACCATTTTTACCATTTTAAAATTTGAGTGCGACAAGTTTATTTGTCGCACGTAAATTATTCTTGGCACACGCAAATTTAGATAAAATTCCTAAAATAAAAAAAAATAATAACAATAAAAAAACACAATCGACATATTAAAACTGAATTGAGGTTGACGCGTCTGACAGTTTAATTTAATAAATAAAATTGTAATTAAATTAAAATTAGTTTAAAAACTTTCCCCGCATGAGAAATACAAAATAGTATGTGCGACTAGTGCGACGTTGTCGCACTTGTTGCACAATATACTATTATTGAATCCTGTATTCGTATTTTTGTCTCGAAAACGAGATATTTCTTTTATCATTTTACCTTTTAAATATCGATGAACTAAATTAAATTTCGCAATAAATTAAGTTTTAAAAGACTCGTATATCTTATCTTAATTTGTTATCCATTCGTTAAATGACGTGCAATATCTAATAAGTAACAGTGAAATACTTACTAATAAACTGATGTATCCGTGTATACTATTGTATGCGAGAACTAGGTCCCGAAATTCCCCAGAGCAATAATCGAAGCGATCGCATTCCTTTATAACGGAAATATTGTATTTGTTTCTTAAATCTTCGAGTGTCTTTAGCCATTCTTCTATAGGAGTGTGGTTTCCACCTCTTTTGTTCAGTAATGAAATCAATCTTGTGTCCTCTAAGAAATTGTATGTGTCATTCGACCCGATGTACGAGTAGCTGGAATTATGTCTGTTTTGCGTATTATCGTCCGCAAGCATTGTGACCGGAGAATACACCTTTGTTCATCACTTAGCTCAGTAAAACTAGACTCGCGTCCCATCTATTACGTCGTTGTACGTCCGTGCTCTTGGAATGAGTATTATGTATTCACTTCTTCAGGGGTAGTCAACATTGGTTCTGCAAAAGAATAACGAATATTGTATTATCATTGGTTCTGCGAAATAGTAAAACACACTGTGTTTTTGCATTGTTGAGCATGAGTTGAGCGTGATTGGTTTTACAAACAACTAAAAAATATATCAACTCTGCAGAGATGGCCATCATTGGTTCTGCAAAAGAAGTAGAGGATTTTATATGTTTGTATAGTTTTAGCAGCAACACCGATCTTGAGAAAATTTTGCACAGACATACCTTACACCCTGGAGATGAATATTGCAAAATTTCAAGACCGGTCAGATAAACCAAATAAACGCAGATGGGAAAATCTACCTTGTGAATAAAGCTACTTATTTATTTTATTGAGAATTTAGGGTTCTGGCGGACAGACATGAAAAACTATGTCGTTCAATTAAATTAAAGCAAAGAGTAATAAAAGTTTGTCTGAATAAAGTAGTGAGCAATCTGAATATAATAATATTATTATAAATATATTTCATAACTTTAGCTCATGATGCTATTTATAAAGAGATTGTATTTTTTTTTTTTTATATACTTTGTTTATTTTTTATCTTCATAAATTCTACCCCGTAAAAAAGTAAGATATTTCGTAGAATTATTTATTTCTAGCATTTTAGATGTTCAACAAAGTCGGTTAATATTTTGCCAAAAATACATTTTTCACGCTTTTTAGTGGTAGTTTTGCAATTATCTAAGTTATAAAAGCTAGTTTTTAATAATTCATAATCCTTTACAAGAAATTGCTTTTCCCGAGGCCGGGGTGTTAATGTTTGAGGAGTTCTCCAAGCACTTCACCATCAGCTTTTTGTAATTGTGATGAGTATAAGTTGCTTAGCAGCCATATTCCATAATCGAAGCATAACCCAACTAATTATTGTATAGTTCCGGTGGCCATCCATGGTCATCGTCATCAGTTCCACTTGACCATTTGGTGCTTTTCGGGAGAAGGTGCACAAGTTCTTTAAAAATATACTCTTTTTTCTGTATTGGAAGATTTCCAACGATTTCTCTAAGATTCCTCCAATAAATCTTCAACTAATTAAAATGGTCCACCGTACTGAGGTAAAACGTACCAAAAAAAAACATACGGTTGAATTACGGTTGAATTACTAGCTCCATATTTTAAGTCGGTTGAAAACGGTAAAACATTTAAACGGAAATTCCTTTATTTTTTTAGCGAGGCACGTCGAACTCGGCTTGTCAAAGTTCGATCAAAAAGTTATTGAACGGTGCAGAAATAATTTAAAAATATTAATGAGATATAATATGAAAGAAACATTTGATAAACTTTTCTTGATTTTTATTTCAAACGATTGAATTTCATAATATTCTCATTGAAATAGCTTTATTAAATGTAAACCCAAAGAATATTTTGTTATTCTTTTTTTTTTTTAAGATACCTATTTTTAAGTAACTCTTGGAATGTTTCTAAGACAGTTCAAAAGGTCAAATGATGTACTTAACGCTGAATGTTCGGTTTCATATTGCGTATTTGTTACTTATCTGATATTTAGTTTTTTTTACGTCATATTTCTTTACAAATTATCTGTTTATAAAAGTGTAAAAGTGTTCGTAAAAGGGATATTAAACCTACCGTGGATCCAAGAACTAGCGGTTATCTTGAACAAAGAAGTAGTTTGGGCATTCAAAGGGACAATGCTGCCAGCCTCTTTGGAACTTAATATGCCTTACTGTGGATCTGAGACGTTTTAGATTTATTTAAGTGTTTCATCGGTTATTTTTGTTTATAAATCTATTGGTTTTAGGTATTACCCTTGAGCCTGGTCACTTTTTTATGTGATGAGAAAGTTACCATTATATAATAACAGGTACATCTCTGATAGTACATAAATATGGATAAGAACTGCCGTGACTAGCCGCCATTAATAAAATTTTCTTTATTGGTAGTTGATTACCGAACATTAGCAATTAATTTATTTCTTAGGAACAGCTAGTAGGTATACTATAACATTGATATTCAAATTCGCATTTGTAACTAAGGAAGGCAATTCTGCCTACTGCAATATTTTTGGTACGATGGATGATATTCAGCACGTGGACTGGAAGCAGTTATAATTTTGAGCGACTAGACGTTATGCGGATATACAACATTGTGACGACAATATGTGCGTATGCATAAATGTAATGTGACGTCAGCAGTACTGACTTAGTGTCACCTGCGCGCGAGTTAATAACCAGTGCTTGCCGACACGCCACCGATGTGAGACTATTGTAACAGTTGGAAAGTACAAGTCTATACTAACTGTATAATATATTTATTTAGCAAGCACTGCCAGTCAAGTCTCGGCCTAACTGTGTCTCTCCAAACATACCTATGGCGAGCCGCCATAACATCAACAGATTTGATGTAGGTGCTCTTAAGAGCCTTCTCTCTGAACTGACAACAGAAGGTTTCAGGTCTGCTATTAAGATATTTTTGCGTAGGCAGCAGTAATAAGTTGTGGCTGTCACATTTCTATTAGTAGGTTAAGTTTTGTTATCTAACCTAGATAATGATGGACTTGGAAATTCCGTGTTGAATAAAAGTCCGGATTGATATTCAAAGTCAAAGTCAAAGTCAAAAATATCTTTATTCAAGTAGGCCCACAGGTGGCACTTTTGATGCGTACATAAGAACCACACGGTAGTGAGATGATGGCGATAACCACATTCGTTAAAACTAAAGCTACGAGGGTTCCAAACGCGTCCTGGTCTAAGAAGAAGCCCACAACAAACTTAGCCGGGTGATTTTTTTTTTTTTTTGTTATCACCATCTCACTATGTCATTTTAAATTATTAGAAGAGCAACCTGGTTAGAGCAATAATTTACACCCAAGCTTTTTTATCGTTTACGTAGTCCTTTATACTATAATAGGACTTTTCTATAAGCTTACGTTTAATACAAACTTTGAACTTTTTAAGAGACATCTCCAAGATGACAATTGGTAGTTTATTGTAGAATTGTATGCAATTTCCTTTAAACGAATTATGAATTTTATGTAACCTAGTATATTGCACTGTAAGTTTATTCTTACTTCTAATGTTTAAATTATTGCAGTCACATTTTTTCTTAAATTTAGAAATGTTTTTATGAACGTACATTAAATTTTCAAATATGTACTGACTATACACTGTCATTATTTTAAAATCTTTAAATTTATCTCTCAATGACTCTCTCGGACCCATTTTGTAGATAGAACGAACAGCCCTCTTCTGCAGCACGAAAATAGTGCTAATTTCAGCAGCATTACCCCAAAGTAAAATTCCATATGACATAATGCTGTGAAAGTAACTAAAATATACCAGTCTCGCAGTTTCTACGTCGGTCATATGGCGTATCTTCTTTACCGCATAGGCAGCAGAACTAAGCCTGTTCGATAAATTATTTACATGAGGGCCCCATATTGATATACCTTAGGGCCTATACATTTATTTGAAACTTTATAAGGCCCTAAGAGTTAGAAAGTTAGCAGTACCGAACTCCTAACTACCAAAATTGGACGTTATAAAATAAAAAATAATCCCAAACTTACGAATAAATGTAGCACAAAACCTAAATAGTTTCGCAGTATCTTTCACACATTCCGACACACAATACTGCGTATCTACTGTGATATTATTCCACGTTCATATAGAAGGCTAAAATTTTCAAAACGATCTCAATTTGGGTTGGCTCCTTTGCGTTTAACAACGTTCAATTACTCTTTCTAGTGTTTTGATATGAGAGTCCGACCCATCCGAAACACTTAGACTACAAGTGCGCAACAGTTGAAGACTAAAAGTTTACATAACAAGTGCTGCGTTTTAAAAATAAAGGAACAGATCCTAGCTATCTTTTCAATGAGCACATACATAACACGTATAAACACGTATAAAAAGTTTTCAAAACACAATGGTTCTACTAACTAACACATTTTAGCTTCAAAAGAGTGGTCCTTATCACTAAAATGAATAACTTTATCCAATGACAATATTTCAATGAAAATTTCGCGTAATTTGCTATACTACGCAAAAAGCAGGAAAGTCGGTAGAATGTGCCCCACACCAAACAGATGTGGGGCAATGTACTCTTTAGGCACGTTTCGTTCCGACACCGTAGCATCCTCGTGAGATGTTGGCTCTACAGTTAAGTCTTACCAATTATTCATATTCATTCAATTCCAAATATTGATTAGGTACGTAATAAATATTTGGAGGTGCTCTTTGTACTCAGAGCTTATGGAACTAATTCACAAAAGCTCTTTGAAGCCCGTGTTAAAACCCAGTTAATGCACGTTACAAGTTACTAAAGTACGAGAGTAGTTGTGCCAGTATTCAATAAAGCTCTCGTTTTTGCATGACCGCCCGCAATGCTCGCTTTACGACATTTCAGTTTCTTATCTGAATTCTCAGAGCACGCGTTATGTAACTGTTTTCAGATACAGAAGCAGTTTTAGAGCCAGTAGTGTTATGTACAGCTCGTTTCTTGTACATAACACTACTGCCTTAGCCTAAAAACGATTCCATTAATACTAACCGTTGTAAATAATCGATGATTAAAAAAGGCGTGCAAAAAAGAAGTTTTTTGGTCTGTTATTCTTATGGTATGTTTTTCAACAAAAAAATAGAATTCTCATTTCCTTAACAGTGTCAGAAATTTTCGTGGGCGAGGAAATGTCGGAAGTTAATGATTTATTAACTTCACAGGCGGAATATTATGTGAACGTGTTTGACTTTTTTGTAACGAAACGTAATAACCTTTTCTGCAATGTCACGTTTTAACTTATGAACGAAAAAGTGGTTTTGATAAGTTGGTTTCAGGGAAAAAAGAAATTTTATGCAGTAGGTATTATTTGAATATTCTTTACCTAAAAAGGAATAAATTGTTTTTCTGTTTTGTTTAGTTATGAAAATTAAGCTTAATTTGTCACACTCCGCGAAAAGCTGAAGAATCTGTAAGTATGGTGTCATTTTTATTTAATTTTCAATCTTTATGCTCCACACAAAACAGATCTTCGGCAATGTACTGTATTCGCACGTTTCACTCCGACACCGGAGCATCTCAGATGTTGACTTAACAATTATTCATTTAATATTTTCATAATATATCATGGAATTCCGAAACGCCTACTTGTATCCAAAGTACTGTTTAGTTTATGTAGTGTACAATAAAAGTATAGTAATTAATTTAATAAATTATGAAAAACTGAACTCATTCAACAACCAATTTATCTTCAGCTATCAGCTATATTATAAGTGGGAGGTCCTGGACTCGATTTACGGTAGATGAAATTTGGGGTAAATAATTTCTGAATTTCCTGCTCGGGTCTGGCAAGAGGTAAAGACCGTATCTGGTTACCACCCTAAAGATAAAGTTTTACCGTCAAACGATTAAGAGTTACGGTACGACGCCGCGTAAACATATGGGCTTAACAATACTGCCATGCCCTTAAACACGTCAGCCCGCTACCATATTAACATCATCAATTACCATGAGGGGTTGCAATCTGAGTCTGAGAGTCTTACTTATAGAATTAAATTAGCTCTACACAGTAGATTACACACACTGATAAGGATGGCAATTAAAATCGGACTGTTATTGGAAACAGTTGTAGGCAGGATAGAGTGCAAACTGTTGCCGACTTACACCTCTATCAATGCTGTTTACTTTGAATATTTGTGCTTACATAAGCGAAATTGAGCTGAGTTGAGAGCTCGATATGGAGACTCTCGAGTTAGTTGTTTAACCGTTCATTTGTTTGGCTGAGTGTATAATCGTACAATCAAAATATAGATTCTTCTCTTTGGAAATCATTAGATTTGGACAACATTATTTCTTGTTTTTTTATATATTATATAAGCGTATAACGATATTGAATTAATATGACCCAATTGGTTTAGTTACAGTAGGCATAAAGCAAGAAGAGGGTGTAAAGAAGAAAAATCGCCTTCCTGTGTTATATGAAAAATATAGGGTAGGCATTGCTTTTGTGCATATATGAAGATCGGTACACAGCACTGCTTGGCGACAGCAATGGCGCTTTGCGGCAGGAATAAGCATGGCTGTGTTCTTATTCTTCTTCTGCTAGTCGACTAGATAGGATCTATTGTGACGTATGGTTGTACGTACGTGTTACTTTGACGGCCGACTGGCGCAGTAGGCAGCGACCCTGATTTCTGAGTCAAAGGCCGTGGGTTCGATTCCCACAACTGGAAAATATTTATGTGATGACCATGAATGATTTTCAGTGTCTGGGTGTTTATCTGTATATGATAAGTATTTATGTATATTATTTATTGAAATATTCATCAGTCATCTTAGTACCCATAACACAACTTACTTTGGGGCTAGATTGCGATGTGTGTATTGTCGTAGTATATTTATTCATTTATTTATTTATTACTTTCCCGCGCGAGCTGAGTTACGAAAAGCCCTGTTTGCGTTGGTGCAGTTCTAAATTGAGTCAGAACTTAGATGACCATAAAGATCCTTAAAATACCGAGGTATGTCCAGCTTTCCAATTGGGTCAAATAAAGATGATCAGATGCTTCGGTTTATTCATTATCGACCGATTGGCGCAGTTTGCAGCGAAAATATTCATCAGGCATCTTAGTACCCATAACGCAAGCTACGCTTACTTTGGGGCTAGATTGCGATGTGTGTATTGTCGTAGTATATTTATTATTATTATTTATTTATTTATTATTACTAACTTGCTAGCCCACTACAAAGCACGGCTCTCCTCTAAGAATGAAAAGGGTTTAGACAGTAGTCCATCACGATGGCCGAGCGCAGATTGGAGAACTTTATGGAGAAACTCTCAAGCAATCAAGTGTATGGTAATGAACAAATATATTGGGAATCGAACTCAGTACCCTCAAATGGCAAGCTAGGCTGTTATCGCTTTTTAATTTAACTTAAATACAACTGATTTCCCGAATTTACTTCCTTCGCTGAACAACGCCACAAGCTTGGGAGATAAATCGGTGTTAAATAAATAAAACGAACCCACCAATATTGCCACGCTCTATTTTCGTAGCAATGCTGAAATAGGTACAGTGAAATTGGAATAAGAAACCGAAAACCGAAAGACATTTAATATTGTTTTTTCGTAATACTCTTGGCAAGAAATATAGGTATTTTAATGAATTATTTATTTTCAGAGTTCCGCTGTCGAATAAAGGATTGAAAAAACGACGTTTGAAAAAGTATTCAAATAAAGAACATCGTTCAACGAACAAACACAATATCAATTCATAAACAGTAGCTTCATCATAATATGCTAATACTTATTTGACGTTGCAAATGGATTGAAAGTTAAACATAATTTGTTAAGGAATGATTTCAACAAATAATGCACATCTCAAATTCAGAAATTTCAGGTCATGTTTTTTGGACGACCTCTCTGTCGCAACGGTGAGCACTATGATATTTAGTTGGAGATAGCCGTTTTGATTTTTGCAGCGGCAATTTGGGAGTTTATAATTTCTGAATTTTCTCTGGTCTGGTCTAGTGCGAGGCTCTGGCCGTGGAAAGTAAGTAAGGGCTAACTTGTAGTGGAATAAAAAATTTCAAAAAAATATATTAATTCCTTCAAGGAATTAATTACATACTATGCATAGCTGTACAAAATTAATTGTTTTTATTGATGTACCCACAATTTGTTTTTTTTTTGTCTTACGATTATTTAGTTATTATCTCTTTGAAACACATAGGTATGAATCCAGTGAT
Organism: Pararge aegeria; assembly: GCF_905163445.1. NCBI lineage: Eukaryota > Metazoa > Arthropoda > Insecta > Lepidoptera > Nymphalidae > Pararge > Pararge aegeria. The sequence continues at coordinate 7,290,307 of NC_053200.1, read as the reverse complement.
TTCTGATTTTGCTTTCCGGTAGTTTTTGGGAGACTCGGATTTTTGACAGAAAGTATACAAAGAGTTCAGAAATGAATTACCTACGGATAAGTGCCCATGACACAGTAATCAAAATAACTAGCAAGCTCTTGATGACTTCATCAAAAGGAGGTCATTCATAAATATAAAATATTTCTACATGGATTGTCGTTGGAATTACAAGAACACTGATAATTAACTCCGTCCGCCCGTAGTTTGAAAATTGGCCTTATTCAAAAAAGAAGAGAAGACATACAGCTTATTTTTCCCTGGACAGCAAGATAAGCGAAGCGGTATGACTAAAACATCTGATTATTATTGTTACATTATATAGGTTGACGGCCGATTGGCGCAGTGGGCAGCGACCCTGCTTTCTGAGTCCAAGGCCGTGGGTTCGATTCCCACAACTGGAAAATGTTTGTGTGATGAACATGATTGTTTTTCAGTGTCTGGGTATTTATCTGTATATTATAAGTATTTATATGTATTATATTCATAAAGATATTCAACAGCTATCTTAGTACCCATAACACAAGCTACGCTTACTTTGGGACTAGATGGTGATGTGTGTATTGTCGTAGTATATTTATTATTATTATTAGTATGCCAACCCTCAAAGAGTCTCGTCTTAAAAATCTCTTTCTTTAATGGGAGAGGAAGCCATTAGGTAGTGATAAAACTTTTCCACAGCGCCGAAGAAAAAGAGAAGTTAATAATATTAATGATGATGGCGATGAAATCTAGTTCTAAACATGATAGATCCTAGACTTTGTACAAGGTAAGAAACTATTTCAGCGTAAAGTATACTTGACCTTATTAAGGACGCCAAGATTTGTGCTTGAATTTAATAGTATTAATAGCTAAAGAGTAATGTTTTCGTTTGTTAGTTTGTTTGAACGCACTAATGTCTGGAACATTGGAAAATCTTTTTAGCATTGATAATAATAATCATGGGCGTACCCAGCTTCTGGTCTTGGGGGAGAGAGATTTTTTTAGGTTCATATCGTCCGGCCTTCTACGATCGATGCTGAAATCTATATTTTTTCATTTTTGTTTGTTTGCCTGTATCTGTATCTGCCATAATTTTTTTAAGAAAGCCCTTACATTTTCTGCGAGATTTCCAGGGGGGCCAGCTGCCCAAGATTTTGAGAGCGAGTGTATGTATATGTACGTGCTTCTGTGTGTGGGCTAGTGCAAAAATAATAACATGAACTATGACGTTTCCAGGCCCTTGTTCTCCTGAAATAAGCCTTCTTGTACATATGATATTACACGCGTAAACTGTACCGCAATTGTTTATGAGAATGATTAACGGGATTGTTCTCTAGATGATAATTTCCATAGAATATCCGGGAACATAAAATTAAAGAGCCCAATATACAAAGTTCAGGGAAGTCATATTATGTGCATTAAACAAACAACTGAAATATCCCATTGTTTTGCTTAACTAGCTTTATTAAATTTTTTACTTCTGATTACTTACTGTCTTAAGTTTTCTGGTAATGCTAGGTGTAAGCACATATAAACTGTTTTTATGCTCTTGTGCATACAAGTTTATAAAGTAAATGAGAATGTAATGGTCATCTGTATCAATATCAACCCAACTGCAGGGCGCGGGTCTCCTTTCAGAAAGAGTTTAGGCTATTGTCTACCACACTGGCTAAAAACGGTTTGGCAAACATCACACGCCTCTGAGATTATATGGAGTTGTCCATATTAGGCCTTAAAATGGACAACTATCAGGTTTCCTAACGATGTTTTCTCGTGATGATGTACTCAGTTTACGACTTGAGTTGTCCCACAGCTACCTGCTGGGTACGGGCTTCCTCTCTCATAGGAAAGACAGTTTGAGAGCATAGACCCCCCAAGCTGCTCCAATGAGGGTTGGTGGACTTTAACGACTATTGTTGTAAGTTAGTGATAATAACAGGAGCAGACGGCTTACCGCTCCGAGGCATGGGGCTTGACACGACAAATTCCTAGCTCTGGTATTGTACACCTATGTCTGATATTTAAAATTCTTTAGCAGAAACAACGCAATACACATACGGGATTCGAACGCAAGAACTCTCGAATCGTAGTTAAACATGAGATCCACTAGACCAGACAATCAACGTCAAAGCATGTTATATTTTTATGCACATAACTCCGTAAAGTTCGAGGTGCGTGCCGGGAATCGAACTCAGTCCTCTTGAAAGAAAACCCCTTAAGCTGAAGTCATAACTAGGCTTTCATCACTTGAGAGTCTAATAAGGATTTTTTTTTAATTTCTTCTGTACTAGTAACGTTTTCCTTGACAAATACATATATAGGCATCTCCATCTCTGAAAATGTTTCATTATGTCATTTTTTTATATGTATTAAAGAAACATTTACTTATGTATATCACTAGACAATTTCCTCGCAATCTTTTTATGACCGCGTTATATAGGTTTTAGTGCATAACTCGGTCATTAAACCCATTTAATACTCGACTTAAACATCTACCCTTGCTTGGGATCGATAAACGTTCCGGATAATAGCTTGTTTTATGCACTTGTTCTACAATCAACATTAAAATCAAAGTCAAAAATTTGTCTTAGTATCGTGATTCCCTCTCGGAGAGTCAAATTAAATCTACTCGATTGTAAAACGGAGGTTCAATAAGGGTACACAATAAAGCAATAAAAATTCCTGTTGCCATTACGAGTACAAAGAGGGGATCCCACTTCAATATAGAATGCATTACAATAGAAGTGATCTATATTTAGGACTTAGCTCCTGTACACGTGGTCCAAGTTTACCTTTGACAATATATATAATACAGCACACTTTTAACAACCGACGCAAAAACGACAATAAGTTTGTGTCGCATGTGACGTGTCTGTCTGTAGCATTTTGAAGAGATTTTGATTCAGTTTTTTTTAGCCACGAAATACATTTTTTTCCACAACTTAACCAATATGGGTAACAAATGAAAGGGCTTAACTTGTAGGATAATATACACTATATTGAAAGTTGTAAGATTTTATTTTAATTTATTTATTATACCTATATCACTTAATATGTGAAAGATGATTTTTTAATTCATTATGGCCAGGACTAATATCCCGATATACAACCAATAACAAGTTTTCAAGTTAAGCATTAGATTTGCTGATACTAAATAATTCTTAAGTAAAGTTAAAGAAAATTAAATAACCTATATATAGTTCAACATATTTCAAAATATTTAAATTTTTTTTATCATCATTGTATCAAATTATATGTGTTATATATATTTTTATTAGATACTTAAAACGATAAAAACCATAGATATATAGGAACGTGTCGAGAAAATGAGCAAGCAGATCACCTGATGTTAAGTGATTACGTCAACCCATGAACATTTAAATCCCCAGAGGACCCACCAATGCTACCCTGGCTTTTAGGGAATTCGTTTCCCGTCCCTTTAAATACCCCAAAACAAAGGTAAGAGATGAGATGAGAGCTGGTTCACTTATTCAAATAGGAAGACGTTTGACGATCTCGTTGGCACAGTGTTGAGCGTTGAAGGTTTTAAGTTGTCGGTCCCGGGTTCTATCCCCAGCAGTGGCAATTGGGGAATTTATAATTTCTTTATTGAAATTTTTTCTCTGATCTGGTCTGGAGGGAAGCTTTACCCCTGGCTAGTCTACCACCCTACGCGAAGCGATTTAGCATTCCGGTACGATGTCGCATGGAAAGATCGATTAGGGTCATGACTTTAATATAACTGCTATATATAAGTATACATAACAATAGATATAAGTATACGTAACATAACATCTTTATATATAAAGATGTTATGTCGGTTTGTGTACGCTTCAAAAACTCAAAAAGTACTGCACCGGTCGAGGTGAAATTTTAGCATGATATATAACGCATCAAGGATTGTTTTTATCTATTTTCTCAACCATTCAATCACAATGTGCCACAGCGAAGCGTGGCAGGGTAAAACTAGTGCTATATAAATACGTGCGAGAGAAATTTGAATTTTGTAACAACGGGTAGTACAAAAATAACAGCTTTCCGAAGAAATTTGATTCTGCAGCGTTACTCTTTAGTACGCCAACGTCCCTTATTACTTGAAACAATTTTACAGAGCGTTCTCTAATAAAAAGTCGATAGAACACACAAAAGGAGATTTCTCTTCAATGCTCTAAGAAATTCTAGTTGCATGATAACTAGGCAACCGATTTTTTATGCCTTCAAATGGAAGGCATTCCGATATTCGATTGAATAATAATTTCTTTTGTAAAAGTTAAGATCATACAATTGAAGAATGAAGGATTTTTAAGATAACATTTTTTTATCCACGTTTCTGATACCTACCGCTAAGATGTGGAACGCTTTCCCGGCAACTGTGTTTCCTGCCACGTATGATTTGAGTACTTTCAAGGCTAGAGTGAATAGGCTTCTTCTAGGCAAGAGTGCTCCAACCTAGACCTCATCATTGCTTTCTAACGGACATGATTGTCGTGAATCGCTGGCCTATCGTCAATAAAAAAAAATCCCCTATATTATATCTCTATCTATCAAAGAAACTCACATACATATATACAAACATCATCGTCATCATTACATGCCCACTATTTACAGGATACGGGCTCTCCTTTCTCAGAATAATAAGGGTTTTAGGCCTTCGTCGCTGGCCAAGCGCGGATTGGTGGACTTCACACGCCTTTGAGCACATTACGGATTACTCAGGCACGCTGGTTTCCTTATCCGTTAAAACATAGTATTTAATTGCATATCATGCATAAAACTGCATGCCGAGGTTCGAATTCAGTCCCCGCGTAAGTGAAGCCGAAGTCCAAACCACAGGGCTATCAACGCTTTTACATACATATTTGGACAGTCATGTAAATAGAACGTAAGTAGGCCAGTATCATTTACCTATATGCCTACGTTCAATAAAGTCGTAACGTCCAGTATTCAATAAAGGATGACATATCGATCTCGATGCAGAGGCAATTTTTCAAGGTATTAGTAACAGAAATGTGTCACACACTACCGCCATGAATAAATGTATAGGCCCATTTGTAATTTTGTATGTTAATAAGTGTGACGGCACAAAGTTCAAAGATACATTCTTTTTTTTCTAATAAAAATAAATAGTTATAAATCTCATATTCCCTGCAAGTGTGTTTGAAAACAGTTTAATAAAAAATATAAAAAGAACGAACAAGTAAATAAAGTTGAAATGTAAGGCTGTCATTACGAAATTATCTAAGCTTACATGTTTTTTCATCGCGCATTAGCGAGCACTGAAGTCTTTGGAGGGACACCGGATTGGATTCAATGCAGGGCTAGTTTGAGAATTAATAAATTATTAATTTTCTTGGTGACTAACACCACCCTACAGTAACAGACGTAATGCCAAGCGAATTAGCGTTCAAATTCGATACTGAGTATACATTATACAATAAACAGGGGCATGGTTGTGGTGTATAATTGTGTAAGAGCTCTTCCATACTTTGGATGAATAATTGCTTAAAGAACGTTGGAAGAGCAAGCTCAATAATTAATTACTTAGGTCAAGAAATCCAACTAAATAAGACAAAGCTCATGGTCGACAAGTTAGTTTTAGTGTGAAATCGCAATTCTTTTAAACAAAACAATACCTTGTTTACTTACCAAGGTCAAAAATATATAAATAAATTAGCGAAAACATATTGAAAATATCATATTATTATTACATTTTCCTAAAATATTCTAACCTTGTCACAGTAGAGATCAATACGTATTGAATTTTCCGTATGCAAATTAAATTTGGTAAACGGCATGTCGTATGCGGTGCGGCAGGTTGGCGCCTCGACTACATATCTTGGTACTTACATAGCTTTGAAGGTCATTAAAATATCCGATATTAAAGGATTAGTTATGCTAGACCGTGGCGGGAACGAGCCGCGCCCCGCACGAGATACGGACGAGAGACGGATATTAAATTTCATGAACATTTTGTAAGACGCGCCAAGTTTTATTGTGGAAGTTGGGCACGGTTGAATCTCCTTCGAAGTTCTCTCTCCGCCACACGGTGTAGCCCATACTCATGATCATCAATAACCCGTATCGCCACGCTCTTTATCACAACGCCGCGCTGGGCAGACTGGTTGCATTAGATTGTAGTAGTTGCACAGAGGATGCTGCTGTCCATTTTCTATCATTTTCCATTAGTCGCCTTGTTTGTTGGCGGGAACGACACGTGCCCAGCACGAGATAAGGACGAGAGACGGATCCTAAACATCACGAACATTTTGTATCTAGCGCCAAGTTTTATTGTAGAAGTTGGGCACGGAATCTCCTTTGAAGCACGGACGCCACACGGTGTAGCCCACACTCATGATCATTAATAGCCCGTAACGCTTTGCTCGTTATCACCACGCCGCGCTGAGCAGACTGGTTGCATTAGGTTGTAGTAGTTGCACAGAGGATGCTGCTGTCCGTTCTCTGTCATTTGCCATTAGTTGCCTTGTACGACACCCGCGGTTAGAGGAGGCGTGAGTACTACGGCATTCTGATTTGCCATCAACAGACGGCACGCTCTGCTGCATGTACTGCTTCATATAAAATGTTCCTAATGTTTAGGATCTGTGTTACGTCCATACCTCGAAAGGGGTACGGCTCTTTCCCGCCACGGTCTAGCATAAATCATCCTTTATCTTAGTCTATTAGGCCTAATTCATATGGTAGACATCGGTGCTTACTGTTGTACACAAATCTCCTAACTAACATCACAGGTCTAAAAATGCTGCTGTTCTTTTCACAATGTTCCCTTATTTATAGTAATTATCAAGCAAGATGTTAAAATTGAAAACCATTGCCTATAAACAGAGCAACACTTCGCAGGGCATGGAAGGACACGTCCTACTAGGCGTAGGTGCTTAGACTCATGAGCCAGTAATTACACCAGCAATCACGCACTTCAGACTGGAACACAGCAATGCTGCTTGGCAGAAATAAGCAAGTCAAGCACTGTCACAAAAAGCTCTTCGTTTACAAATAAAGAAATACACCTTTTTATTAAATATAGTTTAAAGGGTACATACCACGATCATTTTTTTGTGCCGCTTTTTGCCCGCTTTCGTGTTCTATTTGTCGGTTTTTCACGAACTGAGTCAGATTCTGCCCGTGACATAAAACTAGAGATCTCGTACCTACGCAGTCCTGTCGTGACCACGTTCCATGCAACTGGGTCGAAATATTGACAAATCCAAAATTAGTATCTTGGTATATACCCGTTTAACTATATTTAAGAAATGTTGATTAACCACTTAGTTTAAGATCTTTAAGAAATACACCATTTACACAGATAAAATTTGGTAATGATTTGTTTCTTCTTTAACATTTGTAAGTCTAGATGTTTCCTTAGTGCAAGTTATAAAAATGAATACGTAACGTATTTATATAATTCAGAAGCAAAGAAACGTTTCAGCATAAGAGTCCTAGGTCTTAGCTTCGCGCCACGTCGCTATGTGTGAATTGATCCTAAAGTAGTACGGTTTCAATTTAATTAAAAATGTGACCAATTTGCGAATTTTCCCAAATTAAAACCTTTCCCGATCTTAAAGTCCTGCCGACCTGACGACACTCCACGACGAGACGTAAACGAATTTTCTTCGAGGTCCAGATTACTTTCGGTCAAATTAATATTTATCATCTTATCTTATAATATTCTAAAGAGCGTACTTCAATGGTTGATAACAAAAATCCTATATTCTCTCTTACTTCAATTTTACATCTACTTTTTAATTTTTTTAACATATTTTTGTTTTTTTAATTAATGACAAATTTCATCATCATCATCCCTGGCCTATAAATGTATATCTTCCTCTGCTATGAGATCTCTTATAAGAAAAGATTTAGACTGTTGACCCAACATGATTCACCAATGCGTTAGTGATAATAATCAAGACCGGTGGCTTGTCGTGATAATTTAAAAAATTGTAAAGCCCGCAAACCAGCAGTGGATCAGCGTGGTGGGCTTAAGAATAAGAGATTTCCTCTCTTATCTGGCCAGCAAATTATTGGTCTATTTCTGAATATTTCCACCAAAGTCGATTTCGATATTTGAAAGGGAAAATGTCCATTAAAATATCCAATATTGAAGCATCTGTCAACCTTTATAAATGTAATGTAACTACAGAGAAAGTTTTCAGGTAAACAAACGTGACAAGGGCATAAATTCGTTATTTTGTATCGAATGTCATAATTTGACAAGTATACATTAATTTTTACTCCCTCCCTCGTCTCTATTACTAAGACTCAGGTGTCCGTCTGTCTCTCGATCAATCTGTTCATCTGTCTGTCAACGGATTGCTTATTGCTGCTTTAACAGCAAAAATAAAAATAAAAAAGTATTAAAATAAAAGGAAGGGGAGTCCTCATTCAAGAAACGTGCTTATTTGATGTTTTATCTCGCCTACCTAAATTGCGGAAAACATAAGTCACAAAAGAGTTCAATTTTTAACATTTCAGGGACACAATCAAATATTTTCTGAACTTATACTTTTTTTGGTTTGTCACGAAAAACCGACACCCTTAGCTATAGTCAAAAATTTTGTTTTTCAATAAAAGGTTTGACACTGTACATTTTTAATTGTCAAAGTCTGCGGGCTCATTCCGGTGATTTAATTGATTCAATTGTTTCAATTGTACAAACAAATATCTCAAATTTTAATGATGAAACTTGGTTTTCCGATAATGAGATAACTAGATAATGCGTTATAATAAATCTTTCAATGAATTAAATACTTTTTTCTATTGTTAGAGTAGTTTTTTCTACAAACGCAGAATAAGGCAAAACATAACCTTTTTTTTTTAAAGATTTTTATCCTGTTACGCTATATAGTATCACGTCTATCTCGTGTACATAAGTACACACACGTTTTTTTTTTATTCAAATAGGCATATAATATAACATATGTACATAACTACACTTAAAACTAAAGCTACGAGGATTCTAAACTCGCCATTTTAGTAAGGAACCCTGTAAAAAAAACCTGTAAGTTGGACATAGAACTTCCTTCTTTTCTGAAGTTAGTTTAAAAATACAAATCTCACCATAACAAACATCTCTGGTAAGAAATAGCAAATAAGCAACTTTAGAATCAGGTCAAGAGTTTGAGCACTTGAGTCTGCATGTTATTCGAATTTTAGGATTTGTATGGAAAATAGGGTGGCTGTAGGTTTTTAAGGTTTCGTACCCAATGGTTAAAACGGGACTCTATTTCTAAGACTCTGCCGTCTGTCCGTCAGTCACCCGGCTGTATCTCACAAATTTTCACAGATAATGTATTCCTGTTGCCGCTATAACAACAAATACAAAAAAAGAATTAAATTAATATTTAAGGCGGCCCAATGCAACAGACATGATTTTTTTATGACGTTTTTATAGATAATGGTACGGAACGCTTCGTGCGCGAGTTCGACTCGCTTTTAACCGGCTTTTACTTAATCAATACATTAGCGGTGCATGAAATTTCATATGCACGCGAATCCGTCTGTGATAAAGATTCTTTAAGGAATCCCGTAGGAACAGTTTATTTAACCGGGCTTCGAATTAATAGAGATATTTTGATACGATTAGTTTTGCTCTTAAGTTGTGTAAAGGTAATAAATAATTTTAAGCCATGCTGATACGGTCTCCCCGTGCTAAGTGATCTCCAAGGATGCAAGCTATCCTGCGTATATACGTATAATATATAAAATTTCATTATGATCAGTGAACGTTGAGCCAAACATAAATAACAAACAAAAAAAACTGAATGGTACACTTGGACTGCCCTGAGTAATTACTACGGTTTCACCTTATCTATTACACTTTTCATTCCCTAGCACAAAATAGTGCTAAAAATTTATCGTGAGATGTGTAAACTAGGAGCAGCACAAAAATATAGTCAATTGCGCTAGGTTGGGGCGGTGAAGGACTCAGACGATTGCTTATCCCCATCCCTATCCTTATCCCTATCCCTATCTCTACTAATATTATAAATGTCAATATAAGTTTGTTTTTCACGCAAAAACTACTTAACCGATCATCATGAAACTTTGTACACATATTCTTGAAAGTGTTAGAAGTAATATAGGATACTTTTTATCTCGATATTAAGCTCTCATCCCCTCTCCTCCTCTCTCGGTCTATTGCTGGTTAGCTGCATCCAGTTCTTCCCTACTGCCTTTACAATATCATCTGTCCATCGAGCTGGTGGTCGGCCAGCCATAACATTTTACACCATAACTCCGACAAATTATAACCGATTTAAATAATTATTTTTGTACCATAGAGGTTATAATATGTGTTTCATTTTGCACAAACTGTGCTTGAAGATAGAGGACAGAACTCCTCAGCGGACAGCAGCAAACCCCTTATTTAAGGCTTAGCGATACTGAATATTTTAAATTATTTTACATCTACAACTAAATTTAATGCCACATCCAAAATCAAAATCAAACACAGACGAAGTCGCGGGCAACAGCTAGTAAAGTATAAAGTATAAAGTAACCGAAAGATTTTTAAGTGTAACCAAAAGAATGTCAAGATACATCAGCACCGTGTTTATTACGAAAGTGAAAATGTCCTCCTATTTTTATCTCGAAACGTTATATCCGGGTGTTGTTGAAATTAATTGTAAGGTTTCAACATAAGAGTGTGGCAATGTTCCAATTCGACGCCCTGAAACTCGTTGCTACACTCAGGATTTTAGATGCAACCGCCTACGTTTAACCTTTTAAAACTAGTTTGGATTCCTTTAGACCTAAGCCCACCGGCAATTACGACTAACTAAACACTGATCTAGCTATCTGGCTTTCATCAGTGCATCAATAGCAGCATAACTAGTATTAAAATAGTAATGAGTTTTTATTAATGCATATATTCACATTAAATCTTGAATCTAAAGTCTAAAGGAATCAAAACTAGATTTAGGTTAGGTTAGGTTAGAACATGTATATGATAGGTGCCCGGCCGCAGGGCGGGCACTTGGGTTCAGTTCAATCAAAAATTATATATTATTTACTATTATTTATATTTGAATGAGAATGAAAAATAGCAATTATTTTGAATAGTTTTCAGAATGAGACAGACGGGTGTGGTAGGGTAAAATCTCCAATTTAAAGTTCCCTTGTAAAAAAATCATTTTTTTTTTTTTTCTAAGCATCTTCCAGCAACAAATTAGCAACAAATTGACCCTTATTTGCTTGATTGATCAGTCGACATTCAGTGATTCCCACGCTAACTTAATGTAAAGTAAGCGTTATTGCCGATTTTATGCGATCGGTTAGAGCAAAAAAATTAATTTTTTAGCAACAAAAAAGCAACAAATTTCGATGTTTTTTTTTTCAATTTCGCTAATTTTACGTCGCCATTTTTTTAGACTTTGTTTTTCTGTATATTATAAGTATTTATGTGTATTATATTCATAAAAATATTAATCAGCTATCTTAGTACCCATAACACAAGCTACGGCTTACTTTTGGGCTAGATGGCGATGTGTGTATTGTCGTAGTATATTTATTTATATATTTGTAAAAAAAAAACATATGGTCAGACTGATGGTTAGTAAAACGGAGGCCTATAAATGGAGCCTTACTCCGCAGGGCATGCAAGGAACTCTCCTGCAACGTTCCAACCTGAGGCGTAGGTGTTAAGACTCATGTACCTGTAATTACCTAGAATATACTTACGCTATCTATCGTAAAGCTTTACGCTTGAATCTAATTGCTTTTTAACTGACATTCAAATAAGTTTTCACTCTCTTACTTCGACGGATAACGAACGGATTTGAAAAGGAAATAAAAATTCTTTCTTTAATCTCGGAGCCAAGCGGAAACTCGTCGCTTTCAGAGTCTACAGGTTTATTTTCCTCCTTGAAAGACCGAACATCAAAACACGTCTGGTATATCGATATAAATCTCAACATTTTATTTCCGACGAGCTATACAACATATCTCCTATTTCATAATTGTTTTCTTATTTATTGGTGATTTTCCTTATTTTATTTGAAAATGCTTTGAAATCACTGGTTGATATTTAGTTTCGTACGTGATAGCTGCTGATATCTTAGATAGTAAACTAAATTTCATTCCTCATATTGATAAAACCCTTGACTTGGCTAACAGAGCATTAGGTTTTGTGCTTAGATTTTCTAAAAGCTTTAAGTAATATTCTACTGTAATAAGACACTTTGGTTGCTACGTACGTTGTAGATTGGAATATTGCTGCTCAGTCTGGTCACCGTCTACAAAAGCTCACACGAAAAGAATCGAGAGAATACAGAAAAGATTTTTGCGCCAGCTTTCATATCGATATAATAAAACCTTAATAATTATATTGACAGGCTTATTTTTTTCAAGATGCAGATAGGAGGGGATATTGTCTATGATGTTACTGTTTAAACTGTTCAATAACAAGCTGGATTGCTCTGAACTAATTAACAGATTTTCGATCAAAGCTCCGCGTACCAATACACCACGTTATCCTTGCAATTTGTTACATCACAGGCGTTACAGAACCAAATTAGGAAAATTGTCCCCTATACCTCGTATCTCGGATTGCTATAAGTGTGTGATTAAGCTTAATGACTATTAGACATTTTTCATGACAGTTACATTGAATTTAGACGAAAAGTTATAGATATTTGTTCTACTAATTAACCTGACTTACATTTTAGTTTATTAAGTTTAAGTTTAATTTTATTTATTACTTTTAAGACATCAATATTAATTATTTTAATCCGATTTAATTCATTTTTGTTTTGTTTTGTCTCCTAATAATTGAATAAGTTAAATTTTTTATTGTAATTTAGCTTTAAATATTTATACTTTTAAAGGTTTATATTAACTGACTAATAATTAATTGTAAATAATTTATAAGAATGACTTTTTTACATTTAAATGCATGCTGTGATAACCTGTAAATAGTTGAACATTTACTTTGTGACTCATTCAATAAAAAAAGCAAGTTTTAATGTATCTACTGTTGGTTGTCCTTTATAAATAAATAATAAATAAATATATCTCGTTACTGATTGTAAGATTCTTACTGGGAGGATAGACTGTCCAGAGCTTCATAGCAAGTTTTGCCGCTTATCTGCTCCTAGTAATTACTGTCAATTACGTCTGTGTCGCCAACGCAAATGTTTCGCCGTCCCGTTTTGCCGCACAGTGTCCCGCGTTAGATCTCCCGTACCTCGCAGACATACATGCGGACATATTTGCGGATCCTTGGAACACCGTTAAATAAATTCAAATAAAAGTACAAATGAGTTCATACTACGAGACACAGAATACTTTTCATCCCGAAATTCAGCACCGTTTCCTTGGGACAGAGGATTAAAGTTACGATTTGTATGAAATCAAAACAGAGCAACATGAATACTGGGAAACAGTAATGTCACAGTAAATCATTAAAGAAACGACAAGCAAACGTGCGAAACAGCACACACACAGATGCTCATCTTTACAAGGCCCCAGAGCTATAATCGAAGTATTTTAATCGGGTTTACCGTGTCGAAACTAGCGGTCGATCGCGTTACTGTAGGGTAGGTTGCGTGAAGAGAAGATAATTACTTTATCAATCGGATCTAGATTCCATACCGTTTTAGCTTATATATTTACTGTGGCTATGACACTAGATGGCGCTCTTTCAATTCCATATGAATCTCAGTTAACTTCCACGCGATCGAATAAGTAGACGTAGGTAAAAAATCTCGCAATAGGCTGTAGGCACTCTAATCTGTTTGACTGAACAAACGAGTGGAACACATGCGCTTCATACCGATTAAATTGCATTTTCATGTTAAACGTAAAACGATCGACTTTATAAATTACTCGGTCAACTGCTAGGTAAATATTTATGTAGTATGTCTATTCATGCGTTGATTCATGCTTCTCCTTTGTTATAGGAGGTACTAACTGTGAGTAAACTGGCACGCTGCGTTGTGACTGATTCTGATAATTCCCGTTTCCGTGGGAACTTAGGGTACATCATAATCTCAAACACAAACGACCACAGGTCTTTCATTAAGCAAGTTCAACTGCGGATCACGAGATACGGGATGGATCAAAAATTTGTTTTAGGATTCTTAGTAGATATACTCTGAGAGAAAGAGGAAATAAAAATATTGCGACCCTTAATTGCGATTAAATATAGCGCCAAAGCGTGGCTTGTGTTATGGGGTACTAAGATAACTGAGGCGGCCTTATTGCTACATAGCGATCTCTTCCAGTTAACCAATGGCGTAAAACACAGCTCAAGAAGAGAGGTAGGTGGTAAGAGGTATTTATAATACGGCTGTAGGACGTTAAAAGGCTAACAGTGGATTTTAAATTCGAAATAATTTGGTTGCTTAGTCCATCTTTCACATAGCAACATTTACATTCATAACATAAGGGGAGTAGGTATAAACTATACAAATAGTAGGTACACGCAAGTTGAGCCGCGGGCAGAACTAGTTAATCATAAAAAATTACGTTATAATTAAGTTTTGTAGGATCTGTGTATTATTCTCCTTACTCTATTTAGTCTCATAACTTACTCGTACACTAGATTATAAAACTTTTTGGCTTCTAATAAATAAACGATTTTTTAAATCGATATTATATTGAAAACCAATATTCCACGAGTCAAAGGAGAACATAAAAGCCTACGTGAATAACGCTTTATTAAATACGAAAGCTATGAAGAGAAATATTAAACGATGAGTACTTTTATGATTGGCCAAATCAAAATATTCTGCGAAAAAAATGTATTTTATGTAGGTACATTATCCCAAAAGATGTTTTGAATAATTCTCCTAAGGCTGTAAACATTTCGTTTTGTTTACGTTTCCTATTAAATACCTTTACTCAGAATCCCCGCTACAGGGTTCACTTCGTGTAATTTTGGAAGATGATTTCATATTTTACTACAAACCAATGGTTAGTAACGATACACTGCACGGGAATCGAATCGAATCGATGGACTACTTTTTTTTATTCCACTAGAATATAGCACGTGAGTGCTATTTCGCCTAGTGCTAGTGGCGATGCGGTATAGGATGGTAGCCGACTCTCCTGGAATTAAACGCTAAATCGCTTGCAGCACGTCATAGCCACAGCCTCAGCCTCCCAAAAACTTCCCCAGCCGGGAATTGAACCCGGGATCTTTCACTTGTAAGACCTCAGTGCAGTGCCAGGGAGGTCGTCAATAAATACCAGGTGATTGTATTGTCTGCCGTGTTGTATTGGATAGTGTAGCACCGGCTCGACAGTCGCACTTTATCAGACGCGCTCACTCTCGCCTAAGCTCTCGTGTAACTAACGCGGTGATTTCGAGATATTGCGCGTACAATGTATGTTTGTGTATTGATGTGTATGTAATATTATTAAACAAATAGATATGTATATTATATTTTCACTAACACTACAGTGATTATATACGAACTACGATTTTTATGACTCGGAGACCCTGTTTAGTCAATGTTTCCGGATATTATCACTACCCCAGGATGAAAATTATGACAATCCTTTCTAGGTATCCATGCTTATATTATAAAGACCAAGTATTTGTTTTCCATAAACATAAATACCTACTACTGAACCGATTTTAATAATTCTCCCCCATAAAAAAGTACCTAGCACAGGCTATATTTAATTTTAGTTCAGGATGTCAGCCTGTAATAACTAAATTTGTAAACCAAACCAGTAGTTTTACCCGCGTGCGCTGTCGAAATGGCCTGACATACAGATATACTTATCTAATATGTTCTGCAAATATACTGATCTTAAAAGGAAATTTAAAAAAAGCGAACCCATATAACTGTTAGAAATTCACCGTTGGACTAAAGGCATCTTCCAACGGGAGTGTTTGCTCATAATCACTACGATGCGCCGGCGCACGGGTTGGTGAGCGCAGGAGATGTTAGCAGTAGCACAGATTAAGCTGCTGCACAACCTGTTAATGTCACGGTACTTACGGGATGGGTCTGTGAGTGAGGTATATGCCGACATAACAATACGTTACGACGCAAAAAAGCACGGGCAAAAGCGCGGGAAAGAATTAGTTCACTATATTTCAGTTAAAAAACCTGTTTACTAAGAATGTCACATCATCATCAACGTGAAAATTGGTTTTCACGATTTATCACTTTGTGGTTTACGCTAAACTAAACACACATTTGTCCTTATTATGCTTCTAGTTATTAATTGGTTTCATTTGTAATTATCGCATTACATTGATTCGTATTCATTTTTAATAATGAAAATGAGCAGGTTTGCACTTTGCAAGTTCAAATAGTACTCAGTATATAAATTTTAGGGTAGGGTAGGGCGGTGCTTTTGTGCATGTATGAAGTGCACGCCACTGTAGTACTTAGAGCTTTTTGTAACACAGCTCGTCTGGGGAGGTACTATCACCACCACCTTATTTCTGCCGCAAAGCAGCGTTACTGTGTTCCGGTCAGAGGGACGGGGTTGCCGATGGCATCGGCAAATTGCATGCGATGCTCATGCGGAGTCTTGCTCTGTTTATAGCCGATGGTTCAATTATTACTACCTGACTTTAAAAAGAAGCAGGTTCTCAATTATTCAGTAGTATTATTCTATGTTTTTATACTTGCAGATTAAACCAAGAAGTTTAGTTTTCACACTATACTGACAACGTCACTTTAATTATCCCATAAATATGGATAAAAAGTGACGTTGTCAGTATAGTGTGTCGAACAGTTCGTGAAATACCGACAAAAAGAACACGAAAGCGGGTGGTCGGATTCAGCCCGTGACATCTAACTTGACATCTCGTACCTAAACCTACGCAGTCCCGTCGTGACCACGATCGATGCAACTGGGTCGAAATATCGACAAATCCAAAAATATTATCGTTGTATGTACCCGTTAAACTATATTTAAGAAAAGCAGGCGTTACTTTGCGGAAATCCGTGATATATTTTGAAAATTAAGCTTAATTTTCTGTTCTCCGCGAAAAGTAGGAGTTATTCAGTTTGTCGAATGATTGGTACGGCATATATATCATTAGCAATATGCCTCTGTTGTTTCTTTTTACTTATGTTGTCAACCAAACCTGAATTGTAACCTTTTGCATGTACCATGAGATAAATAATATTTAATTCTTTCCTATAATCCTCCTTTGTTAATGGAATGGATAATCATCCTGCTTTTCGCGGAGTATAGCAAATTAAGCTTAATTTTCATAATAGAAAATATATGTATATCATTCAACGATATTTTAATTATACCTAAGTACAGACGAATAGCTTGCATTTGACAGCCGATTGGCGCATTCGGCAGTGACCCTGTTTTCTGAGTCCAAGGCCGTGGGTTCGATTCCCATTTCAAATTATAGAATGTTCGTGTGATGAACATAATTGTTTTCAGTGTCTGAGTATTTATCAGTATATTATAAGTTTTTATGTATACTATTTATAAATTATTCATCCGTTATAGTATTTTATGGGTACTAAACCGATAACACAAGCTACGCTTACTTTGGAGCTAGATGGCGATTTGGTTATTGTTGTAATATATTTATTTATTATTTATTGCTTACAATGAATTCGGTTTTTTATTGTTTAAGGTTATAGCAAATTTAATGTTTTCATCTTTGGAATCTCGCTAAGTAACGCTTGATTAAATCCGAAAGTGTTACCTAACTCGGCTCTATACTTATCTATATTTAATTAATGAGTTACGTCCGGCCGCTCGGAAAGTAGAAAATCCCTAGGAACTCTAAGATTGCTGATACGAGTGGAGATTATTCACTACGTAGTATATGTTATATTGTACAAATTCACTCTACTGATTAGAATCGATAAATTAAATATATTTTAGAAGTGGTTTATGAGTTTATGTTAGATTTTTGTATCGTTTCAACCGATTGATGTCCACTGCTGATCATAAGTCTTTTGTAGGGAGTTCCAAAATCCACGGTTCTGCAACTCGCTTCATGTCGCCCAAAGCTGGGCCCTCTCGCTGGATCCCAAAGTCCATCGGTTCTCTTAATTGTAGAATATACCTACACATATACCTAGGATACACGATCCAGCGAGGTAGGTCCTATTTCGAATAAGAAGGGGAATTGCCGAATCCATCTCGAATGGGCGGCGTTCCGAAAACACCATCTTCTATCTTATCATCCAAAATCCCTCAATATATATTTTTTTATTTTTAATATTTTTTTATTTTAGTATAATAATTTTACACCATCTATTTGTTCTCGCTCTTATTGACCTAATTCTAAGGTTTCCTGGCAGAGATCGCTTTTAAGCGATAAGGCCGCCTTAGAAACTCTCTCTCAGTGTTTCTCTCTCTTCGTCCTTTATTTTCCTAACTGTGTAGTGGTGGACGAATAAAGAGTTTAAATAAAATAAAGCCAGAAGATCCAAGTGCGGAATGTCAGCGATGTGTTACGGCTCTGAAACGTGGTCACTTTCTGGGCCTCATAAGAAGGCTCATAGACACTCTGCTGGCGATTTTTATTTCTTATATTAACTGACGTTGCTGCTATTGCAACTTTAACTGAAATCTTACGTGATGGTAAGTGATGATGTAGTCTAAGATAATAGTGGGCTAACCTATGAGGGGTACGATTGTTAAAATTAAAACCATTACAATAGCTGAAGCTTCCTGGCAGTTCACTGTTCAAAATTTTTGAAAATTTTACCAACAAGGTGGAAATTTGTATAAAAGTCATTTATTTTTATAGCTATATCCATTTAATTTGGTATTTTGTCTATTGCAACGTGATGGTTCTTAGGATGAGAGTTATTGGGAGACAAATTTCTTTAACAGAAGTTATAAGAGGACAAAGTTGCGGGGATCGGCTAATCTAAGACAAAAATAAAAGTAAAACAAATACATTAATCATCAGTCGTTATGTATTTGTGTTAAAATTTTATCTTATTTAATAATCTGGCTTTTATAGTACCCCCAAGCCATGGGTTCCGGCATTTTGCCAATCCTTCCACCCCAATGGCCAACAGAATACAAAAACGAATCGGCTGTACAAAAGCCTTTTATAAAGATATTTAAATTCATCAAAAGGTTTTTGGTTTTTGACATCGTCCGTTATTTAATTAAACATTTTGGCTTGAAGTCTCTTAGCAAAGTTTTGCAATTTTATCGCTTGTCAATAATTTCGTGTTCGAGATCGCTCCGTAATTGAATTTCAATTGTAATAAGTCTACAAAACATTTTGTAAGAAATGAGGGGGTGAAATTTAAATCTAGAATGTAAAAATGGGAGTGAGAGGTTTGTTTATTGATAATGATACAATTCAACTTATACACTGCAGCTTGTTTTTTTAAATATGCATTGACACACAGTACTATTTCGGGAGCAGAGAAAAACGTAGGGCGAATAGTGCCCTACTGTTGCTTTTATAATTCAGTATCTTTTTTACGTGTTATTTTTATATCATGCTAATTATTTGTACAATATATTCTATTACTTCTTATCCGTATGATAATGTTGTTTTTTTTGTTTCCATTTCACTTCAGCTTGTTCCCTCTGGAGGTACTGGAATGATGTACCTACACATTGGCATGTTAAGGTCATAGGTAGGCTTAGAATATGGTGGTGATGGTGTTTTCCTAACCACGGTGGTAAATCTCCAGGGAGATCTTTCAACTACGCAGAAGATATTGTATAGTATATAGTGCACAAGTATGTGCGCAAACACAGGTGCACTCTCTCTTCCCTCTCTAGCCTATCATAGCCCACAGATAATGCTCAGATCAGACGCAGGACCGACAGTTTAACATGCTCTCCGAGGCACGGTTGAATCACCGACAATTTTCAAACACCGGACTGGTACTAAGAATTTATGAATAAATAAAATAAATAAATATACTACGACAATACACGCATCGCCACCTAGCCCCAAAGTAAGCGTAGCTTGTGTTATGGGTATTAAGATGACTGATGAATATTTTTATGAATAATATACAAAAATACTTATAACACACAGACACTGAAAAACATTGTGGAATCGAACCCACGGCCTTGGACTCAGAAAGCAGGGACGCTGCCCACTGCGCCTATCGGCGGTCAATAATATTTATAATAATATTTTTACAAATTCCCGTTATTAAATGACGAACTTAATACACCTACTTAGTGACGTACCTTTTAATTAGGCCACACCACATAATATATACATAATGCCTATGTTTCATTAAATGCATGGATTCAAATGCTATGCCAGATATTGTATATTTGTGTTAAACTCTCTAGTTAATAATGTTCACATATGTGGAAGTTGCAGGTAAATAAACATTTAGAAAACATAAAACAAATAAAATGTTACAGTTTACTACTAGCAATAAACTTTTAGCGCCGCATCGCTTAGTTTTGAACTGGTTTAAAAGTAAAAACAGCTAGCTTCGGCCTCTGAGCGTTCATTCTAAAAGTTACCTAATTTTAGGGTTTTGTTAAAACTACGGCAAAACAAACCGTTATAGCATGACTTTCTCCATCTGTCACCTTATTATAGAGATCATTTTAAATGCTAACAACTTCATAACTTCAAAGAGCAACTACTGAGTTTCTTGATGGCTTCCTCTCGGTACAGTCTGCCTACAGAAGCGGTGATACAGTCACTACAAATAGACATACTTAGTAACGTGTCAAAAGGTTATTACAAATTAAATTATTTAATTAATTTATTTGGAAACTTTTCTTTTGCAGATGGTATGTGCTGCGAGTCTGCTAGTGTGTCAGTGTGCGAATAGTAACAAAATACCCAGCCATTACTATTTTGTTTGTTCACCTAAGCAAGCCTGTATCGTAAATGCCTATTCAAGTTGCGTTTACTTTTTGATTGGTTATAGTCATTTTTTTTTAATAATTATTTAGTGAGTGAGACAGCAAATTAAGTAGGTTTTACTTTTTGTTGCAAATAATATGATGATAATAATAATAGAGTGTCGGGTGGATGAGGAAGGTGGAAAACCGGGAGTGTTAAGACTAAATAGCAGTGGGCGTCGGCAGTCTAAAACGATGATGATGTTTTTTTTTATTTTTCAATATGAAGTCATTGATCGACAATTGTATAACATCCCCTTTAATTAATTTTAAATCAAAATCAAAAGGATATTCGCTTCCGAAAGTAGACCAAAGTAGAACAAACAAGTGTACCTACGACAGCTAAAATATAAGTTCTCCGATAGAACAATTATGTCGCATTTATCAAAGTCAATTATAAAATCGTCAACTAAAATGTCAAGTCAGTTGAGTAGTTGTTTTAGCACTTAAATATCGTATCTACCGACCGACTGAGAAGCAATGCGTTGAATAGAATATATATTTATTTTATTTTATGTATCTATTCACACTCTTTATTTGCACTTAATGAGAATAAAAAAAAGAGAAATAGAAACAACAAGATAGTAGTAAGGTTGTATCACTTCGAATTTTAAAAAGTCGAAAAAAGGTGGATGAAGTTTTTTTTTATTCCTCTACAAGTTAGCGCTGGGCAATTTTACGTTGTGGAAAGTCCCTCTCTCCTAAGACAGAGGCGGTGTGTACCCTTAGCACAATATCTGAACGCTCCAAATCAAATCTGCCTACACTTCTTCAGCTAGCAGCTAGGCTTTTGGCAGAACGTTTATAAAATAAAAATCATGAGGACAGGATTTGCGACTCTAAATCGAGTGACATTAGGCCCATTTTACTTTGACGATGTGGAATTTGAATTGCGAAAATGACCTTTGATACATAGTCATAATTAAAATAGCAAAGCCTGTCCAAGGTTGCGGTTGAGCGATTGGCGAGCAACACATTAATCTGTCGAACTTGTACTAGCTGTCAAATAATGACGTTTGGTCATTCATTCCATCCAGCCATTTAAAATGACAGGTGCCTTCACAAAGCAATGCAGGTTGCAGACCAAGAGCTAAGATAAGTTAGTATAGCTTAGCTCGCTGGCACAGTGACGCAGTTTTTTATATTCTTGTGCAGAGACATACCTTAACTAACTCGTAGCTAAGCTTTTGGTCTGCAACCCGCAAAAACAGTAAGCGAAGTTAAAAGTTCATATAATGTTCATATCATAAACATTTTACAGTTGTGGGAATCGAACCCACGGCCTTGGAGTCAGAAAGCAGGGTCGCTGCCAACTGCGCCAATTGGCCGCCTAAGAAGAATACGAAAATTATCACCACGTCTTCCCGCAGGTGTCGTACGAGGCGACTTAGGAATATACTACCAACTACTACGAACACCAACTCTTACCCAAAGTGATTATGGACAAAACCTGCACTTTGGAAAGGCCTAAATTCCAGCAGTATATATATATATATATATATGTAGGCTATTTATTGATTTGATTCAGCTCACATACGTACGTACGTACACTCCATTAATCTAAGGCTCAAGTGCCTGTAATCACAGCGGCAACCACGCGCCTCAAAAACACAGCATTTCAACAAAGCTGCTTGGTGGTAAAAATAAGTACGGTAGTAGTACTGCAAGAACGAGCTTCGTCACAAGAAGATGTAACTACTGCTACTAAAAAAATATCATCATCATCAACATCATATTAACCCATTACAGTGCAAAGGTCTCTTCCCACTATGAGAACTTGTTAAGGCAGTAGCCGACCACGCTGGCCCATTGCGGATTTGTGCACTCAACACACTTTTGAGAATAACAATAAGAATTTTAAATTTAAATTATTCTCAAGAACTGCATGCAGGTTTCCTTACGACGTTTTCCTGCACCGCTGAAACAAGTGATATTTTAATTGCTCAAAACGCACATAATTCAGAAAAGTTAGAGGTGTGTGCTGGGATTCGAACCCGAGCCCCCCCGAAAGTTAATTCGAAGTCCTACCTACTGGGCTATTCACCAATTCAAGAAAAATAATATAATTACGTTAATGATAACATGCATTACTTTGAATAAAGGACATGATTCAAAATCACTTAGTACTCATGAAATCCTAGAGTTAATCTTTCTTGGTCACTGTTATTTATTAATATAATATGCTTGATGAAAAAAAATAAACAAACGATGCTGTTTAATTTTTTACTCAACATGAGTTTTGCAACAACTTCTCAAAGTCACAGGCAGTTCTACAACTTGTTAATAAAGTTGAGCTTATGCATATATTCACAAATAAACTAATTTCATATGGAGTTATAGTGGCATAAGTATATGAATTGACAAAGAAATACACGTGACGATGTCTGCAATTAATTACTAATTTTGTATACAAATCTTATATCTTTAAACGAGCAATTCTTATTCATTTAAACAACTTTATTGCATAATAAAGGAAACACACACAGGAACACTTACATTAACATAAAATATATGCAAAAGGCGGCCTTATTACTTAAAGCGATCTCTTTCAGGCTACCTTAACTATTGGAATAAGGCAATGAGAGACGGGAATTCTTGAATATATATAATTGGAAGCTCAGAATCGGCTCCAACGATTTTCATGAAATTTAGTATACAGGGGATTTCGGGGGCGATAAATCGATCTAGCTAGGATTTATTTTTAGAAAATGTCATTTTATTCGTTTTCTCCGGTAATAACCGACTTGGTGCAGACGAAGTTGCACGGGTCAGCTAGTGAATATTTATGTAGCATACTTCTGTTGACCGGAATAAAGAAAGAAGATACCAATGTTAGCACGGCAAGTACGGGCAGGTGACAATTATATCCCCGCGGAAAGGTAAAAATGTATCTTCTCCCACAGCTTTATCAACTCTCAGAGCATAAGTTTAAATAATGTCGCAATAATATATGTGGGATAATAAACGGGGGTAAACTTCTCTCCTATTCCATGTCCCCGTGCTTTAGCAGGTGGACACGTTAATTTTATCCCTTGTCAGGAGATATAATCGCGGGATATAATTTTTGGCACCTGCCCGTGATAGCCCTGATGGGTGTTGCCCGTTTTTAGGTGTATATTATAAGATTTTTTTGTATCTTATTCATAAAAATTAGAGTAGAAAATTTAGAGTAACTTCGCTTCCCGGGTATTGACATCTCCCTAGATTACAATGCTCGCGATGCTAGAGAGTTTGCCAAAAAATAATCCTAATAATTTTAAGTATATAAGTCCTAGATAATTTTAAGTATAGATAATAATCTTTACTTGTAAAATAACTGTCTTGTTTTTTGTTTAAACGCGTCAATGTCTGCAACACTCGCATTTAGGTTTTTTCTTTGTTGCATTTAATAGCAAAGTTCTAATGGACGGTTATAGGTTTTCTAACCATTGAATTAAGACCACTCAGGCGCACAAAAGATCCTGGAGGGTCGAAGTGCATCCGCTGAAGCGGGCCTCATTACAAGATAGATAGATAGAAGACCACTCAGAATCCTCATTGAGTCATTATTATATGCAGTGCATTGTTTACAAAGCAGTGAAAACGGCCCGCGCACGTCTCACTTTACACCCGAGGAATGTTGCTAGCTCACAAACTTTTTCCCATTTTCACATTTTATGGTGTAAAATAAATACTGTCATCTGCTAAATGGTATGAAGTGACTTAACGGGTTTTTTGAGAAACCATTCTAAAGTGGAGTGGTTTATAATGCTTCAATATTAGTCGTGTACGCGGTTTCTGTATGTTCTTGAAACCAGAATGAAGTAATAGTGCTATCGGGCGATGCGACGCAGTAGAAAAGTGGCAGAAAAAATTGTACGCGGCCAAAGATAGTTGGTATTCCTTTAATTCTACTAATATTATAAATGCTAAAGTTTGTATGGATGGATGGATGAATGGATGGATGGCTGGATGGATGGATGGATGGATGGATGTTGTTTACTCTTTCACACAAAAACTACTGAACCGATTTGACTGAAATTTAGCTTATACTCTGGATTAACAAATAGTCTGCTTTTTATCCCGGGAAAATATACGGTACCCGCAGGATTCATGAAAAATCAATAAACTGTGTACGAAATAAATAAAATAAAGATTAATCTTTTAGTATCGTACAAAAACATTGCAGGAAAATCTACGCTTTGCTTGCACGTGCGACTTAAGAGGGCTTTCTTGAGGTGAGGTGACACTTATAAGATTATTCTCAAAATAACGAAACGTATTCTACAAACGGCTTGAATTTCTTGATGCTGTAAAATGAGGCATGCACGTGGCGTTGCAATATCTTAGGAATTTTCAATAAAATACTAACTAGTTTCGAGTTATTTCTGCAGTGAAGAAAATTTTATGAAAAAGCATTTTAGTTATCGTATTAAGATTATAATATTTTACAATAGGCTAAAATTTCAATATAAAACCCGCGGAAACACACCGAATTATGTATTAATAATTAATGAAAAAAAAATTGCACAAAAAACAGACCCTATTAAACAAGTAAACAGCAAGAAATACATATTTCCTACTACATATTTACAAGTCGGTGCCAAGTAAAATGTAAAAATTACTAAGTGTAGATATACTTAGCCTACCTAGTAATCTTAGCTTTTGATTAACGATACTGAAAAAATAAAATGTTGCCATATTTATAATGACTTCAGTGCTAGGACTAAATAAAAAGTATTAGAAATATTCTGGGTAACCTTTAGCATGCGAATCAACTAACATTGCGATTTCGATTCTTCCTTTAACGACTACTATTCTTTGTTAGTAGCAGGAGCTCAGACCGATTGATACGAAATTAATTCTTAAACTTCCAAACCGGCCATTTCTGATGCCTGGTGGAAAGAAGTGATGAGGTCGAGGAATGCGCTTGCAAAAAAAAATCTTTTTCACCGACCTTACGAGTACCTTGAAGGTACTAAAGTTACATGTGGCAGGAAACACACAGTGATGGAAGGATTAGGTCGTTTTTTGCATCAGCTTGGTTGTTTTTGTGCGGAAATGCAGCTAGCCTTGTTGGAACCATTTCACGTGAAGTACATATTAATTTAACACTTTTTAGAATTTAACATAAACACTAAAAAGAAAAAAACTGGCAAAATAACATTCATAATCATCATCATCAGCTTGACAACTTTTTGGGTTAACTGAGCTTAATTAACAGCTGCTCTAAACAGTGACTTTGTAAAAAGAAAAATCTAAATTCATTTATTTCACGTGGGCCTAATACAAGCACTTTTGAAACGTCAAGTATGTCTGTTTGTAGTGACTCTACTACCGGTTCACAAAAGCAGATTCTACCGAGAAGAAGCCGGCAAGAAATTCAGCAGTTGCTCTTTTCCAACATTGTTTTACAATTTAACCATCTTTGTTCTACCTTGTGTGAGATGAAAGCGGAGCGGCTTCTTTCCGGGCAACAATGTCATTAAGAAATTCATCAATAGTATAGTAACCTCGATATTAAATGTGTTTTTATACATTCTTTAAACTTAATAATGCTAAATCTAATATTACTTTCGGTAGCATGTTATAAAAGCATATACTCAGCCCCACAATAGTTTCTATAACTATTGATGTGAAAGGCATATACTAATTTCGGCATCGACGGTAGGAAA
Organism: Pararge aegeria; assembly: GCF_905163445.1. Classification (NCBI taxonomy): domain Eukaryota; kingdom Metazoa; phylum Arthropoda; class Insecta; order Lepidoptera; family Nymphalidae; genus Pararge; species Pararge aegeria. The sequence goes on along the minus strand of NC_053200.1, from coordinate 7,263,836 downwards.
GCCGTAGCTTAATTGGTGTAAGTGCTCAGGCCGCGATTGCCCGAGAGATGCATTTTAAATTTATAAAATTGATAATTCGTCCAAGTGTAGGTAAAAACACTAATGAAAATTATAAATATATAAAAGCTATGTGTCATCTCTCGTTTCAAACGTGTCTCATTCTAATATGGACCTTTGTAAAAGTAGATCGAAACTGCAACGTTTCCTACTAGATGACGCTACAGTCGCTATAAGACTGATGTGAATTTATAAAATTGATAATTCCTCCAAGTGTAGGTAAAAACACTAATGAAAATCAATAGATCAATGTTTTGTTTTGCAAAGATTAAATTGTTATATTAGATATTCTTTAAATTTTTCACGGAGATATTCGCGTGATCGAAGTTTGTATATTGATCAGACAGCTCTTTTTTGTAATAAACTTAAATTTACTCTTGTTGAACCACTGGCGTATATTTTTCAGACAGGAAATTTGCCTTCGACCAGGTCTACGCTTGCCCTTTACCTTGCCTTATATAATGAGTTGGAGTAGGTCAATTTCGCCAAAGTGGGTAGGTGGGCTTTAACGACTATCGTCACAATTTAGTGAAAACTGGGACCGATGTATTAACCTGAAAATTCTTTAGAGGATACACAATACCTAACAAATCATCATTTGGCCCGAGAGTGATCCGATAAAAATATCCAAAATCATTTATTTTGAGTGACATTCATATTTTATAAACATTTGCAAAGGTAAAAAAATTGAAGAAAAATATTAGCCTTATAATACTTCGGTTGGAATTTATGATACGATTTTAATTGTACTACAAATTAATTCAACTTAGCTTTTGGTGGAAATGTTGAAATGTATATTGTAGGAATCTGTACTCGTATATGCATAGTTAAGGTTTCCGAGATTCGCGCTCTCGGAGCTTTGTTCTCTATAAAGTGCATTAAAGGAATTATAATTTTACCGAGTCTTAATTACGTACTCAGAGACATGAGTTTCCGTCCCGGACTAATTTCATTTAATTATCTAATAACTGTTGCCCGCGTTCTTCGTCTGCGAACCGTTTGCTTTCCTGGGATAAATAGTATCCGTCCTCTCAACTAATTGTTTGCCAAAAATCAAGTTCACTGGTTGCTGAGTTAGGGCGTAAAGGAAGGACAAACAAACAAAGAAACAAGCACACTTTCTCATTTATAATATTTAATTTTAGTAAGACTAGCTGTTGACCTTGTCGTTAATTACGGTTTTTATGCAAAACCCGTGAAAACCGCTTGTTTTCCTGGGATAAAAAGTAGCCCATGCTACTTTCTGTCCCCTCAACTAACTTTATGCCAAAAATCAAGTTGATTGGTTGCTTAATCGAGGCTTGAAGGAAGGACAAGAAAACTTAATAACACGCTTTCGCATTTGTAATATTAGTGAATGAGTAAGGACTAAAGCACAATGCTTTAAAAAAAGAATTTTAGATGCGGATCGATTTTCTTGGTGATGGTTCTGTTTAATTTTTCAGTATAAGCAGTTTGTGACGCTCTATTTTGAGCCATAGTGCATAAAAATTTCGCAACAACCCTTTATTTTATCGGTATAAAAAGTATCCTATTACCGTCACCAAGATAAATACAAGCTATCTTTACGCAAAATGTCGCTTTAGGTGTGAAACTGTGTAAAGTCTAGTTGGCAAAGGTGAAGGGGAGCGACGGCGTATTTATGTATTCATTATACTCGATACCTTCTGTTCTACAACGTTTCCCTGATGTACGATACTGACTAGATTATTGACAAGCACAAGTCAACAAATATGGCCGCCACGATAGACCGGGGATCAGCTGAGCGTCTTTCATCGATCAGTTTGTGTATTTAAATATGTAATCACCAGTGTTTACTATAAATAATGTTTTACGTACTATTGTGTTTAAATTATAATATTACAGTTTACCTAAGATTAATGCTTTTAGACACTTTTAGAAAACTTTAAAATTAGGTACGCAGTGAGAACCATGTAGCATCAGCTGTATTTACATTGAGTTCGAATGAACGGATCAATATGGGCGCTGAAAAATTTGTTTTTTAAGGTTAATTTTATATGAAAACCGAAATAAAGGTTATTGGAAATCATGATTTTTGTCTTAATCCCCTTTCCAATTTATATAAATTGGAAATATATTAAATACTGCTAAGACTTCCTAACATATATATGTGGTTTCTGCAATGCTACTGACTAACCGAATTACATAAAATCCGGAAGTTTCCAGTAAAGAAAATAAAATTGTAACGACTAATAATAACTTCACGGAATAACCGAACTCTACGCAAAGGTAATCTTTAAAAAATATGTAGGTATAACTATTCAATTTAAAACAGGAATATTTAAAAATGAATAGAATAGTAGAGTGCAAATAGTTTTTTTTTTCACGTACTAAGTGTACACCCTTTTGGCACATTTACCTTTCCAATTCCGTCTTCTATGCACAATTTTACGTGAGAAACGGTAGAGAAAATTCTTGTGGATCGAATACAATAAATTATTCATTACTCTAGAGTTACTTTGAACGGGTGTGCTTTAATCATAGGCCTGGCCCAAGTGGCCGTGGAGAATTTGTAGAGGCGCTTGATATAAGCTAAAAGTTTATAACCAGGTATCCTAACTACTAACTTCCCTGAGATAGTTAACTAGTAAACCAGTTTGTATAAAGTTCGCAAGTAACGAAAATAAAAAATATTTAACAAACCGGTTTTGTTATAAAACAGCGTGCATATGGCCTCGTAGAAAATATTTATTTCTTGCTTATTTCTATAACATATTCAATTGTTTTTTTCTAAAATTTAAATAAAATATATTTTTATTTATAAATATGAAAAAAGCTGATGTCTGATGTTTTGATTTCACCACAATTCTTTCAGTATATATATATATTTAAATTATATATTGTTATATATTTATTTCAATATGTATTTTTAAATTACTAAATAAATAAACAAATAATAACCTCAACGTGAACCCAGCACGAATAAGCAGACTGGTCTAGATTGCCATAATCAGATGATATAATTTATCAAGCACCTGCTCATAATTAGCCACGGCCTCTTAGTTCACTTAATATAGCTCATCGGTAGTCATAACATTATAAGCTTCCTAGAGCAGCCTACACAACCTGGTTCATACATGCATAATATACCTTTAGATCTCATTAGTTTAACAGTGGTTTAGTACTCAGAATATACTTGAGTATTTTAATAATACGCTGCTACTCGTAGTGCTACTAGCTAGCTAAAATCCCGCGAGAATAAAAATTCTAAAATTAAATTAAATATATTTAATTTGGAATCATTAGTTTAGTTACACTTGACGTATTTGTAATCCATTTTATAAGCAATGGCTTGAAAATTGGACTGCAATTTCAACAGTAACTAATTAAGATAAATAATAAATTGTATGACGAATTTGCCACTTCAAATGGGGCCAAAATTTAAGATGTCATTTTATAGGGTCAGCAAGTCCAGTGTGTTAATAATAGGTACCCCTATTATTAACACACTGCGAGAGCAACTAATAACATAGGCTGGCAGCGTTGATGAAATTACGTGATATCTATGCATATATCAACTCAATTTCGGTTTATTATTCTCAAGTTGGAACCTTTGTTTTGAAATGACACGCCCGATCTCCGTTGATGCGCCATTAACGTTTATAAATTCATATTATGAAATTCAGTATACTCTGAAATAATATTATTGCAGAAGTAGACCTATACATACCCTGTTATTTATTTCCTTTTTCTACTAAGAACATAATCGTATTCGTCGATAATCTATAACAGTTCACTGCTGGAGCAAATTCGTCGGGTTGGTGATCGGTAGTAACAGCACGCTGTTGCCTGTTTTTCGTTAGGTATATTCAATTATTCGCATCATACGAAACCAATAGGTGGTAACGACTGTATTATTTCTTTTTATGAATATAATACACATAAATACTTATAATATACAGATAAACCCTTAGACACTGAAAAAAATTCATGTTCCTCACACAAACACTTTTTTCCAGTTGTGGGAATCGAACCTACGGCCTTCGACGCAAAAAGCAGGGTCGCTGCCCACTGCGCCAACCGGCTGTCTATATTCTGATCTGCCGTCACCACACTATAAGAATATAGAATGATTTGTTTTTATAGAAATGGTTTGAGCCCTGCCTTAATTAAAGCCATGCTAATATTATAAATGTGAAAATGCGTTTGTTTGTTTGCTTGTCTTTACTTTGCGCCATAACAAAGCAACCTCGATTTTTTTCATTAAGTTAGTTGAAAGGACACATTTTATCCCAGAAAAACAAACGCCCGGGATTTTTTTAAATGTAATTATCGCAGACGAAAAACGTGGCAAATAACTAGCTAACAATTTTAAAAATCTTCCTCCCCTTGAACTTTGAAAGGCCTATACAGGCTAATTAATGAAAATAGAACCGCGAACCCAGGTAGGAGGCAAATGATAATCCTTATAAAATACTCGTAGATAGAATTTCTAATGATGACTCAAATTACCAAGTGCTATACAAAATTGTACCCCTCACTGGCCACAAAGCCTTTAACGAAGTGAAAACGGTCGCGACGTTAAGAAAATTTCCTTCATTCCCAGGAGAAATCCTTTAGAATTCACCCTGAATTCTTCGGAAATTTGATTTTGCGTTGTACAGATCTCATTTTGTACCACAATGGCATATTTCACACGAAATTAGTAGTATTAGTAGGTACGTAGTTGTAACAGGCCAAACGGAATTAAAAATACACAATATGTTAAAAAAATGTACCTAGGATTTGAATATTTCTTGCCATTTTCTTTTATTGTATCTATTCTCCTTCCTTTTAATTTCTCCCACTGTCTAGGATCCCTTATATACCTAGAGATCTTTTATAGAGATTTCCTTGCCCATATATTTTCTTGTTTGTGGTTGTGTCATTTCTTTTGATAAAAAAAAAACGGATGGGAAGGCGGTCAGATTAAAAGCGGGGCTTAGTAGTAGTCCCGTTAGCACCCTTAGGGTACCGGTCCCAAAAAATTAAGCAGATTCAAATACGCCACCATAGCTACAGGACACGGTGTCACGGATTTAGGCCGTAGTCCACCAAACTGGTCAACTGCGGAATGGTGGACTTAACTCGCGTTTGGGATCTTATGGAAAAGTTTCAGGCAAGTTTGCAGGCCGTGCAGTTTTCCCCACATGTTTCCCTTCACCGTTAAAGCTTGTGTTTAATTACAAAGAACCCACATGTCTTCGGAAAATTAGAATTGCGTCCCGGGGATCGAAGTCGATCCCCACTAAAGTAGAGCCGAAGTCCTGAAAACTAGACTATCACCGCTTTGACCTAACTTATAGGCTTCACAGCTTCATATTGGTACAAAAAAATGTAGAAATCTACCCCTGTTTTCCTTAAGGCATTTAAGTATATTAATTTAACTAAAGATGGCCGCATAGAAACAAAATTCAGTAGACAAGAAGAACTAGTTACGTAGATAATTAGGTAAAGCCGATTTTGGTGTAAACATTGCTTTGCTTAGTCTCTTTGCAAATGTTTAATATTTTTATCAATGTATGCTGTAATGATAAAAGATCGCTCGCACATAATTACCTAAATACCTATTGACTGTGCTTATTGAATCCAAGTTAATTTGAGTTGGAACACCCTGTCAGTCTGTCAGATCCGCTGACCTCTATTATTGCCATTGGAGTAGCAGTAGTCTCTTTATTTTTGTCTTCAATTAATTGACGCCATTTTGGCGCTGTAAGTTTTGAACCTTTAATAAGAGTGTCCTCGGAACTAAAATTTGAATTATTAAGAATATAGTGTTCTTATTATTAGTAGTAAGAACACTATAATATTAGTTCAAGACATAGCTGCTACTACTTTGTTTTTGTTTTCAAGTGATTTACAACATTCTAGTTTTGACGTTGTGATACGAGTGTCCTAGCAACTAAAAATGTAATTATTAAAAACAAGTTGAATATGTAAAATACATATTTTTGTTACAAAGCTAATATTATTTATTCACAACTGCCTCGGGTAAACAGGCATTGAACTAAGAGTTCCTCTACCTAATCACACGGCGCCATTATAAAAACCTAATTTCCACCTAATAACCAACGAAGAATTTAAATAATTTGCCTGAAGAAAAACAAATGACAGTACGCTTATCTAAGTTAGCCCCTGATATGTTATGCGCCTTGAGCGTTTCTCCCTTATAAATAACATGGAAATATACGAAAACATAACTGCTTGAGGGCGCTGATGTAAGCAATTATAAAGGTTCTTCAACTCTATGTACTTACAGCAACATTTTAAAAATAATTTTACCGTGAACTATTAATAAAAAAACACCTTCGTCATTGTTCCAGGAATAACTACGTGATTTACAAATACTAATTGAATTGTTATCAAACAGGTTTAATAATTTGCTTAGGTTAGTTCAGGTATAAAGTAAAAAAAAAACCTTCGACTTTAGTGCATTGTCACCCCTTATTTTCGAATTACTGAAAAATTTCGCAGAGTTAGCTTTATGAAACAGAAGTTTAAAAAACTGAAATATTTAAAAATTGAACCACTGATCGCTCGTTGTTTAATTCCTAATAATTCACTGTTGTATTGAAATGGTGTACTTTTGAGTTTAACAAAAAGTGAAATCATTGATACTAAGTAAATATTGTATAGGCGAAATCTATAAAGTGAAAGCATCACAGTTTAAATAAACATTACTATTTGATAGAATTGAACTTTTGATTTTATAAAATAAACATTAAAATTCACGCGAGCGCTCTGATATTTTCTACAGACACTGAACATAATAATATGCGATAACATTTTATCGTAGTACTACAAACGTATGTTTATCATAACTAACAAACACATAAACCGCCAAATTTCGAATGTTTACACAACAAACACTGAAAAGATAAAAGGCTTTACTTACAGTATGTTTACCTCGAACTGTGTACACAATTTAATAGCACCTTAACTTTTTAGCAAAATGTTTATTTTATTTGCATTTTTAATCCGGAAAATTCTTGTATGTGGTATTTTTTATTTCATTTGATTTCAGCGTAAGTGCGTGGCGGTGCGTCCGTACCGAACGGCGTCCCTACAGTCAACTAGTTTCTAGTCTTACCTACTTTACTACATGACTCGTCTGTAGCCTGTTGCTTCATTCAATTTGAGTGGGAACGAAATATTCTTTATCAGCCGCACTGAATTACTGTTTATATGAAGCTTATTGGAAAGCTAATAGAGTTAGGGTGCATTAATATTAAGCGTCATAGACCCCGTGACAACGCGGTCTGTATAATTCATATAAATTCATAGCTAGGGATCTAGTGGCAATATTTGATTCCATGCTTCATATTATAAATACGTAGAGGCTCTTTTTTGTTCGGCTCAATCAATGTATATCTCAAAAGTATTTGGCACATATGTTGCTTTAACCCTCTAAATGGACTGGGGGTACATTCTATTTAGGCAAAAATACAGAAGAACCGTTTTAGAATCATTTTAAAAATATCCTTTGTTAACCTTAGCAGCTAAACTTGAAGAAATTTGGCACGGAGATAGCTTGAACCGGGGAGACATAGGGGAACAAAAATATAGGTATGTAATTTTAGTACAGCTAACAGCAAAGCTAGACAAAATATTCTATTATATCATGAAACTCATTGTAAGATTTAGTAACGTAACTCCAACTCATCGCACGTGATGATGAAATTGAAATGGTTTGAGGCTAAAAACTTAGCTCTTAACGGAAAAAAAACGAAGAGTATTAAATTCACACTACCGAATGTTAAACAAGTAAAAACCATTGTACAACTTAATAATGAGGAGTTGGATTTGGTGGATACGACAATCTTTTTAGGAATAACTTTAGATGCTAAGCTTCAATGGGGCCCACATATAAATAATTTAGCGAACAGACTTAGTTCTGCAGCATACGCGGTAAAAAAGATTCGTCATATGACAAACATAGAAACTGCTAGGCTTGTTTATTTTAGTTATTTTCACAGCATTATGTCCTATGGCATTTTATTATGGGGTAATTGCTGCTGATATAGATTCTATTTTCGTCCTGCAGAAAAGGGCTGTTCGTGCGATATATAAAATGGGCCCAAGAGAGTCATTAGGGATAAATTCAAGTTAAAATAATGACGGTGCATAGTCAGTACATATATGAAAATTTAATTTATGTCCATAAAAATATATCAAAATTTAAAAAGAAAATGCACTGTAACAATATTAATATTAGAAGCAAAAATAAACGCGTTGTGCAGTTTACTAGGCTACACAAAATTGCAAATTCATTCAAGGGCAATTGTATATTATTTTATAACATATTACCAAATGAAATCTTTGAGTTGTCTCTCAATAAGTTCAAAGTTTATATAAAACGTAAGCTTACAGAAAAATCCTATTATAACATTAAGGATTATTTAAACGATAAAAAAGCTTAATTTAAATTTACTGGAAGATGGTGATAACAAAAAAATAAATTTACCCGGCTAAGTTTGTTGTGGGCTCTTCTTAGACCAGGGCGCGTTTGGAACCCTCGTAGCTTTAGATTTAAGTTGGCGAACGAAGTTATCACCATCCCGTTACAATTATGTAAACAATTATGTATGAACGCTTCATAAGTGCCTGTGATAGGCCTACATGAATAAAGAAATTTTGAATTTGAATTTGAATTTGAAATAAGGTAGATATTTTATCGACGCATGAAAGCGGAATAACCCTTTTTCGTTAGGTTGCGATTTCTATTAGTTAACTCCAACAGTAAACAGCGTTATAGATGTTCGTTCCAAAAGAAAAACAACTTGTGTTGTCTACAGACATAGGGCGATCGCCTAGCGATTAGGCGTTCCGGATTCCGGATTTGGGGTATGGGTAATGTAACTGCCATACCCCTAACAAGTTGCTCCCTAGAGTCTTAGACTGAAGCCTACCCACCAGAAGAAATTTCAGACAAGGGTTAACAAGTAACGCAATAATAAAAAACAAAAGAGTATCGCGCAGCCGCGTTAACGGCCCAACCCATAATACAAAGAAAGGCTTAGAAAATTACGATATAGAGTATACAAACACTACGTCAGACCATGTCGCTGCCTGTCCGTGAAAACCCGTGACCTTTGGTCCCTACTGAAAATCAGCGTTGCAGTATTCCTTGACAGTTACTGCCATGTTGCTGCGGCACAGAGCTGAGTCGGTGACCCGTTGACCACAACGAAGTAACATACTCCTAAATAACTGTATTTTTTTCTTTTTTACTGTTCTCTTGTTGTAGTATCATAGTATGTTGTAATTTATTTATTGTGGTTAATACATATTTATTATTATTATATTGATTTCAGTCGAGGGTTGTAATAACCGTTTGTTAAAATATTATTGAAAACTTATTTGTGGTGCATTACAATAAACCATATGCATAACCATGGCACCGCTGTTATCCAAAGCATTTGATCTTGGGCTCAACTTTAGAGAGTCAAAATGGAATATCAAATCTTTTTATGATGCAATCATAGCACATAAAAAATTAAGACTTTATTTAAATCCATCCGCCTAAAAAAATACCATTACGAATGCAAAAAACTATTCTTGATTAAGTTGTCAGAAAAATGAACAGACCACTTTAAACCCACAGACAAACGCATGACAGACCGTTACCATATCTCAAAATTTATCTCCGTAGACCCTTTTTCATGCGTGTTATATATTTATCACAAAAGTTTCGCAGAATTATCTTTTCAGTGTAGACTATTGTATAGTGTACACCCTTTGATGGACTCATAATTTTCCCGATAAATCCGATTCTATGGTTTTTGGAGTCTTATATGTTTTTCTGTAAGAGACGTGGGAAAAGTACCAACTGTTTTTTTTTTTTTGCTGCCATCTATCAATAATCTAGATCTGCTATTAAAGTCTCAGTTCAACAATAAAGCATTCATCATTGTCAACCCATTACCGGCCCACTTCATGGCCCGGATCTCCTTTCAGAATAATAAGGGCTCAGCATCACCACTGTCCAAGTGTGGTATGTTAGCACCACATGTTTTTGAACACTAAGGAAAACTCTCAGGCACCTGCCTGAGAGTTTTCCTTAGTGTTCAAAAAAAAAAAAGTGTAGGAGAACATCGTGAGGAGCACCTGCTCCTCACGATGTTCTCCTACACCATTAAAGCAAGTGATAATAACTTTGTGACAACATAGCGGTTGTTTTCGCATGTGAATTTGCTGACGAAGCAACGAGCGACCACTGTACCATACCGTTTTTTGTGTGCTTCTTTGTTACCTATGTTTGCCTAAACTACTGCGGCGGTTTTGATGAAATTTGGCACATATAGAATATTTCTAGCCTGTTAAAACGAATTGTTCCCGCAAGCTTAGTAGTGATCGTATATAATCCGCACTTGTGGAAAAACGTGCCGTGCGGTACCTCGTGCAAATAGGACCTAATGTTTAACCTATTAGTAGTAGTCGAGAAGATTCCATTGATTGGCAACACTCGCTACATTAATGATTCGAATTTTAAGTGAGGTGTCATGGGAAACCGGATGGTTGTTTATTTATGAAACTATTTCGTAGAAGTAAAGCTTATTGTGACAGAGCGACCGGAGAAGTCCGACGGCCATGGAATTTCAGACGCCAAGCAGCTTTGTTGAGTTACGGTCTGATGGGTTGTGCCGGTGTAATAACAGGCACGTGAGGTTCTGCTTTTATACAAGCAGCATTCTTATCATCATTAATAGCTCATATGAATCCACTCATCATCAGTAGGTGCCATCTTCATATTGAAGTTCGGAGGTCAGCCGGTGGAAAATCGAACGTTTATGTGCCATCCTCTTCAATTGCGAATAGGTATGTCCGATCCACTCTCTTATATCGCCGAACCACTTCTTCCTCGGTCTCCCAGGTGCTCTTTCCCCGGTAATTTTCCCTTCAAGGATCAACCTTGGAAACTCGAACAGGGATCCTCTCGCAGGTGACCGAAATCGAAACCTTCCTTTGTATTACGGTTGTCATTAGCTCACTGCTGGACTAAAATACTCTTACATCAAGAGGGTTTGCCTATAAACACAACGCTGGGCAGAACGGCAGGCTGATTACGTATCTCGCGACAGCAATGCGACAGGCGTAAATCTTACAATCACTGCTGTCAAACGTCACTTTTGTTTATAAGATACGTAATCACCCTGCGGGTCGCTGATTGAAGTTGAAGGTACTTTTTTTTAAAAGTAATAATTGACGGACCAAGCATTTTGCCTGCCTGAGTGAATGTGGTAGCCTATAAACAGAGTAATACTTGACATGGCATACAAGATACACGTCCTAAAAAGTACCGGCCAGTGTCCATCAATCTGAGGCGTAGGTGTTAAGCCTCATAATTATACCGGCAACCACACCCTTCAGACCGGACTAAAGCAATGCTGCTTGGTAACCGAAATAACCATGACGGTAGTACTTCCTCGGACGAGCTCTGTCACAAAAAACTCTACTACTATTAAAACAGTAAAAGTATAGAACTAGAACAGAGGATGCTGCTATCCATTCTAATTTTTGTTTCCTTAGTCGCCTCGTACGACCCACCGGGATTCAACTTATTTTTAAGCATAATATAGTATATTCTACCGCCTTTTGTATTCTACTCCAGTTTTTGTTTCTCTCTATTCGTCCTTTATTTTCCTAACTGTGTAGTGGTGTACAAATAAAGAGTTTAAATAAATAAATAGATTACTAATTAGTTTACTTGGATGCAGTGCAAGGAGTGTGATAATAATCTGGTTTAAAGCAACCTGTAGGTTTTGAATAGCACTAAAGGTAAAGGTATTATAAACAGACGTGGGCGGTTAATGTTTTCTACATGGCACGTTTTATGTATACGATACAATAAATGGGTCCTTAGTGGACATTATACGTCATACTAACGAGGACGCTGCAATGATTTATTAGTTAGGAAGTAGAGCACGTGGAAACTAGGTAATTAATTTAAACCTGTGGAAATAAACGTTGATTTTTATTAAGACCACCAACATTTGTTATTTATACTTATAAGAGATTCTTGGAAGTGTTAGAAGTAATCCTATATTACTTCTAACACTTCCAAGAATATGTGTACTTTTTTCCCGACATTAAGCTCGGTTCCTTTGGGATAGGGGATGAAAGTGTTTGACGATTTAACATCATAACTCCGACAAATTTTAACCGATTTAAATAATTATTTTTGTACTTTAGAGGTTAAAATATGTGTTTAATTTTGACCAAGCTTTATGTAGATCTAATGAATGTGGTTGGCGATAGAGGACATAACTCCTCAGCGGACAGCAGCAAACCCCTCATTTAAGGCTTAGCGATACTGAATACTTTAATTTTTTTAGAACTACAACTAAATTGAATGCCACATCGAAAAACAAAATCAAACGCAGACGAAGTCGCGGGCAACAGCTAGTAGTATTATATTTTTAAACCCTGACGCAAAAACGACGGTGTCTTTTAAGTATAACATGTCTGTGTCTGTGTGTGTGGGTGTGTGTGTCTGTCTGATGATATCATCTGTGATAAATGCTTTAACATTTATCATATAGATAAAGGCGTTATTTTTTTTAAATTATTCCTGTTTTAAAAGCCTATGTAGTATTTGTACATAAAACCTTTCCACGTAAAAGGCGTTTGAATATTTTAGTATCGAGCCCGCATTTTAATTTTTATTCAAAATAGCGACCACGCATAAAACCTATAGTAAACAAAGGCTGGAATTAATACAAATAATAAACATTATACGGGTGTCAGGTATCTGATATAAAAGCTATCAAAGTAAAACTTTGATGCTGATGCTGGTTTTCGGTTTAACTGAAATCTAAAATTAAAAGCACCAACACAATGAAATATTATTTTTATTTTAATCCTAATCTAGATCAACAGAAGATCAACCTTCAAAGTCAATCTATAATTAGGTATTTTCAGGGTTCATCAATGTTTGTTTTCTTAGGCAAGTCATTCTCATACAGCCTAGGTTTAAAAAATAACGAGTTAGACTTTAATTAACGAAAAATAATGAAAGCAAATATAATCTAAAATAGATTTTATTTAAATTCGATTAAAGGATTTATATGTGGAGTCAATTTGAAGGGAAACATCGTGCGGAAATCTGCAAGACTAAGAGTTCTCCACAATGTTCCCAAAGGCGTGTCAAGTCCACCAATACTCACTGGGTGGGCGTGCTGTAGTTATGGATTGATATGGAGATGATGACGATGATATGAACTCTGATGATGATATGATGGTCTTTCCGAACCGTTGGTAGAGTCACTACAAACATACATACTTGAAGTTTCAAAAGTGTAAGTTTTCAAAACTTATAAAGTAGACCTTGAAATGAATGAATTTTGAATTTTGAATTTGAAAATTATCAATCCCAACTGGACGATCTTTCTATATTGTCATTATTATTATAAGTAACTCATAAGGTGTTAAAATAATTTTCCGTCCTTTCAACTTGATTTTATACCAATGAATAAACAGAAGGTACAACGTCTCTGTCACTATTATTTTATTTTCCTTGTCTTCGCTGTCTTCTCAGGCGCTTTAGGAATTTTATAAAAACAACTTAATACTTTAAGCTAAGTAAGTCTAACATGATGCGCATCCAAAGGGTCCAAAACAAAATTCTTCGGGTAATCACTGATGCTCCCTGGTTCGCACGCAACGACGAGATTCATCAGTATCTCGAAATGCCAACGGTATTTGAGGAAATCGGCAGGTTCTGTAAAAAACACAAAGAACGCCTAGCTAAACACCCCAACCGTCTTGCTAGCTCACTATTAGTAGCTCCACGTATGAAACGCCTAAAACGAGCTGATGTGCTCGACAATTGACGGACGATTGAGCGATGGCTCCCTCGTCTGTAAATGCCAATAACTCACCCAGCACATCTGATTATAGTCTCGCGACTGATTGCAGATTTATAAAATAAAAAAAAAAATTACTGACAATATTAAGATGCTATTTAATATTGCGCTAAAAGTAATCAACAAACTGAAACTTTATATCTATATATAAATCATCTAGCTTTTGGATATGTATACCCATCCAATATTAGTCCGGCAATTATAGCCAACACCGTCTTTGATCTACGGATGTGTTTATATTATGTTATGTTGATAGTACCTAATTAGTTTGGATTACAATTAAATTGTTTTTTTATAACATTTTATTTAATGCGAAACAAATCAGAGGAGATTAGAAGAACTAGAGCAACATATCTCAGTCGTGCAGCTGAAGTGGCAAATAGCTCGGAGAACCGTTGGAAGTTTGGGAGTACTGGGATGGCACCGCACCGGTAAACGCAGTTTTGGGCGGCCCCAAACGAGGTGGACAAACGAAATCAAGTGGGTTCATGGGAGCCGCTAGAAACAAGTGGCCCAGGTCCATGGATTTTAGAACTCCCTGAATGACATATGTCCACCGGTGGACGTCGAACGGTTGAATTGATGATGATGATTTCATGAAGCTTTAAACAAAACTAAAAAGAAAAACTTAAATAATCAGACCCTTTTGGATATGAATATTCAAAATACGTCGTGCAGCCAGTACTGCCGGCGCCGCAGGTTAATCACGTCGTTATTAACATATAATGCGCTACTGTATCCATAAGTTGTTTAAGTCATGCTAATTATTTATTAGATCCGATTGTATTGTAATGATGCCTTTTTCACACCTATCAACAACCTAAGCCGTTGTTAGACCCCACGCCAGCTGCCTAACTAAGTTACTTAGCCGACACGTAGCCAACTACGTGCCAAGTGTGTGTTTTTCTATTTACGTTTACTTATTCGATCCCGTGAAAGTTATCTACGATTTGTATGGAATAGAAAAGCACCCAGAATTGACTAACTAGAGTTAGTCAATTCTGGGAAACAGTGTTGGGTCTAGATAGCGAACTTTGGATTCCATATTAGATACAATATCTATACTAGGCACTCTGGTCGTCTTAATACAAAAGTAATTTATACTGACAGCTGTTAACTATCACAAATTTCGTATGGTGATGGGCCACCGATTAGCAACTGTGGAAAATTTACTTTATTACATAAAGCGAGTAAGGGGCACTGGGACAGAGGACACTGGGCATCCCTAAGATATCGCATGTTGATGAATATGATAATAATTCTTAATTTATTAAATATTTAACAAAAACACTCTAAATTGAGGTCCAATAGCGTCCTTAGGGTTGGTCCCCTCGAGCTTCCGGTCCCAACTCCCGTCCCTAAGATGGTTATAAGCTACCGTCCATCCCGAATAACATACAAACTCCAGTCCGCTTTACGAAGACACTAATCATGACAACCAATGGACATCCATTGGTGTTTGATAGGCAGTTCCAAATACAACGGTCTAGTACCGATTGGGTCCAGCGGCCCCCTGCGACTCGTTTGATATCACCTGTCCACCTCGTTTGGGTTCTACCAACGCTGCGTTTACCTGTGCGAGGTAGATAATACTTAAAAACTATTAAATATTAGGTTTGGGTGTCTTGACGACAGCAATCACCCTCATGTTCCTTTAAAACGGGGTTATTCAATCATAAGACATAATGAATTTTGATTAATAATTCGAAACCTCAGTTGTGCTTTAATAAAACGTAGTAATTTCAAGGGCCTTAAAACTAGGAAGTTGGACCATTTTTTTAGACGGGAGGTAAGATACGGATGAAATTAGTTTCGATTATCTATAACAAAATAGCAACATACCATAACAAGAAGCTACGTAATAAAAAAGACAGGACTGCCGAATATTGCACTATAATTGGATTTCTAGGATTCTTTCTTGCATAAGTACCACAATCCTAATCCGATGTGACACACATACTAACATAAATATATACATAAGTATCATCATCATGCAAGATGGAGTTAAGCCTTCCGAGAATGCACCACCGCACACGATCCTGCACCATTCTTTTCCATACCTATTTAAGGGTATCTATCCAACAAACTTGAGGTAGTCCACGTAAGCGGTCCACCCCAGAATACGTCTGCCTTCGATTCTACGACAAACATGACCTGCCCACTGCCATTTAGCCTGCTTATTGGTATTTCATCATAATCATCATATCAACCCATTACCGGCAAAAAAAGAAACTACAAGCACGGGTGAAGGCAGGGCTCCTCCCACAATGAGGAGGGGTTAAGGCCGTAGTCCACCACGCTTAAATAAATACATAAATAAATATATAACACACATCGCCATTTAGCCCTAAAGTAAGCGTAGCTTGTGTTATAGTTACTAAGATAGCTGTTAAATATTTTTATGAATATAATACACATAAATACTTATAATATACAGATCAACCTCACGGTTACCTAGGTATAAGAAGATTCTGCATGTACTCTTAACCAAAACTAAGAATAGATTTAATTCGCCTTCTTAATTCTGTTTACAATGACCCCGAAATTGACTTATTTTATGGTAATATGAACAGTGTACGTCGCAACTTAATAGATAAACTGTTGCATGCTAGGTAAACTTAACACTTAGTTATAGTTTGCTGCGTTTTTTCTGGGTTCTATCAGGTACCCTTGTTTATATAAGACTTATCTGTGGAAACCTGTTATTAGTTTTAAGTCAACCAATTTGTTAACTATTTAGTATGTACAACTGTTGGTTTTCCAATTTAAGAAAAAATAAAATAAAATAAACACACAGACACTGGAATACAATCATGTTCATCACACAAACATTTTCCTGTTGCGGGAATCGAACCCACAGACTTGGACTCAGAAAGCAGGGTCGCTGCCCTCTGCGCCAGACGGCCGTCTAAAGCCGTCTTTGATAACATTATGGAGAACTCTCAGGCATGCAGCTTTCCTCACGATGTTTTCCTTCACCGTTGAAGCAAGTGCTATTTTAATCATCTAAAATGCACATAACTTACAAAAGTTAGAAGTGCGTGCTGGGATTCGAACTCGGACCCCCGAAAGTGAATTCGAGCTCCTACCCACTGGGCTATCACCGCTACATATCTACTATAAAGTATATATGTATTGTTATTTACATTACATTAAATAAATTAAAACATTAATATCCTTTTTAATTACCGTGAAAAACAGAACGGTTCCAATAGCCTCCTCTTTGTTTGGGTGTCTTTTAAAAAAATAAAGGATTTCTCTGCATTGCAGTGAAGTCAAGTCCGTTGCCATTTCCTTTCTGATAATAGTTATTGAAACAATTTTTAATCCTATTTGCCGATCTTTTGTTAGTACTCGAAGTGGTTCTCAGCGCACTTTTTATATGAACTGTTTCTATCCTACGTAGAGGGGGCATTCTAAGCTTATTCTGATTGCGAAAGCCGATAACTGCTTATAAGCCTACGCTGTGAGAGTTTTAAAATTAATTTTTTTTTTTTCAAGTATTTGATAACAGGATAATTAAGAACGGAATTAATGTACTCAACTTTAAAATACAACTATGAACCAATATTTTTTGGTATAGCTGTGTATTTTTATAAATGCAGATTTCCTCACGTTTTACTTCACCGTTAAAAAAAGCACGTATAGGAGATTTTTTTTTTGCAATGTAACTTTTTTCTGTTACTCGCCATCTTCATTTCCAAGACACATGTCATCGTCACGCGCCATATTTATGTCTAATACATTCAACCAGTGAGTTTGATTATTGTATTTTTTTTTTTAAGTTATTTAAGGTTAACCTCAGTTTTTGATTGTAATTATCAGTGAATGCAAACAATCTTATTAAAACTAGCAATTATTAATTAACACGTCTGTTAATCTACTTAACATCAATTAATTGTAATACTAAAAAAATAAAAAATTATGTCCACTAATACACACACATTTTTTTTTAATGCGTCTTTAGGTACTACATAAAAAGTTAACCTCTAGGTACTTACTCGCGAAATAATGTAGACTTAAATAGGTGGTAGGTTACAGGCAACGCCTACGACTACGGCCACGCTTAGATCCTTATTTAACCTCCGACCAACGAACTCAAATAATATTCAGAGTTCGTTGCCCCCACCGCAAAACGAAGAGTATGTTTAACTTACTGTGTGTAACGTTGCTCCCTAGCGAAAAGACCGAATTCGGTGCGGTTTTTTCAATAAAAATCAAAAGCTTATGTGATTTAGATAGTTTCTCGGTAGAACAGGGACTAAAGACAAACACACTAATGACGTCTCAAAAGGGCAGTAGGCTGCTTGAAATAAATGAATTTTGAATTTCATTTTTGGTATCGTCAAAATATATGACGAATTGCTGCGTCGAAGAAAAAATATTTTCCACTTTTTCACGTTCAATAAATTCTAGACAATGCGCCTCAGCATTTTCCCTGCAATCTCTGCAAAGCATTTAATTCCTTGCCTGTGCTTTCTGATTATTGAAATTTTTAGATGTTCTATTTTATTTATGCTGTTTTTATAATACTAAAATGGGTATTCAGTTATGTGTTTGCATACATCTCCTTGAATTGCCTTTATGTGGGTTGGACAGTATTGGAATTCTTGAGGTATATTTATTAGTGGCTAATATTTTTATTCGAGGAATGAGGGGTCGATTGAACGATTGGTGGTGCAAGGACAGGTTGAAGGAAAAGGGCAAGAGGGCGGGTCACCTACTCGTTGGACAGATACGGTGAAATCGCTGACCCAGACAACTGTGGTGGAATGCTTTCGACACGCTTCCAACCGCCAAAAGTGGAGAAGACTCGCGCGGGAAGCCGTGCAATCCAATTATGCCTAGCGCCATGAAATTCACCTCAGCAGCCACGACCACTCTGCCAAGAGTGCACGACTAAGAAGAAGAATTTTTATTCGTACAAATGTAGTGTCATATTTTCCCACGTAGTTCAGTTTAATAGCTAGGTTTTTTTATTACAATGGGAAAATTAATCAACTTTTATTGTGGTTTCATCACCGTACAGCTTCATTCATATGTAGTTGATAAAATTAAGAAAAAAACAATACCTGATTGTATTCAAAATTCATTTATTTCAAGTAGGTATTATAAGCACTTTTGTAACGTCAAGTCTGTCTGTTTGTAGTGACTCTGCCACCGTAGAGTGGTACTCTACGGTGGTAGAGAGACTACTTCGTATTCAACGAACTTTAAATTCAAATATATATAACTTTAGCTACCTACCTGATACCTTATCATACTTATACCATAATTTGTTTGCATAACTGTTTGTTACCTTTGCTCCATCACATGCATATCTAGCAACTTGGGTAATTTTCATTCCGTAAAAGCATCTGGAAACTGTTCCCCGGGACAGTAAAAAACAGTTTATTTAACATGTTATTTTTTAAATACCCAAACAAGCGCGGTTGGAATAACTGGCAACAGATAATAAATATGATAGAAATACAACGTAAGCGTACAATATTTTTTCCATTGCGGCAGTGGTCTCTCTAATAAATAAAAGAGCATATAGAGCGTCAACCCATCACAGTCCTTTTATGCGAATCGGCAGGTTTCTAACGATTTTTATCGCATTTAAGTTATAATTTTAAATATCCGGGACATGATAAATGAAAACAACGACACCTCAGGGCTAGCATGCGCGTCACGAGTTAAGTATCTCTACCCGTTACTAACTTCTGTAGCGATAGACGAGATAGCGAGTGAACATAATTTTAAGGTGGAGCAATTGCTAGCCCGACTGGTGGTATCTGTGCGACGTCGGATTCTCAATATTAGGCTGAAGTGTTTTGCAAAACACCGATACAATGTCATAAGTAATTTCGGGAGTGTGGTGTGTGTAAAATTGTGGAAGTACCTACAATCAGACAAATAAATCTTTGTGCTTTGTTAATTGCTCGATTAAGCAGTTACAAACACAAACTTAATGGATTCGATCTTACGTTCTAAAACTTCATTTCCTGTTTGTCTTGGGTGCAATTTAAGTTTAGTCGTCAAGAAACAAGATGGCACTTTACAACTGAGACTAAGATCTAATAAACTTCAAATGGCTTCTACAACGATGAACTAAATCGCTAAGCTTACGTACGAAGTTCTTGCTTATTCAATTTGAACTAAGCGTTTATGTTAAGTTACCACAAAATCGTTATAAATCTCTTGTTAATATAATGTACATCTACACACTTATATGAGCATAGAGATTAAATGAGTTATATTTATCCAGTATGAGTTGTAAAAACTAAGTAAGATAGGCTTTTTATAACTCTTACAATGCCTGCCCTTAAGTTTTATATATCTCGTACTGAAGATTCTTATCGTTCTAGGTAATCTACATACCCTGTGCATACCCTCTATGCAAGCCACTGCTTATATATATAGAATATAGATATATATATATATATAATTCATATATATAGATATATTATTTATTTATTTATTGCAAAATCTTGATTGCGCAGTATAGGATAAATTAAGAATAAACTGCATTATACATAAAAAAAAATTGAGGCAAAACGCGACCTTATCACTAAAAGTGTTACCAGGTTACCTAAACGATAGGAATATTATATATTTTTATATAATTTTACTAGCCGTTTATGAGCCTTGTATATTTTATAGTGGTAAATGTATTTTTACTACATTTTCATTCCATTTTCATCTTAAAATAGTACCATTTTTCTCACGATGTTTTTTGTAAAAACAGGATCGCTCTTAATTTTTGTTTTGAAAGTTGTATTATGGAACGTGAGAACACGTCGTCGGTCGTAAGCGTTTTTAATAACCATTGGGGATTAGATAGAAGCACGCGTTACTTTGCGGAATTCCATGATATATTACGAAAATTAAGCTTAATTTGCTATTCTCCTCGAAAGGCAAGAGAATCTGTATGGTGTATATTTTAAAATTTATTTAACCCTTATACTCCACACCAAACAGACCTGTAGTAGTATATCCCTATCCCTATCCCTATCCTTATCCCTATCCCTATCCCTTTCCCTACTAATATTATAAATGTCAATGTAAGTTTGTTTGTTACGCTTTCTCGCAAAAACTACTTAACCGATCCTCATGAAACTTTGTAAACATATTCTTGGAGGTGTTAGAAGTGATAAAGGATACTTTTTATCCCGACATTAAGCTCGGTTCCTTTGGGAGAGGGGATGACAGTGTTTGACGATTTTACACCATAACTTCGACAAATTTAAACCGATTTAAATAATTATTTTTGTACTATACAGGTTATAATATGTGTTTAATTTAGCCCAAACTTTATGTAGATCTGAATGTGGTTGGAGATAGAGGACAGAACTCCTCAGCGGACAGCAGCAAACTCCTCATTAGCGATACTGAATACTTTAATTTTTATTAGAACTACGACTAAATTGAATGCCGCATCAAAAAACAAAATCAAACGCAGACGACGTCGCGGGCAACAGCTATTTATATATTTTATTATGTAAGTGCGTTTTAAGCAATTAAAGGCACTATAACTTGCTTTAACGGTGACGGAAGAACATCGTGAGGAAACTTGTATACCGGAGTGTTCTATCACGGCCTAAACCCTTCTCATCGTGGGAGGGGACCCGTGACCTGTAGTGGGCTGGTAATGGGTTGACATGATGATGATGACGATTCTCTTTCTATTTCGGCCTGTGGGCAGACTTCGGCCGGGGCTAGTTACCACCCCACCGACATAGTCCGGCCAAGCGAATTGGCGCTCAGGTCAATTCACCGCATAGAAACCGATTAGGAGTGTGATGTGGTTCGTAAGTTCGTGTTTCGTAGGATCGCAGTCACAGACAAATTTATAGAGAAATAAAAACAAAACAAACCGTCAGGTTTAAGCACCAGCCTATATAACCTTATGCATGGCTAACTTTTTTTTTTTATAAAATAGCAATAACAGGTAGGTGTTGGTTCCTAGTAATTGACCATTTAGTATAATAATTAAGACGTAGGTATTAATTAATTAAAGCAAATTTAAATATCAAATGGTTATTATACTTAGTTATTATGGCAAATTATTTCGGAAATTATTATCATAATAAAACTTTATTACTAATTGACACATTGAAAGGCAAATAGGTTGACGCGGGGTATGAATAAATTAACCCTGGGTCAGGTGTGTCGACAAGATAAGTGAATAGGTATAGGTGGGTAGTGGGTACATAGTTTAATCGATCCCACTAATGTCATAAATGCGAAAGTTTGGATGGTTGTTTGATACTCAGTCACGCCAGAATGGCTGAAAAGATCTGGATGAAATTGAGCACAGAGTTAGATTAAAGTCTGGAATAGCACATAGGCTACTTTTTTCCGTGAGATCGATTGTTTTGTGTTTTTCACAGAGCAAATCATTAACACGTTTTATGCTTAGTGGTATAGGCTAGTCAACAAGCTATTTTTATTCGATTGATAATGCCGTCTAGAAAAATGAATCGAAATCTTGTATGTATTACGCACAAGAAATATTGCAATTGTTATTTAAAAAATGTTAAAATGAAAATATAGCATTTAGTTTTTTTTGAAAAACTGAAAAACTATTAATATTTAAGGAATTTTGAAAAAATAACCTCAAAGAGAAGAGAAATTTCCAGAAAAAAGGTTCCGGCCTTACGTATTCTATCTTTATTATTTAAAATTTGTATTCAACGTCGAAAATAGATACCTATCCGTGCGGCATTTACCTAAAAAGCGACATCCCATAATCTTTGTTTTCAACAATATTAGAAAGCGCCAACCAGTTAGTGGAAGACTATTCAAGCACGCTTTAATTAATTTTGTACAATTCTCTAGCACGACACCTGTTGGAAAAGCGAAAAACTGTGCCGACATAGTTTAAACTTTTCCAACAGATGTCGTTCTAGTAGTAATACTCTTGGAAGTATAATAAAGTACAATATAGCAATGGCTACAAGATAGTAAAGGTTTATATCAAGAGATGGCGATAGTATGCTTAATATAATTACTACGTATATGTTTCAACATTAAAAACAATTATTAACTTTTTTGTATTCTTAGTTAAATTCAAATCTCATCAGATTATTTTACAAAACATTTTTAATTAAATTTCAATTAAATATTACTTTTTAAATAATCATAGTCTAGCCTAGTCCATCAAAATTATTTTATCTTGTCTATGGTACATCAAAATGGCTGCCTGTAGTCATGTCGTCTCAGGGTTTTATATTCTTTGTTTACTATAAAATTATGTTTCTCGTTTACATTTATTGACTTAAAAGTGCTACAGTAAAATGTTAATGGACATTAAAGACTTGTACAGTGGTTTAGATTTATACAAGTGTGTGATTTGACATAAAACAAGTGATACCAGTCTCACCTTGTAAAGAGAAAATGGGGAACTGTTTTAGTAGCACAGGCGAAAAGGATCCCAAAAACAAAAATGAGCGAGTGAACCCTCACGAGGAGGACCCTCGGCAGTTTCAGACTCCAGTGCCGACACCGCCTCCTGATCCAATAAGATCTACGGTGATCCAAGGCCCAGATACAAGCGAGGCCGTTCCCACCCGAATATTTGTTGCCCTTTATGATTACGATGCTAGAACAGATGAGGACCTTAGTTTTAGAAAGGGAGAGCATTTGGAAATCCTAAACGACACACAGGGAGACTGGTGGCTAGCTAGAAGCAAGAAAACAAAACAAGAAGGTTACATTCCATCGAATTATGTCGCCCGCCTCCAGTCTATAGAGGCCGAACCGTAAGTAGACGAATGTTTTTATGCAATCGTTACAATAGTGAGCGGTTCCTGTCCGATTTCTTTTCCTTCGCATTCTTTAATAGCACAGTAATTTAATTATAAAGCGTTTCTAGGTTATTTTTGTTTGCTTATGTTTAAACTAGGTATTGCACTCAAATTTTAATCACGAAATACTTTACTTACACATAACTCTGTTTCTGAATAAGAGAAAAATCGTATTCCGTTATTTTATTTTTTTTGTTTATCTGTTTAAAACAGAGAGGCATTTGTATATTTTTATAAAAACTATAACTTAACTTAACCATAACATGATCTAAACAGTAAAAAATTCAATCAACTTTTGTTTGAAGATACAAACAGTAATAAATATAAAGTGATTAATTATAAATTAATTTTATAAAACATGTGATAATTATGTCAAATGGAAGTAACCAGCTATGATTCATTGCTTATGAAGTGAAAGCTATAGTTTGCACACATTACAATGCATTAACTCTGATAGAGTGTGAACAAATAGAAAGGTGCACCCAATTTTCCAAAAACTATATATTGTTAGTTACTGTCACTTTCATATCTCAACAATCATCTACCACAATAAAAGGAAATATAAAGGTTTATTTTTGGTCTTACAAATGAATCCATTTAAACTGTCCAATCACCTATTCTGATATATAATATTGCCCTATACTACTTGGTTCAGTGGCATTCAAAAGAATAGACATTAAAACACATTTTAATGCATTAAGGTTCATATACAATTGATGATTTTATTTATTGTTAGGGTTCCTTCAGCAGTCTGGTTTTGATTTCATGTCATACAAGATTGAAATACATTGGTTTTTTTGTATTTGGTCAACTACAAAACTTTATATGTTAATAAAGAGCAATAATATTGCTTTCTGAAAATAGAATCTGCCTTCTGAACTCAAATTCTCACTAACAGAATTGACATTACAAAAAATGTTTATATGTTATAAGAATTAAGGCCTACTTGAAAATACTTTTAGCATACAGTAACCAAAATTCTAAACTTAGTGTGACCCTTTTCTTTTGAGTAATCATTTTGATGACAGAATTGGTATAAGATGTTCAGCTACAATACTGTACGGTACCTGTGGTAACCTTATTTCTTATCCTCTTACTCTTCCTTTACCTTTGGAGTGCATAGATGGTATGCACACTGTATGCAGATGATATAAAATGAAGAAAATCTCCAGTAAGAGTTACAAAAAACCTAAGAATAGGCATTGTAGGAGTTGTAAAAAGCCTAAACTAAGTGTTTATAACTCCTACTGGAGATTTCCTTCATTTTATATCATCTGCATACCCTGTGCATACCTTCTATGCATGCCACTGTCAGCTACACAAACTGTTTAATTTATTATATGTATGGAAGTTCTTGTCTATTTGTAAACAAATATGTCTGAAATAAACTTAAACTCAAAGATATATAATGTTGTATGATTTAGAAGTATCTAAAAAATTTGTCATCCAAGAACTTATTCTTAAATCAGATTCTTCATCAGTTTGTCATTTATGTTTGCTAACCCACATTGTTGGTATCCACAAGGAGTGTAGTAGATTTAAACTCTATATTACTCTTAGGACCTTACACCTATGCCCAGCAGTGATAATTTTTTTATTTCTAGCTTGTCTTATTGTGTTGTGAACACATTGTTTTCATAGTGTAATAATAAATAGTGTGTCTTCAAAAAATAGTTACCATAAGTAGCACAATTATTTCATCTGATTACAGTATCATCATAAAATCCAACTAAAGAGGTTTGATGAAGCACTTGATACAACATTATCGTATATATATATACAAAAGTATGACTAATACTCTTAAATCCTGACCAGTGCATGTTGCCAGTGATAACTTGTGGCTCTGAAACTTGGTTGCTTAATATGGACATTGAGGTCCCAAGACTGTAGATTTTGGAACTCCCTACAAAATACCTAGCTACTAATAGTTTAGCAGTGGTTGTCAATCAGTGTATATGGCAATCTATCTATCTAGCAATCATGGACACTTAAACTATTGTCTATCTTTACATTTGTAAGACAACTCACAAAAAATCTTGTGAGTTCAAAAATCATGGTCATTTATAAAATAGACCATGAGTAACTTACTGCCAATGCTACAGCATATATTAAAAGGGGCTTTGCAGATTTATAATAAGCTAGTACTAATAAAAGAGTCACATAGAGTAAAATCAATTCGAAGAAAAGTCATATCTTGAGACCTTCATTAAATTCTACTCATTATTGTTTTAATTTCATTTTGTTGGTATAGGTAGGTAGGTTGATTGACATTAATTAACTGGATCCAATATAACTCTGTATAAAGATCAATAATTTTTAAATGCTTTCAATCAAAATGTCTTATGTCTACAAACAATGTTTGCTGGTGGTTACTTTATTTAAATGTAATTTAAGTTTTTTTGGTATTTCATCCATTACCTGATTAAAATCAATTTACTTATTGGATTGATTTCAAAACTATAATGCTACAAAAAGTGTTAACTATTCCGCCTGATTCATTTCATTTAACATTATTTTAAATGTCAACTAAATGCTCTACCTTTATCCATGGATAAAGCGCTTTAAGAAATAAATACTTAGGTATAATACGTTTAAATTGCAGACCTATATAGTCAGACGTGTCTACAAAAAATATTACAAGACCAGTTTTAAACCACAATAAAAATAAATGTTTTTTATATTTCTTTAACCTTGTTATGTAGATCAATAGTCTTCTTTGCTGAAACAAATATATTTTTGAGATTCAACTTAGAAAACAAGTATGTCTACATGTTCAAATCAGGAATAAGGAGTTCCGTAGAAGAACCAGCGTTACTAACATTGCTCAACGAGCTGCTAAGCTAAAGTGGCAATACAGCCCATTGCCACACATAGCTTGGAGAACTGATGCATATTGGATTCCAAAAATGCAACCCTAACGTCCATGGGTAAATGCAGCGTTGGTAGGACAAACCAAACCCCCACCACCCTCCCCTTGGTTGACATGATGAACTTATAAAATAGTTGAAAGAATTAATGAAGCTCTGAGAGTTTTCAGATTAAGTGCAAATAATAAATTTTATTATTATATTTCAAATAAATATTTGAAATATAATAAATATAAGATGGACATAAGGAAATACTATTAATATCTTCAGGCTGGCCTAAAAATAATCTATTAGTGAATTTTTTTGTATCATTTTTTCTTATCATTTTTAAGAGGTTGCTTAGAACAGCTTGCAGTTATCCATAATACCTTAAATCCTACGGCAGATTGATGTACTATTTTACTAAAATACCTTGCAGAACTATATAGTATATTATGTTTGTTTTTTTGAATGTAGCTAATCTTGTTTATATGTTTTGAGTTTTCATTATCGACCCATCTACTTAAAAAATATATGTTCGTTTCCTGGATTATTCTTGTATAACTGGTCTGCTTTTTTGTTGTGACCTATTAAGATAGGAATGTGTTGATGTTAATATTTAATTAAGCAGAGTTAAAATAGAGATAAATAAAAACATCCTAAGTATGTAAAGTAGAGAGTTCCAACTCGCCGTCTGGTGGCTGGATAACGTTAATGCTGTCGCCAGCAATGCCGCATACATAGACACCTGCTGAGATAGAGCCTCTCTGGGAGGCCTAGAAGCCCTCGGTCTCCGCACCGTCTTTTTCATAACTTTTACTTGTATATTTGCTTACTTTAAGTACCTTTGTTTATGTTTCACTTACTTACTTAAAAAAAGCCGCCGTTAGCACAAACAATTTATTTTGTTTGAAGTAGTTTTTATACCATTTCGGTGCGTTTCGTGTTTTTTTTCTATTCTATTCCAAAGTTAGTAAGTTAGCCCTTGACTTCAATCTTACATGATGGTAAGTGATGATGCAGTCTAAGATGGTAGCGGGATAACCTATTAGGTTAGGTCAAACACCAGATTGGTAGGTATAATATATATATATAACTACGCCACATCGCACCGGAACACTAAATCGCTTAGTGGGACGTCTTTCGGTAGGTTGGTAACCTCCCACTAGACCAGATCAGAGAAAATTCAGAAATTATAAATTCCCGAAATTGCCCCTCCCGGAAATCGAACCCAGAACTTCTACTTAAATTCACAGCGCTCACCGTTGCGCCAGAGAGGTCGTAATTTGACGTTACCTTTCTGTAACATCCCTGTATTAAAAATAGGAACCGGAATTTGATATCTTTGATATAGGCCGACATCCTCGCGGCAGTTCACAGAGGAAACGAGGTTCAATTCTATTAAGGCCTAGCCGTCCAAGCTCGTCCCAGAAAGCTACCGTTGCCAAGTACCTCCGGGAACGGTGCTCGAAAACCTAAGTAGATTCTGCGTAGTTCTACTACATGGCACCAGCAGCACGTCGGTTTTTCATCTGCATCCTGCAGAGTTAGGATAGTCAAGTTCCGACGAAACTGTCTGTGTAGCCTAATCTTGCTGTAAGGTAAGGGTGGGATTTTTACTGACTTCAGTAGTAACCTACAATCTACATAACCTCGTATACAGTATCGCGACGCTGTCTAGACGATATCGTCATTTACGACGAGATCTAAGGGACAAACTATTGAATCTCGTTAAACTGTGGTTTTTTGGTTGGTAGTTATCACCACGCTACGCTGGGTATACAGGTTGGTTATCGCAGTAGGACAGAGGATGAGGACGCTCCTGTTCGGTCTCCGTCATATTGGCTTAATCCTGCGACACCCTCGGATAGAGGAGGGGTGGTGACAACTGTACTCTGATCTGCCGTCACCACACTATATTGTGGTTTGAGTCTAAGTACTAATGCGTTCTTAAAGGGTCATATATTTTTTTAATAGATATATAGCAGTATACTAGCGGATACGCGCGACTTCGTCCGCGAATGAGTCGTCTTTAAAAAATAGTGGTACATGGTTTCGGACTGTTTTATAGAACTTTAAAGAAACAACAATTGGCGAAACGTTTACCGTTCACGCATCGCACGCATAAGAATCTCTCAAAAAGGATATTTTTGCAGTTTTTGCAACATTTCTCATCAATGTTAGTAGCCATTGGAAGTAGCGTGATGTTATAATAGCCATAATTGTTACTACCAATCCAAAAACTAAATAAAAATCCGTTTTGGACTCAGTATCGATTAAGAAGCATCCCCCGGTCAAAATTTTCAAAATATATAAAAAGTACACAAATCTTCCAGTGACAGTTTTATTATATCGATAGATATAGATATATGTTACAATAATTAAAAACCTCGGATTAGTTACGCAATAGTAATTATGAGCAAACGTTGTCACATGTACACTGTCATATGGCTATACCCGTAAGTTAGAATTCGCAAGCGAAAGTAGGTAGTTCAGACAGCTGACAGATTGTTATTGAAAACAAGTCGAAAACACTTGAGCTTGTTAAAAATAATATATGTAACGAATTAGCTATAAAATCATTCATGTGCACTGTCAAAAATTATACATAGATGACTGTCCGAAACTTTCTCGTTGCATATATAATTTGTATTATTGGGAATTTCGATCGGCACACTATTGAAATTGAAAGCAGTGTTATAGCTTATACAGTGGTTTGTTATATTCCTTGATGCATAAACATAATCAACAGAAATTGAAAGCTCGTGATAAAGGACGTCCTTTATTGATAGACGCATTCCATCTTATAACATTTTATCGATGTAATATATATGTTTATATAATTTTGTGGATGTATATAGAATGTACCATATAAATATGTATATATCTTAATTATACAGTCAGTCATGTGGTAGGTATACACACAGTCATATAGTATATTAAAATTTTTGAAAAGCTTTAATCTTATATCTTAAAACGAGCAATTATTGTACATATATAATAGGAATCTCGAAATCGGCTCCAACGATTTTCATTTAATTTATTATACAGGGGGTTTCGGGGGCGATAAATCGATCTTGCTAGGATTAATTTTTATAAAATGTCATTTTGTTTGTGTTTTCCGGTAATAACCGATTTGGTGCAACGAAGTTGCACGGGTTAGCTAGTGACTATTATATATACAAGCCTGTGAAATTCAAAGGCCTATTTGAACGAAAAATTTAAGATTTTTTATCCTACTACAAGCAGCCCTTGATTGCAATCTAACCTGGTGGTAAGTGGTGATACAGACTATGATGGTAATGGGATAACCTGTTAAGGGTACGGCAGTTATATTAAACCCATACCCCTAATCGATTTCTGCAACGGTTCTTCGAAATCGTTCCGGAACGCCTTATAGCAGGGTGGTAACCAGCCACGGCCGGAGCCTTCCAACAGAACATACTAAATTCAGAAATTATAAAGTATCAAATTGCCCGTGCCTGGGATTGAACCCTTTACCTTCGCTCATAAGACCACAGCGCTCACCATTGCGCCACGGAGGTCAAATGATTTTGATTCAAAATCACAAATCTTTAAAATATAGGGGAATATTCAAATCATGAAGTGTAAATAAATAATCTTTATCGTGACCGCAAAGTATATTTTCCAATTAAGTTATTAAGAAAGATAGCGAATTCGCCGTATTTCAGCTTCATATAATTAATACTACTTCACTTCCTCCTTAGTGTTCGTGCAATCAAACGATATAATTAATTATGTTGAAACTTCAACCATATATAGCGAGAGTTCCAGTTATATTCTACTGGCAACTCAAATCTTCTGCTTACCTTTTTCCTTTATACAAGCAGGGCAGAAAAGCCGTATCTAGCACAACTATTAATATAACTGCAGATTTTAATGTCCGACTATAAATTGTAAATTCAAATTCAAAATGTCTTTATTCTTGTATCACAGGCACTTATGAAGCGGTCATACATATGTTTACATAATTGTAAGGGGATGGTGATAACTTCGTCCGCAAACTTAAACCTAAAGCTACGAGGGTTCCAAACGCGCCCTGGCCTTAGAAGAGCCCACAACAAACAGCCGGGTAAATATAATGCCCGATTTCACTAAAGACAAACAATGCAATGCCTATGTGAGTCACGCCTAATCAAAGAAGATTCCTAGGTATCCCTCCTCACAGTAGCTACCTACATGATGTCCTCCATGACGTATCCGTCAACAGCGATACCTTGGCTTTATCGTCTGGAGTGTGCAAGGATATGACTAGCGTAGCCAAATTTAGTTTTAAAATGTCGATTGCTTAGGCCTAATCTTTTTGTTGTGGCGCTTTGAGTCAAGGTGTTCTAGACGTTATTTTCAAATGTGTTTATATTTGTCAATTACTATTTTGCGTTATGTAGACCTCTGCGCGGCAATTTGGTTCCAATTGGTCCATGATGTTGGAT
Organism: Pararge aegeria; assembly: GCF_905163445.1. Classification (NCBI taxonomy): domain Eukaryota; kingdom Metazoa; phylum Arthropoda; class Insecta; order Lepidoptera; family Nymphalidae; genus Pararge; species Pararge aegeria. The sequence goes on along the minus strand of NC_053200.1, from coordinate 7,232,823 downwards.
TGCGTTTTAGGACATCCTTAAAGCGCAAGTACTGACCACTAGACTTTCGTTTACCATTACTGAGCTCAGAGTAAATTACTGGTTTTGGTAGCCGGGTGTCATCAATGTGCGCCAAATGTCTACACCATCTGAGTTGACCTTTAGAGTCGCAAGTAGATATACAGCCGAAGTCTCCCGCACCAGCAAAGAAAATTCTATAAATATTAATTCAGTCGCTCACCACTGAACAAAAGGTCGACAAAGGCGACCTGCGTCCTTACGTGGAGACCAAAGAACCTACTACCGCTGTGTGTGAGTGTGAGAATCCCAACCATATATCTATCTCCAGAAACAGTGAAAGTACATAACCGAGGGAATATAAAAGAACCAACGAAACTGACAACTGTGCACACTTTGTCAAGATTGTTAATAGCTGTTATTCGCCAAATGCACTTCCTCTTCTCGTAAGTAATTTAGCTGGCGCCGTACGTTATAACTGCAGAATATTCTCATGAATATTTTAGCATTCTTCAGATAGTTTTAAACATGTGATGATAATATTACTATTGCCTAAGATAGTGCTTTATTTATATTTAGAACGCAAAACATTCTTTTGAGTTTTAGTATGGGTGGTCAAACAAGGTACAAGGGACAAGCTTAATTTGATAGGCAAGCAGAATTAATACATTTTATGTATTCGTCTAGATACAGATAAATTCGTCTTTTTGTAATGACCAGCTTTGAAACAACTAGACCTATTTTAACGGGACTTTAACTACGATCGAATATCTACAATCTTCCCCAAAAGAGGTCAAACGAGCTGACTGACGACTGCATAGTTTGAAACAAAATATCTCTAAAAGCGTATTACTTAAATAACCCTTATCAAGGTTGTATAATAGTGTATTGCATATTATGTATGGCAAAATTTTACGTCCTACAAATTGTACGTGGATCAAGTAGTCGTCAACCGTTATTTAAAAATAATATAAAACTTAGTTACAATTATCCATTATTGTAGACACTTATTTTCTACTTAGTATGTATTATAAAAGTTTTAATTTTAGTTTTTAGTATAGGCAAGACAGGGTTAAGTTAAATACTTTTGCTTATAAATCTTCTATGAAATTGGTATTTATCTGCAACAGTATAAAAAAACAAAACATTATAACTCAGAATTTTTTTTTGTCGGTTACGCCTAGTCGGCGTTTTAAGGCTCCATATTGGCTATCTCATAACTATTACAGTCTATAGAAATAATAAGATAACATTTTCCTGAATTCAAAATCTCAATTATATTTTAATTGGATTTCAAATGAAGCAATTCATAAAAGCATTCAGTGCATGCATTCTCAATGGTATTCGTCCGAAGGTTTTTGGGTCATTCGGTCAAAACACGAATTCAAGGGTCGTCGAAGTTTTGATTATGATAAATGAAATTCTTCGTAAGGTTTTGTTGGTTGATAAATAAAATGTTGTTGGTAGGTATTTGTGGTGCTTGTTTTCGATTTGTCTTCAAAAATCCGTACCGCATAATTAAAATACAAAATCTTTAAAGTATTACTTGTTCATCATAGTCAGTCTTTTATTTTCGTAACCCATTTTCTCAGAAACCATGTATGATGTATGATGTGTTAACATTAGTTTCATTCTGCATAAAAAGGTAGTTCCTAATTTTCTAAAACTACAATTAAATCGTATTTCATAGTGCTTTCGGTAAATAAAATACGAAATCCTTAAGGATCACTTTGTTAGCCATAAGTTTGTAGAATCGTCTCTGTTTCAAAATCTTTTTCTAAATTATACCTCTAAAAAGGTATACCTAATTTTGTTCAGAAATGTACAGAATGAAATAAGAGGTATAATTTTAAAATTAAAATCAAAAATCATTAGCCTCTACTCAAAAAATCAAGTTTCTAGTTTTACATATTAAAACTAAACGGACCCGATGTGCGTTCAGAGTATCAAAAAAAATAAAGGGTATTTCCTGGTATTAAAATACGGAATCCTTAAAGGATCAATTGGTTCACCATCAGTCTGTCCGCCGTCTTTGTTTCAATACCCTTTTCTCAGAAACGAGTTATGATATCATTTTCAAATATAAATAATATTTTATTTCATAAACCTCAACCTGCATTTAAAATCAAGTATGTATGTAGTTTATAGGGCCAACCAATAAATACACCTTCGTATTCTTAACTTTAGTAGGGATTCTATCATTTTAATACAATAATCTTGACGGGAGGCTTACTACCGTTTAAATTGACAGATTCTATCGATATAAGGATTTAAAATGTGAAACAAAACGACAACATTATAAAACAAGTTTTTTAAGCGGTGGTAGGAAGGGGGCCAGTTTTCTATACCTACAGTAAAAACTTTTTTTTTTCAATGAGTACGCACATTTGGCCCTCTCAGGGCGTTAACCGGGCTAGGTTGTGGACTGTGACCTGAATAAAAATAAAGGTGTTTAATATTTTACTATAGAGTCTGGCTTGCCTTATGTCAGCCATTTTATTTTTAAATTTGCGGTCACGCATAAAACCAGCACTAATCAATAGGCATCAGTAAAGTGTCAGGTTTTCGAGATTTACGTTTTACTGATGGTCTCCGGTAAAAAAACATTGAACTTAGATAAACATACGAATTGGCTCTGAACTGTTTATGGTAATTCAATTCTAGATTCTCAAGAGAGCAACCCAAAATGCTTTGGCAATGGATTGGCTTTGGGTTAATTTATTTTATTCTGAGCTTTTAGGTAGTACTCAAGAGAATAACCGAAAATGCTATCTGAATTGAGTTAATTTTTGCTCTTTTGAGTTTAGGAATTTCTGATTGTTTTTGAGTACTCTCTCTTAAGGTTGAAACGAGAAACAACAATTTAGAGCCAATATAGACCATGAAAGCTAGTTTGGCCGTTGAAACAATGCGTTAATGAAATTATCGCTATCGCTTGATCGAAAACTAACTTTGAAATGGCGTTGAATTTTCTATAAGAATATTTGACCTACTAACGAATAATTGACATTAAAAACTTCATTATGCCAGCTTCCATTAAATGTTATTGAAATAATAAGTTTTTTTTTTTTTTTTCAAATCCATACTTCGCTGTTACAAGATTATATCCAAAGTTTATTAGTTTGTTTTGTATGATCAGCTGACAAATGTCAGGAACGCACTCTCCGAACGGCCTTACCTGAATTTTTGTGTCGAGGAATTCTGAATACCACTCCGGAGTGAGGAAATTGTCAATGTCCCCGCGCTTCGGGTCGCATAGTAAGCCATCGTCGGTCCTGCTTTTTTTTCACTTACATTTAAAAATAATCGCCAAAGCCCGCAAATTCGCTTTGGAGAAGCGTGGTGGGTTTATCCTCTGAATCTTAAATGTTTCAGCAGCTATCAATATCTTTACGATGATGATGATGATGCCGTGTTGATGATAAATAATCTGTTTCAAAGCGGAAAGAACTTGAAACGAATTCGTCATTTTCTGTTCGTCATCTGAATTTACTTTAACAAGGCCTTTCCTTTATTTTACCATGCAAAAAAGAAGAATAGTCTTCCCGCACATAGTTATTGGACATGTAATCGAACCGTGACAATATCTGTCCTTCTTGCCACAAAAAATAATCGCACCAACTATTTGCAGAACAATAAAGCTTATCTTCGGAACACTTGAAATGTGGCGACAAAGAGATTTGCCCTCGCATAATAATTAAAACTACCGTGTTCCGCGCTTCCACGGTGGCCGTGCAAACAAGGTCAGCAAACAAAATAATGGATACTGTTCATCTCCGCATTTTAAACAGTTTAAAATGATAAGCGATTATAACGTAGTGGTTTACACTTCGGGTCGCACAAAATCGATCCCCAGCGCCTGTAAAATTTCAGAGTTATGTGCGTTTTAAGCGATTAAATCTCATTTCTTAAATGTAGTTCAACGGGCACATACCACGATAATGTTTTGGATTTGTCGATATTTCGACCCAGTTCCATGGATCTTGGTCACGACGGGACTGGGTCCATGCAACTGGGTCGAACTGTCGATATTTCGTATCGACAAATCCAAAATATTATCGTGGTATGTACCCGTTGAACCATATTTAAGAAATGTTGATTAACCACGAAAATCTTAGTTTAAAATCTTTAATTAAATCTCACTTGCTTAAATGGTAAAGGAAAACATCGTATCAACACCTTTATAACTGAGAGTTTTCTCTAATGTTCTCAAAGGCTTCTACGGCCTTAACTCTTTTCATTGTGAAAGGGGTAACCCCCCCTATGCCTTGGGTGTCTTATGGGCTAGTGGTCTCTTACTTAATGGATTAATAATACTGATGATGATGATAAAAATGATAGTTGTTTATTGGTCTGCTAGATATTGTTTTAGGCTAAATAGTACAATAGGAAACCAAAAAACAGGTGTTAAAAAATAAAAACATATTCTCGAACCCTGTAGTTGATTGGAATGTGTACTTACAAGTATTTTCGATTAAATTAAAATGAATTAAATATAGTGCTTAAAACCTTATCAGTGTATGAAACAAGAATGTTTCATAATAACAGGTAATAAATTGAAACCACAGATAATTTGTATCGAAATGCACTAATGCATTAAATTGTCATCTATGAATTAATTTTATCTCTCACAAATAGATTGAATGTTAACATTTTAAACTTTTTACTCGGATAAGATTTCGTAATTTTTCGTATTATATAACGGCTCTTTTATTCAACTATGGCTCGCGAGGACCTGGGTTCGATTTCTGGGTTGAGCTGAATACGTATTTAGGTTCAGTTTACATAAATATCAGCTCGGAGTAAGAGCTCGAAGTTCTAAAATTGGTCGTGTCCTATCCCCGTGCCTCGCAGAGCACGCTCAGCCGTCTTTTCTGGTTATTATTATTAGCATGATAATAATCGTTAAGGCCCCGGGCCCACCAACCCGTCCTCGTTTGTTTTCATTCCTTCAAAATCGCTCGAAAGTACCGTTCGTTATCCCGAGCCAAGTCGCAATCTCAATGCAAAATTTCAAAAAAAAATCGTCGATTTAGCTGTTAAGCAGCGCATCGTTAACCAAAAGGTTGGGTTTTAATTCTGCAAAACCTAATTTAAAAGTATGTAGATAGACAACATCAGAAGTAGACTAGGATCGCGAGTGCTGCCCGAAAAAATAGAAGTATAAAACTGATGGCCAACATTCACTAGTTGAGAGAGACCTAAAGAAGAAGATAGACTAGCTGTTCTTCGATCGCGTTTATTGCGGTCCAGAGATAAAAACTAACCTATGTTATTCACCGTCCTTACAACTAACTCTATGAGAAATAGTCGACCAACCAGTCGACTTGATGACTGGTTGGTTAGTTAGGGTGGTTAGTAAGGTTGTCCTTACTAACCACCCTAATTAACAAACACACTTACGCATTTATAATATAAGTATCTATATAATATGTTAGAAACAATCAATTCATAGAGTTTACTTAAATTATGGTTGCCTTCGCCGTTAAAGCAAGTAAAAATCATCATCATCATCACACAAAACCAGTACCGGCCCACTACAGAGCACGGGTCTCGTCCCACAATGTTTGTGGTTAAGGCCGTAGTCCACCACGCTGGCCCAGTGCGGATTGGTGGACTCCACACACCTTTCAGAACGTTATTAGAACTCTCAGGCATGCCGGTTTCCTCACGATGTTTTCAGACACCGTTGAAGCACGTGATATTTTTATTACTTAAACGCACATAACTTAGATAAGAGAGGTGCGTGCTGGGATTCGAACTTCGGCCCCCAATAGTGAATTCGAGCTCCTACCCAATGCGTTGTCGCCACTGCAAGTAAGTAAGTAATACTCAAGCAAGTAGCATTTAATTGCTAAATAGCATAACATGCATAACGCGTAAGAGTTGGAGGTACGAGCCGTTGATCGAAACCGGTCGCCCCGAAAAGCCGAAGTTTTAACTACTACGCTGCCTCAACGGTTGGTTAGGTGTAAAAGTAATATCAGTTGTGAAAACTAACACCAGCTGCTCTCTGCAAAATCGATGTGCTTACAAGGAAACAGTTCCTAGACAAACAGGCAAATTGTAAGGCAAATATTAAAATGGCGATGTTCCCACACTTTGTATGTAGCTTACGTGCCGCCTGGATACTTAACTAATAGCTATTCCTGCTGCAGCTTACTTAACGGTGTGTTTGATGACTTGAATAAAACCCATGCCAATAGCAAACATCTTATGGATCTCAAACATTGGAGAAACATTCGGTTAAGCACGAGGTGCTAAGCCACCATTCATTGGCTTTTCCTGTTAGTTAATTTAGTATCTATTGTTACATTCATCATCTGTTCGGGCCACTGCGTGCACCGAACACTGCACCGTCAGCAGTTTACGCAATCGTCGAGCCTCGTGGCCATAACTAGGACAGTGCATTTCGGGCTGCCACTCGACGCGTACTCATTATCAATATCATAGGAAATACAGTACATTTATCAATCTCTAGCAATCTCTATCATTTATCATCACACCACAAAGGACTACATCCCACATCATCATTCATCATTAACATCATCCTATCCCATAAATTGTTAAGGTGAGGAATTAACCCTTAATTAAAACAGCAGTCTGCTGAGGTGTTCTGTTCCTCTTAACTCGAATAATAGTCATCATATCTACATAAAATTTAGGCAAAATTAAACTGATAATACAACCTTTCCAGTGCAAAAAGAATTATTAAAATTTGTCCCCTTTTGACGGAGTTATAGTGTGAAATCTTTATTAATGTGTCGTGCGGTGAAGGCAGATCAGAATACTGATCACCACCCCTCTTCTTCCCGCGGGTGTCGTACGAGGCGACTAAGGGAATATAACGGAGAGCGATACAGCGGGCAGCAGGGTCCTCTGTGCAACTCAGGGTCGAGAACGGTCTGACGGAGACTAGTAGTCACGTCATCACCTCTACTTACGACCCTGGAAAGACAAGAAGAGACAAGGTGTTGCCTTACCTCAAAGTGACGTACCTACAGGAAATCGGGAATCATAAATCTTCCCGGGACGAGCTATAAGCGTTGTGCAAGGGAGGCAGGTGCGTTCCTAGGAGATCTCAGAGCCTCCCATTATGTACTGAGGCTGGCAACCGAGGGGGTTTTAGTGGGTAGAAATCCCACATAACACAAATTCTCCCACAGAGAATTGGGTATCTTTTAAGAAGATTTCCCCCCGGTCAACAAAAAAAAAAAAAGGGTACTTTGTGCAACTACTACCATCTACTGCGATCACTAACCCGCCCGCCCAATGTGGTGATTATGGGCATATCCTCCAGTCGGGTGAGGCTTTTAGTCCAGTAATAGGTTGTTGATGATGATGATGATGATTATGATGATGGTGTGATGATGGTGTTATAAATGTCTAGCCTCTCTCTCTCAAGTGAACTGGGACAAATAGCACCCAAATTAACAAATATTATCAAAATTAAGCTTAATTTGCTATACTCCGCGAAAAGCAGGAGAATCTGTGTGGTGTAATTTATAATTTCTTCAATCCATATACTCCACACCAAACAGATCCTCGGCAATATACCCTCTACGCACGTTTCGCTCCGAAACCGTAGCATCCTCAGGAGATGTTGATTTTACAATGAATAATTGTTAAGTGAAGTGTTCTATCCAATATCCAACAAATAGCACTCTATAATTCTCTAAATGAATTTTCAAAATATCTTCAACGCACACCATTTGACCTCACAGTTACATTATAAGTATTGATTAAGGTGTCTTTATGGAAGAGTGAGGTTAAGAGCATGACTAGATCCAAAAAGGAGTGTAATATTTTTAAGGTGGCTCGTCTTTACATGTAGGGTGATAACAAGCCATGGCCGAAGCCTCCAACAAGACCAGACCAGTGAAAATTGAGAAATTTTAAATACCAAATTGTCTTCGGGAATCGAACCCGAGCCCTGCCACTCTTAAGAACACTGCGCTAGGGAAGTGGTGCTGACAATTCTTGGCCTGACCCGGAAATCAAATGCAGGATCTCTGAATCCGTAGCGACACCTTTGTCCAACCAACCAACGAGTCAGTTTTACTACACTATTCACAGTAGTTGTCAAGTCTCGAGAAAGTAATTACCACCAAGTAACATTTAGTCATATTTCTTTTCTTCGCTGTAGTCTTAGAGTGGCGACTCGAGTGAGAGTTTTTGTCAACTGTGGCTGTTGTGGAAAACACAAGCGAGCTCGAAAAAATAATTTGAAAAATTGCATCATAGTCTGTAAATACAGGGAAATATTTTTTTAACTGTGCACAACAACAAGCTGCAAAACTGCAATGTTGCAGTTGCAATTTTGCAGTTTGCTACAGTTCAAATGCAGTTAATACTGTTGTATACGGATGCAATGCAATTTTGCTGTTGCATTTTATGTTTTCTAACTGTACGTATATTGTTTCACAACATATTTAGTATTACGTACTAAGTTGTAAAACAATATGCGTACCGTACGAAGGTACTTTATTTTATTCAGAGAAAAGGCTCGACGCATACAACTCTGTTCAGGGAAAGGGAGTGGAGCTCACGCTTATTCCTCGATGGATCTATAGACCTACCTATTAGTATTGGTACTGGTTACTATTACTCAGGTCAATCCCGAACATAAGCAGAGTATAATATAGAATAGAATAGATAGATAGAATTATTTAGAGCGTTGTTACTATAATTAACAACGCTCTAAATAATTCTATCCTATGGGATAGTAGAGTAGGATCCGTCTCCAGCAGTGGGACATTATAAAGGCTGTAATTTAAAGTGCCTCTAGAACTGTTAATAACTCTAAAACATTATTATTCCTTACCTTGTACTACGCGTCGAGTACATTTTCTTAGTGTAAATCAAGCATGTTATTTGATACTCCGTTTATATATAAATTGAGTGCAAAAAATAAATATAAAGGTCCACGTACCTGTTACACCAGGAAGGACGATTTTGTTTGTTTTGTTGTGTCTGTGCAGAGTATCATCAGCGGAATTACAACTAATACGTATAAATAATAATACTTTATAATGATCCAAAAACGATTGAAAAAACACCGCGTTAAGCGAAGGCCACGTCGCCTTTACGTTTTTCAAGTATGCGTCCAATGAGTAACCAATTACGAGACACGCTTCGTTTGTTGGTCGCACGCTGGACGCAATTTTGAACGCCGCTATGGACGCAGCTTGGACGCTGCGGTTAGACCTTGCCTTTACTGGTTTTGTTAACAAACTAACCAGATTTATTAATTTTAAAGATAGAACATTAGTTAAAGATTTACTATCGTCGCGACGTCTTTACTATCGAAAGTATCATACCCACCAAATAACGTAATTAAACATCGTGTAAGTAAAATTTATTTAATATTTGTTCGGTTGTAGTTTGTAGGTGTAAGATTGTTATATGTACCAAACTAAAATATATGCAATTTCTTAATATAGATTATACTTTTTATGCTGGCCCAGTACCCCTTAGCAAATAACCTTGATTCAATGGTTAAAAAGGGACTCTATTACTAAAACTCTGCCGTCCGTCCGTCTGTCTGTCCACCTGCCTCCAGGTTTTATCTCATGAACCCATGATCTCTCTTTGTCTGTTGCATGGGAGCGCCCTTAAATAAATATTTAAGGGAAATCAGAGCTTTTTATTCGTCATATGTTAGATAAGTAGGTACATAAGTATAGGTCTTTTAAAAAAAACTTTAAAGTTACAGCTGACTCAAGATAACGAATTTTATATGCTATAGTTAAAACTGTAGCAGCTAGTCGAATTTGATTCTCTTATAATAGGCACACCGTACCAAGAACTATTCATATCCTAAGTAATCCTTTACATTATTCTTTTGTTGTCTGATAGCTGTCCAGTTTGCCGGATACCCGTGTTGTGTGATTCATTTCTTATTTTTCCATAAACACTAGTACTAATCAGCGTTGAGCCTATACGCAGAGGTGTTTATTCAAGGCATGCGCACGCGCAATCCTGGAGGGGCAGGAAGTCAGCCGCTTCGCTGAATCGCACGACCGCGTCAACCGACATACGACACTTAACAACGCATTCTGATCAACCATTAGCAATAAATATTTGCATTCTTTTTATCATCCTCAGCCTATTAATGTACTGCACTGCTATGTATAGCCAATCTCTTTTATAGGAGAGTGGGATTTAGAGCTTTGAACCACCACGCTGCTAAAATACTGGTAGGTGGGGCTGAGCGATTATTACCACATAATCATCATCATTATCCACCCATAACCAATTCATCATATCCTCACGTTCTCTGACACTTGTCTCCTCGAATGAGAACAGTCTAGGCCAGTCCAGTTAAAGCAAGTGTTATTTAATTCCTTGAAACGCACATAGCTAAAAAGTTAGATGTTCATCACGGAGATCGAACTCGGTCCCCCGAAATTGAAGCCGAGGTCCTATCCGCTAAGCTATCACCGCTTCGTACCTACTACATGTTAGGTGATAGGCCTGGTACTGAATTTCTTTGACGGATATAGTTGGTTATAATTTAAGCAGTAGTTACGGCCTGTCAAACCGTAATCCAAGTTAGTAAAGGTTGGGCTAAGGTCTCCTCGATAGACCTGGTACTGAATTTCCTTGACGGATATAGTTGGTTATACTTTAAGTAGTAATTACGGCCTGTCAAACCTTATTCCAAGTTCGTAATGTCTCGGCTATAAGAGAGGAGACCTTTAGACCGAGCGCAACTTTGGGCTGTTAAGAGACTGAAGATAATTACTTTCATAATCCTACAAAGTGATGAGTAGAATGAAGCAAAGGGTTTTTTTATTCAAATAGGTATAAAAATAACCCTGCCTATCGTTACTGCATATTTTTAGAATATTTGTCCTCGCTTAAAGCACTCATTGCATGCGGGTGCGATTAAAGACCAATTCACCCGCAGATTACGTTAATTTCTTGTTATCAGTGAATTATTAACAAAAATAAATCTACAGATTTATTTTTGTTAATGAATAATATTATGAATATCGAAGAAGATGAATAATATTTGACGACTTTCTTAACGTTCACATAGGACGCCTGCGATTCACAAGAAATATCAAATTAATGTTTCTTTATGATAAAATATATAAATATAGTAGTAGTGATATACGGATTTATTGGCTATACATTAACAGCCTATTTGTCTTAAATAATACCTACAGTGAAAGTATGTATATAATAAAACGTTGACTTCAATATATAGGTATCACACTAATTTATGTGTTTTTAATCTACAGACTCTTACAAATTATGCCTTCTCCTTTAAAGTGATATTTTTCTGTGAAGTTATCTCCATTTCCTTCGAGGTCTGCAAGTAATAATAAAAAAGGTCGAGGTTATTTGAAAAAGGCGCTTGGAGCCTTATAAAGACGTCAAAGCGGATCAGGCAACTGGTTCAAGTCAACCAAGAGGTGATGCGCTGAATGTGCCACTAACGGCTTCCTAAAGCCTACATTTCCAGGTAAAGATGTGTTGCTGACATCTGCCATAAAAACTGCGCCGTATTAATCTTTAGTTCACCGTCTGTACAACGAAAGGTGAGATATAATTCAGGTCATAAAACCGTTATTTTTAGATACTTATGAACTAGCCAAAGTCTTATACAGTATTGGCTTTCTGGCGGAAGGCTTCGACCGTGGCTAGCTCCACCCTACCGAAAAAGACGTGCCCCCTAGCTATTTAGCTTTCCGGTATGACGCCGCGTAGAAACCCATTAGGAGTATGGTTTTAAATAACGTCTATACCGTTAATAGGTTAGCCCACTACCATCTTAGACAACTGGTAGTGAAAAAAAAAAAAGGCGTTCTACTTTTTTAGTTACAAAACCCTTAAAATATATTGTTAGTGAGAATTAAGCTACAACGTGTTTTTCAGATATGATTCTTTGCGGTCATGTGTAAAATGTTTGCTAGCCTAGAATAATTTTATTTGTCCAAGTTAGACTTGCACAAAATAGATTCCGTACCAGTTAAACCCATTTAATTAACATACCCAAAAAATATGTTTCTTTAAACGGAAATTTAAATTTTTCATTTGTATCTACTTAATTCAATAATTTTAACTCTTTAGTTATTTAGGCTCATGATATACAGCCCGCTCACGGACAAACGGACAGTAGAGGCTGAGTAACAGGTTCCCGTTCGCCCCCTGTATAGGAAACCGTAAAACAAATGTTACCTTTGCACCTATTTAAAATTCCCATTAATTTTTAGACAACAGTGAGTTTTTTTAAGACAAATCTTATTTATTTATACCTATCAGAAGCTGGCAATCAGTAAAGCTATTTATGTAATTATGTCGTATCTATTATCTGTCTTACTTAAATGTATTGTTTGTATCATCTCTTGTATAACAATAACAGATTATTAATTACACCATTGTACATCAAATTAGATATAGTTTGAATTGTCTGTACTTATTTAACTTTGTTTACATAAAGTATAGCATCGGTTACGTAAAATAGTAAAAACTAAATTTATTTTATCGACGGACGACGGCCTTTCACACAACATTCTCTCACTCAGAATTAAATGTAAACAAACAGCTGCCCGAATGTATCTGAATTGATTCCATGTGAGTTTAGGGTATATACAACGATATCAGTTTTTTGCTCAATCCAAAAAAAAAAAATATGATTCGAGTTATTGGGCTAATTTAAAATTACGGCCATCAGAGGGCTCACTACCATCGTTTAAAACAATATTATATTGCAGGTGTGTGTGTATAGTTAACGTTTTGTTTGAAAATTATGGTAATCCCTATTTTGTTACGTTAATGTGTCTAAATCCATACTTAATACTATTATAAGCTAAACAGTTTGTTCGGTTGAACGCGCTAAACTCAGGAAGTAGTGGTACGAGTAAAAAAATCTTGTATCAGTCCATCTATCGATGCGGGCTATAGGCTATATTATAACGGATAATCAATAGTAGCGCAAAATCAATAAAAATGTTGCAAAAACGGAAAAAATTCCGTAAACGCTTAAAGTTACCCAAAAATATTTACGACGGAATTTTTCCCCGCAAAAGAACTAAAAATGTCTGAAACAGCAGCCTGTAAATAAATAAACAAAAAAACAGTGAACACATCGCCATCAAGCATCAAAGTAAGCGAAGCTTAGGTATATTATGGATACGAACTTACGAAGATGACTGATTTATAATATACAAATTAGCTTAGGTATGTTATGGGTACGAAGATGACTGATTTGTGGTATACAAATAAATGCCCATACACAAACATTTTCCAGTTGTGGTAATCGAACCCACAGCCTTGGACTCAGAAAGCAGGCGCTGTCCACTGCGACAATCGGACGTCTATCGTTTAAGGATAACTTTTGTCCGCGTTTATTACGGTTTTTGACAAATCCCTTGAACATCTGTTGTTTTCCTGGGATAAAAAGTAGCCGTACATGTTACTCTCCGTCCTTTAAACTAACTCTGCGAAACATCAAATTGATTGACTGCTTAGTTAAGGAACAAATAAATCAAGCTATAATAGTAAGCCGTTTCTTTAGCTATCTATACAAACGAGTTGACGCGGTCATTGGCTCGTTGCGTAAGGCACACGTTCACGTGCTAGGGCGGATGATCTTCAAGTCCACTGATAAGTAGGGTTCTAGGGCCCTCAAGTTTGATTTGAGAGAGAGCAGCGGCCGAGATTGCGCGCAATTAAGGTCACTGCAGACGATGTGTCGCGTACGAACGTTGCCCCTGTTCACACCGACTAGACAAACTGCATCTTCGTTATCACCTCACTAGATTTACACGCAATCGTCCGAATTCCGAATCTACAGCATAGCTAACTATTTAAATCAAGCTCGTAATTAAAAGAAAAAAAGAGTGTCGAACACGGCTCGAAATGGCTCCGTAAAGCAGGTTTATTCAATAATACTAGCGGTACTCTGCCACGCTTCGCTATGGCTCGCTTTGATATAACATCTCATTCTTGTGTGAAATTAGGAGGAATAAAATTATGTACAAATACCCTGGCCTACCGATTGGCGCAGCGGGCAGCGATCTTAGTTTATGAGCTCAAGGCTGTGGATTCGATCCCCATAACTGGAAAGTGTTTGTCAGTGTCTGTGTGTGTTTTTAAAAGAGTTCATTCGTCCATTTTTGGATTACTTCATCTAATCTTAGCTTAAATCATTCAAAGAACCAGAGGATCTAAAAGAACCTCACTTCAGTGTTTTACTGGTATTACCTTTACGCTATAAATAAGTTACTTTGGTATTTCTCTTTATATTGCAATAGATAAATTAATAGTAATTTCATTTACATAATTTAATTAACAGGTATGTAAGCTGTGTTGTATCAACAGCATTAGGTAAATAAATGGTTCTCGAATTTCATTTCGTTACCCCGGTTTATGGAAAACTGATCATTGATAAAATTAACGTACGTGTTTATTATTAAACGTTGATCATTTCCAAATAATTAGCAAAATGATGGAAAAGCAGGCTTTCGACCCGTGTTATTTTGGCGATTTTACTACTTTAAATATATATATATATATATATTTATCTTAGTGTTCTAATATATATGAATTAATTCCGATAATTATATTTGCATTTAATAAATAGTGCAACTGTGTGTTGTTGTCCCATTTGCATTTGATAAAAATCTTAATATGAACAACATTGGAGAAAAGAGATGAAACTCCTGAACAGTTAATAGAGAAAAGTTTATATGATTGTTGATGTCGGTACAAAAAGTATATATTTACTAATAGGTATCCATTGTTTTAATTAGCTCTTCAGTAACCGGGGGTGAAGTCTTTAATTAGCTCTTGAAGTCTTACAAAGTAATAATCCGGTCGTCTTTGGATCCGCCCCGTCGTCGCCATGCAATTGATAGCTTCCCACCACATGAGGTAAATGCAGCGACAAAACCAGCATCGACCGATTTTACACCGTCTAGCGATAAAAAGGGTTATTCGAGATTGATAGATTAGTAAATTTATACCAATATAATATTTTTTGTTTGCCAAACGCTTAATAACGTATTAAAAAGCTAAAATTTTAAGGCTGGTCAATTTCTACGACTACTTATGTGTTCTGTTGATTTGATCAGCTTCTCATAAACTGGGAATTAATTCTTAATTAGCTCTTGAAGTCTTACAAGTAATAATCCGGTCGGCACATGGATCCGCCCCGTCGCCACGCAAATGATAGCTTCCCTCCGCTAATGGTGTAAGTGCAGGGGAAAATTCGCATCGCACGCGCAGACGAACGATTAAGCACCGCTGGCGCCACTGATGTATTGCCCACTTTGAGTTACGGATATGTTTGCAGTAGAATTATGTTATCAATCTCTACACTACAGTGTTGGTTGTATCCAAAGATTGAAATCGTTAGAAACGCCCTCGCCTTGATTTCACATTTCGCTAAATATGTGAAATAAGTGAGCTTATTTTTCATTCATCATTTCTAAAAGTAGTAATGATGATATGATGGAAAAAATGATGATAAACGGAAAACCATTACCTCTAATTAGGAGCATGCTATATGAGGTGCCACCCTGTGTCCATTAACCTGAGGAGTAGGTGTTGAACCTCATGTTCATGTTATTACACCGGCAACTACGGTCTACAGATCTCAATGCAGGCTGTAGACATACGCATGGCGGTAGTTCTTCGCCGGGCGAGCTCTGTCACAAAAAGCTCTACTATCTTGTTATTTATTCAGCAGCTCACTTGTGTCTTCACCTAATAGATGAAATATGTAGAATACATTTTGTCTTTGATTGATCTTTGGAAATAGGTATTTGGTAGTTTCATGTCCAGCGGAACTCTAGTGCACGTTTGATGCTCTCTTAGTGGGGGGTCTATAAAGTTAGCATTTTTATTAATATAATATTCATTTTTGAATGGATTCTTTGTTTGTTAAAAAGCCTCCTTACATTTCCCAGAATAAAATGGTATTTATATCCATTAATGCAGTTTTGTCTCTGTGCCTCATTTTGTCGATATCGTTGTTATGGTTGAACCAAACATTGTTAGAAAATTTACAAACAAGCAGACAACTTTCTCATTTATGTATATTTAGCATTTTTATTAATAATATTTTTTTAATGGAATCTTTGTTTATTAAAAAGCCTCCTTACATTTCCCAGAATAAAATGGTATTTATATCCATTAATGCAGTTTTATCTCTGTGCCTCATTTTGTCAATATCGGTGTTATGGTTGAACCAAACATTGTTAGAAAATTTACAAACAAGCAGACAACTTTCTCATTCATATTTATCAGTATGAATAAGAATAATAAGTCGAATGTGCCAAACGTGGTAATTGATCTGTTTCAAATAATAATGCTAATAAATAACTTACCATTATTCATCTTGGAATGATATAAACTAATACCTATGAGAGAATAACATAATATTTGTTGAAATTTACAAGAAAACGTGATTGCAAAGTGGATGGAACGTGACTGGAAAAACAATAGGGCACAAATATTGACTTGTGCTAAAACATTGACTGATATAATAATAAGACTAAGATCTTTTTGTACTCTTATATGTTTTAGTTTTTATGTTAATAATAACTTTAGTTAAAGTTGTAACTCTATTTACTAATAATGCTATTTATTACATATTAGCGACCCGGATTTGCACGGGTGCAATGTAGATAGGTACTAAAGTGGGGTATTTGGGAGTGATTATTTATACAATTCCGTAGTACATAAATTTTATGTATTTGTAAGGTTAAAATATGTTTGTTACGACATCACATTACAAATCTATGAATTCCTTGGTTTTTCTCTACTATAATAGGTATACATGTTTACTACATTTAAACCTTCCTCTTAACTAACTAACCTTTCTGAAAACTGCATTAAAATCCCTTGCGTAATTTAAAATATCTAAGCGTATACACAGAGGGAGTGACTTTATTTAATACTACGTAAAGAAGATATTATAAAGTGCCAGATACACTGAGGGTTTCCATCATATGTAAGAAGATTATGTTTTATTATTTGTTTATATAAAATATATTACACTATTAAGTACTTCAACATGATTTTTTTTAGACGGCATAACTTTTATTTGTAAAGTTAACTTACTGTTTGGCCTAAGTTACTAAAATTTGTCTGATTGAAATTTTGATTATACCCCTAAGAAAACGTTAACGAAGGGAAATAAAAATTAAGAACAAGAAACCAGACGATTTGGTGTGATTGACATTTCAAGTACATCGTTAGTCGTTTTACTATTACCGACTTGGGCAGTAGCGTGCATACTGGATATGCACAGGGTATATATGCACTGAGCGGGTATATTATATAAAGTGTTAAAATCTCCAGCACGAGTTATAAAAAACTTAGGGATAGGCTTCTTAATAGTTATGAAAAGACTACCCTTAATTTTTTATAACTTGTACTGAAGATTTTCTTCATTTTATATCATCTGCATACGCCACTGGACTTAGGGTATTTATTGTTGCTTATTTTTTTAATGATATCGGCGATGAGATTTGTACATAATTGTCTTTACTTTCACGTACGACCCTAGTGGCGCCGACGTCTGTACAACCTACGATTATTTTTAGATTAGAAATGGGCTCAACCGCTTTACGTAATTGAACAAGTCGCATACGCGGCAAGATCCTGAGTGTTCGCTTCTAAATATAGCCACAGAGGTGGTGTGCAATTATACCTTATTATCGCATGTTTCCAGTGGAAGGCAAGCCGCTTCTTGCCACAGTTATTAGTTGTTGCATTTTCTTTAGAAAGTGTCCAGATGTGACGAAACTGAAATGAGCATGTTGAGCTGTTTACAGAATGACCGGAGAGCAATTTCCCCTGCATTGACGACTTTGTAATGTCGCGTGCGTGCCGTAGGTAACTCCTAGACAACATTCAATGACCCGCATTGTAAACTCCTGGAAATTGGGTCAAACCCTCTGCGCTTAGCTGCAGTGCAACTCAACATATAATTTTCTTGTTAAATTTATTTTTTTACGATGCTAAGTAAGCGCGATCTACTCTGATGCTAACCTGCCGACCGATTCGGTGAATTCACCAACAAGTTGCCAACTGGGCGTCTTCATACAAAAAGAAGAATTTGGCAGCGATAGTTGACCATCGCAATTATATCTAGGTCTAGCAACTGTCTGAACGGTTGCGAAATACTGGTGAGCTGGAATGGAAATGACTTTTTATTTAACCTTTAACCCTATTCGGTATGAACCACTTCGGTTCGACGGTTACTGTTTAATTAAAAAAAAAAACGATTGTCTGTAAATTCGGTTTACTGACGATAGTTAAACGTGACAACGTCATAAGAGAATACTGATGGAATTTCAAAAGAAAATTTAAATTTTATTTGTTTGATAGATATTTTGTATGGATATAGAAAGTACATAGATTGAAATCACAATTGAATTGATCAAGTTACATTTATTTAAACGCATGAATACAATTATGTAAATTTTTTTTACAATGTACATAGTTTCTATCATCATCGTTGCTATAAACAATTGACACCACATTCACTTTTCACTGCACTTCATACTTGAGGAAAACATGTAAATGTATTATTGTATAGCAGCTGTCCACGCGGACGCATCGCTTACTCAAGTAAGAGAGAGACAGATGTCGAACGCTGCCGAGCGCGGAGGCCGATTGTGCCTCTTTGTCGCTCGTTCCGCGCTCTCGCTTGCACTTCAAGTCTTAAATGGAACGCCTCAGAGCGAGGTAACGCCGCATGTTGTCATGTTTTTTCATTCGTGCAGCCAGCTCCATCGAATTATAAGACGTTGTCACGTCAATAAAACAATAAATTTCAGGTAGTTTTAAAAATTTAAATTTTTAATCGCTAAAGTAATGAAATAAACACATTATGAATTTTGTTTGGTGATATTTTAGATCGTATAGATCAAAGGAGCTGCAAATTAAATACCTACGGATAAAAGTCTCCGTATATATAATCGTAACGGCTAAGCACATAGGATACCTAAGAAGAATATATGTAAAATGATTAAGCGTAATACCTAATGATAAGACTTGAGACGATTTAGAAAACCTTTTGTATTACGGGGCTAAAAAGTATCCTTGATACAATATCAAATCAATGATGCAAGGCTCTATTGAAATTTGAGTCAAAGTCAGTTTTTGCCATGTATTGGTAAAAGTTTTCCTGTTTTTTTAAAAGTATTTAAGATATCCTTTGTAATGTACATCTTCATAAAACAAGCTTGCCGTGTGCAAAATTTACGGCAGGATTATTCTAGCTTTTGAACCGTTCATACGTAACACCAGCACGCAAACAATGAAATAAATAAACGAACTGATACACTTTCGCGTTAATAATATTCATGTTGGATTTTAAAAGATGGCACCAAACCACCCACCACGCATCAAAACGCCCGCGCCCATGTCACGGTCGATTTTGTATAGACCAGCGCCAAGACCGTGAAAACGACTTGACACACATTTTATCTGGTACAGACTGGATGGCTGAAGTGCCTGCAAGTGATGGCACTTTCAATTATCACTGCACTGTGGCAAGCGCCCACGTTAAATTGATATTAATCATTTTTAACTGCAGCTCTTTTTCACTATGACATTTAACGAATACTTTCTCTTATTCCCAATTTTTTGTTTTGTATGTAAGTATCATATCTACAATCTCCATTGCGGCTGTCATTCAGCACATTTTCGCTGTCTTATTACTACGTACACAAACTAATCCTAATTACAAATTCAAATAATATCTGACATTGCATTGCAAATTAATAGCCTATCAGTAAGCCATATGTGATATTTGTTGGCAGCTACATAATGTAATAAAAACCCAGCAATTGGCCCGCGCTGATCAGATCCTGGTACCGCCAGTCTCCCAAAGCGGAGGAGTGATGTAAAAGGCTTTCAGTTAATCACGAGCTTGTATGTTTCCGTTGACCCAGTTATGATTAGAAACCTCCGCAGTGAAAATGATATTTTTTTTGCGAGCTGCCAATTTTATTGGTAATGAACCGACGCATACACGAGATGCGAATGCGACATCCGTAAGTGAGAGTTTTGCAGCCGAAACTGGTATGTGTGTACCGCGAAACGATCGTGTGTAATTAACTATTTTTTGTTAGATATTGACACCTCCGCTCTTGTAACAAATACACGCTTCAATTATAATTATTAGTTGTAATCTCAAGTGCATGTTTTAATCAAATTAAGTTTTAAGCAAACGTGATAAAACCAAACTACTAACATGTAAATTTTATTTTTACCTTCAGTTTCTAAAGTATTACAGACAATATTTTTTATGCTGAATTGAAATTTCAATTATTGATGCATAGATCCGTGGAAGTAATTTGTAAAGTCGAAGGATTACTTGTATATAATTTAATAGTTTAATTACTACTACGCCCAATTTCTACCGCTAGATATTTTAAAAGCTTTCAAGCGCGTTGAGTTCTTCGTCTTCATGATAAGTTCTTCATCTTCATGATAAATGCCTGAAAAAATTATGTAACATATATTTTAGAATAGTTCACTTGTACTGCTTTGGATATGTGTCACAAATCCCATGATATTTAAAAGAGGTGCCTCTGCTTCGCCCCAAACCATCAAGCGTTTACTTCGACTCCCACCAAAGAAATCTTCAAAGCATTTAAACTTCAAAGCATTTACGTTGCCGCTCTGTTTCTATAAACCTGAGGTTTAGATGTTAAGCCTAATGTGCATTGCATTACATCGGCAACCACGTCCTTCAAACTGCAACATAGCATTGCAACAATGCTGCTTTGCGGCAGAAATAAGCCTTGTCGTAGTACTTCCCCGAACGTGGTGTCACAAAAATCCTTACTACTAATAAGAAGTCTGATGATATTCGAAACAGGCGCCTCCGCTTCGCCCTGAAACACCCAGCGTACTTGTTACACTAAAATTAGATCGCGCTCAGAATGATGGTCCTAATCGCGCACGCTTCCAGCGCTTACATTGCATCGCATCGGAGGAAACGCCTTGCGCGAGCTAGGTCGTTCATCGACCCGCGCTACTCCGCGGTTAGCGATTGTTTATACACCTCCATTATCCAAACAATGTTTTGCTACTTCGTGACATTCCTTTGTAATCATTTTGAAATGTAGGTTAAGGCTCCTCTTTCATGAAATCTTTTTGAACGTATTGTTTTCGCTCTCTTTGGTTTGGTATTACCTTATCCTTTGCCTTCTCAATACTGATTTTCTCTTATTTCTGCAACTGTGTGATCCCTAATAAGAATTAAATGTGGTACCTATTTGTCACTGAGGCGGTTTTGTAAGATTTTTTAACTTTTGGAAATAATAATATTATGACATTATGTTATTGCCAAAGTCTGCGGGCTCATTCCGGTGAATTAATTGATTCAATAGTACAAAAATCTCAAATTTTAATGTTGAGTGAAACTCGGTTGCCCGATAATGGGTCTATAAGTATTCCAAATTTAATTATGTTTATTACGTCCTTTTCGTTAATTTTGTAAAAATACGTTTTTGTGATATCTAAATAAACTTTATATAACTAGATAGTGCGTTATAATAAAACTATCAATGAATTAAATACCTTTTTTTTCTCTATTGCTAGTGTAGTTTTTTTGTACAAACGAAGAATAAGGTGAAAGATAAAATTTTTGGAAAGATTTTTATCTAGCTACGCGAAACAAGTATAACTTCTAACGCGTGTACATAAGTACACACACGTTTTTTTCATACAAAGAGATTAAAGTTAATATTATTTATATAAAATTATTTATCCATCACTGTCGCTGCCCAAGTGACTATTTGAAATTAATAAAAGTAGACCAGCTTGTTAAGTAAATTTCTAAATTCTTTAAGCATTAAAAGCGGCCAAGGAACGCTCTAAATTGGATGGCATTAAACAAATTTCTCTAAATTATACCAAAATACTCATTAATAACACTAATAGATAACAGGTAAACAATTAAGTTTGTTAAATTACAATAATTAAAAAATTGCCGGAGCCGGTTTTTTTGTTAATAAATGGACTGTTTGAAGAACAAATCAACACTTGAATAAGCTAAGTATCCGTTTATTTCCTTCATGTTACCGCTAATCATTTCCACATCATAGTAAATAAATAAATTGTATTCATGTAGATCAGGAGCTTTATTCGATATTAAATCTCATATCATCTTCTTCTTTATTAACTATATTTCACTTTAAATCTAAACCTCACATTTTTCATATTAATATCTATAAATCAAGCAGGATTATAATTACCTGTAAACCATCACAACGCTACGTAACTAAGAATTCTGCCCCATCAATACAAAACAAAATAAACTGACGCATTCCCTATTCTATAGCCTATTTTATGAAGCGTTTGGGTGCAACAAACTATTCATTAGCGTTTTATTCTTAGAACGGATAGCCTTGGTTGTGTTCAATAATTGTCTATTTTCTCTATCTTCTAAAGGCTCTAGCAAGATATACTTTGTTTAGTTTAGTGGAGACATTTTGTGCTTTTTAGTCGTGTTTTAAAGCTTCAGACGGGAGAATGCGGAGCGCAGGACATACGCAGGCGCCGTCCAGTCGCGCCGCAACTTTCTACGCTCGCGTCTATAACACTCTTAAACCGTAATCTGCGGATTGACGTACTTCGAGAACGTTACGACAGGCAAATTAAATTGCACATTACGTTGCTAATAATTTCCAATTCGCAATTTTATTGGAATCCACTACGGCCCGATATTTCGAAGGGCTTTGTTGGAGATCAGACAAAGCTTGCGATGCTGCGAATGTCAAAGTGAAAGGTTCGCGACTACGTTTTGTAGACATGCGAAGCAAATACGATGACTGTTAATATAGTGTGAACAATTGTTTTAATCCATATTTAAATTCTAAGTCCAGTTTTGCAAAAAAATAAATAGGTACGTAATCTCTAAAATCATGATGAGCTAAATGCATAGTTTGAAAGATTTTATTTAAATTTTAGGATAGTTTTCACTCAATACGGCAAAATTATCTGCGCTTTGCAGGTTCATAAAATCTTAATTAATGTTATTAATTTTCCTTATCTTGTCGTCAGGCTATGCCTGGAAAATCCTGAACACAAGAAAACGAGCTAC
Source organism: Pararge aegeria (assembly GCF_905163445.1). Classification (NCBI taxonomy): domain Eukaryota; kingdom Metazoa; phylum Arthropoda; class Insecta; order Lepidoptera; family Nymphalidae; genus Pararge; species Pararge aegeria. Next base: position 7,209,743 of record NC_053200.1, on the reverse strand, counting down.
ACCACGCTGTTTCCCAAGTATTTTAGAATTTATGATCTGAGTAATGAGTTGTGCTTTTAATAGTCGATAGTAATTATTATTACTTGTGGCCAATAATAATTATTGTTGATTTACAGCTTTAAGACTACCAATGTTTTCAATCGTCATAAAATGGTCTGATTCACTCGTTTCAATACTACTGCAATAACTCTGGAGAAAGTACATGAAATTTCATTGATTCCATTAACAATCATGCGAAAATGCTTAAAATGTCTTTGACATCAATGAAAAAGTGATAGGCAAAAGAAGCTTGTAATACTTATTTCCTTGTACATGATTGTTCCAATTCTCGTGCTAAAATGGATAATGTAAACATTACTTATGTATTTTTTGCGAGGAGTCATATTTTGCGTATACAACATTGATCTGTTGTATGTAGTCATTACACAAAAGAGATATATTATATTTGTGTTATTGTATTGTTTTATTAAAAACCAAATATCATGGTACCAATACTCTACTTAAGCTCTACAATTATTAAGATTTTTTTATCTACAGAACAGAAAAAGAACAGAACTACATTATTAAATGCTTACGCACATTAAATGAACTATTTTATATGAAAATCTAAGTTCTTATTAATATCTGGAATTTACTTATCTCTGTGATTATATCATCTTCCGGAACAACACCTATGCGATGTATATGATCTATCTATTTATCTACATTTTATGAAACACCGACTGTATCTATCATTACATAACATATCAAGTATTTTTTATACAAATGATCAATGTACGGATAACGGAACTCTAGCACGCGAATCAATTTATACTTCATCGGTTTTGAATATTATGAATGAATATAGGCGTCAGCGATCATCTGTTACAGAGTGGTCCAACAAGATTCAGTTTATGTAATACGCGGTTTGTAATGTATTCGCTAAATATTTGCTAAGACTTCATTAGCTCGCTAAATTCCTTAAAGCGTCAGATTCTCATCATTTGTTACTTTGTATATTAAATTGCCTTGTCTTTAATTACTCCTAAAAGCAATAAAGTAGGTATTAAGTTGACTAGATAAATGTGATAACTATGTAAGAATAAATGCCCACTCGTTATGCTCATACTCGTACATCAGTTGAAAAACCGACAAGGACGTCTTATTTCAGATACTTGAACTTTAGCTAAAGAAATGCAAAGTAAAAGAATGAGAAAAAGGTCTACGAAGTTGTAATAAGGAATTCAAATGCAAATAAAATAAACAGAAAAGATAGGGTATGAAATTGTTTAGACTAGGAATAGTAAGAATAACAATATCATCAGTCGCTATTAAGATAGGTTTTCCTAAGTAAACCTTTCTAATTCCAACTCTCATGCCCGTTTTCGCATACGACGAACAAGGCAATGCTAAATAAGTAACGCCTAATCTAAGGATATTCCTAGGAATACATCTACCTTTGACCAATAGTCACCGCCTAAAATTTGGTGAAATGTTTTTTGTCTATAGACTTATCCTATTTTTTTTTGTCTTTTGTATGTTCTTTATATCTACACAATCTCGCCTTTTCACCAGAAACCACTAATAATTTATTTCTTTAAGGTTTTGCTCGTTGGTTTCATCCTAAATTATCTTTTGATAAATTAATGTAGTCCAGTCGGGTGAAAGAGCAAACATTCCGTAACCTAAATTTATAAAAGAAACAAATACGGATGAGTACATACATATTGAAGCGTTTGAGTGAGACTAACCACAGTACCAACATTAATCCATACATGACGGAGCTGTATTAATAATTGAAAGTGATGTGTTAATATATAACGACAAAAAAAGCGAACGTCGTGAATCGGTCTTGCAGGCGCCACCTCCTGGCGCCAACGTTGCGCCGTTGACGGTTTCCACGAAATTACTGTGCTAGCACATCGAACCGACATGAATATGCACTGGCCACTCAGAGAATTACCTCTGCCACTGCCTAACAACAAATTTCCCCTGGAAATGTTTTGGCTAAAAATTAAGCTACCGATTCCTCCTAAGCCTTCTCTCGCTGTCTCCAGGCACCTAGAATTTGTTTGGAAAACTTAGTGTAACGTGTAACGATGGGATTTGAATTGCTGTAGGGCAAAAATCTGTAATGCGATGTTTATCATAAATAATTTACTATTATTTCTCTTTAATTGAGATAGTTACTTGAGTCCCTAGTCTTTTGCTGCACTCAAATCTCAAAACTAAATATTGATACATTAGAAAGTAGTGGCTTTTCACAATGTTCTTTTTGATAAAGATAGCGCCATAGATATTAGGATGCAACTGAATTTACCAATTGTCGGTCGGACAAAATAATATGGGGTCAAAAAAAATATCTGATGACAGAATTGAAAGATGGTAATAGGGTGTCCATAACAATTAACGTACGCGTAACCACATAGTGTTGGGTACCTTATAATTGTTCTCGAATCTCGATGATCATCAGAAGGTTGATTTAGGCTTCAAAAAGATTTTATATATTTAAAAATTATAGTTTCACTTGCTATTATTATTAATTTAATAGTTAAATAATTTATAACTTAAAGGCTCTCATCCTTTGTTAAGATTTTTTTATTAAATGTTTCCTCAAATTGGTGTTTAAGTATTTACCTGCGTTATAATTGTCAGAATAAAGGGGGAGGACCTTGTCAAAATTATTCGCAGAATCTTTTAAATTATTTGTGAAGGATAAATGACGTAAAGCTTACGAGTTTTCTAGGTATTTAGTTGTGAGTAAAAACAGTCAAATATTTACTTATTTTCGTAGCGCTAAATCTTCAATATTGGTAATTCATATATCTGACAAAATGTAAGGCAAACAATACAGTACATTCTCAATGTAATGAATATCAGCAGTAATAACCATCCATCTAATAGGCATCAGGACAGTAACAAAGAATCGCTAAAATATTGTATCTATCTAATGATATTCATGTATTATGAAAAACGTATTTTTAATTATATTCGAAGTGAGATTGGTATTTATTTTCAATAAATAAAACTGCAAAATCTAGCGATCATCAATCTAGCGATGCGACGCCATGACAGGGAAAACGCCGAATGCTAAATTAGGAGGCCACGTCTATATGAACATAATTTTGGACGTAATTGAAAGTAATTAGTGATGTCAAATTATCAGTTGCTAAGTTTTTGTTCTCAATACCAAAATCAATAATTTGAGAAACCAGTTGATGTTTTCGGATATAGCAGATACTTCCGAACATCATAGGGCAGTTTTTCATATAGTCCTCATGCCTATTAATGTCTAACTGATGTGCATGTTATAGTTAAGACCGTGAGTTCACGACCCTATGCTCCTTGTACGTGGTTGAACAGCATGACTACTGTGTCAATGCGAAATATATCTAAATATTGCGTTGATGTCTATCCAAGTATCCAAGAAAAATAAGTAGGTCATTGGCAACGAAAATTCCAATTTGTAATCGAATTTAAAATACGAGCAAGGTTGGTAGATTATACATAAAAATTCAGTCATTTTCAAGTTAATTAGGTAGCGTTTGATAAATAAGTAAAGAGCTCAATTGAAATCAGGTCGAAAAATAACATGTGAAACGGACACATTTTTGATTTATATTTCGATAAGAATCGAAATCGCTTCCGATGTATCTCCGTCAAACTGTCACGGTGGCTGTAAAGCTTAATCATAAAGACCTACAAAGCTTTAGGTGTTCTTCGGATTTCGCAGATAAATCAAATAATTTTACCCTATCAGATATTTTACCAATAATAATTAATAACATATACGACACACAAGTTTTTATACTGAAACATAGCCGTCCGCGAATTCATGTTAATAGTCATGTGTAAGAATAACTCTAGCAGAAATATATATACGTTTTCAAAATTTTAAGAAGTAGGCCACGTTATCGGGCCGCTGTTTGGGCTGACATTGGCATTGGAATTCAAAAAAATGTCAAGTTCAAAAGCTCTTTTACTGTAATGTTGGCAGGGGCTCAGGAAAACTGAGAAAAACGTGAAAATATGATGGCAGAACTGCTATTAAGCGCCGCTGGATGCAACCTCTCTCTCCCATAAGATAATGATTAAGAGCTTCGCTTAGCATGTGAGATTAACATGTGAGTTTTGGTTCCCTCCGTACCTTTTACCGTAACTATCTACACCCTTACGACTCTAACAAAGCGCATTACGTTTTCGTTTCTAATACGCACCGAAAGGATCTGGAATGGCCTTTCGGTTTTTTCTACCACCTATAATCAAGCGCGCTCCTTACGAGGCTGCATCATCGCTCATCACTGTAAAATTATCAAAAAATATTAATTTCAGGGTCATTTCGAACTTTAATTAAGTTTCATCACGTGATCTTGTATGTGTATTATATTATTATATCAATTTGTTATAAACATTGAATTTTTTATGAGCTAATATATACTTTGGATAATTTTTTCTAGACTGTATTCCGACTTGGATGAGCCATCGCTCATATTTTTAGGAGCGTGATCAAGGCTTAACACGTTTTTAAACTGTTTGACTATCCTAAAATGAAAATTGCGGCTGCCATGCGATGTCAGTATTAATATATAGGGTATTGTTTTTATTTACAATCATAAGCAGCAAGTTAGTTTTGTCCCGTAGGATGGGATCTATCGGGAAATAAATATTATAACCACTAAAATCGACAGATTTGTTTTTTATTATCAACCTTAATGTACAAACAAAACTGTTCTCTTTAAACTTACGTATAGAAATTAACACTTGAGATATTTTTTCCTGCTGCTTCGGTCTTACCGAAATTCCACTAAACAGAAAGCGGTTCTTCGAATCGGACGCTCGCTCGGATCTTGTTAGCACTCGTATGCAGCAACGTCAATAATATTACGCATTGTGTTCCAATGTTAACGGCCGTCTTTAATCCAACCTGCTTGTCACCCATTATTATGTTCTTGGACTTGACCTTTTTTATGAACCCTTCATTATAATTTGTTGATCTACGTAATTTTAATCATTTTGTACAAATATGTTCTTTCTGACTACTGCACTTACCTACCTGTCTTTAAGTTATACTACATTTCGGCGTAACTTCCCTATTAGCAAATCGTTTTGTAATATTAACATACGGTTTTCCCCAATTAGCTTACTTGCCGTAGAGGTGATGCAGTTTGATGTAATGTGACAAATATACTATTCTATGAACTCATTAAACGAAAACCTAATTTTCATTACAGGTTTACATAATTGTTGTTTAAGAAACCCGCCGTAAAAAACGAATGTGATGTTAATAACAGAACCAAAGAGAAGAGTTAAAAAATTTGAATAAATTTTGGCGTGCTTATTCTCAGGATATACGGCTCGGGGTTTAAGCCCTTTCGGGCCTAAAAGTCAATCACGCATTGCGTGCGACATTAAAAGTGTAGTCTTGATAATTGAAAGCTTACTGGAAGGGTATAGGTACTCCTACTAAATATAATATTATAAACGTGAAAGTTTGGATGTTTGTTGTCACGTAAAAACGGCTGAACGGATTTGGATGAAATTTGACATGCATGTAGCCTTTGACATAGAAAAGAACAAAGCCTACCTTTAATACCGATTCCTTAAGTAGTTCCCGAGGGAACATTGAAAATATACGTCTTCTAACGAGCTAAGTCGCGGGCAGACAGCTTTTAAATTCGGTGTGCCTATGCTATGGAAAATGACATTCTATACCCATCTCTCAAATAGTTCCCGTGGTACGATTAAAAGTTGTCCACGCAGACGAAGTCGCGGGCATAAGCTAGTTATGAATAAAAAATAGATATTCATAGATTTCATGATGAGTGGTTTACTACACATTTAATAAAATATATCAATAAAATTATCTTGCATAATCATCTTATATTAATATTTTCTCTTAATTTTCTATACATATATAATTACAGCATTATGTTCTCAAGTAAATACCCCCTAGTTTACTAGCAAATAGGTAAATTTATTTTGCTATAACCAGTTTGAAGAAATATACTATAGTGTTTTGACGTTAATGAAATCTCCCACCTATGTAATCTTTTCATACGTGATTTTAAACATGCGTACTTAATAGGCTTAAAGTGTACAATAATTTTTACTATCTGTTAGCGATTATTATCAGATAACATCTGATTACTAGTGATAACTAACCGGACCTAATAGTTTTACGTGCCCTTTGAAAAAGGACGAAAGTAGTAAGCCGCTTTTATGGCTTAAAGTGAAGTGCAACTAATCGATGCTTAAGCAAACTGCATCCATATAAATGCACTTAAAGTATTTCGAAAAAGACTGTAGGTTCTAAATTGACCAAAAAAAAGAATTCATTCAAGGTATTTGTTAAGATATTATGTGACGTGGAGTCTAGTCAAAATCAATAATAAAAATAACATAATATACAGAGATGACATTCCTTCTCACTGACCCACAACATAGGTTGATTAGTCGCTGTGTGGATAATTAATACCTGATTTGTCTGTCCTAGATACGGGACGCGCATCACAAAATGCGCCGGCGCCGATACTAACTGTTGATTGGCATTTGTGCATGTAATTGCGTTGAGCTTATACATTGTGTCCTTCAAGTTTAATTGCTAGTTATTATGAGCTTTGTCCGCCATTATGATCAAGCTATTGTGACTTTTTGTGCTGTGTAATATGAAGCTTTTGAATTGACTTTTAACTGATCGGCCTTACTTGATTTTATTTTAAGTTGCGTCTAAAAACGATGCCTCTTGGAATCCTAAAGCACTGAAGAGATGGCACTTCACATGGCAAGTTTACCCGCTATATATATGAAAAAAATATATAAACATCGGAGGAAACAAAACCAATGCAAGGATACTCTTGGAAGTTACATGTAGCTTCTGTTACCACTTCTTTTCCTATTCCACAATGGTATAAAAACGAGTAGAGTTACCTTACATCTCGATGTTTAAGACCACTTAGTTTAACCAATAGATTACTTTTACAATAACAATACGCTCTAACAGTACTTGTCAGGATGGTCAGAGATGAGGTTGGATAGCTTACGACGCGACGTACCGTTCAATAAACAGCTCACCTTTAATGAACCAACGAAACATATTCTGTTTGAAATATTTCATAGATTTAAAGCTATAAATTGTAATGAGCTATCGCTGACGATGAATGTAAATGTCTTGTAATCGTTGAGTTACAATAAACGATGTCCGCGGTAGACGAATGTTTTACTAATTTCAGTTCGCAGTCGTTGCGTCAGTAATGCGAATCTTGAATTGGTATGCCTGCATATTTTATGCTAATAATGAAATTTGTGGAAAACGTAACACTGTTAATTTTCTAGTGATCGTGTTACCATTTGTATAATATTAAAATAGTTAGCCTAGGAATGCCCAATTAGACAAAGTTTAATAAAATTTGAAATAAAAAATATATAATCATGGCCACATACTTAAAATATTTAGTAAAATGAACCGAAATATGTAATGTATATAACCTAATACAACTTTAAAACTATACAGGGTTATAGAGATTAATGAAAGATCGCATAATTGCCCAGTAATGGAATTGACAAATTCCTACGATAGTTAATTTAAAGATTAATAGGTCATTTATACCGTTACATAATTTACCAGAGTGCATCAGATAAAAATTTATGTATGATCATAAGAGATGGCTTTGGTGCGGCGGGGCGGTGCGGGCGGCGTCGCTGCGCGTGCGACTCTCACCGCCTTATCTCTCGCGACCTCCGCGCCGCTCGGACGCGTAGACTCGCCGCGCTACGCATCGCTTGCACCCACCGCGTCTGCGCTATGTCGCCCCATAGACGTCACACTTACGTGTTTAAAGTTTCATATTGTTTTTGTTTTAAGAAAGGCTGTAGCCCTGAAATGCGCCAGTGATTTTGAGTACCATTGTGATAGTTTATCGGACTGTTGTTGAATAGTGTTTTAATTTTATTAACTTGAGACAAGACGATGGTGTCAGAAGGGGCTTTGCCCGTTGTATGGTGTATGCGCGATAATCAACTTGTACCCCATCAAGTTTCTGGTGTTAAATTGCAAGGGGCCGTTACTGGAGCCCATATAGCTGCCGTTACAGACTTCTTACGTATGGTAGCGGGGACACCGATTATTTTACCACCTACGGCGGTGTCCGAAAGTTTAGAAAATGACATTAATAAAGAAAAAGAAACCATGACTAGACGACGCAAAATGTCAATGCAAGTGGAGGTTCCCTGTGTTTTCCTCTCTGAGAGTGCACTACAGATAGCAAAAAGCCGCCATAATTCCTTAGAAGAAAAGGTAATAATTGAAAATTCCAGTTCATCTAAAACGAAATATCCCGAATTAGATAGTCAATTTTGTATTAGCAAAACCAAAAATCCGAAAATTGAGGAACGATATGGAACAGAGAAAGACAATTACCCCCAAAGAATAACGAGAATAATCGAATTAAACGACTTTAATTCAGAAAGTATGAATGAACCCGAAAAAGAACCCTTGCAAAGGATAACTAGGATAATTGAATTTGAGAACGATAAATTTCCTTCACCTGTGGCATTAGAGGAAGATAATGAAATGACACAAAAAATTACTAGGATTATAGAATTTAATGAAGACAATTCAGTTTCTACCCTTACTAATAGTACCGAATATATTGAGGAGGAATCTCTATCCCAAAAATTAACTAGAATAATTGAACCTGCTAAAGAAAATAATTTTACCAGCATGGCTAAAATAATAGAAATGGAAAACGAAAGATCCAATGAAAGGAGAATATCCTTAATTAGCGAACGAGACATAGGTTGTGGGATAATTGAAAGTTGTAGCACAAATGTTGCTAGATCTAAGCCGGTACAAAGAGGCAGGTTTAGTGTGGACTCATCTTGCTCCGAAAACTCTTACGCTAACATAGAGACTATTAACAGTGCTCTTAAGAGTTTACAGGATGTAAGAAAAGAAGATACTACAGACTTTGTGTCAAATACTGAGTCATTTTCAAGTTGCAAACCGATAGTACGGTCGCGATTTCGAAGAAAAAAGACCTCTGTTTGTTCGATTGGCTCGTCGGACTGCGATGATGAAATAGACGTAATTTTTAAATCTAAACCAAAATCTAGTCAATGGGTCAGCTTGGATTGGATACCACCACAACCCAAAGAAGAGCCAGTGATTACTCAAGTCTGTGATAAAAATGATTTCATTTCAAAATGGATAGCCGAACAAAATGCTCAGGAATCGTGCATAGTTCATGAAGAGAGAAGAAGAAGCCTTCCTCCTAAATCAAATGAAGTATATTTACAAAATATGCGAAGGTTTAGTGACGGTTTGCAAATCTGTAAAGAGGATGCTGCTAGTGATTCCCCTGCAACAGTCAAATGGAAATGGCATGACATTGTTAAAAGGCATATTCAGTTATTAAAAAACGACAAAGGCTTCCGAAGACAAAGGAGTAGCTGGATACGCACAGCACGACGGCTCTCCGGAACAAACGAAAATAATAAAAGTACGGAGCCCCTGCCTCTAGACACATACATGAAGCTAAACACTATGCCGTAAGTTTTATATTTAATTTAAAGTACACACGAATACTAAACCACTGCCAATCTTGTATAGATTCGCTGGTGCGTATCAACACCGACATTACTGGCTACAGCGGTCTATTTAGTTTAAACATTACTTACTCAACGAGTCATTCGTACACGTATAAATGGGCCTGTTTACCACCTTTGTATTCACAATTCGATATAACCTACAACTAAATACTAGGCAGTAAGCTGCCAGCCACCGCTTAAAAGCAGTAGAATTATTTTAGGGACGTCAAGTTATACCATAAAGCTGTCATTTTATCGCAATTCTTATCTTACTAACATCGCTTAAAGCAGTATTGAATATTGATTTAAGCGATGTTAGTAAGCCCAAAGGATCTGATCACATAGCTCTGTATGTTTAAAATATATTTATTTTTATCGGGCTTCTATAAAAAAGAAAGAAAGTGATGGCTCCACACAACAATGCCAACGACACCCCATATTTTTTCTTGGGCACAACCTGGAATTCAGCTCAGCATTGTACTCATGTATCAGCATGTATGCGCCATGCATTGGGATCAATCGCTGCTTGTTCCAGGTGCAGGACAACACGGTAATGCCATCCAACGACTACAACGTTAGTAACAGTTTCGCCGCAAGTTCTGCTTTCTTAGCATTAGCTACTTTTTTGTAATAGTTACGTGTAGCTGAACGATCGGGCGTCGGATCTTTTGATATTACGCCGGTCAAGAAGTGCATGTTACGAGAGCTGTCCGGCGCACGCGCTTCCGCAAGGCCGTTCGATTAGAATGCAGGGAGCTCGCGTCCAAGGCTACGTTAGCGCGGTCGGTCGCTGCTCCGACAGCAATCTTCCTCTCGTAGTTTGGCTATTGGAAGTCCGCTCAGGAAGTAACCTATGAAGGTGACGCCCACGAAAACATCAGGCAACCGATCGGAAGTGACTGTGATTTGAATTTTGTTCGCACCTATTGTTCGTGGTTTTGTTTTAAACAACGCTTCCTCAATCTATTTAAGAATTCAATCTACCTTCAGTCTGTTTTATTTCTAATGAAATTACTTCCATTACGACCACTGGCGCAGCTGTTAGCGCTGTAGTTTTAAATTTGGAGGTCCCTGGTTTGATTCCCGGCAATGATACTTTGGGAATTCATAATTTCTGAATTTTGCCTGGTCTGGTTTGGTGGGAGGCTACGGCCATGTTTAGTTACCACCCTACCGAAAAAGACGTGCCGCTAAGCAATTCAGCATGGGTTTAACTGCCATAAATCTGACAGGTTAACCCGTTACCATCTTAGACTGTATCATCACTTGCCAGCAGGTGGGATTGCAGTCAAGGGCCAACTTGTAGTAGAATAAAAAATAAAAACAATATATACAATAAAAAAAATGTTTAACATGATTCATATTTACATATTATTGTGAATGATCAATAACTGCAATAAATATTAGGAATCATGTAAAACATAAAATCCTAAGTCATTACGGAAAACAATATAAACAGAAGTGAGCTATAAATATCGTTGGACATCCCAACCACTAGAGAGCGCGGAAAGTAGCGGCGGTGAGGCAAACTATACGGACGTGTCGGTATCGGTTTCACCCATCAGCCTTGAGGGATACTCTGGTTGCACAATAATTATTCCTACAACTCATTTGTATAACAAAATCTACTTTAATTAACGGTGTAGTTTCCTTTGTTTTGATAAATTGGATTTGTGAGTTTGAACCGCAGACGTTTTTGTATTCGCGTCACAGAAAAATTCTGTGCCAAAATGCCAGTTTCATTTCAAATATAATAATAGAAAATTACAGAAACGCAATACTTTATAGATCACTACAATTGCTTTTGCATGTAGTAAGTTTACCAGTTGTTTAATGTCGATCAACATTTTTTATTCGAAAAAAACAGCTTTGTTACACATTCCAACAATCAACATGGCTATTGTGAAAATGGCTTGTACTTAGGAAAAATTTCAAACACACTAGCATTCACCTGAAAATATTGTTTACCAGTTGACTAACACAATTTGCTTAAGCCTAGAGATTTTGATGGAATTAAAAATGTCAACGATATAATATAGCTTCTATCATCTTCTATATGAGTGCCTCGCAAAAACTCCAGAATGCCTCCACTACAACATAGGGTTTAGTAAAAAATAACATTTCAGTAGATGGTGCTCTTAAGGATCATACCTTATAACCTTATAAATTATAATTTCCTTTAATGGGTTTGGTAAAAAATAACATTTCAGTAGATGGTGCTCTTAAGGGTCATACCTTATAACCTTATAAATTATAATTTCCTTTAATGCAGCATAGTAATTTTTCATCGACTATTTAGTATATATAATCATCAACAACAATTGAATTCCACTCCTAGACATATGTCTTCTGAAAGGAGTTCTAAAATCCAAGGCTATTGAGTCGTGTTTGTTCACCACGTTTGAATTTTTAAGATTGAATTATATTTTTATCATTCAGTTGTGAAGTAAATTTTTTAACTTGTCTTTTAACTTTTAAATTTTATAGAAATTTCTACATGAAAAAGGATATTCCCACATTTAGGTTCTATCAAATTTAGATATACGTGCATATTAATTTTTCAGTGTCAAAAAAAGTTGGAATCTATTATATTCCAACAGATTATGTGATTGTGTCGTTTGATAAAACTTAGTGATATCGTGTTATCAGTGTACATTTGATAATATGATTCAATAAAAAATATTTGAATTAGTTTTATGTTAAGTGCGGACGAACTATAATGTATCGAAAATTTGAATTTAATTGAAAAGTGAGGTGATAGATAAAATATTCGATACCTAATGTGTGCCGTTTAATAAACAAAAGACGCAAAAAGTAATTTTTGTTTTACTATGTTATTAACCGAGGTGACATTTCGTAATGCCATGAGGCAGACAAAAGTAATTTGTGCTACAAATCATGAATACGAATTTAGTATTCGAAACTGAAAGAAAACGCATCTGGAATAAAATGTAAATAAATTTAATTTTTTGGCTGTTTTAACGCTATTATTTAAAAAGACGCAAAACATCAATATTGTCTAATAATATTGATTGGTTTTGCTTCACTTTCACTCTGTCTAACGCTATCTACGATTTTGGTAACGTTTCGTGACGTCTCTGCGCTCTGTAATGTTGAATTAGGTTTTTTAGTGGACTTGAAATCAGGCTTTCTAGTGGAAGTATATATATATATATATATATGTACATTTTAAGTATTATCTGGTTTATTAGTTATTACCGCGTATAAGATTTATTTTTGATGACTCAATAGAGTAAATAGTCCATTTTTTTACCGTACTCTTAATAAATTAATTTTTCACCGAGAGATGTGACTTCTTAGAGTTTGATGAAACTGCACTGTTTCTGTGCTGTGACTGTGAGCCTCTTGGAATCTATAATTTTTGAATTAAAAAAAAATTAAATTTTGTGTAACAAATTCATATTGTTATGTAATGATATGACCCAAAGCCGAATTAAATCTATAATATACAGAGGGTTAATATAAAAGAAAATAGATTACTTTTAACTTATCAGAATCGTTACGCAGTATTTTTTTACGCTCTGATATTCTGTCAGTTCAAGTGTGGCACAACAATGTCTAACAACTTCGACGTTATACTCTTTTATTGAAAAATATGGGCCTTATTGTCCATCTTTCGATATCCCCTTTTATTAACCACGTCTTTATCTCAAAATCTGTACATGTTATCTTAATAAATACTCGAGCAATATTTAAAAAAGTACTTGAAGAATAGGTAAGAATAGGTACGTAAATTTAATAAAGTTCATGTTATGATTAATTAACCTATTGCGTTAGGACCTTGCGCCTTTGAGCATTCTTAATTTTGTTTTTTTTTTTCTTACTTCTTATATTACTCCTTTATCGTTTAATTATGTGCAATAAAGAGTTGTATCAATCTAACTCTCGTCCTTGAACATCAAAATCATTATTTGTAAAATAGGACACGTGTTAGAAAATGATTTGCTTTTATCACGACAGTGGAGATCTCTCGCGACGGAACAATGCAACAGGTTTTACGATTTGTTTTTGCCTTTTATGCGTGCGTGTCTCGACCGACTGTGATGTAAACCTTCGTCGATGATAACCTTAATAAATATATGAAAACGCGGATCTGTTTTATGCTGATACGGGCTGTTGCCCGACTTATTTACAAATCCCGTGGGAGCCGTTGGCTTTCCAGGGATAAAAAGTACCATTTTACTACTCTAGGTACTCCCCGTTGTTTCATCTAACTCTATGCCCCAAAAATCAGGTTCATTCGTTGGTTGGTTTTGGCGTGAAGAAAGAACAAACAAACAAACGAACACACTTTTGCATTTATAATATAAGTAAGGATAAGCATACGCTGAACATCCAAAACTATCTACTGTGAACCTTAAGCTTAATTTGATATAATTCGCGAGAAGAAGGAAATCTGCACGGTTCAATTCATAATTTTTACACCATCGTCCTTCCATACCAAACTACGTTCTATACTCTACGCACGTTTCCGTCCGGAGCATCCTTAGTAGATGATTACTTTACAAGAAATTATTGCCAAGGGAGTTAATTTTGGAAGACCTATTTGTTCGGATGATAAAAGGAGTATAAATCGCATCACAGATTTCCTGTTTTTTTGCAGATTATAGCGAACTAACAAACCCGCGCGACTTCGTCCGCGAATGAGCCGACTTAAAAAATATTCGCATGTTGTCGCGGACTGTTTTATAGAACTTAAAAAAACAACAATTCCGATATACTTACTACATACTTCCGTTGTTTGGCGTAACGTTTACCGTTCACGCATCGCACGCATCAGAATCTCTCAAAAAGGATATTTTTTGCAGTTTTTGCCCGAGATTCCAATATAAATGAATCCTAGCTAGATACTACTAAATTTCATGAAAATCGTTGGAGCCGATTCCGAGATTCCAATTATATATATACAAGAATTGCTCGTTTAAAGATTTAAAAGATATAAGATTTAGCTTAACTTTCGTTGGATATCATGTTATTTCCGCAAATTGAAGCGGTGATAGCCCAGTGGCTAGGACTTCGACTTCACTTTCGGGGGCCCGTTTTCGAATTCCTTCGCGCACTTCTTACTTTTCTATGTTATGTTGGTTTTAAGCAATTAAAATATTATTTGCTTCAACAGTGAAGTAAAACATTGTGAGGTAACCTGTATGCCTGAGAGTTCTCCATAATGTTCTCAAAAGTGTGCGGAGTCTTCTAATCCGCACTAAGCCAGCGTGGTGGATTACGGCCCAGAAATGGGCCGGTGGTGGGTTGATATTATGAGGATGATGATGATGATGATGATGATAGCACAGACATTTCATCATTTATTTTAAAATTCGTTCATTTAGTGAGTAGATGGTGGTACCTCCATTCTTTAACTTTAAATTAAAGCTACGAGGATTCCAATACGCCCTTGTTGTACGAAACTGTCAACAAACTTCGATAGGAATTTTGATTCAAATAAACATTGAAACGAATTGTCATTAACCTAAGAACAATAAATAAATAATACATTACTCATCAACTATATTTATCGAAAGGACGATTTTGTTTTGTTATTATTATAGAACAAAGAGATACGCAGCACGGCGATAAGTCTCATCATATTTTTTTGCAATGCTTTTAAATCATGCTTTAGCGTACCGCATCATCATGTCCTTTTCTGACCAACAAATGGCACTAACAGCAAACGACTCATTGTAAAATTCGCTAAGTGTATTCGATACCCTTCTAGATTGCCAAACTATATTTTTAATGACTCGTCCCTTTTTATGGATTGTATGTATACATATATATATGCGAATGAAAACTAAATGGGTACCGTTATTATTAATTAATTATATAATTACGCGTATTAATCAAAACAATGTTTCAGTGGCATGATACAAAGAGAATCCAAATCTCCCAAAACTACTGGCAACGTAGCACGTACAATATATATGAAGAGGTCAGGTCGTTGTAATAATACGTTTCTGATAGGTTTTGATTGAATGGACGATTTAACTTAAAAGTGGCGTTGTTTAACGATAAAAATATTTTGCAAAACTTTATCATTATGTCAACTCACTATATTTCTATAAATATGCACTAAATTAATGTTGTAATGAAAAAAAATAAAAATTCAATTAATTCGCAAAACTCATGTTCCAATAACTGTTACTAAGTTCATCAACCGATATTTTTTTAAACTAATTGCTCTAACAGATAATTATTTTTGCACTTGTCCACGACGTTTACAAATCCAAAATTAAAAAAAAATATTTTAAAATGCTTTATTCACTCAAAAAGTTTTCACAACCTAGCTTGTAGATACATATATATATATAATATAAAAACATAGATAGATAATGGAGAAGCAAAATATAAAAAGGTCTTATTTTTAAAAAAAATCACGAACATCTATTAAAATAAGTATTGTTGATAAGAATTAGTATTTTTCCGTGAGTTGCTTGCACAAACTTTGTATTTTCAGGCAGCATTGTCGTAAGATCCTATTGAAAATTCAAACTATGTCTTGATACGTATGACTGTTATCCTTATCTGTCACTTCTGTGAATAAGTAACGGCCTAACCTATATTGCATGCAAAAATACCGTTTATTTTATTATGTTTAATGGGGTTTTTAGTTCACACTTCTCATTTTGGCAGAGATTTTCTGCACTAAATAACAATTCGGAGGATTTATGTGTAAATTTAACAGAATGTGTCAAATATGTTATGAACACAGAAGTATTGAAGTGCTAAGAAGTACTAAGAAACTGCGTCCTTATTGGGTAAAGTTTTGATGGATTGGGTTGTAAATTTGCTCTTGACCTGCGGCCAATAACACCTAAGTGACAATACAGTCTAAGATGGAAACACAATTACTTGAAATGTGTATGGCAGTTTATTGAAACCATTTCTCTACCATACTGCACGGAATGCTCGAAGCCTACAGCCACACTTAGCTGACCCGAGCTAGGACTCGAACCCGAGACATCCTTATTTAAAATCCACAGCGCATACCGCTGCACAAGGGAGGTAAACAAAGATTCAAAACTGTATGCGATTAGAACGCATTTTGAAATTAAAATTTTGCGTTCAAACATTTGGAACTATACATACGCGGGCATCGCATCCTTTTTATTTTTCCTTGTACACATAGGAAGTATGCATTTTTTGAACAATAACACTTCCGGAAACATCAAGGTGGTTATATTGAAAATATTTCGTATTTTATCTTTAAGGGCGATATAAGTAAAAAAAAAATTACGTAACGAAACCTTATTCTAAAGACATTAACGTGCATGGATTAAATACATCTATCGTTACAGTAATTATTGTAGGTAGTTAGCCTCTCAGATGACGACTTTGAGACAATTAAATATCCATTGTCTTCATACTTATCTATCAATCAATTACACACACTAGTTTCAATGTATAATTGGAAACCATTTAATCAGTTCCACGTGAACATTTTCATTGCAATGTGACATAGGAAGGTGGGTTCATAAATAATTTCCACGATCTTTGACATGTGACATGAGTAGGTGCCTCATACTAATATTATAAATGCGAAAGTTCCTCTATGATGTTCTCCCAGTCCAAGTTCCTCGTCCTCTAAATGTTGAGTGTCTGTTAATGTCTGTGTTTAGCCCATTCTGTAGATTCCTATGTAAATATGTTAAGTGTAATAATATTAAGTTGTAAATATATATGTAAGAACCTTCCTATCTCCAACAAACTAACATTCTAATTATCTGTTTTTCTGTTGGAAATTAACTCATAAAGGAGAAGCCAAAAATCTGCTACTTATTTAAATGCGTCAAGATTAAAATTTGGTCTTCCTCATATTTCACCGATCATTCTCAAAAGCGTGTCTCCTCCATACCACGTGACATTGGCGAAGTAAATCGTACCCAATTGGTACAAACGCAAGCCATTAAAAAAAAAAAAAAAAAAAAATGCGGAAGTTGACACACACAGTTGTCGGCGGGTGACATTTCATATTGGAGTTTTGATCAAATAATCATATTATGAATAGACGCAGAATAAACACTGATGGGCAGTTCTATATTATTTATTTGTATATATGTAAATTAATTACATGGTAATTATAAATCAATATTACATATATTGTTTCAATGTTTATACCCTAACCCTTCTTCTTAAATTCATGTCCTTTTGTAGGTTGCCTTATAAAGATCGCTTTTAAGCGATAGTACCTCTATTCCTCTATTTTCAATTGTGTTTGTTATTGCTTTATTTATGGTGTACAATAAAGCATATTTTGATTTGAGTAATGTGTTTTTTTCAAAAGACAACTATCACAAATGAAGAAGTGTAAGCGACACTGATTTGTCGTATTTTGCTTGTCATTGTTATTATAGAATTAATATTCTCCACATGACGTGAACGCGCCTCAAATTGAGCCATCAAATAATATTATATGCCTACGATGAGGTAGTTTCGTACATACTGTGTTTCAGCGATTAGTCACTCTTCGGTTATCCTGTATGTCAGGACGTGTTTTACAGTTTTCAATTGAGCTAAAATATGCCGTATGTTGAATTATATTCGTATTATGTGAGTAGCGTTTGAAGCATTTTTTCCGGTCTATATTTTTCAAGTTTAATCTCTTTTTAATGAACTCATATTATTAGTAATTAGTATGCTCAGCACCGTACAAACTCCCCATCATCTTGATTTCTAATCTTCTTTTTCATAAAGTGCCATCTTATTTCGAAGGTCGGCAAGCAATACGGCATCTTGTATGTTTGATGCCACTGCTCTAAATAAGGAACGAGTGCTTTTTCCAAACAGTTGGCGTTGGTGTTTTTTAATAGAGTGTCAAAAGTAGCAGGTACAGGAAAAAAAACGTACGTGTAATCCCACTTTGAGAACCCCAGGTCTAAAAAGCTAAGAATGTTCTGACATTAACGACAACTTAGATTCCCCTAAAAAAACTTGTATCGAGGCTAATACAAGCATGTCCATTTTTGCATCGGGATATAGAGTCCTATAATTAGATTACCCATCTAGCGAGCAACCTGGAGCGGGTAAGACTGGCTTAGCAAAAAAAACGTGGTAGCATCGGCACGCACAAGTTCAATGATCGGCAATCCACCCATAGGATAGGCCATTGTAAAATTCTCATTTGTCTGTGGCGGAAAGCATAGCTTTTATGTTAAGCTTAAGATATAATTTTGACGGCCGATTGGCGCAGTGGGCAGCGACCCTGCTTTCTGAGTCCAAGGCCGTGGGTTCGATTCCCCCAACTGGAAAGTTTTTGTGTGATGAACATGAACGTTTTTCAGTGTCTGGGTGTTTATATTATAAGTATTTATCTATATTAATCAAAAAAATATTCATCACTCATCTCAGTACCCATAACACAGGCTACGCTTACCTTGGGGCTAGTTGGCGATGTGTGTATAGTCGTAGTATATTTATTTATTTATTTATTTATAAAAATTTAGTGTAAAAAGTGGAACACAAGCAATAACGTAATTGACAATATTAATGAGCAGCCGAAGACTACCAATTTTCACATTTAAACATGGTGCCATACACTGCTTACTTACTGCTGCATATGAACGTGTGTGTCAATTATTATTATATATATTATCTTCCTTTTTCTCATAGTAAACCGTCACTTCATTTGACCAAAAATGTAAAGAGCTGATGTTATGGTTGCCACTGCGTAGATATCTTATGCCAACTTAGCACAGTTACTTCATTAAAAGTATTGATCTCGGTTAAAAGTTGTTGAACGAAAGTGTTCCTACTGAAATTCCAAATAGTTTAAGGAAACTCGCCAAAGTTGTGTGTTTTTTTATTCCTCTTAATATTAAAGTTAAAATGGTTATCATCAAAAGCATGCCATCTTATAAGAAGCCTGCAACATACTACTGCCAGAAATTATTTTTTGTTATGTTCGGTTGCTCGATAAAATTTTAACGCACAAAATTGCTATTACAATACAATTTTTTTTAAATATTAATAATTATTTTACGTATAGGCCAACTTTACAGGCACTTTTAAAACTTCATGTCTATCGGCTTGTAGTGTCTTAGCTACCCACCGGATCCCAAAGCAAATTTTACAGAAAAACCCAAAGAGAAATTTAACGCATTGCTCTTTAAAACTATTTTTATTTTGGGTTAACGGAATGATCTATCTCATCTTAATATATATAAATCTCCTGTCACGATGTTTGTCCGCGATGGACTCCTAAACTACTTAACCGATTTTAAATTAAATTGGCACACTGTGAGCAGTCTGGTCCAACTTAAGAGATAGGATAGCATAGATATTTCATTATAGTCGCAATTTTATTTTATTGCAAATTATTTGTCTATAATTAATTGACAGTCACATGTACTCATTTAAGGCTTAGCGATACTAAATACGATAAAAACAAAATCAAACGCAGAAGAAGTCGCGGGTAACAACAAGTTGATTATATATTGTAGGCAGATAAGGACGTACCTATCAGACTATTTCCAAAAATCTTGATACTTACTCAATAATAATTTCTTTAGTTTTCGCAAACCATATTGAGTTAATACCGTCTCTAGCGAGTCTAGGCAATAAATGAAGCTAGTCATATTTGCTGTTTGAACTTTCGAATGTGTCGATTTGAAACATGTCGAATAAATATGTCAAGTTACGCCTCTTTAAATAAGTTTCGTGTATTAGAAACTTGTTAAAATATTGTTTACCTTGTTTGAATGAATTCGGCTTAATTGGTTTTAGTCACGCTCCTTGTTATCGTTTATCTTATTTTTATTTTATTGTTGTACAAAGTCTCTTCGAATAATTATCACGTTAAGTATAAATATGAATTACGGTAGCGTTAAATCGTAGCAAGGGCATTTATTTTTCAAATAATAGAATTAATCTCAATTAATTGATTTAGTAGTCAGCATGTTTGACTCTTTGGATAAAATCCAGTGGCAAAAACTGTTAAGTAATGAAGATTGGAAGATATGTCTGTCAATAAAATGGTGTTTGTACTCAAACACGTTTTTGTTATCAAAATAGGCCAGCTGTTTAGTTCTAGTTCTGTGACAGACACACGTACACCACAATTATTTACATATTTGGGATAAAACAAACCTTCACGTTGGTCATCTTCCGACTCTATGTTCATGCAAAAATAACGTCGATTCGTCGCCCCTGTGCTTCGTGCCAGAATCAAGATATGTAAATTAAGGCATGCAGAAGACATTAAAATAAAATTAGTATTAAAAGAAATTATCATATAAAAAATGTAATGATTCACATAACGATTTCTCTTGTACAGTATCCGGTTCAAGGTCGTTATATCTTACAGCTGACTTACAGTTCCGTTCTGTTGACCAGACTAAGGAAGGTTTATGATTTTTTCTGTCTCTATCGTGTTTGCATTAATTTTTCCCTCTCACTCATCATCATCAATTTATTGACAGAATCCCTATTATCTTACAGTTTTTTTACACTGGATTGGATCCCAGGAACTCGTGCTCCGTGATCAGAGAGCGGTGTCATGCTAACTACTTAATCGACGAGCGAAATCAATTATTATTTTAATGCGTCTTGAATCTTTTAATATATTTTAAGCTTCGCCGTTGCGCTTAGTGCAATTGCACATTGTGTGTTACGATACGGTCACTACCCTACATATTGGAATCTATGTAGGGTACAGTCCATGCAAAGTCATTTTTTTTATGTTATTTCAGAACATTGATTCCAAATTATTGTATTGTCACCGTTCTATTTATTATTTCCAAAACAATAAATAATTAGTAAACTAAGCGTTCGTGATACTTATAAATCCATTGTTTGTGGATGAGGATGATGGCTGCAGTTGATTTGAATCAATCAATTCCGAATGCGTTTTCCATGATTAGACCTTCGCTCGGGCATTCCTAGTAACCGATCTATGACCCTAAGCGTGCCCTTAGCACGTGACAAGGTCCTGTGGATAGTAAACATAAAATAGTAAATGCAGGACGCAACGCCCTTTCAATTTTATTATTATTGCGACATTGTTATTATTATCCTCTTTAATTTTACTGTACACATGTGACCATGAAAACCAATAAGAAACTTTGCATTACAATATATCGGTATACCTCGTAAATAGTAGTGATCAAAGCATACGAATTTAATTGAAATAAAACCTCCAATGTTGATTTTATGTTTCCCTAGTCTTACATAACAATATTGTTAAAATATTAAAATTCATGAATTCTAATATGAAAAGAATCAAGTGAATTAAAAAAAAATACTTCGGTATTCGAGCTATAACGTGAATGCAGTCTAGTAAGAATTTCAGACTGGTTGAATTGAGTTTTTTGCATTTTTATTGCCGGTTTGATGTAAAAAATGACGTAAATAATTTGCATTCAAATTATCCACCAATAATATTATCCATTCTGTTGCTAATGAACACATAACATAATATAACTTTTTTGATGAACAATTATTTATTGCCTACATTTTGATCCCGATGAAAATATTTTTGACCAGTATTTTGTGTAATGGTCCGTTGTAATTTCTATCCTGTCCCATTAGGCATTTAATTCTAACCGACAAATATTTTTTTGTCAGCATAGTACCAGACGATCACACGACTTGATCACACGAAAATGATGAGTGCTCTTTATAGTGGCATTTAAAGACGACTTTTTTGTATTGACTAACTTGAGAGCCCACATTGAATAAAAAATATCTCACCAATCGGCCCAGAAATCTCGGAGAAATCGGTGTACCTAAATACATAAGAAAACGCATCGCATTGAGAACCACCTCATTTTTTAGAAGTTGGTCAATAAAGCGGAATACTTCTTCTCAAGATGCTCAATCGTGATAAGCATCTTATAGCGCAGAGCCTTTTCCTTAATTAGTATCCAAAGGTTTATTTATTCGTTCTCTTCTGTATAATTCCAATGAATATAATTATAGTAACCGCGCGATCCGTACCATGCTGTCTTGAATACGGTAAATATTTTATAACGAGTAATTCACAGATTATTATTTATCGCCGTATATTTCTAGTGATTTTATGACGCTTGCATTACCGTTTTGCATTTCTCTTACGTCTACTTCATCTTTCCTTGTAATGTCTCCTAGAGTTTCGTGACCATTTATTTTATGAATGATATTTCTGTTAACGTATCATCGAAAATTGTAATCAATCTAATCCACGATGTTCAGTTAACAGTTCAAATTTAGTAGTGCTATCCTTTTCCTACTCTTCCCTGTAGATGATCACAGAACTACTAAATTCAATCTCCCATCTGAAGGTTTCGGATTAGTTTGATTATATTAACTTCAGGCTTTATTTTTCTTTTAATATAAAAAACAATTATTATAACCATCATGTTATTCTATTACTCTCCTACAACACTATTAATCTCCAATCTGCCTTATAATATAACAAAGTATTGGAAATTATTAGTGGCTTCACGAGAAAAATGAATTCAAGTCTTTAAATAAATATTTGTTGAAAACTGCCTTTCCTGCACATTAGTTATTGGTACGTGAAAACAAAGACTTACTACGCTACCTTTACAATATCCTTTAAAGCAATATTGCTCGTTATCAGTCATTTGCAATTCAAACCGGAGTGACACATGCTTGCACACGTGCTTCATTAACAAATCTTGAATTGACTGTAACCGACCCTTTGAAGATTCTTGTGCGGAATTTATAAGTTCTATCAAACCGGATATACCTCAGTTCCTCCAATCATCACTATCAACTTCCGCAGTTATTTAACATTGCAAGGCCACCGCTCCTATAGGGAGAGAATGATTAGGGCTTCGACCCTCCACGCTGTTCCAATGCAGCTTAAACGTATCGATCACCGTGGCGCAATGTTTCAATCTCAGGCATATTAGGAATTTAGTAAATTTTATAATTGTCTTTGGTCCGATCTTATGGCTTTTGGCTGAGACTAAGTACTGCTGCATAGAGATTTAGCGTTCGGACACGATACAGTGTAGAAACCACTTAAGGGTATTAAGGGTTGAATAAAACTCACCCCCTAACTGCTTTCCACTTAGGTATTTAAAGATGAGATTGCAGTCAATGGGTATCTTGTAGAAAAAAGAAGTCATAAATGGCTCTCCTAGGCACGCAAGTTGTCATCGCAAAATTGGTAACTCTAGGATATCGCTGAGAATTTGTACTGAACACATTTTTTCCTGCACGTCATCTTTAGGTATGCGAACACAAAGACATAAGTCGCTTCGTTTATATATCATTTTAACCAATATGCTTCGATATCAGTCGTTTGCAAGTCAAACCTTACAAATGACACATGCTTTTGTACACGTGATTTATAATAATTAATACAGACGTACATAAACAAAGTTATACAGAATTAAATGCTCTGCAATTAAAAGTATTGATTTCTACTATTTTTCCCCTTATATTTTTTTTTTGGTTTAGTGACAGCCCGAAGTATACTCGTCATTTACGCCCTTGGGTAACTAGAGGTTAGAAACTTTAAAATTGATTTTAAAAAAAAAGTAAAGCATTAACGTGCGTTCTAAAGTGTATATATTGACTAAACATGTAACACAATAATTATTATTTTATTTCCATAGATCTTGGAAGAGGAACTACTAAAACATGTTTCTTTTATAGCAACCTTCTTAATATCACAATAATAAAGCTGTAATGGTTCGTGCATTAGCTAGCTACACATATTATTATTTTATTCATGTATTTAAAAATATGTATTGCTCAACTCGTACATTTGTTTAAAAAAAAAAACTCGAATAGTATGATCGTACTCCTGATATCTGCCGTAAAAGAGGACCAAAATTATTTTTAAAAATATTCGGAATAGCCTACCTACCGGTTTAGTCATTGGAGCCAGACGACCTCGTCTGACTCGCTGAATATCATGCAATAATATGGCATACCATTGTTAGGTTACTATTCTCCATATTATATTTTGTAATATATTGGCCACGTGGATGGATACCTTACTCATAGACTTTTTTTTAATTATAACCTAAACTATGCGACCAAATTACGTAAATGTTAGATTACATTTACATTATGGTTCTCTTGATAGGATTGTCATAATATTTAAATTGAGTCTTTTTTTTTAAGGATAATTTTGACATTGTCTTTAATTATTTTTTATATAAAATGCGTTTTTGTACCTTATTTATATGAGATAGTAAATACCTTTTTTTAATCTATTAAAAACCAGTATTTTTTATAAGAAAGTGTTTATGTATGAATGACCTTACAAAATGCATGCGTACCAAACAAATCGCGAACACTTAATCTTCTGGCTTGGTTTTAAAATACTGAATCAAAGACTGAAACATTATTTTTATAGAATTGAAACTATGAATATAGCATATGCACTTCTGGATAAAAAAGCTTCTAATGGAGAGA
Organism: Pararge aegeria; assembly: GCF_905163445.1. Classification (NCBI taxonomy): domain Eukaryota; kingdom Metazoa; phylum Arthropoda; class Insecta; order Lepidoptera; family Nymphalidae; genus Pararge; species Pararge aegeria. Next base: position 7,184,789 of record NC_053200.1, on the reverse strand, counting down.
AAGGTTAAAATCAGTTCAGTAGTTTTAAAGTTTATCGATTAGAAAAATAATTTAATATATAAGACCAAATATATTATTACAATAAACCTAGGTGTGGTAGACACTGATAATAATAGGCTACAAGGCAAGACTACTTATCTATTAGGTACATATAAGCGGCAAAAAATATAAAATTATGATTTCACATGGCCTTATTTGTGTTAAAAGCGTTAGTACAAAAGGGTCCCCTTGTCGGCGAGTTCACGACAATTGAATGCAAAACACTCATTCATTTGCGTTGACTCACTGTCGCCTTGCTTTCTGCGCCCCTAGTATAATAACTTATCGAGTTAACAAACTCAACTTGAAAGTAAAGTAAAATCTTTAAAACTTTTTTTGAGAGATTTATACCCACATGGGTATTAATTACTTTATTACGTGACATTAGTTTATTATGAAAACTGAGTGTTATCGGACAAGATACATTGCGTACTGTTTTCATTATTTGGTAGGTGCGAGATCATTGAATGACTAAACATTTCGGTTTCAAACTTAGTATTCGACCATCGGTTTTTGTGTGATGAAAAGGAATATTTTTCAGTGTCTAGGAGTTTATCTGTATATTAAAATTATTTATGCGTATTATATTCATAAAAATAATCATCAGCTATCTTAGAAGGCATCCATAACTAGTGTTGCCCAAATGCAAGAACAAGACGAGACTTAGCCAGTCTTGGTCTTGGTCTTGCGCCAATACACCTGGTCTTGGTCTTGGTCTTGGTCTTGCGCTCCCAGTCTTGGTCTTGGTCTTGGTCTTGCAGCAAGAGTCTTGCAAGTCTTGCAATTACCTATTAGTCTATTACTATTTATTAAAGTTTACTTTAAATCTTAGAAAAACGTATTAGAATTGGAACATTGTGAGCTTGAATTAACATAGCCATAGTAAAGATCAAGCAGATTAATAAATAACTGAAGATTTGATAAGAAATTCGAAAAATCAACTGACCTATATGTCGTTTTCCATGGAAGTAACTGTTTCTTAATAAACATTTATGATTTATAAGCTTACATTTGCTAAAACATGTAAAAAAACAAATTAATTACAATAACTTGACTGTATTTTAAAGAACAATACTTATCTGTCTAGAAAGAGATTGAACCCTCAACTTATAAGAAATTTAATAAAAGAGTTTTACGATTTATCATTTATTTGAATAAAAAATAAAATACAACACAAATCAACAGCTTTATCATTAGGTTATGATACTTTATATCAATTCTTTTGACCAAGAATTAATACAAAGTAACCATCTGGCTGACTCATCACTTAACCTATTTCTATGTTTTCTAATTACTAATGATGCTTTAGAAAATAACCTCTCAGCAGGTACTGAAGTTGCAGGTATTGAGAGAAAATCACGGGCCATTTTCGATAAAATCGGATACTCTGTCTCATGCGTCCTCCACCAATCTAAAATCACCAATCTGAAACTTATTTATTCTTTGGAACACCTGTAGGTACTCTTAAAATTCGAAATTATTTTGCATGAATAGTGTCAAATGTTATGATTTCGGCGCGGCGGCAACGATTGTTTTAGATTTCAAAAGAAGCCGCCGGCGCGTGTATCATAACCATGTACTTCCGAAAAGCGGCAAATTTCTTTGAGAAGTAAGTACAAAACCTTTGATGCCGCATTATCAAAGTGCCGATGGTTAAAACATAACTATGCATGCACTCAGTTTGATTTTAATAGATATTTTTTTATTCGCTATGTTTATGGTATTAGTCGTAATGCGCATAGGTCCAGTTTTTTATATTCTTTGATATAGTTTTTTGCGTCTCATAGAATTCCTAAGCGTACCTACCTACCTATACACCGAACTGTTACACCTAACTACTCCGTGAAATAGCGCTAAGTCCTAGCTGCAAGACGCAAGAGTCTTGCAGGCTATGTCTTGTTCTTGCTCAAGTCTTGCACGGTCAGTCTTGGTCTTGGTCTTGCTAAAAATACGCGGTCTTGTTCTTGGTCTTGGTCTTGCAAAAACGCAAGAACAAGACCAAGACTGCAAGACCAAGACTGAATTTGGGCAACACTATCCATAACCTAAGCTACGCTTACTTTGGGGCTAAGAAATCTGTGAATAATAATGAGTGCAAGTAATGGTGGCGTGGTGGACATCTAGTGCTAAGGTGCAAACCATTTTTTTAATCAGTATTATTAGAGTAGTAATACAGTTTCTTGTGACAGCTCGTCCGGAGGAGTGCTGCCGCCAGGCTCATTTCTGCCGCCTTTTTGTTTCCAGCATGCCCTTTATTTTGGCGTATTCGAAAAGCTTTATGACTACCTCCGACCCTTGGGCAGGAGAGAGGTTATGTCGCACTCCCCCTCTCTAAAGGGGGGTATATCCAAACTAAAAACCACCATGGCATGTCCCTCTTGTTGAAGTGTTGCTCTGTTTATAGGTGGTGGTTTTGTCCTTACCATCAGGTGGATCATCTGCTTTGTCCGACAATTATAATCTACTAAACATGCATAAGAAATATATCAAAAAGTTAAAAAATACTGTTAAAAATTGTCACTACATCAGGGATTATAAAAAAATATAACTAAATTTAAGAACAGTATACCATTTATTCGTGAAACAGGCTTAAGTTGAATACTAATTTCATTTCCTTGTTACAGATGGTACTTCCGTAAAATAAAACGGATCGAAGCTGAAAAGAAATTGCTATTACCAGAGAATGAACACGGTGCTTTCCTTATTCGAGACTCAGAGAGCCGCCATAACGATTTTTCCTTATCAGGTAAATATATAGTAAAAGTAAAATTACTTAAGGTCGATTCCGGTTTAGTTTTGTATTACGATTTAATAATTAACGAAACTGCCTGTCGAGTTTTATTGCAGTTACACTTTTTAATTACGTAATAATTATTATCATGTTTGGAATTCTTTGAATTTTCTGCATTATTAAAATGATGACCCTCACCGGCACAGCGGTGTTCGGCGCGGGTTCGATTCTCGGCAGGGGATAATTTGGGAATTTATAAAATTTTCTCTGGTTTTGTCTGGTGCGTGGCTCCAGTCGGGGCTAGTTGTCACCCTACCGACAAAGACGAAAGTGAAAAAAAACAATTATTTAAAAATAGTCGCCCGGGTTTTCGGTTTTTTACAATAAAGACTATCCTTTACAAATCTCCGGGATACAAGCTATCTCTATGCATTCATGACAACCCTCCCTAACCCCCCTGAGCGGTTTCCAGGACTTTGGTGGACCACTAATTGAACATATTGACTTTATTTATATATTTCGTCACCATACAGATTTTATGTAACTACAAACCTTCAATACTTTATTAATTCAATATAATTTAATAACTTTGTATGTTTGAATTCTCTCGACTACGTAACGTCTAGCTAGAGGTCTAGCTAACCTAACCTCAATCGGATTCGGAACAACTAAACTACAACATATCATATCATCATCATAGTTCTAAGTTAAAAAACTTAAATCTCTTTCTACCTTTAATGTGTTTCTAAGTATTCTTAAAACTTATTGCTACAAATTCACTAATTACAAGAAATGGAAAGTAATCACTTTTTCATTATTCCAGTGCGTGTGTTTTAATTTAAATGTTATTTTTGTTAGTTATCCAAATTATTTTATTTCTTATTGTTTGGCAATTGAACTTATACGATTATACTAAACCTACTTTAAAATAAATTCTTAGTTTATGCACTACACACTTGTTGATCCCACCTCTTCACTCTTGCGGAGTTTTGCGTTTTACCCCTCGACATACCACTAGCTGTTATGGCAAATCATCCACCACGGTTATGGAATATAAATAGGCTGCCTCATTCCGTTAGTGATAATTCTTCTCTGGATGTCTTCAAGAGAAGATGGCATTATGTACAAGTTATTTAGTTTAAGTTTTTAAAGTGTACAATAAAGAATAAAAAAATTTAAGTACAGTACTTAGGTACATTAATAAAATACCTACTTTTTACTTCTATCGTCGTCAAAATCCTGGCGCCAAAGCTGGATCCGCCCTTGGGTGTAGAAGCCGGTGTGATTACAGGCACATAGGGCCTCATTTCTTGGCGGCACAATGTAGGATGTGTTCTTGGGCCCGCCAATTAACCCTATATAAAAATATATTACTGATTTATAAAATCCAACCCACAGAAATTATGTTTACAAAGCCGCACTTTCAAACCTACACTAGGCACTGTTAAAGTAGTGATCTCAGATGAATGGATAAAAGTAAAAAAAAATCATAAACAATTGTTTGTCGACATAAAGTACTGACCCGATGCGAATACTTATTATTTTAAGAAAGTAGTGCAGTAGGAAAAAGACGTAAAAATGCAAACGTCTACGTGACCGAAACCGAGGGCATTTGCTAGTTGCACATACTGTGCTTACCTATTTAAGTGCACAACTCGTCTTCGGCCAAGTCTCGATGATTCAGTGCCGATAGTAAACCGGTTAATGTTTTCCTAAGACCTTATGATACGCCGTGAGAATCGCTTATGCATCGCTAGAGGCTGTCTCCGTTTTTAAGTTTTTACTAATTTACCGTTAGTATCACTATTATTAGAAATTAGACTGTGAAATTTACGGTGTTACTGCAAAATACCCATACAATAATGTGAAAGGTCTGCGGGAACCAATGCATAAGTTTAAACAATGAGTTAAAACAAATATTATAACAGCGAGTTTTCTATACAATTGATGAATTTCGACAGGTATTTTGGAAGTCAAATCCGATCTCATCCCGCACGATAAAAAAAATATTGTACATGTTAATGTTGGAAAAGAGCGACTGCTGAGTTTCTCGCCGTCTTCTTTTCGTAGAATCTGATTTCCGAACTGTTAGAAGTATCGAGACCTTTTTATTAGTGATCGATGATCGAGACAGATTTTTCTCAGACAACTAAATTTGCTGTCGTATGGCTATTTACGTTTTATATATCTCTGCCTTGACTCTTAACTTTTAAAAAGACACGTTGATTCACGTATAACTGAATCTCTAAAAGTGTCCGCTGACTATGTGATAATGTGATTAAACCTAACTTTTACTAACTTGTCCAAAGAAAGAAAATTACAATTTTTTTTGTCGCAAAATGCAATATTTCCATTTTTTTCAATATGTCAGTGCTATCGTCTATATAAAACTAGAAAAAAATAAAATGTCATGCCGTTTTCTATAATATTACGATTTCAAATCTACCGGTGTTGCTGCAAAATATCCTGGATGCAGTCATTGATTCTGCTCATTTTACTTTAACTCCCTTAGTGATAATAATTGTAGAGTACGAATGAATGTCAGCGTGGTCTTTCAACTGAGACTGTTTCAAAATCATTATAATATTATCTCGCTCTCCTTTTTTTGCCATACTTGTCCTTGGTATTTATGTTACCAGAATTTTCTTTTAGAGGAAGTGCGGAATTAAAAATTTCATAACTACCTGACAAGAGAGTCGCATAGCTAAGAAACTATTTAATTGTCGGTTTTACCACGAAGTTTTAATTGCATATTATTTGCGCGTTTTGTAAATGATAACTCCACTTATATGAAGTGCTCGGAATTCAATTACCAAAATCGAGAACGAAGAGAGAAGTCATAACATTAAAGCAATATTTGAATGCCTATCTGCTTTATTTTATTGTGTTTACTCTTATTGCTTTTTAACAAATGTAATTATAATAACAGACAACAGTAGCATACAAGAGGGAGACAAATCGCCAAATGGTTTATGAACAATACAAAATTCTAAGTAGAATACTCGTTATGTAATTCAACCGCAAACGCCACATAATTTACAAAATTGATTATTCTGCTTTTTTGCGGTTGATTATTTAAAGCAGAAGTTTAATGGCCCCTAAATTGAGGCTTACATCTGAAGCGATAGCGGTTTTGAATTTTAACTGAATCCTACATAATATAGACCAGTCAGTGACTCGCATAATTTGTAAGAGTATACCAAAACAAGACTGCAACCAAATAATAGCATCGATAAAATAATTCAGTTGTATAGCAAAAGGCGTACCCGATGCATTACCTCATCGCGGAAAATTGGTAACAATAAATAATTATAAAGTATTTTTCTAGTGCCCTACTTGGAAATTTATTTTCATGCATATGGATAACTTTAAAACATTTATTCTATGAAGCGTTTATTTTATTTTATCTATGACAGGTATTGTTATTGAGCAAAAGAAATCAGCATGGTCTCATAATTTTGTTTTTTTTTCTGTTAGCACCTACTGATATTTAATGTTAAGTTTAAATTTCTGTTAAAATTATTGTTTAATATGTTCGTAAGGACTACCAAATACATGTATCTTTTGCCCGATCCGATCATCATCTTATCCGGCGCTTATCGCTTATGTGCACCGGTGATGATACGCAGCCATGATACGATGTCTCGATACGCTGCTTTGATACGATACGCGATACGATTTTTTTTTAAGTAAAACTTCTTTTGGCGCGACTTAATTTTTATGCCACGTCTGTGTAGTTTCCGCTTTTTAAAAATAATAATTGGGATTGGTCGTAAGTATATGTCATTTACTCCACGCTTCTTGTCTTATACGCCCGCTAGTTGCAAATGTCATAATCAATAAGAATTATTTATTTCCAATATTTAACGGATCAATCGTGAATAGCAAAGAGAATAAAAATTCAACAGTTTTAAAAAAATATGCAAAGTTGCAAAGTTTTTTGTAAATCTCTAAATATACTTGTTTATTTATTACTTTTGTTATAAATAAATTATTAATATGTTTTCTGACGATTGCGACATTCTATAATATTCAATGAAAAGGTTATATTGAAATGTGCTGATCTAACCTTCAATTTTCTACTCTCAATTATTCTATTTAACAAATAGAAAATAAAACAATAGTAAATATTAAATGAAATGGCGGAGGCCAGGAACATTTTACTTTTTCTTCAAAAAATAATAATAAAAGTTTAACTTCAATCGCGCGTAAAAGTCACACGCACACTTTTTTATCATCAAAGGACTCAGGAAAGGGCTGGACATTTCTTAACGTTATCAATATATGATACAGTGTCAACTGAAAGACGTCCACAATGTGATACGACGGTTGGTGCGGTACAACGGTACGGATACGGTTATCGGATTGATAAAATAATACAATATATCTCGACCTGTTGTGCAGTTGTGATACTGTTAAAGCAACTAACAACTCCTCAGTCCTCAGTCTAGTCATCTGTTGCCTATCCTTAATAAATAACAGCGTAATATTCAAAAATATATGAATTAAAGGAGTGAATTAATACAATGTTCTGGTACGCCAAAGAGGAAAGATACAGAAATATTAGAGCAGAAATGAAGAAGTTATAATGTAGCGACTTTAACAGTACCTAGCGATCTCTTCCAGCTAACCAAAAGCCTAATAAGAAAATGTTATTGATGCGCGATAGGTGTTAAAGAGGTGTTAAAGAACGATTGTCTTTTATTAGTTTAGCATGCTTTATTATTAAAGTAAGTTAAAACTGCAATCAATGAAGAAGCTATTCTAGAAGATCATTCTAGTGGTTAATTATTATTTATGATTTCATTGTCTTACCATTATACCTGTCTTCGTTCTATTTTTTATTACGTTTATAGGCATTTAATGTAAATTGCTATCTACAAGGGACTATTATATGTGTATTTGTATGTGTATCTGAAAGAAATGAAATAATCCTATAAAGAAGATTGATAGCTGAAATTCGACAACTACCCGGGGTCCATGCTTCCATACTTATATTATAATGCGTTTGTGTATTTGTGTTTTGGTTTGTCCTCACTTTACGCCCTAAACAAGCATCCAATTCACTAGATTTTTGACATAGAGTTAGTTAAAAGGAGGAAAGGCTTTTATCATACTATCTATAATCTATATATTTACTTTTTATCCCGCAAAACATACGGTTCCCGCGGAAAACAAAAGGTTAATAAAAGGTTTCTTCAAGGTAGTTAAATTGACGACGACTACCTATCTTAATGGAATTTTATGAAATTTTTATAGAGAGCGTCATTTACCTAAAATCAGGTTACCTATCTGCTTTTAAGCTATAATTAAGAGTTATTAGACGTACGTATGGTTTTACTTGACTGACCTGAAGATGGCTGCCAGGGATTTTTTGCGTGCATGCCGTTAAATTGAATTTCCGAAAACCACCAATTTTTTTCGCGTACTGTATTAAACGCTAATTACAGTAATGTAGTAGGAGATTTTGGCTTTAAGTGATATAACATTTTGTATTTCAATAACCTCTAGTTTGTCTTTAGATGTTCGCAGTTTTTCGTGCTGGAGACGGCATTTTATCCCGGGATAATAAAGGTTCCTGCGGTATTTTTAAAGACCCAAAACAAACGCGGACGAAGTTTCGGGCAACTGCTTTTTATTAATAATATTAGATCCCAGGCTTTACTTTACATAGTTATACATTGTTATACTTATGCAAGTTGCAATGTTCTTTCATAATCTTATAATAATGTAATGCGGTGTTAGCAAACATAATAAATGAACTGATTATATATAAGGTGAACTCTACTGACGTAGATATTTTTTATTGGAATCGTGCACATATTATAAAAAAACCTTCCTAGAAGTTTCACGGCGCCATTCTAGAAAAGTTTTTTTTTTATATTACAGACTAAGTATGAGACGCAGTGCATTCCAATAATAGCTATAATTAATTTGTAATTCCAATTTTTTTATCAATATTATACGAATCCGATCAGACATCGGCCGCCATACTGCCAACACTTAGAGCAGTACGTCACGATATCAAGGTATGGCAAATAAACTGTAGTGTTTAAGTAATAATATTTTGAACGATAGAAGCTTACTTTCATCATTTAAAAGAATATTACTTTAACACTACAGTTTTTTTGCCATACATTGACGTCCACCATAAGATACGATACACGTATAAGATTTTAATATTATTTTGTTTTATAATAATAATCATCCTTATTTTAAGGATGCCAAGGTAAAAGAATTCATTTTAAGATAATTATTCCACCATCATCATTTTCTCAACCGATTGACTTCTGGTCTTTTGTAAGCCACAATCTACGGTCCTGGGTCCTCCTACGCTTGTTTGATTCCACCTCGTTGTTCGATTCTATGTTTGAAATAAAAATTATAGTTGCAACATTCGAAAGAAAAAAATAACCCCTAATGTTGTAGCTGAAACATAAATCTATATTATTCCCTTGTATGGCCTATGGAAGGAGTGCGGGTTCCCTCCCTCCATGTGGTATGCCGGCTCGGCTTTACATGCAAGATCCAAGATGCTGGAATGCCGACCCCGTACCGGTAAACGCAGCGTTGGTCGGCTACCAACGAACAGAAAAGAATTGCTGGAAGGCGATGGAAACAAGCGTCTCAAGATCGTGGATTTTGAAACGCCCTACAAAAGACGTATGTCCAGCGGTGGACATCAATCACTTGATGATGATGATGATGATGATTCTGCTCCCTATATATTATGTACTTACATGTAATCTATACTTACTTACTTGTAATAAAACTGTAACTGGAAGATTTCTGTACATTATATACTGTATGATACTCGTAATCGATAGTGAGTCCAAAACAAATTTTTATTAAATTTTTGTCTGTCTGTCTGTCCGGAAACCTGAAACTACTGAACGGATTTAAATAAAATTTTGTATAGTTGTAGCTGATATCCCGGGTTAACATATAGGATACTTTTTATCCAGATAAACAATAAGTTTCCTCCGGGAAATGGGATGAAAATTTTTATCAATTTTACTTCATATCTCCGTTAAATTTGCACTGATTTTAATTATTCTTTTTTTATTTAAAAGTGCATACTAACAAGCATGTATTGTCTAATTTTAATGAAGATCTGATAAATATTTTCGGAAATAAAGGACATAACTCTTCAGAAATAAAAGCAAGTAGCAAGGCATATGGGACAACGATCGAATGCATGCGTACCATCCTACTAATATTATAAATGCGAAAGTTTGTGAGGATAGATGTATCGATGGATTATGTTTGTATCAACTATAATAATGATGACTTACTAACTCAGTATACCACGTAAAATAATAGTTGGTACATAGCTAGCCACAATGATTATGATGTTAGAGATCTATTCAAGCTTCTCGATCGACTCATACGCGGACGAAGCCGCGAGGGTCCGCTATTCGTGGTGCATAATAAATGACCTTTTACCAACGTATCTCCGTTTAACGCTTGTTTACTCCAAAATGTACACTAAGGACTCTGAAACAATAAACGTTCCTATTCTGTCGCCGAATTCTCAACAGTAACATTGAGTCATTGACATCAGTCGCTGTCTACCTATCGCCTTATTTAGACAGGAAATACCGCATCACAGCACTTAGTATTCCAAGTATGACTTTGAGCCTAATGTTTTTGGGAATCGAAGATAAATAATTCCTTATATCTTCACTCAAAAGTAATCGGGAAATGCATTGAATATTTATTGTTTATTAAGACGGGCGCACATTTGCAGATTAAGCAAGGATAACAGCTTTATAGTTTTCAAATTCAAATTCATTTATTGCATATTACAGGTCAGGTTGGATAGAATTATAAGTATGAAGTCCCAATGTATATTGCCTCTTTGGGCGTGCAACAATTACAGTGTAGGTTTTGTTCGTATAGGTTCCACTCATGGATGGTATACAAATTGTCATTGTCATAGATAAAGTATATAGTAGAGTAGTTTGAAATCTTCCTCGCTAGCCTAATGACAGACATGTCTCATCTTTCCTTATAATTGTAGGTTTTTTTGTATTTCGGCTTAGTTGCGTTTAGAGAATGCATTGCATGGAAATGGTTTGCGATCAAAATGTTTTTTTATGATTATCATTAAAAAATTTATAATTATATCAACTTACCCTTTGTTTAATAAAATTATACGATAATTATTCTCTCTTTAGTCAGTCCCTCATGACTGAGGATCGTGATCACTGCTATGGCGAGTAATCTTATCATTCTTAATCTTCTCAAGAATTATGTCCTAATTGGGTTTTTATTTTCAAAACAATGACAGTTTTTCTTGTGTAAATTAAAACAGATATGTTCTACCAAAAATAAACGATATAAACCCGCCTTTACCGAGGAACTTTATGCATCGCTGGGTGTGAAAAATTTCGGATGCGACATATTTGCTTAGAATTACATGAAGTTACGTTTTTTGCTAACATTGAGTTCTCACGGCAATCGCGTATTGTTTAACATTGATTCACATCGAAATCTACCTATCGATTGGCAGGAAATCCGTTGGTGGTGGCCGATACGTGGAATCATTTCTTTAATAAAACGTGATTTCTAAACGAAACAGGTATTTAGTTCAGTCTAGGGGCTCTTCATAATAATATTTTTTTTGGGTTTAAGTACTTTTTATGTAGTTATACTTAAATATAAAGAGGATATATATAAATATTTAAAAATCGTAAGTGGTAATAAGAAAGGGTTAGGGAGACCGAATTCTAACCAAACCATTAAAATTTCACTAGCTTTAACTATGAAGAGAAACATCGTGAGGAAACCAGCCTGCGATCTCTCCATAGAGTTCTCGAATGCGTGTGAAGTCCAATCTCCACTTGGCCAGCGAACTAAGGCTTAAACCTTTTTTATTATAAGAAGAGATGTGTGGATCTATACTTAACTTGTCATGACCCAAGTAAAAGCCTATCATAGATTTGCGAAAGTTTGTTTGCGTCGGGGATTCTTAATTCTATTCCTTCTTTTCGTGACTAGGAGGCCATTTAAAGTCAGAACACAATTTAAAAATTCTTGTTTTCCGCAGTTCGAGACGGCGATACGGTAAAACACTACCGCATCCGACAATTGGACGAGGGCGGGTTCTTCATCGCCCGCCGCACCACCTTCCGGACTCTTCAAGAGTTGGTCGAGCATTACAGCAAGGACGCCGATGGATTGTGCGTCTCTTTAAGCAAACCTTGTGTACAGGTCAGTGAACCTTCTTTGTGCATACCGTGCATTTTGCATACTGGATCGATTCAGATCATATTGTTTGCTCGATGATGAAAATGTTGTTTCTTTTATATTTAATAGCAGGGATTGACTAAGATACAGCTTATCCCATGTTTTATAATTTATAATTATTTTTTTACAAATTTCCCAAATAGTGTCACTAGTTATAGAGTTCATAGAGTTAATCTGTTTACTGAAAATTTTGAATATAAAACTCCCTGAATAAATGATGACATCCGTATTAATAATTGTTATGCCTGCGGTTGTCCTTACATCAAAGCAACTGTTTTGTTTTTAATGATAATTATATTTGGTTTCACTTGATTTGAATAATTTGCGTTAACACAATTAATTGCTTAAATAATTAGTATAATGTCTCAGAGATCTCATTTCTAAAAGTATAGTTTCCATCAATCAGATTATGGAAATATGACGTGGTATCGCGATCACAAACATCCATAGCGCTGGCAATACAATACTTGTTTTGCTTTAGACGTACCAGTACCTAGCACCACGAAGCTAAGGGTCGATTACTAATAGCTATGGCTTGGGCAACACATTCCTTACATATTATTCTGCGTGCGTCCAATGTAAGGTATTATAGGAGCACGCAGCTGTCGTCACACAGCTTAATAATAAGGGTCTACCGTTAAAGCAAAAAATTGCATTGGGTAGCTTTTTTAACTTCCGATGCAAGTGGATTTGTTACATATTGACTTATTAGTTTATGTATTAGCATGTAGTTATTCGCATGTATATATTATAATATTTGTACCACCAGCAGTCTATTCTCCTCTTCTTTTTTTTTCCTAATTCTAAGGTTGCCTGGCAGAGATCGCTATTAAGCGATAAGGCCGCCTTTTGTATTACTACTTCTTTCGATGTTTCTGTTTTTGTTATATTTTAAATATGTTAATGTTGTGGTATACAAATAAAGAGTTTAATAAGACTTCTTTGTCTGATATGCCTTCTACTCTTTTGATTAAGTCAAGAGCTAAGCTGTTATCGGTGGATTCGTCCATAACCTTCCCTGTCTATAGCGCTCTCTTGCACCTCTCTCTAGATCCCTTTCGAATTATGGTGGTCCTCTTTCCCTAAGTTTACGTTTAAACTGACAAATGTGTGTAGAATTTGGACATCACTCAATACCTTCTCCTAATTGGGTGCTATTAGCAATTATGAACTACCTCTTTGCTTCCCAACTTGTAGAAGATTAAAAATAATAAAAGGGTTTCTCTTGTATAGCTGTGCGAGAGCGAGGATAACGATTAATACACATTTTTGCTGCTTCTTAAAGTGGATATCATAAACAATAGCTATTCTTTATAACAAACGCGCATATATCACAAAATTCAATATCGGGGCGGCTATAAAGTTTGTCGTCTGGCTCGTACACACCCTTTGTCTGCGCGAGAATTTTTCACGAGCCATCGACCTGGTTCGAGTCTGCTTTAAATTCTCAGAAAGGATTAACCTTTGACGGGGTATTGCAAAACATAATCGCGATCATCCTTAAGGCTTCTTAACATAGTTTAATAATTTGAAAATTAATAAATTAATTAATAACTATTTTGGATACCAGCTTTCAGTGGTGTTTTCTGACGTCTGAGTTTGATACAATCTTTCAGCCACTTTACTAATCGAGAACAATAAAAAGAGGGCATACTTTACTTTGACGTTGAACGTATGGGAAATAATAATATCCTGTTTTTGTAAATCTCGTAGGAATCTGTAAAGTTCCTGGGATGAAAAGAATCCCATATCCGTCTCCAGGAGGCAATAATGTCAAGACGTCGGTACGTTTAAGCCGAACATGGATAAAAACGACAAAAAGTTCATAAAACAAATATTACGAACACACATTGCCCATTATCGTAAATGTGATGTTTTAAATGTTTCTTCAAATTTATTGTCAACTAAATCATCGTTTCATTGATTTAACTTTAATGATCACTATGCGTCTTATCTTAATTTATGATTCAATTGAAATCTTTTAACTCAAAGACTACCTCAACTCGACTGACTATATTTAGTCTTATTCTAACACATATTAGTTGATCGATTTATTAATAAAAATCCATCGATTTATTAGATAGATGTAGATTAACTTTTATTGAATGAATATCCTCTAAGCGAATAAGAATTTTTATACCCATTAACAACCACAAGTACAAAAATACCCTCAAACTAAGCTATAGCGAACCGTGACCGTTGGTTCAGCTAGTTGAATATTAAAAGTCACTTGCACTTTGATAACAAAATATTAAGAATAATAATCAATAGAAAAATAAATCATAGATAATGATTTGAATAATTATGTGATTAACGATTATATTCATACGGGTGTGTGATTAAATGGTAAATTATAAAGATAACGCGTAACTCATACATGATGCAGTGCAATTTCTCGCAGTATTTATTGTTGAAGTATTTACACGTGTTCAATTTGCCAACAAATTGCGAATTGACATATTAATAATAATAATAATAATAATAAATTCTTTATTGCACACACAAAAACAAAATACAAATAAACACATTTACAGAAATAATTAAAAAAAAAAAAAAAACTAGTTTAGGTGTGCAAAGGCGGTCTTATCGCTAAAGCGATCTCTCCCAGACAACCTTTGGCGATAGTAGTTATTGAAAGGAACGGGTTGGTGCGGCAATAAAAATTTCTACCTACATAAAAATATTGCAAACTAAACTACATACATGGTATAAATTCTAATACTAAACATATAATTATTATATAAAATATATAGTGTTCATACATATAAATATAATAAACTACATACTATAACGCTACATACATAAAAAATAGTTTTTCAAACGACTTTTAAAAAGAGGCAAGGATTTTGCCTGACGTATGTCATCAGGTAGGGAATTCCAGAGTCTGACACAATTAGCTGTAAAAGAATTACTATAATATTTCGTGCGACTGTACGGAACCTGTAGTTTGCTGTCGGTGCAGGAACGTAGCCTGTTATTATCAAAAAAGGTAAAACGTTCTTTTAAATATGGCGGAGTCTGAGGAAGAAACAGGATACGATACAACAGAGACAAGGCGTGCATCTCTCTCCGCTGGCCGACCGACAACCACTTTAGTTCAGCGCGGAACTGAGATATGCGGTCGAACTTTCGCAAGCCAAAGATAAAGCGGATGCAAAGGTTCTGCAGCCTATCGAGCTTATTAAGGAGATCCTGCGATAAGTCAAGATAACATGCATCACCATAGTCAATGACAGGTAACAAAATAGAATTGGCAAGAGCGATCTTAGTTTTAATTGGAAGAAGATTCTTCCACCGCCTAAGATAGCCAATAGTGGCACAAATTTTCCGCCCTACCTCAGATACATGAGGTCCCCAAGAAAAGGAACTGTCAATCGTCAGCCCAAGGTTTCTGACCGTATTGCAGTATGGCAAAGCAACCCCATCAAAGTAAACAGATGGAAGGTTATTAATTTTAGTCAGCAAATTGCGATTACCTATGACGATTACTTGTGACTTAACAGGATTTACGGCAAGACCGTAAGATTTGCACCAGTTACAAATATTCGCCAAGTCTGTATTCAGTTTACAAATAGCAGAGGAAATTCCATCAGTGGTTTCTGAGGAGTAGATCTGTAAATCGTCAGCATAGAAATGAAATGAAGAGGAGATAACAGAAGAGACAGAGTTAATAAAAATGGAAAAGAGAAGTGGTGAAAGCACCCCACCCTGTGGAACACCTGCAGTGAGGGGGGAAAACGAGGAACATTTACCATCAAATCTGACACATTGTTGACGACCAAACAGATACGACTGAAACCAGTCAATGGCTTCAGATGATACGTTCACCTTCGACCTAAGCAACGCAAGAAGCAAGTCGTAATTCACATTATTAAAAGCATTGCTAAAGTCAAGAAGAACCAGAATAGTAACCAATTTACTGTCCATCCCTTTCCGAATATCATCACAGACTTTAATTAGTGCTGTGACCGTACTGTGTCCTTGTCTAAAGCCAGATTGAAAAGGTGATAGAACGTTATTTTTAGTCAGAAAAAGAGTAAGTTGTTGATTGACAATACGTTCTAAGACTTTAGAAAGAAAAGGAAGAATTGAAATTGGTCGAAAATGTGATAGAGTTGTAGGATTAGCAATTTTAGAAAGAGGGATCACGAACGCCTTCCTCCAACTAGAAGGAAAAGTACAAGTTGATAGAGAATAGTTAAATAAGTGTAATAGAATAGGAGCTAGGCTATCAAGGACCAGGATAATCATCCTACGACCAACTCCATCACTTCCTACGGCATCAGATTTGATGGCCAAAACGTGCTTCTTGACTTCGTCCAAAGTCACTTCTCTGAATTTAAAGGTCGGAAAATCAGGCGCAGGCAGAGATCTTAGATGATTAAGAGTAACTTCCTTCATCTGACCATCCAACGTTGAAGCAGTTGCAAAGTGCTGGTTAAGGGTATTTAGGTCCGGGATACGATGAGCCATTTTTCGCTGGCGACCTATACCTAACGAGTTTAAAAACCTCCAGGCCTTTTCAGTGTTTAAATTTTGAAGGGCATTGTAAATAAAATTACGTTGGGCATCGCGGCAGAGTTTACTACATCGATTACGGAGATTTTTATATCTTATAAGATTATCCTCTGACGGGCGCAACTTGTATTTCCTTTTAGCTGCATTGCGCTTATTCATGTGAGCCTTAATCTCGGGAGTTAACCACGGCGCTGGAAGATGTTTTAATTTGATAGGTCTCAAAGGAGCGTGTACATCAAAAAGTTCTGTGAGTAGAGAATTAAAAATACTTAACTTATCATCCATAGTTTCTGCGCTAAATATGGTAGTCCAGTCTATTTTATTTAAATCATACATAAATAAAGAATTATCAAAATGTCTGAAACTGCGACGCATAACTACAGTCGGCTTGGCTTTCGGTGGTCGAATCTTGTATGATATAAAAACCAAGTCATGATAGGAGAACGCTTCAGCGGGAAATTGACCATGATTTTCGACATAATTAGGAGAGGAAACTATCATTAAATCTAAGAGTGAGGGTGTACAGTTAGGGAAAAAGTGAGTAGCATTAGTAGGTAAAATGTTTAAATTACAGCCATTGACTATGGTTTTAAGTTTCCTAGCGCGTTGGTCATCCTTAATAAGACAAGTGTTAAAATCACCCATAATAATGGTGTGATCAACAGACGTAGAAAATTGCTCAAGGGACCTTTCAAATGCATCAAAATAATCAATATGGAGAGAGGGACAGTAGACAACACCCAACAGCAATCTTAAATGGCCAAATAATACCTCAATAAACAGGTGTTCAGCACATTCTGAGTATACTGACGGAGATTTATCAAGAATAGTAAACGGAATATGGCTGCGGAGATATATAGCAACGCCTCCACCCCCCTTACCAATCCGATCATTCCGAATAAGATGGAAGCCGGGCAAGCTATAAGAGGTCGAAGGTAAACAAGGTTTGAAAAATGTCTCGGACACCAAGATTGCGTGGATATTTCTACTGTCGAATGTGGTCAAAAGATCTGGAAAATGAGCTGGGACACTCTGAGCATTTATATGCACAGCATTAAAGTTTTTTGGATATAACGCAAATGTTGAATTTAAAAGAGAGCTTAGCGGTTGTGAAATACTATAGTAACTACCAAGAGAAGACGAGGAATCTGATAAATTGGCATCATCCTCCAGAACACCTTCAAGAGACGTGTCGTTTGAAATCATAATAGGTGTATATAATAAAAAATATAAATAATATTATTAAATAATAAAAGATAAAAAAAAAAATAAAAAAAAAAAAAATTATAAAAAAAATAAAAGAATGTGAACTAAATAGGAAGGTCCCTAAAAGATTCCTCACTCTCCCGCCAGCATCCTGATGAGTGATCGCTTTACAATTAATTTTATTAAAGACTACATTAAACTAAGTACTAAACAGATCATATATGGCATGCAGACTAAGCTTACAAAGGATAAGTATATGCTTAATAGCAGGATAAATACAAGGCAACAATAAAAATAAAATATTATTGTTTTATACATGAGGAGTTCATATAATCACAGAATACAATGAAGATATCGGTCCCATAAATCAAAGTCATCCCGCTTCTGAATCGCTTTGTCCATTAGCGACTTTATAAAACATCCTGTTTTTCGCGACTTCGTCCGCTTCTAACTTACGATATGAAAATATTTGACATATAAACTTTCATTTCACTTTATTCTACATAAATTTTACTCGACGACTAATCGCATCGCATCACCCGCTAGCTCTATTAGATCGTTTGCTTAGCTCCAAAGGGTAGTAGCATGATGTTATATAAACTCTAACCTTCCTAGAGGTTGGGCTATCAAATTCAAAACATATCTAATTACTAGGTAACTACGGTTCTCCGCGACTTCGCCCATGTACTCCTTCTGAATAGTAAACTTACATTCTAAGAACCATCGCGTCGTATAGCTCGTTCATTGATTGACTCCTTATACTCGTAGCGTGCAGTTTGAACAGGGTATGCAGATGATATAAAATGAAGAAAATCTCCGGTACGAGTTATGAAGGGTAGACTTATTATGACTTGGGTAAGGGTAGACTTACAATGCCTACCCTTAAGTATCTTATAACTCTTACTGGAGATTTTTTCATTTTATATCATCTGCCCGTTTAGTGCATACCCTGTATGCACGCCACTGGACTAACGTAATGTTATGACTTGTACTTTCCTCAGGAATAGGGCTATAAATTTCAACAAAAGGCTTTTAGGTCCAATTGGTAGCTCCAATAGGATGTCATTCTTCCAATCTACCTCGTCTAAAATGTTACTGTATTATTTTAACTCGGGCAGTAATAACTAATACCGAAAAATATAATATTTAGCTTAGTTAGTTTCAATAGTTATTTTTCGCCATATTTATTTCAGTCCTAAGCGCATTGCTGTGTTCCGGTCTGAATAGGTTGTTTGTCGATGTTATTAGTCTTATCACTTATCAAGATTTGATAGACACGGGACGACAATTTGTAGGATAAAAAAAAGTAAATATGATATGTTATTTTAAAATACTAGAAATATTGCTGTTTTCGTAAATGTATTAAATTACACTTAATTTGGTGGATATTTTTTAACGGTTCTTATAAAATAAGTTTGCTGAATTATATTTGGGTTTTAATCTACATATTATATACATGGGTATATGTAGATATCGTAAGTTAGCGTCGATAGAGATATTCAAAGGATACGACACAAATATCCTGACAATTTAGTAGAGTATTTTGTCATTTTATAATGATTATGTCACAGCGGAAATACCAATTTCTTATGTAATCGATTAATTATAATATATGGTTATTATGGCAAGTGACTGTCTAGGAGTTACCTTTTATGCTAGATTAATCGATTGTGCTAATGTTATGATAACTAAGTATGTTATAAAATAAGCCGAAAGGAATTCCTTGCAAAAAGAACATTACTATTAGTGTTGCCCAAATGCAAGAACAAGACGAGACTTAGCCAGTCTTGGTCTTGGTCTTGCGCCAATACACCTGGTCTTGGTCTTGCGCTCCCAGTCTTGGTCTTGGTCTTGGTCTTGCAGCAAGAGTCTTGCAAGTCTTGCAATTACCTATTAGTCTATTACTATTTATTAAAGTTTACTTTAAATCTTAGAAAAACGTATTAGAATTGGAACATTGTGAGCTTGAATTAACATAGCCATAGTAAAGATCAAGCAGATTAATAAATAACTGAAGATTTGATAAGAAATTCGAAAAATCAACTGACCTATATGTCGTTTTCCATGGAAGTAACTGTTTCTTAATAAACATTTATGATTTATAAGCTTACATTTGCTAAAACATGTAAAAAAACAAATTAATTACAATAACTTGACTGTATTTTAAAGAACAATACTTATCTGTCTAGAAAGAGATTGAACCCTCAACTTATAAGAAATTTAATAAAAGAGTTTTACGATTTATCATTTATTTGAATAAAAAATAAAATACAACACAAATCAACAGCTTTATCATTAGGTTATGATACTTTATATCAATTCTTTTGACCAAGAATTAATACAAAGTAACCATCTGGCTGACTCATCACTTAACCTATTTCTATGTTTTCTAATTACTAATGATGCTTTAGAAAATAACCTCTCAGCAGGTACTGAAGTTGCAGGTATTGAGAGAAAATCACGGGCCATTTTCGATAAAATCGGATACTCTGTCTCATGCGTCCTCCACCAATCTAAAATCACCAATCTGAAACTTATTTATTCTTTGGAACACCTGTAGGTACTCTTAAAATTCGAAATTATTTTGCATGAATTATGTCAAATGTTATGATTTCGGCGCGGCGGCAACGATTGTTTTAGATTTCAAAAGAAGCCGCCGGCGCGTGTATCATAACCATGTACTTCCGAAAAGCGGCAAATTTCTTTGAGAAGTAAGTACAAAACCTTTGATGCCGCATTATCAAAGTGCCGATGGTTAAAACATAACTATGCATGCACTCAGTTTGATTTTAATAGATATTTTTTTATTCGCTATGTTTATGGTATTAGTCGTAATGCGCATAGGTCCAGTTTTTCATATTCTTTGATATAGTTTTTTGCGTCTCATAGAATTCCTAAGCGTACCTACCTACCTATACACCGAACTGTTACACCTAACTACTCCGTGAAATAGCGCTAAGTCCTAGCTGCAAGACGCAAGAGTCTTGCAGGCTATGTCTTGTTCTTGCTCAAGTCTTGCACGGTCAGTCTTGGTCTTGGTCTTGCTAAAAATACGCGGTCTTGTTCTTGGTCTTGGTCTTGCAAAAACGCAAGAACAAGACCAAGACTGCAAGACCAAGACTGAATTTGGGCAACACTAATTACTATAGATTAAGCACCACAAGTGTGGTGTGGCGTAGTTATGAATAATATACGTCTACACAAAATTCTCATTAAGTCTTATAAAGTAAACAATCTTTCAGTTATAACAGAATAAATACAAAATATTCCCGTGATTCTAGATCATTTGTATCTTGGAAATTGATTTATTAAATTAAAAGAATACAGTCATATATTTTTTAAAGTTACTCTAAGCAATTGAGAGCGATTGTTTCTCCAAATAAAACATCAATTATTCTATTTAGCCTCAATTTGTTAGCCTGGGGCAGTCGTTAATTGATAGTATTTCCCAAATAACTTTGACCTTATTCAGTGAAAATTGTGTTGAAGGTGAATTACTGGCCTCACAGTGTTGGCAGTTAAGAACTGAAGTATCGCGAGGTGTACAGTACGGGACAGCACTTGCCTGAACCCACAAAGTCCTCGATAGTGATGCCCGACTTCGTCTTTAGCCTCCAGCTCGTTGAGATATTTCGGTAACTTTTTATAGGTCTAATAGCATTTCTGATTTGACCAAGCTGTAATTCCACAAAGCATATATGAAAACGGTTTTGTTTCGAAATCTCACTACGAGTTATGATGGTAAATGAGGATGCATTCTTAGTTGGTAATAAAGGGCCCTAGTTAGGACAGATATGTTAAACCTAATCAATACCCCTAATCGCCTAACTGGTGGCACTTCTTCCTTGGTAGGGTGGTTATTATTTATTTTTAGGGCGGTTATTATTAGACCAGAGAAAATTTAGATATCATAAATACCTAATTTACCCCTACCTAGGATCGAACTCGGGACCACCCACTTTACTCCCACAGCACTCACTCTTGCGCCAGGGAGGTTTTCACAGCTAAATAAATATCGATTTATAATTTTATTATATGTTTTATTTGTGCCAACATGCAACGAATATTTCGCTTATTCCACGCCCAGTCACCATTATCTTTCTGGTTCTGACTTTTTATAGTTATTTCGTAGAAGCGGTTTCCTCGAGCGATCTAACAGTTATTTGCGCTGGTCGTTATCTATTCAGCAACACTGTATCTGTGTTTCCTATTTATACTGGTAGTTTAGGAATCATAAAATAGTGTTATACGCAATCGTAAGGCTGCTTATCCACCGGCTAAAGATGAGCATAACGATCCACACTAAAGGACCTTTTTTGATAAATTTATAGTACCGGTGCTTAGCTTACCATTGGAGCGTGGTGGGGCTATGCTCTAGAAACCCTTTATTCTATGAGAATGCCTGCTGAGGATTGTGAGTCTGCGAAGGCCTGTTTTCAGCAATGGAACGTTAATAAACCAACAGTGAAATCCTCTGATTCTGATACAGTACCCGTTCGAACAATATAATTTGCTAGTGACCGAATTAAATAGATATATACCCTCACTGATAATTCGATACAGTGTTTTTAATACCCGAATTAAGAAGAAGAAATTACTCATTGAATTTTTCTTTATCCCATTTATTTTAACTGTAAATTTCAGTCGATGGCTGTTATGTTTTCACAAAAAAAAAATAACAACAGCGTGGTATCTATGCGGAAAATGGCGCACCTTACATATAAGGTCCCAATGACCACGTCAGTGGATATTACCTATCAAAGGTTTCTTTCGAATAGGGTATCGTATTATGATGTAATTGATACTCATGTTTTTCCTGTGTCCAAGTCTGCTTTAGATATCTGAATAGCTGATCTAGTAACCACCGTGTTTTACTACGAATCACGAGGTTTTGGGTTCGATTTCAGATATGACAAGATATTGTCCATGTTATATTCGGTAATTATCAATACGACAGTTGCTAATCGGTAGAAGTCTTCCATATAGAATTTGAGATGTACAATGAAGAGTTGGTACGAAATGTAAACGACTGGTTGGAAACTTATTAGAATAATTAACTAAGCCATTTTGATTTTTAGTTCCCGTCGGAAATCGAACCCGGAAACATAAATGTAAGCGCTAAAGCCGTCACAGTTCTGCAAAACGTACTCGTTGCATAGCTTAGTCAGACTTTTAAGTGCAAATTCGTGACGGATTCTTTTTTTATATATGAATACGTCAATTTCTAGGAATCACTTATGGAGGGTAGAGGTAAGGAGAGTCATCTGTGTATATGAAAAAGTGTCGTCAAAATGTATTAAATTAGGATGGCGCCACATTTGCATCAGGGTAACTCTTAAAAGAAGCGCCAAATATAAATATTGTTAGAGTAGGCTTGAAGAATAAACAAGGAAGTATGGAGATACAAGGAAGTAAGGTTATATTTACCACAATATTTTGTACAACGTAAGTTGTTGAAATTGTCAATAATTAACTACTTTAGTCGATAATGACATTAAATTTTTAACTCGGCATACTTCAATTCATCTACGATTGCTACATTCATACCATACCCTGTGCATCCACCAGCGCCATTGTGGAGGATTTTTGAACTGTTATTTAGCGCAACAACTGGACACTTTTTCAACTTTTCTCCCATATAAGATGACTCTCCTTACCTCTACCCTCCATAGAATCACTATATAGTAAAAATTACAACTACCCGCAGAAAGCTTAGTCAGATTTGTTTTCCGCTTTGAATTCGTGACTGTTTTTATTTTATCACTTGTTTTGTACCTACAAGTTATAGTTTCCAAGAATTAATATTCCACCTTTCAGTTCGAGATTTGAGGAGGTAAGGTTGCTTTTTTAATCCCAAAATTAGTCAGTCTCGCTCAGGAAGGTCATCTGCATTCAGCATGATATTTTATCTTGATCCGTTTCTGAAAAGTTCCTCATCGCGTCAGATTAATTGGAATTAAAAGGTCAGAGTTCTCTTTTTATTTAAATCTAAATCTCGATCTTAAACTTATTATCTGATTCTAGTAGTCTAGTTCAATATTCAGATTAAAATCCTCTACTAAGCGGGAGACGTCTACTGCCAAGCAACCTTTACATTAAAATATAAATCAATCTGAATGTAGTCACGATGTGATACATGTGTCATTAAAGTAATTGAGACACGGATTAATAGCTTTCCTTCGTTCTCAGATCTGTTTAGTTCAATTACAAACAGACAGATTCGATAGGAATGACTATTTACTCGAACCGCGTATCTTGTTATTACAAAATGCAAACGGAAAAGAACAGCAGCTATGTAACATTGTATTCAATTAATAAGGTTACAGTAACATAAGTTCCACTAATTAATTAAAATTTAAAATTAAGTTATTTTAATAATGTACTTAATTGCATTATCTTTAAACAATTAATCGGTTACGAAACAAGTAGTACCAGGATCAAGTGTTACAATTATGCCATGTATGTGCCTATGTATAAATTATAATGCCATAAAACCCTGACAACGTCATTATAACGTCATACATTTACGTCAAGCTTTCTGTGCATGTATATATAATTACGGTGATAGCGTAGTGGTTAGGACTTCGGCCGCACTTTAGGGGCGACCCGAGTTCGATTCCCAGCACGCGCTGTTAAACTTACCAAGTTTGTGCGTTTTAAGCAACTAAATATCACTTGCTTTTACGGCGATGAAGAACATCGTAAGGAAAGTAAGGAAACATGCGGAGTTCTACATAATCTTTTCAAAGACGTGTGAAGTCCACTAATCTGTGCTTTGCAGCGTTGTGGTCTACGGCCTTTACCCTTGTCATTCTGAGAGAAGAAGAAGTAACGGGTTGAGATATAATGGGAATGATGGGTGATAGGACTGCTCATAAAGAAGGTCGACAAATGTTACCTATCTCTTAATTATTGTATCAAACATTGGGCGTCCACTGAAGGACGTAGGTTTCTCGTAGCCACAGCAACTAGCTTTTGGTACGAAACGCTTCCAATACCTTCCTGGTTTACCCTATTCATTAACTGAATGAGCGAACGAATGTAGCTTTAACCTTTTCTTGGTGCATCGACAGTCAAGTTATACCATTGGTCCTCATCATCATTGTCATCATAACTACTAGGCTGGGATGTTTATAGGCCTCCAGGAGAGAGGGTGTTTAAAACATAGACTTACCACGTTAGTGATACTGAACCGATACAGAACCCGACGCTTTAACGTGCTCTCCGAGGTATCCCAACTCCCGAGCTGGTAGAGGTCATGTTGAGCTACTTCGACCACTGACTGCCGTATCATCAAAATAAGCTCTTTGCAGAGTTAGTTAGGTCTCTATGCATATTTCTACTTCACTGTAGTATCGTAAACACCCCTAAAGCATCCTTTCTTTTGCATTTATTTTATCGCAAGTTGGTAAAGAATGCGCACTTAACCGCGAAGACGTAAATCGTAATTTTCTCTTTGAGTTTTTATATCGCACGAGAACAGGAAACCTAATAATAACTCCGCCCGTACGAACGTTTTTGCAAAAAGTTAATAACTAGCGTTCGACTTCGCCGGCCACAAAATACTGCAAAACGAAATCAAAAGTTAAAAGATGTTTGAAGTTTTATACCCGATTACAGTCCCAAGTCATATTTGGTACGGAATTGTGGAATTACATAATATGTAGGTATTCAGTGAGACCAAAGAATAGTATAAAAGCAAAATAACCGTTCTTTTATACGAGTAAATTTAATACATGGGCAAAGATTGAAATCTATATTTTATCTATCTATGTATTCATTACAAAGCTCTAGATTTCCCTACGAAAATGATTTAATGTATGCGGTGTGCCTATGGTCCGAGCAAACGGATAATTAGCGCGGGCGGATCGAAGTATAATGCTTAGGTTGTTTTATTAAAGTAAAGTAGGTATTACTTAATAAAAATATGGATCGGAAATTTATTAAAAGTTGTATACGACTATAAACGCAACAAACAGTTTGTCTTATTGTTCAGTAGAACGTTCTATTCTCTAAAAATACCAAGCGGATTTGAAAAATGTTCTGTTTATTTGATTAATGAGATTAGTCTTATGAAAATTAAGCCTTATTTGCTATACTCCGTGAAAAGCAGGAGATCTATATGGTGTAATTTATAATTTCTTCATTCTTTATACTGCACACCAAACAAATCTTCAGCCATGTACCCTCTACGCACGTTTCGCTCAGTATCAGAAGAAGAATAATGTTATGTTAGGAGGAACATTACTCCATACAGATTCTCCTGGTTTTAGCAAATTAAGCTTAATTTTCATAACATAGCATGGAATTCCGCAAGGTAACGCCTGCTTCTATCGAAGGTATCATCATGCTTACAACGTAAGAGGTTTCGAGCGTACCACGCATTCTATGGGTCTAAGAAAAAAAAAATTGCCTACCACCAGTAGTTCACGAGCGAAGCATCGAAATCTTTAAAATAACATGTATATAGTTGTAGTATCTTACATTGGTGAGTTCCCAGCTTGTATTACCTAGATCTCCACGGTTCGAATCTAAACACCCAATAAAAAAAATATATTGCGTTCACATCCACAAAGAGATTTAATGCGAGAAAAACCTGTTTGAAAAGCGTCAAAAATTGAACCATCTTAAGTTTGAAAACACTCAAAAGCGTATCCAAATTCAAAGAGTAAAATAGATCACAGATAGATGCTTATCGACAAATCAATCTCCTGTATAAAATTTTAATCCGTGGATTGATTTTTGAAACGCGTTGCAATATCCGGATTATATCCTTAATACGTGAATTTTGTATTTAATTTGGTTGAAAAGTTAACCTTGTCAGCTTTGGTTAACTTTCGAGAGTCATCATTTTACAATAACATTGTGATAAAGAGAAACTCTATGAGAATTTTTTGACCGGAGTAGATTTTTTTGTCGTATCTTAATCAGTTCTGGTCTTTTCAATATTACGTTCGTTGGCGAGACGCCATTCAAAATAAACCGTATTGAGACTTGAGAGGTAAAAATTTTATTCAATAGGTTGATTCTCGACTTACATTTTTTTATCTCTAATTGTGCGAAATTGCATAACGGGTTATGTAAGATGATTTTATTTTTGAAATACACTTTAGGGTTGTCAAAAAGAGAGTCGAGACATTTAAACTTTTACTCAAAAAGCTTATTTTTATTACCTCTTTTAAATTAAGTTTTTTGAACCAAGAAACATGACTTTTCCCTTAAGCAGTCCCAAAGCTTCACCAGGTTTGTAGTCTGTAGTAAATTCTCTTTTAGATTCGCAGTAATGACTCCGAGTGACGTCACATCAAATCTTAGTGGCAAAAAAAAAAAAAGAAAGAAAAAGGAAAATAAGCTTTTTAAGTAAAAGATTTAATGTCTCATATTTCGTTGCCGTCGTCGCTCGTTACCTTTGTATTGGAAAACAATGTTAACTTCACTCTAGTTTCGAGTTATACATATAAAAGTAGAACAAATAACAAACAAAAGGCACGAGCAAAACAAATTAATTACAATTGTCTTGAATTGAATATTATCATGTGATTAAATAAAGCAAGTGACGTATTTTTGTAATGAACAATTGTTTCAATAATTTTATAGTCTGCCGATACAAAGTTAACCTATCTAGTTTATTTTTACTTGTACTAACAGCTCCTCTGTAATTATTTAGTTAATAGATAGAATGAGCTGCTCCCTGTTCTATTTTCAGCTCGAAAGCCTCACATTACATTATTGTTTTTAATTTCGTGAGTTCATTGAATAACACGTCCGGCTAGTTAACTATCGACAAAGCAAAGCGATTTAGAGTTCCAGTACGATGCCGGGTGGAAACGGATTAGTTATTACATGTTTAATATAACTGTCAAAACCCTAACATGTTATTCCGCTACCTTATTTGACTGCATCAGCCAGCTTACCAGGAGAGATGTGCATCTAGCGATTTATTTATTTTCATCGTTATTATTTTTACAGCTAGCCAAAGTGTATACGAAAACAACTTATGTCCAGCTGTGGACGTTCATCCGTTGATATGATGATAATGATGATCAATTTCTATATAATATAGTCGTTAACAACAAATAAGTAATACTCATATTTAGTAAATTGAAAATAAATTAGATAACCTCGCGTTAACCTAATCTCGGAAAAATTAAAACAAAATGGCGAGAAATATTTCTGTTTATCGACATACATAGTAGTAGTAGGTACATAGTAGGTACACACAAAAACCTGTAATTTGTAATACTTTTCTATTAATATGCAAATTTTATTCACTTTCACGCGTTAATGTTTTGCTCCATATACATTATTAAATATTATTAAAAGTAAAACCCCAAAGGAGCCTTCGAAGAATGTCGTCTGATGGATGAAGCGAATATGCTAATGGTGACATAGTTATGCGATAACGTGCCGTTTTATATGACGCGATGTTATGGTAATACATGTTGAATGTTGATATATGTTTCTATTAAAGACTTGACATACCCTTGGATTTACAACCTGTAGGAATTTATTTCTGTATGAATATATTTTATCGTACCTCTTTGGCTTCGCAGTTGGCATATTTTTTCACAGATTACGATGTCGTTTTCGGGCCAAAATAACTGGTGATAGCCTTCTAGTTAGCACTACGGCTTCACTTTCGGCCGCACCACTAACTTTCCTAACTTGTGTGCGCTTTAAGCAAGCAAAATATTATTACTTGCTTTAACGGTGAAGGGCAATATTGTGAGAAAACCTGCATGCCTGAGAGTTTTCCATACTGTTCGCAAAGGCGAGCCCATCAATAGGCACTAGGCCAGCGTGGCTGCCTAAACCCTTCTCATTGCAACAGTAGACCCGGGCCCTATAATGGGTTGATAGTGATGATAATGAATATATTTTATAATAGTGCGAAGTAACGAGGGGCTGTGCAATAGTCGCGCCAAAATAGGTTTTGTTTGAGATTCTTTGATAAATTGTTGTAGAAATTATGACGTATAGCAAATCCTAACGACTATAACTATGACTGCTTCTATACCTTTTTTTTTACTTCACTTTTAGTTTAAACCCTATAGGTTTCATTAGTTGATTTTTCCATTTGATGCTATCCTCTTGCTTTATGATTACCCTGGTCAATAACTCTGTGCACGTCCCTGCTAGTTATATTCATTTTATTTAACTGATAATCTTCTGGGTTCGCGAATTATGTGCAGTTTCAGTGGATACCTACATTGCATGGCAATAAAATTTGATAGTCGCTCGCGTTTATTCAGATTCACATTTCCCAACCCAGTGTGCGGTTTGGACGCGGATAGCGATTGCACCACCTTGTGTTTAGTAATGCAATGCGAATTATTCGATGAAAATAAGCAGTGAGTATTGTTCTTAAACTGCCTCGATGGTCTGGGTTGGTCAAACTTTATATTTCTCGTCGACTGTTTTTAGGATTTGGGTTGAGCCCTTTTGTAATATAGAGACTAGCTTTTCGCCTCATTTGAGCCGCTCGTAACTATGAGTCGTAATTATATTTATAATAACCATAAACTAAACGTTAACTTTACGTTACTAACGTTAGTAATAGCAGAGCTTCTTATGATTGAGCTCGGCCGGGGAAGTACTGGCGTGCTTATTTCTGACCCGCCAAGCATCATTGTGTGCCTGAAGGACGTGGTTGCCGATGTAATTGCAGGTAAACCCTAATGGCTTAACACCTACTTACGCCTCAAGTTTATGGACGCAGCCAATCCTGAGTGTTGCTGTGCTTATATTTCATCAAGAAGGGCATGGTCTCACGTGCTCTATCGGTTCTGATTCTTATTAATAACATTTGATAATTTTATAATTGAAGGAATGAGGAGAGTGTACACTTTAAAGCGCTCTTTAAATTTTTTTACATTCGCATTTTTATTTTTTTCACGATATTAGTGAAAAAATACAATATCCCCCAGGAAGAAAAAAGGCCAAGAATACAGTTACTGCTTAAGAACTTTGTTTAACGGTCCTTTAATTTTTGTTTTCTTTGCTGAGAAATAAGTTTTATACTTCCTGTATTATTTCAATGCAGGACAAAGACCTCGACCATTGAACTAAACGAATTATATTTTTGATACTTTCTTTCTTAAAAATCATCATCGACAGCCTGTTTAGTGTTGCATTTAGAGCTTAGGTGGATCTAAATAAAACCAGGACTTTATGCGAGTTATAACGATAACTATCACGTGTTTTTAGGGATAATACCTGAGAGCTTAACGTGCTTTCTGAATCACGTTAGTTTTGTCATCGCCAATTCCTCAACAAAAAAAACAACAAGGCTAGGGCCTTGTTGTGTTTTTGTGGGCCTTATTAATAAAATGTCAATAGACATTTTAATTAAGTTCGAGATATACATATGTACTTACTGAATACAGAAACTCTACACTTATTATGCAACACATACTTATTATGTGGAGTAAGCATATATTTTAGAGATCAGTATCACACTGCTTCCGTGGCAGATTCAATAGTAAGTAAAATAAACCGATAAGATCGGATGGCTGTTATGTCAATGAGGGCTGTCAAGCTTTAGATTTCAAATTAAATTACATTACCGCTTTACATTACTGTCGCAGGTAGCCGCTAGATCCAAGCGGCACAGAACCTTGGAATTTGTAACTCCCTACAAAAGACCTATGTCCAGCAGTGGACGTCTATCGGTAGATATGATGATGATGATGACTGCTTAGACAAGTTTATATCAACTCATTGCTTCTTTATCAAATATACTTTAATAGAAACAGTTTGCTGAAATATAATAAACTTATGATATTCTAGAGTAATTTCGTATATGTACAACTGAATGTGCTCAGTTATTCTATTTATTCAGAGCGGAAATCGAGTTCGGACGTCTAATTTCTCGGGGTTATGTGCGATTTATGCAATTTAATATCACTTGCTTTGACGTTGTTGACCTGCATGCCTGAAACCTCTCCCCGCGATGTGCTCAAAGGCATGTTACGTGGAGTACGGTTTAAACTCCCGTGCCCTGTTATGGGTCGTGAAATGATAGTGATGAGTTAAGAACAATCATCTCTGGCAAGCAATAATACTAAACGGGTATTATTACCGGTTAAGTATTATGGTTTCCCAGAGATGATTGTTCTTAACTAAGTTTATTTAAAAAAAAATGGTTAAAATAATCTTATTTATCTTCGGGCATATTCCGAGGAAGTGACAACCCTGATTGCACTTTACATATCTATGCATTAACTGGTTAGCCCGCTATGTTCGCTGAGGAAAGTAAATATTTAACTTCCAAGAAATTTTGGATACCACGTATCTTTTAACCTGTTACCACGCGCGTTATTATGACCCACCGCGATGATTCAAACTAATACTAGGGAAAGGCTTTTTAAGTAGGGATACGTATTACGTGCTGGTAGTGGTACGTACCTCCTCCTCCGCCTATTTAAGCCCAAATGCTAAGTTAGAGGATGGAATGTACTAAGTAAGAGCTTAGAATCACCGAGTTTAGAGTAGCTTGGTGAGGCGGCAATATCCCAGTTATTGGTACGGGTTTCCTCTTTAATGAAAAGAGAAGCTTGAGAGCTTAGACCCACCACGCTTCTGCAATGTGGGTTGGCGGGCTAAACGGTTAGGATCACGTGTTAGTGATGATAACCAGGACCGAAGAAACGCGCTCCTTGAGGCACGGGCGTAGACATCGTCAATTAGGTATCTAGAAAATCTCGAACCTACATTATCTAGAAAATCCGGAAACTCGACATAATACACTACATAACCGGGAATCGAAAGCAGAACCTCTTGACCCACAATGCCCATTTAAGTTTTCCAATAAACTATACAGCATAAAATGAAATATGAAAGTAATAAAAAAAACGGCTTGTCTACAGTACACATAGATATAGCCTTTTTATAGTAGGTACTTAATGTAGTTGCAGTAATGCTGTCTTAAATTTTCTCTCACAGTTTAGCATTTTCCTTATTGACGTAACTAGGTTTATTTCGTGCCAATTTACCTAAAATTCTAGTGCCTTAAAGGCCCTGAGTCCAAACACACGCTAAGTGGCGTAACCGTTTAAGACGTCACAGTGCAGTGCATAAAAACGAATGTCAATGTTACAATAATAAGAAGATATATAATTACTAAAGCTTTGTGCAATGTTGCCAAAAATAAAGAATTTTCTTTATTTCGTTCCTAAGAGTTACGAAATTGTAAGGATTATGAAGTATATAGGATTGTTAGTTAATGCTCTATTAAATAAAGTCGACGACTACGAGCCGATACGTCCTTTTGACGATTCTTAGTTTTTATATAGATGGTCTTTTAGTTAATTTGAGCGTTGTATAATTAAAACTCCTATCTAAGGTTACTTTAAAACAGTTAGTTTCATAAAACACATTTAAAAGTCTGCATATAACTAAGTTATTTTGAAAATAGAAGTTCTGGGTATTCTGGGAAGACTTAACCATCGGAACTCATAAATATCTACCGATAAATTGAGTAGATCCGGGATTTAGCCAAAAGTGTGGAGCCCGGGGAGCTACTGAGATTTTGTTGGTCGGTAGAACTGCCACATCAAACAATCGTCAGGGGAGAGACATACAGTACTTTATCTCCTGACTTCTTAATTCAGTTATATTTTCTAGAGGTTTGCTTGTATTTAACAAAAAATCAGGCTAATCTAAGCAAGCTTGAAAAGATAAAAAGGCACGAATGCTGTTTTGAATCTATCAAGATTATTCTAAATAAATAAATACCTGTTTAATTTCTAAATTCTAAGCCTAGTTAGTCATAATTTATTCTAGATAGATAAAATACTATCTTGTTTTAGCACAAAGTGTTATAGTTTCTGAAGCTTTATGGTGATAAGCAAAAAAACGTGAGATGGAATGCAAATATAAATACTAAAATATAAATATTTTGAAGGTCATTGAACTTTTGTTACGGTAACATTGCATCTTGATTTTTAGTGCAAAAGTGCGTTGCACTTATTTGGAAATACTGAAGGCAGTACATCAATGTGACATGTTGCGTAACGGTTGCCAGTTTTTCGCATCAAATCGAGTTACCAGGCCGCAGGGCGTGATTACATCGACTATGCTGGTTACGACGCCTATTTACATATTGCTATTTCTGTCTGCAACTCTAAATTAACTTATTAGCGGCCAGGCTAAAAATAACCTGCAGTATAATTTTGATTAGGTTCTTTTTTAGATTGCTTTAAAGTTTAAACTTAGCTAGTCATTTTTAATAATAGGCTATTAAGACTATTCAGGATTTCGGTTACAGTTGTTGACTCATAATTAATCCACTTTGTCGATTTACCGGACCGAGGCAATGCAACGGAAAATTAGGTTTGTATTTTCCGTGTACTTTTGTTATAACCATTCTATGAACGTCGTACGGAGACGGTAAGCTTTGGAGTAAAAGGTTTTGCATAATATGTTTGGTATTCAAGCACATCAGAATATGTAAAAATAATAGCTATTAATAACTAACTGCGCGTGCTAAAAGTTCATTCACGCTGTTCGAAGAATAAAAAATAGAGTTGTATTATAAATAGAGTTGTATACTAAAGAATTCATATATTAATAGTATTAAATTGACCGATCACAATATGATAAGACATGACAGGATAGGGTTCGGTGCTGTACGGAATGGTGATTTATTACGCATTCACAATCATAAACTCTAGGAACTTTTTTTTCATCATCGTCATCTCAATCGATGGTACTCCACTTCTAGATATACTTTGTTTCCACACTCCACAGACTCGTGGCGCTCGCGGCTAGCGTCCTTCCGAGCTATGTGCCCCGTCCATTGCCACTTTAGTTTTGAACTCCTGTCCTAAACCTAACTCCGTCCTAGTTCGACGACCGATTTGCGCAGTGGGAACACTGCTTTCTTGTCCAATTTCTGTTTCTGATTCCCACAACTGGTAAATGTTTGTGTGATTAACATGAATGTTTTTCAGTAACTGGGTATATATACATATATATATATTTTATAAGTTTTTATGTAAATCATTCATAAAAAAATATCAGTCATCTTATTACTCATAACACAAGCTACGCTTACTTTGAGGCTAGATGCCGATGCGTGTAT
Source organism: Pararge aegeria (assembly GCF_905163445.1). Classification (NCBI taxonomy): domain Eukaryota; kingdom Metazoa; phylum Arthropoda; class Insecta; order Lepidoptera; family Nymphalidae; genus Pararge; species Pararge aegeria. The sequence continues at coordinate 7,150,959 of NC_053200.1, read as the reverse complement.
TAAAAAAAAAATTTGGTTACGCAATAACTAATAACTTTGGTTGTTCTACCGACCCACTTACTTATTCCTCATTTTAACACGAGCCGTTTCCCCATTCGATCAAAACCTAAAAATTTTAATAAATGATCAAGGATTCGATGGGCATGCATGGATAGTACCACCAAAAAGTTTTGGATGGCAAACCGAACCGAAGGATGGGAAGAAACATGAAGGATATGGGAGTACGAAGTTTGAAAGAAGTTGCTTCCGATGGGCACCAGGGCTGTAGATCTTAGGGGATGATGATAATATAAGAACACAACGATGATATCTCTTCAATAAAATGCAATTTGCATCCTAACATTGATGTGGCACTTATCAGACCAAAATAGCTGGGAACACTCGTTGCTATTAACACATTAAAAGTGTCTACTATAGGACTATATGCTTCGAGCACTAATAAATTTATCTGATATTCTGTCAGCAGTGAAAAATATCTTTATGCGAATGAATTAATAACCTATTTTCCTTAGTTTTCCGATGACAATTAAAATGTGTCGACCGAAAATATTGTTTATTTATCGAGGCCTATTTGAATAAAGTTTCGACTTGACATTGCTAAAGGATTTATTTATTAATAGTATCACACTGACTGATCACGACACGATAGGAAGACAACAGTAGCTTTAGTACAAGATTTTGTCGCTCGCAATAGAGAAGTAGTTTGCGTGTTATGGAGTACTTGAACATCGGAGTAAAATGGATCTTATTTGCTTTGTTTTAAAATTAAAATTAGCCTTTTAACAATTCTTCAGGTCGAGCTTTTGACAGAACGTTTGGAAAACAAATCAGAAGTACAGGATTGGTGACTCTTAAACTAGTGATATTAGGTCCATTTTACTTTACCACGGAGTTTAATAATCGAAAACGATTCGTCGACTGCGAGCTGGCAAATCTTGTACTAGGGCTATAGAGCCGGTAACTAGTCACTGCCGCAGTGGCTCGCCACCGCCGTCGCCTGCAACCGCCGGTTTCAACTTACGCGTTGTGAATTAAAAATTGCCTACACATCTCATGTTACGGCAATGACACGCCGCCTGTCCGTCTGCACTTTTATAGACCTTTCTGGCGTAGTGATCTTATAAGACAAAGAAAGGCCTTGGATTTGATTCCCGGCGCAGCTGGACTGTCTCTGGACACTAGACCATATCACGATTGTTTTTGAAAACATACCGTACCAACCCACTTACTATGGTACCGGACATGAAGTAAAACTGTAAAATACCCTTCAATCATGTTAGCTCACTACTATCTTGGTCTTCTTAAGAAGTTTTGGCTGTAGTTTGTTTACAAAATACTAAGATTTAGATTGTCTCAACACACCGGGGGGCAGTTGGGTAGTGTTGCATAATATCTGTCCTTACCATTGCAGACAATCTCTATGTTTGTACTTTGTAACATTTCAGCTCATCGCTCTGAATACATGTTTAATTGCAAGTAAAAGTCATTAGTTAGCAAGGTACAGTTTACTATTCACTCATGGAGGCATGACAATCACAATTTTACGGCCCATTGTTCCGCTATATTTTTTACCAACTAACGCCAAAGCTGACCAATAGTCATTCTTTATTTTTATAACATTACGTATTTTTCAGGTTGAGAAACCGGTTACTGAAGGTCTCTCGCACCGAACGAGAGATCAATGGGAGATCGACCGCTCGTCACTAAAGTTCGTACGGAAACTGGGTCACGGACAGTTCGGCGAAGTATGGGAGGGCTTATGGAACAACACCACGCCAGTCGCCATCAAAACGCTCAAATCCGGCACAATGGACCCCAAAGACTTCCTCGCGGAGGCGCAGATAATGAAAAAACTTCGGCATAGCAAACTTATCCAATTATACGCCGTGTGCACACTCGAAGAACCGATCTATATTATCACAGAGTTGATGAAGAATGGATCACTTTTGGAATATTTACAAGGTAGGGTACTACTTAGTTACAAATCGCATATTGGTGTCTATTTATTTGTACACATATCTTTGATGTTTGATAAGGATGGGCACTACTTTTAGTGAACTTCTCATGCTCTTAGAATTATTTATGCTAAGTGTAAGCGGGCTGAATTTACTTTTTGTGCTCTAGTGCTTAATAAGCGTTTAGAGGAGACCATTTCTGGCATTCTTATGTTTTGTCTTTAACATTTTCCATGAAAGTATACAATAACAAATATTATTTGGCCAGAAATCATTCAAATTAGCATTAGGCAATATAGCGTAGTATTCTGTGTCATTTGTCTCAAACGCCAGGGGTCCATCCTCATCACTGTTTCATTTCCACGCAATCGAAGTGTAAAGCAGAATGTATTATTTGGTCACAAAACCATCCCCCACTTAAGTCCCTACTTCGGTCTAAAGGTCCGGGGTCCGGGGTAAAATGACTTGTTTTATGCACTTATTTTACAATCTGCCATTACCACAGCAGCCCACTAAGCCGATGTTACGAATTAATTTCAGTTGTAAATTAGCTTTGCTAACAAAACATTAGACACGCCATCACGCAATAATGAACGGGGTATTAATGCTTTCTGAAGACATCGGCTAAATTGAATTTTTATTTTTTCTATGAAATTAATAAAAATTATAAACCATTTAGTCGTGAAGTAACTTTTAAACTGAGCCACGCTTGTTTATTGTAAGATTACAACATTCATTTTTTTATTTTATTGCGATTTTGTAACAACGTATTATTTGTTTGATTATTGATTTATTTCCTTGTACGCGGAACTAAACTAGCTGTACTAGTATTATACCGGATTAGCGATTTTTATATAATCAACTATATCAAATCCGTTAATAGTTCTAGTCTGGCAAGCCGTTTCCACACTTGCTTTGGTTCCGGTACCAAATCGGTAGTAAACATCTGCCTTTTCTTATTTATTATCAATTCACATCCATATTTGAAAATCGAGACTGTGTTTGTTGGTAACCTTTGTACGACTCAACCACTGAACCGATTTTGCATAGACCGTTTTATTCGTTATATTAGCGTCTGCAAAATTTGGTATGATAACGATACAACGAATGTAATTATTATACCACATATTCCTAAGAAAAACTAACATAATATGTTATTTTTTGTAAGGAGTAAAAAAATGTAACTGTTGTCCGCGATTCGCCAGCGATTGTTCTGGTTTCTATAAAATTTTGCGGGAACCGTTAATTTTCTCGGTGTAAAAGTATCTTCTTTTTTTTTCAAAATTCATCGAGAACAACAAACAAAGACACAAGCAACAAAAAACAAACGGGTTACTTTTGCATTAAAATAAAGAAAACAAATTAAGATAAGTAAAAATAAATTACACTCTTGTTTTTATACACTTCTTATGTTACACACATTTATCATGTACCCTTATTAAATAATGGATGAGAAGCAGGCGTTACTTTCCGGAATTTCTTGATATATTATGAAAATTGAGCAGAATTTGCTATCCTCCGCGAAACTTAACTATTATTCTTCGTAATGTTAAACATCTCCTGAGAATGCTCCGGTTTTGGAGCGAAACATGCGTAGAAGGTACATTGCCGAAGATCTGTTTAAAAGAATGAAGGAAGTTTAAATTACACCATACAGATTCTCCTGCTTTTCACGTAGTATATATATAAAATTAATTGTTTAATTTTCCATAATATCCCTTAAGATATCGAGTACCTACCTGCAAGTATCGCAAATATTCTATCACTGATAATATTCTCGCACCACAGGTAAAGGTCGTGGCCTAAAGCTGCAGCAGCTTATCGACATGGCCGCCCAAATCGCCGCGGGCATGGCGTATCTGGAGTCCCAGAACTACATTCACCGCGATCTCGCTGCTAGGAATGTCCTCGTCGCCGAAGGTTGCCTCGTCAAGATCGCAGACTTTGGCCTTGCTAGGCTTATCAAGGTAAGCTATTTCGTAGAATCAACCAAATTGAATTTATGTGGGTGTTTTTTTTTGGGTTGTCCTTATTTATCTTTTTTGCATTTTTCGTGTCTAGGAATTGCTCCGACAAATGTATGCATATTTCCTCATTCGCTATATAGAACTGTTTTCGTATGTGGAGAAATTTTCCCTATTTGACTGGCTAGCATCTTATGGGCTCCAAAACCTGTCTGGATTAAGCAGAAAGGATTTTGTAGAGCCCATAAACTATTATAGAGAAACTTAAATAAATTGATTTTCAAGACACACGGTAGTTTGTCAGCAAAGAGTAAGGAATTTCTATTTCTGGATCCTGTACTGAAACAGCCGTTTCAATAGCTAGGTAACTTTACCTGTAAAATTTGGAATTTATTCGGACAAATTATGTTACTGTTAAAAAGGCGTCACATAGTCAATCCGATCTTTAAATGGTCTAGGGCCTCTGAAACTGCACCGCTAACTACAGTTTATCTTACAGCCATCTCGGTTTTAATTATTATTCATTGTAAACGCAAGGCCGTTGCAATAATTGCGATGGAAAAATTAATGCAGACGACATAATTATTGTTAACAAGGTAAAGAAAACTGAGCAAAAGCCGTTTGCCCACAACATTCTAGCTCACTTCATTTCACTTTGAGGTTAATCGCACTGGGTGGCAATACCCATACCGCAATGTTTTGTGCCGTTAATAGATACCACAAGTTTTCCACAAAGTTGACCATAACTCAACTGTTTGCATATCTAAATACAAATTAACTAACTATGACGTCTAACGATTGTACTGATTATTTATTAATATCGCGAACTGGGGTGATTACCTTATCGACGACGTGGACCTCCGTGCCGCAATGGTTACCGCTGTGGTTTTATAAGTGGGACGTTCCAAGTTCGATCCTGGGCGGGGAAAATTTATAACTTCTTATTATGTGGGAGGTGTGGGCTAGTAGCTAGTTAACCGTAGCACTCTAGCGACTAAGACGTAGGGGTATGGCTTTAATATGACTGCCATACCTCTAACGTGTTAGCCCGCTACAATCTTAAGCTGCTTCATCACATCAGGTGAGACTTTAATCAATAGAGTCTAGCCTTATAGTTTATAAAAAAAAACTAAGGTTTATTTTATTAGAAAAAAATATAAAACAATAATACAGTAGTATATTACTGCCCTGAAATAAAACAATTCATGACCGAGTAATAACAGTATTCTGTCGAGAATTTCTTCGGTTTTGCCTCGTCTTTTCAAGAAAGCCAAAGATGTGAAGTCGAAGTAATTTAAAAACTTTATATTAAACCAGGCCGTTCATAATAATACCGGTCGAGGCTTGTGTGATAGTATTTTATTCTAAATTGCTAGAAACGAATAAAAATTTAATTCAAGAAACAATAGTTCATACAAACCTACGCAACAACTGCACACTAACTAATTTCGACTGATTAAATAACTTCGGCTGTTTTGTGCTATTTTATTTCTTTTAAAAAAAACATAATATAATTAATATCATGTCTTAAAATATGTTTCTAGTAAATTAAATAATCGTCTATTTCTTTTATTGTAGCATGAGTTATTTTTATTGCGTACCGAAAAGAGTCAATTTTCCTTTTCAGTTGTAATTAGGAATCTTCCCAAAACTTGCTTTCGGCGAAAAAATTACAGTTTTAATTTGGCTTTGGTCATAAGGACCCCGCCTCATGGACGCCGGCTTAAAGCTATTAGCATCATGTGAACGTGTTTTATATCTTCTGAAAACGATAACGTTACTTAATAGTCAATTTTACTATCGCTTGTGTAACCTCTAGTTAGCTTCCTTAATGGACCTTGTAATGATGTCACTGCACTGTTATCATATTTATGATGTCATGAGAAAATTTTATTTTTATACTTACTTGGAAGAGTAGACTTTGTGGTTTATTGTTAAATATATTACTTCTGTTATAGGATATTTATCTTTTGTCTTTCACGATAAGTTATATTGTAACAACCACGTCTGGAGGTATGCGTCACTTCAAAACAACTTTTCTTACATAATTCGAAGGTCATGAGGAAATTATAAAATTCAGCTGTCTTTGTGTCCTTTTTAACATATTTTATGAATATTAATTCCTAAAGTATTTTCTCATTTTCAATATTCTTGCGTGATACCTACTTATTCATTTGTTGCAAGATAACCATATAATCCTGAGAACGTAGCAACCACGTGTATCGTGAATCGATTAATTACTTTGATATACCTAATAATTTTCCTTAATGATTTGTTTGATGATATAGATGATCATGACTTTAGTTCGAGAGTATTTTTTTACCTGCAAGCTTATTAAAGGATTTTAATTTATAAAATATTAATAAGTAACGTTTTTTAGGTACTGTAAAATGCTGTTTTAAGTTTAATTTAACAAAAGTTTTACCAAATCGCAAATCGCTTAAATTTACTCTGACGGTGGAGTCTCTCAACACTCGCAAAATTATGTATATTTTTATATAATTATCTTCGTACGCGTACGCGTACAAAACATAATTAGGTATAAACCCACAAGTCGCGTCTGGGCAATTAGACGACAATTCCTTCGGTTGCTTAGCTCCTCGGGTTTCCCTTGTAGACTTATGCAAAAAAAACGGCTAAGTGCGAAGCGGACTCGAGCACGATCCATTATTTATAAAAATGGCAAAAAAATCATGACTGTTGAATGGTAACACCCTCTTAAATATTAATTTTATTCTATTTTTTAGTGTTTTATTTTGTGGCTACATAAATAATCTGTGAAAATTTTAACTGTCCAACCATGACAGGTCGTTAGGTACAGCCTGATGACAGGCGAACAGACGGACGTTCGAACAGCGAAGTCGGACGGATAGGGTCCCGTTTAACCCTTTTTGTACATTACCCTAACAAGATTTTCACAATCTAGCATTTGTATTATTCCACTACAAGTTAGCCCTTGACTGCGATCTCGCCTGGTAAGTGATGATCCAGTCTAAGATGGTAGCGGGCTAACCTGTCTGTTAGGGAGTACGTAGTCATACCCCGGTTTCTACGCGACATCGCACCGGAACACTAAATCGTTTAACGGCACGTCTTTGTCGATAGGGTGGTCATCATAAATATGACTAGTCACGGCCTATGCCTCCCAAACAAAACGAAGATCAAACGTTGAAATAAAAAACAATCTTCAGCTTTATTTTTAGTATTAAATTCAGATTACTATACATAGATGAATGGGTCATTTCGAAGCTATAAAATTCACTTCTAAATTTTTAAGAAATTCCTCTTAATAACAACTTTTGAACTTGTCTGATTGTTTTGTGTTTTTTTTGTCTTCAGGAAGATGAATACGAGGCACGCGTCGGAGCCCGGTTCCCCATCAAGTGGACGGCTCCCGAAGCAGCCAACTATAGCAAATTCTCCATCAAATCTGACGTCTGGTCCTTCGGCATCCTTCTTACCGAGCTCGTCACATACGGTCGCATACCTTATCCAGGTAATCACATATTTGTAACATAACATTATAATGACGGCCGATTGGCGCAGTGGGCAGTATCCCTGCTTTCTGAGTCCAAGCCCACGGGTTCAATTCCCACTACTGGACAATGTTTGTGTGATGAACGTGAATGATTTTCAGTGTAAGTATTTATGTAGGTATATTTATTCATAAAATTATTCATCAGTTATCTTGTACCCATAACACAAGCTACGCCTATTTTCGCACTAGATTGCGATGTGTGTGTGTATTGTCGTACATTTATTTATATTTATAAAAAAATGCAGTGATAGTACAGTTGTTAGAGCTTAGGCCTCCATTTCGGGGTGACATAGTTCAATTCCCAGAGCTCGCACCAAAAACTATTCCATGTGCGTTTTTAATTTAAGGAATGGAAAATATCACTTGTTTTAATGGTGAAGGAAAACATCGTGAGAAAACCTGAATTCTAGAGAGTGCCCCATAACGTTCCCAAAGGTGTGTAAAGTCTTGGCCAGCGTGGTTGAGGGCCTGAGCCCTCCTCATTTTGATAAGAGACCCGCGTTCTGTAGTGGGCCACTATTGGGTTGACGATGATGACTATAAACTAAAAATTGTGTACAGATTAATATCTATTGTGGACATTGTTCTAAAACTAAAGCTATTTAAAAATCGCTTAGGTATGCTTTTGTTAGGGACATGTAAATGCTATTAAAGTAACCATTTGTAGCTCCATCATGAAACCATTGATAAAACATCATTTGTTTTTATACTATCTACTTAGCCATTCATAAGTCAAAATAGTTTTAGCATCTAAATATCACTACGTTATTATAAGAGAGCAGATCCCGTCCACAAACTGTTTTACAGTTTGACGGTATTTTTGTAAAATATCTGACTGTAGTAAAAGTAACTGAAAAAAAAATAACAAAGTAGTGTGGAGAAAAAGTGATGGGATATATGTATATATATATATATATATATATAAAGAAATAAAATTTATGACGCTGGTTTTTCATTACGGACTTGCTGAACAAATCGGATATTATCGTGTTGTCTTTTTTCTTTTACTCCTACAAACTGTTGTTTATTGTAATACAATGTACATAATTCACGTGAAATCTGGCTCTCGACTACACAAAGCTCAAAACGTTGCATTTCGATGAAAACAAGTCGGAACAATACAAACTCGTACAAAACAAAAGGATACTACGGCCATTGTTCATAAATGTTGTCAATCTTAACCGAAAATGAGATTTTGCAAGGTTTTACAAACTGTGGTGGTAACGTTATTTTTGACGAGGTTCGTAATAAATGTAAAACCTGACCGGTAAAATAAATAAACTCGCCATATTTCGGCTGAAAATGGAACTATTTTCTTCTATACACCCATACACCTATGTGGCGCCACCAGACCAGATTTTTTATTTTCGTGATCAGTCTTTAATATAGGTTATAACAACTATCTGCGTCGACACACTGCTGGATACTTTGCTGTTTTTTTTCCACTCGCACCGATTTTGAACCGTGTATATCCAACAACTTGCTTTAAAACAACTTACTCGTACCTTCCGCGCCAAAATTACCAGCCTTTGATTTGTATAAATGAGTAAAATTTTGTCACGAAATTGTTTTCGGACCGTGTTATATGTATTTATTTAACCTCAAAAATACCCTCTAAAGCCAACCGCAATAACCGTTTCCATTCCGTACTTGTGTGATATGCCGTGTATTACCATTCTAAAGAAGCAGTATCTTTAAATAAATACATATAACTACGACAATACACACATCGCCATCTAGCCCCAAAGTAAACGTAGCTTATGTTATGGGTACTAAGATCACTGGACTGATGAATATTTGTAAGAAGAATACATACAGACATACTTGTTATGTACATATAAAAATCCAGACACTGAAAACATTCATGTTCATCTCAGTAACATTTTCCAGTTGTGGGAATCGAACCTCTGCTTTGGACTCAGAAAGCAGTTATATTTATTTGATGCCTGACACTAGGGGGAAGACACCTACAATTTGTTACGTCGTAAATTTACACCTTATGCTCTCTCTCATACCTTTATCTTCTCTCTACTACCCTGTACCCTATAGGTAAAATAATTATAAGTCATTTTACTATCGAATCTATATATTTTTTACTTTTAGACTTTAGACTCTTATATTTCTTCTTCTTCTGTTAAGTGTTATGTTCACTTGCTTTAACGGTGAAGGAAAACATCGAAAGGAAACCTGCACGCCTTAGAGTTCTTTATAATGCTCTCGATAGCGTGTGAAGTCTAAACCTACTCTGACTACGGCCTTAAACCCTTCTCAATCTGAGATGACACCCGTGCTCCGTAGTGGGTTAATGATGACGATGATAGTAAAGTTGTACGTGTATTGTTGCAGGCATGTCAAACGCGGAGGTCCTGCACCAAGTGGAGCACGGCTATCGCATGCCGTGTCCGCCCAACTGCCCCGCGGCGCTTTACGAGATCATGCTTGAGTGCTGGCACAAGGACGCGCTCAAGCGGCCAACCTTCGAGACGCTGCAGTGGAAGCTCGAGGACTTCTTCACCATGGACAACTCCGAGTACAAGGAGGCCTCGGCCTACTGAGCCCGGCCCTCCCTGCCGCCCCACCGACACGCACACAAGCAACACGTAAGCACACCATCTTTATTTCATCATATTAACGTCCACTTTTGGACGTGATAATCCTTTTTTTGACATGCCCCCACGATCTTGGGTCCATCTACCGCACACAGGTACCATGTGAGAATATCATCTCTATTTGAGCAAACGAAGATTCACTGCTACATATACGCCTTTTATAGGGATTTTGGCACTCCTGGTTATTGTGCCGCTTCTGTCCATCAAAAGCACACAAACGTCATTAGCATATTAACAGATACAAGTCACCTGATGGGAATAGAAATTTGTAGAGATTTCCGCAAACGACGGTCTTGAGCTGCTTGTGTCCACTTCATATCGTCTGGCTAGCTGATATAAGGTCTATAATTGTATTCGCAAACCATATCTACTCAACCCCATCCCGTCCTATACTAGTGGCACAAAAATATTGCAAAGTTGGCTTTATCATAAAGCTCACATTATTATCATTTTATTTCAGCCAAACGATTCGATTCAATTCAATTCGCAAATGTTGTATACATGTAGACCTATCACAGGCACTATATGTCTATGTTCTGCGAAGGCATAAAACGCTGTTTAATCCGGTGCAACGTCACCACTTCAGACCCTCGGACCCCCAATGTCCTGCAGCCCTTCATATGCCCGGCCTTTTGCCACTATACTTCGCACTTTCTACTGATCTCTTCATTTCTAATTTGATCACATAGAGATACTACGAGCATAACTTACTCGCTTTGCCAATCTCCTTCGAGCGTTTCATAGCTTGTTAGCGATCATGATAAAATCTTGATTTTAGAAAAATTACACGTGGATCATTATCTCCTTCTTGGACTACATTATTCTACTATTTTATGTTACCTTGAAATCTTCTTCTGTACAATGTCTTAACATATCTTATATTTATGATTCTGAGTACGGTAAAGTCGCGAAACCTATTAACACTTGGTTACTCTGTCGCCCCATAACATTGTCCCGTATATGGTAGCCTATTCCTAACCTCACTTGGGGGTAATAACTTACTCTAATGGCTCATTAACACGACTGGCTCATGACAACTGCGCCATCTTGAATAACTATGACGTCACATTAGGAAGTTATATAGATAATTTTTAAAGGCAGCCTTATCAACTCTAAGTTGGCTTAAAATGATCACTTGAGACTTAAAGTGATATTTTTAATCCAACTTAAGTATAAAGAAGCTAGCATTTAAATGAGTAGTGGATGGTGCACAAAGTACAATAATATATACACATATTTAAAAAATATTCAAAAGAGGCTAGAATTTTTGTTTTTGTGAACTGGATCGATTATAATTATTTTTTTTTGCCAATAGAAAGTTAAATCAACTAGTAAGGAAATTGCACTAATTCAAGCCAAAGTAGCAAAATTATACCTACAAAAATCATTATTCGGCGTGCGCTGAGAACCTATTGATGACTGATTAAAAAAATGTACTTGTGTTAGTTTTGATTCCATCAGAATATCGGGATGGAAAGCACCAGCCGTGTACCTATCAAGTATTTAATTTAAATACTTGGTAACTTGAATCGAAACTAACAATGGTGAAACAGGGCAGGCAGGAGACACAAATTGTATCCTCTGACAGGGTATATAATTAACGTGTCCACCTGCGAAAGCACGGGAACACCGGAATAGGAGAAGTTTATCCCCGTTTATTATTAATATTATTGACTATGCTAGTCGTGTTGTGAAATTGCCAACATTAATACTTCCATTGTCATTATAACCATTATATCATCCAAATGGCTGATACTATTATGACACTCTGCTCTGCTTCACCTCGTGTGATCAACCCACGTTAGTGTTTTAATACCACTTATACAACAGTTGCATAAATAGTTATAATAGGCTATAAAAAAAAAAACTTTATTTTCAGAAAGATTTCAAAAATCAATTGCTTGTGGTCTCCACACTAGGTAGCCTGTATCGTGACCATGAAAGACTTCTCTTTTAGATTAACATAGGACTAGGAGACTTCCTTTTATGATCTAAAATGCTGATGCAATGCTGATGCAGAGGCTGATGATAAAGACGATTAGCTAAATGTAACACATTTGTTTGTAGACCCCCGGCCTCTATCACATGCCGCCTGAGCTGCATATGCTGCACAGCAGCGCGTCGATGCAACATCTACAGATGCACCACGCGCTGCACGCGCACGGGCACGCCACGCACGGGCACGCCGCGCACGGGCACGCCGCGCACGGGCACGTCGCGCACGGGCACGCGCACGGGCCGCTGCCGCACGCCGCAACGCTCAGCCAATTGCAGCAGGCGAGTCTGGGGCCGCTGTGCCATCGCCACAACGCGCATACACTCTACCGTGCTCCTTAAACCGCGGACAGGACATCAGTAAAAAGACATTTATACACATAACTAAACTCGATTTAACTTTAGGCGACGTAGTTAAGCAAAATGGAAACGCAAAAACATTGAGTTACCTCTGAGATTTGAAATGCGTGTTTGTATCCTCATTGGTGGCTACCTTCATGAAGCTTAAAAAATAATCTCATAGTTTAATTATGACTTGAAAGTCATAAAAAACGTTGCTTGAGCCACATTCGAGTACCAATTAAACCATATATTATTAAACAAAGAGCAACGAAAAATTCATTCTCGTTATGTTGGCTTCTTTTTAGTAATAATAACAATCCGAGCTGTTATATCTCAATCTAGCTCAATACTAATATGGAATAATAAGAAGGAACCCTTTTGTTTAACTTCGTCCAATCTATTCCATCCTTCCGCATTTAACAGTATGAAAGGTTTATTTTACAACTGTGAATGTATGTAAAAGTTTTGTGTATAAATGGATTTACAGCAATATGACTAGCGAACAAAACTTTAGGACTCGAATCACATTATAGTCAGTTATTTTATTTCTAAAAGCTGTTAATATTTTTCATAAATCGGTCTCGGATTTTTATTGACACACCCTTATTTACAGCTATTTGGTATTACTGTGAGACTTCATAGTTATATTCGTAAATACGGGCGTGAAATTAGATTTGAAGGTGGTTTTTAAGAGTATAATGTGAATTGTATGTCCACTTGATAAATTCCATGGTGAAATTTTGCATCTCAATTATAACATAATAAATATCATCTATGCTTTTATGACCTAATTCTTGAGGAATTTCAATCTATTTTAATAACATATACAATTTGTATGGATGGAATTATTATCAGTAGTAGTACGCGGACGAGGTCTACTTATTCGATCGCTAAAAAAATTATATGGAATCGTAAGTAGCGCAATCTAGTTACAAAATTGGGAAACAGTTTTGAAACTAGATTAGACACGCGCTTATATATATTTTAATCAATATTCGAGAAATTTATCAAGGTTCAATGTATTGCTTGAGTCATATTGCTTCGCGTAGCACGTCACACCACATCGCCCCATTAACTTTCCCACTTACCCTACATGTAACATCGTATCACATTCACTGCATTTCCATATAGTCGCGATTTCACACACAAATAGGAGATTTTAATACTTGTTAGTGTTACAAGGTTTTCTTTACAGGAATTATAGAAATTTCTTTATAAGTATATGAATTAGTTAAGGCAATTTTCATCCTATTACCTATACATTGACATCACGATCTTACTTGGCCGGAGGCTGAGATCTATAGAGCGTATTTTGACTTTGATAAAATTAATGTTAGTGTTACAACAAGACGGACCCATCAAGCCGGGAGTCCGTCATGCCTTACCGCGTGATAGACTTATATAACGCTAAAAAATGGGCCCCTAGCTGGATTACTTCCTACACTCGTGACTTATTGCAATCCGGCCAATTAAGACCGCTTACTGTACTTTAGTTAATACGTATAACTTAAAACAACAACTTATGCCACGAAATTGTTTCCTGCGCACCGAATAGTGCTGTCTCGCTCGCACTTGTTATATTAATGATCAATACAGTAAGCAAGCGGCTGTATAACAAGGAGCTAGTGATTTATATTCCCTGTATTCGTTGCGCAGACTACATCATAAAACATGTTCATTTAGTAAACTTTAGAATAAAAACGCGACGTTATCTTTCATAACTCAAAAAAATTACAAGAAAAATGTATACTCGATGTAATGTTAGAATATTAATTATGTGGCAATGTGACACGCAATCTTATATTTTCAATGTTTCTTCTTCTCGTATATAATTTTTAAGCGATAAAAAAAACATCGAGCCTTTTAAAAAATGACGCTTTCAAATACGCTTACTTTTAAATTATTGAGATTGTTCTGTCTATTATATTTGTACGCACCATATTTTTTACTCAATCCTAAACTAAACTGACAGGTGTTATAGTAGTTCGCTGTGGATAAAGATGGCGATACTTTAAAACTCTCACTCAATTTAGATAGATTTAAGCCGTTACTGCCGTTCTTAAGCTATAACGTTATCTTTATTTCAACTTATGTGAATAATAGTTTGAATATCTATTTAACTATCAAAAACTAGGTCTAATACAGCAATTTCAAATACCGAACAAAGTTCACTTGCAATTAAAAATAAACATTGGTATAGCTAAGTACGGTAGATTATACTCCTCTTTCTAGGGTACGGGTAAAATAACTAATGAATAATTTGATTGCGTGTGCGATGCTCACATGTAACCTACCATTAATGTTGACATTTATGTAACGCGGATTTGACACTTTATACCCCAATGTTGATGTAGCTGATAACATTTTGAATACGGCTAACATCGATTCAAGGGAAATAAAATTGTAAAAAGACGAAAAAATCCGTCTATCGATATATGTAATAACGAATATACGATAATTTTTAAGTAAAGTTACTATAATAGTAAATATTTGTCTCTAGGCAAGGAATTGTTGTCGCAAGTCGTTTGCACTCTGTGACCATTTCTCATTGCCGTTTACACAATTTTATTACTCTTCGATATCGATAGTAAGTTTATTTAGACTGCCTACAATTTTTCTAAATGTATTTAGCGTACGGATAGGTTAACTTACAGTTCTTATATCGAATAAGTCGTTGATGGACGCTTGCCGTAAAGAAGATTCATTTATTATTAGACATTACTAAGTACCAGTATTGGCAATAATGATTAAAAGTTGTGCCACTTTTCAGCCATCGGCTTATTACGAATTGAGTTTTAATATCCTGGCTTTTTGACAGCGAAATAGTAGTTTTAGTTGAGGCTAGATTCTGTTTTGTGTCTGAATAGCTTCGAATTAGTTCGGGCCAATAAGTTTTGGGGACGCGAGGGCGCTGTGGGGTGCGATTGCGAGCGCGGGACGAGCGGGGTACGGGGACGCGGGACGCGCGGTGCCGCAAATGTGTGTGTGATTAGGAGGAAATTTAGGTTCGGCAGGGATTTTTATTACTCATGCGTATCGCATGACATACTTAAGGATTTATGTTCGAAGAGACGCATTATCTATCGGATTAGGTATTTTTCACCTTCATGTACCATGTTTAAAGTAGATTAACGATATTGGTGATAGATGCCAAATAATCCTATTAAAGAACTGAATTTTATATAAATACATATTAACTGTTCTGAGGGTATTTAGACTTAGGGATTTTATTTATGTAATTTATACCCGTTTAGCTGTTTCGGTTCGTTTCGGTCCAGGAGCGTTTTATTTATATACATTATGATTACGGTATTCATATTTTCTTTAGTCGTGTGCTCTGTTTTAGTTCCCTACGTACTTTATTAACGTAATTATGATCCTCGTGTAGTCATATATAGTATCAATTGTAACGCAATACGTATCCTCGATTGATATTTTATTTGTGCCAAGACTTTTAGTTTAAGGGAAAGTTTAATGTTGCCACAAATAATCTAACTGTTTTATTTTGAAGACACGAAGTAATATTATCTTATTTATAAATTGACATGAATTGGCCTAAGGAATACATATTTTTGAATATCGCGTAGTTTTTGTATCCTAACACTTTTAGGTTTAAAATGTATTTTAGCTTTGTTGGTACATGTAAAATACCAACATCGTTTTACTCATTCGTTAAAATTGCACTGTATTAAAAATGTGCAATATTTATTGAATTATTATTATACCCCGGTGCTTAGTATTTACTTACTTATTAACGGGAAAACTTTCTACGGCATTTCCTGGGACATTATTTCCATCCTCAGAACAATTAAACGCAATTAGTTAGTATCTCTACTTAAGGTTTTTTAATTCTATTCCAATTTTTTTGTAACACTGCAAACTTGCAAAATTGTATTATTTGTGAATTTCTCTCGAACTACGTGTAAATAAAATATAACAGAATGTAGTTTTGCTTATTAAAGTTATGAATGTTGTAGAATGTTGATGTTGGAACAGAGTACTGCTGACACAAAAGTCCACTTTCTCGACCATTCCAATAGGATCCCGATAATTTTAACGATTCAAATTTGTAACAAAATGGGTTTAGTGTTATGACTCACGAATATTATTAAGACAGAGAAATATGGCGCACAAAAATAGTAGTTTTCTAATTACGTATTTGATTAAGGTGCCTCGAAAAAATTCTATACATTTTTACGTCACAAAATTGAATTCAGTTCATAATGTCTTTCGCATTTATTGCACGTAAGCGAAAATCACAAAGAAATAAATGTAAAATACAATAGATATTTTGATTCGATTAAATGTTAAATATTTTTGAAACTATAGATAGTAGTTTAGAAATGTACTTGTATGTGACTTTAACAGATGTTTGCTTTGTAATAACACTATAATTAATATATTTTTCTGGGAAAATTCGCTTGCGTGTTGAAAATTATGCACCACTCTAAACTCCAGTTTTTCTAGCTTGTCTTATAATAAAATCTTTTACTTACTTTTTGGTGTAAAGTATTATTTAAAAATATATAAAAAACATGTGCGACAAAAAAAATAAAAACTAACAATGTTAATTATGTAGTGTGTTTTTAATATTTTCTTTACAATGTGAAAATAAACTTTCCACAAAAAGTAACAAGTAAAAGTGTTAAATTATAAGACAAGTAAGAAAAATTTACTTTATGTATTGATACTCGTTGAAGGAATGGAATTGTAAGGCAAGACTACCGCATAAGTTTTTTATTTTAATTAATAAGTTTTACTCCTGTCACGTTACTTGATTTTAGAAATCGGATCCCAAAACGATTAACTAATCTGTATTATTTGAATAATTTATTAAGATTTTTTTAAGTTATATACAGCTGTATAAAAACGCTTCGCTTTGTGGCAGTGGCTTAGTTCGCTATCTACAAGGAAATAATAGGATGTATTCGTATTTTATAATTTAGTTAGCCAATATTAAGTATATTGCATATAGGAAATGGCGCCATCACAATTATTACGGGAGCGATAAGTGAAGAGTATAGGATAAGGTTATGCGAATGATGAGTGTTAGATATTACTAATATAAATATTGCTGTTACACGGAATCGCGTGGTTTACAGCAGTGGAATTTGACTCATCAGCGATTGGTTTAAATCGTATAGAGCGACTGATGTTACTTGATACTGTTCGATGTGAACTAAGGTCTTATTACCTCCGAGTATCAATTAAATCTTATTTTAAGTTTTCCTTCAACTGATATTACACTGTCGATGGTGATAGTTGCGCTATTTAACTCAATTCCTTCATTATCTCATATTATTTTTTATTATTATTATTCTTTCGATTGTAATCGATCAGCAGTGTAATATTAGCGATGATTATTATTATTATATCACTTATTTGTAAAGATTTTTTTAACACAATAATAAATATAAATGTGAAATATATTTTGTTTTATTATATCTACCCTTAACCCCAGATAGTTTGCGTCAACAACATAATGCAACGGTTCATTTTTACCAGCAAAAGAAAATTTATTCTTTTTCATCAAGATAGAGCCATAACACGAACAAAAACTTCTAAACTAAATAGTATAGATTTATGGACTTACGAATAGTATGGATAGTATGGATATTATGCGCACTTTCAATTGTCAAAGTCTGAGGGCTCATTTCGGTAATTTAATTGATTCAATTGTACAAATTTTCAAACCACAGCAAGTAAACCATCCACTTAACAATTATTAATTTCAAAGTCAACATCTCCTGAGGTTGCGCCGGTTTCGGAGTGAAACATGCGTACATTGCTACAACTTGCGTGGGTCCGATTCCCACAGCTGGAAAAATGTTTGTGCGATGAACGTGAATGTTTTTCAGTGTCTGGGTGTATTAAGCTTAATTTTCATAAGTTAATGATGCCCAACGCATATACCGTTTTCGGTCGTAAATAAAACAACAATTGCATCAAACTTACGAAACTATATTTCTCAACCTATCGCATACACACTTGATTCTGCTTTTGTATTCACTGAGTACGTTCTCCTTCACTTGACACAGCTGTTCTACGTTCGATTCAATTTTTCCGATGAGATTATCAACATCGAAATCGAATTTCGTCTTTTTGCTAACTGGCTCTTCGTCACTTTCTTCAAACAAAGAGTCTATATCACCTAGATCGAAATTACTTTTAGTTTTCCTTAATGCATCTATATTATCATTAAATTCCATTTCTTGTACATCAGTATCAGTCTCCATACATTTATGTATAAACTTATTATCGCCAACTAAATCCAACTGTTTATGCCATTCTTCTATATCTAAATATTCATTTTTGTATTCAACATACTTTTCCCACGTATCTTTTGTATCTTTGAGAACTGGTATAATCAATTTACCGATATCATCATCTGATATTATGATATTGAATATCTGGTGTTTAATATTATCACTTTCATCTAGCATTTTAGATATAAGGGTGTTTTTAGTTTAATCAACGCATTGGTTTTTTATAAGAAAAATAGTTAATTTGCAAAATAATTTAAATAAAAAATATAAAAAGTACTAATATTACCAATGAGTAGAATATTTGAGATTATATTTAGTATCTGGAACAATAATAGGATATTAGTAAATTAGTAGACAGTAGTAGTATTCTTTATTGTCAGAGCTCGCCCTGGGAACTACTACTACCATGCTTATTTCTGCCACCAATCGTATAATTTTGTCCTTCCTACATCTAGGTTGAAAGCTGAATGTATGCAAAACATCGCCAGGATAGTTTTACCTGTGCAGCAATACATAGGGTAACAAAGATAACAAGCAATTTTAAAATCCCCCGGACACATTAACCTGAGACATTTTTCTTCCCAGGGAAAAAATAAAATTTTATCTTCTCCCTCACGTGGGTAAGTAACGGCATTCTGAAGCCATTAATAAATAGATACGACTCTCTAATTTACAAGCTATTTATTAAACACCACGTAGGGCTTCTAATTTGTTATAAACTATTTCGTACATTTAATATTAATAACTCATGTATTTTTTTTATTAGGTTTTGGATTATTACTGTTTTTTATTATCCTGTTATATAATAGTGTAGATGGGTCATAGTTACCAAAAAAATTATTAATATTATAGCTTCATCAACTCTCCTAGCATTGGCGCACAAGTGGAAATAATGTCCAAATATTAAACGGGAGTAAACTTCTCCCATACCCTGTTGCCGTGCTATAAGAAGGTGGAGAAGGAAATTTGTATCCCTTATCAGTAGATACATCAGGGGATAAAATTTTTGTCTCCTGCCTTTGCTAGACCCGGCCAGAGATAAATCCCAAGACGACCTATTTGTAGAACTAGAGCGCTCACCACAGTGCCAGGGGGGTCGACGCAAATGATTATTTCCTCAAACCAAAAACAAAATACCTTCATTTTAACACCGCCGATATATAATAATCGAACCCACGGCTTTTATTTATTTTTTTTAATTTTTACTACACTACAAGTTAGCTTCAAATTCAAAATTTGTTTATTCATGTAGGCCTATCACAGGCACTTATGAAGCGTTCATACATATTTGTTTACATAATTGTAACGGGATGGTGATAACTTCGTTCGCCAACTTAAATCTAAAGCTACGAGGGTTCCAAACGCGCCCTGGTCTAAGAAGAGCCCACAACAAACTTAGCCGGGTAAATTTATTTTTTTGTTATCACCATCTTCCAGTAAATTTATATTAAGCTATGAAGCTAGAGCAATTCACACCCAAAGCTTTTTTATCGTTTAAATAATCCTTAATATTATCATAGGATTTTTCTGTAAACTTACGTTTTATATAAACTTTGAACTTATTGAGAGACATCTCAAAGATTTTATTTGTTAATTTGTTATAAAATAATATACAATTGCCCTTGAATGAATTTGCAATTTTGTGTAGCCTAGTAAACTGCACAACGAGTTTATTTTTGCTTCTAATATTTATATTATTACAGTGCATTTTCTTTTTAAATTTTGATATATTTTTATGGACATAAATTAAATTTTCATATATGTACTGACTATGCACCGTCATTATTTCAACTTCTTTAAATTTATCCCTTAACGACTCTCTTGGGCCCATTTTATATATCGCACGAACAGCCCTTTTCTGCAGGACGAAAATAGAATCTATATCAGCCCCATAATAAAATGCCATAGGACATAATGCTGTGAAAATAACTAAAATACACAAGCCTAGCAGTTTGTATGTTTGTCATATGACGAATCTTTCTTACCGCGTATGCTGCAGAACCAAGTCTGTTCGCTAAATTACCATTGAAGCTTAGCATCTAAAGTTTTTCCTAAAAAGATTGTCGTATCCACCAAATCCAACTCCTCATTATTAAGTTGTACAATGGTTTTTACTTGTTTAACATTCGGAAGTGTGAATTTAATACTCTTCGTTTTTTTTTCCGTTACGAGCTAAGTTATTAGCCTCAAACCATTGTACTACTTTAGCGAGACATATGTTTACATAGTCAAGATTTTTTTCACGACGTTTAATTTTAAACATCAATGATGTATCATCAGCAAACAATACTATCCCGTGATTGTCCTCAGCTAGGCAAGGAAGATCATTCATGTAAATGAGGAATAGGAAAGGTCCTAATATAGATCACTGGTGGACACCAATTTTCACAAATGACCCGTTAGACCGCTTTCCGTTCACGTCAACTTTTTGAATTCTATCATTAAGATAGGAATTCATTAAATCTAGAGCTATGCCTCGAATTCCATAGCGGTGTAGTTTCCTGATTAATGTTTCATGTTGTACACAATCGAAAGCCTTGGACAAGTCACAGAAGACTCCAAGTGCGTCCCGTGACTTCTCCCAGGCTTCAAATATATTTTTTACTAACTAAACACATCTCATCGGTTGTTGAGCGACCCCGTGTAAAACCAAAATGCTGCCCGTGCCCCCAAATAAATCGTTCTTATTAAGTGAAGTAATTGATTTAATACAAGTTTTTCAAAGATTTTACTGAGAGTAGGTAGTACAGATATTGGTCTAAAGTTAGAGGTGTCGGTAGTACTACCCGATTTGAACAACGGAACTAGTTTACTATGTTTCATTAAATCAGGAAACACACCACAGTGCAATTATATCAATCATAGACTTTACAACGTTAACGGAAATGCCCCAAAAGTCATTTGTTTTCTTATTATTTAATAATTTAAATGCCTTAATAACGTCTGAGCTGCTAACGTCTGAACTTAAAAGTATCGTTACATTCAGGCACATTAAACTTCAACAAAGAGAGAGCGGTGTCCGGTGATGATTTCAATGATTTTGTTGTGGAGACAGGAATGTTGGTGAAGAACGTTTCAAAAGCAGTTGCACTATAATCACACCTGATAGTAAGTGATGATGCAGTCTAGAAGATGGTAGCGGGCTAACCTATTGGGGAGTATGGCAGTTATATTTAATCTATACGCCTTAACGGTTTCTACGCGACATCATACCGGAACACTAAATCGCTTGGCAACACGTCTTTGTTCTTGTAACTAGCCACGGCCGAAGCCTCCCACCAGATAAACAGAAAATTGGGAAATAATGAATTCCCAAATCACCCCTACCAGGAATCGAACTCGAGATCTCCAACTGAAAATCACAACGATCATCGATGCGCCGGGAAATCATAAAATTCAAGTAAGGCTTCTCAAACCTTAGTCGAACATATCTCATCTTCTGACCTCATCTCATCTTAGTCTTATACATATGTTGCATAAACCAAAGAGATAGTCAAAATAAATACTTACATTTATTAAAATTGTTTTTCGCTTTAACTTCTCCATACAACAATCAGTTAGAGAAGCCAAACCTTCTAAATACCTAAAAAAACCATACAGACTGTTGTGTACTACCACAAATAAGACAAACTTTAAGCAACGCTTTAAGCAGAAAATCTTCTATTCTTGAATTCAATTCCATAAATCGACATGTTGATGCCAATTTTTAATTTTTAATCTGTAATATTAAAATATGTATGAATATATATATTGAATCGGTGATAAACCAGTGGGTAGGACATCGACTTCACTTACGGGGGGCCGAGTTCGAATCCTAGCACAAACCTCCAACTTTTCTAAGTTATGTGCGTTTTAAGCAATTAAAATATCGTGAGGAAACCTTCATGCCTCAGAGTTATCCATAATGTTCTCACAGGTATGTCATATCCTAGCTACTGCACCTAAATGAACAATTTTAATAGATATATATATGAAAAGCAACATAAAATCTGAGAATATTTTATGTTGCTTTTCATATTTGTCTAAACATATTAGTTTTGTCTAGTAAAATCAAACAATTTTAAGTCCTTGTTATCTGTAGACAGGAAACCTAATTCAAAACCACAATTAACTTATTTAATTAACCAAAATTAAATAAGTTAAAGTTAATAACAATTTGTAAATAAACAAAGCAAACTTAGTTCATTTATATGTGGTAATTAGCGAAATCTCAAGATGTATGTAAGCAAAATATCTCTATAAACTACAACAAAATTTGGCCTAGGAAGGGCTGAAGTTATTTCTAATTTAGAATGATATGCTTCACTAACTCCTTTACGTTTTGGCAAGACAAGGAGCAGCAGAAGCAATGAAGGTGAGCATTAACAATTAAATAGATCAAAAGGAGGCCCCTAACATCTACGCCATAGTCTAGTCTTAGTAGCTGCTCTGAACTTTTAGCTCTGCCACAAAATGCACCCTCATGGTGAACCCATGTAATGCTAGGAGGTTTGTATCTCTTGACAACTAAACTCCAGCACACATAAGCAAAGTGGCAAGACCATATAAGTCTCCAAGACAACAACAGCCATAGTTGTCCAGTCTGCTTATGCCAGGCCATATGTCTGAAATAATTGCTTTACAAAGTTATAAACATAACCCTATACATATATGTTGTAAGGTATTGATTTGTTACAATCAATGCTCCTCCAAGTATGGCCCCGCACCCGATATTTCGTTTGTATAAATGCGTTATCTCTCAAGAATATATATTTCTTGTTTTAATTAAATTGTAATAAACACAAAAAAATAAACATGGGATTTACGAAATGGAAATGAGTGTTTTTTTTTTTTTTTTATGGCTTGCGTTTGTACCAATTGGGTACGATTTACTTCGCCAATGTCACGTGGTATGGAGGAGACACGCTTTTGAGAATGATCGGTGAAATATGAGGAAGACCAAATTTTAATCTTGACGCATTTAAATAAGTAGCAGATTTTTTTTTTTTTTTCTCCTTTATGAGTTAATTTCCAACAGAAAAACAGATAATTAGAATGTTAGTCGGTTGGAGATAGGAAGGTTCTTACATATATATTTACAACTTAATATTATTACACTTAACATATTTACATAGGAATCTACAGAATGGGCTAAACACAGACATTAACAGACACTCAACATTTAGAGGACGAGGAACTTGGACTGGGAGAAATGAGTGCTTTTCAAAATAATGTCAATTGTCAAATTTACGTTGATTGACATCAATGCAATTTGACCAACTTAAAGATGTAAAGTAAAGACTGCTACAGGTACAGCCAGCACCTAATAATTTAACTGAGGAAATGCTTGTATTCTCATTGCAATCCACTTTAGTACCCTAAACTCAAAAATAATAACGTTTCATTGGAAATAATGAAAACTTTAGTCGATTTTGTTAAAATATGAAGTTTAATTAATGAAGATTTAGGGTAGAAAACATTGGAGATTTAATGCCGCGCTAGTGAAAAAGAGGACTTTTACTTCGCAAAAAGCCAAGGTTACAAAGTCGCCTTTTTCTTTAGATCGGCAGTTTAAAAGTTCTAAGTAGGGATAAAACGTATTTATCATACTAGGTTTTAAAACCAGGGCTGAGCTTCAAAGAACGGCGGCCAGGTACGGCAGAAAAATACTTGCAAGGTTGTTGAACTTATTTTTAGTGCGTAGCCGCGTACTAACAATGCAGGGCAGAAACATGAGAGGCGCGTGCGTTGCGGGGCGCGCGACGGCCAACGGTGTATGATAAGAAGGAACATGACTGTGTAAACATTGCTAATTTGTAACTATAGGTAATTGATTCTAATATTCTTTAATTTTTCGACCAGTTTATCTTTACTGCTATAAAAATAAGACACATTATGTAGTATCGCATCTGTATCCTGGTTACAGTACGGTGACCTATTTGGGGAAACCGAGGGTTTTGTCTGTGCAATTATGGACGAAGTCATCAAGACGAGAAACTACCGGAAACACATTATGAAAGATAGCACTCTAGACATATGTCGAGCGTGTCATCGTCCTGGGGAGTCCCTCAGGCATATAGTTTCCGGATGTTCTCATCTTGCTAACGGCGAATACTTGCACAGACATAATCAAGTAGCCAGGATAGTTCATCAACAACTTGCTCTTCGGTTTGGCCTTATCGATTTTGAGATGCCTTACTATAGGTACGACCCGGCGTCAGTTCTTGAAAATAGCAGTGCATTGCTCTACTGGGATCGAACGATTATCACTGACAGGTATATTACAGCTAATAGACCTGATATAGTGCTAGTCGATCGATCAGTGCGCCATGCAATAATTGTTGACATAACTATTCCACATGACGATAATCTGGTGAAAGCTGAAAAGGAAAAAGTATCTAAATACTTGGACCTTGCTCACGAGATTACCGCCATGTGGAATGTTGAGTCGACCGTTGTTGTTCCGATCGTCGTTTCAGTCAATGGTCTTCTCGCGAAAAGCTTCGACCAACATCTCAAAAGGCTTTCGCTTGGTTGTTGGATCAAGGGTCGGATACAGAAGGCAGTAGTCCTTGAAACGGCGCGTATTGTGAGGAGGTTTCTCACTCTGGAGCCCTGACCACCGGTTGCTTGGGCATTCAAAAGCCCCGCAAGCGGAGGGTGGAAGTTTTTTTTTTTATAAATTTTTAATAGTGTTTTTTAATTTATTCTTAAGCATTGTTAATAATTTAAAAAAATAATAAATGATAGAATATAAAATAGACACATTATAGATAGCGTTTTCGAGAGTATCTATTTTGAAGTTTATAAGAATAATTTGTTTACGTACCAAATATGTAAATATTTTGTTTCGTTTTTTTAGTACTGATTGCGTTAGAATAATTTTAGGAGTAGTTAAGGAAATAAAAATTTTATTGTTGCGTTTCTGTATTTATTCTTAGTTAGGTATTTTAAAAAAGAAGCTATTTTGCGAGATATTGCGACGCGGTACGAAAACTTTAAAGTATTCTAAAACCTGGTTTTCAACCCTGGTATTTTTACATACTCTGTTATGTAAGCCCTGGTATTGAATCTTGCCAGTATATCGCATCCTTAGTGAGTGAGTTAAGACAACTTTGCTATTGTAGTGTAGGCCACAGAGTATTCTGTATTGTTATTCCTTAACATTGACAATTCATTTACAACGACTAATGAGAAATAACATTTCTTGGAATATATTTACATTTACATTGAGAATTTGAGTTTGCGATTCCCATTGCTGCTAAAATATAATCATCCATCAACTTATTGTTATTCTATTATATTCAACTCATTGATTATTCTTTATTATTTAGTTCAATAAGTCATAAATATGTCTATCGGTTCTGTTTATGAAAAAGCATACAAAGGTGATTTTAACCAAGTTAAAGTTAAAATAGACGAAGATAAATCTTTGTTATTAGCTGCAGATTCAGTAAGTATAATTATTTTTAGCCTTGAAATTTAATTCTTTGTTTAATATAAACACTTATTTAATTTACTTTTTAGAATAACCGACTCCTGATTCATTGGGCCGCCTTAAGTGGTAATGAAAATCTTGTGGATTTCCTCAGAGATTTGGGCAGCCCCATTGATCCAATTGATGACACAAACAGCACGCCGTTAATATTAGCCTCATCTGCAGGACGGTTTGAAGTTGTGAGACTTTTAATTGGAAAAGGAGCAAATGTGAATCTTAAATCCAATCGAGGTCAATCATCTTTACATTATGCCTGTTCAAAGGGTCATAAAGAGGTAATATAAAGTTAGGTTAGATTTAACCAAAACTGTTCTACATGTAACATTAACTATTTTAAGTTCTTTCAACAGACATTTAGTGTAATGAACTATTATATTAAGACACTCATCAAAATATAACAGCTATGAATAGAAGTGCAAGAGTATTTATTGTTTTGGGATATTAGAGCTTCTTGTGATAGATTTTATCTGAGGAAGGAGTACTGCTGTGTTCCAGTAGTGGTGGTTGCTAGTGTGATTACGAATACTTGAGACCTAACACCTATACTTTAACTGGATGGAATCAGGTCAGCGCTATCTAGGATGTATTCTTTGCATGCCCTGTGGAGTAGGCGATAGTTTTCCACTTACCATCAGGTGGGCCATCTACTTGGTTTTGTCAAATACTATAAACATTTTTTTAAATCTATCTATGTTATTAAATTAGTTTGTTTTAGATAGCAAAATTACTAATTGATTCTGATGCCAACGTGAATGAGGTAGACATACTGGGTGCAACACCACTGCATAGAGCTGCTGCCCAGGGTAGATCCAACATAGTAGAACTGCTTTTAAGAAGCCCAAGCATCCAAGTAGACTCAAGTGATTCTACTGGCTGCACAGCATTGTAAGTGGAAATTATATAATATATCAAAAATCTATTATGCTGGACAAGCACCATTTTGTTACTTAGACCTTTTTCATGTGAGATTTTCAATTTTCATGCCTCTATATGTATAAATATTTTTGAGGTCAGTTCGGAAGTATGATGGGTAGTTTTACATGCCATGAGAAAAAAAACCATACAAAAAATTAAAATTGTCATAAATGCTAATCTAATATAAAATTTAAATGACTTAGTTTTCCACTCAATTTTCAAATTTTATTATATTTTAACAATTCTGAAGCTTGAAATACTGATAAGGCATATCCCATACTGTAATGATTAGTTTAGTCAGTTTGTTTATCTCAGTTTTACAAAGCATGGATTGTGTTGTATAGCCCTTGTACAAGAATGTTGTCCACAACATTATTCTGCTCCCTTATTGTGGATACTTAAAAGATAACAATATGCCCAAAACATGTTATATAAACAGTTTAATACAAAATCAAGCCTTGTGTAATTGAAATACTTATATTAAAGGTTTTGTTGTGTTAAAACTATATTGACAGGGCACTATATTTTACAGGCATTTGGCTTGCGAGGAGGACAGAGAAGCAGTTGCCTGTATGTTGGTTAAAGCTGGTGCAAACATGAACAAAAGCAACAAAGAAAAAAGGACTCCATTAGATATTTGTTCTGATAGGTTAAAAAAAACCTTATTAAACTTAACTGTTTAAATTTCAGACCCTTTGTTTCCTTTTATCAACTATTTCTTTAGATTTTGTATGGACTTTCATACTGTTAATTATTTTCTGTCTATGCTAATTGTGGATGATTTAAGCATTAAATTACAGAGAGTTGACAAAATATTTACACACAGAAAGAAATGTTAACCATATACTCTGATTGATGAACAGCTTGAGATTCCGTATGGTGTAATTTAAAATTTCTTCAATCCCTATACTCCACACCAAACAGATCCTCGACAATAAAATAAAATAAATAAATATATAACGACAATACACACATCGCCATCTAGCCCCAAAGTAAGCGTAGCTTGTGTCTTGGGTACTAGGATAGCTGATGAATACTTTTATGAATATAATACACATAAATACTTATAATATACAGATAAACACTCAGACACTGAAAAACATTCACGTTCTTGAATAATTGTTTTGTGGATGGTTTACAATGCATAATAGTTAGGTGGTTTACTTAACAATTATTTATTGTATAGTCAACATTTCCTGAGGATGCTCCGGTTTCGGAGCGGAACGAGCATAGTGAGTATGAGTACATTGCCACAACTTGCGTGGGTTCGATTCCCACAACTGGAAAAATGTTTGTGTGAAGTGAATGATGCCCAACGTATATACCGTTGGGCATCATTCCCTTATGAAAATTACATTTCGGTCGTAAATAAAACAACAATTGCATCAAATTTACGAAACTATATTTCTCAACCTATCGCATACACACTTGATTCTGCTTTTGTATTCACTGAGTACGTTCTCCTTCACTTGACACAGCTGTTCTACGTTCGATTCAATTTTTCCGATGAGATTATCAACATCGAAATCGAATTTCGCCTTTTTGCTAACTGGCTCTTCGTCCCTTTCTTCAAACAAAGAGTCTATATCACCTAGATCGAAATTACTTTTAGTTTTCTTTAATGCATCTATATTATCATTAAATTCCATTTCTTGAACATCAGTATCAGTCACCATACATTTATGTATAAACTTATTATTGCCAACTAAATCCAACTGTTTATGCCATTCTTCTATATCTAAATATTCATTTTTGTATTCAACAAACTTTTCCCACGTATCTTTTGTATCTTTGAGAACTGGTATAATCAATTTACCGATATCATCATCTGATATTATGATATTGAATATCTGGTGTTTAATATTATCACTTTCATCTAGTATTTTAGATATAAGGGTGTTTTTCGTTTGAACAACACATTGGTTTTTTATAAGAAAAATAGATAATTTGCAAAACAATTTAAATAAAATATAAAAAGTATTAATATTACCAATGAGTAGAATATTTGAGATTATATTTAGTATCTGGAACAATAATAAGATATTAGTAAATAAGTAGATCCCTACTAATATTATAAATGGCAATGTAAGTTTGTTTGTTTTACGCTTTCACGCAAAAACTACCAAACAGATCCTCATGAAACTTTATACACATATTATTGGAATTGTTAGAAGTAATATAGGATACTTTTTATCCCGACATTAAGCTCGGTTCCTTTGGGAGAGGGGATGAAAGTGCTTGATGATTTTACACCATAACTCTGACAAATTATAACCGATTTAAATAATTATTTTTGTACTATAGAGGTTATAATATGTGCTTAATTTTGCCCAAACTGAGGTTGGAGATAGAGAACAGAACTTCTCAGCGGACAGCAGCAAACCCCTCATGTAAGCCTTAGCGATACTGAATACTTTAATTTTTTTTAGAACTGCAACTAAATTTAATGCCACATGAAAAAAAAAACAAACGCAGACGAAATCGCGGGTAACAGCTAGTAGTAGTATAAGTAGAGCTTTTTTGTCAGAGCTCGCCCTGGAAAGTACTACCACTATGCTTATTTCTGCCACCAATGTATGCAAAACATCGCCAGGATAGTTTTACCTGTGCAGCAATACATAGGGTAACAAAGATAACAAGCAAGTTAAAAATTCCCCGGACACATTAACCTGAGACATTTTTCTCCCCGGGGATAAGATAAAATTTTATCTCCTCCCTATCGTGGGTAAGCAGTTACGGCATTCTGAAGCCATTAAAAAATAGATACGGCTATCTAATTTACAAGCTATTTATTAAACTCCACATAGGGCTGCCTGGAGGCAGAAGTTCCAGTTTGTAATAAACTATTTTGTATTTTAGTTTTTGATTATTACTGTATTTTATTATCCTGTTATATAATAGTGTAGATGGGTCATAGTTACCAAATAAAGAATTATTATTATAGCTTCAACTCTCCTAGCATTGGCGCACAAGTGGAAATAATGTGCAAATATTAAACGGGGGTAATGTTTATCCCTTGTCAGTTGATAAAATCCGGGGATAAAATTTTTATCTTCTGCCTATGCTAGACCCTGCCAGAGATAGGCGTCCTATTTGTAGAACTAGAGCGCTCACCACAGCGCCAGGGGGAAGGTCGACGCAAATGACTATTTCCTCAAACCAAAAACAAAATACCTTCATTTTGACACCACCGATATATAATAATCGAACCCACGGCTTTTTTTTTTTTTTTTTTAATTTTTACTACACTACAAGTTAGCTTTACTATGACACCTGATAGTAAGTGATGGTGCAGTCTAGAAGATGGTAGCGGGCTAACCTATTGGGGAGTATGGCAGTTATATTTAATCTATACGCCTTAACGGTTTCTACGCGACATCATACCGGAACACTAAATCGCTTGACAGCATCGTCTTTGTTGTTGTAACTAGCCACGGCCGAAGCCTCCCACCAGAAAATTGGGAAATAATAAATTCCCAAATCACCCCTACCAGGAATCGAACCCGAGATCTCAAACTGAAAATCACAGCGATCATCGATGCGCCGGGAGATCATAAAATTCAAGTAAGGCTTCTCAAACCTTAGTCGAACATATCTCATCTTCTGACCTCATCTCATATGTCGCATAAACCAAAGAGATAGTCAAAATTAATATGTACTTACATTTATTAAAATTGTATTTCGCTCAAACTTCTCCATACAACAATCAGTTAGAGAAGCCAAACCTTCTAAATACCTAAAAAGCCATACAGACTGTTGTTTACTGCCACAAATAGGACAAACTTTAAGCCACGCTTTAAGCAGAAAATCTTCTATTCTTGAATTCAATTCCATAAACCGACATGTCGATGCCAATTTTAATTTTTTAATCTGTAATAAAATATGTATGAATATATATTGAATCCGTGATAAACCAGTGGGTAGGACTTCGACTTCACTTACGGGGGGCCGAGTTCGAATCCTAGCACCAATCTCCAACTTTTCTAAGTTATGTGCATTTTAAGCAATTAAAATATCGTGAGGAAACCTTTATGCCTGAGAGTTCTCCATAATGTTCTCACAGGTATGTCATAATTGAATGAATATACTTTTATTGCACAACACAAAAAGTACATAAAAAAAGGAAAGTATAACAAAACAACGTACTTATACAATTTGACGGCCTTATCGCTTCATAACGATTTCTTCCAGGCAACCAATGGCAAAGATAAAAAATACAGAAAATATTTACGTGGTATATACATACTTGTACCCATAAAATAAATATTTCATTACTTAAATATATATTATATATACCAGACTGCTCACGGTGTGCCAATTTAATTTAAAATCGGTTAAGTAGTTTAGGAGTCCATCGCGGAAAAACATCGTGACAGGAGATTTATATAAATTAAGATAATATAAATAAAGCAATATTTGTAACTAATGACAAATAAATAAGTAACTACCTTTTTAAATATAATATATAAAAATGATATGTATTTACTTAAAAATTATATAATAAATTAAATATGAAACAAAATAAATAATTATCCTCAGATATAAATAATAAAAAATCAAAAAAGAGAAGAAGGGAGCAGTGAACTATCTCGGGTCATCAGAGTATTAAGTAGTACTAGTAGAGTAGTAGTAGTATATTTTTTTTTTTTTTATTATTTAACTGTTTACTACTAACTATCAGGTGTGCCATCGTCTTGGTCCGTATAATAATAATAAAAAAAAAAAATTATAACATAAATCAGTCTCTTATAGAGCTAATATAAAACTCACCAAATCACCCAAACTACCTTCGCTGCTCAAAACCTTATCGAAACTGGCATACAAATTTTCACATACAATTCTATCAACAGATTTCGAGAGATCATTATGTAAATTCCTTATTTTCAGCGCTGACCAAATTCCAACATTTCCTCCGTCTTTTAAACTGTATCGCTTGTAAATATGCATTTTTTCATTTCCCAGCGTCTGGAATAACTTTTCCATTGTATAAGTCAAGTGAATTCTTTGCGGTGCATCGGCAAAGAGTGCATGTGTTTCTAGGTTCTGATAGATCTTTAATAATCCTGACAGTACTTCTAACTGCAGTTGGTTATTATTGAGCCTAGAAGAAAAATTTATATAATTACTAGTTTTTTTATGATTTTTTTTTTTTATACCACTACAAGTTGGCTCTTGACTGCAATCTCACCTGGTGGTAAGTGATGATGCTGTCTAACATGGTAGCGGGCTAACCTGTTAGGGAGTATGGTAACTTGTCATACCAATAATAGGTTTCTACGCGACACCGCACCGGAACACTATAACGCTTAGCGGCACGTCTTTGTCGGTAGGGTGGTAACTAGCCACGGCCAAAGCCTCCAACCAGACCAGACTAGAGAAAATTCAGAAATTATAAATTCCCAAATTGCCCCTGCCGGGAATGGAACCCGGGACCACTACTTAAATTCACAGCACTCACCACTGCGCCAGCGAGGTCGTCAAAAAAATATATATATATATATACGTGATGGTAAGTGATAATGCAGCCTGAGGTGGAGCACGCTTGGCTAGAAGATGCCTATTGACTCTTGCTTTTGAAGTTACTCATATTCAGTGGCGTGCACTTCATACATGCACAAAAGCAATGCCTACCCTAAAATTTATAAATATATAACTGGTACAAGAGGAGGATTTTGGCCTTTTTATGCAATTTTCCTGCTGTATGCATACCCTGAAAAGAAAGAAACCCAGGGCACGGCTCATATTGTACGTACTGGGGAAAATGAAAGCTGGAAGGGCATTCCAGATCCTTGCCGTGCGAATCTGTAACGAAGATGCAAAGCGCTCTATGGTATAGCGTTCTATGGTAAAAAGGTGAGTCCGACCAGACCAGACCAGACCAGAGAAAATATAGAAATTATAAATTCCCAAATTGCCTTTGCCGGGAAACGAACCCAGCACAGCGCTCAGGATGTGTTTTAAAATTAATAATAATTCTTAAATTAAAACATAATATTATATTGTGCAACAAGTGCGACAAGTTGTCGATTGCACTAGTCGCACATACTATTTTGTATATCCCATGCGGGGAAAGTTTTTAAACTAATTTTAATTTAATTACAATTTTATTTATTAAATTAAACTGTCAGACGCGTCAACCTCAATTCAGTTTTAATATGTCGATTGTGTTTTTTTTTGTTATTATTTTTTTTTATTTTAGCAATTTTATCTAAATTTGCGTGTGCCAAGAATAATTTACGTGCGACAAATAAACTTGTCGCACTCAAATTTTAAAATGGGCAAACGGTTCTTTTTCAACCGCAACAGCGAGCGTCAAGATACTACTTTCCCCGCATGAGTAATACAAAGAATATTTTTAATTTGTTTACAGCGTTTAAAGTACCCAAAAACAAACTCACTTCAAACCGCGTGACGTCATCTGTGTGTAAATAAAGCGATCTTCTTATTGTACAAATACTTCTATTGCTACTCAAAATAAAATTTTCAATAATGTTCCACCAAATAAATGGTTAACTTTACATAATGAAATAGCAAAGGAATGTCTGCAATTTCTACGATTTACTCTTGTGAGGATCACTTAGTTTTTAATAATACTATTATATTTAAATTCTCTTCTACAGTTTTAGAAATAAAGTAATCGTGGAAAAAACAATGCCCGTAATATTTTCTTTGAGCTTGTTTACACACAGATGACGTCACAAGTCTGTAACCGTGTTCCGTTGAAATACAGATTAGAAACACCATTATTTAAGTTTCAGTTTTATTTGACAGAAGGACAAATAATTATTATTTCATAACAATATTAATTGAATTTATAATATTATGAATAGAACGTATTTATAAACATGAAACTATTAACGTTTTTTTTTTTTATTTACGTCTCATTCCCTATTATTATAAGCACATGTGTAAAAATGCAAAAAAATTTGGAAAATCAAAAAGTGCACGCCTGATAGCGGTCATTCACATTTAAAAAAAAATCCTACAACAAAAACTCAAGTTTTTTAAAAGAAATAACTAATAAAATTAATATCTTTATGTCTCCGTAAACACAGACACACGGACGTCCAAGAATGATTAGTTTTATTATTATTTACTATACTGAACAAGAATAATTGCTTATAAAATATATATCATATGTACTAGACAGATTATTTAACTTGATCTTAGTGCACTCATATTATCCTGTAAGTGTTATTACTAATAAAAAAAAACATCATTTAAGTTTTGGAAGACTGGGTTTTTTGACATGTCGACAATAGAGCATCACCTCACGCTCCTCTTATGAGGCGTGCAGTTAATTCAATGAAATATCTGGCATATATCATCAAGATATAGTTATCAATAGATTAAATATAAAGCCACAATACAAAATAAGTTACTGTAACACTTACCTGCAAATTAAAACCCACAAGTTGGCAGCAAAAATCGCGGCGTAATAATCAGTTCCTAAGAGAGCTTCATACAAATAAAACTCCAATTTTTTGTACTGTTCGGCACTAAGCGTGCTAGACAAAGCAACAGTATGCAGTAATAGATGATCATACAATCCGTAGTATTGAGTGTTGCCATCTGATGTTGTTTGTTTGAATTGTAACCCAATATTAAACCACTTGTGACCTGTAATAAATAAATAAATAAATAAAATAAATAAATATACTACGACAATACACACATGTTTTTTCCTTTTACGCATTGGTTGCCTGGAAGAAATCGCTATGTAGCGATAAGACCACAAAATTGTACTCTCTTGCTTATATATGCTTATCTTATTTATATCTCTGTAACTACTTTTTTCTTTGGTATACAATAAAAGTGTATTCATTCATTCATCGCCATCTAGCCTCAAAGTAAGCATAGCTTGTGTTATGGGTACTAAGATGACTGATGCAGAAGTCATTTGTGGGATTGAGTATACGCTTTTATAATATGATTCCTAAGGTAATTTTAGCATATGTTGCATTAATGCATAAGTTTAAAGAATGTGTTAAAACACATTTATTACAGCGAGGTTATTATACAATTGATGAATTTCTTAATGACAAGGTTGCTTGGAAGCATCCGGCTCCGCTTTCAGCTCACACAAGATAGAAAAATGAATTTTAAAATGTCAAATTTAAATTGTTGATATTGGAAAAGAGCAACTGCTGAGTTTCCAGTCGGCTGTCATTGGAAAGGAGTTCGACTTCACTTTCGTGGGGCCGTGTTCGAATCCTAGCAAGTTATGTGCGTTTTAAGTAATTAAAATATCACTTGCTTCAACGGTGAAAGAAAACATCGTAAGGAAACCTGCATGCCTGAGAGTTCTACATAATGTTCTCAAAGGTGTGCGGAGTCCACCAAACCGCACTGGGCCAGCGTGGTGGACAACCAGCGGCGTTCACAGGGTTTTTGACCAGGGTATGCATAAAGAAGGAAGATGCCATAAAATGGAACAATCCTTCGCATTTATGAGTTATACAAAATTTTTAGGGTAGGCAGAGCTTTTGTGCTTTTATGAAGTGCACGCCACTGTAGACAACGGCCCCTTAACCCTTTCTCATTGTGAGAGGAAACCCGTGCTCTGTAGTGGGCCGGTAATGGGCTGTGGTGATGATGACGATAATGAATAAGGTATCATTGAAAATTAGTAACTAGCCCCGACCGAAGCCTCCCACCATACACACATGTTAATAAAGAATTTAATACTTACAATATGGTAACATTGAAAACACGCAAGCAATAATTTTTTCATTATTTTCTTTCGGCACATTTTCGTTCTCCAGGAATGCTTTCATAGTTGTTATTACAAGTAGCAAATATCCTAACAACTGAGCGTCTCGTAACTCATTTATTTCTTTTAGGAATATTAACTGAAAAAGTTTAAAAAAAAAATACATTGTCGACCTCCTTGGTGCAGCGGTTAGCGCTTTTAAGCTTTACTACCGACAATGTGTCCCAACAACACACAAATTACCACCGACAATGTGTCCCAACAACACACAAATTACTACCGACAATGTGTCCCAAGAACACACAAATTACCACCGACAAAGTGTCCCAACAACAAACAAATTACCATCGACAATGTGTCCCAACAACGGTCAAGGGGCGTTCGGACTACATAATAATTAGTCCACCAAAACTTAGATTAACGTCGAACCGAGCCGAGAAGACACCTTCAGGTCGATGTCGCTGCGCCCCCCCCCCCCCCCCCCCCCCACGATGTCGTCGAGCTCTCGGGCTCTGCTCATGGCGTGCTTTTTGCCCCACTCCCACGGTGACGCCGTGGCAACCACTCAAGTGTTATCGGCAAGTGTCCATCCGAAAATCGAATCGAATCGCTTTTAAGTTGGGGTTCCGGGTTCGATTCTTGACGGGGTGGGGAATTTGGGAATTATTAATTTCTGTATCTCGTTTTTGTATCTCCGTTGAAACAAAATTTAGCTAGCCACTGTGGAAAGTTAAATCCATGTTTGCATTCTGTAACCTAAGTTCCGACTGAGCTCATTTCAACTTAGTTGGCAGCATAGGTTACAGAGCAGGCAGGCAGAAAATATTTGTGTGATGTAGATAAATGTTTTTCAGTGGCACAGTTAAAAGACAACATCGCTCGCCTGCGCAAGATAGGTCCTAGTATCTTAAATACGTTTGTATAATAAAAGTCGTTGTACAGAATACTTTAAAACAATAAATAATAAAAATAATTACTTTTAAAAATTGATCTTCGTTTACAAGAGTAGCAACTATAATTTCTGAAGGCAATGATATGTGAGTGCTTATGAGAGCTGAGAACTCCGATGACTTATTTGCAGTTATTTCATAGTACGAACCGTTGCACCTGGAATTGGGAATGATACGTGTAAACAAAACAAAGCTTTTTTTATATAGTATAGAGTATATAAGAGTGCATAGAGTGATTTTTAGCATAGTGATAGTTTATTAGTTACAAGCCTACATGGGCTACTTTTTATCCCGGAAAAATGTACAGTTTCTGTGGGAAGACACGCTTACGCTGGCGCTTGCTTGCTTGCTTGTTTTCTTGCTTGCTTGCATTTTTCCGGGATAAAAAGTAGACCATGTAGCTAATAAGCTATCTCTATGCCAAAAATCGGGTAAAAGCTAGCTTTTATATGCACTCTATACACTCTCCGGCCGATAAACTATCTCTATGCAAAAAATCACTCTATGCACTCTTATATACTCTATACACTCTCCGGCTGATAAACTATCTCTATGCCAAAAATCACTCTATGCACTCTAATATACTCTATACACTCTCCGGCCGATAAACTATCTCGATCCAAATAATCACTCTATACACTCTCCGGCCTATAAACTATCTCTATGCAACAATTCACATCAATCCGTTGCCCTGTTGCTGCGTTATTTATGGACAAACAAACATACTTTCGCATTAATATTATTAGTAAGTATAGCATGTATGGTATTCTTCTACTGTTCGAAATACCAAATCATTTCTACCGCGCACTTGCAAATTTTGGAACAATCTTCCATCTGATGTGTTTCCTCAAAAAAACAATCTAGGGTTATTCAAGGGGCGGACAAACAAATTCCTTAAAAGCCCGCAACGCATCGGTGGCTCCTCTGGTGCTGCAGATGTTTATGGGCGGCGGTGATCACTTATCATCAGGTGACCCACTAGTTCGTTTGCCCGCTATTAATATAAAAAAAAACTAAAAAAAAAAATTGGTTGTCTGTAAAAAAAATTGATTATTTCATAGATATAAACCCGTTACGAATAAAAAAAAACAGAAAAGCGAGGGAGGGAGAGCGTGCGTCCGTTTGTGTGCCTGTGGGTGTAGGTGGGTGTGTGTGGTAGTGTGGGTGGGTGTGGGTGTGTGGGTGTATCTATGGCGTCTTAGCTCCCGAACGGATAAACCGATTTTTATTTGGTTTTTCTTTTGTTTGAAAGGTAAATTAGTCAAAAATGTTCTAAGCTATGTTACGATAAAAATCGGCCCAAGATGACCGCCGCTAAAAAATGGTGGATTACATATTCTTTCACAACTACCTCAATATGGGTATCAATTTACTGTGTAGGCGTTTTATTTTAAATTATCAGATTAATTACTTGTAATTGAAGTAACTTACAAACTCATATGAAGCAGTAGTTTCGTAATATCTTCGTAATCACTGTTGATGGATCTTTTGAATATGCTGCATAAACGCAACAGTATCTTTAAAGAAAAGTTTGCTACTTTCAAAGATCTTATTACGATCTTGTCTTCTTCGTTTACCTGTTATAAATTAAAAATTAAAAACATGCAAATAAAAAAAATATTGTATTTGGAACAAAGTAAAATAAATATAAACAACCGAGCGCACAAACACGAAGAGATTTTTTAAATCCAAAACGAGCACGGAAAAGTTCTCGGGCCGCGCCGCCTGAAAATCTTACTGCGAAAAATTACCTCCAAAGCAGTCCTAATGTTATTTTCCGTCGTAGAAGCTAGAAGTCTACTAGTTGTGTTAAATATGTTTTCGTCCAAAAGAAAATTTGAATACTTCTCACAAATCATTGTGTAGGCCTTCCACTGCTCGGCCATAGTTTTAACGTCCAATGATTGTACCACATCACCAATTTTCAAGTTCAAGTCTAATGCTTAAATAAACAAAATTTACAATATTAATATTAATATATTTTTTAATCAGAATTAACATAATTAATATTAAATACAATTTTGCAAAAACTAATATTTTGAATCAAAGAAATATGTTTTCAAAAAATATATTTCTTTTTCTTTGAAGTCAAAGACAATTGAGCATAAATTTTCATGTATGCCTCATGTTTAGACACATTTTGTTACTCAAATGAGACAAAAGACATTGTAGAGAAAAGAGTGAGCTTCTTCAATATTGCTTAATATGCTGATAAGTAGGTATGTATTTCACTTATAAGTGTAGTGTTGCAGGTGCAATTTTTTTTTCTTTCCTAACTATTTATTAAGTTTGAGCATAAAACAGGTTCTGGTTTTTTGAATGTAAACCCTAAAATTTTAAAGTTTTATTTATTTGCTGTTATGTATGTGTGCTGCAAAATAAATACACATTCGCTAAAAATTTCAACTTGAAACATATTAAAGAACATGAGATAAAACCTCCTCACAGACATATGGACGGTATTATCTTAGTGTACCTTAAATGTCTGAACCCTAAAACGATTGTGAGAACTGCAATGAAAATGAGGGTTGTAAGTAGAACCAGGTGTAGAATGATTATGTAAAGAACTTACTTTTAAGAAGAATGTCATGGTCCTCTTTTTCATTCAAATCAAAGACCATATGCTTCTCTAAGGTCATTAAATAGATCAACTGTAAATCATGGCAATTTCTAAACAAATCCTTTAGTTGTTTTCCCACAGTACAGAGACTATCCCCATAAATACATTCACTGGAAAAAAGCAAAATTAATAGCAAAGACATAACTAACTACACAATCACCAGTCTATCTTGTTTGAAATCTAAAAAGCTGACTCTGCTTAGAACCAGGGGCCTTTATTAGGGGGATTATCTGAATAGTCATGTTATTTCACATCCCAACATTTCAAACGGTATCATTATCATTTGAAGAATGTCAAAGCACTAAATTAAAATGGTATATCGCTATGATTTGCAGTATGGCAAAATACTGAATAATTATTCTGACTTTATGCTATTTTTATTAATGAGACCCAGAAAGTGTTATCATCACATCACACTTATGGCATATCCATCCATCAACATCTGCAGCGCTGGGAACTGATCTCCTCCCACAATGAGAAAGGGTGAAGGATCAAAAAAAATATAAATATATATTTTTTTTTTTAATAAATAAATAAATATACTACGACATACACACATCTCCATCTAGCCCCAAAGTAAGTGTAGCTTGTGTTGTGGGTACTGAGATAGCTGATGAATATTTTTTTATGAATATAATACACATAAATACTTATAATATACAGATAAACACCAAAACACTCAAAAACATTCATGTTCATCACACAAACACTCTCCAGTTGTGGGAATCGGCCTTGGACTCAGAAAGCAGGGTTGCTGCCCACTGCGCCACTCGGCCGTATTGGAACAACAAAAAAAATATCACACCTTATAAAAAATCAATAATTCAAATAATATAATATGTAAGCTTACCTGTCCTTACAGTGAGTGAATACAGATAATATTATGTTTCCAGTGCATGTACCAAAATTCTTTACTGTGCTGCATGTGATGGCGACAGATTCAATGATAGTCTTAACAAAATTTGATAATATCTGTAGTATACATACAGCATTTTCTATGTAATCGCACAGTTTATCTACTTCTGTATTTGTATCTTCTAATAATGAAATAATTAAGCTGAGGCTCTGAAACAAAATAAATGTGTTGTAATATAGTTGTAATTGATATACTTAAATATCACTTGCTTTAACAGTGAAGGGCAGAGGAATCCTGCATGCCTGATATTTCTCTATAACGTTCTAAAGGGTGTGTAAAGTCTACCAGGCCACCATTGGCCTGCATTGTGGACTACAACCAACACCATAGTGGGATCTTAATAGGCTGATGATGAATTCTTATAGCAAGTTGAGTTACTACTAGTGGAGTACCTCTACTACTAGAGGAGATGTAAATTAAAAAAAAATCTTGGAATATTTTTCTGGGACTAATAATGATTATTATTAATCGATAAAGCGTAACCTACACAAGGTTTTGTAGTGTTACATACAGGCTCGAATTTTATAATTCAAAGAAAATAGTCTTTCAAAAGGTGTTATTTTCAGCAAGAAGTATCCCTGAAGAGTCTCCATACAATAAGTAGTTATACTAAGTTATACCGACAAAATATTTATTAGTTAATTGAGTTGAGCTTTTTACCTGAAGTATACATGAACTGCAGTCTTCTAGTAACACAGTGAAATAGTCTTGAACAATACTTATATCTGTGCTAACACTTCCATGTGCAGAAGCCTTAATTTTTGAAACAAGTTCTTCATACTTTTCTATTTCAATCTGAGGTTATTTGTAAGAACAATTAAAATAATGAGAATCAGTGACTTACCAACAGATTAAACTGCTAATTCTCTTCGCATAAAGTATATCTACTTCTCACACCCTAGTGTTGTCAATCCCTGGGCTCAACTCATGTGACTGGTGAAACTATCCCACCCTTATAGTGTTATAATTGTTATCAGTCACATCCACCCAAATAAAGCTACTTGTAGTATTATAAATCCTGTCATTATTACAATACTAGAAGAGTAGATGAAGAAGATGGTGAGTATCCTTGGTACTATTATAATTCTAAAGCGCTATATTATAATGGAGGGTAACAGTAGGTACTTTAGAACTATAGTTTCCGATAATAAACTTTCAACAAACACTTTCGCATTTATAACAATGTGCGAGTAAAGTTGACTATCAAGATTATAGTTTTATGTGCTCTTCTGAATTAGTCAGCATTAAGTAAAAAGGATACTGTAGAGGTATACTTTATGTTAGCACTTGTTACAGAAAATATATCTGAACTTTGAGAGTCGTCCATTCTAATCACTCGTTAAAAGCTCCCTTATGATATTTGTTTAGTTAATATTAAGTAATTAAACTCGTAAAATTTGTTTTGCTTTCAAATACAAAAATAATTCAAAATTTTCGGCGGCACCGAAAGTAGCCGAAATCTGTCATCTATTGACATTTGACACTCGACAGCGGACTAGATTGAGCCTGTAGTATGGAGGGTAGAGGTAAGGAGAGTCATCTTATATGGGAGAAAAGTTGAAAAAGAGTCCAGTTGTTGCGCTAAATAACAGTTCAAAAATCCTCCACAATGGCGCTGGTGGATGCACAGGGTATGGTATGAATGTAGCAATCGTAGATGAATTGAAGTATGCCGAATTAAAAATTTAATGTCATTATCGACTAAAGTAGTTAATTACTAAGAATTTCAACAACTTACGTTGTACAAAATATTGTGGTAAATATAACCTTACTTCCTTGTATCTCCATACTTCCTTGTTTATTTTTCAAGCCTACTCTAACAATATTTATATTTGGCGCTTCTTTTAAGAGTTACCCTGATGCAAATGTGGCGCCATCCTAATTTAATACATTTTGACGACACTTTTTCATATACACAGATGACTCTCCTTACCTCTACCCTCCATAGCCTGTAGGTACTCTGTGCGGCTGAGTGTGTCCTCAGATTAAGGGGCACGGGGCAGGAGACAATTATAACCCAGATGAAAGTATAAAACTTTATCAACTTTCAGAGCATTACACAAGTGGAAATTATATCCAAATAATATATATGTAATAATATACGGGGGGTAAACTTCTCCTATTCCATCCACTATCGGATTAAGCAACCAGAGAGCCCTATTATTTCAAAGAGCCCTTGATCAGCTATGGGTTCTTAAGTATAAAGTATGGAGGGTAGAGGTAAGGAGAGTCCTCTGTGTATATGAAAAAGTGTCGTCCAAATGTATTAAATTAGGATGGCGCCACATTTGCATCAGGGTAACTCTTAAAAGAAGCGCCAAATATAAATACCGTACTAGTTACTGTTTACGAAATAAAATCACTCTAAACGCACGTTTGGTTATAATAAATCTGTAAGGTTATATTTACCACAATATTTTGTACAACGTAAGTTGTTGAAATTCTCAATAATTAACTACTTTAGTTGATAATGACATTAAATTTTTTAACTCGGCATACTTCAATTCATCTACGATTGCTACATTCGTACCATACCCTGTGCATCCACCAGCGCCATTGTGGAGGATTTTTGAACTGTTATTTAGCGCAACAACTGGACACTTTTTCAACTTTTCTCCCATATAAGATGACTCTCCTTACCTCTACCCTCCATAGTATAAAGTAGTAAAAAATCAATTCAATACTCAAAACGTTTATTTGCTATCTATAGGTAACAATTTTGTAGGTAATTAATAGTATAGTAAATTACTATAGGAGCTATTAGGCTCTGACAAGTATAAAAAGCCAGAGATGAGATTTCCTGGCAATTAATAATAATTTTGATAGGAAACTAACAATTGAAAACTGATGGTACTACACAAAATATTTTTTTCAATACATATTTCAAAGTTTATATTTAGTATAAAGTATATTATAGTAAAGGCGAAGGACCGTGTGTGGTGGCGCTTTCTTGGAAAGGCCTATGTTCAGCAGTGGACGCTGGTAGGCTGTTGATGATGATTGATGACATTATATTTTTAGGAATAGCTAATATTAATGAATGGTGTGCTTTAAATAATGTTTGTATATTATATTTATTTATCTGTTTCCTTTATTTTTTAAACTATAAAAATGTAACTTTTCTAGATTTCATGAGGGCAAATTTAGAAATAATATTATTCGTATCAATTTCTCTAAGCATCTGTATGTCTGTATCGTATCATTCTGTGCGTGTGCATGTGCGTGTGCGTGTGCGTGCACGGATGCTTGTGCGTGTGTGTGTGCGTGTGGTTGTGTGAGTGCGTGTGCGTGTGCGGACAGACAGACAGCATTATTAATATTTCCTGAGCCTTTCACCAACCTAACGTGATAGTAATATATTAATTCAATGTACCTAACCAACAAAGATGACACCCAAAAGGGAATATAATCACTACGCCGACGTTTCATGACACTTCACAATCGAATACATTATTATTTTCTCCACAAGTTATCGCATAATTGCAATCTAACCTAGTAGTGGTTTCTACGTGACATCGTACTGACATTATAAATCGCTTGATGGTATATATTCATCACCATTAACTTTGTACAGCTGAAGCGCGAGCGAG
Source organism: Pararge aegeria (assembly GCF_905163445.1). NCBI lineage: Eukaryota > Metazoa > Arthropoda > Insecta > Lepidoptera > Nymphalidae > Pararge > Pararge aegeria. The sequence goes on along the minus strand of NC_053200.1, from coordinate 7,107,109 downwards.
CACCAGAAGAATATATAGAATTTACACAATTTCCAAACTGTCCCTGCGGGGCTCGAGCCAGTGATCTTCCACTTGTAAGACACTGCACTCACCACTTTGTCAGGAAGATCAACGAAACCGACAAAGCTCAGAACAATGAATAGACTGGATCAATCAGGAATTCCCATAGCGTCTATGCGAATGGATTTGGTATAAATATAATTGTGAATTTAAAATATAATCTCTGCTCGCTGCCGGCGTCTTGTGTGTTTGAAGGGTGGACCGTTCAATCTGCTCTGCTCCACAGTTGCTTCGTAAGCAATAATATTTCCTATATCACGTGTGTATGTAAGTAATAGTCATCAGGCGCAATGATATAAAATATTTTTCGAAGCTTGGAAGTAGACAGCGCAAATTAAACCAAACTGAATTCCGAGCTACTTACCTCTAAGTGTACCACGCTGTTACTGAAAATAAAAATCAATTAAATTACCTTTTGAGATCAGGAGTTTAGAAAAGGTTGCTCGCGTTTCTCACACCTTTTTTAAAAATATTTTGCTACAGCGCAAAACATTTTCAAAAAAATTGTGGACGGAGGAAGGTGTGAGAAACGCAAGCAATCTTTGCTTGGTTAGACACTGTACTCCCTACGATTATACAATACTGCAAAAATAACTCAGTTGTTTCGTCGATGCATGCATCTATGTGAGCATGCCAATTCGAACGTAAGCTCATACGTTCGTAGTTTCCATGTGCTTTAGCTTAGATATATTTAAACTATGCTAGATCTACAAAAGACAAAGTATTTGAACTAGAAATAAAATTTTATCAACGACATTTTCACATTTATGTATTATCTGTGGTCACATTTTAATTGTCAACTGTCAAGTGTAATTAAATTTTGTCAATGTCACATTCACATGTGCGCTGCATGCTTTTGTACCGGCTGTGTATTGCATTGTTTTTGTTCGATAATGTATATTAGTTCGTATCATTTTATGTCTCCGAATTTAACCCAGTGATCCACGAATATATTGTTGTGAAAATGACCGATAATATCATCGCTGCGATAAAGAACATAGAGTTAGAAACAAAAAACTCTGATCTAACTAAAACATGTCAGCATATTGTGGCAAGTACATTTTATATAATTTATAAATAAGCTTTAAGTACTAAAATTTCATTGGTTTATTTGGCACAAAGGCAGACTCAAAGGTATATAAATCTCAAAACCACCGCACTACGCAGCGGGCTGTCACCCCAATGTTTGGTGAACATAGTTAACTAAATGTACCTGATATAAATTTCTTGTTTTGTCTTTTTGATCCTTTACATCTTCATCCTATTAATGATGCCATACAAGCAAGGGAATTAAAAGTTTCACCCACCGGGGGACTCCAGTCAAAAGCTTAAGCTTTTTTTATTCTTGTGCCATGTTAATTATGGCACTCTGAAGTATTTGGGCTTATAATGCAAATTTCCGAACTCGGGACAGTTAATATTTATGAAAAATCCAATGAATGACAGATTTGACCTAATCTGGAAATTAATCCTTGGTCCTTGTGGGATCAGAAGGCCCTCGGATTGATAGGATGATAGGATCGATTGAGGCTTGTGTTTATCACATACTATAGATATAGTTATAGTAAGTGATAAAAACAAGACCAATGAAATGGTTATCTGCCACTCTTTATTGGAAATTATTAGTATTGTAGCACAGTAATTATATTAAAGCAGTATGGAAACTATGAAAAACCATTGAAAACGCACACTCACGCAGATGCACACGCAAACAAGGCCTCAAATCTAGTACTGCTTTAATATATTTACTGTGTTTGTAGTTAGTGTTAACTTCTAGCACTGATTGCTTATCACACTCTACAGCAAAGGAGGAAAGGTAAAAGCCACATTCATACGTCCAGTAGTATGTTCCGGTTACTTTTAATAAATTTGTTTTCTCCCACCTACAGCCTTTAATTTCCTAGTGAATAATCTGTAACAACACATATGAAAGTGGTTCTGCTTAAGAATTGTATTAAATTAATAATTGCAGGACTCCTTGGATAATGGTTCCACCAAGATTGAGGATGTGATTATAAAGTTATCACAATTTATTCTCAATTTCGAAGATGCAGTGCTATTTAAAAAGTATCTACCTAATATATTGCTGGCATTAGTTTCTACGCAAATTCCTTTGAAGCTGGTGTTTTCCAACGCTAATTTTGATCAGTGCAATGATATGGAGAAGACCCACCATCTGGAGTACTCAGTTATTTTGGCACTTATGAGCGACCACCCTGACATACTTCAGTAAGTATTATTTTAACTACAAGTACCCATAAGTGTAATTGAGAAGTTATTATAGCTGGTGCCTTCCACTGTTTGCTTGTTAATTAGTTAAGAATTGAATTGGGTATAAAATATGCTGCATAGTAAACCTTTTTCTGCAATAGTATAGTGCATAAAGAGTAATTTATTAATTCATCTTCATTGTCATCATCATCATATCAACTGATAGATTTTCACTGCTGGACATAGGTCTTTTGTAGGGAGTTCCAAATTCCATGATTTTGTACCCCTTGGATCCAGCGGCTACCTGCAACATGCTTAATTTTGTCTGTCCACCTTATTGGAGGTTGACTAATGCTGGAATTACCAGTGCGGGGCTTCCATTCCAGCACCTTGGGACCCCAACGTTCATCCTTTTTCTTAACTAAGTGCCGGCCCAATGCCATTTCAGCTTCACAACTTGTTAAGTTTTTTATGAGGCCCATAGTTAGCAACTATCACAAGTCAAAATTTATTCATTAGCTTGACATATTCAGGGTTTCTTATTTTGAGACGAGGTATGTGTACACACACACACATACACATACACACAAAAACACACGCACTGAAGCAATGTTGTCTAAGCTCTAAAACTAAGACCATTTTTCATCTATGGTAAATGCCTTGTGAATCGTTTTATGTTGGTCCGATTTGAGGGGGTCTTCCTACACGGCACCACTGTAAATATATAAGCTAAAAGAGCATGGAAATAACCTGATTTTTTAATTAATTACCTGAGGGCCACAGGAGTGCTCTTTCGAACTTTGTTCGTAGTTTCCATACTGATTTAATATATTTACTGTTGCTACTTCAGCATGTACCGCAACATCCATCGGTTCTCCAAGCTATGTTTCTGCCCCATTCGCAACATCAGCTTTGCGATAATTATGGATATTTCTTTGAAATATTATTTTCTGATTCATCAGAAATATCAGATGCTCTTTAGCATTTTCTTTTTTTTTTAGATATGCCTTGAAATACTTTCAAATCAATGCAATACCTCCATATGAAGTATTCATACATCATGAGGATTCATACAATGTCGCTCCAAAGAAAAGAAGGCTTTTAGACTGTCGGCAAAAGATTACGGATTACCGATTAGTGTCATGCTGTCACTCATTACTATGTAAACTCCCAAATGAATTGGCCACAAAATGGGATTGGACTAAATTTGTTAACAATTTTAGTAGTAATGAAAATGCTCATATAAGATGGTGAGTTAATTTAATGTATTTATTTTATTATAATTACAGTTTTTTCTTTGACAGCTGTGTTAGAGCAGCTTGAAAGAGTAACCGATGTATTCTGCAAACACTTTCAATATTTATTTCTCATTTGATATTGTATTTGTATTGCAACACTTTTAATTTTTATAGGATGGTGAAAGAATGTATGGCTATACTGACAAATATGACAGAAGCTCAATCCAAAACATTATCACGCAATCTATGTATCACACAAGAAGATGCTCTGAAAAACATTCCAAAAACTGAAGAAGTATATATTATTGATGGAAATATAAATGAGCTAGATATAAATATAAGCAGTGTTATAAATATTGATGGTATTTTACTGCCTGTTTATGATAAGAATAATGTGCAGCCTGGTAGTTTGGTTCCTGTTAAGTCTACCATTAATAGTTTGAGGAGTCTAGCCCTAGCTGTTGCATCAGGTAAAATCTCCCTAACTTACATCATGGCATACCAAGATTATTTTTGAACCTCACCCTCATTAAAAATAAATACCAACGAAAAATATTACTTAATTGTACCAACACTTTTTTAAATATAAATTTGTTACTGAATGTTGTTATGTTTTAAAGGTAAAGCTTTATCACTTATGGGACCTGTAGGCTCCGGTAAGACGTGCTTAGTAGAACATTTGGCAGCCATAACTGGACGCAAGAAAATTGCATTTAAGAAAGTGCAACTCGGCGATCAAACAGACTCAAGAATGTTGCTGGGCTCCCATCAGTGCACAGATATACCTGGGGAATTTATTTGGGCACCTGGTGTTTTGACTGAGGTACTCGTTCTTTCTTTATTACATATAATTAGATAGTAAGGTCCAAAATTAGAATGTGGGTCAACTTGATTACTAGACAATGTCAACATTGGCACAGATGGATGGAAGAAAATGTGAATATTGACACAGATGGGTAAAAGACATTGGGAGTAATGGCAGAGATGGGCAAGAGCCAGTCAACTCGAGTAATTAGTTGAGCGGAAAAACGACGCGCTGATCCCACTTCTGATATGTTTCTTAAGTTTTATGTTACATTTGTTTTTTTAGTGATCAATATAATTTTTATTATAAATACTTTTAACGTTTTAGGCAGTCCAAAATGGCCATTGGCTGTTATTGGAAGACATTGATTGTGCAGCACTCGATGTGGCATCAACATTAAGTTCTCTATTGGAAAGAAATACGTTATGTGTACCAGGTTATAGAGATGCTTTGCCAGTTTCACCAGGATTCCAATTGTTTGTCACACAAAGGTATGAAATTCCCTAGTTTTCATACTTGATCTATTGTGGCTGAGGCTGAAGTAAAAGTTGATATGCTGAAACCGAAAAAGTTTCTTCTCAATCAGTTCAACATGTACTTTATGAGAAAAAAGGTTATTCTTCTCTTTGAGTGTAAAATTAAGATTTATAATAGAGTATCATTTGATTTTCTTTACAGGACAGTAATTACTAATTACGGTTTCCAAAAGAAAATGTCGAATTCAAGTACACTATTACAGAAGCACTTGACGCAAATAAACGTTGAGCCATTGTCAAGATCAGAGCTCGCTGAAATTATTCACGCAAAATATCCTCCCCTAGCCTCAATATGTTCTAAAATTATTGAAGTGTTCATGATGTTTTCTGTAGGCAGTCATGACACTTCTCTTCAAACGACGGATGTGGAAGAAAAAGATACAAATGTATTTATTATGCGAGGTTCCAGACTTATCTCTACTAGAGATTTAATGAAATGGTGTTCCAGAGCTGTTGTTGGATTTAACGTGTCAAGTGCAGAATCTGCTCTTAAGGTACTACAAGACGCTTTGGACATATTCACTTGTTCCATTTCGTCACCAGAGTATAGGCTCGAGTTAGCAAAGAAAGTCGGCACGTGCCTAGGCATTGTTGAAACAAAATCCGAATTTTATTGCAAGCACTACAAACCAAATGTATCTTTACATTCGGATTCATTAGAAGTAGGCAGGGCCAAAGTTCCGAGGGTTGAAAAATGTTTGGACATGTTAGATTTTGACAATAAGGAAGTTGTATTCTCATTTACGCGCCAGTCAGCTTGTTTACTTGAAAAGATTGCGTGTTGTGTTAGGTCAAACGAGCCCGTCCTTCTTGTGGGAGAAACGGGAACAGGGAAAACGTCCTCTATACAGTATTTGTCCAGACAAACTGGCCATAAACTTGTAGTTATAAACATGAACCAACAATCAGATTCTGCTGACTTACTAGGCGGTTACAAACCAGTAGATCTCAAGTACGTTATACGACCCGTTAAAACGGAGTATATAGAAATGTTCAAAGGTTTCTTTAACACAGAAAAAAACAAAAAGTTTATTGGTCATATAGAAACATGTTACGACACAGAAAACTGGACTGCATTATTGGCATTAATGAAGCAAAGTCACAAAGCTGCTGTCAATAGACTAGTAAATGAGAAGAAAGAAGATAAGTTAAAATTATGGCTATCATTTGGTCATAAAATATTAAAATTAGACCAGCAAGTAAAAGCAGCGTCAAGATTGTCTTTTGCTTTCATTGAAGGGTCACTCGTTAAAGCGATGCAGCAAGGTTATTGGGTTTTACTAGATGAAATAAATTTGGCATCAGCAGAAATTTTAGAATGTCTTGCTGGATTATTGGAGAATAAAAACGAAAGTATAGAATTACTAGAAAAAGGTGATAAAGTTCCTATAAAAAGGCACCCAGATTTTACATTATTCGCTTGTATGAATCCAGCAACAGATGTCGGGAAAAAAGATCTACCAGTAGGTTTGAGAAACAGATTTACGGAGTTCTTCATAGATGAACTAACAGAAAGAAATGATTTAATGTTGCTTATTGGTGACTATTTGTATCACATGAATTTAAGTGGTGCCATATTGGAGGCTATATATCACTTTTATGCTACGATAAGGAAAGAAGCGAAACTAAATCTTGTTGATGGTTCAGGTATGTTTATAGTGATAGAATTGAAATAATTATATTTTACGTAATATTGTATAACTAATTATACATAACTATTTTTAAATTTTAGGTAATGCGCCGCATTATTCGCTGAGAACGCTTTGTAGGGCTCTAATAGCCGCTGCTAAAGCTAAATGTGGCACAGTCGCTAGATCTTTATATGAAGCCTTCTGCCTTTCCTTTCTTACTCAACTAGACAGATCTTCCCATCCTAAAGTAGAAGCCATGATTGCCAGGTAAGTTATATATCATGCTAGTTTACTAAGTTATAAACATTATATAGCGCGCACGATTAAATTTTTAAGAGCTTCATATGAAGATTCATTTCACATGATACAGCCTTATTTTGCATACTTTTACCAATCCATTTATTTATACGGCTACGGCGTACTTTTATGGTGTAATGCTGCTGATATTGATTCTATTTTTGGGCTGTTTGCGTGCAATATATAAAATGGGGCCAAGAGAGCTTTTAAGAGATAAATTTAGGGAAGCTAAATTATGACGGCGCACAATCAATACACATTTGAAAATTTAATTTTGTACATAAAAATATAACCAATTAAAAAAAAAAAGTGGACTGTAACAATATTAATATTAGACCTAAAATTAAACCTGTAGTGCAGTTTACTAGGCTGCATAAAATAAGTAATTCATTTAAGGTATATCATTTAATTGTATATCATTTTATAATAAATTACCAGATGAAATCCTTAAGATGTATCTCAATGAGGTCAAAGTTTATATAAAACGTAAGCTTATAGAAAAATCCTATTATAATATTAAGGATAACATGTTAGATAAAATAGCTTGGGTATGAATTGCTCTAGCTTCATAACTTAACATTAACTCGACTGTGAGATGGTGATAATAAAAAAATCTGTCTGTTGTTTTAGACCAAGGAGCGTGTGGAACCCTCCTAGCTCTAGCTTTAGTTTTAAGTTAAAGAATGCAGTTAACACCATATCCTAACATTAGTGTTAACAAGTTCCTGTGATGTGTGTAGACCTTCTTCATGAATAAAACATTTTTAATTTTGAATTTCTCTTTTTCAGAGCGGTACTAGGAAAAAAGAACATAAATTCAGTTTTAAAACAATTAATTCCTGAACCAAAAATTCAGGGTCAAAATTTTTTACTCTTTGAAGGCCATTGGATACCACAGGGCAATTTAGCAATCGACATTCCGGAGGGATACATATTAACACCAACGGTTCGAAAGAACCTTCGAGACATTGCACGTATTATTTCGTTAGGTAAATTACCTGTTTTGCTGCAAGGTGACACTTCTGTTGGAAAAACCTCGTTGATTACCTATATTGCTAAAGCGTCAGGGAATTACTGCGTAAGAATTAATAATCACGAGCACACAGACTTACAAGAATATATTGGATCATATGCAACAGACTCCAAAGGAAACCTTGTTTTTAAAGAGGGTGTTTTAGTCGAAGCAATGCGAAAAGGTTATTGGATTATTCTTGATGAACTAAACTTAGCGCCAAGTGATGTTTTAGAAGCTCTAAATAGAGTTTTAGATGACAATCGTGAACTTTTTATTCCCGAAACTCAGCAAGTGGTTAAAGCTGATCCAAATTTCATGTTGTTTGCTACACAAAATCCACCCGGATTGTATGGTGGACGCAAAATGTTATCGAGAGCCTTTAGGAACCGTTTTGTCGAGTTGCATTTTGATGAAATACCAAGACCGGAATTGGAAACTATCTTGCACCAGAGATGTCATATACCACCCACTTATTGTAAAAAGATGATTGAAGTGATGGCTGAGTTACAGGTGAGACGACGGGGTTCAGCTGCTGTTCAAGGCAAAGATGGTTTTATTACTTTAAGAGATTTGTTTAGATGGGGCCAGAGGTATAAACATGCTTCTAAAGACATGTTAACTGTGGAAAAGTTTTATGATTGGGATCAACACATAGCCGATGAGGGCTATCTCATATTAGCTGGTAAAGTTCGGCAGTCAGATGAAAGGAAAATCATAGAAGACGTTATAGAAAAACACATAAAAAGAAAGGTCGACCCAGAAAACCTCTTTAGTTTGCACTCGAAAACATCACCTGTTACAAAATCTATTTTAGAGATGATTCTAAATAATCAACTCTCAGAATTTTTACACATCGTATGGACTTACAATATGCGTAGGTTAGCTATACTAATTGCGAAAGCTTTCACGTTTAACGAGCCTGTATTGTTAGTGGGAGAAACTGGTTGTGGTAAAACAACTATATGTCAAATTTTGGCAGCTTTAAGCAACCGACAATTAATGTCTGTAAACTGTCATATGCACACGGAGAGCTCCGATTTTCTTGGAGGACTTCGCCCCGTCCGTCAGTATAAAAACGATGGAAAATTATTTGAATGGGTAGATGGACCTTTAATTAAATCGATGGAAAATGGTCATTTGTTTTTAGCTGACGAAATTTCTCTGGCGGATGACAGCGTTTTAGAGAGATTGAATTCCTTACTTGAAAGTGAAAGGCAGCTAGTGCTTTCGGAACGAGGCATGGAAGATAATTCGGATATTGTAGTCATTACAGCTGTCCAAAACTTTCATTTTATTGGGACAATGAATCCCGGAGGAGATTTTGGGAAAAAAGAGCTTTCGCCAGCTCTCCGCAATCGGTTCACAGAAATATGGTGCGATCATGTTAGTATAAGAGAGGATTTACTAAAAGTGCTTGAAAAAAGTGTTAGCAAAGGAATAGCATTGGGTAACCAAGAGGATGGTAGTTCTGGGATTGGAAATTGTATATTAGACTTTACAGATTGGTTAAAAAGTTCCGAAGTCACTAATAAATTCCCATTCAGCATACGTGACTTACTCTCGTGGGTTCAATTTATAAACGTTACCATTTCTAAAGGTCTATTAGACGTTCCTGAAGCATATGTACATGGTGCTTGCATGACCTTTTTAGACTGCTTTGGTACAACTCTGACGGGGCATATAGAGAATGAGACATTGGTTTTTCTACATCAAAATGCTATTAAATTATTGCTGACGCAAATTAAAACTTTTGGAAACGAATATACCGAATGTCTTGAAAAAATGCTATGTAATCAACGTCTGATGCTTAAAGCCGAATATAATGTCTCAAAGTTTGGGATCAAGCCGTTTTTTATTGAATGTGGACCACATGGTAACTTGGATGAGAAACAAACCTTTACGTTTAGCGCACCAACCACTGGGTCGAATACTTTACGACTGCTTCGAGGTCTTCAATTAAACAAAGCTATACTTTTAGAAGGAAATCCGGGCGTTGGAAAGACTAGCTTAGTTACGGCTTTAGCCAAATCATCGGGGCATAGAGTCGTTCGTATAAATCTGAGCGATCAGACGGTAAGTTTAAACATAGAAATAATGGAATTAATATATACTTTAAAATAATATCTAACTTGTACTTTGTTTTTCAGGATATTACAGATCTTTTCGGAACTGACTTACCTACCGAAGATGGTTCGTTTACATTTAAAGAAGGAGCTTTTCTTAATGCTCTTCAAAATGGAGATTGGATTCTATTGGACGAGCTCAATTTAGCTCCACAATCAGTATTAGAAGGTCTTAATGCGTGCCTAGATCATAGGGGGGAAGTTTTTATTCCAGAACTAGGCAAGACTTTCAAAGTAAAACATGAAACCAAACTCTTTGCTTGCCAAAATCCACTGAAACAAGGTGGGGCTAGAAGAGGATTACCGGCATCATTTTTAAACAGATTTACGCAAGTTTACATTGACACGTTGACTAAAGAAGATCTCTTATACATTGTTAAAGCCCAATACTCGCAGTTACCATTAGAAATTTTGCTCAAAATTGTAGAATTTAACTGCAAAGTGGCCCATGAAGTTACTGAAATTCAATCTTGGGGTCACAAAGGCGGTCCCTGGGAAATGAATTTGAGGGATATTCAAAGGTGGTGTGAAGCACTTATAGACGATCTTAAATGTGGGAAAAAAACGTGTCCTGGAAAATACGTTGATATGTTGTACATTAATCGCATGAGAACAGATGAAGATAAAGAACGTATGACACAAATATACGACGACATATTTTTACCAGAACATCCTAGAAGCGATAGCAATCCTCAAATCGCAATCGAAGATGAAATCCTCTTAATAGGAGATGTGACAATACGGAGAAATAAAGAGTTGATGTACAAAAGTAGGCGTTCTGTAGAAACTAATTTGTTGATTCTGAGAAATCAATTGCCAACTCTAAAAGCTTTGGCTCAGAATGTCAAAATGAATTGGCTATCCATAATTGTTGGCCCAACAGCAACAGGCAAAAGCAGTATTATTCATGTATTAGCCGATTTGACAGGAAATGATCTACATGTTGTGCCAGTAACGTCTGCCATGGATGTTTCAGATCTATTAGGAGGATTTGAACAAGTCGATTATAACAGAAACCTGGAAAGCCTTTATGATGAAATCGAAACAATAACAATTCATATTGTGAGGAATTTGTGGATTGTACAGGAATCGAAACAATGGAGGTCTAATAAATTGTTGAGTAACCTCTATCAATATAAATCCCTCCAAAGCAACTTTTTAGACAAGAACTCTACGAATGAGGATATAAAAAAATTTGAAGAAAGGTTACTTTTTCTATTAGAGCATTGTAAAAAGTTATTAGATTGCGCTATATCATGCAATCTCACAAACGAAAATGTTGAAAAAGCTATAAATAATATAATAAAGTTACAAAACAAAGTATCTGCATTAACTTCTGTGAATGCGGGCGGTAAATTTGAATGGGTTGACTCATTGCTCGTGAAAACTTTGATTGAAGGATCATGGCTCTTACTAGATAATGTGAACTTGACATCAGCAGCTGTGCTGGATAGACTAAATGGACTGTTGGAACCAAACGGTGTGCTGAGTATATCGGAAAGAGGCGGTATAAGTGAAATCAAGCCTCATCCTAACTTTAGGGTTTTCTTTACAATGGATCCTAAGTACGGGGAAATATCTCGAGCAATGAGAAATAGAGGAGTTGAAGTATTTTTATTAAGGCCCGATGATTTTGATTTAGGTTTATCTGAAACAATGAACTATATGGATTTAGTAGCTTTGCTTTCTTCTTGTGGACTACCAAATGAATATCATGATATTTGTATTCGATGCCACGAATCATTGACTGCGTTTGTACAAGGTTCGTATATAACAACTAGTATTTTTTTATTAGTTAGCTACCCGAGGAGTAAAGGTAGATTTCACATATCAATTATACTCATATAAATACTGACAAAACATCTAATTGATTTCATTCATTTACATATATTTTATTTTGTTTGACGTTTAGAATGTTTGACGTTTAAAAAAATTGCCCATAAAGTTACAATTTTATTAAACTATTTAAAGGTTAAGTAAATGTGTATTATTGCAGGATTAGAAAGACCAACGGTATCGCATTTGCTACAATCGGCACATTTAACTTGGCAACAACTTATTAGAGGGATTTCTAGTACAACTGCTTTGCTGAGTAGTTTCTCAGACGTTTATATAAAGCCAAGAAATGGGAGTGATTTTGCTTCCTCTGTTAACATGTCGCTAGCTGAAATGAAAAATAAAATGTTAAAAGCTCTGGAATTCGAATTAGGAACAGAAGACTATGATCCTGTTGTTTCAAATGACGTCAATCATACATTATCAGTAAAAGGATTGTGCACTAATTCATCGTATGAGGTTGTTAAGCAAATAGCCCATGTGGTAATAAAACAGACAAAAGATTCGGGAATTACTTCAGAAAGTTTGGCTCATGTTTTATTTTGCATTTTGACATCATATAGTAAATGCTCTCCAGAACTATTCGAAACGCTTCATTATATACTAAAAAAAGGTGTGAAACTGAACAATACCAATAAAGTCAAAGCATTAACTCATCAATTAAATGATCAGGCGTTTGTATATTTACAAAGCAATAAAAATACCACATCATATAAAAGATTTTTTCCCGAAGCTCACCAAGTCGATCCTGAGATTGTTTCTGATATTAATACTGATTTTGCTCTCCTCTACTTTGAGTTGCAAAACATTGTTTTGCAATCATTTTTAGGAGAGAATAGTTTCTCTGCATTGGACTACTCTAACGCAGTGTGTGAAGGAAAATTAACTGATGATTTTACAGAATATCCTATTTTGAAAAATTGTAGGATCTATCTCGAGATCATTGATCGCTATATAAAACGTGCTATAAAATCAATTAAATCTTCCCAAATGTACTTCAACGATGAATTACTATGTCTTGTTGTACAGTTATTAAACTGGCGCCAGAGGTTTATAAAGGTTTGTTCTATGCAAATATTTGAAAAGACGAAAAATAAAAGAACTCCCATTTTAAAGGATGAAATCATTCCTCTGTTGAATGTTCATAGAAAATGGGTACAAAAATATTTACTCGGTGAACTATTTAAAGTACCATCGAATCACGACAATCTGAAAAGTTTTAGCAATGAATTAAAATCTTTAATGTTAAATACAGAGCAAGATAATTCTAAAATTGCTAAAGTTGCCAAAAAACTGCGTAAATGTTATGGACAACCGAAGTTGTATAAAAATCAAAATGAACATGAGTTGTCTACAAAGAAAACCGAATTATACAGCAGAACACATTTAGATGTGCTGGACTCTGTAGATCGGCAGCTTTATAAAGTTTCGATAGAACCAAGTTACATATCAGACGCTACACTAGCTTTAGATGTACCAGACAAAGAGATTGTTAAAGATATTGAGGATACTCTGGCGAGGTTGGTGCAAAATATGTCAGATAATGCTAAATTCAGATCGCAATTAAAACTCCTTCCCATGAACTTGTATGTGATACAAAGGATAATTAACATTCTGCAACCATATCTTGTTGAAGTTGTAAATAAAATATCAGACAATGAAATCAACTTAGGAAGCCATTCAATGGGTACTAATTGTGTTGAATTTTTGATAAGTGTGATTCAAACAGCAAATGTTATGAAAGGATTCCCTACATCACTGCTCGACCAGTTAAAGATTATTCGACAAATATTAGAAGGCAGTCCAGATATGGTCTCTCAAAGGTATATTTACTTATTTTGTACTTAAGTAACATTATTTGCTTTATTTTATGCTATAATATATTTTTTTTACCCATTTCAGGATCTCATCTCTTCCAGTTAGTTTTTGGAATGATTTATATACCATGCTTGCTAGTTCTCCAGTAACATATCCAACACCGTTTCTGAATCAAAAGTCCATGCAAAATTCTGAAGAGATTGTTGAAACTATTCCAGCCAATACCAAGAGAATGTCAACTAATCTGCCACTGATGTCTTATTACCTACAGAATTTAACCACATCTTTGGATTTATCGAGTGAGTATAATTACAGTAAATTTACACCATAAGCTTAATTAAAAATTCCTATTATAACGCTAGATTTTATTTATTAAGTGATTTTGTGTGGATCCTCTTTTATTTTAATTGCTTTACCAAGAATGTCATAGTGAAATTAGTATTTATTGTTTTAATAGGCTCCTGTCCAGTATTGGCATATGAAAAATTATCTTTAAAAGATCGTGTAGACTATTCCATGCAGTTGGGTACTATATTGAATATTTTGTGGAAGAATATTGGTACATTGGACGCGATGGCAGAGTTGAAACTGTAAGTATTTTACACATTCCAACAAAAAGAAAGCATATAAGTTTATTAAGTTTTAGCTAAAACTTATTTCTATTGTTTTAAAGCTTAAATTTGGTTCTTCGGAAGAAGCTTTGTAAGTTCATGTTTTGTGACTCATACAATTGACATTATGACCAATTTATGTTGATGGTATATGGTACTCTTAATCTTTCTAACGAAACAGTTAATTTTTATTACAGGAAGTCAGATGCTAATTTTGAACAGCAAAAATATACACAGCTTTTGTACTATTTAAATTACATTGTCTCCGAACAATGCAATGTTGGTAAAAACACAGAGAATTCTGATGATGGTACAGTACAGACTTTGCAAGTACACTTTAAAGACGATACACATTTCCTTAAATTGTTCGCTCATGCAAGCGACGTGCATGATACACTCTCAACTTTAATGTCGCAAAATTTAAACGATACTCCTTTGGTTACAAAAGTGAAAATTCTGACTTCGCAACTGTCCCTCTTGACTAGTTTTATACTAGTTCGAATAATGGCAGAAATAAGTCCAATTGACCATGTGGAAAAATATCGTTTTAAAGTACAATACATAGAGGAAGATATAAGTATGTTCAATAAATTGTTGAGCGCATATTACGTACATGGTGTGATATCCGGCACTATATCCGAAAATAGGAACATTGAAAAACCATCTCAAGTTGCCACAGATTATTACAAAGCCGGAACTGAAAATCGAGATAGGCTAAAAAAGGTGCATCCATACTGCAAAGTTCTAATGGAATTAAAAGAAACGACAGCTCAAAGTGTGCATAAGTATGCATCTGGCAATACTTTTAGACCCAAGGAACCTTCCTATGGTAACTTTGTCAAGGTAAAATATTCAAATTACTCACGTTAAGACCACTTTAAGTTTTGGTGGGCTTTTGAATGCTGGCATATGCCTTTTTTTTTGTATCTCTTGAAATATTATTGGTTATTTCCAGGACTGTACGCACTTCACGAAATCTATGCTGTCCGACAGAACAACAACGGCAATTTCTTCAAATCTTATTTCGTCTGCCAATAGTTTGTATGAAATCATGAACAAAAATGCACCGGACAAAGCTGTATTAAATAAAGCACAAACAGCAATCAAGGAGACTTCTTCTTGGATGTATTCAGTAAAAGCTTTTAACAATAAAGTCAAAACGGTTTATTCTGTGGCCTTTCCGGATCTAGCCAAACTTCTACAAAGCTCATTATCACAAATTGTGTACAGTGTTACAACAATGACTGACTTAATAAAGCAGCTTCTTGCGAAAATAGAACACGGTCCTGATATGCAAAATGCTCTCACCTCTTTACTAGAATTCCCTAATGCTATCCCAAACAAAGCGGCCAGAGAAAAACATCTTAATAGATTTGTTTCGTCGAATTTAGTGCAACTCCTAAAACGAAATGCAATAGCACCAACTGAAGATGCCTCCATAGAATCACAATGTTTAGAGTAAGTATATTTTTAATTAGTGATGTTTAATAGATTTTTCAAGTAAGGATTACCTAATGATAATTTTTATTGTTTTTTTTCTTTTCTAGAATTTATAGCTTATCATAATTTATATTAATTTTTTTTTTATATTTGTTTCATATATTTTTTATTTGTGTAACTTTTGTTTATGCATTCGTATGTAGTTATTTGAATGTAGGTTTATAATAAATTTACGCCACCCATTTGTTCTCACTCTTATTGTAATCATAAGGTTGCCTGGCAGAGATCGCTTCTAAGCGATAGGCCTTATCGCTTAGAAGCGATCTGCCTTTTGTATTCTACTCCAGTCTTTGTGATTCTCTCTATTCGTCCTTTATTTTCCTAACTGTGTAGTGATGTATAAATAAAGAGTTTAAATAAATAAATAAAATAATTTCAGATTGTGTTAACATAATAAAATATTTTCACAGGGTCTTGAAAATGAACTTATCCGAAATTAGTATGAGTTGTATAGCATCTCAACGGATCGATCAAATCACAATGAATGCAGTATTGACCACATTTAATGCGCTTGTCAAAGCATGGGAAAAGCAAAGACAAGATATTGAAAAGAAAAAACAAGACGATGAAGCCTTATACGTAACCAAGTAAGTTTAGAATTAACTTATCCTAAAATGCTTAACAAAAACAGAAGTACAGTAGGGCCGATAAAAGTGGCTCAACTGAAGTAAGTGAGAAAAAGAAGTCATTGGTTGCATACTATTTTTAGGAATCAATGGTAGTTAACAAGCTATATTTTTGTTTATCTTTATTTATATATTATACTAGCCGACCACAATGCCACCAGTCGGCCTAATTTGTGAATCTAAAACATCCAGAGTGCCACCCAAACGTATACCAAATAATTAATTCAAATCGGTGCAGCCGTCTAGGAAGAGTTCAGTGACATACACACGCACACAAGAAATATATATATAAAGATATATTTATCTTAAATTGTTTAGTTTATAACTATTATTCAATAATTGTATAGGTCAAAGTGCGAAGACGAAGATGAGGACGCCATCGCAGAAGAAGAAATAATGGAAATGTTTCCATCTTATTCAGAGTCAGATTTTGGGGAATTTAAGCCACCAACACTCGAACAAAGGAAAATTAAGGCACCTACAAATAAACCAAAATACTTGATCAGCTCCGAGGATGTCTCCCTTATATACAAGTGGCATTCAAACTTTGTTCGCAATATGACCAGTGCTGAATGGTTACCCAGCCCAAAGAAGTTGGTGGGTAATGATGTACTCAGCCCGCTTTTATTGCGTTATCCTACATTTAGCAGTGTCATTCAGGAGGCCTGGGAGGCTCTGGATGCTAACTTTGAAGGTAGAATATCGCCGAGCTTTTTGGTTATCGTCTCGCATATAAAGGCTAAAGTTGATGGCAGCGGTAAGTACTGTACTTTTTCTTTCTGTGAATATACTGATATTAACTAAGTGTTATGTTCAGATTATTACGTTTTTTTATATATCGTTGGCAATTTGCTTGAAAACATATAGTAAAAATGTATTACATTAAAGTGAGGTGGATAAGGCTTCTGCTTTCGTGGAGACCGAGTTCGAGCCCCGGCACGCACCGCTAACTTTTCGCAGCAAATTAAATATCACTTGCTTTAAACGGTATCGAAAGAATCTGCACCGTTACGTTGTTGAAATACCACCAACGCGTACGAAGCGTTTTGCTTCTTACTTTCTGATCCGCACCGCAAAGGCCTGGAATGCTCTCCCATCTTCCGTCTTCCCCGATACCTATAATTTTCGTGACTTCAAATCAAGAGTGAATAGGTATCTTCTAGGCAAGCGCGTTTCATCTTAGGCTGCATCATCACTTACCATCAGGTGTGATTGCAGTAAGCACTTAAAAAAATTTTAAAAAAAAGCATATTTTAAAAAAAACTGAAGGAGAATATTGTGAGAAAACCTGCATGCCTGAGACTTCTCCATAACATTCTCAAAAGCGTGTGAAGTCTACCCTAAAGTCTTCTAGACTAAGGCCTAAAGTCTTCTCATTCTAAGAGGAGACCCGTGCACTGTCGTGGGCCGTTAATGGGTTGATGACGATGATGATGATGATGATAATGATGATTTTAAGCAACCACAAGAAACTAAGGAATTTGGAACTTCCCATAAAAAAATCTATGGCCAGAAGTAGACATACATTGGTTGTAATGATGATAATTTTGATGTTGATATAGATTAGGCTCAAAACAATATCAAGACTATCGTATGATATATATATTTTTCTTATTTACATGTGCAGATGCTACAAATCAGAAACCAGATTTCTACCGTTCCGCTTGGGTATCTGAGACAAAAGAATGTGTGCCATTATTGAACAAGGTGAAGGAAAGTACTAATGAGTTGCTTGATCAGTGGCCCGACTTCCCTACACTCAAGGACGTAAGTAAAAGTATAATTTCCTAGTTTTTAAAACAATGAATGATGAAATATGCCCCTTGAAGGTCACTGACATACGCTCACACACTTCGGTTCTACTGTTATGTATGTATAAGAAAATCCAGAACTGGTTGTATTCATATCCGATACATCATGTCAGAAATTTCCTACAGTCAAGGATATAAATAGAAATACAATTTCCTAGTTTTTTGAATAATGTATATTGCAATATGCTCCTTGAAGGTCACGGACATAATGCTAACTGATACACTTCGGTTCAGATAATATATGTACAAGAAATTGCAGAACCGGTTGTATTAGAATCCGATACAGAATCTGTGTCACTAATTTCAGCATGTGTAACAAAAGTTGTCTTAGGCAACCAATGCCAGAGATATATTTAAAATACCTGCAAGTTTTTCATTTTTAAATTGTATTTAAATTTTTCAGATTATAATAATAGTAGACAGGATACTTAGTTTTCCAATCACTAGCCCTGTGTCCCGGTTTCTTACTGGTCTGGAGTTGCTCCGGGATAAGATTGAGGAATGGAACAAAAATGCTCATAAGGGAAATAACTTGATTGATATATCTTTGGCAGTAGGCCAGCAAATTATAAACTGGAGGAAGTTGGAAATGAGCAATTGGAAAGAATGCCTTAATAATTTGTACCAGAGGTAAAATATTTTCGTTATTCATATTCCTGAACTTTAATTTTTTAAATCTAGTAATAGCACTGATTTTGTTGTACCAAGTCCCTTAGATAGAACTAAAGTAGTGCTGTCCCTTTCACCCTGTATCTCCTGGAAAGGGATGGTATCACTATTTTTAAACATGTAATTTTGGTTTAGTTTAGAAAGTGTACGACACAATTGATTGAATTTCGACGACGATTAATATACTAATGTCAGTTCGTTTTATAAACCTATGACAGATAGTTCACCAATAATATTTATGTAGACATATTAATATAGTTTTTAATGCAACGAATTTAATTGTTAGGAGGATAAATAAATAATACAAATACTATTATAGCCGAAACCACTTCAAAGTTATTGTATATTCGATCACGACCTGTCAGCAAAGGCTTTCTTTCGGTCGAACTTTTAGATTGATTAGTGCCCGTTTTCACTAACAACGAACAAGGCAATGCCTAAATATGTAACGCCTCATCTAAGGAGATTCCTAGGCATGCATCAACCGTTCACTAATAGTTAATACCTAAGTGTTGGTGAATCGTTTTTTTTCGAAGTTATACTTCTTTTGGCGCGTTAGCGAAAAATGATGATGAAGATGATGAGAGAATGAAGAGAGTAAATTTTAGCGATGTGCACGCACACCGCACAATAAACCGACACCCTGAATTTAGCTATCGCCAACAAAGTAAAAATAAGAACATCTGTCATCTGCCTATGTTTGCGTAGGAACCGACAACTGTATTCGCGATATGTATTTATTTGTGATATTTAAATTAACTTTGTTTAACTAGATAATGCGTTATAATAAAACTTTCAATGTATTAAATACCTTTTTTCTATTGTTAGTAGTTCCTGATAGATAATAAAAATTTTATAAAGATTTTTATCTTTTTACGCCTAAGAAGTATAACTTTTAACAGGCGTACACACGTTTTTTTTATATAGACGTCGCCTAAATCATTAGGCATTCGATTAGGGCGATGCCTAGTTTTAGTGAAAACGGGCCTTAGAGTTTAACACCATTTTGTTATTTTACTTTTTTTAATAGAAAACAGTCTGAAGCACACAAATATTGGTTCTACATGTATGCGGCAATAAATTCTTACTTGGACCCTGGTCCAGATGAATCTGTATTATCTTCGAGGATCGTATCTGTGTTGAAAGACTTTATGGAGACATCTAACCTCGCTGAGTTTGAAGTCAGATTGGACATTGTTTATGTGTACCATTGCCATGTGGTACATTTGGAACGCAGTGAGCGACGAGGTAAGTTTGTACGCAAGATGTTTGTATGTTAGTTTGTTGAGGTCAACTAGTGCAACTGTATTTTTAAACTGTTAATGTAAGACGATTATGCTGAAATTTTGCTGAATAACAATGCATGGTAGCTACAGGTAAACCGCTGTAAGCTTGACCCTTCAGCAGGCAGGAGACAAAAATTATATCCCCCGATTATATCCCTCGACTATATGATATAATTAACTTTTCCACTTATCAAGTATTTCAGCTGAGATTCTGAGATGAGCTGCTAATGCTTAGTTCTGACAGCTGATGTTAGAGAAAAAAATTACTTATTCAATTCCGGATTCCATTTTTGATACTTATATTACTTCAATATATCTATTCGAAATATTGTGCACCAAATTATCACAATCGGTATGAAATGTGGTGCACTAAGTTATACTTATATTACTGGAATATTTATATAAATTGTATCGAACTTCGATCATATATCAACTAGGATCTGGGGACTACGCAACTACTACGGTACTAACCTAACTTAATAAAACTTTCATTTCCGACTTTTGACGACCGATTGACGCAGTTTGCAGCGACCCTGCTTTCTGAGTCCACAGCCGTGGGTTCTATTCCAACAACTGAAAAATGTTTGTGTGAAAAAATGTTTGTGTGATTAGCATGAATGTTTTTCAGTGTCTGGATGTTTATATGTATATTATTAAGTATTTATGTATATTATTCATAAAAAAAATCATCAATCATCTACCCATAACACAAGCTACGCTTACTTTGGGGCTAGATGGCGATGTGTGCGTTGTTGTAGTCAGTGGCGTGCACAGGGTTTTTGACCAGGGTATGCATAAAGAAGGAAAATAGCATAAAATGGAAAAATCCTTCCCCTTTATGAGTAATACAAAATTTTTAGGGTATGCAGTGCTTTTGTGCATGTATGAAGTGCACGCCACTGGTTGTAGTATATAAATTATTTATTTATTATTATTATTTCCATAACATGCTCATGTTTTTAGATGAACTTATATCCATATTATGGAACACATATAACTACTACGCACAATTCTCAACGCAAATCGCCGCACAAATCAAGGAGAAACGCGCGCCGATAGAGAAAAAACTGAAGGATTTTGTCAAAATTTGCACTTGGGACCGTGACCTTAGCTACTGGAGCGTCAAAGATACAGTTGAAAAAGCTCACAAGGCCCTTCATAAGCATACTAAAGAGTTTGAGGTAAGTTTTTTTTATTCCACCATTTTATTTTACTGCATTCTCACCTGGTGGTAAGTGATGATGCAGTCTAAGATAGCAACGGTGTAATCTGTTATGGGGTTATGTTATATTAAACCCATACCCCTTATTCCCCTCTCCTAGGGGAAGGGCCCCCTCATCGGTTTTAACGCGACACCGTACTGGTATGTTGAATCGTCTTTGTCGGTAAGATTGTAAATAGCTACGGCCAAAGCCTCCGACCACACCAAACCACAGAAAATTCTGAAATTATAAATTCCTAAATGGCCTCTGCTGGGAATCGAAACCGGGACCTCCTATTTAAAACCACAGATCTCACCGATGCGCCCGGGAGGTCGTTTTACTAATGTTATTAACATTAGTAAAACGACCTCCCGGGCTATACTAGAACTATACTAGAACTATACTCCTATCTGCCTTTTTTGCTTAGTTAGTATAAGGCAAATATTAAAATAGTTTGTATTATCAATCATTCATCATTTACTTACGTTAGTCTAAGTATTAAAAAAAATATGATAACTTAATCGTTGTCAGCAAATATAATATATCAATAGAAACTAGTTATTTTTCTTCATAAATAAGAGGTTTTTTTTTTACCCCAAGTTGGCTAACTTTGCAATTCCACCTTGTAAGTGATGACGCAGTCTGAGATGGTAGCGGGCTAACCTGTTAGGGGTATGGCTTACCCCTAATCGGGTTCTGCGTGGCATCTCGCCAGAACCGTGGCCGACTACCAGACACGACCAGAGGAAATTAAATCCAAGCTGCCCAGGTCGAGGTTCGAACTCCGGACCTCCTACTTGTAAAACCACAACACGTCGTAATATATTTATTATTTTATTATTGATTTTTTATTACAGAAAGTCCTTAAAGAGAGTGTAGCCAATAGTCTAGTGGACAACACAAGCGAAGTCGGGGCGGATCACGTAGGTATATGGGATCGTCCGAAGAGGGCCACGAGTGCCAATGCCCCTACTGGGGGAGCCTATATGATTGACCCCCAAATACACATTGTATTGGCTAGGAATATTAAGGTAAGTTATATAACCTACAACGTCTTCAAAACTTTAAATAAACTCCATAAAATTTATAGTCCTAACGAACCCGTACGAATATTATAAATGCGAAAGTGTGTTTTTTGTTTGTTTGTCCGCCCTTAACGTCCTAGCTAAACAATCAACCAACTTTATTTTTGGTGTAGCGATACTTAATAAATAAATTAATAAATATATGACGACAATACACACATCGCCATCTAGCCTCAAAGTTAGCGTAGTTTGTGTTATGGGTTAAGATAACTGATGAATATTTTTATGAATAATATACATAATACAAAATACTTATAATATACAGATAAACACCCAGACACTGAAATACATTCATATTCATCACACAAACATTTTCCAGTTGTGGTAATCGAACCCACGGCCTTGGACTGAGAAAGCAGCGGCCTCTTATCCCAGGATAACAAACGGTTGTCAGGGGATTTGTTAAAACTGTAATAAACGCGGTCGGAGAACGTGGGCAACAAGCAGATTGAATAATAAAAACACAAGCTGAAGCCCGTGATGAAAAATTTCCGGGATAAAAAGTAGCCCGTGACAGAATTAATAAAATATAGAAACCGTGTACACAACTTTTATTGAAGCATCTAAAACCTTTATAAACTTTAATATGGTTTCCCTTAGCATTATTTTGCGTCTTAGTTCTAAGAGTTCACCATAAAATGGGAAAAAAATTGTGAGCTAGCAACATTCCGCGGGTGTAAAGTGAGACGTGCGCGGGGCGTTTTTTTTATTGTTTTGGACAAAATGCACTGCATACAATAATGGCAGAATGATATTTTTTCTGTATGTTCTTTATTCAACGTTGCCCGTGTTACTTTCCCTCCTTTCAACTATTTTACAGTTGTTTCGATTCTACAATTTTCTTACATTACAGAAATACGTTGACCAAACTGAACAGCCTTGTCCAATAATATCAGAAGGCAGCCTTTTATCAAAGATACCCAGCTTGCTGAACAAAGCCAAGACGTTATGCAAGGACACGATCACTAACACTGGATATCCTTCTCTGGTGCAAGCATTAGACGATTTTGTGACCCTTGTGATTGAAACTAGTGCACATTTGGGTTCCTTAGAGGTAAGAGTTTTTTTTTTTATTTAGTTCGCAAAACTGACAATCAACTGTTTAGTCTAATATAAACTATAGCACTATTTTCCATGTGTATACAATTGTGCCTTTTCGATGCGAACATAGCATGCAAATCCGCTGGGTACATAAGGCTACTGTAAACAGCAAAAAAAAAATTAAAATAATATAAAAAAAATTAAATTACTAAGAATAGAAAAACGAATAAAAATCAAAAATATTGTGGAAATATAATTACTTAAGCAATAACCTATTTCCTAAGAGGTATGGAAATAAAAAAAATAATTGTTATCATTGACAAATTTAACAAGTTTGCGTTAAATTCTGCATCCATCTTGTTACACTTTGATTCTTCAACATGGGGTAGTGCCATATAGTTTTCAGTGTTGAATACCGATCGTAACGAGAGATTTCAGAGTAACTCTCGAGCAAGCTAGTTTCATCTAGAATCCTGAGTGTAGAGACGGGTTTAGCTTGAAACGATTACAGCATAACCCCTGTTTTTTTTTATTCCACTACAAGTTACCTTGACTGTATATAACCTAGTATGGTAGTCAGTCAGTTGCTTAGCGGCACGTCTTTGTCGGTAAGGTGGTAAATAACCACGGCCATAGCCTCCCAGCCTTTGTTATGAGACGATAGAAATATTCGTATAACTTTATGGTTACCGCTGCGTGGGTTTTGGCGAATAACGTCACTAAATTGAGGCAGCAACATTCGATTTCACTCAATCAAGTTGCCATGGTTAAACGCAGCTGTTAGATTTAAAAAAAAAACATATTCGAATTCTTTATTTAAATTTGAATTTCGAATTAAATAAATGAATGTAAAATAATATTCAATCGGTTTATTAGGTTGACTCAACAGCAACAAAAGAAAAGCAAACGTCCCAAGCGAAGAACTTTGTACAACAAAAGCGGAAAGCCCTCGCTGACTTATTTAAATACCTGACTAAAATGGGACTCAACTATCGTACGGGATTAGTTATAATATCAGCATCCGAAGAGTTGTATGACTTTACTATACCGCCAGTTGATTGGGACGCAGCAATGAACTATTTGAAAAGCAGGTTCGTTAAGAATAACAAATAATTAACTTTTTTTTTTTAGTCCATTTCAAATGATTAAATAATTTTTCCAAATTTTTCAAAACCCCCATCTCTATGACATATGTTTTAATTTAATAAATATACTACGACAATACACACATCGCTATCTAGCCCCAAAGTAAGCTTGTGTTATGGGTACTAAGATGACTGATGAATATTTTTATGAATAATATCTCGTCTGGGTGCCTACATGTATATATACCTATAAGATACACCCAGACACTGAAAAACACAGAAAATGACTTAAACTAAGAACTTGCCTGCTTGCCTTGAACTAAGAATAAATGGTAAATAAAAAAGATTAAAATATGCTTAATCTATTTTCAGACGGTGTGATCCTACACTGGCACTTCTATGGTCGGGCTGTGAAAAGTATTTCCAAAAAAATATCGCTCGACATAGATTATTTAGTACAGCACTACATACACCGCATAGTGACCTGGGTATGCAAAACATAGAACGCTGCAAAGGATTTGCCGCCCAACTATTGGTATGTTTTACCTGAATTCATCATAATATTTCGAGCCAGTAAAAGTCTTACTGCTTTATAAGACCAAAATCACAACAAACACAAGCAGAATTTCATGGTTTGTAATGTGTTAGAAGAAGTGTCTGAATCATTATTAACTTCTTTATTTGTTTCTCCCCAGAAAATCACAAATATTCAAAAGAAATCTATATCCAAATATACAAGGTATATTTGCGAATTACGCAACGTTACCACTAATCTCGCTAATGCTCTTGATGCTGACATTAGCGGCACTAATATTTCAACTATACAAGATAAAATCGATATTTTAATAGAATGTTACGCTCACACAAGCATTATGTTAGATCAACTAAGTATCGTACTGAAATCTGTACCAGAAGATACTATGTCTGCGGAGTCTGTGCCAGAGTTCGATATTGTGCTGTCAGATTCACTAGTACCACGATGTTTACTTAATAGCGATAGGTGGAGTGAACTTTACAAGAAAATAAAAGCAATTATATCGGTAGTCGATAAACAAAAGGCTGCATTACATAAACTTGCTAATGCTACCCCTAAACAAATAGGTGATGTGAAAGATTTACCGAACGTTTCTCAAGCGCATATTGACGTAACCCATAATGCCATTAAAAATTTAAACATCGTTATTGAGAATAGCGAAGCTATTTTACAGGAATATCAGTTCAAATTTAGAACAACAATCACTGAAGATTTGAACTCTCAACATCCTGTCTTAAAATGTGTTAAAAATTTGATTCAATATTTGAATAATACCACAAAAGAACTGGATAAATTGGATGAAATTAATGACCAAGATATGAGCGAAAATTCTTCTGCTACAATAATTGCACAAACAGAAGATATTGTAGCCACTATGTTGCTTACCATCCAGTCACTGTACAAGAAACATTTACCACTTGACAAAAGTTTGGACAATTTAGATGTTTTGAATGAAATCGATAAAATTATAGATGGAACAAATAATGAAAAAGAGGAGTCTAAAGAAATATTAGAGGATAAACATTTGAAAGAATTGTTACAGGAGAAATTATCGATTGACTCTAAACTTTTACAATTAGATATTTTAATAAACAAAATTCGTAATTTACTATGCCATTTCGTCCAGTATATCGCCACAAGAAATGAAACAGAAAATATAAAGAATGCAGTGATGAGATTAGTCCCGATATTAGAACAAACTGTGTTATTTGTTCAATATTTTTTGTCGCAAAAGGTAGCGGTGCACAGAGTGTCCTGCAAGATGCTTTCAGTTTTGTTGAAAATATTTTCGGATTTGGCTACTAAAGGGTGCGTGTACAATTTGATACATTTATGTAATTCTTTTTATTTTTGAATTTTTGTACTTGTCCAAAAAGTATATTTCAATAAAAGCGAGTAAAAACTTATAATTAATGAAATTTGTATGGATAGATTTTGCAAGCCTGGTGATCTGGATATGGAAGAAGGTGAGGGCGATGGTGGCCCCGGAAAACTGTCGAGTGGAATGGGCCTGGGCGAAGGAGAAGGACAAAAAGATGTTTCTGAGAGAATTGAAAATCAGGTAGAAATTATGCTATATATTAATTAACAATTGGATTAACAATATTTTATTGTATTGTTGTATTATTGTTTATTTTCAAGAATGAAAAAAACGCATTTTTTACAGGACCAATTGGAGGACGCACATCGTCCAGGTGAAGAGAAGAATCAGGAAGATAGAGATTGCAAAGAAGAAGAAAAGGGAGTTAATATGACTGATGATTTTGATTCGCATCTACAAGATGTTGAAAAAGGTAACGCAAATTAAGTATTGAATATTGGTGATAATAGATGGCAATTTTGTAAACTTATTCCAAACTATGGCAATTAAAAATGCAACTGTGTTACAGAAAGCGAGGAATTAGATAAAGATGATGAAAATGATGATGCAGACAAGCAAATGGGTGACACTGACAATGCGGCTGAAAAGTAAGTACATTTGAATTCGAAAAACACGTAAAAATGTTTTTATTTCGAAACACATGTAAAAAACTACAGAGCCTCTGACAATTGCGGAAGGAGTGCCTTAGTCTAATCAACTACGATTTACTTACTGAGTTATACAATTACAGTCTTCTCGACTACAGAGACACCTAGCGGCAAATTTTGTAATCTTTTTACATACTTATAATTATAGGCTGGATCAACAAATATGGGGTTCTGAAGACGAAGATGATTTAGAAGAAGAATCTGGAAAGAATGAGAAAGAAGAACGAGGTAAGGGTGAAAGTACAGGTGAAAAAGAGATGGCTGCGAAAGAAGAGGAACAAGGTCAGGACGATGGAACAGATGGAAAGGAAAAACAAAAGAAAAAGGATGTCAATGAAATGAAAGAACCTGATATTGACGATGACCACGTAAGATTAAACCATTATTAGCTCAATTCTAAAACGCAATTATTATATTTGAACACATGAAATATTCGGCTGTTACTTCCTTAATATTTTAAGGTAATAAATTATGTAAAGTTGTTGTTTGACTACTTTTTCTTTATTTGTGCCGGCTAGGCAATATATCAGTGCATAACCAAATTACACTTTATAAATAATTACCTAATTCATTCATTTCTTAATATTGTTGCAAGTAACTGTTTATAAATTTCAGATCGATCCTTACCACGGTAACCAACAACAACTGCCAGAGCCAGAAGATTTTGAATTACCAGATAATATGAACATGGATGGTGACGAAGGAAATGATGATAAGGTAACGAATATTACCAAGTATGATTAAAGAAAAAGCTTACAAAAAAATATCATGTTTTTCTTAGTATGTTGCGGTATATCACATGTCTTTTTAATGAAATCCTTATTACTGTGCGTATTTAAAATATTATATATATATTTTTTTAATTTATCAAGAGAAGTCGGACGTTTTGTCTTGCAAGGTAGTACTGACTAGTATGTAGTAGCAAATAACTGTGTTGTATTAAATGTTTTTAAATATTTTTTTTTATTCTAGGACGGTGAAACCGAAACAGAAAATCCGTTTGAAATCGATGCAATGAAAGAGGCTATTCCAGAAGAGGAAGAGAAATCTAAAGAAAAAGACGAAAAGAACAATAAGAATGGCCTTGAAGTTTCAAGTGATGAAGAAGATGGCGAAGGAAATGAAGATGTGACTGACGATCATGTATGTGTGTTGTTAATCTAGACGATAAAACTAAGATGAAGCTATATTTACAATTAATTAACCAAAAAATCATTTTCTGCTAACTAATTTTCACTCAACTCAATTTCGTATATTTATATATATATATATTTTTAATTGAATTTGAATTACGAGTGAAATACATTTTTACGTTAATTAACAAGATTAAAGTAAATATCGGAAGCAAGCCTTTAAAATTAATTATAACTTACAAATATGTATCAATACTTTTTACAGAACAAACAAGATATCGAAGATAAGGAAGGAAATGAAGGTGAAAATGATAAAGATATACCTAATGAAGAAAAAGATGACACAGATGCGAAACTGGATTCCGATAATCTCGATACAGAGAATCCTGAACCCGAAACACTGGAGGAGTCTAAAACTGAAGAAGAAAACATGCAAAAGAATCCAGATAGTATAAATGAAGAAGAAAAAACTCAGGAAAAAGAACACGAAGCGAACCCTCAAGCGAATCCTTCTAACAGTGATCCGACGGCTGAGGATAGAGTTGAAAACGCCGAGATGGAGAGAGGCACTAATGACAATGTTGAAACTAATACGGAACAGGCTAAAGATGAAGAAGCTGAGCCTTTTGTAAGTATATAGTGATAGATAATTCTTGATTGAATAGAGTTTTATTGTAATAAGTTAGTTAATATTAATCATTTTCATTTTTAATTTATTTTGATTTGTGGTTGAACATGAGTTTTGCTTCTAAAATATTGTATGAGGCCGAAATTTATTTACGGCCAATGCAATTTTATGTGGCACTAAGTTAGAAATGCCGAAAATAAACATAAACTATATAGAGTTGATACTAGAGTTTTTTTTACGTATCCAAATCGAATTTGAAAAACAGAGTATATGTTTGAATTTAAATAACAGGAACAAGCCCAAGAACAAGTAGGTGAGGACATACAATCCACTGGAATGTCCGAACTAGACAAAAGCGATAAAGGACATCGCGGTAATAAGGATGCGACAAGAGCAGAAACCTCTCAAGATAAAGAACAGAAAAGATTTGAAAATAAACCCGGGAAGACTGATCAAGAAAGGACTTTGGGTATTTTTTGCATATTGTTATAATTATAGCTAATAAAAACTTAAAATACTCTTTTGTAACGAGAGATACTTTACTGTAATGCCTTAAAGTTGCTGGCTAAATATGATGTGCAGCAAATGCTACGAAGGCTACAGGCTGTCTTCGTAGCATTTGGTGAAAATTGATGGCGTCAGTTAAATAGGTTTTTTTTTTTAAAAAGGTGACGTAAATGAAAGGAAACATAAGAAAGCTCACACCTTGAATGTTGAGAAAGAAGACGCAGAAAATGAAGGTGGTGAAGGTGATGAGAGACCAGAAAATGAAGCGGATGCTTACCAACACGTTAAACAAGCCAAGAAAGATGATCTGCAGGTATGTGAATGAAAACAAGCTAGTATAAAGCCGCTCTTATTAAAATTGACAGCAACTGTTCAAAGTTTGTTTTTTAAATCTAGTTCATTATTAGCAATGCATGATTCAACTACCACAAAACCGCATCACGAATTTTGTAAAAGAGCTAGATACAATTTTTAACTTGGCAATCTTATCTAAGCTATCTATCTTAAGCTATATTTTCTAGGCAACAAAAGATAGATTTTGTTGTTGCATTTAATATGATGATACGCCTGCCTTTGCCAGAAGGGTGATCTTTCTTATATAAGGACCATTCCACCCTCAGTTTTTGTCCTTACTTGAAATCCTTATATTCTTAAAGGTTGTTGATGCAGCTACAAAAGAACAAGCAGACCAACAACCGACGTTACAACAAGATGATGAAGAAGGCGACAAATTGAAGGAAGATGAAGACGTTGCTATGGATGTGGACGACGAAGATATTCAGGTGAGAAATTCCTACATAACGTGTAAAATAATTGTTAGCAAAAATAATTGCTATAAGTTTATCATATAGGAGAAATAATTAGCGTATCAGTTAGTAAGCAAATATAACAGCATATCCATCTGTGATAACAGCACAAGTGCGTACATAGTTTCTCTCTTGGTAAAAAAATTGGAAGATAGGTTTACAATGGGAATATCCCATGATCATATTAAGGGTAAATTTAGTTTCTGTGTCTTAACGTAAGTAGACTGTTTGGACAAACGATTAAACCTGTATGGTTTTCTGGTGTTGTGTTGTAATACAATCAAATAAAAAATCGACTGCGGTCCAAAATTACTCTCCAAAATATATAAACAATTTGGAAAATTCAGATTTATTTATTTTAACTTAAAAAATAATGAGTAAAATAAAAATAACACGAAAGGAACCTGGCATGTAATTAAGAAGGTTGGAAATATTTATCCTTCATCCTCCCCTGCTTTAGAATTGTTACATTTAAAAACTGATTATAAAACTTCTCTTAACCATGTAAATAGTTTTTTTGTAGAAGTAGGAAGCAGATTAGCAACTCAGATTCTCTTACAACCAAACTACTCCCCAGAAAACTGCATAGTTGATACCCTCTCTCCTGTAAATTCTTTTGGAATTCTACCAGTAAACGTAACAGAAATAGAAACCATTATTATGAACCTTAAATCAAATAGTGCGGTAGGATGGGACGGGATTCCATCAAAAGTCTTAAAGGCTAGCTTTGCCTCGCTTGCTCCTATAATCACTAAAATTTGTAATCTTTCTCTCGTCACGGGTATTTTTCCGGACTCCTATAAAAAGGCTCTAGTTATTCCAATCTATAAAAATGGTGATAGAACCAATGTAAACAATTATAGACCTATATCTATGCTAACCTCTCTGTCTAAAATCTTAGAAAAGGTGTTGAATAATAGACTAGTTAATTATTTAGAAGCACATAAACTGTTGTCACCAAACCAATACGGCTTTAGAAAAGGAAAATGTACTGAAGACGCAGTTCTATATTTAACTGAATCGATTACTAGATCCCTAGATAAAAAATTAAAATGCGTCGGCATTTTCCTTGATTTATCTAAGGCCTTCGACACTGTTTCTGTACCCATACTTCTGACTAAGCTTTATAAAATAGGAGTAAGAGGTATAGCACTGAATATTTTCAGCGATTACTTAAAGAATCGTACCCAGCAAGTTAAGGTAACTGAACATCGAAGCGATGATATGCCTCTTACATATGGTGTCCCGCAGGGCAGCATTATAGGCCCCACGCTATTCCTTATATATATAAATAATCTTTGCTGCCTTCCAATTCCTCATTGCAAAATAATAGCTTACGCAGATGACACCGTTCTGCTTGTTACAGGAGATACGTGGGAGAATACTTTTAAAAATGCCGAAAATGCACTTAAAATGGTTTCCGATTGGTTAACTGCAAACTTACTTAGCCTAAATGTTATTAAATCTAAATTCCTTACCTTTTCCTCGTCCACAACCACTCAACCTCCTATTGATAAATGCATAGTGAGGGCGCATATCTGTAATTCTTTAGAAAATACATATTGCGCCTGTCCTACAGTAGAATATGTTTCAAATATAAAATATCTTGGACTGCAAATTGATAACACTTTGTCCTGGAAACTGCACATATCTAACTTAACATCTAAAATAAGGAAACTAATATACATATTCAGAAATCTTAGATCATCAGCAAATAAATCAATTCTTTTTATGGTATACCATGCAATAGTTCAGTCTTTACTTTCATACTGCATTTCTGTCTGGGGTGGCAGTCATAAATCAACGCTACTACAGTTGGAGAGAGCACAAAGGGCTATCCTAAAAGTGATGACTAATAGACCTTTTCGGTATTCCACTACAGAATTATACAGAGATTGTAAAGTTCTATCAGTTCGCCAACTTTTTATTCTTCAAACTATTATTCGTAAACATAATTCTACTACTTACGTAAAAAGCCAACATAAAAGAAGAGGGGACATAATCTTTCAAACAGAAAGGCACAAAAGTAAACTAGCTGGGAGGCAGTACTACATCATTAGCTCTAGAATTTACAATAAAATCAATAGAGATATAAATATATACCCCCTAAATAAAATTAACTGTAAAAAATGTGTAAAAGAGTGGCTACTGACAAAATCATATGCTGAAACTGAAATTCTTCTGGAAGTCTTAGGATCGAATTAATATGTAAAACTCTAACTCACATATACACACACACACACACACACACACACACACACGCACATACAAACACACACAAATATAAATACATACATACAAACACACACATACACCTGCAAAACAAATTTATATATGTATATATAACTTAATATAATAACTATCTTGTATAAGCAAACATATACGCGAGCACAATTACCTATGCGACGCAAACTCACATACGCACAATCATACACTCAATCATCGAAACAACAATTTAAGGAGAGCACTGTCGCCTGTAATACAGGTTTTTACCTAAATCAGGGACAGTACATTTTAAATGGCACCATTACAAACATTTATTACATACACACCAATATAATTTGTGAGGCACGCATTTGTTTGTATAAATATTATAATAACTACTTTACATTTTAAAAACTGTATGTACCTACATTCTTGTGAATAAATAAATTATAAATTATTAAAAAAAAAAAAAAAATAATGAGTAATATTTTGCTTGTTTGAATTTAATTTATGTTTAAATCTTAGGTCGATAAGACGGAGGAACTAAAATCTGAAAAGATGAAAGACGGCAAAGATAAAGATCAGGACAAAACCGGTAACAAAAAGGAAGGAGGTGATGAAATCACAGGAGAAACTGGTATTGAAGTCGAGGGTGATACCGTGTTGACCTCTAATGTACCTCGGGGGCGGGATACTTCTTATCATACCAAGTAAGTATAGTACTTGCATCCGAATGCTTTTAATGTTGCTTCTTTTATTTACATCTCTAACGAAACCTCGGGATATTATGAAAATAAAACTTAATTTGCTACACTCCGAAAAGCAGGAGAATCTGTTTGGTGTTATTTATAATTTCTTCAATCTTTACACAGAAAACAGATCTTCGGTACGTTAATTTATTATCTATTTGGAGATGTTCACTTTGAAGACTTGACGTTTCAAAAGTGCTTATATTAGGCCTACTTGAAATAAATGAATTTTGAATTTGAATTTTGAATTTGAATTTGAATTTGAATTATTATTAAAACAACAATTATTCATTGTAAAGTCGACATCTCCTAAGGAGAGAGTTCATTGCCGAAGATCGGTTTGGTTTGGAGTAAAGGGATTGAAGAAATAAAAATCACACCATAAATATTCTCCTATGGCTTATTAACGAGCAGTGATAGCTGCGCAACTTTTTCGAGTTATGTGCATTTTTAATTTAAGTCATTAAATATCACTTGCTCCAACGGTGAGGGAAAACATCATGAGCAAACCGACATGCCTGGGAATTCTCATAATGTTCTGAAAGGCATTCGAAGCGCGGTGAACTACCGCCTTAATCCTTCCCATTCTGAGAAGAGACTCGTGAAATGTATTGGGCCGGTAATGGGTTGATAAAGATGATGAATTCAATATTAATTGCTTTAGCGGTAAAGGAAAACATCGTTAGGAACCCTTCAAACGCGTGATCCTCCATAATGTTCTGAAAGGCGTTCGAAGTTTGAAGCCTTGGCCAGCGTGGTGAACTACGGCCTAATAAACAGGAGGAGATCCCTAAGGAGATCCTTCTCGTGTTGTGACCCAATAATGGATTCATACTAAAGATAAAGATGATGATGAAGGAAAGAGAGAAAAAAATATTTTTACATTGCGCCACACATTACAATATTAACGACACGACGTATGTTATGTGTGGCACAACCTAGAAAAAAGTTGCCAGCTCAGCATTGTGCCGCATGCGCCAATGGGAGCGTACAGCGCTGATTTTCAGTTGGCACCTTGTACCAGGTGACACCACGGAAATACGTAGCCATCTACTGACCACATTTTAATATTTTATTTTAATAATATACTTAGCAAAAGTTAGTTATATAAGTAACAAAAAAAATCTATGATTTAATAAAAATATTGAACTAATTTCGATTTCTAGACTCGAAGAAACCACCCAACAAGTCGATGATATAACAATGGAACAATATGTTAGCCTAAGACAGTGGCTTGAGTCCGGGGCAGTCCGCGGTAGTACCGCGTCAACTGCCGCCTGGCGGGCTGTGTGGAGTGACTGTGGAAACGCCGCTCGGGCATTGTGCGAGCGGCTAAGACTGGTGTTAGAGCCCACTGGACGGTCCAGAAGAGCTGGTAAGTTAAGGGGCCTTTATTTAATTTTATTCATTACGGACAACCAAGTGCAATATGTGAGATTTTCTACCTAAGTTTACTTATTCGATCGCGTGAAAAATAACTAACAACTAACTATAAATAATTAATAAAAATAAGGTATTAGGTGTATGTGTGTGTTTGTATGTATGTATTTATATTTGTGTGTGTTTGTATGTGCGTGTGTGTGTGTGTGTATATGTGAGTTAGAGTTTTACATATTAATAATAATTAATAACTAATAACTAACTATAAATAATTAATAATAATATGGTAGCGTAGGAGAAGGCGGGGATAGCCCAGTGGGTGGGACTTTGACTTCACATTCGGGTTTAGCGAGTCCGAATCCCAGCACGCACCCAGCACGCACCTCCAACTTTTCTTACTTATTTGCGTTTTATGCAATTAAAATCAATAAATCCTAACCGTATTCGGTCACAGCGACTGTTTCGGATTCCAGCTAGAGCGCCGCTGGTGACCTCTTAGGTGACTCGCATAATCTGATTTTGTGCTAAACGTGCGACGGCAATGTAGTTACGTCGTACGGCCGCTGGTGGTCGGGCCTTTACCACATCGGGTTTAGCATCACGCTCTTTAAGTCGTCTCAACTCAAATTTCGTCACGTTCGTGTACACTAAGCGCCGCCAATGTGAGCGGTCTTTCGTAAAGGTCTTCCATCTTGCCAGGACAATGGAACATGATTCATATGACGCTTCAGCACATCTTTATACCGCAGAATGGCAATATAGCAATTAAAATATCACTGCTTCAATGGTGAACGAAAGCATCGTGAGAAAACCTGCATACCTGAGATTTCTCCATAATGTTGTCAAAGGTGTGTGAAGTCCACCAATCCGCATTGGGCCAGCGTGGTGGACTACGGCCTTAACCCCTTATCACTGTGGGAGGAGACCCATACCCTGTAGTGGGCCGGTATTGGGTTGATATGAGGATGATGATGATGAAGTAGAAGGAAGGTAGTTAAGTAAACAATAAATAAATATACTACGACAATACACACATCGCCAGCCCCAAATTAAGCGTGGCTTGTGTTATGAGTACTAAGATAACTGATGAATATTTTTATGAATAATATACATTAATACTTATAATATACAGATAAACACCCAGACACTGAAAAACATTTATCTTCATCACAGAATTTATTTCCAGTTGTGGTAATCGAACCCACAGCATTGGACTCAGAAAGCAGGGTCGCTGCCAACTGCGCCAATCGTCCGTCTGTTACAATACTGTAAAACCGTACTGTCACTAGATGGCGCTATTTCGGTAACAAACAAATCGTAGTTAACTTTCACTCGATCGAATAAGTAAACGTAGGTAGTAAATCTCACACTTTGTACTCAGTAGCCCAGTAGCCTTAGAAAAAAATTTGCTCGCTCGCAATCGAGTCGTCGTTTCCGAGTATGGAAATACTTGAACACCGGAGAAAAATTGCTCAAATTTGCCTACTTAGCGCGGTCTTTTGTCGGAACCTTTGTAAAACAGAAATTAGAAGGAATTTCCGACTTCAAAACGCCGAGAAATTTTCACTAACGTACGAGTATTTTAATAATAATCTATTTCAGGTGACTTCCGTACTGGACGCGCCATTAATATGCGTCGCGTGATTCCATACATTGCGTCTCATTTCCGCAAGGATCGTATCTGGTTACGCCGCACCAAGCCCGCTAAGCGAGAGTACAAGATCGCCATCGCGATCGACGACTCGAGCTCAATGGCTGATAACCGGAGCAAGGAATTGGCTTTCGAGAGCTTGGCTTTAGTCTCGCAGGTGAGATTTAAATATTAACTTTACGCATTTAATCAAAATCAACTCGCTTAACATAAATTTTGAATAATAAAAAAGCATGCGTATGAATTGCTCTAACTTGAATGAATGAATATACTTTTATCGCACACCACAAAAAGTGCATAGAAAAAAAAAGAAAAGTATAACAAAACAACGTCTACAATTTGGCGGCTTTATCGCTTCATAGCGATTTCTTCCAGGCAACCAATGGCGAAGATGAAAAACAAGGATAACTTTATAGCTAAATATTATTTTGTCTGTGAGTTGGTGATAACAAAGCATGTTATATGTATATATAAACTATGTTTTACATTCTATAAAGAACCTAAGTGAGTATTTTAAGTCCGTAATTTCAGAATGCAGCGATCAGTTCAGCTGTTAGGTCGCACAACAAAATAATAAAACAAACTATGGCAACTAGGGACTCATTAATCTGTCTGTTTTAAAACATTCTTAAGTTAATGTATTGTAAATTTATTATTTTTCTACAGGCGTTAAATCTACTCGAATCAGGAGATCTGGCAGTACTGAGTTTCGGCGAGAAACCAAACCTCTTACACCCGTTCACCGAACAGTTCTCAGAGCATTCCGGCTCCAAAATACTTGAGCAATTGCTATTCGATCAAACAAAAACCAGGATAGCACAGTTGCTAGATTTCTGCACCGTGATGTTCGACCAACATTCGATAAGGAGTGATGCTTTGAACGCTAAATTACTGGTGATAGTCAGTGATGGTAGAGGCATTTTCTCAGAAGGAGAAACTAAGGTTTTGCAAGCGGTCCGGAGGGCAAGACAGCAAGGGATATTTTTGGTTTATGTAATCATTGACAATCCTGATAATAAGGTGAGGTTCGCACTGGTTCTATAAACTTAAGATTTATGCTCGTTTTCACTATTGACGAACGCAATGCAAAGCAAAGCCAATACCTGATCTAGGAAGACTACTAGGCATTCATCGACCATTGACCAATAGTTATAATAAATAAATAAATATACTACGACAATACACACATCGCCATCTAGCCCCAAAGTAAGCGTAGCTTGTGTTATGGGTACTTAGATGACTGATGAATATTTTTTTGAATAATATACATAAATACAGGCGTCAAAAAACATTCATGTTCATCGCACAAACATTTTCCAGTTGTGGGAATCGTACCCACGGCCTTGGACTCAGTAAGCAGGGTCGCTGCACACTTCGCGATCTGTCGTCAAAGTTGAATGGACAGAGAGTAATATCGGCTTCTCTTTATCTCAGGATAACAGTCGGTTCCCGGGGGGGATCGTAAAAACCGTAACAAACGCGGTCGGAGAACGTGGGCATACAACTAGATTGAATAATAAATAAAGCCGCGAATAAAATCGCAATCGAGGCCGTTTTGCCAAGTCTTAGTTACCACCTAAGACTTGGCAAAACGTTTTTTTCTATAGACATCGCCTTCGCCAACCATTAGGCATTCGATTGAGACGATGTCTAGATTTAGTGAAAACAGGCGTCAGTGTATTAGTTACTTTGGTTTGAAGGACCAAATTAAGATTTATTGGCTATACTCCGCGAAAAGTAGGAGAATTTGTACGTTGTACTTTATTATTTCTTCAATCTTTATACTCCACACCAGATCTGCAGCAATGTACTCTCTACGCAAATTTCACTCCGACACCGGATCACCCTCAGGAGATGTTGACTTTACAATGAACAATTGTTTAATCAGACTTGAGGAGTATAAAAATTGAAGAAATTATAACTTTCACCGTACAGATTCGCCTGCTTGTCGCGGAGTATAGCAAATTAAGCTTTAATATTCATTATATATCATGGTAATTCGTAGAGTTACACATGCTTATATTTAAGAATTTAATTGAATTTAACATTTCCGATTGTTCACAGGATTCGATAATGGACATCAGGCGGCCAATGCTGGACCCAGTGAGTAACACACTGATGGGATTCGTACCGTACTTGGACACGTTCCCGTTCCCATTCTACCTCATATTACGGGATATGAACGCTTTGCCGACCGTCCTAGGGGACGCATTAAGGCAGTGGTTCGAACTGGCTGCGAACACTAGTTAATAAAATATAATAGTATTAAAAAGAATCCTCGATATATTTCTGGATTTATTTAAGAACCTTTCGAGTCCTTGTCTCTCTTACACCAAACTGAGGCATAGGAAGGTCTGCTGTTAAGTTGTTGATATCCTTTTGACAGATACGAAGCGTTCGCTTCCACTTTTTGCAACTCAAAGATTGAATAGGCCTTCCGGTTTCCGTCGTCGCTTTATAACATGGTTTCCTTCAAATAGATAAGGTTTTATATTATTTTGGCTGCATCACTTACCATCTGGTGAGATTACAGCCAAGCGCTGGTCGCAGCCGTATTATATAAAAAAACTTTAACAAAAGTGTACATAAGTGCCATCTGGTGGGCACAAAATGTTTGCCAACAGTAAAAGAATGCCTGCGAGAATGTGGTATTTAAAATACTTTCTGATTGGCTAACATAATTCCACTATTGGTTTAAAACATAAAAATGTTCCGCCAGTATTTACTAAACATCTATCAGGTCCTAATCAATGAAACCAAAGACGGTACACGAAAAAATGGTCAAAGATATCAATAGATCCTGTTTTATGGGTTGCGATTTTATAATAGAAAAAACATTCATCATATATTACCAAAGTTAAACGGTGCTAGGTCAACGTAGCCCCGAATTATAAAAAAAACTTCCGCAACGTAACACGAATAAATAGTTAAGAATTTGAGGCATTGACCTCTAGTAATATCACAGGCTATTGCCATTTTGTTGTTATCTCCAATTGATTGACGCCATTTTGGCGCTGCATGTTGTGAAGCTGTAATACGAGTGTCCAAGGAACTAAAGTTTGAATTTCATTAAATATATTTAGTTCCTGAGACACTCGTATGCCATATTTGGCGCTTCAAATGGAAAGAAAATTGTAGCTGTCATTTGTTACGCCTGTGTGCCACTGTCATGGCAGCCCAACCAGTTTTATTGGAGGTCAGTTTCCTAGGGTAAAATCTTGCAACTTTTATAACAACCAAATAAAATGAACCCAAAACCACTTAAAACATATCTGTTTTAAGTTGTTGAGAATTGGGCAGTCCACACTGTTTATCATATTATTTCAGTGTTTTTAGGATATATTTAGTGCATAAGTACACAGTAAAATTATTTTTAAAATTAACAAGATACCTAGTAAAATTATTTTGAAATTTTTTATTAGAAGAGTGCATAAAATTATGTTAAAGATGAACATATTGTTATAAATTTTATGTTATACCTTTTTTGGCATACCTTATATGCAAACTTAGTTAAAAAAAAAAATAGATAGTTATTATAAAAATACGTAACTGTTTTCTTACGTTTATAGTCTTAACTTTATAAAAACAGATGAAAATATGGATTTTATAATACCTTCCTTTGTTAAAGCAGTCTACTTAATTAAATAGCTTATAAAATTATAAGACAAAATACTATATTGTATTGCCATATAAGAGTTGTATTGACAAAAAATGATTAGTTCTTTAATTAAATAATAAGTAAATAAAGATATTGTATCTATGTGAAACTCCCGAATTTTATTTCATGCATAAACTCTGTACTTTCCCATTATTTGTTTGTATGTCCGGGTGATAATTTTCTTAAAGGCGTGAAAAACCCATTAATCCGCACTGGGCCAGCTTGGTGGAACCTTCTCAGTGGGAGAAGACCCGCATCCTTTAGTGGAACTTGATAACGATTGTTGGGATCACGGATGATCCGTACCACCCTTCTGCCAATGACGTATGCACAAAACAACAACACTCCATACAAGAGAAAAAAGGCGCTTGACGTGCTAACGTTCGATATAACTACAGAGGCCCCTTGCGACTCTCCAGTGGCACGCTATGGCGATAGTGGCAATGAGGTACGGTTGTGGTTTTGAAAAATTTAATGCACATGTATTAAAATGTTTCAAGCCAAATACGCAACAAAATAAATTATCGATGTGTTTTTGGCTTAACAATATTGATTGTTGTGGTTACATCACTTCAATTGAAATTTCAAACCACTATTATTTAACCAATACCAATTTTCATGTATATATATATTAGTAGTCTTATCCCCTGATCACCTCAGAGATTGGCGGACTTCAATATTGACAAACATCAAGTAACGACATTTAATGGTGGCGCTAAATTTATCAAACCGTTATAAGTGACTACTCAGGGGGGAGTGACTCGAGCCGAATCTCACTAAATCTCACCAGGGAGAGGCGAAGTTGAAGAATTTGCAAAAAAGCCTCTTTCTTACATAAGTGTTGAATTGGTAACCTTTATTAGAAATTGGATAAAAATACTTGGGTTTCCTTCCTTAAATTATGATGTAAAATAAAAATCAAGAAAATTAAAAAATATTATTGTATATTTGTCAACCGAAAATTAAACAATTATGTAATATTTTTCTTAGCTATTCTAGATATAAACAAAGAAAAAAAACTTACTCAACGTGTTAACACTTTAGGCCTATATTATGATTATAAATAAATCATGACCTAAAAAATAATTCAATTAAAATATTTCGTGAACATTTTTTAATTTTTGCAAACTACCAGTAAATCTATAAATGTATTATATAACTTAACGTAATATATAATTGAATATTTCTAAACGAAACTTTTATACGATAAATCAATGCACCTCTTAAATCTAAGTTTTTTTTTCTCTAATATACATACAATTAATTAATACAGAACGCGTTTACAATTTAAAAATAATCCTCTCGTACGTTTTTGTTGTAAACCATTCCGTATAATTCAACAATTTTAATAGCAAAATAGAAACTATGTTAAGTTTTAAAATATGCTAACTCATGTAAAATATTAAATATGATAACATGACTGAGCCTGACCTTTGTGTTAGAACCATGTTTAGCTATTACATTTAATGCGATTGTTGATTTTTAATCGCAAAATTAAAGCATGACAAAAAGTGAGGCTGGTCTGGCTTTGGCTTTGATATGTATTCCAAAAAGAAATATGATACCAAATACGGTATGGACTGTGAATTTTGTATTTCTTCAGCTTATTTGTACAGAAACTGAAGGGTTCGGTTATAGAAGTTATAAAAATGCGAAAAAGCCCCGGAAAAGCTTAAACAATTTTAAAATAAATAGTATGAATTAAATTTAAAAAAAAAAACGTCGCCCGTTCTAAATAAATTTGAGCGTTATTAAAGCTGTCTATGATTAAGCGTTAAAATTTAATTTATTATATTTACATCTGTAGTCTTTTCTCTATAAGGGGTGATTTTTTGAGACGGAGTATGTGTGGCATATCCTTGCCCGGATATGCCACACATACTCCACAAGATTGGAGGATTTGATTCAAATCGATATAAGGTTCGAGGAAGGGTATAAAACATCAAATCAAATTAATCAACAAAGGTTTTATAATATTATCACAACGTTATATGTTTATGATTTTCGAACCGAATCAACAGGAGTACCAAAATGTAGTTTTATTTTTTTGAAAGTAGTTACATTTAAGTAGAATCTAAATTATATACCTACTGGCATCTGAAAATATAACATTTTGTCTGAGCACTTTTAGTAGAGTTAAATCTCAGATCTCTAGCTCTAGCTCAGCCTAGTATTTATTTGTATTTTTTTTTTTAATTTAATGTATTCTAAATTTACCGTTTAATTTACCTTTAGTTTCGATTTCTTTCCTATTCTTAAAGGTGACAGTTCCGTCTCAAAAACTCACTCACACTGTAGTGTATGGATATTGGACATTATTTTTCAAATAGTATCGAGGTGCGTTTTATAATAATTATTAGGAATAATAATTTTTAAAAATTGTCTTTATAGTGTAAGTTGTAGTAGTTTTAAATTCTTATAAGGATCCAAGTCGTATCATTTGACTGTGGGAACAAACAGTAATTGACTAATTATACATTTTTCTACACACGTAACATTTTCAAACGAAATAAATACACGTATGGTTTAAAGTGCCCTTTTCGGAACCTGGAATCGCGTGATCTTATTTGCCGGCGTTACAATTTTCATTTCAATATTTAAAATCCTATCTTAGCCACTCTAACCTATTTCCTTCGGCCAACTTAAATCACGCATACTGTAGTTTTAAAGTTTCCGCAT
Organism: Pararge aegeria; assembly: GCF_905163445.1. Classification (NCBI taxonomy): domain Eukaryota; kingdom Metazoa; phylum Arthropoda; class Insecta; order Lepidoptera; family Nymphalidae; genus Pararge; species Pararge aegeria. The sequence goes on along the minus strand of NC_053200.1, from coordinate 7,064,664 downwards.
ACAGAAATTATACCTTGCATATGTACGCCTTAACCTTTTGCGAAAACTTTGGACTTTAAAATCAGTAAATAATATACTACGACAATACACACTCCGCCATCTAGCCCCAAAGTAAGCGTAGCTTATGTTATGGGTACTAAGATAGCTGATGAATATTTTAATGAATATGATACACATAAATACTTATAATATACAGGTGAACACCCAGACACTGAAAAACAATCATGTTTATGACACAAAAATTTTCAGCTGTGGGAATTGAACCCACGGCCCTGGACTCAGAAAGCAGCCCCCTGCGCCAGACGGTCGACATTTTTTTTTTAATATATGCAAACTCATACAGTTTACGTTTCACACGAAGACCGTTTAGCGGCCGTTTATAAAAAACAAAACAACAGAAGTGTATATGCTTTTTTGTGTTTTAAGTCAAGTAGCGCTATCAGCGATCAACAAAAAAATATATAAAATTTGCGTAATCAAAATTTGGCGTTAGCTTATAGCGTGCGATAGAAAAAGACGCAGATACTAACTGTTCTTTTCTTTCTTACACAAATAACGTCTTAGTTTGTTTACTTAAATTAACTATTTTCGTTGACAGTTTACATTTGTGATCTGACGTTAAAATAGACCGTATAGTTACGCACTTTCACATACAAAATAAAAACCCTAACAAAACGGTCTTCGTAATATTAGATCTAACTAGGCTCGAATAGGTCCTTCCAATAATAAAAGTTTAGTATAATCCAAAAGAAAGTATAGTCGAAATATACCATATACAACATTTCGAAAAAATTTAAATTACTTTTATAAAAATATTGTATGTTTTTATAGATAAAAGTCACAAGTTGATAAAAGACTTATCAATAGAAGGCCATTATGGTGTTTTAAGGCCTTCGCACATTTATCGACTCAACGCAGTTTCAACGCCAGTTTAACTCTCAACTTACGATTCAGTCGTCAAGTACTAGAGCGCCTGATGTGTGATTTTCTAATTATTCGACCGCTTGTAATTTAACTAAGATTTGTCAACCGACTCGAAAGCGCGCCATCTAGTTAACAAGACTCAGAAACATTACTGTCAGTATATTTTTTTTAGCCCTTGAATGCAGTCTTACCTAGTTGAGGGTAATACAGTGTAAGGTGATAATTCGATTAGAGTTGAATGTCGAGTCGATATGGTATTCGAAGGCCTATATGAAGAGATTAATTACATATTTACCTAAAAGGCAGCCGTAAAAAGTGGCAATTTAATATGCTACTTTTTACTGTTTCTACTAATAACTATGTTCATACTTGAAATATTGCATATGCATAGAAATCTTAATACCACTGGGCATGGTGACAAAATCATAAGTTGTCTTTTTTTTAGATAAATACAACAAACAACACCAAGAATGACGGACACTGTACGCATTTTGACAGTTCAAAATGACGGCGTATAGCAGCCATCTTGAATTTTTTCAAACAATTTATAGAGAGTTTTAGTCGGGATTGTGTAAGGATTTAAACATTACAAACATTTTAAATCTTTTCAGGCATTTAGAAGTTACGTTTGAATAAACTCACATACGTACATGACCCCGGAAAATATGACACCCCTTTTTTTGGGAAGTCGTGTATAAATATGGCCGCCCATTCAAATTTAGCAGGAAATTACACAATATTCAAAATTGGTTTATTAAAATGGCTGGATAAGTTCGTATATTAATGAATAATAATATAGATTAATTATTGTTAACATTTACAGATTACAGTTAGTTTGTATGAATACAATACATATAATAATGTGTATTTATATGTTTATGTGCGTAAGTGAGTACTATTTTTTTTTTTTTTTTTTTTTTTTTTTTTTTTAAAATAAATAAATATACTACGACAATACACACATCGCCATCTAGCCCCAAAGTAAGCGTAGCTTGTGTTATGGGTACTAAGATGCCTGATAAATTTTTTTATGAATAATATACATAAATACTTAGAAAATACATATAAACACCCAGACACTGAAAAACATTCATGCTCATCACACAAACACTTTTCAGTAGTGGGAATCGAACCCACGGCCTTGGGCTCAGAAAGCAGGGTCGCTGCAAACTGCGCCAATCGGCCGTCTAAATATAAATATTGTCTGTTCTCTTATAACTATAGAGAGTGGTACAAATTAATTTAAGATTAAATTGAGTGATGACATTTGTTGAATGGTTTGTTACAAACATTATTAATGAGTTAGAGTTTGTTTGTTTATCCTTAGTTCAAAGTAAAGGATCGAGGTTATATTTTGCATTTACTAAGATAACGAGCCAAAAACTGATATGTGCTACGTATTTTTATTGATAACAAAGATATTCTAACAATGCTTTGACGCATGCAATATTAAAACATATTGTCCATTCCACGAAAACTGACAGTTGATACCGTATCGAATAAACAAACAGACGTACTTTTCTATTTATAGTTAACTGGCGATAGTGTTAGCTCATTGGGCATACAAGAGTCGCACGGTACGCGGCGTGTTCTATGTACTGATTTATGTATATTATACTGTATTAGGGAGGTCACACACGGCAACTTTTAGCAGCGATCCAATCGCAAAAGGATCGCTATAGTTGCGATGAGAATTTTTCGTTTAACTTCGACTACGTTACCATAGATACTGTCGCGATACAAAAGATATGCCACAAGTGTATCTTCAAGTTTGAAGAAGACATTGTGACGAGCGCAAGAAGAACAAGCATCCATACAGTCGTGTACTACAATACATCGAGCCATTAGACAGAGGGATTAAAATATTTTACAGAAATGTTTTAATGTGCTGAATCCTTACAAAAAGATTGTCGCTTCTGTCGCGCGTAACAAATGCGACAATTTATTTTTATTCCACTGCACGTTAGCCCTTACCTTAAGGTAAGTGAAAACTGAGCTTGTAGCGGGCTTACGTTTTAGAGGTTTGGAAGTTATATTAAACCTGTACTCCGAAGCAGTTTCTACGACACATCGTATTCAGACGCTAAATCGTTTGGGGAACCAGCAACGAAACAGTATATACGGCAAAAAGTTGCGGTTGTTACCAAATCGCTGCAAAAAGTCATAGTTAGCGACCTCTTTAATAGATTTAGTAAATGCACTCTCTACTCTTATACATTTATATTTGTATATTTAATGCCCGTACGAAATATAGAACAGGGGCGACATCATAAAATTAATATAACTAAATTGTAAAATTACAATAATTTATGTAAATTACATTATAATTTTATTGGGATGCTTTATGTTTGATTGCTTTCTTTTCTCTTTACTTGTTTTCCTTGGACGAATAGTTATTTGTTTCATCAGTCTTTTCGCCGTCACCGTAAAACTTTGGCTGCGGAAAAAGAAAACTCAATCAGTATTTATATCATTTAAATATTTAGATATATAAAATGATGATTTTCGCAAAAAAAATATAATCAGGAACTACACAGAAATTACGTCATAAATCACGAAAGAAAATGTAGAAGTATTTTCTTTGCGAAGACATTTTAACTTGTAACATACATATTATATTTATCGTAACGTCACATAGCCTACGACATTCCGGACACTGATATGTAGTTTAATTTATTAAAATCTAGGAGCGACAAAAAAGTTCATCACAAAAAACTGAATTTCAAGGTGCACCACAGACAAACGGTTTAATTTATTTTGCATTTTCGGAATCTACACGCCATATCTTTTACTTAATACCAATCTCGGAACATTTCTCACAAATATTATATTTTTTTATGCGTCATATTGGATTTATTATTAAGTTGCATTGCTAAAGATTTTAAACTAACATTTTCGTTGTTAATCAACATTTCTTAAATATAGTTCAACGGATACATACCTACCACGATCATATTTTTGGATTTGGGTAGTCAGATTCTGCCCGTGAGATCCAACTTGACATCTCGTACCTACGCAGTCCCGTCGTGACCACGATCCATGCAACTGGGTCGAAATATCGACAAATCCAAAAATATTATCGTGGTATGTACCCGTTGAACTATATTTAAGAAAATTTGCATAGCCATAAACACTAAGCGCAACGACACCCAAATTATTAAAATCGGCCTAGCAGGGGCTTCACAAAAGTGGGACATACATACTCTTAAACACATTACCTCGCATCTACTAATGAAAACTGTAACCACAAGGAATTGAGATAGTCCTAATAACACATAAAATGGCGTGCTAAGTTAAACTCAAACGGGTAAGTATAAAAACAAACTTCAAATATTAGTAAAAAAACAAATTAGTTAATTCGGCTACTGCACCTATTTTTCTGACTGTCGAAAAATTGATGATATAATTCTTTTTTACAAAACCTTATTGCTACGATTGTCTGATGTTTCTTAAAAACGATCAAATCACAATCGTGTGGTACGTAACATCTAAGTAGCGTTTAAATCAATACAAACAGACTGCATTTAAAATGCAAGTCAACTACAAATTCAGTTAACTTGCATCAAATCTGCTAACTCCTCGACTGGGGAGTCAGTCATTCTTTCCAATTTCTTAGAATCGTGTCATAAGTTGTACCTTAGGATGTATAACATAAATCGTTAATTCAATCACTTTCTCACTATAACAGATAAGGACTTTGGTCTTCGTTTAGAACAAAGAAAAAACACTGTAAACATTTTGATGCAAGTCAACTGCAATGTGCAGTTCGCATTAAGACTGCAGTTGGCTTTTAGTTCCGATGCAATCTCTTTGTATAGACTATTATGGTAAACGATATTTTTGCTGTACATCGGATATGAAAATCATCACAAGTGAAAACTACACACATGGAAAATGAAACCACAGAATCCAAATTAAAAAAAAGCATGATCATATCCATTCCATTTGACTCGACTTACACAATGTCAACATGTACTATACACTCGTGACTTTATTTCTTAATCCGTTGTTCACGGCGTTATAACTTGTAAACCCCTAGAAATAAGCATATGAATGCGTCAATATCATATCTACTTTTTTATAGGGACGGGGAAGGAAAAGGAAGCTGTAATACGAGTGTCCAAGAAACTAAAAACACTCAAAATTCATTTATTAAAAGTAGGCCTAATATAAGCACTTTTGAAGCGTCAAGTCTGTCTGTTTGTAGTGACTCTACCACCGGTTCGAAAGGCAGATTCTACCGAGAAAAAGCCGGCAAGAAACTCAGCACTTGCTCATTTCCAACATCAACAATTTACATTTTACATTTTCACATTCATTTTTCTATCTTGTGAGGAATGAAAGCGGAGCCAGATGCTTCCAAGCAACCTTGTCATTAAGAAATTCATTAATTATAACCTATAATATTTTTTATTTAACCTATAATAGTTCCAGAGACACTCGTATGTCGTATGTGGAGCTTCAAATGGGGACAAACTTAGGTTATATTCCATTTATTAGGAACAGAAAATAAGAACATTTATTACCAATTCCACTTAGAAATAAATTAAAAGAGCCATCAACTAAATATCCACTAAATATTGTCAGTAAAAGTAAGTATATGGACATGATATAAAATGAAGAAAATCTCCAGTACGAGTTAAAAAAAACTTAAGGATAGCATTGTCAGAGGGCAAAAAGGTAGGCCCCTTAAGTATATATAACTCGTATAAGTATTTATAACTCGTACTAGAGATTTTATATCATCTGCATACCCTGTGGATATCCTCTATGCACGCCACTGCGTACATACGTGTAGTTACACTAACTAGAGATGATCTTTGAGTTTTTGACTGGGTACCTAATGTACAGTTGAAAACCTGTTCTGGGAACGCCACGCAATTTTTTTATGGCAATATATTTGACACCGTAAGTAGAAAAAAAAAAAATAGATCTGTTGTTATCCGCTATATGGCGAGGTTTTTCTATTAGCCGCCTTTAAATGGAAAATTTACTTAAATAAAAAATAAAATATAAACGAAAAATAAATTAAAAAGTATATTAAGTTATTGCAGTAGTATACCAAATACAGCATAAAAGACACGTTTAATTAGCTTCAAGTTGCCATTTGTATGGGAACAATTTATTTATTTATTTATGGTTTATGACGCTCATTTGTGTGTTTTTTATCTCACCTCGTCGTGACTCTGGTCGGTTGGAAGGCGGTCATCGTCGTCATCACTGTCGTCGTCTCCCGATGAGTCGCCGCCCGAACCTGCGCCCTCCAATCCTTTAACTGTTAAATAAACATACATGTTTATTGACTAAATATCACTGCAACAGCGAAGCGGTGATTGCGTAGTCAGTAAAGTCAAAGTCAAGTCTTTATTCAAGTAGGCCCATAGGTGGCACTTTTGATGCGTACATAAGAGTTACACGGTAGTGAGATGATGACGATAACCACATTTGTAAAATTAAAACTAAAGCTACGAGGGTTCCAAACGCGTCCTGGTAAAAGAAGAAGCCCACAAGAAACTTAGCCGGGTGTTTTTTTTTTGTTGTCACCATCTCACAATGTCATTTAAAATTATTAGAAAAGCAACCTGGTTAGACCAATAATTCACACTCAAGCTTTCTTATCGATTAGCTAGTTAGTCCTTTAGAACCCCAGAACTCACCTATCTTTTCTAAATGATGAGTGTTTTAGGAGGCAGTAAAAAAACACTTGATTTAACAGTAAAGGAAAAAAAACCTGTATGGCTGAGAGTTCTTCATAATATTCTCAAGGACGGAAACCTACATTCTCAAAGGCGTCACATTATTAAGAACACACATAACCCATTCAGCATATATTGCATGCAGTGTATTGTGTCCAAAAACAGAGAACACGCCCGGCGCGCATATATCAAAGGAAGCTCGCAATCGTTTCCCATTTTCTCAATTTTATGCTTAACGTTTAGAACATTAGAGGTAAAACAATAACTGTCAACTGCTGAAAGGAATGACTAACCGCCTGTTAGCATGTGGAGTGGTTTTTGATGCTTCAATATTAGTCGGGTGCACGGTTTCTAATTCTGTGACACACGTACCTATACTATACTGTACATACATATATGAAATGTATATGGTTACTGGTAGTTTATTGGTAATATGGTTTTGTCTGGTGGGAGGTTTTGGCCTCCAGGGTAGTTTCTGCGTGTTTAAGTATTACTTGAATGGCCCCTCTCCTGTGGTTAGGTAAAAACCATGATAAAGCGGACAGATGATAAATAATGGAGAAAATCTCCAGTACAAGTAATAAAGGGTATGCTTTTCATAACTCGTACAATGCCTACCTTAAGTTTTTTATGACTGATACCGGAGATTATAGTATCCATTATTTATAATCAGTTATATCTGATGGCTTAAACATGCAATCCGAGGCAAGGAGGTAGAAACCCCAACGCCAAATTTTGTTAACATACAATGGGAAAACAATAATTCTCGCACAGTTTTCCCTGCATTTAGGATACTCACTAGGCACGGCAGCTGACGCGGGCTGTATCTGCGCGGGGCGTGCTCGGTCCCGCGTTAGCTCATCGTAGCACTGCAGACACACGCGCAGTGGCTTGTCGCTCTGGCCGCGCAACACGAACCGCTTGGACGAGCAAGGCCCGCACACAACCGAGCCGCATTTACGACAATGATGCTGAAAAGTTTTAATTACCATCATTTTAGGTCGCAAGTGTCTTTTATGAAAGTTCAGTACGTCTCGTATACCTATAGGTCGCAAGTGTCTTTTATGCAAGTTGAGTACGACTTCTATAAAGGTCGCAAGTGGTTTTTATGCAAGTTTAGTACGTCTCGTATACAGGTCACAAGTGTCTTTTATGAAAGTTCAGTACGTCTCGTATACCTACAGGACGCAAATGTCTTTTATGCAAGTTTAGTACGTCACATATGAAGGTCGCAAGTGTCTTTTATGCAAGTTTAGCATGTCTCGTATAAATGACTCAGGTGTATTTTATGCAAGTTTAGTATGCACGAACATGCTTATCTTTGACGTATAAGCATGTCTCATTTATGCAAGTTTGGTACGTCTCGTATACGTCGTTTATGCTAGTTTAGTACGTCTCGTATACAGGTAGTAAGTGTCTTTTATGCAAGTTTAGTACGTCTCGTATACAGGTCGCAAGTGTCTTTTATGAAAGTTCAGTACGTCTCGTATACCTACAGGTCGCAAATGTCTTTTATGCAAGTTTAGTACGTCACATATGAAGGTCGCAAGTGTCTTTTATGCAAGTTTAGTACGTCACATATGAAGGTCGCAAGTGTCTTTTATGCAAGTTTAGCATGTCTCGTATAAAAGTCTCAGGTGTATTTTATCCAAGTTTAGTATGCACGAACATCCGTATCTTTGACGCATAAGCAAGTCTCATTTATGCAAGTTTGGTACGTCTCGTATACGTCGTTTATGCAAGTTTGGTACGTCTCGTATACGTCGTTTATGCTAGTTTAGTACGTCTCGTATACAGGTAGTAAGTGTCTTTTATGCAAGTTTAGTACGTCTCGTATACAGGTCGCAAGTGTCTTTTATGAAAGTTCAGTACGTCTCGTATATAGGGTTCATTCCCGGGAATTCTCGGCTCGAGAATTCCCGGGAAATCGTTGGGCTTTGTTCCCGGGAAATCAAGCTCGAGAAAAGTCGAGAACTCGAGAAATCATGTTTCGTTATAGATATTAACGTTTTCTTTCATGTTGATTTTTTGTTTAGTTTAATAGAAGCTATTTTTGTTTATAAGTTCTAAATAACCAGCCAAAAATGGTGCTGTGATTGTAATTTAATTATAAGTTAAGATATTAACGTTTTATTTCATGTTGATTTTCTGTTTAGTTTAATAGAAGCTAATTTTGTTCATAAGTTCTAAATAACCAGCCAAAAATGGTGCTGTCATTATAATTATAAGTTTAAATAATATTATTTCTGTATTTTTTTTGAAAAGTTAATTAGCTTATTAAGATTAATATTTTTGAATATAATCAATGAAAGTTTTATGATTAATTTGATACTTTTATTTGAGAGAAAAACCACTGAATTGTTGACGTTATTGGAACCAAATAATATGAGAAAACGTACGTGAATGAAAATTTCTCGACAACCCGAGAAGACTCGAGAAATTAGCCTCGAGAATTCTCGAGACCCGAGAAATTGAAAAGCTCGAGAAATCATGAACCCTACTCGTATACCTACAGGTCGCAAATGTCTTTTATGCAAGTTTAGTACGTCACATATGAAGGTCGCAAGTGTCTATTATGCAAGTTTAGTACGTCACATATGAAGGTCGCAAGTGTCTTTTATGCAAGTTTAGCATGTCTCGTATAAAAGTCTCAGGTGTATTTTATCCAAGTTGCACGAACATGCGTATCTTTGACGCATTAGCAAGTCTCATTTATGCAAGTTTGGTACGTCTCGTATACGTCGTTTATGCTAGTTTAGTACGTCTCGTATACTGGTGGCAAGTGTCATTATGCAAGTTTAGCATGTCTCGTATAAAATTCTCAGGTGTATTTTATGCAAGTTTAGTATGCACGAACATGCGTGTCTTTGACGTATAAGCAAGTCTCATTTATGCAAGTTTGGTACGTCTCGTATACGTCGTTTATGCTAGTTTAGTACGTGTCGTATACAGGTGTCAAGTGTCGTTTATGCAAGTTTAGAACTTCACATATGAAGGTCGCAAGTGTCTTTTATGCAAGTTTAGCATGTCTCGTATTAAATTCTCAGGTGTATTTTATGCAAGTTTAGTATGCACGAAAATGCGAGTCTTTGACGTATAAGCAAGTCTCATTTATGCAAGTTTGGTACGTCTCGTATACGTCGTTTATGCTAGTTTAGTACGTCTCGTATACAGGTGGCAAGTGTCTTTTATGCAAGTTTCGTATGCCTCGTATACAGGTCGCAAGTATCTTTTATGCTAGTTTCGTACGTCTCGTATACAGGTCGCAAGTGTATTTTATGCAAGTTTCGTACGTCTCATATACAGGTCGCAAGTGTCTTTTATGCAAGTTTCGTAAGTCTTGTTTACAGTTTTTACGAAAACTGGTAGCTTTGTATACTATCCAGTACCAATCTGTCTGACTTGCGCTTAGCCGAATAATTCGATTAAAAAGATATATCGAGTACGAGTAATTAAAAAAATGGCAAGTATTCTGAGTATCCAGTAATAAACGAGTTTTCGGTCAATCACTACCAATTATCATCAATTACTTTTATATAAAAATTGTTTAATTAAAAAAATAAAGAAACAGAACATCTACGGAAATATGTTATACTCACTCTTCTGTTGAGGACGGTAAACTGTGTCTTTTTGCAGTGCATGCAAATGGCTGCTTCATTGTCGGGCACCCATACCGCGGCATGCTGTGATGGCGGCTGCTTGCCACCTGGATCAATTTATAGGAAGTAATTAAAATAATTATTCAATTCAATTATTTTATTTGCATAAAACATTGTAGGTATACATGTTTAGTCATAATATATGACATGCAAATCTTAATTTAAACAAATTCATTTATATAATAACTGGAAAAACATCAAAATAAACAAAATCAAAATAATCAAAAAATGTCGGCTGAATATGATAAAAATGTCAAAGCAAGATAAAGGGTAAGCGTAGGCCTGGCCAAAGAAGAATTTCCTGGCAGACGAAGTCTTCGCCAATGGTTTGACACGAGTTCAAAGTCACTGTTTAGAGCACCTGTTACTAAATTTTTATAATTTATATTAGTGGATTAACAATTTTCAGGCTGCTATTGCCAGAGAGTCGCAGGTTTAAATCCTGTCGGTTCCAAAAAAAAATTAAATGCATTTTTAATTTATAAAATTGATAATTCCTCCAAGCGTATGTAAAAACACTAATAAAAATTATATATAAAAAAAAACAAAGTGTCATCTCTTGTTTCAAACGTGTCTCATTGTAATATGGACCTTTGAAAAAGTAGATCGAAACTGCAACGTTTCCTACTAGATGACGCTACAGTCGCTATAAGACTGATGTAAAAGCCGTATACTAATTTCGGCATCGACGGTAGGTGAGCCGTAGTTAATTGGGAAAGCGCTTAGGCCCAATTGCCAGAGAGTCGCAGGTTCAAATCCTGTCGGTTCCGAATTTTCTTTATATGCATTTTAAATTAAAATTAAAAAAAAAAAAAAATATAAAACCTGTTAATAAAGTTAGCCCTAATGGTTACCAACCTGATAGGAGACGGCACTAGAACAACAACAAGAATCAAAAGAAACAAAGAAGAAGAATCATCTTTCATAATCACTTCAACACATCAGTCTTTTGTTGGAAAGTTACAATATAAATGCTGATTATAATATAATACAACTTATTATACAATGTGTAAACGAAAACCGAAATATTACTTCACATTGTTTGGAGTACATTATTTACTGTATCTGAGACTCATCTGTGAAACCGAAACGCTAATAGTTCTTGAGTCAAGGTGCTGACATAGTTTTACTAAAAGAAATCAGATGCACTCCTAACATCACAAGCCAAATTAAAATCGAGTGACTCCTTACACTTTTGTAAGTATTATGCGCGTGTCGGTCTTTTATCTTCAATGGGGTTGCAAGAATTTTTTGAATTAGTTTGTATGGAAAACAAATATGCTTCTTTAGAGTTAATATTTCTACAGCCTGATTTCATATGAAATACTAGTTGTACCCTGCCACGCTTCGCTGTGGCACATTGTGATTGATTGGTTGAGAAAAATAGATAAAAACAATCCTTGATGCGTATTATATAATTGGAAATTATATATACTATTAAAGCATTTTGTGGCAAAGCTTGTCCAGGAAAGTCCCTACTACCCCCATGCCTATTTAAGCTGCTAAGCTGGGTTCCAGTCCGAAGGGTGTCATTTCATAGGATGTGTTCCTTGCATGGCATTCAAAGTGTTCCTCTGTTTATGTAACAATTTATGGTTTTTCACTAACCATTAGGTTACTACAGCTTGGTCCATCATTTATTACTATAAAATAACCTTTAGGAAGCTATCAACAGTTATTATTATATAAATAATTTTAACGCCCCCACAAACTCCTCTAGGGTAAAATTTTTCGAAATCTGATAGTAAGTGACCTTAATTTAACACACATGAAACTTATTAAATTTTAAGAATTTTAGTATAAAATTTTCATTTTTTTTCATTAGCACCCCCGTAACCGATTTTGTGATTTAAACTTCATTCAATACATTATTGTTTGCTCGTAACATAACCCAAAACATTCCGTCCAAATTTCATGTCTAAAAGAGTTAAAATTCAAAATTTAGTTTTTTACGATTTTTTCTAATCACTAACGCCCCCGCTACACACTTCGGAGATTTAACACTTATAAAAAAGTTAGCATCCAGATCCATCCAGATAGATCCATTAAGTCAATGTATCCTCTGCATGGATGCAAAATTTCAATTCAAGCGGATGTATAGTTTAATAGTTTTAATGGAACAACCGTAAAAAACTCTATAGACTTATATATTAGTATAGATATAGATACTTATACACCCTTCAACAGTATAAAGTATTTCGGTTACACGTTGTACATTATATGACACTTACTTTTTCTTAGCAAATCTTCTATGCATTTCTCTATATGTGCCATCCATTCCTCCTTCTCTGTAGCTGTTGCTGCGTACACAGCAAATGATTTAGATGCAGTGCGGATCAACCACCCATTACGATATTCTAAAATGCGTAAAAAATAGTTCAATTAATAATATTCACTGCAAATGACATGTAAATTATATAAACTTAAATTATGATGCAAATAAATTAGTTAATATGCAATTCAAATATTATAAATTAAAGTAATATTTAACTCAAGAAAATCTAACAATCAAATTAAATGGAATCAGTCGCGAGATTTTACACAATTAAAAATAAAAAGGATGGCTCCATCTATCTTAAAATAATATAGTTAATACAAATGATGTATTGGTTTCATAATTCTATTACGATTAGATAATAGATAGCAGAAGTTATATGAGGTATTTTTATAGGATTATAATGTTGTTGTAATGAATCATTGCAGTGATGAGTCATAAATTATTATAATTTATTCTGAAATTATGGTGCTGATAAAATGTCATATTGCTAGATGACTCAGCTTTGCACTTAATAATGCTAAAATTAAATTTGCATATATATATCATGCATTCCTTTATGATTTCAAACAAAGTTATAACTTTCTTAGTTTCCTTTCAGTCAAGGGATTTGATATCAATTAAGAGCCAAAATCATCAAAAATGAAACACATTGACATGGTTCTTTTTTTGTATGCAAATAGTTCATGCAATATATAAAATGGGACCAGGAGTCTTCAAGAGAATTTAAAGAAGTTAAAATAAAGATGGTGCATCATCATCATCATCACATCAACCTCCGCACGCCCTCTAACTTTTTTAAGTTATGTGCTTTTTTCCACTCAACCGTGACGCCCCCCCAAAATTGAAGTTGAGCTCCTACCCGATGAGCTATCATCGCTTTCATGATCTTTGCTACATAAAATTAGTAATTCATTCAAGTTAATTAACTGATGAAATCTTTGATATGTTTCTCAATAACTTCTCGAGAACTTTTAGAGAGAGTTACATGTGAATGATAAAAAAACTTGAGTGTGAATTGGTCTAGCTTCATAGCTAAATTAATTTGACTATGAGATGGTTATAACAACAACAGCCCCGCTAAGCTTGTTGTGGGCTTTTCTTTGGAATCCTCCTAGCTTTAGTTTTAAGTTAACAAATGGAGTTATCCCCATCCCCTCACAAGACTGGTAAAATATATCTAGAAATTCTTCATAGGTGCCCTTAATTTTTTTTTTTTGTCATTTTGTGCATTCTTGACAAGTGCATAATATGCTGGTACCTAAAAACAATTTAGATAACTTTTTCCACTTATTTTTATTTATTTACATACTTCTTCTTTAAAATTGTAACAAATTCATTACAACTTGTTAGAAACAAAGAGTTTTCTACAGTGGATTTTCTGAATTTTTTTTAGAGCAATGATCTCATTGTCTAGAAGTAGACCTACATAATATAACAATCATTTTCTTGTCCCATTTGACAGTAGACATAATTGATGTGTTGCATACTCTATTCCAGGCTTCAACTAGATGTTCCTTGAAATGAACATTAAGCAGTTGGCCACACTTATTACATCAATTAATCTCGCAAGTTCGACAAAAACAGCATTCAGGTTCAAGATCTTAATACCTCAAAATAAGAGGACCAACTCAAATTAACTCAAGAATAAAAAAAATTAAATACATACGTCCTTCATCCTTTAATGATTCCAATTTGACTTCTTCAAGTGGAATGACATGTTGTTTGTTATACTTCTTCTTGTTAATAACAATGTTGCCATAGACAAGGATGTCATTGAAGAGAAAGAATTGACGAGCTTTGGGCTTCTTCCGGCACATTTTTGTAAGGACACCTTCCCCAACCAGAACCCTGCCTTGTTCTGCCAGGGGCTAAAACACAAAGGTGATTGTTTATAGATAACATTTATGTAAATTTTTAAGTTTTAGACAATATATCACAAATTCTCAGTAAAATATATTTATTTTACTTTAAATGTGCTTACATATCTTCTTTTGAATCATTATATATAAAGTGCAGTTCACTTAGAAGTAGCCAAGAGCAATTTGGGAACACATTATTTCATACAATTCAAAGTCAATTCCCATATTTTACCACATAGTCTATTGTAATATCCATTGCATATTAAACAATAATAAGCTGATTTGCAATGACACCAGTGTCATTGGAATCAGAGTTATTCAACAAAAAAGTTTATAAAAGATATGTTAATTTGGAATAGTCAACAACAAATAAAGCTGTGATACTACAATATTATCGCCAGATCAAATATTTTTAAGTATTAACTTTGACCAAATATTATTAAGTATTAACCTCTGATTTTAAGTCTTTAATCTTGTGCCTGGTAGTGAAAAATAACTTTTAAAATATTGCTTCAGCCTTATTTAAGTGCCACTACAGAGCATTGGCCCCCTTGTTTATAAGTAGTTGCAAGTTCATTGCAGTTCTAACCAATTCATTGTTGACATACCTACCATACTTATCAATCAACTGTTACTTTTGTAAACTTTATTAAACATATTACGCTGATAAAAATGTGATATCATTGGCCAAACCCACCAATCGTGCCTACTGAGAATTTATCTCTGTTTGTCGCATGATAAAAGTATACTAAAGTTCGAAAGTTCCACGATACTTCTTAACAATTTAATTCATAAAAATCACACACACCTGACCTGAACTGCCGAAGCAGTTTTCCACCATAGCAATCCTACGTGCATTTGCTTCACTATTCACTGCAAAAAAGGATAACAATCAGGTAAACTGCGGCACAGCATCAAAGTTTGACGTCAAAGGAAAGTGAGCGAGCAAACAATGACACCGATTATCAGGTTAATTATTCACAACTTTACACCATACGTGCCATAATCTAGCGACCAAACGGTCCGGATCAAGTGGCACGATCAGTACAAATATCCTACCTAAACGGTCCACCATTATCACAAATTTTATTCAGATTCCGTTCAGTTTACACAGCTCAGACACGAACGATTAGAAAAATCAAAATGTGTCATTCATAAATTTGGTAATGTTGCCATTTTATTGCATCAACCCGTCATTGCATCCAGTGGTCTATCATTGGTAAACTGACAGTTGTCAATGGAAAAAAGCATTCATGAATTTGTTTTATTTATGATTAATTAGTGCATGTTAACTATATTAATCTAAGAATGTGAACTGAAGCAACAAACTTACCTTTAAATGTTGTGTTAATTTTGTCAAGTACAGTAAAAATATACAAAACATTGAAGTTGAACAGAACTTTATGGAAATGCAGTTAAGTGTACAAGTCTATCTTTTTATTCTATACCATAGACACAGATGATCATGTGAGTCTCCATATTTTTATGGGTTTTGACATTTACCCACAGGCAGTGGTCGATATTTATTAATTTCCCTTTTTATAAATTGTGGAAAAACCGTCGAAATGTCTTGCAAATTCTGTGGCCCTAAGCTTTCGCTAGTCGGAGTCGTCCTTAGTGTGTGGGGAATTATACAACTGGTAAGTTTTTGATGGTCATATGATTTCACGAATACGTTGTGAATATCGAATAAAATATAATAGTACTCTTATCATTTCAGACTTTAATGGGCGTCTTTTACGCTATTAAATCAGTAGCTCTCCTTGAAGACCTCCCACTTGGTGGCTCTCATAAGGACATCAGTGAATTTATAGGAGAAGTTGAAACTGGATACACACAGGCAAGTATATTAGACTCTTGAGCTTTATGGACAGTCAAATGTCCTATTATTAGTCTACTTACTTGTAGTCCCGTCCTCTCCATATTTATGTACCATTGTTGGGGATAGGCAAGAGACTAGAGATGTCAAATCTCTAGTCTCTTGCCTATCCCCAATTATTGGTTGGTTTAAAAAAAAAACTGATCATCACTCATCAATATTATTATTTATTTTCATTGGAAATCCATTCAATTCAAAATGGGGTAGTCTTCTCTTCTCTCTAAATCCTTTATCACTATGCTTATACAAAAAAACAAGGTGATCCATTGCTCCTTTGATGTGTAAAAAAAAAAGGCTACCCAACATATATTCTTAATGAATATTATATACAATAATTTTTATTTGTAATTTCAGTGTAAATGATAATTTTATGAGGCACATATCCTTAATTTCTGACTGAACAGGCTTGCAGCCTATATCTCTTCTGATTATTATGGGCCATGCGCCTTGACCCTTTCAGCCATTCAAAGCATGATATTGATTCTTGTAGGTTCTGCAATTTACGAGATGTACCTATTTCAAGATATTAATATTTTTTAATTGTGATTTCATTTCTAGTCTATAAAAACAATACTCATAGCTGTTGCTGAGTAAATTCTATTTGATCAATCATGACCTTCCAATGATTGATGCTAATGATGTTGTTAATTTTCTACCAATACTGTGTTGGTTAATTTTCATTAGCATTATTAGTAGAAATAAAAATCTGGTCTATTTTACAATAGCTTATAGTAGCAACTAAACCATTGCTGTTGTCCCTGTGGGAAAATTTTCATCTTCTAGGACAATATGTTACCTGTTTCAATTGCCATTAAGGTACCAAACATTGAAAAATAAAGCGTGTAAAAAAACTTGCTCATTTATTTATACTCTATGCAATATTAAAAATATGAAAGTTTGTATGGATGGATGTTTGTTACTTAAATAAGCAGAACCAATCTGAATGTAATTTTGCAGAGATAGTTTTCTGAAATAGTACAAAGGCTACTTTTTATTCCAGAAAATTGTACGGTTCCAGCAGGATAGTTTTGTTTTTGTTTTTTTGTTGCAAAGTGGGAGCTTTGGGGTCAGGATTATGTAGAATTTTGGAATTGAAACAATGTCTGCTTTTAAAAGTTTTGAAAGAAAAATTTGGCACAGATAATATTAACAATCAATTTTTCCATTACAGAATTCGCACAACTGCTGGATTGCTGCCTTACTGTATGTGATCACATTGGTTATCAGTGGCCACCAGTTTTGGTTGAATAATCGCTCTTCAGTTAGCATGTAAAAACAAAGGTACATGCTGCTGTTTACCTCCATTCCATTATTTAGCTTGACCACAAAAGTAAAGTATCACTCTTTAAAACTGATAAAAACCATTGGAATGTCAAGGTTTGTCAGCTTTAGCTGACACTTCCTTAAGGTCTTTTACCATGACCAGATTGAATATACTACCATGTGTGTGTAGTTTGTTTTTTCTTAAATATTTACGAACAATAAAACTCATTGATTTGTTTGTCGTAATAATATAACTGCTAAAAAAACCTCTATTTGTTGGTAAAATTGTCTAGTTTAGTCAGTCTCTATTACTATCTTTGAAGATACATTACTTTTCCGGACAAGAATTATTAAATATAGTGTGTGTACTAGAAATATTACAGCACCATATTGTTATAAGCTGTTTGAAATACTGTATTTAAATAATCTAGACTTTTAAACCCCCCCTTACCTGTATTATGCTATGTAATATCTTACTTACTTTTCAAGGATAAGTACATTGAACATTCATTGACAAATGTAAAATTCAATTATCAATTTTTTGTTTGGCTTACAGTGTGCCGTCTATTATTATTATAATAATATTATACTCTTATTACTTACACTTATACTTTTAGTGTAATCTTGTCAAGCACATAAAAAATATCACTAAAATATGTGAAAGTATTATTGTTATTAATGTTGGCTATCAATTGTACATAAAATAAATAACTTATTGTAATAGTAGGTACAATGTAAAATGGTTCTATAGTTTTCTTGAATTAAATATTAATGTTATACTTTTTTATTTTATTTATGCCCGTGTATAAAATGTGTGACCATTCAGGTTACTGGAAATCCTACCAAGTTTTGAGCATCAAAAGTCTCAAATTGATCAGCCTGGAAAATGTTTTCATAATATAAAACTAGGAGCAAAGTAGTGGGTTTAAAGTTTAATAAGATCCTTCATTCATTAATACTCTTTTAATAACGATTTATGTTTGCTTGTAAAGCCAAAGAGGATATAAACACTTGGCCTTCACAATTTAAGGTCAGGCACTCACGTGATTAGAGCTAACAGCACATTGAAAGAAAATTATAATGTATATGTCAGAAATTATTATTGTATGACGTTATATTGGTTTTATCAGCGGGTTTTATGTTTTAATTTTTAAGATCCACTTTCAGGCGCTTCTCAAAGGTTTCATATATCGGATTAACAACTGAAAAACCTACGATATGGGTCTACTATTCGGTTGCGGTTTATGCTGCATGCTGTTAAGCATATGGGCAATTCTACAGCTGGTATTACTTAAGTATTTATTTCACCTAGTAGTGTAACTCTTTTGAGACCTTGCGATAAAGGAAAACTAGTCTCAGTTTTTGAGTATACATCATTTTCATTATCAGACAAATATCGGGCGTGGAACTAGGAAATTATACTCCAATGCGTGGGCCGGGCATGAATAATTATATGTTTGGTAAAATTGCTGGCACAGAAGATATCTTAATCTGTGATAGCTGGGACCAAAAATCCTTTCCAAAGTTGGAGGCTTAGTAGGTACAGCATATTTTGAAATCTGGGCTTAGGGTTGTTAACTATTTCTCGACAAAAACCTTAGTACGAGATCTAGGAATTAAATCAAAGACCGATCCGATGAATCAAAGATGATGTGCTCGAATAGCGAGGAGATTGAACCTTTCGTGTCGATGTATTCGACTTTTAAACATGTTTATACAATTACCGTGGGGAAATACCTCGTCGTCAAAAAAGGGGGAAGGAAGATAACATATCTATAACTTTATTTAATGTACGGTACCTAACCGGATAATACGTAATATGTTGCGTTCATTTGAGGAAACATTTCCAAAAAACTCACTAAATATAACGCTCCTGGTCAGTGGTACGCTCGTGGTCAGCCATGCTGAGCATCAAATCAGAAATTATGAGGTAAAACAAGTTTGACCAATAAGGTAAAAATGGACAGGTTGGAACATCTGTGTTCAGTGTCCAGCACTTGTTCAACATCAATACGATGTTGAACAGGTGCTGGAAGTACGATCTTCACCGAGAAGTGCAACGCTGGTAGACTATCCACTAGATGGGAAACGACATAGAGCGATTCGCAGGCTGGCATTGTACGCACACGAAACCGGAAAAAAAAGCGTAGCTCCACACCAAACTGTTGATCTGTTTGGTGTGGAGTATACGGATTGAAGTAATTATAAATTACACCATACAGATTCTCCTGCTGTTCGCGGAGTATAGAAAACTAAGCTTAATTTTCATAATGAATTTTGGTTTGGTAACGTTTTACCGTTTTATCTATTTAAAATGATTGCAGAGTGTGATGGGAATTTTCTTTAAAATGGAAGTCCTTGCTTTTATAGAAGAGGCCGAACCAGACCATCACGAGTATGAAGATTATGATGACTTCATGAAACAAACTAAGGAAAATTACCATAAAGTTTGTAAATCATAAATCATATTAGTATCTACACCTATGTACCTACTACTAACTATTATCTACCGTGGAGAATCAAAGCTCTAACCTAGACTTAGAGCTTTAACCCTCCACGCTCTTTCAGCGTGAATTGAAGGGCTTTAGGTTACGATTTATTACAATTATTTTGTTTGTGCTTAGGTATTACCATTACTTTTCCCCTTAAACTAAGCGGAAAGCTTCTGCTAGGAGTAATTCATATGGTAATTTTGTTATATTCGCCTTTAACCTTGGGAAAAGTAATATTTTGAAAAACTCAAAGGTGTTCCGATGCATAATCGAAATCGATGCATAATTTTGTATGGTGATTTTCTTTTTGGATCAGGTACTTTCAATAGGTGGCATTCGGAGTACTTTTTTTTGTGGAAATAATGACGGTCTCGGAAGATGGCCCACTTTCGGAAGGTGCACCTGAGGGGTTGCTACGGCGTCACCGGGGAAGTGGGGCAAGCGCGAAAGCTCGCCATGAGAAGAACCCCAGGGCTCGACGACATCGGGGGAGAGTGGGAGACGTCGAACCGAGGGTTCCTCCTGCGAGGGCTCGGACCTCGGCTCGGTTCGACGTTAACCTGACTGTTGGTGGACTTTTGGACTAATCATTGTTTAGTCCGAACGCCCCCGTGACCGTAGTAAGGATCCACGTCCGGATGACGTCAGGAATCGAGGGTCCATCAACTTGAGGCGTAGGTGTTACGCCTCATGTGCCTGTAAACTCCAGCAACCAAGCCCTTCAGACCGGAACACAGCATTGCAACAATGATGTTTAGCGGCAGATATAAGCATGGCAATCGTTCTTCCCCGGACGAGTTCTTACAAAAATCTCTGCTACTACAAGAGTGGTAATGATCTACCGTCATTATGTACCTATGCTCCTTAGGTACCTGAAATATATGTCGGTGTAATAATCGCATGCCAATGAATAAATGTAGGAGATACTAGGATGACCGGCAGGGTTATTACGTATCTCGCGACAGGTTTGCGACAGACGTAAATCTTGCAATCACTGCTGTCAAGCGTCACTTTTCCATACAATTAATAAACAAAAGTGACGTTTGACAGCAGTGATTGCAAGATTTACGCCTGTCGCGAGATACGTAATCACCCTGCGGGTCATCTTGCTTGTTTAATACATGTTATTTTACAGATAGCCATTAACTGCTGGATTGCAGCTGTTATATACGCGATAACGCTGGGTTTATCGTATTTGTGCATCAAACGTGCAAGGGAGAAGGACGTGGCTGCGGCAGAGAAATTGACAGACGATGAAGCATTTTGTAGAGGGAAGCCTAAGAAGTCTTAGATCCTTTTTATAATAATTAGATACCTATACGTGGCAGCAAACGTGACGAAACTTAACTTATGAATTTCTTAATAGCTGGAGCTCGATTGTCTAAGAATGAAACGCGACAGAGCCTGTCATAATATTGTACGTAGGTGCCTATAAGTACAACTAAGAAAAGCCCTTCGGTATCAAGAGTACTATAATCAAAATCGATTTACCTACATTAAATAGAGCAGCATCGCCGAAACTGGGCCCTAAGGTCCTCTATGTCCGCTGTTGCCATACAATTGTGTCTCAGTGGTACATCTTAGTAGGTAACTTGTGGTATATTTAGGCGCGGCGTCGTGGCACGAATGATAAAGCGCAGAGCGGCATAGTGCTAAGCGACGTAGTGACAAGCGGCGTAGTGGGAAAATTCTTAATTTGTTAACAATAAGCAGTGTATGCTTTTTTCTTAATTAATTAATAATTAGTATTTCAGTAACTGCTCGAAAAGTACCAAAACAAAACTTGAATAGTTGCACAGGTTTGCCTATTGTGGGCCACATCCAGTGATAAACTGTTTTCATTTATCGTTTTTTAATTTAAAGTACTTTTTGACATTGATTTAACAATGATATTAAAACTAAATGAATAAACGTAATAAGCCTAGATTTTCTTTACACCTTAATAAGTTTCTCTAACAATTTCTTGTCTCCTTGCCTTTGTATTGTCAGTAGTTTTTATTATTAAAAAGTTTTGTTTTCGAAGCCATTTACTCATTGACAGCCTTGTGTCCCAGATGTGGGGCAGGGCAGGAGAATAGACAGGAATAATTACTTTTTGTTTTCTCCATAAGCTGGTCTAACTGCAATCATATCTGGTAGTACCTAAGTGATGATGCAGTCTAAGATGGCAGCGACTAACCTGTTAGGGGTATGATTAATACCTAATCGGTTTCTATGTGACATCGTACCGAAATGCTGGATCGTTTGGCTACACGTATTGATTGTTAGGATGGTAGGTAACTAGCCATGACAAAAGACTTCAATGATGATGTGATTTCTGAATTATTTCAATAAAAACTATGGCAGTGGTTTACTGAGAAACTATTAGCAATGCGGTTTCACAGATAAGTCTCAGAGACATTAAATAATGTAGCTCTAAAGCCTGTGAAGTATTATTTCGGTTTTCTTTTACATATTGTATTTTAACTGTAACTACCCTAACATATCGCTATCACGCGTGAGTGTGTGCGTGAATAAGCCTCGTGTAGATGTGTGCAAAAACTCCGTAGGTACTGCACTTCAGAGGGACAACCAACATTGATATAAATGTAGTTGTTGACAACCAACGACTTCAATTTTATTATATCGTTGGGGTTGCAACCTTTTTTAATAAAACATTACGAGCGTTTACGATACGTAAGTACTAGATGGCGATGTGTGTATTGTCGTAGTACTGTCCCAACGTCGGGTCAGAACGCAAAACAACCATGCTCCAGCGCGGGTATGCCCCTCGTAGCTAGGTATAAGCATTGTTGTTGCTATCCGATACGCTCATGCAGGTACAAACAAACTAGAACTACTGAGTTTCCACTTCACTTTAGTATCCATTGTGAATGCTCGAGATATGAGTTAGAAAAACTTCTAAGTTCTTAACAACGTTCATTAGGTATTTCAATAATAAATTCCCGAAATAAAGATACTAAGATTTTTTTTTATAAATTTTTAATAGTGTTTTTTATTTTATTTTTAAGCATTGTTAAGAATTAAAAAAAAAAAAAAAGAAAATAAATGATAGAATGAAAAAAAAATTGTTGTACCTAGATCTCAAAGAATAAAAATCTACATTGGGTCAAATATTTATTGCACGGTACAAGATTTTAACGATTTTTTTGTGTATTCAGTTTTGCTATTATTATGTAAAATATTTAAGTCTTTTATTTAACTTCCTCCAATTTCCTGTCAAATGTTACAGTTCCAATGTTTACGCTTTTTATTTCCTCTTTGCTAGCTTGAGCTTTATCCTGAAACAAATAGCGAACAGATTGTATTATACAATTTATTAATATGAGAGATGTTTTCTATTTTAGGTTGCATCTTCATAACCACATAAAATATCTTATTATTTCGCAGAAGATATTATTAATAATTTTGCATGATTTCTTAAATATGTATTATATAATATTTGATTCATAGTGGCGAACCACGTGAGGTTAATTTTAATGACTCTTGCGCCATTAAATCCTTATTGACCGTTTTTGACATACTACTAGACATATTTATAAGTCAATATGGCGGCCAATAGTCACCATCATAGTCACCATCAAATCTAGGTCTCTATTACCGATACCTGCCATGTGCAATAAAAGATTTTAAATCATATGTAGGTACATAAAATGAGCCTAAAGACTGTTCTGTCATTTAAGGATATTAGAAACAAACACAGTGTGTTCTTAAAATGTTACTTAAAATGATAAAATGTGCAATGTGCATACAAAGTACAAACCCATAAATTGACTTTCTAAAATGCTTGGTTTTGTTGTAAATATGAAATTTACAATCTGACGAAAAATGAACATTAAAATTGGGGATCATGTACCAAACGAAAAACACCTCTTTTTCTCAATAGATATAGATAGCAAAGTTATTGAGCAAACAAATGGTACGCAGTGACACTGTCCATAATAAGAATGAGTAAAATGTAATATTTATCGATACATTTTCTACTCAGGGCAGTTAAAAATATCACAAAGGTTTGAAAAAACAACTATTTACTTGAAAATGTGTTTATGGAACCAATATTATAATGAAATAAGATAAAAGGATTTCTCATAACAGATTTTAGCACCAGTGTAGCTCATGCTTATCAGGAATTGAGAATCTATTAATCACTAAGCTTAGCACGTTGGCTTGAATATAAGTACTGTAGAAACTAATGGTTCGATTTTTTTTTTAATCTGTAGGCGATTTCGCATACCGCATATTTCGATTAATAATTATATGAGAATATTCATAAGCATTAGGTATATTAGTCATTAATAAGTAATCCGATAGTGACTTCTCAAATTAATATACTTACAAGGTATAAAATATTCATGTTTGATAGTTGTAGATTTATGACAAAATAAAATAATGCGGACTTTATATTTTGTTTATATATCTGATGTTAAGTTTTAACAGCTAAAATACAACAGAAAAATAAATTGGCATTAGATTACATTTAGGATGATAACAATACCTAAGTCACTACAACATAACGTGAACTTAACAGATTCACTAAGAGCCTCACCTACAACTGATCCTGAAGCATAGGTAAAGTATTTTTTAACATGCACGTATTTGAAATGGATGATCCGAAAATTTTGATGTACCTACCTAGTAGCATTAAAAAGAACTACTAAGTGATCTGCGCGAAATGGCTGTAAGCGTATTGCGAAAAGCAAAAGCAGTTAAATTAATTAAATGATTGGTTGCACTGGATTAACTGGATTCCTATAAAAAAAACTGTAAATAATGCTTTTGCTTTTTCGTGAGTGTAAAATAGTGCCGGCATTCGGTTATCAACATTTATCGTTAAATCGGACCGTGAAAAAATTATTTATCTTTCTAAAAAATTATCTTTAGTTTTAAATTACTATTTAGGATCACAAAACGTTCCAAAGGTTTAGTTTTAGTTTTGATTTTGGCTTAAGTTTTGTCTGGTACTTAGTAAGATCCCATTAAACCTGCTTAGTAGGCTAACGTAGCTGTAAGCGTAGCTTCTAAGCGATTCAGAGCTGCAGTAAGATGGCATGAATTGAAATCAATAAGACATGTGGGTGTATGAAATGGTCATAACACTTTTTAGATTGGCGCGTTTCCAACTTTAAACTACACCGTACCATCAGGAGAAATCGCAATGAAAAGCGCTAACGTTTTTTTTGAGAAGAGATAACTATCTCGTGGTGCGCATACTAGCACTACAGGGATCGCTACAACTACCTTAATGTCTTCCGCTACCAAGGCTACGTTTTTCAACCATCCACCAATACCCTACTTATCTTCGCAACTCTAATTATTTTATGGATATTAACATCTGTTTAGCTCATTTAGAAATACCTACTTCAAACATAGCTCTTCAATGCCTATTGAGAGACACTTGTTTCTTCTTATCTTATCGCTAAGACAGCTAGAGGACGTATATACATGCCTTCAGGCACAGTTCGAATATTAATCTATAAAAAGCACACTACGTTAAACACCAGAAATGCCACAAGACTTACCGGATTGGCATCCAAGTTTTCGTCTTTCGTTGGTGGGCTGGGGTTAAGCCAAGAGTCAGCCAGTATCTGCGGTATTCTGGCACGCATTTTTAGAGGGGCCAAGATTTTAATGATTAGCTTCCGACAGTCAGCTGACACTTTGGGTTCGCGGGGAAAGGACACTTTGTTCTGGACTTGCTGAAATTTTAATAATATGAACTAAACATTAAATTTAAATGTGCTAGGTACTACAAATTGGCCTAAGAATCTGTCCTGCAGTGATGTAGAAAATTAAACGATGATTTTACAAACAACATTTATTTTGAAATAGGTAAATTAAATTAGATATTTACTCACACACGCAATCACACACACACTCACGCTTACACACAAAATACTCTACACACGCACTTCAAATTAAGATTAGCATGTTGCATGTATCCCTTTTAATCATTGTTTTTTTTTGTCTTATTTTATTTTAATTAATATTTTTGAATGTATTTATATTTCTTGACAAATATCCAGTGAACTGTGGTAAATTTTAAGTTTTGGAGGTGGGCGTGATCACTGTTACGCAGTTTTATATTTTTACAGTGATCATGGTTTCATTCGTTAGGTAGCGGTTAAGTTATGTTATTGTTCACAAATAAATAAATAAAATAAATAAACCGATTTTAAAAAAGCCAAAACTATTAATATACACATAACACACACACACACACACACGATGTAATGATAGCGGTGCCACTCTAAGATGGTAACAAGCTAATGTGTTAGGGGTATGGCAGCTAAATTAAACCCATACCCGTAATCAGGTTCACGCGACATCGTGCTGGAACGCTATATCGCTTAACTAGCTACCGGGACCTCCAACTTAAAACCACAGTCTCACTAGGCTCTCCAGTCGTCAAATCAAAAGTTTAATTTTTTCCAAACTTAAGTTTTGGATAACAATGGCGAGGTCGATCAAGGTCGAGTCATAATCCCATTTTTCTGTAATATCTGATGACCTTACGTTTTATCACACTAGTAGATTTTTATTTGCATAAAATATCTGATTACATAATATGTACTTATATAATGTTAATAATATTTTAATTTATTGGATTTAACAGCCGTGGCTTCGATTCCCTCAACTGGAAAATGTTGGTGTGATGAACCTAAATGTTTTTCAGTGTCTGGGTGTTTATATGGATATGATAAGTATTTATGTACATTATTCATAAAAATGTTCATCAGTCATCTTAGTATCCATAACACAAGCTACGCCAGATGGCCATGTATTGTCCTAGTGTATTTTTTTTTCTATACCTTCAACAATTGGGTGTAATTTGTATCATCAAACGGCAGTCGCCCATAAACGATTGCGTAAAGTACTACGCCCATGCTCCAAATATCGGAATCCTGTGGTCTATAGGGAACTCCTTTCAATATTTCTGGAGACGCGTAGGCATAGCTTCCGCAAAAGGTTTCGCTTAGTGAGAAAACTCCATTCTTTGGCTTCATATGACCTCTTGCAAATCCAAAGTCAGATAGCTTTATGTTCAGACCATGATCCATCAGTAAGTTTTCGCACTTTATATCTCTGAATGAACAATGTTAAGATTTCACAGCAATATTAAGTTTAGTGAGATAGCTGGAGATTTTCTTTAATGGTTTAGATACTAATTACGTGACTGTTAGGCTAATTTTCCTTCCTCCAGAAATGAAGAATGGGTACGAACTTGAACTAAACTACTTATAGGACGTAGCGACAAGTCTGATTTTGGTAGTAGTAGAGCTTTATGTAACAAAGCTCGACCGAGGAAGTACAACTGCCATACTTGTTTCGGGCGCCAAGCAGCATGGCTGTTTTCCGTTCTGAAGGTCACATGAGGCTTAAAACCTATACGCCTCACGTTGATGGACACAGGGCGGCACTCTTTGGGATGTGTTCATTGCATGCCCTGCGAAGTTTTGGTCTGTTTTTAGGTGGTTACACTAACTATCGGGTGGGCCATCTTCTTGGTTCGTCAATTATTTCTATAAATTAATGAGCCAAAATAATGTAAGTTTTGAAATTCCTATTTCTGTTCTCAACGAGAATTCCAGGAGCAAAACCCATTTAGAAAGAAACAATTTCCTGCAATCTCGAGATGTTAAATAGAGTGATAATCGCTAACCGATGGACAACCCCTCTTTCATGGCAATAGTCTACCGCCTCGACAAGCTGCTTGAACCAACGACGACCACGCGATTCATCTATGTACTGGTCTTTGCGAATAATATCGAGCAGGCTGCCGTTCTCGGCATATTCCATAACAATGTATACTCTGTAATGTTCAAAAATCATGTTTTATTATGGTCCATTACTGACTTTATGCCTTTTTCCAGCAAAATAATTATAGCTCTAGATCATAGTTTAAAGGATATCGAAACTTCCGCAAACAGATAATATATCTCCGATTAAGAAGTTCTTGTTGTTTTCTTACTTATTTTATTAATGACTAGCTGTTGAGTATTTAGTATAAAGATAATAAGAAAAATGTAGTGAGCTTTTAGAGATAAATTAAGGGTACTGTTAGAAGTGGTCCAACCATCCAAAAGTTAGTGTTAAGCTCAGTTCGTATGGTTCACAAACCGTAGGTAATCAAATAGTAGGTACTTATTTATATTTAAATCCACTTTCACGTTCAGTGTTCTAAACCAAGGTCTCATGAGCCGAATACTCAATCGGTCTGTGGTCGGTCTGGATATACACTTCTAGACATGGACTACTTGCGACGTTGGATACTATTTGTCTACCCAGTACTTAGTAGTCTATAAACGCTGCGTTTTGCAGTGAGGGGTCGCCACTTTAGCACCTTGCCATCCCGAGGCATGTAAACATCAAAAGATAACTAAAATAATGTTCACTGAACATTTATTATTGTGAGAAATACATTTTAACCCAAATACCCAGTTAATAAAGACATGAATGAACAATAATAACAAAAAATATTTATAAAATTAAATATTAGTTTGGTATAAAAACCTGATCCTATATCGAGTGTAAGTGGCGCGGTGCGGCGGCGGTATCAATAAAAGAAATAGAGCTAATTTGGAAAAGTGCTTCCAAATATCACAGAGCAAAAATTATCGCTTTTGTAGAAAACTTCAATTATTTCGAGTATTGCTTACATTTACTGCAGATCGGATAGATTTAAGAAGCTATTGATGTTTAACGATAAAAAAACCGTGTAGATTGTTACTTTTTAAAATATTGTTTTACCTATGAGTGGTTTCGATAGCCTGCAGGAAGCGTATTAAGTTTTCATGCTTCAGTCCTTTGACAACTTCTATCTCTCTCGGTAGAAACTTCTTCAGGTAGTCACCGGGTGCTTGAAACTTACTTATTATTTTTATTGCCACTTGACAGCTATGGCGATCGCTCGTCGCTACCTAGCGTAGTACTTTGATATTTAATTACCGAGAATAGTTTTATTTCATTTTTATCACTTAGATGCCTTATACCTACTTACTGAATAAGATACAGGGGGATAACTACCATCGCTTGGAGCAGTTTTATTTTAATACTGTTGATGTTCTTGTTTTAGAATGACAATCCTTATTTTAGGAACTTCGAGGATTATCATATAATATTGGATAGAAGCAGGCATGCTTTGCGGAGTTCCATGATATACAAATGAACATTAAGCGTAATTTGCCTTAATTCGCGAAAACCAAGGGAATGTACCAACAGTAAAATTTTATCTTTATACTCGACTGTCGACACCAAACAGAGATTCAATATGATCTTTTTAATATGGAAGCATCAAAAACCACTCCACTTTAGTGGCGGGTCTCTAACAGGCGGTTAGTCACTTCACTCCATTTAGCAGTTAACATTAATTATTTTACCTGTGATGTTCTAAAGGTTTAATATAAAATGGGGAAAATGGGAAAGTTTGTGAGCTAGCAACATTACGCGGGTGTGATGTAAGAAATGCGCGGGGCTTTTTCACTGTTTTTTGTGTGCCACAATGCACTGCATGCAATAATGGCTGCACGAGGATTTTATATGGTCGTATATACGGTCTTAATTCTGTGGCCGCACGTTTCGCATACCTAGAACTCCCAAATCCTGAGGATGCTCCGGTGTCAGAGCATAACGTGATTAGAAAGTACGTTACGGAAGATCTGATCGGTGTGGATTATAAAGATTAAAGAGATATAACAATTTCCTGTTTTTCGCTGAGCTAAGCATATTAAGTTAAGTTTTCTTTGTTTATCATAATATAAAACATACATAGATAGAAACGGGATACATAGATAGATATTAAGCCCTTGGGCCTAAGGCCCAGGCACCTATTTGATAGATAGGAATGCGTAATAACGCGATCCATAACGCAATAACGTCCGATAGTCATAGGTTTTCCTATAATTCAAAAATTATTAGTTGACGGGAATTGTTAAATCATGTTCTCATTCTACCAATCCACACATGCCAAATACCCACACAGTCCAACGTGGGGAACTACCTTCTCATTCAGACTTATTG
Organism: Pararge aegeria; assembly: GCF_905163445.1. Lineage (NCBI taxonomy): Eukaryota > Metazoa > Arthropoda > Insecta > Lepidoptera > Nymphalidae > Pararge > Pararge aegeria. The sequence goes on along the minus strand of NC_053200.1, from coordinate 7,034,597 downwards.
GCATACCGAGGTTATTAGAAATGTTTAAAAAAAATCTAACCTTAACTGTGGCATAAGAACCGGAACCTATAGTTCTCCCTAAAATATATCCATGAGTTTCCAGTACGGTTAGTTTTCTATCAGATTTAGCTTCAACGCCACTGTGAACGGTAGCCGTGGGCCCTGAAGACATCTCGCCATGAACATTGTCTTCGGCTCTCACATCCGGCCCTGGCATATCATAGAAATTGAATAATTAAATTTTGCACCAGTTTTAGCCACATTATAATTTATTTGGTCGCATTGTATTTATTTATTTTACGTTAATTTTGTGTTTTAAAGTCATTATGGCATTTTGTCAACTAATGGTGGTTGAGTGACACAGGAACGAAGTTTGAATATGCCGCGTCTTTTGTTATCCAGAGACATTATCATTGCCAGTATCAATGGTACCCAATACAAAAGAGTATCCTCTATATATCCCGTTATGATTAATAATAAAAAAATCTTTGATAATTCAAAGATTTTAACACTAACCAAAGACCACACTCCATTACGAACGCCTTATTTTGGAATACTAAGATTTATAAAAAGTATATAGTATTATAGTTATATAATGTTTATCTTTTGACAATCACCTTTGTGGTTCTTCCAAGTATACGTAACATTGGCGAAGTACAACGTGCCGATTTGGAACACCTGAAAGCCAAAAAAGCAAAAAAAGAAGAAAAGAGTAACACAGATCTGTCCTGACCGATTTCGGCCACAGTGATTCACAGTGATCCTGAGTGATTTTCCAACTACGCGGGAGATAGTAGGGTGCACAACATGTCATGCAGAGGTATAAAAAAGCTGAAGAACGATTGCTCTGAATCGTGCAGTAGGAAGGAACCCTAGTGGCCTCGGTACACATAAAATATACAATGGCTTACATATAAAATGTTACAAATTGCGTGATGTTTTCGAAAATCAATAAAGTATATTAATTGGGTATGCAATGCTTAAATGCAGGTATACTATTAATGAATATGGATTACGCATCGTGTTCTTTGGGATCAAATATCTACAAAAGCTATATTATATCTACTTACTACCTTTTTGGTATCTTAGTCTTATAGGCTTTAATTTAATTTGTTGCTTTGTAAGCTCACTGCTCATAGGCCTTTATATTTTTGTAGATTGACTGTGAATAATTAAGGATTACAAAAAAATTTTTTTTTTTTTTTTTTTTTTTTTAATGGCTTGCGTTTGTACCAATTGGGTACGATTTACTTCGCCAATGTCACGTGGTATGGAGGAGACACGCTTTTGAGAACAAAAAAAAATTATGGCATAAACATTTTTTTTTTTTTTTTTTTTTTATGGCTTGCGTTTGTACCAATTGGGTACGATTTACTTCGCCAATGTCACGTGGGGCATAAACATTTACGAATGTCAAACTGTCGCAATGGCAGTTGACATTTGACAGTGACATTTGTTATCGCTCAGAACTAAAATGGCGGGCACGGCGGCATAAATAATAACAAGTAAATTGGAACGAAAGTGTTTTATGTGAACAATGTTGAACTAGTACATTTAACAACAAAATTAACAAAAAAAAACAGTGTAGAAACTATGTTTTCAGTGATTTTACGCGAAATAATTCTAACTAAGTGATAAAAGTTAAAAATATTTAGGTTATGAAATAGAGTATTTGTAAACAGTGTATTTTAGGGCTTATACTGTTTAGGTAAGCAATGTGTAAAATATTTACATGCATGTATGTTCAAATTATTAGATTCCATGAGCTTAATTAATATAATGTTTGCGTGAATTTTTAATTTTTGTAGTTTCGTTATTGTTAGTAAATTTAGCAAATTGTTTTGGAAACCTTATTTTATCGATTTGTTTTGTGATTGTTTTTTGGTATTTAGTTGTGTTTGTTGTAACTATGGATTTGTTAATTTGTTCTCAATGAAATAAAACTGCACACTGCTATTTTAATTTTTTTTTTAATTTAAATGTCTTTGTATATTTTGCTCTTCTTTACCATAACATTGTATGCATTGTATGATTACTAAAAAAAAAAACTAGCAGATTTCACAACCAGTTTTTTATTACTTATAATTTACTTACTAGTTAAGTACCAGTTCTCTTTTCATTTTTATATAATAGTACTTGGTCAATTAAATATCTAGTAGAAAGCACTCAAACCACAAAATTGAATTTCATTCAGCAAAAAAATTAATTAACTAAACCACATAATAGGCAGGTAAGTTCTGTTTGTTATATAAAATTACCCAAATGTCAGTAACTCGAAAGAAAATTTGAGTGGGTTGATTCCTTTCAGCTAAACTATGCCCAATAAATTAATACTCATTATTCAAATTCAACATTCAAATTAGCATGATATAATAAGCAAATAATTGTTCAAACAATCTTCTGTAATGTGGAAATGGAATGGCAACCCCACACTGCTAAGCAAAGGGTAGCTCAACCGCCAATGAGGTGGACAGACAAAATCAAGCTCATCATAAGGACCCGCCTCATAGATACAAGCAGACCAAAAGCCCGTAGAATCTAGAACTTACAAAAGAGATACATCTAAAAGTGGACATCTATCAGTTGATATGATGTTAAAATGGAGATCACTATGTTTGTTAACTAAAAACTAATGATATTAAATTCTGAACTGTTTTAAATCAATTACTTTCTATTAGGTATAAATGGTGTAATTGTAATTTTTTACATACCATATTCTGACTTAAGACTTTTTATATATACATTAAAGAATAATTTCATACAACAAAAATTATTAACAGCCTTAAGCTTGAATCAAAAGTCTGTTTCTTTCGTGTTAGTATGTTTAGTTTTAATTTTCTGGACATCTGTATTACTCATTTGTTAATCATTGTTGTAAAAGTTGGACCCACTTTAATTTAAAGCATTATGGTAGGTTGGTTTGCTTGGGTAGAAATTAAGTGTATTATGGATGTCAATGATAAGCCTCCTCTACACTGAATGATCTCCTAAGCTTGAAAGAAACAGGTGACCTGTTATTTGCAGGAAGTGTTGCCAAGCAATTTCTCTATTGCATATTGTGCATAATATATTTACATAGGCTGGCTGGTGCCCAGCTATGGAACATTAATAGGTCTCCATGGTTTATCATCATGAACCCATAAAACCTATGTAAAATAATGTGTGATATAAGCTAAGCATAATTTAATACTCTAATAATCCAGCATTTACCATTTTAAGTATGCTCTACCCATTGATTTAATATGTTACTCACTGACTCTACCTACTCTATGTTTCTTTTAGATTCTAAAAAAAATGAGATTTTTTAAAAATCATGACTTGTAGAAATAGATGACAGATCTGGTGTAGCCAGAGTATTGAGATTGGCCGGTATCCAGTGTCGTGCACTTCATACATGCACAAAAGCACTGCATACCCTAAACATTTTGTATAACTCATAAAGGGGAAGGATTTTTCAATGTCATGCCATCTTCCTTCTTTATGCATACCCTGGTCAAAAACCCTATGCACGCCACTGCCGGTATCAATACTTTGGACACATTTTTTAAGGTAACGTTTTTTTTAGCTATATTGCTGATCCTACAAAAGACACAAATTTTAGCCAATTATCTACCATAGCAACACTTCTCTTCCCATAAATTGTGTAACAGAATAATTTTGAGATGAAAGTTTTCCATCATTTGAATTCCGAAAATAAAACAGATTGCTACTATGCTATTGATTAGCTTGGACTCAATAATCTTGCCTCCATGGTGACACGTTGCTCGAACGGTAGGCTAAATCTTGTCGTAAGCGTCCCGTCTCTCATTTTACCGTCCATTTAGCGAGGTCTTTCCCATAAACTTTTGAATTCCAACTCTAAAGCAAACAGGGTATCGCCGTGGGTCTTACTTTACTGGACGTGTGCAATACTTCATTCGATGACCCATTTTCGTGCATTTGCCTCTTTTTTGTACGCTTTCATTTAGAAAGCATATTTCTAGAGCTCGCCTGCTGCTTTTGTTATCGTAATTGCGAACGCTACGCTCCGCACATATAGGTATGAATAGCTTATTTTCAGAAATATTTCGTTAATTATAAATTCTCGTTGCTGAATAAATTTTTATTTAGATCATGTCGGATTAATCTTTTTAGCGTACTCCGGATTATGTTACGATTTTTGAAGAGGGAATTAAAAGCACAGTAAGTATAGTTTAAATAGGTTAGGATTTTAACCCATATAAAATTATCTTCATGTTATCAGGTTATAAAGCTAACGTTTATATGCTATAAGTGAGTGTTTTTCGCTTTAGAAACCCCATTTATTGAAAAATATTATGTATAATAGTGTTATTAAGGCGAAAGAGTGTGTGTCTGAGTAATTATTTACTTGTTACCAATGCATGCCTAAACCGTTAAAACCATAATGACAAAATTTTGCGTGTAAAAAGTGTGCAACTAACATAGAATACCTTTTATCTCGTGGCACCCAAGGATTCATTTGGATATCACGACTTCGTTCATAATAATATTGTAATAAGTAGTATTGTAAAAATGACTTCGGTCTACGATTACATTTGAAGTTGAAGTTACGCTGTACACCTATTTAACGTTACGTTAACGTTTAACATAGCTAAATAGCTAAATGATGAGTCTATTTAAACAATTGGCAATGAATGAAAATACATTTAAAGGCTCCTTAATTCTAATATAAAAGTTATACATATTTACATTGAAATGCTCTTTCATTCAACAACTCCGGTTATAATTCCTGAATACCCAATTAGTTTAATCTTTTCCGCAAATGCATTAAAAACTTTATATTAGTTCGCTAACCAGATAAGAGGCAGCTAGTCTGGCGTACGTTTCCGAAGACACATAAACAGACGCATCAAACAATTAAGAGTTATCTGGAGTTAGGAGTGCGATACATTGCAGACTTGATTACTTTCCCCACTCTCAGAACTAATAAAACTTGACCAGCAAACCGAGAACTCACGAGTCTCGTTTTTAATTGAAACATTGGAGTTTCCATACAGAATCAATCAATTGCATATTTCTCATTCTTTCATGTCCAAGTTCTAACATTCAAACGAAACGTTTCATTGATATTGTGTTTGACGATGTTATAACGGAACTGTGTTTTTTTAAATTCTTTTGTAAACATGCTTGATGCTAACTTTTTAATCCGATTCCAATAAAAGTCCTATTTCCATTATTGAGATTTTAGTTTCGACAACGGATGAGTATGAACCTAGGCCTATTATTAGTATAGAGTATTTATTAGTCCGTCCTACCTATCGTGTATTATATTTACTTCATTCGTCAAAATCTTAAAGAACTCAACGATTTATTTGTTTGTCAGTCGATACTGGATACATAACATAAGATGCTGATATTGTATTCGATTAGGGGCAGCAGTTAACTTTCTTGGAAATCCGAAAGGCTAAGATATCAAAGTCTGTTAGATTTCTTCGTGGTCGGACGTCAATAATCGAGTGAGGAGCGAAAAGTTAGCTTAGAGCGCGTTATCAATTGTATCTTGGAAGGAAGTTTGTCTTTCATTTATTGCACGCAGAGATAAAAGAAACGCTTTCTGGTTTATTATCTTGCATTTGATGTAAAAGTTCAAGTAGTAGGTACGTACTACGTTTATAAAACAAGGAATATATCTATGCGTTGAATATATAAAAAATAACTCTTCTTCTTCTTCTGAGTCGTTACAGTCTTGACAGACTGGTCGTGGTCGTCATCTCGGTGTTGTGACTCGCTTTACAATCCTTCGCCACTCTTCTCTAACGGTAAAAAAAAAACTAAGTACGCGAAAATTCTAAAATAAATATTATCTAATAATACTACTAACGATATATATATATAATATTAATAAATATAAATTTTTAATAGTGTTTTTTATTTTTTTTAAGCATTGTTTAGAATTAAAAAAAAAAAAAAATTAAAAAGAATAAATTATAGAAATAATATTATATTAAACTAAACAATAACATGATATATATGTTTAGTAGTCGGCTTTTTTACTTTTCATTATGAAATCACATGCTGTGGTGTGATTACGTGACACTGTCGTTGTCTACACCATTTTATAAATTATTTATTGGCGATGTTGAAAAATAACTAAGGATCTCAGAGAATTTCTTTGAAAACTTCAAAATAAGTGAATTGCTATATTTGTGCCCCTAGATCACTCCCCATCAGATTCCGGAGATCGAACGCGAGCGGTCAGTAAACCCAGTCAATGCACACAAAGAGCGCAATAATCAACAACCGCTCACGAACTGGTTTATTATGCGGTTCTCAAAAATTTTCTGGTTAAAACAATTTTTATTCTCCTAAGTTCTGAATTTATTCCCAAAATGTGGGTACATTTTAGTAGATACGTGAAGTGCCAAGAAAAATTTGATTTCATTTCATTATAAGAACTTGGAGCTTCCTGTATTTCGTAGGAAGTAGGAACATTATTTTTCAATAGCTAACAATGATGAGAGTGCTTCTGACCTAACTTCTCAGCTTTGTCCGTAGGTGGACGGTGTACTCATGGGTGATGCACATGTCTTTGTTCCGATCGTCCATTTACACATGGACCTATTTTCTATTGAGCGAACGCGTGGTACAAATATACATTTTTCGATTTATGTGTTTCATATTTGAAATGCGACTCGTATTTCGTATTCCGATAAAGCCATAAATATATATGTCAATGGAGCAGGCGAATAACCTTAAAGTAACTTGAATGAAAAATGACTCAGTTGCGTTTTTATTTAGATGGGTACCGCCATAAACCTTTAAATTTGAATAACGACGTAATTCTGATAGTTGCCAGCATTTCACACAACAGTAAACAAGAGGCATTAGCAAGTCGGTAAATCTGATCTGTGGGGTAAGATCTACGGGGTGCAATTAATAAATTCTTAAACCCTTTACTCTAAACAAAACAGATCTTTCGAAATGTTCTCTCTACGCAAATTTCGGTCTGATATCCACAAGAGAATATGTTAACTATGCAATGAACAATTGCTAATTGTTCTTATTTTCTTTTCTTATCAATTGTTCATTGTAAATCATAGAACTCCGCAAAGTAACGCCTGCTTCTATCCAATGGTAGAGATTCCAACTGCTATATAAGAATTCAGTACATATAGATAAGTCTAAATAATACATAAATGAATGAATGAATACACTTTTATTGTACACCACATAAAAATACAGGAAAAATGATAAAAAAACGATCTTTATAAATAAATAGAAAGTCAAAGATAAAGCTTTTATTCAAATAGCAACTTTTGGTGAGGGTTATAATTCTACCTATTAACCATTATTTTATTTTAATTATTCACAAATTCTGGGGCTTCTAGAAGAAGTTTATTCTCTTTCTATCTTTCTCTCTCTTTCATCTACCACAAGATAGTAAATTCAAAAGATTGTAAACTGTAAATTGATGTTGAAAGTTGTTGTTGTCTGCTGAGTTACTTGCCAGCTCTTCTCGGTGGAATCTGCCTTCCGAACCGGTGGTAGACTACAAACAGACTGACTTGAAGTTTCAAAGTTAATTATAAACCGGGCCTACTTGAAACGAATTTTGAATTTCGAAATCTCTTTAGAGATGCCCTTATGCACTTCCTACCTTTTTTATACTCGTTTTTCTTTGTATATGGTACTTATTACGCTTACGTTTAGTCCTTCAATTACGTAGCAACAGAGCAACGGATTGATGTGATTTTTTGCATAGAGATAGTTTGTGGGCCGGAGAGTGACTTATGGAAGTATGTCAGTATGGACAGTAGGATTAATTTCAAGAAATAGTAAAAGGACTTTACAGCGAAGCGATGACCGAATTAAATGTACCTATATAGTTATGTAGCCAGCACGTAAGTCCAGCAGTTGATGTTTATGGGTTGAGAAGACTACGACATAACGTTTCCGGCGGTGTTTTAAATAGTAGTCATTGGCGGACCTTGCAGATGGCCCACCTGATGATAAGTGGAAAACCATCGCCTGTAAACAGTGCAACGTTTAGCAGAGCTTGCAAGTACAAGAAGCTGTTAAGAGTGTGGCAGTTATATTAAACCCATACCTTAATCGGTTTCTACGCGACATCGTAACGGAACGCTAAATCGCTTAACGGTACATCTTTGTTGAGAGGTAAGTAACTAACAGTAACTAGCCACGGCCACGGGAGCCTTCGACCAGAAAATTGAACTACAAAATGCCGCATAAGGACTAACAACCTGAGGGATAGGTGTTCCCTCATGTGCCTTTAAATAGGTATTAAAGCGGCAACCCCGCCCTTCAGAACGGCATTTCAACAATGCTGTTAAGCGGCAAAATAAGCGTTCGTACTTCCCCCAGAGGCTCCGTCAAAATTAGCTCTACTTCCTGCTACTAGTTGTACAAAACTCATATAGCGCTGAAGGAGCGTGTTTGCATTTTTTTCCAAGTACCTGACGGAGTACTGACCGTGCACTGACCCTTGTAAGTCTGGATAGGCTTTAATTTAGTGGCCGCCCCAGATTAACCTGCCTACGTGACCTAGTTCAAAAGACCCATTTTCAGTTGTCATGACTAAAATTTACATAACGCAAAGTGTTTCACAGCAAACTTTCGTGTATTTCGTAGCAAATTAGAGTAGAGTATACTTATGTTGGTTGTTCTTAAATTTTTTGCGCTGCAGCTTCGAAACACGGATTTGTAATTTGGTAAATTTTCGCAATGTTTAATATCTGCATTCATATTTGGTTTTAGATTCATAACTCGGCGCGGATGCTTTTAGGTGTAACATATTCGTGAATATATTTAAATTAAGTTGATCACTAGAGCTATACCCAACGGGTTTTTAATCTTGTCTGGTCGTGCATCCGAAGTTAAGGTCCTTTTTTTTAAGTAACTGCATAAAGTATCATGCTGAATCTTTTACTGACTACCTACCAATGTCAGTAGTCAGTAATGTTTTACTTCTGTCAAAATTTTGCCTAGTGTACGTTGTTGTACGAAATTTGTTTTACATACTTTAGTACTAGGCAACAGCAATAAATTACTTTCCGATGACTTTGATCTCGGAATTTCGTATGTAGGTCTTGTAGCATAAGAAACAAGACAACGAAACTAATATTCCCGTATTGAGTTATCGCTAGAAATACTGAAGTCGGACTTTATAAGTACGATGAGGTATTTCTTGACTGTCATTGTTTATCGATAATCATATTCCATTTATCATAAGGCAATTACCTTACGTCTGGTTACCCAAGAGCTGGCGCTTATTTAGCCCAACGGCTAAGTCTAGCTATACAAAGGGGCAATAGCGCCAGCATTTTGGGTACCATGCCCATAAGTAAACAGTTAGACGGCTTATATTTATTATAAATATTAATTTTAGTTTGTAATTATTATTTCCATCTATATGTATTATTACTTAAATAAATAAATAAACATTACCTATCTCTACCGACGAAGTCCGCTAACCAAGTCTTTAATAAATAGTTAACATTCGAAGAGGTTAAAGGCAAATGTCTCTGTGTAGCATATTTCTATTATCACCCCTGCTAAAAGTATTTACATTATGTCTGTATCCAGGAATCAAGCTAATTGCGTGCCTTATTCCGTCTAGATTGTTTCGGCCTCAATGGCCGTGGTGTATATGTAAGATAATAAAAAAAATGGTTATCTTCCGAACCGGTGCAGGCGTGTAGAGTCATTACAAACAGACGTTTAAATAGTACCTACCTTCGTTTAAAGTAGACCTATTTCAAATAAATTAATTATATACATAGTAATTTTCGCATTTATAATATTTTAGTTACTAGCAGTTCCCCGCGTCATTGTCTGTCTACAACTTCTGATAGCGCATAGGTAAATTTTGCCCATACAAACTTTCATTCTAAACACTTACGTCGCAACATCGACACGGGTAGCAACATCTTTATCAACTCGTTACTGCAGGGGCTTCTTTCAGAATGAGAGGGCTTAGGCATTAGTCCACCACGCTGGCCAAATGCGGATTGTTAGGCTTCACACCATCTAAGAATGCTATGGAGAATAAGTCAGGGTTTCCTCACGATTTTTTCCTTCACCGTTAAAGCAAGTGAAATTTTAATTGCTTTATTAAAAACGGCACATATCTTAGAAAAATAAGAGGTGCGTGCCGGGCATTGAACTCGGACAGAGTTTTCCGAAAGCGATGCAGAAGCTGTAACCACTAAGCTATCACCAGCAAATAGTCAATAACATCTTAAAATTGGCATATCTAATACAAAAATTTGTTTTGAAATACAAAGACTACGTACATAAATTTGTTCCAACCAACTAAAAAAAACTCATCAGCATATCCATCTATATCTATAACAATGATAATAAGATAGAGAGATAAAAACTACGGCCGCTACATGACAATGTGTCTTTAGATTGAAAGCTCAAAGCTGGAACTTTGTCATACCGTAAAACAACGTACAACGTATACACCTCCTATTTGTTTTCCCACCCACCAATTTACAGAGTAATGGAAATAACTGGCATTGTATCACATTCCTTTTTAAACACGGGACCGAAGGTAAGCAGACGAGGGATGGCGACACTTTGCGTCCCTTTTGTTATTTGCAAAATTTTAATAGAACGGCCCGGCTTCGTCCTTGCGAAACTCATTCATGTGTTTTGCAAAAAGCTTTTTCATGGTTCCCGTAGTAGTTATGGTTAATGGGGGGGAGTAGGGGGCTCTAACAGCCGCAACGTTATGTTTACCGGCCGCGAATGATTATCGCTTGTTTTATAAGCCCTTCTCTGAGTAGATTTGGGGACACAAGCTTGCGGTTTCGATATAACACTTACGAAACAAAGTTAGTACTTTTTAGACGAGTTTTTTGTTAGTTTGGTCGATAAATTGGTGTTTCCTTAAGGTATGAGTAAATGAATGAATTAATACAATTTATTGTACACAAAAGAAAAAAAATAGTTATAGAAGATATACACATAGGGCAAGAAAGTACGATTTGGTGGCCTTATCGCTACATAGCGATTTCTTCCCGGCAATCAATTGCGCAAAAAGAAAAATGCATAGAAAAAAAGGGGGGGGGGGGGGGGGGTGCTATAAATAAGATATAAATTTAATATAATATATAAGTTTAATAAGGTGAATGTACCTTATTATAGTTATATATTATATTTATATATACCGCGAGATACCGAGTCTCTCCCCGGCATGCAACTCGACCATTTCGGATTTAACTGTGTTTTTAATTTCACTTGCCCAAAAGAACAAACACATCATCTTCAGTTTACATGGTGGACTACGACCCAATCCATTCTATCTCATTCTGAGCCCTGTATTGAACCGTTAATGAGTTGATAATTTATTTTATTTATTTATTTATAAATTCCCATCTTACATCTTCTTTTTTCCTAATACGACAATGCAGAATGTTATGTAAATTTTAATAATATATATAACTATAATGTATATGATAAAATCCAAATCTCTATATTTGTGAGTTCACTCAGAGTGCAACAAAATAAATCCGCCTTCTCGGCTATCACATTGAGGGTACGGAGTGCGCGCGTCAGTGGCGCCTCCTTCAGTAGCTTGGTGCGCCCGTTCGGAATCGCCAGCAGCGATGGCCGGTGCCTCCGCCAAGCATACCGGTCCAGCGCACGCAGGCTTACCAGGCGTAACACATCAGCATTATATATTTGTTATAATGATGTAAGGTGTCACAATCATATCAAATTACACTTTGTTGTAAATATACAAAGCAATAATAAACTTCCGCAATGAACTACGCACTTTTTGCTCCGACACCGGAGCATCCTCAGAAGATGTTGACTGTACTTACAATTAATAATGTTTGACTTAACAATTATTCATATAAAGATTGAAGAAATTATAAATTGCAACACACAGATTCTCCTGCTTAACGCGGAATATAGAAAATTTAGCTTTATTTTCATAATTATTCGTTATAAGGCCTTCTCGTTTAAAAGCGATAAGGTTTCCTGTTTTGCGGATTAGGGGCATAAAATAAGTTTACTGAAAATAACCCTTTTATACTTATCTGGTCTGGTGGTAGTCTTCGGCTGTGGATAGTTACTACCTTACTGGCGAAGAGGTGCTGTGTTGAAATCGATTATGGCATTTAGTATAATTGTCATACCTCGTAGAGGTTAGCCCGCTACCATCTTGATCGCAATATCAGTTAAAACCATTACCAGGTGACATTGCCGTCTAGGGCTAAGTTGTAGGAGAATATAAATAAATACGACTTAGAGTTAATATTGCACTTTGGTAATGACCCTGAATGAATATTTTGTGCAAGTCCAGTTGTGTTTTTTTCGGTACCTTCATTAGTCGAAACAACACGGCGAATAAACAGATGAGCAACTATTAAGTTAAAATAGGCCAACAATGAAATCCGTAAGCGCGTTTTGCAAAACAAATACTTACCTTTTATGTAACGTTATGTTGTCACAAACTGCATTGTGTAATTACCTTAAACGCTTTTAATTTGCACCCACTGGCATTGCGGTAACATGTAAATGAGCTTAATTACAATACTGAAATCTTGATAATCTGATCCTGCTCTATCTAAATAATCTGTATTACGTAGACAAGCGTTGTGGTTTAGCTAACACAACACCGAAGTGTTCACAGAAATTATAATTTTGGAGCAATTATATCACCTCTTACTTTGCGAAGCTACGAACGTTTTTAATTTAAGCAATGCAATAGGTATTACATCGTGAGGAAACTTGCATCCCTGAGAGTTCTATATAATGTTCTCAAGGGCGTGTAAAGTCTACCAATCCGCAAATGGCCAGCGTGGTGGACCCGCAGAACCCGTGCCATGTAGTGGGCTAGTAGTTGGTTGTTGATGATGATGATGATCATGATGATGATGGTGATGGTGATGATGATGTGCAAATATTGCCGATTCGCTCTCCGACTTTCCTCACCCGCTGGAGTCAATGGTCCGGTAATGGTTTATACAACTCATAGTTGGTCATGGTCATAGTTGGTCTAGTGGCCAGCATGTTCGACTGCAGATCACATGGTCTTGGGGAGATCCCCAGATCGGGCCAGAGAATGGTACTGTGTTCTTCTGATAATAAATTGCTGTGATTCACCCGCCTTGGAGAGTAAGTAAAGTTGTCGTTCCTGCGCCTGATCTCTGTCCAGTCTTGTCGTATCTACCTTTACTTCGGACTATTAGAGTAAGCGAAAAGAGAGTTCACCTGTGTTTGCGCACTCGTAAGTTAAACTTCTTAACAAAAAATAGATAAATGCTAAATATTTCGGACCGCATTTTATACTGGCCACACTGAATGCACTACCAATCAGATCATGCGTCAAGTTAATATAAACGGACTATAGTTAATTGGCAGTCTGCTCATTTTCGAACGAGAGGTCTGGCGACGAGTGTTTGGTGCAGGATAATGGTTTTTGGCGCATTCGGTACAATTTTGAAGAATCAAATGTGTCAAGACTATTAAACTTTTAAGAATGCAATGGGCAGGGCATGTGCAACGCATAGAAGGCACGAGAGCCCCAAAGAGGTTGATGGAGGGCACTTTGGAGGGGCGTAGAGGCCGAGGACGACCTAGGGGTCGGTGGAGTAATGGAGTTGAGAGGAATATGAGCTTTGATGATGATGGTGATAGTTACTTTGCTATAATATTTCAGTGTGGTGTGCACACTGAAATATTTTTTAACAACTTGCTTGTAGGGTTAAATGAAGAGAGAGTGAGAGGAAATTTTGAATGCTGTATAAACTCACTTCAATATGACACTATTATTTTGATACTGTTATTATTATATTAGTAGAGACACGCCGCAAAATGTTTTAATATGTACAATTATCGAAGTAACATACAATATAATGTTCCGCAACGAAATTCTAAAATGCACATTGCAATGTAATAAGCGTAATTAATTAGCTTATTAATTATTATGAGTACGAAACATTTGTGGGGAACACACGTTATAATTATATGTGTAATTTCTGCAATATGAAACCATCCTCTGCTAAAGTACCCAATGGTGGTCCGTGATATCGCTCAAATAATATTTAAGTGAAACATTACATTGGTTCGGTTCCCGGTTCGGGCAAGGTTTGTAATATTGGGTTTTTCTATTTATCATATAACCACTAATCGCCCACCACAAAACACAGGTTCCCAGTCAGAATGACAGGGGTTTAGGCCGCAGTCCACCAAGTAGCTCTAGATAAATCCTACTATAATATTAAGGATTATCTAATATGGATTGAAAGCTCGAGTATGAATTGCTCTAATTTCATAGTTAAATATTAATTAACTGTGAGATGGTGGTAACAAAAATATAACCGGCTAAGTTTGTTGTGGGGTCTTCTAACTCGTTAGGAACCATTGTAGCCTTAGGTTTAAGTTGGCGAACGTGTGTATGTAAAAATATCTGTATGAACCTTCATAAGTGCCTGTGATAAGCCTCTAGGATAAATTATTTTTTTGAATTTGTATTTAAATGTGTATTAATAACACTTGATGATAATCGCTATATAAGTGTCGGATTCCGTTATCTATAACCCTTATTAACGTGATGGATCTCAGCATTATACAGAGCATGGGTCTCCTTCCACAATGAGAAGAGGTTGAGTCCGTAGTCCACCACCCTGGCCCAGCACGGATTGGACGTACGTAATTTAGCGTACCGGTACGTTGCCACGTAGAAACCGAAAAGGGGTCCCTATAGGTTTATGAATTCAACTAATATACCCCTTAAAGATTAATCCGCAATCGGAACACTAGGTGATATTGCAGTCAAAGGCTAAGTTGCATCATTGCACTAATGATCAATACATACGTACATACTTTGCAACTTTTGTCCCTTAATTTGGCTATAACCAGTTGGGTTACGCTATATAAAATGTCTTGCGATGTCGGGGAAAGTCGCGGCGTTTTCCGACATCTAGCAACACGTGTCGCTAGACATTTTTGTCCCCTTGTGAATATGAGGCTTTACAACCTGATTGGTAACAGACTATGTCATTAACAAAGAATCGCTAAAATATCGTATTTATCTAATGATACGAGTATATGATTAAAAACGTATTTTTATTAATATAAGTGATATTGGTATTAATTTTTAATAAATAAAACTGCTAAATCCAGCGATCCGCCATGACAGTTGGCACGCCGAATTTAAAATTAACACGTCACGTCTATATATCGCACACCTACATCTAAACAAAGAACTAAAAATATTTAATTTTTCAGTAGACGATAAAAAATGTTTTACTGGAATTTTTGTTAAGTAATTGTGAAACTCAATTTTATTTTAAATCATAATTAGGTTAGGTTAGGTTGTAAAATGTCACTATATAATTGTAAAAATAATTTTGTACCACTTAAACTAAGAAAATCTCAGCGTTTATAAAGTATTTTGTGATTCCAATCAATGAGTTGCTAAGTTTTTCAAACTCAATAATCTTCAGCTATGAAAGAAGGACTTACTAAAGCTCTAATTTGCCTATGACGTCACAAGTGCAGCCCTGACACCCGGTGAGCGTTTTCGCGGGAAATAATAGTTTAAAATATAATTTGTAATTCATATTGAAAAAAATTCTGCAAAAATAAGTTTTTTTTTTGGATTTAGTATCATTATTATCTTATCCGAATTATTAATTATAATTTTTTTATTTTTTTATCCGAACATCATAGGGCAGTTTTCAAAATTAATAATCATTGGTTTCAACTATAGTACCTATAGGGTTATGTCCGAATTGGGTGGGGCAGTAGTCACTTACAGCCCCAGTGATGCGGAAATCTCATTTTATGGCTTGTGAACATATCTCCCCTTATTAAATTGCACGAGGGTTGTAAAATTGTTACTTTTTAATAATAGTTTTGGACATAGTAATTATTTTTTCCAGAAGACTTGTTGGACTTGGTGGTTTACTTGGGGGTAATGGTAATTGGTAATGTAGGACTTCTACTCCACAACTTTTTGCCTCGTTCTTTTTAGAAGTAGGTGCCTACGACAAGGATTATCGAATAAATACGCCGTGACAACCATCTGTTTTTTTACATTACAATACCTGACCTTTTATGATCCGACCCGAAATTCGATGCCAAGATCTCGTGATCCGCATGACTTTTTAAATAATGTTAAACATATTAACTATTAGACCAACGAGGCAATGTTTGGTAATCGTGCTATTTTATGAATGTATGAATGAATACACTTTTATTGTACACCACATAAACATATAGTAAAATTATAAATAAAAATTTAACAAAAAGTATACAATTTGGCGGACTTATCGCTACATAGCGATCTCTTCCAGGCACCCAAAGGCGTTAAACACAGCTCAAGAAGAGAGGTGCATTTAAATAAACATGAATATATATTATATACCTATATATACATATATAATATATACATATAATAAACTTATTTTATATTCTTTTTTTTACGTCTTGGTTTTTATCTAAGGAATTTTATACAAAACTATTTACCAACTAAATACTGAATGTTCGGCCTAAAGCTACGATTTCATTTATAAGCACTCATAAGCTGCTGAGTCCACGTCCATCTTACGATACAAGTTATTATGATTGTAGTGGTTTTTTTACGACAGCTCTAGTGGTTTTTACTTTACAAGGGACATAAGACGGACAATTGTGTTGCTTCTGCTATTTTATTTATAGCTTGTAACAGGAGCAGGAGCTACTTCAAGCTAGTATATTTGTAATATTTTTTACATCCATTTTTTGTAATGCATCTCCGTCAGTTATTTGCAAAATTCTTGTTTGTTCGAAAAGGCTCATTCCGAAATGGTCCCATTCTAATTTCATATATATCTTATGAAGAGTTTCGGAGACAGATAACTATACTCTTCACCAAATGACAGCAAATCATCCGCGATTGCTGCGCTGCCTTCGCGTAAATATGTTTTTTTACGCAATTACAACATAATATGTTGTGTAACTTACTTACTAACATATTTTTATTAATATAAGTAAAATTGGTTTTTATTTGACTGACTGACTGACTGATCTATCAACGCACAGCTCTAACCACTTGACAGATCGGGCTGAAATTTTGCACACAGATAGTTATTACAATGAAGGCGTCTGCTAAGGAATAATTTTTGAAAATTTCTATCCTAAGAGGGTAAAATGGGGGATGAAAGTTTGTATAAAATCCTTAATTTCAAGTTCATTCCATGAAACTTTGATTTAAGGTTTTCGATTAAAAATAAAGAAATACGTGTTTCACATATTATAAAAATTCCAACTCCATAGGCATCAAATCAATGAAAACTTATATGAAATTTTCTGATTCTTGAAGTAATTTTTCAAATCTGACTTAACTAGTTAAAAGTTAGTTTTTAATAAATAAAACGGCTAAATCTAGCGATCCGCTATGACAGGTGACACGTCGAATTTAAAATTAAGACGTCGTCGTGTAAAAAATATATTACAAATGTACTACCGCGAAGTAGCTCCTGAGTTATTAACTCTGTACTCGAAATGGTTACCCAGATTTATTCAGTGTATGGTTGCATATTTTATTTTAGAAGACTGTTCTTTTTGTAAAACAAATTTCTTTCTTGTTTGAAAATTATTGCAAACTAGCTGTTGGCCACCTTCTTCCAGTTTATTACGGTTATTGACAAATATAATGGTGAACGTTTCTTTTCTTGGGATAACAATTAGCTCATGTTACTCTCAGTCCTTTCAATTCATTTTGCCAAAAATCAAGTCAAATGGTTGCTTAATTAGGGCGTAAAGTAACAAACACACTTTCGCATTTATAGTATGGATTGCAAAGTTACATACTGAAATCGGATCCGGTCCGGTCGGGATCATAAAGGTAAGTAGATTACAATTGTAATCCAATGTAATATATATCAACTGGAATAGAGATAGTTAAACGCGCCTCACATCACAGCCTGCGATGTAAAGGGTTGTTTGAGCAGTATAATAATAATAAAGGAAACGCACACTGGAGCTCTCTTGCCCTCAGATGGTTTATTTTTAATGTAAATTGATAGGTACAATGAATAAAGAGCAGCGTACACAGAGGTTAAAACTGTTACATTACATGCCGTCAAAGCCTCCTTAATATAGTCTGCGACGAAGCCACACAGCTTCGCGTTGCTTGACCAAACTGTTTCTTGCTTTGCCTCAATTTTTATTTTACATTTTTTTAATCCAACTCTTAGTTCCAGAGATAAACATCTGCAAACAAACAAACAAAAATAACAAACTTCAGCTTCATCATTAGATAAGTGTAATATAATTTAACTCTGATGTGACTGTCTAACGAAGCGGTGGTAGCCCAATGGGTAGAAGTTCGACATCACTTTCGAATCCCAGCACGCCATCTGTAACTTTTCTAAGTTATGTACGTTTTAAGCAATTAAAATATCACTTGCTTTTGTGGTGAAGGAAAATATCGTGAGGAAATCTGCATGCCTCAGAGCATTTCTCTGCATGCCAAAATGTTCTCAAAGGTGTGTGGAGTCCACAGAGCCAGTGTGGTGAACTACGGTACGGCCTTAACCCTTTTTCACTATAGGAGGAGACCCGTACCCAGTAGTTGGCCGGTAATAGGTTGATATGATGATGATGAACTCTGATATACTTACGACAGATTGAGACAACACTGATTTGTATATTTGTCAAGATTGCATAACCAGAATTTATTTTATGTATCTTATCTCGTACTGTGCGCCCAGCTTTAGGGTTCAAGGGCAGGCACCAATTTCAATATAAATATTATTGCAAGGCCTCGCTAAACGCAGAATAACATTTGCATATTTATAAGAGCAGCCCTCAGCAAACATGGAGGGAAATTGGAGGGTAGATTCGCTTTTGACATAATGGGTCCATGCTGACGGTACTGGCAACTTCTTAGTCATCGCTTTAGCTTCTGTTATGAAATATCAAGTAATTTTCTAGTGCCATGTGGTGACGGCAGATCGGAATACAGTTTTCACCACTCCGCTTCTTTCCGCGGGGTCATCGGGACAACTACGGGAATAAAACGGAGAACGGACATCAGCGTCCTCTGTGAGGTTACACCATCCATTGCGATCGCAAAGAGGTGAAAGTGCATAGAGGGTATGCACAGGGTATGCAGATGGTATTAAATGGAGAAAATCTCCAGTACGAGTTATAAATAATTGAGGGTACGCTTATTATAACTTACAATGCCTATCCTTTTATAACTCCTAATGGAGATTTTCTTCGATTCATATTATCTGCATATCCAGTGCATACCCTCTGTGGGTTTCTCTGTTCTACTTTAAATATTTAATAGCTTTACAAATAAACCAACGTTCAAGGTGGACTAGTGTAAGCGGCGGGCGAGGGATAACTGACTGACCCGGTAACAAACGTTCCTACATGCCTTTCGGCAAAACCGCTGACGCCAGCAGGCTCGCTACCCCCTCTATGCGCGCCAGCCAGCGTGGTGATTATGGACAAGCCCTCGTGTTGGAAGGAGCCTTTAGTCCAGCATTGTACAGTTATCGGCTATTAAGGCAAAAACTCTTCATAGCCATACTCTTTCTGTAGTATGGCATAAAGCAAGAAGATCGTATAAAATTGAAAAATTCTCCTTGTAATTTTAAGGGTAGGCAGTGCATTTGTGATTATATGAATTGCACACCACTTTTACTACACAAAACACTCTTGACTGCAATCACACCTTGCGGTAAGTGATGATGCAGTATAAACTTTTATCTCGGTGAAAATATATTCATATATCCATTCTGAACGTGTTTAACTAATTTTTCATTTATGTGAGCAGACTAAGGTAGTAAATAATTATGTTTAAAATTTTTTTGTCTGAATTTAAGAGAAATGGATCAACAACTTTCGGCAATATATACGAACTATATATATAAAACGGCGTATATATACTCGAAGGTATGAGATACTCTCGACGTTAACAAAAACTAGCTGAACCGCGCAACTTCGTCTGCACCAAATCGGTTATTACCGGAAAACACGCATAAAGTGACATTTTATAAAAATGAATCCTAGCTAGATTGATTTATCGCCCCCGACACCTGTACTAAATTTCATGAAAATCGTTTGAACCGATTCCGAGACTCCAATGATATATACACAAGAATTGCTCGTTTAAAGATATAAGATTAGATAAGTGTAATACAAAATCTTCAGACCAAAGATTAAATTAAGCAGTGCTTTCCTTTTTATATTGGCTCTTATTGGTAAGGATGGCTCTGCTAACTTTATAATTCGATCTAAAGATTTTAAACGATTATTGACATCGGGCATTAGCCGCAATGCGCATTAAAGATACTTGCTATCTATCTGACAACACTGAACAAACAGAATTACAAACTGTATCTTTTTATTATATTACACAATAAAAATTCGGTTCCCTGTAACGAATCGCTGAATCCCTTAGCGTGGGGTGTGTAAAATTTTATATCGTAATTTATTTTTATAGTCGTGGAGATCGTGGCTCGTGTTCTTCTTCTGGGGATGGAAATAATCACGTGTTTAACTAATTTTAATAAGCAGTTTGAACTTAGTTATTTTGATGAGGGTGTGGCTTTTAGTTAGGTTAAGTGTGGTTAGTGGTGAGATTAACTCAGTTAGGTAGCTCAATACACATATTTTAATGACTCGTATAACGTTACATTAATAGAGAACTATATTATTCTATAAAAAATGGCAGTCTAGGTAAGACTGGCTTACCTAGTCTGATGATGATATAACAATTATTAATTGTAAAGTCAACATCTGAGGATGCTCCGGTTTCGGAGCGAAACGTGCGTAGAGGGTACTTTGCCGAAGATCTGTTTGGTGTGGAGTGTAAGGATTGAAGAAATTCTAAATTACACCATACATATTCTCCTGATTTTCGCGAAGTATAATAATAATAATAAATCTCTATTTGTATAATTTTTAAAGCTTTACTAGTCAATTTACTAGCGATAATATGGGCTACAATTTTTAATTTAAACGCCGGTATAGAAACTCGTTTTTATTCCTTTGGTCTGTTGTTCAAGAAAAATCGAAAAGGTTTACAGTTAGTTTAGAAAACTGTGTGAAATAAACATTCATAAATAAACATCCATAAGATATTCATCAGTTATCTTAGTACCCATAACACAAGCTACGCTTACTTTGGGACTAGATGGCGGTGTGTGTATTGTCGTAGTATATTTATTTATTCTCTTAAACCTTCTGTTATATGACAGAAGAAGCTAATGCCCAGATGTAGGACTTTAATAGGCTGCATGATTACGATGATTATAAAAAGGGCTCATCAAAAAGCTCACTCATGCTTAGAATTTTACAATATAAAACTACGTTTCCATGAGCTAACATAAGTAAGGCTTCAGTAACTCGATACTTGTGATTTTCAGAGCCGTTAGACTCTACTTAATTGTAGTTAATGAGAGGCCATTAAGCTTTTGTCCTTGTGTATGACTGGTGTTTAGTTTGCGGTTCTATCTATGCAGGTGCCTCGTCTGAAATTTTCAACCTACGTTTACTTATTCGATTGCGGGAAAGTTAACTACAATTAGTATGGAATTAATGATAATAAATAAATAAATATACTAAAACAATGCACACATTGCCATCTAGCCCCAAAGAAAGCGTAGCTTGTGTTATGGGTACTGAGATGACTGATGAATATTTTTATGAATAATATAAATATATATAAACATATAAACACCCAGACACTGAAAAACATTCATGTTCATCACACAGAGATTTTCCAGTTGTGGGAATCGAACCCACGGCCTTTGACCCAGAAAGCAGGGTCGCTGCCAACTGCGCCAATCGGCCGTCTAATTGAAAGGACGCCACCTCGTGACATTACTGGAAAATATTTGACTATTTCCATTTTATTAATATTTATATTAGAAGGACCAAATTTTCCCTTGACTGCAATCTCACCTGGTGGTAAGTGATGATGCTGTCTAAGATGGTAGCGGGCTATCCTGCTAGGGATTATGGTAGTCATATCCCCAATGGGTTTCTACGCGACATCGCACCGGAACACTAAATCGCTTAGCGGCATGTCCTTGTAACTAAACGTGCTCAACGTGCTCTTTTCCAATATCAAATTGTTACATGTAAAATGTAAATTGTTGATATTGGAAAATAACAACTGCTCAGTTTCTTGCCGGCTTCTTCTCGGTAGAATCTGCCTTCCGAACCGGTGGTAGAGTCACTACACACAGACAGACTTGACGTTTCAAAAGTGCTTATATTACCTACTTGAAATCTAGCTACTTGAGGCTAGTTCAAAATTAATTTTGAACTAGCCTCGGCCAAAGTCTCCCATCAGACCAGATCAGAGAAAATACAGAAATTATAAATTCCAAAATTGCCCCTACCGAGGATTTGAACCCGGGACCTCCTACTTAAATTCACAGCACAATCAATGCTGCTTTGCGGCAGAAAAAAGCATGGCGGTAGTACATACCCGGTAGAGTACTTCTTCTGTCTAGATCGAATTAGTAAACGTAGGTAAAAAGTCTCATACTAGGTACCCAGTTATATTATTTATGTATTTCATATAAGTTGAGGATGTTATATGTTATATATTTATATATATGTTATATATGATTGTTAGTAGTTTACATTAATTATGGGTAATTTCATGTATGTTTATATCTTATTAGTATTTATATGTAATATATTTATATATATTTTATTTATATATTTGTATAATTTTTAAATCTTATTCATTGCACCACCCACCTCTTTTCTATGTTTTTTCCTTTTACGCCATTGGTTGCCTGGAAGAAATCGCTATATAGCGATAAGGCCACCAAATTGTACTCTCTTGCTATGTGTATTTATATCTCTGTAACTACTTTTTTCTTTGGTGTACAATAAAAGTGTATTCATTCATTCATTCATTATTGAATGGCATATTTTCAGTAAGGAAGAGCTAAAGCATGAGTGAGCCCAATATGGCATTCGAACATCGATTCTGCTAAAATTAAAGCATAGAAATTTAAACTTTACTGAAAGTGACATAAAGTGTTGTTTGAAGTTTACTTCGTGTGGCCAATACGCCTATCGTCGGTTTATGGGAGAAAACCATTCAAAATTAGCATTACGTCACATAATACAAATTATATATCAATCCATTAATTTCAGTAGAGTTGGTATCTGGTGTGCAAAGAATCACAGGCAATGGAAATAGAGCATAGAATGTGCCTTACATATTACTATTCCTACCTTACTAGTAATTGTAGAGTTTTTTGAGACATAGCTCGTCCAGGGAACTGCTACCGTCATATGCTTATTTCAGCCGCAAAGCTGTGCTGTGTTACGGTTTGGAGGGCGTGGCAGCCGGTATAATTACAGGCATTTGTGACTTAACACCTACGGCTCATGTTGATTGACACAGGGTGGCACTATGTTCCTTGCATTTTCTGTGAAATATTGCTTCCTTTGTTGGTTTTATTCACTTATCAGGTTGGCCATCGGCTTGATCCGTCAGTTATTACAAAAAAAAACTGAACTAAACTAGTCGGTAGACTAAAAAATATGATAAACATTAATTTTATCATAAAACAAACATATTAAGCTTGAATAAGGCACTTTTCGAAATTACAGACCTTAATTTTTTTTATTTTAAAGATTACGTCGATGTTACAGAACATTATAAACAAGTAGGTGCTCGTATCACGATAAAGTCTGATAATATCGCACTATCTTCAACAGCGATTAGTTTTAACGACACCGCAAAAGGCTTTCGCCACTATTTATTATGCAAATTGGAACCTAGGGCTTAGTTATTTTGTGCTACATTTTATTAAATAGACTTCATTTTACCTAGAAGTTTTAGAAACCATTGCTGTTGTGAAACTTGCAGGTATATTCATTGTTACAGTTATTTTAGAAAGTGGATAAATAATTAAACCTTTGATAACTATAAATTAATATTGGACGTTATAGTTTTCAAGACACAATTAGAATTATATTTGACTTGAAGCGGACGAAGTCGCGGGCAGCAGGCCCGCGACTTCGTCCGCTTTTGTCTTTGTTTTTCGAAATACATGTGCCTCATGAATGTGGTAGCACTTTATTTATTTAGGATAGCTAAGCCTGGTGTAAAATCGTCAAACACTTTCGTCCCCTCTCCCGAGAGAACTGAGCTAAATTTCGGGATAAAAAGCATCCTATATTAATTCTAATACCTTCAGGAATATGTGTACAAAGTTTCGTGATGATCGGTTTAGTAGTTTTTGCGTGAAAGCGTAACAAACAAACTTACATTCACATTTATAATATTAGTAGGGATTAACAACCAATTTTCATGACATTGAGTTGGTGGGTATTTAGATATAAATATATACGACTGCTTAATCGTTACACTCCAGTCCTACATGGACTCCCGGTGTCTTAGTCGTTATCAAAATATTCATTCTCATGTTAGGGATTATGGATCATTCAATAAAAGTAATTAAGATGAGATAACTTGACGTTTCAAGATTTTTTTTGATGATAAGTTGTCGGTCCTGCGCCTGATCTCTTTCCGGTCGTGTCGGAGTTGCCGTCCCATCGGACTATGAGAGTGAGATAAAGAGAGTGCACCTGTGTTTGCTTACACACTTGTCCATTATACTATCTCCTGCGATGTTGAAAACTCTCTGAAGATTGAACACGCAGCTTAAATCGGTCTGGGAAACTGTATCTTTGTTTTACAAATAACGAAAAGTTATCTGTTAAAACATACAAAGTTAAAAACTATTACGTAACATTTCAATTTAAATCACTTCGAATTGTATTCACGATCTATATAGTAAACAAAGCGACACGTTTGAAGAGCACAGCTCCAACGCCGAATGGCTAGAGGCTTCAGTCGGCAAATCGTGCAGAATAGCGGCATAATGGGGCGAATGCAGCCAGGGTCTTTGAAAAAGAAAGACTGGAGCCAATCAATCTACATTTTGGCAATCTATTAACTGGGCCCCACGATACAGGTCACCTAGTGTGGGGTCCACAGGTTATCAATAATAAGAGGCAAATATCAATATTATGTGCATTCAGCTTTACAAATTTAATATGTTAACCAATTCATGTGAAATTGTTTTACTTTTTGTGTTGTATTTCTTTTTCTTTCTACTATTGTATTGATATTCTGTGTAACATTTTAGTTTCAATAAATGTTAAAATGTTAAATGTTAAAAAAAAAAAAAAAAAAAATTTACAATCGTACGAGTATCGATAGCTTTGTGTACGACGACGTTATGTCTTGATATTAGAAATGTCTCTATTACTCTGTTTCGACATCCATGGCGCAGTGGGGAGTGCACTGGTCGTATAAGTCTAAGGTCCCGGGTATGGTCCCTGTGAGGGTTAATTAGGAAATTTATACTTTCGAATTTTCTCTGATGCTCGGCCTTGGCTGAGGTCCTAAGGTCCTGTGAAGCGGTTTAGCGCGTTCCGGCACAATGCGTTGGAGAGCTCCGACGCAAATTTTCCGATTCGTGGCAGTATTGAAAATTCAATAACTGAATTAAAACTGTTTCAACATAATATCATTACGATCAAGCAAGAAATACCAAAAAGAAAATTTCTTATGGGGTCCCGATACAATTACAACAGATTGAAATTTTTTTATTTAAAATTAACTTTTTAGTTGTTGTTCTAGCAGCAATAGAAATACACTGTGAAAAATTCCAATTCTCTAACTATTACGGTTCATAAGTAAAATAGGTACAGACGGACAGTGACTACGGCTAAAACTAAAAAAAAAGAGTTTGAGTTCGCTTTCTTGTAGAATAAACTCTACATTTAATATTAAAGTCTAAGGTGTCGAACTGTACCTTCTCCCTTTACGTTTTCTGTCAAATTTAAATAAAAGTTCAAAACGGTTTACTTTTGAGGATTAATAGATTGGTAATATTATAATAGGTTTTGCAATATATAAGGTATTGCAATAAAAAACAGAATATGGAAAAAAAATGTAGAGATTTTTTAACAATTTTTTAAAAGTGTTTTTTCGTATTAGTACCTACAACTTGTATGAAATTAACCATAAACATAGTAATACTACAGTAAAATTTATGATATGAACTGGATTTTATAGAAGAGATATAGCCGGGCAGACTGTGTAGATCCTATATCCAGGCAGTTACATAGATCAAATGGATCCAGTTACACAAAATGCACACGAGAATAAATACGTTTTTTTAATGGCACAAACAATGCCCGCATAAAATACTTCAATACTTCAAGTAATTTTGGCACAACTCCAAAAAAACGCTCCGAAATTGAAACAAATCTATTAACTTCGGGTTATAACGTCAAAAGTATTTTATCGCAGTGCAGAGAATCGTCAATCGAGTCGTTACGGCGAATAGTTTAGAATGACTTCATTTGATCTACGTGGAGGGTGACTTCAACTATGGATAGGAAAACGTATTTCCTTTAGTCTGTGGCACTTTATCTATCTACATTAATACTATCATCTTATCCTATCTTTATTATAATTTTGAAAGTTTGTATCGATGGATGACGGATGTTTCTTACTTTTCCACGAAAAAACTGCTGAACGGATTTTAATAAAAGTTTACGGTAATACGTTTATAATGCATCATATATATGTCACATATCAGAATAAAACATAGGCTATGATTTATAAAGACGTATACAGACGATAGTAAATTGGCCAAAGTGTAACAATAAGTTTCAAGTATGTCGGAAAACATTCTGCCATCTTACTTGTATCTTGGCGTGCGCTGCATAAATCTTTAGTGTTAGATGAAAATAATGTATGGTGGGATAATACTCTTAACAGTTCTAAAAAGGTCCGCGATAATCTATCTTTTATGTTGAAGCATTTATAGCCAAAATAGTGAGTAATTAATATGTTTAAATTGAATATTCTATTAAGAATTCACATTTTATAGTATTAAGTTAATTCACTTCTTAAGAAGATTCTACTTATGTAAAAGACAAAGGACGTAATATAATTTGTTTGGGTTTGAAAGTAGGTAAGACACCTCAAAAACATTTCTTACTTACGAAATCAGAATTCCGACGGAGATGAAGTCGCTACTCTATACTTATATTTAAAAGCGAAAGTTTAGATGGATGTGTGTTACTTAATCACGCCAGAGCGGCTGAACGGATCGGAATGAAATTTAGCACAGAGATAGATTATGGTTTGGAATAGCACATATGCTACTTTTTATCGCCTTTTTTGTTTTTACAGACCTAGAGATCCACATGTTTTTTTGCATAGCGGCAGTATAACTCAGAGAAAAATATTGTGATGTGTGTATTGTGCACCACGCATTAAAATTTCTGATCATAGGCCTGGTACTACTGTATCTAGTATCTGTTGCCTTAGGCACATGTTTTTTTCGCTCGCAATCGTCGGAGTAAAATGGATCTTTTGACAATAATTTAAAGCTCAATTTTGCCTACAACTATAAGCTCCGGCTTCTGACAGAACGTCTGTAAAACAAAAGTAGACATTAGGTCCATTTTACACGGATAATGCAGAGTTTATTACTCGAAAATGACTCCTCGATTGCAAGAGAGCAAATCTTATATAAGCTATGTATATCTAGTCATCGACATAGAAGTAATATATAATCCTGTATGATATTATAAATGTGAAAAGAGAGATCCGCTTGTTTTCTTCCACGTAGCTACTTTTAGGGAGAGCTAGTAATATATTCTAACTTAATTGCAAGTTTCAACGTCGAAAAATAATTAAAAGAGTGTGTTTTTGTGACCTATTAAAGAGATCGTTGGTTTAAAATATAATATTTTTATGTTTTTAAACATGGCGGCTCTTTAAATTATGTCAAATATGTCGTCAAAGAAAGAGGACGAAATCTCATCATCAACATTATCATCACATTACTGGTCCACGACAGGACACGGCTCTCTTCCCAGAGAACTCTCAGCATGCGGGGTTCCCGGTTTCCTCAAGCGATTTTCTTTTCCGTTAATGCAGGTAATATTCTCTTTGAAACGCTCATCACCTGGAGATGTCAAACGTGCGTGTCAGGGATCAAACACAGTCCTCCAAAATTGAGGCCGCAGTCCTAATCATTATTTTCGATCATGTGTATGTTTTTGACTTCTAATAAATACCGGCTGGATAAGAAAGGCGCAGGACCGTGTGTGATGGCGTGCTCTAGGAAAGGCCTATGTCCAACAGTGGAAAAACGCAGGCTGATGACGAATCCTATCACTACCTATCATTGCATTTTCATAGCTTTTTATTAATTCGACTACAAGTTAGCCCATCAATGCAATCACTACCAAGGCTAGGGGTACGGATCGTTAGGGGTATGGTAGATATACAATGTGTAAATGAAAACCGAAATAATACTTCACAGGCTTTAGAGGTACATTATGTACTGTCTCTAAGACTTAGCTGTAAAACCAAAAACTTAATAGTTTTTGAAATAACCACTGCTATAGTTTTATGAGAGATGAGAGCGGAGTGGCCTGCTTCCAAGCAGCCTTGTCGTTAAGGAATTCATCATTCGTGTAGTAACCACGATTTGTTGATATATAAATCAATTAGATGAATTCAACATCTTACAATGTAATTTATATTGGGTGAATAGCGAAATTAAAGCTAAAAGGATGATTCGATTCAGCGCTTTTTATTAGTTGCACATGAATGTATGGACATTGTCTGGAAAGTAAGTTTCTTTTGCCAACTGTCTAGCCTTGGTCTGGCTATTCTTGAAGCGAAAACAAGATGGGGGCGTGGCTTAACTCGATACTAGAGTGTGAATATACTGTCAACTACTAATAATATAATGATTAAATTCTTATTATACCAAATTCAAATTCAAAAATGTTTTATTCATGTGGACTTTAATACGAGTACACTTATGAAGCGTTCATACATTTAACATGTTACACTAATGTTAGTGTATGTTAGTGTGATAACTGCATTCGTTAACTTAAAACTAAAGCTAGGAGGGTTCCAAACGCGTCCTGGTCTAAGAAGAGCCCACAACAAACTTAGCCAGGTTTTTTTTTCTTTTGTTATCACCATTTCACAATCTAGTTAATATTGAAATATGAAGTAAGAGCAATTCCAAGCTTTGTTATCATACATGTAATCCTTAATATTATAATAGGATTTTTCTATAAGCTTACGTTACTTTATAACTTATTAAGAGACATCTCAAGGATTTCATCTGGTAATTTTAACCAGATATAATAATAATAATAATAACAATAAATAATAATAAATACACCTTGTCATCTAACACCAAAGTAAGCGTAGCTTGTGCTATGGGTACTGACTGACTGACTGACTGATCAATCAACGCACAGCTCTAAACACTAGGCGGGTCGGGCTGAAGTTTTGCACACAGATAGTTAGCCCGCATGGCTGCCCGCCTGTCTACCCACCTGCCTGCCCGCCTGTCTACCTGCCTGGCCGCCCGCCTGTCTACCCGCCCACCTGCCCGCCTGGCTGCCCGCCCTTTTATATATATATACCTTTGCCTTTGCCTTTGATATAAACAGATTTTGCAGTTGTAATAGACTTAAGTTTTGTTACCTAAAGAATCAATTTCATTGACAAGAAAAGCGTACCTTATTCGAATTCCATCGATAGTTCCCAACCGAAACTACTCGTAAGTATGAAATTGAATTGATAGCTAACCGGCATTCCGTCCCGACGTCGGCTGGCGTGAAATTATCTCACCAATAGCTATCTCGAGACTAAGTGGCTTCCAACCTTAATGTTGAATAACTTATAACCTGAAGTCGGTTAAAATCGATCGATTTAAAAATAAAATATGAACTTAGAGATTTAAAGTCCCACTCGTCACACATCCGCAGCCTTTATACGTCCCACTCCTGGGTAAATGCCTAGACTCTCATAGGAGGGACGGTTTACAAGCATAGACCCACTACGCTGCTAAAATACGAGTTCGTGGGCTTTAACCATTATTATAACATGTATGTGATAATTACCGGGACCGACCAGGCTTAACATTTCACAGGCACGTTTAGCGGCAATTCCTAACTTCCTAACTTCGGGCACTGAAAATTCTTTAACAGTAAATACGCAATACCAAATTGTATACTCGTTGGGATAGTGGTTAGTATGTTCAACTACTGATCCTGGTCTAGGGTTCCAATCCCGGGTCAGGCTATAAAAATAAATTCTCAGCATGAATCCCGAGCTTGAAAATTGTATGTTCACTCCCGTCGCGTCGGGGAGAACGTTAAAAATCCCGGATCTCGTATAGCAGATGTCTATGTAGTGACAGCAGATAAAAATACAGCACCCCTTCTCTTCTGTACGAAGTGATTAAGGGAAAATAACGGAGAACGGGCCGTAACTTAGCTTTATATATTAATATCTGTTGCCCGCGACTTCGTCTGCGTTTGATTTTGTTTTTACATGTGGCATTAACTAGTTGCATTTATAAAAAAAATTAAAGTATTCAGTATCGCTAAGCCTTAAATGAGGGGTTTGCTGCTCTGCGCTGAGGAGTTCTGTTCTCTATCTCCAACCACAGTTTGGGCAAAATTAAACACATATACCTCTACAGTACAAAAATACTTATATTTAAATAAGTATTTTTGTACTAACAAACACAAAATACTTATATTTAAATAAGTATTTTTGTACTATTTTCGGTTATAATTTGGCGGAGTTATGGTGTAAAACCGTCAAGCACTTTCATCTCTCCCAAAGGAACCGAGCTTAATGTTGGGATAAAAAGTATCCTATATTATAAGAAATGATATCCAGAATCCAAGAATATGTGTACAAAGTTTCATGAGGATCGGTTAAGTAGTTTTTGCGAGAAAGCGTAACAAACAAACAAACATTGATATTTATAATATTAGTAAGGAAGGGGTAGGGATAGGGATTTAGTAGTATAGCTTTTGTGACAGACGTCTAGGGAAGTATTACTTCTCCCACGAAGAACCATTTATTTGATTTTATTAATTTTATTATTTATGCAACACAAATTGTGATCACAAACATAGATACTATATGAGGTAAACAAGGGAAATCTTATCTCTCTCAGCCAAAATTGTTCTGCTTCGGTCTGAAGGACGTGTTTGCCGGACACAGGGCGGCACTTTGCGGGGCGTGTTCCATGCATGCCTTGCAAAGTGTTGCACGGTTTACAGGCGATCCACTTACAATCAGTCAATTATTATTTTGTAATATTAAGAAAAAACTGAAATCCTTCTTTTTAAGTCACTTATGATCATTTTTATACACAACATGGTAAACTGGCAATAATGTTCTGTAGTTAACGTACCTAGACTTAATTCTCTGTTAGCATATATTACAAACCTGGGTGGCTTGTGGTTGGATAAATAAATAATAATTTGGATTTGGATACAATACAATAGTAATAAACGTGGAAGAAAAACGCAGGCTAATGGTAAATATTTTTCTAGAACATAACTCGAAGAACATACAAACACGACTATAACATTGTAAATTCTGCCGATTTGTGTCGTCTATTAACAGAGTTACAATAGTTTTGAATGCGATTCATATCATAGTTTAAACAACTAGTGCCATTATATGTCTGTCCATTGGCGCGTAAATAAACTGGCAGCTTTATTATAGCGCATAATATGTTTCATCGCACAACGCCATAATAGCCGCGCGTTTTAATCGCAGGAGGAACTAGTCAAATATACTTTATTCAAATAGGCCCATATTATAGACACGTTCGATGCGTTTATTACGTACAAACATGTACATGGGTGTGAGATGATGATGACTTCATTCCTCAAGGTTACAAGAGTTCTAAACGCGCCCTGGTCTAAAAAGTACACAACAAACGTATTCGCTTAACATTTTTCATTATTGCGCGCGACAGATGATTCTAGGACAATTTCCACGAGGCTCATTCGCGTTTGCTGATTGACCATACAAAACTATGATCATTTATACTTAATGTGGCCTTGGTTATTTTACGTTTTCATGTATACTTACAGAGAGGGTTAAATTTTGAAAAAGACAAAACAGCAATGTTGAGTGTTAGTGAAGCTTTTAAAACATTAAAAAGTTTATGTCTCGCTCTACCCCGCATAAATGTTTAGTTCTGTGTTCCACGGTTCTTACAATTTGGGTAAAACAATATGAACGTATCTTCTAGGTAAGCGTGTCCATACTACACTTTTCATCACTATATTTTGGCTAAGCGCGAGACTATTATAGTTACTATTCTCTTTTCTTTTAAAAAACGGTAGGTACTAGATAGTAACGTACGGCTCTTGCGGCAATGTGCGGCCTACATAAAAGTTATCTCGCAATAAGTATTGATTTACATTCGATTCTAAGCGTTTATCAATTTTAAAATGTTATTGAACAAAAATAGTAATAATATTCTAAACTTGTTTCATTTGGGATCATTTTGCATGATTTTGCATGTGTTTTGTATTGCACCTGCCTCGCTGAGGTTAGTAGGTTCACTTAAATCCCTGCTGAGCACCTATCTCAGAAAACATAGCTTTAAGCATGGACCCACCACGCTGTTCAAATTCGAGCTGGTGGGTTTAACTATAACTTTATATCGCTTAAATTTAGTTCAGTCTGAGATCTTTAGTTTTGCCTCAAAAGGGCTGGCCCATTTTTTTGCGCAAAAAATAAGATTGGCTGTTCAGTGCGGAAATGCAGGCAGCATTTTTCGCAACAGTAGGGGTGACCTTTACAGTAATAAGTTTAGTTATAAGTTTTTTTGTAATTTTATCAAATTAAGTAAAAACTAGCTATTTATTTTCCTGCCAGGTCTTCACAATAGAAAAGTACATTCCGAACTAAAATTAAATAAATGTAAATAGTCTGAGATTAATTAAAATCTAATTTAGTTTAGTACCTTATAACTGCGTTAGTTAAGAACACGTACGATTAGATAAGGTATCTGATTCAATGTTAACATTCGCGCCACGATTTCCTTCACGTACTCCTAACCAGTTTTAATTCGACAGAATCAAATTAACGCGTCAGTTCGCTCGTTTTTCTTCTGAAACTTGTGTTTTAGCTCTCAGGGAACTTCGTTAATTTAATTTTGATTTTTAAGGTTCCGTGCCTGGTGATGGTAAAATTAAACTTCATGAGCCTTGCTACTAAAGTTGGCATAACGTCGGATAGTTACGCAGTATTATGAAAATTAAGCTTAATTCTCTATACTCCACGAAAAGCAGGAGAATCTGTATCGTGTAATTTATAATTTCATCAATCCTTATATTACACACCAAATAGATCTTCGGCAAAGTACCCTCTACGCACATTTCGCTCCGAAACCGGAGCATCTTTAGGAGATGTTGACTTTACAATGAAAAATTGTTACTTAGCAATTATTCATTGAACCAGTCTCCTGCTATTCGCGGAGTATAGCAAATTAAGCTTAATTTTCATAATATATCATGGAATTCCGCAAAGTAACGCTTCTATCCAATAGTTGCAGTGTTTTTTCTCGCTCTGACATGTTAAATACGCTGTCAGTTAAAGCTGTATAACTGTTACAACGTTATCCCATATTTATTTATATGGTTCTTTGCGATACTAACTCCCGCTACACTGCGCCAATCAACCGTCAAAAGTACTTTTGAAACGTCAATTCTGTCTGTTTGTAGTAACTGTACCACCGGTTCGGAAGGCAGATTCTATATAGAATAACATACTGAACCCTCTGTGAGCGAGAGTTTTATTTGAACTTGACAGATTTTTTTCCCTTCCGCGAAGACGTCCCGCCTAAGAGGAATTAGCTTTTTCATGGACTGCCTGGAACAGTATTATTAACAAAGTTAACATGGAAGATTTGACTTATACCTACTCGGACTTCGCACTTTGCATATTTTGTTTCATATAAACTTTATCTTCATCTTCTTGTCTACATATCAAGGGAAATTTGGAAAGGGGGTAGGTACGATGCCACGATGGGGTATTGCATATATTAATATTTTTAGTTTTACATAAACATGCACAATATCTTGCTCTATCTATAGTGGTGATACCCTATAGATGTTCGGCCTCCCTTTCGAGGGAACGGAGTTCAATCCCCGACACTATCTTTTCGGTTTATATTAAAGCAATCAAAAATAATTAATTCCTTAGAGTTCTCCATAACGTTCGCAAAGTTTTGTAAAGTCTACCAATTCGCACTTAGTCAGCGTGGTGGCTAATGGCTAAATCCTTCTCACTCTGAGAGGAAACCGGTAACCTGTAGTAGGGTGCTATGCATTGATGGGATTACATTATTCTTCTCGACTTTTTATAAGTGGAAGAACAAAAAGTAAGTTATCTTCTTGAAAAACGCAGTGTCAACCATAACATCGGCTGTGTTTATATTTAAAATCAACAAAGAGTTGTCCAGTCCAGTTTTGAAAAATATTTATTAGTTTTTGAGATTTTTACAAAAACTAAATCCCCCTTTTTTTTTAGTTAATTGTTAATAACTTTTACAGTTTTTGCAAGCCGATCTTAATTTTTTTCAAAAATCATCTAGATGTCATTCCAAACCGAATGACAAGTCGATCATAAATTTCGGAGACTGCTGAAAATTTGGTCCAAAAGACTTTTGACTAGACTATATTAATTTCTGACTTTGATGTAAACACATATCGATCGGCGACAGTTTTTTTAAGCTCACTTTGTATCTACTGTTTATTGATCCCAATTTTGAACCTGAAGTTAGGAAATTGGCTGTGTCCACTTCCCGTATTTTGGAGCTATACAGCAGCAAAGAGATTATACTCCTAGGTTATATTCAAGTCTATAATAATTTACATACACGTTCTTGTGCCCAGTACACACACTACGTGATGAACGTTCGGGTGTTAGTATGTAGACCGGCGGTTTGCGTGGCGACGCACAGAGGGCGTAGAATCTAGTTTACCTATCCTAAGTTAAAAAATATGATTATTTTTATATAATATCGCTATAACCATTATACAGCTAATAGAGTTTTAACTCGTACGAGTAGGTACCAGTTGTGGGATGATAAAGACGGAACCTTTTAACTACGGTAACCGGTTACCGTCGTTGAAAGGTTCCGAAATAGTGTCAGCTCGGCCAGGAATAAAAGGGGGATGTCGTTAATTTAGCAACTTTAAGAGGCATGCGATATTGCGATGAGCAACATTACAGCATTTTTGCAGAATTCCATGCCTGCGGTGAACTGAGCGGGCTTTTGATCTTACGGTAGAAAAAAATCACTCTTGCATCTTAGTGATTGTGGTAATTTTAACTATGTAGGGTTATTGACTTTATTACAGTAGATTATTTTTACCATCGAACCGCTAGGCACCGTAAGGATCCCTGGCGCAGAAGCCCGTCGCATCTTTGTTTCTGATCCGCACCGCTAGGATCTGGCTTCCAGCTTCCATTTTCCCCAGTACCTACAATATGAGTACCTTCAAATCAATAGTGAATAGGCATCTTCTAGGCAAGTGCGCTCCACCTCAGGCTGCATAATCGCTTACCATCAGGTGTGATTGCATGATATAATATATAAATTGAATGATATAAACATAAAAAAAAGATGACGATAGTTTTAGAAGCGTTTTAAAGCTTGATTAAGCGTTAAATTGCTATTAGGTTTTTTTATTCCAACAACACAATAAGCGATGAGCATTATAACTACTATACAGCTCTAATAGCACTTAGACTCGTACTGGTACTGATAATTGTGACACGACTGATTCCAATTTTATACCCTAATTTATACGAGTGTTAATTTTGAGTTAAAACTGCCTGCCTTAAAATAGTTGCGTTAGTCGGAAGTTCCCGAAATGGAGTCTGATCTGCAAGGGTTAATAGGGGGGGATGTAGTTAATTTAGCTCCTTTAAGAGGCGCGCGATATCGCGTCGAGTTACAGCAGTCTTGCGGAATTACCTGCCTGCTGTGAACTGAGCCAGCCGCTAACATTATTACCGGGGGAAAAATCACTCTCGGACCTTAGTGGTTGCGGAAAAATACACTCTTTATATAGGGTTATTAAAGTTAAAGAATGTTGTGCTTCGGAGTGTTTTAAAGGATATTAATGCTATTAGGTTTTTTATCTAACGTATACGGGCACCCAAAGATTCCTTAAGTACCTCGAATTCGTTCATAATAATATTGTATATTATAAAAATTACTTCTGTCTACGATTTTATTTTTTGAAGTTACGCTGGACACCTATTTTACGTGGACACAGCTAGATAGCTACATGATAAATCTATTTGAACAATTGACGATAAATGAAAATAAATTTAAAGGTAGGCATGGATTCAGTTTAAAGCTGACTATAAGCTAAGCTACGCATATGTACGGGCGTTATACAGCTCTAATACAGCTCTAATAGCACTAAGACTCGTATTTTTAACGGTTACTGATAGGTATGTCACGACTGATTACAATTTCATACTTGACTTTATATGAGTCTTAATTTTGTTAAAAATTACTGCTTTAAAATAGTTGCGTTAGTCGGAAGTTTCCGAAATGGAGTCTGCTCTGCAAGGGTTAATAGGGGGATGTCGTTAATTTAGCTCCTTTAAAAGGCGCACCATATCGCGTCGTCAGACTGCTGTAGTCTTGCGAAATTACCTACCTGCGGTGAACTGAGTGAGCTTTTAACCTTATTACTGGTAGAAAAATGACTCTTCAACCTAAGTGGTTGTGATAAAAATATACCCTATTGGTAGGGTTGCAGAGATCTCACGTTGAGGATGATTGTCCTTAGGTGTATATGATTCAAATACCTTAATTTCCAAACTGACTACAGTCTATGCACAGGTGTTTTATCTCGTCAGCCCATCAATCCCCCTCTGTTGAGAAACCCAGCACGCCCCTTTAACTTTTCTAAGTTATGTGCGTTATCACTTGCATGAATGAAAACATAGTAGGGAAACCTGCATACCTCAGGGTTCTCCACATATCCCGATAAGGAGTACACGATATACCTTCCTTTCCTGTACTCTCCGACAACGACGTTTATTATCAGTTTGGCACATCCTGACATAGGGTGCCAAACCATCGGCGCGTTCTTTAGGTAAATCTAGAATATTTCTTACGTAAAAATGATACAACATAATTATGTATTTAAGACCCGCAGTTGCCTTAAAATCTTCTCTGAGATATAATATCTGCGTAAGGTACAGGGATCATTTGTGGGATTGAGTATACGCTTTTATAATATGATTCCTAAGGTGATTTTGGACCTGCCAATGCACAAGTTTAAAGAATTTGTTAAAACACATTTGTTACAGCGAGGTTACTATACAATTGATGAATTTTTTAATGACAAGGTTGCTTGGAAGCATCCGGCTCCGCTTTCAGCTCTCACAAGATAGAAAAATGAATGTTAAAATGCAAAATGTAAATTGTTGATGTTGGAAAAGAGCAACTGCTGAGTTTCTTGCCGGCTTCTTCTCGGTAGAATCTGCCTTCCGAACCGGTGGTAGAATCACTACAAACAGACAGACTTGACGTTTCAAAAGTGCTTATATTAGGCCTACTTGAAATAAATGAATTTTGAATTTTGAATTTTGAATTTAATCATTAAAAGTGGTGATAGCCGAGTGGGTATGACTTTAATTTCACTTTCCGGGGCCCGAGTTTGAAACCCAGCACGCCCCTTTAACTTTTCTAAGTTATGTGCGTTATCACTTGCATTAAGGAAAACATCGTAAGGAAATCTGCATACCTGAGAGTTCTCCACAATGTTCTCAAAGGTGTTTGTAGTTCACCAATCCGCACTGAGCCAGCGTGGTGGAATACGGACTCAACCCCTTTTCATTATGGGAGACCGGTGCCCTGTAGTTTGCCTGTAATGTTTTAGCACTATGATGATGAAACATCCGATTATCTGAGATTTTAAAAGTACTTTTTTTTATTAGGTTTTATGTATGTTTGTATGTTTGTAACCGACTTCTTTGGGCGCAATTTTGACCCATTTTAAACGGTCAGATTTCTTTCAAACTTTGTAGACATATCGAGAACCGATGACAATATAGTCTAGTCGACAAGTTGAAAATGGTACAAAATAGAGATACTGCTCTTAAAATTACGTGCGATAGCTCATTGGATCGGGAATGACGTCTAGAAAAATGTGCTAAAAGCGTGTATTAGCACATAAAAAATTGCAAAAGTTATAAACAATTAAAGATGAAAAAAAAATGGCATTTCGTTTTTTGCCAATATTTCATAAACTATTAATATTTAAGAAATTTCAAAAGATTCTGAAAGAGGTGGAAATTTCCAATAAAAAACTCCTAACTCCCGGAACTCTATCTCCATTATTTATAATTTTAATTTAACGCTGAAGATAGGTCCGCGCGCGACGTTTTTAGGTTGCGCGCGCGGCGTCAAAAGCGAGTACGGCACATTAATTAATTTATTTAAGGTATTGAATATTTTTTTTTTAATTTGAAAAAATTATGGTGTGTTCTGAACACTATAAATAATTCATTCCCGTTGGAAATTTTACTTAAAGTTAATTTTTCAACAAGTTAAACAATTGTTAACTAACGAAATTTTCTCGAACTACCGTCTTAATTGTAAGTGAAAAAAAATGTTTCAATAATGGTCGTAAAAAATTTTCGCTTCGTAGAGCCTTTCTTACATACATACTTAACAAGATCGTGCCATAAAAGTTAAATAAATATTTATACTTTGTTTATAACAATTTTTTTACTTGAACAAAAACTTAAAAATCCAAGTAATGTTGTTAAAAAATTTTTTTTTTTTCTAAATCATCATATTATCGTTTTTTTATTAATACAAGATATTAATTGATTTGCAAAAAAAATTTTTCCCGCCATTTGTTGATAAATTTTTTATAAACAAATTGATTAAATCAATATTTTTAAAAAAAATTTTTTCACAACTTTATTACATTATAAATATTATGAGTTTTAAAAAAAAAATTTTTCCTTAATAACAATTTTTAATTGTTTATAATCGTTTTTTTTATATTTGTATTGTTTAAATAATTAGTTAAGAAATCATTTTTTTTCTAAAAATCATAATTGACAGTCCTCTATAAAGTAACAAAAAAAAAAATTTTTTTTATTAACAATTCTATTGTTTATTAACTTACCAATTTGTTATAAACAAATTTTCAACTTTTTTTTATTTTTTTTCTAAAACTTCTAAAATTAACAAAAACAACCATATATAACAAAGTATAAAAAAAATTTTTTTTCAATTTTTTATTGTACTTTTAAAAAACACGTGTTACAAAAGTTGCAGCGGCTGCTTCGTTTGTCTATTAAAAAACTGAAATAACTTTTAAACTATTAGAGATACAAAAATAAACATTCTAGTCGATTTTATAAACAGTTAAACGATCTTTTAAATAAATTATTCAAAAAAATTTTAGTTATTACTAATTTATTGTTACGCGCATTTGTTTATAAAAACTTATATTTTTTTCGATGTTTTTCGAACTTTCGTGACTCCTAACTTTTTAAATAATGCAGATACGGTTACAGACCTTCAAGACTATTTTGTGAAGTAATAAAATATATAAACGTTGTAGTTATTTATTTATAAATCATGTCATGTCAAATAAAGCCTCTACAGGGTCTTCTAATTCATCCGAAGTATCAACTCGTAGTTTTTCAAGTACTTTCGATTATAAAAAATTATGTTTAATTTGCCAAAAAGATTATTATCAAAGTATACGTAAAAAATGTATTATAAGTTCCGACGAAGTAAAAGAAAAGATATTAGAAGTTGCAAAACTGCGTAATGACTTACTGGGAAGTCAAGTCACAGATTTAATTTTACGTGTACAGTCATTAACAGAAGCAAAAGCGCGTTATCATCGTACGTGTCTCAATGATTTTAAAAGTTTTAGAAAAAAAATAAAAAAAAGTTGAAAATTTGTTTATAACAAATTGGTAAGTTAATAAACAATAGAATTGTTAATAAAAAAAATTTTTTTTTTTGTTACTTTATAGAGGACTGTCAATTATGATTTTTAGAAAAAAAATGATTTCTTAACTAATTATTTAAACAATACAAATATAAAAAAAACGATTATAAACAATTAAAAATTGTTATTAAGGAAAAATTTTTTTTTTAAAACTCATAATATTTATAATGTAATAAAGTTGTGAAAAAATTTTTTTTAAAAATATTGATTTAATCAATTTGTTTATAAAAAATTTATCAACAAATGGCGGGAAAAATTTTTTTTGCAAATCAATTAATATCTTGTATTAATAAAAAAACGATAATATGATGATTTAGAAAAAAAAAAATTTTTTTAACAACATTACTTGGATTTTTAAGTTTTTGTTCAAGTAAAAAAATTGTTATAAACAAAGTATAAATATTTTTTTAACTTTTATGGCACGATCTTGTTAAGTATGTATGTAAGAAAGGCTCTACGAAGCGAAAATTTTTTACGACCATTATTTAAACATTTTTTTTCACTTACAATTAAGACGGTATTTCGAGAAAATTTCGTTAGTTAACAATTGTTTAACTTGTTGAAAAATTAACTTTAAGTAAAATTTCCAACGGGAATGAATTATTTATAGTGTTCAGAACACACCATAATTTTTTCAAATTAAAAAAAAAATATTCAATACCTTAAATAAATTAATTAATGTGCCGTACTCGCTTTTGACGCCGCGCGCGCAACCTAAAAATGTCGCGCGCGGACCTATCTTCAGCGTTAAATTAAAATTATAAATAATGGAGATAGAGTTCCGGGAGTTAGGAGTTTTTTATTGGAAATTTCCTCCTCTTTCAGAATCTTTTTTTGAAATTTCTTAAATATTAATAGTTTAAGAAATATTGGCAAAAAACGAAATGCCATTTTTTTTTCATCTTTAATTGTTTATAACTTTTGCAATTTTTTATGTGCTAATACACGCTTTTAGCACATTTTTCTAGACGTCATTCCGGATCCAATGAGCTATCGCACGTAATTTTAAGAGCAGTATCTCTATTTTGTACCATTTTCAACTTGTCGACTAGACTAATACACTAATCTGAGAAGATTATATATAAAAAATAAGATTTTTCACTAATTACTACAGCGCCATCTAGACCCAAATGTAAAAAACCTATGGCGTTACCAACACTGTAAAAAACCTATGGCGTTACCAACAGATGGCGTTCGCGTACCTAACAAATTCCACAGAAAACATTAAGCTACTAGATGGTAGAGGGCGTTAGCTGTTTCTTTTTAATGGCCTGTTTAAAATAATAATTAATGACAGCTTAGAGTTATCACGGAATTGATAGTAGATTAGATAAAAAGAACAGTTTAAAATAAACCAAACTAAAAAGTAGAAAATAAAAAATAGTTTAAAAAAAACTAAAAAACACGCTTTTTATAGGAAACCGAATTAAAAAATAGAATATAAATTTTAATAAATTTAAATGAATAGTATTAAAAATTTCAATAAATATAAATTAATAATAGTGTGAATAAAAAAATATATTTTATTTAAAAAAAAGCGTAGGGTGTTTTTTAAGATATTATTAAAATAATAATCACTCTACTCATATATGTCAATAAAATATTTATAACTATTGACACCATACACCCCACGCTTTTTTTACAATAAAATATATATTTTTTATTTACACTATTATTAATTTATATTTATTGAAATTTTTAACACTATTCATTTCAATTTATTAAAATTTATTTCCTATTTTTTAATTTGGTTTTCTATAAAAAGCGTGTTTTTTATTTTTTTTTAAACTATTATTTTTAATGTT
Organism: Pararge aegeria; assembly: GCF_905163445.1. Lineage (NCBI taxonomy): Eukaryota > Metazoa > Arthropoda > Insecta > Lepidoptera > Nymphalidae > Pararge > Pararge aegeria. The sequence continues at coordinate 6,992,925 of NC_053200.1, read as the reverse complement.
TATAGACGAGCGTTCGACTGCAATAACACCTAATGTTAAGCGATGATGCACCCTAAGGTGGAGCGCGCTTGCCTAGAAGATGCATATTCACTCTTGATTTGAAGTACGCCAATAAATTTAAACGGTCAAACTAAATAAATCAACGGAGTTGTTGGAGAGCTACAGTTTACGAAACGAGGCAATATATTAATTATCCTCCATAATTGAAGTCATTACAATCAGAAAAACGTTAAAATACATGGTCGCGTCATGCTGACCACACACAAATTGCGAACCGTGCAATTAAACCTAGACCGTAAGCTGCATGCACCTCGATGCCTGGACTTATTTGCATTGCGGCTACGGCTTCGTGTGCCACTTCGAATTTCATAATAACGAAAGACAATTAATGCCATTTATTTAATACGCCGTTCTCACCTTGAGGTATTGCTGCAGTCTGAATAAAACCAGGGGATTTTTTATCGTTTATTTTCGCATTATGTACCTACGAGAAACATAGCTCGATAGAACCGACACAATTTTTGACTAAACTTGATTGTGGGCACACCCAATAAAAGTGAAACGAGCAAGCGAGCGAATGAGTTGATATTATTGCAAGAACAAAATAGTTCTTGTGCTCAGAGTCGAAGTTGCAAACAATACAAAGGCAACTATCATAAGCAACCTGAAAAGGTTATAACTTTCTTTATTGAAGTAGACATATAGTAGACAATTTGCTTCTCCCTTGGTAGTGGTTAAATTGAGCTTTTAACATCTCTCCTTACCTCAGAAAGCAAAGCCATCGGCCAAGGCCATCACTGCCTAATGATCAATAATACCTGATTAGTGCTTTGTGGTGACAGTAGATCAGAATACGGTTTTCAACACTCCTTCTCTTCCCGTAGGTGTCGTACGAGGTAGGAACTCCTAGGTATATTGTGAAAATTAAGTTAAGACAACAATTTTAATATAGTACTAACGTCCTGCTTATTTCTGCCGCTAAGCAGAATTGATGCAATGCTGCGTTCTTGCAGCCTTGGAATATAAGGCTGACGATGATGATCCAATAGTTGGGTCTGATTTTTTGACATGATGGAGAGTTTGGGCATTTTTAAGTGAAAACATTTTACTGTAATAAACTTTTAAAGATGTCAATGAATAATAATTCTGTAATAAACTTTTTGAAAACGTTTTACTGTAATAAACTTTTAAAGATGTCGATGATTAAAGATGTCGATGAATAATAATTAACAAACCAATGTCCTAGAATATTATTCAATTTCCGAAGTCAGTGTTTTTGACATAGCGTCATAATATGCCTGAATATTTGTTTAGATAGGTAGGTATAATAACGTAATCTGGATTTATAAATATGATTAGTTTTTTATATAAGTTTAATTTTTTTATTATATCAAATTTTAGTATGTGTATACCTAAATAAAAGTATTTTCTTTCTTTCTTTCTTTCTTGGTAATTGTAATGAATTCAATTGTTGAACTAACTGTCTTGAGTAAAATCAATTTTTACTGTGTAATTGAAAGTAGTATCCGACGAAAATTCACGCGAGTTCAGCAGTCACTCAGTAAAAAGGTTACTGTTAGTTGAAAAAACAAACAAAATTAAAATATGTCGTACATAACAGACCACATGCGTTTTTTGAAGTGTGCATTTATTGCTAAACCAGACCCAAAGTTCGACGCACTGAGCGTGTTTGACGCAATGCGGTTACATTGCACCCATAAATTGCTTTTTTTAACCGATTAAAAAAAAACTGGTTTGTAATTTACCCCGTCTGTATTGCCTCGTTGGGATAGTGGTTAGCAAGTTTGACTAGGGTTCACGAGATTCTGGGTTGTTCCCGGGCCGAGTTCTAAATTGTTAGGTTTATTGGATGTTCTTTCAAAGAAATTTTCAGTACCAGGCAAGAGTTAGGAAATTTACATGGTAACGATTACGCAATACACAATTCTCTTAACGAAACCAAATTGGCATGTCAAAAAAAGTATTGCCATTTTTTTTCAATACTAGTTAGCTCCTGACTGCAATCTCACCTAGTGGGTGATGATGCAGTCTAAGATAGTTGCGGGTTAACCTGGGAAAGACAGTTAAAATAAACCCGTAAACCTTATCGGTTTTTATTGGAACGCTAAACCGCTTGTAGGTAGGGCGGTAGCTAGCCACGGCGGAAGCATCCCACTAGAGCAGGTTAGACAAAATTCAGATATTATAAATTCTTAAATGCCCCGGCCGGGGACCGAACTCGGGACCTCCCACATATAAGACCACAGCGCTTATCCTAGGGAGGTTTCAGGCAATCAGTGTGTAGAAAAGACAGTACTATTAGCTCTGCCAAATTAGTTTTGCTTTGTCATATCGCAAAATATTCGATACCAATGTCTACGGTTCCACGTTCTGTTGGTGGGGCAGGCTGATGATTTAAGGTATATAAAATAGAATAGATTAGGATAAATTTTTATTGATTCAACTATGTACTTTTTTTTGGTGTTATAAATGAATAGTGCCAACAGTTTGCCACTTCCTGGCGTGCAATTTTCTTATAAATAGATATAGGTACTACTAGTTTATTTTGCGTATGACTATTAATTCTAAACTCTAGACAATAAGTAAGCCTTAATATTATAATATGACTTATTAATATTATAATTACTCAAACTAACTTTTTTACCTGATATTTCATCGATGTTCACGCACCACTATTTACTGGTTAGAATATTCGTATTCGGTTTACAAAGTGGAATATTTCGCATAAAATACCTTTATCAGATTTACACTCGATCTCATAAAGGTTTTCGACCTTGAAAAACGGGACCTGATATCGGACATCTGGAATTATCACTCGTAATTAGATATGTAGGTACATAATCTATACTTACTTTATAAATGTGAAAATGAGTCTGTTTGTGTATTTGTTTGTTTGTTACCTACGGCTCAACTGCTGCACGGATCCAGAATAAACTAGGCACATACATAGCTTCCACCGTGAAGACGGATGTAGAATACATTATCCCGGAACAGCACCAGTACTAAAAAAAGGCTATACATTACTAATATTAATATAATAAATGCGAAAGGATGTTTGTTTATTTGTTCGTTTGTCCTTAAATCACGCCCTTACTTAGCCACCAGTCGTCCAGATTTTGGCGATTAGTTGAAAGAACGGAGAGTAACATAGGCGTGAGCTGGTGATAACAAAAAAAAATTACCCGGCTAAGTTTGTTCGGCTCTTCTTAGATCAGGGCGCGTTTGGAACCCTCGTAGCTTTAGGTTTAAGTTCGCGAACGAAGTTATCACCATCCCCTTACAATTATGTAAACAAGTATTGTGGTAAAATAAATATAATACCACAATACACACATCGCCATCTAGTCCCAAAGTAAGCGTAGCTTCAGTTATGGGTACTAAGATAAATGATGAATAATTTTATAAATATTATACTACATATATTGATAAACACCCAAACACTGAAAAACATTTATATTCATCACACAAACATTGTCCAGTTGTGGGAATCGAACCACATATTTTGACCTTGAATTCAGAAAGCAGGGTCGCTGCCCACTGCGCCAATCGGCCGTCAAAAACTGTTTTTTGAGCTTGAGCACAAATTTTGTGGTCGCGGTCTAGCGCTAACACTATATATGTTAGAAGCCCTATTTTTAGCATATCTATGTTTTATTTTCGCCGGCAAATAGGGCGCTTCGCGTTGTTCTCCACCATCCCAGTTTTCAAGTCCGCCTTCGCCGCGGAAACGTGTCAAGTGCACTCGTAATATTGTGAAAAACATCAGACCTAGACTTTGCATTGCCACAAATCAAAAACTGCGACGTTATATGATGAAAATTAAAGCGCGGATCCTTTGTGCCCGTCGTATTAACTCTTTGTGTTTTTCTCATTCCTACCGTATAGAGTTAAATATTTTACCTTGGGGAACTTTTGACGAAGTTTTGCGGAAATTCAAACGTAGTTATTATGGTGTCTACACAAAATTGTGGGATAAAACGGGGTTTTTTTCATATTCTGGAAGCCCTTCAATCTCAACACTCAATTTTTGTTATTTATGTTTATTATTTAAGTATTATTTTGTATACACCCTTCTTCTTAACTTCATGTACTCAATTTGGTTTGGTAGGTTGCCTGGTAGAGATCGCTTTTAAGCGATAAGGCCGCCTATTGTACCTTTTCTCCTTTAATCTTATTGTGTTTTTTCTATTTCAATGCTTGTTTTTTTTTAATTTGGTGTACAATAAAGTGTATTTATTTATTAATTCGTCACATTCGGCACAAAATCGTCCAGAAGGTTGTAAGTGGAAGGGGTCACGACCCTCAGCAATGAGGAACACGACGTAGAGAGAGAGATTTATTAATTAATTAATTCAACTGTAAGACATATACCATAGCATGCGCATCATGAGATAAATATGTCTACTCATTATCTCGTCCATCCCTATAGATATAAATCATCATTTTCTCGCAGCGCGCAAGCTTTAGTCTACGATGGCAGCGGGCTTACATATAGAAAATTAACAAATTAATAACTCCTAAATTGCCCCTCCTGGGGAAGGAACCCACGACCTCCAGCTTATAGCGGACAGCGCTCACCACACTTCTTGTTAGTATAACTAACCGTACTAACTACTACTAACGTACAAATTAATTAAATATTGCAAGCTCTCGGCCTTTTTTAAATACTGCACAATATTTTTTTCCAATACGTTACATTCCTGATTTATTACAAAACTGCTGCAGTTCATCAGCGCTTGTTTGGGTTTTTGATCAATCCGTACGGGAACATTAATTTTCCCAGGCTAAAAAATATCCCATGCCCATGGCGTTAAGGTATATAGCTAAGAAATAAGCGGCATGTAAGTAACCAGAAATCCCTACTAATATTATAAATGTGAATGTAAGTTTGTTTGTTACGCTTTCACGCAAAAACTACTTAACCGATCCTCATGAAACTTTGTACACATATTCTTGGAAGTCTTAGAAGTAATATAGGATACTTTTTATCCCGACATTAAGCTCGGTTCTTTTGGGAGAGGGGATGAGTGTTTGACGATTTTACAACATAACTCCGACAAATTATAACCGATTTAAATAATTATTTTTGTACTATAGAGGTTATATAATCTGTGTTTAATTTTGCTCAAACTATGGTTTAAGGAACTCCTCAGTGGACCGCAGCAAACCCCTCATTTAAGGTTTAGCGATACAACATACTTTAATTTTTTTTAGATCTACAACTAAATTTAATGCCACATCAAAAAACAAAATTAAACGCAGACGAAGTCGCGGGCAACAGCTAGTGACACTATAAATAGACAGTTTCTGTGACCGATTACGACAATGGTTGTCAATCTCCAGAGTTATAGTGCACAAGAATGATAAGAGAGTCAGCAAGCACAGGTACACTCTAAAAAAAAATTGGTTATTCCTAACAAGATAGTGATTGTTGTGATCAAGCATCTTGATTCCATACGAGCCTATCAAGAACATAGATACATAAAATAAGATGATAATGATTGTTTATTATAATTCAATGGACTGGGCAACTGTATTGCTCCTATTATTGTTACTTAACTAAGGCATATTCTTAACTGATTCAATTTACGTACTTGTTTAAGCTAAATAATTAAAAATGATCTAATCATACAAAGAAGTAAATAATAATAGAAACAACGTATTTATTTGTTGGAATCAATGAACATACCTACATTGTTAGCTCAATCTATAATGAACTTGCTGCTATAACTAATCAGCTTTTGTTGTTGTTTATTATCATAATTGTTATAATTTATATAACGTCAACTAAGAGAAAATCTCTCTTAGTTGGCTTTCTTTTTTTAGAGTGTATACTCTCTTTTCCCTCACTCTCATAATTGGGAAGGCAACTCAGACACGACCGGAATGTGCTCAGGCGCAGGATCGACAGCCTTAACGTGTTCCGGTCTGTTATTTACTAAGGATTTCTCGATAAAAAACCTAATAGCTATTTCCTAAAACCTACATTAAATTAATGTCGCAAAGAAAAGAGATATATATTATTTTGCCGAACACACCACACACACACACACCGACATCTGAATTCTACATCGTTAAGTTAGTTCTAGGTGGCATGGAAACTATGTTCAAGTTGTATATTCAAGTATTTTTATATTTAGAACACGTGTTTCGTAACAGTACAAACAGTGTGAATAAATAAATATTATTGCATTCATCGTCACTACTGCATTTTAGTTATTTTTTTTCCATACGCCAAAGAAGTATAACTTCTAACGCGTGTACATAAGTACACACTCTTTTTAATTTGTTTATGTGTTATGAATGTATGTTGGTGAGACGAATTGGGAAACTGTAACTGTGGATGTAAATAAATAAACAAAACAATAAATGTGTGACCTTTTACAGTTTTGCTCCTTCGTATCAGTGATAGGTACTTATGTAAAAAATATCAGAGGACTAATTAGTTTAACGCAGAATAGGGTTAAGCTTCGTTAAAAAAAAAATCAAAATTTACTTACTTCAAGTAGGCCTAATATAAGCACTTTTGAAACGTCAAGTTAAAAAGTGCCACCATTGTTACTCCCGGAAAAAAGGGCCCATCAGACTGGCAGCATTGCCGCCCTGTATAGCGATGGTCAACCTTTGGTCCAGGTAAACCCCAGAGCGGGAATTGCAGCCCCCTTTCCTAAACTGCAAATAAATAAATAAATTAATCCTACTCATCACAATAATATTATAAATGTGAAAGTGTTGATTGGATGTTTGTTACTCAATCACGCAAAAACGGCTGAACGGATTTAGATGAAAAACCTTTGACATGATAAGGAACATAGGCTACTTTTTATTTTCCTTTTAGATTCCTTAAGTAGTTCCCGAGGGAAAATTGAAAATTGTTTACAAGCTAAGCCGCGGGCTTCAAAATTTTGTATGCTATGGAAAAGGTACACTTATATATATATATATATATATATACTTCCTATACCGATGTTTCAAAAAGTTCCCGTCGTAGGATTAAAAATGGTTAACGAACGAAGCTTTAGAAACAATTCTGAAGTTCACGCAGGCGAAGTCGCGGGCAGAAGCTAGTTAAAAAATAAATACTATGTGATCTGCATTCAAATATGCTCACCACTAAGCAGTGGCGTGCACAGGGTTTTTGACCAGGGTATGCATAAAGAAAGAAAATGGCATAAAATGGAAAAATCCATCCCCCTTATGATTTATACAAAAATTTTAGGGTATGCATTGCTTTTGTGCATGTATGAAGTGCACGCCACTGCCACTAAGATGATGTACACAAGCAAACATATAATGCAAAAACCTCGCATTCGATATTCAGATGGAAGTGCGCCAATATAAAATTTGCCGAGTTAATTTTTCAAACATGTAGGTATATTTCCCCAACGAAGTAGGACAAGCTATCGATCTCTGTGAGGTTATTCTGCGCTGAGGCTCGAAGCCACTTAATCTGAGATGTTGCACTTGCTGATATAATTTCACGCCAGCCGACGTTACGATGGCACGCCGGTTTGATATCAAATCAATTTCATACCGAGGTTCGGTTGGGAACTATTCGTTCCTATTGAGTTTACGTCCTTCGCATAGGGAATTTTGGTAGGCTTGTTGGATTACATACCTTGTATTCAATGAACAATTAAGCTAAATGTCCTGATTGTTCACCCTATCAGAAAGCGGTGATAGTTTAGTGGTTTGGACTTCAGCAAACCTTTCGACACCGAGTTTCCAGATAACGCACATAACTCCGAATAATATGAGGTGGCTCTTACTTTTCGGAGTTATGTATTTTTAATCTATACATAGATTAATTAAGTCGATACCACCCTTTTTTACCCCTTTTTCAGAAAACGGACGGAGTAATTTAAAAATTTTGCACACTTGTAGTTTAGAGAAGAGTATATACTAATAAAATAAATGGAAATAATAAACATAATTGAATTTGGAATAGGTACTAAAAGACTCATTATCGGATAAGCAAGTTTTACTCAACATTAAAATGTGAGGTTTTTGTAAAATCTAATCAATTAAATCACCGGAATGAGCCTTTGACAATCGAAAGTGTACACTGTCAAAAATTATAGCTAACTTCAGGGTCTTCAGGGTGTCGGTTTTTTGTGACGGTGTACGCGCGCTTCGTAAAAAAATACTCTCATCAATTTTCCCTAACGCGCCAAAAGAAGTAGGTATAACTTCTAAAACAAATATTGGGAAATCAAAATTTTAAAGCGGGGTAGTTAGGTCAAGCCCATACCTACCATACGAAAGAGCTTAAATATCACACTCGAGAAATGGTTTGTTTTTAATTTCAAGCTGAATAGTTCTTTATTTATCATGCAAAATGCAAAACGAAATTCGAAATACAATAAACTATTTCGTTCCTTAACTTCCATTTTGAAACAATTTCAAAAAGAGTTTATACCTACCTCTATAAATTCGTGTAAATACTGAGGGATATAAACTATTTGAAATAATAATGGTTTTTAGAAATCAGCAATAATTATAAAAGTTGTAATGCCATCAGTTAATACGTTTTCTTCCGACATACAGAATTCCTATATGCAGAAGTCTTCTTTGTTTATTTCACTACAAGATAGTCCTTGACTATAATTTCACCTGGTGTGAAGTAATGATGCAATCTAACATGGTAGCGAGTATGGTAGTGATACCCTAATTGGTTTTAACGCGACATCGCACCGGAACACTAAATCGCTTAACGAGACGTCTTTGTCGGTTATGTGGTAACTAGCCACGGCCAATGCCTCCTAGCCGACCAGATCAGAGAAAATTCTGAAATAATCAATTTCCAAATTTCCCTGCCGGGAATCGATCCCGAGACCTCCTACTTAATTCATAACGCTCACCTTTGCGCCACGGAAGTCGGCATAAATCTAAATCTCACTTGGCCGGTTTTATTTTTTAAACTAAGCGGGACAAGGGGTCGATATCGTTTAGGTTATTCTGGTTGAGACGTGAACGCTCGGAAGTTACTTAATCTACGTTGGTGCACATGTCGAGATAATTTCACGCCAATCGCTAAGCTAAGACGGTATGCAAAGCGGTTTCTTACAGACTCTATTTACCCGACTATAGAAGGGTTGAAATTTAAAAATAGAATGGAATAGAATATGTTTTTTACCAGAACAACACGTAACGACGGAGTAACTTATAATCTAAAACTTAATTATTGGTAGTTTTAAACTATATATTGGTATTCTTACTATGTTTATGATTTATGATGTTAATAAAAAACTTTATTTATTTAATAACATATATATTTAAATATAATACATAATAAAGCGGTGATAACGCATTGGAAAGAAGCTCCACTTTCGGGGGGCCGAGTTCGAATCCCAGCACGCACCTCTAACTTTTCTAAGTTATGTGCGCGTAGTAATTTTATATCACTTGATTCAATGGTGAAGGTCTTCGTGAGGAAACCTACATGCCTGAGAGTTCTGGGTAATGTTCTCAAAAGGTGTGTGGAGTCCAACAATCCGCTGGGCCAGTGTTGTGGACTATAGCCTAAACCCCTTCTCATTGTGAGCGGAGATCCGTGCCCTATAGTGGGCCGATGAGTACCTATAGTATGAAAATAACACCGCGGCGTACCAGTGGCACTACGTACAACGGGAGGTTTCGGCCAACCAAGTACGGAGACAAGCCCAGAGAGAGAAGAAGAATAACACCGCGGTGTAGAAATATAAAGAAAATTGTTTTTCAGTTTTGAAGTTATCTTGTATCTACCATTATTGCAAACTATTCGTGCATCTCAAGTTACGCCTTACTTATCGGGAATTTCGGAATGTAACATCAAATAGTTCGTAGTTAGCGAGAAGATAGAAGTCGTTAAGTCGTCGATGGCTTATTTAGGTAATTTAACAGCTGAATTATTCCAATATTTTTATTTACTACGATTTTAATGAATAAACCTTTAATACGGAAGCGGTGATAGCCTAGTGCGTAACTTTGGCTTCACTTTGGGGGGCCGAGTTCGCATCCCAGCACGCTACGCTAAGTTTTTTATGTTATATGCGTCTTAAGCAAATGAAATTTCGCTTTAACGGTAAAGAAAAACATCGTGAGAAAACCTGCATGCATTCTCCATCTATCATTTTTTCAAAGTCGTCTGAAGTCCACGAATCCGCACAGAGCCAGCGTGGTGGACTACGACCTAAAACCCTTTTCTTTGCAGAAGGAGACCCATGCCCTGTAGTGGGCTTTTTTTTATTTGAGGAATTTTGCAGGAATTCCGTAACCTCTTTTTGTATCGTTAGTGAATCCTCATGGATATGTCCGCGCTAACGGGCAGGTGCGAAGGTTATGTCTGAATCTTACTGACTAAAACCCAACGGTGTGTCTACTCACCGCCTGACGACGTAGCCACGTTCTGTAACCTAACCTAACCTAATCAAACAAATTATTGCCCTACCTGAATCAAACCTAGAATTTTCTAAACATTCTAACATCTATGAACGAAGCCCTTTAAAATAAAGTAATGTAACAAGTGAAAATGCAGAATAAAAGAATGTTGTCACACGAAAAGGAAACCACAAATAGGTTAAATCTTAGGACCACGCCGCGTTTTTGTGAATTTCCGTAAAAGGTTCGCATAACATAAATATTTTATCCTGTGGGAAAAGAATACAAAGAGTTAATGCGACTCCACGAAGGGGTTTCGTTTCATCATGTAACGTCATACATTTTGATTTGTGGCATTGCATAACTATGTACCTATATTGCTATCCAGGACTGTTAATGAGATTAGGTAGATGATGCATCGGAAGGACTTTATCATATAAAGAAAACTAACCGTTATTTATCTTTGGATGATAAAGTCTTAAACAAAAATCGAAGTCAAAGGATTTAAAAAATCGAAACAATCGCGATCGGCTGGCGCCTGGCAGTTCTAGTTGTTACTAATAATAACTAATATTAAAATACGAATATGAGTTTGTTTTTTTTTAAGACGTTTTACGCGGAGGACCACCGATTTTAATGAAATTTAGCATACACGTTGTCTGGAGTGCATAAAATGCTACCTATGAGAAAATAACTCCTAGAAAAATCAATCCGAATTTATTGAAAATATTAAACGCATGCCTAACTTTTGCCCTCCGTTAAGTTAATTTCAGTTAAATTTAGGGGGTAATTTAATATTTAAATAGATAAAGATACCGACTATCGCCCTTGGCCCAAACCGCGTTTTGTAATGTAATAATACGTTATATTATCCTTGATGATACATTATTTCAGTAATTCTCAAGCGTAAAGCTATGAAATAGGCACTAAAACGTTTTAATAACTGTCTCAAGGTTTCGCTAGACTAAATATATGATAATTAACCAAATAAAAAATCAAAAACTCCAGGATTTGATTTTGCTTGGATCGTTAATTATTGCTATTCCTCATCTGATCTTGATTTTGTAACAATAATACGAACTCTCGAGAGTTGACCTACCTTTGAAATAAACACAAAACACAAATTGACGGGGAAATCGGTGTACAAATATAAAAAAAAAATTGTTGACAATAAAGAACCGAAGTTTGACGTGACTAAATGATGTCTTTCAAAAGAAAATGTTCATGTTATATTAAAAATACTCAAATCGCTATACGTGTTCCTATAACATTTTAAGAGTTCCCTCGATTTTCCCAGGATCCCTCCAATACACCAACATTAATTCTTAGCTCCCTATATATATAACAAGATCAATAAAAAATTAAATAGCTATCCTATGACTAAATACCTAGCTAAAACGAAAATTACTACATGGCTACTGCAAATGAGCTATGTGTCAAACGGAAGAGTTCATTCTTTCAAATATATAACATCCCTAGCCATCGTGTAGTACGTATCTTTAATTTAAACACACACACACACACACACACCCACACACACACACACACAAACACACACACACACACACACACAGAAAATCATACAGATTTTTCAATCATACAGATTGAAAAAACTTTATGATTTTTCAATCTGTATGATTTTTCAAACGACGAACGTACAACTTTCCCATCTTTTGATTTCGGTTGAAATGCAGCTACGGTAACAGCATAACAGAAGAGGTGTTTCTAATAAGTTTATATTCTCGCCTCCGAACAAGTGGCGTTCCTAGGGTTTTGAATTTGAGCAAGCCCTTTGAGTTACCTAAAGGACAAATTTAACTCGTCATGATCTCTAAGTAACCATTCTTGTTGTGCTAAATGACAAACAATATCAAGAAATCTTTGAAAAACACTACGATTAAGGTCAGCACGCGAATCATGATAAAGAAGTTTCTATGCAATGTTTGCCAAAATCAAAAAGTAATCATAGAAATCCCAAGTGTTTCTTTGAGTTCTGCTCTCTTTAATTTTTATGATACCTGGTAATTTATGTCGTAACTAGCCGCGTTTCAACCATTATTTTCAATAGAAAAAAAATATGCAAAACCAACAAACAATTTTTAAATAAAAAAAAATTACCTGTTGTTCGTCAATTATTTTCTGATTTCGCCACAGAAACAATTTGCACACAATTTAAGCTCATATTTAACAATATTTACTATAATTTGTAAGAGAACAAACCAATAAAATGCACTATTCAACTCAAAAAAACAATAAAAAACTCCTAACTAAGTAGTTACTAATCAAAAATAATGAGTCTGTCAAGTGTCAACTAGTTCTAACGTAATTTATTTGCGTTACACGCGTGAAGTTGTTTCAATTCGCTCGCTGGTCATCTTCACTAACTTCAACTCGCAATCTGGCATTTGATCTCCATACAAAATTATGAAATAATCTAGATTGTCTCTGCTAAATACATTGAAATTTCTATGAGAGAGAGCAGTAAAATAAAAGCCCCATATAAGCAAATGAGTGTGAGCGAGACAAAGCAGGACTTCCGATCGCGTACGAAGACACGCGAAGAGCGCGATAGTGATAATTCGGCGCGGCGCCGCGCCGTTCGGCTGGTTGGTACCACAGAGTCTACGTAGTGTCGTACGTCAGAGTAACGTAGTGCTTGCAGTAACGTAGACACAGAGTATACATTATTGAGCAAAAGTTAAAACATTGTATTTATATCCTCATTGCTATCATGTTTTAATTATTTTGTTAATTTCATTTCGGAATAGTCGAGAAAAATTTAAAAGAGATATTTATTGTAAGGCAAGCCCGGCTTTTCGGCTTGTATGGTAGTACCGCCACTCCTCCGAACAACTACATTTCGCCGTATAAAATTCCTTAAATTACAAACAAATCTTTTTCTTAAACCTCCACACAACATTTTTAAAAAGTACACACGGTTTATTACTGCGGCTCTCGAGTTTTCTCAAGATATTGCTCGAACACGTGTCAAGCGTTTTTTGATGTTCGAGCCCGTGGAATAACTTCTCCCACCGCTGACCATTTATTCGACCGTGGCAAAATAGCTAAACAGCTTTATTTGTAGCTAGGAAGCTATAAGCTGTCTGTGCTTTTGCAACTCTAACTTAAACAACCAAAATCTTAATGATTAAAAGAGGCCTTTTATATCTGGGACTATAAACGTTAGAGTATAGAAATTGTAACCTAAATAAAACAGCAATTTCTGACGTTTATATACGACATTTGTACTCGCCAGTTGTAGTACAAATGTAAACAGTATTTCGTGCTTATAATTAATGTAAAGCGTTATAATTATAATAATTATATTATTATTATAACCACATCAAGAATATATAAAAGAAACAAAAAAAAAACAAAAAAAAAATGAATAAAAAAGTAGAATACAATTAAGAGAGATCTCAGAACAGACTCCAGATGGTACAAAAATGCGAATAATTTCATACTAATGCATAATTTACACAAATACAACAGACATAATGATATGATTTATAATAATAAAAATAAACGAATATACGAGTATAATAAAATCGAATATAGGTATATGATAAACTTTAACATACAATAAATACTTAAATAAAAGTATATATATACTAATAATCATTCTACTCTAATCTATACGATGTATATATTATTATTATCGTAATAAGGCAAAGTGCTTAGAATAAGTATTCTCGCCTTCTGGCCACTACAGTTCGCCGTTTAAAATTCTTAAAGTACATTTCATATAAATCTTTCTCTCCCAAGCCCACACAAAATATAAAGCAATTTTAAAAAGTACACACGGTTTATTTCTGCGGCTCTTGAGTTTTTCTCAAGATGCTGCTCGGAGCCGGTAGAACACGTGTCGAGCGGTCTTTGAAATCTGAGCCCGTGGAATTTAGTTCTTCCAACGCTGACCATTCACTCGACCGTGACAAAATAAGGTCAACCATATTTGTTACTTGGTAACTAGGAGATTTCCCGCTTTTATACCGTCGCTTTTTCCTTTTCTAACTCAAACTTTCCTTATTCAAATAGGCCTTTTAAAACCGAAACTTTATTACCAATAATAAACAAACTGTTACACACATTTAACTGCAATTCGTGAAGTTTTTGTTTTTATCTTGATAGTTCTTGTAGGAAGAGGTGCCAATTTGATGGCCTCAAAAGAAGTTTCCTTGCGAAGCTAGTATAGTTCCTATTTCAAAGTAATAAAGTAGTAAAAATTTAGACATTTCCCTCAAATATTTTTTTCTTTGCATATTTTGGATTTTTCATGTGCGCCTGACTATGGCGATCACTTGCATAGGTAAAAGATATCCAAAGTCACCGAATTTATTGATATCGGTCCCAAAGGGGCTTCACAAAAGTGAAACTATACATATAGACTGTTCACACACATTACCCTACTATAGAGGCAAGAAGTAACCGTTGTCACTCAGAACCTGTGCTTTCCTTTCCTGTAGTACTGTTTAAAACGCATCTTAAGCTAAAAAAATCAGAGAAAGGGGCCGAAAATCAAACACGGTTCCCCCGAAAGAAAAGCTGAAGTCCTAACCACCCAGCTATCATCACCATTTAAGTATTAGTAACGTTAGTACTCGTGGTTATTAACATTGTAATTGGGCTGACCAGTTGAAAGAGTCCAACTCGTGCAGATTTTCTACCATCATCAAAATAGCCTCCAACAGAAGAGATCTCACCATCACTCCGATTCTGCATCTCAGTTGACAATTTTCGATTTAGTTAGCCACCGTGGAAAGTTGCCGCCAAATAATCTGTTTAATCCATATTTTGCATTCTGAAACACAAGTTTCAAACTGAGTTCCTCTCCACTCGGTAGGCAGATTCTGAAACGGCCAATGGTCAAGGCGTTATTCGGTGACTTATTCATAGTGACTAGCTAGTTGGTGTCAACTGAGATACAGAATAGCTCTCAATGATCTTATGTAATGAATGAACCATAGAGAGAGAGAGAGCACCGTAATAAATTAAGAGTCACTCGTAGTATATTGTTGTCAATTCAAATGTTTGGCAGTTGTTTACTAATTTATTGCCGCCACGCGTTTTATGGGGCTGTGTAATAATAATCAGTTATAATCGTGTCGGAAATACGTTCCAATTAAAGATTTGTATTCAAAATTATTCCGAATAAGTTTGCCGTCTATTTCACCCTTAGTGCGAGATTTTACATTTCGCAAGAGGCGATCTAACGAAACAAGTCACTATAAGCTCAAAGTGAAATTCACCAAATGTTTTGAAGTTATTTCGAAAGAAAAGTTAACTCATATACCTACATATAGCTAGCAAGCAACGTTATGATATCAAATCGTAAATGCACGCGCTACCCGACGATTGTACGACTAAACTGCTTAATCCTGAAATGACATCTCCAATGTAAAGCAATGTGTTCTCATAGGACTGAGGCATTTGGAGCATAGAACCTCCACGCTACTGCCACTGCAGGTACTACACAGTACACTACGATGCCAGTTGATGGGCTTTAAGGAATATACTTATATGTTAGTGCTAATAATCAGAAGTGTCCGCCCTCCTAACCTGCGATTCCAACACAGTCCTATGTTGGAATCACAGGTTAGGAGGGATCTTGATTAGAAGTCGCACATACTTATCACTAGACCAAAGGGGCGGTCGACTTTACATACGTCTATTTTACAACGATGCTCTCAAATTTTGCTAACACGTGTTAATGTTGCTGAAATAAGATACTACATATTTATGCAGTATATAATTTCAGCAACAGCCGATTTTGGAGAAATTTTGTAAAGATCATACTTGCATCCTGGTTACCATCGTAGAACTGTTTATCGAGTACTCCGAGAAAGCAAACGGTTCGCGCGGGATTTGTGAAAAACCGAAAATAAATCGGAAGTAATCGTGGACATAAAATATGTAGATAAATAGATGACTTTTAGTTTCAAAGCAACGATAGCTATGGATATTTTCTTCGACGTTATAATATTCGATAGCCGAAAACTATCGAAGCTATCGAAATGTTGTTAATGGTACTACGGGTTCTGAATGCACGCAAACTGTGAGAGGGGTGTGTTCTATAGGGGGCAGGCATGCCTCTTATTTATAATTTATACCCTCAATTAATACGTTTCGCTGATTATTCGATTTTTGACGTCTTTATTAACAATTTGTTTCAACAAAGAAAATAAAATTCGCAGTGCATTCCGACATTGAACACAATAATTTAATATGTTATGTACTTGATAAAATATATCTAAGAATCGGCTCTGACGCTTGGTAGGAAGCAATTTGATAAGCAACTAACTATATAGGAATATACTAATAATATCTAAAACAATTTCAATGACTTCATGTGTCTTATAGACGTAAAATATAATAGTTAAGAACAGATACATGCCCATGGCTCATGACCTCGTGGGTCTTCGGATCACGCGGTTCTGGGTTTGATTCTTGAGTCAGGACGATTATTGTTCACTAAACTAGCAATGTTGTCAATAAAATCTCTAAAGTGTAAATCTTGTTTTAACTAGATTAGTAAGATTTTACGTGGGGTAAAGATAGGAAGGAGAGCGTAGGTTTAAGCTCTTAATCTCTCTTTACTTTTAGATCGGCCCGGCATCGGCCAATCATGATGTTGATGATACGTATGTAATGGAAAAAACGCATTCAAATCGTGCCATCCGTTAAGACGATACGAAGACAGACTTTGAAAAAAGATGTTACCGGGATAACCTTAAAAGACTGGAGTGTTTTAAATTGCTTGGCGGCACGGTTTTAAAGGTAGGGTTGTACCGTTGTACTAGCCACGCCGCAGCCTCCTACAAACGTAGAAGGATAGACTGACAGTCACAAATTTAGTGTTGAAACTTTCTTGACAAAACTAAAAACGGCTAGAGTCACGATGTTTTTTTTCAAAGTGGCGTGCTTTTAAAGAGTAAGAGTATAATTATTTTCTTAAATTTGTAAATGACGAATCAAGATGATCTCTTGGTTGGCGATTATTTTCCTTTACTTCCCCGGACAAGCTTTCTTACCTAAAGTTCAACTACTGCTTTTATTTTTTTATTTATTTATTTATTTATAATGGACAACCAACAGTAGATACATTAATACTTGCTTTTTTTTTTTGAATGAGTCACATAGTAAATGTTCAACTATTTACAGGTTATCACAGCATGCATTAAAATGTAAAAAGTCATTCTTATAAATTATTTACAATTAATTATTAGTCAGTTAATATAAACCTTTAAAAGTATAAATATTTAAAGCTAAATTACAATAAAAAATTTAACTTAATCAATTATTAGGAGACAAAACAAAACAAAAATTAATTAAATCGTATTAAAATAATTTATATTGATGTCTTAAAAATAATTAATAAAATTAAACTTAAACTTAACTAACCAAAATGTAAGTCAGGTTAATTAGTAGAACAAATATCAATAACTTTTCGTCTATTCTTTATGTAGCGTACGTGAGTTTTGTCGTTTATATATTACCAACGTTCTGAGTTCATTGTATATACAGAAGATTGAATTTAGAACACTATTTTTGTGACGGGGGCTAATAATTACTCCGCCCTAAGAACGCGTGATTCGTTCTAATAATATTATATTTAAGTGTAAAGTTTAAAGACATATAGCGTCTTACTCCATCTGAACGTTAATAGGTCTATAAAAAACTTCGAGAGATCTCTATCTTACAGAAATTTAATAAAATCGTTCCGACTAACTTCTCATTTGCAATAAGGAGTTTTGATAGGTGTAGAGACTAAAGTTGTACTTTCATGTTTGATCATTTTAATATCCAATACGCACTGGGCCAGCGTGTCGGACTACGGCCGACATTTTTCTCGTTGTGGGCGGAGACCCGTGCCCTGTAGTGGGCCGGTAATGGGTTGATATGATGATCCCAAAAGTGTTTTAACATATTTAAGAAAATGTGATCCCAAAAGTGCTAACATTTAGTATCATAACAAACGTATCCGTACGTATATTAACATTGAAAAGGAAATATTTGTAGATATGCTTTGTGTTCATACAGGAAGTTAATTTCTCGTCGATTTACGCATAGAGGGCATTCCAGTTATGCACCATAAATGTTTATTCTATTGATTTTCACACGACCCTACTACAATGCATCTCATAGACCGTAGTACACTAACACCGAACCAGTGTTACTTTGACAGAGTTCCGAATTACTCGAATTAAATTGCCACGGAGCAACTTTACCGTATTAATAATAATGAAAATGCTCAAACACCCCCAGTGTTCGAAAAAAGTTTTTATTTCGATAAAGTTCTGCTCTCGTTTTACGTGCTGCGGGAGTTAGAACTTTGTGTTAGTAGCGCTTTTTTGATTTTGCTATCGGTTACGGTGTGTATACTATTTGGCTTAGTAACGTTTGATTAGTTTTATTATATTCGTAAATAATAATACCAGTTCTCTACTTAGTGTTGATTTTATTGGGATTCTACTTTATGATTATTTTTTTTATAATACGATAAAACACACACCGCCATCTAGTCTCAAAGTAAGCGCAGCTTGTGTTATGGGTACTAAGGTATCTAATGAATAATTTTATGAATATACATAAATACTCATAATATACCGATAAACACCCAGACACTGAAAAATAATTACTATAATAATTCCAGCGTGGGAATCGAACCCGCGGCCTCTGAATCAGAAAGCAGGGTCACTGCCCACTGCGCCAGTAAACCGTGAATTATTATTAGTGTCACCATCATACCTTTTCCCGCGGAGAATAAAAAAAAAAAAAAGATTAAAATAGGGAACGGGTAGCAGCGTGATCTACTGCGAAAACGAAAACGGATACCTAGCATGGTTATCATATGCAAGCCTTCCGGTTATGAGAGGCCGTTAGTTCAGTAGTGGACTAAAGAGCTCTCACTGAGTGAGGATTGGTGATATCTGCCAAGGCGCTTGCGTTGCAACTGATAAGAGTCCGAGGATGCAGCAACAGTACCTATTCTGGGCAGTAGCGTGCACTGGGTTTCTTACCAGGGTATGCATACAGGAAAATTGCATAAAACAGCAAAAATCCTCCTTTATACGAGTTATGTATCAATTTTAGGGTATGCAGTGCATTTGTACATCTATGAAGTGCACGCCACTGATTCTGGGAATTATAGCAGATACGGATAGCTCTGCTGTGGACTCTACACGAGGACACTATCCATTTTAGTTTTATAATCCCTACTAATATTATAAATGTGAATGTAAGTTTGTTTGTTACGCTTTCACGCAAAAACTACTAGACCGATCATCATGAAACTTTGTACACATATCTCTGAAGGTATTAGAATTAATATAGGATGCTTTTTATCCCAAAATTAAGCTCAGTTCTTTTGGGAGAGGGGTAGAAGGTGTTTGACGATTTTACGCCATAACGCCGTCAAATGAAAACCGATTTCAATAATTACTTTTGTACTTTAGAGGGTATAATGTCTGTTTAATTTTGCCCAAATTTCTTGTAGATCTGATGAATGTGATTGGAGATAGAGGACACAACTCCTCAGCGGACGGCAGCCAACCCGTCAAGGCTTCTAAGGCTTCTATCCTAAATACATAAAGTGCGTAGAACTACACCTAAATCGCATGCCACATGTCTTTCGAAAAACAAAAACAAACGCAGACGAAGTCGCGGGCAACAGCTAGTAATAAATAAATAAATTTGTTAATTAATTAAACGTGGTTAATTCTAAGTTTGAAGTGACATAAGTGACATAATCCTAGCACGCACCTCTAATGCCCGTTTTCAATAAACCTAGACATCGCTAAACAAATGTCTAATGGTTAAGGCAATTTTTAAAGAAATAGATAGTTCTCCATGATGTTCCCAGAGGTGAGTGGAGTCCACCAATCCGTAACGGGCCAGTGTGGTGGACTACGGTCTACTGGGTTGATGAGATGAATTCTTAGTATAGTTCCTAACAATGTAAAATGTTTAGAAAAAAATAACCTTTTAACTGTTTTACTTGCTGCTTGTAGATTGTATACAAGCAGCAATTCAGAGTGAGAAAGTTTTTCCCTGTTGATAATAACTTTGATTTAAGTTCATATTTTGGTAGCTAAAGCGTAAATAGAAAAAATACCTTTGTGACTTTAACTTGACGTCACCCCATTGTGATGTGGCAAACGAAATTTTTAATTGGTCTCCGGAAAAATATAAGCATTTCAAAAAGTTTTTTGCTGCTCAATTCGACCCTGTAATTACGTAACGAATCCGAAACGGCAGCGAGTTCAGATTTTTCTGGAAGAGGGGTAGTAATAGGAGATTTCGCGTCGCATCAGCTTCGGATCCCTACTGTAACAATCAGTGTCGTAATCACAACCTTACGACTCGTTGAGCGTTACGCCCCCGAGATGTCGCTAACGAATTTTTAATAGGCCTCCCGAAATATAAACAAAAGCCTAGCGGGCGGCCCCTTTGGAGTTTAATTGCAGGTTTAGGATATGCAGGCAGTTTTTTAACACGATTATGACGTCGCAGGGTCGTGGATTGGGGCGAGGACTGAGGAGGGCTGCGTCACGTGCGAGGTCCGCACTCCGCAACCCGACGCATGCGAGACCGCGGGGCGCCGGCAGCGCAGGCGCGTACTCAACCCCCCGGCCTCCTTCGTCCGTCAGTCTGCCGCCGGCCAACGAGCGTCCCGCCCGTCTGAGCCCCTAGTCGCGCGTCGCGAGTGTTCCCCAACTCCAAGTGATGACGACTTGTGACTAGTGCAATGCTCGTGCTCCGTTGTGCCCTCGTCGCGGCTTTGCTCGCCACCGCCACCGCCGCCTGGCAAGAGAACGTCAGGCCCAAGGTCTTCGCGCAATTAGGTTAGTAACAACTCCCATGCCGTCAGATGTTAACACTAACAAGTCCTTATAACCTCCTGACAACTTGACAACTGTGCTTTCGCTATACAACGGGAAAGCTCATGTTTATTTTTGTTGATGACATTGACACCACGCGTCTCAAAACATTTCAGTGTTTATGTTTGTAGTGTTTTGAACATCGAGAGTTGCAATTAGTTACTTATCAAATTTACTCTACTTTTAGTTTACTAATTCACGTGACTAATAACTAGTAAATAGTAATATTGACTATATTTTACAATATTTCTGGAGAGTTTGGAAAGTTTAGTTAAGCTTAGTTTATGATTTCTTTATCGATATTTATTTCCTATAAGATTTTAATAAGATAGTGAATTTGCAGTTTAATTAAGCAGCCATAAAGATAAAGTGAAATCAATACAACTCATCGCTACATTAAATTTAAATTAATGAATGACATCCAGACATGTTATTATTGCCCACGTGATTTCAATTACCGTATATTAAATGGAGACCGGAGGTTAATTAGGTTATCAATTGTATCGTATAATCCGAAGGCCGGATATTAAGAAAACAATTTACAATAATAAACACCGACCACGTTATTTCGAATTCCATAACGTTAGGCCCGAATAATAATAGCGTCGCCGAAATTGCGCCTTGTGGCACTCCAATAACGAGACAGAGTCACGCAATAGTTCATCCTATGGGAATAAAGGCAGAGTGCACCACTAAATAGAGGCATTGTTTTATTGTGCAGTCTGCAATGCGGGGGACAGCCACGTGGCTCTCATTAGTGCAGCACAAAGCGAAGCAGTTTGTTCTGCGTTTTGCAATGTTATGCCCGGATTAGCGATGCGATGTTTAACGGACTGGATGAAACTTTGTCTAACTTCTGCATTTGATGAGGACGCGTTGTTGTATCATTTGTGTAGAACTGTAGACTGCGGAGAGTAGACTCACGGTTAAATGAGAAAGTTAGCCGACCAGCCGGCATGAAGCTGGTTATTAAAGGGAAGAACGCATCGCAAATAATTAATAACAATATAACAGCAATGAAAAACATTTTTAACTGTAATAATATAGACTTTGATTTTACTACGGATGGCTGGATGTAACCAGTACTCGTGGTTTAAGAGAAACTAAAATAGTTTTTCGAATTCTGTATTTTGAGTATCTTAAACTTGCTAAGGTTTTGATTGTCACGACGACTGTTTAGGTAACAATACATTTTAGTTAGAAATACATTAACTTATTATTAATCAAAGGTTTATTTTAATTTTAAAAACAACTTTACATAGTCTGTAACCGAGTCTGCATACTCTTATAAAGTTATCAAAACTCTAATGTTTTCTTGGGCGTGTTTATCATTTTACTCCGAAGTTTGTAGCCCAACATCACTTTTACTTTAACAATGATATGTCTGTTTTATGTGCAACGATCAATTAAAGAAGTATGAATTGGTATCTATGACGTCACTGGTCTAGACAACATCGTCGGACGCATATCCGTCCATTGTATCCGGTAGTTTTGTTTGCCTTTGGAATTCAATATTAATGGTTTCATTACCTATATTAGGATTATTTAATACATTCGCTGTGTACAAATATAATGTAGAAAATACGCAATTGTCTTGCTAATTCGAATATTTGATAAAGGGATATTGGAGGTTATAACTAATTAGGTACTTCAGTAGTTGGCAACCTTTTGGAAATGGCTTTATTGTTCAAATGTTTCTGTCATCTACTGACAAATGCGGATTCTCTCTCACTAAAAAATAAGTAAATTTGTATTTGCAAAAATATAAAATCAAATTATGATTATTATATTATTATAATAGTTCAAATTATTATTCAATTAATCACTGTTACCCTAACAAAGATCTTCATTAAAGTGCACTCAAGTGTCAATTATCATACAGTGTAACTAAGTTAATTAATTGCAGTCAATAAGCCAAAATGAAGTAAGCAGAGATGACGGAGCGAGTTAATTACCGCCATAGTTCTGTTTGATGTTCGGTTCGGACAGTCGTAGTGTCCGTGTCAACACCTCTCTCGTAATGTGATCCACCAATTCAAACCAGAGGGATCGAGCTGACCGCATAGCGCGGTTTAATAAACGCACGATCAAAGGTCTCTATGGAAATCGGAAGATAAAAAGTTCAGCCTTTATTACTTCGTTATTTCCATACTTAAATATTTGATTTAATCTGTTACATTTTGAGATGTTTTGGTTAACTTATTGCGAATTTTCTTATTAAGTTTATTATGAAGAAATTTCTATCTTTGTAATGTTTTTTATCCTTCCCGAATCCTATTAAGACCTAAGTGTTTATGAATTTCATAGTGCTTAATTTTTTTATGTAATATTTATTGTATTATTATGTAAAGTTGGTTTGTGTTATGGCGTTATAAGCCAAAGTCGTAACCAATATTACTTGCATACTGAATACATAATTTAGTAGGCACTTTAGTTTTAGAAGGACATCAACGTTAATTAGTATTCTAAAATGCATAATGTTAGACTTTACGTGAACACACATGTATAATTAGAACTGTTTTTAAATCCAGCGATACCTCAAGTAAGGGGAGGGTGAAAAGTTAAACAATGTATTCTTGTTATAATTATTATGAATCATGTTTGATACTAGATTGCGTTATAAAAACGCACATATATGTTAAGCTATCTGTTCATGAGGATACAGGATGCTTTTTTGAATTACTAGATAAACTGTCATTATTACGATTATGGCTTGGGTTAGGAGATAGCGGTTGCAATCTAACTAACCTAATTTGTGGGTAATGTAACTGCACTTTGTGTCCGCAAACGAATGTTATAGTTATTATTCTCAAAGTACATCACAAGGGAATTGGTTCAATTTGTGCAAATTGTATACAAAATGTGAAACTAGATCTGCACATATAGTATTGAGGGAATGCAATAATTCTCAAAGTTCCTCAAAGGAAATAGAGGAGCACTGTAACTATTTCAAATGTGATAAAATCTAACGCATTGTGAAAGTATATCGAACTATAATTGTGTGCTTTATTGTTATTGTGTAGTGCATTTATTGTAGAGACCGGTTCTTGAAGTGTGGGCTGAGATAAGTAAGTTGAACGGGATGCTGACCGGAATTTCTCTCGGAATATGTGTCATTAAACTGCAAGATTGAGATAGGTTAGTATTGAAGCTTTATCTAACAATATTAAAAGAGCGTAAAGATTATAATATATAACATATATTTATGGTACATTAATAGATTTGGTCTTAGAATAGTATGACACGGCAGTAAGTCAACATGTACTGATGTCAGAACTTGAAAGTATCTACTATTTAAGTGGTAAACGAGATAATGTTATTAAAATTGAGGTAGACAAAAAAACTGTATTAAATCAAAATAACAAATCAAGCTTTTATAAGGTTAAAAACATACTAATAAATAACTAAAAATATGAACACAGAATTCCAAAACACGTTTTATGGACTGCACAGATTTAACAGGTGCCGCCGTCTGAGGTTCAATTTCAAACGGTTTATGGTGCTGCGTTATGGTTACCGACATCCCCTTTTCTACTTTAACTGCTAGGATTATAGAACGTTTAAGTGGCTCCATAAAATAACTGTTCACTACCTGAAGAAGAAATAAATTACTTAACAGGATAATGCTTTTATATCCCGGAATGTTTTGTACGTGTCGCGCTTTGCCTTATGGGTATTTATTGGGTCATTCGTCAGGAACCAATACCCAAGGGTAGTGTTATGTGGTTGGGGTGCATAATACTGCTGTGACGCGATGTTGTTTATGATTGGACTCTTCTGAACAATTTATTAACGTTTCGATTCGGTCCATAGGGGAAGAAGCTTGTCTCAAATTGTGCCATCAATCATCTGGCTTCATAATTTTTCTTTACGCAAGTAAGGGATTTTTACTCTGGAGTCCCATAAAATCACAGTGTTAATCGAAGAGTTGCAGTAGTAGAGCTTTTTGTGACTGAGCTCGTCCGGGGAAGTAGTACTACCCCGATGCTTATTTCTGCTACCAACCAGTTTTCTTTAGTGTTTAGTATTAGTGTTCTGATCTGAAGGGTAATTGCTGGTGTAATTACAGGTACATGAGGCTTAAATCCTATGTCTCAGGCTGATGGATAGTAGGCGGCATTTCGTAGGACGTATTCCTTGCTTGCCCTGAAAAATATTGCTATGTTTAAAGGCCATGGTTTTCCACTTACGATCCGCTGTGCTATCTTCTTGGTCCGTCAATTGTTACTGCAAACATCGTGATAGTGATGCTATTCACGTAGCTTGTAGGTGTGCAGTCAGTTTTAGGCTCCCCGTTATATGTAAAGTGGGTCAAATACCCGCAACGATAACCGCTAATCGAAAAGGACAAAAGTTCAAACATCTATCCACAACGCGGTGGCTTGCGCCGAACGGAATGTAATTTGGGAACAAAACAAAATCAGTCCTTTAGGAACGCAACACGGTTAAAAATATACTGTTGTTTATTTTGCGGTCAAAATAATAGTCTGTAAGTTAGTGCAATAGGTCGGGGCAGCGGGTTCTGATAAGCTTATTCTGAATGAGTTTAACGAAGAGCATGACACGCACGTGCGTGCGGCATTCACTGTCGCGGTCGAAACGGGAGGGGGAAGAAGGACGGCGCCGCCTTGCGGGAGAGAGACAACTCAGCTTTATGGCGATGCGATATATATCTTTGTATACTAACTCAACTATGTGGGAGGTATGGCAGGCATTTGTATACTTAAAAAAAATCCTGACAAGTTTCCAGTGAGTATTATGAAACATATTCTTAAAATTTTTGAACTTATTTTTAGGTCAAGTTTATTCCTGTGTTATATATCAATAATCATTGCAGTGATATTGTATTCTATGAATACGAAATCAAACTGCTTATTATACAGACGGTTATGCCGTAATAGTGTATTTCTTTACGAGAGATTCGAAGCACAACTTTTTTGGATATTACGCTATAGAAGATTGGTCGTAACTCGTATACGTTGTAACGTTTTTCGATGATATTATTGCTTCTCGTTCCAAACAAGAACATTATGCTGCGCGTTCGACTGCGGCAAATGGAGGCTTATTTATTCAAATTTCGCCTTGTTTCAACAATATAGATGGAGTAATGTAATAAAGGTGATCGATATTTACATTCAACCCTTGCTGACTATAACGCAAATATTGGTAATGAAAATATTTGTTGAAATACTCTAGGCATTTGCAGAGGAAAGGTTTTTTGTGAGACGACTACGAGTGTGTCTAGCCCATTGTAATGCAGTTTTTAAATCCGGATTAAAAGGAAGCTCATAATAAGCTCGATGCGGGGTTGTTACGCTGGGAGTTGGGACATCGTTTGTATCAACTCTTCTGTAAATTTTGCCATTGTACTAAATAAAAACATTGTTGAATTGCACAATTTGAAATGGTAATCCACGTTTTTTGCTTTCGCATACGGAAATAATAATAATACGAAACGAACGATTAAATGGGTGCAGCTAAAAAACTTTGAATATAAATAGGTGCAACTAAAAAACGTTGAATACGGTTTCGTATTTAGAATAAGGTCGTATCTTCTTTTATTTTATCGATCATACGACCAAAAATATCAGTATCGCTTAAAGTGAAGACGATTAAATTCTGAAGGTTAGATTCCATTTGCAATTCAAAACCTCAATCACAGAGTTCTAAACATTCTGCGGACTTCACTCTTTACATACCAACATACTTAACAACGACAAAACCTTCATTTGAAAGGGCACCGATGAATAGCAAGGAGTCAATGGGTCGTAAGAAATGGGCCAGCCAGTACTCACACAAGTGAAATGCACTTTAAAACCAGCCTACTAAGATCTTTCTCGGGCATACCGCTTTTGCTTTAGCCAGGTGGCATGTGATGAGTTCATTGTGCTTAAGAGCTGTGGTTTTATAATATTCCCTCCATTGTTTTTCTCTATGGCAATTCGGAGTCACTTAAATTACTCTGTAATTTAGCGAGCAATTTCGAGAATAACAGGATCTTGCGGTTTTTAAATGGAGAATTTAATTTGCATTTTGAATCATAGTCCATGTGATGGGGCTATTTTTTTGAATACTAGAAGTTTTATATTATAGTAAAACAGACCTCTGCTAGACTAAAGACCTCTCCCAACGGGAGGGTTTGCCGATAATCACAATGCTGGGCAGACGGGTAAGTGATCGCACTTATAGATGGTAGTACAAGCACAGAAGACCTGCCACCCGTTCTCCGTTCTCCGACACCCGCGGGAAGCGGAGAAGTGGTTACAACCGTACTCTAATCTGCTTGTCACCACACAGTACAGTAATACAATACTTAAATATTATCACAAATTTCTTTTGTATATATGTCATCATCATCATCATATCAACCGATAGACGTCCACATAGGTCTTTTGTAGGGAGTTCCAAATTCCACGGTTCTGTGCCGCTTGGATCCAGCGGCTACCTGCGACGCGCTTAATGTTATCTGTCCACCTCGTTGGGGGTCGACCAACGCTGCGCTTACCAGTTGGGTTGCCATTCCAGCACTTTGGGGCCCCAACGTCCATCCTTTCTCCGAACTATGTGGCCCGGCCCATTGTCACTTCAGCTTAGCGACTCGTTGAGCTATTTCGGTAAGTCTGGTTATCCTGTATATCTGGTAAATATACTTCCTGCCTTATCTGTCTTTTTCCCGTGCCCGATTTCTGTTCGCAAAGCACTGAACGCTAATATATAATATGGCCGAACTTAGTCGAAACTTTTGTTAATATAATTTTTTACTTGCGTATAAATAATTTTAATAATTTTTCGCGCAATAACATCGTCCTTTGAAGCTGCACAGAAATCGATATTATCGAAACCTGTGAAATAACAGCTGATGTAAATTTTATACACGTTGGTAAAATCACTGCTCTCTCTGAATTTGCAGGGGAGGCCATTGTTACGGTGGCGATTGGTTCCATTAATAAGGCAGGTGGTCGCACAATGTAAACTCCAACAATAGTATGCTGACGGTGGAGTATCGCGTGCTCTTACTATTGAAAAGCATTTCTCTCTAAATTAATATTTATTTTCGACTTTGCTGTGAGCTATTTTAATGTGTGCGATACGTTGTTACCACAGTAAGTAGTACCAGATGGTCAAATGGAGTCATGGTTATATTCTGAGAGTCAAAATGGCGGTTAATAGTTTCGGTTGAATATTATCATACGTGTTTAATTGGACGTAGGGTAATGAAAACGATCCAAATTACATTAAGTCACTTGTGGAATTTAGCTTAGAGTGTAAGTTGTAATTATTGACTATTAATGCTTTTTTATATTCTATTATATTCTTTAAAAACTGTTGATTTAAAGACTAAAGTGAAAGTTCTTTGCTAAAAATGTATTTACGCCACTATGCTGTCAACTTAGGTACAAATTTGTAATATTGTTCAATATACACGTCTTCTACATTCAACTAACGTACATTAATTTTCTATTGTAGAATGTTCTATTAGTTCATATCGAAGTGGGTCGAAACGTATTGCCTCTTTCCTAAACGACTCTATTGAGACATGTTTATGTCTTGCCACATCTGTATCACATGTTAGGTACAACATCTATTGGTTACATTTTTTGTACCATATACCACAGTCACAATTGTCGGGAAGAGATGAGGCAATCTTATATCGACCAGAGCTGGATGGTATTTTGTTAATAGATAAAGGAATGTCTTTGTGATACGAACTGCACGATAGACGAATTCATGTCATCTCTCAAAATCCATTACACGTTGCTAGCTTATCGACCGGTATGTTACAATATGAATCATTTTGTTACGATATGTGTCTTTGTACACAATACAATTTAGATTTCTTTGAGACAAATTAAAAATTGACGATAACTTATGATATTATATAAAAACCGAAGTGTTTTTTTTGCTCTTACACTATTCTCTGTAACTATTAGGAGGATTACAAAAATCTATTTTTGCATTTAAATCTTCTGAAAATGTTGGTAACAATTTGAATTGTAAAATTATTAATAAATCACAATAAATAGGATGCGAAGTGGACCTTCTCCCAAAAGGTCCGGAATGATATCATGTCGATGATCAGGGAGACACTGACATTGTTTATAAAAGGGGAATATAACCTTATCCCTTTGAAGCTAAAGTTTATGCTTATTCTACCAAAGCTATATTGACGTGAGACAGACGGTTGATCGTAAAAAATATGCCAAAACCAAAACAATAAGAGATAGCCTTGTTGTTTCCAGTTTGAAGAAAACATGTTGTTCCAAGACCACATAATGTTGGCTATGGGCAAGAAGAATAAGAATAGTTATAAGAATAGTTTGTCTGGGGAAAATTTACGTAACATAAGTTGACAGAACTGGCAGTACATCATAAAGCACTAGCACTTTGATCTGTGGCGCACCGTCAAAGGGACGAATAGTTTTGTGCAGTTTAGTCCTCTAAAATTCACTCATTTCGGGAGTAGAAAACTTGGTATTTTTTTACTTGCTGTTGGTTTAGTCTACCGTACTGTAATGAACAACAAAAGATGCAAATAAAGATGCAAATACACATACCATATCTATGGAATACTTACAAAACCTGATATCCTTAGTTAGCTTACACCACCTCACATGTCATAGGTGCATAGTTTTTTCGGACACACAATAAAATCCTATCGCAACATTATATGCAAAAACATATGATAATATTAAATATAATAGATTTACTTAGCAATATTTATGGGCTAATTACCTATGTGATTTTTGCATAATATGGCAACGAAGTGTCTTTTTGGTAATAGCGACCATATGTAGTTACAGCTTCCAGTGATGTTTCCGCTAACTTTGCCAGTGAGATAAAATGAAACATTATTGCAAGTGTAAGAGTTAAGTATAGTGCCCTAAAAATAAATACGCCGTCCCTTTCTACTCTTGAACTTGACTTCGGGTTCAATAACCCGTGCGCTCGATGATAAATTATATTTGGTTTTCAACTGTAGTTTTTAACTTTTGATCCATTTAATGTTATTGTTTGTCATTGTTATCGACTTTTATCTTAATTTACGTTCTGACCTATACACTTGATTGTGTAATAACTGCACATTTTATATAGTTTATATTAACTTGTTAATATTTTAAAAATTAGTTCTCCGATGCGTTAGTATAATTTAATATTTTTTTCAAAGTTATTCCGTCCAGTTTTTGCGGTCCTCTTATTTAAGAACACCAATTTTGAAGAAAAAACATTTTTAAATTTTGAATAATTCGACTTCCATTCTGCATTGCATTAAAGCACTGCAAGAATTAGATATAATATATCATGTGTCGGCTAATTGGCGCAGTGGGCAGCGACTCATATTTCTGAGTCCAAGGCTGTGGGTTCGATTCCCACAAATGTAAATAAGTTTGTTTGAAGAACATGTTTTTTTTACAGTGTAAGTATTGCAGTTCATTTATCATCAGTTTTCTTAGTACCCATCATACAAGCTACGCTTACTTTGGGGACAGATGCCGTTTTGAGTATATTGTAAAAAAAAATATCACTACCATCTTCATTATCATCACCATTTAATAAAATCTCTCATGGGGGGGAAGGGTTTTAAGTCTTAGACCTACCACGGTGCTCCAATACAGGCTTTTGGAAGTTTAAACTATTATTGTACCATGTTAGTGACAATAGCCGGGACCGTCAGCTCAACGTGCTCTTCATGGCACGGGGCTGAGACCACAGGCCCAATAAGTGTGGAGTGGGTGTCGAATACAGAACGTCATTATCAGTAGGTTAACTGCTAACCACTTGACAAACGAGGGAGTTGAGAGTTCAGTTCTCTTTGGAATGCCTTGTTGGCTTTGGTGCAATATATAAAATGAAATCTATCAGTTTATAATAATTAATAACACTTGGACTTACGTGTTGAAGATAATTTTATTCATATATTAAAACACTACGTAATAGTTCAGTTAGAGAATGTATTAGATTTTCGCTTCTATATTTGGAATGTCTACACCACAACTCTGACATATTCCACTTATGTATAAACCAAACCTAATGATGATCTCGGTTATATTTTAGAACCCTATCTTATAAAGCAGCGCTTGAGATAATAAACTGCCAGGTGCTTCGGATGTCACGCATAATGACTGATACGCGTTTACCAAAAAAGATTTCGGTAATAAAATTGCCATTTGTGGCGTACGAAAACATTTTTATGCGCTTATTAAGTTACACACGGTCAAAAACACAACGTTTATGGTAAATAGGATAATATTTCATTCGTTAACGTTAATATCGTCTTTTACTACACCTATTCTTCATGCGTAACCGTTAAGGGTAACAAATGCTTCCTTATGAGTTTTGTAATATGGTATTTTTTACTATTATGTTGGTGGTGTAACCAGGTTTCTACTTCACCTAGTTTCTGTTGCCCTGGTTAGTAAATTTGACCAATATTTGATAGGTAACCAGACTGCAATTTTAGCTTCTAAGAGCTCTTAAAGCTGTTAGTTCGAATCATTAAAGATAAGACCTAAAATATTCCTTACGTACCTATCAAAATACTTTAGTTTTTTATTACTTATGTCTTTTTACTTATGTTGTTTCCATGGAGTATGAAAAATCTTCAGATGCTATAATTTTTCTACTCTTTCCTATCGATAAGCTCTATTGACTTTGTTATTTGATTTGAAGATTTTGCATTGCATTGATTTTATTAATTTGATTCATTTCGGGCATATACAGTCGCTAAATCCCCAGATAGCCTATGTCTTCCGCTTAAGAGGTCTATTTCCTGACTATCTACACAGAAAGCAGCAGGTGCATCGATTTCTAAGCACAGTTCTAAAATTAACTAGGCGTTTGTGTTATAACTAAAATAATTTAAGTGGTATAGTGGTGAAGTGTGCTATGGATGGAAAATATGTTTTGTAGCTAACTCGCTTTTGCTCGTGACTCCACTTACGTTCGCTTGTCGTTTTATACTTCAAAAGTAACACTTTTATGCAAAGTTCAAATCCTATATTTCGCAAAATTAGTTCTTAGCGGACGCCTACATAATATCCATCAGCGTCATCATCATCATCAGCATCCTATTTTATAAAATTTAAAATGCATTTAAAAAATTTCGGAAATGACAGGATTTGAACCTGCGACTCTCGGGCAATCGCGGTCTGAGTGCTTTCACCAATTTAGCTACGGCTCTCCTACCATCGATGCCGAAATTAGTAAATGCCTTTCACATCAGTCTTATAGCGACTGTAGCGTCATCTAGTAGGAAACTTTGCAGTTTCGATCTACTTTTTCAAAGGTCCATATTACAATGAGACACGTTTGGAACAAGAGATGACACATTGCTTAAACTGCAACGTTTCCTACTAGATGACGCTACAGTCGCTATAAGACTGATGTGAAAGGCATATACTTATTTTGGCATCGATGGTAGGAGAGTAGTAGCTTAATTGGTGAAAGCGCTCAGGCCGCGATTGCCCGAGATTCGCAGATTCAAATCCTGGGTTCCGAAATTTTTTATATGCATTTTAAATTTATAAAATTGATAATTCCTCTAAGTGTAGGTAAAAACACTAATAAAAATTATAAAATCATCATCCTATTTAACGGTAAAGGACTAAGGCCACAGTCAACCGGCTAAGAGCAGATTGATAGACTTTACACACCTTTGAAAGCTTTATGAAAAACTCTCTGGGTAATCTGAACCTACATGAGGTTACTATTATCAGATGTCCGAGAAGACAGCTTAAAGTACTCCCCAAGAAACAAGCGGTTGAACTTTGACAAATTGAAAGAGGTAGCCATTGTGAGAGTGTGTAGCCATTTAAGGTAGGGAGTTGTTTAACCAATTTGGTAAATTTCCAGGTAAAATTTCTAGTCAGTTGGCTAAGGTTATTTAGCCGATCGATAAATCCAGCTTCGGATTAGTTTCGCCGTTCCAGTAATTGAAGCAATCGGATCCGGCACAGTAATAGAGGAGTTGGTTCAAAGAAATGCACCTAACGTTCATAACGAAGATAGATCTCTCGAAATTATTCTTGCTTGCTTCTGAAAAACTAATTATAAAACACTTTCTACAATGAACATTAAGCTCAATTTGCTATAATCCGCGAAAAGCAGAAGAATCTGTACCGTGTAATTTATAACTTCTTCAATCTTCATACTCTTTAGAGAAGTCAAACAGATATTTGGCCATGTACACTTCACGCACATTTCGCTCCGTCACCAATCAATCAATGCAAGGAGCAATCCTCAATAGATGTTAACGGCCAGTTAAGTGCAAAATTAAACGCAAAGTAACGCCTGCTTCTATTCAATATTTAAAAACACTTTCTTTAATTAATTTATTTAGTACAATTCTGGAGGTTTGTACATACTTTACATTTAAACACAGTCTGCCAAATTGTAAAACAGTTTCCCCGAGGTTTCAAACCGCGTGAACTAAAGGTCATAATGAAATGTTATATTTGCGTAAAGTTATGTAAAGCTGCTACTGCTGATAGTTCCCGCAGAGTCTTATTTGTGGGCAATAATTAATACTTTAATAATGTGGAACTTTATTTTTATAATTTTATGTTTCATTAATAGTCATCTCAGCGCATTCAAAATCGTGAACTTTATTTTCTTCTCATCAAAAAATTATAGTTAGATAACTCTAATTTTTTAAAAGAAAATTATCACTGCCTGATAATTTAATTTTATATTGGTGAAGTAATGGTTAAATCGGTCGAGTAGTTTCAGAAGCTATTCGGTACAAATAAACAAACAAACATAAAATCTTTCCTCATTATAATATAAATAATAATATCTAAGCAAAGAAGTACAGATTGTATCAAATTATAAGAGAGTTGTTTATTGTATCTCCTAGGAACTACGTTAATTTTTCTTGTGTTGACCGTGTGACGACATCTTACAACTAGATAGTAATAGAACTCATAACCTCGTGTTCCGTTTTGAAGTAATAAAGAATCAGTAGCATTTCCTATCCTAAGGTATACATAATATGGGAACGTAAAACATTTCCTAGCAACTGAGCAGGGTTTATTTTATGCGGCGTTAGTGAAAACTTTTTAAAACACTAAATTATATTCGAGACTGCAGGTTGTTTTAAACGTCGTTAGTTATTGCTTTGTGCATTAGAAGCGTGGTTTCCTCGCCAAAAGTACCTCAGTAAATAAACTCACAAGCTCTTTGACTATTACCTGTGCGTTAACTTACTGCCCGGATTTTTTATGTATGCGATATTTATTAGGTTATTCTAGACTAGCTATTAACCGCGATTTCGTTCGCGTATAATCATTACTGTGTCTTTTTTTTACCTATGATCGGCTTAACTACTTCGCTGATCTTGATGAAATTGGAAAATATATATAGCTTAAGTACGTTCTGATATCTATAGAAGCCTGCCAAATTTTGTATCAAGGACAGTTCCCTGCGGCTTCGTCCACTTTTTTCTATAAGAAATTTAAATATTTTTTACTTTATTTATTTGCGAATTTTGGTTAGGATACAGGTCTTAAATATTATAGTTAGCTCTTAACCAAATTCCGCTAAACAGCAGCAAATCATGTAGGAATAGAAAATGCTTTCTGAGTCCAAGGCCGTGGGTTTGATTCCCACAACTGGAAAATGTTTGTGTGATGAGCATGAATGTTTTTCAGTGTCTGGGTGTTTATATGTATATTATAAGTATTTATGTATTATATTCATAAAAATATTCAACAGCTATCTTAGTACCCATAACACAAGCTACGCTTACTTTGGGGCTAGGTGGCGATGTGTGTATTGTCGTAGTATATTTATTATTATTTATTATTATAATAAAAAATACGTCATGTTAAAAAAAATATATAGCCTATGTTCTTGATAATTTACCCTTTTAATCGTTAGTCGAAGCTAAGAACCGCTACCGCAGGATTAAAGACCTAACCGTTGTTAGCCTATGCACTGCTTAGAAGCTTCTAAGCAGTGCAT
This sequence comes from Pararge aegeria, assembly GCF_905163445.1. Lineage (NCBI taxonomy): Eukaryota > Metazoa > Arthropoda > Insecta > Lepidoptera > Nymphalidae > Pararge > Pararge aegeria. The sequence continues at coordinate 6,957,706 of NC_053200.1, read as the reverse complement.
AGGCTCATATCATCATTATCATATCAACCCATTGGTCAGGACTGCAGCCTAAACCATTTCCATTCTGAACTCCATGTTACTCTTCGAAATTCCATGATATATATGAAAATAAAGCTTAATTTGCTGTACTCTGCGAAAAGAAAAACAAAAGAAACACCGTTTTTTTTTTCTCGCCTGATAGTTAGTTATGAACCGGTCTTTCCGCGGAGCAAATCAAGCTTAATTTTTATAATATGCTATATCGTTGTCAACGTTGTATTATTTAATATTAACTTTTCTATATCATTTTAAAAGCTTATAGGTTGAGTTGTGAAATGCATAAAGACGAAATGAAGCTTATCGTGGGGAACTTGGAAACCAAGTGTCCTGTTACGAACTCGACTTATGCTTTCTTAATTGGCTATATTGGTTAAGTTGAAACTTCAAAGTTTGATCAGGTTTCGATGGAATATTGCGGTATTAAGTAGTAGTTGGGACCTAGACCGGAAATGGTTAAGTCTAGTAACTTTAATGTAAACTAAAAGCCTATTTCAGAATCTACTGTATTTTAATACTTATAATTGTGTCGTCACTTTTTGTGTTAAAAATATCGTAAACTCATATTTTCGCACAGGCACACAAACACTTTGTACCCAAAAGGTTAATTGGTTTGATTTTACAAGTGGCGTGTCCTGGGTTCAATCCCCGGCAGAGGCAATCGTAATTTCTAAATTTTCTGTAATCTGTCCTGTGGCTTCGGCCGAGGCTAATTATAACACCACCGGCAAAGACACTTAATGTTGCCGTAAAGTGATTTACTATTCCGATACGATGCAGCGTAAATACAGTTTAGGAATATGGATTTTTAATATAACCTAATTTTTAATAAAGGCAATTTTTAATATGCTTTTTTTTTAATCACCACCGAAGTTATAAGATCGACAGACTGGGATATCAAGACAGATGGGCAGAAGGAGGGACAGAACGGACAGACGGATAGAAAGATAGAAAGAAAAGTCAAATGTCACTCTTTTACGCATTCGCTTGGTCAAGAAAATATAATTGTTACGATAAATTCCTGATATATATATTACCTATATAAAAGGTACATGAAGTTTGGAACTGGTTTCTAACTTTCTATAGTTACAAACTTAACTTACGCTTACTTACTTCCTTAGCGACATTGGATTAGTTTGGAGTTAAGTTTTCGATGTGATATCTGGATATCCCGGTATTAGGTGGTTGATAGATTCAAATATCTTTTAGTTGGAATCTTCTAGTTGGGTTTTTGCTATTTAGTTGCTGGCTTCTTGTTAGACCAGGGTTCGTTTCGAACTCTTTTAGCTTTAGTTTTATGTAAACGAATGCAATAATCTACATACTCTCATATTAAGAAACAAAGTTATGAATAAATGAATGACTAGACTTTTATTGCACACCACAAAAAGTACATTAATGTTATGTATATGAATGATTCTTAAGCGTACTAAACAAATTGCTGATTGTGGAGCCTAAAAGTACAGCGCGGAAAATTGAGGAACCAGGTTCCATTTGCACTGCTTTTACGAAGTTTTATTATGTAGTTATTAAGGGACGCAGGAAAAAATCTCTCAGCAGCATGGGCAGTTCCTCTGAATTTTATTTAGTTAGGAAGTATGGCAGTTGTATTTAACCCATGCCCCATATCGGGTTCTACGCAAAATCGTAACAGAACGCTGAATCGCTTTGCGGAACGTCTTCGTCGGTTGGGTGGAAAATAACTACTGCCGATACTCCTAACTCCTACAAAAAATGAATGAATTGTCCAGGCCATGCTTAACGTAGGTGCGATAACCGTTGAACCTGGAAAGTCCTACAGTTGTGAAGACGAACAAGCAAGCACGGTACGGAACGCTCTCCAGCACGATGGACCGACGAAATATAGATAGTGACCGTAAAGTCTGAGGACCGGTTCTCGTGTGTTATGTTCAGTAGGGAACGTCCTTGGGCTGAAATGAAGATGAATGATGCGTTTTTAATATTAGCAATTAATTATCACTGTCTTTAACGGTTAAGAAAAGCATCGTGAGGAAACCTTCATCTCTAAGAGTTCTCCATAATGTACTCAAGGTTGTGTGAAGTCTGTCAATGCAAACTTGGCCAGCCTTGGCGACTATAACGGCTTTAACTTTTCTCATCCTGGGAGAAGACCCGATGATGATGAATAAGACTTCAATGAGGAGAGAGAGATGTAATAACAGAGCACAACATCACAGAGAATGCTATCTCAGATACCAAACAAGCTGTATCGCGTGTAGGGATCTCCACTCTGATGACAAATATGCGAAATCTATCCCCCGAGGCACTCAATCGAATCAATTGCAACAATTCGATTGCACACCACAAGTAACGGTGTCCAATGTCGATCAATAAACGGGCAAGTCCTCAAAAGGCAACGACCCGTGATGAGCCTACAGTACGTATTAATAACTAGGACCGCTCTAAGTGCATGTGCAATTGTCCTGTTAGCTGAGTATACAAACAATGCGGGGCCAATCACATGAGACGGATGTTAGTAATTAAGATCGCTCGACTCATTTGAGGGCCGTAGTGGCGGATAAATGTACGTTCGATGGGAAATGTACTGTCGAGTGTCTGTATAGCTACAACTAGATAGAAAGATGGATCATCAACCTTTGACAGGTCCCCTGTCAGAATAAGCAAAGGTTTAAGCCGTAGTCAACCACCGCGCTGTGCTTAGTGCGGATTGTTAGACTTTGTAAGCCTTTGAGAACAATATCGAGCTCCCCGAGAGATGCTGAGTTCCTCACGATGTTTTCCTACACCGTTTAAGTAAGTGATATTTAATTGCTTAAATTTTAAAATCCCAAAAAGTGAGAGGTGGTTAACAAAAAGCTTTTACCATGATAGATGGATAGAAAACTTTTCATCATCATCATCAACTCATTACTGGCCCACTACAGGGTACGGGTCTTTTCTCAGAATGAGATACCCGATACCCTTGTATAGGCCGTAGTATATTGTATACTCACGCTGGCAAATACGGATTAGACTTCATGCAGGTTACCTCACGATGTTTACCTTCGCCGAACAAAAACTGTATTGCAATAAAACACGAAGGAACTATTATACAACCAGAGACAGTACGTTGTAGGCGTAAGTGTAGTAAGTGGTGTAAAGCCAGCCTTATAAATAAAAATGATTTTTAAAAGCGTGTGAAGCTGACATGTAGATGGTGCACAAATGAAAATAAAGTTATATTAAATTAAACTAAACTAAACAAAACTAGTTTACATTTAATAAGCTTACTAACGACTGGCTCTGACCACATTTTTTTTTACTCCTGTATTATTTACGTGTATAAATGTATCACTGTATCTTCAAATCTTAACCCTTTCACCTTGCAAATTAGTATCCACATTATGAAAAAACTCGTATTAGTTAAAGAAAAAAAAAACTCATTAAGGAGCGAAATACTGGAAAGAAATATATTTGGTCTCAAGAGGAATAAATATTTACGAATTTTGTTTCGGAATCTAAAAGAGGCAGAGTATTTACGTTAGCTAAAGGTATAGGTTTGGCTTTCAAGTTGTAAGGAAACTTTATCTGATTATATTTTGTAAATTCCGTTAACGTAGAAAGGGTTAGAGTTAAAGGGTGAGTAATTATCGATTCTGACCGAACACCATTCGCGAGACTCAAAAGTTCTTCGCGAACTTTTCTTTACACTTGAAAATTGTGGCCAACATTTTTGAGGATGCCCAAAAACACCGATGTTTTTATTTCAGATCATGGTCCATAGTAATTTTGTTAGCAACACATTACTTATTGAACTATGTTAGTAAACTATGTTTGTTAGTAACAATTACTAATTCTATGTTAGCCCTTATTATCTATAATGGTCTGGGCCACCCGCCTTTGCGATATGCCCTGGTGGTGTGCACACCATAACAGCTTCACCAGAGAGGGCTGTCCAGCTTAAAAGTCAGTGTGCTGAAAAGAGCGTTGGAACTTCTAAATCGAACTTCTGCTCATCATTCACTCTGCACGCTTGCCTTGAAGGTCGTCCACAAGTCAAAAGTAAAAATTGGGAATATTATACCTCCTTCATTAAAGTAACAGTAAATATTCAAAGTGACCCATGAGCCGTATAAATAAATAAATAAATGAATATGCTACGACAATACACACATCGAAATCTAGCCCCGAAGTAAGCGTAGCTTGTGTTATGGGTGCCTGATGTACGGGTGGATGACTGATGAATATTTTTTTATGAGTAGGTAATATACAAAAATACTTATAAAATACATATAAACACCCAGACACAGTAAAACATTCCTGTTTATCACCCAAACATTTTCCAGTTGTGGGAATCGAACCCACGGCCTGTAAATTAGGGGTGAATTTTTAAGTAAAGGTCACAAAGGGTTGAACCCTTTGTGACCTTTACTTAAAAATTCATATTAACTGATATTACATTTGGTTTTTATATTAAGCTCCGCGTTTTGTTAAAAAAGGCGAGGTACTGCAGTGCGTCGGGCATGTTTGCCGATGCCGGAGTCCCCGACTTCTACGCTGTGCTCCGTAAGAGAATTGCGAGTTTCTGGGAAGTCGTTGTAAATTCCAACAATAAGCTCCTTAGAGTCGTCGCTCAGGCATCCCCTGACAGCGTATTTATTAAACATTGGCGAAAAGTGCACCAGATTCCAAACACGAAATGATATAAAATAGTTGGATATTAATTTGAATTGAAATTTAATTTATTTTTTAATTGAAATTTAATTTATTGTAATTTTTAATTGTAGATTTTAATTGTAGATTTTAATTAATTATTGTTTTTTTTTTTTCTCTTTATTTATTTATTTTTAAAATCGGTCTTATATTTATTTTGTGTTTATTTTTAAAATCTGTCTTATATGTATATTTATTTTGTGTTAAATTTTGTATATGGGTCCCCGACCTGAAATAAAATGATTTTATTTTATTTTTTATTTATTTTTATTTTATTAACTGATATTACATTCGTTTATCAATTTGAAACTTAAAAAATGTCATATAAACCGTTTAGAAGAAGTTTCAATCACCATCATCATCAGTCTGTAAGAGTTGCTGAACTAAAGGCCTTTCCCAACGGGAGGGTTTGCCCATAATCATCACGCTGGGCAGACTTGTTGGTGACCGCAGTAGATGTAGCTGTAGTACATAGGACGCTACTGCCCGTAATATTCCCTTAGTCGCACCTCGTATGACACCCATGAGAAGAAAAAGGTTGGTGACAACTGTTTTCTTATCTGCGGTCGCCACACGGCTGTTAAAATAAATGCGAATAAAATGAAAGCCAACCAAATCTAGAATGAAAATTTTTAATGCGACTTAAAGCAAAGAAATAGACTAAAGAAAACAGATCAACCATGAGTTCGATAGGATCGAACGAAATTACTATAAAAAAATCGACACCCAAACGGGTTAGAAGTTTCGAGAGCGCTGCAAAATCCTAGTTCAGTCATCAGAAAAAATATTAGAGCGAAAGAAATGAACGAGCGAGCTCCTAGTTTTATTAAACGTTTTTCCATCGGGCGTCGCTCCCATCATGTGCCAAACAGCTGCCGCGTACGGTTTTTTACCGTCAACTTTGACCCCACTCTCTGCGATCGCTCATGTGGGAATCGGTTTTTATATCCAACTTCTGGAGTAATTTAAAACTTAATAGCTTCGGCACACGTCCTCTTTTTGTTTGAAGCTACTTAAGTGGGTGTTATAGTTGTATTAATTGGTTTTAGTTTTTTCGGAGGAAACATTACAAATTATTGTTTACGTTGCATTGCATGCAGGAATAAAAAAAATATCACTAGTTTTCTTTGTTGTTTTGAGATGTGATCTCAGTTAAAAAATGTCATTTTACAAGTTGAATATAATAGTAGTATAGACTTACCTAAGTAGAAAAGATTCTCTATCTAGAAAAAAACAATGATTATTATAAGTATTGAGTTACTTAAAATCAATCCCAATTTGAGATTGCAAAACGTTTCAATCAATGCATCTATAAACTATTAATCCATGTTAATATTAAAGAAATAACCTTTATCTTGTCAGTTCCTGTCGTTCCAAGTTTACTTATTGTTCACACGACTACGTTAAATATGAAAACAAAACTAAAACACAAACTAATGAATTGCAAACATGCGCCACTAAGTGCTTTTTACAGCCGAAATCTAATTACGGTCATAGCTCTTCGTCCTAGTTATTTATCTAGCGGTAATAAAGTGTAATATTAGAGGGAATACATCATAGTTATAAAGGCTATTTTCCTGCAGCAGGCGCTAGTCCCGAAGAACCCCAGGGAGGTCGTAACGTTCCTAAGCAATTACGTATGACATGTCATAAAATGCCACATTTGTAACAGTGTGACTACGGACTATATACAATAAAGCTAATGAAAACAAAAACATTAATTTTAATTTAGATGATTGGACTGGGTATTCGGTATAGTAAAATATATTTACGGAAGACGGTTTCATATAATATTATGTAAATTAACTTCTACTAAACAAAAAAGGCATTAAACAAACAAACGATTCCGGAACTACGCAAAATCGCATAATAATCGCTTGGTTACTAAAAAAGAAACTAAACTCCGGCAATAAATATTAAACCGACTATAGAGTAAATTAATTTTTGTACACACAAAGAATTTTGCAAATCCGTCGATAGTTGAAGGAGTTATGCCCGAACATACATAAAAATAAAAACGGAATTCATAACCTCCTCCTTTTTGAAGTCGGTAAAACAATAGTACATATTATTTAAAACTATATAATAAGGTACGTTAAAAAAATATAAGTATGTTTTATGAACTTGTTGCACCATCCCGTTTACACAATCTTGATTCAGGTTGGAACTTGATCTCGAAGGGTTTATCTGGAGGAGGTCGCTCTAAGCGATAAGACTGCTTTTATGCATTTAATAGTTTTAATTTATATTCTTGCATTTTATCTTAGTTAATAGAGAAACTCTTTAAGCCAGAAAGGCTTAGAGTTTATCGATCTAGCTGTCTACTAGGAATAAAGTTCATGAAGCAGTTTAATTTTTTAATTCCAGTGGTTTGATGTAAATTTGTAAGTTGTAAATAGAATCACGTGTAATTATTACGCACATTTCTGGGATGTGTTTTGACAAAATATAAATATTACTAACTACACAACGTCCTATCAACGGTGAGAATATATACTTGAATCTGCTTGTACATTAAATTCTCTCCACGCCCCGTTATCACACGCTTATCTAACACCGAACTAATCCAATCACGCTAAGGAAGTAAGTAAGCATAAGTAGAGTTTATAACAGGAAACCAAGACTCGAAGTTACCAAACTGAACTACTGTTCCATGAGTCATGCCCCATAAATATAGTAACAGTGAAATAATTTCGTGTATAACTAACTGCTTTAAAATTAGCTGTAATGGGAAAAATCATAATCTTCAGCATATGCTTCGCTTTGATTTAGAGCTTAAACTTGCTTAAAATTGGCATTTAATTAAGATGCCAGAAGTGACAATAATGCAAGTGTCCATTTACGTAAGCATGGAACCAAATTATATTTTAATTCTTAAACTACAATATCTTTATGAAAACCTGGATAGCAGCTTAATTTTTGTGCCTTTTGGAGTAGAGACTTTGGGACCGTGGGGTCCGGAGGCAAGAGCCCTTTTCAAAGAATTATCGAAAAGGGTTATCGAGTCTACCGGTGATCCTAGAGCGGGCAGTTACCTTGGCCAACGTATTAGTTTGGCCATCCAAAGGGGCAATGCTGCCAGCATCTTGGGAACTGTGCCTCGCTGCGGTGGTTTCGAGGACGTTTTAGATTTTATTTAGTTTTTAAATAGTTTATTTTAGGTTATATTTATAATTTTTTTTTCTTGACAAATAAATAAATTATCAGGTTTTTATTAAGTACATTATGTTGTTATATTTCAAGAAGCTCGCTATCGGGTATTAAGTTAAGAAGGCTTAACACCACACAAAGAGTGAGTAGGTTTCTCAGCTCTAACAATCAATTGCTTGAGTCTGAAAAAAGTGAAATGATTTACATATTACGTTTGCGAGCATTTTTTTTACTGTTACTAAGACATTACTCCACACTACATTACCTAATAAACTTTCTTTATTTTGGTAAGGAATGTTTTTCAATTTGCTCTACTTTATCATGTCCTGTAATGGTTTTTACTGATGGGCATAGGTCTTGTAAAGGGAGTTCCGAACACCAGGGTCTTGTGCCGCTCGGGTCCAGTGACGGATATAATGCATGTAAATATTTAAAAAAGAAATAAAATGTTTTAGTTGTAGATTTGATAACTACGACCTTTGTTTACTTACACGAGCACATTGCGCTAAACATTAAAATGCCATGACTAGTGACTACATTACATTTGATCCCTCAAGTTTCACATACCACGAAATAACAGCGAAAAGTTATCTAACTCCGAACTAATCCAATGTTGCCAAGGAAGTAAGTAAACGTAAGTCAAGTTTGCGACAGTTAACCAGGCTCGAAGTTTGCTCTAGTCTTTCTTGCTTATGTTATTATAATGTTTTTTTGCATCAACATTACGTAGTCCAGAAGTAATAAGGAACTTTTTATACAATTTGAGAGCATAACTTTACTGTTGACTTTAGTTTTAATGGTAATTGGATGAGTCTAAGGCAGATTGCGCTAATATAAAAGAGTTATATTAATTAGACGTAGAAGATCTTTGCTTTTGAAAGAAATTCGGATAGAAATTAAATGGTTTCCATGTTTTTTAACGTGTGATAAAGACTAGGACACCATAAGGTATCTTTGCATCTTCTAAATCTTGTATGAACTGAAGTGTATCGTAAATGAACCCTTAAATATATCAAAATAACCACCGACACGATGTCATTAACATTGGCTGTCAATCAAATATAGGTTTAATTATTATTTGTAGTTATAGCTTTTGGCGCGTTAGGGAAAAATGATGACTGGAAATTTTTACGATGAACCACACCGTCCTAAAAAACTGACACCCTGAAGATAGCTATAAGGTATGACAGTGTACACTTTCAATTGTCAAAGTCTGCAATCTCATGCCGTATATAATTGATTCTATTTTACAAAAATCTAAAATTTTATGTTTTGTAAATATATCTATATGGCAAATATCAATTTATTGCTATCAAACTTTAAATTATTTAACACGTACTTAGACTTCTGTCCTGTCTGTTTTTTAGAAATAAAGGCTTTTTTATTTTATTTTTATATATATATTTTTTTATTTTTTATTTATAGACTTCTGTCCAGAGATACGTCACAAATGTGTTTACTGCCTACGTAAATCTATTTAAATTATTTACAGTGGCACAGTTTTGAACATGGAATAAGTTCTCGGCGAGTGGTGTCGAAACGGAAATTAATGAATCCTTGTATAACTTCCGATTCTAAAACTCAAAGGGTTTGGGTATATTGTGCGTACTATTTGTATTATATAGCGTAAGTATAAATTAATTGAATATTAATTTATACTTACGCTAAATAATACAGATAAGTTTCCATCAGATTTGCTTGTAATTCACTACTAGCGCACCCGCGCTACTTCGTCCGCGAATGAGCCGACTTAAATAAATATTCGTATGTTGTCGCGGACTGTTTTATAGAACTTTAAAGAAAAAAACAATTCCGACAATTCCGACGTATGTTTGGCGTTGACGTTTACCGTTTACGCATCGCACGCATCAGAATCTCTTAAATAGGATATTTTTTGCAGTTTTTGCCCGAGATTCCAATATAAATGAATCCTAGCTAGATCGATTTATCGCCCCCGAAACATCCTGTATACTAAATGTCATGAAAATCGGTGGAGCCGATTCCGAGATTCCAATTATATATTTATATATATAAAATAATTGCTCGTTTAAAGATATAAGTTAAGAGAACCTTTTTGAGACTGAGCTCATCCGGTCATTGTAACCGTGCTTATTTCTGCCGCTAAACAGCATACCTCTGTTCCGGTCTTACGCGCATGGGGTCTTCCGTTTTTACGATCTTACCGGTGTTATGACAGGCAAATACGGCCTATTACCTGTGCTTCAGCTGGATAGGCTCAGTGCGGCTTTGCTAGACGTGTTCCTTGCATGCGTTGTCCAATTTATAGGCGATGGTTTCCATTTACCATCCAATGGACCATCTGATTGGTCCTTCAATAACTACTTAAAAAACATTATGTCCAATTAAGATTGTTATTTGGAAAAATAAAACAATTTTAAGTGGTGCTAGATTTTGACGTGTCCCAAATAGAATGAAATAGGGTAACAAAAAATGATGTGAACATCAGATCAAAAAAGTAATAGGAGATATAATTTGCATACGCATTTCGAAAGCGCAAACACATTTCACAACGTTTGCCCAATATCTCCGGGATTCCGTACTCACAAAGACTTTGATACGTTTTCGTGGAAAAACGCTTCGTCAGCGCAAAAAAAAACACAATGGCCTGGGGCCAACAATACGTCCCTACCAGTTGTGAACTGATCACTCTGCGGTTCTGAAATAACAAATGAATCGAGAAAATCCTACCCCATCCATTGCACCAGTTTAACATGATCCCCTCTTCTTCAATGAAAAGCAATCGCAAACTCACCAAAATCCCATGTCAATTTATGATCTAGTTATGTTGACCCTTGTTACTGCTTAAATATTTTAAACTGTCATGAATCTACAAAAGCAATATAAGAACTAAGCACGTTGCTTGATTTTATGCAGTCTATTGTAGGCTTTTCATCAGATCTCCTTCGTATTGAAATGGGCCAGATACATGCGAAAAATAAATCAATGTATAATAAACTATCGTAGGTAGGTTACAGAAATGATTTTCACATAACTTAGAGATAATAACCGAGAGTGAATGTAAACTGTGAACAAAGATTAAGATTCTACACCCATTTACAGACGAATTAGCCAAACATCGGCTTTATTGCGTCCTCAGCGGATTTCAAGAGCACATTAGAGCAAGAGTCTTATTACTGGTTGCTCGCAGGACGCAAAGTTGAACTCTTCGGAACGCAAATTGGAAGTAGCCACGTGACCCTGGTAATGAGTATACAATCACTTGCTTTGTATACCTAAATAAATATATCTTTTTCATAAATTATCTATATAAACATTAATAATGGTGTAAAAATTCAATAAAGAATATTTGTTAGGAGACAGCAAATTGGAAGGTACAGTTTTTTTTATCAGTCATAGTTTCATATTCGTAATTAATATATTAGTTTCTGGCGATAGTTAAATTTTCATCATTTGTTAACACAATAGCATCAACGTTGTTTGAGATCAAACAGGGGTGGCTGTATTACACTTTCACTGTCGATTCGAAGTAGATGAACGGGTATTCAGAAAATTTAATTTCCGTAGACAGATCGAACAATTTCGCTCCAATGTGGTGTCTACAGACCGTAATTGGGTCAACTGTCGGACAATGGACTCAACAATGTTATTATTAGTAGATCTCTTATTCATTTGATCTATGGCTTGATCAATCATATATAACGAAGAAAACTTGAAGTTATTGTAAAGATGTTACTAGTTTTATTTTTTACGAACAAAACTTTATGTTTGAATACAACTGCACCTCAAATAAAAGGTTAAGACTAACATTGGGCAAAACTCATTTAACTCAGTTCCTTAGTTTTAAATGTAACTATTTTTTTGACAAAGTTTGATTAAAAGTCTCCAAAGTGGAAGCGACAACCAAAAAGACAAACTACTTCAAACCATCTAGGTAAAAAAAGATCTGGGTCACTGGCATAGGCCTGAGAGACTTCACCTCATTCTCACCTCATTAACTTATCATTATCAGTAATAAAGTTATCGGAAGAAGAGGAGGATATGGTCGCAGAAAAAATCTATGTTAACTCTGTCTCTAAGCAAAGAATAACCTAAAGTTTACAAACAGGCGAATGCCCCAAGAAACAGACAACACTATACATACCAAATAAACCTCAAAATAGTGGAGTGTTACTTACGAGTAATTCTAATTGAAAAGATGAAAATAGACCAGACACATTTATTCCAGCGCCGTGAAGATGTCGTGGCTGTTGAAGAAATCCAATCAATAGTTCAATTTACGCAAATCGTTTGGAACGTTCCACTAAAGAGATCTCCGTTAATCTAACCAATAGATTATATTGGCGGGCTAATAAAGGCTGACAGAGACCTTTCGCACCGCTCTCAATTACTGGAGCGCTGATGAGTGACACAAAGGTGAACTTGCGGCTCCGTTCGGTTTTGGGACTGATGAATGGTAGAAATGTTACATGGAAATGAATATTCGAAATGCTCAATTTATTTGGAACGGTCGAAGGAGTTTAACGCGTTTTTAATTGTACCTTTGACCGAATAATGAAAATATCTTGTTTCATATGGTGGCTGCTTATTTTTCATGACTACAGTAATTAGTAATAACTTTAGGTTATACTTTAATTCATTTATAAGTTTTAGTTTAGCATATTCTTATTTAAATACAATAAAAACAAAAAAAAATGTTGCAATACGTTGAAATGATTTAGTTTTAGTCACTGTACTGTTTCACTACAAATGCTATACAAGGAGAAATAAACACACTTACTTCACTTTAGCATTAATTATAATATTAAGGTTTTCGGTTAGTGTGAATACATTATGTTTCAAGACGTCAGTTTAGTCATTTGTACGAAAAAGTATTGACAGAGTTGTGCTTTTGATGTATTGAATAAGACCAGCACTTTTTTTTTAATGGACACCTACGTCGCTATTTAACCCATAAACTTCCCATCGCGACGCGTTGGCTTCAAATAAGAACAAACCATAACTTTCTATAACACTTTTGCATTCCTAGTAACTATAAGTAGGGATTCTTACTACTACAAACACCTGTTGTTTGTTTGTAATGCGATTCTTGTAGTAGGAGATACGATGAATTCGTAACAGTTTAGAATTTTAACTATTGTGAGTAAAGTTCATTTTAGATGCGTCAATAACGGCTGAACTCACGTGAATTTTTTTCGTCCGACAACTTTCAAACCCATTCGCGTGTGCAAGATCATAAGATAGTCGGGCAAACTCGAACAAAAATTCACGTGAGTTAAGTCACGAAATCTTGTGTTTGTAATTGACGGCTGCAATTACAAATCTAAAAAGATTTCGTTATACTCAAAACTCTTCGTAAGTGTGTATTAGCATAAATTTTATCTTCAAAGGGATTGATAATACAATGTTCCGTCGAGTCGGGCCGTATTTGTTGTTCTGTATAGCTCTACCATTTATCAAAACGTAAAACAAATACTCAGAGAAAAGCCAAGTATTTCTCAGTTTCATACCAATAACCCCTTACAATGTGAAAAGTTAGTCATACAATGGAGTTATTGTGAATCGAGTAAACAGAGGGCTGGCCGGGTGCCCCACGCGCTCTGATGCTCGCCCCCTCTTTGACTTGAGATACACAAGATAACAGTTCGGCGAGCACCCCAAAATGTTGTTCTAAGAGAATCTTTTTGAAATCTACATCCATACTATTACTTATCCATACTAATATTATAAATGTGTGATTGTTTAGTTCTTGGTTTATCCTTTCTTCACTCACTAATTAACTAACCAATGAACTTGATTTCTAGCATTGAGTTAGTTGAAAGGAAGGAGAGAATATAGGCTTATTTATATACCAGGAAAACAAACAGTTTCCACGGTATTTGTAAAAAAACCGTAATAAACGTGGATGAAGAACGCGGGCAACAGCTAGTCATTTTATCATATCCGAAAGTGTGTCTGTTACCTATATTCGGTTCGACCGCTGCACGGATCTTAATGAAATTTGGAACAGAGATGGCTTGCATTCTGGAGAGTAGAAAGATAATTTATCCCAAAAAATTAAATGTTACAACGTGGTTCATAGCATCAGTTGCTGTATTTTTGTTTTTTTTAAATCTAGTTTAGTGCGTTAGAATAATTATTACATTATTTGAATAATAATTGAAATATAGTGTATCATAAAATTAAATAATGGTCTTGAGATTAACGTATTGAAGCTAAAACTAATTAAATAAAGATTAGGTATTTGACTAAATTTATTTAATTACTAATCAAGAGTGTCTTTAGATCTTCAAACAACGTTTACTTTCGAAATTTAATTTATGACAAGAGCTTTAATTACAAGTCAAATCTTTAATATTCCATTTCTGGCCTCCGAACTTGTAGGAGGAGAGAGGTATATGGAGCTTCCCCACCAGGGCACATTAGTGGGTTTTAATTGTTATTGTCAAATATTGATCATAATAAGACCAAGACCGACGACTTAAAGTGATCTCCGTGGCTTGTTAGAAAATCCCAATCCCAAAGGGAAGTGAATCCAGCTATATATATATATCTATCCTTAGATTCATAATGACATTCCAGACCCATTGTTGAACATATTAACAACCAAATCAAACGAGGGATTACTAAAAGTGTTTCGAAATTTATAATTTAAATGATTATATAATGCTTGCCGTAATATTTGATCGTATGTTTAACGAATTCTTAGTGTTTTCGAATATAAGGCATAGACAGGCGGTTTTGCTTTTTTGAATTTTTGTACTGCCACAAAATACACGACATAATCCGATCACAGGATTTAACGTAAGAAAATGAGAGGTTTATCGTCTTAAGTCCTTGAGCGCTTCCCTGGGATGTATCTTAATCTGTCAATGCGATCTCTAATACCTATTTTATTTAAGTGAAACTTAAAAGCGAAACGTAATATGAGAATAAGTTAATTCTGATCGTCTCGTTTTTATAAGAAATATAATAAAGAAACAAGCAAAAACATTCACGTTTTTAAAGTTTTCGTAATCAATAAAAGGATTAGATAAGGGTATTCTTTTGGTGACAGAGGTCGTTCGGGAAAGTACTAACGCCATGCTTAGTTCTGCCTTCAAGCAGCATTACGTCTTGGTCCGTCAATTACTATACGATATTACTATACGGTTACTATACGGTACTATAAAATAATGATCACTAATTGTCGAGTAAAACGTGGTTCCCTATAATCGAGAAAGCAGAAAACCTTTAGTCAATGCCACTGAGTATGTTAGCGAACTGGAAAACACCAGTAAAGTATCTAAGTTGGTGTAATGAGTGCAATTTATTGTTAATTATTTACTTACCATTGGTGATTAGGTACAATGTTCAAGTCCACGTACAATAATAGTCTGACAATGATGATGGAACAGGGCTTTTGCACTTCTTTCGGAGAAGACTATTTGAGACTATAATCTAACCCTGTGCTAAATTTTATTCAGTTCCGGTCAGCCATTCTAGCTAGACGGCGGGATGGATGTTTGATATTCAAGCAGAAGTTACAAGCATTCAACCATTCAAGCTGTTGCAGTTATAATATTCTTATAGATTATTTACGTAAACGTTATAGTCAATGCTCTCCATTGATAATTATAACGTTTGCACCCAGTTGGTTTTGCACTGGTTAAGGAGAAGAGTTTTTCTATTTTATACCACTATCCGGTCAAACATGCATTAAACGCCTTTAAGTTTATTATGCGGATAGTATAAGATGTACCTATGCGGATAGTATAAGATGTACCTATCGAATATAATTGTTGGGGTGGGGGAATTCCGCACGCAGCTTATTGCACACGGGATCACTCGGCAAATTGAACGTGGATACAAAGAAGTTCCTTCACGAAATCTTTTTCCGTCCAGTCGGCGCGCGTTGTCAAGTCGTGGACAATGCGGATGCCTACAAGTATCTCAATTGTTCGTCTGACGTGTTTGAAGTCAAGTTACAAATGGCGGCGATCGAGAATTCTACTTAGGAAAAAGTAAATATAAAACTTTCTTATTGGTTCGGTTATTTTGTTAATTCATCACGAATTCAGGGGTTCAATTTCTAGAGCTAAACCTAAATTTATAGGATTTGGATTTTTATTCTGCCACAGATCGAAATCAAGAAATTTTAGTTGTCCATCACCTTGAGCAATCCTGGTTTTTATCATCAAAGTGATCATAATGGTTCGAAGCCTCTTTCAAAGCCACGGTCTGAAGTCCGTGTTTGACGGTGTAATCAGGTACATGAAACATGAGACTTTAAACCTTTACCTCCGATTGATGGACACAGCTACACTTTAGGGACGTTTCCTTAAATCCCCTGCCAAGTGTTGCTCTACTCATAGGCTATGGTTTTCAACTCACCAATCAGGTGGGGCATCTTCTTGGCCTGCCAATTATTACTATAAAAAACCAAGGCACGCCCGCATTGGATCAGCGTAGGGGGTCAAAGTAAGTTCTCGATCATTTTCTATTATGAAAGAGGAGGCAGGTTTAGCAATGGAACTGGGAATGATTGCAACAATTTTGTTACTTTGAGTTTTTTGACGTGACAACGTCTTATAATTCGATGGAGCCGGCTGCACGCACGAAAAAACATGACGCATGCGGCGTTACCTCGCTCTGAGGCGTTCCATTCAAGGCTTGAAATGCAAGCGAGAGCGCGGAACGAGCGACAAAGAGGCACAGTCGTTTCTTTTGAAAAATGCAACCATTCCATCAGTATTTTCTTACGATGTTGTCACGTTCAAGTATCGTCAGTAAGCCGAATTTACAGACAACCAATTTTTTAACTTTCGATGTGTTCTATAGGATGAAGATTCGGTGTTTTTTACTTTACACCAGTATCAATATCGGAACATAATATTTGTGTAATAGAAAACGTTATAAATCTTATCTAAGCTAGATTTATTTTTGTCTTCTATAATCGAGCAATATATTTTGTTAAACGTCGACTCAATAAACGTGTGTGTAGAGAGTTGTCAGAAATCACGTCGTACGGACGACTGGCTTCATGCCTTGGTGCCTCTGTCGTCGATGGATTTGCCAGTCCTTCTGTCGAATATTCAACCTAATCCTGTTTATTTTTTCCTTTGAGATCTCGGCTTTTATTGTAAATACACGTTATATTCTAGCGGTGCTATAAATCAAAACTTTTCCGACGTACTGTTTATTGTTTACTTAACAAAATCTGAACTTTTGTCTTTCTAAGTTCGACATACGAATATGTCTTATGGTATAATCTACGATGGTAATCTTTAACTATAAAGGACTTTGTCCCGAATTATAGCTAGACAATATACAAAACAAACGGTTAAACATGAAATTTAAAATTTTAAGAAGATTTTAAGAATTTGAGAAGTGATTTTAGGAAGACAAACAGTAAGCAACCTGAAGGAAGGATTTTTTTAATGCCACCCCAACAATCAGGGGAAGATAGTTTGCACGAAAATCTAAACATTTTTATGTTGTATCCTAATGTTTCTTGGTATTTGGTAGTTTGATTCAAAATAAGAAATTCTTTGAATTCTAGAGACGGGCATAGTCAGCGTGATTTTCTTTAATACCATTTGATTTCAGAAATTCTGAGCTAAAGAAGTTGCTGGTATCTACGAGTAAAAATAAAAGAATGAATACACATAAATGCGTTTCCTAATAAGATTATCAAAACTCCATCTTTTACGCTGGTCTAGTAACAAATCCAGGTTTGTACAACCCATTATAATTTGATCTGTTCGACAGAAAAATTAGATACGAAAGGGATTTCGGCTTTACCTGGGAATAGAGCCCATGACCTCGTGATTTTGAAGAGTTCAGCATGCTTACAAAGTACCATAATAACGAGGCATTTACCACAGCTAATGAATAATGTGCTGAACTTTTGAGACATTTCGCTATCTAGAATTTTTGATTAAAATGTCTTTGAAAGGTTAGGCGCTAACATTTGTAAATGGTATTTTTACGAAATGAATAATATAAGAACTGAAATGTTAAAGGTCAAAAATTTCTACGAAAATCACTAATCATTGAAGGTTTAGTTTTATACCATGGATTAGTACTCGTAAAACTTCATCATCATCATCATTATTTCCACCTTAGACTCCATTAGTGGAAGAAGGTATTAATTTAAAAAAAAACAATAAAATAGTAATATTACTTTATATATATATATATAATCTTTAATTTATTGATGATACTCATATTTCCTCTGTGTAGGTAAGAACAATCGTATGAAAAAAAAAAGACAAAAAAAACCTACTTTTTAATACAACTAAAAAGCAGGAAATAAATATTTTTAGTCGCCGCCAAGTAAAACACATTTTTTAGTGGTAAGAGCTCGTTCAGGCAAGTACTAGTAACACCGCCGTGCTTGTTACTGCCGTCAAGCAACATTACTGTGTTATTGCAGGAATATTAGGCTTAACACTTACGTCTCAGGTTGATGGACACAGGGCGTTACTTTGTAGGACTTGTTGCATGGTATGCGAAGTTTTGCACTTTTTATATGCGATGATTTGCCACTTACCATGAGATGAGCATCTGCTTAATCCGTCCATTATTACTATAAACTCAAACAAATTTCGAAATAACAAATTGAATCCGTGGATCAAGTTCATAATTTAAAACTTTATTACAGTAGTATGTATATACGTATGCAAAAGCATTAAATCACAGCGGTGTTAAAATGTAGAGCAAATCTTAATTAGGTAAAAAATGACTCCAAAAGCAATCTGTGCTGGTTTAAAATAAAGTGCCTCTAGAGATTGCATACCGAGATCTTCATTTGAATATATGCGAAACGCGTCATTTTAAACTAGACAAACTAGCATTTTTGATATAAATCCAAGGAGCACGACCGCATCTTTATTCAAAGTCCATTCGGTGCAGGATGCAAATCCGGATGTGAGTGGGGGATGTCGCGCAAAAAAGTCACGCTCCGCCAGTAAAAACTATGGGCGCCCGCGTCAGGAGAGCTTTGCGGTGTTCTGCGCTCTCGTCGTTCTACAGTTTATATATTCTATTTGTTTTACGTTTGATTTCCTTACAAAGTAGGGACAGCTTATTGCAGCTTGTAACTGTCTCGATGGTCTATTAAATAAATAAATAAATATACTACGACAATACACACATCGCCATCTAGCCCCAAAGTAAGCGTAGCTTGAGTTATGGGATAAGGTGACTGTTGAATATTTTTATGAATAACATTCATAAATGATTATAATATACAGCAGACACCCAGACACTAAAAAACATTCAGGTTCATTACATCAAACATCTCCCAGTTTTGGGAATCGATCCCACGGCTATGGACTCACAAAGCAGGGTCGCTGCTTACTGCGCCAGTCGGCCGTCTATTGGTTATCAGGTACGACTGAAGATGACGAGGCCCTGGATTCAATACCCGGGTCGGGCTAGTGAATAGTAGGGTCCGATCTGGCGTCTTTTCGAAATATGAGAGTGAGGGAATAAATAAATAAATATACAACGACAATACACACGGTTTCTGGGTAGGATGCTTTACCGTGGCTAGTTACCGGCAAAGACGATTAAGGTTAATGCCGCGTCGAAACCGTTTCTACATTTATAACTCACCAGAAGTCAAACATCTAATGTAGCCAAATTCGCGAGAATCTTCTAGTATTGCATAAACTCCGCCTGCAAGGGGCTCATAAAACTAGCAGTAGGTAAGTATAATTTAATTTTATCGAATGTAATATGAACAATATTAATAAGCGAGTAAAGCGATAAATAATATTAATAAAAATACTTTATTATTTATAGCGATAACTTAAAATAGCAATTCTTTATTACAATTGAAAATTGTGAATTTTTGGGGCCAACTTCAGAATTACTTTTATAACTTAACATAATTTAAAAGTGAACATAACTTTGTTATGATTTTTTGTTTGAGAAGTACGTCTTTACTGAACATACCTATAGTAATCAAAATATACTTACTTAAAGATTTTTTTTTTTTTTAACTCAGGCCACATACACACATCACACAATACACACATCGCCATCCAGCCCCCAAAGTAATGTCTGTCTTATGGGTACTAAGCTGTTGAATATTTTTATGAATATACGAATGAATATGACACTGAAAAATATTTATGCTCATCACACAAACATTTTCCAGTTGTGGGAATCGAACCCACGGACCCCACCCTTGGACTCAGAAAGCAGGGTCGCTGCAAACTGCGCCAATCGGCCGTCAAAATTTGAATACCTATTTCGGACGATGCATCGAATAGCTATTTATATTGATTTAAGAATCTTCGATTTGCATCTTCCGTGTACAACATTTCGAAAGATAGCTTTTGAAACAGTATAATAAAACATTTTAATACTTGCATAATTATCGGATGATTAGTGGAAGTTCAATTGGATTTTTTTTCACATCTTCGCAGAACTTATATCGAGTACGGGTCACCGACAAAGGGGCGGGCATTACGTGACTCTGTGCGAGAATGCCTTATAAATCTCGCCCGGTAGGTACTACCATTTAGAGCAATTGAAAAAATCAGTGAAGTAATAAATTCCCGGAGATCTTCCAATACGAGGCAAAAGTCCGATGATAAAGGTGCACTGATAGATTCAAATAAGAATCTGTAAGGTTTGAGTTTGAATACGATCTTGAACAAATACTAAAGGGCATATTGAAAATTCTTACCTTATTTTTTTCTTTTGCTTATGTTTTTCATGTTTTATTACAACTTTTCTTTGAATGCCAAGAGAATAAGGGTTTACTTTTTAATTCTTGTGCACGACAAAGATGCCAAATGTAAATTTAGTTTTGCTATTTTATGACTATCAAATGTAAAATTAGTTACGCGGTTTTGGTTAACTTGTAATTATATTACATTGTAATTATATTTAGACGGCCGACTGGCTCAGTGAGAAGCTACCCTGCTTCTTGAGTCCGTGGGTTCGATTCCCACAACTGGAACATGTTTGTGTGATAAACATGTTTTTCAGTGTCTGCGTGTTTATCTATATATTATAAGTATTTATGTATATTATTCATAAAAATATTCATCACGCTAACTTTGGGGTAGATGGCGATGTGTGTGTTGTCGTAGTATATTTATTTAATTTTTATTTAACAAGTACGCAGATTACTTTGGGAGCCATTGGTGCTAATTCTGCTGTCATGTACACCAATCTAAATTGACAGGTATTTTATAACGCAATATTATTGAAGACGGACTAAACAGAAGGTCTACCAATGGTAAGTAAAAAAAAACGTTTATAAACAGAGCAACAGTTGCGTGACATGCGAGGAACACGCCCTACAAAAAGCCACCCTGTGGCGTAGGTATTAAGCCACATGTGCTTGTCATTGCACCGGTCACAGCATCCTTTAGACAGCAATGCTGCTTAGCGGCAGAAACAAGCATGGCGGTTGCACCTTCCCGGTAGAGCTCTGCCACAAAAAGCCCTAATACTACTAAAAAGTCCATCTGTTCGTAGTGACTTTACCACCGCGCCGGTTCGCGATGCAGATTCTAAGGAGTACCGGAGTCAAGTTAACAACATAACCTCCTTGTGGGGACAAGGAGCCAAATCTTGCATATAAATTTTGAACCAGCCCCCAATTTTTTTTTAAATCAGTTATGACAGCAAGGGACATACTGGAACTGTTTACTGAATTCTAAATTCAAAATACCCGAATCGAAATTCGAGGGGATATTTTCGGAATTGAAATTCAGATAGAAAATACCTCCATAAATAAGCAAACATGACAGTTTAATAAAGTCGACATATCAATTTCTTATCGGCTTAAACAGCGAGCCTATCAACAAAAATAAAATTTCGATTAAAGCACGAATTGATATCGTTAGCGATAAAATTCTACGCAATACCGAGACTTCTTTCGCTATCGGCAACTTGACAGTGACTGATCGCTGGCTAGCATTGACACCCCCGCCCGGCCGCACGTCCGCCCCGTACCACCCCCTGTCCAGGGCTGGGACTATAGGGAAATTCTTAAAATGTTCAGAATTAAACGGCCCATAGGGATTGAATGTTAGGTGAGTAATTTGCAAATGTATTTATCGAAAAAGGTTTTAAAAATATTCGGTACTGCCTTGTTGGTCTACTGATAAGTATTATACATACTACGGATTATGAGGTTTGTTTTTTGGGTTGGACCAAAATCGTTAGGTAATGAGTTATATTATTTCGAAATTCGCAATTTGGTGCTTGCAAATAGGCTGTCTACCTCCTTGTCTCAGAGCAATGTGGTGGGTCACAGCTTCCTATGAGAGAAGGGCCTGTACCCAAAAGTGGAAAATAAATAGTCTGAGTAGAAGAAAATGCTGAATAGGGCTGTCAGTTTTCTTCGGTAAATCTCATAAGATTACCCTAGACAGATTATAAAACTTCAAAAAATATCTCGTTCTGACGAATAAACAAACTTATATATACTCATTTTGCAAAAAAGAAGGGTAAATATATAATAATATATTATTTCAATACATGATAATGATGAAAATATGACATGAGAAAAATTCGTTTAAATCAGCGCTTTGGAAACGTGGGTTGATAGAGAAAATTAAAGGTATTGGACAGAAGCATGTGTTACTTTACGGAATTCCATGTAATATAATGAACATCGAATTGCACGAGTCCGTGGGATATCAACAATGTAATTTAAAGGTGCAGATCCTTACAATGTTGCTTGATGTTCATTGTCCTAGATATTGTCCTAGTAGCGGAATTTCTAATAGTATTTTTTTTTTTTCTAATAGACTTTTATTTTAATGGCTCCTCCATAGACGGTGACAACCCTAGCTAGTTTTATACTTTAAAGTACCCAACGCCACTTGACGGCATTCAGTATAAAAGAGTTCTCTATTCTCTTGGAATATTGCTCTCGTATTATTTACATTTGGAATTGTTTCCAATTCAGAAATTGTTTTACATTTTTTTTATATAAATCTTCCTCCAAGAACAGTAACCCGTTCGCTGTAGTTCGTCGACATTAATATCTTTATTTGAATATTCATAAAGTGAGGAGGGTATTAGTGTGAATTTTCAGAAAGTAAGGGAAAGTATCGGCAAATGTTCAGGTTTGTCTAGAAAGAGTTTTTAGTAATTAGAAATGTATATCGAATGTACCTTGATATTCGAATTTTTAAATATTGTAATGTGATGTCAGTTTATGACAAAGTGGATTTAGCAATAATAACTCAGTATCATAACAACATTTGCAAATTAGACAAGAATGCTAGACCTATGCACTTACGTCATTTAACCTACCTACCTATGTTTAGAACGCCCACATTTAATAATGTTTATGGAAAGAGGGTATAGGAGTACCTCCTGCCTAGTGTTTTAGAAAAATTACCTAGACCTTTGCTAGAAATTGAAAATAAAAACCTGAAGCAAATCAAAAACAAATTGAAACGTTATTACATTCAGGGTACGTGCAAAAACTACTAGGCGGAAGTTCATCCAGACCATTCCTACAAATTCCATTAATTATCACTATAGAAATGTTTCTTTTGTTTTTTTTTCTTTACATTATACATTAATTAATATATAATAATCAATATATATTTGTGCAACCCTCTCAAGCGCAAAAATCTTCCATAATGAAGATTAGCGTAACGTAATTGAGATCTAAACAACCATGTATTTTTTATTTATAATAAACAGATTTAAATTTAATTTTTTTTTTTTTTTATATATTCAACATAATTACTCGATGCCGCGATTTTGGCGTAATGAAACTACTTTATTAAATTTATCATATATTCAGTCGATATAAACAGTCGACTTACTAAAAACGGACATAAATTAGTGATATCTGCATATCGTCTGAGAAAAGTACAGAAATCCTTTGTTTAACATGATACCGAAGGTAATATTAGATCTACCTTTATATTGAAATATATTAAAATACATTTAACAAATCGTGGTTACTACGCGATTGATGAATTCCTTGACGACAAGGCTGCTTGGAAGCAGGCCACTCCGCTCTCATCTCTCACAAAACAGACAAATTTTAAAGATTGGTAAACTATGAAATGATGTTGGAAAAGAGCAATCTGCTGAGTTTCTTGCCGGCTCTTCTCAGTTTAATCTGCCTTCCGAACAGGTGGTAGAGTCACTACAAACAGACTGGCTTGACGTTACAAAAGTGCTTATAAATTAGGCCTACTTGAAATAAATGAATTTTGATTTTTTTTTGAATTATGTAAAGTCATAAATTCAGAAATATTATCTTAGTTGTTTTTTTAATATGGACTGCATGTAGATTTTGTTCGCGCCCCGAGTTCCATCTGTGAAAGCATCGCTAGCGATGCACGAACACTAAAACCGCATTTTTCCATAAAAGTTAGTAACAACAATACTAGTTAAGTTAATCATACAAGTCTGATTTATCCCCTTGCAGTGTGTTGATATTACCCGTACCGTCTAGATTGAAAACCCAACGTAGCACACTAGCAGTGGCGTGCACTTCATATATGCACAAAAGCACTGTCTAACCTAAAATTTTTGTGTCTCATAAATGAGACGGATTTTCCATTTCATGCCATATTCCTACTTCATGCATACCCTGGTCAAAAGCCTCGTGCACGCCACTGCACACTAGTATTATAATGCACTTTTATATAGTTACATTTAAGTATAACCTGAAGGTAAAAACCAAATCAAGTCAACTATTCATAACGACTACGACACCTGGAGGTATATTTGCATCGTTCTAGTCCATACACGACTGAAGTCTATGGATAATGCAGTCGTATTTATATCGAAATACCCACCAACTCAATATCACAAACATTGGTTGATAATCAAATATAATTTTAATTGTTTCTTGAAAACTATTTAAAACTTAAATAATAATTATTCGAGTCTTTTTTAAAAACCTAATCAAATTTAATAAAATATCTGGCCAATAGTAGTTTATTATAGTCATCAAAAGTTTAAATATTTACCCACTTTATAAAATTGTTATAACATTATATATAAGTTTCGAGCTAACAAAGCTTAACGTAAGCTTGGACAATAATCTATCCCATATACCTTTAGTTCAGTTAGCTGGAAAAACGAGGTACCTACTTTTAGTTTTAATGTGTAGTGAGATAATGACCTGGATCAGAAGTCCTGGGTTATATTCCAAGGCGCCATTTTCCTTAGTCTATTAATGTTTGAGACATTACTTGGGCAAAAACACGGACTGACGGCTTAACGTGTATTTCGAGGCACGGGCAAGTAATTTTTTTTATTCCTCCACAATTAGCCCTTGACTGCAATCTAACGTGCTGGTTAGTGATGATGCAGTATTCTTATACTTAACATAAGATGGTGGATGGTTACCTGTTAGGGGTATAGCAGTGATATTAAAATCATACTCCTAATCGGTTTCTACGTGACATCGTACCGGTACGATAAAGTGTTTAGCGGCACGTCTTTGCCGGTAGGGTGCAAAAAAACTGAACCTTTCTAGGCATTGAAACTGGACACTGATTCCAAGAATTCCTTATCGTTTACCTTATAGATCGCTAGAGGCAGCACGCTCTAGAGGTACGATTCACTTTATTTCTATCTTTAACAAAAAACGTCGCAGTTTAGTTATCTCCATTATAATTTCGAGTTGAAAATTTAAATTGTACAATTCCCCGGCAATAACTAGGTTTATTTCATGAGAAACTGTGGTCCATCTGCATGAATTTTGCACAAAGCCCGAAGACTCGGAGCAACTTCTTAGTTTGTGGCGTGAGATTGACGGTTCCACGCCGATCCGCCGCACCGAAAAGGAATAGCTTTTTACCCGACTACTTTTGGTTTGTGTTTGTTTTCGTATTATTGTGAACTGAAGGAGTGTTAGTTTTTTAAACGCAGCACTCATTTCGCATGAAGTTTTAAGTCGTATGTATAATTACGATATTATTTTTATCATGCACAAAATGTAAAATGTGTAAATTGTAGTCTGTTCCGTTTTTACTTTTTTTTAGAGGTTTAATTTTATTCAGGGCATCAAAGTACCTTTGTTAAAAAAACATTACTAAAATACGAAATTGAACACAACCCTGATAATAACAATACGAGCATACAATTGTACAATAAACTATCCATTGACATCTTGGATTGATCCTACTACTATATATCAATCCCAATATCTCGTAGGCTACTTTTTAAAAGTTATGTGTATGTGATTTGCACAGGTTTTATTATTGTTTTCAGAGTCTCATTTATTCAGGGCATCATAATACCAATTTATTATTTTAGTCTGATAGGCATAAATCAATTTAAGCAGAACATAACAGACTGAGAATCAACAACGTTATGACGTACACGTAACTAGCCTGTAGCTTACTCAGAACAATTAAGTAAACCCAGTTAACTAACAGACCAAGTAAATGTAAACTTGGTTTGATAATTGGTAAACAAGTGCCGATAAGTCCTGAATCGGCGTCTTTGTATCAAATACAACATACTGTTTATGTGCAATAAATACTTGGTTTAATTTACCAATATCGTAGATTAAAAAATAATTTATTTTGAAGTAAGTCTAATTAGGAGAAAGATATATACGGTGATTTTCTTATCTGTAAGCATCTTTACATTGGTAAAAAACCGCTTAATATTGAGTTTAATTACGTAAATTACTTAAAGAAATTGATTAACTTCACTCGTTTTTATGTACTACCTACCCACTTATAAATCGAAACATTTAATTACTAATAATTTATTACTACGTTATATTATTAGAGACCTGATCGCATCAAAAAACTGTTCTACAGCTTGACCGAATATACCGTTGTACGTTACTTATCTAACTGAGGGTTGACCCTAAAAAAAAAATGATAAAAAAAAATTAGTTTGCATGTAATTATTTTCTTACCAGCACAGCATAAAGCAACCGTTTTAAAATATACTATCTTAGTTTTCTTGTACTTCTGGATTTAGGATTAAAAATGCACTCTGTGAAAATTTCCTGACCATTATAATTCGGGACATCCGGATGAATTAGTATGTCAAAAGTTATAAAATATTTTACCTGCGATGGCGCTTTTTTTGTTTCATACAGGCACTATTGCTCTGGTATCGGAATAAAACTCGCGAAATCTTTCGGGACATCTATGTTGTGTTACGTAAAAATATAAAGAAATGATATATTACACCACACATAATATTTGCTTAGTTGTTATAGAATTTAGGAAATTAAGCTTTATTAATTTTCATTGTAATAAAATTACTCACTTACGATGTTATCAACTCTTAGGAATGTAGTAAACGTGAAACGATGTCAGCAGAGATTACACCGTAAATCCGTTTACTTAATTACTTAGTTATTGCTGAAAGTCCCGTTGAACAATACGCTTTTAATTAATACTATTAGCTCAATAACACTTTGACTTTGCCGCCGTCTTTTGTTCGTCACGCGATGGATCGTGATACGGAAGGTTTTAGCAATGAAGCGAAAGAAATGAAGGGACTTGACATTTTTTATTTTCTGTCTCGGAGGTCTAAATGCCCTTTGAGACCTTGCGTTTTCTGAAGGGCAAATGCTTTAAGTATAGTCACAAATAGCGGTTTGTTTTAACGAAAAACAGCCGCACAAACACAGCAAACCTGGGATTCTAAATTCCGTAAATCTTTAATTTATTTGGTGGCACTACATTATTTCGAGGTCACCGGGGATCCTGAAGCTGGCAGTTACCTTGGCAAAAGAATAAGTTTGACCATTCAAAGTGATAATTCGGGCGCATACATTATTTTTAAAATGCAATGTAATGGTAATAAAATGCAATGGTACGTACTAAGGCTGCATATTTGTATACTATATATTTAGTTCATATTTGTATATAAATTTTTAACTTCTATTCGAAGTTCACATAAGATAACTTTAGTAGTAGTAGAGCTAATTTTGACAGAGATCGTCCGGGGAAGTGCTATCGCCAAGCTTATTTTTACGCCAAGCAGCATTGCTTCGTTATAGTCTGAAAGGCAAGGTAGCCGGTGTAATTACATGTATACAAACTTAAATCACGTGAATCCCTCCGTGAGAAGTTTAAAGAAATAGGTATACTTACTGTAGCTTCACAATATATTTATAATAATATAGTATTTGTAAGACACCATATTAGTCTTTATAAACGAAAACTGGATATAAACAGTCGACTTACAAGAAATGGTTATAAATTAGTGACATCTGCGATATGCAGATGTCACTAATTTATATAATAATTTTATCGTCTGCGAAAGGTACAGAAGTCATTTGTGGGATTGATACGCTTTTATAATATGAGTCCTAACGTAATTTTGGATCTACCAATGCATAAATTTAAAGAATATACCTACAATTGATTGAGGTTACTATACAATTGATGAATTTCTTAATGACAAGGTTGCTTGAAAGCATCCGGTTCCGCTTTCATCTCTCACAAGATAGAAACATGAATGTTAAAATGTAAAATGTAAATTGTTGTTGTTGGAAAAGAGCAACTGCTGAGGTTCTTGCCGGCTTCGTCTCGGTGGAATCTGGCTTCAGAACCGGTAGTAGAGTCACTACAAACAGACGGACTTGACGGCCTAATAAAAGTGCTTATATTAGGCCTACTTGAAATGAATGAATTTTGAATTTTGAACATGGGGCTCAGCACCTACGCGACAAGTTGATGGACACCGGGAGGCACTTTGTAGGACATGTTCTTTGCACGTCCTGCAAAGAGTTGCTCTATTTATAGGCCATGGTTTCCCACTTTACATGAGTCAATATAACTATAAAAAAGGTAGGTAAGATTTTAATATCCCACCAGTGGTCATAACAGTTATTAACAGTTAAAAAATTACAGCTTTTATATAATTACACTCATATATTGTTGGTTAGTAAATCGGATAACGGCATTTCGATGCTATCAAACACTTGGAATGGAGAGATAGGGACTGTAAAATTGGTCTCAACAGAAACGATGGTCCAATTTGGCCCATTTAACTGCTATCTACGGAGCGATATCGTTTTAGAAGTTATTAGCCTAACAAAATTGTGGACGATTTTTCTCCTTTTAAAATATTTTTGCGATTGTATCTTTTAGTAACAAAAAAATGCTTTCTACCTCTGTAATGGCGGACGCTAGCTTGGCCTTGGTCTGGTAATGACGTTACAAAGGGAATAATTTATCTTCACTTTTTGTTTATGGCGGTACTATGTCTTTACAAATTGGGAGAAATATTTTCATTTTTATTGTTCCTAAGCCAACCGCTTTGGTACAATTCAAGGTAAGTATATAGTTTTATCTTTCATAGTCCTAAATAAGTAGCCCAATTTGCATTGATTAAGTTTTAATGTTTAATTCTTACAGTAAATCTACTGTAAGCTTTTAAGTCTCAGTAGACTCCATCTCTCCATCGCAACATTTGCAAATCAGTCTTTGACTGTAACGTCATGATCTTTGTTAGTTTTGCCCATGCGTTGAACATTCTCTGCCATTCAGAAATTTTAAGACTCTATCCTAGGTTTTTTATATACGTCTACGGCATCATACACATATACAGGTAATAATGAGATGTTTTATTATAATTTATATAAAAATAAATAATAATACGATATTATATTTGGGAAATTAAACACGAACATCACAAATCACAATAAAGAATTAATTTCGGTTGAAAATATTAAAACTACTTAAACTCAGCGCTGGCCCTGTGAGGATTTGCGGGATTTACACGCCTTCGCGAACATAATAGAGAACTCTCAGGCATGCAGGTTTCGTCATGTTTTCCTTCACCGTTGAAGCAAGTGTTATTTTAATTTTTAAAACTCACATAATTTAGAAATGCGTGCTGGGATTCGAACTTGGCCCCCAAAAGTGAAGTCGAAGTCCTACCCACTGGGCTATCACCGCTTTCAATATATTCCCCCTGAATTCATTCGATTTCTCGGGGTGAGAGAAACATTTAATACTTGATAAACTAGAGCAGAATCCAAGCCACGTAAACATATGGCGGTAAACAAGCGCAGTATAAAGGGGCGCGTTGGTAGGCGTGGCAGAGTTCCGTAAAACTAGCAATTAATTTACAATAACGGGAATAAAAAGCGTACAAGGAATAGAAATACCCCCACGCAATAGGGGGTTGTTATGAGCTTGCCTGCCTGAATTTCTTGAGCAAGAACACAAAGAGTTAACCTAAACCGTGCTTAGCAAAATATTAAGACGGGAAATTTATTCATCGAAGAAGCTGGGATTAAAAAACGATATTTAAAATCATCACTAGAGTCCGGAAATCATTTGTAAAGAACAAACAAAATGGAAAGAATATAAATTTCAAAACATTTATGTCGTTAAAGGTTTTGATTGACTGACTTGATTGAGCACAATTTTTCTAACCCTAATCTTTGTTTAGTGCCATTCAAATCCACTTTTAAACACACATATCTCTAACGTTTAAACACGATCTAAAACTTGAGTTTGTTCGAAAGATTTCACGGTTTAAATGTCGAGAATGCTTAATTCTCATCCGCTAAAGAATAGTGAATGACGTCATAAGTTTCCGGAAATTGAAAAGTATGTTGTTTGCGACTCGTTTCGTATAAAAAGGTAATTTGACTAAAATTGAAACTCTAGAAGGCCCAATTAAGTGTGTTCTAGGAAGGAGTCGGACTTCTCGCGAGTCCCTCGTATTTTATAATGTCAAAGAGTTTCTTTTGTTACGAGTATAATGTAAACAATCTTTTTGTTAAAAAAAAAGTGAAAAAAAATATTTTCAAACCGTGAAAACACAAAAAAAAATTCTATTTAGTGTTTTTTTTTAAAATCATACTTTATATGTTTACATTATAAGGAAAGTTCGATAAAAATAGAGTGTACAATAGAATATCCATGTATAATTATTTATGGTAGTGCAAAAATATTTTTACCCTTTCACACTTGTGTAGCACCTTAAACTCTTCACATTTTCTAACAAGGGTAACCTTGAACCTACAGACTATAGCATAAAAAGGGTATTCTTATACTGTAACAATACAATTTCGCGCCCCCATGGCGCCGGAGTACCATTGAAAATGCACTAGAAACTCGGCACACTCTAATGAACTGCTTCCGTCTCCGACATGATTGTAGTTTTATTATACTTACATTTGTTATATCGCATTGTAATTATTAGAGTTGTTGTTTAATGGAAACAATATATTCTAGGTTTACATAAATACAGAGGACATATTGTTCCAAGTAATTTATATATTAAGTACTAAGATGTTAATCACATTTGATCTGCCTCTTTGGTATCACTGTTTTTTTTAAATTTAACTTACATCATACAAGTTCATTTACACACATATTCTTAGATGGTAGTGAGGTAACCTTTTAGGGGTTACCAGTTAAAGCTAGGGGTAACTGATTAGGAACGTATACAGACTAATAACTAATAATTCGAATCCCAGCACGCACCTCTTACGTTTCTAAGTTAAGTGCGTTATAAAATATCACCTGCGTTAACGGTAAAGAAAAACATCTTGAAGAAACCTGCATACCTCTGAGTTGTCCATAATGTTCTCAAAGGCGTGGGGAGTCCATCAATCCGCACTGGGCCAGCGTGGTGGACAACAGCCTAAACCTTTTCCCTGTGAAATGCCCCGTAGTGGGCCGCTAATTGGTTTTTTCAAATGAAAAGTAAAACAGACTAATTCACCGCGGGTAACACCGAGTGGCGCAGCTAGTTCGTGTACATTGCACTGGTGGTTCGAACATAACTCACAGCCGCAATGTCAACGAGAATGAGGATAACATGTACACACAAGTTAGTATTCGATTATCGGATAAGACGGCCGAGGGGCGCCCAATACAAAGGCGGGCATGGACGTCGAAGTCAAACTTCAAACAAACTGTCGGAACGACTGGGCAGGAACAAACGTTAAATTTCCATTGCAAACTCCGCCATAGCTATTTCCTGTGCCGTTTCTGATTGAGATTATTGCTTGTTTTCGCTATACCTAGGTATCGCCTAAATCCAATGCCTAATCATTTA
The DNA here is from genome assembly GCF_905163445.1 of Pararge aegeria. Taxonomy (NCBI): domain Eukaryota; kingdom Metazoa; phylum Arthropoda; class Insecta; order Lepidoptera; family Nymphalidae; genus Pararge; species Pararge aegeria. The sequence goes on along the minus strand of NC_053200.1, from coordinate 6,925,876 downwards.
GCCGATGTCTACAAAAAAAAAGGTTTCACAAAGTCTTAGGTGATAATTATATGATTATAAAAATAAAAAATATTGGTGCACGGTTAATGCATGCCTAGGAATCTCCTAAGATAAGCCGTTACATATTCGTTGTTAGAGAAAACAGGCATAAGTGTTCATTCCCTGATAACTGATATATTTCTTTGTTCAAATACTACTATTTTTATATACAAATAGGTAGCACTGAAGTAAGTAACGTTAAACACTCCAGGCAAACAGAACTAAAAAAAACAAATCCGTCGAGCGAATTTCAACTTCTTGCGAGTTCAGCAGTTGATTTTAGAAATATTGATGTTGTAACTCCAAAACTGTATATATACTTCTTCTGTATGGGTATTTGTCACTGTTTCACCGAGCAGAACGAGGTGTACCGCGTCCACTAGTAGGTGCTGTTATTGTGATAAGTAGTTCTATCATTTATTCTTTTTCATTTTTTTTTTTTTATAATTCTTAACAATGCTTAAAAAATAAAATAAAAAGAACTATTAAAAATTTATAAAAAAAAAAACATCCACCCTCCGCTTGCGGGGCTTTAGATATTAGTGTCGTGCAAAACATATTATTTGCAAGCTTGAAATAAAATTATTAATTATGTTCCATGGCATAAAGTTTAAGGCTTCTGATAGATGACTGACGGAGGGAGAGACGGAAAAAGTTAAAATTTTGTTCAGTCAATCCGCGGATCTCGCTTTGCCCGGCCAATTACTATGGATTATATATTTAAGTCCGCGTTTACGACTTTGAGGTCAACGTTTTATCTTTATCACTTCTTTTATAAAACACAAAGTTTCGTTATTATAAAGACGTTCATCAACCAAAGTACTTAATATCAGGTGACAACTTTGTAATAAATATCTCTATCAAGAGTTTCCTTTGATGTTTTTATTATATTTTATGCTTATATCTTGGTCAAACTAAAGTTTCGGGCTAAATAAAGAAAGACTGATTCATATTTTATGATCCTCATTACTCTCATCGTCATTATCAGCCGATTTCTGGCCTACTACGGGGCAATGGTCTCCTCTCAGAATGATGAAGGGTCTATACTGGTTAGGTGCGGATTGGCAGGCTTAACAGGCCTTTGAGAACATTATGGAGAACTCGCAGGCCTGCGGGTTTCCTCACGATGTTTTCCATCACCGTTTCACTACTACTGCGATCTAAACTAATGAACGGTGGTCTGGTCTCTTAGTGTTACTTCTTTGATGGTCAGATGGTTAGTAACATACGCATGGCTCAGTGGCGTGCATTGAGGGTAAGCACAGGGTATGCAGATGGTATAAATGAAGAAAATCACCATTGAGAGTTATAAATAGTTAAGGGTAGGCTTTTTATAACTCTTGCAATGTTTATCCTTAAATTTTTTATAACTAGTACTGAAGATTTTCTTCATTTTATATCAGCTGGATACCCTGTGCATACCCTCTATGCAGGCCACTGGCATGGCTGGGTTTTGGAACACCCTTCCGATTTCTGTTTCCTATTTCTTAGAACCTTTAAAGCGAGAGTAGAATAGTGATTTTTCTCAACATTTGTCTATTTATATTCACTTATAAAAGCAATAAACAATAAAAAAGTGACATTTTAAGTTGGAGAATGACTCGGTGTGCGTAAACTGACAGTAATAGCCACCTCATAGCTCCGCTTATGAGGCGTGCAATAGGCATACTTATTCTAGGCAAGCGAGTCCCATCTTAGGCCACATGTACACTTTTCCATCAGGTGAGATTGTGGTCAAGCGCTAGTCTATTATAGCTAAAAAAAAAATGGTTAGTAACCACGGCTGGAACTTCCTACTAGACCAGACCTGAGCCTTTTCATTATATATTTTTGGCCAGCCAGTGCAGCGGTTGAGTACAACTAAGCTTTGTAAATAATAATCTAGTCTAAGGTAGCGCTTGCCATTTTACTCTTGATTTGCTTTTACACAAAGTATACGAGAAGTTTAAAGTGAAAACGATAGCCGGGAGGGCATTCCTTATTATATCTAATTAGAAGTTATAAATTACCACAACAAACCAAGTCAGAAATCATAAAAGCGACCTTCAACTTAGCCACTGCGCCAGGTTAGTAAAGTTTAGGATCGGCTAAGTACACTTATGTATATTAATCAGTTAAATTAGATGCCTTAAAGAGCATTTAATTGGACGACGATGGAGAGACGAGGGCAAAGTTTCAAAAATGCGCATTTTCAACACTTGACTCATCGCTCGCCAGTTTTGGGTTTAGAGGGGAGAATAAAGGGTTAAACTGTTGCAAGCATCTTCTCAAGTAACTTTTACTGTTAAACTTCAGGGACCGTTTGTGAATTATTCTATAGGTTAAATCTCTACTAATAAAAATACGAACAAATTGGATTGATTTTTCAATCACGCCAGAGCGGCTGAACGGATCTGGATGAAGCTTAGCACTTTTTTGTTTGATAGGTTCCAATCTTAGAAATATGGTCGGTTTGATAGATTTGTTTTTACTTATTACAGAGCGAGAGATCGTTTTTTTTTGTATTACTTATTCCAAAAAAAATTGTTTTGAGGTAGGAGAGACAAAGTTCTGTCGTATTTTTATACTCGTTAGTTAATTCAGAAAATGCCCGAATAAAATTTGATTTAAAACGTTTCAATAGAAGATTACTGCCTTAATCTCTTATGGGAGGTGACCCGTGCCCTGTAGTGGACCGATATTGGGTTGTTATGCTGCTGTTGAATAGTTAGATTTCAAATCCAAATAACGGGGAAAATATACCCTTCAGTCAAAAAGTGTAACTCATCCACTCGCGACCGTTGCTTGCGCCACACCAAACAATGTCAACGAATTAAAAAGGTACTAAATTCCTAAGTTATAGCGTTGATTTTTTTTGCTTTGTCTGTCTCAGAAACCAACGCGACCAACGAAGTTAACCTTCGTGTACACGTGTAGATGAATATATTTCAATACGTACAAAATCCTGTTTTATATTTTCGTCATATCACATTATACTCTAAACGTAGTGTAACTCTAAAGATAGAATCTTTTGAAAATGGGACAATAATTGATGAAATAAAGGTATTGTTATCAATTGAATCAAAACGTACAATAAGTTAATTTCGTATTTTCACTTATCCTTTGGAAAAATACATTGTTTTAAATCATTATAATATAATTTTGTGGCTTATCATTATATAGAAGCACTAGTAAAAAATACTTATTAAAACTTTTATTTTGTATGCAGCTTTTTGTACAGCGAACGATGATTGCCACTTTACTCTCTATTATGAGCTTAAAAGCCTTTATCATGGAATATGAGCAAATTTATTATCATTGCAATGCGAATTTCATCAATTTCGCATGGTGGGTTATTGGGAAATATGAATTATTGTTTATTTGATATGCCGTTATTATCAAAAGGAACAAAGCCATATGTTAGACGTAGAAACAACAGACGGGCTATTTTCAATATTTGACATCAATGGAGGCTCATAATAAACATATTTCATTGAAATATATTATAACGTACGGTTTCTTTTTTAAAAGTTTCGTAAAGTTCTCTTTTATTTCCTTTTTTATATAATCAGACTGTGCCACAGAATATATATAGAGTTGATGAATAAATTCCTTTGTAATCGGGGTTCCTTGTGTGAGATTTTCTACGTAAATCACTCAGAACACCGGATTTATAATTATGAAGTCGCAATTTGTGTAATTCTGATTTTTATTCATTTTTTATTTATTTCAACGAGCGTAATCTGATACTAAAGATATTGATTAGAGCTAGTTTGGAAGAGGGTAAATTCTGATAACATTTGATCTTCAGATGTTATGGTTGTCACTGCGAATTTTTTGACAATTTTGCGCACTCTAGAAGTAATAACATTTCACTGCGCACAGCAATATATTCGCATAATTAAGCACATTCGGGCAATAGCGATAAATTAAATTCGAGAACAACACAGCATCCATCGTTACGGGCAAATAATTCGAGAATTGGCTTTAAATTGCCATCTCGATTTTAAAACCGTCACGTAATCGCAGTTGTCAAGGATATATTCATGAGAGGAATAATTATGAGTAACTAACAAGTGTCTGGGTTGACAAAAGAATTAATTGGGAAAAAAATTTACCTTTCGTAAAGCAATTACGCCGTAAAATCAGATTACGAAACGACGCAACACATGTTTGTTGAAAGAACGACCTGACCTAATCAGCCACCTTCTATATTCACTGATATATTCCCTTAATCGCCTCGTACGCAGTGGCGTGCACTAAAAGCTCTGCCTACCCTAATTTTTCTCTTCTTCCTTATTTATGCATACCCTGGTCAAAAACTCCATGTACGCCACTGCTCATACGACAACACTTGGTAGAGGGATGGTGACAACAGTAGGTATTCTGATTATTCACCAAACGGCATAAAAGGATGTTGAATAGATTAATTATCTGCAAATAGTAATATCACGAGCTAACAATGAGCGGAACTATTCCGTTCAAACAGCTTTCGCGCTAACGTTTAGGATGTTCGTGGAAATGCAACTCCGTATTTCAATACTGAATTCAACGCAATAATTAATGTTAAATGATGATAAAAAGGTAAATAGAATAATGAGATATCCATTAAAATTTAGTGTCTTGTTCTAAAATTGTAAAAACTAATCTTGGTACTACTCTGTCAAATTATCCTGTAGTCTTATGTGCAGTGGATTTAGGAGAACGAAAAGCCAAAGTGTCGATCATTCGCTGCAAATCTCGAAAACACATGCAAACATTGAGTGGTGCTATTCGACTTCAATCAGTTTTTGCTAAATGAGACTCCCTAAAATTCTAAATTACAAAAACTCTTTTATGATTATTGTTTCACAATTTCAGTGGCCATATCGTTTGTTTTCATGTAAACTAAAGTTAAGTCGATGTTATCGAAAATCTGTCATTTTAAATAGAGGACTAAACGCGAATCCAGAAGTTTTTTTGCTAAAAGTATTGTTTGAATTAATGAAAGTCAACTGTGAAACCTTTTTTAGAAAAACTAAAATGTTGCCAATAGCTAACTTCATGGTGTCGGTTTTTTGTGACAGTGTACGCGCGCATCGTAATTATTTACTCTGACCATTTTTCCCTAACGCGCCAAAAGAAGTATCACTTCAAAAAGCCTAAAAAGACTTTTGACATCTGTCACGACTTCATATTACATACTACATTCTACCATATTAAATGATAAGTAGGGATACAGGTACTACTTATCCTATAGACTTGTGGAGTATTTATAGGAACAAAAGGCCAACGTGCCGATCATTCCCTGCAAATTGCGATAACACGCGCAAACAATGAGCGGCGCTATTCCGTGCAAACAGCTTTCGCGCTAATGTTTAGGTGTTCGTGAAAATGCAACTCCGTTTTACTACATTGTAACGTAACTTAAAACAATACGATAAATGTTCGATGAGTTCAGGAATTTATGTCAAATTTGGGGTGTCGCGCTATTGTAGTAAACACTAATCCCTATAGCGCGACTATGTCCATCTTTGATGTGATACATGAAGCCTTTTTAAATGGATAGCACATTGAAAGCAGCCTCTCTTTCAAAATTAGACGCCCCAAAGTGTTTTTGCGATTAGAAAGATAAAATTATCTTTATAAATTTGTCTTCTATATATACTTATATTGTAAATGCAGTAAATTCTTTATTTGTTTGTTTCTGTGTTTTCTCCCTCCTTTCAACTCCACCAAGTAGTCACATGGAATTGGTGTGATTTCAATAAAATGAGACTACTCAGCCCAGAAGAACAAACGATTTCTGCAAGATCTTGGGAAAAAGACAAGCTACCGTCTCACAGACAGACAAATTTGAAACACAAGGCTTTAGTACAAGTGTATGACCTAAAAACTAAAGAATGTGATTAGTACGAAGCTTCTACGAGAAACTTCAAACACAAAGGTCGAAGTTATGAAACTGGCGAGAAAAGGTATCAACTATCAATTTCGTAGTACAAAACGCGTTTTTGTACATTTACCGCCGTCACGTCGATCGAAAGGTGGGCTGGAACGTGAAGGGCCCTTACACTAGCCGATTTGTCGCTTCGATCAAACGTAGGACAATCGTTACGACTTATCGAATCATACTTAACTGCCACTTAAGAAACTATCTGTTTCCCGCATTCTTCGTCAGCGTTTATTATGGTATTCTATATAACTCTCCCTCCTTTCAACTGACTCATAGGTTTAATATACCTAACACGTTAGGCCTTTACTAGTACTGCGTACACTTACCTGCTGTCAACCATCTTCGACTGCAGTATCTGCAGTCGAAGATGGTTGACAGCAGGTAAGATTGAAAAAATAAATCAATAATAGAAATAATTTATCTAAATCAAATCTTCAGATCTAATAATAAAGTTAGTAGGAGTAAGGATGGATATCCTTATCGACACAAGAAGAGCAGGGTAAGGTACTAGTCAATTCAGTAGTAGTAGAGTACTTCCTCGGAGTACTAACGCCATTCTTACTTCTGCCGCCAAACAACATAGCTGTGTTTCAGTCTGAAACGCGAGGTTGCCTGTTTAATAACAGGCACACGAGGCTTAACACTTACGCCTCAGTTAGGGCGGTACTTTGTAAGACTTATACTTTGTGTGTTTGAACATGCCCTGCAAAGTATTGCTCGGTTTATATATGATTGGATTCTAATTTTATAATTTTTATTAGTGTTTTAACCTACACTTGGAGGAATCATCAATTTTAGAAATTTAAAATGCATATAAACATTTTCGGAACCGACAGGAACCACGCAATCGCGGCCTGAGCGCTTTTTCCAATTAAGCAACAGCTCTTCTACCATCGATGCCGAAATCGATCTACGTTTTCAAAGGTCCATATTACAATGAGACACACACGTTTGAAACAAGAGATGGCACATTGCTTTTTTATAATTTTTATTAGTGTTTGTGATTGTTTTCCATTTAGAAACAGGTGGCCCTATTTTGTCCGTCATTACCATCACCATATCAACTTATTACCGGCCCACTACAAGGCACGTCTCCTATCACAATGAGAAGTGTTAAGGCCGTAGTCCACCACGCTGGCCCAGTGCGGATAGGTGGAATTGGTCCGTCTAATATTTTAAACTTCGATCGGAAGATTTTGGATTAGATTTAGTAATGATCACTGGATCGAGACGATAGATCGTTCCGTGTATAGGGACCTTGAGGTGTGTCAAGTATAGGTATTAGTTACTGAATAAATAATAGCACCGTTGGCAGTTGGCGCGTGACGAGTGATTCCCGAGGGGCGTTCTCCGCTCCACTATCCTCTATCCGAAACTGCACTATCCCCTGTGTTAGTGGATAAATTGTTTTCATCGCGTTGTTACGTGGCTGACCTATTGGTTTATCGCTACCTTTTATTGCCCATCTTATTTTGTTGTTCTATCTTTGATACCATAGATGATAATAAATGTGTTTCTCTTTGATCAATTTTATGCACAGGACGTTCAAACGCAAGCTAAATGTCTCACATTTTAGGATAATGTACCTAGGTGTAAGTTGAAATAATATTTATTTAGTAGGTAGATTTTTTCTTGAAATGTTTCATCGATTGTTAGTAGTACGAACGTCATAAGGACGACGACATTGTTGCTTAAGAATTTACACGAAAAAAACTTGTCCCTCATCAATATTTTTATTAGGAAGGCTTCGACGTGTAGAATTTGGTACCAATTCTGTTTTACACAAATCTATAAAATTAAATTGACAGATCTACAGTAACGGCTATTCTTTTCTACAGGGACCAATGTTAAAACCATAGCACTACTTTTAGACCTGTCAATTTAGCTTCGTTTGGAGAACTGTGCACAACTGAATTAGCAACATTGCCTTTCTCACTAGGGAACTAAAGAAGATGGCTTCCTAATTTGAGGTCAAATTGTTTTAATCTGTGTGCACCATTTGATTACTCTTCAACTTAATATTGTTTTTTAATTAAACATAACATTTTTTAAACATTATTTTACAAATTATTCTAAGAATTTTGTCTGTGAAAATAATTATTCATACATGAAAAATATCTTATAGGTACTGTTACTGAAACATAATTAATATATTCCGGGAATTGCTTTCGCACAAGTTTAATATAAAAGAAAATGCTATACGAAGCTCGCGAAAATTAGTCGCATTTGGGCGAAGTCGATAGTTGGAAGAATTTCGGTGTCTGAATTTAAATTTTATCTCTTCTCCAGGCTTTTAAGAGAACTTTATGTTTTTGGGTCCGAAGTGACGATTGTAGTCGATCCCACATAATATTTTATGAGCCTTAGCCTACTAACTCACATGAGGACTGCGTGATGGGTCTAAGCTCTACATAACAAAGGGTAGGATGGGTAGGAATCTTGCTCCTGTAAGATAGGCCTGATTGTAATTATCACACACCTGGTATAAATACCTGTTTGTAATTATCACACTTCTGATATTAATACTATAAGAATCGGAGTATGATAAGTCTGCCAAAGTTGGAACAACGTGGTGGGTGTAAGCTCTATATCCCAATGTCCTGCAAGAGACAACATAATAGGAAATTAAGTTTAATATTTATTGTACCCAGCAGTGAGATATTAATGAGTTTAATGTAACGGCAATTGTAGTTCTCCATTTACCTATTGGTGGGCAGCCACCCCGCTTTCTGAGTCAAAGGCCGTGGGTTCGATTCGCACAATTGGAAAATGTTTTTGTCTGATGCACTTATTTTTTTTTCAGTGGCTGGGTTCATATCTATATATTATAGGTATTTATGTATATTATTCGTAAAAATTTTCATCAGTCATCTTGGTCTATAACACAAGACACGCTTACTTTGGGGCTAGATAGCGATGTCTTTATTGTTGTAGTATATTTATTTATTAGAGCATTCGTAGTTTCATCAACTGTTAACATAATCACTTGCTTTATTAAGCTTTCAAAGGGATTCAATAAATGTAATTACCTATTAAATTTATTAGCAGCTAGTTATTGTACGAGTTTTACGAGTCGCCGAGTTTAGTTTTGTTAACAGCCCCATGTTAATAGCAAACAGGTGTAAAATAACGCTTATATTACCCCGGAGTAGTTTGCTTTATGAATTTTACTAATCAAACTTTTATAGCACAGTTTTAGTACACTACTGTTGTTATACTAGATAAAATTGTTTGAAATTCATCGTCTCGTCTTGTAAAACTTTATACGAGTACCAGTTCAGTGCCAGTTCAAATGATATTGCGTTTGTTTTCCTAAAATGTTCTGTACGGAAACAGTTTTTAGTATTCTTTACTAGTTCTAGATGTACCTTGCATGCTCTGCGAAGGTTTGTTCTTTTTATAAACGATGGTTCTCGGCTCCCATGAGGCAGGCCATCGGCGTGGTCCTTCAATTATTATAATATACAAAAATAAAAACAATATGCATAAGAAGACATTAGTTAACCTCGTATCTAAACTAAATTGACATATCTATTATGTGTTGCTGCCCCATTCATAATGTTCCTGGTAGAAAAGGACAGCACTATTTTTAGACCTGCCAATTTGTGGAGTTTAGTACAGATTTTGTACGACAGAATTGGTACAAATGACCGTCGAATCTGTCCTCACGGCTTTACAAATCAAGTGCAACTACTTCAAGGATGGCATTTTAAACGAAACCTAATTGACAGGTCAAAGAACATAATGAGAAAGATGGCACATCTTTCTCATTATGTTCTTTGTAGAAAAGGACAGCAATAGGTACTAGTCTAGACCTATTAATTATATTAGTTTAGTGATACAATCGAATTGGGCCATACGTTGCTATTCAAGTTAAAATATTGATCTAATTTATGCCAACACGCTTTAATGTTCCACATCATGTTAACATTAATATATAAATTACCTACTCAGAAATTGTTTTCAAGGAATTAATTAATTTACTGATGTTATATCAACTTAATTCTGTTAAAATTGGGTTAGTATAATTGTTAACAAAATTGAACTAACTAAAATTAAACTCTCCATCTGCCTCGAGTGGTTAAAATGTTTCACTAAGGATTACGAGGTATTGGGTTCTACTCCCGAGTAGGTATTTGTTGTTTTGCTACCTATAAATTTTCAGTATCAGCTTTCAGTTAGGAAATTTGTGGCATCGTGCACGTTAAGATCGTGATAACAGAATTAAGAACTTACAGAAACCGGGTTCACGACTAATATTGAAGCATCAAAAACCACTCCACTTTAGTATGGTTTCTCGAACAAACGGTTAGTCACTTCACACTATTTAGCAGTTGACAGTAAATGGGAATTCCCATAAAATGGGAATATGGGGAATAGTTTGTGAGCTAGCGGCATTCCGCTGGTGTAAAGTGAGACGTGCGCGAGGCGTTTTCACTGTTTTGAACACAATACATTACACACAATAATGGCCTAGATTCTGTATGTTATTAACTCAATGATCGTGACATGAACAGATTCGTTTTTAGTGCCCAAACTTGTTATTTGCATTTCTATTCAAGCGTTCTTACCTACACTTGGAAGAAATCAGTATTTTTAAAACCATTAAATGAAAAAATTAAAACAACCATGTCTTTGTACATGATACATCATATGGCATTTTTTTTTTAATCCAAAAGTCTAAGGAAAACGAACCTACTTTAAATATTTACCTTTGTTCTATTTTTCTATCAAAAAATTTTTACTCAATAGTCTAAAGCGGATAAATATTTAGTTAGAAAGATGGTAAATCATACCTACATTTTTTCGCTGTGATGAACTATCTATCGATTATCTATTAATAGTTTGAGCTCTTTCTCCTCATATATATTAGCACTCAGCATCTTAGGCCTCCGGGCCTCGTTATTAACACTGACATAACCGAAAAACCCTCCAACACGCATAAGAGCAGCATTGTGGATCCAGGTTCAAATTCTCACTTCTGATGTTGAAACTAAGACGAAGGAAGGTTTTATTATTTATTTTATAAGCAGCTATTTTTGTTTCCGTTTTATTGTGTTAGAGTTGTGTTAGAGTTTAAGATTCTTTAAGTATCCTATGCTAATGGCCACCAGGTGTAAAATTGTGCTTTTATTACCTGAGAGTAGTTAAATTCACGTAGAGAACTATTCATTTATGAATTTTACTTACTAAACTTTTCGAGCTAAGTTTAAGAACTATTATAATAATACTCCAAAGTTCTCGCCTTGTATGAGACTTAATAATACTTTTCGTGTTATTCTTTCAGAATGAAATGGCGATAATTTTAATAAAATTATTTTATAACTTAGAAATCTATTATTATTTTAAACCAGTATTGTAATGGACACTATTAATAACTAAAAAGCTTTCTTTATCAGGGCATATCGCATGCCCTGATGCATTCACACACAAATAAAATAAAGAGTGGTCGTGTACAGCGGCATAATTCAAAAACTTGGCAGAAAATGGAAAAATCCTCCTACTTTACGAGTGATAAAATTATTTGGGGTAGGCAGTGCTTCAGTGCATGTATGAAGTGCACGCCCACTGGTCGTGTGTGAATAATTAATAATTATCTACCATTCTCTTTAAACAAAGAATGGGTTACCGTTGACGGCGAATTTTCAGAATTTTCATTTTAATAATATCGGCTCTTCTTGTAAGTAATGTATATACCATAAAATAATTTCTGCCCATACCTCGTTTACAATATTATATAGCTTACGTAAGCTAATTAAAGTATATTTTTGACGGCCGATTGGTGCCGTGGGCAGCGACCCTGCTTTCTGAGTCCAAGGTTCAATTCCCGCAACTGGAAAATGTTTGGCTGATGAAGATTAATGTTTTTCAGTAGCTGGGTGTATGTATATTATAAGTATTGAGGTATATTATTCATAAAAAATATTCATCAGTCATCTTAGTATCCATAACACAAGCTACGCTTACTTTGGGGCTGGATGGTGATGTGTGTGTTGGTATAGCATATTTATTTATTTATTTGTATTGATACCTAAATACCGTTGTAATTATCTTGAATTGGGATCCTGTTGGCACCCTTCCGGTTACTGAGAAGTGAAACCTATATCATTATCATTCTATCATCCCATTACCGGCCAACCACCAGTGGTGTGCACTGGGTTTCTTACCAGGGTATGAATACAGCGGACAAATTGCGTAAAACGGCAAAAATCCTCCTCCTATACGAGTTATACATCAATTTTAGTCTAAGCAGTGCTTTTGTGCATGCGTGAAGTGCACGCCACTGCCAACCACATGGCAAGAGTCTCCTTCCACAATGAGAACGGGCTTAGGCCGTAGTCCACAACACTGGCCCAGTGATTGCTGAACTCTCAGGCATACAGGTTTCCCTCACTATGTTTTCCTTTACCATTAAGTAAGTAATATGTTAATTGATTGAAACGCACATAAATCAGAAAAGTTAGAGGAGTTCGAACTCGGCCCCCTGAAAACAAAGCCGCAGTCGTAGCCACTAGGCTATCACCGCTAGTTTTAAACTTATATATAGACAATGAAACATCATTTAAAAAACCAGAAATAAAAGTTTATTATCAATCGACTTATAAACTATAGAGTATTGGAAATATTTAAAAAATCAGTCTTACAGTTATTACGACTTATGGATACGTCCACTTTGCGCGAGGATGTCGCAAACGAACGCGAGAAGCGAGCATTGCAGACTTACGATTGATAAAAAAGGTTTTTGTAAATGCAAGAAGGGTGCCTGTATAGCGTAACTTACATAAAATATTATGCGGGAACGCAAATAGCGCAAGCGACAATTTTGCGATATTAACTTGCGTGCTATTTGTGACTCATGTAGCTTGGGATTCTCACACGTGGATATTTGCAGCGCATTCGATTCTCTGTTTATATTGCGGTATTTGAAACATCACAGATTTAGAAAATCATCTTCGAATTGTAATGTCAGCACCAAACGTATTCGGCTACATCAACTTAACACCGCCTCGAATTTAATTAAATCATTGGAATATCAGTTTTATTATATGTGACTTAGAGCAATCTTTTCAATACTTTCGACCATCGAGTTCCCTACTTTAGGGGACTCGATGGCCAGTCGTCACATGCTTTAAAAATAGTGTATCTTAAATGACGTCAAGCTCACTTTTCAATGTTTTAATTTGAGTTGAATTAGTGTTAAGTTTATATAGTTTGCGAAGGTCAATCTGGTTTTAGCCTGGCTTGTGACGTTGTGTGAAGTCTGTTAGAGAAGAACGTCGCTAATGAATGAACAAATGAGCGAACGAACTTCGCTAAGACACTTAACAGATCGGAGATAGTCTTAAGAACTTTAATGAACATTTACTTATTTATATAACATCGTATCTCATAGTGTTCACAGTGATCTTAAAATAAACTCTCTGTGGTTCAAGAAACTACAATATGAACTCGCCATTAGAAATTCTCAAGAACTCAGTTTCAAATAAGTGCGCACTAACTTTAGATAAAAGGCAGATGATAAACTTAAAAAATAAGTAACCTATAACACTAGCAATATTCTACGCACCGGAAGTATCACTATGGACTCTGCACTAGGATTCAAGTAGCTTAAAAGGCCTCAGTGCCATAGACCAAGATGCTCTTTCACTGGTATGAACACAGGTTTCTCAACATGTACTGTGTTGACAATTGGTACATGTACAGTTTGCAGTATAGGCACGTGTTTGACGACGGGTACTTCGTGGAGCACGGGCACTTCCTTGTAAATTGGCACTTCTTTGTACACTGGTATTTTCTCGACATGATGGTGATGCACTGTGCGGACTTCATGCGGAATGTGAATCTTCACACTGAAATAGGAAAATGTTACATCTAATTATTTACTACTAGCTGTTGCCCGCGACTTCGTCTGCTTTTGATTTTGTTTTTGATATGGCGTTAAATTTAGTTGTAGATCTAAAAAAAAATAAAGTATTCAGTATCGCTAATCCTTAAATGAGGCGTTTGCTGCTGTCTGCTGAGGAGTCCTGCCATACATACATATTATAACCTCTATAGTACAAAAATAATTATTTAAATCGGTTATAGATTGTCGGAGTTATGGTGTAAAATCGACAAACACTATCATCCCTTCTCTCGAAGGAACCGAGCTTAATGTCGGGATAAAAAGTAACCTATATTACTTCTAACACTTCCAAGAATATGTGTACAAAGTTTTATGAGGATCGGTTTAGTAGTTTTTGCGTAAAAGCGTAACAAACAAACTTACATTGACATTTATAATATTAGTAGGGATTTAATTTTAACCACACAAAGAGGCAATGCCGTGATGCATTTTTGGTGCCATGCCCCTGAGTGAAAACTTGACGTTTATTTTTAAGTAAATTACAAGTCTATACAATGTCTGTTTTATTATTTTAAGAAAAGTATATAGAAACGGTCTTTTTTATATTTTAATTTAAAAATTAATATTATAAAACTTCGAAGATAAGAAATCAGAGACTCAAATTAAGGTAACATTTACTGATTTTCGGGTAAATATACCAGGAATTCGTTAGCTTAATTAAAAAATAAAAATAAAAATCGATCTGTATTATTTTATTTAAAACCACAATGAACTTTTGTTCCTTTTCATTAAAACAATTAAACATTTCTGTAAAACACTCTCAGAAATCGAAACTGGATGAATTCCGATAAAGTTTATACTTTTGCTTCATTTGAAATTCATTATTTGTTGAATATTTATTCGTTTTATCCGAAGCTAAAATAGAGAACTCCCGATCCCTAAACGCGTTTTATGTTTAATTGAAATGAATATCATTAGGTTCTTTCCATTAGACTAATTTATTGGCTTTTTGTATAGGTATTGGCTTTTTGTATATTGAATCAAACGCGCAATGTTTCAACGGTGAATAGATAAAATATGCGATAAAAGAAATCAGAGTGAATATTGGTTGTATAGTTATAATCAGAATTTGAATTTGTAGCTCTATAATATAAAAGGGAATAGTCCTTAAATTATTTTTTAAGTAAAATTGTATACTTTTAAAACCAAAGTTTAGGCAGCAAGAAGAAGGCTTTTGCCTACTTTATTGACTCACTTTATGTTAATCTTTGGACGACCTCCCTGGCGCATTGGTGCACACTTATAAAATGGAGGTCCCTGGTTCAATCCCTCGCCCTCGACATAACTCTAAAAGGAACTCTCTTAAGTACTGCCGAGGAACCCGAGACCTCCAATTAAATATATGAACATAATGAAATACATTCTGTAATCAAATCGTTTCTTTGTAACACGAATATTCAAAATTCATTTCATTTAGTACGGTCTTGTGCATGTATTATTTGAATTTGTAGCCTTATAATTCGACTATAAAAGAAACACAATTTAATTATAAAGAACGACAAGAATTACATTTTAATTATAAACCACTACTTGTTGCGGGGGTTCTACGTCCGCGTTTATTTCGGTTTTCTACAAACTCTATGGGTTTCTTCTCCTGTGATAAAAAGAAAGCTTTGTTACTCTCCCACCTTTCAACTAACCCTATGCAAAAATAAAGTCGATTGATTGCTTTATAAGGGCGTAAGGACAAAACAACAAACACACTTTTGCTTTTATAATATTAGTTCGCATATTAATTATGATACTTACTGAGTCTTGTGGCCAAACCCTAAGGGGTCGGGGTCCGCGGCAGGATATGCCAAACAAAGATGGCTGACGGCAACAACGGCCCAGATTAACTGTAAATAAATTTATCTAATTAGTGTCAAAAACGATATTGGATAGAAGCAGGCGTTACTTTGCGGAAATCCATGATATATTACGAAAATTAAGCTTAATTTTCATAATATAGTCAAAAACGATGGTCATAAGAATCAATTTTGATGGATTTTCTCGTGTGGAGGCTTTTGAATTTCAAGGTACTGCGGTGTCTGATCCAGCGGTTCCTTGCGAATCTTTATGGACCTTGTCAATAAATGTGTCATAACGTCGGAATAGTTGTGTATTGTTAGGCAAAGTGCAACTAACAGCTTCAAATGTCAGAGTGTGAAAAACACTGCGGAACAACTCTGATGGTATGCCAATTTTATTAAAGTTCCTTTATGTCTATATGCCCCATTCACTGCTTCTTTAGATTCATACTCTGTGAGCTATGTCGGTGATGCTGCTTTTTATGGATCTTCTCACTTTTTATTTCATCAAGTAGAAACACTTTACTAATATTATCAGAATGTATCAATTCATAAATACTCATCCCCCTCCCCCTTGATTCTTTATAACTTTAAAACATATTTATATAACTGCTCAAATATTTATTTATTTATTTAATTAATTTACCCATAGCATCTACTAATATGAAAAAACTTCAAAAATTATTTAGATGTATAATATTTATAGGTTATTAGGTTAGGTGATATTAGGTAATATCAAGGTGACAAAAAAATTTACAACTTAAGAGTAAAGTTACTGCATCCCTATCTTTGGGAAAATGAAAACACAAAAACGAACAAATAACGGTTGCATAATCACTGTTGACAGATAGAGACAACTTTTTTTTTTTTAACTTATCCCAGCTTTACAACGATTGTTAGTAAAACCTATATGACGAAAATACAGGGTTAGAGTTCGTATGGGTCATTTTTAGCAATCATCAGTTTGTACGATAACGATGTACCCTATGGGCTAGGTTATTTCAACTACTAGATCTCCTATTGATACTTCGAATAACTAAAAACTATATCGAATAAGAGTTTTCCATAGTGACAATCCCCGTTTAAAATATTTGATCGATTTTCGGCTGTTCTCTCTATTTTTTTTACCCGAAAAACAAAACGAAACGAAAACTAATAGGTCGAATAATTCTCTAGTTTTAGCAAGGCATGCCACGGCAAATTATTTTTATAAATATCCTGTGATAAGCGTGCTTGACTAAATAATTTTCGATTTAATTCGAGAATTGTTTGATTGAAAACTCAGTGATTTAAATACATTTACTCACAGTGATACGGATCATTTCGGCGTTTGCGATGCGTGTGTGCCGATGCGTTCGCGCCTCGTATTAATATGTACTGATGTTGTGCAAGCCGACATCGCCATCGCGGCGTCACGGTTCCTGCTCCTCGCGTGTAATACGTAATATTACTATTAAAGGAAATCAATCAACTAATGGGCCCTAAATGGATCAATTTGCTGTGAGCTTTTTAGTTTTCTGTTTTCCTAGTATCGCGTGTTAGAGCAAACGCCGCGGCCTATAGAAAATGTATAGCGTTACGTTTATGTTTCATCATCATCATAATCATCACCAACCCATTAACGACCCACTACAGGATGCAGGTCTCCTCTCAGAAAGAGAAGGGTTTACGGACTGAACTTTAGGCCGTAGTCTACAACGCTGGCCAAGTGCGGATTGGTAAACTTCACAGGCCGTTGAGAACATTATGGAGAACTCTCAGGCATGCCGGTTACTCACGATACTTTACTTCGCTGTTAAAGCAAGTGATATTTAAATTGCTTTAATTTAAAACGCACAAAGCTCCGAAAAGTCAGTGGTGCTTGCCAAGGATTGAAGTCGGTCTCCACAAAAAGAAAGCCGAAGCCTCTAGGCTATCACCGCTGTTATCTGACTCTGTTTAAGCAATCATTATCGTTTACATCGGTGAATCAATCAGCATTGGGATCTCATCATAATCAATATGAATAATAATATGAATAAATATACTACGACAATACACACATCGCCATCTAGCCCCAAAGTAAGCGTAGCTTGTGTTATGGGTACCAAGATAGCTGATGAATATTTTAAAGAATATTACAAACTAAATACTTATAATATACAGATAAACACCCAGAAAATCAATCATGTTCATCACACAAACCTTTTCCAGTTGTGGGAATCGAACCCACGGCCTAAGACTCAGAAAGCAGGGTCAATATAGCCTATAACAGTGCACTGCTCTCATGAGGGTTTGCCTATAATGTGCCTATAATGCACGGTGTTACGTGTACGTAAAGGACACGACGCATAAGTGCTAACATCTAGTATGGAGATAAAGATAGCTTATCATTGATGGATTTTCCGACTGCTCATGCGCAGTGATGAGCACTGCGGCGTTATAAGTGGCAGGTTCCTGGTTAGATTCCCAGCGAGGGCAGTTTGGGAATTTATAATTTTTAAAATTTTCTCTGGTCTGGTCCCAGCGATTAGGCGTTCCGGTACGATCCCGCTTAGAAATCGACTAATAACCGAGAAACGATTAGAGGTAGAGTTTACTGTAACTGATATTTATCATCTATAACAGGTGACTTTGACGGTCGATTGACGCAGTAGGCAGGGGCCCTGCTTTCTGAGTCAAGGCTGTGGGTTCGATTCCCACAACTGGAGAATGTGTATGCATTGCCTGAATGTTATTCAGTGCCTGTGTGTTTATTTGTATATTATAAGTATTTATGTATATTTTTCATGAAATAATCATCAGTCATCTTAGTACCCATAACACAAGCTACGCTTACTTTGGGGCTAGATGGCGATGTGTGTATTGTCGCAGTATACATTATTTATTTAGGCTGAATCAACACTTATCAAAATTAAGCTTAATTTGCTAAAAATAAAAATTATACTCCGCGAAAAGTTATTTGCTTTTCGCGGAGTATAGCAAATTAAGCTTAATTTTGATAATATATCATGGATTTCCGCAAAGTAACGCCTGCTTCTATCCAATATTGAATCAACACTTACCAATGATGCGATCGCAGTCAAGAGCCAACTTGTTGTGGAATAAAAAAAAGGATTGAAGTAAGCTAATTATGTAACTTGGTGCAATCGTTGCATTTAATTCACTTTGTCGCATCACGCTACTCGAGTACTTTTCAAATGCCAATAACTTGAACTTTGTCTGGCAAGAAGACGCGTCAAACTTAGAGGTCTTCGTATTTTGGTTAGATTATAGATTCTGATGAGACGCACAAGTTGTTTTATAACATCTTCAATTACATGAATAACGTTTTGTTATTCCATGCAAATAGGCGGTCACCCGTCTTGCTTAACTAGAATATGCACATAATACTTAACCAGATTTTATAACAATTACTACTTGCTGCAACTGTTTCGATTATTTAGTCATACATACGAGTAGGTGTGGTTATTGTGTAATTATGTAATTACTGAACTGGTAATGTTAAATCTTTACGTAATAATATAAATTTAATACTTATTTCTAAATAGTAAATATCAATATGTGTATAAGTAAATACGTGTAAATAAAATAGAAATGGTTGTCTGTGTTTATGAAACGGCTGCGTTATATTTAATTCATATGGATTCTGATAGCACAACCGAAAAACACTTTTTTATTATTTTGAAATGGAAGGCTTCGGCCGTGGGAGTTACCACCCTACCGACAAAGACGTGTCGCTAAGCTATTTAGCGTTCCGGAACGAAGTCGCGTGGACACCTATTTGGGGTATACTTAGGTTTAATATAACTACAATAGGTTAGCCCGATCCCGTCTTAGACTGCATCATCAGTTACCAGTAGGTGAGATTGCAGTCCAGGGCTTACTTGTAGTGGAATAAAATAAGGCTATCTGTCTATTTTTCCGGGATAATAGTAAGAATGGCTATAAAAAATGCCTATAGTATTTTATAATTCGAGGATTATAAAAAGGTACTTTAACAGGCCTCCGTTTTATTCAAGAAATCTGTAATAAAACGGAGTTAAAACGGATAAAATAAGGGTTCGCATAATTTGAAATAACTGTTGATATTATGTAGAGGTTTGCGGCATTTAAATTTAGAAAATACTTTTAAGCATTCACTAAGACACGATTTTATGATAATCTGTGTCCCAAAACTTGTTGAAAGAAATTCAACACAGTCTATGTCACGGGCAACTGCTACTTCATAATTAAATATGCTACATATAATTCATAGAATAAGTACATCACTTTTTTTTTTATCGAGTAGTTATGTGTCAACATCGATTGGAGTAGGAGTGGCCTCCTATATAACTCATTGTGTTAATTTATAATGCATAGACCTATCATATCCTCCAAGTAGTAGTACAGTTCTTCTATACTACTACTTAAAGTGTGCAAAAATAAATGTTTTTATTTACTCACATTATTTATTCATTCAAAAGTATTTTGTAGCAAATGACGTAGCAACCCTACATGTAAGACGCGGACGTCAGTGATAGATAGCAAAAATTAGTACCGGGTCATATCGTTCGTTATTCCATTTCAGATTCTTCTAGAAAACTCAAAATTATGTGTATTCTGTTCATATTAGTAGATTAAAAATTTACTTAAAAAAAAAAACACGAAAATTACGGTTTTCGGATTTGTATATTTTGTGTTTCTTGCCAATGGAGACGAGGATTTCTGAGCTTAATTGTAATAAGATTAGACATAGTTAAAAATATTTACATAAACCGTATTTTTCTATTATAATATTTAAAAAAATCAGCTTAAATTAATCAGCAATCTAGAAGATGCATACGAAAAATTGTAGAACTGTCGTGAATTACACTTCTAAATTAAGCTGTTTGTTTCAAATCTCTTTTAAGTCTGCTCTCTGACTTGCATAGTCCACAGAAATTTCAGTGATGTTTTGATAATATAAGAGCAATTAATTTAATTTTCTTTCATCCTTTTACAATCGGGTCTCTCGGGTTCTTCGCACCCTCAAGCCGTGTCGACTTGTCAGGGTACTGCAAATTCCTCTTAAATAACAGATTAGGTACTTGAATACTAAAATAAAACGAAACAACAGTCATCATGTAGGTATGGGAGAAAACATATTGTTGGTCGGGTATTTTGCAACTTAACAGTATCAAAACATATTGTGTAGTTCGAAAAATGAAATGCCATATACACGCTGTTAATACTCGTATATGAGCGTATCACGTTATAAATTTGTTTTGTCACGTTATATAAAAGCGTATCCAATGACAAAGAAACTTTTGTCGTTCTAGAACAGCGAAATTACTTATCTCCACATACCTGTAGACACCCAGAAAATAACTAAGTTATCCTAAAATTAATATCTTATTCCTTTTAAGGTTTTAAACCCTTAAAAAAACTCTCCAAATTTTTGTATAAAAGTAGATAGCAAATAAGGTATTAGCCTACCAGCATTTCACAAGCTGATGCGTCAGTGATAGCAATCCACCGCACCAATAACTAGAACCGGGTCATCTTCTTCATGACTTCACAAATCACGGTTACCGAGGCCCGCACTACAATATGACCCGAAATACAGGCCGTTCACGCGCAAATCACACGTTAATTATTGAACAAACGCTTTTAGAATGCTGAATGTAATGCAATTACTTGAACGCAGTAATCACGGCAATTGAAACGTGATCGATATTTTATTGCCAAAGCCTCTGGGGATGCCCCGGATTCTATGCTACGCTCCATTGCCATTTCACTATCTAACATTGTACTAGTGCGCCAGAGTGCCAAGGTTTGTTCATAATGCGTTAAATTATTGTGTGCAAGTGACCTGTTCTTTGCATAATGCACATCATGGCATATGCAGTATCGGCTTCTCCTATTGTGATACGCAGGTAACTTTTCTTGGTCCGGATTAGTC
The DNA here is from genome assembly GCF_905163445.1 of Pararge aegeria. Taxonomy (NCBI): domain Eukaryota; kingdom Metazoa; phylum Arthropoda; class Insecta; order Lepidoptera; family Nymphalidae; genus Pararge; species Pararge aegeria. The sequence continues at coordinate 6,904,328 of NC_053200.1, read as the reverse complement.
CAGGTAAGAAATCATGAGCAAGCTAAACTTAACCTTGCCTAATCCAGTTTCACAATATCAAGGTCAGTAATTAATCAGCTTCGTTATTAGCAACCGTAAGTCATTTTGCTTGTCAGAAACCAGAAACAATCTAGGCCAAGATAGTCCAATGTATCGAATGCAATTTCTTGCAAATTTCTTAACTGCGTACAGTATGTCCTGAGTGAAAGCATGTTTTGTCTTGCAGTATTTCAGTGTGTGGAGCTTAAAACAGCATGCATAAAATGTTTGCATAAATACATAAAATAAAGAAAAAAAAATGTATAAAATATGCATGATCAAATTTTATTATTTATTTTTGGTTATGTTCTATGAACAATTTTAACATTTAGGTACTTTTAACAGAAGAATCGTTCAAATGTTAATGCAGTGCTCGCATGTAACACAAAATTAATTTATTAAAATGATAAATAGTAATATGCACTGTTTCCTGCCACGTATCATTTGAGTACCTTCAAGGCAGTGAATAGGCTTTTTCTAGGCAAGCGTGCTCTAACCTAGACATCATCATTGCCTTCTAACAGGCATGATCGTCAAGCGCTGGCCTATCGTTAATAAAAAAAAAGAATTAAGTAAGAGTAAACAATTTCGTAAATAGGAAGCGGTGATAACCTAGTGGTAACGTCTTCAATGGGTTGATATGATGATGATGTTGATGATAAAACAATTACAGCTGAAATTAGCAAAAAAGGATGGGACTAGAGAATTTATCACGAGAACTTTCATTTCTAGATCTTCATGTAACCCACTACGTGTTACAAAAAGAGTATTAACGTGCATACTCCACGTAAAAAAATCCAACCCCAATCATTTTATCAATAGAGCAAACGAGACAAAGCGTATTGTATCAGAATGAAAGTGTAGGTGACCCCCAAGGGAAATACGTCTGATTGCACTCACGATTCTATTTGCTACTTGTAGGTGCATACATGATTTTAGTTTTGAGCATGGTTCCCAGCTTTTTATTCAAGAAATCTTTATGATTTTATTCATCTTATACGGTTGTCTGTCGCTAATGTTAGTCAGGCTTATATATTAGTATTCTTCGCAAGGCGAAATAGATACACACACACCGTTCCATTTCTTTGCATTGGCAGGATATTTTTGATGATGAAGAAAGAATGAAGAATTTGTATACCCTCTGACAATTACCACATTCTATTTTTACGATATTAATTTGCTGTATTGTTAGACTATCATTATAAAATAATAATTCTTTATTTTTTTTTATTTGTCATAAGTGTATCGGTGATAGCGGTTAGGATTCGAATTTCGAACCTCGGCACTAACCTCTGACTTTTCTAAATTTTGTTTGTTTTAAGTTAATAGGTAATAGTTATCGTCACTTGCTTTAACGGTGAAGGAAAACATTGTGAGGAAACCTGCGTGCCTGAGAGTTCTCCATAATGTTCTCAACGTCGTGTGAAGTCCAATAATACGCACTTGGCCAGCATCACGACCTAAATAAATATCTAAAATGTATGTACGGTGTAAAATGAGTTTCTTGCCGGCTCTTTTCGGTGGAATCTGCCTGCAGACTGACTTGACATTTCAAAAGTGCTTATAAACTGGGCCTTCTTGAAATAAATGAATTTTGAAAACCTGTAAGTTAACATTCTGACCTGTGTACCAGCCATTAAGGCTGGTAATGGCCGGATATGATGATGAAGTGCATCTATTTTATTTTATCGCTAATAAATCTGTTTTATATTCTAGTTTTCCCAAACATGATTCTCCCATCAAGGGGTGTTTGTAGGAGATCGCTTAGCGCGATAAAACCGCCATTGCAACTTTTTTATATCTCCTACCGATCTTTTTTATTAAAACCGCATTTCTACCATACCGCAACGAGAATTTCAGTACTATCCTGTCTAAATACTAGAAGAAATACTTTATTGCACACAAACATCAAAATATATTATACTGAAAGATGGAAAATACAAATAATACACATTAATAACGATATTTGTTCAAATTACTTTGCTCAAAGACAGATCACACAGACAGACTGAGTAGTCTTTCGGAGGTCAGTATGTGAAGCAGAATCGTAAGCAAAAAATACAGCAGAAAAAACTAATAATAATAGTCTCGCACGCTTCCATTTATGACATCGTCACATATATCATCATGCAGTATTTTTTTGTATTGAAAAAGAAACAGAACAAATGCGAAAATGCCATCACGTAAAGTCACTTTTAAGAGCTCTTATTTATATATTTATACGATCACTTGTAGCTAAATTAGCAACGTACTCGTAAGTAATATACTAAGTAGTAAACAGATCATAACAAACTTGAGGTAAACACTCAAGTTCGGTTCCCTGGGGAAGCTGTCCGCTTTTCCGTGTCTTTTATTAACGTCAATATGCCAGCGTGGCCCTGAAGTCATTTATGTAATAGAAAGTGGCTTTATAGGAGGCATTAATATCACCAAGAAATAGTTGCTTTAAGGAACAATGCGTCAAATGTTGCTACAAAAAGTTGTAAGGAAGTAAGGGGAAAATAATATAAGTAATTTATTTATTTCGAGATTCGATCTTGATGATTGCTTTGTGGCTTGGGCTTCGGCTCCTTTTCGGGGTTGGAGCGAGTTTGATCCTTGGCAAGCATCTCTAACTTTCGGAGTAATCGTCGTTTTTTAAGGAATCAAGATATTACTTGCTTTAAAGGTGAAGGTAAACATGGCCAGGGAACCTGAATGCCTGAAAGGTCTCCTTAACCTTCTCAAAGGCGTTATGATGTAGAGGAAAGTGTAATTTAAAAGTTAGATTGATATCAAGGTATATCAAGGTTTATACCAAGTATGTGCGCAGAACAAAAATATCATTGCAATAAAGAAAGTAGACCATTATAGCGGTTGATAGACAACGTATAGACGCTTTTAAGATGTGGTGCTGGAGGAGAATGCTGCGAATCCCGTCGACGGCACACAGGACCAACGCATCGATATTGAGACAGCTTAAAATTATAAGGAGGCTATTAACACGACGGCCGAATGGCGAAGTTGGCAGCGACCCTGCTTTCTGAGTCCAAGGCCGTGGGATCGATTCCCACAACTGGAAATTGTTTGTGTGATGAACATTAATGTTTTTTAGTGTCTGGGTGTTCTGTATATTATATGTATTTATGTATATTATTCATAAAAATATTCAACAGTCATCTTAGTACCCATAACACAAGCTACGCTTACTTTGGGGCTAGATAAACCACCTGTCTTCAGAGGATTCTCGAGTACTTCGGTCACATTGCCAGAAGAGATGGAGACAATCTTGAAAATATAGTGGTCACTGGCAAAGTGGAAGGAAAGAGACCTCGAGGACGTACCCCGATTCGTTGGTCGGATCAAATCCGCACTGCTCAAGACACCAAAGTGCATATTGCTTTACACGTTGCTAAAAGCCGAGTCAAATGGCACTAAATCGTCCGAAGGGTTCTAAGTGGAAGGGGTCACGACCCTCAGCAATGAGGAACACGAAATAGAAAGAGAGATAAAGAAAGTACACACAAAAATATAACTGTCAAAAAAATAAATTTACATAATTTATAAAAATACTTGTATTTTTTAACGCTCTATATAGCTTGTCTGTTGTAATTGGATTACTTTGCAACTTTCATTACTGGTCACTGTTTTTGAATATGTACAGTTGGGCCTCGTATATTTAGAGTGCGTTTGTAAGTCGAGCCATCCTCCTGATATTTATAGTACCATTGTATAGAGTGTTTCTCAGGTAGACTTTGAATATTACAGGGTATGTGAAAGATGCTTCTATTATACTATGAAAATATGACATCACCGTGCGTGCGATTTAGATGACTGGATTGTAGTTCATAAGTAACTTTCGCCTGTGACTGTACAAAGGTTGTAATTTTTGGTATGTTATGTACATTTACTTTCAAGGATATTGATCCGACGCTGCATAAAAAATGAGAAACATAACACACTTTGCATTATTAAAATGCGATATGGTTATTGTTATAAAATCAAAATATTTGCAAGTCGATTAATAAAGCAGAAAGCTTAACCTCGCACGTTGTTATATTTTGGAAACATCGGAAAAAATCGCTGATTCCTATCAAATATTGAAAATCGGGTACCTCACTAACTATAACTAGAATGATTTTATAATAATTACCTATAGCACTGTTTGGAAATCGATTCCGAATAAACACCATCAAAGCAATATGGCGGCAGTGAGCTGTCGAATCGTATGAGAGATAAATGTTTGGCTATAACTTGACACGTGTCAGAATGATTTGTGATCTAGTCGCAGCGAAAGCAACTATATGCATATACCCTGTACAATGTACATATGCTGATGTGTTGATTTTCGGCTATACCGATAGTACGCCAACTATACTTCTATACCTATAAAACATTTATAAATAAGACCAATTTGTTTGTTTGTGATCAATATTGTATTAAATGTTTCACCATTAGGAAGCTATTTTATCCTGAAGTATATTGAAATATTTGTACTTGTAAAGCAAGCGAGAAAAAACTACGTTACGGAGCTACTTACCTAACTAAATGGCAGGTCGTTCAATACTATGCATTTCCAAAATACTGGTCTTTAGTTGTTCTAAAAAAAACTCTAGGAAAAGAGAGACTAGCAGTCTTTTACTATAAACACTGTTTTAAAGATAGTTGCAATATTAAAACCGACAATTTTCGTCTGTTTCTTTCGGTGCCTCTTCAACAAGTGTAGGTTGGCATTCAGTTTTTATATTTAGCCTTGTCTCTCGCGAGGCTGTACAGCTGTGAGACACGGCTGTCGCGTCGTGATCCCAGTCCACTCTCTGTTTTTGTGCAACCAAGACTTCCTGTTGCGACTGATGCTTTTTAGTGTTCGTGAGGTTTTTCGAACGACAATTTAGTTTTTTTATTACTATTACTCGTGAAAAGAAGCAAGAAATTCGTAGCTATCATAAGAAAATGTTAACTAGCCGGCTACTTGTTACCGTTGAAACGTGTAGACTTCTGTGTATGGTCAGACAAATAAGCCTACTAGTAGGATTCAATTTAGTTTTTACCTTTTGGTTACGGAACCGTGCTTAATTTCTATCCAAAATCCGTATATAAGTCATGTAATGACTAACTATGTGATGACTAGCCTAACTGTTATTCAGTCGTAAATGTGTACAATATAAAGCCTCTATATTACCGTTGGTTTTATACGGGACTCATAAACCCAGTAAGAGGTCCGTAAGTCCTCGCTTTGAAGCCATGCCCTGAGCGGCTTATTACTGTAATCCTCTCTCAGGTCACTCAGACCACGTCACCTGTGATCGCACGTATTTTTAAGGCCCCACCACATGTAGCGAGGTTTTTCCCTTCCAGCCGCCATGAAAACTTTGCTATGGGTTAGAATAATATGATTTAATAAAACCCGCAAGTGAATTTAGTGATATACTGGTGCTATAAAATATTGCACTAGTAGCGACTCGTCAACTCTTGCTGGTTGAGTAGTTCGTTCTTATTCCAATTCTTCCTTACCAAAATTAACCAAAAACAACTTCAAATGGTTAAACTTTTTAAATAAGCAAAATTTATATAAATTAATTTTAATAAATCATTCATAAAATAATCAAGAAATTTGAATTTAATGATTTGATATTTATTTATTTTTAACGTTATTCTTTTAAATAAGTTTGTTAATTACTTGCTGTTACAAACGGATTACTTCAGCGTAGAGTTTAATTTTTTCTTATTTTCTTTATTACGGATGAGATTCCTCAGTATTATTGCAGGTTTCTTTCGTTATGTCTCGTTTTTCCGGATTGGCCGGTATTCAAATTACCGAGACTGTTCCCCGATTTTATATCGTTGCGTATGCAGTGGCCTTTAGTTCAGTCACATATGGGTTGACAAGACATTTTGTGAGAGGATGTGCGGTCACGGGGCGTGTATTTTTGGACGTTTTCCCAAGATTATGGGAATTTATTGTTCATGCGGTTTATAAGATATTTTGTTAATATAAACGTATTGTTGCTTGTGTAAATTTTTTAATTAGGGTTAAACATTGATTTTTACGCTGATGAGAATAGTTACAGTTTTATATGGTTTCCATCATGTTCAAACAGATATCAGACGGATTGGATTATAATTCGTTATGAGATGTGATTGCAGTTAAGTGCTGGTCTAAATATTTAAAACACGGTAGTTTCCTTTTTAGCTTTCTTATCTATATAAAAGCATTTTTTTTTATAAATTACGATTTTATAAGTGACTCTACATCACATCAAGTCAGCTTGATTAACATGTATGTCATTTTCCGGTTTCTGTAACCGCTTTAAACCGACAGAAAGATATGATGAATTTTCCATTTTCACGATCTTCCGGGCCCATTGTAAGCGATGTGATCTTACGAGTAAGATCCAGGGTTCGATCCTGGCAGAGGCAAGTTCGGAATTTGTAATCTAAATTTTCTCTGGTAGCTACCACCTTAGCGACTAAGACGTGCCGCTAAGCGATTTAGCGTACTGGTACGCCATCGCATGGAAACAGATTAGGGGTACGGGTTTAATATAACCGCTCAATTCCCTATCCAATTCATCCGCTACCATATTAGACTGCATCACATCACCAGGAAAGAATGGATGGACAAATAATAAAAAAAAACTACAATTCCTAAAAGCTGCCGTAGAAATCGCTATATTTTTCCCTGTATTCGTTAGCATCGCAATTTCTATTTGAATGATGCAATATAAAACGATAATAGTCTCTCATGTCTCGAAGTAAATATAGTTCAATATTCGCTTCGAGCGTTTCCCTTAATACTCAATAGGGAGGAAGTTGAAATAGTAGCTGCAAAGACGTCATGTCCCAAGTCAATAAGCTTGTAGGGAACACTGCCGTTACGCAAATTGTGTTTCAAACTAGGAGAAACTTTGGACCTGTGTAGAGGAATGATTTGCTATCTTCGATCGGCGATTTGAGACTTTGTGGAGTTGGGCGGTATACAAAATGTGAGACTTCACTGCATCAACATTATAACCATCATCGCAGTTCAATACTGGACCGCAGGTGTCTACAATCGCCACGCTGGGTAGGCAGGTTAGTGATCGCAGTTGATAGTAGTATTAGTACAGAGGACTTATTTTCCCTTAGTCGCCTCGAACGATGCTCGCTAGAGGAGTTTGTTACACCTGTATTGGAATCTACTGTCACGACACGGTATACATTTATTCACATCGCGCGACGTGCTACTAATGGAATCCAAAGCGAACACCAACAGTCTGTCCAGCGTTGTGATTCTGGGCAAACCCTCTTAATGGGAGAGGCCTTTTGTCCAGCAATGGACAGTTATAGGCTATTGATATAAATAAATGAATATATGTAGCCGTGAAGCCAGTGGCGTGCTTAGGGTTTTAACAGGGTACGCATATAGAAGAGAGATGGCATAAAATGGAAAAATCCTTCGCCTTTATGAGTTATATCCAAAATTAAGGGTATGCAGTGCTTTTGTGCATGTATGAAGTGCACGCCACTGCGTGGTGCAAGACGCACCCGCGCCGGCCGGTTGCTTCTACTCGTGGCATGCCTTGTATATATTGCTGGTCGAAATTCCATATTTAAATTAAATTATAAGTTTGAACATTATTAACGTTCTGGTTTCAAAGACTATACTTATTTAATACTTATTTAAATCACATATTTCGCCATGCTTTCAATTGGCGTATTTCCTTCAAACAAATTATAATCCAAAAAAATATTAGCATGTATACTCCAATGTGTGTATCTGTCAAAAACATGGTAGTGTGTGTGAACTGATTAAAATAGAGTATATTAAATAATAATAATAATAATGGTTATTTCCAAAAAGTATATATGCGTATATATGTCGAATACATGTTTGTGTGTGTAGTGTGTTTTTATTGATTTAATGATATTTTTTATTCATATTAAAAAAATTAGTATTCGTGCATTTTTCTATATAAACTATAAGGGTGGGAAATTTCATACTCCTCCGTCCGCGCAATTTTCGTTAAAAGAGGTACAGAGTTTCTGCTTCACTCATGAATATATAGATTTTTTTATTTTTTTTATATTATTTAGATTTTGCAATATTGTCAAAGCAGACAAAGTAGACGAACATGGCAATCATTTCGCATTTGCAAAATAAAAGGACAGTCTGACGTGACCTCATTTCGATACGTTCTCGTAAAACATACTGGGTCGTTACGTGGTCGGCTCATAAGACACTGCCATAAAACATTAGCTGGCGAATGTAAATGGAATCTTGACACTTGAAGTTGTTATTCTGTAGATGTAGTGTAAGAGCTGTGGTGGTCTTGCTTTGGCGAAAAAAAACATAGCTTATGACAACACCGTGAGAGATTTTCTTGTATCGCGTTATAGGTGTAGTAATTTTTATGTTTAAAGTCAAATTGAAATATTTTTTTATTACGAAAAGATGGTACTTTTAGAAAATGTGTACACTACACGGTAGTGAGATGTATCCTGCATTCCCTGTTTTAAGGTTTTCAAAAGATAAATAAACTAATACCAAATTAAGTACAAATCATTTTGCAATCGTGTTAGCTACAGGACAAGAATTCGATCTAAATAATAGTATAAGAGGACGGAAACAACGGTTTTTTAACTGCACAGGGCGACAAGTGTTCCATAACCAAGAGTGTTAATAAAGCTGCAAGCTCTTAGCGTATACTTTTTATTTTTGATTATAAAACTAAGGGAAATTCCTCCGTTCAATGTAATAAAACCTTACAAGGTTTATGTGTCCTAATAACCTATATTTGTTTTTTACTAAGAGGTTCCTCTCTGTTAGAGGTTTGTTAACATAACAGCTACGCCAATATAATTCCTTTTATAATGCAATCTTAATGTTTTTATTAAACGAAGATCACACACTTTTTTTTTAATTTTCATTGACTTCTATATAAAATAATAATAATAAAATCTTTTATTTGGGATAAAAACAAAACATAGCAATTAACATAAAAAGTACGAGTTACACAAAAAAAAAAGTTATCATTAACAACTTAAACTTTTTTAAAAATAAAAGAAAGGATCTTAAAATTAGGTTACAAAATAAATATGCTAAAAACAAACAAATATAGTTCCCTGTCGCCAGTGTCATATCTGTGGTGTTGTTCCTCCCAAACAGAGTATCGCCTCAGCGTTATGCTGTAGCAGTGGTTTTATGATCACTGCTACAACGCTGATTTTCAGGCGACCTCGACATCCCGGACCGGCCAAGAACTGCTATTTTGGTGGCAAGTGTATGCACACATGTAAATAATTTGGTTAACTTATTTGTCACTATGCAAAGCGCTACTAAGGCTTGCTCCAAGACATCAGACTTCCCAATTCCTCTTGTCGTCTCCTTGTTTATGTTAGTCATAATTGTACTAATTAATAAATATATATTACATATATTACAATATAATTGGTACAATATAAATACTGACGTGCTGTCAATGTGATCGCACGTTTAAAACAAAGAGTGGTTATGCCAGTCACTGGAGAGCACATCAGGTACGCTCATAATAGATAGAAGGAGTCGCTGTGGTCGGATACGGCCAGGAGGGATATATAATTAATAAAACTTCTCGAAGCTTAAAAATGCACTAAATAAACGAATAACTTAGATAGGTTTTTTTCTAAAGCAATAAATGACGTACAAATGAGATGGCCCTCCTGATGGAAACCATCTCCTATAAACAAGCAACATTTAGTAGAGTATGCAAGAAACATGTCGTACAAAGTACCACCCTGTGTCCAAAAACCTGTTAAGCCACAAGTGCCTGTGATTACACCAGCAACCGGCAACCAAGTTTTATTCGAATCCGTTCAGTAGTTTTCACGTGATGCCTGGACAGACAGACAGACAGACAGCCAAAAATTAAATAAAAATTTGTTTTGGACTCAGTATTGATTATAAAGCAAACCCCGGTCAAAATTTTCAAAATATATTAAATGTACAGAAAAGGAGAGGTTTTACTAAAATCTTTAATTTTATGTAGGTTATGTTAGAATAGGTATATTCATGTAGGTAGTAATAGTCGTTTAGTGTAGTAATTTATGTTGAGTGTTTGAATGATATCAAATTTAAGAATATAAAAAAAACCCAGTAAGATTCCAAATTTCATATTGTTGTTGAAGGCTGTGCGTGACTAACGGATGGACGGACATACTTTGTGAACAGGACAGTCCCTGCGAACTCTGTTCATAGCCAATGGTTTTTCACAAACAATTAATATATTTGGCCCTTGAATTATTACTTTAAAAAAAACTTGAACAACGCGGTTATATTTTTACAATAAAAAATTAATGATATTTGGCAAAGATGCATCTTAACATCCATTAAAATTGGACATTTACAATTAATTAATTAATTCGGAGCTATATTTATTCAACCCGTGAAAAATATGTCGATATTGAACACATCCCGTACCGATATTGGGTACATGAGGCCGCCAGTTACTGCCATAGGCGTAACACTAAAAGCCCTCCGCAAAACTGGGGCGTAATCAACAGCGAGAAACAAAACTGCACCAACATGTTCCCATTTCTGTCAGCTTCCTACCAAATTGGTTCAGCGATTTAATTTCTTTATATTTTACTAGCGATTTCTTTCGCTTACAATTGCGCTTAAAATATTCCCATACAAACTTTAACCCCCTAATCTACATCCTAGAGGTTTGTTTAAAAAAAAATATATATTTTGATGACCTAATTTAAAAAAAAAAAGGACAACCTAAAGCCGTAATTTAAAAGAGAACATTGTTCACTATCTGCATAAATAATTGTTAAAAATCGTCACCTTTTACGAAACAGTAAAAGTAGGACTACAAGTAATAGAACAGTTCTCGACAGTTCTAGACAGAAATTCAAATGTACTGCCGATCGTTATCTGTTGTTATATATATACAAAGTGTAATCGTATTACGAAATACTGTTTTTTTTTTTAATATACTACGACAATACACACATCGGCATCTAGCCCCAAAGTAAGCGTAGCTTGTGTCATGGGTACTAAGATGACATGAATATTTTTATGAATATAATACACATAAATACGTATAATATACAGATAAACACCCAGACACTGAAAAACATTCATGTTCATCACACAAACATCTCCAGTTGTGGGAATCGAACCCACGGCCAGACACACTTAGCTGGGTCGCTGCCTACTTCGCCAACTGGTTGTCTGTCGAAGGGTTCATAAGTATTTTTCATAAGGAATCACCCAGTAAAAATATTAAATCGAAAGGAGCATATTTATTTTTCCATACAAACTAATTCTAACCATTGTAAGTGTTTACTTCTGACAACCCTATTAAAGATAAAAGACCGCCACGCCTAAGTACCTACGCTATGCGACGCGTACCTAATAAAGCCACAGTACAGAATAAGTCACTTGATTTTAATTTAGCATGTTGTTTGTTTGATGTCTGATTTCGTTCAGTAAAAATTGGCAGTGGTTTACTCAAAAACGATTAGCGTTTTAAGAGAAGGAGAGTCTCAGGAAACCTTCGTCCTGCCCAAAGGCCGGAGGTAGCTAACATTCTCACCACGAAGAAAAAAAGTGCATTGTCTGCGTGTTGACTTTGCAAGTGGTGTGGTCGACAAAATTTGACACGCGCTTCATACTTTTATTTGAATATGGAGTATACCTAATACCAAGCTACATGTAGGGCGGCCTTTGGTAATGTCAGAACGTGTCTTGTACCAATATTGGGAACATGCCGCAGCATGTCACCGCCACAGGCACATCACAAAAAGCTCTTCGCAAAACTGGGGCGTGATCAAAAATGTGAAACAAAACTAAGCCAAGTTGTTCCAATTTCAGTCGAATTTCTACGGTATTGGGACCTCTTTTGTTTTCTCTCAGTTGTTTTTCATCTCCTTTCATATTATCTACTGAAAGCTCTAATAGAGTTAAGCAAAACGGTCTCAAGCCAAACGGTCTAAACCCAGGTGTTATTATACCCTCATTTGCCGTTACGCTTGCTCCAACAAATGTGCCAGAAACATAGCATTTATATCGATAAATCACCGTGCCATAAATTATTTATTAGACAATAATAACAATCCAAGCTGCAATATATGAACTCTATAAGTTTTTGTTTAACTACGCACAATTCAGTTGGAAATAATAAATGCCCGGTGAAATAAATAAATATAACCATAAACCACTTACTACAAAGTATATTTATTTATTTATTTATTTATTTATTTATTAGCCCACTAAATCGCTTACAATTATAATACAAAAATATATCCTAATAAAAGCATGTGGACAAATAGGGTTCCACCTCAGCACGAAGCCGCAGCGAGCTGCAGCGCTGGTTTTCAGGGGGACCCTGTGTGCTCACAGACGTGTTTGCGACTACATCATCCATGCCACAGTCTATACAAAATAAAAATAAAATAAAAAATAAAAAAATATAAAATGGTGCGGAATATAAAATTTACAGATCTAAACCAAGAAGCCTACCACAGGCAGTGTCCATGGAAACGCTCGATACTTCGTCTGTACATACGCCAGAAACAAATTACAGCCCTGCTACTATAGTGTTTTTCACACACAAACACATACGGAAAAAAACGGAAAAAAACTGATTCAAAGAAAAGCCTCATTAATGTCGATTTAAGAACTATAAATTTTTTGTTGCTGTAGCAAATGTGCTTTGAGTTTTTCTTTAAATAGCCGAACAGTTTGTATATCACGTATGGGTGGTGGCAAGTCATTCCAACACTTAGTAGCAGAGAACTTGAAACTGCCGCGAAAGGCGGCAGTTTTATGTCGTGGCATCGTCAAAACGATTGAGGAGCTTCTTAACCGGCCAGTGCAGCGATATTCTATCCACCTCAACTTTTTGCGTAGGTATTCCGGGACACCGTTATTTATCACCCCAAATAGCAAAGTAGCGAAGTGAAGTTTTCTTCGCTCTTCCATTTTTAAGAGGTTTGCGTTATTGATATAAGGACTGATATGACTTCTTGGTGGAATGTCATAACAGAAACGGGCGCATGCATTTTGAACACGCTGTATAAGCTTCTTAGTTCTACCCAGTAATCGTGCTCCAAAGACAGTATCAGCATAATTGAGCTTCGATAGGACCAATGACTCGCACAGTTTATTTCTAAGGTCCACACCAATATACGGTCTTATTTTATATAATAACTTAAGCCTAAAAAAGCAATTTCGAACGGCTTCCAACACATGGGATTCAAAGTGCAGTGAAGAATCAAAAATAACACCCAAATTTCGAGCCTCATTAACTCTTATATGCAAATCGCACTTTCTAAACTCGGGTATGATCTAGTGATGCTGAATCAAAAATGGGGATTGATATTTAACAGTCGGATTACACCCGCAGTTAATGATGAATTTAATCCACAATCTTCATATCAAATAATCTAGTTAGTGAACGTCTTCTTCTAAGGTTACTTCATTTAATTTCCGATCTAAAGATCTGGATGAGATGGAGTATTATTTTCGTGTTTTGATCTTAAATATCGCGGCGCTTCGCGACTTTTTTAAACAGATCTACCAACTAAAATTCCAAAATGTACTATTGGTAACGTGACATTCTTTTAATGAGCTAGGGCTATTATGGGAAATCCGCAAGAAATATCGAAGTCGATAACATGTAAGCGCTTTTAACATAATAAATGCTTATTTATATTGGTACAACGTAATTCCGTTGACAAGAAAATGCAACCCTATTTGTACTTTAACTATCGGGTACATCCTTCCGTTTATTGTTAGTTTAAGCATGTGTTAAGGCTCGTTTCCAGCACATATCTAATGCTAGACAGTACACCACTCGTCAGGTTAAAAGAGTGCAGACGATCTCACAGGGCGGTATATATAAATTCCTATTTATAAATTCTGACATTGTCAATAAAGTTTGTACACTTTTCCTATTTTTAATACAATCGATTCCCCGCACAAACTTAAAAATTAGCAATTGTCACACTCCTCCGTAATATGCTTAAAAAGGATAATGTTTTCACGCATTGTTATGAATATAACAAAATAATGATACTGTAAAGCTTATTATATTTTTGTTAAAACTTTATTCGCGCGACTTTTCTACTGCGACTTGATCCTCATTAGTGTTGGCTTTTTTTTAACCAGGAAACCCAGGAACAAAATAACCAAGAGCTATGATAGTTTATCATCTTTATCATCTAATTACCGACCACAGGGAACGGGTTTTTTGGGAAGGGAAGTCATTGTCAATCTCCATGATGCTATTTATGTATTATATTTCAATAATATGGATGAAGCGGTGGAGCCAAACAACAATGTAACAAAAAAACAGACTTAATATGGTTACTATTAAAAATTGTAGTTTCACTGTGCAGGTCTATCGTCAGAGGTCTTTTTACGTGACCCGACTTTTATCACAATGATTGTTTCTAAGACATCGAATATTAAACCGTAAACGTGCCGATCGTAATTCTACGTTAGCCACAGTGGCAAAAACAGCACGCCATGTTTAGCAACCAAGTTGTTTTGTATCATCATTTTACAATTTTTAATTCACCCTTGATGAAAGTTGTATGACATAATGATAAGGTGTAATTTTTATTCGATTATTATAACTTATGCAACAGGTTTTTTTCCCGTCACATATTTATCAAAGTACTTTGAATATTAAAGCGTACATACTTGTAAGCCATTTTCATATTTTTTTTCAAAATAGCGGCCACACATAAAACTTTTGTTAATAAATAGCTAGCATCGATAAAATTAAGAGAAATGAGAAAAAATCTTCTAAGCTGTCAGATTTTCGAGATACAAGCCATCAGTGTATAAAGAACTAAAATTAAACAATCAAATTTTCGTAAATTATTGTTCGTAGTGTAGTTACTTAAGAATTACGTAGACTTTTGTTTTCGTTCGCAAATACCAAATTTTACTACTTGTTGTTTAACCGTGTCTTTTAGGTTCTTCCGTTAAATAAATAAATTTCCGGGCCGATAAAAACATCATCACGTTTCCATTTTTATTCAAATTAACGTTAAGGGCGTTAGCCCATTTGCTCAAAGGCGCTCGAATACTTCGCCATCTTAATTTGTACGTGACTCGGAGAGTTAATTAGTGAAATTACGGGATACCGAGTGGATTTTTTGCCAGACTTGTCCTCTGACATTTAGAGACGGCCATCGAGAACATAAAATTAACATTTAAACTACTTACATGTGATCAGTGGCGTGCATAGAGGGTATGCACAGGGTATGCAGATGATATAAAATGAACAAAATATCCAGTACGAATTATAAAAAACTTAAGGATATACATTGTAAGAGTTTTAAAAAGCTTTACCCTTAACTATTTATGACTCTTACTGGAGATTTTCTTCACTTTATATCATGTACCCTGGGCATACCCTCTATGCACGCCACTGCATGTGATAGTGTTCCTAGATCCAAGAAATACGCTGTTATGTGTCGCCTGAAAGACTAATATCTGTCTATGAGTGAAGTAATTTGAACAAATGTCTACTAATATTACTTATCTCTAAAGAGTCTTCTTTCGGAAGCCCTCGAATGTGAGAATATTTAAGTAGAGCTGAGTAGAGATTTCCTTATTTTATCAAAAGCCCTACTTTTTAATTCATACATTATATTTGTCAGTGGTACATATTTTTACATTTGTAAAATGGTTTTTAAATGAGCACTAAGTACAATATTCTAACGGATATGCTTTGAACTTTTGTAAGGGATTTTTTTTATTCTCTCTTTTGTAGTTTATGCCAAATCATCGTCATCATATGAACCAATTACTGGCCCACTACCGGGTACCGCAATCCTCCAGCAGTAAGAATGTGTTAAGGCCTTAGTCCACCACGCTGGCCCAGTGCGGATTGGTGGACTCCACACATCTTTGAGGACTCGATGGAGAGCTCTCAGGTATGCAGGTTTCCTCACGATGATTTCCTTCACCGTTAAAGCAAGTGATATTTTAATTGCTTTAAACGTACATGACTTAGTAAAGTTAGAGGCGCGTGCTGGGATCCGAACTCTGCCTCTCGAAAGTGAAGCCGATGTCCTACCCACTGGTCTAACACTGCTTTATACTGCCTCGTGTTAACTTTAAACTGATATACCATTAACTGACGGCCGACCCTGCTTTCTGAGTCCAAGGCCGTGGGTTCGATTCCAACTACTGGACAATATTTGTGTGATGAACATGAATGTTTTTCAGTGTCTGGGTGTTTATCTGTATATTATAAGTATTTATGTATATTATTCAAAAAATATATTCATAAGTCACCTTAGTACCCATAACACAAGGTACGCTTACTTTGGGATTAGATGGCGATGTGTGTATTGTCGTAAAAAAAAAACTCGGTTATGTAAGTCTTTAAACGTTAAGAATAAGATTCACTCTATTGAAATATCAATTACATATTTCAGCAGTAAGTACTCAGCGTGCGTTCTCAGAATAAATTAACACGCAAAAACAACTGGCTTAAAGAAATTGTATATTCATGAATGGCAATACTTGATACGCTCGGTTACTCATTGATGACTATTATTGGATATCCATTCATTTTGTACACAAATGTTTAAGTACTTTATTGTGTGTTGTGCCAATTTATTGGTTAAAGTGGAACAGTTTTGTCGTGAAAAATCGGAAAAATGAAAGTTCCGTGATAAAGTTTGAAAGTATATTGAATCGAATCTAATAGTGAAATATAACGTAGTCTAACTATTCGTAATTCCGTACTAATATTGTATTTGATTCGATAATTAGCAAGAATTAAAAGAAATTGTTTACGCTATCGCGTCCCATTTACACCTATACGACATATCAGACCTCAGTTTTTGGGAGACACCATAATAACTGCGCGCGTTTGAGTCTCAATAGAAACAACAAAAACAACTTGTCAACAAACATTATATTTCAAAATATAAAAGGTTGATTATTTCTTGTTTTAGTTAAATAAATAATCATAATAGTATAGTCATCAACAGTTTCAATATTATTTTACAAAAAATAATGTAGCAATTATTTCTTTCAATAAGGTAATAGCAGTCAGGCGTAAGCCTATTTCATGAAAAAAAAGTTGGTTATTGGTTTGTCCTTCTTTCAGCAATAGATCCACGGATTGATGTGATGTTTTGCATAGGTAAAGACTATGGGTCCGGCCGGAGAAATTTAGGTATCTGTACTAAAATTAAATATAAATAAATAAATATACTACGGCAATACACACATCGCCATCTAGCCCCAAAGTAAGCGTAGCTTGTGTTATTACTACTAAGATAGCTGTTGAATATTTTTATGAATATAATACACATAAATACTTTTAATATACAGATAAATGCCCAGACACTGTAAAACAATCATGTTCATCACACAAACATTTTCCAGTTGTGGGAATCGAACCCACGGCCTAAGACTTAAAAAGCAGGGTCGCTGCCCACTGCGCCAGTCGGCCGTCGAATTACTGTACATTAGACGATCTCGTAGAAGGATAAGGGCGTATTTCTTATTATTATATACTATGAATAAGTTATTAATTTTTTCTGGAAAATTAAATCTTTCTTAAAGACAAAGGGACAAATATGAAGCATTATTTCAAAGGTTTTTTTTGCACTTTTAAAAATAACGCTATCTATTTTATTTCATAAAGAATGATGAAGAAGTGCAATGCCACCTAGTTATTAAGGTTAATTTTCTGCTTTCTGAATACTAGAGGACCAACCTTTGACAACAATGAAATTTGATAACTGAGCCATCATTTTGTCCCCTTTGATCGTTATGCACTCGTTAGTAAGTTTATTTTGAAGAGTTTTAGTTATTACATGTTTTTATTTATCACACAGAATCAAGAACATACAGAACCCTCATTTAGCCACCATTGCAGTTTGCGCGTAATGTTGCTAGCTGACAAACTTTCTCATTTTCCCCATTTTATGGTAAACGCTTAGAACATTAGAGGGAAATTAATTACTGTCAGTTGCTGAATGGAATAAGATGACTAATCGCCAATCCCTTTCAATATAGTGTACATTATTGAACTAGTCAAGCCCTTTCCTTCAGGTCAAACTTACATCAACCCGTCGGTTTTGCGTCGGGGTAAAAATAGTTTTTAATTAAAGTTTTTTTACAACATCGTCTCATTATCAATATCACGTCAATGGGGTCACAAGATATAGGTACGGTTTCAATTATTTTTGCGTTTATATGTTCGCATCTTTGCTTGTAATTATCTGTCAATTTGTCATCGGATTTAAACCCTTCTCGAATTAACTTGACGTGCTTAAATAACTAATTTCGTCTTTGTCTTAATCATCAAATATTATAGTAACAGTGACCGGAATAGCCGGTTTAACTTGACGTGCTTTTCGAGGCCATAAGGGTTTTGAAACTAGGCCAAACTACCCTCATCAAAGTTATCTTTCAAGTAAATCTATGATTCATGTTAAGATTTCTGTGACCATTTTGGCGTAACTGTTGCTTACTCGCCCTGAAATGTATTCTCCTGAGTCCTCCAGCCTTTTAGAAAGATAACTGAAGGTAGCTGGAATGTCACAGAGGACAACGTATGGATGCTTACGGGCTGATAATGATGATTTTTTATGATCATATAGTTATATGATAAGTGCAAAGGGACTAATTTCTCTATGTCATCGCCACTGTTACTTACTCGCCCTGAAATGTATTCGCCTTTAAATCGCGGTTAAAAGACTATTTCCTGTCTAGTATGTAGCAAAATATCTATGTATTTTATGTGTATGTTTAAATAGTAATATGTATTTAAGTTTATATATTGATATATATATATATATATATATATTGATATTTATATACATATATATAAATATAAATGTTTTTACTGTATATATGTAGTATTAGTATGTTATGTTTATAATTAGCACAATTTAAGTATTGCACTATCCCGTTTTCTCTAATATGTTTCTTCAACCAAAGGTTGTCTGGAGGAGATCGCTTCAAGTGATAAGACCGCCTTTATGCATATGTATATTATCGTTTTTATTTTATTTTTTGTTAACCTGGTTTTATATTTGTATGTGCAATAAAGACTTTTTCTTCTTCTTCTTCTTCTTCTTCTCCTGAGTCTGGATGGATAGAATTGTGAAAGTCACATTGAATTTCTTTGAATGTGTATCTTATTTAAAATTAAAGCCGTTTACGCTCGGTTTGAAGCTGTGATAGCCCAGTGGGTAGGAGTTTGACTACACTTTCGGGGGGGGCGAGTTCGAATCCCTGCTCGCACGCCTAACTGTTCTAAGTTATGTGCGTTTGAAGCAATAAGAATATCGCTTGCTTCAACGGTGAAGGAAAACATCGTGAGGGAACCTGCATTCCTGAGAGTTCTCCATATTGTTCTCAAAGGTGTGTGAAATCCACCAGTCCGCACTGGGTCAACGCGGTGGACTACGGCATTAACCCCTTTATGATGATGACCTCGGTTTAAATATTTATTTACCCCGAGATGTCTTCTCCTTAGTCCTTAAAGATAGATAAGATTGTGAAAGTTATGTATAATACATTTTTTGAATGTTTTTTTTTAAATTAACTGGCGCCGTTTAGTCATTATAAATAAATAATATAAAAATATAGCTCGCTATTTGGATTTTAAGTAGCTTGGTAGGTCTAAACTCTTTATAAGTACCTCTCTTCTATGAGATAGGATATTTGTGCTTTTGTGCCTAGCAGTGGGTTACTTATGGGGTCAGGATGATGATAACAATGATTCAATATATTGCTTTTATTTTTCAGGTATGTTTCCGGTCTTAGCTGCGAAGCCATTTCACTGTCGAGGTAAACATAATCATAGCTGCAAGAAAATAAATAATTTACGAGGAAAATACATGCCGGTTATATTCTTCATTTCGCCTCGCCAACCACCGCGCGCTTTCAACAAAATATCACGTACGAATAAAGCTAACAAAGCTATTAGAAAGCACAAACGCCACAGCCATTATATCGTGTGTAATTAACACAAACGTGTCTAAATGGTAAATAAATTACTTACATCCCATTCTAAGCGAAACGTCAAGCGTGTGCTGAATAGCGTCGGAGATAAAAGGGTATAATCTTATTGGCTTTATTACTCTCTCGTTTGCTTTCAACGCAAAACGTCGCCCTCAGAAGCATCGGGAAAACTAAAAACAGAAATGCTACAAAGATTAAGCGTGTCAAACGAATATGTGTCATATACCCCACCCATTAGAGCGTCAGTTTGACTGACGGTTTCAACACTATAAGTTACAGTAGTGAAATTTCCATGAAGACATCTTTTGATGTGCGGCCCTCGCCTCGGGCGTGAAAAGCTCTCATAGATAAAGTGCATTTCGATATTAGAAGTTTAAAACAGTTTTAAAGTGAAATTTACGGTGGAAACTGTTTCCTTTACACGCTTCCCGTGATCCGTTGAAATAGATTGAACGATGTTAGGTACCGCTTTTCTCCACTTTGCGGGCATGGAAACGCATTTCCTCATAAGCAAATGTACGTACTTTATAATCTTACCGTGCAATTGAGTTTAAAGTACCTATTTGTAAACAGGTCATGCTAAATACGTAGGTGGATTTTAATTAGTGACTATTTAGAACGCGCAGAATTTTTAGTTCCTACTAATGATTTGTTCTGAAACTAGAGTAACTAACTAAAATAAATTGCATTCTTTAATTAAATAAACATGTGGTGTGTTTTAATACTTCGTTACAATTTTGAAGTAATTTTGAGATAATCATTGCTGTTATATTTATATTTTTGCTGTAATGTTTAGGAGTCTATATGAGGTACAAAATACCAGGAATCTATCGTCTAACTTAGGAATCTGTAGGAGAACTTTATACTCGTAGCTCAAAGAATAACCTGGCTTAAGTGGCAACGGGTAATATCTGTTGGAAACCGATGGTCGTAAGTCGGAGTCAAGATTGCGGATCGGTAAATGCAGTATAGGACGACCTCCAGCCATTAGAAAGATAACTGAAGGTAGCTGGAATGTCACAGAGGACAACGTATGGATGCTTACGGGATGATAATGATGATTTTTTATGATCATATAGTTATATGATAAGTGCAAAGGGACTAATTTCTCTATGCCATAACAAGATAGACGTTCACTGCTGGACATAGGTCTTGTGTAGGAAATTCCAAACTCCAGCGGCTGTTTCCAGCGGCTGCCTGCGACTCGCTTGATGTCGTCCGTGCACCGTTGGGAGTCGATCAAAGGTGTTGTGTCGCAATTCTAGCACCTTGGATCCCCGTTTTGCCCCGCCCATTGCAACTTCAGCTTAGCGACTCCTTGACCCATCTCGGTAACTCCATCCTCTACGTATCTCCTCATTGATGATTTAATCACGTAGAGATTCCGAGCATCGCTCTCTTTATCGCTGGTTTAGTAACTCTCAGCCTTCTTTTAAGACTATACTATAATATTATAAATGAGAAAGTGTTTTTGTTTGTCCTTCCTGTACGCCCTAACTAAGCAATCAATCGACTTGATTTTTGTCGTCGAGTTACTTGGCAGGGTTAAATCTAATGCAATAAGAGAGCTGCTACAACCTTTATGAAATTGGGAACCTTCTGTAGACTGTTTAGCAAGAAAATTTACCTGTAACTTCCGAAGGTTTGTAAATGGCCGGATCCAAACTCGCGAACTAGTTCGTCGTATTGTGATTACTCTTGGGAAGGAACTTTGTTTATACAAATGTCGAAATGGATTTCACTGTAATATAACGAGTATGCTGCTTGGCATTCTTCGCTTTTCTTCAAGAGTAGTTGCTCAAGGGATTTGAGTATGCGAAATAGAAGGACCGGTAAATATACTCAGATTTTTAAAGTCCCTTTACAGCATAAGTTTGATGTGTTGATCCCTAAGTGGTCAGTGAAAAGCCAAGAGTTGCATTAAGAAACAATTTTTCATAGTTCACCCCTCAGGAGTCATAAAACCATAGAGTTACTTTAGTATTTATTGGAGTAATTACCCAACGGGTTTCCTGTAAAAGAAAAATACTCCAGTAAAGAAGAAATAAATCCGAAAACAGACATATTTCTTGCAAATAACTCACTCGATTCAAGATCTAGATTACGGATTAAATAAGTTCTCTAGATAAAATAAATATCACGAAACCGCTAGTTAAAAATTTCACAAAAGGCAACTGAAGATTATGAAAAGAATGTTGGATTATCCGACTATTTGTACATAGATTATGCACGATAACCATCTTTTGCAGTTACCTTGCCTGCCATTATCCTTTGAACGTAGCATATATTTTCCTTACGGATTAGTAATATATAATCTTTTGGCGAAAGTAGTCATACCTTGCTTAATATATTCAGATGCTTGATACTTGAAGCATGTATAATATCATTGCCATTTTGGAACTTATAGAATCAAAATCAGAACCCTTTTTTGTATAGGTTTTTTTGAGTAATTTTCTGACAGTCTGTAATGAAATCGTGCAAGTTAAATTATACAAACTTTAAGATTGAATTTGAAATGCGTTGCATAGTACCTAAGTGTAATCGGATGATAATGCAATATGATTATGACGACCTAAATTTAAGTAGGGGTCCCGGGTTCGATTCCCGGGCAGGCGTAATTTGGGAATTCACAATTTTTTTATTTTTTTTATTAACTATAGGCCAGCGTTTGACGACAATCATGCCCGTTAGAAAGCAATGATGAGGTCTTGGTTGGAGCACGCTTGCCTAGAAAAAGCCTATTCACTCTAGCCTTGAAGGTACTTAAATTATACGTGGCAGGAAACACAGTTACCGGGAGGGCGTTCCACATCTTAGCGGCACGTATCAGAAACGTGGATAAAAAACGTTTCGTGCGTGTTGATGGGATATCAACCACATAAGGATGCCACCGCTCTCGGTGTCTCGCTGTTCTGTGGTAGAACGGGGAAGGGGAACAAGATTGTGAAGTTCCTGAGCACACTCATTCAATTTCTGAATATTCTCTGATCTGGTCTGGTGTGAGGCTTTGAACCTGGCTAGGTACCACCCTACTGACAAACACGTGTGATTGAGTGTTACGGTGCGATGTCGCGTAGAAACCGATTAGGGATATGACAACACACTAACATACTCTCTAACAGGTTAGCCCGCTACCATCCTAGACTGCATCATCACCTACCACAAGATAAGATTGCAGTCAAGGGCTAATTTGTAGAGGAATAAAAAAAAACACTAGGCTGATCTAATGATGGAGCCGTAAAGTGGTAAAACTCTGCTATAAAACGACGTAATCCCATCGAGTTTGAAATCGTTTGCAAGGACAAGGACATTGGTTATACTACAGGTTAGGTTTAAGGCTATTTTTTTATATACGACAGTAGGTATGGTTAAAGTTAGTTACTAGCAATAAAAAACATCTTTTTTAAAGATAATAGTAAACTACTATTTTTGCAAACTGAAGCATATTTTAACAATTATTGATTTGAATTTTATTTAAATTCATGATTGGTTATATTTTGTTATTACCAACGGACATTGTAACACGATTATTTATCACCTTTCTGCTAATTTACGTTGAGAAGTTATACTTTTTCCTTAGAGTAACAGTCAAGTTGTTATAATGATTAAATTGATTATATTTCGATATATAATATGCTACTATATATATTAAAAGATTTTTTTTATGAAATGTCTTGGTGAATCAGTATAGAATTTAACTGTGTCATCAATCAAAATAGAAAAGTAAGCTTATTTGCAGCATTACAACAAGTTACATTAAAAATG
Organism: Pararge aegeria; assembly: GCF_905163445.1. Taxonomy (NCBI): domain Eukaryota; kingdom Metazoa; phylum Arthropoda; class Insecta; order Lepidoptera; family Nymphalidae; genus Pararge; species Pararge aegeria. The sequence goes on along the minus strand of NC_053200.1, from coordinate 6,880,567 downwards.
TTTTTATCCGTAGTAAATAACAAATATTTTATGAAAAAATAATAAATCCGCTTTTTACCTCGCTGTTGAAACTTAAAACTGGCTGAGTTGTTGTGAGTTATGGAATTTATTTCAAACCGAATTGTTTTATAGTACTTTCTATTGACTGGTGGAATTTGCAGAGTTGTATAAGTAGGTATAATATAGTATTACTTTCATATTTTATTTAGTACCTACACGTAATAATTATGTAATTATTACGTGAACCTATTAATAATTTAATACTAATTATCCTTACTTATATTATACCCACTCTCGCATTTATAATATAACAAGAAAAAATAACTGTGCTGAAATGTTCATATTACTGTTTAACGAATATAAAAAAAACTCGTTTTTGCTCAACCCAACACGTATGAAAGTCTAACTTACCTACTAGCGGCGAGTTGTAACGAGTTGTCGATTTCGTTTGAAACCAAATTGTATTTGTATTGCTTTCGATTGGCTTTTGCCAATTTATGTTTTGTTTTGTTTCGTACATTTTATTAGATTAACAAATACCAATTTATTGCGTGTCTTTATTTGTACATATTCGAATAGCAATAATCTACCGAGCTTTTTTAAATGTCTTATCGAAAATCTCAACTTTAATAAAAACTGATTCTAGACATAAAGTGTAGAGGTTGTATAGTAATGATTTTAAAGCTGAAGATTTTTTATTTGGTTGAACGCGCTTATCTCAGGAACTATTTATCGATGAATACTATTATATGACAACACGTTACGACCAATAGGAGCGAATCATCAACGGTAATTAATGTTGCACAAAAAAGAAGAAGAGCTTTGGATGCGTGCGCTAATTGTAGATAACCACGTTATGGGAGAAAGATAGTATCTTATACGTTTGAGTCTTTGTGAACAGTTCATACTTAAAAAATCGGACTGCTTTTAACTTTTGCATTATGTGCGCATTACTTCTGAGCCGCGAAGCTGAAGTGGCAATGAGCACATAGCTCGGAGAACCGATGGACGTTGGGGTACAGTGCTGGAATGGCGACCCCGCACCGGTAAACGCAGCGTAGGTCGGCCCCTAACGAGGTGGACAGATGACATCAGGCGAGTCGCTGGGAGCCGCTCGAGGCAAGCGGCCCAGGACCGTGTATTGTGGAACTCCCTACAAAAGTCCTATGTCCAGCAGTGGACGTCGATTGGTTGACATGATGATAACGATGATGATGACTTCTGCGCAATATGTTAAATTTATTATGCCTATATGCTATATAGTAGGAGTTTGCTGATTTTACTGTGTTTCAAAACTTCGGTTTTTCGTATTACTCAGAACACTATCCTAAAACGATACGTTGATTTTTTGACGCGTTATAATTCACAGGAAGACTTCGCGGAAGGCTATTTACGTGGTTTATTTTTCTTTGAATGTAAGTAATAAAATTTTAAAACGCCATGCTTGCAGTATTTCTTAACTACTTGGAAGTAAAGGGAGAACAAATTGTAACGGCAGACTGTGAATGAAAATTGAAGATAATGGCCAGTAGAATAAAAGGGCAAGTGAAAGAAGTAATGCTGTAACCAATCTTGGATTGGAACTTGTTACTTTCGCTATCATCATTATTTTATTAGTTTACCTAATCGATGTTGTGGTGACGCTGCAACCACTCCGTTAAACCAAACGGATTACACGCGTTTCTTTGAAGGGTTCACTTTAATGGATTTTCCTGTTTACCCGCGAACTTTCCTACAATCTTAATCTGGCTTTCTTATACATGTGTGATTTATGAACCCTCTGACGCCGGAACGACTAGACACATTTATTTCGTTGCCATAAGTATTTTATAGGCGAAAGAATGCGAGATCGTAGGTCATTGTGGGCTGACTTTACATGGGCTATTTTCAAGTTTTTGCAAAATATGACATATAAATAGTTGGCTGAGACATATAGAAAAACATTCTAAAGTTCCATCAGAAGTTTATAGTTTTGAATTTAGAGTCAGATGTCTCGGGCGCCTCTCTGGAGGATTTGGAACAGGCTGCCGTTGATGATAGGATCCGCCATACATTGGATTTTGGGCCAATACATTTGGTACTCTCGCTTGTAGGTCCGTTGACGGAAATACAGAGTTTTTAGTGGGTTCAAGTCCCACAGAACCATTCAGTTTTCCCCAACGGAGTGTTATGCGTCAGGCATTTTAGGCAGCTGCTAATATACTCGTATTTACCATCTCGCACCGAACTTAGTCCTAAAGCGCAAAACAGTAAGGTAGTGTTTCTAGCTCGAGCATCCTACAAAGATTGCAAAATATAATTCTACATTCAATCTCAAACACGCTGTTGTACAATGAATACGTGGAACTTCATCAGAACTTGCACATAGAATAAATGATAAAGAACTAGGACGCAAGAGAGCCAAAACGTTGTTTTGAAAGAAATATCAGGAATATCAAGGGATTGTTTGTGATTGTTCCTTAGATGATAGCTCCGTTAAAAGAAAATTATGTCGAGGAAACTCGCGTTATGGTTCGTAAAGTCAATTTAATCATTCAAGATTTAGCGTTACGTGTTCTTAAATATTGTGTTATTAAATTAAGACCAATTAAAAATTAATGTAGGAGTGGTTACATTTAAAAAAAAAAATGAAAGGTCAAGTTAATTACCTCTAGATCAACTCCTGTCCCATATTTTGCAATGGTAATGGTACTCTTACTTAATTGTTTATTGTTTAGAAATTGCTACATGCACATACATATGAGACATGACGCCCCGCCGGGGCATTGCAATAAATACTTGTCGAAGTTATTTTTATATTTTACATAATTTATCCAAATTAAAATTTATTATTACAATTGATTTAAATATTAAAATATGTCAACTTAGAACTAAAGGAAAAAAAAGAAAAATAAAATCATAATATTAGGATTTGTCAACTTAAACATAGGAATAATTTCGATTAACAATAATTATCTAGATTTAAGAAAAAAGAAACAAAAAAAAGGTCACCTGACATGGTTTTTTGGATGGATAAAGATAAACTGGGGGTAATGTAACTTCTATATACTGCGAACGAAGGAATGCAAGTAGTTGATTTGTATTTCCAAATAACCCATTTTTGAGAAATATTATACCACGAATGGAATGGAAAATATAAAGCACTGCATTGTGTAAAATTTAAATCTTATGAAACTGCGACCTTTTTACAGAGCTTTTGTTTCAACCAGCGTTTATTTGAGCGGAAGAATGGCGCTATTTTGGGTTGAAGGTCACAATCATTATAACAATAGCGAGCGACGATTAATTCATTTTTAAGATGGTTTATTTAACTACGTGAAGCATTTCTTTGCAAGGCACTGAAATGTCTATGCCTTTTCCATCGGCAAATTCTTAGCATTTTTTGGAGGGTTCTAATATTTATAAAAACAATCTGTGGAGATAAAATTGTGCGAAAACATTCTATTGGTAAATTTGAATAATTAGCGGGTGCTACAAAAAAAATAAATAAAAAAAACCCTTAAGAATGTGAAAAAGGGTGTAAAACTGTGAAATGGGAAATTTACGTTCCCTTCATTAAAACATTTAAAAAAAGAAATGAATACATGGAATTAATATTTTTTTAACTAACAAACGTTCGTACCCTTAGCACGTGTTTAGTTTTTCGCCATTAGTTTTTATTTTATTCCCCAAGTATTTAAAAACTCTAGTAAAAAGCAATTTTATGTTTCAAAATCAATCAATGTAGCCGGCTAAGTTTGTTGAGGGCTTTTCTTGAACCATGGCGCGTTTGTATGGCTGTAGTTTTAAGTTGACGAATATGATTATACATACACATATAAATATAAATATTATTTGTATTTGTATTGTATTTGTATTTGTTATTTACTTCTACTTACTACTTACTATCTACTTGAATAAAGATATTTTTGACTTTGATTCTGTCATTAATATTATTGATCAATTTGTAAATTTACACTTTTAAATTTGTTTTTTACTATTATAACGATTGCATCAAAATATTTAATCAAAGTTAACGACATTTTAAATTTCGGTATTTCGAATAGTTTCGAATATTTGAATTGTTGGTACCTTACTTTTGGACTAACTTGACCGAATGAAATATAATTTATGCCTAGATCGAATGAAACCTAAATCCTGAATATGCTTCATAGTAGTATTTATAGTCTACCCTATCAGATGGTAGGGATCGGCAACGATACCTCTCAACATAAATCCCATTTGAATGGATACCGCCCACTGTGGGCAAAGCTTCTAATGCAAGTGTCATGTCTGTACAGAACCATTAGGGCTTATTTAAACCCTTCGAGGTTTATTCCAAATAAGATTTAGTGTTCGGCGTTGCAGAATGGAAATAGTTTAGACTTGTGCTTGACAATATTTGTAATAATACATTTATAACACCACAAGCTTGTAACCTACAGTTCACATAAGGATTTTTTTGAAAATCATCCTCATCATCCTTAATTACAACATTATACAACTTTAAAAGTCTCTGTAATAACTCACTGTTCTTTGCTCGATGTCGGTTTAATTGAACAGGCCCTAAACAAACTTAACGTTTTCATATGGTGTGAGATATAAAGCAGGTACAAAGTCATTGTTTCTTGCCAAATAAGTTTTCTTAGGCAAGAAACAGGTACGAATACGAAACCCAAAATGTCCCGACCCCGGATTTACTTAAACGTGACCCAGTTAATAAGCCAACACATTTTGGTCACTCCCATTATGTTTTCCAACGTGCCAAGTACGTAAGCGAAAAATCTAAAAGATCGAAAAATTTTATAGTTTGGGAAAACGCAAAATTATTTCTCACCTCATCAATACCACATTAAACTGCATCATTACCTATATTTAAGGCTGAAAAGTTTGTTTGTTTGTTTACTTGGGCGCGATGAATGCCAATTCTTTTGTTTTTTAGTTTTTTTAGTTAGAAAATAGGTAGGTATAGGTAAGTAATTACTTGTTTTTAACAAATTAATTTTAAGTAGGTTATTTATTGTTTTAGTTTCAAAGTAAAGTTTAAGTTAAATGTATTCATATATATTGTATAAATATTATAAAAGGTTAATACATAAAGTATGATAATATGATGCCACATTCACACACACACACGGCCACATCAAAGTTACACAGCCCGTCGTTTTTGCGTCGGGGGTTAAAAAAAAAACAAAGCAAAGGTAACTGTGATTTATTGGCAAGTGAACATTTTAGCTAAACTCCGCTTTCCATCCCGCTATCACTTAAGCCTCGGGCCAGACTGCCTGACCACAGCACTTAGCGAATTAAGCATGTCACAAGTTAATGGTTAATGCAGACAAGGGTAAGGGGGCATTAGGGTAAATTAGCCGTGTCTGTTCTGACCAGCGGCCACTGGGGCAGTTAGATATGGAAGTGTCTAAAATAATTGCCGGATTAAAACTAGATTATTCTAAGACTGGTCAGCTTAAAGGGAATGATGTTGGAAATTATATTACTACCCATTTTCGAATCCCCCTTATCTGATGACCCCCTAAAGGGGTGAGTGCAACAATTCGATCGGGTTTTTTTTATGTAAAAAACATAAGACTCCGTCAACAACAAATTCGGTCAAAACTGAAAAGATAACAATGTTTTTTTTTTCACTTGAAAGAGTTATTTTTTTAGGTGTTTCACTAAAAATAAATATGAATTTAGTGCAGCCTTCTTTATTTATTTAAGCCAGTTACTGTAGTTTTAAAATTAAACTTTTTAATGCGAGCCTGCGTTTCAAAATTATTGTGATCGTCCCTATGAAGATGGTTGTAAAAAAAATATTTTTACGAAAAATAACTTTGACAAGACTGACTTTGGAAAACAACTAAAAAGCAAGAAATAAATATTTTCTGCAACATTTTTGAGTCGGTGCCAAGTAAAATGTAGTAGGGAATGTATCTAGTAATTATTGTATAAAAAATATATATTTTATGAAAAATTATCAAAGATACCGTTGTTTTTATCGGAATTTGTTGTAAAATTATGATAATTTTTTAAAACAAAATCACTCACAAATAATCAATATATAAGATTCCAGATTATCAAGTGCGCAGCTCAAATTAATTACACGCATCTCCGATCAAAAGTGCACAGAATATTCTTATTTCTTACAATTTTAGGTCTTAATAGCTAGGTTATAATAATCAAAATTGCAATATGTACTTTGATTGCATAAATGTGGTTCACATCTTTTGAATTTGAGCGTCGTTCGTTCCCCTCAACTTGTAAAGCAAACCGGGGGTAAATAACTAAGCAATTAACGAGTAGTTGTATTTTGATGTTCTGTGCCTAATTAAAATTTCTTTAAAAAAATCTGATTGTTTTCGTCTGCGTAAAATTTCTAATAAGTATTTTTTTCCCATAAAACCTAGCTGTACATACTTTGCATCCCTATCGGTTTTTGTTATTTTCGCTTGAAGAGGTATTACATTTCTGTAATTTAACTGCAGTTCTAACTGTTTCTGGCTTTAAACCATGGGTGATTTATTCCATCTTCAGACCCTAAAGTAAACCCGTTAAGGGTTGTTTTTGGGACGTAGACAAGCCCGTAAAAACAGACAGACACAAACAAGTAAAAACTTGTGTTTGGTCTATGCTGCGGTTATTTCAAAATCACAGAAAAATATTTACTTTTGCATTAGTACAATAATATCCTGAAATGCAAAAATAAAGGATAAACATGGTATTAAAATAGGGGCTGTAAGTTAGTTGTTAGTTGTAGTTAATATTTTACACGCCGAATTGAAAACCTTCGCTTATTTTCGAAGTCAGTTAAAATATTTCCCTCGTTTCTTTAATATCTTCCCCTGAGCATTCTCAATATAAGTACACTTTAAAATCCCCGACGAAAAAACGATCAAATAAGTTTGACGTGTCTGTATGTGTGTGTCTGTCTGTCGCATCGTAGCTCCCGATCGGATAAACCGGTTTTGTATTTAGATTTTTTTGTATGAAAGGTGAAACAGTCGGGAAGGTTTGATGGAAATTGAACCAAGATGGCCGCTGCCACATAATGGTTGATTACTTATTTTTCTAAACTCCCTTAATATGGGTACCAAATAAAAGGGCTAGACTATTAGAATAATGTGCACTATATTGTAAATCGGGGTTTTTATATTTTAATTTACATACCTATTTTATTTGATACGATCTATATAAGTCATAATGAATAATATACGTAAATACTTATAAAATATTGATAAACACCCAGACATTGAAAATCATGTTCATCACACAAACATTTCCCAGTTGTGGGAATCGAACCCATGGTTTTGGACTTAGAAAGCAGGGTCGCTGCCCACTGCGCCAATCGGCCGTCAAGTCAATAGTTCTATACATGAACTCAGGTGAGTAAACTTACAACGTGGATGCAAGTTTAATGAGTTAAGCCGGGTGATGGACGTTACCCGACAGTGTGTGTGTGTGTGGTTACAATTTGGGCTATTGACGTATTCGGGTCCAGAAAACTCCTTTATGGACAGATTTCGCAACTCTTAAATACAAATTTACTACGTGGAAACTTGAGTAGGTACCTTGTGAGCGCCGTAGTTTTAAGAAGGTCATGGGCAATTTTTTTTTTATGTTTTTTATTCCACTACCAGTTAGCCCTTGACCGCAATCTCACCTGATTGTAAATTCAAATTCCTACCTATCACAGGCACTGATGAAGCGTACATACATATGTTTTTGAATTTTTAAAGCTACGAGGGTTCCAAACGCGCCCTGGTCTAAGAAGGGCCCACAACAAACTTAGCCGGGTATTTTTTTTTTGTTATCATCATCTCACAGTTTATTTATATTAAGCTATGAAGCTAGAGCAATTTACACCCAAGCTTTTTTATTCAAATTCAAATTCAAATTCATTTATTTCAAGTAGGCCTACTTTATAAGCACTTTTGAAACGTCAAGTATGCATGTTTGTGTGACTCTACCACCGGTTCGGAAAGCAGATTCTACCGAGAAGAGCCGGCAAGAAACTCAGTAGTTGCTCTTTTCCAACATCAACATTTACAATCATTTTGCTATCTTGCGGGAGATGAGAGCGAGGCTGGCTGCTTCCATTCTACCTTGTCATTGAGGAATTCATCAAATGTATAGTAACCTCGCTGTACTAGATGCGTTTTTACACACTTTTTAAAGGTATGCATTGGTAGGTCAAGAATTTCCTTAGGAATCATGTTGTAAAAGCGCATACTCAACCCCACAAAGGAGTTCTGCACCTTTCGCAGACGATATGCAGATATCACTAATTTATGACCGTTTCTGGTAAGTCGATTGTTAATTTCAGCTTTTGATTTATAAAGATTAATATTATGCCTCACAAAGACTATATTACTATAAATGTATTGCGAAGCTACTGTAAGAATACCTATTTGTTTAAATTTTTCACGAAGCGATTCGCGTGATCCAAGTTTATATATTGATCGTACGGCTCTTTTCTGTAGTATAAATATACTTTCAATATCTGCAGCTTTTCCCCACAGCAAGATCCCATAGGACATAATACTGTGAAAGTATGCGAAATAAACAAGCCTAGCTGTTTCAACATCGGTAAGCTGTCTAATTTTCCTGATTGCATATGCAGCTGAGCTGAGTTTACTCGCTAGGCTTTCTATATGGGTACCCCACTGTAGCTTACAATCTAGGGTCACTCCTAGAAAAACAGTGGAGTTTTCTATTTCAAGTGTTTCTCCATTTATTATGATGTTTTTATCAATTTTTTTTACGTTAGGCAAAACAAATTCCAAACACTTAGTTTTTTTTGCATTTAAAAGTAAGTTATTAACAGTAAACCAGTCTGACACATGTGACAAAGCACGGTTTACGTCGTCAAAATTATCTTTGTTTCTATCAGTCTTAAAAATGAGAGATGTATCATCTGCGAACAGTACAATCTCACAAGTGCCCCTGACATGGTGTGGCAGATCATTTATATACACCAGAAACAATAAGGGACCCAAAATTGAGCCTTGTGGGACACCCATTAAGGCAGATGATCCCTTAGACTTTATGTCTTTTACGCATACCCTTTGAACTCTATCACTTAGATAAGAGGCAATTAAATTGAGTGCAACGCTTTTGATGCCATAGTGGCTTAGTTTTAATAACAACGTTTTGTGTTCAACGCAATCGAATGCTTTGGACAGATCACAGAAAACACCAATGGCATTCTGCGAACGTTCCCAGGCATCGTAAATATGCTTTATGAGTCTTGCGCCTGCATCCGTTGTACTACGACCTTTAGTGAAGCCGTACTGCTCCGGATGAAGTAAGTTATTTACATTAAAATGATTTAAAAGTTGATAAAGTATAATTTTTTCAAAGACCTTACTAAGAGTTGGCAAGATTGAAATAGGCCTGTAATTGTTAAGGTCATTTTTATGACCGGATTTAAAAAGGGGTATTAATTTACTACATTTCATTAGGTTCGGAAAAATACCCATATCAACACATTCATTAAAAATTACAGCTAGATAAGGGGCAATAACGTCAATAATGTTAGAAATGACCATCACCGACATACCCCACAGATCACCGGTTTTTTTCAACTTTAATAACCTGAAATTCTTTACAATATCTATTGCAGATATATGTTTAAAATTAAATAAAACATTGCACTCTTTAACATTATCTCTCAATATACGCTGAGCCGCTATTGGTGAAGAGCTTAGAGAATCTGTTAACAAAATGGGAACATTCTGAAAGAAGTTTTCGAAAGTATTAGCAACCTCCCTGTCAGACGTCACTTTATTGTTATCAACAATAAGTTCAAAATCCACATCACGAGATTTAGTTTTTCCTGACTCGTAATTAACTATTTTCCAGGTTGTTTGTATTTTGTTATCAGATTTCATTATACTATATTTAATGTGTAGCGATTTCGCATTAGTGCAAACATTCTTAAATATTTTAGAGTATTTTTTTACGTGTTCTACGAAAGTTGGAGTATGATTAAATTGTTTTTCATCATACAGCTCATACAACTTCTCCCTACTTTTATATATACCTACAGTAGCCCAGTCACTAAATTTTAATTTATTACTGACATTGATGTGCTTAAAGTTGAATACTCTATTAAATTCGTTGTTTATAGTATTAAATAGTGCACTATAAAGACTGTCCGGATGAAAATGTTCGCACGCAATACCAGGGATTTTCGCAGTAATTTCACGTTTGAATCGCATTAATTTAGTCTTAGTTATTGGCCTACACTTTATAATCTGTCTGCTTTTATTGATAGTATTTAAAACAGTAATAAGTTGACCACAATGATCTGACCTTAAATTATTAATTATTCTTTTATCTAAAATGTCACAATTGAAAAAAATATTATCTAAGCAGGATGCTGAAGTTGCAGTTACTCTAGTAGGTTCACTAAAAGTGTGACACAAATTAAAACATTTAAATAAGTTAAGCAATCTAGCAGTTGTTGCATTTTCTAGTAAAATGTCGACATTGAAATCGCCACATACAATTACTTTTTTAGTAGAAAGACACAAACGCTTTAGTACATCCTCCATGACATTCTCGAAATCGCTAAAATCACCTGAAGGGGGTCGGTATACACTCACTATTATAAATCGCTCCAGCTCCACACAAGACAGTTCTGCAATGCGTTCAACAGAAAGACCAACTATGTCTTTTCGTTCTTTACAAATTATATTATTACGTACAAAAATTAAAGATCCACCGTGAATTGCAGTCCTTCTGAAGAACGCACTTGACAATATAAAGTTATCGATGTTTACTGCTACTTGTGTACCAGTGAGCCAGTGCTCAGTTATACACAAAATATGTACATTGAGTTTCTCCACAAACAGCTCTATTTATAATTCTTTGCCGGTGAAGCTCTGTATATTTTGGTGTACAATGTTCATATGGCAGAGCTCCTCCGTTGTCTTATTAACTAGTTTAAATCATTATTAAATTTCTTAATAGTACTAGCGCAAGTACTAGGGTCAGTAATAGAAATAGAAGTACTTGAAGTACAATTTGTAAAAGTGTCAATAGACTTTGTTACAACAGTTGTAACAGTATCATTTAAATTATAAGCTAGTAAAAACGCTATCTGCTGCTTACACTTTTTAGGCAGATACAATTTATCTCTTGTCATTACAAATGATGACGTGAATTTATTAATGTCAAAATAAAAAATTGCGTCGCTATGACGGTATGTCAAATTATAGATTAATAAGTTTAATTTATAAATATGTTCATTTTGTTTTGAGTTTAGAGTGCCACAATAAGGAAAGGCACACATTACAAACTTACATTTAGTTTTGTTATTTAAAAGCAGTAATTTTTCAATGCATCTTATAATCTGATGCTTTTTGACATTGAAACTGTCCCCTAACAATAAGACAACATTTGTATGCCTATCTAGATTTTTTTCATTTAGGCTATTAATGACACAATCAAAACTAGCCCCCGGTGAACATATATTTGTCACTGAGTGGTTTAGGTAACAATTCATAATAGGACCTAAACCTCTACCTATTTTGTCAGATATTACTATACTTTGTTTTTTAGGTTTAGCGGATAAAGTAGAATTTAAGGATACAGGAACATGTGTTGCATTTCCAGACCTCTCTGGGCAAATATCCAAATTGTCAGTGAATATATTACTACAGTCTTGACTAGGTATAGGTATGTCATGAGTACATTGACATTTATTTGTTAAAGACTCAAAACGAGCCATATTATACGTTCTTTGTTTATTGTTTAAGTAATCCTTAATTTTAATAGGATTTTTTGTAAGCTTACGTTTTATATTTCGCTGTGCGATCGATATATAAACTTAGATCACGCGAATCCCTTCGTACCAAATTTAAAGAAATAGGTATACTTACAGTAGCCTCGCAATATATTTATAATGATATAATCTTTATTAAACAAAACATAAGTAATTATAAACAAAAAGTCGATATAAACAGTTGACTAACTAGAAACGGGCATAAATTAGTGATATCTGCATATCGTCTGAGAAAGGTACAGAAATCCTTTGTGGGGATGGGTATATGCTTTTATAACATCATACCGAAAGTAATATTAGGTCTACCTTGACCTAAGTTTAAACAATGTTTTAAAACACAATATAATAATACTGCGAAAATAGAATCAAAATATTTTCAGCAGCCATCTTTTAACGATTTTCATGAAACATATATCTATGTTTCACACACACACAAACATGTACCCCGTCGTTTTTGCGTCAGTGGTTAAAAATAGAATTATAAATTTAAAAATAATGTACAACTATTCAAAGCAAAAGTACAAGTTGCATAACGGATCTTCAAGCAAATATCGTAATAGGAAATTACCTTGTACATAGCTTAACAGCTGGACGTTTTGGCTTAGTCAGTTCGAAGTAAACCTGACGTCTAGTTCAACTTCTAAGTTAGCCGAAACTTAGTTTCGTCTAATACTTGTACGTACAGCAGTGGAAATCTTTGATTTGACTTTGTAGTAATACCGCTATAATGCTTTACAGTTATTAAACCGGTTTAAAATAAGGTAACAATCGCCACCAACCCGCACTGGGCTAGCGTGGTGGACTGCGGTCTTAACCCCTTCTCACTGTGGGAGGAGACCCAAGCCCTGTACTTGTTAAATGCCTCTATTGGTTAGCATGTTCAACCATGAATCATGAAAGCCAGTGTTCGAATTCCGGGTCTGGCAAAAAAAAAATTTTTATTTTTTTTTCTATCCCTCATTCCTCGCAGAGCATGCTTAGCCGTAAGTCCTGGTCACTAATTTGTGATATTAGTAGATAAAGCCCTTGGGTTTTATTTTTACTTTTAACTCGCATCGGGGCATTGTGGTCGGTCTATGCTCTAAAAGCCGTCTCTCATTTATCTCGAAACTTTATTTTAAGATAATCTAATTTGTGATAATAGTTGATATAGCCATCGACCTGCGTCGGTGCAGCTTGGTCTGTCTATGCTCTAAGTTAAATAGAGAGATCTCTATTTGCATAATACACACTAAAATACGTATATGACAGCGACTTTATTTATTAGAGAATCTTGTTCGTGACTATTGCCCAAGCTTGTTGCGATCGGTACAGCGCATCGACATGCTTACACTTTCGAACATAAGAAAACACAGCGTGCCCAGTGACGAATGAATAAATACACTTTTATTGTACACCACATAAAACATTCAGAAAAATTGCAGATAAATGTGATTATACACGTATGTGCATCAACCCTTGAAAATCGACAAAGTTTCCGAATAAAGGCCGTGTTCCAGGCTGAACGGCGACACCGATAGGAAGGTTTTGATTCTGACAATAAGACCAAAATAGAGAACTGTCGAATATATACTTACGAGTCACGTTATTTAGGTGTTGGTTATTCAAAAACCCCAACTGATCCTAATTTCATAAATTCAAAATTGTATCTGTTTATTTGTTTTTTAACTCCAATTAACTTAGCGAAACATGGTGCAGAGATACCTTGCATCCTAGATACGGTTGGGATTATTTTTAGCTCTGGGTAAATGTACAGTTTCCACGGTATTAAAAAAAACGAAAATAGAATATGGTAATTCTCTTTGACCTCGACCTATCATGTTTTCAGTTGCCCGCGGCCGTTGATTTTTGTTTTTTTTTAAACAAACTGAATACATTGTTTGCTCCGGTTAAAAGTCCTATTTCCTATGTCCGTATGTCAGGATGCAAGCTTTATAGGTCCGGAACAAATTTAATCAAGATTTGTTGACCCGTGCTTCGATACCAATATTATAAATGCGTATTTCTGATGGAAGTTGTTTGAATTGTTCCTCAGTCACGCCAGAACAGCTAAGCGGATCAGGATGAAATTTAGCACACAGCACAAATTTATTATAGCCTAGCACAAGGATTCCCGAAATATATATTTAATTGGTTTTTCGCAAGGCAAGAAGTCAACATTTCAACAGCCAAATGGTAAGCGACCCTGCTTCCTGAGTTCAAAGCCGTAGGTTCGAAAATGTTTGTGTGTTGAACTTAAATTTTTTTCAGTGTCTGGGTGTAGCTGTACTATATAGTAGTATTATATATAGTATATATATTATACTAGATGTGCCCTGCGGCTTCGTCCGCGTAATTTTGGGAGGCAGCGTTCTGCTACATAGTCTACACCTATAGTCATATATGAGATTTTGAGATTTTTTCACAAACTTTTTTTTATCTTACGTAATTTTTTTTCAATGAAAACTATAATATTTCTAATACCCCTAAAAACAGGTATAAAAAGTTTCATGAAGATCGGTTCTGTAGTTTTCGCGTGAAAGCGTAACAAACAAACTTAGGGCTAGATGGTAATGTGTTTACTTATTGTCGTAGGATATTTATTATTTATTTATTTAACATTTTTTTGTGCACGTTGGTAGATCAGGTTTCAGAGAATAACTGGTAATCTTATCACGCGAGCGAAGTCGCGGATGACAACTAGTTAGGAATGAAAAAACAAACATCAAGACTCATTTGTGCATTTATAATATCAGTATGGATTAAGTTTTCGGGATTCAGCATGAAGCACATTACACCAAACGCCAGCTTTGTGGAAAAGCGATAAACATAAAGCGTTGCTTGAGCAAATCCACGCTAATCACATTATACATAAGCCAAATCGTCGCATGATCCCCGCCCAGGCATTAAGCGTGCCAATATCCAAAGGTTTATGTAATCGGGCGAAGCGAGAGATAGATTTAGTTCAAACAAGCAGATCCTCACTGAACATTACTGGCTACATATTGTACTTAACTACATATCCATATATATATAAAAGAAAGTTGTGTTAGTTACACCATTTATAACTCAAGAACGGCTAGACCAATTTTTATGATATTTTTTTTTGATTCCTCTTAGACCGGAATAGGACAGTAAGTATTGAAATACAAAATTTCATAAAAAAAAATTATCCACGGTAAATGTAGGAAATATTTCAAAAGCCCGTTTGTGTTTTTGCTTGCTTAGAAATAGTCTTGCTTTTAAACTTGACAGTTCTGCGATAAAACCATCGTCGTGTTGCAACAGATAAAGCAAGTGTTTGTTCCAGAGCATATTATACTTAATTAATCAAATGTTTCAAATTCATGTTTATTGAAGGAACTTTATTTCAACTAGACTTTTAAGTAGCTCATTTCTGCTTGGGTCTATCCTTTTCTCTCGAACTTACTCTTGAACTCTTAGAGTTTAATCAAGTATTACCAAAATAGACCATCCCAAGAAGTTGAAGTAGCAAAAATCCCTAAGTTAACTGAGCGTCAGTAATTCAGCCTCGTCTATTATTCACCTCGGCTAGGAAGTGGCGGAAAACTGGTAAACTAGATAAGTTTTAAAAAGGACCAAGTTAGATGAATCCTGACTGCATAATGATGCAGATTAAAAGTTGGCGATTGTGAATTTTTAACACCTTATCATCTAGATTGTGATGTTACCGCGATGTTTTCATCTCGGGATCACTTTTAAACTTTCGCTTTACGAATTTCTGTACTTACCGCAAATAATCTATGCGGTGTTCCTATTTAAATAAGAATATGAATGAAATAAATAAATCGTAATGTTTAATGTTGTCTATTGTTCACCCCAGTTTTCTTTATTTAAAGGCATTTTTCGCCAATGCTATTTATGCCGCTTTGTTAAAGCTGCTAAATTATAAATAACTTACTGCCACATTACATACCTCAGTTCAAATGCGTAAACAAAAGTTAGAGATTAATGCCAAAGTATACATACAAGTTATTTCATTAATCGCCCATGTTAACTGATGCATTAACGGCACATATTTTATGTTAATATTTTTCATAGTTTCTTAAATATTTTTGTTCCTAAACATTTCATGTTTGTTACATTAATCAGACATAGGTGTGATTAATATTTGATTACGGAAATAAATTCTTGTATCGTCAAGGACGTTGTAAACGTATTCAATGGCTTATAAACCCAGTGGTACATTATCAAAGCGAATGGTGCCCTGTTTATTGACACACGCACGACCTTAAGACTACAGGCCATGTACCCCGTTCGGTCCACTGGACCGTAAGGCGATCTGTTGAAGGCATGGTAATGATATTCTAGTGAAATTTATGTTGTGTAAGTTGCTCGTAAGTTAACACATTTCCTATTCTAAACAAAACACCCACATGGCTCGGTCAGTCCTTTTAAGTTTTTGCTTGTTGTGTCGACCTTTATCTCTTAAGTATCATAATAAAAACAGTACTTATACTTACTTTATTTATCTAAAATTATATATGACTTTTTCATTTAATCGCATGTTCATAGGTTCGTAGTTCTAAAACGTCAGGTTTAACGTCAGAAGAAGAAAGAGTAGCTGAAGAAAGAGTGACTTCAGAGAATGAGCTTATTTTTATTTCAGATACGAGTCAGATATATGTAGATAAAAGTTATAAATGTTAGAAATTTTTAAAGCCTTTAACCCTACGAGTACATTCTCAAAGCTAGCTGTAGCTCCCTTTATTGACGTATACACGAGACGACCTTAAGACTACAGGCCGTAAACCCCGTTCGGTCTGCTGGTCTGTAAGGCGATCAACCGTTGAGGGCATGGTAATGATTTTATAGTGAAATTTATACATCGTATGTGAGTTTAGAAGCATTCAAATGCTATTAATTTAGGCAGTTGTATGCTTACTGATACATGACGTGACTCGAAATGTTAATTTAGTTCAGTTCAACTAATAAAATTAATCGTCCATTCGGGAATGGTTTTGTTGGGGAGATAGTGATGCCTTTACAATTTAATGTTATCGACAAGGTGCGTGACGATAAAATAGGTTGCTTATTTCTCTTAATAAGTTGGGTATGCTTGGGTATGAATTGCTCTAACTTCATAGCTAAATATAAATTAACTGCGAGATGGTGATAACAAAAATATTCCTTTGGTATGAATGAATGAATGAATGAATGAATGAATACACTTTTATTGTACACCACAAAGGAAATTTACAGAGATACAAATACAACAGCACAATAAGGTAGAACGTACAACTTGGCGGCCTTATCGCTAAATAGCGATCTCTTCCAGGCAACTAAAGTAGTCAGGAAATAGTAGTTGGTGGTCAGGAAATAAATCATAGCACTCATACTAACCGAACCACATTCATAATTTCATAAAGCGTAAAAATGTTTCAAGCCAACGAAGTGGGCACGGGTCAGTTATAATATTATAAGGCTTGGGAGTTTGTTTGTTTGAACGCGCTAATCTCAGGAACTGTTGGTTCAAATTGGATTTAAAAAAATCACAATAGTCCTTGTCAAAGAGGAGGATCTTCTTAGACCTGGGAGCGTTTGGAACCCTCGTAGCTTTAGGTTTAGGTTGGCGAACGTAGTTATCACCATCACCTCACAATTATACAAATATATCGTTTCATAAGCGCCTTTGATAGGCCTACATGGAAAAAGAGTTTTTGAATATCTAATTTATTTCACTAAAAATTTGCTCTTGACTGCAAACTCATCTAGTGGTGGTAAGTAAAGATGCAGTTTAACTATATGTTAGAACTATCGCAGTTATCGGTTCCATCAACGGTTTTTACGTGACACCATACCGGTATGCTAACTATAACATACAATAAGGCACGGCCAAAGCCTCAGACCAAAGAACATTCTGAAATCATAAATTAAACATAACCTTGCTGGAGGTCGAGCACGGGATCTCAGACTTAGGTATAATACCACAAAGCTTATCACTGCCGCTATGGAGGTCAAACGATGATATAATGATGATATATCACTATTTTTGTTTCAAATAAACTCGAGTAGTTTTTGGATAGCATTTGTGGACTTTATTCACATTTTCACTTAACTGCAGCGGAATGCTCAAAGTTATCTCGTCTGACCAGTGTGAATTATTTAGCGCACGCCACCAAAGACGGTGAGATTAAAATTTTATTTTTAGAACCAACTAACGATTTATAGGAGATATATCTACGTAGATACGTTTTATAAGTGGAATACGTTGCTTTGTTTGGTTGCGCGATACGAGTATATATAGAGATAATAGAGAAAAAATTACAAAATTATTGTGAAATATAATTCGTTTATGGGCAGTTTTACTAATATAAATCTATTCAAAAATTCAAAATTCAAAATTCATTTACTTCAAGTAGGCCTAATATAAGCACTTTTGAAACGTCAAGTCTGTTTGTGTGTAGTGACTTCCACCGGTTTGGAAGGCATATTCTACCGAGATGAAGCCGGCAAGAAACTCAGCAGTTGCTCTTTTCCAATATCAACAATTTACATTTTACATTTTAAAATTCATTTTTCTATCTTGTGAGAGATGAAAACGGAGCCGGATGCTTCCAAGCAATAAGTCATTAAGAAATTCATCAATTGTATAATAACCTCGCTCTAATAAATGTGTTTTAACACATTCTACATCTACTTAATTAAAGCAATAGAATTAAAAATTGTTTGTTTAGTTGATATATTAAATATATTATTATATAGGTTTAAGTTTATAATGAGAGGAATATGCAGTGAAGAAACCAAAAAGATTTATTTTCAATTAGATTGATAGAAAAAATATATATCACATGCTATAACGGTGAAGGAAAACATCGTTAGGAACCCCGCATGCCTGAAAGTTCTTCATAATCTTTTAAAGGGCGTGTGAAGTCTAACAATATCTTAGCCAGCGTGGTGGACTACGGCCTAATCCCTTATCATTCTTATAGGAGACTTAGCTCTGGGCTAATAATGGGTTGAGGATGATGTCTACTTAATGGATGGATAGATTTCTTGGTGGGCATCTTCAACCGCTTACCAACTACCAACGCTGCGTCTTGTAGTAATAAAATACCATTTCCCCACTATAACTTGGGACGCCAACACATAATATCAACCAGTCTCCACGCTTTACGTAGATTGGTCTTGTGTTAAAGATTCATAACTCGGCATTTAAAATTCTCTATCATTTATGCTTTTTCTTTTTTTTTTTTTTTTAATTATTAACAATGTTTAAATATAAATTCAAAAACACTATTAAAAATTTATAAAAAAAAAAACTTCCACCCTCCGCTTGCGGGGCTTTTGAATGCCCAAGCAACCGGTGGTCAAGGCTCCAGAGTGTGGAACCTCCTCATCCACACTCCGACCCTTGATCCAACAACCAAGCGAAAGCTTCTTAAGATGTTGGTGGAAGCTTTTCAAACAAAATATTATTTCATCGTATAATTTCGACAATCAATTATGCCCGATTCTGTTGATATGTTTGCACTAATGCATTATATATAGATCTGTCAAATTACTATTTCAGCTTTCATGGTGTAGATACTTTTAATCAGACATTTGGATTTATTAAATTGTGCATTATTATAAGGAGGAAGTTAAGTAAAAACAATAAGCTGTATACATCACATTAGTCAAGGCAGCGGCCCTCTTAGACCGATTTTCATCAAACACAGCTACAAACACTCCCGACGATATGACCTTTCAAACAAAAAAACTCTGTGTGTGTGTCTGTGACTCTACAAAGCCACAAACACACACACACACACACTCACACAAACACACATAAAAACACACGTACATACATACACATATACACACAAACACGTCAAACTTATAACGAAAAGTTTTTCAATCGCGTTAAAAAAAGAGCTTCAAAAATACCATTATTTATGGCGCAAATTATTGCTTTCACATTGTTAATAGACTTTTACAGTGTAGTGTTTTAAAGCTCAATCCTCATACCTCATAATACAATACGGCGGTTTCAAACAAAAATATATTGTATACACGTTGCGTATCAAATTGCATAGCTGCATGGTATCGGTGGAATGGAAACCTTAATAAAGGATCCGGTATGTAATATTCAGCGCAGTAAATTTATTAAGAGCCGTTCATCGAAGTCATAAGAGATATTTTCATTGCGCCCGTAATTTAATAGAACATTTTAAATATACGATGAATATGCATTGCAGTTTCATTTAATATTATGCACGCGTATTTATTGCTTTGCTATTTTTATGGAGCTCGTAATTTATTATTTTTCTTTTATTCCATCGTCTTTGTATTTTACTATACACACAACAATTTTTATCTTATAATTCGAGTTATTTGCTAACGTAAATCCAAAATATTTTACATACGTTGCTGTAGAAACAGAGATAATAATGAGTTTTAAAAAAATCACTAGGTGTCACTAAGTTGTTGTTATAGTAAAATTGACTAGGCATCATGTTACGGTCATTTAGTTAGTCAGTCAGTGTTATTACGCTTTTATTATATAAAAATAAAATAATATATGATTCAGTAAACACAGGGTTTCTCTTTGATAATTGAGAGGGGTTGAAACGTGATGAACGTGGTGGTCAGTGCCTATGTCCTTACTGCGGGCTTTTTGGTCTGGACTGGGTATCGACTCAGTACCCCGTAATTCCAAGTTAAACATGCAAACCTCTAGACCAACAAGGCAAAGGCCAAAGGACAGTGGAAGTGGTGACACGCACATAAAAATCGACGAACTTGCTTTTGAACGTTTTGTTATTTATAACGGTTTTAAATTACAAGTCTAGTATTCTTAATAGTAGTTAGAATTTAAATTAGCTATAGACATTACTATTTCGTTATTATTTGATGCATTAGTAGTTTAACCTAATGAAAATTAAAGCAGCTAATAGCCACGAAAAGCTAACCATCTAAAAGTTTTACCATTTTAGTAAAGGAACCCTAAAAACGATAAAAACAAATATTAATCTCGAGTATTTCTTTATTAATATCTTCTCTTGTTTTTCGTAAATTGAACATCAATTTGGTATTAAATTAACAATTTCCTGTAGCCAAGAGAGAAATAACGGTAGGAAATCAAAATATCCTCATCAGTGGGAATTATGTACTTAAATACTATTTATATCCTATATTTTACCTTGCCAATAAAGATTATCAAAAGAAATATATCGGAAAGAAATTATTTTCCCGCCGCCCTCAGACCCTTCCACTTAATTAGTGTTCCCAATTAAAACAAGGGCCTATTATTCGGAACAGTTATTGTAGACGAAAATAAACCGAATGCGGAGTTTAGGTATCGGATATTACTTCTGAATTATTCCACCAAAACCCTACAAAATGGGACTCAATTATGAACCTTCCCTAATCCAATTATTTCTATGGATACCTACCGACCTACTAACTTTTAATATGATTCTAATTCATTTAATTAAAAATTAATTAAAATAAATAGCTATTCTTTGAATACGGAATGAGGTCAGTTTTATTTTAGATCATAATAATTAGTTGTTTTCTATAAATATACTTTATGCCTGAAGGGGCACGTGATAAGAGTTTGCAGATAAATTGGAGAAAGATATTTCTTTTGAAATGATACCTACTAATGATTGAAATATTGTACTCTTTGTTAAACTTTTCCATTGGTTTCGATAGATTCGTTGTCTTTTTGAGATAGGGTTACGTATCTACTTAAAAAACCGGAATACCTTTTCCATGGATAAACAAACCATAACCATTTTAGACTACATATAGTCAATCATTATTATATCAACTGAAGCGATGGACGTCCACTGCTGAACCAAGGGTCTTTGGTAGGGAGTTTATTATTTTACGGAGTTGTGTTAATTGCGTCCAGCGGATCCCGTTTTCTCATTGGATGGGTCTGTCCAACATTTATTTAAGGTAAGATCAAACTGCGGAATCCAGTTTGCGATTTTAAACCCGTTCATGATGGCGCCCAGCGTGCGACAAATCACAAAAACCGCGCTTTCGAACAAGAGTTGGGATTGGTAGCTCGCATTACGCAAACTTAAACGCAGCTGAAAACGCGATGGCGTGGCCCCAGATTTGGGTTTTATCAACGGTGGGTTTACCAGTTGAAAAGAGCTATTTCTTCGGAGCCCATCAGTTTTCCGAGTTATTTGCTATAAGCTACATGTTATACATTACACATTTGCTACTCGTTGAAGTTTCCATAGATATTCTCATTTCTTATTTGTCCACTCTCCATGACTCTTAGCTGTTGTATTATAAATGACCATGTTTCAGAGCCACAATTATTCATTGGAAACACGCGCTGTTAAAATCTTACAATTCAAGCAGTTCTAAGGTGAAGAATATAGATAATATTACAGCTTAAATATGCAATAGTCACGTGACCTGACGTCACGGATATGTAAATAAGGCCAGCGACCTAACTAAGTAAATCTACAATCTTATTTAAAAAAAAAAACTACAAAATTTGGTCTTATCTATGATCAAGTTATTCTTGTAATAAATTAATAGATTTATCAAGATTTACTACGATTTTCTTCTGCAATATTTTGTAAAAAGTCTGTGAAAACTTTTCATCAATATAGTTTTCATGAAATTATCTGACAAAAATCACAGTTTTTTTTTGTGATTTTGCAAAAAGTTAATGTTTCATGCGTATAGGTACTAATGTCTCCGGGTTACAGAAGACTGAAGAATTTTAAGAGACCAGCAAATAGTTCTCAACGCCCTACAATTTAATCCAATTCGTTGAACGATGCGGGCCAACTCATGGGATCGTTCGTATTTGCTAGGGTCACTTCTTATGATACACAATAAATCCTTAACAATGCTTTAAATGCGAAAGTGTGTTTGTTTACTTGTTTGTTTGTTTTTCCTTCTTTTTTCACAAAATTAACTTGTTAGAGCTTAACCCTAAATAAACCACAAGTTAATTTTGGACGATCCTTTTGGTGTGGTGTTTATAGATTGAGTAAATTAAACATTGCAGATTTGACTGCTTTTCGCAGTAATAGAAAATAAATCTTATCGCCGTATAACAGTACGAAACAAAAAAAGAATCATCAATCGGTTTGTAATTGGTGAAGTAATCGAGTAAAACCTCCTTCTTTTTTTTAAATCTATTGAAATACACACTATCGCATTTATAATATGAGTATATTTTAAGCTTAATGTTCATTATATGACATGGTAACACCTACAAACATCTACTTCTATATAATATGATTTTCCTTTAGACAATTTAGCCTTCAATTAACGTAACTTACAATGGCATGATACATTGGTTTGAATATTGTTTCTACTGTAAGATGCTAGGTAAAATAATATAGCATTGTGCTGTAGATACCTATCTACTATCTGCGATCTTCTTGTTCTAGAATAGACACGTCACGTACAATAGTGGAATCCTAATCAAGGCAGATTGATTCATCAATATACCTGTTGCTTACAATGTGAAATCCTCGGTCATTTTAATAAATCAATTATTAGGTTTATACATTTGTAAAATGCATTTAAAAGTTACGGAATTGACAGGATTTGAACCTGCGACTCTGGCAATCGTGGCCTGAGCGCTTTGACCATTGATATTAGTCTTAAAGCGACTGTAGTGCCATCTAGTAGGAAATATTGTAGTTTTGATCTACTTTTCAAAGTTCCATATTACAATTTCTTTGGTAACGAGAGATTCATCTCTTTTAGGAGAGCCGTAGCTTAGTGATCAAAGTGTTCAATCCACGATTGCCAAAGAGTCGTTGTTTTAAATCCTGGCGGTTCCGTAATATTTACTATATGTATTTTAAAAAATTATAAAAAATGTTTTTTCCTCCAAGTTCAGGTAAAAAGACTAACAATAATTATTCGTTTTAATTTAATGACTGTGTAAAGCCTATTGTATCACAAACACACATTACCAAACATAAGAAATTATTCGTTAAAGCTCGATATATACTGTTGAAAAGTAATATATCGACACAGGCAGGTATATAAATATGGGAACCTGTAGGGCTAGGATTAGGAACCCCAAGAGATTTATGTTCAACTTTAAACTAGGTTAGTTTTTTTTAATTAAATGGCCCCAATCAATATTTTGGTCTGTAGCCTAAATATATAAACTAAAAGTTTTATACTGGTTATTTTTACTTTATGAATATCTAGGTGGCATTAAAATTAATTGATCGATGAAGAAATCGATGTCTAACAAAACAAAAAGTAAGACAAAGAGAAGAAAAAACAAGACACTGGTTTTATACGTTCGTGTATCATTTACTAAAACCTGGTAGCCCTAGCAACCTCAGATCTCAGAGTCATCGGAACGCGGTGAAATTATCCATTTCCTTTCTATAACTGAGAAGTTTTCCGTTTCAAGATTAAATATTGCGACTCGTCAGTTCCCAGCGATGTTGAATTATGTACCTACAGCATTCGTCAGGCATCAACAGTATTTTGTAGAAAACAAAGTTAGCGACATTGATTTTTGTCAATTTCCCGTTGAATTTAAAAAGGGCGGTTTCGCTTCCGCCTTTAGAACATGGGGAGATTCGACATTTTTTATTATAGCAAGTTCTCGTTAGTCGCAAACATTAGTTCACCAGGCCGACTCTATATCTTCCGATGCCATTAGTTCACACAAAATTTAAATAAATTTGGAAAATCCAAAAGTGCACGCCTCATAATCTCATATTTTTCACAATAAAATTGAATTTTTTTTAACTGAAACTTTCAATGCTCATTACAATTTTTTTTTTTCATATTAATTATTATTCATTTTTTGTAAACAAGACACGGGCATGTCATAATGATTGCACATTGAAAGTTATTAGCTAGAATAATTACATGGAAATTTAACGACAGTGAATTGAACGCTCATATTAACTAAGAAATTATGTAGTGTGTTACTTTAGATATTTAAAAAAAAAATATTCCGATACGATCATTTTTTCGACCAATTTTGATGCCACATACACCCGTCTATACACGGACGTCCAGAAAAGATTATGTTTAATGTTATTATTTACTATGTTAAACAAAAAATTTTTATTGAAATGTATTTTATGTGCCTGACAAATTATTTGACTTGATATTAGTGTACTCAAATTAACCTGTAAGTGCAATATAAATAACAAAAAATCAATTTATGTTTCGAGAAAACTGCTTTTTTTGAAATGTCGAGAGTAGAGCACAACCTCAACGCTTCGCTTATGAGGCGTGCAACAGCTTCTGTTGAAAGTTGCCACTAAATAACCTGTTAAATCCATCATTCTATTTTGCATTCTGAAACTTAAGTTTGTTACAACTCTGTTACTAGATACAATTATGTAATGTATAAAAATGGTTTGGGCTTTATGTGATAGCAACTTTACTCAGTGGCTAGCTAAATTTTTTTTACCAATATGGTGACTACTGAGTTACAGAATACATAGCCCTGTAGTTGAGCTGAATCTTGCTTACATGGAATAGAAGACGACGAATAGGTAAATTAGTTCAGATTCCCTTGAATTAGCGCTACAAAACATGAATAAAACATTAAGTAAAAAGTAGAAGAAACCCTTCGGTGGCTATACCCGTCTCCAGAAACCAAAGATCAGGCAAACCTTTAAACAAATAACAGTCAAAATATAAATTTTAGGTGATATAAATTGAAAATATTTTGAAAAGTTAATGATTTTAATACAAATTTTAGAATTTTCAAAGAATGTGAAACACGTGTATCTCTTTTTACAACCATTCTAAGATTCAAGGATAGGACCTACAAATATGTACTTTAATACAAACTGTTAACTCATATATAAACTTTGGGAGTGGAGTTTTAAAAATTCCTTTCTTAGTACACATACTGGGTGTTAGAATATTCTCCCAAAATTTTAATTCACTACAAGCTAGCCCTTGACTGCAATATCTCCTGGTGGTAAGTGATAATGCAGTCTAAGATGGTAGCGGGCTAACCTGTTAGGGAGTTCTACGCAACATCGCACCGGAACACTAAATGGCTTAGAGGCAGGTCTGCGTCGGTGTGGTGGTAACTAGCCTCGGCCAAAGAATCCCACCAGAGAAATTATAAATTCCCGATTTCTCAGAGCCTCTGCCGGGAATCGAACCAGCGACCTCCTACTTAAATTGTGTAAATAGTTGCGCCAGGGAGGTCGTCATAGTCAGGGAGTTTCTAGGTTATGCTGTTCAAACTGTAGGTTGTCTGTCAGTCAGGACAAAGGCTTTTGAAGTTAAACATTAATGTTTTGTTTTTATCCGTTGATGATAGTAATAATATATACGCTGCAGAGCGCCCTCTAGAGGCCAGTTTCAACATAAACCGATTCCGCTGTAATTCCGCTTCATTACGCCCGGCAATGCGATATTCTGTCGAGTTAGCGGATATCCCATTACAGCTATGCTCGAATTTAATGCGATTTAAAGCTTAAAGAAATCCATTTAATGTATTTAGAGTGATAACAACTTCACTATAAATCACGGACGACTTTCGCGATTAAATAGTTCGTGTTGATGGTAAGAAGCCAGCACAGAATCTGACTTGTTTATTTGAATCTTTTCTTCTGGCCCGGAGTGATTCTTGATTAGGGCCGAAATTGTTAGATAGTTCATTATAGTTTTCTGTCCAAGCGTTACACCCCCATCAGTGTCTAACCTAAGTCGGCGTTCTTAAATAGCGTGCCGGACAACCACGCCGCTCGCTGCGCTTTACAGTACTAATAGCAGTATTATGAAAATTAAGCTTAATTTGCTATACTCCGCGAAAAGTAGGAGAATCTGTATGGTGTAATTTATAATTTCTTCAATCCTTACACTCCACACCAAACAGATCTTCGGCAATGTACCTTCTATGCACGTTTCGCTCCGAAACCGGAGCATCCTCAGGAGATGTGGACTGTACAATTTCTTGACAATTATTCATTGTAAAGTCACCATCTCCTGAAGATGCTCCGGTTTCGGAGCGAAGATCTGTTTGGTGTGGAGTATAAGGATTGAAGGAATTACAAATTACACCATACAGATTCTCCTGCTTTTCGCGGAGTCTAGCAAATTAAGCTTAATTTTCATAATATACCATGGATTTCCGCAAAGTAATGCCTGCTTCAATCGAATATCTTCAAATCTATCTTCAATTTATAATTTTGTATTCCTTCCACGGAGTTCCACTAACGCGTAAAACTTTATAAGTCCTAAGACAAATTAGTAATTTTTTTTGGTCTTAACTAATAAATTAGTTTATATGTAAGAACTAAGTCCAATGACTTATCTTAGGTGTTCATAATATGGGAGACACTTTGTTCTTGTAATCTTAAAATTGCACTAGCTACACATTCATTACACTACACTAGCTCAAAAGGCTAAGTCCTTTTGAGTATTCTCACCTTATTGCCGAGGAGCTGGGTGGCCTCGATGTTTACAAGATGATGGAGCCTATATTCGTGGGCTTCGGCATATGAAGCTATGAAGCTGTGATAGCTCAGTGGGTGGGACTTCGTCGTCACTTTCGGGGAGCGAGTTCGAATCCCAGATAACTTTTATGTGCATTTTAATCAATTAAAATATCACGTGCTTCAACGGTGAAGGGCCAGCGTGGTGGACTACGGCCTTAATCCCTTCTCTTTGTAGTTGGAGATCAGCGTGTAGAGGACCGATAATGGGTTGATATGATGATGATGATGAAAAAATAAAAATTTGAATTACATTAATTAATAATTATTGACATAAAAAAGAATAAAACAAAACAAGGAACTTATTTATCATAAATAAATTTAGCTTTTTAGTACCTACCGAGTTGATTCTCTTAACCAAAAGATGACCGTAAATTGTATAATAAAACGCCCTGTTCCGTGTTTGTTCATATAGTTCCTTTAACTGCAAGCATCCGGATTCCGGGCTTAAGCCGAATTGTTGGCCGCGCTCGGATAGTTCTCTGTGCAAATCTTTATTGCACCCGCTTAATTTCGCTCAACTATGCACCGGGCTGTACGGATTATTGAGTTTATTACTTGCACCAGTTACCTTTAAAAAAATTATCTTCGTTAAACAAACATAATGCCTTTAAACCCTTACTATAATAACAATGCGAAAGTGTGTTTGTTTGTTTGTACTCTACACCTTTACTAAGCAACCAATCGACATGATTTTCGGCATGGAGTTAGTTGAAAGAACGGAGAGTAACAAAGGTTGCTTATTCATCATCATCATCATCAGCCTCACTAGGCCTGACTAAGGCCCCTTCATTTGCACGCCATCTCGGTCATGCTGATTAGCTGCATCCAGTTCTTCCCTGCTGCCTTTACGATATTATCCCTCCATCGAGCTGGTGGTCGGCTGATGCTTCTGTGTCCAGTGCGCGGATGCCAATCCAGAATCACTCGGCTCCACCGCCCGTCCCCCCTTCGATGTATGCGGCCCGCCCAGCTCCATTTCAGGGCCGCTGCTCTTTGAACGATGTCAGTGATTCCAGTAGAGACAATCCTGACATCGCTCTTTCCATTGCACGCTGAGCCACTATGAGCCGGTGCACCACGTTACTTTTTAACAAACCCGAGAAAAGTTAGCACTTCGCTGCTATATAACTTGGTGGTAATCTAGGTTGATAGCGGAATAACCCGTTTAGGGGTGTGGCAGTTATATAAACCGCAGTTGGCAGTTATTAAAACCACTAATCGGGGTCTACGCGACATCGTACCGGAACGCTAAATGACTTACCGGCACGTCTTTGTATTTAGAATGGTAACTAGCCACGAGAACCAATGCACCAATGAAGAATTTTTCAATCAGGGGTTTTTTTTTAATTTTGAGAGCTTTCGCTGCGTTCGTTGAGTAAGAAAGTTCTAAAAAAAGTACGAGTATATCTATCTTTTAAGGTTGGCCAACACGCGGACGAAGTCGCGAGAGACCGCTAGTAATGTTATATAACTCGAGTAAAATATCCTCGATAATGTTCCGGGTGCTAATAATAATTCACGTACAGGCACTAAAGCAGTAGTTTTACCTGCAAACATTTGAGCTCCAAGCTTAAGTCGAATTGTTCACCTCGCTTGAATAGACACAAACAGCAAATGTTTATTGCGCGCGCTTAATTTTGGTTAACTAGGTATGTAAGCTTACAATTAGATGAATTTACAACTCACGCTTCACAGTTATGCATTGATGTAAAATGTAACAAGGTTTTATTAGTTAGGATTTCCTTCGGAGGCGGATGATAATGAATAATTTTGTAATGGGTGTTGCCAGTGATGACTTACGGATCTGACCGCTGGTCGTTTACCATGGGCCTGTCAAGAAGGCCCAGAATCACTCAGCGGGAGATAGCGAGAGCTATGCAAGGAATATTTGAAATGAGAAATGAGGAGTTGCAATGAACACCTAGAGTTACCAAAATAGCTCAGCTAGTTGCGAAGCTGAAGTGGCAATGATAGGGGCACATAGCACGGACAACCGAAGGACATCAAAGTCAAAGTCAACGAAACTTTGTTAGTAAAAAAAGTGTTTTCTTTTTTTTAATCTATACATTTTCTTTATCACATAGCTGGTTTACTCACTTGAGTTTTGCTCTGTTTAATTCGAATTGTACGCCGAGCCGAAATAGTTGTACTAGCAAATCTTTATTGCACTCGCTTAATTTCGCTCAACAATTTACACCGGGTGGACGGCTAAATGAATTTATTACGTGCACCCATTGCATACCTTTTATACATAAATATTTTTTTCATACCATTCGGATCGCATTTTCAACACAACATTGAGTTCTTTTATCGTGTTTTAAGATTGTTAGGTAAATAATCTCTGTTAGAAATTTAGATAGTTTAGATGGATTTTGGACTGTGAACAGCCAAATAATTTAACTTAGATTAAATGACAGTGGCGTTGTTGGTTTGCAGACTACGTTAAAATAAAGAAAAAAAAGCAATTTAAAACGTCAACTTAGGCTGTTTTTCACTACAAACTCTTGCACCGGTTCGGAAATACAGACTTTACCGAGAAGAGCCGGCAAGAAACCCAGAAGAAGAATTCGTTGTCATTATTTAATTTTGTTGCATAGAAAACTTACGCTTTTCTATATATCAGTAATAGCGTAAAAATGAAAGCTTTAATGTGAGCTAAAAAATATTTTTATTATCTGAATTTGTACGTTTCGTTCTTTGCTCCATAAATTGTATATACCATCTTCTTTTGGTTATTTCAGCTATTAATAGTGGTTCGACTATTTAAACCTACATTTAAATTCAAGTTGCAATGCGACACGGTGCAGCGACGCCGGCGGTACGGAGTTACCAAACTTGGAAGATTTCATCCATTTGATCGATGACTGTTATTAATGAATGAGGTCGATCGCTTCGCAACTGAACGGTAATGTTGCTTTAGCATGCATAGTCATCTAGGGTCATATTATATTCATATATTGAGTACATTTACATGCGACTTGCGATTATAATCGTTGGACCAACGCCGCGGTACGGAATTACCGAACTTGGGACATTTCATCCATTTGATCGGTAAATGTTAATGAAGAAAGCGGTCTATTGCCTCGTAAGTGCACAGTAACGTTGCTTTAGCATGCTTATTCATCAAGGGCCATATTACATTCATATATTGAGTACATTTACATGCGAGTTGCGATGAGACTCGGTGCACCAACGCCGGCGGGATGGAGTTACCAAACTTGGTAGATTTCATCCATTTCATCAATAACTGTTAATAAAGAAAGCGGACTATCGCTTCGCAACTGCACAATAATGTTTCTTTAGCTTGCTTAGTCATCTAGGGTTACTCATATATTGAGTACATTTACATGCGAGTTGCGATGAGACTCGGTGCACCAACGCATTCGTTACCAAAGTTGGGAGATTTCATCCATATGATCGGTGACTGGTATTAAACAAATGCGGTCTATCGCCTCGCAACTGAACGGTGATGTTGCTTTAGCATGCATAGTCATCTATATTCATATATTAAGTGCATTTAAATGCGAGTTGCGATGAGACACGGTGCACCAACGACGGCAGTACGGAGTTACCAAACCTGGGAGATTTCATCCATTTGATCGATGACGGTTATTATTGAATGCGGTCAATCGCTTCGCAACCTAGCGGTAATGTTGCTTTAGCGTGCAAAGTCATCTAGGTGCAAATTACATTAGTAAACTCTGTAGTACTACGCATATACCTACCTACTGAATAATTGTCTTGACTATATCATTGTTCAAAGCAATGCCTTCCTGTCATTAGTAACTCTTTGTAACATAAAATAATAACAAGAGCTGTAAGAAATCGTGAAAATAAATTCAAATTTTTTTTTTATTTAAATTATATAATACATTTATAAAATTGATTCAAAAAATAATTTGGTATAAATGACAAGAAATTAAAAAAATAAGATATTAAAAGGAAATAGCTGACATTCCCCAGTTTCGTTCCAATATTTTAATATCTACCTATTCAATATAATTAAAAATTGTGACTGCCTCGTTGGGGATTCGATTCCCGAGTCAAAATTTTTGGGTATTGGAACTAATAATCAAGAAAATGATCAGTAGGTATCAGCCTTTATTAAATCGTTTTTGTTTACAATCAAATACATTATATTTTAATGATAATCATTGGCACGTACAGTTTACATCATCTGGAAGAGGTCACTTAACTGAATCCTGTCTTTTAAAACTAAACAGGCTTAACAGGTAACACAATAATTGGTTATGATGATGTCGTAAATGAATAAAGTACACTACTAGGTACAACCTATCACGTAAACTTTGTCTGCTAGTGAAATTTATAAGAAACCCTTAAAGTTCTTTAATAGCTGCCAGACACTGCGGGCACACTTTGCTATGTTGTGATAATATGTGTCACTATCGTAATCATTATCGATCCATTAGCGACCCACTACCATGGGTCTCCTGTAAGAATTAAAAGTCATGGTGCCAAAGCCCAGAACGCTGCCCAAGTGAGGTTTAGAAGACTTTACACGCCATTGAAAACATTATGGAGATATCTCGAGCAGGCAAGTATCCTCAAAATCTTTTCCTTCACGTAAAACTACTGAAAACTGTAATAAGTTATCATCATCATTATATTAACCGATAGACGTCCACTGCTGGACATAGGTTTTTTGTAGGGACTTCAACGGTTTTGAGTCGCTTGAATCCAGCGGCTACCTGCGACGCGCCTAATGTCATCCATCCACCTCGTCGGGGGTCGACCAACGTTGCGTTTACCAGTGCGGGGCTGCCATTCCAGCACCTTGGGACCCCAACGTCCATCTCTCCGAACTATGTGCCCCGCCCATGGTCACTTCAGCTTCGCTACTCGTTGAGCTATGTCGGTAAATCTGGTTCTTCTACGGATCTACTCATTTCTGATTTTATCACGTAGAGATACTCCGAGCATAGCTCTCTCCATCGCCCGCTAAGTGACTCTGAGCCTTCTTATGAGGCCCATAGTTAGCGGCCATGTTTCGGAGCCATAGGTCATCACTGGCAACACGAACTGTTCGAAGACCTTGGTCTTCAGGCACTGAGGGCTAAAAACTGTAATAAGTAACTTCTAAAATTAGTGATGCGTCGAACTCGATCTGTCTGGAAGAGATGCCGATGACGTTACCACTAAACTATCACCGTTTATATCTATCTGATAAATATGTTTACATATATATTATTACATACGTATATTTTGAAGTAACGAGCTTAGTGCTTCACTTCACTTTTAATAAATTTAATAAGTCGGAAAAGTTAAACGCGGGAGAAGGGAAAACCTAATTTTATTTAAAATATAATGTTTATATTAAATCGGAGTAGACACACCTTTAGCTGCATGATTTGCCTTCAAACAAACCCAATTAATTTGTTGTTGCTAAACATTGTTAAAGTAAACAGGTCTTAGTTCTTAGAGTCACCTTTAATTAACGCTTTCACAGGAGGCAGGGAAATTAGGGGACTACGTAAGGTAAACAGAACTACGTTAGTGTGTAACTATATGTTTATATCTGGACTTATAAATGCAAAGTGGTCTTGTACTTCTCTCTGTTTGGTGCTACTTTTCTGAAGTTTTGACTACATACAACACTAGAACGTAGAAGAAATAGGTTTTTTATGTACTAATGTTTATGTACATTGTTTGGATAGAAAATATGTTTTTTTCATTTTACTTTATATTATTAGATATATATTTACAGAAAATAAGTCAGCAAATTATTTAATTTTTCTTTTTCTCCTTATTTAACATCATCATCATATCAACCCATTACCGGCCCACTACAGGGCACGGGTCTCCCTCCCATAATGAGAGAGGGCAATATTGCACCACTCTAGCCCTGTGCGGATTGGTGGACTCCACACACCTTTGAGATTATGGAGAAGTCTCAGGTATGCAAGTTTCCTCACGTGTTTTCATTCACCATTGAAGTAAGTTATATTTTAATTAAAGCGCGTAACTAAGAAAAGTTAGAGGTAATTTATTATATTATGCAATGCTACAATGAATGCTACGCTTCAACTTGCTTATAAGATAATGGAATTTCCGATGATAAGCAATTTGAAGCCGTGATAGCCCAGTGGGTAAGACTTCGACGTCACTTTAGAGGAGCCGAGTTTGAGCATAGCAGAATATAAGAAAATTCAATGAGTCTTTAGCAAATTCGAGAATATCTTATTCCAAATTAGAATATTCTTAGTGCAAGGCTAGCGTAAAATTTGACTACAAGAGGGAAATTCTGTAATTCAAGTTCTTTAAATTTAGCATATGCTCCGAGTGGGATATGGACATTTGCCAGCTACAGTTCCAGTTAAGGCTTAAACAGCTTACCCCGCTTCTTTGGTAAGGAAAAACCTTTGCGTTGAAAAACCATACGTAAGTGCTCTTCGTAGATTAAAAAAAAAAAAGTAAAACTAGCTTTTGTAGCAACTTTTTACGCGGTTACCTTTTTTAGATTGCATTCGCGGGAAACGTTTGTTTTAATTTGTTAAAAAATCTTCTAATTACTCTTATGTCAATCATTAGAAGATTTTTAATGAAAAAAAGACCGTGTGTTAAATTGTGTCCAGTTCAGTTTAGCTGCTACGCCGTAACGCCGTTAGTATTTGAAATCTCGAGAGAACAGCTCCGACTTCCGAACAGATTTTCTGAAAAAAAAAAAACGTAGCAAATGCTCCAGGATGCTCCATTTATCTCCGTGCCAAATTCCATCAACAAGTATGTGTGTCTTAATAAGTAGATGACCAAATTACTAAGATTTTGTCATAGAAGAAAAAAAAATGGTAAATGCTATATTCTGTAATTATATGAATGTTTTTTGCTATTTTGTATGCCATAAAAAGTACAAAAACTTATATCAGGCAAAATCGCTGAACCAATCTTAACGTACATAGATAGATTGCATCCTGGAACCGGACAAAGCATACTTTTAAATAAGAGTAAAGAAGCGAGCGCACCCGAAGGCAAAGCTTGTATTCACATGCTTTGTAAACAATAAATGTTGTTGATATATTTATTTAGTTACCTTATCTGATTCTCTACTAAACAACATTGAAACAATAGGTTATGACATATTGCGGGCAAACTAACAAATTTATCTTCCTAGGAGCTTTCATGTATAATTCTGGCTTCTTTATATCAAATGCGGCGGTTGGATATGGATATTTGCCAGCTGCAGCTTACCTTGGCTCGTGTAGCTTTATTTGCTCTTATTCTAAAGCTTAAGAGTTAAAAGTTAATTTGAATTTCGTTTTTGTATTTTATTTTTATGATATTTTAAAATTAAAGTCAATGTACAAGGCCAAATATTTCTTTATTCAAATAGGCACATATATGGCACTTTTGATGCGTACATTACATGTAAAATATGACATAGAAGTGTGTTGATAACGATAACTAAATTTATCAACTTAAAACTAAAGCTACAAGAGTTCCAAACGCGCCCTGGTCTAAGAAGAAGCCCACAATAAACTTAACCGGTTGTTTTTTTTTTGTTATCACCGTTGCAAATTATCAGATATCTTGTAACGGTAGATACTTGCATTTGCGTAAATGACAATGGAACAATGGAGGTGTATTTTTTTAACTATTAGATAATATTAGTTAATATTGGATACAATATTACCTAGTAGTTAAAAAAAGTTTGAAACCTCGTTTGATTTTCTGAATACTATATGTTAATCTACAGGATGTTGGCAGCCGATTGGAGCAGTGTTGCTTTCTGAGCCGTGAGTTCGATTCCCACAACTGGAAAATGTTTTTGTGATGAACTTGAATGTTTTTCAGGGTTTGGGTGTTTATCTGTATATTATAAGTATTTAAGTACCTATATTATTCATAAAAATATTCATCAGTCATCTTAGTACCCGTAACACAAGCTACGCTTACTGTGGGCTAGATGGCGATGCGATGTGTGTATTGCCATAATATATTTATTATTTTATTAAACTAAAGTTCACCAATCTCAAGATCGTAGTAATGGTTAAGTCGAACATCGGTAACAAAGACATTTAAATATACTAACAGAAAGAGACTGACAAGTTATATTAATATAGAATGTAATAAAAAACATTAATGTTATAAATAAATACGGCTACCCAAAATTTTGACGTCATTTGGCGTTCGAACTTAACCCAAGTCAAAATAACCACTAACAGTCCAAACTTTAAGCTAAGCTGACGTCTGAAATTATATAGATGCACTTCAGTCTTGTTGAAAGACTTAGACGGTGCAGAGATACCTCCTGGTGAGTCGTTATCACAAGCCAATCCAAAATCCTAATACGTTAATGATCCCGAAGCGGATATGACGGTCCTTATCCATGCGCAGCTCAATACGGAAATTGCGCTAAGCTCACGTAACTCCACTAGCTATGGTAATTGCGATTCGTACACCCGCAACTAAAGTTCAAATGTTAGGTATTACAGTTATCTTGGTGAAATCTCCAGCGAAAGAGACATTAGTGTCGTAAAGTTATATTGTATCTAGAGAAACTGAATGAAAATGGATCGTATGAAAATTATGGCGATTTGTTCAAAATTACTTTACTTTGATTCTAAGCAAAGAGTGCATTCAAGTGCGACTAAGCGCAGACAGAGAACGGCAAAGGTTAATTCAAAATTCAAAATTCAAAATTTATTTATTTCAAGTAGGCCTAATATAAGCACTTTTGAAACGTCAAGTCTGTCTGTTTGTAGTGATTCTACCACCGGTTCGAAGGCAGATTCTACCGAGAAGAAGCCGGCAAGAAACTCAGCAGTTGCTCTTTTCCAACATCAACAATTTACATTGTGCATTTTAACATTCATTTTTCTATCTTG
This sequence comes from Pararge aegeria, assembly GCF_905163445.1. Lineage (NCBI taxonomy): Eukaryota > Metazoa > Arthropoda > Insecta > Lepidoptera > Nymphalidae > Pararge > Pararge aegeria. The sequence continues at coordinate 6,844,541 of NC_053200.1, read as the reverse complement.
TGTGAGCTGAAAGCGGAGCCGGAAGCTTACAAGCAACCTTGTCATTAAAAAATTCATCAATTGTATAGTAACCTCGCTGTAATAAGTGTGTTTTAACAAATTCTTTAAACTTGTGCATTGGCAGGTCCAAAATCACCTTAGGAATCATATGATAAAAGCGTATAATGTTTAGGATCTTATTATTTTTCAACGGGTTCCGAAACTATTTGTTGTATTGCAGGTCGACTATCACAGCCTCCAATGAATATGTTGTGCTACCAGTAACCCTGTTATATCTTCTCCGATAAAATAAGATTGCGTTTTGATTGACAGCAAACCTGCAGCGCAAACATAAATAAATAAAAAAAAAAAAAAATTATGAGAGTTTACATATCGTCATCTAGTCCCAACATAGTAAGCGTAGCTTGTGTACCGGGTACCTAAGATAACTGATGAATAATTTTATGAAAAATAGACATAAATACTTATTATATACAGATTTAGACCCAGACACTGAAAAACATTTATGTTCATCACACAAACAATCGATCCCACGGCCTTTGATTCAGAAAGCAGGGTTACTGCCCACTGCGCCAGTCGGCCGTCTGAGTCCTAATAAAAATATAAGCAAAATAAAAAACAGTGCACTAAAATTGCTTTAATAATTTTACCTTTCCAGCTAAATAAAGTAAGTATGACAAATAAAACGAAGAATACAATTTGACTCGCTCATTCTTTAAAAGTATTCTCGCATTCGTCATGCACTTAACGCCATTCATCACGAATACAGAATCAACTTTTTTTACACAGCAGCTGATTTCCAAGAACAAAGGAGGAGACAGCTAAATTATTCATACATAGAGTACATATGTAGTGGCAGCAAAAAACTCCGAGACAAAGTGTCGTCTTCCCGTCGGATCCTCGAGCCTTCATTAGGAGGGACCTCGGAGGGTGTAACTCGTGTAGTGCTTGTGACACGCCCTCCTTCCTTTATTCGCACGGAGTCACATTTTTCCGTATCGGAATATCACTTTGTTATCCAAGACTATTAGGTATTTTACCTACTCATGATTGTAGTCAGGAAGGTGCTTGGACGAGTTTGAAAAGATAATTCTGCGAAAATACGTTTTTCCATATTCACTGTTGAGCTCAGGCCTACACATAGGAAAAAGGGAATTTGAGCCGAAATATTCTGTATTCCTATCACAAGAAATTACAGGCGAAATTACATATTGATGAATACAGGGCAGCACTTTGAAGGTCGTGGTTTTTTCACGCTCTGCGACATGTTGCTCTGTTCTTGGCTATGGTATTCTAATTACTATCAGGTGGCCAATCTGGTCTGTCAATTATAAACATAAAAAAAACATGTCATTGGTAATAAGCAAAATTTATGACATAACTTAATCTTTGAGGGTGGATAAGGTAAATTTTCTAACTGTAGGCTACTGAGAATTACTTGAAAGAAAATCCCAAAACCTTAATATTTTAACTCTATCTAACTAAGAAACTTCGGACTAAGAACCTCGTCGAATAAGCTAGCTAGTTTAACCAGTTAACGAAAAAAGAGTAAAATTATTCTAAGTGAATATCGCATTTTTCTATACACTGCCCACGCAAAAACAACCATGTTACCTTATGTAATTAGGAAAAAAATATTATACGCCGTATGATTTTCATGGTAAAAAAACACAAACACTATTTAAATTGAGCTGTAACAGCAGTTTTACCAAAATACATTCACACGTTCCTAACCAAAATATGGATAAGCAAATAAAGATGAAAATAAAAGAAACAAGATTGCCAGACAAAGTAATGGCAATAACAAATTTGTCTTCTCGAATATAAAGCTACGTCATTTCCAGACAAGAGACAATTTTACATCACGAATCCAGAGTTGTGATCTCAATATTTTTTGCGCCAAAACGCATCCAGAATACATATTCGAATCCTGCGAGTAGAATTTCCATATCCTTCAAATATATCACAGCGTAACGAATATTTTATACTGTCAGTATCTAACTGGCGTTTTGTGGTAATGTCTTCGTTTGATGTATAGCAGTCAGACGCACTCGTGGTCTAAATATCTTGCCATTATGTATATTGTGGCTACATTAAGACGTTACGTCGTAGACGTCGCCTCTTAACGTTTTTTCGGTCCGTAATCACGACCCAGATTGCTCTGTCGCAAAATGTACCTAATGCCGCATTGGGCAGGAAATTATAAATGGAATTTTATTTCAAGAAATATCGAAGTTTCAGCCGTTGGTTTCCTTTTAAGAAAGTCGGTTGGAATTACGGCGAAAATGGCTCCTCGTTTCTTCTTAATTTGATCATTCATTTGAGCGGTACTTTATTTGTGGATATAATGTAACGTTACAGTGAAGTAATCGCTTCCTAATAACAGAGTTATACATTCTCTTTTAATTTTGATATTGATTTATCTTGTGGCAGCGGTACATAGGAATTCAGTTGACACCACCCCTTCTCTTCCCGCTGGTGTCGTACGAGGTGACTAAGGGAATATTACGGAGAACTGGTAGTAGCGTCCTCAGTCCTACTACTACCATTTACTGCGATCACCTGGCCATCTGTCCAGAAAATGGTAATGGTGATTAAGGGCAAACCGTCCCGTAAAAAAAAAAAAGAGTGTGTGTACTTATGTACACGCGTTAGAAGTACTTCTTTGGCGTATGAAAAAAATAAAAAATGCAGTAGTGATTAAAGATAAATCTTAAAATTAATCAAAAAGATTTTATTTACATAAAAGAGGTTTTATTAACGAAATAATATTTATTTATTCACACTGTTTGTACTGTTACGAAACACGTGTTCTAAATATAAAAATACTAGAATATACAACTTGAACATAGTTATTCATGCCACCTAGAACTAACTTTACGATGTAGAATTCAGGTGTCGGTGTGCGCGCGCATCGTAAAAATTCACTCTCATCATTTTTCTCCATCGCGCCAAAGAAGTATAACTTCAAAATCAAACTCAAAAACGGTTCATCTGTTCGGGAAATAAGATGCCACAGACAGACAACTTATATTACTCCGTCGTTTTTGCATCCGGCGTTAGTAAAAAAAGAAAACTTCAAATTCACTGGATTTGAGTACATCCCCCTTCTTTAAATAAGTATTTATTAAAGTAAGTGAATTGCAGGATCGCACGGATTCCAAAAATTCGTAGCCGTTGAAATTCGCAATATCTAGGCACTTCTCGGTATTCACTTACTTTTTCCGGGTCCCATGTTGGAGACCATTTCATGTAATTCACTCCGCGGGTGCTTTAAAGTTAAGTCAAACTGCACTGTCGTCCCAATGAAGCTCGTTCTTGTTTGAGCTCCTTACTTTTTTTGGCATTGTTTCAAATTAGAAGCGATAAGGGGAATCCCCCTTTTTTTACTTTAATTAGAGAACGCCTCTGTCAATCTACTACATCTAATGAGGTTGTATGAGGTAGGTTGAGGAGGAGTTATATATTTAAATAATTTAATAAATCATCTAGCATGTGTCAATTTATAGTTAAATAGCATAAGTTTAAATATGTACAGGCTTTACAGAATTACTGTAACACAAAGCATAAATGCGAAATATAAAAAAAAAACTCAAAAACTTGGCTTAGAATTCACCTATTTTAAAGAAAGCTCCATTTGGCGCCATCTTTAAGTATTTCGGCCCGTCACGGCTAGCAAAGTGAAGCAAAGCCGAACAATCGTCCCGATGGCGTTCGTTCATTGCAAGCCCCTTATTTTTCTGGCATCGCTTCAAATTAAAAGCGATTATATTAAGTCCATTCTTACTGACTTGCACTTGCATTACATACTGGTCTTCGCCAACGTTGTTTATTTAACGTATCTATATCTATCCCTTCGAATATTATAAATGTGAATGTAAGTTTGTTTGTTACGCTTTCACGCAAAAACTACAGAACCGGTCATCATGAAACTTTGGACACATATTCTTGGAGGTATAGAAGTAATATAGGATACTTTTTATCCCGAAATTAAGCTCAGTTCCTTTGGGAGAGGTGATAACAAATTTTGACGATTTTACACAAGGACTATATAAAAAATGTTAGAAATGTTCTTTGTTAACCTTTAGCATATAAATCAACTAACAATGCGATGCGATAGGAGGAGCTGAGACTGGTCAGACAGTTCTTCTCAGATATTTTTTATGCGAATAGTTTTAATTTTTTTTATAATAATATACAACTTAAAAATTTCAGTACAACTACAACTTATTTTAATGTCCATGTGTCTCAAAAAACAAAAACAAACGCAGATGAAGTCGCGGGAAACAGCTAGTATATATATATAAAAGAGAAAGTGTGTGGGTATGTTCCGTATAGGCTCCGAAACGGCTGGACCGATTTCAATGAAACTTTCTGGGAATCTCCGGATTGACTTGGCGAGTAATCCAGTAAAGTTTGGTGACGATCGGAGCACTCCTATTTTTGAACTGTCAAACTGTCAAATACAGCTTTTATTTACTATGATCTATTGTTGGGTGAACATGGGTGTAGATAATGATCTTCACCCGCTCCAGAAGAGAATAGAAGATGTAAAATTTAATTATTTTAAAAATTTAATGATGTAAGTTTATTGTTTAAATAAAATAAAGCAAAATTTAGACTGGCGAAGCGGGCTGGGCACGCTAGTAGTATATAAAAAAAAGTTAGTTACCTACCCTTAAGTTCTTGATTACTCGTACTGGAGATTTTCTTCATTTTATATTATCTGCATACCCTGTGCATACCCTCTATGCACGCCACTGATGATGATATATAATATATTTTATATACCTAGAATAGAATCTATGTTGCTTATGACTTGGTCTGCGAGAAATTTTGATATAAAAAGTGGCCTATGTCTTGACTACATAATATCAATATATAGATAGAATATCGATAATTAAGAAATTAAATTGTTTGTTAATCAGCTTATGCGGGAAAACTATAATTTATATACTAAGTTATTAAGTACAATTAGTCTTAAAAATAACTCTCACAAAAGCTATTTTAGTAAAATGTTATATTTTCCAATCACATTTAAAAAAAATTATACTTACTGGAAAATGAATGGATAATTATATTTTGTTAATTGTATAATGAAATAATTGCGTTCCTTTAGCGTAAGGGGATCAAAGTTCTTATTTAATAACCATGTTGCTTTGAAAACAGCTGAAGCGAATTAATATATTATTATGATTGCACCAAATGGAATTTTGAATTCAGAGAGATAAATAATTAAATGAATTAAAATGTAAACCTCAATGGACGAAGCAGCGCTAGCTTTGAGTTTTCTCTTCAATAATGAACAAGTGCTGACCCGGCTTTATAAGCTGCACAAATTTAATTTTAATGCGGGACACTCCAGTATCTCGGTTACCTTGCCGTCGACGGTGCCTAACAAAACAGAGCTGGCCTCGCAGATTAGAACACGCTCTTACACTGTGTATACACCGTTAATGCTCCCAGTTATGCCTGTTATACGTGTTTAATAGCAGCGACTATTGACCTAAACAATAGGTAAACAAGTAAAAGTTTACAATATGGAATTTGCTGACAAACAATTGTAATCCGTTCGATAGCTTGTCGTGACGTAATTTAGAACATCCAACATTCTTCGGTTACCTTGTCGTTGTCTAGCAAACCAGAGCTGGCCTTGTAGATCAAAAAACGTTAATGCTCCCATTTACCCTTGTTATACGTTTTTAATAGGATCGATCCTAACAATACTTAAGCAAGTATAAGTTTACAATTTGTTATTTGCTGACATACAATTGAAAACCATTCGAAAGCTTATCATGACATAATTTAGAAAACCCAAAATTCTTTGGTTACATTGTCGTTGTCTAGCAAAACAGATTAAAGTAAATGTTTACAATATGGAATTTGCTGACAAACAATTGTAAATTGTTCGATAGCTAGTCGTGATTTGATTTACAACTTACAACATTCTTCGGTTACCTTGACTTGAACATAACCCTTTAATGATGCTGCCGACAAAAACGAGGCTGGCCTTACTGATTTGAACATGTTCTTGATCCAAATAAAAGTAAGAAGTTGACAATATTGAATTTGTTAAAAAACAATTGAAAACCGTTCGATAGCTTATCGTGACGTAATTATAATAGAACATCCAACATTCTTCGACGTCTACAATTGGAATAAAATTCGCTGCAATTTCAGGAATTGTCGCCGGCAGTTATTATTCGGCGTGTAAACGGGAATTTGTCTCTCCAGGACATAGCTGGTTTTGTCCGGGAGTTTCCCGTAAATTCGCATGGTTCGCTGGTTCTTTTCAAAACTCGCGGTTGGTTTTACGCTTTCGGTGGTATTGTTCGTGGCGTTTTGAGTTTGAATTTTAACCGTCCCCGTTCAGAAATTACGCTGCGATGAATAATGTTTTTCGTTGCAATTTCGCCTCCGTTAATTATTGTGCATTCCTACTGCTCAGTTACTTTCTCCATCTTGGTTTCCATTGTGACATTTTCAGCTCGTTTAAAGCGAACTTTTAAATAGATACAATTTTAAATATGAATGTTGTCCATTTGCGAATTTATTTTTCGAGAAACCCTGTTTATATAGGTCGCCTTTTTAAAATATTAAACTCTGCAACTCTGTAGAAGAATGAACATTTGTTATTAAATAACACTGAAGACATGAAAAATTAAAGATAAACAATTTCAAAGTCCAGTTTTGCTCTTTATTTATTTACTTTTATTATAACGTTTATTTTTGTATTATACTGTTTAAAAAATCTTTAATTGACTTTTAATCCAATGCGGCATAACGTATAAATAGTTATTTGTAAAAGAAGGACCGGTTCCAGAACCCGGACATGCAAAACTAAGTTTGTTTCTAAACAGTTCTAAAAACTACCGCTTTTTAAAATTATTTTGCTGCTAAAAAGCTACAATCTCAAGTGACATAGCCTTATAAGATTTTAGCCTGAAATAATTGTATTTGTAAAGCCAGCCAGAACAAACCGCGTAAATGAGCTACTTTATCAGAGTGCGCTAACAAAATGGTAGACTGCCATATTTACATAAATATTGTCTAAAAAACCCCGGAAACTAAAGTTCCATCTTTTATAGATAAGCCGCAATAACATATTTTATGACGACCATAATTTAGAACTCCTCGTTTGCTGTCATTAATAGGCATAAAATATGATTCCTTACAAAAAAATAGATTTTGTTGTGTAGATAAAACCTTGCTGATTACAACAATATTTTATTTGGATACACAGTTTCGGAGCTAATGAAAATCTATGGATACGCGGTTTTTAAACTAACTACTACCTAATAATAAAAGTTACAACATTAAGCTAAACCGAGACAAACCGGGCGTTAAATGTATACATATACATAACTATATGTATATGTATGCGTTTTACGAAATAATATTTACGTATAGAACATTTATGTACAGATGTCAGCCGACTTGCATTGGCGCAGCGTGGTTGATCTATGGCGATCTAAAACGTTCATCTATCTGTTTGGAGACCTTTACCCAGCTGTGAGACATTAAAAGGTTAAGGATGAATGACGTATGAATGAATATATAAGATACGCGAGATGTAATTCTCCATATAAGACAGTTGCATAAAATGTAAATTCGCATTCAGCTTTCCCCTTTCACTCACCGCACATTTCATGAAACACTTTTCCGACAGCCCGCTCAAAACACTGGCACTGGTAGGGGGCTGAAGGCGGATTTCTGAGATTAGGCACGTCAAATATGTCTGTACCTCGACTTATTCTGCTCCGCTTTTCACGTGCCTTTTTGTAGCTTCTGTTGAAGTTACGAGTAGGCAAGTTTTTTAATCGAGGCTTTGTGTTCATCTTATAAATATTTATGAAGAGTACCGTACATATAAAGAATTGATTTTATGATTTTTGTTAGTGTTTTTACCTACACTTGGAGGAATTAGCAATTTTGTAAATTTTAAATGCATACAAAAATATTCGAGACCGACAAGATTTGAACCGGCGACTGTTTGGCAATCGCCGTCTAATAATCGCTTTAACCAATTAAGGTTAAGTTAAATTCAGTAGGAGAGCCTACCGATGTCGAAATTAGTATTTGCCTTTTATATCAGTCGGATAGCGACTGTAGCGCCATACAGTAGGAATCCTTCCAGTTTCGATTTCCTATTAAAGACACGTTTTAAACAAAAGATGACCCATTTCCTTTTTATATATGAAATTCTATATGCATTTTAAATTTATAAAATTCATTTTATAAATAGTACTTAACTAGCTATTAGGAGAACTAACAACATGCATAATACACGTTTTTAAGCATAGCACACACACAAAATCTTGGACTGATATGCACGTCAATTACAAATGTTTATAGCATTGACAAAGCGTCATGTAAACTTAATTTGACAAAAAATTAATATACATAAAAATATATATTAATTATATATACCTATATCTCCCTAAGGAATATTTTTTGCCACAAATTTTCTTATTAGCCCATTTTTCCGATTGGCCCTTTACAAACTATATGCGGTTGGATTACAAACAATTATTTAACGAAATGGTGCACGAGTTTGATCCATCCTTTGTATTTTTTTTTTGAGATGAAGTAGGTACATTAAATGTCTTATAAACCAGCTTTTATCCCATGATGATAAGGTTATAGGCCGTAGCCACGCTGGCCAAGTGCGGATTAGTAGTCTTGGGGATTTCCTACGCCATTACCTACACCAAAAGTGATATTTTCATCATCATCACCATAATGGCGTTACCGACCCACTACAAAGCACAGATCTCTTCCCAGAATGAGAAGGGGTTAAGGCCGTAGTTCACCACGCTGTCCAGTGCGGATTGATGGACTTCACACACCTTTAAAAACATTATGTGGAACTCTCAGGCATGCAGGTTTCCTCACGATGTTTTCCTTCACCGTTGAAGCAAGTGATATTTTAATTACTTCAAATGCACATAACTTAAAAAAGACAGAGGTGCGTGCTGGGATTCGAACTCGGCCCCCCGAAAGTGTTTTACTTGTTATCTGTTGTCATCATTATCGGTAATGATTAATTAATTAATTTTATTACACCATTTGACCATAAAAGTAAACAACTGATGATACAACACGCTTTTACAACATGATTCCTAAGGAAATTCTTGACCTACCAATGCATACATTTAAAAAATGTGTAAAAACGCATCTAGTACAGCGAGGTTACTATACATTTGATGAATTCCTCAATGACAAGGTAGAATGGAAGCAGCCAGCCTCGCTCTCATCTCCCGCAAGATAGCAAAATGATTGTAAATGTTGATGTTGGAAAAGAGCAACTACTGAGTTTCTTGCCGGCTCTTCTCGGTAGAGTCTGCTTTCCGAACCGGTGGTAGAGTCACACAAACATACATACTTGACGTTTCAAAAGTGCTTATAAAGTACTACGCCTACTTGAAATAAATGAATTTGAATTTGAATTTGAATTTGATAAGGTTGTCATCGAGTATTTAAAAAAAAAAAGATTTCAACATTATACTTTACACGTCATGAATACTATCGTGGGGCATTATCGTACCCCCTTTTGAACTAGCCTCTTCAATTCTCCTATTTATTTGCTTTAATTAAAAAAGCACATAGGTCCTCCAAAATGAGCTTTAACCACTAGGCTATTAAGGCTTCGTTTCCACAGTTATAATGTAAACACCTGCATCTATTTTGTACGATATCTTCAAAATCTAATAATACATCCCCTTTTCCTTTATTGAACTCATACAAATATATCATGGATCTCTTTTCCGACAACATGTTTCAAACGCGGCGTTTTGCGGTAGAAAGGCGTTCTTAAAGCGGATCTCTGAGATTAGGGACGTCAAATGCGTATGTATCACGACTTATTCTGTTCCGCTCAGTTTGTGATTCCAGCAAAAAGGGGAAATATATTTTTCTTCATTTGTGTTTTACAATAATGTTCTAGAAATACAAGAGGAACTACGAGGGTCCAAGGGTTTAAGAGTGTTTTTATATATTGTGAGTATATTGAAAAAAGTGGGAAGGGAACAGACTTAACTACTAGGATATTAGGTACAATAGCCTAGTAGTTAAGTCTGTTCCCTTCCTTTCGCATCTCTTCGGGGGATTGAGTTCGAGCCCCGACACGCACCTCTATATTTTCGGAGTTATGTGCGTTTTTCATTTAATCAATTAAATCTCACTGGATTTTTTTATTTGACTGGTGAAGGAAAACTTCTTTAGGAAACCTATAAAATTGAAAATTCGACATGATTCCCAAGGGTGTCGGAAGTCCACCAATCCGCATTTGGCCTAAACCATTCTTATTCTGAGAAGAGACCCGTGCCCCTTAGTGGGTCGGTAATGAGTTGACAATGACGATAAAAATATTATAACTAGCTGTTGCTCGCGACTACGTCTGCGTCTGATTTTGTTTTTGATGTGGCATTAAATTTAGTTGTAGTTCTAAAAAAAATTAAAGTATTCGGTATCGCTAAGCCTTAAATGTGGAGTTTGCTGCTGTCCGCTGAGGAGTTCTGTCCTCTATCTCCAACGACAGTTTGGCCAAAATTAAACACATAGTATAACCTCTATAGTACAAAAGTAATTATTTAAATCGGTTATAATTTATCGGAGTTATAGTGTTAAATCGTCAAACACTTTCATCCCCTCTCCCAAAGGAACCGAGCTTAATGTCGGAATAAAAAGTATCCTATATTACTTCTAACACTTCCAAGAATATGTGTACAAAGTTTCAAGAGGATCGGTTAAGTAGTTTTTGCGTGAAAGCGTAACAAACAAACTTACATTGACATTTATAATATTAGTAGGGATAGGGATAGGGATATATTGTAGGATTCGATACATTCCTTAACTAATAACATTATAAATCCGAAATTTAGTAGACACGTCTGATTTCTGACCTTTCTTCTTATAAACGCTAGAAGAAGAAAAAATAACAAGAGGATATTTGAGCAGTTGTAATAATATGACCCAAATATTAAATCACTTTAATAAAAATATAAATTGTGAGTAATGTGCAATACGTTACTCACAATTTTTGTAATAAAAACGTACCTATTTCACATACAACGAAAAGAAATGTATGTACGTATAATGTAATGTTTAGTATTCAATTTGCGCACAAATACGCCTCGGAGGCACGAATAAGGAATTGCTATTTTAGTTAAAGTCGGCCAAATGTCGTCTTAAGTCGTGTATGGAATAATGGTTGAACAATAACAAAGTTGATTTAGAATTTCATTGTATGATATTCATCATCTTTACCATTCCTCGCCCACTACAAGGCACGCAGTGGCTTGCATAGAAGGTATGCACAGGGTATGCAATACCCTGTGCATACCTATGATATAAAATGAAAAAAATCTCCTGTACGAGTTATAAAAAAACTAAAGTAGGTATAGGCATTTTAAGAGTTAAAGCCTACTCTTAAGTATTTATGACTCGTACTGGAGATTTTATTCATTTTATATCATCTGCATACCCTGTGCATACCCTCTATGCACGCCACTGAGGGTCACGGGCCGTAATTCATACGCTTTAATGAGAACATTATGGAGAGCTCTCAGGCAGACAGGTTTCTCCACGATGTTTTCTTTCACCGTTAAAGCAAGTGATATTTATTTGCTATAACTCACGTAACTTACAGAATTAGATGCGTGCCGGATACGACGGGTAGGTTATCACCGCAAGTACGACGACTAGGTTAGCTCCTGGCGCAATGGTGAGCGCTGTGAATTTAAACATGAGGTTTGCGGTTCGATTCCCGGCAGGGGCAATTTGGAAATTTATATAATTTATGAATTTTCTCTTGTCTGGTCTGGTGGGAGGCTTCGGCCGTGGCTAGTTACCACCCGAACGACAAATACTTGCCGCTAAGCGATTTAGTGTTCCGATGCGATGTCGCGTAGAGACCGATTAGGTGTACGACTAACATACGCCCTAACAGGTTAGCCGGCTACCGTCTTAGACTGCATCATCACTTATCGACAAGTGAGATTGCAGTCAAGGACTAACTTGTAGTGGAATAAAAAAAAAATACTTATTTTCGTATGATATTAGTGGGTTATATGTCACCATACTAGAGATAGCGACGTCGTACGCATAAAATCTCCTGACCTCGTTATAGTTAATTTTAAGACCTCCACCTCAGTGTCAAGTATGAGATTTTTCTTTCTACGTTTACTTATTCGAACGCGTGAGAGTTAACTACGATTCGTATCGTATCGAAAGAGCGCCATCTAGTTACAATACTGGGAAATCTCGCAGTTAACAGAATCACATCGCTTGAAGCGTCGCTTTAACGTCAGAGCTACGGCTAAATACACTTTATAGATTTCAGCCTTTGAGTTGATCAGTGATGTAAATTGTAAAATATGGGGAGTTATACTCCGTGTTGCGAGCACTGCGGGTGGTTCTGTTGGCGCCACAATAAACAACTTAACGCTGCCCACACGCCTGTCCGAGTCAAGCGTGGGCCGAATGCAGCAGCCCCATCGCATTATAATCCTCTTTATAATTCGAAACCTGTTTATTAAAATACCATCTAAAACATACAAGGTTTATTAACTTTACGGCTACAAGTAACTAATAAAAATAACGTTTAGCTACGCTTGAGCGTCGCCACCTTAAATTCAAAATTGATTTATTCAAGTAGGCCTAATATAAGCACTTTGGAAACGTCAAGTAAGTCTGTTTGTAGTGACTCTACCACCGATTCGGAAAGCAGATTCCACCGAGAAAAAGTCGGCAAGAAACTCAGAGTCGTTTATGAGCTTTTATATTGAAACTCTCGAAAGCAACCCCATATGCTATGTTACCATTATGCAGCGTCCACTACGTATACCTAATAAAGGTTTTACATCACACTCTAAACCTTATGTTCGAAGTAATCACATCCCTTCTAACATTATAAATGCGAAAGTGTGTTTGTTTGTTTGTTAACCTTCGCGCTCTAACTAAGTCAGTAACCAACTAGATTTTTAGTATAGAATTACTTGCAAAGACAAAAAGTTAATATGTTACTTTAATAATATAATGAGTAAAATATTTGAATATCCCAGGTAAAATAACTGTTTCCTTGGTATGTTTTTTAAACTGTAATAAATGCGGACGAGTACATGGCCAAAAGCTATAGTAAATACGACAGGCAAAAACGCTGGATATGTTTAAAAACGCAGTTAAATCTTATTATCTTGCACAATAAGACGACTGGGTTTTTTATATTACATACATATATACCTTTTTTGTTTTTATTTGAATGTAGATTTTTATAAGCTAAGGGATAAGGCCGCCTTTTCTATTCTACTCCAGTCTTTGTGCTTCTCTCTATTCGTCCTTTATTTTCCTAACTGTGTTTATGTTTTCATCACACATACAATTTTTTGTTGTGGGAATCGAACCCACGGTTCTTCACTCAGAAAGCGTCAAATAAACTATAATAAGTTGAAGTAAATAAGGTTATACCACCCAAATACGTACAATAAATTTTAGCGGAACCCTCTACCGCGCACCACGCAAATATTTGTGTAGTTTTAATTGACAACTTTTCTCACTTGTATCGTAACGAAGGCTGATTAACTGTAATTATCAAAATTTAAAGCATTTAAAGCATTCATAAGTACGGTGATGAGACGGAGTCATGTTTTTCTCGGAGAAATAATAATGTTTAATAATAAAAATCACTTCGCACCTTTAAAGTGCATGGGAATGCTATCAACGCTCATGTTTTTCTAAATACTCGGTCTCTCATAAACCATTTTTTTGCAACAACTGACTTTCAACTCTCACTCTAAGCACAGGTATCATAACATACTTACGTAGGCACTCTGATTTGCTAAAGAGGTGATTTACCAAAGTAAATATTTATCATTATTTGTCACTTTGCAAGTTTTAAGTGTTCATAAATACGGTAATGAAATCGGCGCTCATGTTTTTCTAAAACACTTTGTCTCGTAGAAAGCTCATTTTGTAGGCGCAGAATGCCTAATGCCTCTTCGTTGACGCAATTAATTTTATATTAATGTCGCGAAACATCTGCTGCCCGGTACTTGCTCTGGGGAAGTATTTTAGAAGTTGACACAGTTTGTGATCTTTAATATTTAAAATGATAACTTTAGAAGTATCCGAATAACAAAACTCACAGATTATGAGGCAGGTAGCCAAACAATATTATTTACACCTACTTTTTTAACGTTTAGGAAGAAACTTTTAAAATCATGAGTAAGAATTTCAAGAAATTAGCACGAAAGAAAAAAATTATCTATACAATATGTTTCAAGCATCTTTGAATTTTAGTCTGTTTATTTGTTTGTCCACCAATCCGTATTGTAACCGTCTATACTACTTTGGCGAATACTGCATACCTAAAACAACTACTTTGGTGTTATTATGAAAATTAAGCTTAATTTGCTATAGTCCGTGAGAAATAATTGTTGAGGTACTTAACAATTATTCATTGTAAAGTCAACATCTCCTGAGGATGCTCCGGTTTGGGAGCAAAACGTGCATAGAGGGTACATTGCCAAAGATCTGTTTGGTATGGAGTATAAGGATTGAAGAAATTAAACCAATTAAACCATACAGATTCTCCTGCTTTTCGCGGACTATAGCAAATTAAGCTTAATTTTCATAATATATAATGGATTTCCGCAAATTAAAGCCTGCTTCTATCTATATATACATTGGTGTTACCTTAATGTTTTTAGACTCAAAACTCATGTGTAAATAACCTTTTTTAAGCATGTCACTCTGCTCTACTTTTTTGTCAGCCGTGCCCATTTCAACAATGTATATTCAGAGGGGTGAGGAGTTGCAAACTTGGAGACGCGACGTCAGAAACCACTTAACACATGTTTTTGTCTTTGAAAGTAGGGCAGGTGGAAGTCGAAAGCTGTGACTCTGAAGGGAAATTTATCATATCATGGATAAAAAGCTTAACTTACCGAATAGCAGTAGACTATTGCTAAAGTAAAAAATTACTGACATAATCTAGAAGATTTACTAAAGACCCTGTTAAAAGCTTCAAGAGTTTGAAAAAGTGCGTAATTAAAAAAATAAACAAGACTGCCAAAAACTACGAAATTTCACATTTAAAAATGGCGCTATGGAGCTGCTTTTTTTTTTTTTTTTACAATAATAATATGAATTTCGAAATTGGTATTTTATGACTTTACAAAGTCATGCTGATAATTGGTACAGTTTAGGAATTTATAATCACGAAGTCTTCCATAATTAATAAGAATGTTAAAATATTATATAATATGTTCTAAAAGTTATTTTATGTTACAAATGTAACAGGGCACGTGCACTACAACACTTTCTGGTTCAATTCCAAAACCTCCAATGTAATATTAACTATAGCATTGATTTTCCAGTAATGGTTAAGTCCAAACTTGGTAAATCTACACCATAAAGTCAGCTCTTAAACAACACATATTCATTAGACAACAAACATTAGTTCTATTAATATTCAGAAAAAGATAAGATTATAGAAACTAGATTCTACTATTAAGTATACTAAAAGTGATATATCTAGCTGTTACTTACAGAATGTAAAATACGTCCACAACTTTGCTCACGATTATTAACGTAGTAGTAAAAATATGGGTTGGTCCCAAAGGTCCAAAAGTAAGTTTGTGGTACGATTCAGCGAAACACGTGCGCTACAAACAACCGAACAACACTTGCGGGCTCAACACAAAGCCATCCGACCCCGAGACCGCCAATATATCAACAATTCTGACATTTCCACCTAATGTTTCAGTATAATATGAAATAGTGGAATTAGTTAGCTGGAATGGGATTTAAAGGTCTCGTAATTTAAACTACGTTGAATCCAGACAATCATATCGTGCAAGATATTCTGAATTGCATAAATAGTTTATACTATGCAGAGATTTCTGTATCATAGTCATGAGCAGCCTCTAATTTAACTTCTCTTAAAAATAAATAAATTTCTCACTATCACATAATATGATAAGAAAACAAATCATAGCATCTAACGAATGGAAAGATAATCCTTCAAATTTGTCTATCTATTCAAAAGAACATGCATGAACATAAACAGAAAACACATTCATAAAGATTGAATTTGAGGGGCCTACTTCATTTTTAAGATAAAAAGTAACGGCATGTCTTAAAATATCCTTTAAAATAATAAACTTCTTGAATAACATCAAAGATAAACATTCCACTTTGATCCTGAGAGGTTTGAAATTTTGCGGTGCACGTTTATTTTACACGTTTGAGCATCTTTCGCCTCTTTAAAGAGCTCATCAAGCCGTGTGCGTACATGTAAACAGTGTTTTTCAACCAAATTAACGCAAACTTTGCTGAAATTAAACACAAATGTTACACTTTGTTTTGTTTTACCTTTAGGCGCTGCGCAAACGTAGAACTTTTTTGTTTCCAATACGGAACGTAGTCACCAGCAGTGAATATAATATTTCATTCCTTATCAATAAGTTCATCGTCAAACTCAAATTCAAGAGTTTTAAATTCATGTAATTTAACTTAGGCTATAAAATAAGCTCTTTTGTAATGTCAAATCTGTATGTTTCTAGTGATTCTACTACCACTGGTACGGTTCTTAATGACAAGGTTGCTTGGAAGCATCCGGCTCCGCCGCATGTTAAAATGTAAAATGTAAATTTTTGATGTTGGAAAAGAGCAACTGCTAAGTTTCTTGCCGGCTTCTTCTCGGTAGAATCTGCCTTCCGAACCGGTGGTAGAGTCACTACAAACAGATTGACTTGACGTTTCAAAAGTGCTTATATTAGGCCTACTTGAAATAAATGAATTTTGAATTTTGAATTTGAATTTGAAAGACTAAAACTCATCATCCCAATTACTAAGAGAGAGGATCAGTATAATATTTTAAATATAAAATCGATCGCTTATTAAGCACACAGCAGCCACTTTGGCTTCCAACTGCCTTTACCTACAGAATGAGAACTGCCTTTACACACACTGAGAATCAATCTACTAGTCTTTAATATGCGCAGACCTTAGCCCCTTCTCATTGTGGGAGGAAACCCGTGTCCTGTAGTTGGCCGACAATGGGTTGATATGATGATGATGATGATACGGTATTAAATCAGAATTTATCATTACATCAATTCAGTTTCAAATACAATGACCCCTTAACATACTAGGATTTCCTATTTTAATTGAATAATAAACCTACTTTCATTGAACAGTCACATTTTTCACATTCTTTCGTGTACTGTGTGATCTTGTGATATAGAAAATGACAAAAACAGTAACTTTATAATTTTACCTTCAACAACTAAATTTTCAGGTTTCAAGGTTCAGTTCAATTTAATAAAATCGCAGTATTTTCTATCATCAGCAACACTTACTTCAATTTCGATCCATATCCTCACCATCGAATACAATTCTATAAATAATCAAGAGACATATACTGCTATCACTATTTATCACTTCGACTCGTAAAATATTCAGAAGCATCGTCTCTTGTGCCTTTGTTCTATTAAACGGTTACAGTAAAGGGCTGCATGAATAAAGAAGTACGAAGGTAAATTATATTTAATTTTTGATACTGTTTGCTTACTTACGTCTGCTACTTCTCAATTATTCAGCGATTCAGACGGCTCGATCCGAATTGCACCATAATTTTTAGTAAATAAATCTTAATTTTACTTCCTTTTAAATTTCTAAACATTGCAAATAACTACATTTTTATTTAATAACTATGCGTCATATATAGTGTAAACAGTACTCATCGACAATGAATTATATATAAAATTGAAAGATGCTATAAAACGCTATATTGCTTTAAAATATTCAAGTTTCCAAATTAAGAAAAACTTATAATAATAATAATAATTGTTACTTAACAATTATTCATTGTAAAGTCAACATCTCCTGAGGATGCTTCGGTTTCGGAGCGAAACGTGCGTATATTGCCGAAGATCTGTTTGGTGTGGAGTATAAGGATTGAAGAAATTATAAATTACACCACGCAGATTCTCCTACTTTTCGCGGAGTATAGCAAATTAAGCTTAATTTTGATAATATATCATGGATTTCCGCAAAGTAACACCTGCTTCTATCCAATAAGAAAAACTTCGTTCTGTACTGAAGGATCAATTCAAAAATTATGAATTACAAATATCTTGTGAAATATTACTAAATATTGCAAGCCAAAGTTTTCAGTGTATGTGCAATTTGAGTATTAATCATTCTAATAATTGCTAAAAATATATGTCATAATGGTAAGGAACTCTCACAAGATGAGTGCCATCTAGCACTTAACGTTTTTTCTTCAATATACGTAGTTACATTGGTCTATGTTAACGTAACATTTGTTTGCCATGACACATCTGAGTGCCAGACACTTCAATTTATCGATGACTACTCACATACTCGTAGCATCCTTAATTTATTGAATTCAGCTCAATTGAATGCTTTGCCCTGGTTTGAATGGTCGTTGCGCAATTGAGTGCGGTGTATAATTTTTAAATAATTCAGAAAGATTTTAAAAGTAAAAAAAATTACTGCGACTTCTTCTTTTGACGGCCGATTGGCGCAGTTTGCAGCGACCCTGCTTTCTGAGTCCAAGGCCGTGGGTTCGATTCCCACAACTGGAAATTCTGTGATGAGCATGAATGTTTTTCAGTGCTGGATGTTTATATGAATATTATAAGTATTTATGTATATTATAAGTATTTATGAATATTACTCATAAAAATATTCATCAGTCATGTTAGTACCTATGACACAAGCTACGCTTACTTTGGGGCTAGATGGCGATGTGTGCGTTGAAAAAGAAAAAAAAAATTACGTAGGTAGGTATCTTATTCGATTCTTATTCGACTTCTTGAACTATTGGTAATAGTGATCAAAACTCGAGGTACATAAGTACTGGTTTTTATGTATCGCCTTAGCTAAGAATCTCTAAATACAACGTTACACGAAGGTGCCTTTCACTAGCCCAGCCTTCATTATACTAACACGCGATGTTTGATACCTAACAACAATTTCCTTTAATTCGCCCTATTCATCATTGATTTGAACGATTTCAAAGACACGGAAAACAACTGATTAAAGACCTTTCAAAAGTGGTTTTAAAGAGGGTAATTCCTTTTAAACGACTTTAACTCCTTCACTTTTTAGTCTGTGTGTTTGGTACAAAAACTGCAATCAATTTCATTATTTTTCTGTTGTTTAGTAGTCTGTTTTATACTAGCCATTCCTCGCAGTATCACCGGCGCTTTATCGTAGACTTTAATGGATCACTTATCTAAGACTTGGAACTCACTTACTTTATTTATATAAATTTTAATTTTTCAGTTTTTTCTAAGCTATGCGTCAAAATAACTATTTTTTTTATTGCACTACAAGTCAGCCCTTGACTGCAATCTCACCTGTCCTTAAGTGAAGGTGCAGTCTAAGATGGTAGCGGGCTTACTTGTTAGGGAGTATGGTAGTCATACCCCTAATCGGTTTCTACGCGACATCATACCGGCACGTCTTTGTCGGTAGGGTGGTAACTAGCCACGGCCAAAGCCTCCCACTAGACCAGACCAGAGAAAATTTCAGGGCCTCCTACAAAAATTAACAGCGCTTACCGTTGCGCTAGGGAGGTATTACATACTGTAAAGGCTAATTTTATTTACTTAAGATTGTCTTAGTTAGACTTTTGTTGAGATTCATATTATGATTATAGTAGAATTGCTTATTGACGATAGCTTCCAAATTAAAGTATCCATATAAACGAGATGGCGAGATGAGACTATATAAGTTATCTGCTTACTTATCGAAGAAAATACGAATCTCTCCATCAGAATTATCGTTCACACTTCGCTTTTCATCCTACATCGATATTTTCTTTTGTAAGATAATAATATTATCTATCATTGTGATTGTTATCCGTATATTGTGTAACATCCTCTGTTCTGCCAAATTTAATAGTTAATGTGTAATATACGATCCCAAAAGCTATTGTTACAGCATTGTTATTCATCGCAGCCGTCTTTGCTCGGGCATTAATCGCGGGTACGCCGGAACTGACGAAAATTATATCGCTCACCTTCCTGGCGTTTGGGTACGGGTGTAAAGAATTCATTTGGGTTTCGGGTAATCTTGGATTTATTAACGTATTTCAAATGTATATCTTAACTGTTACAAGCGCCGTTAAATTTGCCAGTCGTTTTTGTTTTCTTCTGAATGTTTTGAGGTTACATATTATGCAAAAATCAACAAAAACAACAAGCATCAATTGTAAAAGTGTTTGTTTGTGTTCTCTTCGCGTGCTAAATAAGAAACCAATTGACTTGGTTTTTGACATAGAGTTAGTTGGAAGAACGGAGGTGCTACTTTAATTCCAAGAAAACAAAAAGTTCCCACGGGTTTTGTAAAAATCCATAGTAAACGTGGACGAAAAACATGGACAGCTGCTCGTAATTTTGTGTTCTCAAGAGCATAGAAAAAATTGTTGTTGTTAATCTCTAACCAAGCCAAGCAATATCGTTATCACTTGCTACTGATTAAGGACTCTTATATCAACTTAGGTCTACCAGGAAATTGCAATTAAGCTTCAATCTAAGCATAGTTGGGACGGAATTTCATTCATAGTCCCCAGCAGAGAAGCTAAGAATTTCTGCACTTTCTTAATGCGTGCAACTACCTATAGACGCGTTCATTAGTATATAATAGTTAATGTGTAGAAAGTGCAGAAACTATCTATTACCCGATTAATCAAAATATCGGGGACCGCAAAGTAGTAGTTATAAGTAGGAAACAATAAAATTTAGAATATAGTTACTGATATATATTGAAATCGTTTATGAATATAATAGATAAGGAATTGGCAACTTAAACGCGGAACTATAAATATACTTTATTCCATATCGTAAGTAAAATTAATTTAATCGAGTTTAATTCTACAGAAGGGAACCTCTTTGTAAAATTTCAGGTATCTATGTATTTCAGTATCTGTGAGGGAGTACTGTTTTTTAAATGTATCAATATTATTACCACTTGATAAATGATACATGATAATCAAAATTATCTTCCAAACCCTCATTTAGGTAGGTCTTGTAAAGCAATATTGAACAATGGTCCAAATCCGTTCAAATTAACAATTTATCGAGAAACCATATTGGCAAGATCCGGTACAAATATTTGTCATAATACTAAAGGTCGAGTACCAACTTCGGGCATTTCGGGAGTTCCAACAATGAGGCGAATGTAGTATATTGATATCCTTTATTTAATGAAGGTCGAAGAGTTTTTCCCAAAATTGAATGGGTCGCGACAATCAGAGCTTGTCCGCAGATCATATTTCAGGAGAGATAAACTCGGACAAAAGAATGGAATCCTCGCTTACTCAATTGGGTAATGGGCGAGCTCTGTCGTTATCTGCTCCCATTATTTCTGTTTGAGGAAGGTTGTGGTATTCTACTTTATATCAAGAATCTTTATAAAGATCTTTGATAGAGTTCCGCGTAACTTGATCGTATTGTAAATATTAATGCCATGTAAATTGTTTTTGTGATCTTTATTTCTTCCAGTTCCTTTACTGTACATGCAATTCATTTTATAAAGGTACAAATTATTAAGTATCAAATAAATATTGCTTCTTTCTGGATAATTTGGGAAAAATTATAATATGCTGCAAGTTCTTCAAGTAGTATCGTATTTGCTGAGAGTGTTGTAAAACCTGCAAGTTATAAAGTTTGTCGTTATTTGTTTTAGTGATGCACTTAAGCATACTTCTTTATTAAGCTGGCTTGAAGATAATGTAACGAACTGTGGAAGATAATGCTATTTTCTTCCATCTTTAAAGTTAAAACTAATGAGCTTAGTTTAAGATTGTGCGCGTCGCTTGCATACGTAGGTACGCTTTTTGTACCTTGAGTTAAATGCGAGATTGTAAGGTAGATTTTCGAAATTTGGACAAATTTTAGTGTCTACGCTTTGCAAAAGTTTGTAGCATTTCCATTAGTTTCATAAGATAGAAACTCTTTGTTCTATATTTTTAATTTAATTTTTTGTTAAAACATACCAGATGTTTTAACTCATATACGTAATATTATTTTATTTCATTATAGAAAATAACCTCGTCCCGTACTATAAACGATATTAAAATGAAATCGCTTGATCTACTTTTACTGTTGTGATTTTACTAGATAATATTCAGTGAGAAGAAGACTTCACGCAAAATGTCCAGTAGAAAATTTTTCAACACAAACTAATAAATTCCCAGGAAATATAAGTCAAGCACAAGTAGGAATCCGGCATCTTTGTAAGCCGCGACTGCGTTTACTCGCAAATTCTATTGCATGCACGCCGCACGCTGCCGTTGGAAATCCGACTTTATGTGTGCGGCTTATAAAGTCTTTTACATAAAATTGATTTTGAACGGCGGAATCGCTGGGCTCCTGAGATTTTGGAATGAGATTTTTCTGATAGAATGCAAGCTGCGGTTGAGGTTTCTAACTGTTCGTAGACTGGCGTGCTTAGATGTGCTTTTGAGATGTTTTTTAAGACACCAGACAAATGCTTACATTAACAGAGTAATAACATGATTGCATTAGCTGGTACAATAAGGCAATCAACCAAATTGTCACCTTAAAGAAAATAACCCTTTTAGCATGGATAAAAATAATGAAGTCGATATATGAAGAAGTAAGTGATCGGTTTGACTAGTGAGATAAATGTCATTAGTAAAAATATGGTTTTCTTATTATTAAGTTTTAAGTTTTTATTTATTTATTTTTAAATAGTTCAGCGAAGTTATTTTTTCTTTTTATGTTACTTGTAACGAATTTTCATGATCTTTTTCCTGGTAAGGATTTTAATTGATCCAATTAAAACTTTGTGATGTACTAACAAAGATATTTGGAGAAAGCGGAACGCATATTTGTTGTTTTTTTATTCTTGATTTATTCAGGACTCCTCATTGTTATTTGAACTGCAATCAATTAGTATCACTTTTTGTTATATAAATACATATCTCTTCAGCACACAATTATCTTCCTCATTTGAAATTTGTTGACCGACATACTGATACTTTAATTAATTATCCATTGAATTATCGCACATTTGTTTTTAAAAACATTTTTAAAATTTTATCTCTTTTGACGTTTCCTTTTTTACTTATTACCAAAAGATATTAACAATAAAATAATCAATATTTATTGCAATATTATAATGTAATCATTTTCAAGTTTATTAACATAACAGTAGCCCATTCGAAGGTCACGTAACCTTTTAAGAGAATGTAAGAAATACGTTACAGACATAAGAAAGTATATTACAGACAGAGACTCCCTTTGTTATTAAGAGTAACTTTGGTTGAAAGGAAAGGCAACGCGCTCCGCCTAACATCGAATAACAATACACGAGAGCCTTCTTTGCAATTGACGAAAACCGCATTACGTTTTAATTTGAAACGTTGGGTTCTGCAGAGACTTTATTACGGGCGTATCTCGCTTTTGACCCGTACGCCCTTTGTGTAAGGTATTTTTTATTCATTCCTAGGAATTCATACGGGAGTGAGCGCACCCTCGTGTACCTTTTTGGATGTTTTTTCGTTTGAGCTCGCGTTTAGACTAGATAAATAGAAGTTCTCTCTTTTTAGTATCGCACCGTTGGCAAGCGATTTACTTATCGTTTTTGCTCCCGTTCGTTAATGTGTTTTATTGATTGACTGTTTATAAAACAGAAGAAAAAATTTAATTCGTTTCAATAACAAGTTTTACTCTCACTAGGTACATATGCGCTTTTATGTTTATACTGCCTCTTCTAAACAAACAAACCGGCTATGGAAGATTTAGACTCGACCTAGGAATCTTTTCCTTCGTTTGACGCCCTATTTTTACCCTTGTGCAATGTATTTTTTTCTATATTTCCATATTGTTGAACTGGGATTATTAATTACTATTTCAAATTCATGCCCTCCAAATGCGCTGTTTATATCAATAGTAGTAATAGAGACATGTGATTACAAAGCCAAATGTCATAGCTTAAAAGAAAAAAGGAGAAAGTGTGTAAAATGATGCTTATGTTTATACCGGAAGATAGAATATGGAAAGAATATGGAAATTATTAAAATAGTTATTATTTTGTTACAGGTATGTGCCCTGATCAGCTAGAAGAAGTGCCAAGATAACTGAAAACCAGAAAATTACTATACAAAAACACGAATTACTTCTGTATAGGTACTAATTTGTGTGTTTTTACTAGTTAAAAAGACGGAACAGCTTTGGTCTGCTTATATTTTTATGAGTTAAATTTTAAGATACGATCTTCTGATACGGAAATCCAGGCATCAGCAAGTCACTAAAGAAAATGTTAAAATTATTCTTCTTATTGAATTGTTTGTTGATGACTCCTAGATACAAACTATCTTCTAGGTACGAAACATTAATTTTCTGTCTCCCAGTAGCTAAGATCCAAAGAAGAAGAATTACAATTCCACTTACCCGTATTGGAGCACCGTGATGGGTCTTAGCTCTAAACCCTCTCTTATATAAGAGAGGAGGTCTGTGCCAAGCAGTGCGGCTTTAATAGGTCGATGGTTAACAAACTGAACGTAAAACGAATAATTAATCCATACACTTTAATGCTACAGATTTATAAAATAGCAGCAGGTACTAGATAATAGTAAGTGTGATGACTTTGCAGAACCTCGGCCGGCCAGTGACAGCTGGCTGAGTTTAATTTTCCGCTCTGGAGCCTGAAAGGCGGTTGGATGTCGCGGAGACGTCCCATTTTCACTTCTTCAACTATACTATTTTCATAGTTACATAGGATATTTCTGCATTGTTTGAGCTTGTCTGTGGTTTTATAAATTGGAATAATGTATCTGTGTAATAGTATAGTATGTTGCAAGGTTATTTTTGACGCGCTTCATCATTCTCAGTCCATTCATATCCCATAGCTGGGCATAGGTCACCTCTATCACAGAAGTGTGAGATAGACTCTCTATACTGCTAAAATAGGTACGGCTACATGTTTTCCATTGACGATTTATGGATGATGTTTGCTTGACCGAAACCGGAACTGACCGTAGCTCGTACGAGGAACGGACGAGAATCGGATATAAAACTCCATGATGGTCTTATACGTAACTCCAAGTTTTATTTGAGGCGCAGGGTACGGCCGAGCCTCGTCAGAAGCACGGAGGCCACACGTTGTAGCATAAACTGTTTCGTAAATGGCGGCTTGGTCCCACCACGGAATAGCATAAAATACCCATTAACGTGCTCTCGGAGGCACGGGGGTGGATAGCTTTCATAACAGTTTTGACCTGGGAATTAGACCTCATGATTCTTGCATGAGCTTATCACAGAGTGAAAAACACATATTGATTTCTATTTTTTTCCTCGATCTTCGCCTATTTAATGTATAATATTTTGCGTAAAATGTAATTATTTTCTCACTTCAGACCGATTGCACTCTCTCCCAAGTAAACTGGAACAAGTTATTTTTGCTCGGTCAATAACTTTTTTACGGTGTAAAAGTAGCAAATGAAACTGAAGAAATATCATTTGCTATCGTATTCAAGAACTGTATTTAACTTTAGTTACTCGTAATTTCATATTTAGTTAATTAATGTTAGCTTTTTATGGTAACATAAAAAAGCAGTACTAAATTGTTTAAATTGTTTTTGATGGCCTGAGTATTAAAATTGTATGCCTGTGCCTGTGCCTGCACCAGACATACTTTTTATCATATTTGTGTTATTGTAAGCTAGTTACGCAATATTTATTATGTATTTGATGATGGGCCAACCCTCCCGTTAATAAAGGCCATAGTCCAGTAGTCGACTGCTATAGGCTGTTGATAAAACTAGTTGCTGAATATTTTGTCTTTATTCCGTATAAGTTAGCTTAAATAACTTCTTTTTAATGTAAAAATTGGTTCCGTACCTTAAAATTATGTATTCAAATATGTTTCAATGAAACTTAAGTAAGGAAAATAAAAATTGTTGTATGCACCACCACACCGATAATTTTCTGCAAGAATATGCAAAACACGAGGCACTAACAAATTTTGAGGAAAGCTCTCTCCAATTATGACTAATATCGCGTTACACTTAGCGTATAAATTTATTTTATTATTTATTTAGGAGAGAATACGTTCCGTATGAATAAAAGGGACAGATAGAGGAATTTCTAATGAACGTAACATGAGAGCCGGGGGTCAGTGACCTCTCCTTTAGGGTGCCACCCTAAGGGTTGAGTTCGGAAAGCAGTAGGCGGTTTATTTCGTTGCATTTTCTAATTGAATCGTTCGCTTTACTTGTGTAATCAAACTTTGTTCACATCTTGATCCGCTTTAGAGTGTGTCACGCTGAATTCATATTAATTAACGTAAACATTGCTGCTTATTAACTAGAATTAGGCATACATTGTCTATTTAACGAGGTGAGATAGTTATAGTATAAACTATTGAAGCATTCATTCAATCATCATTATCAACCTGTTACGCGCCCACTAAAGAACTCTGATAGTGAGAAGGGCTTGGAGTTCTTTCAACTTGATATCTGACAGCCGACTTGCGCAGTGGGCAGCGACCCTGCTTTCTGAGTCCTAGGCCGTGGGTTCGATTCCCACAACTGGAAAATGTTTGTGTGATGAACATGATTGTTTTTCAGTGTCTGGGTGTTTATCTGTATATTATAAGTATTTATGTGTATCATATGCATAAAATATTCATCAGCTATCTTGATAACCATAACAACAAGCTACGTTTACTTTGGGGCTAGATAGCGATGTGTGTATTGTCGTAGTATATTTATTTATTATTTATTTATTATATCTGTATATTATATGTTTATTATTCATAAAAATATTCATCATTTATTTTACTCTTAACACAAGCTACGCTTACTTTGGGCTAGATGGCGATGTGTGTATTGTGTATTATTTTTATTATTATTTTATTTATATAGCCACACTCAGCACCAGAAAAAAAGGATATCTAAAATTGCGTATACGCTTGACGGTTATTTTTATGTCACGTTGCATCGGACAACTGCAAGTTAGTGAAACAAACATTGCCTGTTTATTCAATCGGACCAACCCTTTTTATGTCCGGTTGGAACCCAAACGAACTGGTTTGGTTATTGGGTCCCATTGGTGCGTGAAATACTCTTATGCACCGGCGTGAATGTTGCAACCGTCATGTACTGAAACATGCGGTTTTGAGCACAAATCGTTTAGCACATCACCATTATCACTTCAACCGATTGAAGGATACAGGTTTATTTGGGATTTTTAAAATCGACGGTCCAGGGCCGCTTGTTTACAGCGACTCCCAAAGACTCTCTTTTAATGTTGTCGGTCCATTCCATTGGGGTCCGACCAAAGCTGCGTTTAACTTTGCAGGGTCGCCTTTCCAGCACCTTGGAACCCCGACGTTCATCGGTTCTCCGAGCTATGTGCCCCGCGCATTGTTGCTTCAGCTTTGCGACTCGAGTCGGTCACTCCAATTCTTCTACCGATCTCTTCATTTCTGAATTGATCACGTAGAGATACTCCCAAATAGCTCTCTCCATCGGTTCTGAGTGACTCTGAGCCTTCTTATAAGGCTTATAGTAATCTTCATCAATATCATCTACATATTATCATCCCATTGCTAAGCTCCTAACTCATAGGAGTGATGATTTGAAGCTTAGATCCACCACGCAGCTCCAGTGTGAGCTGCGTGGTGGATACCCTAACCCTTTGAGTACTAACATTTTTAAACAGTAAAAAAGACACTCGTGATCGCGTTAAGCAATTGTTAATATGATATCATATTTGTTGGAGAAGTCTTAAGATATCTGTTGAATTTGCTTAGATGTTCAAATGTTATTATTGCTCCTATTCAAATTTTAAGGTTACCGTAACAAAATGGAAAACAATAAACCTATGCCGCCTTTTTTTCTCCCAACTTTATATATCCGGTGTCTACGATTACTATCAAATTTTTATAATTTCGTTAACGTTAAAACTCTACAAAACATGTCCTAAAGCAAGTTTTGCACGCATAAAGAAGCTAAACAAAATGCACCAGCGATCTACCATTTTGGCATCGGGTATTTTATTCAGAACATAGGTAAACAAACACCGCGTTGTATTGGCACTCTAAAATTTCGACGTCCTTTGAAATGGACGAAATGAAGAGGTAACTGACAGCGTGCCGCGTCGCATAACAGATCCAATCAACGCGGAGGAATGTACACATACGCGTAAGTGACCGACCCGTTACCGGCAAACGGGTTAGGCTTAGGGTGTATCTATGGAACATTAGAGTACCTAGCACCATGAAGGTATGCTTTGCCATGTTCCCTTGAAAGACTATTGGAAAATGGATTTAACATGGTCTTTTAGAGTAGGTATACACTCCAACTTTTAAAAGCTATTTATTTATTTTCTCGAGAAAGGTATATTGATATAAAAATTGTTTGGTTTTTATCTGTAAAGGAGTAAAACAAGGGATAACATTTCATCATTTTCTAGATATATTAGTGAAAATTGCTGTTTAAGTTGACAATTAAAATAGTAAAATTTACATTTCAGGGTTTATAAGAATGCCATCCCAAAGAGTAAACTAGTGGTTAAACGTTTATTTGTTAGAACACGCTGAACTCGGGAAAGTCCGATTTGAAGAATCAGTTTTGCATTGGATAGCCTAATTCTTGCGGGAGAGGGGCGGCCGAGGCAACGCAGTGGGTCGGAGTGTTTTTGTTAAGGATAGCGGAAATATCAGTCCGATTTGAAGAATCAGTTTTGCATTGGATAGCCTAATTCTTGCGGGAGAGAGGGGGCCGAGGCAAGGCAGTGGGTCGGAGTGTTTTTGTTAAGGATAGCGGAAGAAGGCCTATATGGGAAACTTTTTAGAAGTTGTGCATGGATTAAGTCGCGGGGGACTTACTATAAGTCATATTATATTGTTAAATAAATAAATAGCAGAAAACTGTAGTTGTTAAAATTTAACCTAACAACTTTTGTTTTAAGTTTTTTTTAATTAAGTGAAATATTCAATATTTTACATAGATACTTCTACTTGTTACTCTGCAATGTAACATCGGCAACAGAACGGGAACGACGACTCTATCGTGCGTTCTTGCAGGGTTTTGGTTACTTTGGTTACACGTATTTGGTTTCACAGTGATATGTCACTTTACATTAATAACATGATTTATTAAATTTTTGGTATGAAATATATTAACACTGAGATTTGAAAAGTCATAGAACAAAAGTTGTTAGTTTTAATTATAGGAGGCTGTGAGAGAGCTTTCTGGTATTTTTCATTTAATCCTCAATATTATATTTTGTCGCTGAGTTAGTGTTTCTACCGATGCTGCCCGTATAGAAGGGTCAGATATTCTCTAAACCTTCTATACGCACAACATTGCATTACAATGTCCTCTCTAATTCACACGCCCACTTGCTCGTATGTATAACTTCGAACGTGCGAGAGTTATATGGTTACACGCAGTATGCTTTGGTAGGTGGAGCTCGGTTAAAGGGTTTTATTTACACCACCTGAAACCGAGCACCCTCGAAGTGGACGTTTGAACGCGTGTGCCATTTGGAGACTTCGGATGGTAAACAATACAAATGTGTGATGTTAGTGGTGTGGCCTAGTTACGAAGGCGCAAATGAGTCGAGTGTCCTGGTTTACCCGTCAAGTGTCAAGCAGTTCTAACATACGCGCCACGAGATAATTTTGTCTACAATTTCTCGTCGAAGAAATAAGACGAGAAGATATGTTGCGTAATTATCACATGACGGGCATTGTAGCTTTGTTGGGCTAGTATAGGCAGTAGATAAACATTTTATCTGAGATCAGGAGATACAATATGTTGTCTGGTGGGACGGAGGCTGAGGCCGTGCCTAGTTACCACCGTACCGTCAAACACGTGCCGCAAAGCGATTTAGTGTTCCGGTACAATGTCGCTCAATAACCAACTCAACTCAACTCAACGTCAACTCTTTACCATTTTAGAATTGCATCTTTATTTAGCAGCAGTTGAGATAACTGTCAAGGGACTTGTAAAATAAAAAAAATATATACATATCCCCGATCATTTAACTGCCGAATGGCGCAGTGGGCAGCGACCCTGCTTTCTGAGTCCAAGGCTGTGGGTAAGATTCCCACGAGTGGAAAATGTTTGTGTGATGAATATGAATGTTTTTCAGTGTCCGGGTGTTTATATATGTATATGTAATAAGTATTTATCTATATTATTCATAGAAATATTCATCAGTCATCTTAGTAGGTACCCATTACACATGCTACGCTTACTTTGGTGCTAGATGGCGATGTCGTTGATGTGTAATGTCGTAGTATAACTATTTATATCCACTCACAAGGGATGCAATTTACTTGTCCTTCAAAATAGGTAGACAAGTGAATTTCATCCTTTCCCTGTTGCTGTAACAGAGAAAAGGTGCAATTTACCCCCGTTTGATATTATTGTGATATTATTTAGGTACACCCGTGCGCCCACACTCCGAGAATGGATAAAATTGTCTGAGAAGATAAACAAATGTAATAAAGAAATGTCTCCTTGCCCTTGCTAGCCGTGCTGTTTCGCATAATATTACAATTTTAATTCTTCCTATACATTCCGACCTACAAATATTATAACAGCAGATGTCAAGCACGACCGAGTCATAAGGTCCATAATTACAAAAGTTTGACCTCGCAACATGCCGACTTTCATAGTTTTAGGCTATTGGTCCGGCCCGGACTTGGAATTGTAAACACGGCTTAACTTCGCTTCTCGTAATTCAAGAACTTTATAAAGGATTCAGCTCGCGATTGTTGGCTATAGAATGTATAGAACCAGATATCGTCTAATGAACAAGATTGTCTGAAGGGTGAATTTGAGGATTATTTTGAAGTATTTCCATTTCGTCTGAAGCATTAATATTATTATTTTGTACCAACCTTTTGCTACGGTTTATCCGTCTGTGTGCTATTCATCGTCGGCTTACATTGGTATTTGGTCTTACCGTTTTTGGTTTTGTTGGGAAATACTATTATTACTTATTTTTCGTAGCACAACATTTGATTTAGTTATTTTGTCCATTAAGTATCATTTATTGATTAAAAGTATTGTAAAAAAGAAAAAAAAAATTGAGTGTAAGTAGCGTGCAGCGACGGTATTAATTTAATCAATAGCGATCTTGCAGTAGAAAAGAATACTAAGAAAGAGACGAAAATTTCTAAATGTAGATTTTAACGTTTTAGTTTTGTATCACTGTGTATTAAGTAAACTTCAACTATATATTTTGAATATTGCACAGAGTTGCTGTTGAAATCGGATAGATTAAAAAGAGATATATTAAAGGAGCTGTCGAATTTCGACGATAGAAAAAAACACTGTGTTGTCTTTATAGACTTTAAACCACCTCGGTTTCATTTGCAATGCAATAATGCGAAAATGGTTTTAGACCACACGCTGGATATCCGCTAGTTGCCTACTTATAATCCTTGTTATGTATGTTGTTTTTTTATAAAGATAGCATATTAGATAGCTTGACTTTAGTTTTTATATACGAATCAAAAAATGTCTGTCGATATATTATTTATAGTCAAAAAATATCTTTATTCAAGTAGGCCCACAGGTGGCACTTTTGATGCGTACATAAGAACCACACGGTAGTGAGATGATGGCGATAACCACGAGGGTTCCAAACGCGTCCTGGTCTAAGAAGAAGCCCACAACAAACTTAGCCGGGTGTTTTTTTTTTTTTTGTTATCACCATCTCACAATGTCATTTTAAATTATTAGAAGAGCAACCTGGTTAGTGCAATAATTTACACCCAAGCTTTTTTATCGTTTACGTAGTCCTTTATACTATAATAGGACTTTTCTATAAGCTTACGTTTAATACAAACTTTGAACTATATTTTTATATATTGGCACACTAAAGTTAAACTTAAATTAAATAACATACTTCAAAATAACAGCTATAAACATTCGTTCCCGCTTTGTAAAGGCAATTTTTTTACTTATTTTTTCCTACAACATGCCGCCCTGTGTTCATCAAGCCGAGGCGTAGGTGTTAGCCTCATTGCCCTGTAAATATACCGGCCTTCGGACTGGAAGAAAGGAATACTGCTTGGCGGTAGAAATAAGTTTAGCTGCAGTACTTCCCCGGGCGTCGTCTGCCACATAATGCTCTTCTGTAATACTATGCAGGCACAGGCCTCCCTCTAAAGCACTCCATATTTTACTGTTGCACCTTGTAACCTATTTAAAATGCAGTAATATAAAAGTTAGTAAATGGTTCATTTACTTTTTGAACAATAAAGATTTTAGGTATTATTACTTTCTATCATTTATTGATTTTAATATATTTTTTTTAATTCTTAACAATGCTTACAAAAACAAAAAACACTATTAAAAATGTATAAGAATAAAAACCACCCTCCGCTTGCTTTTGAATGCCCAAGCAACCGGCGGTCAGGGCTCCAGAGTGACGAACCTCCTCACAATACCCGCCGTTTCAAGGACTACTGCCTTCTGTATCCGACCCTTGATCCAACAACCAAGCGAAAGCTTCTTAAGATGTTGGTCGAAGCTTATCGCGAGAAGACCATTGACTGAAACGAAGAATATTATTATTATTACTGTATTGTTACAACCAAGAGAGACATGACCGAATTCAACATCGACCGTAGACATTGGGAGAGGCTTGCGGAAGTAAGAGTTGAATGGCGCAAGAGCATTAATGAGGGATGCCGTATCTATGACGAAGCTTGGCTTGGTATTCTTGCTCAAAAAAGGATACGAAGGCATACCAAGGGATCTTCAGATTGCGCCGAAGGGTTCAACTGCCATATTTGCGGCCGTAAATGTCGCTCGCGCATCGTCTCATTTAGCCATGCAAAGAAGTGTCGCTTAGACAGTGTTTGAACCGTATCTCAAGACGTACAGGCCATTGTTGTTGTTGTATTCTCAGCTTGCTCAATCTTCATAAAACAAGCAATATTTCACAAACCCCTTGTTAAATCCCTCTAAATCACTATGCATCTTCTAGAGTTGTTAAAACACCAGGAATTCGCATTCACGAGCTCGTTTTAATCAACGAGCTCTTAACACCTAAAAAGAAATAGGACATGCAACATTCATGGTTCAAAACGATTCCAAAGTCATGACCTAAAAACCATTCCATGTATCCCGATGAAGAAAGCGTTCATCGTATAAATTAATAGTAATTGACAACACAAAGAGGTACCGTATCCCGGGTAGTGTGTATTAAATATTGTAATGACTTCGATCGTGTTTCTAAACAAAGCTGCATATTAAACCGGGGCTCACTAAAAGCGTAGCCGTGTTCGGCAAATTGATTCAATTTTGCAAATAATCTTTTGGTATTGTAGGCGCCATTGGCACGTCTGCGGACGAAGAGTGTAAGTAATTGATGCGTTAGACAGTGTTAGTTGCTACTAAGCGTTTTCTAACTTGCTTCGGTAACTTTGACCTACTCTTTATGAAACAGTTTAATATTAATAATAATAATAAATAAATAAATAAATATACTACGACAATACACACATCGCCATCTCAGATAGAAGAACAATGGTTCGAGACACATTTTAGTTCAACGCCCTTGGGTAGGTATAAAATTCAGTAATTATTTATATCTATTAAAATTTGTTTTATTTTTATTCCACTGCAAGTTAGCCCTTGACTGCAATCTCATCTGGTAAGTGATGATGCAGTTTAAGATGGCAGCGGGCTAACCTTTTAGGGAGTATGATAGTCATACCCCTAATCGGTTTCTATGCGACATCGCACCGGAACACTACATCGCTTAGCCGCGTGTCTTTAACGGTAGGGTGGTAACAAGCCACGGCCAAAGCCTCCCACCAGACCAAAGTGGGCCTTAGTTAGAGAAAAGAAACACATGTTTCACACTTTTTGAAAACAATACCCCCAAACGTATTGTGGTAAACTATAACTTTCATCCGTTTGTGTCAAACATAAAAGTTTCTACAAAAGTATTTCATATTTCAAGTTAAAGTTATAAATTGGTCTTTTATCTTACTTTAGCTTTGGCTGTAGCCCGTATTCAAAAATTTTAGCGTCCCGGTACGTTGGCGCTGGGAAACCAAAGGTTACAGATTAGCATTCTACCTTTTACCATCATAGCTACCATATAATTCATGATAATTGCAGTCAAGGGGTTACTTGTAATAGATTACAATCGGATGCTAGAAATTTGTAAGAATGCGAATTCTAAGGTTGATTAATTCTGCTAAAGTACGGCGATTTGATCAAACAACAGAAATCGTTTCGACGGGAATATATCTTATTTATACACATTTCCCTCTGTCACCAATGTCCTTATAATATCAATTTTTTTTAAATAAATTAAGATACTAAGACATAATAATAAATAAATATACTACGACAAAACACACATCGCCATATAGTTACAAAGTAAGCGTAGCTTGTGTTATGTTTACTAAGATAACTGATTTTTATTTTTTATGAATAACTAGCGTACCCAGCCCGCTTCGTCGGGCTAGATTTTGCTTTATTTTATTTAAACAATAAACTTACATCATTAAATTTTTAATTTAAGTCTCATAATATATTAAATCATTTATTTCTCTCCGTATCCGTATCTCCGTCAATGTCTTCTATTCTCTTATCGAGCGGGTGAAGGTCATTATCTACACCCATGTACACCCAACAATAGAATATCATCATAGTAAATAAAAGCTGTATTTGACAGTTTGACAGTTAAAAAATAGGAGTGCTCCGATCGTCACCATTTTAGATTCCAGACTACTCCAGATTACTTGCCAGGTCAATCTGGAGATTCCCTGAAAGTTTCATTGAAATCGGTCCAGCGGTTTCGGAGCCCATACGGAACATACCCACACACTTTCTCTTTTATATATATAGAGATATACATAAATACTTATGATGTGGGAATCGAGCCCACGGCCTTGGAATCAGAAAGCAGGGTCGCTGCCCACTGCGCCAATCGGCCGGCCATTATAACAGTAGGTACAGGCCCGACTTGATCTACAAAATTAAAAAAGTGACCACCAAGAATGACAAAGTATATCCCTCGCTATGACATTAATAATAATAATTTCCCAACGACGCTGGTGAATTTCGCATGACAAAGAACCTGTCACTCATCCATTTTTGGGAAATGTTTGTTCACCATTGTTTGTCCCACCCTTACTCGAATCTTTTAGCTCTTCGCATACTATGGTTTGATGGCGAAATTTAAAAATAGGGCTTTCGAAAGGTCTCTCGTTAAAGTTGTTTGGGGTGCTCTTGTTATAAGATACGGTTTATCGAGTGGACTCTTCAACATCTTCGGATTTTGATACGCAGGAATATCGATTTCGTGCCGGATTACGGTCCCAAGCGAAAAATATTGTGATCAATGATTCTTCACGGATGAACTCATTGACCTTAGGTGACATCTTGAAAATTTTACATTGACAATCACTAACATATACCGCGGTGGTAGCTCATTGGGTAAGAGCTTGACTTCACTTTCGGGGGGCCGAGTTCGAATCTCAGCACACACCTCTAACTTGTCAAAGTTATGTGCGTTTTAAGTTATTAAAATATCACTTGCTTCAACGGTGAAGGAAAACAAAATGTTCTTAAAGGTGTGGGGAGGGGGAGTCCACCAATCCGCACTGGGCCAACAAAATTCAAAAATTCAAAATTCTAAATTCATTTATTTCAAGTAGGCCTAATATAAGCACTTTTGAAACGTCAAGTCTGTCTGTTTGTAGTGATTCTACCACCGGTTCGGAAGGCAGATTCTACCGAGAAGAAGCCGGCAAGAAACTCTGCAGTTGCTCTTTTCCAACATCAACAATTTACATTTTGCATTTTGAACATTCATTTTTCTATCTTGTGAGAGCTGAAAGCGGAGCCGGATGCTTCCAAGCAACCTTGTCATTAAAAAAATCATCAATTGTATATACCTCGCTGTAATAAATGTGGTGGACTACTGTCTTAAAACCCCTTCTTATTGTGGGAGGAGCGTTCTCTGTAGTGGGCCGTTAATGGGTTGAAGATGATGATGATGAATATATACCGAGTAGTCAGTGGCGTGCATAGAGGGTATGCATATGATATAAAATGAAGAAAATCACCAGTACGAGCTATAAATACTCAAGGGTAGGCTTTCATAACTCTCACAATGCCTATGCTTAAGTTTTATTATAACTCTTACTGGAGATTTTCTTCATTTTATATCATCTGCATACCCTGGGCATACCCTCTATAAACGCCACTAAGAATAGTTATTTCTACGTAGCTCTAAGGATATATTGTTAGCTTGTCAACTCAGAAGCAAAATTAGCTAAGAACTGTATATTGTAATGTTTGCATTGTCCCGTTTCTTGTTTATTTGTTACTTTCACTAAGGGTTGTCTGTAAGAGACTGCTTGAGCAGTTGGACCACTTTGCACACAACTGTATAGCTTTTCTTCTTCTTTTGTATGTCTTGAATTGTTTCCAGGTACGGGTAATACATTTTTCTGAATAACCAAATAAATAAAATTCTAATAAAATTTCAATTAGCTGGCATATAAGACTGATTCTATCAAAGGGTGTGCTGAAAGAATCCCTATCCCTATCCCGATCCCTACTAATATTATAAATGTCAATGTAAGTTTGTTTGTTTCGCTTTCACGCAAAAACTACTGAACCGATCCTCATAAAACTTTGTAAACATATTCCTGGAAGTATTAGAAGTAATATAGGATACTTTTTATCCCGACATTTTCCCGACATTAAGCTCGGTTCCTTTGGGAGAGGGGATGACGATTTTACACCATAACTCCGACAAATTATAACCGATTTAAATAATTATTTTTGTACTATAGAGGTTATAAATGTGTTTAATTTTGCCCAAACTTTGTGTAGATCTGATGCATGTGGTTGGAGATAGAGGACAGAACTCCTCAGCGGACAGCAGCAAACCCTTAATTTAAGGCTTAGCGATACTGAATACTTTATTTTTTTTTAGAACTACAACCAAATTAAATGCCACATCATTAAACGAAATCAAACGCAGACGAAGTCGCGGGTAATAGCTAGTTTT
The DNA here is from genome assembly GCF_905163445.1 of Pararge aegeria. Classification (NCBI taxonomy): domain Eukaryota; kingdom Metazoa; phylum Arthropoda; class Insecta; order Lepidoptera; family Nymphalidae; genus Pararge; species Pararge aegeria. The sequence goes on along the minus strand of NC_053200.1, from coordinate 6,807,468 downwards.
CTATAAATAGCCATCACTATTAAGGTGTAACGGGACTGCAAATTTGTATGGCAGATATTATATTTATTAGCTTAGAACCATGAATTCTGTTTTTACATAAAGTAAAAAACACAATATAATACTTGAGTGTATCAGCTTATTTTTAAATACCCCAACTCATAGAGGGTTTCATTTTAATTTGTTTAATGTGTCTATATTGACTTTAATAATGTTAGTAGGAGAAAATAGGTTAACTTAAATACTGAAAGAATAGTTACGTAGAAAGCCACACGTGTATAGCTTTCAAGAACGTAGAGCGCTTGTAATACTTATCGTATCTCATATTGTTTAACATCGAAAAAATCTTAGCCTAAAACTGTTTTCCGATAAATACCACGAGGGTGTGTGGCAATACATAAATTGGGAGGACTTTTGACAGCTATCCGATAAGGCGTAGGGCGAGGGGAATTGGGGGGAATATGGCATTTTATCACGATTATAATCGGCTTGCTTGGACAGGGGGAAGTGTCCCTGTCCAGTGACAACCAAGCTGCGGGCACTGCGGTCTTTCTTTTGTGCGGACAATTAGGTTTTTTAATGTCTACTTTCTGAATACCAGAATGTATTTAAGTACTTATTTGTGTTTCATGTGTCAATAAATTATTTTTAGCCGCCACGAAACGGAAACGGTGTATGGCGTTGCGGCTAGTATTTGTATTTGCCTGTTACCGTTTTCGTGGAAACTACTAGGCTGATATTAATGCGATTTATAACATTACGTGCTTTATATATTTTGTTTAAAGGTTCAAAGGTTTTCGTTATTTTATTTAATTCATAAATTTTAGTTTATGTTCGATAAAGTATTTTTTCCTTTTAGTATTTTGTAACTGTCTTAGAGTGTTTTTGTAAAATAATTTTAAACCTACGGCAAATCAAACATTTGCAGCTCCCTGAAAACCCCTTGTATCCAGCTGCAAAAGTTTGATAATTATTATTACAGACACAGAGTTTAGAACAAACAGAATCCTCATTCAGCCATTTTTGTATGCAGTGTATTGTGTCCAAACACATTGAAAACGCCCCGCGCACGTCTCACTTTACACGCCCGCGGAATTTTGCTAGCTCTATAGCGCTTTATCATTACATGGTAAACGTTTAGAACATTAGACGATAATAAATTACTTTCAACTGCTAAATTGTATGAAGTGACTCACCGTGTGTTAGAGATACACTAATAAAGTGGAGTGGTTTTTGATGCGTTAATATAAATCGTGCACACGGTTTCTGTATGTTCTTCATTTTGTGATTAAAGCAAGCTATCTCTTACGAACTCTGATAGAGAGGACCAGCAGCAAAGGAAGCGGGATAGTGATAATAACATAGAAATCGATAACAAAAATATAAATTTAGATAGCCCGTAATATACAAAACATACATTCAATAATCAAATACATATTATTAAATACAATTAAAACATATTATAAACTTAAATAACTGTAATAAATTTTAAATCCATTTGTTTAAAAAGTAGACTTTTCCATGTGTGTTTAGCGTGTGGAAAGCATTCATTCCCACACATGTGCTTTTGTTTTTCTCTTGCATATAATATCGAAATTCACGAAGGAGTTATTTTTTTAATATACCTGTAACTTAAAAAACAAACAAAATTAAGTGTCCTGAAATGATCCGGTAGTGGGTTAATATGATGATGATGATGATGATGATGTACTAAAAACGTTGTTCAATGCACGTGTGGAATAATATATACACTTGAATTATAATCAGCGTTCCGTTCTTAGAACTAGAACGGTTTAGGTTGTAATCCATCAGGCTTGCCAAGTGCGGATTGCTAGACTTCTCACGCCTTTATATATTTTTTAATAATATACTACTGTAACATTACAATAAAACGCAATATTGACCCGCTAACACTAGATGGCGTTAGTTGTAATTGCGTGAAATGTAAATCGCGCTAAAGAGATTTTTTTCCCACTAGTACAAGACAGACAGCACTGCCTGCAGTGCTTCATCCCCCCCGATGTCGTCGAGCCCTGGGGCTCTTCTCATGGCGAGCTTTCGCGCTCGCCCCACTCCCCCGGTGACGCCGTAGCAACCCAGGTGGTTAGCGGCAAGTGTCCTCCCGAAAAATGAAAATGAATGCAGTGCTTCAGCAAACCTTTTCCTCTCGGAGAAACTGGTCGGACGCTGTAGTTAGGAACCTCACTAGTGAAACCTACAGGACGTGCTTCCAGCTATTGCTTCCACTGCGTGGGACGTTAGCCAGGGACACTGTTATTGACTGTCAAGTATTTCTAAGTGAACACTAAGTATAACTTTGTTCTTCACACGGGTCTTATAATTCCGTCGCCCCGTCCCTTGTGCTCCGTCACGTAGAATTGGTTACACTACGACAATACACACATCGCCATCTAGTCCCAAAGATATATATTTTTTATGAATAGTGTACATAAATACTTATAATATAGAGATAAACACCCAGACACTGAAAAACATTAATGTTCATCAAACAAATATTGTCCAGTTGTGGGAATCGAGACAATATACCCACGGCCTTGGACTCAGAAAGAAGGGTCGCTGTCCGATGCGCCAATCGGCCATCGTATTACAAGCATAATGGCTACTCTAGATGAAAACCCTGGGAACGTCAATAAATATTTGAACCCGCAAGATTTAAGTTAACTAGTTACGAAGCTGAGGGAGTTGCTTGCGGGTATTTAACTGTTTAATCAAAAAAATTCGAACGTCAAACTTTTGTACACAAAGAGCACTCCATCAAAATTTTGTTCGCGGTTGAAACTCGTTGCCAACCGCTAAGCTTTTAGCGTTTATTCGTTAAAGCAACTAAAAAGCAACGTTGCGGCATTTAGCATATTGTAGTAGGGTTGCCATGCATTCGTATTTATTCTAAGAAGTATTTTATTTATCATCATCATATCAAACCATTACCGGCCCACAGGGCATGGGTCTCCCACAATGAGAAGGGGTTAAGGCTGTAGTCCACCACGCTGACCCAGTGCGGATTGGTGGACTCTTTGAGAACATTATGGCAGGCATTATCTCAGGCATGCAGGATGTTTCCCTTCACCGTTGAAGCAAGTGATTTTTTCATTACCTAAAACACACATAACATAAAAGTTAGAGGTGCGTGCTGGGATTTGAACTCGGCCCTGCGAAAGTGAAGTCGAGCTCCCACCCACTAGGCTATCACCGCTTAATTTTATTTATCGCCTTAATTAAAAAATAAAAAATAAAACGAGATTACGAAACCCTGGGTTAGGGTCGAATCGTTAGGTATGGGGTATTGGGAATGAAGGAACTTGACTATAACCCGTGCCTCAGTAACACCAATATCTCTCAAATGTGATAATAATCTAACCTGCATTGCAGCAGCGTGGTGGGTTCATGCTCTATAATACTCTCCCCTATGAGAGAGGAGTAGTGTGTTCAGCATTGGGACATTATAAGGCTGTGTATAATTAGTAATGTACAACAAATTCATAACAAAAAATCTTTATTATGACAGAGTTAAGATGTCTTTCCATTCGATGGCCAAAACGAATGAACAAGTAAGTGGAATCGGAATAATATTCTATATACTCGTATATGTAGACAGCGTTAGAATAAAAGAAAAATTATAAATTGTTTTACTTAAATCTGAGGCCACAATGATAACATAAATATTATTTAACATAAAAATAATTAGGTACTTTGATTAAATATATATATAAAAGAGAAATGTGATGCATATGTAAAAAAATCAGAAAAATACAATTAGACCAATCGATCAAAACATGAGACAAAAATGTATTCGTCGCAGCATATTCAAATGCGTATACCATAATATTATTTTCGGCATATTTAGAGTATCTTTTGAATTTTTAAAGCTGTAGTTGGTATATAAAATGATATAAATAAATAAATATGCTACGGCAGTATACACAACGCCACCTAGCCCCAAAGTAAGCGTAGCTTGTGTTATGGATACTAAGATAGCTGATGAATATTTTTATGAATATAATACACGTAAATACGTATAATATAACATTCATGTTCATCACACAAACATCTCCAGTTGTGGGAATCGAACCCACGGCATTGGACGCAGAAAGCAGGGTCGCTGCACACTGCCCAAACTGGCTGTCAAATTGCATTGTCCATACATTATTGATCATACCTTAAAATATTGTGTTTATTTCCTTATTGATATCATGTATGAATTATTTTGTGAATAATATTTTGAAATAGTCCTGCAAAATTTAAAAGATATACGAGTTTTTCTTGGCCCGGCTTTTTGGCTTCTAAGGTAGAACCGCCACTGCCAAAAATAAATACTAAGAAACTAGATCAATAAACTCTCACGCTTTGAAAGAGATTCCAAGTATTAAGTACAAATGGCTACCTTACTTGATTCGCAGTAAAACGAAATGTTGTCATGGAAACACTTTGCCTTGTAAAAGTGTTTCGAGGTATTCTGATATAACCAAAAATGCCATATTTCAGAAGTTATTCCACTATATTTCACTTCCGATAATATTATATATAACTTAAGTTTTTTAGAATATAATAAAGATGATCGTCATTATCATTACAACCGATGGACGTCCACTGCTGGATACAAATCATGTCAAGCGGCTCTCTGCGACTGACCCCGTAGCTGCGAGATAAAAAAATGACTTCGATATTCTTGCACAGCTTAGCAGCCCACCGATCTTGACAATCTACATGTAGAAAATTCAAAAAATGGTCATGTTTTATCCCGAGAAAACTAACGGCCCCGCCGGATTTAAAAAAAAAATTGATACTAAAAGGGAAGAAAGTCACAGGCAACGGCAAGTTATACATATATTATAATATACCCAAGTTTATTCCCGAAGACAGTGCGTTTTGTTCACTTTATTCAGCTCCAGACGGTGCCGACATCTTTGCACTGTCCCCAAGGAAATGCCGACGTAGAACTTTACAAGTCTTATTTTAGGTCTGAATTAGATTGTAGCGGCACGAATAATGAGCTCTTTATTGGATTATAAAATTTAAACAAGTTAAAGTTTGTCTGGAGCATTATTTTCAGACTTTAGTCTGTGTATTCGAGATAAGGATTAATAATTATTAAACATCGTATAATAATTTTATTGGGTTTATAAACAAATAAGGAATTCTGGATTAAATTAGGTGTAAGGAAAATACTTACAAGATTTTACCTTATCGATCAACAGACATGATAAAGGACCTGTATGAGATTACGATAAGATACTTATTATATGTATACTTCAGACGATAATTGAGAACTTTTAAGTTAATTGTATGTATAAAGCAACAAATAAATATAGTCGGAATTTTGAAATATTGCTTATTAAATAGTGCTATGGTGCAATACCATATATAATATTAGAAGGAAAATACTTACGAGGCCTATATTTATTATTTGGACAGAAGTTATCGATGCCCAAAGAACAATCAGGTGCAGCCTCTCATTTATTAGACCATGTCATCATATATCGTATGGCATCCTGTAAATTTTGCGAAAATAAAGAAATGGGAATAAATTGAAAAAACGCATTTTATTAAGTGCTCTCTACACGACTACCATCAAAGGGGATCATAACAGAAGCCGCCCACTGAGACAAGAATGGGGGAAGAAATACTGATATTTATTACTAAGATTAATGTATACGAACCATAAAGGCGATACACACTTCGCCGATTTCGTGAATCTTTTAAATTAATTGATTTATTGATTGATCGTTTCAAGGGGAAAAGCTCAGTCTGAAAACGCATTTGGAAATGAGATTTACAAATTTTGATGTCGTTATCGTATTTTATTTTAGACTAACTCTAGAATTTTAGCACAGTGATTGTGGTAAGGTTTATATATGTGCTTTGCTTGCTACACATACATATGTATCTAGAATAACTGGGTCCTATTTTGAACATCAATTGAAAAAATAAAATTTTTTGGAACTCTTACATACTAGATTATTACTACTATTTACTAACTTAGTATAGTAATACTTAATAATACCTATATATACCTATACATAATAACTTAGTATATTATTTAACGTAATATATGTACACTGATTTAACACAAGATCAAGGGGTTCTGTTCGTAACATTCAACGAGAATGAATGTTTTTTTTTTTTTTTTTAAAGATATCGAATATCTGTATGAACTTTTGTGCTACATTTCCAGTGCCAGAAATATGTAAAAAAACATCCGTCGTATAACAAAGTGGCAAAATGGATAGCACCTATTGTTAGTGTTACAGATAGACGTTTTTCTTATGTCCTGTTTGTTACATCAAACAGAAAGAAATGTATTTTCTCTAAAAATATATGTGCTTTCATTTCATATACTCGTACCAAGTTGCTACATTCCTAGTGTCAGAAATATGTAAAAAATATTCATCGCATAACAAATGTGGCAACATGAACGCAACCTGCGCGGTGTGCCAACTGCCAGTGGATATTTGCTCAATTCAGCTGCGGTCAGACAGGGGGAATGAATAGCCCAATTTTCCGCATTTTCCACCATTAACAACATCCGGGCTGGATACGGGTGACGTCCGCAAATAATGAACACCCCTATACTGTTGTTTGTGACCCCAAAAGAGCCTTTTTAACTCACTTTTCAACAGTTCCGAAATTGTACCAGGTAGGTACTTGTTTGTTTGTTTCGCTATGTCCAGGTGGTTTGAGGGGGATGAATTTTTTATGCCTTAATTGGTATTTTTTTATTCTCTGAAAGTATTCTGCTAAAATATTTACACAAACAAACCTACATGGCTCGTAAATTTGTGTATGTAATATATATTGTATTATTACCTAGTTATTATAATTATCCTGAGCGTTTGAACGTCCCACGGCTGCGCACAGATATCCTTTGTCATAGAGATTTTGGAGAGAGGAATTGAGAGATAAGATCAGCCACGATGCTCCAATACACTCTGACTCTCTTTAGTTAAGCCCACACCGCTGTGGCCTTAGCGACGTTAAAGCTTGCGTCCTGAAGTCAAAGTCAAAGTCAATGTCAAATCTTCATTTGTTCAAATTTGCACGTAGATGTCACTTTTGATGCGTACCTACCTATATTTTATAAAAAAAATGTAAATATAGAAGTGAGATGATGGCAATAGCTACATTCGTAAAATCTACGAGGGTTCCAACGGCACCCTGCACTAAGAAAAAGCCAGAAACAAACTTAGCCGGGTGTTTTTATTTTGTTATCACCATCAATCGTCGTCATTAAAAACGATTTAGGGAGAAGTCTGGTAAAAATGTCTGGTAAGAAGCGATGATAGCCCAGAGGGTAGGAGCTCGACTTCACTTTCGGGGGGCCGAGTTCGAATCCCAGCACGCACCTCTCTCTTTTTTAAGTTATGTGCGTTTTAAACAATTTAAATATCACTTGCTTCAACGGTGAAGGAAAACATCGTGAGGAAACCTGCATTTCTGAGAGTTCTCGATAATGTTCTCAAAGGTGTGTGGAGACCACCAATCCGCACTGGGCCAGCGTGGTGGACTACAGCCTTAACCCCTTCTCTTTGTGGAAGGAGACCCGTGCCCTGTAATGGGCCGGTAATGGGTTGTTATGACGATGACTGCTCAAAATTAAATTTTAAAAAATCATTTTTATTCATATAACGAATTTTTTATAGTTTAAACTTTAATTTGAGTACTGATTTGAAAAATTCAAAATTCCTTTATTTCGAGTAGGCCTAATATAAGCACTTTTGAAACGTCAAGTCTGTCTGTGTGACTCTACAACCGGTTCGGAAGGCAGATTCTACCGAGAAGAAGCCGGCAAGAAACTCAGCAGTTGCTCTTCTCCAATATCAACAATTTACATTTTACATTTTAAAATTATTTTTTCTATCTTGTGAGAGATGAAAGCGGAGCCGGATGCTTCGAAGCAACCTTGTCATTAAGAAATTAATCAATTGTATAATAACCTCGCTGTAATAAATGTGTTTTAACACATTAGTCATAATGTGTCTGAAAAAAATTAAAATATTTTTATTTATTTATTTGATTTTTAAAGCAATAACTTACACTAAGCTTTTTCGTTTATCGTTATCATAATCATTCATACTATAATAGGACTTTTCTATAAGCGTAGCTCAAACGTAAATTTGACCACCGCTAAGGGCGTAACTTGCAAGTCGTGTTTTGGCCTTTTCTTCGTACCTAAATCCGTATTCAAACGTTCTAGCTACTAGAACTAAAAAGGCTGTAACTTGTCGACTACACCTATAACTTTTTTTTACGAATGAGCTTTCTTAATTAAATACAAGAAATATCTTGAAGCCACATCCTGAATGGCTTTTTGATAGCGTTTTTTTGTTTTTAATATAATTTATGGTCACCTAAATTGAGAAGGTTGTGGGCCGTTCTGCACCACGCTGGCCAAGTGCGGATTGGTAGACTTAAAAGCCTTTGAAAACATTATGGAGAATTCTGGGGCGTACAGGTTTCCTTATGACATTTTGAAGCGGTGAACGAATTAATTTAACCATATTATTGTAAGTTTAGTCCCCTCATCACATGCCATAAACTCAGGAGAGCAACGGCAAGGCTAAAAAAAAAAGTGTTACACTTTGATAGGTAAGTTTTTTTTTTTAAATCATCGTTTGTTATTTAATAAATGGGCACAGGTAATACCCTCAATGTCTTAAGGACGTTTCTTGACTGACCTTTTAATAGCGTCTATTTTTATTCAATATTAATGTAATTGATTATACTAATGTAAATTAAATTGCTTGTGTATTGCAGCAATAACCACAAACAGCAATAACTGTTATCATTTTAAACTGTCAAGGAAATCCGAATCCGTTAAACTTATCTGAGCCTAAAATACTTTACCTTTGTAAAGGTACTGCGGTCTTTACAATTTCTTGGCTTATCTGAGCTCGTAATGCGGGCGTACCACCACCAATCATGGAGGCACATTTCCGATATGAGTAACCTTTAGGCCATGGATACAACAGGCTGAAATAAGCATAGGCGAAGACCACACATAAAAAATATTCAGGAGCTAGGAGTAGAGCTTGTTGTGACAGAGCTTGTCCGATGAAGTTCTATCACCATACTTATTTCTGCTGCAAAGCAACATTAGTGTGTTCCGGTCTGAAAGGCGTGTTTGCTTGTGTAAATAGGCACAGGTTACATTTCAGGTTAATGAACACAGGGTGGCACTTTGTAGGACGTGTTACCTGCATGCCATATCTACTTGTATGGTAATACATTCATACAAATTTGTTGATAGCCAAAATAAATAAAACTAGTTGGTTTATCGTACTTAGCTACAGTAAATTCGCTTAAAAAGTACCTATTCTTCGAGTATTAGTTTTATGTATATTTTATTTAAAACTTGTGTAATACTTGAAGTGCCTACTAAATTTTATGTTTTTTTTTTGTCTCCTGTTATTAACCTGTTGCACTATCCCGTTTTCCCTAACTCAATTCTCTACCATAAAGGGTTGTCTGGAGGAGATCGCTTAAAGCCATAAGACCACCTTTGCGCATCTTATATATATATTTTAATTGTTTTGTTATTTCTTGTTTTCACTTTTAATTTGTGCAATTAAGACTATCTATCTATCTGTCTAATTTATTATGTAATAAATTATTGACAATTGTTCAGTAAATGTATATACTTCAATATTATTGAATTAATAGTGTAGGAAACAACTTATAGATAACAATAGCTTTTTTATGATCAAAATATTAGGTTTTTTATTATTATTCTAGTAATAGTAGATTATTAGGCTCTTATGTATCCTCAGCCTAACGAGTTCAATACAACGGCACCGCTTTATGAAACTGGTCTATAAAGGGTGTTATTTAGTGCCACCTTTCGCCTTTATCTTGCTAAAAATGTTGTGCTACTAATAAACGTTGCTTTGGTATTTTTCCTTTCGTGATGTCATATTAGAAGTAAATATTATATATAGTAAATTCAAAAAAATTAGGAAATGTGATTGACTTTACACTAATGATTGTTTGTTTGTTTTAACCATTTTAGCGTGCAAAGGCGGTCTTATCGCTTAACGATCTGTTCCTGACAACCTTCGGCTAGAGAAGAGGAATACGGACACTTAGTTGCCTCAGAGTTCTCCATAATGTTCTCAAAGCCGTGTGAAGTCTAGCAATCCGCATTTGGCTAGGATGTTGGCAGTTGGCAGTATGTTCGCCAGCATGCTGCAGCCGACTGGCGCAGTGGGCAGCGACCCTGCTTTCTGAGTCCAAGACTGTGGGTTCGATTCCAACAGCTGGAAAATGTTTGTGTGATGAACATAAATGTTTTTCTGTGTAGGTGTGTCTACCCGTATATTAAACCTAAGTAAATTAGTACAATATTCATAAAAAACATTCATCAGTCATAAAACAAGCTACTCTTTCTTTGGGGAAAGATGGCGATGTTTGTATTGTCGTAATATATTAATTCATTCATTAAAAGCCCTTCCAATTCTGAGTCAAAACCTTGTAGTGAGTCGGTAATAGCTTGAAAAGAACAATATTGACGATGATAATTCAAAATGTCCACGTTGAAAGCTATAAAATATAAATTTTCAACATTCAAAACCGATAAAATGGGGGCCAAAATAGAAAGAAATCGAAGCGAAATTGATATTTCAGTATAAGAAATAGGTAGATATTCACATTTCTCTGTCATAAACACGATAGGTTTTTTGATTTCTCAACCCACAAAAACCTTTATGTAACCTTTAAGTAGGTAATTATAACTGTTAAAAGTAAGAATATATTCTCAAGATTCGATTGACTCAAATAAGGAGATATTGTCATCAAAAATCCTTATGGACTGTATATTTTTTGTAAAAAAAAGTAATCAAAACAGACGTTGAATGTTCAGTTGTTTATCATTTCCGGACTGAAATATTGTGACAGGATATTTCGCACAACTTTGTTGCAATCATCGATATTTTCGTTTTCATTGCAACGGGCGTATTGATAATATTGCAAACGAATTCCATACAAAAGTACACAAAATAATCCGCGCAAGTGTCGCGTAACACGTAGGCATGCATGCGTACGTGGAAATAACTGCAATGACCAATTTTATCAATATGCCGATACATTATAAATCATCTACAGGAATTTTATGGTAGACAATGTATGGTTCGATTAAAGATGTACCAAAAAAAGTATGCACTCGTATAAAAAAATTAATAACAAATATTTTTATTAAATTAAGATTTGCGCCTTAGTTTCTAATTGAATGTAGGTAGTAGGTAGTACTTAGTAACGTCAGAGTAAAATATAACTTATTTACCGTGTCTTAAAGCTCAAATTCGGTAAACATTACTGTTCTACACTTCACCAGCAAATGCTCTTCGCAGAATCAAAACAGAATTACAGGATAACACAATTTGCAACTCTAATGCGAGTATCATTAGGTCCTTTTTACTTTGACGTTTTTTAGAATTTATGAATAATACTAAGGGTAGGTACTCATATAATTTTTAACTATACCTATCGAAATAAAATTATTATCTCTGTACACCATACATCATAATCAATCCTTCACCGGCCAACTACAGGGCACGGGTTTCTTCTCAGTGATAAGGCAGTAGTCCACCACGCCGCTGGCCAACTGGGGATAAGGGATAAGACTTCGCACGCCTTTGAGAACTTTATGGAGAACTCTCAGGCATGCAAGTTTCCTCACAAAGTTTTCTTTCACCTTTTAAACAAGTGCTATTTCGATTGCTAAAATTAAAAACGCACATAACTCTAAAAAGTTAGACGTGCATGCTGGGGATCAAACTCGGACCCCACTGAAGGGAGGTCGAAGCCCTAACCACCAATCCCTAACCATAGCTGGCTTATATCCCTATTATGTCGTTTATATTTCATAGAACCGAATTCCGTAAACATAGCGTACAGTAAATATTGAATTGTTAATATTCCGAGTGCCGATATAATTGGTGTGCATATCTTTGCAGGCATCGAAAACATCATCGGCACTTTTTCATATCACAGCGATATTGCAAACGTATTTCATACAAAAAATGCATGAAAACATCAACCTTTATAAATGTCGCGTAGGTGGAAGCAACGGCAGTGACCAATTTTTATCAACAGTACGCCGATATGTCGTAAATCATCCACAAAAACTCGGGATAGTTTGTACAATGTCGCACCAAAGCAGAATACGAGCATCCATGTTAATTTTCCACCATCCTGGTCACGATAATAATTATTTTCAGCCATAAAACTTACCAAAATGAGACAATAAATCACTTCTTCTTTTTTTTTGTACATAAGCATTTCACTCCGGAAAGTTATTCCAGAAATATATTATTCTGCTTTTTTCCTTAAAAAGAGACATTGATTACAGCCATGGACAAGGCTACTATGCAATGTTGCCCGTAGCTCGGAATAAATAAAACCAAAATATTGTTCCGTGATCTAAAGGTAAATAACGTTCAACAATTATTATTTTACTTAAAGATTGCACGGGCAGAGTGGGATCTTCCAAACTGATAAGAAATATCGATAAGAAAAATGTCAGAATAGTGAGAATGGGACAAAGAATTTTCGGAGAAAGTAAGAAATTATTTAATCAAAATTTTGATTTAGTGGCGGAACCATCGGATTTGATCACAGGCAGGGACAATATTGGAACTAATAATTTCTTTATTTTCTCTGGTCTGGTCTGGAAGAAGGCCACGGCTGTGGCTTGTTACCTTAGTAGTACAATTAAAAAAAAGACCAAGATGGTTTTTTTTTTTGAAATAATAGAAAACTGTAACCCTCTAGAAACTGTCGTCGTTGTGAAGTATCGCGTGACTAAGAAGATACAACAGCTTTTTTCCGCTATAAGATAGCCCTAGACTGCAATCTCATCGGTTGGTGACGCACTTTAAGGTTGTAACCGGCTAAATTGTTAGCGGTGTGGCGGTTATTAAACCCATACTCATAATCGGTTACTACACGTCCCGGAACGCTTAATCGCTTACTGGCACGCGTTTGTCGGTAGGGTAGTAACTAGCTATGACCAAAGCCTCCCACCAGACCAGCCCAAAGAAAATTCAGAAATTATAAATATCCAAATTGACCCTGCCGCGGATAGAACCCGGGACTTCCACTTATTATCACAGCGCTCAGCGCTGCATCAGGAAGGTCGACAATGCTAAACTATTAATATTTTCTATTGCACTGTGGATGAATTTTCACTGAAATGTATTAATATTGCATACGTATTTCATATAATAAGTGCACGAAAACATCGTTGCTTATAAAAGTCACGTATCGGGAACAGCAATGTCCAATTTTATTAACAATACGCCGCTACGTCACAAATCATCCGCATAATACGCAGGATAGTTTTAATCTCAACTTTGGAGCAAAGCGGAATGCGGACGTTGTCGCTTTGATTTTCCACAATCCTGCTCACGTCTTTGGATTTTAGTATTTTATATTATGTTTTGCCTTGTGTTGCTGTAAAAGCTGCTTTTAGCGGAGATCATCTCGCCACTTGTTATAGAATAATAATAATGATAACAGCCTTTATTGAACAATGTCACAAATAAAAAATGAAAGTTATCTTAACCTAAAGATACTTGAGTTGAGTATTTAAATCATTAAAATTAAATATTATGTAATTTAACCTGGTAGCACCTGTGATCATGTAGTCAAATACAATTCTTGAATTTATTAATACTAAGCTTGGTAGGAAGCAGGCGGATCTGCTATCAAAAAATAAAAAAATAATTAGGAAAATTGTAAAATGTTGATGTTGGAAAAAAATCTAAATTCAAATAATTCCAAGGCTTTCAATATTGTGTAAATTATGTCAATAGTTAAACTACTTTGATTTGATACCCATATTTAAGGAGTTGTGAAGAAATATGTAATTTGCCAATTTTGGTGGCGGCCATCTTTGACCGATTTTCATCAAACATACGAGATAATTAAAAAAAAACGATAAAGGAAACATTCTGGACATAATATACTGAATCACTCATTTATTATTTTGTTCTTGCTGTGTATTAAACCATTAAATAAGTATTATTCTTATCCTTTGCGCTCAAATTAAACTCCAGAGAGTTACTTTACGGAATACCCACTTTTCAGCACAAAATCACTCGACATAAAAGCCATGTTTTACTTTTACAATCCATTCAATATTCATCGTTTCCTTTTCTACAACTTTGTAAGCATCAAATTTTTTACGATATCTCTGAAGCTTATTATATGACCCCCCTAAGGCTTTATAACGATCTTGAATATGCTGTTTAATATCAGTTGATACGGCCCAGATGGAGAAAATTAAAAAAATACTTTTTTTTTAATTTTTAAGTGACGAAGGACCTTTTTACTGAAATTACAACCTTAATTATGATTGTTCATGCTAAAGCTACGATTACGATTACGATTACGATGAAGGTTACATATAGGTTAAATATAGATGCTTAATATTTCTACCGATTTACAATCCAGCCAAGAAAGAGAACTGTCATCTTCATCTTCTAATGTTCCCCCATTAGGCACTAGTCTCTCTCTGATAAAAAAGAGGGACTTATAGAGACTTGAGAGCTTTGATCCTCCACGTTTCTATTATTCGGATTGATTAAGGCTACTTATAATATAAATAAAATAATATAAATGCATATCTCTTTAATACAAACATGAAAGGAGTTTATAAACCTTACTACCAACTCACTCTTATTATTTAAAAAATCTCAAACAGATTAAATGAAATAGGCATTTTTATATTTTTTGTTTGACTCTTTCTTGGAAAAAGAGACTAATGATAAAGTGTTTAAAAATATATTCTCTACAAAAATGGAAATCCTGTTAAGATTCACAAAGGATGCTATGACCATCACGCCTCCAGTCGCCCTCTTTGCCTTCCCTTATCTTGTATTCGTCGCGCGAGCTAAAACACGTCACCAATTCAAAAAGACAATTTCGCGATACGATGATACGATGTTAAACGATGTGACCCGGATATTTATACTGGGTATCACGATTCATGAATATGATCTTCTCTTCATATATATGATCATTATTTTTCTCCCTCTGGAATATTATAGCTGGTTCTTGGTCAGTGCATTATAAAGCCTTTGATTAAGCCTACATGAGTATAGATTTTTTTAATTACTTTGACAATAGTTTAAAAATTACAGTACTAACAATTATATGAGTAATCAATGTGTATTAGTATTTATGTATATTATTCATAAAAATTATTCATCACTTATCGTAGTACCCATAACACAAGCTACGCTTACTTTGGGACTAGATGGCGATGTGTGTATTGTCGTAGTATATTTATTTATTTATATAATTACATTTGCCTTTTCATTTGGTGTATAATATGATGCATGGCAATTTACCTTTATTGCTACCAGTGGATAGATTGATGTCTTTAGTTTTTATCTCCAATTGATTGACACATTGTTGCGTTGTTAGTATGGCACTATTAAAATAATACGAACATCTAAGGAACTAAAATTTTAATTACTGAGATCACTATATTTTTAGTTCCATAGACACTCGTATATCACGTTTGACGTTTCAAATAGGGACAAAATTTAACCACTAGAACAGAGCGAAAGTTTTTGTTTCGTCTAAGCTCAGTCGCTCAGCCTTAGCATCAAATCAAAATTGTATGTATTCAATGAAATTTGAAACTATTAATGCGGCTACTTATGTAAGAAGATACAGAGACGCCCTGTGAAAGATATATTTATACTGGTTTACGATTGATCGCGGTTGGAAACTGGTTTAACAATATAATGTGTGTGTAATATTTAAATAAATACGTAAAGAACTTACTAGTGAAAAAACGTTTTTTATTTTTAAATATTATGTGCAGCAAATAGACAAATTTGGAAGCGGCATGTTAGATCAGTATTGCACGTTTTTTCTTTATTTAATTCATAAAAGTAAACATGACTTGAATAGTCAACCATTATTTATACCTTACGGCTTTCTTAATGTGGGTGCCAACTGTTTTTTTTTAACTGTAAAATTGGTTAATATTAATTTTAAAAAACCCTTTCTCGTTGTGAACGGAGACCCGTTCTCTTTAGTGGGCCGGTAATGGTTTGATATGATGATGATGATGATGATGATGATGAAATAAAAAATAATTTCAAACTTCGAGTAGTCGCGGTTGGAAACCAGTTTATCAATATAACATTTTCATGATGTGTATATATAACTTATATAATTTTGACGGTTGATTGGCGCAGTTTGCAGCGACCCTGCTTTCTGAGTCGTCATTTTACAGCTGTGGGTTCGGCTGGTTGGCTGGTTACCACCTAATCGACAAAGACTAGCCGCCAAGCGATTTAGCATTCCGGTGTCGCATATGCATTTCGCGTAGTAGCCGTTTAGGGGCTTAATATACTCGTAACTGCCATTAATACTAACCCCTTCACAGGGAAGCCGTTACCAACTTAATCTGCGTCATCACTGCATCACGCACCGAGATCGCCATTAAGGGCTACTAACTTGTAGTGAAAAAAAGGATCAATATTGCAACATCTAATTAGGTCTATCAGCGAGAGGGAATCAAACTTGAGTCCTTCGATTATAAGGCATTTAATAATCGTTGGATTTATGAGTTAAAATAAGTGGTAAAGCTTTTCAAATTTTTATTGGTAGTACGAGGTCGCTGTATTTTATTTTGCTCTTCGAATTTTTCAACAGCCAATAACTTCAATATAGGCATTCTTGGAGTTAGCTGAACTAGAATTTCTAGGCCACCGCGTAGTTCTCTAATTGGCCCAAATCTAAGCTGTGTAGGTTCCTAAGTGTTTTGAAAGTTGAAGCATCGTCTATAAGCACTATTTTTTTACTTTACAAGACCCAGGTTAGTTCGGAAGACTATTTTGTTGACTAACAAGCTGTAAAGTTTCTTATTGCGTCGATTTATCGATCTCTCTCTCTCTCTCCTGTATAAAGCGGTGAAAGCCCAGTGGGTAGGAGCTCGACTTCACTTTCCGAGGGCTGAGTTCGAACCCTAGCACGCACCCCCAACTTTTCTAAGATATGTGCGTTTTAAGTAATTAAAATAACACTTGTTTCAACTTACCTTTGCCTGCTGCCTGATACCTGCATGCCTAAGAGATCTACATAATGTTCCCAATGGTATGTGGAGTCTACCAATTCGCACTAGGCCTATACCCCTTCTCATTGTGGGAGGAGACCCGTACCCTGTAGTTGGCCGGTAATGGGTTGATATGATGATGACGATGCTGAAACTCAAAATGGATAATTATGTTGACTGCTATAGTTAAGTGTCTTGTCTAGTCCTCTCGTTTGTATCACTACTAATTCAAGGGGGCAAACGCGCCAGCATTTGCGTACCATGCCCATAAGTGAACAGTTAGACGTCTTATATTTTTTGCAAATATTAATGTTAGTTTTTAATTTTAATTTTTTTATTTACCTACATAAATTACACAAAATAGAGATCAAAGTTTCAAGTTCTAGATCCAAGAATGCTGAAGATATTGGCTACTAAATAAATAAACAATAGCCATTTAAACCGCAAATCTTTTGAACTTTGTAAGCTTGTTAATTTACAGCGCAACGATATTTTCGCATCGATAGAGCTCAAAGGTAATTATGAATTCAAGTAAAATTGCAACATTGTGTGTTAAAACTCATAAACAATCAGAAAATATTAAAAGACACTGTAAATAAAAATAACTATAACTACAATTTACAAGTAGCTAAGACAAGAAATAAACTTGTAGTAAAAACTACTCAGTTTGAGAGAGTGCAACTGATAATCTACCAAAAGAGATTTTTGAAGTCGTTTTCAGCTTCAAATAAAAATTTAAAATCTTTGCTAAAATTAGTAACTACCTAGCTATTTATCGTCGGGTAGTATTCGAGTCACTGAGCAAAATAATAAAAATGAATGTAAGATTGATTTCCGAGTCTCAAACCAATAAGGCATAGTTTTTTAATCATGTCGTTTCGATCATCTTGATCAACTTGATTTGTCATAGTTGCCATCTAATGTTTATAGCCAAAATAAAAAGAAATAGATAGCGGCGGGAATTCTTAATATTTATATTTAACGCTGCAAGTGTTCAACAACCGGTGCCTAGTCAACTATAGGGTCAACCATCATAATTAGTTCAAAGTTCTCTTAATAGTAAACAGTAAGTTAATTGGAGAATAAAGTCTTTAAACCTAACCTATAAGTCTTCGTTCGAAGTTGAATCATCGATGCGAAAATCAAAAAGTTAACCCTTCGCCTACGAACGGAATACTAATATTTTTTTAAGATTCCTCACAAACGATCGACTATTACCAATCTACCTCGTTCACCGGAAGGGTAGCAAATAGACTCCGGTGAGCTACACTATGAAACCTATGCAGGGCGCCGTTTGGGTGTCGATTTTGTAAATATTAGCTCCGTTTTGAGGGACGGTAGTGAATGATTCTCTTAAATTGAGTCATTTGTATCGTTGGAGAGTTTGCTTACATACTTGTAACTGTGCTTATTGACCACTTTAGCAGCGTGGGGGTTGCAATTGCTTTGTGAGGAGCGCGCGAGTGGAATACAAATTCGTTTCTATTGAAATAAAGTTGCTTATATTGGTAAAATAGATGCAAGATACGAATCTCAACATTATTCCTGTCCTAGAAATTACTTCTATCTATCTATATATCTATCTATTATTTCCATCCTAGAAATACTATATAATAATACCTACTGAAATTTTTGTAGTCAACATCTCCTGATGATGCTCCCGTTTCGGAGTGAAACGTGCGTAGAGGGTGTATTGCCGAGGATCTGTTTGGTGTGGAGTATAAGGATTGAAGAAATTATAAATTACACCACACAGATTCTCCTGCTTTTCGCGGAGTATAGCAAATTAAGCTTAATTTTGATAATTTTATTCACTGGTTATTCAATGCATTAACCCGATTGGCATTTTTTTTACATTTTTAACGAGACTCCGTCTTCTTAATTACTCGAAATTATTACTCGACATTAATAGAACTATAAACCGTAAGGAACTATTAATAATAATGTACTCATCCATCTTTCCATGATTTTATTTGAATGCCGGCTAAACTATATACACAGACAAAAACATAATCAGTCAATATCTGTGTTTAAACTTAGGGTTGCTAGCAATGTAATAATAGAATTTTGGAAAATATAAACTCTTCATTGTAACTGATGAAAACCCTGACTCTACAGGTATAAAACAAAAACGCATTGAACCCATTTTTTTTTATAGTAAGTACCAATTCGAGGGTATGTTTTGTCAAATAAAAATTCTTCTGTCAAATAAAAGTTCGTTTCGGTGGTAGCAAAAATAAAAACAAAAGAAATGCAATTGGGATCTTTCTCCTTTTTTGAAAGTCAGATGGAAGACTTCTGGAAGAAAGAAAGATTATAAGGGAGTACTTAGGGAAAGAGAATACTAAGAGTAGTATTAAAGAGTTTTGTGACAGAGCACGTCCGGGGAGTTGCTACACATAACTTAGAGAAGTTACAGATGCGTGCTGAGATTCGAACTCGGCTCCCCGAAAGTGACGCCGACGTCTTACCCACGAGACCATCACCGTTTCACAAATATTTAGTCATTTATTTGTATTAGAATAATTAGCTAGTCATTCAGTTATAATTCATGTTACACCAAGAGCCTACCTCTCTTCTTGCTCATTTGCATTAATTCCGTAGCATCTGCCGGTAATAGCCTCAAAGTCGTATATTATTATCATTTATTGAATTTATCACCCTGAACCCTCTTGTGAAAAATTGACGCCTATTACAGAAATTGTAAGGGATCTTTCGCTTCTATAGATATTTGATAAAGGTATGATATAAAGGTAATTTTCAAATTTAAGGGTGTATGCATACAACGCGAACATAAATCGAAAACTGTCCAAGTGCGAGTTGGACCCGCGCACTAAGGGTTCCGTACCATTATCTGTAAAAAATGCAAAAAAACCACGTATACACATATATATATTTTTTTAATTTAAATATTCTGTTCATTTCAATTGTACAAGTTGCCGTTATGAATATCGAGCAAAGACGAGCAATGAAATCACGTTTGTTGTATGGGAGCCCTTGTAAATATTTATTTTATACTTTTTTTGGTATAAGTTGCTTATAGCATATGTGAAAATTTGATTTGTCTATCTCGGTTAATGAGATTAAGCCTGCGGGCATACAGACAGGCAAACGTACTGACCCTTTGGGTACGGAAACCTAAAAACATCATCATCATTTTCACGCGTGTGCTACTCTAAATGTCGCACGTGATTCAAATGCACAGGGGCCAATTGTGTGTCAGTAGTTAAACCTAACTTGAATATAAAGTATTTTTACTCTTTATTTGCACACAAATAAAAACACAGAAGAAGAATAAAAAAAACACAGACAGAAGAAGTATACAAAAGGCGGCCTTATCGCTTTGTAGCTATCTCTTCCAGGCAACCTTAGGATAAGGAAAACAAAAGGATAACATACTGCAGCTTGTACATCTTAAAAAAATACATACTAATAACTACATACTAATACTTGAACTACCTAGAAAGTACCTACTATAAAGTACCTACCTATAGAAAGTACATACTCAAAATAATTGAAATGTATTGAAATGTATAAGGGTTTTCTTCCAGAAATTAATAGTACTAACCCGTTGGTAAACGGTGCTATTCATACCTGTATTCAATTTAAGAAATTATTAAATATCACTTAAGGAAGGAAGGAAAGGATTGTGAGGAAACCTGTAAGCCTGTTCTCCATAACATTCTCAAGAGCGAGTGAAGGTTACCGATCCGCAATTGGCCAGTGTGTATCATACAAGATGAGAGAAGGTCTATGCCCAGCTGCAGGATAACTTAGTAAGTAAAAACAAGTTTTAAGTATAAACAATTAAGCGCAAACAGAACCCAACCTGCTACCCATCAAGAGACACAGCCCTTTGCCACAATTAACTTTGTAATATAAATACCCCTGAGGCCTACGCGTTGATAAGATACCCGTCTGGTACGGATAGGAAATTAATTTTATTAAAAATATTACGTTTGCGTTATATCTAAATTGCTTTATAAGAGTTTAACGACCTCTTAACGTATAAAAAAATAAAAATCTTCAAATTGAGAGATAATGCTGTTAAAGAAAAATTCTGGTGATAATAATTTCCTCCATATCCTCTACGTTATATTAAGATTGTTATAAGTCATGAATTAAATTTGAAATTTCCCTGATTTCCTCATCTTTGACGAGTTCACTCAATTTTTTTTGTCATTATTGTGAGGGTATTACATTCGTTGTTTATTTTATCATATCAACAAAGTTTCGAAGAGGACGAATTAGAGTCAAACCTTTTTTACTTCATGGTTTACTTTAGAATAATTTCCCTTTATCTTTCGCTTTATAAAAACTTTAAAAAGCACGTATAATAGGTTTAGGGTTGTTAATTTTAAGAAATTATATTTTCCTAATGACCTTTATTATTACTGATTTGTTGGCACATCATTTACAAAATAAGCTTTTGCATAAAAATATTTTACTAGTAATTTTAGAAGTATTTAAATAATAGTCGAAGATTTTATTTTGCTGACGCTCTCTCGTTATTTGAACGGCGCGCGTAGTAGGTAACCGCGACCGTCTCGGGAAAGGTCATTTTGCAAAACGCAATTAAACTTTAACTTCATTAATGAAAATACCTTATTTTCTTTCCTTCAAAATAATAGCCATCCATATTGTTCTCGGCTAAGTCAGTGCCATTGTGGCCTTCAACAATAAAAGGCGTATTTCATTCGGCCATTATGAAGGAACGACTAACGTCACTGTGCTTCTTTAATTGGAACAGGTCACAAAATATTAAGTGCCTCAGAAATGTTTACTTTTTTACGGCGGAATTTTTCATCTTCTCATTTCATTGAGACAGTTTGTGCAAACGTTTGCGTGATTATTGAACTGTCGAATTAATAAACTGGTGAGCTTAAGAATCAACAACATGGGTAAGCAGACTTTCAATAGTGTTATATATTTGATTGTTGTGTGTTGATTTAAAACTGGTTTTAGAATTTGAGCTTGTACCTTCATATAATTTAAGTGCTATTCTCAACTGAAGCGGTGATGGTCTAGTTGTGAAACTTCGGCTCCACTTTCGAGAAGAGTCGAATTCAAATCCAAACTCGCAACTCTAACTTTTCTAAGTTGTGTGTTGTAAAAAAATCCTGTGAAAACCTGCATGCCTGAGAGTTCTCTATAATTTTCTTGAAAGTCGTCTAGAGCCCAGCAATCCACCGTGAAGCATTGTGGGGCCATGCACTATAGTGGGCCGGTAATGAGTTGATATGACGATGATTATGATGATGATTCTCAGCTAGAAATTATACAATCATAAGCCATCATGTCCCAACGAGAGGGTTTTCCCATAATTATCACTGCTGCTGCCCGTTCTCCGTTATATAATTAAACACTTTTTTTTTTTATGACTGCCTGTTTGGTCTAGTGTTTAGTATGTTTAAGTACAGATTAAAGTCAAAGTCAAATATTTCTTTATTCAAATAGGAACATGTATGGCACTTTTGATGCATACATTACATGTAAAATGTAACATAGAAGCGAGTTGATGGCGATAAATACATTCGTTAACTTAACACTAAAGCTACGAGGGTTTCAAACGCGCCCTGGTCTAAGAAGAAGCCCACAACAAACTTAGCCGGTCGTTTTTTTTTTTGTTATCACCATCTCACATTGTCACTTAAAACTATTAAAGAAGCAAGGTTGCTTGGGTGTAACAAGGTGGTTAGAGCAATAATTTACACTTAATTTACATTTTTATAGTTGACTTAGTCCTTAATACTATAATAAGACTTTTCTATAAGCTTATCCTTAACTTTGAACTTATTCAGAGACATTTCCCAGATAATGGTGATATCACTGGTAGTTTATTATAAAATTGTATGCAATTTCCTTTGAATGAATTTAATTTTAGAATGATTAGTGGATCGGTTCCCGGGTTGAGCCTAAACTGGTTACGTTCTTGTTTTTTATTAATGAAATACGTTATTTACCTTCGTTTGTTCGAGAGCTCTTTAAGCTTTAAGACTATTTATAGTAACTAATACTAATTAAAGTGAAAATTAATAACTTTTTTTATTATGACTTTTTGACGCAATTTGAAAATTTATAATTTCTAAATTATCTCTGGTCTGGTGGGAGGTTCCGGCAGTGGCTATTTACCACCTCCCTAACAGGTTAGCCCGCAACCATCTTAGACTGCATCATCACTTACCACCAGGTGAGATTGCAGTCAAGGGCTAACTTTTAGTGGGATAAAAATAAAAAAATTCTTGGAAGATTGTGCAATATTTACATGTTTGTTTTCTCAAACATTAATTCGAATTCATTGTATTAATGAAATGTTTTTGGACTATGATATTTTGCATAAAAAACAGGATACTTTCCATTACGGTAGAAAAATATCCCGCGGGAAAAGAGAGAGGTGGAAAATAGTAGTTTAATACTGCAAAGAAATTTTAATTAATCGCCAAACTACAGATACAATAGGACCGAATAGTGAGCACAGTTATTTGAATTCATACCTTTCATATGACCGGTTTCCACATTTTATAAACGCTGACTCTGTTATTTGAGCAAACACAGCGCGTCTATGGCACCTGTACGAGATAGTTTCAACGAAAAATAACACTGGAGAAACTTTACACCAATTTATTTTTCTGCTCTTTGTAAAAATACCAGGTATAAAATGTTGCTTGCATATGTTATGACTTGGATACAAATGTGCGATAAAAGAAGCTCCGCATTGTCACAGTGAATTGATTTAGATGTTACAATAAATGTTGTCTATAACTTAAAGCTTATAGCTAGGTAGATACGATTCAAAATCAACAAAATCGTAGTATCGGTATTTATTTTTCGTATCAATATTTTCGAAACAAATGAGAAGAATTTTAGTACATTATAGGGAATTCTCGGGCATGCAGGTTTCTTCACAATGTTTTCCTTCACCGTTAAAGCACTTAATATACTATGAAAATTACAGATATTATGAAAATTAAGCTTAATTTGCTATACTCCGCGAACAGCTTTAAGACAAGGACTAAACAATTATTCATTGTAAAGTCAACATCTCCTGAAGATGCTCCGGTTTCGAAACGTGCGTAGAGGGTACATTGCCGAAGATCTGTTTAGTGTGTTTGCTGTGTTCAATACGGATTCAAGAAATTATAATTCAATACCATACTGATTCTCCTGCTGTTCGCAGAGTATAGCAAATTAAACGTAATTTTCATTATAATATATTATGAAATATGATGGATTTCCGCAAAGTAACATCCTGCTTCTATCCAATATATTTTAATAGATAGACTTTAAGGCCGATTGGCGCAGAGGGCAGCGACGTGGCTTTCTGAGTCCAAGGCCGTGGGTTCGATTCCCACAACTGATTCTGTCGTGAACAATAATGTTTTTCAGTGTCTTGGTGTTGATCTGTATTTTAAAAGTATATTATTCATCATCAGTCATCATAGTACCCATAACACAAGCTACGCTTTCTTTGGGGTTAGGTGTCGATATGTGTATTCAAAAAAAATTCGAATTTCAAAATTTATTTATTTCAAGTAGGTCCAGTTTATGAGCACTGTTGAAACGTCAAGTCAGTCTGATGTAGTGACTCTACCACCCACTCTTTTGTCGTATTATATTTATTTGTTTATTTATTTTACTTTAAACAGACCTCTCTTTATCGTCTCCTGAGTAGCGGGGATATTTATATCAGATCTTTAGTTAGCGACCACGTTTCAAAGCCATCGCTACTTGAACCCAAAAGGTTTTTATTTACTGTAAGTAAACGCTACTTAATCTTTTTCGAGATTTTCATTTATGTGGCTTTGCTACAAAAATGAATGGGCACTACTGCCAAGTCATGCGGCGTAAGGCACCACATTTTAAAGATGTTTTCCATTAGGGATTGCGGTAAATCTATACGTTTTCAGCAACATAATTTATCTAAAAGCCGTAAAACTACGACCAGACATGTCCATATCTGTACAAATATCCTGGCGTAATGCCAAGGGCAGCTTCGTGTCAGGTTATCCCTTCAACTCTTTAGGCATCTCGTTATAATACCGACCTTTGTGTGAAAGAATAGAGCTCGCTTTACTTTGTTCGCGTGCTTCGATTTAACCCGTGGCACCTTCTTTCACCTTTGATATCGGCACATCTGGATTTAAAAGCGGCAATCGATTGTCATTTATTACGTATACCGTAGAGTTGAAATTGGTTCGCTTTTATTGGAAGTTCAGATTCATTGTTGCACTCTGTTCCATTCCGTTTTCATTGCTTGACTATATAAAGAGTGAACTCGTGGAAGAAGATAAAAATTTTGGTTATTTTACTTGCGTTTAGATACTCGAACCTGGAATTGGAACTATAATGTTCTGAGAACTGGCAATTAAGTTTCTTAACATAAGAAATAGGCAAGGAAAATATATTCTTCTTTAAGTGCCTCTCCAACTAGTGAAGGTTGGCCGTCAGTTTTCGATAATTTTCCTTTTCTCTCGCGAGGCTAAACAGCTGGGTGGCACTCGCGATCCCAGTCCACTCCCTAATATTGCGCAACCAAGACTTCCTCTTGCGACCAATGCGTCTCTTTCCAGAAACTTTGCCCATCATTATCAGTTGCAGTATCCTGTATCTATCGTGCCGAAGCACATGCCCTAGATAAGCAACTTTTTTTCTTTTTGACGGTCTTCCAAAGTTCGCGCTGACAACCAAACGTCGCAAAAATTTTCAGCAGGAAAGGAAAGGAAAAAAAAAGCAGGTTAGCTTAGAATATACCTCGAATATGATACTCATAAATATCATTATCATTATCATGTCAATCAACAGACATTCATTGCTGGACATAGATATTTTTTTGTGTTTTTTAAAGACCACGTTCTTGTGCCGCTTAGTCTAGCGGCGCTCTGCGGTTAGCCCTCCTACCTTTAAGGGGGTCTACCAATGCTATGTTTATAGTTAGGAGGTCGCCGCTTCACATAAACATATACATACCTACTACGGTATATGTTTATGTGAAGCGGCGAAGTAGGTGATCCTAGATGTAAAAAAACAAAAGTCTTACTGTGAAGCTTTCAGAGAATCTAAAAGTAGTGTATGAAAAGTTAAATGGTAATGGTAATTTTTCAGGCGTTATTTATATTTCACATTATGCAGCTGAATTCGGGAAATCTGTAACTATGCGTTAAAATAAATATTCACCAGCTTTAACTACGAATTTTAAGAGAATTTATTTTGTACTTTATTTACCCCAGTTAATTTCCAAAGTTTTCACCGATGCCGTGTTGGAAACATGGGCTGCTCAACCAGCGCACCGAATATTCTAATTAACCTAAATACGAAATTCAAAATTTGATCTGTAAATACGCTCATATTCCGTGCAAGAGGTGAAATCAAAGAGCATGAAACGTGGAATTTAATCATCATTATTGTCAGGTGGCATCTTTAAATTGAAGATCCTCAGTCACCATTCATGGACAGTGCGCTTGAAAGACCGTCGCAGAATCGATGCACTAGAAATGTGGTGCTCGCGGCGACTGTTGCGGATCCCTTGGACAGCTTTTCGGAGTAACGTGTCGATCCTGGAGGAATTAAAAGTCAAAGAGAGGTTATCGTCGACTGTGCAGATACGAATCCTCAAGTTCTTTGGACACATAACTATGAATAAGCACTCCATGGAACGACTTGTTGTCCAGGGGAAAGTGGAAGGCAAACGGTCACGTGGTCGATCACCCACGTGTTGGACCGACATAATTAAAGCTACAACACAAACCTCCATAGTCCAATGTTCCAGAAACGCTGAAGATCGTGACAAGTGGAGGCGCATCGCGGGGGCTGCTGTAGGCAAAGAAAAAGAACCATCGTCAACCACGACCACTCTGTCAAGAGTGAACGACTAAGGAGGAGGTCACCATTCCTTATAATTATGTCTAGTCTACTCCTGAATACACTTGTGCCCGTTTTTAAAAACGTAACGTAACGTAACGCTTATGAAACAAAATTCCTACGCATAATTATAGCTGTCACCAATCGATTTTCGCTAGCAACTCATGTAACAATGCTCATGTAACTTTTCTATGATTCTTGCCATAAGGAGTGGTATATTGTGTGTGTATTATCATATTTTTAATTTTTGGAATTTTAACCAATTTATGGTATTTGCTAAATTTCTATATTAGTATTACAAAAATCCAAATATACATATTTTTTTATTTGTCAAGTATCAGTTTACGAGTTCCCTAAACATTAAGCACCGCCGAATCGGTGTCGTAATTTAAGATGGAGCCAACATCATCCTAACAGTCATCATATAAGAGAAGAAGAAGAAACACTTTATTGCACGTATAACATACAGAAAAAGAAACAAACAATGTCGACGTGCAAAGGAGGCCTTATTGCTGCAAGCAATCTCTTAAGATAAGACTTTGTGAAACGTTTTTCTGTTAATTGGCATTGGCACCTCAAATGCTCGACTCTCGGGTACTATAAATTCAAATTCAAATTCAAATTCAAATTCATTTATTTCAAGTAGGCCTACTTTATAAGCACTTTTGAAACGTCAAGTATGCATGTTTGTGTGACTCTACCACCGGTTCGGAAAGCAGATTCTACCGAGAAGAGCCGGCAAGAAACTCAGTAGTTGCTCTTTTCCAACATCAACATTTACAATCATTTTGCTATCTTGCGGGAGATGAGAGCGAGGCTGGCTGCTTCCATTCTACCTTGTCATTGAGGAATTCATCAAATGTATAGTAACCTCGCTGTACTAGATGCGTTTTTACACATTTTTTAAATGTATGCATTGGTAGGTCAAGAATTTCCTTAGGAATCATGTTGTAAAAGCGTATACTCAACCCAAGAAAGGAGTTCTGCACCTTTCGCAGACGATATGCAGATATCACCAATTTATGACCGTTTCTGGTAAGTCGATTGTTAATTTCAGCTTTTGATTTATAAAGAGTAATATTTTGCCTCACAAAGACTATATTACTATAAATGTATTGCGAAGCTACTGTAAGAATACCTATTTGTTTAAATTTTTCACGAAGCGATTCGCGTGATCCAAGTTTATATATTGATCGTACGGCTCTTTTCTGTAGTATAAATATACTTTCAATATCTGCAGCTTTTCCCCACAGCAAGATCCCATAGGACATAATACTGTGAAAGTATGCGAAATAAACAAGCCTAGCTGTTTCAACATCGGTAAGCTGTCTAATTTTCCTGATTGCATATGCAGCTGAGCTGAGTTTACTCGCTAGGCTTTCTATATGGGTACCCCACTGTAGCTTACAATCTAAGGTCACTCCTAGAAAAACAGTGGAGTTTTCTATTTCAAGTGTTTCTCCATTTATTATGATGTTTTTATCATTTTTTTTTACGTTAGGCAAAACAAATTCCAAACACTTAGTTTTTTTTGCATTTAAAAGTAAGTTATTAACAGTAAACCAGTCTGACACATGTGACAAAGCACGGTTTACATCGTCAAAATTATCTTTGTTTCTATCAGTCTTAAAAATGAGAGATGTATCATCTGCGAACAGTACAATCTCACAAGTGCCCCTGACATGGTGTGGCAGATCATTTATATACACCAGAAACAATAAGGGACCCAAAATTGAGCCTTGTGGGACACCCATTAAGGCAGATGATCCCTTAGACTTTATGTCTTTTACGCATACCCTTTGAACTCTATCACTTAGATAAGAGGCAATTAAATTGAGTGCAACGTTTTTGATGCCATAGTGGCTTAGTTTTAATAACAACGTTTTGTGTTCAACGCAATCGAATGCTTTGGACAGATCACAGAAAACACCAATGGCATTCTGCGAACGTTCCCAGGCATCGTAAATATGCTTTATGAGTCTTGCGCCTGCATCCGTTGTACTACGACCTTTAGTGAAGCCGTACTGCTCCGGATGAAGTAAGTTATTTACATTAAAATGATTTAAAAGTTGATAAAGTATAATTTTTTCAAAGACCTTACTAAGAGTTGGCAAGATTGAAATAGGCCTGTAATTGTTAAGGTCATTTTTCTGACCGGATTTAAAAAGGGGTATTAATTTACTACATTTCATTAGGTTCGGAAAAATACCCATATCAACACATTCATTAAAAATTACAGCTAGATAAGGGGCAATAACGTCAATAATGTTAGAAATGACCATCACCGACATACCCCACAGATCACCGGTTTTTTTCAACTTTAATAACCTGAAATTCTTTACAATATCTATTGCAGATATATGTTTAAAATTAAATAAAACATTGCACTCTTTAACATTATCTCTCAATATACGCTGAGCTGCTATTGGTGAAGAGCTTAGAGAATCTGTTAACAAAATGGGAACATTCTGAAAGAAGTTTTCGAAAGTATTAGCAACCTCCCTGTCAGACGTCACTTTATTGTTATCAACAATAAGTTCAAAATCCACATCACGAGATTTAGTTTTTCCTGACTCGTAATTAACTATTTTCCAGGTTGTTTGTATTTTGTTATCAGATTTCATTATACTATATTTAATGTGTAGCGATTTCGCATTAGTGCAAACATTCTTAAATATTTTAGAGTATTTTTTTACGTGTTCTACGAAAGTTGGAGTATGATTAAATTGTTTTTCATCATACAGCTCATACAACTTCTCCCTACTTTTATATATACCTACAGTAGCCCAGTCACTAAATTTTAATTTATTACTGACATTGATGTGCTTAAAGTTGAATACTCTATTAAATTCGTTGTTTATAGTATTAAATAGTGCACTATAAAGACTGTCCGGATGAAAATGTTCGCACGCAATACCAGGGATTTTCGCAGTAATTTCACGTTTGAATCGCATTAATTTAGTCTTAGTTATTGGCCTACACTTTATAATTTGTCTGCTTTTATTGATAGTATTTAAAACAGTAATAAGTTGACCACAATGATCTGACCTTAAATTATTAATTATTCTTTTATCTAAAATGTCACAATTGAAAAAAATATTATCTAAGCAGGATGCTGAAGTTGCAGTTACTCTAGTAGGTTCACTAAAAGTGTGACACAAATTAAAACATTTAAATAAGTTAAGCAATCTAGCAGTTGTTGCATTTTCTAGTAAAATGTCGACATTGAAATCGCCACATACAATTACTTTTTTAGTAGAAAGACACAAACGCTTTAGTACATCCTCCATGACATTCTCGAAATCGCTAAAATCACCTGAAGGGGGTCGGTATACACTCACTATTATAAATCGCTCCAGCTCCACACAAGACAGTTCTGCAATGCGTTCAACAGAAAGACCAACTATGTCTTTTCGTTCTTTACAAATTATATTATTACGTACAAAAATTAAAGATCCACCGTGAATTGCAGTCCTTCTGAAGAACGCACTTGACAATATAAAGTTATCGATGTTTACTGCTACTTGTGTACCAGTGAGCCAGTGCTCAGTTATACACAAAATATGTACATTGAGTTTCTCCACAAACAGCTCTATTTCTAATTCTTTGCCGGTGAAGCTCTGTATATTTTGGTGTACAATGTTCATATGGCAGAGCTCCTCCGTTGTCTTATTAAAGAACCACCTGCTAACCAAGGTTGATCAGAAAAGGAACGTTGAACTTGCAGGACTCCTGTACGAGTTTTCGTGGTTCAGCGTAGAAGGCTAAACTCCGGCAAACACCACCTGGGAATCAGAGGAAGAGGAAAAAATCGGCATTACAGTTGAATAGGGAATGGCTTCCTTTGTTTGACTGCTCCAAATTCGTTGCTCTAAAGCCTTTACTTGCAGCTTATCTTTTTGAAAGGTAGGACGTTAAATTATTGTTAGGCCCTAAGCAAGCGGCCCAGGGCCTTGGATTTGGAACTCCCTACAAAAGACCTATGTCCAGCAGTGGACTTCAATCGGTTGAAGTGATGATTATAATGATGATAACTTTCCTAAATTAAATATAATGTCTATAATCAAAAAGTGACCATAACAATCAGATATATAGTTACTAGTTTGGTAAGAGCCTGTGTGCGCCAATGTTAAACAGTTAGACAGCTTATATCTGTACGTAATATCATAAAGTCAAAGGTGAAAGTCGAATATGTCTTTATTGATATAGGCGCATTATGGTACTATTGATGTGTAAGTTACAAAAAATAAATAAAAATAGTCGTGAGATGATGGCGTTAACTACATACGTATACTTACAAAGTAAAGCTACGAGGATTCTGATGGATTATGTTACATTTAATTACAAAAATGAATCTCTTTTTATAAATGTAATTAAAATAATATCTTGATATAAAATATATTATTATTTGCAAGTAACAAAACAGCGCCATCTCCTTCCGGACATGTTTCAACTGTGCTATGTAATATATATATCCAGTGGGTCGGAGCTCGATGTCACTTTCGGGGGGCCAAGTTCGCCATCTCAGCACGCCTTTAACCTTTCTAAGTTATGTGCGTTTTACGTAATTTAAATATCACACGCTTCAACGGTGAAGGAAAACATCGTGAGGATACCTGAGTGCCTGAGAGTTCTCGATAATGTTCTCAAAGGTGTGTGATCTCCACCAATCCGCACCAGCCCAGCCTGGTGAACTACGGCATTAACCCCTTCTTACTGTGGGAGGAGACTCACTGTAGTCAACATGGGAATTATAAAATTGAAACAGAAAGATTACCTACGAGACCCCATGTAAATATAAATGTGACGTTAAAACCGATAGGCACACCTGTAATGTCTTGTACCCCGAAAACGGGACTTGTGGGTTTTGTATATATATAGAAGACATTCAGCTTTATTGATATAAAACCTATTGGAAACACAATGGCGTCAACATATTTGAATTCAGCGTGTTTTTTCATGATACTGGATGAATTTAAGCCTTATGGTTATACATTTAAGGTTCCATTTCTGTGAGGTAATGCGCACGTCAATTTGTAAGCTGTACGGTAGGCGACATGTAAGCAGGATTTGGTGCATTGTAGCCTTTATTTTTGGTGCAGCGAGAACCGTTATTGCGTGAACATGGTTAATGCCTGCTCGAGTGTTGGGAATTGTATAGCTGGCGGGTTGCCAGCTGGTATGGGAGGCAGACTCATGGCCAGAAGGCCTCAACCTTTTATCCATTCAGAGTAGAGAGCTGTAATAATAAAATTGTCTGGACGTTTTAGAATGCCGACGGGCAGTCACCTCATAACTAAATTGAAATTTCAATTGCCTAAGCCCTCTTTCAGTTAAATTGAAATAAGCCCTATCGTAACTGAGGTACTTAAAGTTAAGTGGGAGAATATTTCATTTTCATTGATAAACTATTATAAATACGCTTCTGATATATCATATGCATATTTCTATAGAAATTAAATAATGGGTATTATAATCTGTTTAATAATTTATACAACTACATTATGTCTGTAAAAATTAAGAAACATTTTTACTGACTTTAAAATATAAAAAGAGTGTTCTCACGATTCGTAGTGTGTATATAGATTTAAAATCAATGTTTACGCTGTGTAGGGTTCCGTGTTTAAAGGGTTCCAACAGGACCCTATTACTATGCCTCCGCTGTCCGTTCGTCCGCGGACCTGTCTGTCTGTCAGCGACTGTATCTCATGAATATGCTGAAATATAACTAAGTGTATTCCTAATGCTACTACATAACGGCATATTTATAGTACTATTTATTGAACATACGAATTGTACCTACCTATTATTGTAGTGTATTTTTCATATCATAGCTAGTCTGGTTAAAATTATTGTAATATATAGATAGCGCTTTGAAGTGGTTGTGCATTCGCTTGAATCCATTTATATTATATAAACTGTATTAATTTAAATAACGTAAGTAAATTATTAATAACAAAAAAAGCTACATTATTAATATTAATAACTTTTAGATAAATGCGGTCGACTATTAATCATTGGACGACGTGTCAATAATGTTAACCACAAATTATGTGCTGCGAAAATTAAATTCTGTTCGCCTTTCATATTAACGCATATCACGTATAGATGCACGCGGAGTCTCTTAGGGGACTGATATAATTGTCGAATGAAGCGGTATAGTGCATTTTTATCATACAATTTTCATAGTTTGCCGTTCGACGTCATTACTTCGAATATTGATGTCGAAATGTAAAACATGGTACAAAGATAATAAACAAGTGTAAAGTATTTTTGTAGCTCTGTTTTTACTTAATTATATAATATTATTCATTTGTAGTACCTACCTACACAAAATAGTAATAATAGTTGAAGAAACAAAAGAAGAATAAAATGACAAAAAAAATATCAAATAAAGTGAACTTAATAATAAAAATATGTAAAATCTTTGGCGCTTCTATCTCCCTTTCGGATTTATTTTCTTATTGCGCTACAAGTAAGCCTTTGACTGCTAATATGATAAGCTAACTATTAGGGTATGGCTGTTATATAAAACACATACTCTCACTCGGTTTAGCGTTATGGTACGGGAACGATGAATCGCTTGGCGGCACATCTTTGACGGTACAGTGGTAACTAGCCACGGCCGAAGCATTCCTAGGCAAAAATAAAGAAGTATGTATTATCCTCAACCTATTAATATAGGATTCCAGCTGGGCACAGGACTCATATTTCGTTGGAGTGAGGATTTTTATATCAAAAATGCGCTGCGCCATGTTTTTATTTGACTTGGCAAGTCACCAACATTTGTGCACGTAACAATTAAGATATGAAACACATAGTTTTGTACTATGCGTTTCATAAACAACTGACATGTGCAATAGATACGGGATTATCGAAGACGAGCTCTGTCACAAAAAGTTAACACCGATGTCTCTCTCTGGCATCAGTAATTTGATATTTGAAAAAAGGTACCTAATGTAAGGTCAACTATTAACCAGATGGAAATACTAGATGGGGACGGATATAGGAGAGACAGAAACAGTGTGTTAATCTATGCATTCTAATAAATAATATTCTGAAATATTTTAAAACGTCCTTTTAAAACGTAAATATGTTTTACAAAGAACAACAAGCAGATAACGTAAAAAAAAACAAGCAAAATTAAAGATAAAAAAATATTTATTTCCGGCTTCCTTATGTAGATACCTGAAGATATTAATGCCAGACCAGCCTTTAATATTCTTAACCATATTTTATCATCAGGTGTATGCAATACCTTGAAATGCTAAGTCAAATGGTGTAATTAAAAGGGCGTTATTCTTTTACAAAGTAAAAGTCAGGAAACCGTATTACTTCGTATTTGAATTGGACTATAAGCTTAGCGTGAAATTTAAGCTTTAATGAAGCCATTTACAGAAACTAATACGTGAGTAGCCAATAACGTGATGTCATGGCCATGATCTTCTTACAATCAATTGGATTGGAAGGCGCCATGGTTCGAATCGCACACAAAAGCTGATCATATTGTATGACTCTTGAAGTGAGTAAATATTCAAGGACTTGAGTAATACAACTTACATAGCTAGTAAATCGTTCGTTTCAAATAGTAATAATTTACGGAGCTACCTGATTGTTAGAAGACCACTGTAAAACACAGAGCAACTTCACACCCTGTGTCCATCATCTGCGTAGGTGTCAAGCCTCGCATTACCAATGTATGCATCAAAAGTGCCATCTATTAGCCTTATATTAAAAGGGCCTACTTGAATAAAGATATTTTTGACTTTACTTTGACCTAATGCTCGTCGGAAACCACGCCATTCAGACCTGAACACAGCATTGCAAAAATGCTGCTTTGCGGTGAAATAAGCGGTACTACTTCTCCGGATGAGCTCTGTCACCAAAAGCTGGACTACTGAACACCATGTGTTAGTTGCACAACGATTTCTCTCCCTCTGTCACCAGTAATTTGGCATTTGAAAGAAGGAGACAAAGCATAGTGTAACAAAACCACCGTTATTCAAATTTCAGTAATAATGTATACAAAAAAGTACCCTTATGTAAGGTCAACTAATACCCAGTAGAGATGTTAATCTTTGCATTGTAATAAATAATTATTTGAAATATTTTGTCCACAAAAATTCCTATTAATAAATATCGAACACCTGAACCACTTTTAGACAGAATCCTTGATACAACTCGACGTACAACATTTATAGTCAATGTCAGAGGCAATTAAATTGTGATTAAACCTATTTGCATTCGCCAACAACGCCAGTGAAAAATATTTCTCCATTTAAATTCATCCTTTATCCAAATTGGAATATTGAATTAAAGTTATTTAAAACTAGAAAAAGTACGCCAAGCCCTGCCCTTTTTACGTACTGCCAAATAATAGTTTTTAAACTGCTGGCGAAATTCGTATGAGCGCCACCGCGGCGGATGGCTAACTTTGGAACAACACTAGGCATAAATTTTGCCAAATGGCGCTGACAGTTTTCCCTAAAAAAGTGAGCTTTTCTCGTTCTCTCTTTGTGTCATAAAATGTAGTTTTGTGCCCCAATTTCGTATTGTTTGAAAATTTATTTATGGTCTTTCCAGCTAAAATGACAACGATCATCATCAGCATTATCATCTCAACCCATTACCGGCCCACTACAGGATTCTCCTCCCACAATGAGAAGGGGGCACTAACGGTTGGTGAACACCAAGCTGGCCTATGGTAGATTGGTGGACGCCACACACTTTTAAGAACATTATCGAGAACTTTCAGGCATGTAGGCCTCACGATGTTTTCCTTCACCATTGAAGCAAGTGATTTTCGTTCCGGGATTCGAACTCGGCTACCTCGAAAGCGAAGTCGAGTTCCTACCCACTTGGCTATCAACGCTTCGACGCTTTCGATGGCAACGATGGTTAGTAGATTTTATGTAGGTAAATTACTTTTACATTATGGGTATACCTTCAGATACAAACTTAGTCAAGTACAAGTGTATCTTGATGCCGTACGATTTATAGTCTCAAAAAAATATGTTGAATTAGATAGAAAGTTTCCAATTAGAATAATGTTCTGAATACTAACTTTGAGAGCTTATGTGTTTTTAAAGAAAACCTCCAAATAGTAGATGATAATGATCTAGATGAAGTAGATAATACTGTATGAAAACTGGGTATGAAATCTGGTCACAAACTAGGCCTCATAAAACAGCTCTGTGTCACGCCGCGGAAGTTAGACAAGCCATGCTCAAAGCTTTTACTTGCTTGTTACATAAAAATATTAGAAATGACAGGATTCGTAGAAAGCCTTCCTACTAGTTAAAATATTAAAAACCCCGATTTTCAATTTGGTGTACATTATTTAACTAATCAAGCCTATCCACACACACACACACCCGCACACACACACACACACGCACACACACACGCACACACACACACACCCACACACACACACATATATATATACCCACACAAAAACATACTACACAACTTATCCACCCCATCGGTCGTTTTTCCGTCAAGAATAAAAGTTAGAAAAAGTTAAATATCACTTGCTTTAGCAATAAAGGAAACATCGTGAGGAAACCTGCATGCCTGAGAATTCTTCGTAATGTTCACTTAGGCGGGTGAAGTCTGAAAATCCGCACTTGACCAGTCCTAATAATCCCTACCCTACATAACTTATAGTATTATAAATGTCAATATAAGTTTGTTTGTTACGCTTTCACGCAAAAACTACTTAACTGAGCCTCATGAAACTTTGTACACATATCCATGGAAGTATAAGAAGTAATATAGGATACTTTATATCCCGACATTAAGATCGTTTCCTTTGGGAGAGGGGATGAAAGTGTTTGACGATTTTACACCATAACTCCGACAAATTATAACCGATTAAAATAATTGTTTTTGTGCCATAGAGGTTATAATATGTGTTAAATTTTTTCAAAACTGTGGATGGAGATAGAGGACAGAACTCCTCAGCGGACAGCAGCAAACCCCTCATTTAAGGCTTAGCTATACTGAATACTTTAATTTTTTTATAACTACAACTAAATTTAATGCCGCATGAAAAAACAAAATCAAACCCAGACGAAGTCGCGAGCAACAGCTAGTAATTTATAACTTTAACGAGCAATATCAATTTATACTCTTCCACGTGACACAGTTCAAGGAATCAATAAACATTAGGAGCACTAACTCATCTTCTACAATAACTTTAAGAACTTTCGAGAAATGGTCATAACTTTCATTTCTAATTCATTGGCAAAACGTTCGCGAGTGAAACAAACAAGTTTGGCGAAATATATTTCGGTGGTAAGACCAGTTTTCCTTTCTGTAGCCACTTTATCCTGACAAATAGCGTTGCATTATTGCGGCCTACGAAAAACTGGATGTAAGACCTGAAGGCCGCTGCTTATTAATCGTTCTGTCAGCGATTATTAGGCAGTAAAATACAATGTTTCACAGAGCTATAGTAACAAGAGTTTGTTTTTTTATTACTGCTTTCCGCTTAATGGACGTCACAAACAGGTGCATTTAGTGAGTATTTTTCTACAAGTTAGCCATTGACTTCAATCTCACCTGCTGGTAAGAAATGATGCAGTCTAATATGGTAAAGGGGTTACCCCTTTAGAGGTGGGTACGGCAGTTATGTTAAACTCATACCCCTATCGGTTTCTACGCGACATTTTTCTGGAAAGCTTAATCGTTAAATAGCACGTATTTGACGGTAGGGCTAGGCCATGCCACGGCCTTCCACCAGATCAGTCTAGAGGAAGTTCAGAAATTATAGATTCCCAACATTTTTAAGTAAAAAGTTAAAACGTTTGTAATTTATAAAACCTTTGTTCGATCCTGGCTCACTCAACCACTGGCTCACAAACTCACCCACGATTTTTTTTATTTGTTTATAATTTCTTGTTGTCATGTACGTGCCGACGTTTGTAGTTTTTATATTACCCCCATTAAATTATGTTGTAAATATTCTCGTTCTGTGAACGTCCGGCAATCGAATCTGGGTCCTCCCCCTGGAAACGCTGCGCCAGGGAGGTCGTCCAGGAAAATACTCCTAAATTTCCCCTGCCGGACCCGAGACTTCAGAAACAAATTATCTTAGTATTATTTGAAATTTAATGTTTTTAAGCCATAATTTCTGCTTTATTTTCTATAATTTCTCGAGTTTCTTCATTTTAACGAAAATTACTTTTCATTGTAGTACCAATAACTGTATGCAGTTCCAGGAAATTGTATTGATTTCTGAAGACTAACATTTTCTTGACGATCTCTTTTTTAAGTACATTTTTTCTGTTTTTATTTAAAGTGTATTCTCTTTTTCATTCTCATAGTATAATTTTGAATTGTACTCTAATATTAATCCATACGATTTTCTGGTGTTCATTTCATTTCCATTTGAAAATTGAAATAATCAAGTTGAAAGTAGAATTCTTTCGACTCTGTATTCCCACGACAGCTTCTTTTCTGCTTAATCTTATCCAACTGATCCGGTTTATCCCCGCTTAACACCTTCAACGGATTGTTGCCAGGGTATATAACTAGCGTACAGGGAACAAGATTTTCTTCGTACTAAATGTCTTTTGCATTTATCATTTAAATAACTTTAAATATCACTTTACTTTATTAATTGAAGTTTTCCAAAATAAAATTCTGTAATAATTTCATACTGTGTCTCCGAAAAAGTTTATATTTCATTTACAAAAGTTAAAAGTTTCTATTACAGTTAAATAAAGCTGTCCCCGTTGCTAATTCCATTTTGAAAATGATATTATCAAGATGAAAAACGAGTTATGCTTGAGAAAGCATTCCCTTGGAAGCAAATATTACGGTGAATCTTACAAGTTTGACTGGTGCAATTTATTCTCATTTATAAACAATGTTATTGCTATCAAGTAGAAATATTGACGCTAAGTTATCGTAGGTCCTCAGTCGCAGAAGTTATTTGTCACGATAGGCGTTATTAAGTGTAATTTCTAGATACAGTAAATCATGAACTGTCTGATAAATGATTTCAAAATATTTAATGATAGACTGCCGTTCAATAATACGCACAGTTATAATGTAGCTTTAAAATTGATTCTATTTGAAGGCCGATTGGCGTAGTGGGCAGCGACCCTGCTTTCTGAAACAAAGACCAAGTGATGAACATGAATGTTTTTCAGTGTCTGGGTGTTTATCTGTATTTTATAAGTATTTATGAATATCTATATATATAAAAGAAAATTGTGTTAGTTACACCATTTATAACTCAAGAACGGCTCTCTTAGTCCGAGTTAGTTAGTAGAATAGGATTAGAAAATATAGCATTCATGAAAACAAAATTGTTAGGCGGGACATTCATAAAATTGTTCGTCAGTCATCTTAGTACCCAAAACAGAAGCTACGCTTACTTTGGGGTTAGAAAGCGACGTGTGTTTATTGCCTTAGTATATATATTTATTGGCTGATAGTACATACACAAATAATAAAGACACTTTTATATTAAAATGATTAATTAGTAAGGAAAGACTTACTTTCATTTCGTATCTTTTTAATCCTATAAATTTATTCGTATCTCATCGCTACCCCAAATGTTCAATTTATTACGAGCCAATCGAATTGAATGTGAGGTTTCTATTACAGTATTAACCACCATCTGTCAATAATTCGCAGTGCTCTAATATACTGCGTCTCACTAGGGCCCACCGGATTCGGATTGGCTGACAATTTCTGATATAATCCGGTTATCTTCCATCACCGTAGTGAAATGTGTTTAACATTTATCGGTGAATTTCGGAGATCGTACAACACGTTGTTATTGTTATACATCCTATCCAATGTGTCTGTTTGTTTGTTAACATCCTTGTTTGATTGATTGTTTATTTGTTATGCATGGTTCGCTCAAACTTTGACGACCACCCTGGCGCAACGGTGAGCGCTGTGAATTTAAGTAGGAGGGTTCCTCTGGTCTGTTCTGGTCTGGAAGGCTTTGGTCGTGGCTTGTTACCACCCTACCGACAAAAACGTGCCGTTAAGCGATTTAGTGATCCGGTGCGATGTCGCGTGGAAACCGATTAGGGGAACGACTACCATATTCCATAACAGGTTAGCCCACTATTATCATAGGCTGCATAATCACTTACCACCAGATGGGATTGCAGTCAAGGGCTAACTTGTAGTGGAATAAAAAAAAAAATACTAGCATCTCTATTATTGACATAGGAATTTTATCTCAACAAAGCACCCATGCGAAATAATTAATTAATTAATTCTAGCGAAATTAAAAAAAAAACATTTCTGCTTATGCTCAGCTTTAGCACATAGCTTGCATCTTGGAGACGGAAATAATATAGTTCCAGGCCTAAACAAACTGTTCCCCGAGCGTCTAACAAAGCCAACAAGAGGGACATGCCGTGGTTGTTTTTAGTTTGGGTATACCCCCTTTATGTGGTGGGGGAGTCCCACATAACCCCTGTCATGTCCAAGAGTCGGAGTTAGTATAAAGCTTTTCGACCACGCCAAAAAAGGTCTAAACAAACTAGCTTTAATTTAGCTAGTAGAGACAACGTATGTAAGATGCAACGTATGTAATGGAGTTCCTAATTACATTACTGTCGCTGCAATCTATAGCAGTGCTTAATTTAAGCTCAGCTTAGGGCGCACACACAAAACTGCAAATCTTCCACATATTATTTCTGCGACGTTATTGCGTGCATCAAAGCATCTTCCTTTGAAGGTTCGGGAGACCATCCTTCGCAATCGTAAGCCATAGCTTATTAAAGTCCACTGCTGGACTAAATACCTCTCCCAATACGAGGATTTGCCCGCAATCACTATGCTGGGCAGACAGGTTGGCGATCGCAGTAGATGGTAGTAGTAGCACAGAGGATGCTGCTTCCCGTACTCAGTCATATTCCCTTAGGCGCATCGTACCCACCCACATGATGAGGAAGGATGGTGACCACTGTACTCTGATCTGCCGGCACCACACGGCGTATTGATGATGAATCGAAACAATCACCATGAGGACAGTGACGTGAATAGAAGGTATGCACAGGGTATGCAGATGATATAAAACAAAGAAAACCTCCAGTTAGAGTTATAAAAGTCTACCCTTAAGTATTTATTACTTTTACTGGAGATTCTTTTCATTTTATATCATCTGCATACCCTGTTCATACCCTCTATGCACGCTACTGCATGAGGATGATGATGATATCGAATTCGGATATCACAATCCACCTTTTTTTAAATACCACATATAGTTTAATTTAGTCTACCTCCTTAAATTAAGCGTAAACGCATAAAACTATGTTTGTTACGAGATCACATTATTAGTTTTTGTAATCCTTTGTTTTCTCTACTACAACCATGCATGTCTATTACTTAAAACGATTCCCTTTAATCACTCTATTTATTGCTGAAAACTGCGTTAAAATACGTTTGGAAGTTTAAAAGATATAAGCGTACAAACAGCGGGAGTGACTTTGCTCTATACTGTGTGAAGGAAAAAGTACATTCTCTTCGGAAGCGTCAGTGCAAAATTGCCTATTAATTACAGTATCGCAAGTAGGTCATACTAGCCACCTAAGCGTATTCATTAAGTCCCTCTCGTAGTTCGGCATGGTCACTGCTCACACAACAATTAGGTACTAATCGATAATTCAGAAATATTCCCATCACGTACCAGTAAATTGCCGACCGAAATTCATGTCCCGTGCATTGGCATAACATGTGGGAAATGCGTATGAATATATTACCGGCTTCATCGGAAAAGATGCGAAAATTCGATTTTTATAATAATTCCTGTTCAGTGAACGGCTCGCGGCCGTGATAGGGAAGTCACGGTGCGGATGAATCTCGTTATGTCATTATATTGGAGGTTCATTTTTGTTGAGTTAATTCATCGTTAGTTTGTTGAATGGTATCGTTATTGCTAAAATAACGATACCATTATTCTCGTTAGAATACCTGTAGGTTTTATGAATTTTGAGAGTGATAAGGATTTAAAAAAGAACATTGTTTGTGTTTCACAAATTGCCTATCCAGAGTAGGCATATACAAGTAAAGATTAAGTTTTCATTGATACAAATAAATTTTTACGAGAATATTTAACGGTTATTGCAGTAAATATGGTCAAATGCAATGAAACCTACAAATATTAAAGTGGCAAGTGCATTAAAGTCATAGGTGATTCTTTCAAAGTTTGTATTTCAGTAGTACAGAAAACTAGTGGTTTTGAGTTTTGACGATATAATGTTATTCTTTACCAAATTTTTGTATTTAATAAAGTAATTGCTATACTAAACTTCGAAGCATAGATTCTCTGAATTCAGTAATTACGTAATTCTTGATAAAAATTCTTCGCGACTTTCTGAGCTATGTCGGTAACTCTAGTTCTTCTGCGAATCTCCTCATTCCTGATTTGCTCACTCCTAGCATAGCTTCGAGTCTCTACTTATATTTAAACAGGTAAAGTTTGTGAGGTCGTCGGGGGTAAGAATAAATATATGTATTGTGAAAAGCTTTTCGCCTGTAATTATTTATTTTGCCGTCCAGGAAGTCACAGATAATTATTTACTTTTTGCTTGATTAATTGGCATCGCGTGTAATTGGACTAATTGGCTTCTTGTTATAGATAACAGGATAAAATAATTGTTCACATAAATTTATTGTTTTCTCATCTATTATTTGTTACTTAGTAAAAGTAGGTAAATAATATTTTCTTATAAGCTTACCTAATAAAAAGTAGTAGTAGTAAAAAGTATAAAGTGCATATATGTCGTTAATAAAATAAAAATAAAACCCTCTCTTCTATGCGAGAAGGCCTGTGCCCAACAGTGGGAAGTTAATTAGCTAAGGGTGTGCTACTATTTCTGACATAATTTAACGCAAAAAAGTGAAAATATATTTGGCTGCCTCATTACTAAGCCAGACGGTATTGCTCACTTTATTTCATGATTGCCGCCACTTATTTGGCCCTATTTATATTCTGAGATTACTTAGAAGGCGAAAAATACGAGAGGGATGTTAGGAATCCTTTGTCTCCCCTTACACTGAGTGCTAAGTAAATTTCTAAAAGGTTACGAACTCTAATTATTTAGATAAGATGCAGGATCGTGGTGTTACTTATTTCAAGTCAATGAAAACTGTACTGTACAACTTTTTCTTATCTGGATTTAAACGACATAACGGTCATATTTTCAACAGATGAGCATTTCACCATTTTCGGTACCTTAGATTCTTCCCCGGATCTTCTCATTTCGAATTTGACAACGCAGATGTTATGGTTATAGCATGGCTCTCTCCAACATCTCTGCGCTTTGCCTTTGAGCTCTCTCTAGGTTCATAGCTAGCAGCAAAGTTTCGGTGCCATAAGTCATCAAACTCACCAGTCTTATATTTTACTTAAATACAGCAACTTTGAGACTTGCTTGATGTCTGTCTTCCAGTGTCTTCCAACAACGCGTTTATAGTGAGGTTAGCCACGCCAGCATCTTCGGACCCAACGCCCATCAGGCCTCCGGTGAACACGTTAGACTAAATAAATATGGGAGTGTGGCAGTTCTTATAAGAGGCATGATCAGATGCAAAAGTCTACTGGTTGAAATGATGATATATTCTCATTGGACAGAGAGCAGAGCTTAGGTCCACGATGCTGCTCCGGGAT
The DNA here is from genome assembly GCF_905163445.1 of Pararge aegeria. NCBI lineage: Eukaryota > Metazoa > Arthropoda > Insecta > Lepidoptera > Nymphalidae > Pararge > Pararge aegeria. The sequence continues at coordinate 6,763,879 of NC_053200.1, read as the reverse complement.
GGTCAAGATAGAAAAAGCACTCAAACACTAGTTGTACAATAGACTAACTAGTAGTTGAGCTTTCTGTGACAGAGCTCGTCCGGAGAAGTAATATGCTTATTTCTGCCGCGAAGCAGCAATGTTACAATGCTGGGTTCCGGTCTGAAAGGCGTGGTTGCCGGTGTTATTATAGGAATATGAGACTTAACACCTACGCCTCAAATTGATGGACACAGGGCGGCATATTGGACGTATCCTTGCATGCCCTATGAAGTGTTCCTCTGTTTATAGGCAATGTTTTTCTACTAACCATCAGGGTGACAATCTGCATCCGTCAATTATTACTTTAAAAAAAAACTAGCTGACAGGTTTAACTTACTATACTAAAATAACTAAAACGGCTCACCTACACACTCATATGCTCACTCACGTTTGTCATTCAGCTTATATCGAAGATTCCGAATTTTGTCGATTTTACTGCAATAGTGGTGAGCTCTATGTTCAATATGTTTCACAGCAAGTTCAAACTTGCCTTTACGTTCACCGCAGTGCATACGCAAGTTAAAGGTACATACTTGTAATGGTTGTTCAAACCGCCTTTCGTCAAAGGCGGTCGAACAAACAGTGATTAAAGCGGCCGTTGTTCGGGAAAATTGACGTGAAGAAAATTGATAACACACTGAACATAATGGGCGTCGTTAATACGATATTTACGCACGAAAAACTATTTTCGTTTAACTCGCACTGGGATACCTACTGGTATTTTATAAGAAGCAGAGTTATAGAAAGCCAGCCAACAGACATTGGTGGGACTGAACATGATTATTTAAATTTTAATAGTACTGTAATAGTACACTGTAAATAAAATATTTAACTTTTTAGTTATAACATCAGCAACTCTGGAGAACAGCAGAAGACTACTAATTTTTCGGAGTTGCACAACATGTCAAATAGTATAATGAAGTTATAAAGAATAACAAAATCCTGTGCGAACTTGTCTTGAGACACCAGGCAGAAATACTTGAACTAATTAATTTGAACTTTTTAATATTGAAAAGCTTAATTTGAGGGGAGAGGGGAAGCATCTGTCCGAAATACGGCTTGCGCTGTGGGTTAGAGTGAGAGAAAAGCAGCGTGCCTACCACTGCCGTTTGCATGAGAGAAAGGGAAGCCAGACAGGCTGGCACTGTAACGCGTTACGTAACGAAGGCGTTAATCTACCTTTTTTTCCAAACGCGCCCTGGTCTAAGAAGAAGCCCACGACAAACTTTGCCGGTTTTTGTTTTGTTTTCCCATCTCACATTGGCATTTAAAACTATTAAAGAAGCAACCTGGTTAGAGCAATAATTTATACCCAGGCATTTTTATCGTTGACGTAATCCTTAATACTATAGCTTATTATAGGCAGTGGCGTGCATTGCATATATGCAAATAAGCAGTGCATACCCTACCCTCAGGGTCTTAAAGAGCCTTCAGATAGGACCATTAAAGTTTTGTATTTAAAAAAAATATATGAAAGCGCCATCTAGTAATGAGCGGCCAAACTTCTACGTCAATTGTCGCTAGACAGGCGACAGCGCAAACAGCGCGCGCGAGGCGTAGGTATAGCGTACAAAATAAAATCTTCTACTTCGTATTTTAATTTCTAACCGTAAATGCTAAACATTTACCTTTTAAAACACGTAAAAATACCTATATTATTATTTAAACCTCATGTTATCGATTGCAGGGTAAATCAATTATTATAAATCACTCGACATATGACGCCATCTACTGTTGCATAGAAATATCAAATAATATAATCACGCCTAAAGAACGAATCGTTCTGCTAGATGTGTGGGTGTAAGTTAGTAGTGTGTGTCGTGTAATGTTATAATCGTGCGCTTGTACTTACAAGATTAGCATCGGTCTTGTGTGAACAGTTTCATTCATAAATTCTCTAAGTGTAGGTGTCTATAAGCACTGCTTACGGAAGTGGAGTAATCAATTACGTGTTTGATTTTTTTATGAATAACATGATTTGCTTGGTTTGTTATTGTTGTATACTGCCATTATTCTTTTTTAGAAATAAAAATATCATTAACAAGTGTAAATACCTTACAGTGTCTTTTAAGAAAATTAAGAAACTAATATTATCAAATGACTAATTTGTTATAAAAACGAGTTATGAAATCAAACGCTGTCTTAATTATGACGAATGAATAGTTTACGTTTTTCAGGAATCACTGGAAAGTGAGAAAGTTAACAATAAATATTGTTTTTATTTATTGTTAACATATCAAAGTAAAATAGCGTTCTAATCTATACTTACAAAAAAATTATAAACATATTTTGACTAATTTCGATTGCAATATTTTCATTGGCATATTCAATCGCCATTATTGTTTACCTTCGAACAATGCTCTATGGCGTTGGTGATAAATAAACGGTTCAAGTGCATAAATTCAGTAACTTATAAAAGTTTGAGTAGTAGTGATAGTTTAATGTGTTAAGGTTAATTTATAGTTTATTCATTCATTTTATAATGAAAGCATATTCGTGCGGCCTTTGTTTGGGTTCAGTGTGCCTGGAAAAAGTACTTAGAGAAACTTTAATTTCTATCCTTATATCGTAAAATTAGAAATCATTCGCAAAGGAAGGTGTGTACCAATGTTACAAATATCCCAAAAAAAATGTTGGAAAAAAACATTATCATCAGTGTGCTTAGAAAATGCTGCCGAATGGTGTGTCATAATTTTGTGACGTAAATCAGGGTATGTACTTTTATTCAATGAGCAGCAGATAGACGATAGTATTAAATCAATCAAAGATATAACTTTCGTAAAGTAATTTGATTATAAACCGACATACCTATCTAAAATCTAAATTTTACTTTATGTTTGTGCTGAACACCTTGTGCATACCCTGGGTCCAAGGGCTATGCACGCCACTGATTATAGGATGTGTTCTTTACATGCCTTGCGAAGTTTTACTATATTTTTAGGCGATGGTTTCCTAACAACAATCTTTTATATTTGTTTATATTAGGAATTGGAAAAAAATGATCTTGCCCTTAGGGTCACATTGGGTGCAATAAAACCTCGTTACGTATATGTAAGGAACGCTTAACGGTAAAAGTTTGTAAGTCAGTATCTGCCTGGCTTATTAGACGGGCCCGTACTAAACGAGACGGAAAAGTTGACAAAAAGGTGTAAACATCGAGCGAAAGAACTGGGAAGTGACCTCTTTGACACGGAAATTGTAGAATTCTTTTTCTTTAATTGATTAATTGCACCCCTTTTAATTGTAATTGGACTGACAATAGGGTTAATTAGGTAAGTGTCATAAATTTTCCGTCTTCCCTTAATTTAATAATTGCAAATTTTTCAATAACTTACTAATTTTGTGATAGTGTTCATTTAAGGAGTTAGTCTTTGTTAATATTTAATATGGAGGGACACATTCAAGTCGTCATTTACAGTGACCAGCCCTTATTAATTATTCCACGTTACGCCACGCAAAAAAAAACCGTTTCAACTTTTGATTTTTTAACACAGGCAGAGGACAATTTCAAAATTTTCTCTGGTCTTGTCTGATGGGAAAATATCGGCCGTGGCCCTTTACTTTCCTACCCACAAAGACGTGCCGCCAAGCGATTTCGCGTAACGGTACGATACCGATTCGGTCATCTTAGACTGCAACGTGACTTAGTAATAAGACCTATGTCCAGCAATGAACATCAATCGGTTGAAGTGATGATGATTTTGCATTTCAGTATAATTTTGTAGACAATTTTGTACCCAGTATTAGTTTATCGATGCTCTGCACAAATTAGTTGGCACAAGCTCAAAGAAATAACAAAATACACAAATGCCACAGTCGCAAATCTCGCTGTAACCGATCCCTTATCACAATACCTCACTACCTTGATCCGCTTATCTTGACGAATGGCACTGGGAGCCGTCGCATCTCCTAAAATGATAAGGCGTTTGCTTGCGCTATTGTTTCTTTTGTTTAGAGATATATAAAGACTTCGCTCGTGTACGTGACTGTTTAGTAGAATTTAATTTAGCGTTTGTCTTCCACGTTAAGTAACATTATGAAACGCTCAATAGTTATTTGATTATATTATTGTCTGGTCTGGTGGGAGGCTTCGGCTATGGCTGGTTACCACCTTACCACCTACCACCAGCAAGCGTGCGGCTAACCAACTTCGCGTTCCGGTACGATGTCGCGTAGAAACCGGTCAGGGATATGGGTTTAATATAAATACTATACTTACTAACAGGTAAGCCCTCTACCATCTTAGTTTGCAACAGGTAAGATTGCAGTCAAGGGCTAGCTTGTAGTGGAATAAAAAAAATATAATATTTTTGACTGCCTCGTAGTTTTGACGGCCGACTGGCGTAGTGGGCTGCGACCCTGCTTTCTGAGTCCAAGGCCGTGGGTTCGATTCCCACTACTGGAAAATGTTTGTGTGATGAGCATGAATGTTTTTCAGTGTCTGGGTGTTTATATGTATAATCTAAGTATTTATATATGTTATTTATAAAAATATTCATTACTTATCTTAGTACCCATAACACAAGCTACGCTTACTTTGGGGCTAGATGGCGATGTGTGTATTGTCGTAGTATATTTATCATTTATTTATTTATTATTTTACCTGCTATACGTTAGTTTGTCTCACAAATGATCAATGAACAGGTCCTAGGTCGAGTTCCATCTATTCCATTCTAATTAAGCTATTAGTGTCGGGGTTTTCTGTCACGGAATTCTTTGTACTAGCCACGCCTGGTACCCCGTTCACGTGAAGCCATCATAAACCTGATGCTGGACAACATTAATGGCAGCTTTGGCAGATCGGCTCGATTGTGTCTATATTAACCGCTAATGTGGACGACATTGCATATAAATAAGGCCCTTTAATAATGTTTTATATATTTTTAACCGAACTATTATTATATAGGTATATACAGGGTGAACTTTTTTCGTCGCACATTAGTTAATCTGTCCAATGTCTTCTATTCGATTCTAACGAAATTTAAGACAGTTAAATTAATAGTTTTGTGCATAAGAAGCATCCTTTATCTAGAACAATCGGCACAGTGCGGCGGTGGTATTAATTCAATAGGTTATGGCCGTTTCAGCAGGAAAAAAATTTTTAATAGGTATATAATGTGAGTAACTGCTTCCAAATCTTTAAATGAAGTAAGTCATGTTCTAATTTGTTTATTGCTTGTGTAGTAAACTTCAATTATTTCTAATATTGCTTAATTACTATATAGCATACAAATGATTGGTTTATAGATAATGCTATCCATGTACGACGATACCATAATGACGGTGTATTTAAATTGTAATCAAGTAAGTGAATAAATTATTAAATACTAGCTTCTGCCCGCAACTTCGTCTACGCGGACTTTAGAATTGGGTCTAAAGCCTCGCTCGTTAACAATTTTTAATCTTACTAAGGGAACTATTTAAGAGATCGGTATAGAAAGTATATGTTCTTTTCATAGCATAGGTGACATGCATACAAAATTTCAAATATGTATGCCCGCGGCTTAACTCCTATAAAACATTTAAATTTTCCTTTGGGAACTCCTTAGTGTTCGGAATAAAAGGTAGCCTATGCTCTTTTCTATATCGAAGGCATTCCAAATTTTATCCAAATCCGTTCAGCCGTTTTTGCGTGATTGAGTAACAAACATCCACACTTTCACATTTATAATATTGTTATAGAAGTAAGTAATATTATTCTCTCTTATACTTAATATTAATATGGATTTGTTTGCATATCTTATAATTATTAATGATAGCTACAACGGATACATAAATTGAAATCAACGTGTACATAACTTGTGTGATAGTGTTTGAATAACTGTCGTGTGCATGATTGGCTGTCAAGTTGACTAATTATCGTGACCTGAATACACAGTATTACATAATGTATCAATATAATATTGAGGGCCGTTGAGTGGCTGTCAGTATTAGGGTCAACGCGATATTAAAATGCTTGACTTAGCTTATTATTAACTTATGAGGGGGAAACATTAAATTTGTTTTATAGAGCACCCCCTTATATATGGTTATGTTTGTACGTGATCAGATATCAAGATTGTCTAAATAATAATAAATAATAAATAAAATACTACAATTGAACATCGCTATCTAGCCCCAAAGTAAGCGTAGCTTGTTATGGGTACTAAGATAACTGATGAAAAATTTTATAAATAATATACATAAATACTTATAAAATACAGCCAGACACTGAAATACATTCATGATCATCACAGAAACATTTTACAGTAGTGGGAATCGAACCCACATCCTTGGTCTCAGAAAGCAGGGTCGCCGCCCACTGGGCCGATCGGCATTAACTAGCTGTTGCCCGCGTTTTTCTTATGCGTTTATTACTGTTTTTTCGTCCTTTTTTTCGTCCGTGGGATACATTCCTGGCCATAACATAGACTATGTTACTCTCAATCAGTTCAACAAACCGTATGCCAAAAATCAAATTGATTGGTTTCTTATTTATAGCGTAAAGAAAGGACAAACAAACATTGTCAATGTGTGATTGATTTAAAATCGCCAGGTGACATCGCAGTTAATGGCTAACTTGTATTGAAATAAAAAAAAGAAGGAGCTGATAAATTAAGGTAAAGTTAGTAAACTTAAATACAAAGTAGAAGGTAGAAATTTAATATTGTTAATAGGTGTGCCTAGCTCAAGAAAGTTTTCCACCAATTTGCTCAGTTTCCTCGAGCATAACCCGTTGGGATTTATGAATTATTTAAATTTAATCGTGTACCTAAACTATAGTCTAAAACACATGTCGTCCTCGTTCAGATTTACGAGGGTCGCTACAGTTTTATTCGAGGCCGATACGATGTATAGCGGAGATAGCGCCCTTCATAAACTCTACAAAATTATGTACAACGATACGGGAGCAATTTATATTAGCGTTTTAAAGATATTTATGATTCAACGTAACCGTCTTGATGGTAATATTATATGTAGGTGAAATGTAAAACTCTAGTACTACTAAAAACTGTACAAGAAATACTTACAATAATCGGACTATGTGTGAATTTCTAGGGTTCTAGGGATAATAAATAATCTTAAAAATAAGCTTCAATATGGGTGTCGACTGCTATCATCTTTCAAAAAAAAATATTTTTCATATTTCGATATTCCAGTGTTATTAGTTTCATGGAAGTCTTTAATTGAAATGCCGCCTGCCGTGAGTATTTTTAGTCTAAAGTAACGGCGCGCTTCTCCATTGAATATATAAATAGTTCGTGTGTAAAAACGGTTCTTGTTAGTTAGTTAGAGACCAACAAATTAAGTTATATTATGTACTAGCTGTTTGCCAAGACTTCGTCTGCGTTTGATTTTGTTTTTTTGATGTGGCATTCAATTTCGTTTTAGTTCTATAAAAAAATTAAAGTATTCAGTATCGCTAAGCCTTAAATGAGGGCTTTGCTGCCGTTTGCTGAGGAGATCTTTCCTCTATCTCCAACCACATTCATCAGATCGACACAAAATTTGTGCAAAATTAAATACATATTATAACCTCTATAGTACAAAAATAATAATTTAAATCGGTTATAATTCGTCGGATCTATGGTGTAAAATCGTCAAACACTTTCATCCCCTCTCCCAAAGAAACCGAGCTTAATATTGGTATAAAAAGTATCCTATATTACTTCTAACACTTCCAAGAAAATGTGTACAAAGTTTTATGAGGATCGGTTAAGTCGTTTTTGCGTGAAAGCGTAACAAACCAACTTACATTGACATTTATAATATTACTAGGGATAGGGATAGGGATAGGGAAGTAGGGATAGGGATAGGGATAATGCTCAGAAGCTGCAACAGTACTATAAAAGTATCTGTTCCACCCACTATTATCTAGTTTAGCCCAATTGGTTGGAATAATTGTAAACTGTAAAAACGATTAACATTTTGCTTACCATACCTAAAACCGTGACGTGAACATTAGTTCATAGGTATACTCTGTAATAAACACAAGAGGGCTTAGCTAATGCTAGCAAATTACGCGAGCAAAATCCAGTTTAGAAATTTCTGCGGTGCGTATTCTCTTTGTACCTTCGTCAAGTTCTAATTTTGTTAACTCCATTAATACCAAACTGAATTCTGATCAGTAAATTCTGTTATACTACTTTGGTTGTATCTAGAATATTAATTGCAGGACCGCTATTAATAGAGACGAGGTTTCTAGACTTTGCTTTGTTCTCCAAAATTAAGACCGAAGTTATTTTAAATATGTATCTACCTATACAATTTCTTGTCTATATTATATAGACAAGAAATTGTAAGAACGTTGGTACCATACCGTTGTTTGGTTACTATTAAGGGCGAGTGCGAATCGCAGAATCCCAGAATCGAAACCTCTAACTTTTCTAAGGTAATTTTTCTAATTAAAATGCTTCAACGGTGAAGGAAAACCTCGTGAGGAAACCTGCACGACTGAGAGTTCTACATAATGTTCTCAAAAGTGTGTGGAGTCCACCAATCCGCAGTCTGCCAGCGTAGCGGACTACGGCCTTACCCCTTGTCATTATGGGAGGGGACCCGTGCTGATTATGATGACGATGATGATGTTCATGACAGAGCTTTTTTAACTTCAAGTATTTGTATTAATGTTCCGTCATTCATTCCGTCGTCATTCAATCATAACTGAAGCATGATAGTTTGTGATAAAACGTCGGCTTCACTTACGGAGAGCCGTATTCGAAACCGGCCACACCTTTTCTTAGTGTTGTGTGTTTGAAGCAATTAAATATCACTTGCTATAACGGTAAGAATGCATGCCAGAGAGTTCTCCATAATGTTCTGAAAGGCGTTTGAAATCCAGCAATTCGCACTAGGCCAGGCTCCGTCCCAACCATTTGCATTGTGACAAGAGACACGAGTCCTGTAGAGGGCCGGTAATAGTTTGATATTATAATGATGATACAATACATGCGTTTATCATAACGTGGAATGGTGTTAAAAATGCTGGCTGCATTTCTTTCCTGGCTCAAAAATTGCGATGGCTGCATTGGCTATTTTTTTAATTATGATGTGGGGCTGTGTCAGATTTTTTTCAGTAACAACTATGGCAGTGGCGCAAAAACTATTAGCGTTTCGGTTTACAGAAACATATTGGCCTCTAAAGCCTGTGAAATATTATTTTGGTTTTCATTCTATACATATATCTAATAATACTGTGGTAACGCTGTGTTTTATTTTACTAATATTGGTGTGTCAATTAGGCATCTGCAACATTCAAAACGTTGAAAATCTTGTATAAACGTCGTATCTAGTACGGTCGGGAACCAATTCGGCTTAGCAAGGTTGCCATGAATAATTTAACCGACTGTGTCCGTACTAGCCCGTGACGGTCTCATGACGGTAACAGCGCTGTGTAGTAATAAATCCGATTGTCCTAGGATATCTACGAGATTACAGGACATGCGAAGTGCGATTAATTCAATCCATCTATGTGTGTCTGTACATTACTACATTACTTTGACGGTCGGCTGGCGTAGTGGGCAGCGACCCTGCTTTCTAAGTCCAAGGTCGTGGGTTCGATTCCCACAACTGGAAAATGTTTCTGTGATGAACATGAATGTTTCTCAGTGTCTGGACGTTTATCTGTATTTTAAAAGTAAAAAAAATATTCATCAGTCATCTTAGTACCCATAACACAAGTTATGCTTACTTTGGAGCTAGATGGCGATGTGTGTGTTGAAAAAAAAAATTAGATTCATTTTGAACATCGACGTAAATTTATAGATATGTATACAAATATATAATATTATATATATATATATATATATATATATATATATATTTATGCAGTATTATAAATATATATATATATAATACTGCAAACAAACGTTTTCTCGAATTCGACTGGCAAGTCATATCTTAGAACACTCATGAACTACCACGTACTACAATGATTAAAAATATCTTGAAAGATCCCATGTTCAGCAGTGGATTCAAATAATGATAGAATAAATAGATAAAAGAGATGTAATGGAGAGTTTTTTCTGACAGTGCTCGTCCGTGGAAGTATTACCGCAATTTCCACAACCAAGCATCATTGTTGCAATGTTGCGTTCCGGTCTGAAGGGCGTGGTTGCCGGTGTAGTTACAGGCATATGAGGCTTTTAACACCTAGCCTAGGTTGCCATACACAGTGTGGTACGTTGCAGGAAGTGTTTCTTGCATGCCCTATCTTCTTCTTCTTCTTTCTGGGCAGTTTCCTCACGGAAGCGCTTCGCTTGTTGTACGTATAAATTCCCACTGTTGCTCGCTACTCCAGCCGTCCAAGCTCATTCCAGAATCCCAGCATACCGCCTAGGTTGCTGAGGACTTCTGGGATAGTGGCTGGTGATCCCAGGTAGATCTCGCGTTGCTCTGTCACACCCGTGCACTCAAGCATCACGTACGTAGGTGTTTCATCTGCCTTCATGCATGCTCTGCAATGAGGGCTGTCGGTGACACCTGCAATGGAAAGATGTCGGTTTAAGGAGCTATGCCCTGTTATGAGTCCCACCACCTTCCTAAGTTCGCCTCTATCCAGGCGGATTAGTTTGTTAGTTAGATGTAGGTTTAGGTTAGGGAAAGCTACTTTGGTTTGTTTACAATCTGTTGCATTGGCCCAAAGTTGGGAATGCTCCCTTTGTGTTTGTTCATGTAACCATGTTTTGTACTCGCTGAACGGAATAGGTACGATCGGTTCTGGCCTTACTTTCACCTTCAGTGTTGTGGCTTTGCGAGCCAGTGAATCCGCCGTTTCGTTGCCTGGGTTCCCGTCATGCCTTTTGACCTTAGGGTGATGTCAGTAGAGGCAGCGAGTGTTTCCAAGGCGTTGTGGCAGTCGTTTGTGAGACTCGACTCGCCCTATGTCTTGGCTCTGCTTTTAGGCGATAGAAATGTTGGGTCATCTGCTTAGTCCATCAATTATTGTTATAAAAAAGATAAAAAAATAAAAAAAACATAGTAAGTATATTTTAATAAAACCGAATTTTCTTAATAATTTTCGTATCTAGTACGGCTAGGAACCAATTCGGTGTAGCGAGTTCGCCATGAATAATTTAGCCGAGTGTGTCCGTACCAGCCGGAGACTGTCTTCTGGTGGAAACTGCAATGGTAATAAATTTTGGTTGCCCTAGGACATCTACGAGATTACAGGGCAAGTGATGTGTGGTTAGTTCTTACGTAATAACATGGCTTCAGAATTTATGTTCTTTGAATAATTGAATGTTTATATCATATGTTCTAACATTATTAAGTTTATAGATAAAATCAAAATAAAACTGTATTTTTTGATCGCTAGAAGGTAAGATAATTTATATTTATTTTAACGATACGTAGGTACGTAATATTTTTAACGCGTTTTTAAGTCTGCTCATCAACGAATTAGTAAATGTCTCAATCATTTTGAGCCCGATAAAAAACACATGCCAGATTTTTTTATGAAATTTATCAAGAACAATAAAAGTGGTAGTCGAATCTAGAATTTTGTTCTGAAAGTACAGTTAAATATGTGAATTGTATAGCTTACGACTTTTATGCCGTTTTTCACTAAACCTAGGAAACGCCTGCCTAACGTTTCACCGACTCTTAGACGATAACTATTGGTGAAAAGTAAATTGATACCTAGGATACTCCTTACATTAGGCGTTAGTTATTAAGGTATTGCCTTGTTAATCTCATGCACCACTAACAAGCGTTGACCAGCGCATAAGTGAAACTAAAATCCTAAACTCAAAGCTTAAACGGTTTACGTAAGGTCAGCTACAAAGTTAACTTTACACGTAAGATTTTTATTGTATAACATAAATAGACAGAAACTTTCTAATCTACAGATACTAACATTATAAATGTGATAGTATGGATATTGTTTGTTCGTCAATTACGCAAGAACGGCTGAACGGAACTGGATGAAATTTAGAACGTAGATTATTAGCAGATAGATTAAAGTCTGAAATAGCATATAATATAGGCTACTTTGATTTGTTTTTCACAGAGCAAGAGATCGACATGTTTGTTTTCATAGAAGTTGTCCAGCTTTCACAGAATAACATAGGCTTGCACATAAAATTATGCACACGAAAGTCGCTGGTATAATATATATCTAAAGTTATAGAATAAAATAATATCTAACATGGTTTATGACAAATCAAGGTTACAATAATCTATTTCTGAGGTATTTTATACACTAAGGTATAATTTGATTAAAATATAAAACAATTTCTCATTGTTTTAAACCATAGTTTCAATGTGCTTATAATAGTAACGAAGGCTAAACTTGACTAAACTAATTGCTCGCTCTTTCGAAAACACAATTTGAAAACCAACGATTATAAGCGCGTAGCAAATTCGATCAGCATATCAGAATAAGTATGTCTTCCAATTATCTCGTCTTTCTATAGAAAATGTATTAATACGTACAAACGGGTAGATATTATAGGTAGAGATATATATTTTGTGGCATTCGTATAGGTAGGTGTAAAATTGCATTCCTTGATTCCTTGATAAGTTAATCATTTAATATGCAACCCAGTATGACCCAGTTGAGAGGTTGGAATTCCACGTTGGGCAGATATAAATAAAAGCTATCCTTGTTCTGTTTTATTTACGTCAGCCTCCTAAAAGCTTTAGCCTATGCATACGAATATCCTAGAGTAGGCAATCAGGTTTTTGGGTAGAGCAGGGTGAAGTATTTATGCGATTACACAACATGTGAGTAATTAATTGGGTAAGATTTCCCACTGTTATTTTTGTAGAGTCTTGTTATTTTAACTTGTTTGCATAGGGCGTAGGTAGTTTCCTCTCTTTAACCCCAAATTTTCAGTAGGCGTGTAAATAAGACATGTTTTCATTCTTGAATTAAGATGAATGGGACCGAATAAAATGAAATAACTACGAGTATGTAGGTAACGCGACTTCTTCAATGTTTTGTGTTCTTTATAATCCTCCATTACCTACATCTTTAATTCCCTCGATAAAAAAAATCCTATAGCCGTCTCCAGGATGCACACTATTTGTTTATAAGATTTAGCCCAGATAAGTTAAGCGTCAAGCGAATCAAAGGTAACAAATGCTATTTTTTTAATCCAGGATGCAATCTACATGACAAATTTTATCAAGATTGCTTAACTACTGAGCCGACTTAGGCAACAACAAACAAGCAAACAAACAAGCAGACAGACCGACGTAATAATATTAGTATGGATTTGCACGTAATTCGTAAAAGAAATGGCGGCTCCATATACGCATGCAGTGTGAGACAGAATAAAAATAGCGCCATGACTTAAAAATATAATAATCTTGTTCACAAACTACAAGAGTGGATAAGGCAACGACTATCTTATTACAATAAGATGCGAAGATGAGCTTTTCCCAAAGTGTCCAGTATGATATCATGCGACCCCTTTGAACTGAAACTGACGATTATTCTACCAATATAAACATTCTTCAGATGATTTGACGTTCGACAGACGTATGATCGTAAAAAATATGCCTAAACCAAAACACACAGTCACAAAATGGCAGAAATTTTGCAAAAAATAACTTAGCTTGAGATTATGAAGTCCTCTACCTAAATTATTGTCCAACTAACGGAAAATGTGATCGGCTGAAGAGACATAAAACGTCGATTATATGATCACAAATAATGTGTAGGTATTACGATCAAAACCAATATTGTCACCTAATTAACCGTACGTTGGATAAATTACGTTTGACAAACGCCACTCTAACAAGGAATTACAAATTTGTATGTGTGCGTGAACCAAACCTATTTATTAGGGTTGAAATGTATAAAATTTTAATTTTATTTCTATAATATTCTATAATATATCTGGCCGGCAGTCAGCAGTACATAATATATATATACATATTATGTATATAAATATATATATATACACGATCTAGCCCCAAAGTAGCGTATAAACACCCAGATACTGAAAAATATCACACAAACATTTTCCAGTTGTGGGAATTGAGCCCACGGCCTTGGACGCAGAAAGCAGGGTTGCTACCACTTACTTAGAGGAAATCGGGAATCTAAATCTTCCCGGGACGAGCTATAAGCGTTGTGCAAGGGAGGGACCGGGGCGTTCCTAGGAGATCCCGGAGCTTCCCACTGTGTACTGAGGCTGGTTCTCCCACAGAGAATTGGATATCTTTTAAGAAGATTTCCCCCCCGTCAACAAAAAAAAAAAGGGTTGCTACCACTGCGCTAATCGGCCGTCAAACTTATGACTTAGTAATGCACTGTCCAACTCATGCCAGTTGCATAACCTGGACGGGCCATACCTCAAACTATAGGGGACAGTAAGCAACACGCCACGCTGTACCATCAACTGCCCCCAACCCGCCTCTAGCAGCAAACCATTTGAAGTCACTCACTGCTCACCCTGGCCCATTAATCCAATAAATGGGATCACAAACTATCTAATAGATGACCGGCAAAGTTCGCACTCCGTCTCAGGACTCTAGCACTTTAGCAGTGTAAGATATGCCCAAGCCTGCCCGCCATCTTAATCTGGAAGGACCTTCTGCCTCGTGGGTCCAACTTCTTTGCCCTCCGCTGGAGATCGGAAAACGTTCAGATCATCGGATCATTAGCCATCGCCTACCAAAATCTCATTGAAGAAATTGTTAGCTGATGATTCCAGGGTGCTTTAAAAGGACGAATTAAAAGAGACCCTCAGCAGTCAGTCAAACCAATCGCGGCAACCCTACCCGTCTATTAGTGTTCGTGTGACTTTATAGCAACTTGGCGTGTGGGCCCGCTGCTGAAATAATTAGTTGCAATTAATTAAATTTTCTATTTGTCATACTGATCTATTAATTAATTCATTGTTTAATTGTTAGAACATTATTAGGAAATAATATTCTAACAATGGTGTTAGTTTATAAAGTAATAAAATTAATTTCATAGTTTCACAGATATAAAAATCTTTTTATTACTGTGAAACTGTATACTTATTCATCACATGGTTCGACTCACATTGGACCTGTGCAGAAGATCAAAATCAAAATCTCTATGTCCTCTAATCTAGAAAGCATTTGCCCAGTAGAAGGACATAAGCATCACGATAAACATAAAAAGTTCGTAGGAGAGTATTGATAAACATAAATATAAGATCATGATCAACATAAATATTTAGTAGTGGAGTGTTGCAGGATGAAGTTTTATTAAGAAGCAGAATTCAAGTGCCTCATTGTTCGTAACCATATTTTAGAAATCAGCTCCGACTTAACAGTCAGTCTTGTTTTCTGGATCAAAGGTTCACATCAGTCGGCACATCATTGCACCATTGTTTTGCGTTAGGCTCGTAAATTATTTATTTTGTGTTCGACTAAAATCGGTTGTAAGTTCTTTCGAATTACCTTTTTTTTACTAATCATTGCTCAATTCAGAAGTGGGATTTAAACCCGCACCCACTGTCGTTACCATATACATGATCCACGTATATTATTACGATTAAAATTATGACAGCTTAATTTCGTAAGCGGAATCGCGTTAGCCACCGCGTCATTTCCCGCGACGAGGGCGGCCATTAAACCAGTGAGTCCTGCAAGGGCACAGCAGATCATGAATACAATTACACGCTTAACCGATGTCGGGATTAAATTCTCCGGCCCAATGAAAATCGTATTCCAACATTTAGTACGGCTTCGTTCCGAATGATCCTCAGAATACGGCCCTGATTCTCTATTAGGCACCTAAATTCAAAATGGTATAAATTGTGTCGCAAATATTGTCAGATTCCAGGACCTAGTGTTCGGTAGCCGTTTAAACTAAGGTTAGGGTTTAATTAAGGTAAGGTTAAAGGTTATTTAACATAACGGAAAAGAGAAATACGCATCCTATGTGGTAAAATAACTGGAAACTAGTCTACTAAGCTAATCATGAAATAACTATTCAGAAAACCTGTTTTCGTTGTAGTTTTGACAGATCCAAAAGTATTGTTTACCGTAATTAATTCCGATTTTAATTAATCCCACAATGTAATATAGATGGGTGTTATAATAACTGTATGGGGAATTACATCAAATTAAGCATACGGTATCAAATTTGTAATCCCCCATGACCCTATATCCATTATCAATATGACAAGTAATATGATACTGGATTAGGAATGTACAGTGGCCCTAGCATAAACGTGATGATTTATCGCTCTTCCGCCTATATATTTAGGGGATATAATACGTTAGTATATGCAAGACGCAGGCTAATCAGCCTGTACAAACATAACTTGCATACGATACCTAGAATCTATATAAATAACGCAATATTATAGCAGCAAGACTAATTTGAATGACACGAAAATTCGTGACATGTGAGTTACCATATGGCGGTGAACAAAAGTTTTTTAAAAAAATTATAAATTTAATTATAAAAGTTTAGTTCAAAATTACAGAAAAAATTTAAATGAATAAAAATAACAATTAATAGTTAACGCTTTTGCAGGTGACTTTAGACTGTCGTTCTTTTCCATTGTTCCCTGCGTGTTTCAATTTGCAAGCTGGCATTCCTCTCTGGTCTATTGTTCGTGAGGCTTGCCGCATCAGTGGGATGCCGTGGTTACGGCAAGGTAACTTGGTTCTTAGTAAATTATTTTATCAAATAACCCTTATCATATGAATCAATCAATGAGAAGGGGTTAGGCCGTTGTCCAGCAAGTTGGCCCAGTACAGATTGGTGGACTCCAAACACCTTTGAGAAAACTATTAAGAAGGCAAGCAGATTTCCTCACGATGTTTTCCTTCACCTTTGGAGCAAGTTATATTTTAATTGCTTAAAACGCACATAACTTAAAAAAAAGCTACGTTGCTGTAATTAAATAGCCATGTACCATAAATTATGATCTTTGCATCATATATATCAGTGCCGCTCATATACTGTGATATGAAAGCTAATAAACTAAGTAATATTATGTCAATGCGATATACATTGCAAGATAGCTTTCTTGTCAATAGGGCACCATTTCCAAGACGACAAACAATGAAATGCTTTGAATAGACCTACAGACACATGTATCTGTGAATGGAACTATTCATATCGTCTTTATATCTTAATAGTTAAAGCAACTTGGCACCCAAATGTGGTATGTGCAGTGTGGTGACGGCAGATCAGAATGCAGGTGTCACCAACCCTCCTTTTTCCGCGGATATCGTACGGGGCTACTAAGGGAATGCAAGGGAGAACCGACAGTAGCTTCATATATGCTGCTACTACCATTCACTACGAAAATCAATTGGGTTGGTAAGTGTGGTGATCATGGACATACTTTTCCATTGAGAGAGGCCTTTAGACCAACAGCGGACTGGTAAATAGCCTATTCATGATTCGACTGCTATCAAGAGATGATCGCACTTACTTAATTTCTGAGAAACCGTACAGAGATGTTATATACCCACTGGTATTTATTTTGTGGAACATGGAGAGTCAAACTTGCAGCTTAATTGGTTCATATAAGGAGCATCTTAGCTGCGGTATTATGTAATATGTTGCGTACTTTACCAGCTCCAAGAATTAATATTTCAATCCCCTTAGGAAGACCGGCTCGGTTACTATCGCGCTTTTATCGAAAAACTTCAGTCCGGCTACTTGAACCGTAAATTAAAAACTATCCCTACTCTACAACTCGTATATTATTAAATTAAGTGGTATCAGAAGCGACGTTGAACGTAATTTGATGCGGTTTAATTTTAGAAATTTCCAAGTGGAGCAAAGAGGAAAGGAAGCGAATTCCTAAAATGGAACAATCTGGAAACTTTTCGATTAAAAAGTTCTAAAATATACGCAGATGACGTTGTGGGTGGCCGTCAGCTCCCGAGTCGGTATTCCGAATATGTAACTTTACACGTTCGCTAAAGACTCGCTATATAGAAAGTTGCATGTGCTTAGGTACTTGTAGCGCGTCGGTCGGCCATTGTGCGGACTCCTTTGTTCTTCAGAAATCAAACATGGCGGCGCATTGTTAGCGTCCCCTAGCGGTTCTTTAAAAGAAACTTTAGCATTTCGGCTATGCATGTCTTTGTGTTTTCCTTGTACCCTACAAGCATAAAATTACCGCGAAATTAACATAGGAAAATATGCCTTTACTGACTAAATGTGTCTGAAATATGAAGGTGTTATTTTGGAATAAAGTTTATTTACATTGGAAATGAGATGCGCGTGAAAATTTTGTGATTCAATCAGAGATTGTATTACACCTGGTTGGAAAACATCAAATAATAATATCTTGTCGTAGAACAATGTTGCTTAAATTCCTTAAAAAGGTAGACAGCCTTTTATAGAATCCTTAAGAAAAGACATTACGTCTATAACATTAAATAAACTACAGCTTACTACAACTCATGCTAAGTAGGAGACCTACACTTGAATAAATGCTGCATTTATTTTTTTAAATGTAAAAACAGCTGTAGTAAACTAAAACAATCTATTACTTCTTTATACGTTAAAAAGGGTTTGCATAATATTATATTATAAAAAAACTATTTGGAAAAGATACTTGAGAGTTACTTTGTAACGTGGAAAAATATCTGCGGATTAAAACTATTCTTCTAACTTTATTCTACAACTTTTTTATAGAAATCATACATCTCTCATAGTTTAGGCGGCGTTCGTAAGAAATGTTTTCGTTCGACCGTTTTTTCTAAGACTTACTTTGCAAATCCGACTACCACGAAAAGTTCTTTTCAGTTTTCAGGATAATATATAAACTAACGGCAGTAAAAAATAATGTGGCTTTATATTGGTGAAAGAATTTTCAAAATCGCTTCCGTATATCCAGAGATTACACCCGACAATCTAATTCGGAATACCTCGCAAATCGGAACGATCACGCGATAACCCGCTGTGTGACGTCATCACTGAGTGGGTGTACCTTGTGCATAACCTTTTTCTAAAGTTTCTTAAAAATTAACCAAAAAGTACAATGCCTAAATTTTTTTTTTAAAAAACCAAGATTTTTATTCAACAATGTTTTTGAAAATATTGACCACGCTAAGACCCCACAGTGTAACTGATAACATAATGTTACGAACCTTACTTAACCCGGGTGAAACCGCGGTGAACAGCTAGTAAGTAAATATACAGTCATAATAATATATCAATATTATCATTTTGCCCTAGCCTAGGAGGACGGGTATATAGTGGTACAAAGTGATTCCACCAGTAGGTAAAATCGGTTGGACCACGGCCCTTAATCTAACACTATCTAGAGTAAGTATTACTATAAGATTTATGTAACGACTCGGTCGTAAGTAATGTACACCGGCATTAGCTGTTGCTTCCAGTTTTTTGGTCAGAGAGTTGATGAGTCACTCAGGGGTTTACTTGTTATTTGTATAGGGAAAAAGTGAGGTCAGATTTACAGATGAGTCAGCCGCACAAGGATAAATACAGTCGGCTTTATATATAGGACCTTGATTCTGAGTGGTATTCATATAGCACACTCTGTAACTGATATTTCGAACGTTAATCTTGATGGATAGAACACCACAGCGCGCAATTCCCAAGTTTAATCCTGAATCTCTACTACATTTTAATCGAAAAACTCTTAATATAATGGCGTAATAGTATCTTATGAAAAGGTGTCAAGTTTTTGTGTTTTTAATTATATTATAATATATAGGTATTTGACCTTATTATTACTTGCTTGTAATTCAAATAAAATATTATAAAAAAAAACATTAGCAATGGCCATCTGGCTTTACCTTCGGACACTGACCATTACCTGTTAAAAACTTTATCAAGACTAAATCAGTGACTCTGAGCACGACACGCACATATAAAATAAGGATTTCAAAGATAAGGCAATTAATGTAACGAAAATCAAGGCACAAGGAAGTCAACCAAGGAACACCGGCTAAAAACACCTGGTAATTCTCAAAAATCATCATCATCATCATGTCAACTCATTACCGGCCCACTATAAGGCACGGGTCACACAGTGAACACCACACCACACCACCACACCACAGTGAGAAGGGTTTGGGCCACCAAACTGGCCCAGTGCGGATTGGTGGACATGCAAAGAGATAATTGAAAACGAATGCGAATGATCACATATTAAAAAAACCGTATTCATATACGTCCATTTGGTAGTCCAGTACGATGCTACAGAGACACTGACATACAGATAAACAAAGCGGTGAAACTAATTCGACCATTTATTAGTATTATCTAATTAGAAATCTGCAACGCTCTGCACTATTATCACCATTCCGAGGATGCACAGGGGAAAAGAATCTCGACGGAGAAGGCGCTTCTCTCATTTACGATATTATACTAATTCAGTCTCCATTGGTACGCAATTTTTCGCCCGTTATCCCCCCGCCCCTTGCTGTTTACCTCCCCCCCCAACTCGGGAACGTGATTCGAAAACAAATACGGTACACTCGTTGAATACTGTATTTGTTCGCGCTAACTCGAGCGCCGTTTGGAGAATGAGCCGGACAATGTTATTCTAAGAAAATCTTGTTACACTATAATAAATGCTTTGCCAATGGCCTAATGGAAGTAACTTATTTTCGTTGGGTGTGGTGTAAACATATTAATCACGCCGAAGGAATTGTTTATGACTAAATGTCCGTTCTACCTTGATATGCTTTTTGAACCTGACCTGTTGGATAGAAGCAGGCGGTACTTTGCGGAATTCCATGAAAATTATACTCCGCGAAAACCAGGAGAATCGGTTTGGTATAATTTATAACTACCTCAATCCTTATACTCCACATCAAACAGATCTTCGGCAATGTAACCTCTACGCACGTTTCGCTCCGAAACCGCATCCTCAGGAGATGTTGACTTTACAATTAATAATTGTTAAGAGGATGGTTTACAAAGAATAATTGTTAGGTGGTTTACTTAACAATTATTTATTGTAAAGTCAACATCTCCTGAGGTCCTCCTCAAACACCTCCTGTACATCGCTAAGATCTGTTTGGTGTGAAGTATGAGGATTGAAGAAGTTATAAATTACACCATACAGATTCTCCTACTTTTCGCGAAGTATAGCAAATTAAGCTTAAATTTCATAATGAATCTGACCTGCTTTTACCGGTGTAGGGACATAGATTATTGAACAGTTATTCTGGTATTTCATTATCATCTAGACTAAAGACCTCTCATAACGATAAATAAATAAGGGTTTGCCCATAATCACAACGCTTAGCAGATGGGGATCGCAGTCAATATTACTCGTAGCTCAGAGGACGCTGCAACCCGTTCTCAGTTATATTCCCTTAGTTGTAGTTAGTACTTCACCGTCAGCTTATTTTTTGTGCCTAACCTAAATTAGTATGATACAAAAGTAATCGAATGGCACCTGAGTGAAATAAATCTTATTATGTAGCTCCGGTGGGCAACCGAGAAAGTCCTCCTTTTTTGAAGTCCCTTAAAAAGCGGTAATTACTTCATTTTAACTATACCTAATAAAAACATAACTTGTGATTTATTTAAAAAAATATATGTAACTTGACTTGCTTAGCTTAAAGTATCGAAGAAAGTAGTTCAAAGTTTCAAGTTATAGTTTATTGACACTTTAAAGTTAAATATTTCCTCTAGCTTTAGTCTACTCATGTACACACTACTTCAAGTCTTCTTTCTATATAGAAAGCAAACAAATCACAGATAATTTCTAGCAGAAACACATACGCTAGCTAGCCACGTTCTTCTTCTGCTGAAATAAAAATAATTAAGGAATCCGAAAGTAACTAAAATATTTCTCTTCACTTCACTCAGCAGATTATTTATCTGCATCAAGCGGTGTTTGCCTAGTAGTTATGTCTTTGATCTCTGTTTCAGAGGGGCTCAATTTCCGGCACGTAGGTACTTGTACTACAGCACGTTTTCAACAATTGAAGCAGCATGTCTGTGAGTTCTCAAAGGTGTGAAGTAGGTATACCAATCGACACTTGACAGTGTAACTATTCAAGAAGTAGCTTGATTGGTTTAAACAAAATCACTCTGAATAGTGTTGTAATAGATTTAATTATTATAATTCACCATCGTATACAGTGAGAATTAGGTTCTTTTTGATAAAATTTCCATTTTGTGTCATGGAATTCTGCAAAACGCCTGTTTCTATCAATTTTACCACCTTCTCAAATGATGGATGCTTCCTGCTGGACATAGGTCTACTGCAGTCCGTTTCGTTGCTGCGTGCATTCAGGCACCCTGCGACTCTGGATCGTACACCCAACTAGAGAGTGCTGCATTTACCGATTTTCATTATTCATTTAAATTTAATAAGGCGAACGTGGTTCTTGCAACCGCAGATTCAAGTGTATTTAGTATAATAAGAATTCGTGTTTTATCAGCAAAATGACTTTTGAAATGTTGGTTTTCTTAACCGAATAAGTACCTACTTATCTATCAATGAACCACGCTTGTATCTAAAGCTTTTAATAGTGAACTTTTTTGTGCTCTTTTGTACTAAGCAACTTTTGAATAATGCACTAAATATAAGATAAATTTATGTATAATTCGCAGTTCAAAATATTTGGTTCAATCAGCAATGTAAGTAGACTTTTCAATTATTCATTATAAAGTCCGCATCTGCATCCTCGGGAGATGTGGACTTTACAATGAATAATTGTTCATTGTAAAGTCAATATCTCCTGAGGATGCTCCGGTTTCGGAGGTGAACGTGCGTAGAGGGTTCATCGCCGAAGATCTGTTTGGTGTGCAGTATAAGAATTGAAGAAATTCTAAATTACACCATACAGTTTCTCCTAATTTTCGCAGAGTATAGCAAATTAAGCTTAATTTTCATAATACAATGCACTAAGTAAATATTTAAATCTAAGCCAGTATAGATCCAGATTTATTATAAAGAGTTAAATTATCAATTCCGTTAGTTATACAATATATAACGGTACGGTATATAACGATATCTTTCTATTCACATACGTCTTGGATATTAGATCAGGAAACAGATTTTGACAATATTTATCTAGGAACTGTAGATTTCTTCCTGGAAAAAGACAGGTAGATCTTTTTAGCCGCGAAGTAGAAATGGTTCCCGCAGGAATAAAAAAAACCATAAAAAAGTGCAAACGTAGTCGCTGAAAATAGCTAGTACATAAAATAATATAACATCTAATCAAATGCAAGTAGATCTTGCTGACAAAAAGATTTAACTTATTTAGAATCCTCCCCATTTCTTACAGAGGTAAATAGTTTTTCCCACTGACTAAGCTTACATAACCTTCCGAAATTTACTGTCTATGGCCCACTATAATCCAATTACTGAACAAGTTATTGGGCACCATTCTCACTATTTTCCTGCAATAAGAGAATCCATTTCATATCTATCTAGCTTTAGTAATTATTATTACGAAAATTGTTTAGTTACAAACAGGGGATCTGTGAAATATGCGTTTCGTAGACACCTTTAGGTAAAATTACACGTACATTACTGTTTGTAATGTTACAACGCAATTAGAACTTTATTGCTTTCGATTTAAGACTGGTAATGGTTTATGTGATGTGTCGTGGTCCGTAAATATTGTAGGTATTTTAGGAAAGTCAACTTTACCTAAATAGAAATAGAGTTTCCAGTTTCAAATACTGTATTGTGTTATTTTGGTAAACAGAGTTCTATTATATGTTATTAAAAGTACCTACATTAGACAATGTCTTAAAACAAAGGTTAATCTTGGATTAACAGAGTTGTTGTTATTTATGGTAATAAAAAATTGTTAATGGTTTTGAGATGGACAGCCCAAACAGAGGCGGACCCCAAAATATTGCTCATGTGATGTCTGATAACGGCGTCGGCAGCTGGTCATATGATCACACCTATGGTTCCTTGGGCCTTGCTAGTTTGGGCAAGCTAACATGGTCTCGATGATAAATGGCTTGTAGCAATTAAGTAATAATTTTCAAATACCTAAAATTTTTTTTTGGAAGTCTGTTGAAAACGGTAATAACTTGTGTTCCATACCTATTAAGTATGAGTAAGTTATGTGAAGTGTTTGCCTTAACATGCGTTGTACATCTTATTGACAAGCGCTTACCATCTTTATCATGTGTACATAAAAATAAACAAAGAAAGTATACTTTATTGTACACCAAGAAACACAAACATTACTAATAAAAACCTATTTATACAATCAGCGCCCTTTCCAAATAAATAATAAATAAAGAAATAATGACAAGGTTGCTTCGAAGCTCCTCTTTCACCTCTCACAAGATAGAAAAATGAATTTTGAAATGAAGTTAAAATTTAAATAGTTGATGTTGGAAAAGAGCAACTGCTGAGTTTCTTGCCGACTTCTTCTCGGTAGGATTTGCGTTCCGAACCGGTGTAAGAGTCTCACTGTGTGTGAGACTCTTACACCGGTTCGGAACAGACTTGAAGTTTCAAAGGTGCTTATATTAGGCCTACTTGAAATAAATGAATTTTGAATTTTAAATTTTTTGAATTTTTTTCGCCTAAATGTTATCTCTGCCAAGTAACCAAACTCCAGAGGATATGACAAGTGACAAACGAGTTAAGGGTGAACGGGAATACTAATAATCAAAAGGCAAGGCAAAACAAAATAATCTATTAAAATGTACAAACATTTTAAATATAACAACGAGAAAAAAGATGAAAGGTTAAAAGCCAGAAATAGCGAAATGAAGGAAAATGGATACCATGGAATAGCTTTAATATGACGGAAAGCTAACAAGTGAATTAAAACTAATTTAAAGAGATATTATCCATGACGTGAGAACTAAAAAAAAACTAATTATTCGAAAATGTCAATGTTAGTTCCAGAATTTTACATTCTACCGTAGTTTAATAATTCTAACAGCCCTTAAATATTGAAGGGAACTAAACAAAATGTCGACAGCCAAATTGCTTCGTTGCCCATTCTTACCGAATTATGTCAGCAAACAACACATCAATAGTTCCCCTAGCTGCCGAAGACGTATAGCTAAGGGTCAGTAAAACAACGTACGGAGCCGTGAAACCCAATAAGCGTAGCCGAGGATTTATTGGTTGTAATTCAAAGTGCAAAGGCCATTTGTCAGCGTACATGATGCTTGGATAATTGGAAATGAATTGTCTATTCCGAAGCGTCAATCACCATTCCCGTCCGTGTGAACTGAACGTAAGATTTCCGTGGAAATTATACTTAGGAATATCTTCAGATATTATTGTTGTCTTTACTGGTTTACATTTGATAACTGTTTTTTTCTCTGCTTTGTACTACGTAAGAATAACTGAGGAAATAGATATACTAATTTTATAAACGTGAAAGTGTGTATGTCAAAGTCAAAATCAAATATTTTTTTATTAAAAAATTTCATCAAAATGCCATGTATGTACATGGCATTTTGATACGTACATTACATGTAAAATATGACACGGAACTGAGTTGATAGTTATAACTAAATTCGTCAATTTGAAACTAAAGCTACGAGGGTTCCAAACGGTCTAAGAAGAAGCCACAAGAAAGTTAGCCGGTTGTTTTTTTTTTGTCATCACCATCTCACATTGTCATGTAAAACTATTTAAGAAGCGACCTGGTTAGTTAGAGCTATAAGTAGTCCTTATAACATATATAATAGGATTTTTAATACGCTGACGTTTAATGCACTCTTGAACATGTTTGTTAGTTACCTTTTAGATTTTGATAAAATAAATAAATAAATAAATAAATATACTACGACAACACACACAGCGCCACCCAGCCCCAAAGTAAGCGTAGCTTGTGTTATGGGTACTAAGATGACTGATGAATATTTTATATTTACATAAATACTTAGAAAATACATATAAACACCCAGACACTGAAAAACACTTATGCTCATCACACAAACATATTTTCCAGTTGTGGGAATCGAACCCACGGCCTTGGACTCAGAAAGCAGGGTCGCTGCCCACTGCGCCAGTCGGCCGTAAAATGAAGCACTCATGTACTCTACATCCTGAGGTTGGACATAGGACATTAAATTTAACCCGGAAAAGCGGCTGGTAAGATTATATTGCCGGAATACAAAAATTGCATTTGTAATCAATGCATGTTTACTAAAAGTTTTATCTCGGAGAAATAAAGGTTTAATGCCCAAAATAAACGCGGATGAAGTTGCAGGCAACAGCTAGGCTAGTGTTTTTTATTTTTAAAAAAGTGTTTTTACCTCCACGTTCTTAAAAACGGAAGTTAATATTTAACTTATAAATATAAAATTCGTGTTAAATTTTCGGATGTGAGTTCAATGCCTGCCGGTTCCGAAAATTGTATATACAATTCTATAGAAATATTGTCAACTCTACCGAAATATTGTAATCCTAAATTCCACACTTTGTTGTTCACACAAAACAAATTATTTGAGCTCGCAGCTAGTACTCTAAGGTGCGATTTGTTTGTACAAAAATCATATTCGTTTTAAACCATAATACAAATATAAGCAAATGCTTTTTTACCTTCTCAGATTAATTGTAGATAAAGTTCTGAGTACCCTTCCAGCTTTGGCTTAACTTTACTGAACTGTCTACTGAGTTTATCTTCTGACAGGATAGGTAACCACCATTAAGATTATATCAAAGGGGCATTCGGGACAAACATGTTTGTTAACGGACAAATTAGAAGTTACCAACTCGCAACGCGCTAACTGGGTGAGAGTGGTGTTAGACTATATTTACAACCTCCCTGGCGCAACGGTGAGCGCTGTGAATTTATTTAGGAGGTCCGGGGCTCGATTCCCGGGATAGTCAATTTGGGAATTTATAATTTTTGAATTTTCTCGGTTTGGTGTGAGGCTTCGTCTGTGGCTAGTTACCCCACCGACAAAGACGTGCCGCTAAGCGATTTAGTGTTCAGGTTTGATGGCGCATAGAAACCGATTAGAGATACGACTACCATACTCCCTAACAGGCTTGACTGCATCATCAATGTAGTGGAATAAAAAATAAATAAAATAACAACAAGCGGTTGTCCGCGGCTTCGTTCGCCTTTATATTGTTGTAAATTATTTTCGCACACAAACTTGTATCTTTTGAAATTAAATGAAAATACACTTTATTGTTCACCATTCGTTAATTAATAATAAACACAACTTAAAAAAGGTACAATGGGCGGCCTTGTCGCTTAAAAGCTATCTCTACCAGACATCCAAAGGACATAAAGTTAAGAAGAAATGTTAGGGTTTTTAGACCTTTATATTAAGGAAAATAAAAAGTGGCCTTTGTATCTACTTACGTATATTTAATCCCATCGATATCAATCCAGACTTCTTGATATTTGCTAAAACATAAAGACATACAATTTCTTTTTAATAATACTAATTTGTTGTAAGTTACGTGTAAACTTTAATAGAGATTGATTTAATTGTATAGACAGTGCAGATTATCATTAAGTATTTTCAGTAACAAAGTTTCATAAGAATTCCAATAAAAATGCTTTTCTAAACTGTCTTATTGTAACCA
Source organism: Pararge aegeria (assembly GCF_905163445.1). Lineage (NCBI taxonomy): Eukaryota > Metazoa > Arthropoda > Insecta > Lepidoptera > Nymphalidae > Pararge > Pararge aegeria. The sequence continues at coordinate 6,736,448 of NC_053200.1, read as the reverse complement.
ATCTTTTAATTACTTTTTATTATAAAGTACGTTACAAATAGAAAAGTAAAGTAAATAAACGCAAATAAAATAAAAGAGATTTTAATTTTTACGTAGGCTTTAGTATTCTGTGTTTTGTATTGTTCTGTTTTATTTTTTAATATTTTTAAAGTAGACAACTAAGACTTTTCAACAAAAAATATTATTCGAATCATATAACAGATATATAAAATGTTTACAATTTTAACTCTTTAAAAAATAGTTTAAACGCTAGTTTTGTGTTTATGCGTGATTGTTTTATTTTTTCAAACTTTCCCACAGTGAAAAAAATCCAAAGATGTGATTTTGTTTTCACATATATAACAATACAGTGATTTTACTACGTTAATCTCCTATTATAAATGGCAATATCTAATGTTAATTTTTATTCAGCTTTTAAAGTCAAAGCGAAATAACAAAATTTAAAATTCAAATGCAATTTGAAATTCTTATTCATTAACAGTAGTTTTAATCCGGCAGACTGATTGGCTTATAGTTTTAACTATTGGAAAATGTTTTTACTTTTCCACACGTAATATTAGCGTAAAATAAAGGACGAGATTACCCTATAAAATAATTTCATAAATTCATACATATGGTTTGAATTCCTTTGTATTCCGTTGTTCATACTTTAGTATTTTTAATATTAGACATACTATGATTTACGTTGGATTATGTATTAAAGAAGTCCGCAAAGTTCCTTTAAAAAATTTACTATACTACGACAATACACACATCGCCATCTAGCCCCAAAGTAAGCGTAGTTTGTGTTATGGCTACTAAGATAGCTGATTAATATATTTTTATGAATATAATACACATTAATACTTATAATATACAGATAAACACCCAGACACTGAAAAGCAATCATGTTCATCAGATAAACATTTTCCAGTTGTGGGAATCGAACCCACGGCCTTGGACTCAGAAAGCAGGGTTGCTGCCCACTGCGCCAACCGGCTGTAGACTAATTTTCCTATAAAAGAAGAAAGCTGTTCCCATTCGTTGGAAAATAAAATTCGACGGAGGATTACGATCAAAGAATGCAATATCGTTCTTTATAAATCAACTAATATCGTAAAATTCTGTCTAAAGGCTTGAGAGTGGGGTGAAATTCTGTCTAAAGGTTTGAGAGTCTGAACTGAACAGATTGTCTACACAGACAGATCATATTCTATATAAGCACACAGCATATTTTTTGCGGCAAAGCCATAACTATTCAACACCGATCCACTCTTGCGCGGAAATTAGTTATTCATAATGTTATTTAATTAGGTTTAAGTAAAGTGTAAATGTTGAAGTAGTTCTGCATTAACATCAAAGAAAATCATAACCTAATCAAGGTTGTCTTAGTATTTATATGTACGTTATTTAATTATATCCTTTTGTATTTTTCAGGTAAATTCATCCTCCTAGAAGTTCATCTCTCATCCAAATAGTAAGTAATTTAAAAAAGTGTTCCAGCACAGCCTAAGCAATAAACACGAACCGAAATCTAGTTGGAACTAGATTCCGCTCTTACCAATAAAAAAGCTTATCTTTTGTGATTACTACCAGGAACGCAGCGGATACCAACCATTAATCTTAAACTTTTATCTCTTGCGGTGCTCAGCCATTGGTCTTATTATAGAGTCCCGGGTTCGAGCCCCAGCAAGTAACTGTGCCTCTTTAAGCTCTCTTTAAGCTCAAATGAACTTTTCGACTAGAAGTTTTTTATTAGATTTAAACCCTTAAATAAGACTTATTAAAATTGGGTACCAATTTGGCAGAGAAATACAGTCAAATTAAAAACCTACCTTAGGGCCATAAAACAACGCCCAGAAAGTACGTACAACAAAAAATAACTCTCAATTCGGTTTTTTACGTTTTAGATTTAACACACACAGACACCCAAACTGACAAAGCGATCAAACATTTAAAACCTAAACGCCATCAAACTTTCGGAAGTCTTATTCCTGCTGCAAAATAACATTTTTCCTGCAATTTCGCGGCAAACGCTTGTCTTGTCGTTCCGGAAAAATTAGCTGTGCGCTCCAAAGGTCCTTTAGAAATGTACGTGTCGATATGTACACAGTCACACGGTGATGCGGCAAAATGCTAGTTAATTTTCCTCAATGTTGTAGGTAAAATAGCAAACACGCTTTTAAGAACCACAGGAATGGTAAAAGAATAAAGACGGATGCATAATACTGAGTTTTAATTTAACAATCGAATGCCTCTATTACGTCAGTTTAGAGGTTAGTATTGTTGAGAGGGTTAAAGAGATTAATGGCCGTTATCACTAAACCTAGGAAACGCTTAAATCGGATGCCTAATTTTGGTGATGTCTAGAGAAAAAGCGTTTCACCAATTCATAAATGATGAATGATGACGTTACGCACCATCTAAAGTCACCGATTTGTTTAGGGAATTCGTAAACTAACACTTGAAAGATTAAAAAATATAAATTACTTTTTTTAATAATCTTAAATCCATACGAAAAATTAAAAATGCGATAGTACAAACACATAATGCGACAGTTGTGCCAAGAATCATAGACAAGTTATGTTATATGAGTAGCCTAGAGAAAACTGATTAGTGAAAGGTAAATGTGTGTCCAGGAATCTCCTTAGATTACACATAAATTTGCCTTGTTCATTATTATGGAAAAAGCTGGTACCCTTTTTACCACTTGGTACCATTTCGGGTGTGTTACTAGAAACTGTTAGTTACCACTCTCAGAAACACACCTTCAATTTCCTCTTTTGCTTCTTAATCTTCACTGTTTTCGCTTATCTACTGAGCCACCCACATCATCTCCAGATCGCCTTATACTACCCAGGTGGGCTTAAAATTAGAATCATTGGAAATCGAACCATTGTGCTAAATTTAAGTTTATAATTTTGTACATTCTCTGAGATTGCTCGAAGAATCTGACGTCACAGTCTAATGTTACATTGGCCGCAGAAGGAACAAACACTAGTTTTATGGTAGACAAATGCTGGGCATTTTATAAAAACTCCACTGACAGATGACCTCTTTGGCGTAGCTATGCAGAAACTGTGCTTCTTAAGAAAGGGGTCAATTAAGAAAATGATCCATCGTTAATTGGTTCTGGCCTAGATTTTCGAATGGAAGAAGGGCATGGCTAGCTCACCATATTGCATTTAATCTAGATACTGGATGATCACAACTCACGTTAGTTTATTGTTTAACCAAAGTGCATCATGCGGGCAAGGCTATAATTATTTCAGCCATTAATACTACAAGAATGATTTGCCTATATTCTTGCAGCCTGGTGGGTAGGACACTTCACTTTCGTCGGGCCGAGTTTGAATCCCAGCATGCACCTTTCTAAGTTATGTGCTTTTTGATCAATTAAAATATCCCTCGTTTCAACGGTGAAGGAAAACATCGTGGAGAAACCTCATCGAACTCTCATGCATGTACATGAGAGTTCTCCTTATTGTTCTCAAGGGTGTGAGGACGGAGGGAGGAGTCCACAAATCACTGTGCTGGCTACGGCCTTCACCCCTTATCATTGTAGGAGGAAAGCCATGCCCTGTAGTGGGCTGGTAATGGATTGATACGATGATGATGATGATTTTAGAAAGATCGGTTAAAATTCGGTAATTCCGGTTTAGAATAAAATATAATAATCGTAATATATGCCTCAATATCTCGATATAAGCTTCGACACTGGAGCAGATATTGACATCACACCGCAATTGCTCAGACAACATCTCTTGAAAGTTCTCCGGATGGACTTCCGCAGAATAGCACCTGCTTCTATCTTACATCTTAATTAACTTATCATCAAAAGTAAAAAAAATATTTGTAGTAGTTATACAAATAATGGAAAGAGAAATCGTGAGTTTATACCCGCGTTATGAAAAGATCAAAAAACTCGGGGAGCTATTGAGAATGCTAATTATTATTTATTTATGAATTATGAAGCGTAGAGAAGCATATGAAAAAAACACTGCTCCAGCTTTATGCCTGATTAAAACTGATCTGATCGATGGAAGTCGGCTTCAAGATGCTGGAAGATGTTCGACTCCAATGCTATTGTGTTGTGTTAATGTTATCTGGCTCCTTAAGCTATTCACAGGAAGCTTCTATTTACAAGTGAATCCATCGGTTGAAACAACGATGTAGGGTATTTATTTAAGTTTGAGCAACTCAATGAAAATTATCAAGAGCTTGGGATAACTACAAAAGACTTAGGGGCGCATATTGCGACTTTATGCCTCGTTTATTTCTTAGTTCCGCTCTAATAATGATAAATTATGTTTGCCAACATAACAAAGCACTGCGGGATATCCGCGAGAGTATATCTTTAATTACAAAGCCTTTGCAACGTATAAAGAGCAAATAACTCATTGTTAGTATAACGCTTAGCATAAAATTTTAATTCAGATTATAATTCCTGCACTACGTTGCGGTTATATGATACCAAAGCGGGACATTTCCAGATATTATAACGAATTGATGCCACTTAAATTTACAAATAATTAAACTAGATGTTGCCCGCGTTCTTCCTATGTTTTTATGACTGTTTTTTCAGCCTATATTACACTTTCAAGAGCAGATTGGTTACTTAGTTAAGGCAATAAGGAAGGATAAACAAACAAACCCACGTTCTCATTTATAATATTAGTAAGGCTAAGTTAAAAATTAATAAAAGTATCTATTTATATGGCTCTAGGATCTCGAACTGTACTCAGTACTATTGTAAAGGTTGTTACAATTTGTTTAGTGAATAAAAGGTAAAAATATTTCCTTTAAATTAAAGAGAAGTTTTGTAACATGTTTGTTATTTTAATATTTCGTTAAATTATATTACGGATATCATCAGTTGTTCAAAGTACCTGAAAAAAGAGAAATTAATTAAAAAAAAATTTAATGTTTTCAAATATGTTTGATCCTTTTCAAGTGCAATTTTAGAGATTTTAATTAATTCGTTTCTGATTTTTAGAAATATACTTGTTACTTACAATAAGTATGGGTGGTGTTCTATCATAATGATAGCTGTGCAGTAGAATTTGCTAATGCCTTAATATATCTGCTTGAACCATGCTTGAACAATTTGCTTTGCTCTCTGCACTAGGCAAACACGTGACAAGTAGGGTATCCATGTGAAATTGGAGACAACACATCCAGTATTAAAAAAAAATATATATTTTTTTTTTCAATAAAATAAACTGATGTTGTTCATCAAATAATAATAACGAGGCAGCATCATGTTCAGCCTAAGTATGTCCTACTGGTTGACCCGTGCCCTCCCTCTCAGAAGACAGAGGAATTTAAAGCTTCAATTCTTTATGCCTCCCAAATATCACATGTTAATTATAGACCGCCTAGCAAAAGGTTAAACGTGCTCATGGAAGCAAGGTCATGTAAGAACTTTAATTTAGTTTGAACACTATCTCACTTTCATGTTTCTTTAACAAACACCATTTTTTTAATACCACTATTTTATAGACAATAATTATTTGCCTGAACTCAAAAAAAACCTTCGACTCCAACAAATCACAATCTAAACATATAATTTAAAGTCTCCAATGTATTGACGCCATTTGGATTTGTAAGTCGTTAAGCTGTAATACGAGGATCCAAAGAATTAAAATGTCGATAAATATACAACATTATTTCCAGAGATAACCTATTATGTCAAATAAGGCACTTCAGTTGAAGATAATATTTCAGCTGTAATTTGTAAGACAGTCAGTCAATAGTAATATAGGTTAGAGCTTTCAATCCAACTGACATGTAAAAACACGAACCACTGAATAAAATTTGTCCACTATTTCAATCTATCAAGAATCATGGTCTCCGTACTCCATATAAGTCTGACACTCGCGTCACTCACGCTTTCGTCTCAGACACTAATTAGAGCCTGCAATTAGAGCGACACTCGACAATGGCTTGGAGGTTTAATATTTAAGGGTAGCGTTTCATAAGATTTAGGAGCGGTGTTATTTCGTTGGATCGTTTGTAATTTAACGTGTGCAATTTTACTTTTCATTATGTTATTGCCTGACAAAATTTGTAATTTACTACAATATTATGTGCTTATAATTCCAATTCTTTGAATCTTGACCTACTACTTCTACCTTATACCAGGAGCACTGCTTATTCTCGTAAATTAAAAAGATACTTAGTACGCACACTTTATTGTACAACATTTTATTAAAAGACCTACAACTATATACAACTATATATTTTTATGACCATTGGTATGCAAAGGCGGTCTTATTGCTAAAGCAATCTGTTTTTTTTACAAAAAAATTCAAATATAATAGGTAGAATATAGTATAATATTAAATATAACAAAAGCTAGGAATATTAACAACGATGCTAGTTTTTGGTCATTCCAGCGATCGGACATTTTTTTAGCAATTGATATTTTGTGTAATAAGGATTCGATTACACAAAATCATTTTTTTTGATTATACAAAATAAAAAACAAATTTGTTTTGATACGCGGGCAAAATCAGTTTAATAAAAATCAATGTATATGAAAGTTACAAAAGAACAGACATTTATTGTTGTGTACCTACTCAGAAAATACTCAATAGCTTTATCGGTACTTCTTTGTTAATGATAGCGACAAAAGCCCATAATAAATAATTCGCTTCACAAAATTGTTTTATATAAGAGAAATATTTATGTGTATTATATGTATACTAGATGTAGCTCGGGACTTTGTTTCTAATTAGAAGGAGTTAATATTTCCTTCGACCTCACTCAGAACTCCACCATACTCTTAGGCGCATGTAACAGCGTATGTGCGGTGGGTTTGTTATTGTTACACAACTTGTTAACTAGTTGGAAAAGATTGACTTCGGCACGAAATCAACAAAATTGCCTAGCAACTGACTGATTTATTTGAGTCGATGGCAAATCGCATATTTAACAGGCCGGGAAGAACTTGCGGACATTTCTCACCTACAAAATTCTCTCAAAATGAAGCAACTTAAAAATAATCACAATTTAACCTTCGGACTATCAGATTTCAGCCATTAATACTACAAGAATGATTTGCCTATATTCTTGCAGCCTGGTGGGTAGGACACTTCACTTTCGTCGGGCCGAGTTTGAATCCCAGCATGCACCTTTCTAAGTTATGTGCTTTTTGATCAATTAAAATATCCCTCGTTTCAACGGTGAAGGAAAACATCGTGGAGAAACCTCATCGAACTCTCATGCATGTACATGAGAGTTCTCCTTATTGTTCTCAAGGGTGTGAGGACGGAGGGAGGAGTCCACAAATCACTGTGCTGGCTACGGCCTTCACCCCTTATCATTGTAGGAGGAAAGCCATGCCCTGTAGTGGGCTGGTAATGGATTGATACGATGATGATGATGATTTTAGAAAGATCGGTTAAAATTCGGTAATTCCGGTTTAGAATAAAATATAATAATCGTAATATATGCCTCAATATCTCGATATAAGCTTCGACACTGGAGCAGATATTGACATCACACCGCAATTGCTCAGACAACATCTCTTGAAAGTTCTCCGGATGGACTTCCGCAGAATAGCACCTGCTTCTATCTTACATCTTAATTAACTTATCATCAAAAGTAAAAAAAATATTTGTAGTAGTTATACAAATAATGGAAAGAGAAATCGTGAGTTTATACCCGCGTTATGAAAAGATCAAAAAACTCGGGGAGCTATTGAGAATGCTAATTATTATTTATTTATGAATTATGAAGCGTAGAGAAGCATATGAAAAAAACACTGCTCCAGCTTTATGCCTGATTAAAACTGATCTGATCGATGGAAGTCGGCTTCAAGATGCTGGAAGATGTTCGACTCCAATGCTATTGTGTTGTGTTAATGTTATCTGGCTCCTTAAGCTATTCACAGGAAGCTTCTATTTACAAGTGAATCCATCGGTTGAAACAACGATGTAGGGTATTTATTTAAGTTTGAGCAACTCAATGAAAATTATCAAGAGCTTGGGATAACTACAAAAGACTTAGGGGCGCATATTGCGACTTTATGCCTCGTTTATTTCTTAGTTCCGCTCTAATAATGATAAATTATGTTTGCCAACATAACAAAGCACTGCGGGATATCCGCGAGAGTATATCTTTAATTACAAAGCCTTTGCAACGTATAAAGAGCAAATAACTCATTGTTAGTATAACGCTTAGCATAAAATTTTAATTCAGATTATAATTCCTGCACTACGTTGCGGTTATATGATACCAAAGCGGGACATTTCCAGATATTATAACGAATTGATGCCACTTAAATTTACAAATAATTAAACTAGATGTTGCCCGCGTTCTTCCTATGTTTTTATGACTGTTTTTTCAGCCTATATTACACTTTCAAGAGCAGATTGGTTACTTAGTTAAGGCAATAAGGAAGGATAAACAAACAAACCCACGTTCTCATTTATAATATTAGTAAGGCTAAGTTAAAAATTAATAAAAGTATCTATTTATATGGCTCTAGGATCTCGAACTGTACTCAGTACTATTGTAAAGGTTGTTACAATTTGTTTAGTGAATAAAAGGTAAAAATATTTCCTTTAAATTAAAGAGAAGTTTTGTAACATGTTTGTTATTTTAATATTTCGTTAAATTATATTACGGATATCATCAGTTGTTCAAAGTACCTGAAAAAAGAGAAATTAATTAAAAAAAAATTTAATGTTTTCAAATATGTTTGATCCTTTTCAAGTGCAATTTTAGAGATTTTAATTAATTCGTTTCTGATTTTTAGAAATATACTTGTTACTTACAATAAGTATGGGTGGTGTTCTATCATAATGATAGCTGTGCAGTAGAATTTGCTAATGCCTTAATATATCTGCTTGAACCATGCTTGAACAATTTGCTTTGCTCTCTGCACTAGGCAAACACGTGACAAGTAGGGTATCCATGTGAAATTGGAGACAACACATCCAGTATTAAAAAAAAATATATATTTTTTTTTTCAATAAAATAAACTGATGTTGTTCATCAAATAATAATAACGAGGCAGCATCATGTTCAGCCTAAGTATGTCCTACTGGTTGACCCGTGCCCTCCCTCTCAGAAGACAGAGGAATTTAAAGCTTCAATTCTTTATGCCTCCCAAATATCACATGTTAATTATAGACCGCCTAGCAAAAGGTTAAACGTGCTCATGGAAGCAAGGTCATGTAAGAACTTTAATTTAGTTTGAACACTATCTCACTTTCATGTTTCTTTAACAAACACCATTTTTTTAATACCACTATTTTATAGACAATAATTATTTGCCTGAACTCAAAAAAAACCTTCGACTCCAACAAATCACAATCTAAACATATAATTTAAAGTCTCCAATGTATTGACGCCATTTGGATTTGTAAGTCGTTAAGCTGTAATACGAGGATCCAAAGAATTAAAATGTCGATAAATATACAACATTATTTCCAGAGATAACCTATTATGTCAAATAAGGCACTTCAGTTGAAGATAATATTTCAGCTGTAATTTGTAAGACAGTCAGTCAATAGTAATATAGGTTAGAGCTTTCAATCCAACTGACATGTAAAAACACGAACCACTGAATAAAATTTGTCCACTATTTCAATCTATCAAGAATCATGGTCTCCGTACTCCATATAAGTCTGACACTCGCGTCACTCACGCTTTCGTCTCAGACACTAATTAGAGCCTGCAATTAGAGCGACACTCGACAATGGCTTGGAGGTTTAATATTTAAGGGTAGCGTTTCATAAGATTTAGGAGCGGTGTTATTTCGTTGGATCGTTTGTAATTTAACGTGTGCAATTTTACTTTTCATTATGTTATTGCCTGACAAAATTTGTAATTTACTACAATATTATGTGCTTATAATTCCAATTCTTTGAATCTTGACCTACTACTTCTACCTTATACCAGGAGCACTGCTTATTCTCGTAAATTAAAAAGATACTTAGTACGCACACTTTATTGTACAACATTTTATTAAAAGACCTACAACTATATACAACTATATATTTTTATGACCATTGGTATGCAAAGGCGGTCTTATTGCTAAAGCAATCTGTTTTTTTTACAAAAAAATTCAAATATAATAGGTAGAATATAGTATAATATTAAATATAACAAAAGCTAGGAATATTAACAACGATGCTAGTTTTTGGTCATTCCAGCGATCGGACATTTTTTTAGCAATTGATATTTTGTGTAATAAGGATTCGATTACACAAAATCATTTTTTTTGATTATACAAAATAAAAAACAAATTTGTTTTGATACGCGGGCAAAATCAGTTTAATAAAAATCAATGTATATGAAAGTTACAAAAGAACAGACATTTATTGTTGTGTACCTACTCAGAAAATACTCAATAGCTTTATCGGTACTTCTTTGTTAATGATAGCGACAAAAGCCCATAATAAATAATTCGCTTCACAAAATTGTTTTATATAAGAGAAATATTTATGTGTATTATATGTATACTAGATGTAGCTCGGGACTTTGTTTCTAATTAGAAGGAGTTAATATTTCCTTCGACCTCACTCAGAACTCCACCATACTCTTAGGCGCATGTAACAGCGTATGTGCGGTGGGTTTGTTATTGTTACACAACTTGTTAACTAGTTGGAAAAGATTGACTTCGGCACGAAATCAACAAAATTGCCTAGCAACTGACTGATTTATTTGAGTCGATGGCAAATCGCATATTTAACAGGCCGGGAAGAACTTGCGGACATTTCTCACCTACAAAATTCTCTCAAAATGAAGCAACTTAAAAATAATCACAATTTAACCTTCGGACTATCAGAGTCAAGAGCTACCGGTGGGGAGCTCTGATGGTACTTTTACCACCTTTCTTCCCATCTAGGTAAAGCTTACCTTGTTCTGATATAAGCTGAAATTCTCTCGACTAAGTGAATTTTCTCCGACCACGTGCGCAACTGACGTCGTGTAATGGAGGCACCGATGCATGCTTAAGGATTCCTAGATCTTTTGAGTATTTGCTGACGGCAGCGAACTCTAATAAAAAGAGAAAGAACTCAAAATAATATAACTCGTGAAAACCGATCTTCGTCCAGAAATTTGGCTATCTTTATGAGATAATGTCTACACAGTAACAGTACATGGCAGTAACCAGTGCTATTAAATAAACTACTCAATTATTAAAGGGCGGCTGATTTAGTGCTATGTCATTCGAACATTATTCGCATGCCCATATATTGAGCGAAAGAGACATTGACACGGTATCGGCATCGGCATAGGCATTCTTTAATCGCGCGTGTCATTCACTGCTGACTTTCTCTAAGTTTTCTCTAGGATTTTTCAAAGCTCTGGAGTATCCTTAGATGTATAAAAACCTTTAAAGATACTCTAGAGGTTCGAAAAATCCTCAGCATCAAAATTTTATAGGTACTTTTTATCACGTCAGTTCACTCGCAGAATATTGATTGCAGACTGTATATTTAGAGCGGTATGCAGCACTCACCACAGCTGCACGGCTCGGAGTGTACCATAAAAAGAGCCAAATTGCTCCTGAATATAAATCAGTCGCGCGGCACGTCAATAAATCGACATTTAAAATATATTTCATTTTAAAATTTAACATTGAAAACGTATTTTGTTTAGATTGGTGTATGTAGTGTATCTTTTAAAACTATTTGAACGAAAACTATCACTTGTTTAATTGGCTGAATGCTTTATTGCACCCACAAAATAAATGGAACAACGGAAACTTAAAGCCTGCAAAGACGGTCTTACCGCTAAAACGAGATCTCCATTAAAGACATTAAGACGGCTCTAATTATATTAAACTCAGTTAATATATGTCTGTAACTAACGGAGAAAAGAAAAAAGAACCACGTCAATCCTTCGCTTCATTGCTGCGTGAAAGAAGGAGAAATAAAAAAAACACTTGCAATAGTGATAATAGTAAGGATTCTATAGAACTTTGTCTCCACCAAACAAGTACAGTACGACAAATCTAATCATATTAAACTCAGTTAACATCTATCTGTAACTAACGGAGAGAAGGAAGTTTTCAGGCAAGTGCCATTACCGAGGTTTTTTCCGCGGAGCCGGCGGAAATCGTTTAAGTTAACTCGTTTACTGTGAAACTTGCCTTGTGGCCGGATTACGTAGATAAAACTTAGCCCAAGCCGATATTAAAACTCGATTTTTTTTTGTACGCCTTTAGAACATCTTGCTGACTTTTGATGTCTTATTTATGAAAATGATGAATTTTCTTAGTACTCTAGGTTTTCCGACTTAGCTATAAGAACGTATTAGCTAGCGTGCTGTACGCTAAATCTGGTTTAGCCTGATATCAGATATACAAGCATCTGTCAGTAAGATTTATAATTTAATAGATACCTGCGACTACGTCCGCATTTAAAAGTAATATTAAACTCCCAATAATTAACATTCTTGAGGTCTGTTTAAGATTAAAAATGCTCGCAAAGGAATTTTACTTACAGCCCTTTGTTCAAAATTGTAAGATTTTTATACAATCTTTCAAGCCTTGTATTAGCCATTTAGGGGTAGATTCTAATTTCCCTAGCTTTCAAAAATATGGGGCTTTCATCAGTCATAAGTCTTTTAACCAATATTCCTCCTTAAGGGTAGATTTCCAAAACAAAACTGCCTATTTTACTCTCTGTACATTCTTCTCCCTTACTGGGAAAGACCAGATGAGACAGATCCAGATGTTTTGAAAAGCAACAGATAAAACAGACAATATTATAAAATCTGTTTCTTGTTAGTATCGTAACTACTTTACTTAGCATTACATAAAAAGTTGCTGTATTGGCATAACACACTTTACGACATACTTCACTTTTATTTATTTGCATAGATTTTTTTGGAAAACTTAATCAAAATTAAGAAAGATAGTAAAGAAAAATAAAATAAGATACTCGTACAGTAAGAGAAAGAGAGAGTGAGAAATAAATTGCTGAATGGATAATATGAAAAAAATATTTATTATCAAAAACAACATTTGCAGATTAAATGTATGTGATGGTACCCAAACTGGGTATTCCTGTTTCGTGAGTGCCTGTTTACAATTTAACAGCTTTAGTTTTTGTTGTCACTCGAATTGCAGACGATGAAACAATTCTTACAATGCAAACTAATTAATGATGATGTTGCGCTTTCTAGTAACTTTTTACTTGTGTAGATATTATTCTCAAGACACAGGAAAGTTTTTCTGTTGAATCATAGCATAGGAAAATATTTTTGCTTTTGCCTGGATAGACACATCGCCCTTCTACGTATGTTTATGACTCATTGCTCCTACAATGCCATCGTTCCTTGGCAATCAGAATTTTAGGACCTTTTTAATAAACGTGACATAATGGCGGAAAAGTTGAGAAGTGTTTTTTCACGCTCTGGCATATGAAACGCGCTCTTAGATGAAGTGTGTCAAAAATTACCTAAGTTTGTCACGTTTATAAATGCGACCCTTGGAGTTTTACTGTTAAGACTGGCATTCATCTTAAACAGTTTGTATTGTGCACCGTAACACGAACTAGCTCATGATAAGAAACCCAAATGGCTATAAACTTGTGACGTTTATTCCGAAAATCCACATGAGCTCAGCCATTTATGCTTCATTAATATTATCCATTTCCATTTACCGTATGAATGTAGACTTTGTGTTACGTTCTTTTTTTTTTAAATAGCTAGCGAGTATCAATTTGATTAAAGCAATGTTCTATTTTGTTATGGAAGGTAACTATAATACCGTAATGAAAGGCAAATAAGCATCGTATCGGTTCCGGTAATATTTTCATTAGTTACCGGATGTGGCTTATGCAAGTTTCCATTTAATTAATATTATGTACTTTCTCACTTTTATTATTTTTAGCAACTAATAAAAGTTTAGAGCTTTGATAAAATACCTAAAATAAAGTTTTATTTTTAGGTTTACTAGGATGAAAAACGAGCTAAGTCTTACTACGACTCGCTACGTTTCAGCAGTGCACACGTTTAGTTTTATTTAATATAACTCGCGGCAGTATTGTTCAAACATTTAGTTCTATAGCTAGCTTGCGGAATATTATTATATATATGTTAAAAAATTTAAAATCATTTTTGGAACCTCATAAATTTAGCCTTTCATATTATGTTTATTATACAGATGCTAAATCAGATGCAAACTCGTAACTAAATAAAATAAATGAATAAGTGAAAAAAAGTGTTGCCGTCCTTTCTTTCTTTTATGCCGGCATGTAGGAATACAGTTGTCTCCACTCACACGTCTTCCCGCTGCAGCTGGTGTCGTACGAGGCGACTAAGATGATAAAATAATGGCCCCCGGCTTTGGGACTGGTGAATATATGATAAATCCGAGTCGCCTATCGCAGATTTATTAATATTGTTTACCTACGGTCATTTCCCCTAATAAAAGTTATACATTAAAAGCAAATTATAAGAAAAAAAGTTAAACTACTTGCTAAATCTTTAAAGTAAGCACTACATAAGCAAAATCAAAACTAAAAATTATACATATTACCAGTGGCGTGCACTTGGTTTCTTCCCAGGGTATGCATACAGCAGTAAAATTACATAAAACGGCAAAAATCCTCCTGCTATACGAGTTATATATCAATTTTAGGGTATGCAGTGCTTTTGTGCATGTATGAAGTGCACGCCACTGCATATTACTAAAGTAAACTAGTGCAAAAGTAAAGGTTAGCCAAAATAATACCAAACTAATGATAACGACTAAGACGCCCAAGGTATCTTTGCATCGTCTAGAGTCGTATGCAAGACTAAAATGCAGTGCAAATGCTTCCGTATTTATTTATTTATTTATTGGGTTTGCCAGCGATTTTATATAAATAAAAATAATTTTCCTTATCATACATTATATACATTACACAGAATATGTAAAACCAAACAAAATATAATCAAAATATAATAATAAATAAAATAAACTCAATTCATATTTATTACACATAGGTATTCGGTAGAGATTTCCAAAATTCCATGGTTCTGTGCCGCTTGCGTTCAGCGGCTACTCCCGAATCGTTTGATTCCGTCAGTCATCCTAGTCAGGGATCTACAGCGGTCTACAAGGGTCTACAATAGTCTAACGCTACGTTTACCGGTGCGAGATCGCCACTCAAGCACCTTGAGACCCCAACGTCAACTAAATATTAGTTCTTTTTACGCTGACTATATTAGATGACATTAGTTGTCATTGTTATTTTGGTACAACTTGTAGGACAAACAATAAGCGTGTTCATAATTTTTATAAGAGCAGAGTATAAATTTTGTCCTGCACATATTATCTGAACTAAAACGGCATTACTAAAAGTAATGCTAACCTTTTCAGAAAGTTCTCTACGGGAAAGGACGTCTTGATTTATGGTCCTGTCAATTTGGTTTAGCTAAAGTTTTCTGTTTCAATAGAATCGATACCAATGCTTCTGGCAGTTGCGCAATTTGTTTACTTTTTGTATAACCAACTGGATAATCTTTACTTACTACAAATTGTTTATACCTCGATTAGGAACTGAATTTAATATGTAGTTTCGTTGTACGATTCGTTTGGTGTCAACGTACTTGTAATGTTATTTTTAAGTCTGGTATCGACATCTTGCCATCTTATAACACGTTGTTACATGTATTGCTTGATTTATGGTCCTGTCAATTTGGTTTAGCTAAAGTTTTCTGTTACAATAGAATCGATACCAATGCTTCTGGCAGTTGCGCAATTTGTTTACTTTTTGTATAGCCAACTGGATAATCTTTACTTACTACAAATTGTTTACACCTCGATTAGGAACTGAATTTAATATGTAGTTTCGTTGTACGATTCGTTTGGTGTCAACGTACTTGTAATGTTATTTTTAAGTCTGGTATCGACATCTTGCCATCTTATAACACGTTGTTACATGTATTGCTTGATTTATGGTCCTGTCAATTTGGTTTAGCTAAAGATTTCTGTTTTAATAGAATCGATACCAAAGCAGTTGCGCAATTTGTTTACTTTTTGTATAACAAACTGGATAATCTTTACTTACTACAAATTGTTTATACCTCGATTAGGAACTGAATTTAATATGTAGTTTCGTTGTACGATTCGTTTGGTGTCAACGTACTTGTAATGTTATTTTTAAGTCTGGTATCGACATCTTGCCATCTTATAACACGTTGTTACATGTATTGCTTGATTTATGGTCCTGTCAATTTGGTTTAGCTAAAGTTTTCTGTTTCAATAGAATCGATACCAATGCTTCTGGCAGTTGCGCAATTTGTTTACTTTTTGTATAACCAACTGGATAATCTTTACTTACTACAAATTGTTTATACCTCGATTAGGAACTGAATTTAATATGTAGTTTCGTTGTACGATTCGTTTGGTGTCAACGTACTTGTAATGTTATTTTTAAGTCGGGTATGACATCTTGCCATCTTATAACACGTTGTTACATGTATTGCTTGATTTATGGTCCTGTCAATTTGGTTTAGATAAAGTTTTCTGTTTCAATAGAATCGATACCAAGGCAGTTGCGCAATTTGTTTACTTTTTGTATAACAAACTGGATAATCTTTACTTACTACAAATTGTTTATACCTCGATTGGGAACTGAATTTAATATGTAGTTTCGTTGTACGATTCGTTTGGTGTCAACGTACTTGTAATGTTATTTTTAAGTCTGGTATTGACATCTTGCCATCTTATAACACGTTGTTACATGTATTGCTTGATTTATGGTCCTGTCAATTTGGTTTAGCTAAAGTTTTCTGTTACAATAGAATCGATAAAAAAAAGAAAAGAGCAACTACTGAGTTTCTTGCCGGCTCTTCTCGGTAGAATCTGCTTTCCGAACCGGTGGTAGAGTCACACAAACATGCATACTTGACGTTTCAAAAGTGCTTATAAAGTAGGCCTACTTGAAATAAATGAATTTGAATTTTGAATTTTGAATTTGAATTTGATACCAATGCTTCTGGCAGTTGCGCAATTTGTTTACTTTTTGTATAGCCAACTGGATAATCTTTACTTACTACAAATTGTTTACACCTCGATTAGGAACTGAATTTAATATGTAGTTTCGTTGTACGATTCGTTTGGTGTCAACGTACTTGTAATGTTATTTTTAAGTCTGGTATCGACATCTTGCCATCTAATAACACGTTGTTACATGTATTGCTTGATTTATGGTCCTGTCAATTTGGTTTAGCTAAAGTTTTCTGTTTCAATAGAATCGATACCAAGGCAGTTGCGCAATTTGTTTACTTTTTGTATAACAAACTGGATAATCTTTACTTACTACAAATTGTTTATACCTCGATTAGGAACTGAATTTAATATGTAGTTTCGTTGTACGATTCGTTTGGTGTCAACGTACTTGTAATGTTATTTTTAAGTCTGGTATCGACATCTTGCCATCTTATAACACGTTGTTACATGTATTGCTTGATTTATGGTCCTGTCAATTTGGTTTAGCTAAAGTTTTCTGTTTCAATAGAATCGATACCAATGCTTCTGGCAGTTGCGCAATTTGTTTACTTTTTGTATAACCAACTGGATAATCTTTACTTACTACAAATTGTTTATACCTCGATTAGGAACTGAATTTAATATGTAGTTTCGTTGTACGATTCGTTTGGTGTCAACGTACTTGTAATGTTATTTTTAAGTCTGGTATGACATCTTGCCATCTTATAACACGTTGTTACATGTATTGCACTGTTTTAAAAATAACTTCCCAGTAAGGCGAAGTCGCGTATTAAAGACAGCTGCTTAATAGTTATAACGCAGACTGCAAGCTGTAAAACTGTAGTTTTGTAAATTACTATTTTAACATGAAATCCGTCTCACTCACAGCCTAACTCAAAATGCATTAGGCAATTTTATTAACAGTATACAATAACACGGTGAACGAGGCAGTGCTTCGTGTATAGCTGTCTCTTATACGGCTTTTATAGCGCTTAAACTATTTTTGGTATCACTTATTGTTAGTTAGACACTTTTTCAACCTTTGTGACGCAATCTGTACCAACACATACCACTTCTCTTTCCTAATTAGTTTGCACCATAAACACTAGGTATCTAACCAAGCATTTAAAAATGTATAATTTCCATGTTTAAAAGAGCCCTTAGAATGCGTTCGATATTTAAAGGGAAGGGCTTCAGTTTTCGCGCAATTAACCGCCAAGTCGTCCCTAGCTTCCGCCCGGGCACATCCGCTGCGCGATTATGGCATTGATTAAAAATATATGAGTCCCTATATACCAAAGGAAACTAATACATTACACTGGAAAATTGTACCATTGCTTAAAATAACTTTGTACATCCATGATTTTACTTAATTATACTTTTTTTTTTCTTTATTCTTTCCCATTGGTAAAAGGCAAAGGTATATCACCGTACAGCCATGTCTTCATTACTTAATTAAACGTTACTAGCTGTTGCAAGCATCGTTTTTTTTTTTCGATTTTATAATAATAATAAGTTTATTTCATAAATAAAATAACTAATACATACAAAAGCCCAGTGGGTAGGACTGACTTCACCTTCGGGGTGCCGAGTACGAATCCCAGTCCAACGATGAATGAAAACATCGTCAGGTAACCTGCATGCCACACGGTTCTCCATAATGTTCTCAAAGGCGTGTGGAGTCCACCAATATGCAATGGGCCAGCGTGGTGTACTACCCCTGAACCCCTTCTCATTGTGGGAAGAGACCCCTACCCTGTAGTAGGCCAGTAATAGGTTTATATGACGATGATGATCATGATGATGATGCTAACAAAAATGATGATGCTAACAAAAATGATCATTATGTAAGTTTGTGCGTGTATAAGCGTTTGCGTGCGTGAATCCAATGTTAGGTCCTGGGATGAAAAGTATTCTATGTCTGTCTCTCAAATGCAAGCAACAATGCTTTAATTACTTTTAACATATATACTTACTTTTATTTACAAAATTTGAAATATTATCATAACATTTTTAATAAGTGGGTACATGTAGTACCTACTTATTCTAAGATTATATTGTTTCATAATAACTTCTAAAAGGGGTGTTACTCCGGAAGGCGGTAATGAGCGCTTTTTCTCCGGGAAACGCGGATTGAACCTCTTGCAGAAAGAGCAATAAAACTTATATAACGCCGTAAAATACTACAGCAGACTCTTCATTAAGTTTAATGGCGGTGGATGTCAGAAAAACAGTAAAATGTTATGAAATGCTGTATTTCTACACAGCTTCTCCAGTTAAACGACTTTATGTGTCGGTAACAAAACATACGAAAATCTGAGAAGAATGACTAACTCTCTGTCTCATTTTGTAAATAACTGTAATATAAATTTGGTTTTCTAACTGTAATTCTACAACATTTTAACCAATACAATAACAGGCGAAAAATCCTTGCACTTACGCAAACGTATAGTTAAAGTGAAGAAAGACCTTGCCGCGCACCGTGGCGTCCAGCTTGCATCCTTGAAAGTGTTTTTGTCATGCTACCGACAAATCACAACACTCTTCTTCAAACAGGTGCAACCCTGTGATTGGCTGCTCGCAGGACGCAAACTTGAACGCCGCTGCTTACTTTGGCTTTGAATAAGGGGTGATAATGTTGAGCTGTTACCCTTCGAATACAAGGTATAATTAGGTCTAACTTTCTAATGTAATTTAACGGATGGTAACTAATCTGTAATCGACATTTCGAAAACATAATGCTCGATATTAAAAGACGAATATCTACATTGATATTCCGTTTGGTTGGTTATCCGATAGTTAGTAAATTTGATTGCTATATTTTACTGAGCGCAGTTAAGTTATAATATGGGAGGAGCTTTCGTAAAGCAGTCACTTGAGCGTCGACTTGTTTTGTAATCGGTAATTATTTATGAAAAAAATTCACAAGGTCGCACAATAAATTTTTTTTGTACTTAAATTCAAAATAGGCTTTATGGCTTACAATTTTTATTTTCAATAAATTGGCCGTGACCCATAGACAAGCGGACATACCGACAAACGTGACGAAGAGAGAAAATACCATGAGTATTTTATCAAAGTGTTTTTACCTACATTTGGGAGAAATATCAAATTTATAAATTGCATCTTGCCGGTTCCGAAATTTTTATATGTATTTTAAGTTTAAAAAGTTTGTTTAAGCAACCATATAAAATTTTATCCAAAAAACTTTAACAAGAACTTTGTTGCCATGATCAAACAACGTGGAGCAATAAAACAACAATGTAATTTAGAAAAGACTACGATTCTCTCACGTTTTGTATGTTCGAAGAAAAATCTACCGGCAGAAGCTTTTTATGTGCCCATAAAAAATTTATAGCGGCCCCAGTAAGCGGCAAATTGAATATGAAATCAGCGCGATGAACTTTTAGGCTAAATTTAATGAACTGAACCAAAAACGTGCTTCCCGAAACATGGAGATCGCTTACCGAAAGGGTCGTTTCGTGTGTCATTTTTTCGATTTTAGAATCCGCCCCACTGTTATCGTGACAATCAATTTGACAAAAGGATTGCCGCGGTTTTTTGTTTTCCCCTTTTTACAAGCTTTTATTTAATTTGCAACGGTTGTGTGTAAACTTTATTTATTCCTTCCGGTCAAAAATGTGTTGGCCACTTTGAATTCTCCGATCGAGTTGGAATTTTACATGTAACGATGTATCTTTGCGCCAATCTGATGATAGAAATGTGCATAGTACAGTGTTTTTTTCCAAAGAGGTGATAAACAAAAAATATTGTGGTTGTAAGCATTTAATAATAATAATAATAATAATAAAAATCCTTTATTGCCATACACTATTGCTAATACAAGATTAATAACTAAAAGAATCATCCATTAATATTAACAATATGGCAAATGGCCGCAAACTCAGCCTTATGCTGTGCATTAGCAACAATGCTCAGCGCTGATTTTCAGTCTGCACCAGTATCCGACTGAGCAAACAATCGCGACGCCCGAGTAAATTTAAGAAAGAAATTTAAATAAAAGAGAAAAAAAAAAAATCCAAATAAACTGTAAAAGAGAGCCAATAAAACTAAAACTAACGCAAACTTAAATTAAACAAGTAGGTAAATAAAAGTAATTAAAAAATAAAAAAATAAAATGAAAATAAAATGAAATGAAATGAAATTGTAGAAAAAACAAAAAATAAATACATAACATATACATACTTCCAAACAGTACTCATTTTGCATAGACAAATCTCGCTGCTTCAATTTGTAAGTTAAGGTATAAATTTTTTAGCTTGTGTTTAAATACTATTTCGCCAAGAATATTATCACATGTACGGAACGGAGGAGCTCTCGATTGAGCCGAAATATGTTTAGTGATATAGATCTTCGTAGAACCATTAACCTGCCACAGTATTCAGTAAATTTCTGACAGTCGCTAATCGTTAGACATATACAATTTGCGATAAGTATATAACCGGTACTGACGGGGATTTATCAAGATAAACTATTCAGGACTGATATGTACATATATCATATATGAGTCTACATCCTTTTCGTGGGGACTGATGTAGAATCCCGGCATGAACCATTTTGACGTAACGTGCTTTTGAAGAAATTGAATATCACTTGCTTCAACAGTGAAAGAAAACATCTTGAAGAGCAACATGCCTGAGAGCTCTCCGTAAGGTTCCCTAATGTGTAGTCTAAGTGTCCACACTCGGCCAGCGCAGTGGACTACGGCCTACCCTTTTCATTCTGCGAGGAGACCCATGCCCTGTAGTATTTATTAATAGTGTTTTGTGACCGGGAATGGTTTGATAACGATAATAAAGATAGGAGGTAGTCACTAAATTTGTCTTAAAGCATATGGTAAGCTGTCCGGAACACCAATCTCGCTATTTAGGTCACTACTCGACTCGATTTCCTCTCTTGACAAATACGTGTATTTATTTCTATTGATGTTTGCCATGTTATGATTTCTTGTTTGTTTATTTCTTATGTGACCGACATTTCCGGACTGAGAGTTATTGCTTTTACGCCTTAAATAATGTAGTTGGACATTTGCAAAATAAATGCATTCAAATATTTTCCATTGGCCAAAATTTTTTTATTTCATGTTGGAACATAGCGATTTCTTTTAACTTTATCAAGAGCCCACAAGTGTCGACTGCTGAATATAGACCTTTCCAAGAGCGGGGACACACGGTCTTCCGCCTTTCTCGTCCAGCCGCTTCCACCCACCTTTTTAAGGTCATCTGTCCAGCGGGCTGGAGGTCTCTTTTAAATAACGGGAACTTAATTTACTTTAAGTTCTCGTTCAATAAAGAGTGAGTTTAAACTGTCAAAAGGTAAAATATAAGAAAATACTATTAATTATGTAAACAACACCGATTAAGGAAAATACAGAATCCTCATTTAGCCATTATTGTTATGCAGTGCATTGTGTTCAAAAACAGTGAAAACGCCCAGCGCAGTTTTCACTTTATACACGCGGAATATTGCTAGCTCACAAACTTTTTCCTGTTTTCGCATTTTGTGGTAAACTTTATGAACATAAGAGGTAAAATAATAACTATTAACTGCTAAATCGACCAACCGTTTGTTCGAGAAACTCAGCTAGACTGGAGTGGTTTTTGATGCTTCAATATTAGTCTTTTACACGATTTCTGTATGTTCTTAAATCAGTGGTAAACAACTACTTACTTAACTTTTTAATATAATAATAATATAGCAGATGTTTTTTGCCGCGCATTTTTAAACTGTGGGATTATGTCCCCTTAGGGTTCCCTTAAAACTATGATTTTGGGGTTGTTATAAAGGCGGCTAACAGAGTTCCTTTAAAGACAGTTATGCGTGTTTGCTTCTTTTGGTACTGCAGAGTTAGTAGGTTGCAGGCATGAGTTTTTATTAAGTAAACTGCTGGCTGGATACCCCGAGTTTTAATTCAAGAATAGAAGAAAAAACACCTCGCCGAACTCCGCCCTACAAACCAAGTACGTAAAGGAGGAGTAAGACAGAGGTGCCAAAGTTGACCAACCTTTAGTAAAATTTGCGGTTCCTTAACAGATAAAACTTTTCGAACAAGTGTGATCAGGGTCTTATGTCGTCGAAACTTTTCACACGGAAGACCTGATAAGTACCACGAACTAGAAGTTTAATGAATCTTAATATCTGTAAAGGGAATATTTCAAGATGTTAGAGCTTTCGTAGTTAATGTAGCGTTTAAAGATAAACGGCTTGATTAAGGCAGTGAGATCGCGAGATATGCTCTTATTTATGGCCTTTTAACCCTTCAAAGTAATGCGCGAAATTTCATATTTTCTACGCAACTTTTGGCGGCCGGTGTTGCCAAAAAATAAAGAGTACGGTAGACCGAGATAATTTATAAGCAGGAGTTATCCTACATAAGAAATAATTCGGCTTTTAGGGCTCTCGAGACTTTTGCCTATTATACCTACCGTAGTAGTATTGAAACGTAATGCCCTCGTCTTGTTGGTATAGAGATTATTGTTGACCTTAGATTCTTAGGTCTGGGCAAGAATTGGCAAGTATTGGGTTTATCTGTCAAAAAATTCTCAGTACCAGCCCCGAGATAGAAAATTGGTTGGAACCATCCCTCAGAAGCACGTCCGACCTGTAAATATCACTTTCATGTTAAATAATCGTAAAAGATCGCCAACCCTAAAATGCTTTAGCATTAACGGCTCTTTTTTGAATAATCCAGGTATTGCTGAGCAATAAGAAAAAACAAAAAAATACCCGCATTGGATCATCGTAGACTATGCTCAAACCTCTCTTCAATGATGAAGGAGGCCTGTGCCCAGCAGAATATTATATGTTGAGTACCTATAATGAAAATGAACATACTTTCGATAGATAAACGTTTTCAAATGGAACAGTTTTTGAGTACTAGGAAAACATAAATCGTGTGGAGGAAAATGTTAGCAAAAGATAGAAATTCAAAAGCTTTTCGTATTCCGAAGTTGTAGTATTGTGATGCTAGAGCATGTGACCTGGATCTTTTACAAAATTATCTAAAGCCTCCGCATTCCTTATAATTCCTTATTTATGTATACCGTAGAATATTTTCTTTTGAATGGCAACAATAGAGAATAAGTCGAATTAGGTAGAGTTAAGTAAGATTTATTAATAACTAGACGACTTAGTGAACTTTGTACCACCCAAAATCAAACTTCAGACCAAACACACCACCAATGTAAGTCCGTGGGCCTAGGGTTAAATTAATATATAAATAAATATACTACGACAATATACACATCGTCATATAGCCCCAAAGTAAGCGTAGCTTGTGTTATGGGTACTAAGATGACTGATGAATGATTTTAAGAATAATATACATAAATACTTATAAAATACAGATAAACATCCAGACACTGAAAAACATTTTTCACATCACAGAAACATTTTCCAGTTGTGGAAATCGAACCCACGGCCTTGGACTCAGAAAGCAGGGTGACTGCCCACTGCGCCAATCGGCTGTCAAAATTCTGAGTAAAAAATGAACAAAAACCCATTCTGATCAAAAGTCTGAGTTTAATGTATTTTGAATAAATATTAGATGGCATTAACGATGATAGAAAATATAGCGAGGAAACCTGCATACCTGTGAGTTCTCCATAACGTTATCAAAGGCATGTAAAGTCTACCAAAATGCGCTTAGCCAGGCTTCCTAAGGCCTTAGCCCTTCTCTTTCTGAAAAGAGACCCGTGCCCTACAGTGGAAGGTTGACAATAATGATGACTATTATCACCAGACATAAATATAATAATAATAAAAAAATATAAATATACTGTGACATTACACACATCGCCATCTAGCCCCAAAGTAAGCGTAGCTTATGTTATGGATACTAAGATGACTGATGAATATTTTTATGAATAATATACATGAATACTTAGAAAATACATATAAACACCCAGACATTAGAAAAAATTCATGCTCATCACACAAATATTTTCCAGTTGTGGGAATCGAACCCACGGCCTTTGACTCAGAAAGCATGGTCGCTGTCCACTGCGCCAATCGGCCGTCGATGAGATAATATGCATGATGAAATCTCCGTATGTTCTTTCGATATGCTTTCGCTTTTGAGGTATTTTTTAGTTTAATTGAAGTCTAATATCACATGGCAGTTAAACTATCGTTGATTGAAACACGCCGATTTTGTAGCTCTGGGCTAATAGTGTACATTACTGTTCTGTAGCCGAACATTATCCTCTCGATGAACTAAGCAATGAAGATATGTATTAAAAAGTACTGATCCAATTATAAGAACGTGTGAAACAATGAACGTTTCACAGTGTTGCTACTCACATGCTTTAAAAAATTCAAGCACTGCCCACGACCCCACGACACCCAAACGAGTCGACGGCAGCGCTCCAAGCGCGTGTTCAACGTACAGCTAGTACTTTTGTAAGCTGCCACTTGACCCACATCTCTACGTGTCTTCTATAACTGAAAGAGTTCCCTACCCAACTCACTAACAACCGCAACAAACAAAAAACAACACTAAAACTAACGTCGTAACGCTCAAACTCCTCCACGGGCGACCGGCTCAAAGGCTACTCCCCACGCAATTTAACACTTTGTTTTTCCTTCAAACACGGCAGAATATTCAATGTCGACGGAAAATGAGTTGGGTATGCCTTCTTAGCGATTTGCTGCTTACTGTTTAGCGTAATAAGATTCACATTCAAGAATCAAGATGGAGCTTAGCATTGAATTTTTTATCCCGTTTCAGCCTACACTAACTGCAATAATACATGTAATTTTAGCTATACATGATCTCTATTTATTCACAAGCAGAATCGCGTACAAAGTTATAAGAAGGCATTTAAAATTTATGTTTTCAC
Organism: Pararge aegeria; assembly: GCF_905163445.1. NCBI lineage: Eukaryota > Metazoa > Arthropoda > Insecta > Lepidoptera > Nymphalidae > Pararge > Pararge aegeria. Next base: position 6,710,663 of record NC_053200.1, on the reverse strand, counting down.
AAAAAGGTAAGAGGATGTTTTTTTTAAAAATCACTACTAAAAACATTCATGCTCATCACACAAACATTTTCCAGTTGTGGGAATCGAACCCACGCCCTTGGACTCAGCAAGCAGGGTAGCTGCAAACCGCGCCAATCGGCCAGTAAATTTAATAGTTAGTTTTTACTTCTGTTTTTGGTTTGTAAATGTCTCTTTTAAGTTTTAGCAAAATTAAAAAAAAACTTTTATCGGAGGAGTAGAACTATAAGGAGTTTGCTGGCAAGCGCTTACATCCTACTAATTATTTAAATGTGATTTTTTATGTTTCTTACACCAAAACAACTGAACTGAGTTGGATAGAAACTAAATAAAGATGGAGTGAAATAAAAATAATGATATGGGTACCACAATATTTTGAATGTCAGTTCTCCTATAAACCTTTAATGTTATTCCAAAAGTGCCACCTGTTCTCAGATGATTGATCCGTTATTTTGAGCAAAAGCTCGTGGTTTACAAACTTACCAAGTCAGTTTTAAACACAAAAGCATGGATGGAGCGGTAAACGAAACAAAATCTCGGTAAAGGGTTCCTTTGGAGTAAATTTGTTGTGCGTTGATTCAGTTAAATGTTACGAACTTTTAATTGGTTTAATAATTCGCCTTTCCTGATCTCGATGTAAGTATAAAGTGTTAACTTTTTCAATTACAGTCAACTTGACTTTCGGAACATGAACAAGATTGACGGTTACCTATATATTTTGGTGTTTGAGTTAAACATTCATTCACTATATTTTATTCGCCTTAATAAACGAAAGTGAATGTTTTTCATATAAGGTTCTTCTCATATCTACATATATATATATTCATTATCAATAGCCTGTAGCAGTCCACATATCGACTGAATGCCTCTCCCAACGGTAGAGTTTGTCCACGCGCAGATACGAGTAGGTTGGAGATCATAGTAGCTGTAAGTGGAAATGAATGGAAATATTTATATGTAAATAATGAATAAACGCAGTCATAAAAGTCGTGACTGAAAGACGCATAATTTTTTTAAAACAAAACGGTAAAAAGCCAATATTCTTCATAATACTATCATGCTATTTAATTATTGACAAAAACGTGCTATCCTAAACTAATATTAACAATGCGAAAGTATGTTTGTTTCTTTGTTTGTCCTTACTTTATGCTATAGCTAAGCAATTAATTTTAAGAGGTAGCTATATGGTACTTTCATTTCAAGCAAAATTAAAAAGGTCCCACAGGATTTGCAAAATAATCGTAATAGAAACCTGACAAAGAAAACGAACAAATTCAAATTCAAATTCATTTATTTCAAGTAGGCCTACTTTGTAAGCACCTTTGAAACGTCAAGTATGTATGTTTGTTGTGACTCTACCACCGGTTCGGAAAGCAGATTCTACCGAGAAGAGCCGGCAAGAAACTCAGTAGAACGATAACAATAAAAATAGCGGCATGCTTAAATTAAATATTGAAGGATAATTTCTTCCCGATAGTTAAATTAAGGATATTATAAAAAAAGTAATTATAATAATGGTAATTAAATAAGTTATCTTATATACAGGTATAAAATAATATACGCGGCGATATGGGTCAAAACTCAGTGTTGCTCTCTCAACGTGAATTAAACCCCAATTAGTTAGGGTCGGCGCTCTCGTGATTTATGCCTGTTTTTACGGCGAATAACTAGTCCAGTGTTATCTTCCCGCCACCAGACTTATTATAATTTAGTTAGTGATAGTTATCTTTGTGACTTCACCCAGATTATATTTTAGGTGCAAATTTAACTTGTTATAATATTAAAATAAACAAATATACTACGACAATACACACACCGCCATCTAGCCCCAAAGTAAGCGTAGCTTGTGTTATGGGTGCTAAGATGACTGATGAATGTTTTTTTTATTATGAATAATATAGATAAATACTTATAAAATACATACAGTGAAAAACATTCCTGCTCATCACACAAACATTTTCCAGTAGTGGGAATCGAACCCACGGCCTTTGACCCAGTAAGAAGGCTCGCTGCCCACTGCGTCAATCGGTCGTCAAGGTGTTTGGCATTGTGTTATAAAGGTTTTCAATAAAAATATCACCACTAAATATAATTTAATCATAAAAATTGTTTATGGCTTACCGACTTACTTTCCAAGGGGCAAAAGCCCCAGCATTTTGGGTACTATGCCCATAAGTGAACAGTTAGACGGCTTATATTTATTGTAAATAAATATACTACGACAATACACACAACGCCATCTAGCCCCAAAGTAAGCGTAGCTTGTGTTATGGGTACTAACATAGCTGATGAATATTTTTTTATGAATAAAATACACATAAATACCTATGATATACAGATAAACACCCAGACACTGAAAAATACTCATGTTTATCACACAAACATTTTCCAGTTGTGGGAATCGAACCCACGACCTTCGACTCAGATAGCAGGGTCGCTGCCCACTGCGCCACTCGGCCGTCTAAATTAATTTTAGTTTGTGATTATCATTTTCCTAGAAAAATATTTTTTTCGTTGGTTAAATAATAAGGGATAAAACTTCCTTTTGTTTATAAAAATAGCAGTCACACTACTGTACTGTCCTTAATTTTTTATTTTTTGTAGGTTTTAGTACAGAGCTCGACCGGGGCAATACTTTCGCCATATTTATTATTTCCCTCAAGCAGCATTCCTGTGTTCTGGTCGGAAGGGCGTGGTTGCAAGTGTAATTACAGGCACATGAGACTTAACACGGATGCCCAGTAGCCTGCATACAGGATATGCACAGGGTATGCACTTATATACATATACATATCCTGCCTACGCCTCGGTTGAGGAGCACAGGGCGGCACTTTTCAGGGCGTGTTCTTTGCATGCTCTGCGAAGTGTTGCTCTGTTAACACTTCAGCACGGCTGGCGCAGACAGGGGACAAAAATTATATCCCCCGATTAGATACCCTGAAAAGGGATATAATAATAGTGTCCACCTGCTAAAGCACGAGAACATACCGTAACCGTACCCAATGGAAAAAACCTGCTGCTTAATTCACAGCTTATATAATAAATATAAGCTGCGAATTAAAATGAAGGAATAAATAAATTAATAAATAATGTTGTATAATAACAATATGAAATACTAAAAATAATATTAATCTTAATAGAAAATTATAATTATGGTAGTAGAATAAATGGCTTTTTTTTTATTATTTGGATATTATTTCCACTTGTCCGCCAATGCGCTGAGAGCTGATAAAGCTGTAGGAGAAGATAATTTTACATCCTTTCCCCGGGGAGTTAATCATCTCCTGCCCATACTAGCCGTGCAAGTGGATAATCTTTGTCCGTCAATTACTAATACAAAAAAGCCAGCCTCCACACTAATATATTCAAACCCCTTATTCGTTAGGGATTCAAAAATAAAACAACGCCGGTCTTTATTACACCATTTAAAGCACGCCGCTTGAACGGGCGCTATGCTTTTAGTTAATTCCAAGCAAACGAGTGAGCAAACAATATCAGCGGCTGACAGTTTAATTTCGCGTATGAATCGTTTTGTTTGAGCGCCGTCGACTCCGATCGGTCAGCGCGGGTTAATGGACCGGTGACGTTTAACCAAATTATACGCGAGGCTTAATGCCGGGGCTTTTATTAGGGATTTATTAGGGATTTATATACAAAATTTAATTTTTTTAGTTATTTTTTTTATTTATAGGTACTCGGAGTTTGTTTGCATGATCAAATCAGAAATGCAAACATCAATAGAAGAGCCTGAGTTACTGATATAGTCAACGAATCAGTCACGAGTTGTGTTTTTGTTCTTCTTCTTAGAACTGAGCGCATTTGGAACACTTGTAACTCACTGGAACTTAGTTTTACGAGTAAGTTTAAGAATGTAGTCATCGCCGTCTTCTCGCTACCATTCACTGTATGGACGCATCAAAAGTCTTAGTCAAGTCAATAATTAAGTATTTAACATAATCTGGTAGCCCAGTGGTAATGGGCGGAGCACTTAGTCAAAGTCCCGATCGCCGCTAGGGTTCTTAGGTGCTGGAATGGAAACATCGCTATGAAAAAAGAGTAAATAGACCGCTAAATACAGGTAGTAAAAGCATTACGAAATATTTGGAAAATACGACAGCAGGCCAGTTTGCTATGGTAAACTAGGTAAAGCGATCAAAAACAGGTATGAAATTCAGTTCTCACAAATTGCGCGAGAACCCAGGGTAGAATTTTAACGGGTTAAAAAGTAGCCTATATACGTACGTACATAATATGAGTAGAATTTATTTATCTTATAGTATTTATTAGAAAATACATTAAAATAGTAGTTCAGTATGTTTGTCAAAAGAAAATAACAAACAACAGTAAACAACGCAATTTAACGAACCGCTTCTGTTATATGAAACATGTCAAGGCTTATTATACTCCGTAGCGTTCACTCTATTATACGGCTGCTTGACGTAACACACTCTTCTGTTTAGTTGCATTTCAGTAAGACCCTTTACACATTAACTTATGTTTCTGATGCGGTTTTTAGTTGATATGTCAGTGCCTACCGTACAAACATCACATCTCGCTTTTACCAAAGATCAGCACTTTTCCATATAACTACATAAATTATGTGTTTATTTCCTTCTTTCTATTGTTTTTAGAATATTATTTAAAAGAAAACTAAACTAAAAGGTAAAATAAACTAAACTAAAATACTGCAACACTCAACAAAATACTCTTCAGTGAAATATTAAGAGCATTTACTGCTTAACATACATAATATTTTTAATTTTTAAAAATATTGGTAATTTTTTGAATGTAAAGTATACTGCAGTTTTCTAATGTCTAGCTGGCTGTAAGTCTCATGGCTCTCACGGATTTCTAATAAATACTAAGATTAACTTCTTTTTTGGTATTTACAAACTTTTAACTTAACGTATCTTTTTTTTTAATAATTGTGTGTGTTTTTGAATAATTGCTATAATTCTTCAACATACTGCATATTTTATTTATCCTTCTGGAAATTATAAAAATATAAATCTGTTTGAACGTGGGCTTATCGCTGCGTTCGTACAGTCAGTGTATGAACAACTTCGTATCTGCAGTTTTTATACCTTCAATTAGGTAATTGCTTCTGTTTGTTACAGTCATATTTGTTGTCTGTGACATTAATTGTTGGCAGAGTATAATGGCTCAGTGCCATGTGTTAGCAAAGAAACTTCTAACGGATGGTACTGTTATGCTATATATTTAATAAACAATAGTAAATATCTTGTATCACTGTGTTTGTGGTCACATTCATCGCATCCGGAAATGCTTGACCGATTTTTTATGTATTGTTTATACACATTAGGTCACAAAAATTAGGTCGTCAAGTATACCGCTAGGTGGTTAAAACATCCTCTCTCTAGAGTTATTTTTTCACTCCCGCAGCAAACATGACGGGGTGTTATAAGTTTGTCGTGTCTGTGCGTGTGAGTGTGCGTGTGCGTGCGTGTGTGTGTATTAGTGTGTGTGTGTGTGTGTGTGTGTGTGTTTTCTTATATTAATAATTGATGGTCAGTGGAAACCATCTCCTATAGGTAGAGCAACAATTCACAGAGCATGCAAGGAGCAGAACCTTTACATGATAAAGTTAACCTGTAACAACGGCAACCACGCCCTTCAGACCGGAACACAGCATTGCAACAATGCTGCTTAGCGGCAGAAATAAGCATGGCGGTAGTACTTCCCCGGACGAGCTTTGTCGCAAAAAGCTCTACTACTAATCGTAAATATAAAAATAGTCCGTTTCTGCTGTGTCATCTTATTTCCCGAACGGGTGAACCGATTTTGATCTTGTTTTTTTTTTGTTTGAAAGGTGAATTAGTCGAGAAGGTTTTAAGGATGTTTGGGGAAAATCAGTCCAAGATGGCCGCCGCCACAAAATGGCGGATTAGATTTTTTCTCAATTTCATCAATATTCATGGGATTTTCAATTTTAAACTTACGGACGAGGTATATTAATTTGAACACCAAACAAGATATATTTTCTTACTTTCTCCTTTATTTATATCCAAAGCTACCCTTTCCATATTACACTTAAAAGAGAGCATAACACTTACTGTGTAAGATTTCAACACAGAATTTGTTATAATTGAGTCACTCCATACGTCGCTATATAAAATGTATACGTTTATGAATTATTCAAAGTGTTAGGGTACATTTTAAATGAATTAATAACGTATTCCATCATTTTGTCAGGAGTTGGAATGAACCGCGCGCAGTGGAAGCCTAAAGTGAGCTTGTTTTGCCGAAATTTATTCAGAGCAGAATATAGGCAATAGCTTCTAGATTATTTTGAAGCTTTTGGTACCAAAATGGTAAACACGAATCGTTCAGGATGCGGGTTTTAATGTTCCACCTACGTTTACTAATTCGATAGCGTGAAAGTTAACTACGATTTATAAGGAATTGAAAAAACTCCATCTTGTGAGAATTGTGTTTCGTTCTCTCCGTCATAACTTACTAGTGATGACTTGATGAACTAATTGATGAAATTAAAAAAATAATTATGAAACTGAAGTTGTACCGCTCGCGGTATAATAGTGAATAGTAATGAAGAGGTTGTCTATCAATGCGGTTTATCCTATTATATACAACTATTTTCCGAGTAAAAGGAAACCTAGGTCCTTTTTTGTAACCCTGCACTGTCTATAAAAAATTATATAATGAACGGTTGGATATTAAGACTCAAATCATAACAAACAAACTCGCATTCCAATTTAATATTTTATTAGTAAGATTTAGTTAGGATAGTAATTAAATTTAATATCCAAAATGATTAGTTCGGAGAAAGGATGGACGTTGGGGTCTCAAGGTGCTGGAATGGCAGCCCCGTACTGGTAAGCGCAGCGTTGGTCGACCCCCAACGAGGTGGACAGACGACATTAAGCGCGTCGCAGGTAGCCGTTGGATCCAAGCGGCTCAGAATCGTGGAACTTGGAACTCCCTACAAAAGACCTATGTCCAGCAGTGGACGTCTATCGGTTGATGTGATGATGATGATGATGATCCAAAATGATAAAATAAATACATATTTTCAGTGCAAAAGAGGCCAAAACGGAGCGAGTAAAATGAAATTTAAAAGTGGGGTTACTAGGTCAATCTGTGTTTCATATTAAATGAATTTGTTAGCATATTCTAAAGCAGTTTTTTTAAGCCGCGAAGTTTTTGATACATACACATACACACCATAATCCCAATCGTTCTTCAAAACCCACAATAGTTTTCAAGATTCACAGTTGAAAATTTGTCATTATGATATACCTACGAGTCGACAACTTAACGTGCTCATGGAAATAACAATATTTTTACTTTAGGAAAACTCGATAACTGCAATATTTAAGCCAGATTCGTAAGGGATTTTCAAAGTTTATTCGTTAGGAATATACCTGCCAAAGCTACAATTTTTATTCCGAGTCGATTTCTCAGCACCTCGAGAACTGAAAAAGGTCTAAATCTCTCCAAAAATGCACTGTAGGTATATTGCTAAAATTCTAAGGATGGTTATAAAGAGTTACGTGTTCACTGAGTAGTGAACGTCGACTATCTGCGCCCTGCAGCGACACCACGGCTAATATAGTACGAGGCAGGGCACGTAAAAATGACCCGCTTTATGTACCGTGAAGATACTGCGTTGTTTATGTTTGGGGAAAACATGAAATGCAAACTATATCGCAATAGGTACATTTATCGAAAGTTTGATTCTTAAGCTTAGATCTATAGCGCATGTAAAAAGCTCACTTAGGGTAGAGTGGTAAAAAGTGATACAGAGCTACGTCAAAGTTGTCAGGAAAATAAGACAGTACAAAGGCGTGTTTTTCCTACAAGTTACCATCCTTAAAGATGGTAACTCCACATAAAACAAAATGTTTTATTTAGCTTAAATTTCATCGATTTAGCTCTTGAGCCTTGCATCGATAACAATGGTTACTTTTAATACCTAACAAATAAATGTCTCGCAACAAAAATCGAATCCAGGACCTTCGTATATCGTAGCTGAACCTGCTATCTAGAGCAACAAGGCAGTTACTAGTAACTTTTTAAAATCAAAAATCAGTAGTACTGGGATATATACGGGATACGGGGATATACTACCGCCATGTTTGTTTCTGCCGACAAGCATCATTGTTGCAGTGCTCTGTTCTGCTCTGAAGGATCTTTTTGCCGGGTGTAATTACAATTTACACACACATGAGGATACCATCACGTGGGTCATCTGATTCGTCTGCTAATCTATTGGGTACTTACTATAAAAATAATGAAGCGGTTATAGCCCATATGGGTAGGAGCTCGACCTTACATTCGGGTGGGGCGAGTTCGAATCCCAGCGCGTACCTCTAACTTTTTTAAGTTATGTGCGTTTTAACCATTTAAAATACTCACACCTCATTCCTTCAATAGTGAAGGAAAACACACACAACATCGTGAGGAAACATGCACGCCTGGGATTTTGTTTATGTTCTCAAAGGTATGTGGAGTCTACCAATCCACACTGGGCCAGCGTGGTTTTCTACGACCTTATGCACTACTTATTGTCCTAGGCGACCTGTGGTCGGTAATGGGTTGATATGATGAAAACGATGATTAAAGATAAAATGACATATTCATTACATAATATAGCTGAAACTGTTATGACATGGAGAACGCAGTAGCGCATAAAATATTCTAAACGGTGACCAAGGTGAGTGGACTAGCGAAATTAATTCTTGGTACTTACGGAGATAGTTATAGAGCTGAGATAGAGATATTAAAGAAGCTGTTCTTGCGAATACAGATTCAATAACGGTTAGGAAGTGTGATATCATACACTGATAAAATAAGTGAAACGTCTTTACTATTTACGTTTTCTGCATTCGTAGTGACAGGACCATTACGATTAAGAAACGTCAACTGATTCATTAAAATCATACCTAAAATCGTCACTAACCTGAGATCGCATGCAATAACGGCACCTTCAATTTAACCCCCCGAAGAGTTGATTATTAAGACAAATAGTTGATTTCAAATATAAAATCGAATGTCCATAACTTTCATCCTCTTTCGTATCACCATGCGTAGAGGTAATAAAAATTAAGAGATCTACATGCTTAGCTGGTGTGTTCCATGTCAGACGCTCACTTAGTCACGATACGGTTTTGTAGTTGTACATATAGATAAAGATTTATTTCACAAGCACTAAAATATGATCCTAATCACTGGCGATATTTAAAAAAGCAGTTAAGGCCCATTATATTGTCGACGACTATAATAGCATGAGTAAGTATATATGCTTACTCATTTATTGTATGTTAAAGTATTTAAATATGTAGGTGTTGTTATTATATATATTAGTTTATTTTTCTTATTATGTACTTAAAGCTATTTGTTTACACTAGTTTATGTATTGGTATGTAGTTATTCGCATGCATGTACATGTAAAAATTTGTACCACAATCTGTCTTTTCTCCTCTTCTTTTTTTTTCTAACTCAAAGGTTGCCTGGCAGAGATCGCTATTAAGCCGCCTTTTATATTCTACTTCTTTCTTTATGTTTCTGTTTTTATTATATTTTGTATATGTTAATGTTGTGGTATACAAATAAAGAGTTTAATAATAATAATAATAATAGTTACTAAATATTAAATATACTCGTACTATGGCAATAAACACATTGCCATCTTGTCTCAGAGTAGGCGTAGCTTGTGTTATGGGTACGATAAATATTTTCATGAATACTAAATACTTTCAATATACATATATACACCCAGACACTGAAAACATTCATGGTCAACACTCAAACATATTTCAGCCCACGGCATTGGACTCAGAGAGCAGGGTCGCTGCTATCTGCACCAATCGGCCGTCAAAAAAATAAAACAACATATATATAATTCAACCTTACTATTTTTGTCGCGAATAAAACACAGCATTATATTTCTGAATAAGCATGAAAGTCAGTCATTAGTCATAATGTCCTGACGTGCGTTCGTAACTCGACGAAAAAATATTTTCACTTTTCAGCAACTGATATATGAGCGTTGGCGTACAATGTTAATAAATGCGTCTAAGACATTTATTTTCACCTCTAGCCTGAGGTTTAACTTGAGGCATAACTTATTGAAATTTGATTTCAAGGTTCAGGTGGTTAACTGAAAGTGGAAAGATCGTCGGTTTAGTGCGCACAAGTAAAACTCCTCCGAAACAGCTTGACCGATTCTCGTGAAATTTTGGGTGCATTTTCGGTATGTCTGAGAATCGGACGACAACTATTTTTCTTCCTCCTCAATATGGTCAGCTACACAAAATGTAACCAAATTTGGTCTTTTGGGCACTATCGAATGGTGTAATAAAATAGCGTGTGTGTTCTTATCTTTTCAAAATCGACGGGTAAAATGCTGGGTCTTTCGGCTTGCGATGTTAAGAGCAATGCTCAAAGCATGATTAAATTGTAGAGATCCGTAGAAAACATGGAGTTCCAACGTAGCTCTGCGTACTTGTAAAGCTCCGCTGATCACTCTGTTTCTAGTTGGAGCAGCAATAAAAGAGAGACGAGGCAAACTCGCACTGAAATATGAACTGCTAGTGGTTTACCAATAGGGGCAAAATATACCAAATAATATAATATTTACTAAACATCCATAATACAATATAAACGTACAATATATATAGAATTGTCCTGTTACAACTAAAATTTACTAAGGTAGAAATTTGTCACCTCACTCATTTACATATTTTTCTATGAAAAATCGTCGACCGCTGACGGTAGATTATTTTCTAGGCCGAGCACGTCCCTTCGGACCGTACTTCGGATGGATTATGTCGCCTTTGTCGTAAATTTTACAACTTCTAAAATTAGACACCGTTAGCTGACTTGTGCGGAGTTACATTTCCAGCGGCGAATTGTTTTATTGCCGATAGTGATCGGGCAATAACTGAAAATATTATTCTCAAATTGTAAAATAGTAATACATAATTATACACGGTTATGTATTACTATTTAACTGAAAAACATAATCTAACGACCGATTACCGCAGTGAGCAGTGTCCATGCTTTCTGAGTTTAAAGCCGTGGGTTCTATTCCCATAACTGGAACAATGTTTGTGTGATGGACATTAACACGATCATCTGTATTTTATAAGTTACTAGCGTACCCAGCCCGGTTCGCCGGGCTAGATTTTTCTTTATTTTATTCAAACAATAAACTTACATCATTAAATTTTTAATTTAAGTCTCATAATATATTAAATCATTTGTTTCTCTCCGTATTCATTCTCTTCTATTCTTTTCTCGAGCGGGTGAAGATCATGATCTACACCCAACAATAGAATATCATCATAGCAAATAAAAGCTGTATTTGACAGTTTGACAGTTCAAAAATCGGAGTTCACTCCTAGTGCTCCGATCGTCACCAAACTTTACAGGATTACTCGCTAGGTCAATCCGGAGATTCTCTGAAAGTTTCATTGAAATCGGTTCAGCCGTTTCGGAACCTATACGGAACATACCCACACACTTTCTCTTTTATATATATAGATTTAAGCATATTTTTTACAAAAATATTAATCAGTCATCTTAGTACCCATAACACAAGCTAGCCTTACTTGGGGGATAGATGGCGATGATTATCGATATATACTTATTTATATGAAAATAATGGTCTTATTTTTATATGTGGCTAAAAATTTGTATTTCACGCGGGGATATCGGGAAGATGATGGTCAGCAAAAGCGGGACTTATTAGAAGTTATGTCGCGTTTATTATACACAGTTTCGCCAGAAATTTTTTCGATTTCTCAGAAATCGTGCGGGATCTGTCAGTTTTCCCGGGATAAAAGTATTATATATCCTTCTCCAGGGTGCCAACTATCAGTTAAGTCTTTACGATTGGAGTAAAGACGTAACTGATAGTTGGCATCCTTAAATAGATGCCACAAAATGCGCTAAATATCATCAAGATCGGTGGTTGAGCTGAACGTAGCTAACAAACAAATAAATAAATTAACACATACAAATTCATATTTATGATAATATGTATGGATTTAAATAAAAGAAAATAGATTATTCTAATGATCTATTTATAAATAATAAAAATAATATCATCCTATTATAACGTACAAAGCTAACGAGTTTGTTTGCTGCTTTACTTGAACGCGATGATCTCAGGAGTGGTCCGAATTTTTTAAATTATTTCATTGTTGTACAGCCTATTTATCAGGAAATACTATAAGCTATATATCATCACGCTCAGACCAAAAGAAGCATAGCACTATGAAGAATGGTTCAAAATCGGGTTTTTTTTCCTTTTGAGAGCTTCCGCTGCGTGCGCTGAGTGAACGGTTAAAGTTTCGATAAAATCATGTATGACAATGTTGTTTCCCTTTAAAATTAAAAAAAAAAGGCTTAGCGTATCTTTTAAAATTGACATACGCGGAATATATTTGATGATAATATAATTGATATACGCGAAGTCGCGAGGGACCGCTGGTATTTTATAAGCTGCAAATGACGAGCAAGGTTCATGTAAGGTGCCATCGAAGGTCTTTAAAGCCTCGTACTCATGCTTTGACATTCTCAGCATCCCTAGAACAAGTTTTATGAGCAAACTTGAAACTCTTGTTGAACTTCAGGACAAGAGGAAAATAACACTGTAATATATTTGTAATCAATTTCGTTGCCACTTAATAATGTAGTAAATTAAAGATTTAATATAACGAGAAGCCAGAACGGCGAACTGAAACGCTACTGTAGTTCGTTAAGTGGTTTGTTCTAAGTTAAAAGAATGTAGCGTGTAGTACATTTTATTACTTGTATTCCTTTCTTACGATATTTATAGACTCGAATTTATGGGGTGGTTTATTTAGTAGTGGCAAATGTTGAGGACGTGGCACGCAGATATATCCTCAATAGCCAAATATGGCGCTGATCGTTGTTTATAATAAAGGGGCGAGGGCAATCCAAAGCTATCAAATTATGTAGTTAGTAGAGCTATCCTTATTTATCTAAAGGGAGTAGGATCATCATTATCATCATTTTAACCCAATACCGGCCCACTACGGCATGAGTCTCTTAGGGCACTAGTCTCTTCCCACACTGTCACAAGCCTAAGGCCGTAGTCCACCACGCTGGCCCAGTGTGGATTGTTGGACTCCACACATTTGAAAACATTATGGAGAACTTTCATGACATGCAGGTTTCCTCACGATGTTTTCCTTTACTGTTTAAGCAAATGATATTTTAATTGCTTGTAATGCACATAACTTGAAAAAGTGAGAGGTAGGAAAAAGCTCGGCCCCCTGAAAGTGAAGTCGAGCTCCTACTCACTATCACCGCTTCCGAGGAAAAGGATAGCACTACTAATTACGGATCTTTCGATTTCGTATTTGATTAATTATTTATTGGGGGCCTAGACCATGATAAACATTTATATATATATTATATACTAGTTGTTGCCCGCGACTTCGTCCGCTTTTGTTTTTGTTTTTCGAAAGACATGTGCCTCATAAATGTGGCAGCACTTTATGTTTTTAAGATAGCTAAGCCTGGTGTAAAATCGTCAAACACTTTCGTCCCCTCTTCCGACAGAACTGAGCTTAATAAATATTAAAAAGCATCCTATATTACTTCAAATACCTTCATGAATATGTGTACAATGTTTCGTGATGATCGGTTTAGTAGTTTTTGCGTGAAAGCGTAACAAACAAACTTACATTCACATTTATAATATTAGTAGGGATAGGGATATATTCATGCTAATAACATATCCTATCATTAAATTTAAACACTAAAATAAAACGTGTCATTAGTGGTTTCTGATCAGGTTCTAGAAACAAAAAAGGAAAAATATTGACCATCCCCGCTTCTGAGCTATCCTCAGGCTGCATCGTTACTTACGATAGGTAGGTGGGATTGCCAAGCGCTATTCTATCATAGAATGAAAATTATTAACATAGTTCTATTTAACGCTACACGCCTATCGCTCAAAGACCCTCCGAAAATGTAACAGTGCTATGTGATTTATGGCTCGCCACGCCACAGTAACTTATTACCAGCGTTTATGCTGAGGGAATACGTTAAAAGATATATGCGGTTTTGGATACATCATAATAATGCTGTAAACTTAAATGCACATTTATAGTGAAAGCTTGACTAAGACTTTGAAGTTCATATTTCATATAATAATTTCATGTATGAAATGGTTGATGCAACTTCAGATTACAGTATGCAGTACCATTGTTATTGAAATAATAAATGCATCAAGCGTACCGATCAAACTATGCCCTCAATGTACCGTCGCGTCGGCTTGAAATTGGTATGCGTTCAAATTATTATCAGCTTCACATATGTATGCAAACTGTGGAGCTGAATATCGGCTATGTCAACTGCAATAGCAACTGTATTCAAACTGCAGTTTTGGAGTTCAAATGCTTTACTTATGTATAGTCACCTAGTTTTTTAATGTAAACTTACTAAGGTATAAAACGTAATTTATTATTATTAAACGTAATTAGATATATTTCAAATAAGAAGTAAAAGTACTTGTTCATAATACGTTCTATCATTTATCTCACAATCGTACTCACATTACATTAGAACGAAATCAGGAAGTTTATAAAAGATTCTCTTTTACGCAAAGGCAGTTCCAATTTCTAACATTAAAGGAAACATGACCCATATAGCCTTTATCATAGTTCTATAGTTGTTAAAAACATTTTTTATTATTGAATGTAAGCCCTATATACGAGAGCCGAGGCCCGAAAGAGGCATTTTTGTTTACATATATATTATTATTCTTTGTTGTAACTACGGTCGGAGTTTATACATTTTATTGTCAGCTGTGTTTAGCTCCGAACTATATTGTCTTACGGAATCACTAAAAAGTACTAACATCTATATTTTTTTTTGTTTCAGGTATGTGAATCAATACAAAAAGCGAATGCCGTACCAATAATCCAACGAATAAAATATCTACACTGATTAAATTAATATTAAATATATTTTAAATTTATAGAAATAATAGTATTATAAAAATTCAACCACTAAGATACATGTTCCATAAAATAAAAATAATCTAAAATTAACTGTCTACTGTTATTCTTCACCTTCTTCCTCGACCTCGGCTTGAACTTCAGGCTCTGAAGTAGCTTGAGGTTCAAAATCTTGTAGTTCTTCTTTAAATTCAACTTCATCGGTGCCTTCTGGAGCTGGTTCGAAAGTAGCTTCTTGTGCATAATCTAGAGTGGGACCAACTGGCACTCCTTCAACTTCTGCTTTTTCATCTCCTGCTTCAGTTATTGTCGGAGTCACTGTAGCAGCACTTACTTTGCTCTCAAGTTCTTTAGGTGGTTCATGTACTGAAACCGCTACTTGTTCTGGTGGTGGTTCTGCTTTTTCTTCTGCTGATTGTTGTAGAGGCGCCGACTTGACGGCTTTGACATTATCTTTTTTTTCAGGCTTTGTTTTCCTTAACTTGCGTTCTAAAGGCAAATACAACTTGTAATCCTGAGGTAACTCTTCGTCAGTGTACAGTCGCTCACTAAAATAAATCCTTCGAAGTCGAGCGTTTGCATGTACTTGAACTCGAAGCGTTTCTATAAATTGAGTGCCATAAGCACGTCTAGTAAAATCTGCCAGATTGAATTGTATTTGATTCCATCCACTAGATAATCCAATTGGCATAGTAGTGCAAAAGGGTTTTATCTTCGTTGTGGATTGGAAGTTTGAAATTCTAAATCGTCTCCTCATATTTTTGTCGTCCAAAATAGTTATTTCAAATGAAAAGTATCTTTTCAAATTTTTGACGATCATTACAAGGAATGGAAGCCGTATTCCCAGCACTTGATTTCTCTTCGGGCATGATATAAAAGTTGTTGCCACATTTGAGCTTACAATCTCGAGAACTATAGAATTTACCTCATTATCAGTTAGTCGTTTTATGTGCCCATTTTGCACTTCCATATCCCATATTGCTAGTGGATTTGAGCCACAACTGTAAAATATTGATAATAATCCACTTTGATATGTATTTTTAAACATTGTTTTTATTTTTATTGCAATTTCGTCATCTACTGTCGCTATGTGACAGTGGTAACATGAAGTACGACGTACATATATTTTTTTATTTTACTATTACTAACTGTGTAAAAAGTATTTGTAGCTTTGTTTTTGACAAATAATGTTTGCATATTATAATTAAAAAATTTAATGTACATGACTTTAAAAAAAATATGGAATAAATTTTGTTATGAAATAGCGAAATAAGTATTCTGATCAAACAGAAAATTTTATGGCCTGGACAGTATGATCTCGATAACTGGCTCGCTGAAATTATGCTGTTGTTCAAAATTGATACAAGCAGGTATATCGTTCTTTCTAGACTTATGCTATTTTGATGCAGTGACAGTTATTCTTCATTCAGAATAATAGATGATTAGATTGACGTTCTATAGTGTTATTTCCTGACCATTTGAATGATTGGGTCTGCTCCATAGCAATTTTTGGGATCGACGCACTGTTTTTTTAAGATAGATAGTTATATTATACTTTTTCACTAAATCTATATATCTTTTAGACTAAATAAATGTAACAAAAAATATCACAATAAAGCTAATACTAATTTATTATAGATTTACTCGTACAATTAGCCTTCGAGTTAAACACACAAAGAGTGCCGTACCAAAGTTCAATATGAAACTCTACAAAAAACGAAAAAAAATACGTTTCTTGTAAGGGGAACCTATAAATTTCAACTCTTTTTAATGTTTATTATTATTTGTTATAGCGGTAGTAACAATAAATAATCTGAGAAAATTTCACTTCTCTACCTGTTACGGTTCATGAAATCCCATGTAAATTCGTACATGTCGACAGCGGAGTACAGCAATAGCGCCCCATTGGCACCCTTCTGGTACGCAAACCTAAAAACAACATTATTTTTCAACAG
The DNA here is from genome assembly GCF_905163445.1 of Pararge aegeria. Classification (NCBI taxonomy): domain Eukaryota; kingdom Metazoa; phylum Arthropoda; class Insecta; order Lepidoptera; family Nymphalidae; genus Pararge; species Pararge aegeria. Next base: position 6,693,712 of record NC_053200.1, on the reverse strand, counting down.
TATTTACTGCTCCTTCAATTATTTCAGTAACAGGAGTCTGTGTAGCATCTGTTTCTACAAGAACTGGTTCCGTGATGTAAGTTTCTGCAGGATTTGCTTCTATAGCATCACTCTCTGACGGAACTGTATCTAGAACAGTAGTTTCTGTTCCAGCCGCAGTTGTTTCCATAGTCTCCACTGCTTGTGTTTCGGTAACGATATCTTCGACAAGGTTTTCTCCTTCACATCCTTTATTATCTAGACTATCAGCTGTTTTCATTGTCTCTTCTATGTCTTCAGTATTTTCTATTTCGGTGTTAACATTATTTTTAGATTCATGGGATGGTTGTTTCTTTAAAGAATGAATTGAAATTTCAGAAGATTTCAAACTATCAACCTTTGTATCAGGCTGTAAGGGATGCTCAGTTAATTGTTGCGATGTAGAAGTTTTTATATTTTCCTTATCAAGAGGTTTTGCATGAATAGCGTTCTTACCTTTCGGTGCATTAGATAAAGGAAAAAATAATTTGTACTCTGCCGGTAATTCGTCTTCCGGAAGAAGTCGCTCCGTAAAGTAAATTCGCCTTAGTCGAATATTTGCATTAACTTTAAGTTTCTGAACTTCAACATATTGTTTTTTGTAAGCGCGTCTAGTAAATTCCGCCAAATTGAATTGGATTTGATTCCATCCATCTGAGAGGCCGATGGGCATAACAGTACAAAGTGGCAATATTTGAGTGCTGCTTTGAAAATTGGACACACGAAATCGCCTGCGAGTACCGGTTTCATCAAGTATAGTGACTTCGAATGTAAAATATTTTTTCAAATTTTTCACTATCATAACTAAAAAAGGTAACGTGATACCTAATACTTTGTTGTCCTTTGGGCAAGTGATGTACGTTGTACTTACATTATCTCCACCTATCTCTAATACCATGGACTTGATATCTTGATCTAAAAACCTCGTCACGTAGCCATTTCGGATGTGCATATCCCATAATGCTAAAGGTTTCGAGCCCACGCTATAGAACACCGTCAGCATTCCACCTTGATAACAATTCCTATACATATTTGAAGTAACAATATTACAAGCAAGTCATATTTTTAGTTTTATAGAAAAGCATTGATTTAATATGTTACTTTTCCAATCGCTTATAAGTATTACTTACTAAGAAATATTTGACATAAATGTTTGATGCGTGACGTTGTTTTCAAGTAACTTTTCGCGTACAAAGTGCCATAGAGAATAGAGTGTTTAATTTCTTTTTCATTGTTCTTAGGCTAATGATGATTGCTGTTCAATAAGTAAAACACCAGCAAGAAGGTAACACTGAATCCAAGTCAATTCGTATTCAGTGAGTTAAGTAACATATTAAACCAATGTTCGTAAGTATTTATTTGAAACACGTGAAATACATTACTTACACATATTACATATACAAAACGAGCTGATAAAAACGAGTACGTTCAAACAAAACAAGATACTTTTACATTCAATTAAACTGCGACCAACTTTCATTATGTTTAAAAAAAAGTAATTGAACTTATATTCGCTGTTTCAGATCTAAGAAATATTAATACCGAAACCAAGCTTACTTTATTCAAGGATAGGGATATAAGCCTTGTGACTTGAATAAAGTAAATACCCTCTGTTTTTACTTTATTCAAGTAAGTAGGCTTTATGTTTTTTTATTCAATCAAGTAACAACAACATTTTAACGTAGATAAATTATCATTACACTTACATTAACAGAAATAGTCAATCAACGATTGATCGATGTTTTAAGGTGTTGCCAAACCTTGTTTCTTATGCAAGGTTTTACAGCTTTACCGATCTTGACTTCTTTTGGAAAGAGGTAGCTTTGATCCTGGGCGGAACATGTGAGTTTTGTAGTTCTGAAAGTTAATCGTTGCCCCACTCTATAAGGGTTCCTTCTTGTTCACTAAACTATTGATCTAATTATTAATCAGTAGTAGAAATTTAACCAATTTAGACATACGCAACCGTTTTCATTCTCAGAGGAGACCACTGCCCTGTAGTTGTCCAGTTATAGGTTTATGCTGATGATGACGATATTGTCGAGTAGTAGACATGGGTCGCTGTTATACGACAAAAAATTGAGTCACATATTGTTTGCATCTTAATTTGGACTTGTTGAGTCCAAGTTAACCCTCACACGAGCAAATCCACGAATAAAACCATGTCTGGTACTAGAGTAAATATTCCTTTATTCCGTGCAAGTTTCCATTGTCGGAGTGGTAATGGGCGTCTCGTCAGGGCGCAGCCGAATATAACGAACTGGCGCCGGCGGAAATGAACGCTTACAACAAATCCCCTCTTTTATCATTTTATACCAAGCTCCCGTCTGCTGATTAACTTTATGGTTGGGATCGATGATTATGGTATCAAAACGTTTCTTGTTATAATTTTTACATCGATGCCATATTAGTTTATTTTTAAGCGGCTTTAAAAAAGCAGGAGCTTCTCAATTTTACTGTATGTGTTTTTGTATTATTACGCGATTCCTCCGCCAATTACAAACCGATTTTAATATTTATTTTTTTGTTTGGTAAGTCAGTAATCTTTACTTTATATCATGTTTTGTTTGAAGAGCCTTGAAATACAAAACGGAGTTAACAAACATAATCAAATCTAAAATTGCGGACAGATGAAATGAAACAGCCACACATGATTTCACCATAAATCTTCTATGTATTTGTTGGAGTAAATTAGACTCTATATTATAAACCAATGTATTTATTTCTGTCTTCTTTTGTGAAAAATAACATAACTCTTTATAAAAAGACACAATTCGTCTTGTCGCCATGATTTATATAACATTTCGTTATAAATTAGCGCACACAAAACGTGACCTATAAGAAAGTAATTTAATGTCAGACGTCACATAGGTCTGCGGTTAGACACAGTGAATCGCAAAAAAATAAACGAGACTGTCGGGCGACATAAAAAGCCCAAAGAATACGCAGAAATAAAACTTTTGAAAGAAAAGCTGCCTTTCGCTGTGATTTATCTTCCCATTTGTCATCCTCGACACTAGAAAAATATGTCACGCAAGCCCACAACCAACGCTCGCTCACACAGCCTGTAACGAAAATAACGTTTCTGTCACGACTTTTCCTACACGCGCCCCAGAGAGGAGCCAAAAAAGAAGGACACAATGTATGAAATAGTGCCTTCCGCTTGTAACTATAAGGATGCATTGAGTTGTGACGACGTGTAGCTAATAAGACGATGCGATCGCCTCTTATATGACTTTTTTGCTGTGTTTTTATATCTTAGGGGAATGCCTCGTTTGTTATGAAGTTATCGCGACAATCTCTCAAAACTAATGACGCGGAAAACACAACAGAAAAGCTTCCATCCGTGATGCTGTCCATTTTAACCACGAAAACCATTATGATCCACAATTGATCACTGTGAAACACCATTATCATTCACCATCATCATCAGCCTGATGACGTTACACATGGACATGCCACACCTCGGTTATAATCACATGTTAGTGGTACTATAACTAAGACCGACAGCTTAAGATGCTCTCCGTGGCGATACTCGGAAGCCTCGGAAGTCTTGAACACCTACGTGTCTAGAAAGATAGATAGAACATATAAATATAATATAATAAGCAAGACTGCCTCATCCACATGTAAATGTACAACCGTTTCAAAACAACTAAGTATAGAACGTGTAACAGAATTTGAAATAATATTTAAGGATGCATAAGTATATTTCATAAGGAAAACCCTGTAAAAATCTTAAAACAACAACATACAAATGAATTCAAAATATTCTAAGCATTTACTTACGACAACCCTATTGAAGATAACAGACCGACACACACACATAGTACCTACGCTACGCGACACGTACCTAATAAAGTGACAGGATTCACATGATCTTCATTTTGCATGTGATTTTAGGGCTGTATCTGATTTCTTACAGTAAAAACTATGGCAGTGGTTTACTAAAAAACTATTAGGTTTTCAGTTTGACGCATAAGTCTTTGAGACAGTACATAATGTACCTTTAATGCCTGTGAAGTATTATTTCGGTTTTCATTTACACGTTGTATATAACACGAAATGGACTCATTATTTTACTACGTAGTCGGCACTCCTTTTACACCTACAATTATATTGTTATCTCCTGTGAGGAACGCAATAACTTTATAGATTTACTAAAGGGAAAGATATCAATACTGTTTTGGGTTCGATTCCGCTTGAATTTTCAAACAAGTTTAGGAGCGGTAAATCGATTTTATCCCATTGTCCGAGAATCAGACCCGGATGGAGCAGAAATTAACTCGCTAAGCCGAAACCCACTCAAAACTTTCCTGAATAGGCCCATCTAGGTACTACAACCTATTCATTGGCACAATATTCAACGAAGTAGCAATAAAACTATAGGGTTTTGGGGTTAATTACGAAGCTCTGAAATATATAAAGAGTTTAGGTAATATACAAAATTAAGATTTTTTCAAATGAAATATGCATTTAAAAACTTTTTATAATACCTTGCGTCGAGAACCTTAACAATTCAAAAAAGCTTTTAAACTAAGCCTACTTGACAGAAATGAATTTTACTTTGAATCAAAACACGGAAAATAATTAATTCTCGACAAGTATTAAGTCATAATATCATTATGTTGAATTCAAATTATAGACAATCAGTTGAACTTTTTTTTTTGTTAGTAATAACCGTGCGAGTTATTGTACCGTAAGTTGTATTATGAACTTATGCGATCCGTTATTTTTCAACTTTTGTTGTATTAGTACGTACCGTGGCATTAGGTATTTATATTAGCGGCACAAAAATCCACATCATGCAAAAATAACATCTCTCTGCGTGACGCAGACTCTACTCGCTCTCTACTGATGCAGCTCGCGGAGAGATAGACGGAAAGTGAAGAGTTAATAATAACTCCCTTTGATACCCATCGGTTACGGAACTGTTTTTAAAATAAATTCATTAATATTATACGACGTTACACACATCGACATTTAACCCCAAACTAAATTTATTTTATGAATAATATATATAAATATTTATAATATACAGATAAATCTACAAACACTGAAAAGCATTCATATTCATGACACAAACATTTTCTAGTTGTGGGAATCGAACCCACAGCCTTGGGCTCACAAAGCAGGGTCGCTGTGTACTGCGTCAATTGGCCAAATACTATAAATATGATCTTAGTTTAATGGACGGCCGAGAAATACTGCAGCCATCTGGGGGTGGGGCTGAAGATATCATTTGTCTGACCTGCATGGCTAGCCTGGCCAGGAGACATTTATCTCGCATGGGAAAGGATCAAGAAATTTTATCTTGTCCCACTGCTTTATCAAGACTCCGAACATTGGCGCACAAGTGGAAATAATATCTAAATATTGAATCGCAGGTGGACACGTTAATTTTATACGGTACGGGGTACGGGATATAATTTTTTCTACTCCTTGCTGACTGTGAAACATCTTGAACGCTGAATTGTGTTTTGTGAAGGGTATACTTCAATGTTCAACTGGAAATGTTAGAAAGTAGAAAACCGCCGTTTCAGATGTACCGGGTATATTTACAGAGCTCATTGCTTGGCGCAACGAAGCGTGGCCTGCATAATGTATCGAACGGTGCGCGATTCTTGCAAAGCTTTGTCTGCGTTATTTACAGCCAGCCCGTGTATTCACGCGGAAATTGGATTCGGGAAATAAGACACTGTATAAATAATCTTTATCTTAAACAATATCTCAGCGGTGCCGTTTGAAGTTGAATTGTATCCTTTACGGTTTTCGTTTTGTCTTATTATGACTTTATCCTCAAATAATAGATTTCAAATTGCTTTCGAGCATGTAAACGAATGAATAAAGCAATTCTATTATCACTGAATTATCAGGAAATAATAAGTGTTATGAATTGAAAGTAAATTTTGTTGTACACAAAAATATAATAAAATGACTAATAAAAAATGAATAAATAATATTATTTTTTATTAGTCATTATAGTAGTATATTATAATATTAAAATACAGGCATAATATTTTAATATTAGTTGCCTTATGGGAGTGGGTATGTCATATTGAGCATATATATCTATTAATTTTATATATACTGCTAGCTGTCCTGGCGAACTTCGTACTGCGGATCATTTCTTTTTTGATGAATGTTATATTTTAATACTTAGTATCCTATTCCGGTCTAAGAGGAATGCAAATAATCAAATATCATAAAAATTGGTCCAGCCGTTCTTGAGTTATAAATGGTGTAACTAACACAACTTTCTTTTATATACCTATTTTTTACACGTGGATCTCATAAGAAGCCCGAATTCGTTACACGGAATGTATCCCGATCCAAGCATATGTTCTAAAACAACATAGCCGTTTATTAGATACTAATATTATAATTGCGAATGATGGTTTGTTATTCAATCACAAAGGAACGGGTGAATGAAACTGGCTAAAATTTAGCACAGTAATAGATTCTAGTTTGGAATAGCATATATTTTTTTTTGTTTATCACAGAGCAAGAGATCGACAGGTTTTTTTGCATAGTTATATATTAAAGGGACAGACAATAACATTGGTATAGACATCAAAATTTCAACAAGAACGAAATCGCGGAAAACAACTATTCATAAATAAAATTTTAATCCCGCTTATAAAAACCGTACGAAATTATTTTAATTTAAATCTTTGATAGAAACGGCTTAAATCGAGTTTTGACTCTTGCGGGCCCAAAATAATGGGAGTCGTTCCAGCGCCGGGCGAGGACAATGTATCGAAATTAATATCCGGGGCAGAAAGCCGGCGGACTATTTGTCCACCCGGAATGTGGATAATTAAAAGGGCCGGCTGCGTCGTTCGTCGAGCTGAAAATATTTGCTGTAAGACGCACTATATAACAACCAAGATTGATGTACTAATAAATAAAATTGCTGCCATTCGCATTTAATACAAAATGTTTTATTTTCTTACAGACTTTATTTATTTATTTTATTTATTATTTGTGTACCAGAAACTGTGATTTCGAGAAAGGTAATACCGAAAGCTTATGGTGCGACTTTATCTATCTGTGTAATCGGAGTTGTAAGCGTTATATTACCTCTAACGGTGATGAAAAAAAATTAGCAAACATCCATCCTTGAGATAATTTAAATTCTCCATAATTTTCCGCACTTGGTCGCTCCGACTAAGGCTTAAAACCTTGATAATCATGATAATTGGTAGATTTAGTACACTGCTAGACAGCTTAGCATATTTCTGGTCGAAAAACAGACTTAGGTCTGAATTTTGTCTGGCGTAATGCGATGTGCTTCAATCAAGACAAAGGCAAACAAATTCTGCTTCATTTACAAAGTCACCTCTATGTTGAACGCTTGGGTTTTTCACTCAAGCTGCATTTTTTATTCTTACTTGCCTCGTAAATACAGAATGTCGATTAAAGGGACACTGTTTGTGTCCATCCACGCTGAATAAATTGCTATAAGCACCGTGTTCTCCCTCAGAGAGCGATGTAACGGTATTATGATGGAAAATGCGAAATAAGTCGGCCAATTTGCTCCTAGAGGATCGATAAAGCTTAAAGTACTATCGACGTGGTATAATAACAATTTATGGGCTGTAATATCCCATTTGGGGCTAACCCTGCTGAAAATGAAGATAGTATAGGAGCACACATTTAGACCTACATCAAATATTTATGATACGCTTAATTTTTATGCTCTTACGTACTAAATATGTTTTGTTATTTTTATTTTTATTGAAAATGTTACAATAAAGCTTATTGCTCACATTTTCTGAAACCTAAAGTAGTTAGGGATTCTTATAGGTAAAATTTATAAATTTTTACTGCTTAAAAAAATGCAATATATTACACCGCGTTTAATCAACTCATCTAAAGACAGAAGAAAAAAAAAGGATCAGCCAAGCTGTTCGAAAACATTCTTTGTATTTTTAGTATTTTTTTATACTTTTGGATAATATGCTTTAGTTAAAAGCTACAGCGATAAAGTTATTTTTTTATAATTTTACAAAAAGTTTGTCCTTGAATATAGTCTCACCTGGTGATAAGTGAGTGGTGATGCACTCTCAGATAGAAGACACGTACCTTTAATACCAAGTAATTTAAGGGGTACGTACGTAATTTAAGGTGTATGGCAATTAGTTAAACCTATACCCCTAATCGGTTTTTACGCGGCATCGTACAGAAACGTTTAATCACTTCGCGAACCTCCCACATATAGGATCACAGCACTCACTACAGCGCTAGGGAGGTTGTCAAACAATTTCTATTTTACTAAACAAACAAGCAAATTTTAAGTGACAGCCTGAGATTTTGCAATAACTCTCTTACTTTACTCATATTCTTAATTTAAAAGCTCTTTAAATTAAGAATATGAGTAAAGTTTCCGAAGAGTCAATCTGTTTGACTGGACTCTTCGGAATGGCTGATCCATTTGACAGGAATTTCCCCAGGTAGCTTGAGCACCTTCAGTTATGTAGAAGACTAAACGGAGTTATTGCGGAAAGAGCAAATCTATTTCGAAGATGTTTTTTAGTTTTTTTTTTATTACGACAGTACACACATCGCTACCTAGCCCCAAAGTAAGCTAAGCATGTGTTATGGGTACTAAGACAGCTGATGAATATTGTTATGAATATAATACACAGAAATACTTATAATATACAGATAAACACCCAGACACTGAAAAAAATTCATGTTCATCACACAAACATTTTCCAGTTGTCGGAATCGAACCCACGGCCACGACTCAGAAAGCAGGTTCGCTGCCCACTGCGCCAGTCGGCCGTTCGGTAGTCACACAGAGGATAACAAATTCTGCAGTGACCAAGACGCAGGCTATCGTTAGTCAGTAATACATCTAAACTTTACTTGCTGACATAAACTACATAGAAATTCTAGGTCTCCTGTACACCCGCTGATCATACCTAATAGCAATACATTTTTTGATTACTTTAGCCTGAAATAGCATTAAGTATTATCATCATCAATAATCATCACCAACACGGTACAGTTTCGATAGGGTTACAAAACGGTTCAACGCCCGTTTCATCCAGCCAATCTTCACGTACTGTCGTGATCTCTACCTAGAGTAATCATTTATCGATTTTAATTTTTTCTATAACTTTTAGGATTTCTCTTAGCCGCCATTCTCGAATAAAACAAATTTGAATTTGCTGTATACTTGCCAAAAGTATCCTAAAAAGTTTATTGAATCATAAATTTGGCCCAAGCGATAGCTATTCTAACTTATAACGTTAACCTCACGAACATGCCAAGTTCTTGCAAGAAAGTGGAGATTTCTTGCCAACTTAACATTAAGATAAAAATTAGTAAGAAAAATGGAAGACTTTTCTGTTATAATAATTTTAGATGTTATTTTAACTATTGCCCGGACAGAATTTTTATGTTCTGCCATAAGAAAATACATTTATTTTGAGTTTTCTTAGTTTCAATTATTAAAAGGAAGCTTTCTTTACATTATTGCTTTATTGCTGCATTAAAGATGAAGAAAGAGAATGTCAAAGACGTATTTTGGTATAATTGTAATTTAAGGTACCATTAGATAAAGCAGCAAGAATCAAAGATCAACCTTTCGCTATAATTGATACTCCTTGTTTACCGATTTCATGAAATTTTACTACCAGTTTACTTGTGTGTTTACACTTTGTCCAGTCTGTCTGTCCCTCTGCTACAGCTTTTCATTGTGTTATAAATTATTGGTTCACTTATGGCCAATGGTGTTAAAATTAAAATCAACAGACGTATTTTAACCAAATTATAACTTGTGCCGTGTGCTGACGGGAGATCAGAATACAGTTTTCACCACCCCTCCTCTTCCCGCAGGAGTCCTAGTACTAGGTGACTAAGGAATTATTACGGATAACATACTACTACCATTGTTCTGCGATTACCAAACCGTCTGCCCAGCGTGGGCTGATGAGCAAACTCTCCCGTTTGAAGAGGACTTAAGTTGACTGTTATAGGCTACTAGCGTACCCAGCCCGCTTCGCCGGGCTAGATTTTGCTTTTTTTATTTAAACAATAAACTTACGTCACACCCATGTACACCCAACAATAGAATATCATCATAGTAAATAAAAGCTGTATTTGACAGTTTGAAAGTTCGAAAATAGGAGTGCTCCGATCGTCACCAAATTTACCAGGATTACTCGCCAGGTCAATCCGGAGATTCCCTGAAAGTTTCATTGAAATCGGTCCAGCCGTTTCGAAGCCTATACGGAACATACCCACACACTTTCTCTTTTATATATATAGATAGATAGATTGATAATAGTAATTTACTCTCCATTATTTATAACTTCTCTTATAATTTTTTTTTTTATTTGGTAACTATATATACAACCCATCTACACTATTACGTAACAGAATAATTAAAAACTAAACTAAATAAAATAAAAACTTACATGAAATATTATTATTATTATTATTTAATTTAATTAATATACAATATACAAAAAGTTGCAAATTAGAATTTCTGCGTCCAGGCAGCCCTACGTGGAGTTTAAAATACAGCTTGTAAATTGGAGAGTCGCATCGATTTATTAATACTTTTAGAATGCCGTTACTGCTTACCCAGGTTCTTTGATGTAAACAATCTTTTCATTAATTTTTAGTGTAAAGTATGATTTAGAAATAATAAAAAAAAACAAATGTAATCAAATTAATAAAAACAGACAATTTTAAATTAACTAAAAATAATGAAAAGCGTGTTTACATTATAAGACGGGAGAGAAAAAATACTTTATACCCCGCCGTTAAAACAAACATATCTAATTAGAATGATTTACCTAATATATTTATAAATAGAATGCGTTTCAAAGTTCAAAGTTTACTCCTTATTAGTTAAATACAATGTATTAACTACCAGTTCCCTGCGACTTCATTCGCGTACGAATTCTGATAGTTTTCTTTTTCCCATACAAAAATTTGTCCGAGAGTTTACATGTCTGTACTCTACAGCATCGCGTAGCTCTAGGGATAGGTTATCTTAGGAGTTGTGTTATCAAAAGCAAAATTTTTATTTTTATCTGGCTGGAGTTCCAGAGTAAAGAGCATATAAACAAACTCATTGATAATGAATCTATCCCCTGTTATAACAATAATTCATCCCCCTTTGGAATGTAATTTAAAGAATTAATGTAGAATGAGGTTGAAATTTAAATTAGAAATTTGTCTTGTAGTTCCAGAGATAAGCTGGTTGAAACAAACAGAAAAACTAACTCTGCAGCTTTGTTATTTTTAGGTAGTGAATGTACAGCGAGTAGGTAGTGATATAATTTTCAAATAACTTATTTAAGTATAAAATCGTTGGATATCAGCGAAGTAGGCGTTGGTTGCTTGGTATCGTGCCAGAACCCATTATTAACCGGCGAAAACATAATCATGACTATATTTACTACATACGTTCTAGCGCAACTTAATCAAATGTGTGCTTAAGTGAAATATTGTTTGTACAGATTTTCATACTTATGTTAAACTTATTCCCCGTGGTTTCGCCTGTATTAACTAAAGGACGTGACGAAAAGTTTTTATTTTTATTTTATAGTAATTATCAATCCATTCCCGGCCTAGGTCTCCTCCCACAATGAGAAGGGGTTATGGCCGTAGTCCACCACGCTGGCCCAGAGCGGATTGGTGGCCTCCACCAAGTTTGAGAACATTATGTAGATCTCTTAGGCATGAGGGTTTCCTCACGATGTTGTCTTGCACCGTTGAAGCAAGTAATACTTTAATTACTTAAAGCGCACATAACTTAGAAAAGTTAGTATTTACCTATTTACTTCCGTGTCTACCGCTACGAATGCTACGCATCTCTTAGAGGGTATTCTGCACCTTACGTTACCATACATTGAAATATCTTTTGCAGGAGCATGTACTGAAATTAAGTAAGTATTAAAAATATCTGAAACAAAAGTACCTTAATAAAAGTTTACCAATAGTTTTATTTGGATGGTTACATGACCAGACTTGTATAATAAGATTTCATGTACCCTATTATGGAATACTGTTTATTGTTCATGCAATTTTATCTTTAGCAAGAACGTGTGTTGCATTATGTTTGAAGATATGAGTGCTGCTTGGTTTCACGCCAACGCTAGTCATAAATAAACGAGTGTGGACATGTCATGAATTCGCAAGGCTTTCTGTGTATCTTTTATTTAAGAATTTGAGTACATTAACACAAAAACAGTGGTGGATATCTTGCGAAATATAATTAAAAAAAACAAATCGATTGTCTGTAAATTCGGTTTACTGACGATAGTTAAACGTGACAACGTCATAAGAGAATACTGATGGAATGGTTGCATTTTTTAAAAGAAAATTTAAATTTTATTTGTTTCATAGATATTTTGTATGGATATAGAAAGTAGATAGATTGAAATCACAATTGAATTGATCAAGTTACATTTATTTGTACGCATAAATACAATTATGTCATTTTTTTTTACAATGTACATAGTTTCTATCATCATCGTTGCTATAAACAATTGACACCACATTCACTTTTCACTGCACTTCATACTTGACGAAAACATGTAAATGTATTATTGTATAGCAGCTGTCCACGCGGACGCATCGCTCACTCAAGCAAGAGAGAGACAGATGTCGAACGCTGCCGAGCGCGGAGGCCGATTGTGCCTCTTTGTCGCTCGTTCCGCGCTCTCGCTTGCACTTCAAGTCTTAAATGGAACGCCTCAGAGCGAGGTAACGCCGCATGTTGTCATGTTTTTTCGTGCGTGCAGCCGGCTCCATCGAATTATAAGACGTTGTCATGTCAAAAACACGTGGATTACGGAGACCAAAAACAAAGTTTTGTACTCTACTCTGACTAGTGCCTACAATTGCTTCGTTGGTCGAGTGGTTATTATATTCAACTGGTACTGAGTTCGATCCGGGGATCGAGCCAATGGATTGTGTGTTTTTATCAAGAGAATCTTAGAACCAGCCCGAAGACTGAGTTAAGCTGTCTATCTTGCGCCTGATCTCTTTCCGGTCGTGTCGGATCTGCTGTTCCATTGGGGTATGAGAGTGAGAAAAAAGAGAGTGTGGTGTACTCAACGTTTCTGAAGCGCTGATAGCCCAGTGGGTCAACAACCTCCCTGGCGCAACAGTGAGCGCTATGAAGTAAAGAAGGAGGTCCAGGGTTCAATGCACGAAGGGGGCAATTTGGGTATTTATAATTTCTAAATTTTCACTGGTTTGGTCTGGTGGTAGGCTTTGGCCGTGGCTAGTTACCACCCTAGCGACAAAGACGGGCCGCTAAGCGATTTAGTGTTCGTGTGCTATGTGCACACACTTGTGAAAACCTTTCTGGAACTGGGGCCGAAATCGGTCAGGAAACTATGTTTTTTTTATTGGAATAAAGGCAAATTTTACTTACACATACATAAACAAGTATGTAGGCCGGTGCTTAACGATAAACTACACCGTACAGCAACGATTTACGTGGAAGGACGGTTCATAAAGCTTTTTTTTTTTATTTATAATGACGGTCCAAGCAGATGGCCCACATCCAAGCAATTTAATTATGATAAATCTTGAAGTGACGTTTGTAGTGATATAGCGTAGAGTACATAATAACCAGGTTTTTATTGCTAACACAAGATTCTTCTTTACACTGTATTTACATTAGTTATGCCACTGGAAATAGTAAAAATATATTTTTTGTTAATAAAAAAAACACTTGATTATTCTCAACTCATTAAAATCTACTGCATCAAAACGTTATTCAGTAAAAACCTCTTCACAACCGTAAACAATAGAAACAGTAATCCTATCCTAACATCTCACTCCGATTAAACATATTAAAAGTTAGTAAGGTGAACTGCCCCGTAAAAAGTTAATGATATGTGAAAGGACCCTTCGTAATATAATCTACTGCGATGTGATGCATTTTAAAGGATTTTTATATAGAATTTATAAAATCTTGTTTTCAAAGTTTCATTTAGTAACTCACTAGCTTGATTTAATAAATAAGCTGTCTTAAAGTCAAAATAAAGTCAAAACTACCTTAATTTCTACTTTCTGATTTCTAGAGAAATAAATATTATTGAAGGCAATCTGCAATTCATACAGAAGCTTTTTTATCGTTTATGCAATATTATGAAATTATCCCGAAAGCTTTCGTTGAGTTGAAACTCATTACTTGTTTAAATAATTTATTTAAGATGTTTTAAAAAAATAGGTTTGAAGAAAATCTATACCATAATTTTGTCCGGTCCCGGCTTGTCGGCTTCGGCCGTGGTTAGTTATCACCCTACCGACAAATACGTGCCGCCAAGCGGTTTAGCTTTCCGCTATGATGTCGCGTAGATTAGAGGTATGGGTTAAATATAACTGCCGTACTCCCTAACAGGTAAGCCCGCTACCATCTTAGACTGCATCATCACTTACCACCAGGTGAGATTGCAGTCCCTTGACTGCAATCTCACCTGGTGGTAAGTGTTACTCTACGGAATTACTTTTTTCAATGTTACCATATTTAAATAAAAAGTTTCTCTACCATAACTAATCAACTCTAAAGTTTAATACTTTTTATCCACATTTGTCAAGCTCTAAAGACTGCAAGGCTCCACGGGGCAATAAAAAGACACACAGAAATACATACACAAAAAGTACATTACTATTCTCGCAATCTAGTAATAAAGGCAGAAAAGGTTTGGAATTTTCATCTGGCAAATGCAATTTTCTTTTATAAAGTGTGCATGGTCCATTAGATGGTAAGTGGAGGCAGTAAACACCCTTTAGGGCCATTATGCTTTTATATTCACGCTTAAGGTTTATTGAAAGCCGCGCGTTTGTTACTTTGAAGGACTATGTATAGTGCTTTCATTTATTTAATGTACAATAGAATATTATTTATTTAAAACGACATAAGTTGAAATTTTGTAATAATTATTATTATTTAAATCTTTATTGAAATATGTATAAAACAGCTATCCGAATGACACTGGGGGAATAAAATAAGTTAGTATCTAGCTACGGCTGTGTTTAACTAACACCCTGTCGTGAAGACGTGTCGCTAAGAAATTTAGCGTTCCAGTACGATGCCGCGAAGAAGGCAATTATATGTATGGGTTAAGTATAGCTGCGATGCCTCTAACAGGTAAGCCAGCTACGATATTAGACTATATCTCTAGCCTATCAAAGCTGGAGACAGGCATATATAAGCATACTTCACACCCTGAGAAATTTGGGACCGCTACGAGATTAATAAAAAACCTTAATCTACCTGACAGCCGCGTAGCACTACGAGTTACGCAGAGTGCTACATTGCTACGAAGTCAGACCTGCTGCTGTCTTATTTTAGTAACTGCGAAGTTACTTTACTTGTAATGTAAATTAAAAATGCCCGATTTCACTAAACCACGCTTAAGTCGGAAGCCTACTGATTTGGGTGATGGGTAGAGAAAAAAAAAGGTTTCACCAACACGTTAGGCACCATCTTAAGTTACGACAACGATTCGAGGGTCCGTAATGTTATAAAAGATATAAATTCGTTTTTGTTTTTAATAACCTTAAGGCTATGAGAAAATTTAAATGTTTATGATACAAACACAAAATACCGCACTCTGTGACAAGAATCATGGACAATTTAGTGTAGTGAAAGGTAAATGCACGCGTAGGAATCTTCTCTTAGTAGGCGTTTCCACTAACAAAACGGGCATTATTTTTGTAACAAATTTACTCTTTTTTATTTGATTGATATAAAAACATTACAATTTTTTTTAGAGGTGAATGTATTAGCAAAGCGGTTTCTGCATCATTTCGATTGTTCTTGATCTATTATGACGGTACTGAATAATTGTATTCAGTACCGCCTTTTTATATACACATACTCGGCTACATATTATTGTTAGATAAAGCATCTTACATATTAAGCTTTATCTGTGCGAATTATAGTTTATGAGTTTAAACGTAGCCTACGTTTAAGTTATTGTAAAACAATACAAGAGGTTTCGAAACCTGGGTCGGTCCAAAAATTGTTAGGTCTTGGATTTTTCTGACAAGAAATCCTTAGTACCTGACCGGAGTTAGGGAATAACTTTTTTAATCTGCTTTGTCCCACAGTTAAGCTGTGAATTCAAGCTACCAAGAAAAACATTTCATAGTTACCGATAAAGACTACACACTGGAGCCATGTGGATATTGTCACTCTTTTCTCCTCTAATTCCTTTTCCATTAACCCGCGGTGCAGTATATCTTATTTCAGTAGGAAATAAAAATCCGTTAATTAACTTGAAATACCTGTTAAAGTAGTTTCAGGTTTACACATAAAAAAAAAGTTTTAATGCGAAACATAGCAATTTTAACAGGTACAATCGACCCACGCGTTTAGTCTCTGGAATACTACAAGAGACAATCGTAGATACAGAGACACATTTATCCTCTTTTGTATTATCTTTTTCTTCCTCTTCTTTCTCTGGGCTTGTCTCCGTACTTGGTCGGCCGGAACCGTTGTACGTAGTGCCACTGGTACGGCTCCCCGCTGAGTCACTCCAGCCAGCCGAGCTCACTTCAGAAGCTTAGCAGGCCGCCCAGGTCGCCAAGTGCTTTAGGGAGTGATGCTGGGGAGCCAAGGTATGCTGCGCGTTGCTCTGCTACTCCTCTGTTTCGCAGTCGTGTAGAACGGCAAGTATAAAGATGACAATGTTGTATAACAGAGGATGAGCAAACCTTTCCTAAGCCTCTTCGCGAATTCTGCATATCCATATATTTCGTATCTTGAATACAGGTCTGGTTTGAATAGGCACGTGTCTATTCCACATTGTCTAGTCAACCTGCACATAGCTACAATCAGATTTTCTAACTCAGCTCTAGAGTTTACCTTGTATCAAATGCAGCTTCAATTGTGCATGGTGTGATGTATATGGGATGGGATGGTTCTATTCATTGAATCCTCTGCTAAAAGATCATCAGAGATAACTCCTTACGAAATGCAAGACTGAAAGGTGTTGTGTCTACTTTGCCTACCTATTAGCTTTTTTTTACAGTTGGGAATGTTTCAACTTTCCGTGAATGTTTTGACGGCCGACTGGCGCAGTTGGCAGCGACCCTGCTTTTGAGTCCAAGGCCGTGGGTTCGATTCCCACAACTGGAAAATGTTTGTGTGATGAGCATTAAGTGTTTTTCAGTGTCTGGGTGTTTATATGTATTTTCTAAGTATTTATGTATATATAATTCATAAAAATATTCATCAGTCATCTTAGTACCCATAACACAAGCTACGCTTACTTTGGGGCTAGATGGCGATGTGTGTATTGTCGTAGTATATTTATTTATTATATTTATTTATAACTTTATATTTCTATGTGGTGACGCCAGATCAGAAAACCATTGTTACCACCCTTTCTTTTCCCGTGGGTGCCGTACGAGCGAATATAAGAATATAATGGAGAACGCAAAGCAGCGTTGTCTGTGCTACTTCTACGCTCCAGTGCAATTACCCACTCCTCTGCCCAGCGTGGTGATTACGAGAAAAAACCTCCCGTTCAGAGAGGTCCTATTCCAGCAGTGGACTGTTATAGGATATCGATGAATGTTTCGACTTAGATGCTTTCCCAGGTTTTCATTCAACGGTTGAACTATACGGTTGTACTATGGAACATGGGGCCGAAGGCTCGTTCCTTGCATCTATCTGCAAGGCACCGTCAACACTGGACTTACACGAACATGTATGAAGCGTTTTGTTTCCTCGTTAATAAGAACCGTTAAGATCTGGGACGGTCTTTATCATTAACTTTTCTCTGATAACAAGTATCTTTAAAACTTGAATTCGCGTCTTCAGAGCAAGTTAGCCACTCTATTTAGTAGCGGATTTTCTATCAATTTTAATTGTAACCAAGCTTATGACGTGAGTTTAGTCAAACTAACGTCTATTGTATCTATACTAATAGAGTAAATACGAAAGCGTATTTGTTTATTTATTTGTTTTTTACCTATATTTGGCCCAACTACTTCACCGATCTTGATGACATTTAGCACATATGTTGTGTACCATAAGATGAATATCTATATATATAAAAGTATATATAGAAAGTGTGTGGGTATGTTCCGTATAGGCTCGAAACGGCTCGACCGATTTCAATTAAACTTTCAGGGAATCTCCGGATTGACCTGGCGAGTAATCCTATAAAGTTTGGTGACGATCGGAGCACTCCTATTTTTGAACTATCAAACTGTCAAATACAGCTTTTGTTTACTATGATGATATTCTATTGTTGGTTGTACATGGGTGTAGATAATGATCTTCACCCGCTCGAGAAGAGAATAGAAGAGAATGAATACGGAGAGAAATAAATGATTTAGTATATTATGGGACTTAAATTAAAAAAAATATGATGTAAGTTTATTGTTTAAATAAAATAAATCTTCTAGTCCGGCGAAGCGGGCTGGGTACGCTAGTTCTGAATAAAAAAGGTCGCCGCAGGATTTATAAGAAACCAAAACAATGTGTATTAAGTCGCGAGCCACAGTTAGTATTATATATCAGATAGTATATTTGTTTGTTTGAAACCTAATTTCAGCATGTATATAGCATCTTCATCCTGGAGATAGTCATAGGGGATTTATCCCGGAAAAGCACCAGAGTAACGTTCTTGTTGGATTAAAACATATAGCCTTTGTAGCCTTTGTTGCCTATGCACGATTCCACAGCTAAACCGATCTGGGTCATGCATAAAGTTACATTCACCTTGAAGGAGGATAAAGGATACTTTTTATCCTGGAAAGTAAAGGGTCCTACAGGATTTTTAATAAACTGAATAAAACGAGTGTTAAAGAAGGAAATCTGATTAAAGTACTTATCCAATTTTAAGTAAGCCGCTCATTACCATTTCGGGCTCCAATACATAGCCGATCGACGCGCACTCATAACTTATATCATTCGGAACTCACCAGCTGCATTATTCAGTATTTCCCCATTTAATATTCCGACGACATATTTGAGTCTCCTTTCAATTTTTTCGCGCGCCTCTCGCGTACCGTTGTGCACAGAATTTTGAAAGCTACTTATTGATGTGAGTTTCTTAATCCCGTGATGATACACATCGACAAATGGCAGCTTGAGACCAAGACACGATGCGCCTGTTGCAAATGCATCTAAGAAAATTGCGCGAAATACCTACTTTCTACGCAAATTTTTTTTATGATCCTACTTCCAGTTAGCCTTTGTCTGCAATCTCTCACTTGGTATGTGTTTCAGTATACGATGATTGCAAACTAATAGGGAAGTATGTAAGTTAAAGTAAGCTCACACCATATCAGGGGTAGGTATATAAGGTATAGTAAGCTCACACCATTAATCGGTTACTACGCGAATCGTATAGAACTCTTCTAAATTGGTAGCGGCATGTCTTTGTCAAGTTAGGTAAGTTTAGTAATGGTTGATACTAGCCACATCCCCAGCCTTCCTACCAAACCAGATCTAAGACTATTACAAATTATAATTTTCAACTTGCCTCAGCCGTATCGAACCTAGAACCTCCTTTTTATAAGACTAAGCGTCTGCGCCAGGGAGATCGTTAAAACTTTCGTCGTCGTCATAAACTTAACATGAGAAGATTAAAGGTAATTGGCGTGCATAGAGGGTATGCACAGGGTATGCAGATGATATAAAATTAAAAAAAAACTCCAACGAGTTATAAATACTTAAGGGTATGATAAACGACTAAGACACCGGGAGGTATCTTTGCATCGTTCGAGTCCATATCGGACTGCGGTGCATTGATAATGCAGTCGTATTTATATCAAAATACCCACTAACTCAATGTCATGAACATAAATATACATACATTTATTACATACACACCAATATAATTTGTGAGGCACGCATTTGTTTGTATAAATATTATAATAACTTCTTTACATTTTAAATACTGTATGTACCTACATTCTTGTGAATAAATTATTATTGTTATTAAAATATTATTAAAAAAATATCTGGCAAATATAAAGTTATAGTTATAAAAAGTTTAATTATTTACCCACTTTATAAATTTACTGTAACAGTTAGGCTTTTTATAACTCTTACAATGCCTATCCTTAAGTTTTTTATAACTCGTAATTGAGATTTACTTCTTTTTATATCATTTGCATACCCTGTGCATACCCATGCACGCCACTGATAATGAAATATTGATAAAATGGAATCATTAGTCATTAACAGCCCATTTCTGGACTAAGAGCCTTTACCAACAGGACAGTTTTGTCATAATCACCACACTTGGCAGACTTAGTTGTAGTGGCACTGAGAAACTGCTGCCCGTTGTCCGTTATATTCCCTTAGCGCCTCGTACGAGATAGTAGGTAGAGGTAGAGGAGGGTAGACGAGGAGTGGTGACAACTGCATTCTAATCTACCATCATTACGCACGCAGTACGGAATACAAAACTTTGAAAAAAAGAGTAAAACGGCTTAACCAATTGGGTTGTCGATTGAACTACAAGTAATTATTGTATCCGCGGTATCGAGGTGTACCCGGTATTACGAGAATTCACGCGTATTTATAACTGGCAAATAAATTACGCGTCACAATAATTGTTAAACTTATTACGGCCATTCATAATGGCCGGGCTTTACTGTACGTGATTTGTATTAAAAATTACTGCGATATAATTTCGCAAATTTTCGGTTTAACGTTGATGAGATGTGCATTAATTTTTAATTCCTGCCCACGTATACTGTTTGTGGAATTAATTGTTTAATGTAAGGTGTTTTTTTTTATCATCATCATTATCATCATATCAACCCGGTACCGGCTTTGTACAAGGCACGGGTCTTCTCCCACAATGGGAAGACGTATAGTCAACCACGCTGGACCAGTGCGGATTGGTTGACTCCACACCTTTGAGAACATAATGGAGAATTATCAGGTATGCAGGTTTCCTCGCGGTGTTTTCCTGCACCGTTGAAGCAAGTGTTAGTTTTATTGCTCAAAAGCTTAGAAAAGTTAGAGGTACGTGTTGGGATTTAACGTAATTTTTTTTTTTGAAATTTCTTCTTCCGAAGATCTGTTTGGTGTGGAGTATAAGGATTGAAGAAATTATAAATAACATCATAAAGATTCTCCTGCTTTTCGCGTAGTATAGCAAATTAAGCTTAATTTTCATAATGTATCATCAATTCTTATTTCTAATTAAAGACCACTCAAACACGCTCGCTTTGTAAAATATATCTCAAAGAATATAAGTACATAGAATAAGTTAGAATGAGTTAAAGCCGAGGTATATATATATCTTCAAATACAGTTCATAGAGTGTATGTCGTTATCATAGATATAAATTACCTAGGAATGTCGTAAACCTTGAAATTTATCTCAATCGTGGCATTATCCGTACGCGAAACTTCGAAGAGCCCATAATACATGATAAAAAATGGCACAATAAATTTGCGGTTCTACCCACTACATATTTGCTCGTATGGGTATCCGATTTATTTTATGTAGTTCATAGAAAAAGGTGTGACTTTACGGAAATAATATGCTGGTTTTCTGAAGTGTTACTCAGTTTAAGGTTCGTGCTTAAATTTTGTACCATTATTTACCGGTCTTTTTATACTATATTGTCTTTTAATACTCGGTCTAGGAGAAAGAAAGTACAGATATTACAGGAAATAAGAAATTGCTAGCTCGCAAACCTTTTTCCATTTTCGAATTTAATGGTAAACGTTTCCAATATTCGAGGTAAAATAATAACTGTCAACTGCTTAATGCTATGAAGCGACTAAGCGCCTGTTCAAGAAACACTACTAATTTAGAGTGGTTTATGTTTCAATATTAGTCGTGTTAGAGGTTACGGTTTCTGAATGCTCGCAATTCTGTGGAAAGTATATATGGGACACCTTTTTTCAACAGAGTTCAGTTAAATGTCGTAACAAACCGCTAGCTGTTAATAAACAAGTTTTAAACAAAGAGTATATTATTTTATTTTAGTTTTAAACGAAATTTAAAAATTACATCTTTTAAGACATTCCCTAACTGTGTCTTTCGGTCCATATTACATCAATAAATCAATGGCCGGTCCATTCTAACAGATTGGGTGCAGTTACCCTTGCATTACTGCTGATTCCTTCCAATCTCGGCCCTAGACTCACCCCCTCGTTAACATGGACACTTCATTTATATGGATTTGCTCACTTGTCGGGTCAATAAACTCTTTTTAGCCTCCTCAGACTGCTGAATTTGAAATTCTTTTAAACTACTTACTTTGTCTGTCTCTAAGACTCTTTTAACTTGCACAAAGCTATAATATCCTATATTTTCATTGTACCCATATTCTCATTTTTCGACTTCATAAAAGGATCAGGTTCTAAATTCTGTTTTTGTTTTCTCTTAGGACTTACTTTCAGATATTAGTATCATATTACTCTTGGAGATTTAATCAAATTTTAATCTGTAGTTTGCTTTTTACTCAAAATAAGAGTTAAAAATATGGCATCCAAGTTCCCGAAAATTGCGTATTTTTGTAGACGAATTGATTGCATTACTGACAATTGTGCATTTTGCAGGACTTGCCTTTCGGGGGGCCGAGTTCATATCCCAGCACGCACCTCTAACTTTTCTAAGTAATGTGCGTTTTATGTAATTAAAATATCATTTGCTTCAACGGTGAACGGAATTACCTGCATGCCTGAGAGTTTTACATAATGTTCTCAAAGGTGTGTGGAGTCCACAAATCCGCACTAGGCCAGCGTGGTAAACTACGGCCTTAACCCCTTCTAATTGTGGGCCCCCCTTCTTCATAAAAAAACCCGTGCTCTGTAGTGCCCGTTAATGGGTTTATGTGACGATGATGGTGACATACAATTTAGTCAGTTTTAAATTCTCAAAATTGATGGCATACGTAGCTTGGATGATCTTGGAGTGTCCGGACTTCCTCCATCCGGAGTCCTTGGACTGACGTTCCTAAAGGATTGAAATGGTTTTCAATGAGTGAAGAACTCTCTATAGGGACCGCCAATAACAAAAGATCCGCAGGGAATTCTTGGTTATAAGTTGCTCGAGACCATGGAATTTGGAAACCCCTACAAAATACATATGTACAGCTGTAAACGTTTATATGATGATGGCGATAAAGTAACGATACTAACTTGTATAGTAAACGCAGATAGATACAGATTTTAAAGTTGTAAAGATTTGATCATTTCTACAATCGAATTGAAGTCATACAAAATAAAACGAGAAGATTGCCAAATGCCAAATGCTGAACAATACGTATAGGAAATTCGCCACTTATGTAATTAAATTCAAGGAACGTGACCTGCTCGAGTTTTCCGAAGTAATTGGCCAATTTTTCCACATCGCCCGCTTCGTAAATATGAAGCAATTATAGCGTCTCATTTTACGCCCCTTACTCTTAGAGATGACGCTGCTTTAAGTAAATTTTCATGGGGCGGAAATAGGAACACTTTTGGTATTCATTAACATTCAATTAGTTAAGTGTCACTTTAAAGTAGCAGCCTATTATTGTCATACTGATGGGAACAATGCTTGTTTACCTTTTTACCCGAAATTAATAATGCATTTGCTATCAATGATTAAGTAGCAGTAGAGCTTTTTGACTTGAAATTTCTTTAGAATCGTTGTGATTTCAAACTCGATGAAACGAAAAAATAAGTCAATAGAGACACGAACACATACATTTATAGGATTCAGCCGGCGAGAGAATGAGATAGAACACATTAGACGTTCTCGGACTCCATGTGTTTAACGCATGTGTTTGCGCCTGCGTATTAGAAAGTTTTAGTAAAAGTGTGATCCTTGTTGATGAATTTTTACTTGTGTCAATATTTTCATCTCCTTGATAAAATAATTATAAAATTATGCCAAAAACTAAAGTTTAAAAAAATCGTGAATACTGGTGAAAAAAATAATTTAAATTCAATTTAAAAAACCGCAAAAAGTTTTACGGAACGTGTCCGAGAATTTCGTGCACGTCAAAAACAGTTTTTTTAGGAACTTATAAATATACAGTTTACATGAAGCTACTGTTCATTTTTTCAAAAAAAAATTTTAATCAGTGACTTTTCATAAGTTTCACTTTTACCGTGTGTGACTTGCACACACACACACACACACTTTTTTTTGTGACAGAGCTAGTCCGGAGAAGTACAGTACTACCGCCATGCTTATTTCTGCAGCTAAGCAGCATTGTTGTAATGATCTGTTCATGTCTGGAGGGCGTCTTTGCCGGAGTAATTTACCGTCATAGGAACATGAGACGCTTAACACGCGCCCAACGAGGCGGACATAAACCAGTCGCTGGGAGCCGCTGGAAACAAGCAGCACAGAACCGTGGATTTTGGAACTCCCTACAAAAGACCTAAATCCAGCAGTGGCAATCGGTTGAGGCAATTGGTTAAGATGATGATGATTTTGACGCTTAACACCTACGCCTGAGGTTGATGGACACAGGGCGGCATATTGCAGGACGTACTCCTTGCATGTCCTGTAAAGTTCTCCTCATAGGCAATGCTTTGCACTTACTATCTGGTAAGCCATCATCACCAAGCTGGGTGCCATCAGCTTGATCCGTCAATTATTATTAAAAAACAATGAAAAAGTCGCGGGCAACAAGATATGGTACGACAACAACGGGCTGGTATAGAATTAACGATAACAATCTATTATCCGCGAACATGTCTCTAGTATGATCGTACGTTAATAACTCCAGACAACTCATCACATTTGACTATGCAAAAGTACGCACTAATAGCCGAGACAGCTATTAGCTTTGCCTCACGTTTACGTTATACCGCACGCTTCCATTTTTTCATTCTCCTTTCAATTCAAACAATGGCCCGGCACAGCTCATATCACTTATCTCTTTAAGCATGAAATGCTGCAACAAATTTTAATCCCATTAGTACCAGTCAGCTAATTACATTACCATTAGTTTCGGTATTGCGCACCGCTACAACTATATACGGGTTCGAGGTATTAGCGAATTTCGTTTCACAATTTTTCAAAATGTTACAGTAATTTTCGTAAAGTAGTTGAATAATGAAACTTTTGTTTACTATAGCTTGAAGCGCCTACGTCTTTCGTGAAAAGCCATTTCATCCCATTAGGATCAGACGGCAAATTCCCATTAATTATGGTACTTTGAACGGCTACAATTATACTACTATATACTTTTTACGACAGTACACACATCGTCATCTAGCCCCAAAGTAAGCGTAGCTTGTGTTAGTTATGACTACTATGTTAAACTAAGATGACTGAAGAATATTTTTATGAATAATACTTACATAGATACTTTTAAAATAAAGATAAACACCAAGACACAGAAAAACTTTAATGTTCATCACACAAACATTTTCCAGTTGTGGGAATCGAACCCACGGCCTTGGACTCAGAAAGCAGGGTCGCTGCCCAAAGCGCCAGTCATTCTATAAAGATTTAAGATGTTGTGAAATCTGTTTCACACTTTTTAAAATACAATGAATGTATAAGACGTTATATAATATTCGCGACAATATGCAAATTGAATTCATTAGCTACGCAGAGATTTAATGTCTCGAGTGCAATAAGAGTACTAAGTTGCAGACTTTGGTTGCAGACATTGCATTGTCCGTTGCCTTTATGCTGTCACCACACGTTTTCTTTTTTTTCATTATTCATACAACTCAGACAATGCCCGTTACAGTATATACTATCACTCAACTCTGTATAACAGACGCGCCTACGTCTTTTGTGAAAAGCTGCAACATTTAATCCCATCAGGATCAGCCAGCTAATTACATTATCATTAGTTTCGGCGCACCGAACCGTTACACTGCTATAAACAGTACCAGACGGGTTCGCAGTATTATTAGATATTATTTGAGTGCGCGGTCGGGGATTCAGAAAGGAAAGTTTATTTCGTATTGCGCTTTTAATATTTCGATGGGTTCTCGGTTCTGAGTTCTGACCGCAATGGGGTGTATTTTGCGCTTGAATATTTTGAGTGCGTACCTATTTTATATGACTGCCCAAAAAAATTGTTTAACGTTTTCAGGTTGAAGATCTGTATCTAAGCGATGTGAGTGTCTTTGTTCTCCCAAAACCATTAAGTGGCCGAACGGATTTGCAAATGTAAAATTTTGGTTTACGTATTTGTTTTTATATTGATCTTAGGGATGCCAGAATACTTTGAAGCAACTTCCTTAAAAGTAAGTCTCCCACTTTCTCTGGTGGAAAACTTTGGCTGTAGCTAGTTAACACCCTACTAACAAAGACGTTAAGGCAAGCGAGTTTGCATTCCAGTATAGTGATGCGTTCATAAAGATGGTATTGTTTTAAATATATTTTTGCTATACCAGAATTGGCCTGTTTAAATGAGGTCACTTCGTGGGATCCCACACAAATCCCACAAAGAACCGCATAAAGTATGGGGTCATTTTGTGGGATCTACCGCATTTAGAACTATATTGCTGCGTTTTCTGGTGTTTAATCTGGTCACCACCCAAACACATACCATCCACCAGTTTGCAGAGCTTGAGCCCAACTTTTTGGCACTTCAGCTTCGCAAACAACTACGGACGGTTCTTCTACGGATATCCTCATTTCTGATTAACTCAGATTGGGATACTCCACATAACACTGTTCAACGTCCGAGTGATAATTATTTCATAAATTTTTTTATTGAAAAGAAAATGACTTAAACTAAATCTAAGATAAAATTTCGACTGACGCAACTTATTTTTAAAAATATGTTTTGATGTAAAGAAAACCGAAAAAATTTAAAATGCCATAGAAACTTCAACCAATCACAAAAAGGCGATTCCAACATTTTATTCAATTTGTTCACCCTCCAAGGGGTACCTACATGGGATGAAGATAAATACATGTCCACTGGGTTCCGATCCGCCCATTTTGGATTTTACTAAATCCTTACAAATTATCGGAGCGTTCCAGCATCCGTTCTTCCGTTTGATTGACTTTTTACTCGCACCATTTATTTTAGAATACAATTTGTTTTAGGAAAATTTTTAAACAATTTCTGCAGAAGAAATAAATAGCCTAACATTTTGTTAGGGACTTTAAAATCGACGATTTCAAACCATTGATATTTTACAGACTGAATAGGAGTGTAGGTGTTGGAAATTAACCCTGAACTTTAGACGGACAAATTAATAATAGTCTACGCAGCATAACAGCTTTTGATTCCGAAATTAGGGGTATTAAACTCTACAGTTTTGGCACACTTTCAAACACACTAGGAAGTTCAACGGCTGGGTTAATTTAGTAAAATCGCGCTTACTAACATATTATTGAGCATATTTCTTAGTTTCATTTGTTTTCTGCTAAGTACTCGAAATTTGTGTACGGTTTGACCAATAAATAAATATTCGTATCTTTAGCGCCTTACTTGCAAACGACTGATAGCCCTTAATAGCCACTATATTAGCCATCGAGTTATTAAGCTTTATCTGTGGTGTTTAGGTTAAAGTCCGCTTGCATTATTGTAATGTAGGTAAATATATCAAAAGGCACGCAACGCCGCTACAGATAAATGTAAATCTTATTATTTTGCCTTTATTTAAACTATCTAATTTCGCTTCTTATAGAGTAGCTATTCTAATAAATAGTTTTAATGCAGTCTTCCGTAATATTATTACCTATTCCGTACATCATATCAAATAAAACAAATTGTGAATAAGAAAGTCTTAAAGCAACATGTGAAACTATAGCAAACGTTAATGCCTCATAAAAATAGACAGAAATAGCAAGTTAGCATGGCAGAATGCACTTTGTTTTTTTTTTAAATCCACTGATTTGATTTGAATGAATATAAATGGTGACTTGTGGCCATCTTTTGAAAATAATTTTTGAACTTTACCCTGTAAAACAGTAGGATTAAGTGATTTTAAAATATAGTTCTAAAATAAAACATTCCTTGCGATCGTGTTGTTAGTTTTTTTTTTCGAAGTGAGGTCTAAATTCGATGCGTACTATCCCACCTATTTTATAAAGTATTTAGTATCAAAAGTTTTTTTATATAGTTTAATAAATAACCAAATCTTTAGGAAGATTAGATAATGCTTTATGCGGAATCTGTATCTGACTCGTGTAAACCCGAAGCGAACTGCAATTTACGTACCAAATCGAGTGTGAACGAAACCACCATTTGGAAACCGCACCGCTTTTCCGACATTTTTTATTCCTGTACAAACATCGGAGCCAACTTCCAACATATTGTTCACTCTTTCTTAAACCAACCAAAAAACCAAAAATAAAGGGAAAAAGGGAATTGGCGCCAACATTGGCGTATTGGAATTGTCTTTGGCGGTATTATATAGTATACTTCTTTATAGTAGGGGGAGCGACAGCTATGAGATTGAAAAACGCGGGATGGCTCTAAACTGCACTTCTTTATGGGTTGCTTTCGTAGTGTTTTTTTCTGTAAATGTAGATGAAATGGTTGACGCTTTGAGACCGCTGATTGCGTATTTTCATGTTTTTCCTTGTTATGATGAGGGATGCCGTGACTTCTTTATGACGCTTTCCCTTATGTGTCAAATCTTTTGCGTTTTTTACGTTGCCTACGTGCTCAATGGGAGAGTATACAAGAACAGACATGTCGTTCCAAAAGAAACTTGTGAAGTTTTATGTCGCATCGATGGCTTTTGAAAAATTTGTCACTTATGGCAATGAATAAAAATTAAAATTCTTTCTAATATTAGAACAGCGAATGTGTGTTTTTTTGTCCTTCGGTATCGCCTTAGCAACCAAACAAAGTGATTAGCCTAGCACAGAGCGTAATCGAAGCAAATTTTGTTACTTTCTGTCTCCAACGTAAGCGACGCTTGTATTATGGGAACTAAGATGACTGATGAATATTTTTATGACTAATATACATAAATACTTATAATATACAGATGAAGATCGAGACATAAACATTTTCTAGTTATGGGAATCGAACCCACGGCCTTGGATTCAGAAAGCAGCGTCGCTGCCCACTACGCCAATCGACTGACTATGCCAAATATAAAGTTGAGTGATGGCTTTATAATATTAGTAAGGATACTCATTCTAACATATATATGTGACAGTACAAATACCGGCTAGTTAATTAAATTAGCACCTGACAATTGTGTATACTATTTAGTACCTAAACTTTTTAGTCCACCCGCACCCAGCATCATGCTTAGCTTCCACGGTCGAAGTAAAACGACCACCGAAATGCAATCAATGAGAACGTTTTGTAAATAGATAAACAAAAAGCATAGACAAAGGGAGAGCCACCGAAAATCTGCGCATGTGACTGGGGTAAGCAAGGCCGAAGACACGATAACGCCGGAGGGTTGAAATCTAATTTGCAAATGCATTTCCTGCCTTTCAGGCCGCACCGATGTGGATCCGGCTTTACATTTTTAAACGAATTGGAATTACAATGTTTGGTTTGTCTTTGACATTTAAAAATATTACTGTATAGGTACAGTTCGAAGCGATCATAGCCCAGTGGGTAGGAGCTCGACTTACTTTTTGGGCGGCCGAGTTGGAATTCCAGCACGCACCTCTAATTTTTCTAAGTTATGTGCGTTTTAAGTTAGTAAATAGGTTTCACTTGCTTCAACGGTAAAGGAAACCTGCATGGCTGAGAGTTCTCCATTATGTTCTCAAAGGTGAGTGGAGTCCACCAATCCGTAATAGACCAGGGTAGTGGACCAAGGCCTTACCCCTTTTCTCACTGTGGGAGGAGACCCGTGCCTCGCAGTGGGCCGGTGTAATGGGTTGACTTGATGATGATGATGACTGTAAAGTTAAAATTTGGGCACATCATGCTAATATTATAATTATGTTGACTACTTTTTTGGTAAGTGATCTGTCACCCAGCAACAGGGCAATATACCTATTCTTCCCAAACTTTTATAATATACTAGCTGTTGCCCGCGACTTCGTCCGCTTTTGTTGTTGTTTTCGAAAGACATGTGCCTATTTAGAATAGCTAAGCCTGGTGTAAAAACGTCAAACACTATCGTCCCCTCT
Source organism: Pararge aegeria (assembly GCF_905163445.1). Taxonomy (NCBI): domain Eukaryota; kingdom Metazoa; phylum Arthropoda; class Insecta; order Lepidoptera; family Nymphalidae; genus Pararge; species Pararge aegeria. The sequence goes on along the minus strand of NC_053200.1, from coordinate 6,663,696 downwards.
CCCAAGAGAACTGAGCTTAATTTCGGGATAAAAAAGCATCCTATATTACTTCTAATACCTTGAGGAATATGTGTACAAAGTTTCGTGATGATCGGTTTAGTAGTTTTTGCATGAAAGCGTAACAAACAAACCTACATTCACATTTATAATATTAGTATGTAGGCTGTAGCTAATCGAAAACCTGTGACTTGTCAATCCTGTTATGCAAAGAAAGAAAAATATAGACTGTGAATTAGGATGAAAAATCGGAAACTATGTCAAAACTGACATGATACAATTTATAATCTCTCACCCTTTGAAAGGATACAAACAACTTTGTTCCTTCCATATCATTTCGTACAAATTTTAACGTGCCCTAATCTGTCTGACCCTTTAAGGCTTTAATTGGACAAAGGCCTCACTGATCCAACGCTACGAGCTAAATATAAGGTTCCACGACAAATTCTAGTTAATCCTAAATTTAAACAAAAACGTATCTACACTATTTTATTTAAATAACTGTTAACCTTAAGTCTGTTTTAAAGTTAATGGTTACTTAGCGAAGTTTCGTTTAAAATTAATTTAACTAAAATCCTTTTTGGGTCACTCAAGAATTAACTAACTGAAGTTACGTTCTTAGTGCTTAAGTTTAAAATATTTCTAGAGTTATCTTGCTGTTGAATTAACAAGATGAGAGTTAGTTCAACTAAACCAACTAAGCGAGTTATTGTAGCACAACAAAGTCTTAAAATATATAATGTTGACAGTGGTGCCAATTCTGTTATACAGAAATCTCTAAACAAAACTTATTTGACAGGTTTTAAATTATTATTGCTGTCCTTCTCAGAACGTTCTGGGTAGAAAAGGATAGCACTATTTTTTTTTGTCTGTCAATTAAGTTTAGTTAAGATTTGTGTACAACATAACTGGCACAGGGATTAAAAAAGCTTGTGTTAGGGGTACATAGACGACTGATGAATATTTTTATGAATAAAATACATAAATACTTGGAATATACATATAAACACCCAGACACTGACAAACATTCATGCTCATCACACAAACATTTTCCAGTTGTGGGAATCGAACCCACGGCAGCCTTGGAAAGCAGGGTCGCTGCCCACTGCGCCAATCGGCCGTCAGCATGATGCAGTCTAAGATGGTAAAGGGCTTGCCTGAACCCCTAATCGGTTTCGTAGAACGCTAAATCGCGTGCCGCTTACCGTCAAATTGAGAAAATATAACAAATTTCCGACCGAACCTGGGACCTCCCGCTTAAATCCACAGCGCTCACCGCTGCGCAACAGAGATCGTCAAAAATATATTAAGCTTTTTCGGTGTGCGGCAAAAAAAACTGTTCATCAAACCATTGGGACGTGAAGGCCATCCCCGTCAAGCCGCACATCATAATACAAAACCATGTACCTTTCCCCGGTCCGTTTAATAACGCGGATTGGTCGAATTTCGACCATTTTCGGAATTTCACCGATGTTCACGCTCCATTGCGGGCGGAAATTACATTGCGTAGGAGAGCGGCCTTTTTGTTCGGCTGTTGTATCGATTGCCGTTTGTTATATTAAGGTTTGGCCGGCTTCCTTGCGATCCGAATAAAATTCAATAGATCAAGAAACTAAGATCACAAGATGCTAGTTAGGCGAAATACTTACAAGCACGTATAGGAAGCTTTTCGGGGTACCGAGTTCGAGTCCCAGCACGTAACTATAAATTTTCTATGTGCGTTTTAATTACTAAAATATCACTTGCTCGTCGAAGCAACGTGAACGAAAACATCGTGAGGAAACCTGGTTGCCTGATAGTTTCATAATGTACTCATTGTACTCAAGTCGTGTGGAGTCCACCATTGTTCAGCGTGTCGGGCTACGGCCTTAACTCCTTCTCATTGTAGGAGAAAACCCGTGCCCTGCAGTGGCCCGGTAAACGGTTGATATGATGATGATGATGATGATAGGAAAGTACATAGAAATTATTGTTCTCTATTTCCTCTGGCTAGCATGTTATTACTAGGTATAACAGACCTTTGAGTTATATTATTAGAGACTACATTTCGCATACACTACTGATTTCCATTCAGATGCATCATATTTTGTAGTTACATGCTATCTCTTGGGCGTGCGAAATATTGAGCTAATTTAAAAAAAAAAACACTCAAATTTTTATATGTTACGACATGTACCAAGTACCAATAATACAAGAAATATAAAAAAAGCGCTTCAATATGTACATGGATTAGATATTAATAATAATATCCGAATTTAGGTATCGCCATCAACTCACTTCTATGGCATATTTTACATGTAATACGCATCAAAAATGCCGTCTATGTGTCTATTTGAATAAAGAATTATTTGACATAATTTTAAAAAGTTCTATTTATCTGTGGTAAATACTCTGGTAAATTGCAATTTTATTAGAAGAAAAATTGTCAAAATCTCCACCTACAAATAAAAGACATTTTATGACATTTCGTTATAGGATTTGTTCTACTCATTAAGCCAAGATTTCACCCAAGTAGAGAACAAAGTCCGGTGAAACGGCGTCACTAATGTAAAAGTTGGGCGAACTTCTTCCGAGGACATGTCAAAAGTTGGCGACTTTTTGATGTGTGCACCAACCATTCGATCGCAACTTATGAAGGCTCTTCGAAGCGGCGTGAAACTATTACCCGTTCACTTGGGGTGATTTTTGAAATAAAAGTAGAAATATCGTTACTTTATGTGCCTATCTGAACGACTTTATTGTTTACTGTAGTTTGCGTACTATGCAAAAGGTGGCGCTGCTCTGTTCTGTTAAGATTTAATACCGTGCTGTGTAGGTTCTTTATCGGCAGCTTTATATCTGTGGGTGTCAATAAAGTTAAGGTTTAAAATAGATTCGTTTCTCGCTCTGACTGATTCATATATCGAACTGGGCACCCCACGTCCTCGTGTGTCTACATAGCAGCTTGCCAGTACCATCCAGCGTCCAACAAATCAGCTTTCTTAAAGTAGGTAAAAAATGAGGCTAAACAATAAATCCTATTGTTAAATCTATGAAGCTCTCCTTATCAAAATAAATTGTTATTCATGGCCACATTTCTGTCTAAATGGCTATGTCATAGTTAAATCAAGTTATCCAAACATACAATAAAATACACAGTAAAGTAATATTACCAACAATACTAACACATATTTGCAACAAGGTTCTCTTAGTTAATATTGAATTCCGGGATAAAATAACAAAAAAAAAAACGTGTGTGTACTTATGTACACGCTATAGACGTTATACTTCTATGACATAACAGGATAAAAATTTTTTTTTTTAAATTTTATCTTTCGCCTTATTCTGCGTTTGTAGAAAAACTACTCTAACAATAGAAAAAGGTTGTTGATGTAATACATTTATATTTATATAATATAATACAAGATTTATTATAACGCATTATCTAGTTATTTCATTATCGGAAAACAAAGTTTCATCATTAAAATTTGAGATTTTTGTTTGTACAATTGAATCAATTAAATCACCGGAATGAGCCCGCAGACTTTGTCAATTCAAAGTGTTCAGTGTCAGACCTTTTATTGAAAAACAAAATTGTTAACTATAGCTAACTTCAGGGTGTCGGTTTTTCGTGACGTTGTGCGCGCGCAAATTTACTCTCATCATTTTTCCCTTACGCGCCAAAAGAAGTATAGCTTCAAAAAACTGCATATAAAGGGATTACTGATTAATTTGGTTACGTATAATTAACTAAAAATTGCATAAGTAATAAATTAGTGAGGCAAAAATGCACATAGTGATTACATAGTATTTTAGATCGCGATTAAGTTTGCAACGGTGTGAAATAGAATTCGTTTATGGCATTCTCGTATGACATAAGACTTAATCTACCTACCTCTACACTACTCTATTGAGTTACCAATAGAAATGTGTAGAGGTCACGCATTAAACACAACAGAGATTTCTAGACAAAATCCTTTTCCTTCAAAATCTGTACTATTACATTTTTTGTGATTGTTCAAATACAATTAAGCCGAAATGAACAATGTACCAAGCAATCAACACATTTTTATTTATTATCAAGACTTTTAAAATCTTGCAGTATTCATTGCACGTAAGAATTTCTTTACCAACTTGCCACGGTGTTCGGATTATCTTAATTAACGATAGCACACTCGAATTAATCGCTATTTTAACTTTAGTTCAACTCTTCTTCTTGTTGGAGCGTCTTTCAAACTATTGTACGTAAGAACCAAGATCTGAATAATAGTTTTCTGATTGAATTATTCATGATATGACGGAAGTTGTATAAAACTTGTTTCATTAAAATTGGCATTTGAACACTTATCTTGCAAAATGTAGTTACACTTCTTGCCTATTAGACGTAAAGTAAGAACTAAATAACAAACTGTACATAATGGACTTATTTTATTAAATAACATTAATCTAACTTTTATTATAGCCTAAATTTAAATACTTTTCTGGGTACTAATATTGCTGATGAATATATTTTATTAATAATATACATAAATACTTATAATATACAGATAGCAGACTCAAACACTGAAAAACATTCATGTTCATCACACAAAATTTTTTTAGCCGTGGGAATCGAACCCACGGTCGTGGACTCAGAAAGCAAGGTCGCTGCCCACAGCGCCAATCGGCTGACAAAAAGCTCTTAAAAAAACTCAATAGGTACATATATATGTAACAGAGGTAATTCCCCATAATACTGTTATACCTACCGACTCCCATTTTGCGCCATAAGAAAGAAAAATATTAAAAAAATAATAATTTTGATTTATTTTACGACGGACTGCCCGGGGCGCTCGCAAACTCGACAAAGAGACTTTTCCATACATAATAAAATAAACACGGTGACTTTCTTTCCGTCTAAACAACGGTGACCCAGTTAAAGTGTCAAATGTGCCCATGGTAAATAAAAAGTAAAGAACATCCGTAGTAGTTATAAATTACAAGGTCATTATGAAACACGCTATAGCGAGTGTGAGAGTCGCGGTGCGGTGGTGGCATCTATCATTTTTTCAGTCTTCAACTCTAGCAATAACATTACAGCATACATTCCAGAATGGGGAGGGTTTAGGCCGTAGTCAACCGCTGACCAACTGTGGATTGATATAGTATACGCGTCTTAGAGAACTCTTTGACGTCTCTGGTTTCCTCACGATGTTTTCCTACACTGTTGAACGGTGAAAATATCGTGCAAGTGATATTTAATTGTATAAATTTAATTTTTTTTTGTCAACTCTATTAAAACTGTAAACATTTCTTTTTAACACTAGGAATTTACTTAGAAGATTATGTAGTAAACAAAATAAGCCTAATGCGTATTTAGTAGTAAAGCAATCGTTCGAGTTAGGTACTCAAATTGATATGAACAAAATTTGATGGTATTATTAAATAATTATATTTAAAATTAGTTTCATTATTTAAGTTGAAAATAAGTTTCAATAATCGAGGAATTTAAACTGTTGATATATAAAATAATATTTATTTATTTATTTACTTTTTTATTTATTTATTTCAAACAAACAAACACATAAAAAGTAATCCAAAGAATACAGATAAAGTCTGTGATTTCCACACTAGGATTCCCTGTGTCGTGGAAATCACTTCCTTCCAGGTTGAATACAATAAAGGTAACTTAATAATAAAATAAAAATAAAAAATCAAAAACATACAAAAAAAGCAATTGGAGCAATAATGACAAAAAAAAATTTCTTTAATGTGTGCAATGTGTGTGCGTGTGTATGATTGTGTTGATGTGTGTGTATGACTGTGTTTGTGTGTGCATGCGTGTGTCTCTCTGTGTGTTTATTCTATGTTATATTTATTCTAATATTGTGAGCATTTTTTCTGTTCCTCCGTAGTTTGATTCAATTAACCATTTATCAAGTGTCTTTTTACATTTATATCGTGACATTTTTACAATTTTTAGTATTCTGTTAACCTTCGTATAGAGGAATGGTCCAGCAAACAGATAAAATCTACGTCCAAACTTTTACGCAAATTATATAATCCTTTTGCTTTTTCAGGTACGTTTTATGCGCTTTTAATACCGCTGTACTCTTGCAAGTAAGTGTATACTTTAATGTATCAATAACGTTGAGAACAGGCCTTAACTTCCCTGTATACGTCTATACGTCTACAGTGCCTTTATATAACGATATGTCATCAAGCGTCCCCAGGCTTTATAAATAAGCTTTATTGCCGCAATAAAGTATCCTCTAACGCCGGGCTAAGTGCCTCGTATTGACGTATACAGACGCATACAAAATCCCGTCTGCACTTTGCCAAATTCACGTACTAAAATTTCGTCGACTTTAATGATTTTATATCGTTTTCGTAACACTATTCGTTATAATTTTTTTTATAGGGTTCGGACGTAGAACCACCAACTTATAAGACCTCAGCGTTTACCACTGTGCTAGGCAGGTCAAAATTATGATTCGAAACGTAACTAACAATTTGAATATATAACATATCCCAATACAAAGCACGGATCTCCTCTCACATTGAGTAGGGGTTAAGGCCGTAGTCCACCACGCTGGCCCAGTGCGGATTGGTTGTCTCCTCATACCTTTGAGAACATAATGTAGAACTCAGAGGCATGTAGGTTTCCTCACAATGTTTTCCTTCACCGTCGAAGCAAGTGATATTTTTAATAACTTAAAACGCACATAACTTACAAAAGTTAGAGGTGCTGGGATGCGAACTCGGCCCCTCGAAAGTGAAGTCGAGCTCCTACCCACTGCTCTATCACCGCTTCAGTCGTATATAACGTATACATACAAGTGTAATGCATTAGGGAGATTCTGTCACTTGTACACTTTATATCGCACCCCCGCAGCTTAGCAATAAATGTAATGGCTCCGTGCACTGCTTATCGGTCAAGATTATGTCTGAGGCCGTAATGTAGTGTGATATTATTGCTTTATTTGTCACGTATCAGCATCGTCCGCCATTTTGTGGAGCGGATTGAATAACTGAACGCTTTTATCCAGCAATTTGATAAGGATTATGGTTATGGATGCCTTTTTTAGATTTAATTTAGATGTTCAACGGCACAATTCTTTTTTTGTTGAAGCGTTTACTAGTAGAAACCCAAAGTTTATTTTTTATCTTCATTTTTCATATTACGTTTAAAAGCCGTGCATAGCTCGATACTTTATACAGGGGTTTCTGTTTATATAGTTAAATTAAAATATGTGTAACAATTTTCGATCACAAGTCTAAATCTTTTACTATCTGTCGATTTAACAATTACACAACCCTTTCAATTTGAACTATTATACTATACTATACTTAATTAAAAAAAAGTGTGTGTGTGTGCAAGTCACACACGGTGGAAGTGAAACTTCTGAAAAGTCCTTGATTAAAAATTTATTGAAAAAATTACCAGTAGCTTCATGTAAACTGTATATTTATAAGTACATAAAATAACTTTTTATGACATGCACGTAATTCTCGGAAACATTCCGTAGAACTTTTTGCGGTTTTTTATTTTATTTTTTTTACGCCAGTATTCACGATTTTTTTCCACTTTAGTTTTTGGCATAATTTTAAAATTAATTTATCAAGGAGATGAAAATATTGACGAAATTAAAAATTCATCAACAATCAACACTTACACTGAAACTTTCTAATACGCAGGCGGAAACACATGCATACACACATGGAGTCCGAGAACGTCTAAAGTGTTCTAATCTCATTCTCTCTCCGGCTGAATCCTATACATTTATGTGTTTGTTGTCTATGGACTTATATTTTCGTTTCATCGAGTTTGAAATCAAAACGATTCGAAGAAGTCGAACTTCAAAAATCGAGTCGTATTTTATATTATAACTTTTTGTCGGAGCGAAGCGGGCGTTTTGTTTCGCTTGGTCCATTTATCCTTCTGACCTTCAATCAGCCTCGCTATCCTTTTATCTTTCAATGCAAAACTAAGTTAATTCGTAGTTTGTTCAATATAAACACTCTAAACCCTATATGTTAGAACGTAAGAGTAACACTGATAAGTTTACTGTTCATATATTTTGACGGCCGATTGGCTCAGTTTGCAGCGACCCTACTTTTCGAGTCCAAGGCCGTGGGTTCGATTCCCACTACTGTAAAATGTTTGTGTGATGAGCATTAATGTTTTTCAGTGTCTGGATGTTCATATGTATATTGCTATTTATTTATGTATATTATTCATAAAAATATTCATCAGTGATCTTATTATCATTATTATTATTAAACTCTTTATTTGTATACCACAACATTAACATATTTAAAATATAACAAAAACAGAAACATATCGAAAGAAGTAGTAATACAGAAGGCGGCCTTATCGCTTAATAGCGATCTCTGCCAGGCAACCTTAGCATTAGGAAAAAAACAAGAGGAGAATAGACTGCTGGTGGTACAAATATTAAAATACATACATGCGAATAAATACATGCTAATACATAAACTTGTGTACACAAATAGATAAAAAGTAAATAATATAATTAATAAATAAATATAAAAATAAACTAATATATATAATAACAACACTTACATATTTAAATATTTTAACATACAATAAATGAGTAAGTATATACATACTATTAATAGTCGTTAACAATATAATGGGCCTTAACTGCTCTTTTAAATATCGCCAGTGATTTGGATCGTCGTATGCTCAATGGAAGCGCATTCCACAATTCCACAGCTCTTTTCCCAGTTTCCAATTCTTAGTACCCATAACACAAGCTACGCTTATTTTGGGGCTAGTTGGCGATGTGTGTATTGTCGTAGTATATTTATTTATTTTTATTTTTATATACAACTACAAGTAAGGCCTTGACTGCTATCTCACCTTATGGTAAGTGACGATGCAATCTAAAATGGTAGCAAACCAACCTTTTAGAGTGATGACAGTTATATTAAACCCATACTCCTATGGTTTCTACACAGCATCGTAGCGGAACGCTTAATCGCTTCGCGGAACGTCTTTCCTGGTAACTAGGTAGACTAAAGAAATTTCATAAATTATAAATTACTTTACGTCCCTGCTGGAAGTTGATCCCAGGACTCCGACTTATAGGACTACTCACATTATTGCGTCAGAGAGGGAGGGAGATAAACTAGCATACGCGATCTAAGTAGGGGTTTAACCACTAATAATTAATAATTAATCAATCAATAATCACCTTACTATAACAATACTCAACGCTAATATAACTGCGATCTTATCGAAACCACGACCTTTGATGTCGGTCGAGCTCCCTCCAAAAGTGTATGGTTGCGTTGACGGATTAGAACTTAATTGCGGTATTGCATGATACCATCGAAATTAAAAGGGGGCCCAGCTGTCGCTTGCAGAAAACTTACAAAACTCATTACATCCTATACTATAATACATCAATGGCTCACAATTACTGTCCCCCTTTTCGCTTCCATCTTAATATTAAAATAAAAATGAATTACAAAAAATAAAGAAATAAATAATATAAATAATAAATAAAAAAGAAAAATATAAATAATAACCATGCATTAAAGTTAGTTGGGTACCCATCTGCGGGTAAACTGCACTCTATTGATGGCGAGCCTCGTCCAAGTGGGTCCTACAATTTGCCTACAATTCCTCAACTAGGTCTTTTGACAGAACTTAAGGTATAGAGTTAAAACGACTTTGCCAACGACTAAAGATTGTACTAAATCTAGGGTCACATAATGGGAAAACTGAATTCCAAAGCTGATTCAAGCGATCCGTAAAATATTTGTTTATCTATTCGATCAAAGTTGTCAATACGAACCTCATGTTCCTGTAATAACACCTGCAACCACGTCCTTTAGACCGAACCACGGCAATGATTCTTGGCGACAGATATAGTATGTAATGTGGTAGAGGGAGGGAGGGAGTACGACCCCGGATGAGCTCTGTCACACAAAGCTCTACTACTAGAACTATATTGTAAGTTTATTATATATATATATGTATATGCAACACCTATCTCTCTTCTTGAGCTGTGTTTTGCCATTGCCTGGAAGAGATCGCTATGTAGCGATAAGGCCGCCAAATTTTTGTTTTCCATTTTCTATATGTTTATGTGGTGTACAACAAAAGTGTATTCATTCAATCATTCATACTATATTATTCACTAATAAATAAATAAATATACTACGACAATACACACATCGCCATCTAGCCCCAAAGTAAGCGTAGCTTGTGTTATGGGTACTAAGATGACTGATGAATAATTATATGAATAACATACATAAATACTTATAATATATAGATAAACACCCAGACACTGAAAAACATTCATGTTCATCACACAAACATTGTCCAGTTGTGGGAATCGAACCCACGGCCTTGGCTCAGAAAGCAGGGTCGCTGCCCACTGCGCCAATTGACCGTCTCAATACTAAATACTAAATGTCTCAATACTATAAGAACTCAGGCTCAAGCTCCAAGTTACAAAAATATTTATGATCACTTTTAGTTGAGAACTAAAAGTTCTACATTTGGTGGCCACCACGTAACTATAGTACCGTTATTGCTAACTCAAACAACACAATGTATCCAAATTGCGATACCTCCAGCATGTAGTTACAAGCAACTATATCCAACTTTAATAGTGTTGGATGATGCTAAACCTAATTTCCAAAACTTGCCAGCTCGCACACTGATTTGCATAATATCGTGTCTGACATTAATACACTAAACTCAATATCGTTGCACCTGTGACCGACGTGTATTAAGCTTATAATTATGCTGCTAAGTTTGAACTAATAACATATAGTATGAACAACTGACGCAGTAAATAGTCGGTTAGTGCCGCGTCAATGTGTAATATCATTCAAGCAAGTGAGGTTGATAAGGGCAGAAACTGACGGCCGCCTGGCGTCGACCCTCCTTTCTTAGTCGAAGGCCGTGGTTTCGATTCCCACAACTGCAAAACGTTTGTGTGGTGAACAGGAATATTTCTTAGTGTCTGGGTGTTTATCTGTATATTGCACGACTCATGATGCGAAGCATCTCTCATCAAAAAAATTTTTTCGCCTCATTTCGGCGGCTATTTTTATTATTATAGCCTTGTTAGTTCACGGAATCAAGATATTTTGCATACTATTGTCGAGATAATTTAATGGAGATTAATTCCAAACTTTTAAAAAATTAATTTACTGCAATAGAATTGGAAAAAAACACCAAAATAGGTCAAAAAAAATTCCTGTCCGTCATGTGTAAAACCCGAAAACACTCTAACTTGTGAAAAAATCCATTATTTGAGTTAAATTTAAAAAAAAAAAATTCTAATCGACGATTGTAGGTCACTGAATGCGAATGATTAATTAATTCAGTGTAGTTTAATTGCAATTAATAAAAAACGAAAACTGCAAGACTGTATATCTATATATATCCATGTAAAATTAACATGGATGGTGATATATCTATATCTATAGATATTATGTACATTTTATTCCACCAGGGGCGCCTGTGCATCACTTTCCTAGTACAGCTGTTTTACGTTTTTTTTTTTTTTTTTGCACGAGTCATGTGTTTTTTTTCGTTATTTATTGACAAATAATTGGATAGCTATTTTATTAATGAGTCGTGCACTTTTGGATTTTCCAAATTTTTATAAGTATTTATTTATAAAAATATGCACCAGTCATCTATGTACCCATAACACACCGGCTACCTGCGTCGCGCTTAATGTTGTCTGACCATCTCGTTGGGGATCGATCAACGCTACGCTTACCAGTTAGGGGCTGCCATTCCAGCACCTTGGGACCCCAACTTCCCTCCTTTCTTCGAACTATGTGCACAGCCCATTGCCACTTCAGCTTCGCGACTCGTTGAGCTATGTCGGTAACTCTGGTTCTTCTACGAATCTCCACATTTCTGATTTGATCGCGTAGAGATACTCCGAGCATAGCTCCATCGCCCGCTAAGTGAGTCTGAGTTTTCTTATGAGGTCCATAGTTAACGACCATGTTTCCTAACCATAGGTCATCACTGGCAACACGCACTGTTCGAAGACTCTTCTATAATAATATACATTTATACTATATACAAACCTAGCTCTTAAATCAATTTATCTACTGCTGAAAACTGTATTACATTCCGTTGCGGAGTTTAAAAGAACTAAGCGCCCAAACAGCGGAGCTACTTTGTGTTATAGTGTGAAAAGATAAAAGGAAAGTGAGATGGAAGATCAGATGGAGAAACAGACCAAGCAAATCAAAGCGCTCATTTTCCTTTGCATTGTGTTGATGATGATAATGATAGGTTTTACAATAGATAGTGTTTCGATACTCGAAAGTTAGCAATCTTGCAAGGTTACAAACTTTCGAGTATCGTCTTAATCTCGTGGTACATGGCTGTTATTATAACAGGCGGCGCAATTTTAGACTTGTTACTTTACAAAGTTAACCGCCTTAAAAACAGTTCAAAGTGACACTTTAAACTTGACTTTAGGGCGATAAAATCCGATTATTTTACTTATCCTAACTAAAACTTTACTATGAATATGATCTTGTCCTAAATTAATAAAGGCTCGAGTCTTCATTACTTTAATGCTTTCACTTAAAACTTTGTTATTCTAATTATTTTAAAACAATAACTAGTGCTATGGATAAAAGTAAACTAGATGAGAAATTGGTTGTTTTTTAAATATCTTGTAACTTCAAAGTTTTTGCGCTGTAGATCATCATCATCACATCAACCCTTTACCGGCCCACTACAGAGTACGGGTCTCCTCCCACAATGAGAAGGAGTTAAGGGCGTAGTCCACCACGCTGGCCCAGTGCGGATTGGTGGACTCTGAATCTGCTTCGCGCTGTAGATAGTCTGAAATAAATCAATCTGCAGCGATAAGACCGCCAAATTGCAGCTTCTACCTTACTAGCTCGACTGCTAGTATTTCTTACAGTAATCTTTGTGTACTTCAAATTCATGTTTCAATAATAAAACATTATACATTATAAAGGGTTTAATTAGCTGCCTCTTTGACTTATAGGTTAGCATATCCGACTAAACATTCCTTCCTGTTCGTATTATGTTTGTGTACGAGCAGGTTTTCATATCATGAATCTTTAAAAATTCATGTTGTCAATATTTTGCCACTAATCCGATTTAAAACCACGATCAATTTCAAAGTTCACATTAATTTTGCGTGAAAAAGAACACATAGTTTTATATCTTCTTAGGAGTGATTTTTATGTGTACCTATAGTATTTTATGTGTTTTTAAGGAGGGCCTAGGTTGCCTGTGACGTAGGAATAAATAAAAAGCTTCGATTCGCTCCTACGCCCTGTGTAGCTTCAGAGTCGCCATCCATGCTAGAAAGTCACCCTAAAATGGACGGAGGAGTTTTCCGACTTGTTACTCTATCGGTTTTCTTATTGTAGAAAGTTAGCCTACTTGAGAACAGTCTGGAGAGGCACTTAACCGAGTTTTAGAACGACGTTGGACTTTATCATTATATAACTACATTTTTAATACTATTTTAATGTAATCATAAAGAGATACAATATGGAATCTTCAAGGTCAGTGCTTGATAGTCTCTGGGGCATTTTGACGATAAGGGACGTACAATTAATTACTTACCTGCGTTTTGCGTGTGTGAAGAATCATTATCAGTGTTAACAGTTTTTGCTGATTCCCCGGATTCAATGAGTACACAACCTCGTAGGTTGTCTTTGGTATCGTTGATCTTGTGGCATGTTTGTCTGCGGTTCAATATCGTTTCTATACGGCATTGTCATCATCATCATCACTTCAACCAAATGAAGTCCATTGCTGGACATAGGTCTTTGTTACGGCAAACTTCACGATTCTGGGCTGCTTGTTTCCAGCGGCTCCACGCGACTCGTTTGAAATCGTCTGTCCACCTGGTTGAGAGTCGACAAACTATGCGTGCGAAGTTGCCTTTCCAACACCTTGGGACCCCAACGTCCATTAGTTCTCCGAGCTATGTGCCCCGCCCATTAACACTTCAGCTTCGCGACTAGTTGAGAAAAGTCGATAACTCTAGCTCTTCTACGGATCTCCTCATTTCTGATTTTGATCACGGCATTGTACTATATAATATATCTTTATCAGTTTTTGCCGTTAGGCTGATAACTAGGCAAGGACTCCCACCAGACCAGAGATAATTCAGGAATTATAAATTTCTAAATTACTCTCAGCGGGGATCGAACCTGGGACCGCTGCGCCAGGTAGTTCTAAACTAGTCGCATAACAGTGCAATAAATACATAAATTTTATTGTATTATAATATAAATAAATTTAATAATTATAAAATATAAAATATAAATAAATAGGTAAGCGTAGCTTTTGCTATGGGTACTAAGATGCCTGATGAATATTTTTACGAAACATAATATGTATAAAAACTTATAATATGCATAAAAACACCCAGACACTGAAAAACATTAATGTTATATATTATATAGAGATTATCATAATTCATTCCAGTCCACCGTTTGATAGATCAAACTTGATTACTGGACTGGAAACATAAGTTTATCGAGGATAAAAATACTTAGCCAAAATCCTGAGATTTATTTCATTGTTCGTATTAATACATTAAAGCACCGAGTGTGGCAGCATTTCCTTGATGACGTGCAGAAACTATATAGTGCTAGCGTTAATTCTGAAGTTATACTCTTGTACTTTTAGCACTTCTAACCGAAATAACTATTGTTAGTACTAGCTGATATCATCTTTATATAGTCTAACATTAAGTTTGCGATTCGGTTTATCTTTTAATTACAATCTTTAGTATTGGGTCAGTCTTCTATCTGACTCAGGGCATACTACCGACGCTTAAAGTATTATTTTAATATTGTGTAAGTTTTTGGTTAATAATTGATTTTAGTGGCGTTAAGGTATATCATACTAATATGTCTTTTTAACATAATACTGCTTAAAAGTAGTGGCGATAACGCAGTGGACGGTTCGGCTTCCCTTTCGAGGTAGTGCGGTCCCCGGTACGCAACTTAAACCTTACGGAGTTATGTGCGTTTTTAAATTTAAGCAATTAAATATCACTTTTTTTTACGGTGAAGAAAACATCTTAAGGAAACCTGCATACCTGAGAGTTCTCCATAATGTTCTATAGAGCGTATAAAGTCTACTTTTTCATTCGTAGCATTTTTCTGGTATAATTATCTCTTGGCTTGCCATTTTGTGTTTTGTTTCCTTCTTACTTCTTCTGGGCCTGTCGCCGTACTAAGTTGGCCGGCACCATCAATTGTACGTAGTGTTTTATGAAAAACTTGAGATGTATTTTACGGCTACACAAACTTTAATTCAATGTTAAAGAAGTTAAAGTAACCATTGGTAGTTTCTAAGAAGTATGTAACTTTGATAGAGTAAGCGGTACCGAACTGTTAAGTTAATACACCGAACCAGTTCTAGTTTTTGATTTAGTTATATTTATGTGGTTCACTCCGTACTACTTTCGTGCTACAGTTATAAAATACTGTTTACTTAAAGATTTCAAACTTAGATTTTTGTGGTTAATCAACATTTATAGTTGAACGTATACATACCACGATAATATTTTGGATTTGTCGATATTTCGACCCAGTTGCAATGATCGGGAGTCCCGTTGTGACCGCGATCCTTGCAACTGGGTCGAAATATTTACAAATCCAAAATACCGTTGTACTCGCATGTATCCGTTGAACTATATTTAAGAAATACTGTGTACTGTAATAATAGTCGCTTGTATAACCAACCAATCTGTGGTTCTGTAAATTAGTGAAACATGTTAATAAATTAGTAGTAGCGGAGCTTTTTGTGACAGGGATATCTGATGGGAGGCTTCGGCCGTGGCTTGTTACCACACTACCGACAAGGACATGCCGTTAAGCGTTGATGTTGCGTAAAAACGATTTGGTGCATGGGATTGATATAACTGCCATACTACCTAAAAAATTAGTGGCTACGATGTCAGACTGCGTCATCACTCAGGTGATATCGTCAAAGTCTAACTTGTAGTTAAATAAAAAAAATTACCGTCGAGTGGCACAGTGGGCTGCAGCGACATTCTGAGTCCAAGAGGTGGGTCCGATTCCCACAAATGAAAAATGTTTGTGTGATGAACATGAATGATTTCAGTGTCTGGGTGTTTATCTGTATGTTATAAGTATTTATGTATATTTTTCAGTAAAGTATTAATCAGTCATATTAGTACCCATAACACAAGCTACGCTTACTTTGGGGCTGGATGGCGATCTGAGTATTGTCGTAATAGTATATTTATTTTTATTTTTACTCACTATAAAGAACTAATAGTGTACCTGGTACCTACCCACGAATAGGGTTGTAGCACAAACGAATCGATCAACGCTTTAAATTCAAAAAATGTTGGAATCTGTTTCGATTACGCACTTGAAGAAATTGCTAAAACGCATTAATACATTGGAATTTCGGAATGCGTAAAGCCTCAACTTCAAAGTAAAAGTCAAAGTCAAAAATATCTTTATTCAGGTATTCCCATAGGTGGGTCTTTTGATGCGTACATTACATGAGAGTTACACGGTAGTGAAATGATGGCGATAACCATATTCGTAAACTTAAAACTAAAGCTACGTGGGTTCTAAACGCGTCCTGGTTATAAGAAGAAGCCAAACAAACAACAAACAACAAACTTAGCCGGGGATTGTTTTTTTGTTATCACCATCTTACATTGTCATTTATAATTACTAGAAGGGCAACCTGGTTATAGCAATCAGTCACAGCCAAGCTTTTTTATCGATTACGTTGTCCTTTAGACTATAATAGGAACTTCTTGGTCGATAAGGGGCAAAGTTACCTAATTAAATGATACTCGTCGATAACATTTAATTAATTAAAATTCTAAGGCGGTATTTTATTGTTAAGCCACTGCGAAGTAAAGTTACGGCTTACAAGCCGGAAACTAATGGTTTAACTCGGACAGAATAAGCGGTTCTAAGTCTAAAGTTAACAAACCCGACCAGTTCTAGTTACAGATTTAGATTTTCTTTTTTCATTGCGCAAGGAAAAGGAAGCAGGGACTTAGTCGTAACTTCAGAAGTGTTCGCTTTAATTTAATATATCAATTATTTTTCATTGGACAATTGACATTTTAATCGAATGGCACAAAAAAACTGTCTGAATAGTGCAGCTACAAAAATTTACCTACATATACATATTATGAAAATTAAGCTTAATTTGCTATATATATATATATATATATATATAAGCAGAAGAATCTGTGTGGTGTTATTTATATTTTTTTCAATTCTTATACTCTATGCCAAACAGATTTTTAGCAATGAGGGTACATTGCTAAAAATCTACGCACGTTTCGCTCAATTTATCGCTCAATTATTCATATTACCACACAGATTCTCCTGCTTTTCGCGGAGTATAGCAAATTCAGCTTAATTTTGATAATATATCATGAATTTCCAATTACAATTTTTTTTTAGATCACAAATGACAGACCGACCAGTTGGCCCAGATGATGGTGGATGAAAAACCATTGCCTTTAAAAAAAGGCACTGGTTTTTCCATATAGTTTGTTGCTCAAACTACACAGGGCGTGCTAGGAACGCGTATTTTACTATTTTAGGCAAAATCTCCATATAGTTAACGTGATTCAATTTTCCCTCGGGAACTACTTAAGGAATCGGGATATAAGGTAGCCTTTGTTCTTTTCCATGTCAAAGGTTACATGCATGCCAAACTTCATCCAAATCCGTTCCGCCGTTTTTGCGTGATTGAGTAACAAACATCAACACTTTCACGTTTATAACATTAATATATAATATACTAGATATACCCTGCGGCTTCGCCCGCGTACATTTCGGGACACAGCGTACTGCTACATAGTCTACCCGTCCTATGGTCATACATGAGATATTAGACAAACATTTTTTTATCTTTCGTAAAAAATATATTTTTTTTTAAATAAAAAGTTTCCTATGTTATTTCTGATACCTCTAAGAATACGTATTCAAAGTTTTATGATGATCGGTTAAGAAGTTATAGCGCGAAATCGTAACAAATAAACTTACATTCACATTTATGTTATTAGGAGGATTATTATTATTATTACACTAGTCACTATCAGTGTTTTGAAAATATATAGTTTTATAACTCAAACAAAAGATCAATCAACAACAGCGTTCATTTTGAGAGCGCGTTGATTAAAAAAACTCATTACGGTTTCACAAAACAAAGTATGAAAGTAAAATATGCAACATTACCTTATTATTCAGCGATTCGCCTTATTATTTCTAGGTCAGTTAATCCCCGGCTTACATTCCGCTTTTTAATTGTACCCCATCCCTAAAATCTACACGTGTTTCAATTCAGACCCTACGCCTATGATTTTAAGGTCGTGCGTATGAGAATTATGAATTGGGACATGTTGCCAAGTGTACATGTCGGACCCTCGTCGAGGTCGCCTGTTTTTTAGAATTTGCCGTCTCGTTAGCCCCGCGAAATGAATACTTGTAATTAATAAACGATGTGCGGAAAACGCTATTTAAATTGTCCTACATATCCAAATGCAAACATTGTATATTTTGTATGAAAAATTAGGTCATGTTAGGGTTCCATACCTTATAATGGAAAACCGAAACCCTTATACATTTTATTTTCATTATGTTTGTCAGTCCATTTGTGTGCAATAGCCCGTTTTATCAGAAAAGTCGCCGTGAGATTGACCACATTCTAAACGCAGTAATGGAAGGTCCCAGGTTCGAGCCCTCCAAGGCTAGCAGGGTCAATTTATTATTTCTGTTTTTTTTTCTCTGGTCTGGTGAGAGACTTTGTTTGTGGTTGGCCTAGTGGCCAAAGGTGTGTCACAAAACGGTGTAGCGTTTCGGTACGATTCTGAGAAAAAAACGATTAGGGGTTTACTATAACTATCATAAACTTGACAGGTGAGACCGCTACCAGAGCTAAATTGAAATTGAATAAAATAAAGTTTATCCCAATAGGTACAGACTACGGAACACTGAACGCTTAATAGTCTCATAAAGCTAAATAATTCAAGTTTATAGTAAATTCAATAAAATGATACAGTTGCATGAAAATACACTTAATAACTCCGGCTCACGGTTTTATTTTAATAGTCGAAAAAGTACTTGCCGTCAAAATGACTCAGAAAATGATCATGAAAATTCAGTAGTCTAGCTTTTGATCCAATATTATATTTTTTGTCGTATAAGAGGTTAGCTCTTATACGACAAAAAATAGACGAAAAAATAATGTTGTTAAGTTATATAAATATTTAGTTAGAGAAGAGATATTTATAAATTTATAATTTAACCAAATAAATAATAATACGTTTTCTTCCTAGTTACGGAACTTCACGGCGCGAGTTCGTTTTGCGCTTAGCGGATTTTGTACAACATGAAATAAAACTTTAAAAATTCCGTGACGGCAAGATTTCAACTGAACGTTATTCGGATTCTTTATTTTAATTTCTATTCTTACTTATTTTACATGTTTTTTCTGCCTCAGTCTAGCGGTTCATTTACACCCGGTTTGTTGCGACCAGGGCGCGTTTGGAACCCTTCTAGCCAGTGGCGTGCACTGAGTTTCTTACCAGGGTATGCATGTATGCATACAGTAGGAATTGCATAAAACGGCAAAAAATCTCCTCCTATACGAGTTATATATAAATTTTAGGGTTGGCAGTGCTTTTGTTCGTGTATGAAGTGCACGCCACTGCTTCTAGCTATCACGATCACCTTACAATAATGAAAACATAAACCTTCATAAGTGCCTAAGATAAGTGATAAGTCTATATTAATAAAAAAAGTTTGAATCTTAATTTGATAACGAGTACTTGAGCTCGTTTGAAAACTCAGACCGAATTAGTAAGAAGTAATAGGGGCCTTTAATTTTTTTAGTTATAAAATATGTCCCCGTTACTCCCAGCATAGCTCTCTCCATCGCCCGCTGAGCGACTCTGAGCCTTCTCCCCCCATATTAAGACTGTACGCGTCTTTGTCTGCGTAGAATACAATTTTTTTTACGTTAGAAATGTTTTTTTCACATCGTACTCTAAGTGCCCTCTCTTTTTTTTTGTTTAATATTTTTTTATATTTATCTTTTGAAAAGGTATAAGTTTATCGTCTTTAAATACCAGAAACGAGATCAGAATAATTAATTTGTTATTTATTTTGCTAAGCACCAACTTAATCCTATAAAATATGCATTGTAAATAGCACCTTAGGACCCAAACGTCCATCGGTTCTCCGAGCTATGTGCCCCGCCCATTGCCACTTCAGCTTTGCTATGTCGGTAACTCTAGTCCTTCTACGGATCTCCCCATTTCTGAGTATTTGGTCACGTAGAGATACTCCTAGCATAGCTCTCTCCATCGCCCGCCGAGTGACTCTGAGCCTTAGCCCATAGTCAACGATCAAGTTTCTGATCCATAAGTCATGCCAATACAGTAGAACATAAGCTGAGTACGTTTCTTAGCCCTCAACTTTCTTAACAGCTACAGGGGAAGATCCAATACGATATAAGCACCAATTGGAAAACGTATTATGTAAAATACTTAAACAAATTTGCAGACAAGCAAAAGTAAGTGCGTCACATTTCGATTACGCAACCAAAGTTCCACGCAATTTGCTTATCACTTAAACCAAATGGATCTTCCTATCATCACGGACGCGTTTCCTTAATACTCCGCCTGTCAGTTACTCAATTTAATGATAAATGAAATCCACTGATCGCTCCCACTCTTTAGACTGACGGACAGAAAGTACGTTAGCCGTGAGGAAGATGAAATTAATTTTGGATGTAAATAAGGCGTATCATGGACTAAGTTGTTGTTTTGTAGCCCAGTGGTTATGACTTCAGTTTCACTTTCGGGGTGCCGAGTCCGAATCCCGAACCTTTAACAGCAACTAAAATATCATTTGCTTCAACGGTGAACGAAAACATCGTGAGGAAACCTGCGTGCCTGAAAAGTTCTCCATAATGTTCTCAAAGACGCGTGGAGTCCACCAATCCGCAGTGGGCCAGCGTGGTGGACTACGGCCTAAACCCTTCTCACTGTGGGAGGAGATCCGTGCCCTGCAGTGGACCGGTAATGAGTTGATGATTATGATGATGATGATGGAGGTGCTAGAGTGGCAGATTTTTTTACTTCACATTTGACGGCTGGTTGGCGCAATGGACAGCGTTGGCTCAAGGCTGTTTGGATTCCCACAACTGAAAATGTTTGTGTTCATCAACATGGATGTTTTTCAGTGCCTGTGTGTTTATCTGTATATTATTTATTTATTACTATAGTTATTAACTATACTCTATACAGACACCTAAAAACACATTACCCCCAAACTAAGCCTTAGTTTGGGGGTAGATGGCGATGTGTGTAGGTACTGTCGTTTATATATTTATTTATTTAACTTGTAAGTTTTATACGCAACAAATTCAAAAACAAAAATAAGGCCTGTTTTTTAGTGTTTGTAGCATAACAACGATTTCATAATTATTGTTTTGCCATTAAAGTGCACTTCTACCTCTTCACCAACACCCATTTTATGAATTAAAATTAAAATATAGTAATTATTTTTGGAAGTTCACAATAATTTGGTGAAAGTTATTGTAATTCATGTAAAATAAATTACAATCGTCGCCGACTCTCGTTGAAATGGAAATATTCCGATGAGAAATATTCTCATAATCCGCGTTGGAGGTCAAACGGACAGCTCTGACAGGTCATAATCCCGCTCTTAATTAGAAAAACTGGGAGTTGCGAATGAATGTTTATTCAAAAGGCTAATACTGAAAAGGGGAGTAAAATCAATTGACATTAACAGTTTAAGCTCGCCAATCGGAATTGACGCAGCGTAGAGAAGTCTAAGTATCTTAAGAGAAGCGAGATGGTCCCACAGCTGGGTACAAAGTTTCTCTGTCATTTGAGAGAGATGAGAAAGGCAAACCAGTACTCACTCGGATGAAAAAGTACGTAAAGAATGGGAAAACCTTCAACAAAAATTACAGCTGATCCTGTGTGATCTGTTAACAAAATCAATTAAAAACAAAAATCAGACTGAAAGATTTGTAACTAAGATTGCCAGAACTGTTATTATGATAAATAAATTGAAACAGAATAAATTATTATTGAATAATATGACTCAATAGGGGCGTTAGTTTTGTGTTAAGGATGTTGGCTTCGGCAATTAAATATTTATACTTTCTTTATCGGTGAAGGAAAACATCGAAATCATGTATGCAGGTTGCATGCATTAGAGTTCTCCATAATATTGGATAGAAGCAGGCGTTACTTTGCGTAAATCCATGATATATTATCAAAATTAAGCTTAATTTGCTATACTCCGCGAAAAGCAGAAAAATCTGTGTGGTGTAATTTATAATTTCTTCAATCCTTATACTCCACACCAAACAGATCTTCGGCAATATACCCTCTACGCACGTTTCGCTCCGAAACCGGAGCATCCTCAGAAGATGTTGACTTTACAAAGAATAATTGTTGAACTCAACTATTATTCATTGTTATTGTAAAGTCAACATCTCGCGCGTAGAGGGTATATTGCCGAAGATCTGTTTGGTGTAGAGTATAAGGATTGAAGAAAATATAAATTACACCAAATTAAGCTTAATTTTGATAAGTTCTCCATAATGTTCTCAAAGGCGTTTGAGTTGACCAATTAGCCAGCGTGGTGAAATCCGGCATAAGATCTTCCCTTCTCTTTCTGAGAGGCCAGTGACTTATAGTGGGTCAGTAATGGTTTATAGTTCTAGGTAAAATGTAAATACATTGTACTTTAAGTATGTTTATAGGCAAACATTAAGTAAAGTTGAAAACTAATAATTAAGCTATTTCAAACGTAACTATTTGGATGCACTGTTGCAGCACTGTATGAATTGGATATTACTTGGGTTGTTTCAGGAAACTTTAGCCTCACTGTATATTAATAACTTTACAGTGCACGAGCTCAACACCTTCAAAGAGAACTTGTGGTGCATTCATTTGAATGTGTTTTTTGTTTCTTATATAAATGCGAAGAACTTTTGACTAAGTTCTGAACCTTGGGATTGAAACTACTCGTTCGTTTCGGAATAGGATACGATTGTTTGCCTTAACGTCTTCATTATCTCAGTGTTACCTGCCCTTCACCCTTAAAGCAAGTGATAGTTTATGAGAATTACAAACAGAGCTATAAGTTATATTCTAAGTGTACACTAAACTCTGTCAAAGTATAACAGGATAACTTTTTAGAAATAAATAATTGCTACGTTTTTTTTATCTTAAAGAAAAAATCAGGGACCGTAAAGTTAAATAATTTCTAGGCTATCAAATGTCAATAAATTTAACGTCAGGAGTCAACTGGAGTAGCTAATAGATTTTTAATAAATTTGGCGCGTAAATTGATTGTCCGCCATTTTGCAAGGCGACCACGCTTCGGTTGGCCAGTTTGAATTTGGAATGAGCGCGCGGGCAGAGCCCATCAATCATTGGTCCGGACCGCGCTTGACGCACACAAATTATGATTGAGATTTATGCCTCTTTGCCATAGGCTTTAATGGTGATATGGTGAACCGTATTAATTTATGCTAATCAGTTTGTAGTAACTTTACTATAATTATATATAACTTATACATAAATATGCGGACTTGTAGCTAATAACTTTTTTTGCACGCCTCATAAGCGAAGCGTTGAGGTGGGTATTACTGTCAGTTTACGCACACAGAGTGATTCTCCAACTTAAAATGTCACTTTTTTAATTCTTTATTGCTTTTATAAGTAAACAAGCGTACCCAGCCTGCTTCGCCGTGCTAGATTTTGCTTTATTTTATTTAAACAATAAACTTACATCATTAAATTTTTAATTTAAGTCTCATAATATTTTAAATCATTTATTTCTCTCCGTATTCATTCTCTTCTATTTTCTTCTCGAGCGGGTGAAGATCATTATCTACACCCATGTACACCCAACAATAGAATATCATCATAGTAAATAAAAGCTGTATTTGACAGTTCAAAAATAGGAGTGCTCCGATCATCACCAAACTTTACAGGATTACTCGCCAGGTCAATCCGGAGATTCCCTGAAAGTTTCATTGAAATCAGTCCAGCCGTTTCGGAGCCTATACGGAACATACCCACACACTTTCTCTTTTATATATATAGATAGACATAAATAGACAAATGTTGCGAAAAAACACTATTTTTAACACTCATGATTTTTATTATTTAAACTAATTAAAAAATTGTTTAAAAAAGTTCTGTCTTGGACGTCCGTGTGTCTGTATGTGCGGATCCGATATCTTGTGGTCACGATAAAGAGCGAAATACTTCACTTATCGAGTTGTTTTTTTTTTATATTTCAGCTTCAGCTTCAGTATTTTGACGAATAGAAGCCTATCACTTTTCACGGTATAATTGGATGTAGTTTGATAATTATTATTTAGAAATAATTTCAATTTTATTGTAATGAATGAGATTATGAGGCGTGCACTTTTGGATTTCCCAACTATTTTTTTGTATTTCCTTACTGTTAAAATGTAACTAAAGTAATAAGTGTTCTATCCTTAAGATTTTTTGTCCTTAAGAAGTGTTTTATCTCCGTTATTGTTTTCCAAATTCAAAAATTCTTATATCTTGTAGTCTTATTCGCGCACGCACATATGAAGATTTCAGATAAATACATTTACATATTTGAGACATGATGGTGATAACAACGTTCGCCAACTTAAATCTAAAGCTACGAAGGTTCCTAACGCTCTCTGGTCTAAATGGAGCCCACAACTAACTTAGCCGGCTCCCCTTAGTCACGTTAGACACCCGCGGGAAAAAGAGTATAACTAGTTACAAGCCACAACAAAGGGTTACCTTACCTTTACGTAGCAAAACTATCGAATAAACACTCCCAATGTATCGTCGGGTTATCGCAAACGATAGTCAATAGCTACTGTAAATCGATACGTTCCACCTTTGTGAAGACGTGAGATAGAATTATCACCCGCTTTAACGGCTTCATTTTATGTATTATACGTGACCTCATATCGAAGGTCGTGTAATGTGATGTGTACGAACCATGTACGAACATTCTGTGCAGTGTTATTAACTATTCAATACAATGTTATATCCCTTTTCTTCTGGAAACGTCTCTATACTCGTGGTTATATGAGAATGTTAAAACTGTATAACTGTAATTAAAAAAAAACACTGGCTTATAGAAGTAAACAATATATTGATTACCCACCACGCTACCAAGTGTGGGGTTAATGAAGTTAATTAACAACTCCCTCCCTGAGGCCATTTTGGGAATTTTAAATATCTGAACTAATAATATTAATAATATTTTACTAATCTAGTCTGAGGGGCTTCGGCCGTGGCTAGTAACCGCCCTACTGACAAAGACGCCGCGTAGAAGGGATTAGCCCGCTACCATCTTAGACTGCATCACCATCTACCGCCAGTTGTTTTGCAGTCAACGGCTATCTTGTAGTAGAATAAAAAACACAGTTGCAGATAACTAAGGTAATAGATTAGTAAATTGCAGATAACTAACTAATCTATCACCGCAAAAAATTTGGAGTGCTATTGGCTAATTTGCGATACCACAAAAGAGCTGTGACACTAATAACTGTTGTACGAATTCGCTTGAATGTACGAATTCGGTAGTAACGTAGTTCTGGATTCGATTCTTGGGACGGGCCAAAACTCGTTAGGTAACTGTCTGACTTTATGCACTGCCTCGACCTTGCCTAAGGTTTAATTGGATGTCCTCAGTTATCTTTGGGTGCAATAGGAGAGAATACCATTGCAAGCATATTGTTTCAATTTTCTGCCAATAATAATTTTTCGATCATTTTAGACGCCTATCCTATTTATGAAAATATCGTAGAAGCGTAGCTTTAACGTACGCTACGATTTCTTAGTGTAGACGTATAGCTCTACGATTATGCTACATCTAATATAACGTTATGGTACTACTACACTATCTCTACGGCACCGCGACATAGCACTATTCTACGACGCTACCCTCTGCACACGAGTACACCAACTAGTGGACAGGAATATTAAAATTCAATATACTATATGCTTTTGCATTTGCATGCATTCAGTTATTTTAAAGATAAAATAAGCTAATTTTGTAATGAGTTCTATTTATATTTTAAACTTGACTGGTAAATAAAATGCTTTGTACTTTTTATTTTACTGCGTTTTTCTGTGGCTTATTTTTTTTTAGCCCTTGAATGCAATCTCACGTGTTTTTAAATGATGTTGCCAGTATAAGATTGTATCGGGATACTAAGAATGGCTGTTATATTAAACTTATACCCCTAATCGGTTTCTACGCGACATCGTACCGGTACGCTAAGTAGGCAGTATGGTAACTAGCCACGGCCGAAGCCTTCGACCAGACCAGACCGGAGACAATTTAAAATTATTCCCAAATTGCCCCTGCTGGATATCGAACTCGGTATCTCCAACTTAAAACCACAGCGCTCACCGCTGCGCCATCGAGGTTGTCTAGATTAAACTTTTGCTATAACCTAGTTGTCTGAATCAAAATTATTAAGTAGGTACTGTGTTTTCCGTTAAGTGCAGGTTTACGTAATTGGCATAGATAATCCCCGTGCCACGAAGAGCACGTCAAACTGTCGGTATTTGTTACTATCATTGTTGATGATAATACATTTAAATTCCGCTAACCCGCACTGGAGCACCGTGAAAGATCAAAGCTCTCCATCTCCCCTGCCATGAAAGGGGAGAACTGTATTAGGACATAAATAAACTGAGGATGCACAGAATTAAGAACATACAGAAACCGTACACACGACTTATACCGAAACATCAAAATCCATTCTACGTAAGCAGCGTTTCTCGAACCGGTGGTTAGTAATTTAATTCCATTTAGCAGTTGAAACGTTTGCCATTAAATTGGGATAATGGGAGAGTTTGGGAGTCAGCAATATTCCGCGGGTATGAAGTGAGACGTGCGCTGGCGTTTCCACTGTTTTTGGACACAATGCACTGCATACAATAATGGCTATGTGAGGGTGCTGTGTGTTCTTAATTCTACGTGAAGATGATTATGGTCTCTCATTATGTAGAAGAGGCGTATCGCGGTGTAAATGACGTTTATGATTTGTAAGTGTACACAGACATACGTTGCACCGCGCCCCACGGTAGCTCTGGGCGATAGACATCCATATTCATGAGCATTACCGTTTGACAGGTGCCGAACCGGCGCCAGTGTATGGAGCCTAGGGCTTTGAAATTGTACCGTTTCACACCAATTAAAAGAAACGAGGTTCTTATTTCGAAACGAATGCTTTCTTTCATATGGTGACATGAGTTGAATTCAAACATTCGTATCACATTTTAACGTCGAAGATATGGTGAGAATTGTGTCATAATGAATTCTGGTTGGTCCATTCCATTAACTAATAAATTCAATAAATTCAATATACTAAGACAATACACACATCGCCATCTAGCCCCAAAGTAAGCGTAGCTTAGCTTAGCTTAGCTAGCGTAGTTTTTATGAATATAAAACACATAAATACTTATAATATACAGATAAACACCCAGACACTAAAAACATTCATGTTCATCACACAAACACTCTCCAGTTGTGGGAATCGAACCCACGGCCTTGGACTCAGAAAGCAGGGTCGCTGCCCACTGCGCCACTCGGCCGTCGTAGAATTCATACCGGAGTACTTTGAGTTTTAAAGCCAATACATTATAATATCATCATCATCATCATCATCATCTCACCAATCGACGTCCACTCTTGGACATAGGTCTTTTGTAGGGAGTTCCACAATGCACGGTCCTGGGCCGCTTGCCTCCAGCGGCTACCAGCTACTCGCCTGATGTCATCTGTCCACCTCGTTGGGGGCCGACCTACGCTGCGTTTCGGAGACTCTTGACACCCCTTGCCCCGCCGTTACCATAACCGCTGCCAGAGCCAGGAATAGCGGGGCTGCCGGGGACTAGGGGCTGTGGCTTTCTTTTCTCCGTTCATACAAAGATTTGCCCGGTAATGACCACGCTGGGCAGGCGGGTTGGTCATCGCAGGTCTAGACTGATCGCACCGGCGTCGCTGCTGCCCGACACCGGTCTGTGCCATTTATTCAGTCTAGCCAATTTGATGTGGTTATACCGCCACTTGTCGGTTGCCAGAGCCTCGTCGGTTAGACGGCAGGGTGCACGACTTGCAGGTGAGGTTGGCATTTTGGGAGGCTGACTGGTACTAGCCTCCCCCTTACACCCCCATTATAATATATATAAAAATATTTCAATGTGAAAATTTATTTTGAAGTAGTCGTCATTAATTTTACAGCAGAAACTTATTTTAAAGTTTAATCATCGTCATTCATTATCACAGCAGAAACAGTTTCCCGATCTAAAATGTACTCTACGTCTATCACAAAGATCTCTATATGCAACATTTTGTCAAGATTGGTTTAACTCTTAAACTGTACATAGTTAACTAAGATTCCCTGTACACTTTCCGGAGATAAACAGATGTCCAATTCCAAGAAGCAAGTTAACATTATGCGATTTTAAGTCATGATCGGTACCAAACTAACACACACATTGCGCATTTATAATAAGTTCCAGTTTATCAAGAACAATGAGGTTCACGAGCATCTGAGAATCAGAAACATAAAAAAACTGCAATAGTGTAGAAGTAATACCAAATACGACTTACTCGCCATCCCGTTTAGGCACCATCACCAGGCAGTTGGCAGTTCAACTCACCGTACCAGATTGTCTCAGCCGGCTTAAGAAGAAGAATATCCTACACCTAATAAATGTTAAACCAGTGTCTCCTCAATATGACAGTTTCCAATGAGAAATTATCATAAAATACGTAAAATATCAAAGAAAACATTTGCTCTTAGTCGAGGACTGATTGCAGGATAATAACAGAAAAATAAAATACCAGTTATTGTCCGCGATTTCGTTTGCATATTAGTTTATCTGCTTCCTGTAACTGCCGCTATGCAAAACAAATGTGGATCTCTTGCTTTGTCAAAAATAAAATCAAATCTATCCCACTGATACCGTAAATTTTTTGGGGATAAAATGTAGTCTATGTGTTATTCCATTAGTATTCGTTTAAATAACTGTCGCGCAGAGCAACACATATCTTAAAAATTATTTACGGGTTGACACATTATGTTGCCACATTGATCCGCATCCTTCGGCCAGCTGCGGTCAGGGCCTGTCCAATTTAAGTCACACATCTGGCTACCCTGACAACCGCATCCGAGTCGGGTCAAAATTATAATTTATAATTATTTTTACCTATTTTAGCAACCGTTGCCACCAAGAGTGCGGTTTTACTCTAACCGCAACAGCTACAGTGGAAAATTTAATCTACTTTTAATGATTATAAGTCTGAGTAGAGTCATGAAGTTTTGTTCCAGAAGTTCTCTGTTACGTAAGACGTGAGCAACTGGATCCAATAATAAATATTTCCATTACACAGAAAAATCTTCTCACAAAAAGACATATTTCATCAAAGAGAAGTGCAATATTTCATATCAAATATTATTAGGATCCTATTTATTGAAAGAGATTTTGTCTACAGAAATATTTATTTTCAAACAAATCGAAATAAATTTTTAGTAAATTTTATAATTTGACGTTTCAAAAGTGCTTATAAAGTAGGCCTACTTGAAATAAATGAATTTGAATTTTGCCACGCTTACAGCAAATATCTTTTTTTTAGAAATTGTGGTCAGGACTTCGACGTCACTTTAGGGGGTGGCAAGTTCGAATCCCAGCACTATACTATCTAACTTTTCCAATTTATGTGCGTTTGAAGCAAATTAAATAAATATACTACGACAATACACACTTCGCCATCTAGCCCCAAAGTAAGTGTAACTTTTGCTATGGGTACTGAGATAGCTGATGAATATTTTTTTTTTCTTTTTATGAATATAATACACATAAATACTTATAATATACGGATAAATACCCAGACACTGAAAAATATTCATGTTCATCACACAAACATTTTCCAGTTGTGGGAATCGAACCCACGACCTTCGACTCAGAAAGCAGGGTCTCTGCCCATTGCGCCACTCGGCCGTCTAGTTCCAAATACTATGGTCTTGTGCCACTCCCCGCAACCCGTCCGACTTCATCTTTCCACCTAGTCGGATATTGACCAATGCTGCATTAACCATTGCGTAATAACGAGATAAGCACTGGCCCTGGAGAATACCACTCCAGTTTAATTACTCAGTGACTTCGAATCTTCCTGGTTTTAAATGGTATACCCTTTAAAATCTATCAAATATCAAGATAGAAAGATCGTCTACATGGTACAGGTTATCATTTTACTTTTTTAAAGGTTTCCATTTAACAGCAGTATGGAGGATACAGTCCAAAAAAATTCACATGGTGAAGCTTTGGTAACACTTGGCCCAGATTGCTTTAAAAGGATTCACCATTCGATCAATAACTAGGTATTTGAAAGTCATGTCCAATTAAAAATTCGGCCAGGTAGGCTCGTAACTTTTCGGGTCAGTCCGATAATTTGCGATGTAGGTTAGCCGCTTTTTGCTACTACGGCATGTAATAAAATGGACCGTCCATCGTGTTTATACAATATTCACCCAGCAGATATTTAACATGAAGCATGCATGACTCATATCGCAACCACGAAAAAAGTGCATTTTTGTCAGCCCTCATACTTTGATGTAACAAACTGTGGTCACGATTCTGTTGTCACAAATCTTGAAACTATTTGCAGCCGTAAAAGTAGTGTTATCCTTCTGACACTGTATCCCGTGAAAAATTATAGCGTTATTATCAAACATGCAAATTTAGTTAAGCTTAAATTTAAATTCAAAAATGTTTTATTCATGTAAAACAATTACAACAGGCACTTATGAAACGTTCAGATATATAATATGTCACCATCATTGTAAGTTGATGGTGATTACTACATTCGTTAACTTAAAACAAAAACTAGGAGGGTCAAAAACGCGCCCTCGTCTAAGCACAACAAACTTAGCCGCGTTTTTTTTGTTATCACCATCTCACTAAGTGTCATATCATTTACTTATATTTATCATGTATCTGCATGTTATTTAATTGGAACCATTATATATTCGAATTAATTTTTTTCATTTAAATTACTTATTAATATGTCAAAACATCGGCTTTTCTTAATAAAATAGATAGATAAAAGTTTTCTGAAAACCATAAAAAAACATTGAATCCTTTTACGACATCTCCGAAGGCGATATTGCCAACCATTAAGATTTTATAACCCACTGTGACATCAAGTAAATGAACTGTTCATCAAACCGTAAAACTGTACTTAAATCATTGATAAAATGTCTATCTGTAACGTGTCTGACTTCCGGGCAGAATCGTAATTGTTTGACTTAGTTTATATAATCAATAATATCTGCATGACCAATATTAATATGTACATGTCTATAACTTTTCTGACTGCGAATCATTTTTTTTTAATATAAAACGTGTTTATTTCAAAACAAATGATTACAGTTCGGGCGTTGCTAGAATGACTTCCTCACAGGTTGGGATCGAATGGATGAAGTCATTTTGAATTAGTGTTGATTTTACAAAAAACAAAACAATCGTTATGTAACTTACAAAAAAATTTATGGATGTGGGCTTTATGTTAAATAAAATGTTAAAGAAAACAGTATGTTTTAAATTCATATTGCGCTGTTACAAGGTTATGCATACTGTCATTAAAATTATTGATTTCATTAAACGGTTATTTTTACACCAGTGGTGTACACAAAATGCATATATGACACACCCTCCAGACTACCGACCGCTACAAATTGTCACCTACCAAAACACCCCCATAAAGCCGCACTATTGTTTCTTCTCAAAATTTTTTAAACTTGTATTAATCGGGATGATTCTAACGGTATCTCAAACCTGTTCGGCCATAACAAAAATATAACACTATTTTTGGGGCAGTCGTGTAAAAATATTCAGAGATGTAATACATATTTAGTGTCCTCTTACGTTACACTTATTCTGGTAGCACAAAAGAGGTGAACTGTCAATTTTGTCGTTTTCCCGCCGCAATATTAACCCTCCTGTAGTTCTAAAAGCTTAAGCCCTAATTTATCATGTAAGGCCAATTTTACGTAGTACGTGTTGAGGTAATGAGGCGCAAAATGACGAACGAGATAAATGAAACGGAATCCCTGCCGAGAACAGCTTTGTCGATCTTGTAAACAAGAATTTGCCAGTAAAAAATGTGAATAAAGAGGCCTTAGAAATTTATATGAGGCATGGATAGCATACAAAAAATATAACGAGCAATTCCTGACAAAGAACGTAACACTAAATTAAGAATACCTACTATCTTTATATCAATTCAAGCTTTATGATAACAGGGGCGTAGGCAGTTATTATATGAATTTACCTAAATGTAGAAATCATTTGATGTTTGTATAATAACAAAATACCTTTTCATTTATATATTTATAAGTTAGGTATATTCTTACGTTTCATTGTATTTGTTTTATAGAAATAGATTTAATATTACTATTAGTCCAATATTATGTTCATGTGAAATCTCAAATCAGTTTTTTTTTTTTTATATCTTAGAAGGGATGCCTAATGATGAGCATGCTACCCTTTTTGGAGCTACATCATATAAATAAATAACTGACTCCGTTTAATACCTACAATTTAATTGTAAACCAAGCTAAATTAAATGGCTTTAAACAAACACATTAAAGCTCTATGTACATTAAAATCCATAATATTCATTTTAAATTTCCACACAACACGGCCTTGAAATGTTGGCTCACATTATGTAATTTTATAACAAAAAGATTTTACTTTCAAAATTCAAAAATCATTTCAAGTAGGCCTAATACAAGCACTTTTGAAACGTCAAGTCTGTCCGTGTGTAGTGACTCTACCACCGGTTCGGAAGGCAGATTCTACCGAGAAGAAGCCGGCAAGAAACTCAGCAGTTGCTCTTTTCCAACATCAAAAATTTACATTTTAGATTTTAACATTCATTTCACTTCACTTGAAACAATATTTAGTAGCTCCGCCCCGAGATGCTACCCGTGGTAGTTAGTTAGTTTGTACACATAGTTGCAATACAAAAAAATATGTTTAGCACAGGCTTATCCACCGCGGATAAAAAAGAGATACGTGTGTGAAAATACGAATTTTCCCTTGGGAATTTGATTTTTTCCGGTACCAACAAAAAATTTTACTCTACGATCTTTTAACTGTCTTCCACGCTAAAAATCAAGTCGATTGTTCATTAAAGATTTTAAACCAAGATTTTCGTGGTTAATCAATATTAATAATACCGACTAAAGTAACACGAAAGCAGGTAGTCAGATTCTGCCTGTGACATCCAACTTGACGTCTCGTGCCTACGCAGTCCCGTCTTGACCACGATCCATGCAACTGGGTCGAAATATCGACAAATCCAAAATATTATCGTGGTATGTACCCGTTGAACTATATTTAAGAAACTATTGTTTTTTTATTGAGAACGTGAAAGAAAGAAAAACAAACAGACTTTCGCATTTATAAAGTTATATAAGTTAGGATTATGGATTCAATCCAATACCGTTAAATCTATTAGCAGTCAATACCGTTAAATCTATTAGCAGGTATCCGTCTTCAACTGTGATAATTTCCGCAAAATCTCAAAAATGGCCGATTAAATCTACCGCTGCCGGCTGGAAGGATAACGCTGATCCGCCGATAGCAATCGTGACAATCAGTGAATCTCTTAGCACTTAGCAGAGCCAATTGTGTTTTTATGTGCCGCAAAGTAGATGCTTTAGGTTATATAGAAGAGGTGATAGCTGGATACATAGCGCGGTCATTTTTTGCATAGAGATAGTTAAAAGGATGGACTGTAATAATGCCACTGGCTACCTTTTTGTCCCAGGAAAACAAATAGTTCCCACTGGATTTGTATAAACGAGGACAAAGAATTTAGATAACAGCTAGTTTAGTATATTTACTTGCTTATTTATTTATTTTGTACCTAACGAAATGACATAATCATAAACAAAAAAACTACTTATATCAATAAGAGAAGAAAATATATTTATGCAAAACTAAAAAATTGCAATTATTTAAAATTACCTATAATACACCCATGTGGTATTTAAATATGACAAATAATAATAAACTATAAACAATTAAATAAGTTATTAAAAATAGGTAAATATACAAATAGATCATAATACGTACTTCAATAGAAATAAATATTAGGACAAGGAGGAAAGATATTATTGATGGAGATATGTGGCACAGGTACCGACTAGGATACACACGTCGTCTACGAACATAGATTAAATACGAGTCAGTCGTTGCTAAAATTACTATAATCGCCAACAATTCACTGCAGACGAAATTTAGGAAGAATAAGACGTGTAAACAGTAAATACGACGTCATTAGGAACGCTCGGCACGAATTTGCATTGAGATTAACGAGTGCTGTTACGGCGTATTTTGTACTGCAACTTATACATGTGGATCTCCGTGTTTAACGGGGTTATAGTCCTTAAAGGTATGGTAGGTAGAGGCTAAAATCCTTTGTGCAAAATAAACTATTTATGCGGCCTCATGTATATGCACTTAAAATTTACACTGATACAAATATAAGGAAAACACAACAAAGCCATTTTGGGCCTTCCATGCCTACATTATACCTGCTTGTGGCGTGGGAATGTACGCTTTCGTATATTATATGAATAGAGGTAACTTTTGCGTAATGCCTAGGAGCTTAAGGCATACATATCAAGGTTTGCCTAGTGTATCTGTGTAGTATCAGCATAGCCTATTCTTCAGAAAAGTTAAAACATACACCAATTTTAATCACACTTGAAGAGTTATGATTTTAACAGTCTACATTAGTGAACGTACTAGCTGTTCTCTTAGGTTTTACCCTCGTTTACTAGGGGTTGTTTCTTAATGTTCCAATATTATAGATTAGGAACCGCGTAGTCATAGACGTAAACTTACCACTCAACCCCGAGGTTGAGGACCTAATTATAATCACTCGCGAGTCACTGAGACGCCTAAGGCAAACTGAGTGCCAAGTGTGAAATTTTCTACCTACGTTTACTTATTCGACTCGATAAAGTTTAGTGATTCTTTCGGCATCTAGTGATTTGGTTTCCCAGTATTGTAACAAGTTTGCTCTTCTTCGGTACCATATAATTCGTACCTTTGAAAAATCTGCAGCAGAATAACATGCTGTAAGGACATCGGAAATCTACATACGTTTTACTTGATATTAAAACGCCATTTTGTGAGGAATAATATTCTATGCCTAATGATGACAATTGAAAAGCACCATTTCGGCCGAATAGATTGCAAAGACATTTGACATAATAAAAGGAAAAAACTTTATGAAATAATATGAGTAATACCTTTTAAATATAAACTTATATTACTAACTACATTTTATATCGTAAAACAGGTATATCCTTTGCTTAAAAGTAACAAGCCACTTATCCCGAAATAAACTTCCCTAACCGCACATTCACTTTTATAATTATTTGAACGCCATTCCATCCAAGCAGCCATTGCATTTGGCACGAAACGGTCTTAAACTTGGCAGGAAAAGCACGTTGCAAAAATAATAACAGCATTAACTGACGCTTACAAGTACGAACATACTGACACATACAGTAAACGAAATTCCAACTAAATGGGAAACGTTCTAAGTATGTTCGTGTTCTTTTAAAATAGGAAAATTTACAGATGCATGTAATTTTAAATTTGAGTAAACTTACAAAATCAAGATGATATTTTACAAAATTCTTTGCACTACTATCAACATTCATTATAAGTTGGACGTGTCTGCGTGTGTGTGTCTTTCTGTGGCATCACATTTCCCGAAGGGATGAACCGATTTTGATTTTTTTTTGTTTGAAAGGTAAATTAGACGGAAGTGTAAGTATGTTTGATGAAACTCGGTCGCTGAGATTTGAAAAGTCGGTGATATTTGTTAATTTTTAATTTATTTATTATATTGATCTTATTAATTGATTGAATACTTTAATTTATTGACACCTCTGAGTACTGCCAATTCCTCACTTTGACAATGTCAACTGACCAGTAGACTTAGTACAAGATTTGCTCGCTCGCAATCGTGGAGCCCTTTTGCTCTTTATTGTCAAAGTAAAATGAACTTAATGTCCATTTCTTTAGGATAGCAAATCCTGTACATCTCATTATGTTTTGAACACGTTCTTTTAAAAAGCCCAACCTAAAGAATTTCAGGCAAATTCGAGCTTTACCTTAATGTAAGTGATGATGCAGTCTAAGATCGTAGCGGGCTCACCTGTTAAGGGGTATGTGGTCATACCCCTAATCGGTTTCTACTCGATATCGCACCGGAAATGGCTGGCTAGTTGACACTGTCTCGTGCTTGATGGCACAGACTTATCTGAAGCATGGTAACTAGCTACAGCCGAAGCCCTCTTACTTCTGGGTCTAATATACCTAGTTATACCTTTACCTAGTAGTATACCTAGTCTTTTATTATTGATTAGTAGTACCTTCGTTGTGAAATTTTACACACAGATATCTCCCATACTGGATACTGACATAAGATACTTTATATCCCAGATATCCAATTGGGAACCATTCCCAGCAGGCTTAAAATAATAATGTTTATTACCTACGCATTCCTTAACAGCTAAGCTGATGAAATTTCGCATAGAGATGCCTTGCATCCTGGTTTACTTATTAGTCTTGGGAAACAAATATATGTATATATTTTTTTTATAAACCCAAACGTACGTGCATGAAGTTTCGGGCAAACATTCTATACTTATATGGTACGGTAGGTAGGTACCTCTCACACCATGGGGTGTCTGGCACTGCTCCAATTTGTCTAATGCCTAGCTAGCTACGCTCCATTTACTATTCCGACTCAAGAATGTACGTAATGCTACCGGCTGTTGTGAATGGTACCGCAGTCATCGTTTCCTTAAATACTACGTGCTTTGTATTTAAATTATTAGCAGCTTACCTACGTATTGTTACCTTCCATTATTCTGTACTCTTGGACAGCATACATAAAACCCCTAAAGTGGGGACAAAGTCCCTACGCCCATACGTGTGCTTAATAACGTCACATTGCTTGGCAAAGGTCGCTTCTGTCATAGATGAGAGGGTTTTGAAGCATAGACCTACCACGCTATTACAGTGTTAATAAGCGGGTTTCAAGAAATGTCAAATGTCAGTAATAATGCACTGGACCAACATATAAGACTTTCCTATGACTAATTAACGTATTAGATTAATTAAGAATTTACTTGCCCTCTGAATCACGGGTTGAGATAATCGGTCAAAGAAAATCTACAGTTTTGTAGTCCTCTGTGCTAGATGAATTCACGTAACCACGTATACAACCCATTAATTCTTCACTTACATAAATAAGGCTCGGCAACCCCCGATTTCAGTTAATGCGTAATACTAATACAATAATATTATTCCATTATTTGCACTAAGCATTACGTCTTACTCCAATGTGAGGGAATATATTTTGAACAAATAATACTTGTTTGCTATCATAATGTACATAAATGTTCACGCCTTAACTCCAGGAAGGCTTTGTGTCAACACATTTATGTATACCTATATCTAAAATTCAAAATTTCGCTTAGCTATAATTAATATTATTATAGAACATTTAATAGAACTAACCTCTAATAGAACCTTCAGGTTTTTTTTACAAAAAAACCGTAACCGTTGTACGACTAGGAAGCTAAATTAAACTAGAATATTTTCTAAAACATTTTTAAGTCGGTAAAATATTAAAAATTACTAGGTATAGATACTTCGTTTACCCTTTTACGAGTATATAGAAGCACGTAAAGTAGCAGTTATTTTTACATTTTACTTGCTTTTTAGTTTATTGAACAAAGTAGTTTTTTTTTTTATTTCAAGCTTTATAGTGGCCTTAATAGCCATCTCAACTGCCCATAATCTTTCACAAACCATTTCTTTTCCCGAACCTTTGGCATTAATGGCTGAGGAGTTCTTCCGGAAATTCACCAACACCAGCTTCATTGCTTCGAGCATAAATTGCTTGGGAACCATATACCTTAATCGAATCGCAATACTTAATACTGTGTAGTACCTGGTCCTGATCATCAGTTTCACTTGGCCAAATCGTGCTTTTCGAAAGCAAGTACTCGAGTTTCTCGAGAGAAGATTTTACTAGATATCTCCAAGATCCGTTCAACAGATCTTAACCTAACGGACAAAGATAAACAACCACTCCTTTTTGTAAGTCGGTTTAAAAATAACTTTAGTCTACCAATCTTGACGAAGTTTTCACATCGCCCAACAACAAATTGACAGACAAACGCAGAAAAAGTTTTACGTATCTTCAAGTGCAGTGCAGTGAGCTGCTACATCTAGAATTTCAGCTTGTATGCAAATAAAGTCCAACGACACGGCGCCAAAGAAGCAACATCTTTAAACGAGAAATTCTTGTATATATATAATTTTAATCTCGGAATCGGCTCCAACGATTTTCATGAAATTTAGTATACAGGGGGTTTCGGGAGCGATAAATCGATCTAGCTAGGATTCATTTTTAGAAATCTTATATATTTAAACGAGCAATTCTTGTATATATATAATTGTAATCTCGGAATCGGTTCCAACGATTTTCATGAAATTTAACCCCTGTATACAGGGGTTTCGGGGGCGATAAATTGATCTAGCTAGGATTCATTTATATTGGAATCTCGGGCAAAAACTGCAAAAAAAAACCTTTTTGAGAGAGTCTGATGCGTGCGATGCGTGAATAGTAAACGTTACGCCAAACATGTAAGTAAATCGGAATGGTCGGAATTGTTGTTTCTTCAAAGTTCTATAAAACAGTCCGCGACAACATACGAATATTTTTTTAAGTCGGCTCATTCGCGGACGAAGTCGCGCGGGTCCGCTAGTATTTATAGTAAGAGTACGTTATATTATTACTTTGCTGTAAAAGTTACGTTATGTGAATAATAGTACAACTTACCATCGAAGGTCTTAGAATCATCGTCTTATAACTGCCTGCCTTGTTTTAGGAGGCAGTGTAAACCCTAGAAGTTATAACATCTCACTGATTCAAACAGCTTTATATTTCTGATAAGAAAATATAGAGAATATTTTTCTAGAAATTGACTGGTCCATTGTTTTTTCTTCTACGCTTTACGAAACCGTTAACTATTACGGGTTCACCGTTTCGTTACTGTATCGAACCACTCTCTTGCTCATAATCAGCCTAATTTGTCTGGTGGGAGGCTTCGGTCGTTGCTAGTTACTTCCCTGCCGACAAAGTCGTACCGCTAAGCGATTTAGCATTCCGGTACGATGTCGTCTAGAAACTAATTAGGGGTAAGGGTTTAATATAACCGCCAAATTCCCTAAACAGATTAGCCCGCCTTTATCTTAGACTGCATCATCACTTGTTACGGGAGATTTGAGTCAAGGGCTAACTTGTAGTGGAATTATAGATTTTATAAATTTAATTAAAATTGATAATTCCTCCAAGTGTAGGTAAAAACACTAATAACAATTATAAAAATTACAGACAATATAGAGCTAAGACCACCATCTTGATCTAGTTCCAATAAGGTTTTGCTTTTCTTAATATGAAAGGATTTTCAAACGCAACCAGCCATTTCGGCGAAACTTTATGCCGTGTAACATTTTTACGTAATTACTACTATACTACTTTGAAACTTAATTACCATTTACTCATTCCATTTTAACGCCATATAACGCTATCAAATTGCTTATTTATAAGGTTTCTAAATACCGTTCCTAAGAAACCATATTATTTGATCAATATACGTTCGTGTTTGGCCAAAACGCTGAAAGTTTTGTAATAAAAAACTTTTCGCAGTTATTTCGGTATTTTGTTAGTTTTTTTTTTCCATTCATTCATAGAAAAAGTGGTTTATATAAATCATAATATGAGTTATGTAACTTCTTACAAACTTATTTGTGTAGTGTGATATTATTTTCTACCGAGTTAAAAATGTTGGGAGAAACGCTCTTATGAAGGATCTGAGAACAACTCTCACAAAATCTTACACTTTAGATAGTAACATTCCCTGTAAGCAAAAACATACTCGTATATGTTTAATAAATTATGGAGGACTAAAGGAATTCATCATATGTTTTATCCTTCCAGCCTTAGAATTGTACATCTTTTAACCAGGTAATTCAAAGTTTTAGTAAACGTTTTACACATAAACAGGTAGTAGTAAACATATTTTGTCTGGGAGGCATTGGCCGTGGCTAGTTACCACCCTACCGACGAAGATGTGCCGCTAAGCGATTTAGTGTTCCGGTGCGATGTCGCATAGAAACCGAT
Source organism: Pararge aegeria (assembly GCF_905163445.1). Classification (NCBI taxonomy): domain Eukaryota; kingdom Metazoa; phylum Arthropoda; class Insecta; order Lepidoptera; family Nymphalidae; genus Pararge; species Pararge aegeria. The sequence continues at coordinate 6,623,337 of NC_053200.1, read as the reverse complement.
TATGGGCTGTGACTACCATACTTCCTAACAGGTTAGCCCGCTAATATCTTAGACTGTATTATCACTCCCCACCATTGTAGTCAAGGAATAACCTGTAGTGGAATAAAAAGAATTAAAAAAAGAATAGTTTTTACCTCACAATATTATCACTCTCCTATCTGCCATTATTGCACTGTCGACAGTACAGTAACGTAAGTGATATTAGCCAAATGTTTTTGAAGTTATACTTCTTTTGGCGCGTTGGCGGAAAAATGGTGAGAGTAAATTTTTACGATGCGCGCGCACACCGTCACAAAAAACCGACACCATGAAGTTAGCTATAGTCAACATTTAGATTTTTTATATATGACTTATAAATAAGTCGACCGTCTAACTTCTTGCTTATATTATGTACAGTTAATATAATGTTATATTTAGCGTATACAATACAGGAAAACAGTCAGTAAATGACTGTTCCCTGTATAACTATCAATATGATGGAAAGAAAGCAATTGTTACTTTTTATAATAAACCAAATGAAAAAGAGTTTGGTGTGCGCATATATCCACGCCACGAGCTGTAAATCCTATCTCCGATAATAGAAAAATGGGATTTTCAAAACAGTTTTTTTTGTGTTTTGTCATTCACGTAACAGCTGATCTATCGCAGATTTTATAGCATATTTTTTTATATTTTTCCATTAGATTTATCAACTTTGTTTGCTATTTAAAATCAGAATCAGAAGCGTATTCAGATAGAGTCTTACATGCACTGGAAAGTCAAATTTTTCTACTTATGTATGCTATTCCTAACTTATATGATTCGTCTTTCATTTTGTGCTCATAGTGCATCTTTATAAAGATCCCTTCTATGCAATTCGGGCTGACTTCAAACAGTTTCCGATATTTCCGAACTAACACAGAAAGTTAACAATATGAGTTCAAACGCTATAAGATCGTTTGGTCATTGTGAAACTCTAATGGTGTTTTAACTCCTATTATTGACTAGTTCTTTGTGCTAGTTTGTTTTTTATTATTCCACTAGAAGTTAGCTCTTGACTCTCACCTGGTGGTAAGTGGTGATGCAGTCTAAAATGGTAGCGGGCTAATCTGTTAGGGAGTATCGGACGGACCGCTAAATCGCTTAGCGGCACATCTTTGTCGGTAGGGTGGTCACTAGCCACGGTTGAAGCCACCCACCAGACCAGACCAGAGAAAGTTCGGAACAAAATCCCAAAATGTCCCTTCCGGGAATCGAATCAAAGACTTCCAATTTAAAACAGCAGCACTCACCTGCGACAGGGTGGTCGTCAAAGTTATGCTCTTTATAGTTTCATGAATGAATTTACCTTATAATATCTACCAAGGTAAGGCTGGAAGTTGATCAGCTATGTTAAAATTGTACGGCTATATTATTTAGTCATACGTTATGCCACAACCGAATCTGCTGTATAAGGAAGGCTTGAAGTCTAAAAGTATATAAGTTGAAAACTAAAAGAGTAGTATATGCCTACTTTTTATTATAGAAAAAAATACCAAATTGAAAATTTAAACCTGCCGCCGAATAAATAGAAAGAAAAACAAAATCTATAGCCACAAGCGTAATAATATATAGAGAAAATATTATAATTCATATTAAATGTTGGTAAAATTTAACTCTTTATTTTCAAATGTTCTATTTACGAAATTATACAACTCCGATCTCGGTGTACGTAAAATTTGATTCCTTGATAAAACATAATACGAGCAAACACAAAGGGTAGCCGATTACAACCGAAAAGGTAAAACAAAAGCGGTATCCGCATGAAGGAGCGCACCGGTTAATTGCATCACACTGGTACGAAACGTTGTAAAATCAAGAAAAGTAGATAACGCTTCTTTTGGAAACTACATGCTCGGCACTGAGGTGTCATTCAGAGCTTCGTTGGACTGCAATTCGCACCAACAAGCCATGTTAAAGGATAACCTAGAATCAACAAAAGACTTTTATCGACGCTTTAATTACGAAAACTTAAGTTTATTGGCTAAAAAACTTACGTATGATTGAGTGTTCTCGCCAAAGTTTCGTGCAAAAGTGTATGTGGCTCTAAAACCGACGTCTACTGACCATGTGCATTATGTCAGGACTATTCTGCTAAGAGTGCGCGTTTAAGAAGAAGAAAAATCACCATCACTAGGGAATCCTGTATTCAATACATCAATGTATGTTAAATCTACAGGCCAATTGTGTATTTCTAACATACTAGCTGTTGTCTGTGAAATCAAAGTCACTTTGTTTTATCCAATATATTTACAGACAATTGTGTGCTTTAGTGAGACGATGGTGATAACTACATTCCTTTGTGTAAAACTAAATCTACGTAGGTTTCAAAAGCACAATGCTGCAAAAAAAAATTAACTCCAAACTTGACAACTAGGTCTAACATTATTATGTGCTACGACATATTTATCTCCAAACGTCTCGCGTTTTGGTTCAATACTAATTACCAATGTAATAGTATTTTTCTTCAAATCTAATAATATATGAAGATTTTTCTATAAGCTTGTATGGTAAATTTAAGGATAACTTTTCTTCTTGCCCGCGTTGGCCGTGGGTTCGATTCTTACAATTGGAAAATGTCTGTGTGATGAACATGAATGATTTTCAGTGTCTGGATGTTTATTTGCATATTATAAGTATTTATGTATACTATTCATAAAGGTATTCATCTTAGTACCCATAACACAAGCTACGCTTACTTTGGGGCTAGATGGCGATGTGTGTATATTCGTAGTATATTTATTTATTCTATATTTATATTATATGGTATATGGGCGGTTATAGCCCATTGCCAGACATCACTTTCGGGGGGCAGAGCTCGAATCCCAGCACGCACTCTAAATTTTTTAAGTCACGTGCGTTTTCATAAAAATATCAACGGTGAAGGAAAACATCGTGACGAAACCTAAATGTCGAGTTCCCCATAATGTCCCCAAAGGTGTTTGATGTCCACCAATCTGCACTTGGCCAGCGCCGTGTAATACGGCCTAAACCCTACTCACTGTGGGAGGAGAGCCGTGCCCTGTAGTGAGCCGGTGATATGATGTTTTTCATGATGATGCTGATGATGATATGGTATATTAAAGTATGGACTATTATTTTTGCATTTAAGTGCCGTTTTTTCCTTAAAACTTTAAAAGTTTTGCAATGTACGAGTAAGATACATCTGCACATGCACAGATAGAATGCGATTGCATCACTTTGTGAGTGATTTAACATTTGCTGGTCGCTATCATTCTTGAGACTAGATAAGTCTTCATATTGCTACTGGTAAATTTAGAGAGAGAGATTTAGAGAAAACTTCTTTTCATAAAATGGAGTACCAGAAATTGTAACGGACAGTAAAATCGTTACTTTTCCTTAGTTTGGTAAAACAAATGTGATTAGTACAAACAAAAGGATAGTGCTAGTTAATTGCATCACACTGATATGACACGGTTGTGAAATCAAGAAAATGTTGAAAACCTTATTTTTAGAAATGTATGTTAGGGTTACCTTGCTATTGCTATTGCTTACCGGATTTTCCCTAATGTATAAAGGATAACGCAATTTTTGTAAAGAAATAAAAGATTTTAATAACACAAAATTAAATATAAAAAGAATAAATGTTACATTCATCTGCAAAATGTTCTTTTCTTCTAAAATTTTTGAATAGTGACGTAAAGAGTTATAATACATTTTTCATTATTTATCGCTGTAAATAAAATATTGCGTATTTTGGTGTATCGCCAGCCTCCTTTAGAATAAATACTATACAATGCCGTAAGCACTAAAAAAATCCTGTGGCGTTATTTCTAGGAAAAAGCTGTCTTTCAAGATGATAGAAGTTTGATAGCCCTTTCTTAAATTTTTCTTAATAACTCGCTTTATCTCTATGCCCATCTTACCTAAATCCGTAACAGAAACTTAGGTATCACTTTGTCCCAAATTAATGTAACAGGTGGCCTACCTACACTCAGTCCATGCGGTGGAGTTATTGAATTAGTGCCGGCGCCCACTGCATTGCAGTCTTTTCGCTCATAGCAAGGCGGGAATTGAACAAATTCTATATTTGCTTTCCGTGGACATGTTTTTTTTTAATTTGAATCTGTGATTTAATATCCAAGTTCATCTTTTAACACCTTGAATGTTGACTTTTATCTTTTATTTTAATTTCACGTTCTCTTGTTATCTATGTTTACTTTTTTAATATTGTCACTAACCAAACCTAACAAATTCAATATCATCTACTCTCTCATAAGAGAAGGTTGGCGGGATTAAGTAATATCAGCAGTTATTTAAAATGACTGAGACTCACGTACAAAATATGGATCTTTTATGAGTAATATAAAATATGCGTAATATTAAATTTATTATAAAGCTCTTTAAACAATAAAATATATTTCTTATTTTTTAAATTTTTGAAGAGATCGCTTACTCATATGTAGCGTTTAAAGAAGTTTAGTAATATCAGACTTTATTTTACATAGAAATCTATAATTCCGTAGTATTATATATAGTAGTGCCGATTTTGTTAAAAGTTCAATAATACTTTGAACTTTTAACAAAATAAAAACAAACAAGTCCTACCGACACTAAAGTTATAATAGTCAGCAATTCCTAACCGATAAAAATAAGCAATAACCGTCTGAAACTAGTAACCGGAACGGCGATAATCTAGCCGTGCGACTGACAGTACGATGTTGCGAGCAATAATAAATGGAGACAAGTCACATAAATATTATTCCACATTCGTTGAATATTCATTTTTGTAATTAACTATCATCAAAATCATCGTCCTACTACTGGGCACGAAGGTCAAAGATTTGGTTAGAGCATTTGACCTCGGACTTCGGGGCTGTCATTTGCAAGCTTTATACAACTAATTTCTTAAGACTTATGCTCTGCATTAGACGGCCGATTAGCGCAGTTTGCAGCGATCCTGCTTTCTGAGTCCAAGGTCGTGGGTTCGATTCCCACTACTGGAAAATGTTTGTGTGATGAGCATAAATGTTTTTCACTGTCTGTGTGTTTATATGTATATTATTATATCTGCTATTTATTTATGTATATTATTCATAAAAATATTCATCAGTCATCTTAGTACCCATAACACAAGCTACGCTTTTTTTGGGGCTAGGTGGCGATGTGTGTATTGTCGTAGTATATTTATTTATTTGTATATTAGCAACAATGCTAAGCGCTTATTTTCAGTTAGCTCCATCATCCAAAGTTGGTTTATTAAAGTGCTTCCAATAAGGGTTCATAAATTTAACATTTGTCACAATGACACCCACTTTAGATTTATCATTGAACAGTGCACTTAGTTACCCTTTATTATCAATTCAAATAAATTACAAATGAATAAAGCTTATTTAATTACAAACGAGTCTCGTCGCATAAAAAATATATTTGTTTTTGAAGGCCATTACACAACTATAAAGGCTGGCACTATGGCAATTCAAAAGTACCCCTACTGACCTTATTTACGGGGTAATAACCCCATTCATGTACCGCAACGGCGACAGATGCAAGAATTAAAAACACTGCCCCTTTCTATTTGTTTACATCACGACATTCGTCTATTAATACCGGACTGGGTTTTTAATCCGCTAATGTTCATATCTGAATACTAAGTCAAAAGTCGATGTTATAGTTGCATAGAAAAATAGCCCTTAGTTGTAAATGTAATAACTTTTAAAATCCCGTCATTATGCATTAAGTCCATATGTATTTCAAACGAGTAATTTGTAAAGAAAAATGAACTCTATATTCAAGGTAGTTGGACTCGGAATGCTTCATGTATGAGCTCAATTTTTAACACTAGTAATTACGGGGGAGTGCTGGCTATAACGGTCCAGTGTAGGCGTAATGATGATTTTTTTTTTTAAACGTATGAATATTCATCTCGCATCGCGTGATTAGTTTAGAAAAAAAATATTATTAAAACTAATACATTAGCGTTGACTCACGGCGTCCTTTATGTTCATAGGAATCAAACGGTCCGGAATAGGGATTAGATATAGTACGTACTCTGTCTAGGTAAATAGCTAGAATTTACGCAAGACAGTATGTATTTAGTTTACACAGTAACCTAACTAACTGTTATATCCTCATAAATTACACCTTTTCATTTATCCGATCTGAAGTAAATATCTTTAAGAAATATTAAAAATTTTTTCAATCCGATAAAACTTTTCATAGTTTATATTGTTGACGCTAAATTCAATAGAACATACATACCTTCGCCGCATCTTCTCCAATAAAAGTATTGGCCAGCAACACATGTATAGGAGTTAATATTGAAATATGCAGAATAATATATCTTACTTATAAGTAAGACTTAAGACGGTGATGAAGACTTTTAAGAGTATTTCCTCATTTTTATGAAAACTCGACTGACTCAACTTGACTGTCAATTATGACTGTTATAAATTACTATACAAACATATCATATCATATCGCAAATATATTAACTTTTGTATGCAAGCAAAGTCAATTCGATGCTTCAAAAGTTAAATAAAAATTAGGAAAATCTATCAGCGCTAGAAAAGCATGGGCTGAGTGCCAGATGTATAAAAAAAAACACTTTTCAAGCCGGGCCATAAGTCTAATAGGTTGGCCTATATTCCATAAATGCAGAGGGCTTAGTGAAAAAATTGGCAGCTATCCACTCTTATAACGAACGTGCTAATGTACTAGCTATTTGCTTTCTATTACTTCATTATGTATTTCTTATTTCTCTATATTCTTCGGACCGCCGATTGGCGCAGTGGGCAGCGACCATGCCTTCTGAGTCCAAGGCTGTGGGTTGAATTCCCACAACAGGAAAACGTTTGTGTGATAAACATGAATGTTTTTCAGTGTCTGTGTGTTTTCCTACCATTTTTTAGCCGATGTCTCTAATATTAACAAATTTGATGGTGAATGGGTTAGCGATTCATTATGCTCCAATAAAAATAATTGTTAAAGAAAAATCACGCTTTAATAATATATACTATATAATATAATATAGTAAAAGGTACAAATTAGTTTCCTATACACTACTGTATAATAAAAAAACAATTATAAGAGGAATCGCAAAGAACAGCTGGATATGTGAAAAAGGAGTGCATAGTGAGATGAAGGCTGCAAGAAGTAAGTGGAAGACGAAGACATGCTGTGCCGACTCCTTGAACATTAATGAAGACGAACTGTATCGAAGATAGTCAGGTGACTTAACGAACTAGTTACATACCCCTTACTGTCTTCGATAGACACCACGACGAATTTACATTACTTAAATAAACTTACATTGTTTAAATAAACTTAAGGTACGCCAAAGCCCTAATTCGCTAGGGAGCATCTTGCTATTTCACAACGTAATGTTTCCTTTGCTTGTTTCAGGTACGTCTGCAGGCCCTCGCTTCCAAAGGATTGAAGCTGAGAAAAGTTTTAAATTATTCATAAAACCCTCTAAAAAGAATAAAATAACACTCAACTTTCCACGAAATCTGAATAAGGAGTTCTAAGTAAAGAATAAACGTAATTAGACGATGCGTTTAAAATTTTAACTGGAAGGTTCTGTCTTTGAAAGGCACGTTCCGTTCTTTTTTTTAAACTTATAAAACTCTTTTCTTTACACAGTGAAGTTAAGGCTATCTTAGTTGCCAGTTCGTTTATATTTACTCTTTTGCTTTAATTTTTCGTCTGGCAATTTTTTGTCGCTAACGATGGCGAATTCAGAATTGCAAATGCCGTTAATTGCCCGATGGAAGTTAGCTTCCACACTTAAAGCGACTGATTGTTGAAATATTTAACGTTCTAACAGGCGAATATTTTAACTTAATGGCTTTGACTAAAGATAATCATGCTCTTGACGCCTAAGCTCAATTTGTTGACGTTTTAAAAATATTCGAGCCCATTCCTCCTCTTCAACAGTTGAATAATTTATTAAATCGAGTTTCACCATCATACTTATCTTCCTAATTAATATTCCAATACAGGGCATAGGTTTCCTCTTACATAAGAGCGGAAGTAGGTATAAATAGGACCAGTTACAACCACATTGATCCAGTGCGGTTTGACGGTGGTAGATACTCTCCAACTCTCAACAGTTATTATCTCATATCAGCTCTTAGTTATAATTAACAGAGCCGACGAATAAATAAGATTTTCGAGTGACCAAGAAAATCAAGTTTAGGCAACTAAAATCCTCTATACTACCTTGGTTAGTTGTTAGAATAAGTCCTAAATAAAATTCTACTCTGATCACCAGAAAAACTACCAGCATGTAACTAATTATTAAACTGAACTCATGCATTGAGGGTCATAACGCCTTTCCTTACGTGATTTTTACGACCAATTAACTGTTACAGAAAGCCGCGTGAAGGAACTATGGTCTAATAAGCAATAAACTCAGCATAACATATACAGAAACAGTAGAAAACAAAGAGGTCTGACTTGTCGTTTGGGAAATCTTACGAGTATGTCCAAGAGTTATGTTCAGTCGCAACTTATAACATGAGTATCATATTAGAATATAAATGAGATAACATTTTGTTATGAATATTCCTTTTTAGCTTTGTTCGCTTTTATGTCGTTTCTTTTAGATTTAATTAGCTTAGAAGACGAAATAAAAAATCTTACGAAGTTTTCAAATCTAGTTTGGTAATGTAAGATACTTCATCAAGTAAAGATAATAATTTTAACTAAGTTTAAAAAAGTTGTAATTTGTTCGATACTAATTAAACAGATTTAAATAGTTTTACAATTTTAAATAGCCTTTAGTTTAGTTTCGCGTTAAAGAATTACGCTAGGTTTCGAATTTCGTTAGTTAAAGAATTCTAAAAATACTATTCTCGGTCGATCTCTAGGAACCTCTATGTTAAATTTGGACAGCATCAGTTAAGCTGCTGAGCTTAAGTAACCAATCAAACAGACACTGCACAAAATTATATTTGTGAATTTGATTAACCGCCACAAAACTAGAAAATTAATTGTAAAATAATTTTCAACAATTAGTAGTGCAATTCCAATTTTGCAAATTATGCAATAGCATATTAAAATCAGTTTCTCATTTTATCAAAAATATACTAATCAAGAGTTTTATGAACATGATAATGTCAAGTATGACTCTCTTTGTAGTCGGGTTTGAAATATTCGAGAGATTCAGACGTTACTTAGCTGAATTCTCTGATATACAACCAAAATTCTTGATAACCAGAAAAATCGGTACCTTGCTATTCATAATTTCATCAACCTTTATACTCCACACTGCAAGATCTGCACCGCACAGATTTTCCTGGGTTTTGCAGGTTATGGCAAGATAAACTTAATTTCATTGAATTTAACATTATTTTGCATTTGATTGCTCCAATTAATAGCGCAGGAGGACGACGCGACGCAGTGAGTTTAAGTTTTTTGTGTAGAATACACGATGGGTAATTTCTCAGAAGTTGTATTGGCCCCAGAAGCAGGGAGCTACAAGTCCTTTTATAATGAAATACCGTAGCCAGTAATCTCAAACTATGTAGGCATAACAATAATTGTAGATAACAAAAATGGTTAATAATCTCAACTGATTTCCATTCAAGTGACTGATTTCATTCGCATCATTTGCTCTTAAGTATAGTCGAACTCCCATTTGTTCGAAAGCTCTTCACAATATTAAGACTGCTTAAAAGGCTTTGGGGAATTCGAAGTAACTTAAAATAAATACGGGCATACTTACTTGTAAAATTATAATTTCAGTTTTTACCCAATTTTGTATTAAATTTAACATTTTCTGGCTCTTTAAACAACAATTAAAATTTATATCAATATTTCAGAAGCAGGATTTGACCCTCCAATTTTCCTGCTATCGCGGCTTGAGTGCTTTGCCAACGAAGTCACGACTCTCATACAAGGATGTTGATTTTGTTATACACCTTTATATTACGCCTATTATAAAATTTTAAAAGAACAGTACTATTGCCCTTCTCATTCTGAAGACCCGTGTCCTGTAGTACATTGGTAATACATTGATTTACATGACTAAAGATTGCAATTTCTTCTTCCCTAATAGTTCTGAATTAAGGAAGAGAGGCTGACAGGAAATAGACAATATTCTATCTCAATCGGTATACTCAACCTAGACCACTTGGTCCACTTGGACCACGTCTTTACGAATATTGATGGTCATTGTACAGTATATATTTGGCCAAAAAATTCAGGCCAGAATATCTCTACGAGTTAAGTAAATATTTAATAAATGGCTTAACGATGTAATCAAGTATTTAGTATCAGCCAGGATTTAGGAAATTGCGATTTCTAACTCCGTGTTTCTGAGAGCAGGTTGAGGCATATACTCTATTGAGCTGGTAATGATGACGATGAAATTCTATAAGGATGCAAAAAAAGTTTTTTTTGTGATATCCATTCGAGCTACGAGCTCTGAGGCCAAGTAATTTAACGTCGTTCGTTGTCGCAAGCGGCACAAGACCGTGGAATTTGGAACTCCCTACAAAAGACCTATGTCCAGCACAGTGAAGTGACACTACTAGTGTCACTTCACTGTGACATATTGCGAATCCTACGAAAAGGTTTTTGACCAGTGTTTGGAGTTACGTGAAAAATGCAACTCCACTATGTTTTAAATCTATATACTAGTAAATTGTGTAGAGACATGTCACAAACAGTTACTAGTATTATAATCGTTAAAAGCTAGATTATTTTAGTTCTAGGTATCTTTTCTTTCTTTCCTTCGTTTTTAATAGTTATAGGTAATTTTTCTTTCTTTCCTTCATTTTTATTTGCATAAATTATACTAATTTAGTAAACAAGAAATTAGTATAATTTAGTAACCCTTCTTATTGTGGGAGGAGACCCGTGCCCTGTAGTGGACCGGTATTGGGTTGATGTGATAATGATGATGATGCAAACCGTACTGATTAATTAAAAAAAACTTAAAATAGTTTTGTCCAATTACGTTCATGCAAGCTGACGGGCTTTCTAAGCTAAAGGGGCCAGGACACCACTACCCCCTAGCCCCAGGGTAGTAACGCTGCTAAATTTAATACATTTAAATAGTCGAATTGCTTAAAGTTTATCGTATTCTTACAATCAACGCCCTAAACCAGTTTAATCCGCTTTGATTTATCTAGCCGCCATGACAGACGATCACTTCCCGTGCATTAGCCGTGATGAATGTATTTGCATCAAATAACCCCAGATTAGTTTGTAATAAATCGAAATGTACACTACAATTATTGTTAAGTAACTCTACGGGAGCTGTATCACTTAAGGAGGGCTTTCGTCTTTTTATATTTCCGTTGAGTAAAAAATAAAAGTTGCTGAGTTTACATCCAGTGCTATGAACTTTAACATGTGACAATACTGGCAACAGTCGTTAATTCCCTCAACACGCATTGGACTAGCATGGAGGGATAAGTTGTAAAGTATATATTAATTTATAATTGCAAAAGTGTGTCGGTTTGTTTAAATTCGTTATCTATGTTCGGCTTAACGACTGCAAATTTGTTTATGTAATGTGGCGCATGTAGATTGGGATCCTAGATATGGACATAAAATTTAATTTTATCCTCGAAAAGCCCGGCTTCGCAGCTATTTTCCTATCTTTTGATATATTACTTGGTCTACGTAGCTCTAAATCTCCAAATCCATAAGACGTAAAGGAGCGACCACCAAACCGCACTGGGCCAACGTGGTGGACTAAAGCTTTAACCCCTTCTCATTATGGGAGGAGACCCGTGCTCTGTATTTGGCCGGTAATGGGTTGATCTGATGATGATGATGATGAAAGAAGCGAAAATTTAAACCAACCGTGAATAATGCTATTGTGACAGGAGTTATTAAAATTCAATTAAATTATAGATTTAAAATAAGTTATTAAGAATGTTCAGTTACGTACGTAGTTACTAAGCTTCGCTATAAACTACGATTATTATTATTAACTAGAATAGTAAATTATTATAAACGTGTTACGATCGGAGTTGAACGAAAACGCTTTTTAATTTTAGAAGAAGAAGAAGTAGAAGAAACACTTTATTGCACGTATAACATACAGGAAAAGAAACAGTAAAGAGTATACAGTACACAATGTAGATATGAAAAGGCGGCCTTATTGCTGCAAGTAATCTCTTACAGGCAATATTTGTAGATAGGACAAACAGCAAGAGAACGGGATAGTGCCAAGAGGGTTGATAGATATACATAAATACCAAAATGTAAAGTTACAAATACATATATAATATAAATAAATATACGTAATATATAAATATAAAATATGCATAATATATATAAATATATAACAAACATAATATATATAAGTAGATTTTAAAACATGCAATTTAAAGAAATATAAAGAATCTGCTTCAAATTCCATCATTCAAAGAGAGGTAGTAGTCCTTCAAACGACTCTTAAATATTGGAAGGGAACTACTTCCACGGATTTCAGCTGGCAGATTGTTCCAAAGCATAATTGCTTTAAAGGTGAAAGAATTACTAAAGTTTACAAAATGGGAGTACCAGACGGTTACCAAGGCGGGGGGGCGAAGGTTGGAATGAGAAGAAGAATCAGAAATAAAGCGAAAACGATCCCTTAAATAAGAGGAAGATAAATGACTATTAAGAATAGATAAAAGAAGATTTAAGGTTAGTTAAACACAACGATATTTAAACGCCCGTGTGAACTGCTTAGACAAAATATGTCATACACTCCCATAACAATAACATTTTATAATTATTCTATTCTCTCCACTGTTTATCATACCCAACCTGAAAATAAAATTCTGCCATGTCAGCAGATTGAAATAAATTGCTCACGAAAACGTGGAGACAAAGACAAAAAGCAAAATGTAACACGAAGACTCGTAATTAATGGACAAGGCGAGCTACGATACGATATGTAGTTACAATGGCAACACCAAACGTACTTGGGTGTTCAAAAACGGACCTTGTGACTTAAATAATAAGATCGATAAAAATATGTATGTTGTCATGTTGTAGAATTTTTTCCGTGTAAACGTTTGTACTTAATGTCTAAAATTTTACTCTACGTTGCAAAGGGAATTAATAGTTTAGAGTATTTTCACGGAAATACAAAATAACTACGATGTCAGAACTTTAAATGAGAATAGGTAGGGTCTATTAATATAGACTTATTATCTGGGCGGGTTATTCAAATTTAAAGAAAACCTTAACGATTGAAATCGTTAACAAAAATGATAATCATCATCATAATCATTAAGCAATTAACGGCCCACTGCTGGGAGATAGACTTCACACCGTTGGGAACATTATGAAAAACTCTCAGGCGTGCAGGTTTCTTCACCTTTACCGTTAACTGATGCTACACTTAGTTCCTAGACCTTTGTTAAACTAAATCAGAAGTCTTTCATGGTCTCCACGATACAGGCTACCTAGTGTGGAGACCACTAGCAATTAATTTCTGTTATCTTTTTGAAAAAAAATATTTTTTTTTAAATTTAAAAAACAGTATTCCTAAGCCTACAAAGAAAAAAAATTTTTATGCCAAATATATGATTCTTAAATTAGAACGATCGTCCTACATCAAAATATATCGTTGATCTATTATTTGAAGGCACGGACTTCTGTGGCAATGATCACAATGATCCTAGTCAGCCTAATGTTTACCGAGTAAATTAATAGGAACCAATAGAAAACTTTTCCTATGAACTAAATACAGAGTAAAGCTAATTGGCTCTAAAAGCTCGGAGAAATTGGTACTCATCGAAACTCTATCGATATACAAATAAATAAATAAAATCGAGGTCAGTAATTTTGAAGTAACTGACACGTATTAACCTCATATTATGATATTAATAAAATTAAAAAAAAAAATTAAATTCTAAGCTAATCTCGCAGAAATTAACGGTTGGTTGAAATGGCAGCTCCAACAGTAAATTTGTAATTTTACTTTTTTTCAGTAAGCGATTATAATTTGTGCTAAAATCACTTAAACTTAGTATAATGATAAGTGTTACATATACTTTGCTAAAACTGAACGCTGACGAAGAATGGGCGGCGGTCGCTAATAAAAAGTTTTTAAGTCTGCTTTTTGTTTAAATAGCAATTTGATAAAAAATATTTTTCAATTGCAATACTGTAGTAACTAATAGGATATGCAACAAATATTATAGGGATTTAAATCAATTCTACACCATTATAAACTTAAACTGCGTTTTCATTAAAATGTAAAATGCAAATACTTCCACAAATAGCAATTTTGTGGTCAATTAGCAATGCAATTAGCATTTTCACAGATGAAATAATTAGGATATTGAATAATTCCTAATAACAATTCGCTACATACAAATTGCTAGATATATCAATAAATTTAATCAAACGTTCCAGTAATGAGTACGTTTTATTGACGTCCACTGCTGGACATAGGTTTGAGTAGGGAGTTCCAAATTCCAGGGTATTGCTCTGTTTGTTCACCAAGTAGGGGGCCACTCTAGGTTAACCGGTGCGGGTTTGGTATTCCGCATTTTGGGGCTTCATACATACATCAGTTTCCGAGCTATTTACCACACCCATAGCAATTCAGCTTTGCGATTTATTTATTCTATCATATTCTATTCATACACAGATCTTCTCATTTTCACGTAGAGGTTAGCTCTCTCCATCGCCCCCTGAGTTAATCTGAGCCGTCTTATTAAGTACATGTTTGTTGTTGATATCTAAAGATGTTTTAATGTTTCTTCGGCTTTAATATAAATTAACACCCGCTAGCATTTGCCAGCAACTTATTCGTTGTTTCGAATTCGCCGGATACCGTATAAAAAGTAAACTAAAACACACTAAAACATAAAATTAAAATCCAGTAACTAAGTAACATATAGTTTTTTGAATAATGCGGGAACGGTTCCCGAGTGATGAAAAGTATCCTATGTACGTCTCTCTATCCCTTTTGAATTTTATAGCCCTTGAGAAAGGTCAAAAGTTGGTAAACATAACGCTAAAGATAAAAGATAAACATAAGACCCTAAGAAATCGAACAAACGAATTAAAAGAGAAGGCAGGCTTTAGAACGCGGTAGGTCGGGGTAAAGTATATTTTGGAAAAATGCGGATAAAAGTGTATCACAATTGTAAGCAGGAAACCGCTAGGATAATAAGAAAGTTTTTAAGTTTATGTTCATCATTCCATAGCCATTGAGAAAGGTCACAGGTTACTAAACATTACACTACTACCGAGGAAACAAAGTCAAGGTTTAGGCGGGCGATTCAACGCGGTAGGTCGGGGTATATTGTGAAGAATTGCAGATGGAAGTGGGTATGGGAAACTAATCAGAAAAGTAAGCCGGGAATCGCTAATGTGATAATAAACGTTTAAGTTCACTGACCTAAATTGGAACAGCATATACATAAACGTTACGTTTAACTATGTTATGGTTATAACATATTACGTTTAACTTACGATTAAATTACGTTATAACTTAGTTATGGTTATAACATATAAGCAAAGGAACATTGATTTACTGAGGATGGTGATTCAATAATAAAAAATGATGACCACGATAGATTGACTCCAACCGCAAACACAGCTACTGGTAAATCAAACAGAGTTAATAGCTGTTTACTGACCACAAGATATTATTGACGCGTAGATGATTAATTAACGTATCGCGTAAACTCAATTTGGTATTAGGTACATGTTCAATTAACTAATAACAATACAAAAACCCGAGTACTTATGTTAACAAAATCCTCCACTGCCATACTCTTAACTTTTTCTCAATATTCATTTTATATTTTCTATAATTAAGTCACTAAAATGACATTCATTTCATTCTACCTCGACTCATTGCTGTTTATTTTACACGACTGCCAAGAATGTTTTTAATGTGCATACCTTGTGTTCCACCATAACTTCTACATGCCTGGACGGATATGGAGGAGATTTTTTATGCCATCCCAAGTCAGTTTTTTTTTCTATTTTAATTGTTTGCCTCAGTCGTGCATTTTAAAATATGAAATTTAGAACCTTTTGATAAGCTATTCTGGTACGTCACATTTAGTTGGTATATCATATAACTTTATTTGCTAGATAGTTATAACCGTGCGCGAAAATACTCTTTTTGATGCCTACAATCAGCAAACTGTACATAATACTATAAATGCAAATCCTGGCACAATCATAAACAATGGGGAAAAAAAGTCTGCCAAATCTGGGTTAAGGGATTCCCTTTGCTCATCTCAACAAAGGAGTGCTTAAATAGGGCGTACATGAAAATGGGACATTCATTAAGACGAGCGAAAGATAGGCCAGTAGCTACCTACTTAAAATTATAGAGCATGTAAAAAGATACTTTCGAAAGATGTTTTAGAGAGTAGACATATATATAACAGCCGTGAACTTTTCATAATAACAGCTTCAAAAGTCATGTTTGATAATTTGCATACTAAATGTAAAAAAACCGTGATTGAAACCAAATTATTAATCGTGACTTAAATTTAGTTATTATTTACTTTAGCCGGAGAGCAAAAGTTAAATTTTTCAAAGCTCGGATCTGTGTGGACCAGCTATACATAGGCGTCGCTAAGCGAACGGAGTTCAGTATAATGATGGTTTGAGAATTCTGGTGGGCTTACCACGTTTGTAGAGCATCTGAACTGTTCGCGAAGGCTCATACTAACGACTTTTTTTTGCCAACAGAAGGAAACGAATAGCATCCTTGGTGAAAAGAATGTGGGTAAGCAGTAACGGCGTTTAGAAGCCATTAATAAATAGATACGACTCTTCAATTGGCAAGCTATATTTAAAAGTCTTTAATAATAATATCTCACGTATTTTTTTTTATTTCGTTTTTTATTATTACGGTATTTTAATTATTCTGTTAATAGTTTAGGTGGTTCATAGTTACCAAATAAGGAATTATTATTATTATTATTATTATTGAATATATAAAACTCCTTCTTTTTTACGCAGTTTATTATTGGAAAAAGAGGTTATTTATTATTCACCTATTACTATTATTTTGCCGAATAACTTAACGATAAAAACTTTTGTGTAGTAATTTCTAACAACTGATTACATAATGTTTTCTAACATAAAAAACAGGTCGGTTACAAAATTCTTCGTACACGCGATTGTTGCGGAAACCCCAAATGGCGTCAAGAACGATAAGTACGACAAATGTCAGGGATGACGTATGGAAATGTATTTTAGGACAAAGCAGAAAACAAAAAAAAGTTTAACTTCTTTGTTACCAAAATTGACAAAAAGACAAAGCTCTTTCGTGAAAAGTTTATTATACGAGAGTTCGAGAACTGACTTTAATAGCCCGCTCAGATATTTTACGCAGGCGAAGTTGCGGGCAACGCCATAGTTACATAAAATCGCAATCTTAGAAAGTAAGAAAGTACTTTTATGCACACCAAGAAACATATAGTACAAAAAGAACATGAAACGAAACATTAAAAAAAGTGCTGGCTGCATTATCGCTAAAACGCGAGATCCGCCAGCCGACGACGCCTAAGTTAAGAAATACCTCTTTATTTTAACAATAATTTGGTGTAAATTAACGTCTGCTTTGTTATATCAATCCAAAGTTAATGCCACACGCAGTTCATTACCCTACCGATGCCGGCCACAGATTAATCAGCTACGCAAAATCGGATTCAAATCAGTACCTAATCGGGTGTAGGTGCGACCACATTTTATTACCCACTTGATAATGGTCACAAACGTGTGGAAACCTCACCTGGTACGCCAAATACAATTTTAACAATGATAATGATAATATTTAGTGTTATTTCTAAATAGTTTAACTAAATCTTAAAGTTTGTTTTTTTAATGCTTTTTTGCACAATAATAAAAAGGATACATGTACATAGGCGAACCTTAATTCCTTGAGGTAGTTTGCGTTGGGGGCTAATAAAAGTGGATAGCTATAAGTAAAATAAATGTTGCCAAGTATTTAGATAAAGACATTTTATACGGAAAAATTATGCGAGCATCGACCGAAATTCAAACAACATATCTATAAAGAGCACATCTGCGTAATACCAACATCATCTCGGTGAAAAATAGCCAGATTTCCGTCAAAAACTCATACCACTTGGCGTCGACGTCGAAAAAACATTAATTTCGACACATAGCTACTGAGCTCCCTCGCAATATCCATCACGGGCCGACTATTTGCATAGAGGGTGATAAATCGGGGAAGAAATCTTATATGGGACGACTAGCTTTTGCTCGCGGCTTCATCTTATTGTATTAAGGTAGCATTCGCTAGGCGACGGTTGACGGCTGATCAATCATCTATAGCCTTTAACAGTCCACTGCTGAACTAAAGGTTCACCTCCCAACTAGAGGGTTTTCCTATAATCACCACGCTGGTCAGGCGGGTTGGAGGTCACAGGAAGGCAGTAGAAGCACAGAGTACGCTGCTGCCCGGTATCGTGCGAGGCGACTCAGGGAATATCCCTTAGTCACCTCGCACGATACCCGCGGGAAGAGGAGATATGGTGACAACTGAATTCTGATCGGCCATCACCACTCGGGACTGACTATACTCTCGAATTTGCAGCTAAAATGTACGAAAAACGGTTTCCCGCATCTTCGACCGCGTAGGTACTACTTTTGTAATTTAGTAATTTTTTACCCCCGACGCAAAAACCACAGGGTGTCATAAGTTTGACGTGTCTGTGTTTGTGCGTGTATGTCTCGTATGGCATCGTATTTCCTGAGCGGATGAACCGATTTTGGTTTTCTTTTTTGTTTGAAAGATAAATTATTAAAATATCTTTCATATATACATAGCTACTAAGCTATGTTTGATGAAAACCGATCCAAGATGGCCGCGCAAACAAAATGGCGAATTTCATTTTTTGTTCATTACTTTATCAACTAGTTAAGTATTAAATGAAAGGTACGTGATAAGTAGAATAATGAAAACTATATTGAAAATCTAGATTTTTTTTTTTATTATAGATTTATATGTTTTTTATTCCCTTAGCTGTTGCTGATCCAAAGCAATGTATCATCTCAGATTCATTCGACAGCTTATTGGCCTACATTTCGCTCAGAATCGAAATGGGGTACGAGCGAGCAAACGTTTTGTTTCTTTGCCTATGAAAAAAGAAAACACGTAGATTGCGTCGTCTAGTTGTAGTTTAATATTATCCAACTGAAAATCTACACATCGTAGACGTTAATTTTTGTCAAATTAATGTTTACTTTTTTAAGTGTTATTGAATGCAAGACTGGAATTTGAATGCGATGTTTCAATCTTTCTTCTTCGTCGTCGTTTTCTTCATTACTGAAGGTCGCGTTTGTGTTTTTTCGCTGTATTGTTTACTATAAAAATTGATATCTCGTTTGTCATTCTATTCTGTCCTCGACTTTTTTAATAGCTACTATAATTTAGAGGACATTTATTACAAAAACATACAAAATAAATATCAACTTCTTTTGTACTCAAACAAATTATTTTTTCTATGATTATTCTCAAAAATAAATAAGCAAAGTAAAATGCAGGAAATCGTGTGACTATTACATATGTTCTATTCCTCTTATTTTTTCAGCTATGATGAAACGTCTATGCTGAAACAAAAATTTGTTTAGAGTTAAATAATTATATTTGTGTACATATTTTTTTAACAAGGAAGTAAGCTTATGATAGCCGAGCTGATATTAAATGTTAATGCAGTCTAAGGTGAAAGCGCGATAAATTGAAAAAAAATATGACAGTTTATATAAACTCTTAAAAGTAAAACCTGAAGCTAATGGATATTGGAACGTTAAATTGGATGGTGGTGTTTTACACTATATGCCCGACTCACCGCGTTGCATCGTCCACCCACGCTATTACTTTGATAGTAGAGGGATTTGTATATTAATATGTGTGATCCGCCGCATTCCAACCAGACCAGATCTTAGCCAATTCGTGAGAAAATTTATTTAAACTATGGAATGGATGAAATAACCAAATCTTATCCTTCAGGAAATCAATAAATTCCATCATCGTCATCATCATCATCATCCACAGCTTATCCCATGGCTAAGCAAAGGCCTTCTCTCTCATGAAAGACAGAGTGTTAGACCATAAGCCAAATACACACTGCCAATGCGGGTTAAAAGTTACATTTTTAATTAGGCTATTGGATGGGGTGCAGTGGACTTGAGTATTTTGGTTACGGAATGATATTCTTTGTATGAATTCTATTAATTAAATTCCTTTATATATTAATAATAATTTTAATCTATGTTATGTACATACATGCTGTTATAATTTCCAAATGAATAAATCGAATTTCTTCAGTTTCAGGTGAGTCTTGCCTCTTGGCGAAGGGCTCTAAGGTACTCCAAGTAAAGCTAAAGGAATGTTTGTTGTATTAATTATTTCTGACGTTATTTAATTTCAGTTCTCAATTGGCTGAAAATTGAGTCTTTGAGTGTAAGTAATTAGGTTGGATTTCATTTACTGGGCTTCAGTAAAAATAAATTCGAATGTAATTGGTGCTTTCTGTGACGCAACGGAAAATGGGCGTTGTTACTTAAATGTTTTAATTCGTTTTTGAATGACACAAAGCAAGAAGCCTGATCGGCGACAGATAAATGAAATCCGATCCTTCGAAGCCTAAATTAACTGATTTTAATTAATCTTGAGCTTAGCTCAATCCTCCAAAAACAACGAGACATCGAAATTGAATTCATATTACGTTTTCTTTATTCTGTCGTTTAATTTGCGGTTTATTATTATTTTATCTCTAAACATTTCAAGTCGTCGGCACTGAATCCTAAAGAACTTATTTTTGTTTATTTTCGCCTTAATCGTTCCATGTAACCGTTTTACTATACTCTCTATTTTTATGTTTAAATATCTTGCACACGATATTTATGAGCAATTTTGTAAATCTCTACTGTATTTCCTTGAACAGTATTTAAAGTTAATGTTCCCTTTTAAAAATATGCTTGTATCCATCGTGTGTAAGTAACTTAAGCTCTTAGACTAAGAGCTTACAAGAAAATTGGAGAATGTGCTTAATATTTATCAACAGTTTTGTTCTATAGACCTTTTTGTTTAATCAGTATTTCCTACACGTTAAAGAAATACAAAAAACTGCACAAATTTTATAGTGTTTTTAGTAACCTATGGAAATTGTACCTAAAACGAAATATATTCTAAATGTAATTTTTTTATATTTTGTTTAAAGTGAAACCATAACTTGATAATCGATCGTTAATTTTATAAAGTTCATCAAGAAGTTAAATATATTGCATATTTATTTATTCAATGTTCAATTGAACTAGTTTTTTTTACCTAATGGCAGTGGACAAACATTTCCAAGAGCACAAAGTTGCAGTCGGCCGCCATTGCAACTGTACAAAACTTTTAGCTTTTATCAAGTACCTCCTCCAATTTTCCCGCGAGCTCTTACTCTATCTGTATTTTCCGCTTTGTTCGTTGTTGTAGCTCTCTGTCATTTGCTTGCACTGTTCTAATTATTTGCTCCCATTTTGTCTTACTACACAAAGAAAGCCGTTTGCATTTAAATGTTTATGTAGACTTGATTTAGATAAATGTGGTATCTAATAGATAGTCTTCGTGTAATCGAGGTAATAGTTGATTTTATACTGAAAAGGCATTGTTGGCAAATAATTTCGACTGAAGTTATAAAAGGTAGGTACTAAGTATCTAAAGAGAAACATTGGGACTTTTTTATTTTGAACTAGTAGATTCAGCAGACGTCGTCCTGCCCGGTTAAAGAGCGCCACCTACCGGGTCCAGTTGTGTTTTCAAACCATCCAGGAATACATTGAAATATAAATGTAACCTTCAAAAGCCGTCCACATATTTAGGAGTAGTTAGGTGACAAACAGACGTACCAAGGGATTATAATATATATTCTTACCGACTAACGAACACAACCTTCAACAAAATATTTTGACAATTTAATTGGAATAAAGATTTCCCACAATTCGTATCACCATAGGTTACAAAAGCTACTTCTATAAATCTTGGAGATAATAAGACGACCTAGGTAGAATAACAATTCAATCTTAAAAAAAGTTTTCCAAATCGGTTAAAAGATGAGTTATTGGTTAGGTATGAGGTAGCAAACATAAAAAAATACGACCGAAGTGTCTACTCTTCCGTTGATACTCTTCCGTTTTTTCAGTTCTAAAGGTATTTAAGGAGAGTTCCCTACGGGTAAATTCACAATCGAAGGTAAAAAAGCGACCAGTCGACAATTTTTTACATTTACATGCAACGATTACTATATTACGATATTTAATAATGTACCATACATTAAACTGTTCACAAACAAAGATGTTGCCTGCTAAAAAGCATTATTACGGATACAGGAGAATGTCAACGTATATGTAGTACGAACATTATAGGTTAGAAGTGACCATTTGAAAATTTCATCAATTTCATTATTATTTTTCACTACGAGTTAACCCTTAACTGCAACCTCACCTATTGGTAAGTAATGTTGTAATTTATGATAGTTTTGGGATTGCCTGTTAGGGAGGATTGAAGTTAAAGCACATACCCCTAATTTGTTTCTTCGGGACATCGTAGCGGAATGCTGTATGGCTTGGCGGACACGACTTCGCCCGCAAGCCACGACCGAAGCCTTCTTCTGGACGAGAAAAAATACATTATAGGTACATTATTAAAGAACAATTTAAGGGGGAAAATTCAACCCCTGTAAATGGTTTACATAGACTATGTCATTGAAATTTCATATTGCTGCCAAATTTTATTTTAATCCTATAAACCTTTTATGCGTGATTAAGTAACACACAACACAACTTGCAAATTTATAGTTTTTTTTCATATCATCATCGTCACCATTACACAGCCCATTACAGAGCACGGGTCTCCTTTCAGAGTTACGAAGGTTTAGGCCGTAGTCCACCACGCTTTGCCAAGTGCGGATTGATAGACTTCACACGCCTTTGAGAAAATTATCACAACTCTCAGGCATGATTTCCTCACGATGTTTAACTTTACCGTTATAGCAAGTGTAATTTTAATTGCTAAAATTAAAAACGCACATAACTCAGAAAAGTTAAAGGTGCGTTCCGGAAATCGAATTCGGTCCTCTGAAAGGTTTCCAGAAGCCTTACACACTATCACCGCTGAATTTACAAATAAGTTTAAAATAATTTAATAATATTTAGCTACCTAAGTATCTAGTTAATAATAAATAATAAATAAATATACTACGACAGTACACACGTCACAGCAAAACATCGTCATCTAGCCCCAAAGTAAGCGTAGCTTGTGTTATGGGTACTAAGATGCCTGATGAATATTTTTATGAATAATATACATAAATACTTACACTATGCATATAAACACCCAGACACTGAAAAACATTCATGTTTATCACACAAACATTTTTCCAGTTGTGGGAATCGAACCCACGGCCTTGGACTCAAAAAGCAGGGTCACTGCCCACTGCGCCACGTCAAGTTAATATTTCAATATATTCTGTAGGGAGTTCCAAACTATCCAAAAGACCCGCAAACTGTAACTCAATAATTACCGAACACAGGCGCGTATTATGAAACTACTAAAAATTTCATAAGTCCCCTGGCTTGCGGACCTCAAAATATTGATCGTGCCTCTTTCCCATTCATGGCAATATGACAAAGGCCGTTTCGGCACTCACACAGCGAAAGCCACTCACACATACAAACCTCACACGTCCTATTAAATCGTTCCACTGCTGTCTGGAGTGGGGGTGAGGGACATTATGAAGCGCGCATGCGCACTCAGCCTTAAAGCGCCTGAAGCGCTTCAATTCAGGCGAAATGTTAGACTGACAAATTGCTCGAGCGCTTTCTACGCTTGCATAGGCGAGCCAACGTTCATTCAAAAACGGAAGTACGCACAAAAGAAAAGTTTTTCCGCGTAATTGGTTACGAAATAGGGCTGACTATGTAAATAAGTAAGTTTAAGACCGTCTTCCGAAAAATAACTTAAATAAGCACTTTCTGAAGTAAGTTGAGAGCAATTATTAATTCTCAAAAATCTATAGGTACTAATGTTACGTACAAAGAACTTGTAAAGTCAACCAATCCACACTAAGCCAACGTGTTGGACTATGGCCTATACTCTTATAATTGTGGGAAGAGACCCGTGCCCTGTAGTGAGTCTGTAATAGGTTGATATGATGATGACGTAGATAATAATAATTGTACAAAATATGAAACTATTACGAGGCTTAAATTATTCGAAATTATCCTTTGCATCGTATATCCCAGTTATTTCACCTACATTGAATTCCAAAGCTAAATTAGAATTTATTGGACAATACCAAAATAATCTAGCTAGTACTTACACAGTTATCAAAACAGCACCTATGTTCGTAAAACGTTTTCAGTGAAATTGCGTCTAAATCAGCTGATCTATTGCGCAACGCATTGCATCACAATTGCCTATAAAATTCATAACGATCGCAATTTTGCAAAGTGGAATCAAATAAATGCAATTTCAATTGTTTTTCTTTTGATTATCATAATGATGGCGACTGCTTCCGCAATGGCCATTCAATTCGCTGAATAAAACATGTCTGTGTTTATGTAAATTAGACAGAACACAAAATATACTCGTATATCAGGGAATTTTAGTATCAGGGAAATAATATACAGATAAACACCCAGCACTGATAAACATTCATGTTCATCACACAAACATTTTCCAGTTGTGGGAATCGAACCCACGACCTTGGACTCAGAAAGCAGGGTCGCTGCCCACTGCGCCACTCGGCCGTCAATTTTTCTGTTTTGAGAGAGATGAGAGCGGAGTGGCCTGCTTCCAAGCAGCCTTGTCGTTAAGGAATTCATCAAACGTTTAGTAACCACGATTGGTTAAATATATTTTAATATATTGTTTAATATATTGGTAAAGGTAGATCTAATATTGCCCTCGGTATCATGTTATAAAAGCATATACCCATCCCCACAAAGGATTTCTGAACTTTTCTCAGACGAGAAGCAGATATCACTAATTAATGTCCGTTTATAGTAAGTCGACTGTTTATATCGACTTTTTGTTATAAATATATTGCGAGGCTACTGCAAGTATACCTATTTCTTTAAATTTGGCTTACCTTTAGTTATTCCATCGTCCGTCACTTTTAGCTATTAAAAAATGGATAAATTATGAAGCAGATAAAAAGAGACAAAGCCTATTTCTTTTGCCTGCCTCGTTTTAACGCTAATACGACTAAGCAAAGTAAAATAACGCTCTATAGATCTCAGCTTTAGAAAACATTTCAAGGAGTAATCATGGCCATTTGAAACCGCGAGAAACGGTAAATAGAAATCTCGTTTGCAATCTTGACTGAAATTCAGAGTAAAGAAATTGCATAATACACATACAGAAGAACCATCTTTCGCAATATTAATTACCGTTTTTGCGAAAAAAAATGCAATTTCTACAGTCGCTATAAGACTTATAAAGAGAGCATATATTAATTTTGACAATTATGGAATCAGAGCCGTTTATAACTTAGTTTTAAAAAAGTATGAATTTAACAAATCCTCGCAGTTGTAGGTAAAAACACTATTATAAAAATTATAAAAATTTATAAATACAATTGCCGAAATTGAGTATTGCCAACCAAGTAGCAAAATACAAATTGTGAATTCGTGGAATGCATTCCTATCACGTACTGCCAATAAACAATTATTAATGCAGCGTATTGGCTGAATATGAACAGTATTCGAGGGAGATTTTTAAAGTGTTCGTTAATTTCAAGTGGTCGACGGGTGCCGTCGAAATGAGGCAATCGCTTTAACAATTTCTGCCAAAGTGGCCTCCCATCAAATACGTACGGCTACGTTTTTAACAAAAAATTCGGCGCTTTTAATTTGAGGGTAGTTATATAAATAGCTTTATGAATATAGCTTCTTGCTATGAACGTATTTTGCTAAACCCCGAAGCAAAAACGACGGGGTCTTATAATTTTGGCGTGTCTGTGTGAATATAATATGGAAAACTTCGTCAGTCATTTTAATATCCATAACACAAGCTACGTTCACTTTGGGGCTAGATGGCATGAGTGTATTGTCGTAATATATTTATATTTATTATTTATTTATTTAAATAAGATGACGATGCCACAGACGTGAGTGTCTTAAGAATCGTCTATCCCAAACGGATGAACTGATTTTAATTTTTTTTTAAATAACTCATCTTTCAAAAAAAGTCAAGAGTGATCTTATCTATGTTTCAGAAAAATCAGTCCAAGATGGTCGCGGCAACAAAATGGCTGATTAAATATTTTTTCACAACTCCCTCAATATGGGCATCAAATGAAAGGGCTTGACTAGTAGAATAATGTACACTATCTAGTAGAATATTGAAAGTCGGGGTTTTAAATTTTTAATTTTTATTCCGTTGCCTCATTTGAGTTGTAGTTATTCAGCTCAACTGACTTTCGACTGTATTAAAAATGTTTTTTGCTATGTTACTAATGCTTCAATTATGTCGACACAACAACGTGTATTATTTATGTAACCTTTACAATGAGAAGGAGAGAGCATAGACTTTTTTACTCTGTATCTACATCATAAGCTATTTTCAAAGTCGTTACGGAGAAAACCATGATAGACGGAGGACGAACTGACAAAAAAGTGATCCTTTAACGTTTCCGTTTTCCCAAATTTTTTTTTGTAACCCTAAAAGTGTTTATTGTTGATATCGTTTTAAAAGCCTCACTAATTTCTATGGCTTTACGAATAAAAGTGGCATAACTTCGGAATAGTCTCACATTGTAACTGTTCCGATGTTAGGCTAAGTTTATTTGTAAGACCTTTCAAATTTTACATGTCTGTTAATATTACCATTACAAGATAAAAGATTCATGAATAATAACAGATCCGAAATATCTTTTTTTAAATAAGTAATGTTTTACCAAGCCCTTTAGAAACTTTTATTTAATTATCTCTCAAATATACAAAAGTGATAACGAAAAGTATTTGATAACGCAAAAAATATTTCAATAATGGTCGTGACACAAACGTAAAACTTACTCTGTAGAGCATAAAGACGTGATTCCTATAAAACCATTTTGTAATATTTTCATGGTTTCATACCAATCCGTCTTGCTTAATGGATGAAAAAGGCTATTCACCGATCGTCGTCGCCAAATATAAATCACAACAGTAAATAAAAGGCTGTAAACGAATATTTTTTTTCAATTTAAGCCAGGCTTTTAATTGAACGCTTAAGCCGACACTGTGGTTTAATGGGACATCACCTCCTAATACCGGATAAAATTTAACAGCGAGGCAAATGATAAAAATAAAGTACATATGACTTTGAATCGTACTCAAATTCATTTGATTTGATTTCTGAAAGCTTTTGTGATTTTTTTCAACTTATATACAAAAGGGAAGGTTATCCAGTCGAGGACAATGTTTATTATTTTTTGACGATTCTATTCCATTTCTACACCGTCTATATCATCATCATCAACTCGTCACTGGCCCACAACAGAGCACGGGTCTCCTCCACTAGTCCACCACGTTGGCCCAGTGCGAATTAGTAGACTTCATACACCATAGATAACGTTTTGCAGAACTCTCAGGTATGCAGCTAGTATCTTCATCCTAATCATATCATTACATTATCGGCCCACTACAGGGCACGGGTCTCCTCCACTAGTCCACCACGCTGGCCCAGTGCGAATTGGTAAACTTCATACACCATTGATAACTTTTTGCAAAACTCTCAGGTATGCTGCTAGTATCATAATCATATCAACTCATTATCGGCCCACTACAGGGCACGGGTCTTCTCCCATAATGAAAAGGGGTTAAGGCCGCAGTCCACCACGCCGGCCCAGTGTGGATTGGTAGACTCCACACACCTTTGAGAATTTTATGGAGAACTCTCAGGCATGCAGGTTTTCTCACGATGTTTTTCTTCACCGTTACAGCAAGTTATATATCAATTGCTTAAAACGCACATAACTTACAAAGTTACAAGTGCTGGGATTCGAACTCGGCCCCCAGAAAGTGAAGTCGAAGTCCTACCCACTGGAAACACTCTGGGCTCAGGGCTATCAGCTAGTACGAGTATATCTTAATCTAATTTCGAGGAAGTTTGCATTTGCAAAGTTTATCTACAGCTAAGTATACATCGATTCTTTAGCTATTTTTTAAAAATAGCTAAAGAACTCGGGTTTAAGATATTTATCGTTCCATAAAGGAGTTTCCACTTAATTGGAACTTATAGGCTAATTTACAAAAAGAGAGTCTCTCTATGGTCGTTCCTTCATCACTGAAGATCGTGGTCCTGGTGAGATCTCAACTTCGCGTTGGTAAACTGTCTCCATCGACTTCTGTTGGAGGCCATTTTTGCGATTTTTTCAGCTGGTCTGCCCATCTTGTTGGGGACCGGCCTCTAGGTCTTTTGCCTTCGGTGTTGCCATGTGAAAGATAAAATGGAAAAAGAGGAAAATCATATAAAATTGCATCTTCGAGCGCACAATAAATAAATTGTAAATTGTAAGTGGGTAAGAACCATAGACTTCCGGGTTAGAAGTAACCTGTGGTAATGTAAACGAAAGGGAAAGAGATATATTACACCTTACCTTATGGGTAGGGTGTAATCTATCTCTATCCCTTTCGTTCATTAGTTTTTGCACAAAAGAGTAACAGACATCCATCTATTCATACATCCTCCCAAAATTTAATATTATGAGGATAGGATTTAATTTTTGTAATATAAAACCTGACAAACTTAAACGTCAAACGATTACGAACACCAATTTTAGCCACAGTGGAAATGGTCAATAAAATATTTTCATCGTTCGCGCCGCTGTAAAAACGTCAATCGGTATTAGGGGGTAATGCTGCCCAAATTGAACCCCGGCTTAAGCTATCAATTAAAAGGACTGGGGTTCATTCAACAGTCTTTTATTTATATTTACATTCGTTTTATACCATTGGTTACCTTCACGCATGTTTAATCACAGAGTCCTGAAACAATGTGACTTTAAGGTTACCAATTTAAACAAATAATGCTTAATGGTTTGATGGAGACGCATTCAATAAGAGCAGCTAAAGAGCTTGTTTGTTTTTCTTTTTAACACGCTAATCTCGGGCACCAACAATTCGAATCTGCAAAGGTTGTAGCTATTCAGAAGCAGGTTAGGCTATTTAGCCACCTACCATTGCTGATAAAAAAAAAGAAAAAGACAGACAGAATGCTAAGATAAATGAGAGTAAAATTTGGGTTCCAGTCACATACATCCTGTAAATTTCGTGTGACGTACGCAGACGAAATTACAAGCAACGACTTGTTATACTAAAATATAATATCAGAAGTAATGAATAACAAAAAAATCATAAAATGTAGATAATTATTGATTCTAAGCAAAAATAAACATTTGGAAATAATAACCTATCCAAAGGATCCGGTAATTTAAGTTCAAAGAGAGATATCATGACCAAGCTCTTCGTATTGGAACCATGCAGGTTTAGAAAGTATATTTTCTCCGCCACGAGGGAATTGGATAACTTGAAAATCGGTTGAAAAAATATGAATTAAATCTTTTT
Organism: Pararge aegeria; assembly: GCF_905163445.1. Lineage (NCBI taxonomy): Eukaryota > Metazoa > Arthropoda > Insecta > Lepidoptera > Nymphalidae > Pararge > Pararge aegeria. Next base: position 6,593,799 of record NC_053200.1, on the reverse strand, counting down.
AATAGAGATCCTAGTGATCCTTTTATTTATTTTTCATTCCTGAAGATAAGGAATGAAAAATAAATTATTTTATGTAACAGTTATTATGCCGTAATATTAAGTCTATTTGGACTCTACATTACACAAAGTACAGTGTCAGCCTCATAGAACGAAACTAAATATTGATAGGGAATCTGAAAGCTTATGTGAAAGACTTAAGTGCTAATTTTGCACTATCCCTAAAATCACTCACACCCCCAGTATATCACAGTACAGATAGGTCAAGCAAGGTAAATTTCGAATTATGGCCGCCGTTCCCAGCTGAAATATGGATCAAGCTGTGCGGTATACACAACGCCTACGTTAGTTACCGCATAGTCTAGCCCAAATTGTTGGCAACCACCCCATAAGCTACATTAGAACAGCTGAGCGGCTAGAAGTAATAAATAAGACTTCACCGACCGTATTTCTGAAGTTAGTTCCGTCGGCGACAAAATATCTGCAAGTCTAATGCCTGAAGTTGCATCAGATAGGCCATGCATTACAAATGCGGTACTTGTTAGGGCTGCCAACAACGTTATAATGCAAATCGGGACGTTTTAACGTTTAAAAAAGTCTTCTGACATTTTGTCAAAAAACTAAACTAAGAATATTTATATATACAAGAGAGTGCTGTGTGAATACAAAATACCATGAAGGGTCAAAGTGCTTCCGTGATAGTATACAAGATAAAATAGGATTTAAAAATAACATATAATGATTTTCAGTAACATACGTCTTCTCCTCCACTACAATCAGACAATCTAAAAAGAAAACATTTATGCAATTATATTTTTAATGTCTCCGATCTAAAGTATCTCAGAATATTAAATATGTGTTAGTTTGAGACAGCAGATCGATTTAACTATCGTTAGTTTAATGACCAAATCAGTAACAACCCCACCGCGTCACTCACTGAATAGGGATTATTTTTTATGCACCGAATCCATACTGATTTTCCTGAAGTATTAATTTTTTTCTAATTAAATAGCGAGTAATTATCTAGTTTATATTAAGACAATCATCAACTTTATCAAAAAATCATGAAAACGCAATTGCATCATCTTCATGCGATATATTATGTATTTATGTAAATGTAGAAAAAAAAAAATTTGAGTTTATCAATGCTTTCAATTGAATTTAATTCAAAAAGTTTTTCGGTTTTTATTTTTATTAATCTCACTAGATTTAATTTAAGTGTATGGTTCTCGCTCCAGAGACGGGCGATAATAACTGCGACTCAGTCTTGCACTATAGCAGTATTATCGAATTTGGGTTTCATGATACACATTACCTTATGTTTGCCTTATTTTGTACTATTTTTAATTTGCTGTGTAACTGTTAATTGAAATAAACTTATTATTATTTTAAACGATATAACATGATAGAATTGTAAAATTTACCTCTTAAAACGACTTTGAGTTAGTTTGACAAAACGATTATAGTTAGTTTCTAATACTAAAAGCAAAACCAAGTTCGCAGTTATCGCTAGGAGCTATTCAAAGTGTCAACTAATGCTAAAACATTGTAATTTATTACTATTACTTAGTGCTATTAAGGCCTCTCCAATAAAGAATAACTTTAAAAATGTGTGGAAATTTAGTAAAATTTGAAAAAATGGCTTTAGACTTAAAAGTTATTGATATAAAAGACTAAAACAATTTTTTAATAAAAGTTTGACATGTCGCAATTTTCGGGACATGTCCCCCAACACACCGGGACTCGTTGCAGCCCTGAACTAGACGCATCGCATTATCGCCGTCTGGATAATCCGAAAATTCTCCCTTTGTGAATGAATAAGTAGGCTTGTACGGTTTAGTGATCGGACGGACCATAATCTCTCTCATATATTTATGTTCTAGAATAGCCGTTAACTCGCCAGACACTAACTTTTCCCTGAAAGTGTAATTTTAACTGTTTTCACCTTCGATCAATAATTTAACTGGGAGTAGATGTAGTTTAAAAGTGTCCGTGCAAAATATGAATTAACTTACGAAATGCGAGCCTTATTTTTCAATTTGTATTTTTAAAAAAAAAGGTAAACATGAAAGTATAGACCACCTACCAACCTACGTTAAAGTAGCATAACTTTAAAGTAGGTTGGTGGGCTTTGGCCATATAGTGTATATAGTGATAATAACCGATACCGGGTAAAAGTGCTGTCACCAATATCCTAACTCCTGGCCGGTACTCAGAATTGAAACAGAGAAATCCAATACCAGGAAATTTTAGCCTGACCCGAGAACTAGACCCGCAAATAATCCGAACATGATAATAACTTGAGTGACAAAGTGTACTAGATTTGCAGTCCTTATAAAGTCTAACAGAAAAACGGTCCGGTTTAATTTTTGGGCTTATCATTTGAATGTTACACAATATTTAATGGAACTATGGATAATTAATACTTATTAACTAACGTATCGATCATGTCACACTCTTAAGGCAAGCAATTGTTAAAAACAATGCTCTGAATTCAAGTCTACTGGATGAATCTACGCTGTTTAGTCTCTTTATTTCTTTATAATCTTAACAATTCTAATTTTTAACTCCCGTAAATTTGTAGTTATTTTTATACTAAGTCATTGTTAACCTAGACCTAACAATGTATTGGATTGAAATTGGTATGTAGAAACATTTAATACATTGGCAAGTAAATTCTTGGCTCCATTTTTACAAGTTAAATGTAAATGTATTCAGGAAAGGCTATTAAAGAAAGCGGTAAAGCTGGCGGTTCGTATAATTTCGTTTGAAGTTTTGTTCCGTGGTTAAATCCTGAATCATAAATGTTTATTTTTGACTATGGTAAACAATACAAACCTCGAAATAATTACTAGTATAATATTATTTTATACTAGTTGATAGCCGCGACTTCGTTTGCGTGGATTAAGGTGTTTATTCCCGCGGGAACTATCTTTTTTCCCGGGATAAAAGGTTGCCTATGTTCTTGTCATGCATGCCAAATTTCATCCAAATCCGTTCAGCCGTTTTTGCGTAATTGAGTTACACACATCCACACTTTAACATTAAAGTATAATATAAGTAGGATTAACCGCATAGTTCTTGCGGGCGGTTTTTACTGGGGCTACAGCGCCGTCGAGTAATACCTACAGCGGTAGGTATTACCCGACGGCAGTGCTAATTCAGACGAGTGTCAATTACTTCCAAAAACTTGCGTATCCTGAGTACCTAATTTCCCCTACTGGGGATCGCATCCGGGACGACAGCGCCCACAACTGCGTCAAGGAGGGCTTTTTAGTATTAAAGAAATTATATCCATATATGATCGCATTATTTTTCTTCCTTGAATATGAGGAGGCTGGTGATCTCTTGATCGTTCACAACACCATTTTACAAAAACAAACACCTGTGCAAAACCTGATCCAGTCAGAATGTGAGTAACTGTTAGTTAAAATCAAATGTAATAGGATTTCGTAATGTCAATTAACGTCTAATAGTAATTGAGTCTATACACTGCAATATTATCGATCAGGTCTTAGCATGTATTATATAATGCTAATCGGGACGTCTATGATCCATATTAATGAAACTTAAGTGACAAGCGTACGTACCTAGCCAGTAAACTAACAAACTACTAATTTGTACGTATGTCAACTATAATATTTTTGGTTAGTTAAGAACAAGTTGCGTAGGGTTTCTTTGATGAATCTGTATAAGATTGGTATTGCATTAGTTAAAGGTATTAATCAAAGATAATACTTTGTGAAGGTCATCTTTCTCAGTCTGTCTGTCTGACCGTCTGCCCATCGACCTATCTGTCTGTCTGTTCGTTTTTTATTTTTGTCCGTCTGTTCGTCTGTCCGTATGTGCGTTGGTCCGAGTGTGTTCCCAAGTGTCAGTTCGTCCCCATATGCCCGTCTTTGCGTTACACGATAGAAGTCAAGGTTTTTTTTTTCAGAAACAGAAGTCGTACCCAGGTCCTCGTGATTTTTATTCAGTACTCAAACACGCCAACCACTAGATCACCGACCTTTTGCATACCATTCCGTTTATTATTTATACCATTGATTTTGTGTTAAAACGTTTCGTAATACGCTAAATTATTTAATAACTTGGATATAAATAGCGTGGTTAATGTTGCCATTTAAAACTGATTCATTTTAAAATATGATGTGACGGGAGGCGGTGTGCGGAAATAATAAATTAAATTCTGGTTGAGTCATGACAAAGCATCATGATTTATAATATACAATTTTTCCCGGTGAACAATATTTTTTTTCACGTGCATTCAATTAGTTACGGTAGAAATCAGCAATGCATCTCTTTCGTTTATTATTTTCACCCACGATAGAATGAAGACTGGATTTGTGTATACCTACTAAGGGTGTTATTTACGTTGTTCGCTTAAAACTGCTGGGCCAATTGTCTATACAGACTTACGGCACACAAATGTGGCCTCATAAGAAGGCTTCGAGTCACTCAGTGGCCGATGGAGCGTGCTATACTGGTTGTATCTCTACCAGATCAAATCAAAATGAGGAGATCCGTAGAAGAACTAGAGTTACCGGCATAGCTCAACAAGTTGCTATGGTAGAAGGTGCTGGAATGGCGACCTCGCAACGGTTAACGCATCGTTGGTCGATCCCAAACGAGGTAGACAGACCATTTATCGTGGATTGTGTCCTTGATTTTGGAACTCCCTACAAAGGACCTATATCCAGCAGTGGACATCAATCGGTTGAAGTGATTCTAGACTTGGCAGCAATCACACCAGCAGGGCTAGCACAGGAATGAGACCAAAATTATATCCGCGATTATATCCCCGGAAATGGGATATAATTAACGTTTCCACCCAATAAAGCATGGGAACATGGTATAGGTGAAGTTTGCCCCCGTTTATTATTACGAAGATTATTTGGATATTATTTCCAGTTGTGCGCTCGGGGGATTAAATTTGGGTCCTTTCTTCGGGAGATAATAGTATCCTGCCCATGCTAGCCGTGCTGGTATGGAATGTCATGATGTTGCCAAAGGTGACACGCTTGCCTAGAAGTTTTATTTTTGATTTGAAGGCTAAGTAAGTATTTAAAAAAATAACAATTGCACCATATTGATTATTCAGGTTACCGCATTTGGCATTTATTACCGAGTTTTTATACCAAGGTATGGCAGTTATTTGTGACCCATACCACTTACCGGTTTTTACGCGTCATTTTACCGGAACACTTAATACCTTAGGGGTACGTATTTGTCGGTAGAGCGGTAACGAGCCACGGCCTAAGCCCGTTGCTAGATCAGACCGAGAAAATTTGGAAATTATTAATTCCCAAAATACCCCTACCGGAGATCGATCCCGTTTAAAACCAAAACGCTCAATGCTACGCCAGGGATGTCGTGAAACAGTAGTTCTTTAAAGATACACAATATTTAGTTGATTCAGGAACTTTCCTAAAGACTCCGTGACAATATTTCAGTTACTTCCGTAAATAGTTTGCGAGAAACTCTAAAACCCAAAAACACACATATAACAATCGCGTATGATACATGATTTGCCACTCAGCCGACTGCATTGCCGCAGGCGGTACTAAAGGCGTTTGCACAGTGGATTAAGCGCTGCGTTTAGTGGAAATGCGTGTCAATAACTTTGCAGTTTTGCACATGCGTTGCAACCAAGACTGCCTACGGGATTAGTAGGATGTACTCAGCGATAATTAAGATCTCTGACTATAGCTACGAATATTAAATAAATAGTAAAAAGTGTGTGCGTGTAACCTTTACGCGCGATTGAAGTAAAACTTTTAGTATTATTTATTGATGAAAGAGTACAACAATATTCACTATTTCATTTTATATTCCATTTAAAATTCATTAATATCGCTTTCAGATTTTATAAATATTTTCATTTGTTAAATAGAATAGAGTGTAGAAAATTGAAGGTTAGATGAGCAGTGGCGTGCATAGAGGGTATGCACAGGGTATGGAGATGATATAATAATATGAAGAAAGCACCATTACGAGTTATACAATCTAAAGGGTAGGGTTTTTTAAAACTCTTACAATGCTTATCCTTAAGTTTTTTTATTAAAACCGTACTGGAGATTTTCTTCATTTTATATAACCTGCATACCCTGTGCATACCCTCTATGCACGCCACTGTAGATGAGCACATGTCAATATAACCTTGTCATTGAATATTATAGAATTTCGCTGTCGTCAGAAAATTTATTAATTATATATTTATTACAAAAGTAATAAATAAACAAGGATATTTAGAGATTTCCAAAACACTTTGCAATTTAATTTTTTTTTTAAATTGATCCGTGTGAGCTACACAGACGTCTGGCGTAAGCGTTACTTCCGTCAGAAAAAATATCTGAGTTACTCCCTAGTCGCAAAGAAGTTTGAAACCGGAAATAAAAACATCGCCATTGCCCCAAAGTAAGCGTAGCTTGTGTTAGGGGTACTAAACTGGCTGATGAATATTTATATGAATAATATACATGAATTTATATTTATAATATGTATATGACAAAAACCCAGACACTGAAAAGCATTCATGTTCATAACACAAACATTTGCCAGTAGTGGGAATCGAAACCACAGCATTGGACTCAGAAAGCAGGGTCGCTGCTAGCTGCCTCAATCGGCCGTCAACTAAACTCGAACTGCACTGAAGTTACCATCGTACAATAACTGATCGTGCCATTAATTAATATTTCGAAACAAAAACTCCCGACAAAGCCGTTACTCGAAAAGTGACTGGTGGTTTTTAATCTGTAAAAGAAAAACGCTGAAACATCGGAGGAATGACGGTGGCAGATATTAAAATGAAGCCCAGCAAGGTGATTAATTAATTTACAACGCATAAATGTAAATTTCGTACCATAATATACGAAGAATGGTATCGAAGCTTTGCCAGTTCATGAACAAAAATGTATACATTATACATTTTTTTTACAATGTTAATTATACAATGGTGGTGTAAAACCAACCAACCTTTGGTTTTCTAGGGAAAATAAATAATATGAACTGTATAAATATGACAAAGTCCCGCTAACGAGCTCATGATGAAGGACCATGAACAAATTAGGCTGCATTAAGGCTTAAAACAACTATAATAGGTTGAAGCCTTTTTTATTCGTATTACTTGAAACTCAATAGTCGTATTATTGATCAAAATACATATATTTTGATCAATAATTGATCAAAATATATGTATTTAGTTTCAAGTACTAATTAAGTTTTAAGTTTGAATTTTATACAAAACATTGTTATACTACATATAGTATATAAAAATACCATAATTGCATAGTTAAATAAAATCCAATCTCCAGGCAGATTGTAAATTTTTACATGCTCTATTTACGGGGTGTAATAAGATTGACATATCTGAGTGTGCGTGTGTGTATGTGTGCCTGTGCCATCATGGGTATCAAATGAAAGGACTTGACTTGTAGAATACTATACGCTAATACAAACTTCAAAGCGAAGATGCCTGCCACGACAAAATGGCGATTTTTTTTGTCGGTGGTTTATAATTTTTAATCTATTTACTATCAATGAAATAATAAAAAGATAATTACAAAGTAACATAAATACGGCACTTATCATAAAAAGTTTCAATGATAACGATATAAAGGAACATTTAAGTAGGTGGCAATAAAAATTAATCTCACAACTTTACTGTACTTATAATTTAATAAGTGGAAGCCAATTTCGCTCGTAAACTACTTTCTTGTGAAACTTATGAAGGCATCTTTACACGCCCCGATGTTTTTAAAACACCACCGCTATGCCGTATGAAGTATTTTAAGGGCTGCCGTTTTGTCGCCCAATAACATTTAACAGTGGGAGCATCGGTCGACAGTGACAAAAAGTCACAATTAGCGGCGGCCCTAAATGGACACGAGTTGAAATTATAGGGCATACGACAAGTGCTCATTTGCCGCAAAACCGCTTGTTAGAATACACCCCCCCACAATCTGTCATCGATCGCTTAATAAAAAGGCAGCATTAGGCCGCATACAGACGCTCTGTCGCCCACGGCAACCGACATAATCAACGTAGCTTTGTACCCAGAGATGGGAATTACAGATACGAACCCTACAAGCACGGCTCTGGGGTATGAAGCCGCATTATAATCAGGATAGTACTCGCGCGAGTGGGCGTAAGAGTACAAAGTGTAATTTATCAAATTGTACTATTTACATCTTGTGACATTGGAGTCTGTGTTATTTGCATCTAAATGAGAGGAATACATGTGGACCTCACTCGGAGTTAAATTGATAAAATAAGGAAAAATTACATCTACTAGTGCAGATGAATAGGAAGTTGTAATTCTAAAAGTAACAAGCTGCTTCCCGCGGCTTAATACGCAGTTTTCTGGTTTCATGAATCCTGCGGGAACCGTCCATTTTCCGGGGATACGAAGCAGCCTATGAGTTAATCCAGGATATAATCTATCTCCATTCCAAAATCCAGTCAAATTGGTTTAGTAGTTTTTGCGTGAAAGAGTAACAAGCATTCATTCATACAAACTTTCGCATTTATAATATTAGTAGGATGTTACTAAATACTGACATCCTACAATCTGTATTATTATCAATTCTAAATCTTACTTTATATTAGAAGTTCAAGTAATTTTTTATTTTCCTTTATACCTAATGCAATAAAACTTTACATCTTTTTTCTTCTCTCACCGAAAATTTATGAGTATTTTTTCGTATTACGATCTTTAGTCTGCTGTTATAGACAATAAACTAAGACCCTCCGCATGCATTGCCCCGGCGCTAGTGCTTAGTTTGCTCAGCTCCCAAGGCTTGTAGAGTTACAGCTTATAACCCTCCTCAAGAGTTAGGACAATGCAAAGAGTACTTTTAAAACTCGATTGATACTTTTTGAGATACGCGCATTCAAATAAAAACAAATCCTCTGCTGTCTGTGTAGTATTTACTTACATTTATATACATGTTTTGTATGATCTCTCAAAATATAATAATACAGCATAATATCTACTTTTATTACTTTACATAATCATATAAAACAGAAAAGTAAAGAAATACTACTTCTTTACTATACGTGTGCTATAATTTGCCTATAATATAAATATACGTATAATATAAATACAATTTAAATAGAGGCAAATTACACAAAATAATTTCAAACGTCGCAGGAAGTTCTGAAACTAAATATGTAATTGATGAATTGCTACCACCAACTGCGTTATTATTTCACCTGACCCAAATGTTTTGAATGTAATCGTAATATACTCAACTCTAGAGCAGTAAAATTAAAACCGATGCTATGATGAGCGGATAGGATTTCAGTTTGCAATATTGTAATTTGCAACGATTATTTTTTTGCAATTTTGATTAAGGTGTTCTTACTTTTGGTTGGAGCAAATATCAGCATAAATGAGTAATAAAAAATGTAAAACGACCATAATACTAAGTAATGTCTGCGTAAACAGTATTTTTTATTTGATTCTAAAATTGTAATAAATAACTATGAAAACTACATACTATTAATAAGAGTTTAAGTTATTTCAACATCATTTACCGGAACTCAGCGCCTTAAGGTTATGTTAAATGCATATAGATAAAAATATACTGTTTACTAAACTTGTTCTGATTGCAAGTGATTTATATAAAGTTACACCAATTAATACATAAGCTATGTATGGAAGTAAAACTATACCGGTTAAGGGAGCAGTAGGCACTATACAATAGTGTACTTAAAGAGATTTTTTACTAAAAATCATTGAAATCATTTAAAAATAAGCCGAAAAAGCAATATTTTCATTTCTTATAAACGCTCCATCTATTTATGTACCTACTAAAACCGCCATTAGTTTAACCTGCTAGTTTTGTGTTACACAAACTAGATAATTTATTGACACGTATTATATATTTCTTTCATTTATCCTAATCGAAACTGTTTCTTTTGAGAATAAAGGTATTTAAACCTGAGCTAAATTATTATAAGAACCTTTCTTTGGTTAAAAATAACACTAACAGTTAGCAGTTGCCATCTTGAATATGATACACGTGTTATTAAACTAAATATATAATTTAAATAATTTGTTCTACTGGACGATTAAAACTGATGGCGTTCAAACGCGTCATGATGTCTCACATGTTTGAACGTATTTTGTTCGCACGCCTTTGACGCTCATCGGAGGCGTGGAAAAGCTTTTGTTCTTTCCATTAGTGCTGAACTATGGATATTTCTGGACCCTTCTATTTTCATTTTCGACATCTTTGAGCGAAAATAGATACGAGTGTTACTCTAATTAATGTTTATTCTAGGTATTTTCCATTATTTACCTGCTAACAAAAATTAATTAATCTTACATTTCAAATGGTAGATAATTTATTTAGCGAAATTTTATTTGTATTGCGACTGCGCAAAGATGCCTCCTGGTGTTATTTTTTTATTATTTTTAATTCAACACAAAAAAAGTAGATAATAATAAAAATATATTTGCATTTATTATTGGAATAAAAGGCAGTGCAGGTTATTGTGTGTTTCCTCCAGTTAATGTGGTCCTAATAAATTAAAAAAAAATTTAAAAAAAAAAAATTGTGGTTAAAGACGATCTCAAAAGGAATTACAATTTCAGTCCGTGAGAATATTTACAACTTATTGTTAAACTGTAATATGATGTTGAAAAAGAGCAATCTGCTGAATTTCTTGCCGGCTCTTCTCGGTGGAATCTGCCTTCCGAACCGGTGGTAGAGTCACTACAAACAGATCAACTTGACATTTAAAAACTGCTTATAATTTAGGCTACTTGAAATAAATAAATTTTGTATTTTTGAATTATTTATATAGGTAATATTAAAACTACAAACAACGGCACTTACAAAACAATGAGAAATTATTTAAAAAAAAACAAAATATTAAGGGTAATTTTATAAATATATTGGTTATCAAAAATTAAACACGACACTTCTTTTACTTGACGATATTTGACTCGGGAACCGTATCGATCGCGTGATATGTAGTCAAAAATTCTTACCTCTTGACCAATGAGCTATATAGACTGAAACACTTCAAGGTTACCGGCAGTGGCGTGCACAGGGTTTTTGACCAGGGTATGCATAAAGCAGGTACATGACATAAAAAGGAAAAATTCCCCTCCAATACGAGTTATATAAAATAATTTGGGTATGCAGTGCTTTTGTGCATGTATGAAGTGCACGCCACTGGTTACCGGTCCATAAAGTCATGCTGAGGATAACTTAACTGCTTTCTTATTAAATACATTATAGATGACACAACAGCGACCAAATCAATCTTCGTTGGACGTTATCGAACGGTTGAGACAGCTGAACTAGGAAGTCCTATTAGATTTATCAAGTTTGCAAGCAATTTCCGACAGTACTTAGCTTTCTTATAATATACTACAAGTTAGCTATAGCAATCACATTTAGTGTTAAGTGCAGAGATGCAGTCTTAAATAGTTCTAGGTGAACTATTATAAAAGTTAAAAGCCATACAATAACCATACATGAACTCGGCCACCACGAAAGTGAAGTCGAAATCTATACTGCGCTATCACCGCTTTCAGACCAAGCACATATACATTTAGAGTTAAAAATTCCCACAGTTTAACGGGCTTAGTAGATATATTTATCAACATCATTATGATTCCATTACCGGACCACCACTGGGTTCGGTTCTCGGCTTGTTAAAGATGATTTAAATTTTTTCCCAGCGAATAATGGTCTTTTCACCTATTTTCGTTGACATACATTTTATCTCAGGTCACTTTTCTTTTTTTAAATCGTAAATTGAAGGCACGTCTTTTAATAATAGCAGTAGACTGTAAGGTCTACCAATCTGCCCCTGCACCTTTGTGAACATTATGGAGAGCTCTATGAAATGGTCTCCTTACGAGGTTTTTACTTTAACGTCAAAGAAATTAATAATTGATTGGTTAAATTAAAACGGAAAGTTTGAGGTGCGTGCTGGAGGCCGACCTCGGTCCCCCTAAAGGAAGGCCGAAGCATCCATTCATCACTGCTCCTCCTAGGTATATCATTGTCAGTTAATTGAGTTATTGGATAACCTCCATTAGATGTCATGTGTTTTACCGGTAGAGGCCAATTCAGAAACTATAATTACTTAATTGGCTAAGGGGGTCGACTGACGTAGAATGATATTGACGATAGTTGCAATACTTTCTGAGTGGATGACGCTATTTCACATCGTCATCATCAGGGTATTTACGTCCCACTGCTGGGAAGATAACTTGCTTTAGATGGGGACTGGCAGACATCACAAACGTTATTTCAGAGACTAGACTATAGTTCCTATTATTTAACATGCAACTAAATGCAATCATATATACTGGTAATATATGCAGTCCAAGACAGTACCGGGCTAACCTGTTAGGGGTATGTCAGTAATTTGAAACCAGTACCCCTAATCGGCTGCTACATCCTACTTCTCTTCTATCAACCAACTTACACCATCATATTCTACAATTTCTCTCACAAATCTACCGCCACTCAAACACAATGATGGACACAAAGGAGTATACCGTTAGCACCCAGGTGTTAAGGCAACACTCCACTGGCTGAGGCTTGGTGGGCATTGTGTATACCCCTTATCTGTTTCTACGTAACATCTTACCGGAACTAAATTGCTTAGCGGCATGTCTTAGTCAGTAGTAAGGTTACTAACCACACCGAAAACTCACACCTAACTAAACCGAAAATTCAAAAATTACAAATTTAAAATGCCCGTGCCGGGAATCGAACCCGGCATCTCTCACTTAAAACCAAAGCGCTCACCGCTGCGCCAGGGAGGTAATTAAAACTGTTATCGAACAGTTAAGACTAATAAAGCGGTAAGACTAATTAGTTTCACGCTGTTCACAATAACATTGGTTAAGCAACTACCACTAGTTTTGGTGGGCTTAATTATAGTTGGTAAAGTCAACTCTTCCACTATGTATAGATCGTATTGATACTATTCTGTTGTCGTAGTTTGAGACATGTTTGTGAAGCGAGTGATGGATGACGTCACAGCGGGCCGAATCAATCTTCGTTCGACGCTATCAAACGGTTTGAATCCGGGAAGACGCATTAGTTTCACGCAGCTTACAATGACATTGCCGAAGTTATGTTATTTCCGTGGAGTTTAGTTACATTACCTAGAAGTAGAGTAAGCTGTGCGACAAATAAAGGGCCTCACTTTATAAAAAAAAATCTTATACATTAAAACGCACACTGTCTACTTATGTTTTGAGTTTTCATATAAAAGAAAGGCTTTATAATAAACTAAGTCCGCCTTAGGTTCTACCAAAATCCCGCAGGGAATCCTTTATTTGCCAGGAATAAAATATATCCTAAGGCCGTCCCAAGATAAGCGATCAACGTTTTTAACCCCAGGTAACTTTTAACAGTAGCTTCTCTGTTATAAGTATTTTTCTATATCCATCCACACACCTAGTTTGCATCCTGGAAATGGGTCCAGGATGCAAACGAGGTAAGTGTGTGCCAAATTTCATCAATACTCTACGGCTGACCTGAGCATATGTAAAAAACAAACAAATTTTTAAATTTTTTCCCAGCGATTAATGGTCTTTTCACCTATCTTCGTTGACATACATTTTTCTCAGGACACTTTTCTTTTTTTTAAATCGTAAATTGAAGGCACGTCTTATAATGTTAGGAAGGTAACTACCCACAGCAGTATCGTCCCACCAGCCAAGACCAGAGGAATTCATGAGTTATAAATGCCCAAATTGCCTCGGCCGGGGTTAAACAGAGGAACCCCGCATTATAAGACGCAATACGTGTTCGGGATTTTCACAAATTAAAGTTTTACAACGGGTAGTATAGTGGAAACATTTTATAATGACGATTAACCATATGACATAGGTACAAAGAAAAATGGCCATTCAATATTCAAACACCATTTATTTAGACATGCAATACTATACTCACTCAAAAAGCAGCAGATATAATTAGTATTTACAACTGTTAAAAAAGAACTCGAAAAGAAGCCATTTTATATTTTACGATCATTCCAGACAGCCATAAAATTGAACAGCCACATTTTAATACATACATGATACGGGCGATATGAAAAAAAATGTCAATGGCGCGATATTGGGCACATTTTCCTCCCGGAAGTGCGCTAGGCGGACTCGAACGGCGGATTTATGGCGCCACTTCCGTTTCCGCTTACCCCCACCCGAAATATATGTCTGCGGAGTAGGTATTTTTTGAATACAGTGATATTGTTACAAAGGGATATTTTAGATAATGAGCAGTATTGTAATACTAGAATTAGTAGTAGAATATTTTATTTTATATCTTGATGGCGTAAATAAATTCCGATATTTTTTGTTACAAAAAATTTGAGTATCGGACATCTTTAACCGAAATTTCATGTGCATTTCTATCTGTATATCTCACTTAAGGTACACCAATCCGTTCACATAAATTACACTTTCTCATGAGAAAATTAAGTTTTTCTCTATTATCTTACTTCGTTTATAAGATATCGGCATATTATCAAACATGCATAATGTTTCCCCCGACTTCGCTCGCTTTGTTTCGTGTTTTTATCTCACAGGAACCACCTTCGCGAAATATTATTAGATATTCATAACGATGCAATCTATCTGTTCTGTAGTTTAGTAGCAGTAGAGTTTTTTGTGAGAGAGCTCGTCCGGGGAAGTACTACCTACCACATGCTTATTATTTCTGCGCCTTAGCAGCATTGTTGTAATGTTGTGTTCCGGTCTGAAAGGCGTGGTTACCGGTATAATTAAAGGCAAAGACACGGGGCGGCACGATGCAGAACGTGTTCCTTGCATGCCCTGCGAAGTGTTGCTCTGTTTACGATTTGTTTACGATTGTATTTATAGCCATCACTACTCACTGCTATGTACACATTTTGTATATAATCAACGCATCAAATGTGCCATTTATGTGCCTATTTGAATAAAGAACTTTCGACTTTGACTTTGCGAGGCGATGGTTTTCCACTTACCATCACTATAACTATAAAAGTTTAGGCTTGAAAATTTAAAAGGAAAACGGAGGGAATTTCGAATTCAAATGTTTACTAGCGAGTGCCCGCGACATCGCCAGTGAATAATTTCTGATTTCCGTGAGATTAAAATCCTCTCACGCAGTGATTATGCCCGTACACATTTCATACAAATTTCCAACCTCTTAAAATTTGACTTCATAATACTGGTAGATTTCGAGTTTTTGTGTTTACTGTGATATAGTGTAGTATAGCAGTCAGTCACTTGTTCACGGTTATATATTAAGATGATCTTCGATATTCAAAATGTAGTAGTGATGACATGATGATGTTGTACTGAGTTATCTTCTGTAGTAATAGAATATTATAGAAACATTTCATTTCATCATCATTACTTTTGTCATTTCAACCGACAGACGTCCACTGCTGGACATAGGTCTTTCGTAAGGACTTTTACACTCTACGATCTTGTGCCAGCGACTCCGTGCGACAAGCTTAATGTCGTCTGTCAACCTAGTAGGAGATCAGTGGCGTGCATAGAGGGTATGCACAGGGTATGCAGATGATATAAAATGAGTTATATTAATCCAGTAAGAGTTATAAAAACTTAAGGGAAGGCTTTTAATAACTCCATATCCTAAGTTTTTTATAACTCGTACTGGAGATTTTTTTCATTTTATATAATCTGCATACCCTGTGCATACCCTCTATGCTCGCCACTGTAGGAGATCTAACAACACTGCGCTTGACAGAGTAACCGACAAAGCTCTACGAGCCACGACCACTAAAGGCCCACTTAAGGCCTACAATGAGAAGGGTTTAGTCAGTTCAGTCAGCCATAGTCCACCACGCTTGCCCAATGCTGTTTGGTGGGCTTCACACGTCATTCAGAACATTATAAAAAAACTCTCAGAAATGCAGGTTTCGCTATTTTAATTGTTGAAACGCCCATAACTAAGAAAAGTTAAAGGTGTCTGCTGGGATTCGAAGTCAGCCCCAGACTGAGACTTTCACCGCTTACTTTTAACCGCTTATTTTTTAATCTTCTAGAATTTTTAAATTGGAACGAACCTGCAGAGAGATCGCTAAAAACTTCACGCGCCAGTAAATAATAAAATCTAAGAGTTCGCCTCATAAAGAAGTGTTAAACCGTTGAAAAGAATCCAGGTGAACGTCTACAAATAGAAAATCGATCGCGCGACCCGCCGGCGATTTAGCGATAGAACTACCTGTAGAGGCGGTGATTGCGATATCGCTTTGAATACAAACTGCTTTGCGAATTTTATATTACGAGCTTTTAAAGCTGAGTTTTCGTTTGTAGAATTCCCTAATAGTATTTTTTTTCATATTCTTGTTATGGGAACTCTAAGCAATTCTCGTTATAAGTGATTCATCTTATACTGAAATCTTTATAGTTATAAATAAATATGAATATACTAGGAAAATACACACATCGCCATCTAGTCCCACAGTAAGCGTAGCTTGTGTTACAGGTACTAAGATAACTGATAAATAATTTTATACCGACATAAATACTTATAATCTATATAGATAAACACCGAGACACTGAAAAACATTCATGTTCATCACACAAACATTGTCCAGTTGTGGAGTTGATTACCCACGGCCTTGGACTCGGAAAGCAGGGTCGCTGCCCTCTGCGCCGATCGGCTGTCAAAAGTTGTTTGATATTGACTAATATCTTACCTTATGGTACCAGTAAGTACCAATATCATGAACATACTAACGTCCTTCTTCTCAGGACACAGGTCTGTCTCATTGAAGATCGTAGAACAAGAACAAGTTTTAGAGCATAGAACAACCCCTCTGTTCCAGTGTGGGCTGCTGGGATTTTTATCATTATTATAGACACTGCCCATTTCCTCACTCATGGCTGGTACTTTTAAATAAAAACCCAATAGCTTACTTTAACGATGGAGTCCAAGGCTGTGGGTTCCATTCGCACAACTGGAAAATGTTTGTGTGATGAACATGAATTTTTTTCAGTGTCTGGATGTTTACATGTTTATTATAAGTATTTATGAATTTTATTCATAAAAACTAAAACACCTGACTAAGCAAAGAATCAACTTTTTAGCATAGATTTAGCTGAAACGATGCAAAGTAAGTTAGCCACTGAAATCTTTTTATCCCAGGGGATATGTGAATACTGTTTAAAAACGCGGACTAAGGACCTAAGCAACAGCCAGTTAGGTTATAATATCAATTCATATAAAAGATAATCTGTTCCAGTCAGAGGCAAGGAAATGATCATCATTCCATAATAGCGTCAACACGGGCAATGTTGACCCAAATGCGATACCATTTGGCAAGCGCTCGTCATATCGGTGGTAACGTTGCTATCAACAATCCGTATCTGATCGATGCTGTTTATATATTCTGACTGAAACTCTACTCGGGACCTACAAATAAGCAAATATAGAATCGAAAACAGATACTCATAAAGCTGCACAAGTATTGAGTAGCTCTCATCACGTGCTAGCAAGTGATCGTATCGGTCTGTGGGCCACATTGACCCAAATGAGCCTCCATTTGGCAAGCGCCCTACCCACTGATATTACCAATGTTATATCGACAATGCGTGCTGATTCAATGCATATAAAATTATTTGGAATTGCTACCGCTTATAAATAATTTACCCTCTTCCCAAATTACAGTAGCAGGAACTTCCATACAATCTTCATATATTGTTTATTTTATTTCATTAATTGGAAGCCAACTATATACAATGAATACACATAGATAAATAAAAAAAAACTAATCTAAGTACATAGTACCTACACACTTAAAGGCTAACTCTGCATCCGACGGCCGATTGGCGCCGTGGGCAGCGACCCTGCTTTCTGAGTCAAGGCGGTGGGTACGATTCCCACAACTGGAAAATATTTGTGTGATGAACATGAATGTTTTTCAGTATCTGAGTGTTTATTTGCATATTATAAGTATTTATGAATATTGTTCATAAATAAACTCATCAGTCATCTTAGTAATATATAACACAAGCTACGCTTACTTTAGAGCTAGATTAATAAAATTAATAGTTTATAATTTATTTATAAAGTTATCGATATTTTTATTTCATCAATAGTCTATTGCAGTCCATTGCTAGACCAAAGGGCTCCGGCAGCGGGAGGGTTTGCCCGTACTCACGACGCTGGGCTGACGAGTAGCTGACCGCTATTGATGTCTGTAGTAGCACAGAAGACGTTGCTGTCCGTTCTCTATTATATTCCTTTAGTCACCTCGTACGGCAATAGAAAGGACGGTGACAACTGTATGAGGGTTAAATGGTATTCTGATCGGCCTACACCACACGGCACAATTGTCATCTGTTTTATGATAACTATAAATACAACAAAGGTTATAAATTATTCCCTTCGAAACATCAATTGATAAATACCACCACGTGCCTCTGAATTATTGGGAACAGATATGTTTTTATACGATCGAAAAAGTTTTACAAAATGTCAGGATCGACACAATCAAAAGCCCTAGATAGCTCACAAATCTATCAATAGATCAAGAGCTTTATTTTTACTCTACGTTAGCTATATTGCGCTGTATTGTATCACACGTGCGATAGACGTTAAGCCTTACGCATAAACCCACTCAGATCGCGAGCAGTTAAATATAAAATGTTTAAAAAATACAGACAGAGTACGGCCATCAAAAACGCCAGGCTGCCAGTTTTTTGCACTACCGACGTAGATAAAAATAGTTTGATTTACGTGCCGTGATTGGAATTAAAATTCCCAATGAATACTCGTTAAGAGGAATTTAAATTGACTCAGTGTAAAAAATATTATTGCATTGTAAGTACCTACTATAGTGGGACATTATTCAGGAAAGATCGTACGTAACCGGCATTTTAATTTTAACCACCACCACAATTATTATTTATTGATGGGATGAAAATGTCACTATTGTGTTGGAACAATAACTGTGACTACAATTTTCAATTAATGGCATTATTTCATTTAATAAGCGAAACATTTAAAATTATCTGATCAACACAATCAAAAGTCTTAGTCAAATCACTTTGACATCAGAACGAGTACGAGGCATTCAAATTAAAACTACCACAATGCCTTAGAGCAACGATAACCAATGTTTCATATACTGCGACAACACTTACTGCAGTAACCTGTTTTGTACTTTAATTTATTTATGGCTTGTATTGCCTTTAAAAGCAGTGTATAATTTCCATGATATTATCACGTGGCGCCAATTTATTATTATCATAAGTGTGCCGTCGAGCGTAATCTAATCCTGTACGAAAGCTGCTGTAATGAGTTTTGTTTGCCACAGAATTATTAGGAACTTTTGAAACTGAAACCAAAGGTAGTCTAGCTATAACAACGAAATCGATTGATTGCTTTAGTCAAGACCCAAGTTGGTAACTAGATGAATAGTCCGACTTAGAAGCTTTATTTGGCTATTACCTCCTCCATTACCTCAATTTTGGCCATTTCCTCTGTGTCTCGGGGAGTACGTTATGTTACTAGGTCGTTATCACAAATACCTAATATTTGTATCATGAACAATAATATTTGCAATATGACGACAACGAGTAGTGCGGGTCTAAACTCTATACTTTCGACCTCCTTTCTCGCAGTGAGACATTTATTAGGCTGATGACGATGAGACATTTTGGCAAATACAAAGATAAATAACAACTAAAAGCCTAAGTTTGTATAACAAAGGTTACACCACGGTGCAATATAAAATTTAAGCAAGAAAATAATGATCAAAATTTAGGTCTAGAAACGTCGTAACGTTTAACACTAGCAGTAGGTAGGTATTCTTTACTAATTTATTTTGCCTTTAATACAATGGTTGCCAAGCACTTAAGATGTCCACTTATTGAAACTTTTAGCCCGACGACCGTCAACTGAAACAACTCTAATTATTAACAATCCCTTTGCGGTCATAGTGGTTTTTATCGCAATTTAATTTATTGTTGGATAAAATTAAAATGCTGACTTCATCCAATCTTTGCGTGAACAATGCACTACTGCAATACTTACAATGCAATAATATTTTTTTACAATGAATCAATTTAAATTCCTTTTAACGAGTATTCATTGGGAATTTAAATTCCAATCACGGCACGTAAATTGAGCTATTTATTTCTACGTCGGAAGCGTGAAAAAATGGCCGCCCGCATTCTGATTGCCGTACCCTGTCCGAATTTTTTACTTATTTCATATGTAGCAGAACCATCTGTAAAACTTTGGGTCTGAGGTTTAATATTCTCTCATATTATATATTACCTATTCTCAAGGTCGGCCGCGCATTTGTGAAGGAAACTTTACACTGGTTTTATTTTCGATAAACACCAAAAATTAATTAAATATTTGTTGATTTGCACAATTAACTATAACGTTGGAACAAACCTATGTGTTGTGCAAAAATATAAGCGAAAGCACATTATTTTTAAAATATCAATATGATAATAAATTTTGAGTAATTTTACCTACTAAATAATATTTGCAGTAGCAAATATTTTTGAAATAGTTCATTGTAGTAATTGAGCTTTTAGTGACATAATTAGTCCGGAGAAGTACTACCGCTGGCACTGCAGGCTTGATACCTTTGCCTATGGCATAGGGAAAAAGGTTTATAGACACAGGGCGGCACTTGAAGGACGTATTCCTTGCATGAGCTGCGAAGTGTTGCTCTGTTCATAGACAATGGTTTTCCGCTTACAATCCGGGCCCATCTGATCTACTTGACTATTAATTATTCATCAATAATCTATCACAGTCCACTGCTGGATATGTTGACCTCTCTCAACGGGACGACATGCTCATAATCACAACCTTGGACAGACGGGTTGGTGATCGCAGTAGATGGTACGTAGAAGCGCAAAGGATGCTCCTGCCCGTTCTCCTTTATATTCCTTAGTCACCTCGTACGGCACCCGCGGAAAGAGGAGGGATGGTAACAACTATATTCTGATCAAAAATATAAAGTTACCTATAAAGTTGCAATCATTGGTAAGAGATGAAATTTAAATTGTGCCTCGTGAAAGATCAGCTTAATAGCAGCAGATGTTACAGCTGCCTAGAACTAATAAATTCGATGAAACTCATTCCAGCCCTTAGGGAAATTAAAAATAGTTCGTATATCAACAACTGAGAGCCAACTGTAAATATTGAAGGAGTTCGCAACAACTTCGTACTCTCGATAAGAGTCATAATTACTATTTGGACAACTTAAGTTTTCTTCTGTGCTAATGCCGTCTCGCGTCTCAGCGGGGGATATTATTTTGTTCTAGAGGACTTTGCGATGTCAAAGTTTCTTTACAAAATTATTTTAAATAGTTTCTGGGCTTTTGATTCGCCACTTACTTTTTTATCTCCAGACAATGGCAATAACAGTTGTTAGATACAACTGTTATTGCAGTTGCTGTTCCCTGGCCTGTTAAAGCCATTCCTCTTATCCATCAACATCATCATGTCAACAGAGTCTCCTCCCAAAATTAGAAGGGTTTGGGCCGCGATGGCCCAATGCGGATTGGTGGATTTCACATGCCTTTGAGAAAATTATGGAGAACTCTCAGGCATGTAGTTATTATACTACGACAATACACACATCGCCATCTAGCCCCAAAGTAAGCGTAGCTTGTGATATGGATACCTAAGATAGCTGTTGAATATTTTTATGAATATAATACAAATAAATACTTATAATATACAGATAAACACCCAGACACTGAAAAACAATCATGTTCATCACACAAACATTTTCCAGTTGTGGGAATCGAACCCACGGCCAGAAAGTTACCTCACGATGTTTTCTTTCAACGTTGAAACAAGTGATATTATTATTGCTGGGATTCAAACTCGGCCAATCGAAAGTGAAGCCGACGTCCTTAACACTGGGCTATCACCGCTTCTTAGAGTGAGTGGACTGGAAAAGACGATGGCTGTCCACAGATTTATGCAATGAGATTAATGAATGCATAGTTTATCTTTTAATGTTTACTAAAGTAATTTAAAAAAAGATAGTAGCCTTCCATCGACTTTCGTTTCACTTGCTTCCATCGACTTTCTGTCCGGTCACTTTTTGTACCTACCCATAATCAAATATAGATATCATATGGTAAGTTACATAAAAAAGTCTTATTCAGAAATCATACAATTTTCAGTTTCGCTGAAAATATTGAATAAGTTCTCAAATATTAGAGATAGCATCTTGTTTCCGCGAGCTCAGACGTCTCTTGGCATTGTCTCCGCGATGCTTACAACTTACATTAACTTATTGCCTATTTCTTGGCATCAAATATTCACTGGCTCCGAACTAATGGGATGGTTGAGCTAGAATGTAGTGTAATTTAAAATATGAGATCTTTATTTTATGGACGTAACGTGAAATAACAACCGCTATATATCTTACGTCGAAGTGGTGTGTGTGGCCTAGTTGAAATAGTTATGCAATGTTGACGTGGTTGAGAGTGACGGTAGATGGTTTTTTATGACACTACAAGTTAACCTATGACTGCAATCTCACCAGATGGTAAGAGATAATGAAGTCTAAAATGGAAGCGGTCTAACATGTTAGGGAGTATGTCAGTTATATTGAATATATATATACCTACCTCAAAACAGTTTTTACGTGGGATCGTGCCGGAACGTTAAATCGCTTAGCGGTACTTCTTTGTCGGTATGGTGGTAAGTAGCTACGGCCGAAGCCTCCCACCAGACCAGAGCAAAGAAAATTCAGAAATTATATTATATCAAATTGTGTCCCCGGGATAGATAGTTACACGAACTCTTTATTGCACATAAAGCTGCTCTGCCTGTTCATATCCGAAACAAACTAGTATATAATATATAATAGTAATATAGTTCATACCAAGTAAGGCACTATGCCTTCCATATGCCTATTTGAATTAAGAATATGTCTTTGAAATTAACTTTATCCACAACAAAAGTACTATCTACATTCTTCGAACTAAAATGATGGTAAAGTAAACAGTCCATTTCCATAGTTACGAATAGGTATCCAGGACGTAACCTAAAAACAACTGGAGCGATTGAGCCGAATTTCGTGTCGCATGTACAATGGCTGACGTGTTTGGAAAAAATCTCGAATACTGCCAATATTGACAGAGCACGCATTCTGTTAGCTAGGTAAACTTTGATTTTTCCTTTTTTATAAAAAAAGGTGTTTTTTTTCGTTTACAAACATAGAGATGGCCGTTTAGAAAAGCATCAGTAAACAATAATTAATAGAATTATACTCAGCCTATTAACTGTAAATTTCAATGCTGGGTGGAGGCCTCCTCTCACATAACTGAGATTCTCAACCCACCAGGGTGCACCAATGCAGGTTGACGGGCTTTAACAATTATTATATTAGTTAGTTATTAATAATAAAGCGGACATTTTTATTTCTTTCTTTGTTTGAACGCTAGCTAACTCTAACGCTAACTCTCTCTCTAGCTAACTTCTAACAACCTGGTAAAATTAAAAATATTTTTTGCATCAGACCTAATTCTTGAGGTAAACTGTATAACTTAGGGCGGTGAAATAGGGGATGAAATTTATTTGTTAGTCGGCACTAAATAAAAAAAATATCAGTCCGACGAAATCTTTTTTTGCATTAGAAAGCCCAATTCTTGGGAGAGCTTATTGAGCATTTAACAAAAGTTGTAATACTGCAATTTAGCAAGTCGACGCGGTGGGTATATTGTGTAGAATAGCGAAAAGAAGTATACTTGGGAAACTTCTCAGCTGTACGCGAACGATTTCGCGGGGACAGTAAGTTAGTGATAGAACTTGGGTCAAGCCTAACACGATGCTGCGACAATTTGTTAACAATGAGTTAGAAGTGAGACGTACAGAATAATACAATAACTAGCAAAAACTTACTGGCCTATCGTCCGGTGAAGTACTACCACGATGCTTATTTCTGCCGCCAATCAGCATTGCTGTGAAAGGCGTGGTTGCCGCTGTAATTGCAGGCACATGAGGCTTAAAACCCACACCTCTGTTTAGTGGACTCAGGTCGGCACTGTGTAGGACTTGTGGATGCCCTGCAAAATTCAAAATTCATTTATTTCAAGTAGGCCTAATATAAGCATTTTACATTTTAAAATTTATTTTTCTATCTTGTGCATCTCTCACAAAGCGGAGCCGGATGCTTCCAAGAAACCTTGTCAATAAGAAATTCATCCATTTTATAATAACCTCGCTGTAATAAATGTGTTTTAACACATTCTTTAAACTTATGTATTGGTAGGTTCAAAATTGCCTTAGGAATCATTTTAAAAAAGCGTATACTAAATCCCACAAGCCCTGCGAAGTTTTGCTCTATTTACACCCCAAAAAAAATATATTGATCTGTCAAACCTGTTACATTAGTTGGTATTTCTATAAATTTGCTGTGTATTAAACTTAAAATTTAAGTTTCCGGGCGAAATTAAAAATCGTAGCACACCTTTCGCCGAGTGCCCGTTAATTCGGAAAAGACCAGGTAGGTAAGTAATGGAAATATCATTATTCGCAGCTGCCGCAGATTTTAATTTCCTGCACACGGAGCTATTGCAGACGCCCGACGATTTATTTGCTTAAATAAATATTACACTCCTACGATTTAATCCTGGGAACATGTTTAGGTGTACGAGATTAATAATTCCGAAACATGCCGTGTTGTGTGAGGTTGTATTTTTAAGCTCTCGCAGTAAACGCGGAGTTGTGGCCTGCTTTAAATCATTCATAGAACTATTTTCATAGGATTATAATCATACTCCTGAGCTCATTACAGTCCCATTGCTGGGCACAATCCTTCCCTCTCACGGAGAAAGCTTTTACCCTACAATAAATGTGAGTTACACAGTAAGTAAATAAAATAATGAATAAATAAATATACTACGACAATACACACACCGCCATCTAACCCCAAAGTAAGCGTAGCTTGTGTTATGGGTGCTAAGATGACTGATGAATATTTTTTCAATGTATAATATACATAAATACTGATAAAATATATATTAACACCCAGACACTGAAAAACATTCCTGTTCATCACACAAACATTTTCCAGTTGTGGGAAACGAACCCTTTGACTCAGAAAGCAGGGTCGCTGCCCACTGCGCAAATCGGCCGTCGAGTGTCACAAGTTTTAAGTAGTAGTAGCGGTTTTTGCGACAGTGTAAACCCACAGTCTCATTCTGAGGGAAGTGCCCTTAGTGGACCGGTTATTGATTGTTGATGATGATGTGAGCTTTTTGTGACAGAGGTCATCCAAGGTATACCATGCTTATTTCTGCTGCCAAACCGCATTGCTGTGCGGTTCTAACAGACAATATTAAACCATAAATTTTCAGCCCTTAGTTAACGTAGTGAAACCGCGGGAAACAGCTAGCGGATGTATAAAAATATTGTAAAATCGCAAGTATTTCTCTAAAGGCATACGCAATAGATGTTTCGTTGACATAGCGCGATTTTTTAAAGCAAACGAACAATATGAATAAAGTCTTTCATAAGTGAATATTCAACAGAAAACAAACTTGTATTCAGTTACAATATCTAGAACAGTTATTAAAGAAATCTTAAATAACCCACACCCGGAATAGTATAACCAAATAAATAATAATAATAAGTTTTCTTCTAAAATCGCACTTACCTCCAGTGTGCAAAACTGATTCCCACTTATCAGGTATTTATTTACAGAAGCCTTACATTAAGAACAGTATACAAACTCATGTTAACCTGGCACACTCTAACTTTACAGATACTTAACTAATTTACATTTCGCACACAGAAAGTTTTAAACACCGCCCAATCCTTGAAAATGTTACCTCAGTACTGTCTTAGAACTTGTATAAGATATTAGAAGCACTAGAGCTCCTAAATGCTCATGGATAATGCAATGTACCTGTCTAATATATCCACGTAGTAAATACAGACTACTTTGTGGTACAGTTTCCGTTCGGGAGTTTTGAGTATGATTTCACTAAAATGCACAACTAACTAACTAACGGCATGCTAACTGTAAACGGAGAGTTATCTGCATTGGACAGTAGTTGTATTTATTGTCTTTACTATATTATTTTAACAATGATCGCCTAGTGGTTTAGATCTCGGCTTCCCTTTCGGTAGGACCGGAGTTAAGTGCATTGAAACAAGTGATATTTTATAAGCAATCAAATATCACTTGCTTCAACGGTAACAAATCGCGGAGAAACCTGCATGCAAGAGATAATTTCCATATCTCCATAATGCTCTCCAGGGCGTGTAAAGTCTAACAATCCGCACTAGGTCAGCGAAGTGGAACAGCAAAACCCTTCTGAAGCAGAGGGCTTCAGAAGGGTTTTGCTGTTCCACCAATGGTTTGATATTGTTAATGAACTTCACTTTCTCGACCTTGACCTCAAACAAGTCAATTTTTATAATTGTCCCTTCTCGCAACTGAAAAAGGATATCTACATCTTCATTTGATGTGTCTCTATTATTATTTGCTCAGTGGCTTGCATGCAGGGTATGTACAGGGTATACACTAAGCGGAGAGATAGTCTAAAATGAAAAAAATCTCCAGTCCGAGTTGTAAAAAAATTAAAGATTTTGTAAGAGTTATAAGAAGCCTACCCTTAAGTTTTTATATCTCGTACTGGAGATTTTCTTGCATTTTATATCATCTGCATACCCTGTGCATACCCTCTATGCACGCTGTGTGTGCTCTTCTTGCTCACGTATTAACTCTTCTTTCTTCTCCTATTTGTCCTCGAATACCGACAACAAAAGCTCAACGAGACATACGTAGATAGTAAAATTAAAAATGGATATGGGCCCATGGGGTAGTAGGTAAGTAAGTAAAACCGAAACGAAACTTTATTCATTATAATAGTTATTATTAAAATGAATAAATTAAGAATATTATTCAAAATTACAATAAAGTTAAAATCCATATTTCTATTTCAAAAGAAAATGGAGACGTTCGCATTCGTTTACTTAAAACCTAATTCCTAGAAATTTTTGTGGGATTTATCTTAACCTAAATCTAAGAAGATATGCCAGCAATAGAATAATCGTGATCTTATTTTTCTTATCCACTTAAAACTAATCAACTACTTAACTAGAGTCATTTATACCCAAGCTCTTCATAGTTTATACTTTATGTTAAAGTTGTAAGTAGAAAGTTTAGAGTGAAATTGCTATAATATATAAATTTCATATTAAAAAACCCCCGACTGCATGTAGTGTACATTATTCAACTAGACAAGCCCTTTTATTCGAGGGAGTTGTGAAAAAAAGTGTACTGTCATTTTATGACAGCGGATATCTCGAGTAATTCACCTTAACAAGAGCAAACAAAATCTACATCGGTTCATCCGTTCGTGCGCTACGATGTCACATACAATTACAAACACACACAAACACGTCAACTTTATAAAACCCCGTTGTTTTTGCGCTGGGTGTTAAAAACTAAGATGAAGTATATGCTTACAGAATATGACGTATGATAATGTAGCGTAATACGTGTACTCCCGCGGGCGCTATAAAACGACGCGATAAAATTAATGTTACATTTAGTTACGCTGTGTGTTTAGGTTTAGGTGCTCATATCGCAGTAAACAGGTTTTCGCTTCCTGTATTATAGCTCATAGTTTATTTTACCATTTAATCACTTGGCACTTCTTGATATAACTTCCTCGTTAACCTAGTTAAGTATCGATTTAAGATCGTAGAATGTATATAAAACAAAAAGTGGCAAATATAGTTTTATGAATTGGGGAAGATTTCAACGATACTACAACAACAAAACACAAAACAAACAACAAAACAGTTAACCTGACCGGCTAGGGTGGTCAATCTCCAGAGAGATTTTCCAACTAAGTAGGAGATATTGTAGTACACATTGTGTACTCTCTATTCTCTAACTAGCAGCTCCGACACGTACGGAAAGAGATCGAGCGTAGAACCGACAGTTTAATCTGCTCTTTGATACATTTCTTAGAATTTCTTGATGAAAAAACCCAATAATATTTGGCCCGACACTAGGATCGAACCCAGGAACTTGTGATCTCGCAGTCGAACAGGCTAATCCCTAGACCAACGAGATAGAACTTTTTATAGGAAATCTTTTTAAGGAATGGTTGCTTAGTTATGGCGTAAAATAAGGACAAGCAAACAAACAAACAAATTCAAAACATCAAATCAACCGATAGTTCTTTTATAGGGAGTTCCAAATTCCACGGTTTTGTGCCGCTACCTGCGACGCGCTTAATATCGTCTGTCCACCTCTTTGCGGGTCGACCAATGCTGCGCTTACCTACTTACCTGCGCTTACAATGTGTCTATCCTTTCTACTTCAGTTTCGCGACTCGTTGAACTATGTCCGTAACTCTGGTTCTTCTACGGATCCCCTCATTCCTGATTTATTCACGTAGAGATACTCCTAGCACAGCTCTCTCCATCGCCCGCTGATTTACTCTGAGCCTTCTTATTAGGCCCATAGTTAGCGACCATATTTCCGTCATCATAGCAACAACATAATTCGTAATATTAGTATGGATTAAATGAAGTTCAAATAAACAGGATACCATTTCGCGAACTCAAACAATTCTCGGTATAAATCGAGAAATCATTAAACATCCCCCACATCCACGGCCCGATTTAGAATCCCCTTCACATAATAACGTCATTAATTCGTTTCCAGGATTCGGAAAATTCCTCATTTTAGTCGCGGAGCAATCGACGCGTTTGTTCCCGATTTTGCGTAGTGATATTTATATTAGCGTTTTAAATTCTTTGAGGTACACAATAAGCACTAATTTGACCTCAATCTCTAACTTCAAGATATTTCAGATGACATATACCTTTTTGTGAAAGACCTCGGTGCGGGGAAGTACTAGTGCTATGCTTATTTCTGCCGCCAAGAAGATTCGCTGTTATCTGGTCTGAATGGCGTGGTAGCCGGTGTAATTGCAGACATGTGAGGCTTAACACCTACGCCTTAGGTTGATGGATACAGGGATGCATTTTGCATGACCTTCGTAGTTGTGCACTGTTATTAGACAATGCTAGAAGCGGTGATAGCCCAGTGGGTAGGAGCTCGACTTCACTTTCGAGGGGCCGGGTACGAATCCCAGCACGCACCTCTCACTAAGTTATGTGCGATTTAAGTAATTAAAGTATTACTTGCTTCAACGGTGAAGGAAAACATAGTGAGGAAACCTGCATGCCTGAGAGTTCTCGTTAATGTTCTCAAAGGTGTGTGGAGTCCACCAATCCGCACTGGGCCAGCGTGGTGGACTACGGCCTTAACCCCTCCACATTTAGAGAGGAGACCCGTGTTCTGTATTGAGCCGGTAATGGGTTAATATGATTATAACTGTATACTAGTGTCAGTGTCTTTCCACTTATACCCTTCGGTGGGCCATCTACCAGTCCGAAAATTACTTCGATAAAATAAACGTAGTCTCCATCCAAAGCGTTTTGACTTATCTCAGTCAATTCATAAAGCCACCCGAAAACAAGGTCCTAGCCTCACAGGAGGTGCCCTTTGGCTAACGTTCTCACTGAAACTTTCTCCGAGCCCTCGGGTGCCACCTTCGGCGTGACCTCCGCGCTAGCTTATACCATTGGTCACGGTGTGGCCAACATTCATTCACTGCCAAAAAACTAACTTAACTGATTTAAGATATTATTGGCTCAAGATTACTATCGTCTACAAAATGTTCCCTGTTGAACAGGATGGCTCTAAAGCTGGTAATTTAGGGTAATCCCATCTCAGTCGTGCAGTTTAACTGATTGAATCCAACTTAGTTGTTGTTGTTTATAAATGTAATTTTTGCATACTCAAGTTTCTTAAAGTATATTATGATAGTAGTGTGCTATGTCGATCTTTCCACCGTGTTTTTTATTTTGGATCAGGAACCTAAATGCGATGTCATAAAATCCACGAGCATGTGCATTAATTTACCAAGACAACTAACATCATCGTGCTTGACCTCATAATTTGTAATAAAAGGTGCGTTCAAAAATAATACAAACCGGACTTTCTCACTATTTCTTAATTTTTTTTTAAATATATTATGACAATACACGCATCACCATCTAGCCCAAAATTAAGTGTAGCTTGTTTTACGGGTACTAAGATAGCTGATGAATATCTTAATGAATATAATATTTATAAATACTCATTATATAAACACTCGGACACTGAAAAACATTCATTCTCATCACACAAAAATTTCCAGATGTGGAACTTTTTCCAAAGCTATCATATATTTTCGAATCACCAAAATTGGTTTTCTTCTTCCATTCACTCCTTTTACACGCATATTCTCTTTTACACGAGCCTTAAACTTGAAGTTTAAAACTTGAACTTAAAAACTACCACCTGTAGTAACGTTAATTGAACTAAAGCTTAAGCTAATTTTAGCAATTTTAACTTGATTTTAGCTCTTGAAAGTAGCGGAAATAAAAAAAATTTTTTTTTAGCTTAATTAAAGTGTATGAAAAGATTCTTAAAATAGTGATAAATAAATGTTTAATTTAACAGTACCAACTTTGTAGTGCACAGTAGATAGTATTCAGTAGATACCATCCGTCCACTATTCGGTTTAACTATCTTTGCCTGAGGCAGCGTGGAATTAGTTATTTGTCGCATGGGGTCGATAAATTTGAGAGAGAGATAAAAATCGCACCAATTATCGTTCCCTATCGAATCATGCTTTCTGTGTCCAGTTGCAATGGCATGGACAAAATAACTATTCAATGCTTTATGTTTTGGGAAGAATTAACACATGATGATTGTTCTCCTCCCACAATGAGAACGGGTAAGGCCGTAGTCCACCACTCTGGCCCAGTGCGGATTGGTGGACACCACACACCTTTGAGAACATTATATAGAACTCTCAGGCATGCAGGTTTCCTGACGATGTTTTCCTTCACCGTTGAAGCGAGTGATATTTTAATTACTTAAAACGTACATAACTAAGAAAAGTTAGAGGTGCGTGCTGAGATTCGAACTGACCCCCCCCGAAAATGAAGTCGAGCTCGTACCCGATGCGCTATCGCCGCTTTTGAAATGTGTATGATGGTCGTTAATTTACGAGTATATTAGGGAAATTTAACGACCTTAAAACTTTTTACGTGACACAACTGTTGCTCTAATACTTAAAAATCTACTCCTTAAAAGTATTTTTTTCATTAATTGTCTCTTTACACTTACATTTTCAGCATGAATGACTGTCATTTAAATTTGTGGGCGCTCGTTTATGACGTCATCATCATCATCATTGACAGCCCTTTCAGTCCAATGCTGGACTAAGGCTCCCTTATTAGCACGCTATTTTCTTTTAAGCTGCATCAAGTTCTGCCCGTTCTTCCAGTACATGGAACCAAATTGATATCTTATGTCATAGTTTATTTGAACAAACGGTTTCCCACGACTTTGTCCACGTATGATAAGTTTAGATCCATATAGGCATTTATTCTACGACCCACCGCGTTGCATTGCCGACAGTTGCTCGAGTGCTTATTGTCGTAGCGTCAAGCGTGGTGTTATTTTTTTCAATTCCGACTGATTCCAAAGATTAGCGCAAACAAAAAAAAACAAACATAAAAACATACTCTATAGCATTACAATTATGCTTTTAAATGACACATGAAGAGGATCTAACATGCCTATATTATACTTGTATTCCATCTAAACAAAATCTAAAAGTAGAGAAAAATATTTTAGTGTGACACGATAAAGCGGAATTGTGACTAAAATCCAATTTTTCAAGACAAACTAATTATTTCGCTGCAAGAAACTAAGCTCCAATTTGCGCTGTACAATATCAGTGTTGAATCATAAGCGAAAATCCTTTTCAAAAGCAAAAGCACGGTACCCGCATTGCTTCCAGTAAATATTAGCACCAGTTTCGACAGTACAGAGCACAACTCTATCGCTAAGAGCAAAATAAGTACACAAGATTAATTGTCCCCCAGCGACCGACCGGAAGCGCATCCATGTTGGCCACTCGCCGCCATTTTGCACTTCCGCCGTGCTCTATGTTCGATCGTTTTAATTATATAGATAGGGACTGTAGTAAACATGTATTGGGACTATATTGTATCAAATTCGGTTTATCTATTTGACTATTTTTGTGGATTTGTTTTCTAGCGGCGACTTAAATTAGTAGCGGGAAATAGCAGTCAAAGGGTACTATTACCATACGTATATCTGCAGCATAGCAGCATTGCTGTGTTCCGGTCTGAAGGATTGCGGTCTGAAGGTTTGGGTTTGATGGTTGCGGTTGTAAATATAAATTAATATCAATAAATATACTTCGACAACACACATCGCCATCTAGTTCCAAAGTAAGCGTAGCTTATGTTATGGGCACTAAAATGATTAATATGAATAACCAACTTCGTACCGCGGATTTTTTTTTTTTGATGAATGTTATATTTTACTTATTATCCTATTCCGGTCTAAGAGGAATCCAAAAAATCAAATATCATAAAAATTGGTCCAGCCGTTCTTGAGTTATAAATGGTGTAACAAAAACAACTTTGTTTTATATGTATAGATATACTTAAATACTTAAAATATACAAATAAACACCCAGACACTGAATAACATTAATGTTCATCACACAAACACTTCCAGTTGTGGTAATCGAACCCACAGTCTTGGACTCAGAAATCAGGGTCGCATTGCGCCAATCGGCCGTCTAATTACAAGTGTGTGAGGCTTCACACCTACGCTTCAGCTTGATGGACACAGGGCGGAACTCTGTAGCACGTGCTCCTTGCATGCCGTATAATGTATATCATGTCTTATAATGTTTAATATCATCTTTCATTAATTTGTGTCATAGTGATCGATAACATATGTAGTTTCTTCTAGTTAGTATAAGTGGCCCTGCCGTAGGAACTAACAAGATGTAGAAATAAATAAATACCCTGGGAAGTTTTGCTCTGGGTACAGGTAATAGTTTTCTCTTTAGCATCAGGCGGGCCATCCGCTTAGTCGGTTAATTATTACGATAAATATAAACAAAAAAGTTTAGTGTGGAGATTCCTGTAAAACAGGATTGGCAGCAATATATTACGAGTAACTAATAACCAAATGGGTGGATTCAACCAACTTTGTATGGGTTTAATATAGTCGCCATATCTCTAAAAGGTTAGCCCGTTACCATTTTAGACTGCATCATAACTACCAGTATTAAGACTACAGTGAAGGGCAAACTTGTAGTGGATAGAAAAAAGGTTCTGACGAAGGAAAATGGTGAAAATAACCCATTTGTTATTTAAAAACCGTATGATAATATTTAATTATCATCGTAACCATAACGACAGCGAAGAGTAAAGAAAAGTATAAAAGCAAAATAAAGGATGGTGACAACTTGTGTAACTCCACTGCGTCTGAAGTCCTTGCAAATGACAGCTCTTGTCCTCTCTCCTTCCACACGATCCACCCCCCATTCCGACCCACAAACCACTTTGTACCATTCGATACTGTATCTTAAAACGCATTCTCCTTTGAAACAAATTTAAACCCCACTCAAAGAGATTGAGCCTTTAAGTTTAAACCTAGCGATTCAAAAGTTTGCCTTTCAGACTTATTGCGTTCTCGTGCTGGATTTTTTATTTTCAATGTTTTTACTTCTTTTTTTCGTTGAAACGAAAATTCTCTACTCAAGCGAAGATTTTGAGTTAAATTTGTATATTTAGCTGGCTTTCTTTGGAAATGTTTTAAGTCGGAAATTAAGTTAGCTTTATGGATAAATCGTCAACTTGAACTTCGAAGTTCAAAACATTTTACTATACTGAAATTTTAAACATAAACTAAAATCACTAACATGTGTTAATAATATATAGATAGCAAAAGCTCGCCAACCCTTTTTGTAGGAGCGCAGTGGGTCTGTGGTCTTAAACACTCTATCCTATGAAATATGGGCACGACAGCTTAACGTCCAAATTCCGGGCTGGTACTAAGAATTTCCTTTACCGTTGAAGCAAGTGATATTTGCTACAAAAACGTCGTAACTTAGAAAAGTTAGAGGTACGTGTTGGGATTCGAAGTCTTCGAACCCGCAAGTGCAGTCTTAGTCCTGCCGCCTTGGCTATTAGCGCTTCCCCAAAAAAACCCAACATGAACTATTAATTGGCCCGACCCGGGGATTGAACCCAGGGCCACGTGATCTGCAGACGAACATGCTCACCACTAGACCCACGACACATTATACAACGTGTAACCGAATTGCCAAATATTGTTTAAGGGTGCATGAGTATATATATCATAAGGAATCACCCTGTAAAAACCTTTTGTTTTAATATTTTTTAGCATAGCATATTTAATTTTCCACACAAACTAATTCACAACAAAAACTTATGACAACTCTATTGGAGATAAAAGACTGACACGAGCATAGTACTAGACTACGCTACGCGACACTTACCTAATGAATTGACAGGAGTCACTTGATTTTAATTTTGCATTTGATATTACGGCTGTATCTGGCTTTCTTTCAGTAAAAAGTATGGCAGTGGTTTACTCAAAAACTATTAGCGCTTCGGTTTCACAGATATGTCTCAGAGACAGTAAATGTACTTCTAAAGCCTCAGTAATATTTCGGGTTTCATTTACACTTTGTATATTTCTAAATATACTATCTCTGAATAACTAGGATTTTCCGTTTTAGAGCAATCGCTTTAATCTGAGTCGCATTTATCCCGCTGCGCCGTAAATCACCGTATCGGCAGTCGAAGAGACATTTTGTAAAATATCGAAAATGTTAAATTTTAAAAGCCATTTGTCAACTGACATATGAAGTCACGGCTCAGTGGGTTTTTCATCAATTATTTCTTACGGGCCTTTGTACGAGGTACAGAATAGACATCTCTATCAGTTTCGGTTCCAAAAATTGAATATAAAATAAATTGTTGACGTTGACGACCTCTCTGGCGCAGTGGTTAGCGCTGTGGTCTTATAAGTAGAAGGTCCCGGATTCCATACCCGACAGGAGCAATTTGGAATTTATAAGTTCAGAATTTTCTCTGGCATGTCTTCGGCCGTGTTTAGTTATCATCCTACCGACAAAGAGATGCCGCTAAGCGATTTAGTGTTCCAGTATGCTATTGCGTAGATACCAATTAGGGGTGTGGTTTCATATATTACTATAATAACCCTGACAGGTTAACTAAATGGTTAACGTTCCATCTTAGACTGCATAATCTGCAGTCAAGAGCTAACTTGTAAAGAAATAAAACGTTCAGTTCTTGAGAAAGGCTTTAATATAAAACTGTAAAATATATAATGAGGGGTTTAGATAGGAGATCAAAGTTTGTATTTAAATCATTGTCCAAGTTCTATCGATGACAATAGTTGGTATTTAGGTTGACTATTAAATTAAATAAAAGGAAATAAATAAATTAAATGAATAATAAAAATTAATGAATTAATGAAATTAATTCAAACCAATGAATATAAATACATGATGATATTGATGATAAATACATGATTCTGGATTTTATTAAATTTTATTTCCAAATTCGTTAAAAAAGAACGCAGCTTACCTTTGGATAGCCCAATTCTGTAACAAAGTTAATAGCTATTTAACATCACTGAGTGTTGGATAGAAGCGGGCGTTACTTTGCGGAATTCCATGATATATTATGAGAATCAAGCTTACTTTGGGATACTCCGCGAAAAGCAAAAGAGTCTGTGTTGTGTAATTTATAATATCTTCAATCTTAGACTCCACATCAAACAGATCTTGGGCAATGTACCCTCTACGCAAGTGTCGCTCCGAAACTGGACTTTAAAATAAATAATTGTTAGATAACTGAGTGTTCATCGCATAACCTGTTTTCTTTATCCGAGCGAAGTTAAAGTACGCTCTATATATCTGTCTTAATGTCGTCAGTTTCCAATTTAGGTCAGCATTGCTTTACCAGCGCTATCGACAGATTTGCGCTGTCGCAACTACACCACACTACCATCAATCTAGCATCTATAATTCCATTGTTCACAAAGGTAGCTAGAGATGTGCAAGATTAATCGATAACTGTGTGCACCGGGCGCCGGAAACGCATCCATATCTGTCCAGAGTCCTCGGGCCTTCCTTGCCTCCGGGCTGTTAAATATGTAATATACTGCTAGAATCAATAACAGTACACCTATACTCTAGTAACAGATATACATATAATTATATAATACATAATACTTTATTATTTATAAACGCGCTAATCTCTGGAACTTAAATTTAATTCGAATGCTCTTATTTGCATTTCATCCCAATCCCCAATTCTCGAAGAGACTATAAGTTTTTTTAAATTTTACCCCCAAAGGGGTTAGATATAGGGGATGTAAGTCCGTAATTTTATTGATAGCAATTTTTATTTAGGCTGAATAAAATGGTAAAATATATATTTCAGGCCTTCAAAAATTCAAAAAATATTGTATACTTGTACGCACTAATCTTTGGAGCGTCGGATTTGTAAAACATCTTTTTCCATTTGATAGTTCAATTTTTGACGAATACTTCCGCCGACACATCATCCGTACATGCTAT
The DNA here is from genome assembly GCF_905163445.1 of Pararge aegeria. Classification (NCBI taxonomy): domain Eukaryota; kingdom Metazoa; phylum Arthropoda; class Insecta; order Lepidoptera; family Nymphalidae; genus Pararge; species Pararge aegeria. The sequence continues at coordinate 6,557,261 of NC_053200.1, read as the reverse complement.
AAGTTCGTTATATATGATGTGTCGATGTGGGTCAGGATATATTGTGTAGGATAGCAGATGAAAGTTTCTATGGGAATCTTATCAAAAGTTGCATTTTAACAAAATAGCGTGGAACCACTGGATTATTCCGAGGATATACAATCACCAATGAAATCGCGAGGATTTTTTATCGCTAGCCAATAATAATGACCGCTTAAAGAACAATACAGTCTAATGATAAGTCCGCTCGATAAAGCGCCGTGTCCCGCACAATACCTGTCTCACTTAGGCTCTTATAAAGGCCCGAGAGTCCTCGAATGTGCATTAACCTTACACGCTAAAGGGAGTGTTTTATGCATTCATTGAGTACCTACTTACTCTGCTGGAAATTTATTACTCTTTACTTTATTATCTGAAACGTTGTTCTAGTTGTTAGCATGTTCTACTACACATCCTGAGTACCGATTACCTGGTTGAGCAAAATACTTTTTAATATTGGTTTTACATTATTACCTAAACTTTTGACGTCCGATTGGCGCAGGGGGCAGTTTTCATTTTTTTTTATTTCTCTACAAGTTAGCCCTTGACTGCAATCTCACCTGGTGGTAAGTGATGATGCAGTCTAAGATGGTAGCGGGCTAACCTGATAGGGAGTATGGTAGTTTTACCCCTAATCGGTCACCACTCGACATCGCACCGGAACTAAATCGCTTAGTGGCACGTCTTTTTCGGTTGGGTGGTAACTGGTAGCTACGGTCAAAGCCTCCCACCAGACCAGATAGAGAAATTGCTTCCCAAATTGCCCCTGCCGGGAATCAAACCCGGGACCTCCTGCTTAAATTCATAGCGCTCACCGTTGCGCCAGGGAGGTCGTGGTCGTCGCGCCAAGTGACGGCAGTGACCCTACTCTCTGAATCAGAGGCTGTGGATTCGATTACCTCAACCGGAAAAAAATTGTGGGATGCCTATTAATATTTTTCAGTTTCTAGGTGGCTAACTTTATAGTATAAGTTTTAATGTATCATCATCATCACATCAAAAAAAAGCCTGAAATCAAGATTATTTGTTGTTGGAAGGAAGGAAAAATTAACATCCACATTGTCGCAAACAATATATTAGTAAGGATATAACATTATATTGCCGTGTGGTGACGGTTGATCAGAATACAGTTCTCACCACTCCTCTTCTTCCGCGGGTGTCGTACGAAGCGACTAACACTCGCCATGACTCATTCGAAAGCCTCACGAAACTGTGGATATTCCAGCTTTAGAACACAATGTCATCTTTCGTCAAGTGACCTATTAAATTAAATCTATATATATATTTCTTGTGTGCGTGTGTATGTCACTGAACTCCTCCTAGACGGCTGGACCGATTTGAATGAATTTTTCGGTATGCGTTTGGGTGGTACCCTGGATGGTGTAGATTCACAAATCAGCCCGACAGATGGCGCTGGGGTCAGCTAGTAAATCTATATAAATTAAGAGAAAGTGTGTGGGTATGTTCCGTATAGGCCCCGAAACGGCTGGACCGATTTCAATGAAACTTTCAGGGAATCTCCGGATTGACCTGGCGAGTAATCCTGTAAAGTTTGGTGACGATCGCACCAATCCTATTTTTGAACTGTCAAATACAGCCTTTTATTTGCTATGATGATATTCTATTGTTGGGTGTCCATGGGTGTAGATAATGATCTTCACCCGCTCGAAAAGAGAATAGACGAGAATGAATAGGGAGAGAAATAAATAATTAAATATATCATGAGACTTAAATTAAAAAAATTATGATGTAGGTTTATTGTTTAAATAAAATGAAGCGAAATCTAGCCCGGCGAAGCGGGCTGGGTACGCTAGTAAATAATAAATTAATAAACTAAGACAATACACACATTGCCATTTAGCCCAAAAGTAAGCGTAGCTTGTGTATATAAACACACAGACACTGAAAAACATTCATGCTCATCACACAAACATTTTCCAGTTGTGGGAATCGAACCCACAGCCTTGGACTCAGAAAGCTGGGTCGCTGCCCACTGTGCCAATCGGCCGTCATCCTTGCTTAGTGCAAAAATACCCTTGCTTAGTTAAGACAGCTGTGCAAAAGAGAAGAAAAACATAGTTGAACCAACTGTTAAAAACGACGTTACAAGTGTAAAATATGTGTAGGTATAAAGCGCTAATAGTTTTTTAATATTCCGTACGTGTGCACTGAACGTGGCACTGGCAAGCGAATTTTAATATCCACCCTGAACCATTAACACTCCCGAAACTACTTATGATCGTCAAAGTTTCCTTTAATAATCTAGCTCTTGGTATAACGATACCTTCGCTACATTTCGACGGCCGATTGGCGCAGTTTGCAGCGACCCTGCTTTCTGAGCCCAAGGCCGTGGGTTCGATTCCACTACTGGAAAATGTTTGTGTGATGAGCATGAATGTTTTTCAGTGTCTGGGTGTTTATATGTATATTCTAAATATTTATGTATATTATTCATAAAAATATTCATCAGTCATCTTTGTACCCATAACACAAGCTACGCTTACTTTGGGGCTAGATGGCGATGTGTGTATTGTCGTAGTATATTTATTTTATTTATTTATTTAAATTACATACGCTTAAATAAAAATTTAATGAGATTGCTACTAATATTATAAATGTGAACGATTAAATAAAGTATAACTAAACTGGTACTCAAGCTATGGGAGACTCAATATGTTTTTGCAATATTTATTGGTATTTCCTTCGTGGCCTAGTTAATAAATAAATATATTACCACCACAGAATTAAGAACATGCAGAAACCGTGTACAGGACCAATATAGAAGCACCAAAAACCACTCCACTTTAGACTGGTTTCTCGAACAAATGCTTAATCACTTCATACCATTTAGCTGTGGACAGTATTTTTTTAACCTAGCTAGCAACATTCTGCGGGTGTAAAGTGAGACTGTCGTGGGGGGTTTTCACTGTTTTTGGACACAACGCACTGCATACAATAATAGCTGAATGAGGATCTGTATGCTCTTAGTTCAATGACTACGAAAATACGCACATCGCCATCTAGCCCCAAAATAAGCGTAGCTTGGTTTTGGAAACTAAGACGACTGATGAATATTTTTGTATAAATACAAACACTTATAATATTCAAGTACATAATAACCTAATAATTGGCATAGAGTAACAGAGGCTTTTAATTCGTAAACAAACCGTTCCCACGGTTTTTTTTAAAAACCGTAAGAAACGCTGACTCCTCGCCAGCGTATTGCAATAATACGTGCATACGCTTGCAACATCTACTAGGTACGTATTTATATATTTTGACTAGTAGTCCCTCGCGAATTCGTCCGCGTAAATAGAAGTCAATCTTAAAAGACATATGCTGTTGCGGAATTTATTTAGAACTTGTAAAGCGAAAAAACTTTGACATACATCATTTTATCGAAACTTTAACCGTTTTCGCATCGCACGCAGCGGAGGCTCTCAAAAGGGAAAAATACCCCCGATTTTGAAACATTCTTGATTGTTGCCTCACCCCTATAGGTCTAAGCGTGGTGATACATAGCCTATAGTCTTCCTCGACAAATGGGCTATCCAACACTGAAAGATTTTATACTGAAAAATCCGATATATATATATAGATTTGAATATGTTCCTGAGAACAAACTACAGCTTTATATATTAATAGAAGATGTGAACATCACCACACCAACCTCGGTAATCTCGATATACTTAAATAGACTACAAATTCATGTTTAACCTCGCTGTTGACTCACTAACTCGCGAGTTGGTGGTTCGCTGGAAATGTTGGCGCAAATAAAATACTCCTAAAAATCTCCTCTACAATTTTTGCAAATTTAACGTACTTTGAGAAGGAAATGGGGTAAGAGGTGGGATGCAGCGGTGCAAGGGAAATTAAATCAGTGCCACCTTACTTACCTGCATAATCCTGTCCCACTCACAATTTTACCGCTTAAGGAGCTCCTAAGTGCTTTTGGTATTTTATATTTCATGTCAAAGGAGCCGCAGAATTCGCTACAGTTTCATATTGGCATTTAAAATGTCGTTGTGTTTGGACCGTTCTGTGTTTATTCTACTTTCTCCAGTAGAAATGTATTAACGTGTTATGAATGCTTAGGCACTTGCAGCCGTGATAGCCTAGTGGTTAGAGCTTTAGCCTCCCTTTTCGGGGTGACCGAGTTCGATCCCCGGCCTTTAACTCTTCTAAGTTACGTGCGTTTTAAGCAATTAAAATATCACTTACTTCAACGGTGAAGAAAAAACATCGTGAGGAAACCTGCATACCTGAGAATTCTTCATAATCTTCTCAAAGGTGTGTGAAGTCTACCCTTGGGCAGACAGATTAGTGCAGGTCTGTTCTTCTGGCCAAAGTATCCTACGTTAAGTGAGGTTCACAGACCATATTTTCTTTTTTAAACTGAAAGACAAACTTGTTGTTTTGGTTTTGGCATATTTTTACTACCAACCGCCTGATGTAGAGCCTCCTTGGAAATGCTCCTGGCAAGGGTCTGAACTGCTGCATATTCAATATTTCCGTATGGACACGTACGAAGTTCTTTGCGTCCTCCGCTATAATAAGCAATGCATATCTAGAACGCCCTTCCGGCTTCCGTTTTCAAATGAAGAGTTAATAGGCATTTCCTAAGCAAGCGCGCCTCACTTGAGCCACAATCTGCACTAACCATCATTTGAGGTTGAAATTTTGAGGGATAAAAGCCTATGCGCTATTGTAGACTAAAATATTTTGACTTCGTTCGCGTGGAATTTTTTACGTATACCTATTTTATTCTCTGACGCGCGAACTAAACGCAAAAAAAACATCGATCCCTTTCTCTGTGAAAATCAAAAACAAATCTAGCCCACAGGAACCGTACATTTTTCCGGGATAAAAAGTAGCTTATGTACTATTCCAGACTATAAACTATCCCTTCACATCCAGATCTGTTCAGCCTTCTGACGTATTTGATTAACAAGCATCCATCCAAATCTTGATATTTTTAATCATTATCACGTTACGGTTCTCTTCTCCGAATGAGAAGAGTTTAGGCCGTAGTCTACCACACTGGCCAAGCACAGATTTATAGATTTAGCACACAGTTGAGAGCATTATGAAGAGGTCTCAGGCTTGGTTTCATCACGATGTTTTCCTTTACCGTTTTAAAGCAAGTGATATTTAAATTTCTTAAGTTTCAAACGCACATCAGTCCGAAACTCAGTGGTCGTGGTCGTATCCACGAAAGAGAAGCCGAAGCCTCATTCACTCACTTCATGTCACCGCTTATAATATTAGTAAAGCATATTAGTATAGAATAGAATATATGGGATCCCAGATATAATTTGACATTTATTTTATCAAATTGTAGAAATCTATGCAATAAATAACGACCATAGTCAGCAACGAGACGATAGTCGTTGCTACAGTTAAGGAGGTTCTCCTATTAAACCTACTTACACATCTACATATTATATCAGCAGGTATAAAAAACGCACCAAAACGTGGTATATGGACCTATGGACCTCATAAGAGAGTCAGAGTCTCTTAGCGGGCGATGGAGAGAGCTATGCTTGGAGTATTTGTATTTATATGATCAAATCAGAAATGAGGAGATCAGTAGAAGAGTTATCGACATATTTCAACCAGTCTGAAAGCTGAAGTGGTAATGGGCGGAGCGCAAAGCTCGGAGAACCGATGGACGTTGGGGTCCCAAGATGTTGAAGTGGCGACGGCTGGATGTCGCAGTGTTGGTAGACCCCCACGAATAGAATAACTTTATTGCAACACAACACAATATGAAAAACACAAGGAAACAGTAATAGTACTTAGTGCTAGGGTGCAAAGGCGGCCTTATCACTAAAAGTGATCTTTTAAAGGCAACTTAAACGTGCGAAGCAGATGAAAAAGTGGGTGGTGCATAAAGGATGTTACAAAAAATAAAATAAATTGACATGAACATACATGCTACATTTACATATTAACTACAAAAATACCGATATAAATTTATATATACTATAATAGAAATTTATAATATATATTTAATATTTATGCTATTATAAACTTATATAATATTCAATTACATAGGTAAGTGTCACAAAGTGAACAGATGACATAAAACAAGACGAGAAAGTCGCAGGATACAAGCGGCACAAAACTGTAGCGATTGACCTATGACAAGCAGTGGATATCTTGTTGTTGAGATGGTGATGATAATAGACATAGAGATAAGTTAAACATACGGCCATAAAAGAATATATATTCATATTTTCGATTAAAACCAAAAGCGTAAGGCTATAAGCATTGTACCTAATGTAAAGACCATATGCTGTAGACGTTCAAGAGGTTTTCGTAATTTCATCAAAATTCGTTCGGTGCTCCTTTTGTAAAAACCTTTTAATATTTAAGGATTAATTCATGTGCCAAAGATGGATTCTCTTTGTAAGTTTCTCTGAATATCATCCGAATTTTGTGTTTATGTAATAACGCGAAAGGCTTTCTGAGTATATCCTTTATACAATAAATATACGGTAAGGTTTAAATCTTGACCTAAAAATGTATTGATTTGTTTCTCAATTGATTATAACGGTGGGTTTAGACTGGATCCCTACTAATATTATAAATGTGAATGTAAGTTTGTTTGTTACGCTTTAGCGCAAAAACTACTTAGCCGATCCTCATGAAAGTTTTTACACATATTCTTGGAAGTGTTAGAAGTAATATAGGATACTTTTTATCTCGACATTAAGCTCGGTTCCTTTGGGAGAGATGGTGAAAGTGTTTGATGATTTTACACCATAACTCCGACAAATTATAACCGATTTAAATAATTATTTTTGTACTATAGAGGTTATAATGTGTTTAATTTTGCCCAAACTGTGGTTGGAGATAGAGGACACAACTCCTCAGCGGACGGCAGCCAACCCGCCATTTAAGGCTTAGCTATCCTAAATACATAAAGTGCGTAGAACTACACGCAAATCGAATGCCACATGTCTTTCGAAAAACAAAAACAGACACAGACGAAGTCACGGGCAACAGCTAGAAGAATTTATGTTTATTATTCATAAAAAATATTCATCAGTTATCTTAGTGCCCATAACACAAGCTACGCTTACTTTGGGACTAGATGGCGATGTGTGCATTGTCGTAGTATATTTATTTATATTTATAAGTAGATTTCAAACATGTCACATGGAAGGGATGCAAGCGGCAGAAGACTGTGAAATTCCATGCAAAAGACATGCAGCAGTGAATGTGCATCGGTTGAAATGATGATGGTGATAAATATAGTGACCGCTATCACCAAATTTTATTCATTTTTATAACTATTTTGAATATCTTGGCTAGAAACCCTACGCAAATGGTTTTTTCTTTTAATTCCACTTAAAAGTTAGACCTTGACTGCAATCTTAGCTACTGGTAAATGATGTCTAAAATTGTAGCGGGCTAACCTGTTAGGAAGTATGATAGTCATAACCCTAATCAGTTTCTACGCGACATCGTACCGGAACACTAAATTGCTTAGCGGCACGTCTTTGTCGGTAGCCATGGCCGAAGTCATCCGCCAGATCTAAACGTGTTGTGTTTTGTTTCTTTTGGGTGGTTTGGAAAAAAACTCTCGTACCTTTTTCAGAGCAGCGGCATCGAACATACAAGTTGCCTTAATAATCGCTAACCTTCGAAAGAAGAGGGATTCTTAAGAAGGAACTTGATAGAGGTCGTCAACTCCACGGCGCAACAACGAGCACTATGAATTTAAGAAGTAGGTCTCGGGTTCGATCCCAGGCAGGGGCAAATTGGGAATTTATTATTTCTGTATTTTCTCTGGTCTTGGCTGGTGGCAGGCTGTGGCCGTAGCTAGTTACCACCCTACCGACAAAGATGTCCCGCTAAGCGATTTAGTGTTCCGGGGCGATGTTGAGTAGAAACTGTTTAGCGGTATGACTACCATACAGCATATTCCCTAATAGGTTAGCCCGCTACCATCTTAGACTGCGTTTTCACTTACCACCAGGTGAGATTGCAGTCAAGGGCTAACTTGTAGAGGATTAAAAAAAAAGGAAACAGCAATACTAGTATGATCCTAGTGAGACCAAAAGTATAAGTTTCTTGAGAATTCCAAAGTAAACACAAAATTTCTTGCAGCCGCAGATTAAAAAATGTAAACAGTAAAGTAGATGAACTTATGCAATAAAGTTACTGCAAAGTAAGAAAGTTGTGCTTTGTACGCAAAGCTTCCCATTCGCGTTAAATCAGTATAAGCCAAGAACCAACTGCATATTAAACGTAGGAGTTTTGCCACACTTTAGCAATCGTGCAGTTAAGTAAAACCCGCACCATTAAAGAATCTTTACTAATGTTGTAAATCCGAAAGTTTTTGATTGTTTGTTTTGTTGTTTTTGTTGTTAAATTTTGCTCACGTGTAGATTGCAACCTGAATATGGCGTAGGATTATTTTTATTTCGGAAAAGGTGTTACATATACAAGGATTGACCGCTACACTTTTCTAGGTGATATTTGGCATAGAAATATTTTGCATCCTGGAAACTGCCTTATGAAATATTTTATTCCGGGAAAATAACACAGACAAAGGTGCGGGCATCAACTAGTAAGATTTATAAATGGTGTGTTCCATGACGGCATATAGGTCAATTTAACTGCTTAGATGCGCCAATAGATAAATAAAATTCAATACAATAATCATATTAACAAGACAGGTTAGGTTGCCTTTAAAGGATGGCTTTTAGTGATAAGGTCGCCTTTCCACCCTAGCACTAAGTACTATTTCTGTTTTTCCTGGGTTGTTCGTATTGTGTTTTGTTGCAATGAAGTTTTTTATATTCTATTCTATTCTCAAAATAACTCTCATTGGAAACTAGTTTCCCGTCTTACATCTGAATGCGTTACGTTGGAAAATTCACTCTGTAATCTTACGCGCTCTCTATGATTTACATTGTCTATCGTTAAAAATGACGCAAATGTAAAAAATAAATTACATGCTATTCTTACGCAACGCACCTACTTACCACCTATGTATTACCAACTGTAGTATTTCTAAACTATTGTAAAAAAAAAAACCAAAATTCAATAATTTCAAATCCTGTATTTTCGCTAAACTTGAAATGCTTTAACAGCGTTTCTTTAAATTATATTAAATTGACATAAATGACTGTGCTTAAAAGACCATAAACTTAACTTTTAGCCACTCTAAAGATGATTCTTAATGTTTGATTGTTTCTTAGGCTATGCAGACACTGGTTTTGTATATACAAAGCCGATTAAACCAAGTAAAAATACCTGTGGCATTTACCTCTTCACTGTTTAAGTTTCCTAACCCCTCTCAAATATTATATTTTAGAATTGAGCATTTCAGATCGCAAAATCCAGTTTCAAGATCCTATATAAAGTAATGCCAAATGAACAAAAGTGTGTTCAACAGTGCTAAGCGTTATTTTGCACTGCCACTACCTTATAACCGCAAAATTCCGTACAACCCCTGTTAACACATTTCTAAGCCAATTTTTAGCTAAATATTTGAAACAAACCAAATTTACCTTGTATCTTATAAAGCAAAAAGAAATTTCAACAAAAATATTTTCAGTGCATCAGCAAATTAAAAAACATTGCAATATAAACATTGCATGAAAAAATTTATAAGTGTCGAGTGAGTGTGTACCTTGTGTTGACCCAATGTCCAAAAAAATATACTTATAATACAAAGAGGATGGAGAAAATATTTCGACAACAATAATTTCAATATAAACATTGCGTGAAAAGAAACGTTGATAAGACACGAGTGTCGTTGAGCGAGATGACCGCGACCATTACGGTTAACGAGGTGCACGAATTGTACCCCACATTACACACTTCCGTTTAAACCTACGTGTGCCCCTTGTTAACACACCTTTGTGTTACTTTTACCTACCTACTATAATCAACACCTTTTATATTAAAAACTAGCTGTTGACCGCTTTCTTCATCCGTTTATTATGTTTTTTTACAAATCCCGAGAAAACCTGGAATGTAAAGTAGCTCATGTTAATTTCTGTCCTTTCTAACTAAATCTATTCCAAAATTAAAGTCGATTAGTCGTTTAGTAAGGGCGTAAAGTAAGGAAAAACAAACAAAGAGGCAAACAAAGACGTTCGCATCGTGATTCGTGCTTGTCAGTTTGGTCTTTGAACGACTATCGTTGGAAGTTAGTGATCAATCTAATCCAATATCCTCGGATGACAGATCGAATAACATAAAATAGTAGTGCTATTCAATATTAATTTTCTATCAGAAGATTTCGAATTGGATTGATTATTATTTCAGGCGTAAACCAATCTTGATGCCTATTCAAAGTAGTTTACAATTCGGATATCTATGGTCATCATGAAATAAAGAAATGCTTAGGTCGTACTTCAACAGGCTGGCCAAGTACGGATTGGTACAGTCACACACCTATGATATTATATGGAAAACTCTCAGCCATGCAGGTATTCTAACGATGTCTTTCTTTAACGTTAAAGCTAGTGTTAATTATTTACTTACAACCTAAAAATCCGAAAAGTTAGAAGTGCGTGCCTTGCCTCGATAGGTTAGATTGTAATTACAAGAAATCTGAAAGTATTATCGGTATATTAAATGTACCATTTCTCTTCTTTTAATAAAGCTTCATTCATTTGTAACGAACAATAATTGAAATGTGTGTCCACATCCGAGAAACTGTACCCATTTTTAATTGTATAGAAAAATTGTAACAACAAGAGACATAAATTGTACAAGAAATAAATGTATAAAATAAACAGCGGTCGAGATCTGTTCCCCGCTGACACAATAAGAACAGCTCCAGCCAAGCGAAATGGGCTCAAAATGTCAACGGCTATGCGGGGTCAATAGATAGTAGATACGTAAAAATAAGATTGAGATGAGATTTAACTAAAAATATTGTCAATGTATTCTTATTCAGTAATGAACACTATTGTATAGTGGACGGAATTAAAAATACTTGACGACGTAAATTGCTAGGATTCGAAGTTATTTTGTCTAGTAGGTATATGACTAAATTCTGAAATTTCACAATAGTGATAAAAAATATAAACCAATAAGTGTAAAATAAGTTTATTATTAACATCACGAAACTATTTTTTTCCCCGAGCTTTAACTTTTTTATAATTGCATTTATAGCATGCAAGCATTTTGTTCTTCGTCTGCGTTATTATAGTTTTTTAGAAACCCCGTGGGATTCGTTTGTTTTTCTGGGATAAAATAGCCTATGTAGCCTAGTATCTCCTTCCTTTTAACTAACTCTTTACCAAAAATCAAGTTGATCTGTTTCTTACTTAGGGCGTGAAGGAAGGACAAACCAATTAGGAAAAAAAAATATCATGACAACTGTAACACATTCACCCAAAATTACATCACGAGTTAATAAAAGAAGTTTTTGTTTCAAACTCCGCAAAAACAAACGGTCTTAAAACAAGGTTTTACCGCCATTGTCATAAAACGTGTTATCTCAATCGTTGCGAGGGAAAATTGTTTCATCGAATCTGAATCGCATAAAATAGCAAGTATGAATTAAGGGCAAAGTTCGCCAGTTTTTAACCGCCTTCGTATGTTCTCCTTTTTGTTTTCAGGCAGCAAAAAAAGGTTGAAATGCTCGATTGCGTTCGGAAATAGGAGTTGAGGTGGATTTAATGCTTTACTTTTTTTGTTAATCATTTGTTTTGCAAACAACAATAGATCGGTATTTGAGTTTTATTTAATGTACACCGAATGGTTTTCAACTTAAGTTTTTATTATTTACCCTTATATGTTACTAATAGCATATGATAGCGATTGCCACCGGACAGTACCTCACAACAAGATTCATTAATATAGAATTGCTTAGTTATAACTTGAATTATATAATTCGTAATAATCCTAATCTAAATATTTAATGAAATAGATTTAGTTTAGATAGTTTGAGAAATAACTTCTCACAACTCTCCATGTTCTTACTTACGTTATCTACCTAGTACATTTAGTTTATTTACTTTATGTATCATAACTATTAACATTTGTATTCGCATATAAATTGCATCTGGGAAATGTAAAAAAACTAAATAGAATAGAATTTCTTTGAAATCCTCAAAACCTTATTGGGTTACCTGCAGGGCTAAGTTAATGTTGGTTGAAGGAAGGCGGGACTAACATTACGAGACACTTGGCCTAGGGCTAGCACGTTACAAAAATCAGAACCCTCGTAATGAAAACTCTGAAAAAAAAAGTTAAATCATTAGTTTCCTGTAATTATGTAACTTATTACAGTTTTTTTTTTAAATTCCAATTCTGTTTTTTTTTTTACCTAAAGATCGAACGACAAGTTTATTCTACTTAACTCCTTTGGAACTAGAAAAAAGTAGTATAGCTTAGAAAGTATACATGCTCAGTACGTTTCAATCCGACGTTCGAAATTCGGATACAACATTTTAAATTAAAGATGTTTTTCTCCTCAGCACACTTTAGAGATTTACGTGATCATTCTGTTTATTACTAAATAATGAGCGTGGAGAGAATATTTATAATGTCACTCCTTTCCCCCTATTTTTGCCAGATTATGTATGCATCAGATTGCAAAATTTTGCATGCCGTTGTAACTTCAGCGACTATGCAATAGAACTAAAGCTGATCTAATTTTTAGATTGAAATATGTAGTAAATTTAGATTAACCTTGATAATGCTGATGAACAAACAAAAGCTTTTCATTTCAAGTGATTTTTAAATTATACCACTTATCACTTTAAATTTTTGGCAACCCTAAACTGGTATGAACTAGCTCGTAGCTCCCGTCCAGGTGCTTGCAATGCGACAGGTTAATTCTAGTTGCTTTCACCTGAATAATGTGTTTTTTAACTAGTTGCCGCGAAGAAGTTCACGTCGAACGTACCCGCTGAAGTTATTATTTATGAGATTAATTAGCGAAACTTTACAATACTTTTAATTGATACTCAAGAAATTGGTGATTTATTAACTGAAATATTTTTCTGTAGATGGTCCTCGATCGCCCTCGAAAATTTTCTTGGAAAACACCCAATCAAATTAAGAACTCCGGTAAAAAATAAGAATTAACAAAAAGTAACTGACTTTATATATGTTTTAATAACTCGTATTGGTGTTGTTTGTACAAATAGTTGAAAGTATACACGGAGGGGAAGTAAACTGGGCCAGCTTAACCCCTTTTCATTGTGGGAGGAGACCCGTGTCCAATAATTAGTCGATATGATGACTAACGGGACAAATTATTACTGATTAAATCATACTATAAAAATAAGAAAACATAATATCCAATATAAAATAAGAAAACATAATATTCACTCACACACTCTCTTCCACTTATATATATTTTTTTAAACCGGAAGAAACGCGAATTAAGTGGCAAGCAAGCATCAGCTAGTATAATAAATTAAGTACACATAGGTGTCCGTGAAGACACCTAGTTCAAAAAAGAATTTGAAAAGTCCATTGAAAAGTCGTCAAATCTCGGATGCATGAAATGGTATTTCATAAAGCGAGGATATATTATACTTGGAATAGCGCTGAAAAACTGGAATAGACTGAATAAATAACTATATGAGCAATAAAAACGTGCTGAAAGGCTATCACATGCTTTTCAGCTTTTTAGGGTTCCGTAAGGGTAAAAACGGGAGCTTTATTATCATGATCACTTTTCCAGCTACCTTGGGTACCCAGCATTTAATATTGTCATCGAACTAGTTAACAACTAAGTTTTAAGTAAAGAAATAATCATCACACTTATTTAACGTAATGCTTATTTAAGAACGGAGACATAAAAAAATCTGAGTAATTGGATAGAGGCAGGCGATACTTTGCGGAATTCCATTTTATATGATGAAAATAAGGCTTAGTTTGCTATACTCCGCATAAAGTAGGAGAATCTTTATGGTGTAATTTATAATTTCTTCAATATTTATAACCCGCACCAAACAGTTCTTCGGCAATGCAACGCACGTTTCGCTCCAAAACCGGAGCATCCTCAGTAGATGTTGACTTTACAATGAATAACTCTTCAGTAGTTTGCTTAAAAGTTATAATATTCCTCCAGTGGCGTGCACTGAGTTTCTTACCAGGGTATGCATAGAGCAGGAAAATTGCATAAAACTGCAAAATATCTCCACCTATACGAGTTGTAATATAAATTTTAGGGTAAGCACTGCTTGTGTGCATGTATGAAGTGCACGCCACTGTATTCCTCACAAGAAATCCTCACCAACTTCCCTTCCTTACGTAAGGAACCCTCAAAAACTGTATTTGAAATATATTTTGGAGTTTTCCTTTGCTTTGTACAGCCCTCATGTTTGTTAATGAGCTGCTGCGAGCTTTCGGAAGAAGATACTTTAATACACTGAAAGAAATAACGCACAAGCTAATTTTAATGCCTTTGTTACTTTAAGGATTTTTGTGTATTTCACGGCCACAGTATACCTACTAGTGAGGATGCATGAACATCGTGGTCAGATGTTGACTAGTTTAGCTAAAAACAAAGTGAAATCTGTCATATAGGTTTGAAAGAAAGAAAAATCGTATTTATTGACACACATTTGTGTAAAATGTTACATTTGTGTCATAAAATTGTTGAAGTATAAAAAAAAAATGTGTGACAAAGGAGCTGGCTCAGTATAGCTGCATATTAAAACGCGCAGCACTGGTTTTCAGCCAGCCCCATTATCTTCGTCGTCACTGAATCCTCGCGACTAAACAATAACAAAATAATCATAAAAAAAAGACAATAACATAGAATTAATAATATATAAACAAACAAAAGATATTTTTTACATTAACGCTTATTTACCCCTGAAGGAAATCGAGAAATACAAAATCATCAAAGAGGTAAATAATAAACAAAATGTATAAATGGTTTCACCTATGGCGTATTGTAAAACAAATATAGCAGACTTTTAAAGAGAATTACAGACACTGCAAGTTAGCTCCTAAACTGTAAGAGGTATTGCAGTAACCGTAAATCCATAACACTAATCGGTTTTCAACCGGCATCGTACCAGAAAATGGCGTGGTTTGTCGGTGTAATTGCAGGGACATGAGGCTTTACCTTAAACATTATAAATATTATTAGATACAGGGTGGAATTTGCAGGACGTGTTCCTTGCATGCCCTGTGAAGTGTTGCTCTGTATTCAGGCGATGATTGTCCACTTACCATCAGGTAGGCCATCTGTCCGTCAATTATTACTATACACAAAAAAGTAAGCTTAGAAACGTAGCCTAAGGAAGCCTGACTAGCAGTGGAATACACTCGGATTATGTGTTTGGGTAAATGATAGTACAAAAGAGAACTGGGCAAAAAAGGTCTGTGTAGAGGAGAACTATGTAGGAGAGATCTGCCCAACATTAAAAATACTATCAAAAGCTTTAAATATTTATCAAAAGATAGTCGGATTTAATAAATCCTTAGCAATTATCAATGTAGATAGTGGTTTATGAGTTTTAAGCCACAGATCCCGCACAGCGAACTTTGCAGACTCTTCGCGATAACTTTTACTGACAGATTTAATCGTTGCCCTATCAAACTGTTCAAATTAGTATCAGGGATATCAAATTTAATTGTTATTTGTTCTTTAAAAGTCGGGTATAGTTTTAAACGATGATGGTATGGTGGCTAGGATCTCGGACCTTTACTTTTGGGGGAAGGGAGTTCGGTATCTGGCTTGAACTTCTTAACTTTTCGGAGTAATGTACCTCTTTGCTATAGTTCTTAGAGGTAATAGCCTAGTGGGTAGGAATTTGGCTTCAACTTTGTGAGGGCCGAATTCGATCCCCGGCACACAACGCTAACTTTTCGGAGCAATGTGCGTTTATATTACTTTGCCACTGCATGACTGAGTCTCCATAATGTTCTCAACGGAATTTGAAGTCCGCCAATCCGCACTTAGCCAGCATGGTGGACTAAAGCCTACATCTTTCTCTTTCTGCGAGAAGACTCATAAGCAGGTGATGGGTGAATTAATGATGATGATGAATATCACTTTGAGCCCCCACGGTCTTCGGGGTAAAGCCTTTTTATTCTGAGAGGTGAACCGTGCCCTATTGTGATCATGGTGATGGTGATAGTTCTTAGATGTAGATCTGACGATGAATGATAAGTTATCACATTTGATTATTAGAATGCATCATCATATTTCTTAGGTGGTTCATAAGATAAAGCTGTGGGTAAAACTAAAATATTTGTCGAGCGTACTTAGCCCCCGACTACAAAAAAAAATATTAGAACCACTATAGCTTCTGCTGACTCTACATTCCTGGTACTTAGTCACTTTGCTCACCTCACGTGCCAGTTGCGACAAAGTGCTTTTATAATTACACGGTGAAAGAATTTCTTAGTACAAGTTTTTAAACGTGGTTCTGTCTGCATAGGGCGTTTAACATGAAACAACTCTTTAGGAATAGATTTATAATTTCAGACTTGGCTAAAATGATTAAAAAACATATTGGAAGTAAATGGAAGGTAAATAAAAATAAGCGCTAATTTATTGACTTACGTTTACGGAAAAAGAAAAAAGAAGAAGAAAAAAAAAGTCTTTATTGCATATACAAATATAAAACCAGGTTAACAAAAAAAAAACGATAATATACATATGCACAAAGGCGGCCTTATCGCTTGAAGCGATCTCCTCCAGACAACCTTTGGTTGAAGAAACATATTAGAGAAAACGGGATAGTGCAATACCTAAATTGTGCTAATTATAAACATTACATATACAATACATACTAATACTACATATTTATAGTAAAAACATATATATATGTATATAAATATCAATATATAAACTTAAATAACTAGACAGGAAATAGTCTTTTAACCGCGATTTCAAGATATTTAATGATTTGGACTGTCTTATATCCCTCGGCAGCTCATTCCATAAATTAACCACCTTTACCGTAAAAGAATTGCCATACGCCAATGAACGACTAGCAGGAACGTGTAACAAGCTGTCATTATTTAGTAAAGAAATGGCAAGAATGTAATAAAGACGTGAGCAAAAGCAAACTATACGTTTATTAGGTATTTAATGTTCATTTCTTTCTGGTAAGTACCGCTATGCTAAGAAAGCATTGCTGATTTCCGGCGTGATGGCCGCTGAAATTACAGGCACACGAGGGTTAGCACCTACGCCTCAAGCTAGTGGACATAGCGGCACTTTGTAAATCGGGTGCCCTGCGAAGTATAGCTCTGTTTATAGGCAGATTTTGGTATAATATATACCATTTGGAGAGTAATCTTTTTCTTCCGTCAAATATTAATATAAAAAATGGGGTTTTCATAACTAAAAACCCTTAGTTGTTTGAATAACTTCCACTCATGTAAATTAATCATTATCGTCATGTTAAATTATACATATTAGATAAAGGTGAAACATAACAATGTTGTAGCCAAATTACAGGCGTACGATTTTTTTGAATAAAAAAAAGTTAGAAGTATATATATAGATTCTGGTTAAGTCAACTAAACACTGAATGAAAACATATGAAAATATACACACTATAAATTAATTATAGCGTGTTTATTTCTGAAAACCTTTATTTACATTTGACAAAAATTTTGAAGCCTGACTATATGATCAGAATTACTGTATAATATGAACGGAATTGTGGCCGTTTGTAGTATTTACGTAGTGTGCTCTCCGCAAGTACGGGGCCAGCCACCGGTAGTGGCAACCAGCGATATCCATATTTTCTTTTACATCGCATTTACGAAAAATTACCCCTCGCCAGCACGTACTTTTCAAAATAGCACATATATATAGCATAACACTATATGTTAAGATATTATATAGCCCTTAATTGCTAGATTATTTCACAGACTTTTTGCCGTCAAGTAAAATTTTTTTAAGTATGCTCGGTACAGTGAAATAATTAATAGCGTTAATTTTGGCCTTTTTCTGCTAACTCTACCAGGTACTGCAGTCACAAAACCTCACTTGCCAGCTGCGCCCGAACCCGTTTTAATGATTTCACACTAATTAGATTTTTTAATGTGCCCTCTGAGGTCGATTTAGCAACCCCAATTTATTTTACCGTTTCATATTTTGTTTTGCTTCCCGCCTTGGTATTAAAAAAACAGGATCCAGCTAAGCAACTCGTTTTTTAAATTCATTTAGGCCCACGTTTTTATACCTTTCGTTATATTTGTCGATACTATGTGTTAGCCAAAACTTTGCCAGCATTTCGGCAGGTGAAAAAGTGACCACAAACTGAGTTAATGTTTCAAAAGTGCTTATTTACTAGGCATCCTGGAAATAAATGAATTTTGAATTTGACTTTGACTTAAATTTATTTCGGTTTTATAAAAATTTTACGGGAACCATTTATTCTACCGGACCAAAAGTATCCTATAACTGTCTCCCTATGCATCTCTATACAAAGTTTTCCAAAATGAAGTTAAAAGCCTGTTAGTAGGGTAATAAAAGCAGTTTTAGACTTAATTCGTGAACTAAACTTAATTGGTTGGTCTAGAAATTGCGTCCTCAAAACCTTGTGAAAAGAAACACCAGTAGTTTGCTCGCCATTTAGTTCTGGGATATTTTCAAAAATTGGCATCATTATCATTTTACCCGTGTGACAGTATCTTAAGATAAAGATGAAATTATATAGAACTCTCGTCTCTCAACTTCTGGAAAAGAGGAATCCCGAAAGTGTCAACCTTCGTTAAAAAATATCCCTTAAAGAACGACAAATGTTTTGTGTCTATAAAAATGCGGCACAGCCCTATCAGTGACCCAGATGGTAGAGATATTGGGGAAAAGTCGATTTTCCGCGATATCGCCCGAAGCCTTAAGTCTGAGGAAATTGACGCCTTGACCCACTTCGCACTGGAACCCGCGCAAGAATACAGCCATGAAAAACTTTATTTGCCAACTAGTCATAACAGCGCGTTCACATTATACGAACAGAATAATCACAGTCCAGTGGTATAGTCAAGCGTGGACTAATCAAATCGTAATCTTATTGGTCTAGTAGTTAATGCCCGCCAACACATTAGACGAGCGTGTTTCGCTTCTGGCCCAGCCATGAATATAACCTAGGCCATGTCTTCTTCTATGAGTCCTTCAACACCTGGTAGTGCATAGGGACGAGACTACTTTTTTCCATCCAGACCTATCCCGAGCTGCAGACTTAATCGTGTTCCAAGATAAGTTGGAAGCTTCCACAGACCGTTTCCATGTTGCCTTTGGCCTTCTACGTCTTCGTTTGCCTCCCACAGGCTGCCATTGTAATGCTTCTTGTTGGACACCGGATATTCAGCGTAAAACGTGACCTACCCAGTTCCATTTTCTACGCTGTATTTGGTCAAGGAAATGGTTTATGGCCTTAGTGAGGCCATGTAGCTAATCCAAATCTTTATTTCACTTTTAAATTATTTGCACTTTTAAAATCCGATCCGATTCTTAAGCATTTCAATCCGTGCCAATAATGCATTCTGCGTAGTTTCAACACATTTTAAAAAGGTTTCATTGTATGCTTTCAGTAACAACGTCTAAGCTATGCATGAAAAGCACGTTCAACTACCTTAGGAAATTAATATGGCTAACTATCATCGCTTGAAGCATATTATCAACAAAAGCGTCAGCAATATTAAAATGATAACTAATCAAGCGGTGGTAGTAATTCCCCATATCAAAGAATCATCCCTGATTGTAACCGATGATTCAGGCTTAAGTATGAAGCGCAATAACATAGAAATTTATTAAAACCCCAGGTATCAGACCAGCTTATTATAATGGTGCTTTCCCGTTCTTTTAATAGCATTCCAGTCCAGTGATCCAGCGCTGGAGTACTGTAAAAACGCTTTGACTCAAGCACAATTTTTTATATGTTGACAAATTAATATTTGATGCGATCCCTTTTAATGAAAATGGTGTTGCAGGACGCTATTACCAAATATGATCTCGAAAACAAAATATTCTAAGCCATTAAAATTTCCTACGCAATACTTCTAAACAAAGTAACAACAAATTTTAACTCATATTTCGTACAGACCGCCATTTCCTTCCTACTTGTTTATCATATACTCGGTGAAAATTTACTCCCAAACAGTAAAATGAATTCGGACCAAAACTCTTCAAACTTATTATCAACAAAGTAATACATAATAAGAGTTCGGCGACGAACGACGAAGCTCCTTTACAAATGTTAAGTGGTATAATTTTCCGATAAACATCCTTTGCCGTGAACTCGCGACTTTATTCCTCTCGAAAAATCGGGATCTTGACTGCCGGCATCATTGTATAAATGTCGTAGACCTATCTTTACACATAAAAAGACCCTTTAAGTAATCTCAGATTTTATCGAACGTTCTTGAACATGTAACTTGTCTTCTAAGGTACAGTTTCAGTGTAAGTTTCACGTACGTCACAACAAGTTAATTTACTATTATCCGCGAAAATGTATCTAGATAAGAATACTAAAGATAGCTACAATAAAAGTACATTCAAATATCTCAGTGAGTAAGTCCTACCGATGTTCATAAGATGAATAACGCAACTACAGATAAAAATACGATTTGTCATCTATAACAAATAAAGCTTAATATATAATGTATTAGTATATATCAAACTCTTCGGTAACAGTCGGCTAACTTGGTGGTTTAAGAAGATAAAAATAACATCACCTGATCGTTAGCTTAAATTTTTATTTGGAGGACCTAACGTTATTATTTGACATCACCAATTTTACAGATTAACGTAACTCCAAAATTACGTTTGTTAACATGAAATCTTACTAGGAGGTCAGAACTGTGCAAGGATGCTTGGCTTGGAAAACCGACAAAGGGAACGCTTTATTTGCATGGCTTAGCTAAGCTTAGCTCTGGTAGAATGGGGTTCAGCTAAGCTAAGTTTTTATACACGGCGTTTTTTTTACAATCTAACATCTGTGGTGCCTTTAGTCTATCTAATTTAAAGTTTACTATCCTAGGTAGGTGATCCTAGAGCGGGCAGTTACCTTGGCCAACGAATTAGTTTGGCCATACAAAGGGGCCATGCTGCCAGCATCTTAGGAACTATGCCTCGCTGCGGTGGTTTCGAGGACGTTTTAGATTTTATTTAGTTTTAAATAGATTATTTTAGGTTATATTTATATTTTAAAGAAACAATATTACTATAATTAAGTATTTCAAACAAATAAATGAAAGATTATTATAAAAAAAAAAAATATTATATAAGTTTTGGAATAGCTGACCGATCCTAAGTACTTATTTAAATATGTTTGCTTTAGTGAATGATTGGAACGTCGGATACATAGGTGCCGCCACAACGGGTCGCTCACACTTGCTATATGGATTTTCTTTATGCACCGAAGACTACTCAAATAATTATTTCCTTTATAATTGCTCATTAATATCTCCTTACTTTAATTTCTTATTTTTCTATCATTTATTGTTTTAATTCTTAACAATGTTTGTTATAAACTAAACTCTTTTTTTTTTTTTAGCTATTTAGCACATTAAATAGGAATGTCTCTATAAAACGTTCAAAAATATATCTTGTATACTCGCGGAAGCTCGAGTTGTATACTGTATTACATTCGGGTTTTTTTTTTTTCGGATTGTGTGTCAGCTACACAAGAATTTTCAAATTAAGATTATTACATTCGGTCAAATTCACATCTCTAATAGTCCTTAGAGTGGCGTGAACCTTAAAGTGATCTTTACGATAGTAACATATTAACACTCTCTCGCATATTTCATTCGCTCCACTACGCCAATTAATTTTCATATGATTTTATAGCTATTCGCACCTCTAAGCAACATATCCAGCTCTAGTGAACAGGCGTCCTTATCTCACTTCGCGCTTTATATCTTACAAACGGTGATCGATAACGGTTTTTATGAATATCGTTTCACGCACAACTGAGCGCTTTTACGCTTACAACGATTGCTACTGTAAAATGAGCGGAGCTTTATTGAATCGAAAAAAGTTATAGAAATTATCAAGGATCCCTCCTTTGTATTTTTATATATAGAATCGTTTACCAAAAAGAAGAAACGTTTGACAAAGTATGTCTATACAATAATGTAAGGTATTATGGCAAATCCTCGTCTCGATGGAAACAGCTTATTGTCGTATATTTTTGGACCTTCGAGTCATCTCTTGTGTAAACTTATAAGTACCGATAAATTTCTTTGATGTACAAAGAAATTTTGAATCTTTGTACATCCTTACTCTCAGACCTATTTTATAAGAACTTCTTCTCGCCATCTTAGACTGCATTATCACTTACCTTGGTTAAGAGAGATTGCAGTCAACTTGTGATAAAATGAAAAAAAAAAATTTTTTGTACCCAACCTATTCGGAGTATTCTTCGGTAGCACCACATTTCAAAGGCCTCTAGTTTTTATGAGTAATGTTTTTAATTGCCAATAAGAACTACGTGAAGTATAATACAATTTTACCGTGGATTATCAGTGTATGGCACAAAGGTCTACAAATCCCGTAGTCGTGCTTTGAAATTCGTAGACCTGTGTACACTTTCGTATTGTTAGTTAATGAAGAATGTTTTCAAGTGTGTGCTTAAACATATAGGTAGAGATCAATAGTCATATTAATAAAGAATTCTTTGTACGTAAAACCCATTGAGTTTGTTTGTACAAATACCACACAGTTTGCAAAGCTTCGCCTTAATTATTTGGTAGGATATGATGGTTAATGTCACGGACGATTGTTTCAATAATTGTATTTAAATTTGCGTGTTACGTGGTGTAATTTTCATCGTTACGCTATAGATCGTATTTAAAACTTAATTTAATGTAAATTATTATATATTTATAATAACTGTAAAACGCTCTAATTTTTAAATACAGATTTACGAATCGGACTCGCTCAAAGGCCTATCAGATAAAGAATTTCTTTAATCACTTAATTTCACACTAAAAAAGCTGTTTACGTCTGTAGCGATAATAAGCATCTGCAACTGAGAATAATTTTAGCTATACAGTTGAATTTTAATCGAACCATAAATGGATAGACAGACAGAGAGACCTAAAAAAAGACAGATAGACTAACAGACTTTGTTAATGTTTTTCATAAAAATACGTTTCTGCGGAACCCCAAAGAGCACTGTAAAAGTTACTCTGTACCTGACTTTAAACTCGCTCGATAAATTGTTACCGACTGACTAATGGAAATGCAAATTTCTTCCCGGCTCCATAGAATACCCGTAACAGTATACTAATGAGATAAAATCGAAACTTTTACGTACCTTTTAACATAATTGGGATCAGGTGTATGCGAGTTTTACTGTGTGTTACTATTTAAGCTTTACCTTTCATAACACATTTACGTTTGCGAGTTTTATTTATATGAATTTCCTCCAATATAGTGTACTAGCTGTTTTTAATTATAAGGGATAGAAAGTATTCTTTGTCGAGGTAGCTCTATGATGCTATCTGTGGGAAAAATTTCGACTAAATCTGTACCATGATTTTCGGTCCTTATGACAAACAAGGTTCGCTCTGTTTTATAGGAATCCGTACCTTAACAGTAGTATGGGATAATACCGTCGCGAGGTTACACAATTGATGAATTTTATTATAACAAACTTGTAGATAGTGAGCTCGGCTCTCATCTCCCGCAAGATAAAAAATATATTCGTAATTTGTAAAATGTTATTTTTGGAAAAAAGCATATGCTAATTTTTTGCGGGCTTCTTTGGTAGAATTTACCTTCCAGTGGCGTGCGTAGAGAATATGCACAGGGTATGCAGATGATATAAAATGAAGAAAATCTCCAGTACGAGTTATAAAACATTTAAGGATAGGCATTGTAAGTGTTATAAAAGCCTGCCCTTAAGTATTTACAACTCGTACTGGGGATTTTCTTCAGTTTTTATCATATGCATACCCTGTGCATACCCTCTATGCACGCCACTGCTACCGTCTAAACTAATGGCATACTTAAAAAAATAATGTTTCAAAAGTGCTTTTAAAGCACCTAGGAGACCTAGGTACTAAATAAATTACTAAATAATTACATTAATTAATTAAGAACTATAATTTTTGTTACAGGAGTGGATGACACACACAAGTTCTTGGGCAATGACACGCACACAGACTACTTTAGGCTATTACTCCGAGACGGCAATTATTTACTTGTCGGCGGCAGGTATGTTAGATTTTCATTTAATTTTTTTTTAAATCTATGTATCAGTGTTTATTTACATCTTAGAAATCTTAATAACTATGGAGGGTAGAGGTAAGGAGAGTCATCTGTGTATATGAAAAAGTGTCGTATAAAATATATTAAATTAGGATGGCGCCACATTTGCATCAGGGTAACTCTTAAAAGAAGCGCCAAATATAAATATTGTTAGAGTAGGCTTGAAAAATAAACAAGGAAGTATGGAGATACAAGGAAGTAAGGTTATATTTACCACAATATTTTGTACAACGTAAGTTGTTGAAATTCTCAATAATTAACTACTTTAGTCGATAATGACATTAAATTTTTTAACTCGGCATACTTCAATTCATCTACGATTGCTACATTCATACCATACCCTGTGCGCCATTGTGGAGGATTTTTGAACTGTTATTTAGCGCAACAACTGGACACTTTTTCAACTTTTCTCCCATATAAGATGACTCTCCTTACCTCTACCCTCCATATTAATAACGAGACACTAGAAATGCCCTTTAGCATTTCAAGTATAAAAAACACTTGTCACCGGAAGACGGTTCCTGATTTTCACAACGGTAACGTACACTAGTTATTTACAGCGTAAGAGGCAATGTAGTTTAAAAATTATACTAAAGTCACTAACTGTTACAAATGTTGTTTTTTGTAGTTCGAGTGCACGGAGTCTCGTTCGTGGCGACAACGTGATGCGTACATAACATTTCCATTGTCTTGTTATTAAGATTTCTAGAGTCTTGACCTTCCAAAAATATGTAGGTACTGGATCATTTCTTCGTACATACACGCAACAAAAAAACTTTCCTTTACTTTGTTACAACTGCCATATTGGTCTAGTGGTTAGCATCAACATCATCATTCGAAGTCCGTGCTGAGTTCGTTCCGCGGGGCCAAAATTTGTTAGGTATTTTATTTTCCGGATTATATTTAGTCCGGAGTTAGGATATTGATGGGGTACGTGACCCGTGCCTCTTAGAGCATGTAAAGCCGTCGGTTCCGGTTATTGTCATCGACATGTCGTACTTTTGTATGTATATTTAACAAATAATCGACCACGATTAGAGCAGCGTGGTAGATCTATGCTTCAAAAGCTGCTTCCTTTGAGAATGGAGGTTTGCCCTTTGCCCAACTGTGAGGCATTATAAGGTTGAGGAGGATTTATTTTACTTATGTATACACTTTTATTGCACACCACTAAAATTATAGAAAAAAAATGTAGAATAGATAAACAAAGACAGAAACAGAATACAGAAGGCATGAAATTTGCATTAAAATGGAAAATGCCATATCGATTGCCATAGCAATCTCTACCAAGCAACTATAGGATTAGTAAAACACGAGGAAAACAGGCAGCAGGCCGGTATAATGAAAAAAAAAGGTACTCGTACATACAAATAACTACATAGTAATACATAAACTAATATACACAAATAAAATGATTATAATGAGCGCTACAAAAATAATATCGCGTATACAATAGATTAGGTACTTTTATATTATGTCTTGACACCTCTGTTACGGGCTTAATATGACCAAAATGAACATTATATATAAAATTCTATAAAATAAAAATTACATATTTTCGAAGTTTTTCATATAAATTGAGTTAACTAAATGCTCTTATAATAATAATGTGATATTCAGTAACATGGCGTAATACGGACTTATAGGTTTCCATTAAAAGTTTCGACTTTCTAAGCCCATTTATTTTTCCCGCGATAATGATATTGGAAAAATATGAAAACATGTTTACTTGTTACGCGCAAAAAAGACGACAACTTTCATCAATTTCACATTATATAAATCGTTATATAATAATATCAATGGAAATGGAAAATGTTCGAAATAAATAGCTACAAATATTTGTTCAAACACGATTACAAACAGAAAAAGACAATGAATTGATTCCGAAGACGAACAATACGAAGTGAAGTGTATTTATTTATTCTTAACTTTGGCCGAGGCTTTACCCACGTGGATAGTATCCCCACTTTTCTACGTAAAAGATGGACCAAACAACAAACTGGTTGTTTGGTAGGAGGCTGCGGCCTTGGCTAGTCGCCATCCGGCAAGCGATTTAGTATTCCGGTTCGATGTAGCGGAAAACAGATTAGGGTTTAATATTTTTTTTTTTATTGAATTACACAAACTACTAAAATTATTATTCTCGCATCCTGAAACTCGCATGATATATAACAGTCATTTCCTTTTTAATAATGTATAAATGTATATATATATATATTACAACACACATCGCCATCTACTCCCCAAAAGCGCAGTTTGTGTTATGGGTACAAAGAAAACTTATGAATAATTTTATGAATACTTTCATAATATACAGATAAACACCCAGACACTGAAAAACACTTATGTTCATCACACAAACATTTTACAGTTTTGGGAATCGAATCCACGGCCTTAGATTCAGAAAGCAGGGTCGCTGCCCACTGCGCCAATCGGCCGTCAAATAGTAAAACCTTCAAGGTTCTACTATTAGCAAATTTTATTTAAACTAAAAAACAGTTTAACTGCTTTTTTTTAAAAAAAAAGGCTCTATACTAAAAATCCTATCAGCCATTTTAGCATCAAGGTACCTGATAACAGAATCGCGCATTATCTCGCTTCTGATTGTGTGTAACAAATTGCTAACCTTAAGGTCTGCTCGGATGCTTTGGCCGCGGCTAGTTACCACAGTACCGAAAAAGATTATAAGTGATTTAGCGTTCCGGTACGATGTCGCGTAGATGCCGACTAGAACAGTTGCCACTAAAATTGCCATAGTCGTAGCAGGTTAGCCAGTTCTGTGACTGCATCGTCGATTACCAACAGATAAAGTTTCAGTCAAGGGCTAACCTGTACAGGAAAAAAAAGGAAATAAAGTTTTCAACAGCGTCAAGGGGGTTGGGGTGGGAGCTCCTAGGGCTTGACAACATCAGGGGTACGTCAATCTAAGGAGCCTACTTTGAGGATCGGATCTCGTCGGGTGACGTTAAGTAATCTAGGTTTATTGCACTAGAGATTAAGTATACATTTTCTGTCATAAAAAGTACCGTGTGTTACTATCCGTAATATAAACTTGCTAATGCATAAACTATCATAATAAAACCCATCCTGTACCCTGTTGCTACCTGAAAGCAGGGGCCGGACCAATAAAAAAAGGTTTCGCATTCGTAATATTAATAGGAAATAAAGATATAGAAGTGAGTGTCTAAAACAATCTACTCTTAACAAATTATTCTGATATTGAGAAAAAAAAACTCATTCGATTCGCTTTTTATTTCCTTTTCCCGTCATTCATTTATAAGAACTTTCAACAAACTCTCGGCGCGGATTCAATTAAAAGAGTTTTTTTGCTTTCATTGCGTTCCGATATTTATTGTTCGTTTCACTTTTTATTTTTATTTTATATTGAAAGCTCAAGATAAAATATATGGATTTGTTTGTTCCTATTGTTTTCTTTAAATTGCGTGTCCATGGATACGTTGTTTAGATCATAGAATTAAGAACATACAGAACCCTCATTCAGCCATTTGTATTATTTGTGTCCAAAAACAGTGAAACCAGCGCACGTTGACTAAACACCCGCGGAATGTTGCAAGCTCACAAATTTGTGAACGTTTAGAGATTAGAGGTAATATTGGATAGAAGCAGGCGCTACTTTGCGCAAATCCATGATATATAATGAAAATTTAGCTTAATTTGCTATATTCAGCGAAAACTATGAAGTATCTTTGCTGTTTTTTTTTTATAGTAATAAATGACGGACCAAGCAGATGGGCCACCTGACGGATAATGGAAAACTTTTCCCTCTAAACAGAGCAATTGTAAATTGCAAAATATTGAACATAAGACAATCAAAGTCATTGGGCATATTTCAAAATACTGTTAAGGCTCATTATCTCGCTCAGTAAAGACGACTATTATTATTTATTTATCTACTCAAACTCATATTTAAGTATTTATGGTATATTAAGATATGTATTAGTATATTTATTTTTTGTATTTATCAACAGTTTTTTTTTTTTATTTGTATAGTCTGATTTATGTATTAGTATGTAGATATTCCTATGTATGTACTAAATAGTGTACCCCACCTATTTGTTTTCTTTTTAGTTTTCCTAATCCTAAGGTTACCTGGCAGAGATTGCTACTTAGCGATAAGGCCGCCTTTTGTATCCTGGTTAATTCTTCATGTATTTGTTCTTTTTTTTGTCTCGTTTTTCTGAGTTGTGTACAAATAAAGAGTATTAAAAAAAAACAAAAACTTACACACACACTTCACAGGGCATCCAAGGAGCACGTCCTGAAACATGTATGTCCTGTGTCGATCAATTTGAGGCATAGGTGTTAAGCCTCTTGTGCCTGTTAATTACACCGGAAACCACCCCCTTCAGACCAGAACACAGCATTGCATCAATGCTGCTTAGCGCCGGACGCATAGCGTTGTGTTTAATGTAGACATTAGATACATAAACTGGGTCGCCGATGTAACAAGATAGAAAAGTCCCCGTGTATATACATTTATTTGTTATCCAACTCCACTTGAATTCGCAGCAAAGTTGGGGCACTTTCAACCACAGTGACTGAAGTGGGAAGAACCTCTTGTATATACCGCAACCGCAGAGCTAAGTCGAATGCACAATTTCTGCCTCGCTCAAACGCCTTCACTGTCCAATAAGTTCATCTCTTTTACATCTGTAAAGATTTTTGGCTCGTATTCGAACGTAGCTACAAGAATTTATTTCCCCTCGCACATCGTTGTTTTGTTAGTGCGGTAACTGTAACAATATTGATATATCGATGTTTAAGATTTCTAACCAATAATGATTTAATATTATCAGCCCTTTGGGAGTCCTACACGGCAGTTATCGTTGCCCATGCTCCGTCCCGTGCAAAAAAAAGACGATTCAAACTTGCACATTCAAATCTTTGCACACTTCTAAACAAAACACAATCCTATCATCTCTTTAATTGTATGTCAGCTAACAACAAAAAAATGTGAAACTTTAAAATTGCTATGAGCCCCGATGCCTCGGAATTTTGTAGCTGGAAGCTTATGGTACCATTAAAATTGTTAAGTAATAAAAAAAAGAATGATACAGATATTTTATTCTTCGTGTAAAAATATAGGAAAACACATTTTAAGCGATGGAACGTTATAAAATTTCCTTAAATACATGCATATAAACTACGAATATGCATGTTATCTTTGAAACCACCAGTAAATTAATGCGAACCACAGAAAACGTGAAAGTTAAATAAGAAATAAAACTTACAATTGGTATTTCAAGAAACTACGTGATCCTCTAGATCGAAAGTTTAAGCTGTGAAGTTAGCTGAAACTTTTTTGTAACAAGCAAATTTCATTATGCTAAGACAAGTTTTAGCATATTGAAAGTTCGTTCTAGCGAAACTAATCTTAGGTTTGAATTGTCTGAGTTTAGATGAGATTTGATGAATTACAAATGTTACGGTTTATTTCAATCTAGATCTACTGGTCTACTTAAATTGAATATTTAAGTATTTATAACTCCTACATGTATAAAAAAATTATGTATATACGTGCAACACTGTGTAGAAGTGAAACATCTTAAATGAACTAATTTAAATCATTGTACATTACACTTCTGCGTCTGACGATTAAAACGTTTTGTATGTTCAGTGTATCTTTTATATCTATTCTCTTTCTACTTCTCATACGATATATCGTTCTTCTCTCTGACGTTAATAAATTTTAGTTTCACAGTCTTTCAATCTTTTTGTCATCCTCTTAGGAATTAATTAAGTTACTTTCACTAGATAAACCTCCACCTATTTGCTAGTAAAATAAGTGTTTTTTCAATCAGTAGTTGACTTAAAAAATATATCTTTATATCGATATTTCTTCAGAACAACCCTTGAAAAAGTATATCGTAATACACACTATAGTTGTCATGGCATTTTGTTTAACATCAACTCATGAATACATTTCTTTATTCATGTAAACGATGCTTGAAAGCTGTAGATAAGCATAAAAGGGGAAAGGTAATTAAAATTAATTTTATATAAAAAGTTAGTTAAACTTATTAGGTTTTAATAATAATACTTAGACTTTTCCGTACTGTAAGTTACACAGGTAGGGCATGTCGATTCTTTTGAAACACATAGTTTTACGGTTTGGTTCAAATCCAGTGCGTCAAATTCGTTGGATTACGTTTGTCAGGATAGTTGTTAATTACTCTGTCACGCATAACCTACTGAGTCGAAGTCAAAAATATATTTACTCAAGTATGGATCATACGTGGCACTTTTGATGCGTACATAAGAATTACACGGTAGTGAGATGATGGCAATAACCACATTCGTAAACTTAAAACTAAAGCTACGAGGGTTCCAAACGCGTCCTGGTCTAAGAAGAAGCCCACAACAAACTTAGCCGGGTGTTTTTTTTTGTTATCACCATCTCACAATGTCATTTTAAATTATTAGAAGAGCAACCTGGTTAGAGCTAAACTGCATAAAAAATGTGTACACAGTAGTAAGATGATGGCGATAACTCTATTCGCCAACTTAAAACTAAAGCTACTCGGTTCCTTACGCGCCCTAAGAAAAAGCCCACATCAAACTTACCAGGTATCCTGAACCAATTGGACTAACTATTGCATATTGGATAGAAGCAGGCGTTACTTTGCGGTAATCCATAATATATTATGAAAATTAAGACTAATTTGCTATACTCCGCGAACAGCAGGAGAATCTGGATGGTGTAATTTATAATTTTTCAATCCTTATATTCCACACAAAACAGATCTCCGCGATGTACCCTCTACGCACGTTTCGCATCCTCATTCATGGAGCATCCTCAGGAGATGTTGACTTTACAATGAATAATTTTTAGGTGAAAATTTAGGTGTTCATAATATACAATTGGACTAAAATTAGGAATGGAGATAGATTATACCCTGGATTAACACACGCTAGTTTTTGTCACGGAAAAATTTACAGTTACCGCGGTATTTATGAAAAAACAATAAACCGCATACGAAGCCGCGTGCAATGGCTAGTATAATGATAAATGCTTTAGAAATAAACTAAGAAGCTTATCAATACATAGGCTCAACATTACATAAGAACAGATGCTCTGTAACAAGCACTTTTAAATAGCAAAAATGGGATTAAAAGAGGCAAGTTCTGTCGACTGGTTGTAAGGGCGCTTGAAAAATGAAACCAATTCATTCTTACAGTCACCTTGAACTTGCGTAGTGAATAGGGACCATTGTTTTACCTTCAGACGTTACCTGACTCCGGCATCTATATAATACCTATTCAGTTCTTGCTTTATGGTGGATATAAAGATGGCATAAAGGTGAGATGGTAATATTATTAATTTGAGAGGTTTCCTACCTGTGCCTTAAGATAACGATGATGTCGATTATCTTGTCTAAGCCACTGTGTGTATATGGAAACGTTATCAGAAACAGTTAAGGTATGTGCAAAGCCCACTGAGATTACAGCGGGCTGTAAATTCAGTAAATCTCATTTCGGCCCGTGTCCTAAACCGTGTAATATTATTTTTTTGCGATAAGTATTCTGTGCCCAGCACTGGGACGTAAATGGGCTTAACATGGTTATGATGATGGTCAAATTTATAGTCTAAGCCACTGCGTATATACCGAAAGGATATCAAACATTGTTATCGTATGTGCAAAACATTACGGCCCGATGTAAATTCGGTAAATCTCTATTCGGCCCGCGTCTTATCTAGTGTAATATTATTTTTTTGCGATAGTAATCCTGTGCCCAACGCTGGAACGTCAGTGGACGAAAGATGGTGATAGTAGAATATACGGCCTAAGCAACTGTGTATATACCGATGCGTTTTCAAAAAGTGTTTATGTATGTGCGAAGCCTTACGGCCCGCTGTAAACTCGGAAATTCTGTATTCGGCCCGCCTGCTAAACTGTGTGATATTATTTTTTTGCGATAGGAATTCTGTGTCCAGCATTGGGACGTATAAAGGCTAAAAATTATAAAGATAATGGTTAAATATTGGATGTTAGACACACTGTATACCGATGCGTTACCAAAAAGTGTTTACGTGTGCGCAGAAACTTATAGCCCGCTGTAAATTCGGTGAATCGCTATTCCACTCGCGTTCCAACCCGTGTAATGTTATTCCGCTATACGGGTTGTGAGTCTTTTGTGCTTTTAACTAAATTAACGTTTCGACCGTCCCTCCCTTACCCCCGCGATAATATCTGTGTCATTAGTTGCGAACAAACCTTTATGAATTTATATTAAAAACCTATTGTTTTTCTCCTACTTTTTAAATGTAACTATTTTTTTTTTTTTAAAGTTGCTTGTATTAGAGGGCACGTTAAAACAAAGGCGTTACATATACCTATATGAGGAAAGAGTTTTGTTTTTTTTATTTGTCGACTCAACTCGTTTTATAGTACTAGCTAACAATTTACAAAAGTTTACTTGAATTCAAATAACAAGGCTTTAATTTTAGTTGAGTTAAGGCTTTAAGTCATACTACGATTTACTATCTTAGCAAATTGATTTTTATGCTCTTGTGCATAAATTATTTTTATCAGCAAACCAGAATCTGTTGGCAACACAGAAATAAAATTGTATCGTGCTACATTTCCACAAATACAAAATAAAAACTGTAAATTTACCTGAAAAGACTAATAGTAGTCGGTTCTCTTTACATTTTATTTCAAGCGTTAATACTTACGATACTATTTTTGATTTCCTCGTAAGTTAAATGTAAAGCATAGTTTATAACTCGATCACATGTACTCATTTTATCCTTGATATATCTACCGATGAAATGGCTTACTTTATGCACTAGTTGTATAATCTGCATTTTACCCACAATGCAACGGAACGAGGACAGTAAATATATTTAGGGCAAAATTTTGTGTGTCTATTTTGTTTCTTTCTGTTCATCATCACCCATTACCGTCCCACTACAGTGCACGGCTCACCACTCAGAATGAGAAGAGTTTAGGCCGGAGTTCCAACAGGCTAGCCAAGTGCGGATTGGTAGACTTCACACGCCCTTGAATGTCTTCTATGGATTATGGAGAACTCCCAGGCATGCGGGTTTTCTCACGATGTTTTCCTTCAACGTTTAAGCGAGTGATATTTTATTTGCTTAAATTAAATTAGAAACGTATTACCTAGTCTTTGACTATTACTATTCTTTGATCCTTAAATATTGACTATTGTGACATCCAACACATAGGTTCCTGCCAAAAAACGTTTGGCTTTCAAATTTGTTACACCTCATCTTATTACATTCCAGAAAACCTACGAACGAGTATTATATTAAAAGTTACACGCAATAATTTCCCTCAGTAATTCAACGCAAAATAAGTTTTCCCAAGACAACATTTTGTGGTAAGAATTTTTATCTAAAGAATTTGAAATAGCCAAAGCGCTCATCGTGTTTGCACGAAACTTCCGATTAAGGCACCCCTTCATAACGTTACCAACTTTGTAACTTTTATTAATTAATTATACACGCGAAATTCGCTACATACCTATACTTACCAACATAAGTTTGTAAAACTCATGAGTAGATAAAGGGATTATTTCGTTCGAGTATGTACTTTAAAGTTACATTATATTAAAAGTGTTACTGTCTTACTCTTAAAACAGTAACTAAGACTAATGAAATTAATCCAGTAATTGAAAAGTAACGAATCTTTTCGTCACAATTGAAAAGTTTTCGGCACATCCAAAATTAACATATTCTACAAAAGTTTTCGTATTCTCGAAAGGGCTGAATTCAGAAATTTGAAATGTTAAAAGAATATTCTTGAATTTTATTTTTAATCTGTGCCTCCTTGGGTTCAATATAAGAAAAAATTGCGTACGCGTCAGTGTAGTGTGTTATCAGAGAGGTTACAAAATAAGAAACACGTGTTTCACATTATTTGATACTAGAATGGGCCATGGCAAACAGGGAATGAAAGATTTTCATCTTTCAAATTTTTGCTACGTAAATTAGTATTTTTAGTTTCATTTAAAAATAAAGAAAAATGTGTTTAAAGCTAGCTTGCTTGGAATGGAACTAAACGAAAACGGAATTCTCAATCTCACGTGATATCAGATTATCTACACAAAAGAAGTTGCTCGCATTCGCTAGTACATTAAACATGCAAGGAAAATACCAGACTGGTGTTATGTAATGTATAAAAACCGAAAAAAAAACGTAAAACAAGGAAGATAAAAAAAAGAGACAGCGTTAATTTAAGTACGCCGCAGCGTTGGGGTGAGCAAATGAGCAGAAATCAGAGCTCCGCCCTGGGGAGCGCTCGTCTAGCCGCGCTCTTGATGGATGTGATGATT
This sequence comes from Pararge aegeria, assembly GCF_905163445.1. NCBI lineage: Eukaryota > Metazoa > Arthropoda > Insecta > Lepidoptera > Nymphalidae > Pararge > Pararge aegeria. Next base: position 6,522,736 of record NC_053200.1, on the reverse strand, counting down.
ACCTTCATTTCTTTTTGCCACGGATTCGAGAGCCTTCAGAGATCCAAGATCGATTGGTGAATATCGATGTACGTTCGCTTTTTGTAAATTAAGTTGTAATTCCAAGCCACTTGTAGTATAATTTGTGGGTAGTTTTATAGTAAATATTAAACCTAAAACACACTAAACTAACCAGTTTGAAAAGGGCGATTGCTCGGACTACGCGTTGCTATTTTCCAAGTACATTACAGTGCGGAATAGTTTGGTGAAATTCATGGCGTGCGTGATGTCGGTGAGACGGTTAGGCGAATTTAACCTTATTTCGGGGACATGGACAACGTACATTGAAATGATGGAGCAACATTTTCTATACCACCAAGTTCTATCTCATTTAAAAAGCTGTGAAAGCTGTGTGTTTGAACACTGGCCTCCTTTTGTGTAGTTCGATCCACGAATTAAATATCATTCGATTCAAGAAGAAACAAAACATCGTGAGAAAACCTGAATACTTCTGTATTTTCACAGGCGTTTGAAATCTACCAATCCGCACTTGGCCAACGTGGTGGCCAGCCTTAAAATCGTTCTTATTTTGTGAGGAGCCCCGTGGCCTGTAATGGTTCAATATTCGGCAATGGTTTGACAATGATGACGATATAAATAATCATCGATCGATACCATATCAGTAATAAAAAAACACGATTGGCCACAATTTCAAAATTCACACCGTCGCTATATTGCATTTTTTTTAAAACATGCTATAACCATATATATACGTATATTATTCATAAAAATATTTAACAGTCATCTTAGTACCCATAACACAAGCTACGCTTACTTTGGGTCTAGATGGCAATGTGTGCGTTGTCGTAGTATTATTTATTTATTATTTATTTATATAATAAGTCATACCTATAATATACCTTATAAATCTTTAAACCCTGAAACATTAGAATCCTTTTTTGGTATCTTTTTGTAACACGATATGATGTTTATGTATGCTTTCCGTTCTCGTAGAGCTCTGTAGATCCTCATATAAAGCACGATGTTCTCTTAAATTACTAAGACATTTAATTAAACCATACAATTAGTTAGGTATTTGATAAACATAAATATAAATATTTAATTTGTAGTTTAATTTATTACCCTAAAAAACATAAATGTAATAAAAAAACAAGGTTTAAGAAGGCCGGCAGCTGGTCACGAGCGCACACACAATAAGTTACTAGATTTAATTCCCTGTAAACTACTTCAGTTGTTTGTGCCACAACAAACAATACAACTTTCCGTACCTCAAATTGCATCTACAAGTTGATTTGTTTAATCAAAAGAGAGTTAAACGTACAAATGGCGCACCTTGCTCTTTGCTCCCAACAAACAATCGTGCTAATTTACTAATGCAGGTACTGTTCTGCAGAGCAACTTCTTGAGTGGCTACTTCGTTTGCCTCATCGCTTTAATCTAGAATTATCAAGTTTAATACAATGTTCCCACTTCTGATATTAATTTCATCAGCAGATAACTTTCCGCTTAAGCCGACTAGCAATCGCAATCGCTTGAAATTTAAACGATTAAGATTATTAAAGACATTTTACCATCACGGCACTTAAAACCACCCAGCATTGCTGAATTATCGTGGTTTAGCTAAATTTGACTCCGGATCCGAAATTTAACAAATTTGTTAAATTTTCTACATTGGTACACGCTTAAGCTCAAAATTTGTTCTTTTTGATTATGGTCTCTTTTGTCTGCCTTTTTTTTTTTTTACAGTAGTTTTGCGATGTGAAGCATTCTTCATGGTAAATGTTGATGCAGTATAAGATGGCTAATCAGTTGTAAGAAGCAAGAGATACAGTTTATTGAAGATCTTTCGAAACGCTGGCGAGAGAACCTATAAGTCGAAAGTCATGTGAAACAAAAATAAAAATGCTTTAAGTTTTAGTTGGTGGACTGTTGTCGACAAAGAATTAAATACAGCCGATTACTTGCGGTGCGATGGTAAAATGATTAAAAGGTATAAAATGAGTAAACAAAACCTACGCAAACCAGCTTTATGAAAACAATCTAGACTTTAGAGTTTGTGGAGCAGCTAACTGATACTTAGGATAACCATATAAGACTCAGTTTGATATAAAGTAATCAGTTAGAGTTAGTAAACTGTAAAGTATGTATCAGAAACGCAACTGGCAAAAATAAAGTTTAATCTTTTTGACATGCAATGGAAATAGGTACCTTGTTTTGAAAACATTAAGGCCCAGATAAATAGTCATTGCTAAGCGAAGGCTTAAGACAAGTAAGTGCTTAGTATCTGTCCTTAGCATTACATTTCCTTAAATAGACAGTCTAAAGGATTGTCTATTGCATCTACTTTCGTAGTAAGTCCACCTTATACTAAGCCAAAGTTCAGCTTAGCCACGGTACAGAATTTTGTTGACTTAGCACGTTCAAATAATAGATTTCCAATATTGGATAGAAGGCGTTACTTTGCGGAAATCCATAAAATATTATAAAAATTAAGCTTAATTTGCTATACTCCGCGAACAGCAGGTGAATCTGTATGGTGTAATTTTTATAAGTGTTTTTACAAATCCTGTCGGTTTCGAAAATTTTTATATGCATTTTAAATTTATAAAACTGTATGGTGTAATTGATAAATTCTTCATTTGTTAACCATTATTTATTGTAAAGTCAACATCTCCTGAGGATGCTCCGGTTTCTGAGCGAAAAGTGCGTAGAGGGTACATTGCCGAGGATCTGTTTGGTGTGGAGTATACTGATTGAAGAAATTATAAAAAACACCATACAGATTCTCCTGCTGTTCGCGGAGTATAGCAAATTACGCTTAATTTTCATAAACCTTTTTCACTTTAATGGCTGACATACTGCACTATCAGTAACATTCATTAAAAATTAAAATTAACACCAAAATAAATTGGTATCTATGCATGCTTGCATTCGAATAATTAGAAAAAAGTAGTACTTTGGCTTGAACTATGCATTGATTTAATATGTTACTGTAAGCTCACTGGATCTATGACAATGCTGGTGCCAAGCAAAGCGTTACGCGTTAAGCGTACCCTTTGAAACGTTTATTTGAGTCGGTAAGAGCGACGGTGCTTGGCTAAATCAAAGTAGTTCTTTGCGGAAGTATATACTTTGTGCTAAAGCTAAGCAATGACCATTTCTCTGGACCTAAGAAAATCCCAATTTAAAGGTTCCATCTTCGATTTCCTGCACATTTCGCCGGGCCTGGTTCACCTTTACTAATTTGCGTGTAATTTCTATTTATGACGCGAATTTATAAAGGTTTTCTATCAAAAAGGCACTGTCTTAGTCTTTCAGTATTTGTTAACAAAATTTCGCCGTAAATTTAGTTTGATAAATATAGTTTAACAGGTACTAAACTCATTCTATTTATAGCCCTCAATTTAGTTTCGCTGAGTCACGCAACCTCTTTTTGTCATGCGAGGTCGCCTCACATAATAGTGTGTGATTGCATAATCACAGACTTACCCCGTGACCCATTAGCGGCTACTTTAATACAGCACTATTCATTGAAATTAAATTGTACCAATGGTATTTGGTTGTACGTCATATATACTTTTATTACAATCAAGCTTTCATTCCTACGTTTCCACCAAAAAATTCAATCAATTTTCGTAGAAATATAATTGCCCTAACGCTGAGTTACTCAGTGAGTATTAGAGTTTTTTGAGTAGGTTATAAATATCGGTTGAAGATATTTAAGCAACTCACCGTGAAACTGAAGGACATACGATTCTGGAAAAAGGTAACTTGCAAATGTTTCCATATAAGATGCACTTTTTTCCCTGGGACTCATTCGATATCGTGAAGGTTCTAATGATGCTACGTTTTTAACTACTAAGTCAGCCATCAGTCCTCTGACCAGAGAAATCTTAATAATAACACACTTCAGCATCGAAAATCGAGGTAATTTTTTACAAAATTAATTTTGTGTGGATGGAATGTAAACTACACAAGTTATATCCATTGCGCCAAAGCATATCATATACATATATGGCATATATTGATATCATGTTGGTTAAGTAAATTGTGAAATAATAAATAGTTTAGCATGTTCCACAACAAATCACGAGATCCTGAGTTCAATACCCAGGTCGGGTAAAAAAATGGGGTATGTAAAAAGCAAGAAAAATAGTGATGTCAAAACCCGAGCATTCGAGAGCACGTTAGTTGCCACTAACATAGTATTTGGAACCTGCATTGGAACAGTGTCGAAATCCGCATCTCTTATGAGAGAGGAGGCCTATACCCAGCAGTGGGAGTGGGCTAAGAGGTGACCTGCATGTGTGACTTTTTACCTTGTTTTACCGTCACGCATGTTTAGCTTCACCTGCATGGCGAGGTCGCCTACTATAATTACTACATAATTACGAACTTTCCCCTATGACCCATAAAGAGTAATTTATGTGGAAAACGTGATAATTATACACAAAAAGTTAACTGTGCATAAAAATATTAAGGGCACACCTTAAATTTTTACCGAATGTAATTAAAGATACCTTACTTACTGTAATCAAAACTTAAACTGTGTTGACTAGCATTCTTTGGTTTTTTAATAGTGTAGAGTAAAACTTATTTTGAAATTGTAAATGCCTGTTAAAGCATCTTTTGAAATTTGAAAGCCACATTTGTCTTGTCAAGAAAAACGGAAAAAGAATAAGTCGGACAAAAGGTTAATGTTAAAAAAGATTGTGTGGTAAAAATTTCGTTTAAGCAATAAATATAAAAAGGCTCAGACATTTAAAATAGTAAAGTTATTTTCCATTACCAAGCTATCGTAGTTGAACAAACTGTTAACTAAAAATTCAATATAATTATATTGAATTTTTAGTTAACAGTTGAAGTTTTTATTGATAGAGTTATTAATGTTTTTGAAGCTAACTTATTATGCCTCGGCACTTAAAACCTGTGAGGTTTAACGATTTAAGTTATTAAGAAGTATATTTGTTCTTTTATTTCGAACATTAAAATAAAAAATTATAAGTGACAATGGGGGATGGTAATTTACAAAAAAAAATATGCGTTCTTCTTAGATCAAGTCGCATTTGAAACACCTTTAATTTCAAGTCAAAAAATGCGGAAAATTACAAAACCCTTACAAAATTGTCTGCCTGAACAAAAGTTTTACTTTCTTTAGGAAATAGTCAGCTTTTACATGCCTAATATTCCTTTAAAGATATTTTCTAAAGCCTACGCCACGTTCCGTTGTAAAATTTATGCTAGAACATGGCTGTACATGTCTAAGACAAAGTTCCGTGCTGGGACGTTGACATCATAGACTTAAATAAAGGATAAGTACTAGACACGTCTAAAATACCTAAAATGTCGCTGTACCCTTACTTTATTATATTATTGAATTAAAATTGAGTGTATCAAAATTAACAAAAAAGAAAAGAAACATATAAAACTCGAAAACTTACTATATGTATAAATTTAAGTCGGTATACATAATTTGCAATACAAAAAACTTGACAGTCGTCTATCTTTATGAGTAGGTAATTACTAATACTTGTATGAGAAACTAAATGGTGATTTTAATATTTATATGTATTCTATCATATCTTTAATTACTTTTTTTTTAATTTTTAACAGTGAAATTGTAAAAGCAAAATAAAAAAACAATTAAAAATTTATAAAAAAAACAATATTTATGTTATTATTATTCTGTTTTATTTTTTGTTTTATTCATTGGTTTGATGAATATCACCACTAAGCCAGGAAGGTCGTCGGAATCTTAAGGAGTTCTGGTGGAATAAAAAAACTCACATGTATTACGTAAAGAATTTTATGCGGCAGTCGTATAAAAATAAGAGTACTGAGACATATGGCAGAAAATGTTCTACATCCGTTTCAGACAAAATGTTCTATATCAGGCACTTTTACGATGACTAGGGGGCCTAATGATAGGGTAGTTTGCGCGTCACCCTAAGTCTGGATTTATTATTCCACTCCTCTTCGACGATAAGTAATCTGTAGCTTTCAGTTTTTACGAATATTTTTCTTGCATTCTAAACGAGTAAATACTTTTAGGCCTTTTAAGTGATACTAGATTTTTTCCGCAACTTTGTCCGGGGCGATTTATGGTTATTAATTATTTAAAAGTAATACTTGATTTTTAAGTAATACTAGATTTTTTCCGCAACTTTGTCCGGGTCTTTTGAAATCCCGCACGAATTCCCTTTTATTTCCCCAGTATGCAAACTATTTTAATGCACAATTTCACTATGATTAGCTCAAGCGGTCCAACAATGCATAGGTAACTAACATTTTTTTTTTAAATCCCGCATTCTTTTCTGGGATTATTATGATCCAATACTCATCTCCAGGATGCAAGCTTTATGTCAAATTTCATCAAAATGAGTACAACGTTTGATCCGAACACACGTAACAAAAAAAAAAGAGACACATTTTTGCATATACTCGTATAATTAGTGTGGTTGGTTAAACTGCCTATGAATGGAAGCCAACAATCTTAATGACAAGGTTGCTTGGAAGCATCCGGCTCCGCTTTCATCTCTCACAAGATAGAAAAATGAATGTTAAAATATAAAATGTAAATTTTTGATGTTGGAAAAGAGCAACTGCTGAGTTTCTTGCCGGCTTCTTCTCGGTAGAATTTGCCTTCCGAACCGGTGGTAGAGTCACTACAGACAGACTTGACGTTTCAAAAGTGCTTGTATTAGGCCTACTTGAAATAAATGAATTTTGAATTTTGAATTTTTTGAACAAAAATATCATTGTTTCTTATTTTGTACGTGTTTTTTGAAGTATGAAATGCGTGAGCCACGACTGATACACTCTCCGTCTACTCCGTCTTATACTACTGGCACAAAAATATTGAGAAGTTTGTTTCATGTCACATAACATAAAGCTCACATACCAAATTGCTTGCTTTAATTAATGCTTTAATTTCAGCCGAGTCGGTGATATCGCGGCAGGTCTTTGTTGGTTTTAGACAATTCAGAAATTATAAATCCTGCCCTGGTATCCAACCCAGGCCCCCGCACTGATGAGTTCACTGGGCTCCTCGCTGTCCCAGGACAGTTGTCAGAATTACAAATGTGGGATTGATTATATTTATATCCCAGTGGATATATCAGTATACCTTTTACAGCTTAACCACTCAACCAATATTGATGACAATTTAGCAAAAAGGATAGCTTATATTCTAGCATTTATCGCGCATTATTATACGACACGAGAAATAACTACTTAGCCCAAAAAAAATACGAAAAAGCTCTTTATCGCCCATAAAAAGTTCATAGCATCGCGAAATCTAATAAATTACCATCGTAAGCAGATTAATGTTTCCAGTACTTTTGTATGACTACACAACAAAAATTCCCATCATCAATTTATATTTCAACAACCCTTCTCGTTGTAGTGTCATAAATCAAGGGAATGTCAGCGGTAACAATGCAGGCACTTGGTATTTCGTAGGATTTTAATTAAAGCCCTAAGAATTTGTATTGCGAAGACGTGTGCTGACATTTATAATATTTTCCAAATAAAATTCTCTTTAGCGCTTTATTATTCTGTCTAAATCTATATATGGACTGGCCTGGACTATTTAATACTTGTACCTATTATGGTTTACAATTTACTTTATTGCGTATATTATAAGGATTATACAAAGGATGGACTTATGAGTTTGGTATGACCGGATTCGATTTCAAAACGTAAACTAAATCGCGACCTAGAAATCCACGTGGCCTTTCCGTCCACTTCTACACTTCAGCAATTATTTGCAACTTTTAGTTACCTTTTAGTTTTGTTTTGGGGTATTTTATCCTCTTCCATCGAACAGGATGCGCTGCGCCGCCATATTTTTTGTTTGTAATTTATTTGATAGTTTTTCAACTTTAACCGGTCAGATTGAGGTTCGAATCTTCTTATTTTTAGGAATTTCCACTTCTGATCACTAAAAATATAGACTTAAATACAATAGTATTGTGAAACTAATTTCACAGTGTTACCCGCGGTTTATAAGTGCCTACAAGTTTTCGTTTTATTTCAATTACGTGTACATGCTTGTTCAACGCAGGGAACACTGCAGGGTGCAGCTAGTATAAATCTAATTTTGAGGAAGTTCGCTATGACAAACTATAGGTATTGTTATAGCTCATCGATGTAAAATTCAGATTTTTCTGGGGTAAAAGTCTATTACTTTATTCAGAGTATCATATATTTCATACCAAATTTTATTCAAATCTGTTTAGTAGATTTTGCGTGAAAGAGTAACAAATCATATAAATACATCTTCGTAAAATTCACATTTATAATATGAGAAGGACAGTAGTGATATAATATCTCACTAAAATAATAATTGCGAAAATTTGTAAGTATTTTTTCTCTTACTCATACTCTTCTCGTACTCTTTCTCGCAATACCTACTGAATGGATTTTGATAAACATTTGAGTGATATAGCGTATACGTCAGAATAACACATAAGCTATTTAGTAAAGGTAATATTACACAAAAACATATCAATGACAACTTAAACTAAAAAAAAAGAAAGAATCTCAAAATTAGGTAACAAAATAAACTTAAATAAGCTAAAAACAAACAAATATAATTCCATGTTGGCAGTGACATATCTGTGGTGTTGTTTCTCCCAAACAGAGTATCTCAGCGTAGCTGTAGCAGTTGTTTTGTGATCACTGCTACAGCGCTGATTTTCAGGCGACCTCTCTCGACATCGCGGGCCTGCCAAGAACTGCTATTTTGGTGGCAAGTGTATGCACTCTGTGTCTACTAAATAATATGGTTAACTTCTTCAGTCGCCTCGTGCGCACCCGTGGGTCAAATGAGGTGGTGACAACCGCTGTATTTTTATCTGCCACTTGGCCAAATCTTTGCTTATTAATACATTATAAGCTTCTTTGTTTTCGTTGCAATCCTTTGACCGTAACATTGGTCACGACTTACATACACAATATATGACCCATCCATTTTCACATGGGACCGATGTACCTAGCTCCTGTATCAAATATTTACAAGTACGTGCATAGAATTTTTCTACAAGTCAATCTACCTTTGTTTGTTATTCGTTTCAGTTCGTTGGGTAAATACAACGAGAATGGCACACTCGTTTATTTTTGCGTGCCGCGACCAATTCTAAAATAAAAAAAAATATTACAAAATATTTCCCGTATCAAAACAGTACAGTACGGTTTACAGATAGCGCGGAAGCTAAAATACCGGAAATTAATGTTATTATTTAAACAGGCTAAAAATGCATTCCGTTGTGTTTACTTAACATATTGTTTTTATAAATATAATGTGGTATTCTCGTTACAAGTTTTATGTAAATAATGGTGTACATTTATACTTTTTTTTCATTAAATCTCAAAACTGCCATTATCAATGTATAACCTTAGGAAGTTATAATAAAGAGCTTATAACCGATGCAGGTTTAGCAGGCTTGGCAGGTTTTAAAGATAGTTATCGTGATTACCGATAATATTTGGTAATAGCTATTAATTGTCCTAATTATGAATATTCGTTCCGTGACTATTAACATGTGATAACAGCGATTAGGTATTTACTATCACATGTTGTTAGTAATAAAAATAAACAGTACCGAAGGCTTATCGTGCTAACGAGGCACAGCGGTGGTCAAAGCCAATTTCCTGACTCCAGTCTTCTTGTGCTGAGAGTTTCAGGCGCTTGATTATTTTAATATTAATTTATTGCTCACAACTTCCGGTGAAACTGTGTCTCGGGTTTCTACTGAATATATATTAGTCGTAGGTATTGAAGTTATTAGTATCTAGTATTGAAGTTTAATTATTACAAATTTCCTGGTAACAGTAACCTGGTACAGACTATTATAGTATGTATTCATTATAATCTAATTGATGAGTGCTTCAGTTGTAGTACTAAGAATACCAAAGTTAGGCGTAAATAATGTTGTCCAGAGAGACAGGAAGCCTGAGCTAAAGAGTTTTAGGCGAATAAGAGATTTAACACAATGCAAATAAAATCCATTTTACTATTATATTTAAGTATTTTCATACTCGAAAACGATTCCACGATGTCGAGAGCAAATCTTGTGCTAAGGCTGGACCCACATAGGGCGCACGCTTGGTAAATTTACTCCGGTTTGGTCAAAAATATTAAGGTTTAGCTTTCAATCATATAATTGTGATCATTACCACTGAAATGAAATTGTAATCGTTTTAGTCCGTGAACCTGCATTGTAGCATCAAGAAGGGCTATGTTAGCGCTGTAGGATTTTCTTATTCATCATATCAACCCATTACCGGCCCATTCCCACAATGAGAAGGGGTTATGGCCGTCCACCACGCTGACCCAGTGAGGATTGGTGGACTCTACACACCTTTGAGAACTTTATGGAGAACTCTCAGGTTACCTCACGATGTTTTCCTTCAACGTTTTCCTTTTTTTATTATTGTTATTTTATTTGGTATTTTTATTCTGTCATTGGCATTGGCATCATTTTCTTGGCAAAATATTTTAACTCTAGAGCAAATATCATCCCTGGTACAAACAAGGGACAGCTAGGGCACTTTGCGAAATCCCCACATCGTAAGCGTTATTGTGATTTCAAAAATACTTGTCTGGTTACCTACTGTAATTATTGCGTAATGCCCGCACAAACAGGGCAATAAACCACAAGAATTTTATAACACTAGATAAAATTCATTGAATAAAACGCATAACGAAATGTCAAATAAAGATTTGTGAATATTACCGAACGAAAGGGTCATAAATCGGCCGGATGAGTGATAAATGTTGTTTAGGAACAATTGCAATAAATCTCTACAGCATGTGAAGAGCAATTCTTCGGCCGGTGGCGCAAAACTTTTCCAATATTGACGGCGACGCCATGTAAAAACGCTCGCAACGCTGGCAAGATGGCTGCCCACTAGTGTTGCCATATGTAAGTGGGAAAAACACGGATTAAGTAGTAAAAAAATCAACAGAGTGCGAGTCAGAATCACTTACTAATAATCTGCGGCGAATAGCATACAAGACGCACCTGATTAAGCGCAATTCCCCAGCTCGATTGGCCTCTGAAAATGGCGCGCCTAATCCCCGCTTAACGTGTTGCTTAACTTTGGAAACTGCCATTGCTAACAACAGCAAACGAATTAGTTTTTTAAGTATTTAAGTAGTGGTACTTAAATCCGCGAGATCGAAGTAATATTCAGGGAGCACAGGATGTTATGTCCCGCTGTAGTTTAAAGTCAATTGAGCGACTATTAGCGATATTCGAAATACGCGCGTGATTTACCTCAATTGGAACAGAGCTTTTTTATCTATTCTCCTTTTTTCATTATACTTGAAAGGAAAGGAAATCTGAAACCTGAAAAATATTTATTCGTCAGCAGCGTCTACTAATATGAGTAGCCTTCTAATTTCCACGCTTCTTCATTTGGTGTCTGTTATATTTTCATAAACCACTAAGTATAAATTTTTATTAGTTAAAAACCTAAGTCGGTAACATAATGTAAGTTTTGAATTTGGAGGTCCCAGTTTGATTTTCGTGTCTAATCATATACGAGTATGTGTCTTGTTTTGTTACTTTTTAAAAGCTAAAAATATATAGATTAAATAATTAAAAGCAGAGTAAAGAATTAAATTGATCCTCGATCATGACATCTCACAGGTATAGCTTATACTTTTATATTCAACACTTCAATCCTATATGCAGTGAACTGGGAATCGAACCCAGGATATCAGATAACTTCTCTCACTCAAAGCCAGGAAGGAAACAAGTATATCACTTCCTCGATATATTCGGTTATAAAAAAGACAAGAATGTCCCAAACAAAACTGCATTTTTGGATACACTAGGCTTATTTCTGCGATCCTCGAGATTTCACATTTGACAGTCAGATGCAGGTTACAAACGTAAGCTTAAATATATATATTATCAAAGTTTATGTTGCTCGAAAACATTTTCAATAGAGTTAGAATTTTATAGCTATTTATATCAGGCCGTGTGGTGACGGCAGATTAGAATACAATTGTCACCACCCCTATTAATTTATTTTTATCATTTACTAGCTGTCCCGGCGAACTTCGTACCGAGGATCATTTCTTTTTTCATGAATGTTATATTTTAATACTTATTATCCTATTCCGGTCTAAGAGGAATCCAAAAAATCAAATATCATAACAATTGGTCCAGCCGTTCTTGAGCTATAAATGGTGTATTTAACACAACTTTCTTTTATATATATAGATTTTTATTAACATATTTTATAGGTTCGTCGCACCCTTAAGCCTCGTCGACTTGTTAGGGTACTGCACATTCATCACAAACATCATCGTTGCGTCAAATTCCAAGACGAACGGACAGATAGTGCGAACGGTTTGATCCGAGTTTAGAAAAAATATACTTAGAAATTAAAAGCTGAGTAAACGAATTACGAGTAATTTAGTATATCTAAATTACGCGTACTTCATGGTCGCGTCAATGGTAATTTTTTTCGATCCCGTGAACTATAGCCGTGCTTAAATACCTACTATAATGTACCTAAGTATACAAAACTGTTATTTGGTCGAAACGCATAGCTCCACGTGCCGAATTCCGCATTGATATTGTTCCAAACCGAACGTCGTAAAGTTTTCCAATATCGAAACAGTGTCGAGAGCATGCAAACAAATTGCATCGAAGGAAATGCACCGGTTAGCGATGAAATTCATATTCCTTTACCGTTGCTCGCCGAAACGATATTCCAACGTAAGTTATACATTTTACTTTACAATGGTCTTTGAGTATACCGAAAAATGTATATAATAACCTCGTAATCCCTCGTTAATGGTTGAGAGGTTTTTTTTTTCAATTTACATTCCACTACCAGTGGCAGTTAGCCCTTGACTGTAATCTCACTTGCAATGCCATCTAAGATGGTAGCGGGTACCATGATTGATGGTACCTGTGTGGGAGTAAGCAGTTACATAAAGCCCACGCCCCCTAATCGGATTTCACATCGTACCGCAATTCTAAATCGCTTAGCGGCACTTCTTTGTCGGTAGGGTGGTAACTAGCCACAGCCGAAACCTCCCAGACAAATGATAAGAACCTTTAATGATATCTGTAAAGGCGACAGTTCAATTATCGATGACCTCCTGTCAGGGGAAATAATCGGGGGATATAATTTTGGTCTCCGGGCAGGAGACCAAAATTATATCCCCCGATTATTTCCCTAGCTAGCCCTGCTGGTGTATATTTTTTATATTTTGTTGCTACCTTGTTCAAGCGGTGATAGCTTAGTGGTCAGGAATTCTTCTTTAATTTGTTGGGAACCAAGTTCGAAACCACGCACCTTTACGAAGTTGTAAGCAATTAAATCTCACTTGCTTTGGCGTTAAAGGCAAACGTACAGTCCTCAGAACTCTCCATACTGTTATTGAAGTGTCTGAAGTAAACCTACCAACTGTGTAGGCTACGGTGTAGGCTGGAGACCTATGCCCTGGAGTGGGCTGGTAATTAGTGAATAATATAACAATGACTATGTTCAAACGGTAGCTTCATACTTTAACCCTGTATATTGTCATTATTTACCCAGCAACCACGGCAATACCACTCAAGCAAAATAAACAAGTTTCCTAGAAAATTCTAGAGTGAATACGAATAAATCTGTCTACAAGTAATGTATAAAGGACGAAGATTTATAAAGGAATATTTCAGACATTAAAATATGAAGTCTTACCCAACTTTATTATGATAAAGTTCTTTTATATTTCCACTATGTGCATTTTAAAGTCTTGCAGTAAGCCGTCTACGATTTTGTCTTAAAAACTACTGAAATAAGCTCTATACTCTACATGCGAAAAGTGGGTGAAAGTCCTTATTTTGCGTTTGCAGAACGCTATATTCTTAAATTTCATGATTCCAAAAATAAAATAAGTACACTAATGTATTTTCCTACACACAAAGTAACATGACCTAAGTACTTACTGACTGATACAAACATTCCAATAAGATACCTATCTTCGTTTAACATTATGATTTTGTACACATTTTAAAATTTTAACTACTTAATACTTACCTTTCGCTAACACGCGATACGACGAGTGTGATAACTAGAAGATAATAGAAGATAATATTATAAGTTAGATGTGTACCTGTCGATCTGTATGTTACCTTTCCACAGAGAAACTGCTGTACAAATCTTATTGAAGACGAAATAAACGATATAATAACGATATATAACGATTTGATAAATAGGCATAAACGATTTTCTGGCACGAAAATAACCCATGGGGAAATCCTCACGGTTCATCCACCACCGCAACACGGGAAGGCACAGTGGTTATGCCCGACTCGTACCGGCTGAAACCCCACGATGTTCCAACAAGTCGCCTGGTGGCAGGGCCACGGGAACGCTTTCGCACACAACCGACCTAGCTAGGGGCGCCCGCCGTGGCCCGCCGTGGCGATCGTCCTCTGAGACCCTATGACTCTACAAATCGCCGCTGGTGCACGGGGAACACAGGGTGCACCTTCCAACCCGAGGACTTATTTCCAACGGGAGACGGATTCCCCGCATCCGTCACCCGGAATTTTACTCAAAACTAATTTACTAACCTCACCACACCTTACCTTTAGCTGAAAACCATAACGATAATAATAAAATATTTTTTACTCGAGACCACACTTCTTATACTAAAATATACGTACTTGTTTTATTTTATCAACGTTAGTGAAGAAAGCTTTGACTTAGTTCTTTTTTACCAAAGATCAGATTAAGCCATTCGCTAGAAATTGTGTAAAACAATATGGGAAGCGCTTCTAAAACAAGAAAAGTACAATAAATTATAAATACCCACGTCTTTGTTCACTCCCGAAGAGAATTAACGAAATGAATCGCTTTAGACGCTTTTTACCTTATTGTACCCAAGGGTGGTTTCAGGCTGCGGTAGTTTTGCGCTGATTACAAATGAAAACATCAGATCGAAGGGGGATTTTTGTTGTTAAGATAAAGTCACAGTGCTACTCCGCTACGCTAATAATTTATTCTTTCAACGACTATACAGTCTTCCCCTACTGTCATGCTTTTCTGATGTCCTGGTAATTGTGATCCTATAACGATCTATCCTCTACTGGTATTTCTTATTTTAGAAATTCTTATAAAGTTTTCCTAGTTATTTATATTTACTTATTGCTCAAAGTTAATTTATGGTCCTGTCAGAAGCTAGTCGATTTTTATTTATTCCACTACAGGTTAGCCCTTGACTGCAATATCTGATAGCGGGCTAACCTGTTAGGGAATATGGTAGTCATACACCTTAATCGGTGTCTACACGAAATCGCACTGGAACACTAAATCGCTTAGCGGCACGTCCTTATCGGTAGGGTGGTAACTAGCCACGGCCAAAGCCTTCCACCAGGCCAGACCAGAGAAAATTCAGAAATTATAAATTCCCAAATTGCCCCTGCCGGAAATCTAACCCGGGACCTCCAACTTAAATTCACAGTGCTCAACGTTGCGCCTGAGAGGTCTTCAAAATAAAAAACACAATAGCATAGTTTAAATACAGTTCCAAAGCTGTTGACTGAAAACGTAGGGGTTGTGTTGTGGTACCTCCTGGAAAAGTACGAATTTAATTTAAGTTATAAGTTTAATCGATTCTTCTTTAACACTACTAGTACTAAGTAATGTGTATATTATTTTATGTAAGTTCAAAAGGGGATAGTTAATTAAAAGAAAAAGTAAAGTAGGAAATATTTTGTGACATGAAACGTTGAAAAATAACACGTGCGTGGTCACGTGCTTGGCCACCTTATACTGCAAGCCAGTGGCGTGCATAGAGGGTATGCACAGGGTATGCCGATGATATAAATACTTAAGAGTGGCCTTTTTATAACTCTTAAAATGCCTATCTTAAAGTTTTTTATAACTCTTACTGGAGTAATCAAAGAACTGATCTTCATACCCTGTGCATACCCTCTATGCACGTGCTAAAAAAATATAAATGGTGGAAGACCCAGGTATTCAGATATTCACTTCAATACCAACAATGTTCAGGATGGCACTTAGATCTTTCATTAATTAACAGTATTATTGAAGCTAAATACCTAGTTTCTCATATTAAAGTATTCATTTTATAAAAGACATCATTAAAGCCCACCAACCTGCTTTAGAGCAGTGTTGTGGGTTGGTACTCTATAAACCTGACTTCCCAAGGAGTGAAATAAAACAACTAGACTGACTCTAATACTGTATATTAGGCTTCTCTATAATTCATATTACTTGTTACCTTCGAATGACTCTACTACCAGTTCGGAATGCTGTCTTCGGCAGAGAAGACCACTGGCAAGAAACTCTACCGTTGCTCTTTTATTCAATCAATTAAAACAACTTATAAACACAATTACAACATTGTCATATGTAATAACGCTAGGCCCTTTGATACAAGACATATAAGACAGGTCGAACATAACTACTATTATCACTTATAACATCAGGACTTTTGGAACAAGTTGTTTGTATAGAGCAACCTCTGCTACATAAACTGTCGGTATAAAGTTATGCTAGGGCTCCATATATGATACCTAAATAAACCAAAGGATGAGATATACTTATCTGATGCAACATCAAGTACAACCATAGTAAGTACCAACAACTTTTAACAACTTATCTCAACACCATCACCAGTATATACGACTCTTGTTTTGCCACAACAATATTTCCTTAAGTATATCGTTTCCATTATAAATCATCTATTCCCAATTTGTAACGTTCTATCCACAATACTTTACTTAATCTCCTTTTCTCAATTCATTACTTTAAATCCGTCCTCACTTTTTCTTTGCCGCCAATGTAACTTGTCAAACTCGCGTCTCCCGCCATAGATCCTATACTTTTATTTGACAGTCTACTATAGTCCATTATTCTATTTTCAATACATTATCAATGAGTATACAAACTAAGATTTGTTGATATATTTAATATAATCATCGGGTTTATCATAGATAAAGTGCTGTAATTCCCTATTTCCTAACACACGCCACTGGCTTGCAGTATAAGGTTTGCTTAAAAATAGTAGTTATTCGTAAAATTTAAAGTTTGTTATTACTTATAGGTAATTAATTATTTTATCTGCTAAAATACATTGCTTTCACTTGTTTCCCCAGTACGCACTTGCGGCTAAAACAACGCAATTATTCCTATTTGTTGAACATTATAACAAACAGCTTTTAGTTCATTGTGTGTAAATGAATTTATAACGTGAAATCGTTGTAGATTTGTGGTCTTTAGATGAGAGTATCAGATCGAAAAGGGGTTTCTTGTTGCTGAGATAAAGCCTCATTGTGAGACCACTGCGCTAATTTACCCTCCCATTGACAATACTGTTTCTCCCCTATTGCTTTTTATTTGTCTTATCCCTATTCAGTTGGTATATATATATTCGTATCTGTTGTTAGGACTTCGGCATCACTTTCGGGTGGCCGAGTTCGAATCTTAGCACGCTACTCTAACTTTTATAAGTTATCAATCAATAAATCAATCAAAAATACTTTATTGCATACAAGAAATAAATAAAAAAGAACAAATGTAATCATTTAAAATTGTGTAACAAAGGCGGCCGAATGTGCGTTATGTGCGTGTTAAGCAATTAATATATCACTTGCTTCGGTGAAGGAATACATCGTGAAGAAACCTGAATGCCAGAGCTATCTCCATAATGTTTTCAAAGGCGTGTGGAGCCCACCAATCCGCACTTGGCCAGCGTAGTGTACTACGGCCTAAACCCTACTTGGTCTGATGTTTGGTTGGTCTACTGGTTAGCTTGTTTGACTGCAGAACACTAGGTCCTAGGATCGATTCCCAGAAACCCAATGAATAGTATGGGGTTTTTCTATAATGAAATTCTTAGTAACAGTCCGGAGTTTGGGGACTGGCGGTAATTCACCCTAGTGCTTCAGACACCATGTTAGGCTGTCGGTCCTACACCTGACCTTTTTCCTTTCGTTGTTGGTGTTGGAGCTGCCGGATCATCGGACTAGGAGAATGAGATAATAGAGAGTTTACCAGTGTTTGCGCACACAATTGTGCACTGTAACATCTCCAGTATAGTGTACGGCCAAGAAAAACAAATTTAAGATAGAGTCAGAGATAGAGAACTCTATCCCAAGCTACTCTTATATGTATGTCGAGATTTCTGAACTTGACTAATACAAGTTCTGCTTTTATATGTGCAAATAACTATACTCCCGATCTTAATGTTATTTATTTGCTGGGCGGCAAAGTTGTTTGTTTATTTGGGTATCTCTGTAAATACAAGCAAAAAAAAATATGTCTCTTTGAAACGTTTATAGTTCAACAACCTGTTATATTATGTCATAGAATCTCACGAACTTGACAGTATAAATTATTAGTTACGAATATATCATGGGTTTTAAGAGTTATTAAATTCATAAAATCTTCTGGTAACATCTGCCTACACAGTTCTTCTAAAAGCAATTTCATACTATATTTTGTTTTGTCTTGTATTAATTAATTATGCTAATAATGCGATTGTAAAAGAAAACATTAGACACAAGTACAAACGAGAGTTTATTTACTGCGTCACATTGTTTGCTAATAATTTATTCTTTCGTCGACAATACTATCTCCCCCACTGCTTCGTTAAAGCTGTCTGCAGTTTATGCGATCCTAATCCCTTAAGGCCCGTACATTCTGTTTAGAAAATTCTAACTGGCGATGCTTATATCATTTACATGCTTAATATGTACTATTTAATAACTTTCGACCGTTTTATATATTAGTTTAATCTCGTTTTACTTCAATCATGTTGCCAAAAGGTGTACGCAATATTAGAAGGAACAGTTTCATTTTCTGTCTGTCTGTATCTGGGCCGCGCATCACGCGAAGTGGTTTTTGAAGTGCTGATTTTAGGTCATAGTTCCGTCAAATGTAAATCAATTCAAATTATTCCTTGTATACTGGTATATAGGTTATAATACCTATCAGTTTAGTTGTGTCAAATAGTAATAGCCTCAGAAATTTGTTTAAATTTATTGAAAGAAGTTGCATTGCCATAGGTTAGTTTATTTGGCACTACCATGAAGATTGATTTTTCCACATGATTAAGAATCTAATGCTGGAATAATTTCAATTTTCTCGGCATTCGTGAACTGTTTCGTTTTACACGACGGATATCATGTGGAAAGCATCAATACAAGCATGAAAAGGAAATTTCTAAGCTAACGCGCTCCTTCTTACCACCTTCAGTATTTAATCAAAGTTGCCAATCGATGGTCTATTAATTTAAAAAAACTCTATTATATTATGTAATTATAGCATAGCTTTTACGTTTACTTACCAGTTTACTTACCATATAATGTGTTGCGGTGAAACAGCGTTTTACTTGTATTGGGTTTCGCATTATATTAGTTAATTGTGGCCAAGTTACTAGATTAATTTAATATAATATGGCTAATTCGGGGAAATGTTAGTACGAATAGTTTAACAACAAAACCGAGCAAGTCTTTCAAACCTACCTACCTGCATAGCAAACAGTAGTATTTTAAAAGGTATAAATTAGTTCATCTGACTAATTAGTCATTTTGCGTATAAAATAGTTGACCAGTTTATTATTTCGGTCTATGCGAGTTTTGGTCAATATCGGTTTTGCTGCTTAGTTGTACATAGACAAAAAAGTTTTTTTTAATCTTACGGGAATTGTTTCTCAGTGCTTTTGCAGGATGAAATTACCTATTCTATGTCCGTCTCCAGGATGCAAGCTATCATTATATCGAACATATTGTGTAACAAAGATACAAACACAATATTCCATTTACAATATTAGTCTGACGGCCGATTGACGCAGTGGGCAGCGACCCTGCTTTCTGAGTTCAAGGTCGTGGGTTCGATTCCCACAAATGAAAAATGTTAGTGTGATGAACATGAATGTTTTTCAGTGTCTGGGTGTTTATATGTATATTATAAGTATTTATGTATATTATTCAATAAAAAATATTCATCAGTCATCTTCGTACTTTGGGCTAGATGGCGATGTGTGTATAGTCGTAGTACATTTATTTATTTAAGAAAAAACCCTATCAAGCTATTTCCAATAAAAAGTAGCGTTCTAAAATCGCCCAAGCATTATTAAACTTTATTAAATAGTAAAGTATGGACAAAATCTATTAATTAACAAGTGTGAAATTGTAATTATATGTACTTACAATGTCGGCATCATACGCAAACACGGCAGTAATTAACTAATAATATTATTTAACATGTAAATCTCGTTTAAAAAGCAAAGTGTTTGATGTTTCCATTCGGATTCGATCATCGGCCGCTCAGCAGAGGCATGTTTGTTGATGAAACGGGCTGATTGGCAAGTGATATATTAATCGATGATATGAGATTATTATTCACAACAAAATTTACAATATTTCTTATCAAGAAACTCCTTAAAAAGTTTGAATTAATGAGCAGATATTGATACTTTCACACCGCAGATATAAATACATTCATTAATGCTTTCTAATGAAATTAAGCTTAATTTGCTATACTCCGCGAAAATCAGGAGAATCTGTATGGTGTAATTTATAATTTGTTCAATCCTTATCCACACCAAACAGATGTTCGGCAATGTACCCTCTACACACGCTTTGCTCTGAAACCGGAGCATCCTCAGGAAATGTTGACTACAATTAATAATTGTTACTTAAAAAGATTCTCCTGCTTTTCGCGGAGTATAGCAAATTAAGCTTAATTTTCATAATATATCATGGAACTCTGCAAAGTAACACCTCATTCTATCCAGTACTAATGAATGCCCAAAAAATATAATCCAAGTAAGTTAACAGTTGCAATTCTGTGATCTTTCGCTAAAGTAGAGATCGGATTCAGACAATCAACGGTGTATCAAATAACAAATACATAATATTCGATTAATATTGGCAATAAAATGTAAAATACTTGAATGATTAAAATAATCAATAAACGAATATATATTGATTGGTTACCGGTAATTACAGGCATATGAGGCTTATGGACACACAGTGGGAGTTGGAAGGACGTGTTGCATGCCCTGCAAAGTATTGCTCTGTTTTTTATAAGTTGTGTAAAACTCTGGACACGACACAAGAGAATTATGAGTCTAAATTCCTACGAAAGACTACCTAACTACCTTTATCCAGCAATGAACGTCCAAACTTAAAAATAAATAAATACGCGTGAAAAAGGAATTCAAAAAAGGTTCTCAAGGGAGACATGAAATTCATTCTAACTTGTACCATCAATCAGAGAACGTTGCCTACAAATTGTTTGCAACAAAAAAACATAAACGAGCGTCCGAATAATAGATGGCGTTGATTCGCAACCCAAGATGGCCGCGGGCTTTTGGCGGGAATCACTGACGCGCATAATTGATAGAGGACAACGCCTTTGTCTTGTATCTTGTATTTGTACTAACATCACTTGCCTCTAATCTCTACTAAATATAAATGAGAAAAGGTTTTTGTTTTTTCTCCTGCTGATTGACGTATTATAGTTTATGGAACTGAGAATTCAAAGGCAGAGTTTCATCCGGTAAGAATACAAAGTTCCTAAAGAGGATATAAGTTCTAGTTTAAGCTTTATATAAATAGCTGAACCGCTAACTGAAAAAAAAAAACACTTAGAAACCTCCTAGCTTACTTGTAAGTTTACGAATGTAGTTATCACCATCGTCTAACATAAGTGCCTGTGATAAGGACTATATGAATGTGCCTGTGACACAAAGCATCTGAAGTGAATCTACAGGTATATTTCTAAATAAAGAATACAATATTATAATTTATAGATATTCATATAAGGTACCGTGAATCAGAATTTGGGCAGCGAGATGGGCTCAATATTGAAATTCCTCTCTCCTGTGAGAAGACTATGCCCAGCAATGGGAAACTCATAAGCTGGAACTAATAATGATAACGTAGATTCAGGATAGCTAGAAGCTAATATTAGCTATCAGATCAATACATGAAACTGGTTGCTTCGATTGGCGAAACGTTGTCAATTAATGTATTGATAACATGACGTGATATGGGGATGCCTGTAATGGTAGGCCTTACTATGAGAATTCACCGAAGATTCTAATTGATCGACGCTGATCATCCGAAATCCACTTACCGGTTCTGCTCTTAATGGGATTATTAGTTACTGTCCGTATGGGTAAATTGGCTCATCCCAGTTCGTTAACGGAACAAAAAAAACAGTTTGCGCATAAAATATGGATAGGGTCCGAGTACCCCCGAATATCTCCCCCAATATTCTTGCCAAATTACAGGCACTTCGATTTCTTTTATATTACGCCCTCGGTAAGGTAATGCATTATTCGTATGTGTGTGAATGTAACTACAGGGCATGTTGTGAAGAAATTGGGCGTGTGGACTGAATTTTCCCGCGTTGACTCGAGCAAATTTCACTGCTGCAGCAAAATAAATGTTCCGGAAAATTGTAAATGAATATGTAACTGTTGACAAAATGTCTTTAGCATATTCAAATAGTTTCTATCAAAAACACCTTTTTATTTTCTTAAAAATTATTAACGGATCACGCAACACCCACCCACCTGACGGTGGGGGTAACCTATCACCTATTAACAGAGCAACGTTTCGCAGGGTATGGTAGGAACACGTCCTGCAAAGTGCGTCATGTGTGCATCGCTCTGAGGCGTGGGTGTTAAGCCTCAAGTAACTGTACCTCTTGTATCTTGTATTTGTACTCACGTCACTTGCTTCTAATCTGTACTAAATATAAATGAGAAAGTGTTTTTTTTTACACCGGCAACCACGCCCTTCAGACCGGAACACTGCTACGTTGCGTGGCTGCAGTAGTTCGCCGGTCGAGCTCTGTCACTAAATGCTCTATAATAATAATAATAATAATAATTTTTTATTTCAGGCATAGCCCATATACTGTGCACTTAACAGTTTTTTTTAAAAATAACATAAAATGAAGCACAAATTAAATTAACAAAAATAATAATAATAATAATAAAAATAATTAAAATTAATAAAACACTAATAATTAAACACGAAATAAATATTAAAATAAATAAATATAATGTTAGTAACAAAAAAAAAAAAAACCACTATCCTATGTTAGACAAACTTATATCCTAAACTATACCGGCCCAACAAACCAGGCTCTGGGTTTGGCCCTCCTATAGCCCGTGTGTGCACCATTCCAGCACCTCCAGAGGGGGCTATCCAGCTTATTGGCCCATGTGTTAAGGAGGGTGTTGGTACTGCTCACAAGCCTGCACAACATAGACGCCGCACGCCTACGCATGATCGCGAAGAAATCGTCCACATGAACGTCCGCAAACATTGCTAACGCACTGCAGTGTCGAGGCTTCCTCAGCACCGCCCTCAACACATTGTTATATTGAATACGCAGGGCGCTGTAGGCTCGCTGCGTGTAGTTCGTCCACAGATTGCACGTGTAGAAAGATTGACAGTAGGCTCTAAACAGGGTTACCTTTACCTGCGTCGTACATCGTGCAAATCTGCGAGCCAACATATTGCCTCGAACTGACAGCGCCCGGCGCTCACGTTCCATGTCGCTGTCGTCACCCAGGCGTTCGGTTACTATATGCCCTAGTTATTTGAACTCAGCTACCTGTTTCAGGGGAGTTCCACCTAATTGTATACATGGTTTAAAATTTATCGGTTTGTTATTTCCCCTAAAAACAATCACTTCACTTTTTTTGGAGTTGTAGCTGAGCCCATTAACCTTCCATAGTCCTCGCTTCTATAACTACTTATTGTATAATTTTTCCCTACTACTGATAGTATAATCAAAATGAAGTCAAATATTTCTTTATACAAATAAGCACATAGATGGCACTTTTGATGATATTTCATGTAAAATATGTACATACAAGTGAGATGATAAACTTAAAACTCAAGCTACGAGGGTTCCAAACGCGCCTTGGTCTGAGTGAAAGCCTACAGCAAACATAGCCGATTGTTTTTTTTGTTTTCACCATCTTACAACCTGGTTAGAGCAATATTTAACACCCAAGCTTTGTCGTTAAATTAGTCCTTTATACTAGCATAATAGGACTTTTCTATAAGCTTACGTTTAATAAAACTTTAAACTTTTAAAATATATCTCATATATAATTGTATACGATTTCGTTCAAATCAATAACTTATTTTATTTTAATTTTTTTTATTTATTTAATATATAAATAAAAAATAATTAAAAACTAAACTAAAAAGAAATAAAAAACTTACATTAAATATTAATATGAATTACAAACTAAAAAAAAAAAATTAGTGTAGTCTAGTATATCGCATTGCAAGTTTATTTTTGCTTCAAATCTTCAAATTATATCAGTTACATTTTCTCTTAAATTTAGATATTTTTTTTTTGTTATAACAATTCCATTAAATTTTGAAATATGTATTTCCATTAAAGACTGTCATGCTTATTTCATTATTGATTATTTAATATTTTGTCTCTCAATGATTATCTTGGACCCATTAGCCTAAAATTTAGCCTGACTGATTGCATCTAAATTATCGCCCTATATTACCGAAAATAATGTGCAACATGAGTAAGTATGTAAATATAAACCACAATACAGGATAAACTTGCACAAAATAATATACGGATAACAACGGCAGTCAACGCGATGATCTTCGTGTACATTTTAACTGTACCACACAAATCGCGGGGCCATAACTTTGTAGGGGCCATAGCTTTGTAGTGGCAAGCAACAACGTAGTGGTAGCGATAAGCTACACATATATTCCTAAACAGCAATAATAACTGCCATAAAAATAAGTGTTAAACAGAATGCTACAAAGCTATTTTATTTATTACTAGCTGTGTCCCGCGTTCTTCGTCAGCGTTTATTACAGTTTTTGTTTTTAAATCCCTGGGAACTGTATGTTTTTCCAGGATAAAAATTATCCTATGTTACTTTACAGTACTCTACGTACTCGTGTTGAATAACGTAAAGATAAATAATGAGACGCGGACAATTTACTGGTATAAATTATATTAAAAGTATCGATATAATGTCTGTGGTATGCAGGTTTTTTTTTTTTATTGTAATAATTAATGGACAAAGCAGATGGCCTATTTGATGCCTATAAACAGAGCAATACTTCACAGGGCTGCAAGGAGCGCGTTATTGAAGGTAGTAGTAATTATATGAGATTACTTATACATTCTATTATATATGTGTTGATATACAATCACGTTTATATAAAATGTGCTATTTATTTTTACATTAATACATTTTGCCCCAGGTTTGCTTGCCAAATTACTCTTTTTTGAACTAAGTCTATATCTTAGTTCCCGATATGCCCCCGCCGGAGTCGCACCCAACACCTTCCACTCATAAACCACAGCCTTACCACGGCACCACAGAGGTATTCAACACCTACTCTGATGGAAAACAAACCTTCTCTGGAAACTCTATCATCTACAGAAAACCTATATAAAATCCGTCCGACACTTTTAGCCTAGGTTCAATTTTACGGTCTTTTTTTTTAGAAAAAATGGTTTTATCGAATTTTGTTCATAGCTACCATTCAATTCGGTTATGAACGTACGTATAGGTGGCCAGTTAGCGTAGTTCGAGATAAAAGTTTGCTCGTATGCTAGTCATATATATGAATATTGTTTTTTTGGTTGGTCACAGTATTGCGTTGTACGAGTAGATGGGTAAAAAAAATCTCGTCGCATTTGAGAAAACAGTTTAAAGATTTCTCAACTCTGAGTGGCAAGTTCATTCAGTTCAAGAAATTCTCCCAAACACGAAATTTATAGCATGGTCTCCGTAATGCGGTCTTCTCATTTTGGGCGGAGACCAGTGCCCTGGAGTGGGTCGCTAATGGGATGGAGCAAGTATAGAAAATATAGTTGTAATTCGATCTGTCGCCTGTTTACCATAAACTTCCGCTTATGCGGCAAGATCATGGCTCTGCGGTATAACAACGTTGTAAAATAGTTCCCATCAAATATGCAGCAGTTGCGCTTTTGATATATAATGAAATGCATCGTCCGGATGGTCCATCTGGGACCACAGAGTTTCCAACAACTTTACAAAAACTTTTCTGATTAAACCACCACCGCAAACATGTACCGAATAATTAACTGGGAATAATTTATTTTGGTACATTCATAAAGTAAGATTTATTCATCACGCAAATTTTATTTTTAGTGTTATAAATTTATTTTTTATTGCCCACTCAGGGCAGTAATGAATGAGAAGGTGTAGGCCGTAGTCCACCACGCTGGCACACTTGGATTGGTAAACTTCACACGCCTTTGAGAAGTTTATGAAGAACTCTCAGGTATGCAATATTATGTTAGTTTAACCAATTCCTCAATCCATAAAATGTACTCGTATAAAACTCTCGATCAGACATCCGTCTGAAGGGATTTTAATAGAACCACCTTTTTAAATGGTCAACCCAAAGCAAATGGGCTTGCTATCATTTTGTTTTTGTTAGAGCTTTTTTCCAGTTTAAGGGTCGTCCAACCATCCTTTTTAGGACGTCAAAGCAGCAAAAATCAAAGTTTGACATAAAATCGTTTGCTACCGATCTTTCTATACCTAAATTCCGATCTTATGAGATATCTTCTGACCTTTAAAAATCATATTTACACTACATTTACTATTTTTTATCGTATTTACACTACCTATCTGGTTTAAGATATTTATTGTTCCACAAAGGAATTTCCACTTAAATGGAACTTACATGCTAATTTACAAAAAGAGGGTAATTATATAAAATTGCATCTTCGAGCGTACAATAAAATATAAATTGTAAATTGGTAGTTTTGAAGCACCATCGTATCAAATCATATCGACGGTCAACTGCTGACGTGGCCGCGGCTGTGGAGGAAAAGGACCTATGGAGGAAAATTTTGAAAATTTTCACAATTTTCTTGATACAATCTTAGTAAGGTTATTATATTACTAAGCGGAATTTTTATGAATTTGTAAAAATTAAGAGAAGGGACCAACATTTTTATGCCACTGCAAGGTAGCCCTTTACTGTAATCTCACCTGGTGTTGAGTGACGTTGCAGTCTAAGGTGGTCAAAGGCTAACCTTTGAGGGTATGCCAGTGATAATGAAACTATACCTCTATTCGGAACCGTTAATGGCTTAGCGGCACGTCTTTGTAGATAGGACCAGAGAAAATTCAAAATGGCTTCCCACCTATAACCAAGGTGATCACTGCAGCGCCAGAACGGTTGCCACCTGATGTGGAAAACCATCGCCTGTAAAGAGAACAGAGAATACTTTTCAGGATATGCAAGGAGCACGACCTACTAAGCGTCCCTGTTTTCATCAACCTGAGGCGAGGATTTTAAGCCTCATGTGCCAATAATTCCACCGGCAACCACGCTCTCTAGAGTGCTGTATTCCGGACACAGCACTCATTGTAATTTTCAGCCATAATTTTTGAGCTAAATATCGTTTAGGACTCAGATTTTCTGTGTCATATGTAAGTATGTATTATGTCAGTACAGCTTCGGAGTTTAAGAATTTTCGTTGCATGACCCATGCTTCGAAAAGCACCTTAAGACAGCGATCTTGGTTATTATCAGTAACATGTGACAGTCGTAAAAGCCAACATTCCATGGCCTGAGCACCGCAGTTGCAAATAAAAGCCGAAGTCTTAAAATGTCTTTCTTCAAATAGACCCAAAGATGACAGTTTTGACGTACTGATGAAGCAAACTTAAAATTGAGGTACGAGGGTTCAAAAAGAGACCTGGTCTAAGGAGGCCACAGTAAATTTAAGCGGGTGTACTTTTTGTTATAACCATCTCGCTTTGTCAACTCAACTGTTGATGATGAAACTATGACAACGAGACAATCGTATCCTAAAGAGATGTGTTGTTATCAGGCAGTTGATGATGAAACTATAAAATTCGTATCCTACAGTGGGTTTTAAACTCACATGACGACCGACTGGCGCAGTGTTCAGCGACCCTGCTTTTTGAGTCCAAAGCCGTGGGTTCGATTCCCACAACTGGAAAATGTTTGTGTGATGAACATGAATGTTTCTCAGTGTTTATCTGTTTTTATGTAAGTATTTACCTATGTATATTATTCATAAAAATACACATGAGTCATCTTAGTACCCATAACAGATTGAAGCTACGCTTACTTTGGGGCTAGATGTGTCTATTGTCGTAGTATATTTATTTATTTATTTATTTAAAAAAAACTGCACTTTGCCACGAATCTTTGCGCGTCGTCGATTGAAAGCAGACTTATGTAGGTGAGACGCACCGGGCACCGGCGTTATAATTGTCAAAGTTCACGGTAATTTCTTTATGAAATTTCGTCCCCAAATATCTTAATTGAGGGGGTAAGACTCGCAATTATGTTAGAACGCAGTCATGCTCTCAAAATTTAATGAATTGTAACAACTGGCCGCAATAAAGTTCGAAGTTACATTGTACACGTTGCCACGCTTTGTTCTGAATCCATCATCATCATCATAATTTTCACTAAACTGTTTACGTCGATACAACTGCTTGCTACTACGCACACTTACACTTACAGCCTACATTAAATTCAAAATTCTAAATTCATTAATTTAAAGTAGGCCTAATATAAGCACTTTTGAAACGTCAAGTATGTCTTTTTGTAGTGACTCTACCACCGGTTCGGAAGGCAAATTCTACCGAAAAGAAGCCGGCAAGAAACTCAAAAAAAATAACTAATATTTTCCTATTTATATCTCATCTTACTGTTATGTTATAAATTTTTTTGATTATTATTCATATCATCACCATCATATCATTACCAACACTCAGAATGAGAGCGGTTAAGACCGTAGTCTACCCACGCAGACCAAATCCGGATTGGTAGACTTCACACACCGTGAACCCGATAACACCGAGAACATTATGCAGAACTCTCAGGCATAAAGGTTCCTAACGATGTTGTCCTTCACCATTTAAATGATAAAATAAATTATGAGTGATATTTAAATTGCTTCAATTCCGTGGTGACCGAAAAGTCAGCGGTGTGCCGGCACTCGAACACGGTCTCCACGAAAGGAAAGCCGATGACTTACCCACTAGGCTGTCACCGCTTCTTGCCGCAATTTTTCATATAATTGTGAATAATAAGGTACATTTAAAATCGCTATTCATCGCATGATAAAGAAATATTTAATTATAAAAGAAAATTTGTAAAAACTCTTTGTTCGCACTTAGTTATACACTTAATACTCGTATCACCAAACTCACGTTTAGTTATTTGAAATAAAACTCTCGTGTATTTTATTATTCATCTTGGATTATGAGCCTCAAAGCGATACAATGAGATTCTTGTACGAACAAGTGCGATTTGAAAAATTTACCTAGGACTAGAAAAATGAATGGAGTCTATATCTTAGTTCTTTTTGTTTCAGAAATGTTGTCTACAACCTCAGTCTGACTGACTTGGCCGAGCAGAGAAGATTAGTTTGGTATTCAACGGAATCGGACATCGATATGTGCGTTGTCAAAGGAAAAGATGAGGTAAGTTTTTCACTTTTTTTGTCATTGATTGAATATGTTTACCAATCCACACTGGGCCAGCGTGGTGGACTACGGCCTGAACCCTTCTCATTGTAGGAGGAGACCTGTGTCCTGTAGAGGGCCAGTAATGGTTTGATATGATAATGATAATGATGTTGACTGGTTTTAGACCAATAGTTTTGAAAAGCGCTATTATATAAAAAAGTCCTGAAAATCAAACTTATGTCGTTGATAAGCGTATGTCATGTAAGCGCAATCCAAAGAATTGGCAGTCAATACAATTTCTTTTGATAATAATTCAATATGCAGTCTAATATATAGCGTTAACCTGATAAATGTATAGACGCAAAATAAACCTATTCCTCTCTCCTCTATAGTCTGTTTTACGAAGTATCTTGGTGGAACACTAATGCCCATTTTCACTTACAACGGACAAGGCAATGCCCAAGTAATTAACGGCTAATTAGAGAAGATTCCTAGGCATACATTTTTCACTGGGCTACTCTTATAACCTAACTTGTGTTTGTATTATCATATTTTTAATTTTTCGTATGGATTTAATCGATGTCGTAAATTTAGACAGCGCCTAAAGCCGCTAGACAATACAGAAGTGTTCGTAAAACGTACTTACTATCTAGGAATCCCTCAAATCACTAGACATCCGATTAAGGAGATTCCTACGTTTAGTGTAAACTGGTAACAATAACGCTTTGCCGAAAGTACGACGACTAGCAAGACCCAGTTTGATTTATAATCGTATACTTCTAAAATTAACCCCCACCGGGAAATGAACCCTGAACCATTTAGCGCATACAGCGCTGAGTCAGAAAGTTAAAAATAAACTTAAAGTTACTATCATTATGATTTAAGAAAATCCTTCCCACTTCTGAATTCCTAAGGGTAATATGTCGATTACTCTTCATAACACCCCGAATGGAATACGCTCTATTAGTTGACCCAAATTCAACACCTTCAGTTAAACGTAAACGAGACAGATATTTTAATACAATAGAACAATAACTTGACTCAAACAATACCGATGTTACCTTGCGGCAAATAATTGAATTCGGGCCGGTCCCAATATGCCGGTAGGTATATATACGGTATGCCGGCACTTGCATATGAAACGAGACCGTGTTCTGGGGAACATCTACCGAATGCCGGCAAATTAAAATACCAATCGAGCGGAAATTCGTTTCTATCTACATTTGAATCGCATTGGTTTTTTGTTTTAGCTAGGTTTAATAGGCTCTTTTTTCGCTCTATCGTTCTGTTTTTTTTTAATACCGAAATTTCGTTGAACTTCGCCCATGCTTGCGTAATTCCCAGCTTTTACTAATACAGTTTAATTTTGTTCCGTCATTTTCTAGGTTATTCATGTACTCTTGCCACAAGTCGACTTACGATTGCTAGCTTAATTTAAGACCGCTTTTGCATTCCTGTTATTTTCTAAGCTTAATTAATCTTGTTTGTTAGTTTCTTTTTCTTCTTGGTATATCATAAGTGCTTCATGCTTCTCGATCTTGTGTTCAATAAATCCACTAAGGGCGCTATTTGGTATTTGCTACCTATGGTTAATATCTCCGAACACTTTAACCTCGTACTAAAATGGATATAATTGGTTTCCTTTTATAAAACACTAAAATTTCGTATAACCGTTGTCTTTTACTACGTATAAATCGATGACTTTAGCGATTTTCAATCTACTGATTACGGAATCGATGGATTCATCACTTAGCAACGTTGTTATTGCCAAAAAATATCCATACAATTTTAAACTAATAACAACTTTGCCAAGAAACTTATTAACAGATTACAGATAGATTGAATATGGAAAACGGACGTTAATGTATAAACGAACTCGACTCACTTCGGGCTTTGGCAGTGCCTTCTAAGGATGCAGGCGATAAAACAAAATTGGAATTTGCATAGTTTAATTTTCCTGCTAAATTAGTAATCTCTCAAATTAGTATGGAGCTGTAAAATTATAAATTAAAGTTTGATTTTCCGAATAATACAATTCCGAAAAAGCACATTTATTTGTATGAAAACAAAAAGACATTGTTAAAATTTGTAATAATGACTGCATTCCAGGAAAACAGATGATTATAGAAGTATTTAATTAACAAAAATAAGTCACCTTTGTTCAGCCATTAAAAAATTATTGTAACTTATTTTAAACAATGGCAGTAATAGAGTGCAAATATTAGGTTGCGGAAAAAGTTTCTTTGCATTTTTTAAGAAAATTCAAAACATTTTTTAATATAGTTTATTTACATTTAACTAGAGTATGTACTCGTAGGTACCATTTTGTTCGATAACTATTTGCCATCTTGTAGGTAGGGACATAATCCCTTTACTATAGAAATTTTGGGGCTTCTGATCAAAAAACCGCTACAAGTAGTTTTGGCAGTCCTCTCGTGATGTTAACCTAACACTGCCTAAAGAATTCTGAAGAGATCGAAACAGGTGGAAGTCTGAAGGTGCTAGGTTGGGACTAAACGGCGGATGCATTAATACCTCCCAGCCAAACTCTCTTAATAGAGTGGCTAAAGAAGTGTGAGGTCTAGCGTTATCATGATGAAAAACCACACCCCTTCTGTTGATTAATTCCGGCCGCTTTCTCTCAACTTCTTGCTTTAATCTCATTAGTTGTTCGCAGTAGAGTTCAGAATCGGTGGTCCTGCCTGGTGGTAACAGCTAATAATGAATTTGGTCCATAAACATCGCAAAATCCATTCGCATCATCATCGCATTTTTACCTTGTTGGCAATAAAATTTCAAAATGTATCGAAATTCTTTATTACAGTCACTCATCTCAGTATGAAAAACAAAAAAAAATCATACATTTCCTAATTTCAATTTGGAATTATCATTTTTACAATTTTAACTTTTATTGATATCAAAACCAGCCAGATACAAATACTAAATAGTATTGCCAAAGAGATTTTATTACAAGTTCATACATACCATAATGCGATAAGACTTTTTCCCTTTATATAATCATATTTTTCTCTAATCCGAATAGCATAAAAATCCAAATAACCTTTTTACAAGACTTTTTATTTGGAATGTGCAAATCACAATAATTTATTAACATATTCCTTTTCTTTGAAAATGACTGTCTAGTCCTTAGGTTCTTTAGTAATGTTGAATAACAATTACTCGTTAAATTTTTCGTTTTCTTGACTTGTAAGTATTTTCTCGCTGTCTAGATAAACCTGAGGTCTTATTTTTCTTTCTCTAGTCGTCGTCCCACGTTCATCTGCAAACGGATTGGATCGGTCGTGTCTCGTTCGGAAATTCATGCCTCAATTGCAACCAGTTGACAATCGCCAGACGTGCTACGACTAGGGTTAGACGTTAAACCATTACTAAACTGATTTAGCGGTTTCTTTTGTTGAATCTTGTAGTAGGACGCACTACAGAATTCAATTTAAAAATTCTAATACAAATTCTAGATTCATTTATTTTAGGCCTACTTTATAAGCTCTTTTGTAAGTCAAGGCTGCCTGTTTGCAGTTATTTGTACCAAGAAGAAGCCGGTAACAAACTGATCAGTTCTCTGGATTGATCGGTTAATTCTTGATTGATAGAAGCAGGCGTACTTTGCGGAATTTAATGATATACTGTCATGGAATTCCACAAAGTAGACTTTACAATGAATAATACGTGCGGCCATGCTTGGAGTGAATAAACCCATGAGAGAAGATAAACATGTTGTTTCTCCGTGGAATAAATGTCTCTTGACCATGTTAGTCCTGCTGGCTAGTGGAATGGAAACTATTTATATATGATGCGAAGAGGAACCTCTCCGAAAGAAACCGGAATTATATTACATAGAAAGTAATGTGTGTCTGTAACTAATTCTAGAGTGGAAACTGTATACTGGTAGGAACAGCGTTAGATGACCTTCATTATATTGGCCAACAACCAGAGCTGGCGGGGAGTGAATGTATGAAGTAGGCAGTGGATCGCATTTGACTGAGTGAGGTATCGAAGCATCCTTGGGAGTTACATGCGATTAAAAGGGGATTTTAACTTAACCCCTTTGAACTGAAAGGTTTATTCCACCAACATCACCTTAAAAACTGTGTACTTTGCTATTGTACAGTCGATATTAACTTATTGCATCACTATTTGGGGAAGCTGCGGAACAACACTACTTTTACGGCTAGAACGAGCTCAAAGAGCGATCCTAAAAGTAATGCTTGGGAAGCCAACCCTTTTTCCATCGCGTGAGTTATATGAAAAATGTGATGTCTTAGCGGTCAGACAAATGTACATTCTCCAAGTTATCATACGAAAGCATAAACTATTACATTTTGATCCTGACACACTTCTAAAAAAAGGAGGTCGCACAAAGTTTGCCAGATCAAACCCTGTAGAACCAAACTTGCGAGAAGGCATTTCTATTATGCTAGTCCAATATTGTACAACAAAATAAATCACTTCTTAAAAATATACCCGATGAATCACAGAAATTTTAAATACTAAGCCACTTGGTAGTAACCAAGTGGCTTAAGACGCTGTCACACACACGCACGCATACACACACACATACACAAACGCACTGTAGCACACATACGCATGCACGAACACCTACATTATAAAATTGTAAATTGTATTGTTTTAGTTAGATTATAAGAATCCATTGTAAATGAGACACAATAAAGACAATTATTATTATTATTATTATTTGTAAACTAAATAACAAAAAACAAAACAAAACAAAAACATTCACAAGATGGTTTGAAGACTAGGCTGTCGGTCGAAGAAAATTTAAGAAAAACGAACCGTTTTCATACACCCTCTCTGACGCAACGCCAGTACGAGTTAAGTGTAAGTCAAGTGGGAGGTCCTGGGTCCGATATAAGAACTTATAATTTCCAAATTTCCTCCGGGCTGGTCTGCTGGGAGGCTCTTAGACCGTGGCTAGTTACCACTCTTCCGAAAAGACCAAGGGATTTAGAGTTTCGGTACGAAGTCGCGTTGAAACCGATTAGATTTATGGCTCATAACTGCCCCTTACAGGTCATCCTGTTACCATATTAGCCTTTATCATACCATGATGTGAGATTGGGCTAACTTGTTGAAGAATAAAAAAAAACCAAAACAATAATTCTGTCTTCAGGCTTGAAACAGACATGTTGTTGGCCTGAAGGGTTAAAGTCCTATTTTCAGTCATGGGGCATACAGACATGATGTTTATGCAGATAATGACTTTGTGACTATCAACAACGTAATTATGTATTTTCTTAAATATTACCACCTAAGCCGCCCAATAACGTGTAAACCGGTATAATTCATCTTGAGAGTAAAGATACAGTATCTACTCACATCCACGGTGTATTCGGTCCATAAATCCTTCGCAACGTGTAGGCATTAGCAGTGTAATGGGAATTGCGGGTTGCGTTTAATGGCGTCCGACGCTTGCGTTACGCGCAGCTGACACTCGGGTGTGAAACCCGATACACCCGCTACATTACCGTTTGCTTAAAATACCTATTGGTATCCGCTGAACTCCTAGTACTCACATCAACACCAACCGCCTAGCACAACCAACTGGTACTTTATGAATATTGAAAATCAAATATTGCTCATTCCCTCTCAATAAAGCATACATTATACTGCAGGACCCTCCATGTGTTACCCATACTGAGGGAGTTGTGTAAAAATATGTTATCCGCCATTTTGTGGAAAAATCAAAACCGTTTCATCAGTTCGGGAGCCACAGACAGACGCACACACGCACACGTACACGCAAACGCCAACGCACCTACACACACACCAATAAACAACCATCAATCAA
Source organism: Pararge aegeria (assembly GCF_905163445.1). Classification (NCBI taxonomy): domain Eukaryota; kingdom Metazoa; phylum Arthropoda; class Insecta; order Lepidoptera; family Nymphalidae; genus Pararge; species Pararge aegeria. The sequence continues at coordinate 6,487,412 of NC_053200.1, read as the reverse complement.
TCAATCAATCGACGTAAAACTCGTGCTTATAAAAAGTATCCTAAAACATATCCAGGATGCAAGCTATCCATGTGGTAAATTTCATCAAGAACAGATCTTTGATTACGCCGAACATAGGTAACAAACATATAAGAATACTCTCCTGCCTTTTTTAAATTAAGCATGAATTTTAAAGGCAGCGACAACCTCTAAACGCTCTTTGAATACGGCACCTTACATACCTATATGATGAAAATAAAGTCTTATCTTACATACGAGTTCCTTCCATAAAAATACAGAAAACGTATCAAATTTCAGAGGCGAGTGTCAGCTGTTACGGGAACACCGCACCGCCATTAAAAGCCACCCACAAACCCTATTACACGTAACTGGGTAGTGCCTACATATTGTGTACCAGCGATTGATAACGAACGCTAGTTTTAGTAACACTTACCTTAGCTTTATCAAAGCGTGGAAGTGGAAGCGACAATTAAGCTATTAAATAAATAAGGTAACAATAAAGGTAATTAGTAACTTATCATTTTTTGTTAGTAACGGCAACATATAGATTTTTATTTCAAGAAAGAAAAATCATAAAAATAATAATTTTTCATGAATCTTAGTTTCTGTCTGTCTTTGGTGTAGAGTTCAAAGTTCGAAATTCGAATGGCTCACGTCACACACATGGTAACTATAAAGTCTGAAACATCCTTCAAGTATAAAGCAATCGATGCGATATGATTACATTTGCATTCCCATACACCTCTAGACGTCCGTCAGTAATTCTATTCGAGCCCGGCAAGACGTAGTCTGATTCGATCCTTCACTAGTCATGTACTTGCACTGGCATCATTAGTTCATGAACTCATACATGCGCTAGTCTCATAAGTGAATGAATGAATGAATTTATATACTTTTAATACGAACAAAAGAAAGTACAGAATAATAAATAATAACAAACACAACATAGCATAAACATTTTTTCATCCAATGCCGTATTAAATACAACTACAGTCTACACACTATTTTTATAGGAAAATACAATCTGCTTTACCCGAGATATACAGTATCGTACGCTCGTTTCCAGGATGCAAGCTTTTCTTATAAAAAAAAAACTCTAAAATCTTTTAAGATAATGCAGTTCATAAGCATAAATGCCTTATTTTTTAATCTCCAGCAACATTTACTTGATGCTTATATCTCTCTGTATGGACGTAACAGGAAAACAAAGGAAGTTGTATAAACGTTTACAAGGCTTTATCATTGGTCAAATAAGTTAACTTGTAAGTTAAGAAATCATGTGGTATCGCCAATCAATTTATCTGAAGGCAGTAATCAACTAGGCTCTCTTATTAAGCAAATAAGGTGCATTTATAACTTCAAGTATCAAAATCAAACGATGCGGATGTGATTACATTTGCAGTCCCATACACCTCTTGACCTCAATCGGTAATCGAACATAGTAAGGCTTTCAGTTGGATCTCAAAGTAGATATGTTACATTGGTAATATCCCATATAAGCGTACTCTTAAAAATATAATAAAAATATTAAACAACAGAGAACAAAGAAGAAAGAGCACGTTACTTCAAGAAACAAAAGTTTAATCTCAAAGTACACGTATTCACATATCAAGCGTCAATGGTTCATATTGTTAAATCAGTAATATTAAACCGTAGGTACTGTTATTATAAAGAACGTCTACTACACCTTTAGATAAATAAGATTAATATACTAAAGCAGTAAGATGCCCGTTATTCCTTCAAGTAACAAAAGCAATCGATGCGATATGATTTCATTTACATTCCGATGCACATCTAGAAGTTTGTCAACAAACAGAGTAATCATAGAGTGTCAATAGTTCATGATTTTAGATAGGCAAGACATTTGTCTTAAGTAAAGTCTACCATTTTTAAACAAGAACGTATATCCTTCTTTAAGCGTTACGATCAAGATTGTGCATATGTAAGCAGTACGTTATTTCTTCAAGTATCAAAAGCTATCGATGCATTGTTATTACTTTTGCATTCCCATACACCTCTAGGCCTCAGTCGGTAATTCCATTCGAGCCCAGCAAGACGCTGTCTGATTTTATCTCACAGTAGCAAATAATACTCTGCTTGTTATAATACATACCTGTCTATAAGTCTACCCTTATTATAAAATAATGTGTACTACCTTTTAAGCATTATTATTATTATTATAGCCTCTTTATTTCCATAATACATTTTTATCAATTATTAATACATTATAATATGTGCAGGCATAAAAATTATATCTATATATATATATATTAAATTCTTAGTAATAAATAATAAAATCAATTTTCACTATGGACCCCTATACGGGTGAAGGCCTCCTCCATTTTTCCCCACGACTGTCTGTCCTTTGCTTTAGTTAACCAATATTCACCGGCTTTTCTTATTATTTCGTCAACCCATCTTTCTTTCGGTCTACCTCTTTTCCTTTTGCCTGTTGGACCTCGCCAGGTGGTTACTCTATTTGTCCATTTTTCCTTGTCCATACGTGCAATATTTAAGCATTACTATTAAGATAATAAAGAATTAAGATGCACGTTATTCCTTGAAGTATCGAACGCAATCGATGCGATAAGATTACATTTGCATTCACATACACCTCTCGACGTCCGTCGGTAATTCTATTCGAACAGAGTACGAGGTGAAGTTATATGTTAAAGTATTCGGTAGTCATGTATCAAGCGTCAACAGTTCATCTAGCAAGATTAGTAATATACCTATTCCTCTATATATATATATATTATAGGTATACATTCAAACATATATGTTTATTTATATGCACTACCTACCTTCTTTTGCTGTGTTTTACAGCTTTTGGTTGCCTGGAAGAGATCGCTATGTAGCGATCAGGTCGCCAAATTGTGTACTTTTCGTTAAATTTGTATTTAAAACTTTTCTATATGTTAATGTGGTGTACAATAAAAGTGTTTTCATTCATTCATTCATAATTTTAAAGCGTACTCAAATTTTAAAAGAATTTGTGTTCCTTTTAGTATTAAGATTAAGAAAAGAAAGAAGATGCAGCTGTTTCTTCGAATATCAAAAGCAATTGATGCGATACGATTACATTTGCATTCCCATACATGTACCTCTAGATGTTCGGTAATACTATTCGAACACAGTAAGGCGCAGTCTAATTGGATCTGACAGTAGTCATGTATCAGGTGTCAATGGACCATGCTATTTATTCCATTCTTTATTTTATGTAAATTTTGATGTTTGTGTGCAATAAAGTATAACTTCTTCCATTGATTATACAACTGTCTTTAACGAATCTAATTGCATGGCCTATTATAAACGCGTACTCTTAATGACGAAGAACGTTCTATACGTTCTTCGTCATTAAGAGTACGTTAAAGTATGAAAGTCAAGATAACAAAGTAACAGTAATAAAATGCACGTTATTTCTTCAAGTATCAAAAGCAATCGATGCGATATGATTACATTTGCATTCCCATACACCTCTAGACGTCTGACGGTAATTCTATTCGATCATAGTGAGGCGCTGTCTGACTTGATCTCACACTAGTCATGTATCGAGAATCGTCAATAGATCATTACTGTGCGACCATACATCAGACTTTTATTGCTAAAGAAACAATGAAAGCCAAAAATTACAAAGCAGACGATGCAAAATGTAAAAATGGGGGCAGGTTTTAATCGCAATGTATTTGTCAATGAAAACGTCAGATGTCAAATTAACGTCTTTCTTCAATATTAATAAAAGCCAGACCATAGACACACCAAACAATCTATTTGGTCATATATTTTGTGACACAGCGTGTTTGCACTTAGCTCTATTATATTCATTGTTTTACTGCCTCCACTCTAAACTTTGCACAATATTGAAACGGATTATAATAAGTGTGTTAGTAAACAAGACTAGGCTAGGGTTAGCCTGCACCAAAAAATTAATACGAACCTTTTATCGTTTTAAAAAAATACCATTATCTAAAAAATGCCTAAAAAGTCATTACTGTAAGAAGTTGTTAGAATTCTGTTATTTTTAGTTTTTGTCGTTATAGCAGCAACAGAAACATATCATTTGGCGTAATTACAACTGGACAGACAAACAGACCAATTCCAATTCTGTTATATTATTCAACTCCCTCTACGGAAATAAAAATACGCCTCTTGACCTAGTAATCTCACTTTAAATTTTTTATTCTCTCTGGCAATAATTAAACACCGGAATTAAAATAATTGATCAATAATTAATTAGCATAATTTGTGTACCGTACAAACTAAAACTTGCAAGTTTCTTAAAGTTTTAAAGCAATAAGAAACTTTTAATTTTGACTCAAGCCGCTAAGAAATATATGTAGATGTATAAGGACGAATGTATAGACATAAATACAAGACAGTATAAATTTAAGTGGTTCAGAATTGTAAATTAAATCTGTATTCAAATAGTTAGCAGTAGTTAAAAGAAATGCTTATTTATCACATTAGGTTAAGCCTGTAAAGATAGGTTAATATTTGTAAATAAAAATAAGTAATAAATAAAAATTAAAAAACGTCTTTCAGCGGTAGTACAGAGTCGTATCTTACAATTCTTCGGGCACGTCTCCCGGCGTGAGAGTGACTCCATAGAGCGTCTTGTCGTGCAGGGCAAGGTGGAGGGCACTAGAGGGCGAGGAAGGTCACCCATGCGATGGACCGATCAGATTTAGTCTGCTGTGGGTGGACCTTTGCACCAGTGCACCAGGCTTTCGGCCAGCCGAGAGAAGTGGCGTATGCTCGTGGGGCGTGTGACATCTGCCCTCAAAGACGCTTCATGATGACCACGACCACTCTGTCAAGAGTGTAACGACAAAGAAGAAGAAGAAGAATAAATAAAAAAGGACCCAGAGTATATTTAGACATTTTTCAGACATTCAGGGCATTACAAATAATTGTGGCATAAAGTCATACTTTAATTGACAGTACCTGTTAAATGTCAGAGCGTGAAAATCACTGCAATTTTCGTTTAACTACGTCCAATTGTAAGAGAGACCTTTAGGGTCAGCATGTGCACCACGAGGAAGTTATGTCTACCAATTATCTCGTCTATGTCTAATAAAAAATACCTAACAGGCCTTTCTCGTAGCAGGTGTTAAATCCCGTTTAAAAGATACATATATATAGCTGGATACCAGAAATATTTCACGTCCCATTAAAGCGATTAAATAATGTCAAATAATAATAGTACCAGATACAGCTTGTTCCCCGCATATTAAATTATGGAGGGCCTTATGGAGATTATCACGTCAGACTTGACACCTCTGAGGCAATAATCCTGACAATGAAGACATGTACAGTATATTAATTTAGATAATAGATATTAGGATGGCTCGCTACGGACCCAAGGAACTAAACAATGGGTGTTGGTTTGCTTAGCTTGAGATGATATTGGCTTTGGTATATTACTATACTATCTTATATTGATTCTATTCTAATCTATATTATTGTTCCGATGATTGAATTGACTATCAAGACTGTAGTACAATGCGGAGGATATTAGGAAGTAAGATATTGTTTCTTAATCATTTGCTTTTAACACGGAGGATATTCCATGATAAATTGAAGCTCAATATTTAACTTGACTAGTTTAACTAACCTGATATAAAATAACTTGTATGCGAAAACGAGCAAAGTCAATTATGTAGGTTCGATTTATCCTAAATAATCAACTTTATGTAAATAATTCTTCTGTTAAAATTTAAGAAGTTATATTTTTGAATTATTTTTGTTTATTGTTCTATCAGAACAAAATATTGTGTTTTGAATTTAAAATTTTTGAATAACAATAAATAAATTACAGAATTTTGCATAGAACTTGGCACCCGTCGCGTGGGTATAACTCAATTCTTTTTTCAGACAACCACCCATACTCTTTATATGAACTTGGCTCATAAATTATGTTTTTGATTCATTAAATATTTTACAGAATTTATATGACTCATTTTTTTAATGTCACGTACATTTGGCATCTGACTTAAGATCATGTCGTATGCTGACTTTGAGCATGCCATTCCACAAGACGAAGTTTTATAAGCTTTCTTTAGCAGTTCAGGCTATCGAATTGTGGAATGCCCTCCCTACAAACATACGCCAGACAAAATCGCTTGATATGTTTAAAAATGCAGTTAAAGCTTATTATCTTGCGCAATAAGACGACTGGTTTTTTTTTTTAATATATATTAGTTTATTATTTTTATATTTATATATATATATATATATATATATATATATATATAAAATAATATATTTTATGTTTTTATTTGTGTATATTTTGTTTATGTATTCGTATGTAGTTATTTGAATGTAGGTTTATAATAATATTACACCACCTTTTTGTTCTCGCTCTTGTTGTCTCCTAATCCTAAGGTTGCCTGGCAGAGATCGCTTTTAAGCGATAAGGCCGCCTTTTGTATTCTACTCCAGTTTTTTGTTTCTCTCTATTCGTCTGTGTAGTGGTGTACAAATAAAGAGTTTAAATAAAATAAATAAATAAAGAACTCCTATTATTCAAAAGTAAAGGTTAAACCGAGACTGTAGTCGGTTGAACCTGTATTCACTTAAATTTTTCCATCGGAGTTACTATTTCAAGCTTCTTTCAGACATATTAACCCCTTACTACTATTCATTTTAAAGGCATTTTATCCGAAATGTATCTTCTAGATTCTTCAACTTCTTCATGTTTGTTTTTTTGTAAATATCAATACAGAGTATTAATATATAATTATCGAGGAATTTTACTTTTGTTTGCATATGAAGTCATTTGAAATCTATATATATAAAAGAGGATGTTTGTATATATGTCATCGATAAACTCAGAAACTATTTGACCGATCATTATGAAAATTGGTATGCTTATGTATTTTTTCACGGAGAAGGTTTATATGCTATGCCCATTGATGTAACTCCCCACCAGGCGGCGCTGTCAAGTATCGACTTCCGCCCCGTTCAACCGATTGTCATAAAAATTGGTATGACCATGTATTTTTCCACGGAGAAAACGAACATGCTATGTCCATTGATGTAACTCCCCACCAGGCAGCGCTGTCAAGTATCGACTTCCGCCCCGTTCAACCGATTGTCATAAAAATTGGTATGACCATGTATTTTTCCACGGAGAAAACGAACATGCTATGTCCATTGATGAAACTCCCCACCAGGCGGCGCTGTCAAGTATCGACTTCCGCCCCGTTCAACCGATTGTCATAAAAATTGGTATGACCATGTATTTTTCCTCGGAGAAAACGAACATGCTATGTCCATTGATGTAATTCCCCACCAGGCGGCGCTGTCAAGTATCGACTTCCGCCCCGTTCAACCGATTGTCATAAAAATTGGTATGACCATGTATTTTTCCACGGAGAATGTAAATATGATATATATAGATTCTTGGAAGTGTTAGAAGTAATATAGGATACTTTTTATCCCGTCATTAAGCTCGGTTCCTTTGGGAGAGGGGATGAGTGTTTGACGATTTAACATCATAACTCCGACAAATTAGAACCGATTTAAATAATTATTTTTGTACTATACAGGTATATGTGTTTAATTGTGTGCCCAAACTGTGGTTGGAGATAGACGACAGAACTCCTCAGCGGACAGCAGCAATTTAATGCCACATCAAAAAACAAACGCAGACGAAGTCGCGGGCAACAGCTAGTATTTTATAAATAAATATTCATATATCAGTGTCTTCATACAAATAATTTGTTGCAGGAAATATGTCAGAACTACATCCGCGTGCTGGTTTCCCTCGCTCAAGGGCGGCTGCTGGTTTGCGGCACCAACAGCTTCAAGCCCTTCTGCAGAGAGTACAGCGTGCAAAGAGACTCCTATCATATGGAAAAGGAGAAGTCAGGCCAAGCGGTGTGCCCACACGATCCGGAACATAACTCTACGGCTGTTTACGCTGGTGAGTAAATTATTTTTACTGTAACAATTGACGGACTAAGGACCTATCTGATAATAATTAGAAAATCATCTTCTATTAATAGATGGCACTACGGTTTTCAAGTGGCACTTGCTACAAAGTCGTACTGTGTCTATCAACCAGAAACAGTTAAAAATGTTTTAATTTTTATCATAAGCCATTTTTTGTAACCAACCAACCAGTACAATCATGATGAATGTTTCGAATCATGACAAAAAATCGCAATATTTCGATTCATATTATGATCCCTTTAATCCAGATACATGAGAGATTTCCCTTAAAAACGCAATCAACCACATTCAAGTGCCAGGACATATGACGCGTTACGGGCCAGTATAAAGCCGATTGCCCACGAATAAACCTCAAATGAATGGGCTAAAAGAGCCGATCCGCCGCTCACAGCGCAATTTACGTTGACACTAAGCGATTCATGGCTACTATTCAATCCTTAACACATATCTGTGCTAGTTTTTATACTAAGCCCCTAAATTGCGGGGAGAAATTCAGCAAAATTTCATGATATATATTAAAAATCTGCAGAGAAATCCGCTAAAATATGTATGTGATAAATACCGTTCAAAATTTTGGTAATTATCTTGAGCTCTGTTTCAAAAATGCTAACCTTCGATAACCCATTAGCTTTAGTTAGATTAAAATTCTCTATTTGATTGTTTGGAAGTTTTCGTCATTTTTTTTATGAACTCCACAAAAAATTTACAAACAACTTGTTAACTCTTCGTATATATAAATCCCTTTTTTAGTCAGTTTGGAAGCTTCTCATTTATCAATATAAATTCATATGTATTACTGGTATTGGTATTTACTTATATCCATAAGTGAATTTTGTGATTCATATATAATTTTCCCAATACCTCGGAATACATATGTACTAGGGAAAGATCCAGTCCGGAAATTAGGGAAGAGAAATCTTTTTTATATCGAATGAACCCACTTTCACAGTCTGCTGGCGTACAATAGCCACTCATTGTTGCGTTGAAAGGGATCGAGTACGTTTTATAACGTGACAACTGTACAAAATAATGTTGTATGGACGTTACGTGGAATGGAGGCCAAGAAATGTACAGCTAATATAGATTTCCGTACATACCTTTCCTTGGTTAAATAATCATTTGTGTCTTGGCAAACACTGAGATTTCTTAGAAGGTTCTGCAATTGTCTATTTGTCTATTTTTTGCTTATACATATTGCAATCGACTTACTAGAAACGTGTATATACTACTTAGTGTCAACTGAATATTAGGTTGCAAATTTAGATGGCTTGGAAGCAAACCGCTCGGCTCACATCTCTCGCAAAACAAAATAATGAAATTAAAATTGTAAAAGAGAATCTGCGAAGTTTCCAGAAGGCTTCTTTGTAGAATTCTTCGTAGATGCTTTCGAACCGATGGTAGATTCACTACAAACAGATGGACTTGACGTTTCGAAAGTAAGATTTACTTGAAATAAATTAATTTTTACCATCGTAATTATTTGGTTAATATTCACTAGAATCAAATAAGAATGCCACAAAAGTTGGTAGGGAATGTGAACGACTAGAGAAGAAATGAAATTTTAATTAGTAATTAGTAATAAAAGGTTGAGAAGCAGAATTGTACTTTTGAAAGTACCTTTTAAGTTTCGAGAAACATTATCGAAAATAAATGGTGTTTCAGGTATGAACAATAAAAACAATAAGATCAGATAAACTTAAACTAGAATATTCCGAGTGAGCATGACGCAAACGAAAGCTAATACGACATAAATCTCGCTTATAAAGAGAAAACTCATAAAACACAAGAAGACGTAAGAACGTGTTGTGAGCATAAACACATAAATAAACTCACTCCGTGACGAAAATCCGACGAATCCGGTAATATTTAGTTAGTGAGATTTTTTCTATCTCAGAAACCATACGTTTTCCTCGTTCCACAGCCCTTCATTGCGGGCCCAGAAGTACACAAGTTGGCTAGAGCAAGATTATCCCAAACAAACAAACGTAATTTCCTTTCGTACTCACCTTTGTGGGGAATTTATTTCGTTGCTAAGATCGCATTAACCTTACATTATTGGCTTCGGGTAGGTAAGCTTTATGGTATATCCAGACATATCGGGGTCAGTGTCTCTTTAGAGAGTCTGAAAAAAATCATTTTGCTCCCGTACAATTTGTATCCGTCCTTCTGTACCAGTTGTATTCCCTATTAGGGAAATTCGGACCAGTGTTGTTCTGACGGATTCTCTGTCAGTGATGCCAACCTCATCTCCTAAAAGCTGATCACAGGTCTTGTCTCTAGATAGAGAAAGACAGTTAGTGCTTAGACCATCCATGCTACTCCAGTGCGGGTTGTTGGGCTTTTGCGGTTATGCACATGTTAGAGGTACTAACTGGGACCGAAGGCTTAACATGTTGTCTAATGAACCTGGGTGCCCAGCTAGTACTTCGTTACGCGAGCCGTACCTAACAATTTCTTGGTCCGATACGGAAATAATACAAAGGATATCATTATTTGGAAAAACAACTAGCTTACTTCTAGAATAAAAAGGGAGTAAAAAAAATTGGCAGATTGTACACTGTTTGGGTAACAGTGTACAATCTGCCAATTTTTTCTTAAATACTGATACCTATTTTCCTAACACCCCTTGGCTGAGCTCCTTACAAATAAAAAAGAAATGCGTGTAAAGTTATAATCATAAAACTTCCAATGTGTGGAGGTTTATCATTTTAATTTCTAAATACGAGTACCTAAGTATTCATTATGCCTTGGCACACAAGCCCTGTGTGGTTTGAGACGAGTTGAGTTAGCTTAAGTTAATAAATACTTTTGTAATTTTATTTTAAGCACTGAGTGTTTTGTGATTTATTCCCTAGCCGATTGAAAAGCACTGACCCTGTGTTCTATATTGCTATGAAGTGTATGTATTTAAGATCAAAATTGTAAATTAAATTTAAACTGATTACTGATTAATTTATGCTACTTCATATTATATTAAGTAGTTTATTTGCACTGAGGCCGTCTAGGCGCCTAGCCACTATGTGCGTCCATGACACGTTTGACATTCAACAAACTGATATATTTGGCTAGACCTTATGCTTACTTATACATGTCTCAACTATTGGGCAAAAATGACATTTCGAATAACAGATGTATATAGTTTTTCCATTTAAAAGGGTGCGTAGGTTTAAGAATGTTTTTCAGTAGAATGTTTTTTAATTTTATAATTTTTATAGTGTTTTACCTAATCTTAGAGGAACATTCAATTTTATAAATTTTAAATGCATTTATAAATTCACGATTAGAATAGCGACTTATAGTCGCCATAAAACGAGTATAAATGCATATACTAATTTCATCGGCCGAAGCTTAGTGGTCAAAGCGCTCAGGCCACGATTGCCAGAGAGTCTCAGGTTCCGAAAACTTTTATAAGCATTTTAAATTTATAGTACTTTTTTGTATTATATAAATGTTTGTATCGTAGGTAGGTACTGTTTGAGTAACCTAAATTGGAATCTGTCTAAAATAAAAAGTTTTCAGTTTTCAGTTTCCAATGTAGGTTCTGCGTAGTAACACAAACCGTGCTGTTTGCGTTTATCATAAAAACAAACTTTTAATACATCTGCGAGCGATTCACATGCATTTAGTACGTACGCTTGATCTATAAGTATTTAGACTAGCCAAAATTTTGCATTATCGCTATTTGTTAAAGGGATATCATAAATTCGAGTGAATAAAAAATATATTATGGTGACTAATGAGATACTGTAATACTTAACCAAGCATCATTTTATTTAAGTGATGGTGCAGTATAAGATGGTAGTGGGCTAACCTGTTAGGGAGTAGTGTAGTCCTAATCGGTTTCTACGCGACATCGCACCGGAACACTAAATCGCTTAGCGGCACGTCTCTGTCTGTAGGGTGGCCACGGCCAAAGCTTCCCACCAGACCAGACCAGAGAAAATTCAGAAATAATAAATTCCCAATTTGCCCTTACCGGGAGTCGAACCCGGGACCTCCTAATTAAATTCGCAGCGCTCACCGTTGCGCCAGGGAGGTCGTCAACAAGGAAAGCATTACAAAAGGTTTCCAAAAAATTAACAAAGTAGGCGAATAGAAACACTGAGTGGACGTATATTATACCAAGGGCAAAGTGCTCCAAAAACGTGCTTTTACTTATATCTTAAGTAAGATTAGGTTAGTTTAGAAAACAAATATACATGTGTACTTTGGTTTTTTGGGTAATTATTAGTTTTAGTTTTAAAGATTTGCACAATCCATTGGCTCAGTTAGTATTTTAGTAAGCCATATTCTGTAATTGCTATATCATTAGTGTTTTTGCATTCATATTCGCTAGCTCGCAGTTTAAAGTTGGGGCCAAACGCTAGTCGCGTTCTAGAACTCACCCCAAAATAAACACTTAATGTAAGTCCCCAAACATCATCAATTACCCTCGCTTTGCAACAATTTACTTTGCGTTAGCATCCCCTTGCAAATTCAGACTCGTTCATCACGCTTACAACGTAAAAATGACAGTCGCAGAAACATAATTATGAAAGAATATATAACGCGAACAATTCTAACATAGGTGAAGTAATCAAGATTTGTGTGTCAGCCTTTTAGTAACATGATTCAAATTCAAATTCAAAATTCATTTATTTCAAGTAGGCCTAATATAAGCACTTTTGAAACGTCAAGAAAGAAAGCTGCAGAAAGCATGAGAAAAGCTTTTCTTCTTTACGTTAGCCGTTTTATGTGTAACAATTTAATATTCTTCATAGTTAACTTCTTGTTTTGGATATTATCTATTTTAAGACGGCCTAATTCTTAACGGCAGAATTTTCATTATCACAGAAATATACACATAGTCAAAGAAAATGAGATTCGTTTTTTGCATACTAACCGATAACACTTTAATCGTATTCAAAAACATTTACTAGGTCCTAGAAAAAAGCAAATAATCTAATTTTCCGATGGCTGGTAAAGTTACATTGGATAAAGTTACCGAACTTGACTTTACTGTGTCCTACGCAAGTTCATATGTCCTTTACACGCTTAGGTAAGTTACAGTTTATTCAATTTGACTCAACGTGTATTGAACTCTAGGTAGTACTACCAATAAGCATACAAACACTAGGTGCTTTAGAACTAATATCATAGACAAACGAATATCATAATTAGATAAAAGATATAGGTACCTATATCTTTTGCTTACTAAAAACATATATAAAGCCCAGAATTTGGCTTTTGAAGATTGTAATAAACATTTCAGGCTCTTCTTCTTTCTATATCTTAAGTTTGCTATGTTGATTATTATTTACTACACGTTTGCAAATATCACATAAAAACGAGGTATATTTGCTCTGTTATACTACCTTAAATTGATACATATATTCCTAATGCCAATATACCATAAAAGTGTTTGCATCCTTTTTGGCCAGTACAGTAAATTATGTTAGGTTTCAAACAGCTGTTCTTATTGGTCGTCCATATCGACTTTAATTGAAGTTATATTTTATAATTATTTATCAAAACTGTTATATTAATTATTGTGCACAATAAGAAACTAAGACGTTTCACTGTGTCTAGTCCAGGAGAACTTAACAGTGGTAATAATAATAATAATAAATAAATATACTACGACAATACACACATCGCCTTCTAGCCCCAAAGTAAGCGTAGCTTGTGTTATGGGTACTAAGATGACTGATGAATAGTTTTATGAATCATCATCATCATCATCAGCCTATCTCAGTCCACTGCTGGACTAAGGCCTCTTCATTTGCACGCCATCTCGGTCTATTGCTGGTTAGCTGCATCCAGTTCTATGAATTTGTGATCCAGTTTTATGAATAATATACATAAATACTTAGAATATACGTATAAACACCCAGACACTGAAAAACATTCATGCTCATCACACAAACAGTGGTACCATTGCTTTGCGCACAAAGGAGTACCTACTGGGAGAATTCATCCAAATTCTATTATTAAATACCAAATGATGTCCCAGTTTGCCGTATTCTGCCGATATAATAGTTTTTCGGCGTCAAGTACTCCGGTGTAATGACGAGCGCTTTGGTCTTATAAGTGGGAGGTCCCGGGTTCGATCCCCAGCAATGAAAATTCTGAATTTTCTCTGTTTTGATCTTGTGGGAGGCTTCGGCCGTCGCTTGCTACCACCCAACCGCAAAGTCATTTGTCGCAAAGTGATTTAGGGTTCTGATTGAATGCCGCATAGAAATCTATCAGGTTTAATATAACTGCAATACCTATCACAGGTTAGCCCGCTACCATCTTGGACCGCATCATTATTTAACATCAAAACTTACAGTCAAGGGCTAACTTGTAGTTGTCAAAAATTCACAACTCAGACAGTAGGTATAGTATAGTTTACTTTAGTTGGTCCCTTGAGATAAAAATATCTTTTATTTTTACTTTATCAGTAAATAATTTTTGAGCACTTCTACTAGGAGTACATAAGATATACACTGGTATACTCTAAGTCACTACGACGGCTCGGTACCTACAGACGATAGTGCTCCCATGGGGCATAGCTTAATTGGTGCGGATCAATAGTAGATAACTAACCGTGCCCGAGTTGTAATGGACGCCCGTGTGCTTCCTGTGTGCACAATTGTACACTTTACTAAGTAACGCTGACGTAATAATTTGCTAGCTGTTGCCCGTGACTTCGACCGCGATGAAATTTTGATTTGGCCAGAAATTCAAAGAAATATCGGGAACGCCTAAGCCTATTTCTAGCAGAACCTCAAAATCCGTACAATACGTCATACGTTCACGTTACGTACGTATACGTTATCAAGTCAGAATCAGACAAAATCCTCCTCAATCTGTGCGAATAAATGAATGGAAATTTAATTGTTGCCAAAGTGCTTTAAAATATAACCTAAAATAGACTATTTAATATAAATAAATAAAATATAACTATGACCTAAAATAAATTCTTTTTATTTGATTGTTGCCTCGAACTTCAAAAATCTAAGACTCATACAAACTTCCATCCCCTGTTTTACCAATTTAGGGGTATATTTGGATGAAATATTTTCTAAACTTATGTCGACGCTTTAAAGGAAACCTATTTTCTCAATTTCAGTTTTAAGAAATTAATAATAAAAAAACACAGTAGGTATAAACTTTTATCCCCTATTTTAACAACCTTTAAAGGTGATATCCAAGAAAATGTTTACATAAGTATTTTTAAATTACAATTTCGTTGTCTCTAACCTCTAAAACAATGGACGTTTAGAATTTAAACAAACTTTTAACCCCTATTTCCTAGGACGATAAGACCGCAGATAATTTATTTAAATGCTCCTTAAAATAATATAAATAAAAAAGGATTTAAATTTGGTTGTAAAAGATTATTATTGCCGATTTATAAAAATCAATGCTCAGAAATGTTTTTAAAGAAACTTTAAAATATATTGTCCGGTAAAATAATTATTTTTATTTGATGCCTAGAATAGATAAATAAAGAGGTTCATAAAGAGGGATAGAAAAAAATATATTAAAAGCGCTTTATTCTGAAGAAGAATTTAATGTGGAACGTTTCTGAAGAGCGCGTAAAAGGGAAGCTCCTAAAGACCCTCAGTTTCGCCGCGGTACCATAAAAGCAGAGTTATTGTTCTAAATTCCCTGAGAAACTTGTTCTGAATTCTCTACCAATTAAGAGAGCATCGTTAATTACTATATATTAGTTGACTATTACTGCAATGGTTTTCTCTTAACGACTGAAGCACTGCAATGCGGTATATTGCACGGAACAACCGACCACACTATACGTATCCCAATGAATTTAAACCCAACAAACCGTTTTACATTTTACTGTTTACAAAATAGAGTTCAATATTGCGCGCAGTATTTTGTGTATTCAATTTAAATCTGACTGAAACAAAGGATGGAGCGTATGGTTAGTAGGCAATTTTCCTGATATTTATGAGTCGTCTGGTATTGCAAATAATACGATTTTCAGATATTTTTTCATTGTTATTGACGTTATTAAATATAACTTGTATGAATTAAATAGTTTGGAGTCCATTCACAGCAGTATGTTTACACAAAACGAGGTTCATCGTTCAATGCAATTTATTTACATAAAGTTCAAATTCAAATCCAATATTCAAAATTATAGCCGTAGTGAATTATAAGTAATTTCTACCACGCAGTTTTTGAAAGTACTGAACTTATCATTTATATGCATATAAAACTTTTATGAAAACATACAAAAACATTAAAAATTACCTAACATATGTTAGGATGGATTGTTCTGACTTTAAGATACTAGCTGTTGGCCGCGTCTCCGTCCGTGACTATTAAGGCTAAATAGTAGCTTTTGTTACTCTCCTACGACTTTACTTTGTTACTAACTCTATGCCAAATATCATGTAATTAACATAGTTTCTTAAGGCGTGAAGGAAAACGAACCTATTGTCGCATTTATCATATTAGTTAGGATATTTATTATTTTATAGGTTATAGTTAACTACGCAGCGCTTTTCTGTCCATCTCCATAATATGACGTGTTCTACTTTGACCCTTTTGGAACTTTTATACTCGCCCCACCCATAAAACCCTTTCCTTATAAGATCAAATACCCACTCAAGTGGCCTTAGAACGAGTTCTCAGTGTCTAAGAAAACAAATTTCAGTGTCGAGTTCTTCGATACATCTCAAGCTAGCAACTAGCGAAATCTGTATAAAATTAAAATCGGGTCAAGTTTGAGGCAAACTCGTGCACTCACGGTTACGTAGCTCGTTGTAGTTATCAGGCGTATCTTATTCAAACCTAAAAAGAAACTTTTTTTATTTCAAGCTCTACAACTCCAAATTTTAAAACAAGAAAAGAAAGAAAACTTTACCGAATAGACACATACTTTTACCACTTTAGAATTGCATATAACACTAACTGTGAAGTTTTTAAAAAAAAAAAATTAAGTTGAATAATAATGACAGAAAGTTCAATGCCTTACAATTTTAGGTCCAATCCAGAAATAAAGCCAAGGACCTAATGGTCCTTTATCCAACATGGCAACTACTGTACACGCCACACGCCTTTGAGAACATTATGGAAAACTCTCGGGCATGCAGGTTTTCACGACATTTTCATTCGCCGCTAACAAGTGAGATTTTATTACACGATCCCCAAAAGGGATGCCGATGTTTTAACTAGGCTACCACCGTTTTTTTTTTCAATTATATTTATAGTAATAAATAATTGACGAACCAAGCAGTTGGACCACTGACCAAGAAGAAAACCATCGCCAAAACAAAGCACCACTTGGCAGGGCAACTAACCTGAGGAGTTGTTCAGCCTCATGTGCCTGAAATTACTCCGGCAAACCACGTCGTTCAGACCGAAAAAAAGCAATGCTGCTTGGCGGCAGAAATAAGAATAGCGATAATCAGTGGCGTGCATTTCATACATGCGCAAAAGCACTGCATACCCAAAGTATTTTATATAAGTCGTATTTTATGGCAAGTAACTTCTTTATGCATACCCTGGTCAAAAATTCTGGCGATAATACTTCTCCGGATGAGCTGTCACATAAAGCTCTACTAGTTCTAAAACACTTCTAGTACGCTACCACTTCTTGTGCATTACGAAGATCGAGAGATCCGAATCTGACGATAACTCGATACGCACGACCACTAATGCACTGACTAACGAGCTATCAGGGTACGTGAGTCGAATGTTGCGGAGCCATTCATTACCTGTCTCGTATAATTTACACTTTAAGTACACTTTACTCTGTAAATTGTAATCTATATATTTGCTATAATATAATTAAACAGTGCCTATTTCTATGAGTATTAGGCTTGATCTCCAGCGATTTAAATTTCTGAATTTTCTCTGGTCTGTTTTGGTAGGAAGCTTTGGCCGTGGCTAGTTACCCTCCTTTACTTATAAAGACAAGAGATAGGGGTATGGGTTTAATACAACTGCCATACCACTAAAATGTCAGTCCGCTAACATCTCAGACTCATCACCTCACCAGGTGTTTTTTGTGCAACTTTTGGTGGAATTTAGAAAAACGCCACTAGATTGAAAGACGTTAAGCTATACCAGCAGGGCTAGCACGGGGTGGGGGCAAAAATTATATCCCCCGATTATATCCCCTGACAAGGGACATGATTAACTTGTCCACCTGCAATAGCGCGGGAACATGGAATAGGAGAAGTTTACCCCCGTTTATTATTACACATATCTTATCTTAATATATATAAATCTCCTGTCACGATGTTTGTCCGCGATGGACTCCTAAACTACTTAACCGATTTTAAATTAAATTGGCACACCATGAGCAGTCTGGTCCAACTTAAGAGATAGGATAGCTTAGATCTTTAATTATAGTCGCAATTTTATTTTATTGCAAATTATTTGTCTATAATTAATTGACAGTCACATGTTATATATATATATATATATATATATATACTACTATACTCATTTAAGGCTAAGCGATACTGAATACTTTAAAAACAAAATCTAACGCAGACGAAGTCGCGGGCAACAGCTAGTATTATATGGATTTTTTCTAATTGCGCGCCAGTGGTCTAAGAGTTGTTATAGCTGTGGGAGAAGATAATTTTTTATCCTTTCCGGAGATATAATTGTCTCGTGCCCATTCTAGCCGTGCGGGGGGACCATTGGACACGACCGGGACAAAATCGTAGAATGAAAATCCTTACGAGAAACCTGTCCTTCAGTGGAGTGACTTAAAATACTATTACAATAAAAATTAAAATATATATTCTCCCTTGCGGATCTTAGACTGCATCATTGCTTACCACCCGCAGGTGGCATTTCAATCAAGCGAGGCAGCAAGGAATATACAATAGGGAAGATATATTGGCGCGTACGATAAATCATGGAACTGCAAGTTTCCCGTATCATATTTTTTTAATGAGCGAATAAATATTTAATTTCCAGATGGAGAGCTTTACTCTGGCACCGTGGCAGACTTCAGTGGCATGGAGCCAATTATTTACAGAGAGCCGTTACAAACAGAGCCTTACGACTCCATGACGTTAAACGGTGAGTGCATTACATTTGTACTTGTAGCCATTTAGTTCCTTATTCTATACCCAGTACATCAAGTATAGAAAATGTGTCTTCTTGTTTTTTTCCCATTATCGTAACATGTAAATGAAAACCGAAATAATACTTCACAAGCTTTAGAGGTACATTATGTACTGTCTGATGTCTCTGAATCTTATCTGTGAAACCGAAAACCTAATAGTTTGTGGGTAAACCACTGCCATAATTTTATTGAAAGAAATCAGATACAGCCCTAACATCACATGCCAAATTTTAATCAAGTGACTTTTGTCACTTTATTAGGTACGTGTCGCCTAGCTGTCGCGCGTACTATGCACGTGTCGGTATTTTATCTTAAATAGGGTTGTCAATAAGGGAACACTTAGAATGTTTTGAATTCGTTTGTACGGAAAAACTAATATTCTTCTTTTGAATAAATGACAGGGTTATTCCTTATGCATCCTTTAACATTATTTCGTAAATCGGTCACATGTTGTAGCCTATACATATTTTTCTCCATTAGGGGCCAGGACTACATTATTATAATATGATTAGTTAAAATAAAATAAAAATAAAATGGTTAATTAGTCTCGTGCAAACTTTTTTTATAAAAATAATTAATTACATATGTAACTCATGATTAAGTTGTGCGTAATAGAGGCAATACTTACGGATTTGGCATTCTTCAATTCATGCCCAGAGCTATCTCGTTGCGGTATTTTTTTTTTAAAGAGGATAGATTAACTTTTGTTTAGATGCGCATGCTATAATTGACATACATTTAGCTTTCCAGATAATTAACTCTAATAAATACTACGCATTGTAGTTATAGAAGCGCTATTCTAAACAAGTTAAGGCCGCACCGTACAACTTTTAAAAATAAAAAAAAAACCCTGACAGCATCACCACCAAATACCTACTGGGTATTATATATTGGATAGAAGCAGGCGTTACTTTGCGGAAATCCATAATATATTATGAAAATTAAGCTTAATTTGCTATACCTACATATATAACATACATATATGTTCGCGGAATGCGCGCTCCGCGGTATGCTCGCGGAGCGGAATTAAGCTTAATTTTCATAATATAACTGGATATTATTATAAATCTTAACCATTCAGGGACCTACACGCAAGCTTTTGCTTGTAGGTCATAACATAACGTAAAGTAGAATTACAAAATTATATAGATGAATGAATAAATGTCAAATGACAAGTGTTCCTACACTCCAGGTCCAGTGGAAAACAACCTAATATCGAATTCAGGAAATCTGTTGTCAATATTAGTTCTTGTCACGGATTATTCATGGATCAGATCAAATCTCCGCGAGCAAATTAGATATGCTTTACATCTTATGTTTAATTAATGTCAGCTATATTTGCATATTATCCGGCCCGGTCCATTGCTTCCAAATGCGGCTGTCAAACAAACATCCGTCAAATTAATTGAATTTGGAACGTTTTGCTGCGACGGCAGTTCACGGCAGTGATATTTGGTGCGACGAATAAATCCGATTAGGATCGTGTTAATAGCATACACTATGTGATGAGTTAGGGTTGTCGTAATTGAGAAACAAAATTAAACACACGGTGTTTTTTTTATGAAATATTACTTAATCACCGATCCTAATTTGCAATATATCTGGATGGGAATATGTGTCTATATGGATGGGATTAAAATATGTGTTAATAATATTAAAACCTGCCAACACATATTAAAATATGTGTTTGGCCAGATTTAATGGTTATTATCACACGACAATGATAATAATAAAAGCAGCTATTAAGCACATATTTGTAGCTTGGTGAATCAAAGCTATAAGCTCCCCTCTTCTATGGGAGAGACCTATGTCCAACAGTACGATAATGAAAGCTGATGATGGATGATTACGTGATGTACAATAATGTACAACCCTAGATAGATTTGCTAGGTGTAGTTAATCATGTCACTTTACATAACGAATTATCGAGCTGTTTGCAATTAATGGTCATACATTGTTCACAGCACCTGATTTTGTGAATTCATTGGTGCACGGGAACTTCGTGTACTTCTTCTTCAGGGAGACCGCCATCGAATATATCAACTGTGGCAAGGTAACTAGGTTTTTCATATATGCATAAGTTAACTAATGTACCAAAGAAAACAGAGCATGCAGAACTCATTAAAACACTAGATTCATGCATGCATTTGTAAACGGTGTAAATCGTGCGAGAAAGTCTCTAAGAGCCAGTCTGACTATGTCGGATGGGCTAACTGTTACTGCCTCTTTAGTATGTTCTACGGCGTATCGCTTGGACATAAAGTTGCAAGGTATTTTTGTCCAAAATTCCTCAGTATTATTAGCTCAGAGTACACACATTTATAGGAAATTCACATGTGTGTGTCTATGTTACTTTGTTTAGGTCAAAATTTGCAACTGAATCTTTACCAGTTTTGCCCCAACGTCTTATTCATTCGTTAATTCAATCAAATAAAATAATTTGCTTGGAACATGAAAGTTATTTTTATGATGATTTTAAAACACTCAAATAATATGTTTTACTGAAAGTGTTTTGTTAATTTTCTACAGGCGGTCTTCTCTCGAGTTGCCAGAGTTTGCCGAGATGATCGCGGTGGACCCCACCGATTCAAGCAACGTTGGACCTCGTTTCTCAAATCTCGTCTAAATTGCTCTGTTGCAGGAGACTTTCCATTCTACTTCAATGAGATTCGTAAGTTTCCTGATAATACTTCCCAGATTTTTAACTACACATTTATGCTTTGATATTGAAAGAATTTCTTCGATTGTCCAAAAAAATCCTTAAACATCTGGTAGTACAAGGTCTAACGGAAGACATGAGGTTCTCGCTTGTGCCTCAATTACTGAGAGTTCTCTTAGTGCTAGTAATAAAAAATGCTTGAAGCTGATCTCAAGAGCCACAATATGATCGTAACCCATAAGCACGTACAATCTATCTAAAGTAAAATAATAGAAGTTAAAGATTTGGAGATGCAGAATCAAGTATACTACTAACTAAGAGACCAAAATTCAAAATAAATTAAACAGTGGGCAACCCCCTCTGATAACTTTAGGAATGTGAATATGACCGTTTGTGATTAATACGTTTATGACTTTCTATTCCAGAAGTTTGGATAACATTGAGTTTCCGTTAAAAAAAGACCACATACTGCCCCATTAAAATAAGCGTTGAATTCTTATAATATTGAATTTATCTTACAGAGTCAACTACAGAGTTAATTGAAGGCGTATACGGTGGCCTCAATGCCCAGCTTATCTACGGCACATTCACAACACCACCTAACAGCATATCAGGGAGTGCAGTATGCGCGTTCAGCATGCAGGACATTGCTGATACATTTGAAGGGACTTTTAAGGAGCAGAGCGCGATCAATTCAAATTGGCTTCCAGTAAATACTGCAAAAGTAAGAACTTCAACGTCTTTTTTAACTTAGTGACCTTATTTTTTCCTCATAGTAGTATCCCCGTCTAGTATTCTGTCTTATCGTATTTTGTTTCCTTACATCTAGTCTCGTTTTTGCTTAAGTGAACCTTAACTTCTAAGCTCCATACCCGCCGATTGCTTTGTCTTCAGTCACGTTTCCATCGATTTTGTTGGTCAGTCACATTTTCTCTGTTTCTTTTGTGCATCTTATATCTTCTTCTGCATTAGCTACGGATTTTCGAGTTTAAAGGAGATTATTAACTGATTATAACCATTTAAACATATTCCCTATTTTCTAGGTACCAGAACCTAGACCGGGTACTTGTCATAACGACTCGAGACAACTACCAGATCAAACTCTAAACTTTATCAAAACACATGCATTGATGGACGAATCAGTGCCAGCTTTCTTTGGAGAGCCAATCGTAATCAGAACTAGCTTTCAGTAAGTTTCATATTACAATTTATTTACTACACAATCTTTAAAATTTACAATGAGGTTTTGTTAACAATCATTTCAACAAAATATTTAAAAATGTTATCGAATTTTTCAGCTACAGATTTACGCAAATCGCTGTTGATCCACAAGTGAAAACACCCGGTGGAAAGGCTTATGATGTGCTGTTTATTGGAACAGGTACGTTTAACGTTTATGTAGAGGATACGCAATATAGTGGATTGTTCATTTGAGCTTTCGATCGCATTTTAGGGAATTACCTTCAGGCTTCATTTGCTTTCAATAACTACACATTTATGGGTTGTAAATGTGCAATGGAGGCTTATGTCAATCAATTGAAATGTTACGTTTAACAGCTAACAAAATTGTTCCCGTATGCTCGTTTTTTAACAAAATGTGATTTCGATTACTGAATAAGCGTATTCTTGATAATATTCATCATGCAATTTTCATCACCAACCGATTACCGGCCCACCACAGGGCACGAGTCTCCTCTTAGCATGAAAAAGGCGTAGGCTGTAGTCTACCACGCTGGCTAAGTGAGAATTGGTAGACTTCAGACAACTTTGAGCACATTACGAAGAAGATCATCCTCAGTCATATAGGTTTCCTCACCATTCAAGCAATACACCTATAACTCCAAAATACGGAGGCGCGTTACCGAGAAGTCTATCACAGCTTTCTTCCAGCATGCAATTTTAAAATCTCTGAGTTACAGTCATCTCAAATTTTTCTTTCTGTTACAGATAACGGGAAAATTATCAAAGCAATCAACGCAGTATCATACGACTCAAACAAACGGGCTGTGCCTGTAGTGATAGAAGAACTGCAAGCATTTGCAGCTGGTTCACCAGTCAGAGCATTAAGGGTTGCCAGAGCTGGTCGTGACGCCGCGAGACTTATTGCTGTGTCTGATAGAGAGGTGCTCAGCCTGAGACTTCACAGATGTTCTAGTGAGAAAATTAGTTCTTGCTCGTAAGTATTTTTTACTACCTATTTGATGAAACACTGAGTTTCTGAATACTTATCTTATAATCCTGATAAGTTCATCTGGATCAGAATATATAGAGTGACTTCTTTGGGCATTTGAAATAACGTTCTCTAGTTAGCCATTCTTCTTCTTTAGGTGCCTCTCCAACTAGTGAAGGTTGGCCGTCAGTTTTTTTTGATACTTCTCCTGTTCTCTCGCGAGGCTTAAAAGCTAGGCGGCACTCGCAACATTAGAGAGTGGACTGGGACTAATCTCTAATGTTGCGCAACCAAGACTTCCTCTTGCGACCGATGCGTCTCTTTCCAGCAACTTTGCCCATCATTATCAGTTGCAGTACCTGTATCTGTCATGCCGAAGCACATGCCCTATATAAGCAATTTTTTTCTTTTTGACGGTCTTCCAAATTTCGCGTTAATTAGTGGAAAAGTTTGACATTTTGGAACTCATATTTACTAAAGATTTAACCAACGCGGTATTATTACAAATTGTAAAAAAATACCTTGTAAAATTATCATGGATAATTGAATATGATAATAACAACTTATCCAAACTTTTCTCTATAGTATTTTAATTTTTATAAACATTAATTTAATATAACTTATCAATTCGCTAAGATTCGCTCTCACCTTGGGTTCACATAACTTATAAACCCGATTCGACGGAATTTCTTGTCTTTATGGTTAGAAGTAGTTCTAATAAGCTAAAATAACGATTTTCTAGCTACAAAATTATGCAAAACTCTTTATTTACAGTGAGTGTGTAGCCCTTCAAGATCCTTACTGCGCGTGGGACAAACAAGCGGGACGGTGCCGAGCGTACTCGCATGGAGTTAGTCGCTGGTTGGATGAGAACTCCTTCTACCAGAGCGTCAGCACTGGGAGTCATGCAGCTTGTCCTCATAGTACGTATTATTAATTAAAAGTAATTTTGAGATTGGTTTCCAAGAGACCAATGAAAGAAGAATAGACCGACGCATTTCTAGAGGTCTATTAGTACAAAATCTTTGGTGGTAATTCTCCTAATACATCTGAGAAAGTTCCATTAAAAGGTTGCTTACTTACTGGCTAATCCATACTAACGAATGCGAGCTTGTTTATAACCGACAAATCTTGATGAAATTGGTCGGTAATTTAGCTCGCATCCTGGAGATCCGCGGGTTTTACATAAAACCGAAACTAACGTGAACGAAGTCGTATACAACAGCTAGTAGTTGAAGAAGTATGAAATCTTAACTAAATTATTCTAATCTAAAATCATTGATTGACAAAATCTAAATTAACGTGATTGAAGGAAAGCTGGTAAATAATATTTACTATTAAAAAATTCTAGGCAAAGACGCAGGCGCTGTTGGTGGTCTCAGCTCGGGCTTATATGACGATGCGCGAGGCGAGAATAAAGGGGAGGTTATCAATATCGTTCAAGACAAAGATGGAAAAGGAAACAACAATAATAACGAAGGTATGTGATAGAGCACGTTATAACCCGCGCCATTAAAGAATAGATTTATAAATGACAGCCGATGTCGTGTTATCTCTTCTCTCTTTCATACCATATACGGGCGTGCGTATGAGCACGCACGACGTTGGCCGCCTTTTGTAAATCTAATCTATATTTACAATTAAACTTTAATAGTGTTAGTTATATGTACAAATCCATTAAAAATTTGTAAGTGTAAAAATAGTTAACTATTTAACACATGTGACTTTGGAGTAAAGGAAATCTGTCTAATTTTAAGCAGATTTTTTTTTTTGTTTTGTACATCATTATTGAAATTACAGATCTACACTAACGTCTAATATAAATTTGTTACCAAGGTTTTCAGAAGTTATATCGCCAGGGTTTGTATTTATAAATTATATAAAATACAAATGAATGACCTAACATTAAAACAAAATTTCTTATTTAAGGGCAAACTAGTGTTGTAAGAAATCATCCTTAAAATAAATTAAATAGGACATCCCACATATCATTCCCTTGAACATTACTATAATAACATATTCTTGTTCAGGGCCAGAAGTCCTAGCAGCTGACCCGCCGCCAGCAGCGTACTCAGTGGAAACTTTAGCGCTAGCGGTGGCCGCGGGGGCTCTAGCTGCGCTGGGCGCTGGATTCGCCGCAGGCTACATATGCGGTCGACGCTGCAAGAAAGATGACGATGATAACATGCCCTATCCAGACACAGAGTATGAATACTTCGAGCAGCGACAGAACATCAACAGGTATAGTAAAGAAAAAGCTTAGTTTGTACAAGTTAAAAACATTAATTAACTACCGAAAGATTTAAAATCAAGAAGGCAAAATGCGTATAACCTAACACTTTAAGAGCAGAAGTTTTTATTTAGACATTTGTCTACCTCATTCTCATCATGCAAACTATAAATAAGCCGAAGATGATAATCATGAGTATAATAATTATTTTTAGTTATACTTATTTATACGAAATTTCCGTAGTTTATTATCGTAGTGTTTTTCAACTATTAATTGTTATAGTTTGTCATTTGGCACAAGAACTGCGTTTTAGAGGTCATGATGAGTAAAATTAGTCATTTAAGACCTTTCTCAAATTCAGCACCCTAGGAACGCAACTGCAAAATCTGATACACAAGACTAAAGCGTAAAGTGGTCTAGTATATGAGGAAAAGGTGAAACCCTAATAACAGTAAGGCCTGCGGGGAATCTCCTTAAATAGGGAATACAGGAATATGTATCTTATTACCACTAATTAAGTATGAAATTACTTTGGGGTCGAAGTTACATCAGTCGAAGGAGTGGAATATTGAACTAAAAATAAAAAAGCAGGAACCAAAAGTCGCAACTGTCTTGATAAAGCCGTTAAAACATTTGAGGAACTTCGACACAAAACGCTTTAACAAAAAGACACAGCCAAAGACCTCAAAAGTTAAAAACTAAGATTTGTATTCAGGCATAAACTCGCATGGAAGCGTTGATAGCTCTAACTTTTCTAAGTTATCTGCGTTTTAAGCAATTAAAATATCACTTGTTTCAACGGTGAAGATAAACATCGTGAGTAAACCTGCATGCCTGAGTTCTCCATAACTTTCAAAAAGTTTTGTGGAGTCCACCAATCCGCACTGGGTCAGCGACCAAGGACCATGACTCGGCAAGCGGAGTGTAGGTCGCCCCGAATAGGTGGTGCGACGACTTTCGGAAAGTGGCCGGCATCCATTGGATACAGAAGGCTGGGAGTGGAAATAGTTGGCGCTGCTTAACAGAGGCCTATGTCCAGCAGTTGATGCATATTTGCTGATCACGATGATGGGTCTATTTGAATAAAGAAATATTTGCCTTTAACATATTTTGTGCCATTTCAGGATTCAAGCAGAACCTAAACTCCTACAACAAGTAGAAGAAGTAACGTACGCAGAACCCGTACTAGCTCCCCAACCTAAGCCCGCCTCCCCCCGCGCGACCCTTCGCAAGCACCCCCCCTACCATCCGCACCACGAGACACTCTTCCAGTTCCAGCCGGACGCATACCGCAGGGACAACTTCGGGACGCTCCGCTCCCACCAGGTCAATGTCAGTTGTGTTCCGTTCTTCTTTGCATGGCTTCTAGCAGGCCTATTGGGTTACTACGGAAAGTTACCGCCGTATAACTGTGAAAACACACACACAGTACAGTAGGCACTTAATAAAATGACATCTCATAATAACCGTGAACTATTTACTAACTGAATAGACTGGCTTTTTTACTTGACTATCTTTTCATATTAATTAAGTAGGTAATCAATTTGATTTTTTTAATAAACGTTAATCTTTACGTAAATTATCCGGTTTTTATCCGGATGACGATTTTATCCCAGATGAATAGGTAAGACTGTAAAGACTAAGAAGAAGAATCAGAAGCCTAAAACTGAAATTATTTAAATTGAAATTACAAGTGGTGAAATACATTATATTGCCACGCCCTGACCTATAAATACACGTACCTCATGACTATATAAATAAATGTACATGGATGCAAATCAATCAATGAATTTATAAAATTATAGTATATTTTATAAATATTAGTTGGCAAACTGGTCTATAGAATGGCAAGTAAGATTTTAGCCGGTCAACTTTCCATAGTTTCTAATCAATACACAGTACTGAATAGGCCTGCTGCTGCGTTAAGATGATGGTATTACTGGAGCAATTAAACAATTCTTAGTTGATGCTAAAAGTTTATTATCATAACGGGAATCTGTTTAGCGTTAACACTATTACATATTTTGTGATGATTTGTTTGTTTAAATATAATCTTGATTGTTTCGGTATTTCATTCCCCCAGAAAAAAATATCATCATCTAAATGTACTTAAGTTTTCAATGAAAGTTGTTTTAATAGGCTACCTTTTTATTTATATCAATAATTTTTTTCAAAGAATATTGTAAAATTAAATAACTTCACAAAAATATACAGATCATTTTATAAATAATGTTATTTAAAAAATTATAGTGCCTATTAAAAGTAAACTTAGTCAATGTATTAATTTTATTGTAATGGTGAACTTTTGAACAGGTAAATAAATCAACCTACCTAGTTGATTTAATTTATTTTTACTGCACTTTGTTCATTTTTTTATCAATTATTAAAAAATATTTGTACCTATCAGTTTATTTATTTGTACATCTAGTACAAGTTTATCCGTTACAAAATGCTTTGTTACTGATTGCTTTGTTTAAATCTAATTTCCTTTTCTACCAATTAAAAAATCCTAATTTGCTGATTACCTTTTTGTGATTAATCATTTATTTAATCAGATCACTAACCATCTTCATATCATTACCATTTTAACCATTGCTTTCTAATCATTCGAAATTATGGTGAGTTTTGAACCTACTTGCCATGAAAATTGAATTTTGGGCATACGGACGAAATCATAAGCATAAGGTCATGTCGAAATTCCTCAAAAAATTGAAAAAAAATCTTAATTCCAAAACTATAAAAAATCGCGGAACATACATGGGGGTGATTCGGATACTCCACAACATACCGGACCTAAATTTTTTTGTGTGACGTCAATTGATCGGCCACCTTGTATAATGCAAAAAAAGTGTGTTTGTTTTTTTCCTTCTTTCACGCCCTAGCTAAGCAAATAATCAATTTGTTTTTTGGAATTGAGTTCGTTAAAAGGCAGGAGAGTTAGGTAGTGATATAGGAAACTTTTCATCCCTTGAAAACCACGGGAATGAACGCGCACAATGACATCTAGTACCTAATATATTTGATTGGTCAACGCGCAAATTTAATTTTCGTGGCGAGTAATGTACAAAGTTGATGTACTCATCCATAGTATAAGAAAGTGTTTATAATATGTTGTTGAGAACTCACAATAATTTCTAACCTCACTAACGCCTCATTAATTTCATGTCTCACGCATCCATATTCACTGCGGCATGTCAGTTAACGCAGGAATATTCGGACCGCAGGGCGATGGGTACCGGCGCGGGAACGACAATGGCTTCTCGACCACGCGCTCAGTGAAAAAAGTGTACCTCTGAGAAACAAGCGGGGTGGAGGCGCGCGACCAAATGCATCATCATAAGCATAATACGCACCACCACCACACGTTGGGTGAGTACCACCATAAATATAGGTACATGGCTCTTCAAATATAACCATCGAAAATAATCAAAAATATTTCTTAATATAAGTAAAAAACTACTTTTTGTGACTTAAATATAAAAGTTAGAAATATTCAGTCCCTAACCTTTTTGTAGGCATTATCAATCGCTACAATTTTTCTCTAGAACTCAACTATTGTTAAGCCAACATTCGTAAGAAAGGTAGTGTAGTTCGCCCGTTTTCTTCAGACTTAGTTTGCAAATACGTTTATCACGAAAAAGTCTAGAAATATTCGGGTTAATATATAGCCTATAACTCTCGCAAATAATGTCGTTTCCTATTTGTTAAAGAATTTAATCAATAGGTTTAGTAAGTCCATAGATTACGCGTTACAACCTCATATACGGTGAATACCTATCACATTTTAAAAACCACCATTGCTTTGACATTAGCTATAATACAATCAATTTTTGCAAAGATCCAAACACTATGTGACGAAAAAATTACAGTATACAGTAAGTTCTTATATTTAATTCAATTCTTGTTTATAGGAAAGGTGTTAAATTCACAAACTGCATTTTATGAAAAGTAAAAATGTTAATGCCATAGACAATTATGTAATGATTTGATTGCAGAATACCAGCTACCTACTGTGTAAAGATCACAATGTTTTGATTGAACATGACCTCCATTTTTACCACTTGACCTGATATATTTCTCAGCCTATCTTACAAATTCTTTTTCTTAATTTATAAAAATAGGCTCTAAGTTTCTAAATTAGTGGACAGGATGTTGTCATGTTTTTTTCACAAAATTCGTTTATTTTAAGTAGGCCACTTTTGAAACACCAATGTTTGAATATATCTATGTATTTGTAGTGAATCTACTCAAAACACTATATTAGTTCCAGAGACATGAGAATTTCACATGTGGCACTTTAAAAAAATTTAATGTCATACGTATTGTTATACAATAATTGATTGGCTAACACAAATTATGCAATATTAGCGAAATTACTAATTCGACCTGCAATTATGGAAAGACCCGTTGTTATGAATTTCCGTAAAGGAGTAACTACCATTATTCATAACTTATCGAGTCAGAATTAATTGGCTCTACAAAAGTCAAGGCACCACACAGAATTTTTATATCCAAGTTCTTACTCAACTCACAGTCCTCAGCTACACTGTCACCACGTTTATTTTTATATTGTAATTGCAGTGTCGCAGCGCAGCAGTGGGTCGGGATCGGGGACCGCGAGCGGGTCATCGTCGTCGCCTTCACCGCCCTCGTCCTCGCCGTCACCGTCTGGTGAGCGCCCGCCCACCCCACCGCCGCCCGCGCCTCAACCCTGCGCCTACATCTACCGCAATTAACGCGTTCGCCCCTACAATCCGCCCCCACTCGCGTGGCCCGCCAACCCCGCCACCCCGCTGGAACGTTCAAACGAACCTTTGTTTTGACGCGTTCTAGAAATCGAGGGCATTCCCCGAATGTGTGATACGGACATTAAAATATAAAGACATTCCAGAATGGTGCGTGATCGTTATTCGAACTGTGAAGAATGGGTCACATTGTTATAATGTACCAATTGATAGTGATTAGAATTAGTCCGCTGAACTTACTGATGGTGCTTGAACAATGAAAATGAACAAAAATCTGACAGCCAAGGTACTTGAAACACTGCAACGTTGGTATAACGTGGTTAATTAATTAAGCGTTTCGTTGCTGCAACATTGAGTTAATTGTTATTTGTAATTCTGCAGCACAGTGACCTATCGACCGTCCGTAAGATGTAGTGATTATTAAAACGGCGTCATCAGTTAGTTCAGCGTTGTTGTTTTGTCCAGAAACGAAAAAGAATTTCGCCCGAAACGGTACCAGTGAACAATACGTCAAGGAGAAGTGTTCATCGAGATACTTGTTATGTTTATTTCCAAACATCGCGCGTAAAGTCGCAATAATAAAAGTATCCAGTATCTACAGATTCAAGAGCCGAAATTTGCTCGCCACGATGCTTGTGAGTTATGCACGCGATCTATTATTCCCTTTGCTGATGCGCGTATGAGTTCACAAGCATGAGTTGTGAAATCATGAGTATGAGTTCGCAGGTATAGTTTCGCGTGACAGGATTCGCCCTGTCTGGACAGAGTCTAACAATAATTAACACTTGTTGGATGATGTAACGTTACAATACATCGTACAAGTGCGTTGCCTATAAAATTTAGAATCTTAGAGCCTATTTTTACAAATTAAGAAAAAGAATTTGTAAGATAGGCTGAGAAATATAGCGTGTTATTCGTGTAATTTGTTACTACTTGGATTGTATACAAAGTCACCGTTTACGTGACATAAACATTCTTCCATGCTAAACAAAATAATATACGTACTCGTGATTATCCAGAATAAATAAAAAAAAATGGTGGTATATCGGAAGAGGTGACAAAAAATATTTTTTTTAAAAGACGATAAACTATCGACTTGTGTATGTATGATGATGAAGAATATTGTAACAAATTTGTAGATTGTTTAGAATATACATAGTTTACTTATATTTTAGGTAAAAATATAAGTTTTGTTGGTAACATGTTGATGACTAGTTAGTGTGAAGATGTGGATGGCATTTCAGATTTTTTTGAGGTCCTCAATGCGATAAGTGAGGTTAAGCCAATAACATACGAAAGGTTGTCACCGACAGATTGTCTTGTATTGGTTAACTGAGCAGGTAAAACGTAAGCGTTTGCAGGGACTGATACCACAAGTTTATGCAGAATCATTTTGAAATTTCGGCAGCAACTCATAGTTGCGACCATACAAATGTTTCAAGTTATTTTGTTGCTATGACAGCATCACAGTTTCGTATGAATTGACATGTCCAACTCTTGCGTAATTTTAGCTTTAATGTCAAATAACCTAACAGCGTAAGCCTTCGATGTTGGTCTGCACAAATGGACTTTAAACTTACAAATAGAAAATAGTGATGTTTATTTGTAGTCAGACATTCCGTTTTGCCAGCAAACTTAAATATTATCCAAATAAATCTGTCAGGTTCAACCTTACATGAATAGATTAAGTGATTTCAAAAAAGTGTGAAATAAATTTACGAATCGCTTTTTACTACTATTAGTAGCACGACATTAAGTAACGATAAGAAATTTCTAAAACTGATAAAAAATATTTAGTATAGCTCGACAACATTTTGAAAACTGTTTGAATTTGTGTTTACCACGCGTTATTTGATTTTCTATTTACGCTGTACACCCTTACTTAATTTTTATTTTCCGCATTTAAATGTTTGGTTCGATAACGAATCTATCATTAATTAACTTTTAAACGTCAAAATGTTGTCGAATCATATTTAAAAAAAAACGTTTGCATTGATTGTAATCCGCGCGTACACAAATCTTTAAACGAAACTAAACTGACAATTAAAAGAAATGCTATCCTTATCAAACAGCTCCCTGACGAAAGGCATAGCATTGCTGTTAAACCAGTTAACTAAGTTTATTTTAAAGATTCGTGTTTAACGGAATTCGCAACATTAAATATGTGAACGGGCAGAGAAGAGATATGAATATAAATTATATTTACCCTGTATAAATAATATGTAAATCCTGATACTTATTCATTGATTAAAAAGTGCTTCTTATGGGTGTATCTAGATTATTAGGGGATCGTTTTGATAATTATCCGATAATGTTATGGAATTAGTGATTATGTATACATAGAACTTAGAGCGTAAGCGCACTGCGGTGCAATATTGCCAATTTAGATTTTTGGCGCGCCATTTGTAAAAATACTGTGATCTGATTGGTCATTGTGTATATACATTTTTAGATAAGGACACGGGTGCACGGGAATATTAAACCGCTCTTAAACTTAAATTCAAAATCAATATTTAGTGCACCCTTGCCCTTATAAACTTCTTTTAGTCAACGGTTGATTCTAAATTTAAAAATCCAGACATGTGGGCCAAACTTTGAAAAATTCTTTTCGAGAACGTTCCTGTTGCTAATTTATAAAGAATCTTTAACGCTTCAACTAGCTAGCAAGTTGTTTTCAGGAAATTTAATACTCATTTTCAATAAATAATTGTTGACAATTAAATGTGTGTAAAGAAAATGTCAATTCTATTTGTAATGATCTAGTGCCTAAGTGTGTGTGGCAGGATTGTAATGTTCGTTGTCTTGACCATTTATTAAGACGAGGGAGTACATACCTACTAGACTAATCGCATAATTTATTTCCAAAAATATAAAATATACAAAATATGAAAGTGAGAAAATAGAAAACTTCTTAAAACTATTTCAACAACACATATTGATCGATGATTCAACAACATTAAGACAAAATTAAGTATCACTTATAATTTTGAAATGTTGAATGACTGTCTGTAATTTTTGAATGGCTGTCTGAGTAAAAATTATGTCTCTTTTATAATTTTTTTTTATATATAATATAGTACACATACCATGGGTATTTGTTTTTCCTTCTGGCTGTAGGTATGTTACATTTACTACCATTGAATTAATTTTGTAGGCTCTGAAAATAGCCGTAGATGTTGCGTCTGAGGCTTGAATCATAAATATGGATGACTCTGAGAGCTGGCATTTTAAAATAAAATGTCAAAAAGTTTTTCAAAAATCAGTAAAAATGTCTTCATGTTTAAACAAATTACCCCCGATTCCTATTGGTTATGAAATAGTAGTATTTTTTGTACGAAGTGATGAAAAATCTGACATCTGAAAATTAATTTTAAATGTAATGATGGCACATCACTAGTCCATAATTAAAATAAAATAAGTGAAGCAAATTCAACTACTTCATGCAAACGAAGAAACAAAAATAAATTCACTTTATTGTACTGTACTTTATGGTACAATCAAACTCATTATAATATAATTATTAATTATTTAGAAACACAATCCCTAAAATGTGATCGTTACCTTACAACCTAGCAGAAGGCTTGATTAGATTTACCACTAAGCGGTTTGGGTACTATAGTTCATTTTCTATATTTAAGCTATAGATAAAAGAGTACGTTAACCAATGAAATAACTTATCAGAAACCAGATAGTGAGAGATAGAGGGTTGGTATATGAATGAGAATATAAAATACAC
Source organism: Pararge aegeria (assembly GCF_905163445.1). Classification (NCBI taxonomy): domain Eukaryota; kingdom Metazoa; phylum Arthropoda; class Insecta; order Lepidoptera; family Nymphalidae; genus Pararge; species Pararge aegeria. The sequence continues at coordinate 6,452,833 of NC_053200.1, read as the reverse complement.
AATAAATAACAATTGTTACCGAACTAGTGCGAGTAGGTAGGTAAGTACTTGCTCGAGTTGATAAGCGCGTGTAAATGGTACACAGCAGCTGAGTCAGTTTTGTTTGAACCGTTGTTTAAATATGACGTTAGAGTAGTTACAATAGATGAAGGTTATAATTAAATCGCAAAGTTAACTTTTTATAATATCACGAGAAGGCATTCTGAAATTGCCTTGTTAATACTCAATTTTAATTTCACAATTACTTAATATACCAAAGATGCCACGAACTTTTAAAGTAATATATTATTTATTTATAGAAGTAATTAATTAAACGTAATAATTAGTGAAAAAAAAAATGTAATGTTGTTATTTTTAATAAACTTAACTGCCAACTTTCGTATAATATTATATTTTGATACTGGTGCCAATTGTTGTACACAAATCGCTGAAGAAAACTTGATCGACATGTATAAAAGTGTTGCCAAACTCTTCGACTTAGCACATTGTGAAAGGGCCAACACTATTTTTAGAAATTTCAATTTATTTTCGAGATTTGTGTAAAACGAAATTAGCACCATCGAATACGCACACACAATTATTTGTTTCTAAATAATAAATTATTTGATAATGTAGGCGCTTTTGTATTCTAACGAATGTTAAGTACGTATGTATTTATTATTTAGAACTTTTAAATTGGCGACTTATGCCGTAGTATGAGAATGAATTATCAATAAATAATATTTATCTAATTCTACCTAACTATACTTAACTTACAAGTCCATTTATAAACGCAGTTCGCTATTTTATCACCAATTTAGTAGGTATTAGTAGTAGAAGAAAATTAATAGGAGGAAAATAAAGTTCTAAATAGGAAAAACTAAATATTAGAAACTCGTTTACTATCCTAAAAATGCTGTTCCTAGTCTTGGTCCAGTTTTGATTGTGCCCATTATTTTCAAGCCAAGGGTAGGTAGGTATACACTGTTGTATTTAAGCGTATTTAAGACTTTTTTTCAATACAAATACAATTATTGACCCTAACATGTTCATAACAACTTATAATTAACATTCGATGCTACATTTAAATATGTTTTGAGATATATTACAACGCATTTATACCTACTAAATTCTGTAATAGTAATTTTACATGTAAAACCGGTCAGAAAATGTCATGTGTAGGTTACCTACGTACCTATATTATCAGCCAAATGATATGTGCTCCATGGAAATTTTTAATTTAGGAATTACGAATAGATGTTCTGAAGATAGGGGATTCCCCTGAACATAAGTTTTTATGATAGATATTTTAACCTTCTTTGCTTTCAAAGGTACGAAAATATTGTTAATATGTGTTGTTATTTAGACATGTTATGTAAATTGAATGTCAAGAATGCGTTTTAATGATTACCATAAAAAACGATCATGAACTTTAAATTTATTAAGGTGTAAGTTGCCATTTTAATAGTTCGCAATATAAAATTCTTTGCAAACATACGTAAGAGAGGCTAGTTAGGATTTAAATGTAAATAGCGGTTTATGTATTGTAATTTATACTTTCGGTCGAAAATTACGTAAGCAATAGAGTAAGCGCAAGAGAAATTTTTGAACGTGAATTGTTAAGAATTGTGTTTTGTAATAATTAAAATGAAAGTAAGATTAACGAAATGTACAATAACCATTTCTACGTTTAAAATTACTGAACCACCTTTTATACTCGTAAACATGCCTAGTAAGTCTCGTGTAAGCGTAAATTATTTGGAAATATTAAAAATTATATTAGAGCGTATCGACTACTCTTAATTCCATTTTGATCCAATTCAAACTAAACGGTTATTGTCTGTTAATAAAGTAACTTAAACGGATATTAGGTACTTTAAATGAAGTCATACTTTATTTTATAAATCCAACATGAACTATGAAAGACAATGCCGAAAGTCTCGGTCAGAATCTCAAGGTTACGTTGAAAGAAATATCCTCCCTAAATATATCTTCATACAAGCCACATAACTTCTATGCGGAGTTTGTATACTTATCGCAAATTTTTTACCTAACTGTCAGAAAAGTTACAGAATAGAAGAAAAGGCCTGACGGACACGATGGAAGATACTGCCCAGATACATGTTTGCTCTAGTAGTTTACCCTCTTATCTTTAGGGCTAGATGGGACAAAGCTCTGAGACCCTTAAGGCCCTCATCCTCCTCAACATAAACGATGTTCTTTAAAGTTATGAAATAGAGTTCAATATGGATTTTTTTCACTTTTATCTTTTAGGCCTCTGAACAACATACCTCATACTGGGATATCAAAAATTTCAACTAGTTTTTCAAGTATTTCACTATTGGGCAACGAAATGTGGGCCTGTTCCTGCGCTGATATTAAAATAAACGTTTACAGTAATACCTAATGCAATTATTAATAAAGGTTACTACTTGGTACTAGGGCCCTATTTTAATTTTTGTCCTGGGCCCTTGAGTTAATGGTTATGCCACTGTTTTTCGTCCTTCACAGTTGGGCACATAAGGTCAGGTCAACCATTTTTTACTGGGGCAGGCCCAATAACAGGCAAAATGCAAAATCTAGTGAATATTTCGTTCCCGCAGCCTTATAATATATGTACGTAGGGACGCCATCTAAATTGTCGAAGTGGGTGATAATCACTCATAACTCGACCTCTCCAAAAGCTCGGTATCTTTTGAGGAGATTAAAATAATTACAAACGTATGTCTGTGAAAATAGTTTTCCGCAGTTCTACGATGTTTTAACTTTAGCACCATTTATTGTGAATTGGATTAAAATATTAGGTAGATTATATAGACCGCTTAATTTGTTTTGAGACTTGAAGCCTTAGTGTTAGAAATTGAAGACTTTTATTATAATAAAAAGAAGTATCTGTAATTACAGAAGAATCGATAGATTAAAGATCGGAAACTTTTATGAAAGTATTGTTAAGTAATAGCGGCAGGGTGATTACGTATCTCGCGACAGGCTTGCGACAGGCGTAAATCTTGCAATCAATGCTGTCAATGTCACTTTTCCATACAATAAATAAACAAAAGTGACGTTTAACAGCAGTGATTGCAAGATTTACGCCTGTCGCAAGCCTGTCGCGAGATACGTAATACCCCTGCGGGTTTCATCACATCTCAAACTAACCATCACATAGGTTTACTATAGCGTGTATATATTATTATGGGGTTTATTTATAGGGGTAGCCTGCGCCTGTTAGAAACGTTTAGCCGTTACTTGTCACTTTATTAAAGTAAAATAATACGAATAAAACAAAAAAAACTTTTTTAATATTCTCGTTGTATGATCGGCTACAGCTCACGGGGACCTGGCTTGGATTTCCGGGTTGGGCCTAAAATTATTAGGTAGTGTTTTTGACTGAAATTATTAGTACGCAACCAAACTCTTATTGTACACGGATAGTGTGTGTGTTTTGTTATTTAAGTAGCCCCCCTCCCCTTTCTTTGCGTTGTGCTGTTCTATATATTGTGTGACGGTTATAAAGAGAAAAGCTTGATATATATCTTCGTCACAAATCCGTCAATCTCCATGTCTTGGTCAGGATGTACCTCGGTCAGATATGCCAGATATATCCGTACTAGAAACCACCACAGCATGTCCCTCTTGTTGGCTTTGCTATACGCCCGAGGAACCCATTGCTACTTCCCACATGAACTTTGTCCAACCCAGAACCTAAGACAGCACTTGAAGCCGTCGCGTCGGTCCTGGTTTTGATCACGTGATCGACCCATCAACCAGTATTGGAAAAGTGTGCATGGTTTAAACTCAAAATCCAAATTATAGTAAATGTAACTCCATCACAGGCTTAAATTTCACTTTAAGCACCATACAGAGGCATCCAAGAATTCTGGCCATAAAAACTCTTGAACATGTAAACTTTTTTCGATAATCATTCGATAATTTAAAAAAAAAACTCATGCTATTGTGACTGTGTAGTTTTTTTGCATGCATATGTTTAAAAAAGTGACAAGTATCGCAAAAATTGTTAAAGAAAGTCTGTTATACGCGAGTGCAATATTTTTCTACTTCTCTTTCGAATCGTTCGAATATCCGCGTAAACGACAAAATAGATGGTGAGATCGGTAACTATGGAAGTGCCTAAGTAAATTTACTTGCATCTGTAGTCTTTATTCCCTCTCTTTAATCCCAGGAACCGGCCTTTAGTGCGTTTTTTTAGCGTGCCTTCAGTAAAACTTATATTGTAACCGCCCAAATGTACCAATTATTGTTATTTGGAATAACCATTGTTTTAATGGTTTTTATTGGCATAAGTGTAGCGTACCTGTAAGTAGGGTTACACAATGCTCAAAAATATTATAAATTCAATAATTAAAAATATATTGCAATTGAAATTCACTATCTAATTTTCAATGAAGTGCATTATTATACAGGATAAAAGTATGGGATAAAAGGTACTTCATAGGCATACACATGCATAAAATGTCGATTAGGTATCGACATTTTAAGTACATGTTTGTCAAATAAAACCTTTGGATGGTTATTCCAAATCTCTGTATCACAAATTTGATGGTTGTTTGGGGTATTTATTCTTTAAATACCAAGTAATTTCATGATAAGTTATCTTTCTCAAAATAGCCTTTATTCATTAACTTTGAACTTTACTTTGCCCGCGTTGATTTGCTTTATAGACACTCCATAGGTTAAGTAGGAGTTTTATAATAATTACGATGAATAATGCAAATGCAAAAGCAGTGATAGTACTGTTATCTACACCGTAATCGCTGCCCATATTTATAGAGTGCAATTTTTTATAACTAGAGACGACTAGAATGAACTATGACGTGCAAAATATGAAATACAAGAACGCTGTTTTGTATTTTATACCTCATTGCCTTCAAATGTTATGATCATTTTCTCATTAAATATTATTAAAATATGCTAAATATTTTAGCAAAGGATAAAATGTATTCCTTTTCTTTAGTAAATAAAATATTGAAATTTGAATTGTCTTTTCTTTTTATTACCAGCATGCTGTGTCTTTTTTTTTCTTGTTTGTTTCAGAAGCCTAAGCTTTATAATTTTCGGATGAATGATTATGAAAATTAAGCTTAATTACTACGCGAACAGAAAATCTGTATGGTGTAATTTATAATTTCTTCAACCCGTATACTCAACACCAAACCGATCCTCGGCAATGTACCCTCTACGCACGTTCGCTCCGAAACCGGAGCATCCTCAGATTTTGACTTTACAATTAATAATTGTTATGAATGTGTTAAGAATGATACTATTAATGGCAACATTAACGCAGAGAAAACGAGTGTGTACTTATTTACATAAAATGATTTTTTAACGACCACCCTGTTGCAGTGCACTGTGGTCTTATAATGTGATCTGTGGCTGTTTGGGAATTTATAATTTCTGATTTTTATCTATGGAGGGTAGAGGCAAGGAGAGTCATTTTATATGGGAGAAAAGTTGAAAAAGTGTCCAGTTGTATGCGCTAAATAACAGGTCAAAAATCCTCCACAATGGCGCTGGTGGATGCACAGGGTATGGTATGAATGTAGCAATCGTAGATGAAGAGAAGTATGCCGAGTTAAAAAATTTAATGTCATTATCGACTAAAGTAGATAATTATTGAGAATTTCAACAACTTACGTTGTATAAAATATTGTGGTAAATATAACCTTACTTCCTTGTTTATTTTTCAAGCCTACTCTAACAATATTTATATTTGGCGCTTCTTTTAAGAGTTACCTTGATGCAAATGTGGCGCCATGCTAATTTAATACATTTTGACGACACTTTTTCATATACACAGATGATCCTCCTTACCTCTACCCTCCATATTTTTATCTGGTCTGGGTCTCGCTACGTCTCGCCCTACCAACAAAGACAAGTGTTTTGACATTCTGGTACGTTGCCGCATAGAAACCTATTAGGGGTATAGGTTTTATATAACTGAGTTACGGTCATACCCCTAAGATGCTAGCCAGCTACCATCTTAGACTGCATCATCAACTACCACCGGAATTTATAGTTAGTTAAATTAATATTTTCGGCACTTTGTGTACTCTGGAAACGTGGTAAACTTTTAACTTTAAAGGCGAATGGTCAAGATAAATGACTACCTACTACCATCCTCTCCATCTTCCTATTACCCTCTACTACCTGAGTTTCTTAGGCCTAATACCTTTCCTCTAACTAAAATAATATAAACCGACCCCAGAGACACAGACAGTCACTGAAAAGACACAGGCTTCTGTCAACTTCAAGTCACCTGTCAAAACGAGGGCAAAACCGCAAAAGTCAAAACAACTCTCAATCGGATCTGCGTTTTGCAAAAAGTAAAAACTAGTAAACTGATTTAAAAAATATACATAATCACCGGATCTTAATGCCAAAAATCTCAAAAATTCAACTAATTTATAATTAAGATGAGTGTTCGTACATCTACATTGTGTCATCCTTCTCCATGTGAACTTGTTTCGGCAATATAAAGTTACTTTTTCTAATCGTTACGCCTAGCCATTATTTTATCGGACCAATATATCCCACACACATGGGTATGACGATTAAAGATCTTTAGGCGAATAAAAAACACCGCAAAACATGGAAAATATCACTCAATGTTTTTCTTTCAATTACAAACACATTTTGCTTGACGAGATAGCATTAGATGGTCTGCAAGGCATAGGAATCGAATTACTATGGAGACGTATGGAAAAGCGCATTGGTACAAACCTGACTCCTAAGATGAAAGAAAAATTTTGGATGTTCATAACTAACACTGAATCAATAGCAGTCTATATTGTTTCCGAACCTCCACCTCTCATAGATATCATAGATCGTTTCACAATCGTTGACGAAACTACAGGATATATGTCAGACCCTGTAAGTACATTTTTAAAAAAAGAATTTAAAAAGAACTTAGAACGTGTGGCAATTTTATGATTATTCACAAATCAAACAGCTTAGAACGAGTCCTGTGATCTTCTAGATGCAATTTTTTATAATATCAGAAATAGAAGTTGGATGATTTGGTTTTGGTCTTCACTGGAAATTGCTTGAGAATAAAAAATAAATTAAGTAAACATGCAATTTTTAAACAAAGAAACAAACTGCATCTTGTCTGCAGCAGTTATATTATTAAACACAAAACAATTCGCTTTGAATGGAGTCTTGTGATAAGTTGCCTGCAGCATGCTAATTATATGTTATCAGGAATGTTGGATGACTGGTTTTGATTTTCACTTGAAATTTGTATTTTATAAAAGAAATGTGGATTTTTTTTCCAGAGCAGTTTTTTAGATGGCCCCTATGAATGGTGCCCAATTGTGAATAAATACGGATCATGTTCTAATTTTGATACTAGAATACTGCTAGAAAATAATGACATACAGGCAACAACACATGAAGAGGTCAGATTACAGTATGGGGACAAAATTGTACTGGTAGCATCCTTAGAAGAGAGATGGCATGCCTTGGCTCCGCATTTACCAATCATCTACTTGAATCATCTCACAACAGTACACTATGGGTTGCTGGAGTGTATTGGTAAGGGGAGGGAAAATGTAAGTGTATAATCTATTATTATGTTCTTGTTGTATTTTTTACTGTATATAGCAATGACATACAGGCAATGTAAATGTGTATAGTAAATTTTGACCATATCTATGCTTCATTGGCTGAAACTGGTCAAAAAAACTACATGAATGCAGTTTTAAGGGGCAGTTGTCACTTGAAAGAGGGAGGTGACCTTGGTTTCAGCATTGCACTAAAAATGCATTGTCTTATAGATTGTATTGGCTTTGTTATATATTTATAATTTTATGTATGAATTTAATATGAAGCACTGCTAACACTTCGTGTGGCATGCAAGGAACACATCCTGCAATGAGCCACCCTGAATCCATTGACCGAAAGCATAGTTGTTAAGCCTGATGTGGAACACAGCATTGCAACAATTAGTGTTCTTAGCGGCATAAACAAGCATGTAGAACTTCCCCAAATGAGCTCTGTTACCAAAATCTCTACTTCTACTAAATTATATTATTATAGCTTATTAATGATTTTCAATCTCTTTTTAGGGGCAAATGACTATTGGCACAACCAATCTCAGCAAGATCATAAAAGAGCCAAAACTATTATTTTACAATAGAAGTGTTCTACAAAAACTTGACTTAATTGAAGTACAACACACCACACAAATCACCTATGGCAAAGCAATGAAAAGCATATTACTGCGCCTAAAAAGATTTAAACAACCTGCAACGGGAAGTCTTCCTAAGGTTGGCCTTATAGCTAACATGGTTGAATATTTATTAGAACAGCCCAATCATTCAGAAATAAATGAAGTTATGATTAGGAAAAGAATTATGTCACCAAAAGATAGTAAGCGGTTCCAGAAAGCAACAAATATCTTTACTTTTGTAAGTTGAATTACAATATTTCCCAATTTGACTAATAAACCTATCTGAGAACACAGTGAGAGTGAAAGTTGACCACCAATTTATGATAAATCCCCCTATTTGATGTGTTAATTAATACAATTAACACAGCAAATATTTAATCATATGAACTTAAGAGGCAGTTATTTCGGAATTAAGAGTAAAGGTTGATATCAATTTTCTAAACTGGGTTTCAATAGTTTCGAATAAAGTTTTGGATTTACAGGATGAAAGAGATGTTAAAGTTACGAAAAAGAAAAATTCTAAAGGTGAGAAACAAACTGAAATTGTAAAAAAAAAGTTTATATCACTTGTGCAAAGAAGTGATGTATCGTCATCAGATGATGAAGGTGAAAGTATGACTTTGCCATGCCAGTACAAAGTTGGTGTTGGTTTAATGAGGCAAGCATATGAAAGAATATTGGATGCAGGTCTTAAAGGTCTGACTCAAACTGAAATAGCTCAACTTCTTGGTGTAGAATTTTATACTAGCAGAACTATTTGCAGAATTTTCAAAACTAAAAACCTTGTAAGAGAATTTCTAGAAGATAAAGGCAGACAAAGAACTGCAAGGTACATTTTTATACTTCTTTTTTAATTTATTCTAGTTACAAACAATAATAACATACCTCATCAATTACAGATACATAGCTTTAGCAGCCACAAAGGAAATTGATAAGGAATATGCAAAAGAAAAAAATATGCTACTTGAGCATGTAAAACGTACAAAAGAAACAAGTGAAGCTATTATAAAAGAAAATAATTCTGATAGTGATATACCTTTTAAGAAACAAAAACTTGAAGAGGACAACAGACTCGTTGAAAAAATTAAAAAAGAAGTCACGGAAAATAGTTTAAGTGAAATAACAATATTAGAAGGTTTTGAGAGTATTAAAGAGTCCCTTTTAAACGCGAAAAAAAATCTAACGTTAAGACAACTAAAGTTTGCTAATGGAATTTTGAAAGTAGTTAAACAACATAGTTATGTTCTTGGCTTTCAAACATTAAGTATGTTAGTGTCGAAAGAAATAGGAGAACCGCCAATGGACACAAAAGGGCTCAAAAAATTCGTGCAAAAATTAATGACTGATGGTCAGTTGAAAGTTATGAAAATTACTAAACCAAATAAATTTTATTTTCTTATTTGTGCTCCCAATATTAAAACGACAGATGATGTAATAAAAAATATTTACATGCAACTATGTCCCAAGCCAGTATTGAAAACAAAATCTAAATTACGAAAACCAGACCCTGCTAGGCCGAAATGGCAATTTATATATCAGAGGTATATAAAAATCCAGAAATTACACGAATTTGTTACTAAATTTGTGTACTTCCATGATAAATCTCAAACTTATTCTGATGATGATTCTCAAACTAATTTTGCACCTGGGTTTACGTCCTTGTTAACTATTATACCAGAAATGACTATTGAATATGCTCTAAGTAATTTAAACAATTTGGAAACGTCAGATGTTGCTAACTTGGAAATAGAAAAACAATCTTTAGAGTTAAAAATACGAGATGCCCCAGAAAAATTGAAAAAACTTCTATCGCAGTCGCAGAGTATTCAAAATTCTATAAAAATTATTCTAAAAATTCTAGCTGCTCTTGGCCTTATACAACTAGTTCATACTCAATCTACGTCGAGAAGAAATTCAGCTAGTTCATGTGTTTTCTATGTAAACCGGCGCGCAAAGATTTTAAATACTGCAGGCAAGTGGCCCAGACGTGTCGATGAAAGTATTTTAGAAAGGTCATTTTACTTCAAGACATTTCTTGATGTTAAAAAATATTGGGTCGACGTTACCATAATAAGTTCAAACACTACAATAAATGTAACAAAACGTGAATCACTTAAATTAAGACATCCATTACGAAGTGAGACTGATGTAGAATCGTTTGACAATGGGGAACGTCTCGGTGATGGCTTGGGCCCTTGTGGATTTGATTCAAGTATATTTATGGATATTCCAAGGTTATGGCGTAAATTTGTGTTTAAACCTCCAAACATAGCGGCGCCTCCTAAAAGATTGAAGAGGATAGTAAAGAAGAAAATTCGAAAACCTAAAAAAGTGGTGAATGTAGAAACTTTGGTATCTAAAGTAGATAAGAGGAAGAGACCTCCAGATTCTCCTGCTCTGAAATGGTCAAATTTTGAGGATAAAATCATAATGTTGTGCAAGGCAGCTATTACTGTACTTAGTCCTACATCGCAGCCGGGCTCATTAAGAGTTAGAAACATTGTAGCGAGGGACCTACTGTCAATGATGGACCCTAATAAAACTGCCGCTTCTTGCCACAAAAGATCCATAGTACTCGAATCAAATTCAATATTGGCATACGAAAAAGATAGCATTATCAATGAAATGAGACGTCACCGAGATCTGGTAAAGAAATACGATGGTCTTTTAAAACATTTGAGACATCGTCATAACACGAGCACAGCTAAATATATTAGTGAAGCCAGATTGCCATTACTTGAATTGATCTGGATCGCCTCTCAAATCGAACGATCCAAACCGTATATTAAACGAATTCCATGTATCGCGTTGAACTTCGATGATTTTAGCAAAAACTATACCGTTGCTCCAACGTCTTCAAATAAACCTTACAATGTATATCGAACACCGATTACCTGTGAGCCTGAATTCGCTACTTTGAAAGAAGGAATACTCCTATCAGTTACGCTGTCCATTAAGAATCAGGTATCCATAGAGACAGCGCAGAAAATATATAATATATTCGAAGTTTATCCTGAATCAACGTTGAGGAGTGCGCTGGATCAACTAAGAAAAGGTGGTGCAATAGCAGCAAGAGACAAATGCATGAATAACAATATGAAACAAATTCATTTCGACGACATTGTTGAGTCTTCGTACAGAATTTCGGCTGCTTATCGTCGTAAAATGGTCAATAGATTTGAGTTGGACTTTATTGTCAATCTAGCAGATGTTTTTAGTAGTAAACTTCCACAGAAAGGTATAAAGGGAACCTGTGAGATTAACTGTTTGCTGTGCGAAATGACTGCCTGCGGTATAATAGAAATAAAATCAGATGCAGTACCCATGGTCACAGGTTCCGTCGGCTCTATAATGCAAGAAGAGCAAATGAATGTTATCGACATAGAAACAAAGTACAAATTAAAATCTGGTACGGTAGGGTGGAAGGGCAAACACAATATGGAGGTTTTTACAGAATTCTACGAGAGCATAGATTATAAAAGGATTTTAGATGCGATTTCAAAGTAAGTGACAAATCAAGATTAAGTAATTAGTAAGGCTTTTAAAAAAATTTACGTTTAAAGTATGTTAAATCATATGTATTGCAGTTTATCAGTCACTTCAGCGGGTCTCGCAGGGATCGAGTTAGGTGCCCTTTTTATTATCGGTTTCTTTAAATGATCTATGACACCCAAGTCGTGAAATATTTTAAAGACTGATCGAAAGACAGATACATTTTAAAATATTGATGTTAGAAAAGAGCAACTACTTCTTGACGCCTTCTTTTCGGTAGTATCTGCCTTTCGAACCGATGGCAGAGCCACAGATAACAGTCAAAATTGACATTTTAAAATGTGCTTATTTATTAGGACTACTTGAAATAAATGACCTTGCAATTTTCTCAGGTTAATTTAGTGTACATTAAACCTAATTGAGTTTAATGACAAGGTTGCCTGGAAAGAAGCCGCTCCGCTTTCATCTCACACATGATAGAACAAAGATTGTTAAATTGTAAAACGATGTTGGAAAAGAGCAACTGCTGAGTTTCTTGCAGGCTTCTTCTCTGTAGAATCTGAACCGCTTATATTAGGCCTACTTGAAATAAATTAATTTTGAATTATCCTTGATTTCGGGGTCTGAAGCTTAAAGTATTGAATTTATAACAATTCATTATGTTATATGTGTCATTTTCCGCCCATGGTAAATCTCTTTCATTTATCAATTCTTTGTGTTTTACATTACAGAGAGAGTGTTGTGACGTTTTCCGACATTGATATTGCCTACGATATGAAAGACCCGATAATCATATATTTGGAAGATAAGGGAGTGAAAGGTAGCACTTTTCAAGAATTACTGGCAAGTACTTTTTTATTAATTTTTATTATGATTGATTTGAAATGTTAAAAAACAAAACTAATTTTCCCTGTCAAACCCTTTTCAACAGCCTAAGTATTGCTGTTTATTTGCAAGCCTTATAATTAACTTTTGTACATTTAATTACAGGTACACTTATCAACTGATCGAAAAGTGTTGGTTGATAGACTTAAGGATCTTGAGGCGAAAAAAATCGTGAAAAGAGTTGGGTATTACGAGAATTTAATAACGCTTACGAAATACGCGATACCTATGCTACTACAAATCGAACCTAACTTTCATATTATACCTACACCATGGCTGACCCTTGATGGTCAGATACGAGCTGATATATTCATTAAATGGACGAGTGTTATAGTCAATAAAATATTTGAATCACCAGGCTGTTCTATTGAATTTCTGTGTAACAATATTGAATGCATTTCAATTAGAAGTGTTCAAGACATATGCACGTTTTTGCATGAATGCGAATGTGCCATATTGAGATGCAATGAGAAGAGACCAGTTGACTTGTTTTCAGAAGATGATGAAGTGCCAGAGTTATACAATTATAACCCTTACGAATCACCGGATAATATTTTAGTGTTTCCAGTCAAAAATGTGCTGACTAGATACGCTTGTTTAAGGAGAAAAGTTTCTAATGAAACTGATCCCATTGTAACATAAACATTAGTAATAAGTATTGTTTATATTGTGGAATAAATCGAAACTTTAGGATAATTTTGCTTTAAATAAAAAAAATGTTTTAAATTATATTGTATTTTTATCCCGTGCAAAAAAGAGATTTTTTAAGTTTAACCGCGATGTCTATTAGTCTGGAAAATATGCGCTGTCATTTGTATATGGACAGCAAGTCCAGCGTATAATTGAGAGCAAATTTAAGTGTGGATCGCACGATGTTTGGTTGACCTGAGGTTAGCTCTCGAAGAATTTCACACATGTACAATCATCATCCTCAGTGACTGCTGGGCATAGAAATCTCAGGAGGATGTAGCACGGCTTAAAAAATAGGCCGTTACAGTTAGATTCTATCATTATGTCGTGGCGGAAGTTAGTCTCAAGTGTAGCTTCGCGTAGGTAGTCATGTCTACCGTCCCGTTTATTGGCTGATACCGTATATTGAATTCTGCGCATCGAAACGCACGAAGTTAAAGAAGTCATAGAGTTTAAACCATATTGTAACATTTTAGACTGCATAACTTTTTAATAAAATAAAAAGTCAGGTAGGCAAATCCATACGTCTTCTTTCATTGCTTAGTAATCTGATTGCGCAGCAAACTAATTGACAAAGGTATTTAATATAAGTTTAGCCAATTCATAAATTGTATCTAGATAAATTAACTAATAAGAAAGAATATCTTTGTAATGTACATCTGTAACTGACTTAGTATACCTTTTGGCTAGCTGTAACTATACTAAGGATATACATAAACTCTGAATGTAATTTTAAATTATTTGCAATTATTGCGTGCCGCTACTTATAGTGGCGTAAACTTATGGGTGCAATTTAGTAGTTTATCTGTGAACAGTGAAAACATGAATCCCTGGCAGCGGCAAACAGTTTGAAAAATGCAGTGGGTATGTGGTGAACTAAAATTCTGTGCTCCTCGATGAGCCTACCTCTATGTCCTTCTTCTAGGTTCTCAAACAAACTTTTAACAAGATAAACCACCAGGTCTCTGCGGAAAATTGATTTCGAAATTGTTATTTTATTTTTCGTTGTAGTCTTTATTCAAAACTCCCATAAGATTTGCCTGAAATACATTATAGATAAAGCATGATTTGAATTATTTTTAGCTACCGTCACCACAGTTTCCCTTATATCGTCCTTTAAATTACAATGCAACGTTATTGTGTTTTTTTAAACATGTTTTATGAAGTAAATGGAAATTTATAAACGGTAACTGAAATCCCAGTGAAGTCCTTACAAAAAACCACCTAAGTGGGCTGGTGGGGGGGCTCCAGTAGCCAGTACTGCCAATCTGTTTTCGTCTGCGCATCAAGTTATGATGAAATGGACAGTATTCGGCCGGTCATTGTGTTTGTATTCTCTTTAATCTGGATCTACCTCAAATAAGGATATCTGCGCAGGCCATGCACATTTTCCTCTACAAAATGGTTAATCTATGGTCGATTGCATAATTTTCTTTATGGCAATGAAATTTAAACTAGGCGAGTGATTAGAGAAGTAGGGCAATCCAGATTTCGCCATTTTTACTTTTCAGTGAAAGGAGATTTAACAATTGTCAGGCTGGAGGACGAAGAATATTTTGAGAAAAGTGTGTCATTAAATTAAATTATTCGTAGTCAGGACTATATCTTGAGAAAATCATAGTATAATAGTGTGGTTTTGTTTATTACTAACGTTTGTATGTAGTGCTACTTCCCCGTCGTTATATTGCTCGTTGGTGTGTCGCTTAGCTAAATTCAATGGCTATGATATCGAAGTTTTAATCTGGCGAGTCGCTTTGACGTTCTCCGTGGGGCAAAGTAACGAGAAAGCGAAGCGACGCGGTCAGACATGAGCAGACCTCAAGGCGGACGGATCCAAGTCCCCGATGACCTCAGGGAGATCCTGTTGGAGTTCACCATAAGTTACTTGTTGGAGCAGCCGGGTGACGTGATCAACTACGCGGTCGAATTCTTCACGAGGTTACAGAACAACAGGACAACGACTATAGTGCGGGGCCCTTCGGCGGGCACTCCCGATGAATCTATAATATCAGACGAAGAAGGTATATTTTCTCTATTTCTCTCAATAATAATCCCTCGACTCGAAACAGCAGCAAAGGTCAGTTACTAGGGCCGTCATAGCGCCGTCGTAAAGTCATTTCCATATGAATGAACAGAATATCAAATTCAACAAATCACTAAACGTTCAAGGCATGTAGCTCTTGCACAAGTTGCTTTATCTAGGTACTGGATGTGAATTTTAATAAGTCTCTTGCACTATTGATTTTCCAGACTGCCTATGCATTTAATAATTTTATTTATGTAAAGTTGAGTTTTATGGTAAGAAGTTCATGCATATGAAATTATATAAAAATATGTCATGTATTTTTCAATATATTTTCACGAAAAAGGACGTAATGAACTAATAATTAGTTGTTCTAATCATTCATCATACATATTGCTTTATAGGCGCTATTGCAATAAATAAACAATTTTGTTTGCAGTATTTGTTATTGTATTTAATGTAGATTGAAAACTTTATCAAGCACAAAAATTTAAAACTATTTTAATAAGTAGATGTAGATTGAGTTGTGCTGTACCAGATGGTAAATCTGTTCTGTTCTGTTCTGATGGGATCTTCTTCTGTTGGTCACAATAGATTGACACATGGATAATACTGGGACTTCTACTCCCAGAATAAGTATATAGTAGAATTGAAAATCTATTATTCTACCCAGCTGAGCTACTTTATTGTTATAAATTTAACATAATTTAATGTGAATTATAGATCTGAAATATTATTAAGACATATTTTTAAATTAGACTCGGGATAAGAGTTTTAAATTAATATAATTATACTTGAAGATGTACTTTTCTTTCATGACTTTAAACATAACAAAGTAGACTCTATTAATCATATATATTCTATAGTTAAAATTTTCAACAATTTTTTTTCAAATGTGCATTAAAAATATAAATAAAAACAATCAAGTAAATACATATTTTCGTTATGTATGTATGTATGTTTTCATTGTTTTTAAAACATACTTTACACTGTATATTAGCAAAAAGATTGGTTAGGTACATTATAACATAGCTAAGAGTCCTATTACCTCAAAAGATTAAATCAATTTAAATTTACTCTATTTAATTTACCATAACTCAGTTACCCCTATATTTGAGTGTTTAATAATTTCGATTGGTTAAAGAAACCTAATGGATACTAAGTCACTTAAAATCAATGATCTAATAGTATCTAAAAAAAAAATTATTCATAAAAGAATAATAGCATGCACATACTCTGAAACTTTCAACATACATATGGAAAAAACAAGAATCTGTTATTGTTCTCATATGTTGTAAATAGTAATTTTCGTTGTAATAAATGTTTCTTTAGTTTGGCTGTGCGCCATAACCATTTAGATAATGATGTGTGAGTTTTCCCAATCTTATATAATTTTTAGCTGTTACTAAGCCATTTGGCATACTGCATAGGTATGTGATAAAAAGTACTATGAAATTGTAGTTTTAAAAGCATGTGGCCACCTTATCAAGTAATACCACACTAGACATTCAATTTATTTCAGCATGTTTGAAACATTACCAATATTCCCATCTCCACAGAAGTAAAATGTTACATCCAAGAATTATGTCTATGATAATTATTATAGTGCAATTCCTGTTTGGGTTACTTTTGGATTTCAGTCCATGTATAAGATATCATTACCCTTTCAGATCCTGTTTATTTGTCTGAGTGAGTTAATTGTGTACCGCATAATAGGATAGGTCACTTATTAATATAAGCATTGATATCTGAAAAAGTATTTTTGCAAGTCAATAAGCAAGAATGTTCTAGTCAAAAGTATTCCTGATTAACATAAAACCCAGCCCTTTGTTTCTCTGAGACAAGTTGGAGACTAATGTAGTTATTGTGAGAATTATAAGTATATGTATGACTTGATGTTCAATAAATAATGCGGGCTAACGCACAGCACTAGCACCTTTAAGACAAGTTCTAGAAAAAAATATATTTAAGGAGAAGCGACTAAATATAACTAAAATACAAATATTATTTATTCAAATACCTACCTAACCTATCTAAGGCTCTTAAAACTAAAATTTTGTGATTCTAGGAACCAGTCTAATACATACATACCTGGGTATTTTTTTTTTTTACTTTCATTCTAACAATGTCTTACTTAAAATTAGGTATGTTGAAACCAGCAATGCAATTGTGTACAATATAATAAGCAAAGTCGATAGGGTTTCAATCTTAAGACTATTATTTTATTAAATATAAAAGTTAGAAAAATATTTACTAGTATGATATCTATTTTCGTGAAACACGATAATAACATTCCTTTCAAGTCTTAACTTCCCCAACCGCTCTACGTCTATCTTATTCACATGGGATTTTGAGCTCAACAGTTTTTGTTAGGAGATAAATTTACTGTGTTTACTATACTGTGATCTCATTTACTTGTTTGTGTTTAACTCTTTGAAGTTTTGAGATGTTGCTGGCTTATTTTTTCTCATGTCCGTGGCTCGGAGCCGAAACAGATGTTGGCCTTTTTTTAAATACGTTATGTAAAATTAGCAAAAGACCAAGTTCTGTTAAGCTTATAATGAATAGTTCAGGTACAGGTGCTAATGCAGCCTTGACTTTATTTGTGTAAGATATTGACAGCTTGTCACAGTGATATAAAATTGAAACTAAACATGTGGTTTTTTTTTGTATATAACACATTAGTAACTATAACTACTTGATCCGATTTTTAGCCTGTCAAAAAGCGTAAGTGCATGAGGAAAAAAATTGTTTTTATTTGCACCTTTTTGACATCACCACAATTATAAGCCGATAAAAAATAAGCGATAGAGTTTATTTGTAATAATAATAGGCTAACTTTTGTGGCCTTTTAAGAAGTCTAGAAAAAGAGAACAATAGCAAAAAAGTGGCTTAAGATAACAATTTGAAACTTTAAAAACTATCAAATACTTAAAAATACTCCAACATTTAGTAGCACTGTATAATGTTAAGTATATAAGCAATTATTATAACAGGAATATATTCAGGTGTAAGATTATTATCCATATAACCATATCATACACCTGTGTGTTTTCTGTATACTTCCACAGTTTTGAATATATAGAGGTTATAATAAAAATCTTAGTGTTTCAAATCAAAAGTGCAGAAACTGATCATAATTTATCAGTGTCACACCAATTATGCAATGCAATTTATTTATGTCTTAAACTATATATAATAATATAATGCTGCTGCTTTACAGCTTTCCAGTCAAAGATATAATAACGATTTACGAAAGAATTTCTCTGACATAATATAATGTAATGCTCACTCTTTCACGAACATTCAATGCCAAGGTTTGTTTTAACCTGCGATTCTAACTTTATAGCGCAATAAAATTAGCTTGTCTAGTTAGAAAAGTAGATAATATTATGTACTTTTTAATTATTTATGGAAGAAACAATTATTATTTTGGTGCATTGAGAAACACCCTCTAGCAAGTGCAAGCGACGAAGCTACAGGTTGCTGTGTTTAAAGGCACATACCTTATAACTTTTTACTTTGTGTGCACATGGCAATATTTACTTAAGTTGAATCCTATTCATATTGTGTTCAAACTTAAACTCTGTAACTGCTGTCATATTGAAATTGTAGCCAACTTTTAGCCCTTTTCACATACGTACGGTCGCGGCGCGGTCTCTCGCGGTTACACTAAGTCGGCGTTAATACCTTGGCATCTCTATTTATCGGTGTGAAGGCCTAAGAAACTACTAGTTAATAGTTAAGGCTCTTTCAAACTCATTAAGCTGCACTCAGTCCCCATTAGTCTGAAGCATATTTTTCTTGTCTAGAGCCGCCGGTGGCGCGCTTCAACAACCGGCGCAAGTCAGTGTTCGCGGAGACATACGACCCTGAAGAAGATGATTCGGATGAAGGCGCGCCAGCTGTATTCCCCAAATCAGATGCTCAACGGGCGAGGCTCGCCGAGGCCGTGCGAGGAATCCTGCTATTCCGCTCCCTCGATGCACAGCAAATGCAGCAGGTGAGGAGTTCTAGTATAATAATAATGCACTATGACAATACACACATGTTATGGGTACTAAGATGACCGTTTAATATGTTTATGAATAACATAAAAAATACTTATAATATACAGATAAACACTCAGGCACTGAAAAACATTAATGTTCATCACACAAACATTTTCCAGTTGTGGAAATGGAACCCACGGCCTTGGACCTAGAAAGCATTCACTCTTACCTTGGAGGTATTCAAGTTATATGTGCCAGAAAAAAACATCGTGGCTGGAAGTCACGGGCAGAAGCTACGGGCAGAAGCTACTTAATTAGTCTAATCTGAAGCAACAACATCGAATTTACCGAGGCCTCACTAAACACTGAGATCAGTTATGTACTAATGTACAAGATACAGCATCAGAAGTGGGATGCGACACCGCGTTACAGCGCATCACAGAACAGACAGTAATACTTATGTCCATAATAGTATTTCGCGTTTGATTGATAGGGAATGTTTTGTACAATATTTTAAAATACCACAACTCAAGTATGTGTCTAAATTATAAAGATCTGTATCTAACCTTTTTTCAACTTAATTTTTAGGCAAATATTTCTGAAATTATATTGTGTATTTGTATTGGTATACTGTTCCTTACAAAAGAGGCAAAATGTTGGTTAATCATCTGATAAACCGCCACTTCTTACTGCAACAATTTATACCTACAAACACCACGTAGGTATGAAACGAGTTCAACAAACTATCACTGTCTATTTTTAACATGAGGTATACTTTTATAAAGCTTCATATCCCTTTGGATTAACGCATACCTTTTTAAGTCTACAGAGCGTATTATCATGAGGTGAGATCATAGTCGAAGTAAAAAGAAAATATATACTAATAATAGATTTAAAAAACAGCCTTCAGAACATTGTAAACTGGTAAATGTATCTACGTAGGTATCATTTATGAATGCATAATGTATGCGACACGGTGAATGAAAACACCCGGTGGGGGAGCTTAGGTTACATAATCCGCCTGTACTTAATATAATACTGAAAGTGAACTACTTTTTTTTTGTATATTATGTTTAGAAGCTTACAAACAAATCCGCACTTATATTGGAATTGCGATATAATGCTACCTGTGCTGTTTATTATCTTCTCACAGATAAATCGGTGAATTCTTGATGTTTATTTAGCACAGAGATAGCTAGAAGAAGCAAGTGCAAGCTAGACATGTAACTTGTTATACCAATACACATTTCAAGAATCTCTCTTCTCTCTTCTCAAAGACCATGATTCTCAGTTCTTCAAAAAGTTAATTTTAAAAGGTTTGACTTCCCCATTGCTCGCAAATAGCTTGAAAGATATCGATAAGGTTTAGTGTACGGGTAGTTGGACAAGGGTATGCGGTATGACGTCACAGAGGAATTTGTCTGTTGGTTACATTTATACATTTAAACTGCTAAACTACAGCTAAAGGATTACATTTTAGAAAATAATGATAATCCAGAATTCCTAATTTTAAACGTAAAAATAGAAATAATACGTGTTTTATTTACAAGCAACTTTGTTTAAGTGAACAGTATGTTTTTTTGAGAAATAAATATCTTTAATCTGAAATTTGCTTGCACGCACGGGAAAAACACCCACCTATATCCAAATACACAATAGTTATTCGAGTTTTTGACGAGTTTCCAATCGTTGAAAGAAGTGTTTATTTATAGATGTTGAATGATTTCCTCATATTTCACGATTACGCTGGATTTTCCCTCAAATTTTCAGTGGCAGGCGCGAAACTTTACTGGCAAGTTTCAATATAAATTCCTATTCCTTTCATACAATGAAATTGACAACAGTTAAATAGTGGATATAAATTCAAAATTGACAATAGTGGATATAAATTCATATTCCTTTCATGCAATGAAATTGACAGCAGTTCGATTCAAAAAGTGCGTGTTGCCAGTAAATACTTACGGATCTGATACGTGGTCGCTTACTATGGGCCTCATAAGAAGGCTCAGAGTCACTCAGCGAGCTGGAGAGAGCTATGCTAGAATTTCATCACTATGTGATTAAATCAGAAGTCAGGCGATCCGTAGAAGAACTAGAGTTACCGACATAGCTCAGCTAGTCGTGAAACTGAGCTGAAGTAGCAATTAAGAAGGGCATATAGATCGGAGAACCGATGTACGCTGGGGTTCTATGGTCCAGGTAGCAGGTCCCGCACCGGTAATCACAATAGATAGCGCCCGACATTTGATTTATTAAATGTTACTATATTTGAAAGCACTCTGAGCCCACCTAACGCGAAAATCTTTTTCTAATAGCACTTGTTACTGGTATAAGCGCGTAACTTATAAAGTCGACAGCTTTCTATAGATTCGTACACATATAAATTGACACACTTGGCCTCGTAGACTAATTTAAAGGCGCTCTGCGTACTATAGAGCGAGCTATATGAGATTTGTGCATGCGACATGCGTATGTGGCGGGGATCATACATTGGTATCCTTTGGAGACTGAAGCTCTAACCACTCTTATCACTGCTTCAATGATGCAAAATGAAAGCTATTTTTTTTTCCTTTATTGATCAAAAAATATTTTAATACACAACTTAATACCCTACGCCATCCTTGGAAACCAAACAGTTTATCTAAGGGTACCGAGTATACAAATAGTACGTAAGAACAGTATTCTACAACGAAAAATATTTTTTTAACGGTAACTAGATATAATTATACCTACCACACATTATATTATATAGACTACTAGCTGTTGCCCGCGACTTCGTCTGCGTTTGATTTTGCTTTTAAAGTATTCAATATCGCTAAGCCTTAAATGAGTATAGTAGTATATATAATACCATATTATTTATTGACAAAAAATTTGCAATAAAATAAAATTGCGACTATAATTAAAGATCTAAGCTATCCTATCTCTTAAGTTGGACCAGACTGCTTACGGTGTGCCAATTTAATTTAAAATCGGTTTAGTAGTTTAGGAGTCCATCGCGGACAAACATCGTGACAGGAGATTTATATATATTAAGATTAGCCCAAATTACTTTTGATCGATTAATTGTTTTTGTTTGTCCTCATAGGTATTGGATGCGATGTTCGAGAAACGATCCGAGCCCGGCGAATATGTAATCCGGCAGGGTGACGACGGTGACAACTTTTACGTCATCGAGAATGGAGTTTTTGACGTACTCGTCACAGGGGACGATGGCGTGGAGAAGGTTAGAAACACACACATATTATTATTGCACTTACTCATAACGAGTTTAGCCGAGTGCTTTGTGGTGACGGCAGATCAGAACATAGTGTGCTTAGTACAAGATTATTAGAATCTATTAGTCGTTTTCGAGTAATACTTTAAGAAATACTTGCAACGTTAGGTTAAAATAACGTGTTAATTGAAAATTTAAAAACCCCCAACTATCAATACATTTTACATTATTCCACTTGTCAAGCTTTTTTGAAATTTGTCATAGTGTACATAGTATTCTATTAGTCAAGCCCTTTCATTTAATACCCATATTGAGGGAGTTGTGAAAAAATATGTAATCGGCCATTTTGTGCAGATTCCTATTAAACATAGCACACTCGTGACTAATTAACCATTGTAACAAAAAAACAACATCAAAATTCGTTCATTCGTTGGGATATACGGTGCCACACACACACACACATTTTTTTGATATGCGAAAACAACGCCTCTATTGCGAGCGATCATTTCCTATACTAGGCCTACAGTTGTCACATTCTGTTCTCGCGGAATATGGAGAACGGAGAACGGGCAGAGGCGTCCTCTGCTCTACTACTACCATCTTCTGCGACCCCCCAACCGTCTACCCAGCGTGGTGATTTTGGGCAAAGCGTCTCTTTAGAAGAGGCCTTTATTCCAACATTGGACTGATATAGGTGTTTGATAATATAAATAGTAAACACTTTGTTGCGTACCACTATGATGTAAGATAACAGAATACAAAACCTAAAATATACCTAGGCACAAAAAGGCAAAAAGATTGCCATCAATAAGTACGTAAGTTTAATGTATGCGGTTGTAATCATAAGCCTGCATATCGAATCTGTAGCCTTAGTACAAGATTTACTCACAATAGAGCGGTTGTTGCAGAGTATTAAACTCTGTATCGGCAAGGTAACATTGACCTAATTACACGCGTTTTATAGTTGCAAATCCTGTACTTCTGATTTTTGTTTTACAAACGTTCTATCAAAAGCCCGAGCTAGAGCTATCATATTTATTTTATTTATTTAAACCACTTTATTGCATAATAAAGGAAACACACACAGGAACACTTGCATTATCATAAATTATATGCAAAAGGCGGCCTTATCACTAAAAGTGATCTCTTCCAGGCTACCTTAACTAATGAAATAAGGCAATGAGAGACGGGAAATCGCAATTCTATATAAAAAATATATATTTATTTAATTATTTATGTATATCATATACATAAATAATTAAATAAAATAATAAATGTAACAATATAATATATATAAATATTTATATAAATATAATAATATATCATAGTATATTTATCACTATTATATATATATGTTAATATTAATTACTTTATTACGTAATTTATTTTCAATATGCGTATGTAATTTATTTTCAAATTATTATATATATTATATTATATATTTCGTTTTAGTATGGAGAATTTCAGTTCAATCAAATAAAACTAAAGCCCAAAAAAATAGTTCATCAATAATTATATTGTACCATTATTTGACCTTTTACACACATTATAAAATCATCTTACTCACATCTTGGGGTTGGCTGGGTTACTTCATATATTCATGTTTGTAATCACAAGTCCTGGTACATAAATTATAAATAAATCAAGAATTTTAGGCAAGTTTAAGCTTTGCACGATGATAATAAGATCCTTTTTACTCCGATGTATCGGTAACATCAAGTCGTGTACTAAGGCTACTATAGTCGTAAAAATGTAATAGGCCCGTTTTGACATTTGTGACCATAGAATGTAACTTGGAACGAAACTGAAAGAAATAATAAAATAAAAATCAATTACATACAGTGTTTTAAAAAATACGTAATTTTGGGACGTTAAATAATATGAAAGAATATATCGCGAGTATTCTTTTTGCGCTTACTTCATAGTAGCATGCAATTTATAATTGTTGCGAAACGTAACGAAAACAGTTACGTTCTCAGTCTTTTTTTTTTTTTATACTAGAGCTGTAACCATTTTTTTACTGAATATCGAAATTAAATATTGTGTAGTTATCTTTACTGAGCTTGGTTCTCAAAATGGGTTCTAAATAATGAGTCTGAGTTGATGTATCTGACCAAGCGGCACATGACTGAAGCGTCCTCGCGCGCACTGTGCAGTTTTTCGTTCCTCATCTTGTAAAGTTGACTGTGCGCTCGTTTAAGTTTGATATATATTGTTTACTATTACGTTAACTATGGCTCTTCTATTTTGGACATTAAATTAAACATAGTGATTTGACTCGATTTTTGTTTGTTGTTAGGTATATAGTACTAACTCAACATGTTGAAAAGTGGACGTATAATCAACAGCCAGTCACGCGTATTGGTTGTGAAGTTAAAGGAATACTTTGAACTAGTGTTGCCCAAATTCAGTCTTGGTCTTGCAGTCTTGGTCTTGTTCTTGCGTTTTTGCAAGACCAAGACCAAGAACAAGACCGCGTATTTTTAGCAAGACCAAGACCAAGACTGACCGTGCAAGACTTGAGCAAGAACAAGACATAGCCTGCAAGACTCTTGCGTCTTGCAGCTAGGACTTAGCGCTATTTCACGGAGTAGTTAGGTGTAACAGTTCGGTGTATAGGTAGGTAGGTACGCTTAGGAATTCTATGAGACGCAAAAAACTATATCAAAGAATATGAAAAACTGGACCTATGCGCATTACGACTAATACCATAAACTTAGCGAATAAAAAAATATCTATTAAAATCAAACTGAGTGCATGCATAGTTATGTTTTAACCATCGGCACTTTGATAATGCGGCATCAAAGGTTTTGTACTTACTTCTCAAAGAAATTTGCCGCTTTTCGGAAGTACATGGTTATGATACACGCGCCGGCGGCTTCTTTTGAAATCTAAAACAATCGTTGCCGCCGCGAAATCATAACATTTGACACTATTCATGCAAAATAATTTCGAATTTTAAGAGTACCTACAGGTGTTCCAAAGAATAAATAAGTTTCAGAGTGCTTAGAATGAAAATGAATACATTATACTGATCACGCAAGTAGTATTATGATTAGGATAAAATGGTGAGGATAGGTAGTAGATGTCATAATAATTCATTCTAGTAAGTAATTATAATATTGATTACTTATATGGTTTTAAACTAATTACTTAGGTACTATTATTGTACATTTAGTCATTATATTTCTTAAGTTTTTACAAGAAAAAATAGCAAAAAAGTGTTCGAATATCTCTGAGAGAGATGATGAGAGTAAGTATTTACTAGCTGTGCCCGCGACTTCGTCCACGAGGAATAGTAACTTTGGAGGTATAGTGACGTTCAGGATTTATTTATTTATTTTAAAACTTCTGTCATCAAACATACAAACGAACTCTTCAGCTTTATTCAAATAAATGATAAATCGTAAAACTCTTTTATTAAATTTCTTATAAGTTGAGGGTTCAATCTCTTTCTAGACAGATAAGTATTGTTCTTTAAAATACAGTCAAGTTATTGTAATTAATTTGTTTTTTTACATGTTTTAGCAAATGTAAGCTTATAAATCATAAATGTTTATTAAGAAACAGTTACTTCCATGGAAAACGACATATAGGTCAGTTGATTTTTCGAATTTCTTATCAAATCTTCAGTTATTTATTAATCTGCTTGATCTTTACTATGGCTATGTTAATTCAAGCTCACAATGTTCCAATTCTAATACGTTTTTCTAAGATTTAAAGTAAACTTTAATAAATAGTAATAGACTAATAGGTAATTGCAAGACTTGCAAGACTCTTGCTGCAAGACCAAGACCAAGACCAAGACTGGGAGCGCAAGACCAAGACCAAGACCAAGACCAGGTGTATTGGCGCAAGACCAAGACCAAGACTGGCTAAGTCTCGTCTTGTTCTTGCATTTGGGCAACACTACTTTGAACGAACGAACACTTTACAATACATAATAATATCAATCAAGTACTGATACAAACTTGAAATGATTTATCGTGTGTATCGAGTCCCGAGTCGTATGGTTCCATAACTAGTTACGTCGCGATGACAAATGTCAAAACGGGCCTATTACATTTTTACGACTATAAACCGATGCTTTTGCTCCCGAGTGAGAGAACTAGACTAGTTCAAGTTATGTAATATTCATTGCGAACACCGTATACGTACTGACGGCGATGGCGAAGATGGCCTTGGTTTTGAGAATGTGGATTAATGGTGTATGTGCGTCTCGCGAAAACCTTGACCGTATTGTTTTTTTTCTTAAACAAGCTCACTTTGCCAATTATCTCATATCTAGGAGGCGAATCGCGCCGCTCGATCAAACTCAAATTTCCCGAAGTTCCTTGATTGGAAGGAAGGCTCCTTATGTATGACTTTGCCTTTAAGACTGCCGAAAGTCTGCACAAAACACACTCATTGGACACATATACGATTATTGTACTGAAACTGTCTCGTTGGTCGTTGGTTGGGTGAGCAAGTTCGACTGCAGATCACGCGCCAATCGTAGAGTTGAGTCGAGTCGAGCCAGTGCATAGTATTTGGGTTTTCTATCAAGACATTCTTAGTACCAGCCCGTAATTCGAAAATTGGTGGTGATTCGCCTGTGCCTCGGAGAGCTCGCTAAGCTATCGGTCTTGCACCGGATATATTTTCCGGTTGTGTGTTAGCCGCCATCAGACAATGGGAGTGGGAGAAAAAAAAGTGCACAATAATAATATATCCCATGTAGTTCATAAAACCTCTTTGGATAGTCGCCACCGTGGCTGAATCCGTTTGTGTATCCGTTTGTGTGTGTGTGTGAGTGTGTGTGTGTGTGTGTGTGTGTGTGTGTGTGTTTATCGTACAGTAAAAGCATATTCGTTGATATTTTTCTCGTGCTATTCAGCGACTAAGCACAGACAATAAATATAATAGAATGTGATTCAATTGTATTTATTGTCTGTGCTGGTTAAATAACAGAAATATAGCGAGACATTTGTAACCATTATAACGCTCCTCCTTGGCAGCATCTGCCATCGGAACCGATGATAGAATCACTACTAACGATGTGACGTATCCATGAGTTCCTTATCGAGATATAAATGTAATTTGGACAAAATTGATTCCTAGTCCAATCCTGCTTTCTGAGTGGCGGTGGCTCTGGGTTCGATTACCCTCCTGGAAAATGTTTGTTTCATGAACTTTATTGTTTTTCAGTGTCTGTATATATTCAACAAAATATGCATTAGTCATCTAAGTACCTAAAACACTTACTTTGGGGGTAGAAAGCGATGTCGATGATATTGTCGTAGTATATTTATTTATTAAATGTTTGTGAATACGCAGAAAATGCATTAGCACTTAACACGCGCGGCTTTTCAGCTGTTCACATGTGACGTACCTAATTAGCGAATGTTCCCAAACCTCAGGCAGTCACAAATCTATTTGGACCTAAAACCATTATAAAATGGCCTATGAATCTCAAACGGCTCACACATGTCACGGCTCACGCTCGTTCGGTGAACTGACGCAATAGATTTAACGTACAGTGTGCTTTCGCTCAAACATGCCTGACAGAGAGAAATGATTAGGTCTAGTTTGGGCGTGTTTGCCTGGAAAAGCCTATTCACTCATGCCTGTAACGTACTCCAGGTATATGTGGCGGGAAATACAAAAATCCCGTAACAGCGTTGCACAGCTTATTAGGTCTATATCAGAAATGTGTAAGAATGAAAACATTTCATACAAGTTAACTGGATGACTTCATAAAGGGACAAGAAACAAGATTGTGAAGTTCCTGAGCACAATAATCAAAGCAAGTAGGCCTAATATAAGCACTTTTGAAACGTCAAGTCTGTCTGTGTGTAGTGACTCTACCACCGGTCCGGAAGGCAGATTCTACCGAGAAGAAGCCGGCAAGAAACTCAGCAGTTGCTCTTTTCCAATATCAACAATTTACATTTTACATTTTAAAATTCATTTTTCTATCTAGTGAGATGAAAGCGGAGCGGTATGCTTCCAAGCAACCTTGTCATTATAATATAAAGCGTACTGTAAAAAAAGAAGTGATTTAGCGTATCGGTACGATGCCCCATTCATACAGTTACCCGTTAAAGGTTAGCTCGCTTCCATTTTAAACTGCATCTTCGCTTTTTACCCGGTGCGAGTGCAGTTCAAGCTGATTAGATAACTAGTAAAAAGATAGGTTCCACTAGACCATACCAGAAGGGCAAATTCAGTAATTATAAAGTGCCATATTGCCCTTCCACTCACAAGTCAACAGCACTCACCAGGGATTCAGTCAAACCTATCTCGTGGCTTTTATCATCATTTCACAGCGGTCATGTCCTGGGATAAAAACTTTTATGTCAACTGTACCTTGACCTCTGACGTCCCAGGTGGTTCACACATACGAGGGATCAGGCTCTTTCGGTGAGCTGGCGCTAATGTACAATATGCCGCGCGCCGCATCAGTTCGCGCTCAATCGCCAGGTGCACTATGGGCCATGGACCGTCACACCTTCCGCCGCATCCTTCTCAAGAGCGCGTTCAAGAAGCGCAAGCTGTATGAAGAGCTGCTGGACAAAGTGCCCATGCTCAAGGCTTTACAGGTACGTCGTTATTCCTTTATAATAAGTACTAAGATTGTATGTCTGTAATCTATTGTGTATTGGGTATATAAATATAAACCGTGCCATTAAAGAATAGATTGATAAAAGCGGATCGATGCCATGCTATCTCTTTCGCATAATAATGTCGTGCAAATATTGTGCGAAAGAGATGGCATGACTTCTGCCACCTTTTATAAATGAATTCCTAATTTGGCTGTCTCATTCTGGATAATATACTTCTAGGGATGATGAAATTACTTTTTTTACCCTACAGGAAGCTAATGTGTTTAACAATCTATGCATGTGTATAAAGATATTACAGTTTTATGAAGCCCTATTGGACCGATTTTAATCATTTGGCTGTTAATGGCTGCCAACGACCCAAGTGTTCGTGGCTATGTGACATCACAATAATTTCAATATGGCAGATACGAAAAACCGAAAAACAAAAAAATTTGGAAAATCCAAAAGTGCACGACTCATAATGCTCATTTAATTATCAAATATTGAAAAAAATTAAAAAAAATTAAAACAGCAGTACTAGGAAAGTGATGCACAGGCGCCCCTGGTGGAATAAAATGTACATAATATATATAGATATATCACCATCCATGTTAATTTTACATGGATATATATAGATATACAGTCTTGCAGTTTTAGTTTTTTATTAATTGCAATTAAACTACAAATATAGAGCAATATTAACGTGTAGTCTCCGGAAGTACAATTAATATATTAAAAAAAACTATTCGTCTGCCATAAAATCCGAAATGCTGTGCTATGTTAGCGAACCGATTTTGATAAATCGGCTATCGTTGCCTACATCGCAGTACCCTGAGCAGTGGTTTGCACTTCAATACATGCACAAAAGCTCTGCCAACCCTAAAACTTTTGTATAACTCGTACTCGTATATGCGAAGGATTTTGCCATTTTATGGCATCTTCCTTTATGCATACCGTGGTCAAAAACCCTGTGCATGTCACTGACATACACTGAGTGTAATTTTTTTTTAAAGAAATGTTTCGACATTAAATGGAAGAGCGCCACGTTTAGTTTCCAAAAATATAAAATAATAAAAAATAAACATTCGTCTAACGTGAAACAAGTTAATACACATTTTATTCAACTAAATCCCACCTTTATTCAACTAAACCCCACCTTGTAACGATGGATATGAGTTGAGAATTGCACCGTGGGCAATCACTAATGTAGTAAAAAACTTATCGTGTTTTCTGTATGAAGCGCATTCTATCGTTTTTACATTTACAAAATCGACTATTGGCCTGAATAACCCAATTTATTCAGCCGGGAATTGGCACGGACTTTGTACGTTAATGTATTTTAGTACGTAAATAGAAATTATGATCGAAATAGAACATTGATGGCCAATAATATGAGTGTATATTACTTTTTATGTTTGCTTTACGTTTTAGTTTCTACAGGTGTTTTGGTTTTCCACATGGATTGACATGTGTGTTCTATTATCTTATATCTTTAAAAGAGCAATTCTTGTATATATATATTATTTATATATATATAATTGGAATACGCGGCGAATCTAATTATTACATCAGATTATTAGATTTAATAATATTACATTTTGAAATCAATGATTTTGGAAAATTAGAAAGTCTACTGCCAATATTTATACAACGTGTAAATGAAAACCGAAATAATATTTTAGAGGTACATTATGTACTGTCTCGAGACTTATCTGTAAAACCGAAAATCTAGTAGGTTTTGAGTAAACCGCTGCCATAAAGTTATCCTTTCAGCGAAAACTATATTGTACTTGAAGAAATCAGATACAGCGCTAACATCACATGCAAGACTAAAATCATGTGACTTCTCTCACTTTATTAGGTCACGTGGCGTTGGTACTATGCGCGTGTCGGTCTTGTCGTTTTGTCATGAGTAAACACTGTTTGGGTGTTTTGAATTCGTTTGTATGGTAATAAAAATAAATATGTTTCTTTTGATTAAATATTTTTACAGGGTGATTCCTTATGCAATATACTTATGCATCCTTCAGTATTATTGCGCAATTCTGTTACTCATTGTATATCCATTTTTCATCGGATCTTCACGTTTCAAAGTCTAGTTAACATTTCATAGCTGTTTTATTTTTTTCATTACAATACAAAAATAAGACTGAAATATCTATGCCCAGCTATTGTTATAAGATGAGACAGGTATGAATTAAAAGAATCGTTTTATTTTCGTTTCATTATTTTAGGTTTTTGTACCGGTGCCCCTTTGCGGCACTTAATGCAAATCCGGGCCTGAGTTCCGGAATGATATCACGTGGATGTTTACGGGGACTTACTGACTTTGCGATTTAAAGGGGATTAAAATCCGTCCGAAGCCGACCGAAAAGGAACGGTTATTCCTCCAAAAAAATCATTTCCGTTGACGACAAACAGCTGTTGGTCGGTTTTAAAAAATATATATACCAAATCAACAAGTGTGTCTTCCAGCAAGAAGAAGACATTGTATAGTACCATAATATGAAGTAAGGGCAAAGAAGTTCTATTATAAGATATTCTAACCGTTAATTCAGTCCAACCGTTATCAATTCTCTTCAGCCCATTGACATCCTACTGCTAGATACAGGACTTCTTTTGTAAAGGTGAGAGGTTTTGCGCATAGTACCACAACGCTGCTCAAATTTAATATAAGGAATGTTTGGAGGGCTATAAAGTTCGATCCCCTTTATATAAAGTTAATTTTTTCTTATCTGTCTGAATAAAATCTTTTTCGTCACTTTTTAGTGTAAAGTTTATTTTAAATGCTTAAGAAAATAATTGTTTTTTTATAAGCTTGGTTTGTTTATAAATTTAAAACATACTTGGAGTTGGAACTAAACATAAGACCGGTTAGAAAAAATAGGAGTGTAAAATATTAGAATAAATGGATTGTTCAATAAAGTTAAAGCAAAACCCACATACAGCTGTAAAGCTGAAAGAAAACCCGTTTATTTGTGAAATATGAATAGATTTTTTTAAATTCTATACGCGAATAGACTCAAGTATTCTTTCTCAAAATAAATATTCTATTTCAATAATAGTGAAGTTACTACTTCTCATGTTACTAAACTAAGTAATGATAATGATTATGGAATATGGACTATCGCAAAATAACGCCTGCTTGTTTATATCCAATATTTGAACAGTAGTCGTTCGATATATGAACCGGGCCACCGTAGTAAGACAACAAAAAAGCCTTAGCGTTTATTTACGTGTGCTTTTATAATTACAGTGCCCATACATTACTGATTTACTTAGTCAACTGTAAAGTTAAGTGATTTGACGTTAGTTCCTTCATATAAAACGATAGATTCGTGGATGTGATGTTTGCTTAGTTGAAAACGTACACTATGGCTACATACATACCTAATAATATTTACACAAATGCGTACGATATACGTGTATTGATTAATACTAAGTGGTACGGTTCAGACTCGTAGTTGGTCATGTGTGTTTACAGAAGTTTGAACTAAAAACTCGGTCGCCTGTGAAAATCGAACCGGCTTCCGTGTATAGCTCCGTACTAAACTCGACCGTGATATATCATTAAGTCTGCTAAAGTAGTTTCGTTGAGGCTTTAGCGAGATATGCTCACTGAACTGGTACCAGTTTCTAGATGTATCGTGTGTTAAACAGGACTGTATGTACCAACGATAAACTAACATATTATAGAGTTTACGATATTATAGAGTTGCCAGATGACTTTAGCAAGGCCTGTTTCACAACACACTGTAGTTAAACCTACAGCGGCAGAGCCCAAATTCGGTGTTTATTTATTTAAATGTAAATAACGAGTGGCGTACGCATCGTCAAGCGTATATATTCGTTTACGAAATAAACAACTTTTCGCTTAATGGTACACGCAGCGTCTCGCGTGAGCTAGCTCAAAATATTCACTCTTGCGTTGTTGTCAGTGTATCCGTTATCCATGTAACAATAAAAAAACTATGTAAAAATTGTATTGGCGTGCATTTCAAATATGCCTTAAAGCTCTACCTCTCATTAAAATGCATACGTCAAGAGGTAAGATGTGCAGCATTAGATAAGTATATTCACGGTTCTTTTTATCTCTGTAGAATTAATACGAGAAAATGGTACACAAAATTATCTCGACGCGCGTGCTTGCAAATTTCGTAGCTTTAGATTACCTTTTAAAAATGTTTTTTTTTTTTTTTTCAAAATAAAATCCAGCGAAATACCTTATCGTATTTAAAAAAAGGTAATCGCCAGATACACGGTTGAGAAAATTGTAAACGAAATCGGTTGCTGTGATTCAAAATTTCAATCCACTGAATTCGTTTAGCTTAACAATCGAGAGCTTTTCCGATTGTTTCCAGTGGACTGATTAAAGCTTGCCGAATTGCCTTCTTCAAGCGATTATCGTTGTTTTAACAGAAAATTGGCTGGATTGAATATTGCCATGAAAAGTTAAATAGATAAACGAAACTCACTTCAGTCGATGGATAGGCAGCCAACTGACTAACTGTTTAAGAAATCTCTTCACTACTCCAGTTTCTTTTTTCGTATCCATAAAGCCGTATGTTATTAGCACTTATCTAACTAAGAACAGACCAGGTCTGATTTGATTTTATTCAAGATTTTACCATTAGGTTGGCATTAGACTATTTTAGTATGTGTGTTAGCTTTTGACTGCTATCTCACCTGCTGGTAAACAACGATGCGGTCTAAGATTTTACTAATTTTCTTTCAATCAGTACGGTTAACATTAACTGCACTAATTAAATACATGGGAAATTAAATTATGCAAATTTAAAGAGACAGAAAAGAAACATAAAAAACCTAAATATAACATGATCTTAAAAATAATTTAACAATAGTAATACATCGTACCGGAACGCTAAATCGCTTAGCGGCACGTCTTTATCAATAGGGTTGTTACTAGCCACGGTTGACCCACCAGCCCAGACCAGGGAAAATTCAGAATTTATAAATTTCCAAAATTCCCATGACGGGGGTAGAAGCGTTGCGCTAGTGAAATCTTCATAAACACGTAAATGAAGTGTATGCCACATTTCACACTCTCAACGAATTCACATTAGCTATATTCTCCGTCCAGAAGACTCGTAAACTCATAGTTACGTAATTATAGGATTGGTCAGTCTCACGTGTAGATATCGTATAATATCTCGATAAGACTGCCCCAAGCGACACATGACGTCACTTATCGTGCCGTAATCGGAAATTTTAAATGTATCTGCTGCACAAGCACGTAAAACATTAAAACACGGCACTTATCTTCATATATAAGACTTTTAATTCTGATTTAAGGTACAGATTAGCCGGTCATTTATTACTTTCCTCAAGTTGGCTAAAGCTTATCTATCTGTAGAGAAATATTAAGAACATGTATGCATGGTATAGTCGTTTTTTTTTTCTTAACGTGCGTTCTGGGTTCATCGTGTCAACCGGTTGAAGTCCACCGCTGGATATAACTGTATCGTTGGTCTAGTGGATAGCATGTTTCAATACGAATCTTGTTATAATACCTACCTGTTTATAATACTCGTATTTGCTCACGAACCCGATTGGGGCAGCGTAGTGGGTGTATGCTCTAAAATCCTATGAAGGAGGAAGACTGTGCCCAGCGGTGGGACATAATTAGGCTGAGGGTGTCGACATCGTGCTTTTTTACGAAGTTCCAAAATTTCCTGCCGTTTACGTCCAGCGGCTATCGTCGGTCTGTCAACCTAGTTAAAGATCTATCAATTGCATCAACTGCGGATTCGCCACTCCAACATTATAAGACACAAACGTCGATTGGTTATTAATATAATATATCCTTTTCATTTGAATGAGAGAGTTGTGGGAAAATAAATTTCCATTTTGAGGTGGCGACCATATTGGATTTAAAATTTGTTATATTATTCTTCTAGTCAAGCACTTTCATTTGATACCTAGTGATATTGAGGGAGTTGTGAAAAATTATGCAATCCGCCATTTTGTGGCGGCGGCCATCTTGGACTGATTTTCATCAAACAAAGCTAAGAACACTCCCGACTAATTCACTTTAAAACAAAAGAAGCTATATCAAGTTTTTGCGTTATTAGTTAAAAAGTAGCCCTTCATCCGATCATTATTATATCGCAAGACGAAAATGCCAGCAAATCATAGGTGCCTGCAGTTTGTCCCCATTACGGATCGCCTTGGAGGTTTTAATGTCAAGTACGAGTACATACGTTGTCATTTACTATACGAAAGTCATTACGGTTAATATTATATACTACGAAAATAACTATGACGAAGATTACGACGTACAGCAAACGTGTCTGTTTTAGTAGATTCGATATTAGAAAAACGGCCTCGATGATCCATTTGCTAGCACATCGGACTATGAATCATGGGGTTCTGGGTTCGATTCTAGGGCCAGACATAAATTTGTTAGGTATTATATTTTTACGTCAATAAATTGTCTGTGTCACCGCGGACTAACGAAATTTACTATATCCAACACCCGTGCCCGTCTCTAAATTCTCAATTCAAAACCACATTTTGTGGTACTCAAAATGTGGTATCATAGAATTAACCCATTCCCGGCCCTTTACAGGCCCATTAGGCACAGGGCACGTGTAACCTCTCCGAATGAGAACTGCTTATGCCGTAGCCCACCACGCACGCTGAACATTATAAAGAACTCTCAGCAAAAGCAAGTGATATTTAAATTACTTAAATAAAAAAAATATGCTCTAATCACAAGACTATCGCCGTTTTGAGAATGCAAACATCAAAATTTACCATCGCTTAAACCATAAGTATTATTTTGATTATGTTGGCATTTTGTTTCAGAATCTTAATCCTTATTTTTTAAGAATGTCAAGGTCTGTCAAATAAACTGTAATTTTATAATAATGCCGCTTAAAACGATGGTAGTAAGTCCCTTAGAAGGCAACGTATGCACGAAATATAATAATTTATTTATCTTCACATCTATGACGTTGGCAGTTTGGCCTTCCAGTCTTCTGTCATTCGGGTCTGACGTCACTGGTGGCTATGCCAGTTGGTGATATACAGTGTATAAATAGATGAGTGCCTTCATGATTTGCATTTTTCTACAATTATATCACGCGATTTACATGAAAGACGTTGTTCGTGCGGGTACCTCGTGAATTTCATTATTTCTTAGCTCGAGTTTCGTTTTTCCTAATAAGGTCGTAATCTGCTTTATGGTGACGGTAGATCAGAACACGGTTGTCACCACCCCTCCAAATCCCTCGGCTGTCGTACGAGGCGACTTAGGGAATATAACTGAGAACGGACAGCGTCCTCTGATACTACTAACATCTACTGCGATCACCAATTCTTCTGCCCAGCGTGGTTATTATGAAAGAAAGAACAATAAAAAAAAATCGTTTATTTCGTTTCTTACATTTGTAAATGATACATGTTGTGGAGACCTCCTAAGCATCAAAATACCTGTGTCAGGGGGCCTCAAAGAAAGAAAATACATTTATTCATGTTAAATGTTACAAACAGTATACATCTTATAATAATATAGTAACAATGTCTGTGTAACACCAGACAGAAAGGGTGTATTTTGTCATGCATTTGCTATGCATTTTAGGTACATGCATGCCGCTGATTTTCAGCTGAGACCCGAGTGACGATACGGCAAATTAAATAGATAAATAAAAATAATGAAATAAATAAATAAAGTTTAAATTATGGGCAAACCCTCTCGTTGGGAGAGGCCATTAGTCATTTAGGATTGTTATGGGATACTGATGATGTGTTTATACGACTACCTATTACATGGAATAGTTCAATTTGAAAATAAACCAAATTATATCCAAATTATAAAATACAATACCAAAATTAATACTGACTTCGTTTTAAAACAAAATCTAGGTCATGTTAACGCTTAACTTTGATTTGTGTTCTAAGATGATATAGTACATCAAATACACAACCATTCAATTTTCGAATAACCGCAAGATGGTTTCACCGTTATTACCAGACCATCAACGGTCCTCTCCAGGACACGGGTTAGAAGGGTTTATACAACGTAGTCCACCGCGCTAACCTAGTGCGGATTGGTAGACATTACACGCCTTTGAGAACATTATGGAGATCTCTGACGCATGCCAGTTACGATGTTTCCATACACCGTCTAAGCAATTAATACACTTTTAATCGCTTAAATAAAGTTGGTGGTATTGATATTACAAATGTTTCTTAGTTCCTAATAAGCGTGGTAGACTAATGCCTAAGCCCTTCTCATACTTCTCATACGATAAGGCCGCCTTTTGTATTACTACTTCTTTCGATGTTTCTGTTTTTGTTATATTTTAAATATGTTAATGTTGTGGTATACAAATAAAGAGTTTTAATAATAATAATAATAATACTGAGAAGAGACCTGTGCCCTTGTTAATTTAAAACTACATATTTGTAGTTGTAAATTAAACAAATAATTAAATATTGTACGGTGGTACGGAACCCTTGATCAACGAGCGCAACTCACACTTAGCCGGTTGTTATAATACTGTGTGACCCGGCCACTAAGAATAACTGAATTTTTAATTATTTTAATCAAGCAATCTCAAAGGTGCATCAACGGTCGCTCTATTTTCTCAGTGTAACTTGGAAGCAACGCTCAAGTGAAGCTTAGTTGCTATTGCTTTATTGTCACAGTTTGTAATCTAGTTTTGGCCTTATTTTAGTAATAAGATAAACCTTTAACCAAAATAATTTGTAACGCTGTTAGATTACTAATAAATAAATAAATTAACAACTTTAATCCTTAAGGCGCGTCTATAAAACGTCTAAATGAAAACCGAAATAATACTCGACAGGCTTTAGAGGTACATTACGTAATGTCTCTGAGACTTATCTGTGAAACCGAAATCCTAATAGTTTTTGAGTAAACCACTGCGATAGTTTTCACTGAAGGTAACAGATACAGCCTTAACGTCACATGCAAAATTCTAATCATGTCATTAGGTAGGCGTCACGTAGCCTAGGTACTATGCGCGTCTCGGTGTTTATCTTCAATAGGCTTGTCAAAAGTAAACGCTTAAAATGTTTAAAATTCGTTTGTATGTAAAAATAAATGTGCTTCTTTTCATTTAATTTTTTACAGGGCGATTTTCCTTATGAAATATATTTACTAATCCTTAAATATAATTTCGTAATTACTTGCTGTATACAAAATTGAACTGCAGATCATTATGATCTAGTAATTATTCTATTTATTGTTATTTTTAAGTTGAATAAACTTATAAAAAAAAAAAAAACTTTTCGCGTAAACAATATCTGAAAAGAACTGTCTGACCAGTCTCAGCTCCTATCACTTTCAAAAAATAGTGATCGTTATAGGACGGATCGAAATCGCTTGATTTATATGCTAAGATTAACGAAGAAAATTTCTATCATTTCGTATATAGTCCCTGTGTAAAATCGTCAAATTTTTTCATCACCTCTCCCAAAGGAACTGAGCTTAATTTCGGGATAAAAAGTATCCTATATTACTTCTATTACCTAAGTTAAGTTTCCAAAGTTTCATGATGATCGGTTCAGTAGTTTTTGCGTGAAAGCGTAACAAACAAACTTACATTCGCATTTATAATATTAGTAGGGATGTATAGGAAGGCTTAGGCCTAATCTTTTTTGTTGTGGCGCTTTGATACGCACATTAACAAGCAATACAATGAATTAATAAATCTGTCGATCAGGGAACGGGACTTAGCATTTGATACCTAATTCGATGCAGTAGTTTTGGCCAATCTGAATTACGCATAAGCTTACAAAATCTTTAAGGCCAGTCTCTAAATTAAACTTAATCGATACATCGAATTCTATAAATAGTGCTATCCTTTTGCTATAAATAACTTTGTTGTTAGACTTTCAAGAATTGGGACCATTGGCTTAATTTAGTTCGCGTTTTGGTTTCTCCTTTCCTGGCTATGACGAAATTTTTACTTAAATTAGATACACTAAAAAACGATATCTCTTCTACCAAAATCTCATGGCTACGCTAACATTTTTGTAGAGATAAATGTTAAATACAATAGTTATTTTCATATTTCATATTTCAATTTTTTTTCCTTTGTTTTTATGTAACACAGTTTTAACTAAAACACTTGTTACCGTTCCTTAGATAATAGGATTGTTTTGCAAATACAGTGATAGCCCATTGGTTAGGACTTCGGATTCACATTCGGGGTGCCGAGTTCAAATCTCAACAATTCTATTCTAGCTCTAGGTACCTACAATATGGCTCGTTTTGAGTCACTGGCAAATAAATGTCAATGTTCTCAAGATATACCTACGGCTAACCTAGACTTAAGTAGTAGTATTTTGTCCTCTAATAAGCTAGAGACCTGCCAAGAGCAGTGTGAAAGTATTATTCCTGTCACTACATCCTTAGATTATAATTTATCAAGTAAGCATAAAAAACACACTTTAGTAATTTCAGACAAGCTAGGTAAAGGTTTTGGTCCTATTATGAACTGTTACCTAGATCACTCAGTGACTAATAGATGTTCACCGGGGGCTAATTTAGACTATCTTATTGATAGTTTGAACATAGACAGTTTAGATGTAAATAAAAATGTTATATTTTTGTTAGGAGACAGCTTAAATGTAAAAAAGACACAAATTATAAGATGTGTAGAAAAATTGCTGGCTTTGCATGAAAAATCTAAATGTAGATTTGTTATGTGTGCCTTTCCGTACTGTGGCACACTTAGTTCTAAGCGAAATAAGCAAATTTATAATTTAAATTTATTAATTTATAACTTGGCATGCCGTCATAGTGAGGCAGTTTTTTATTTTGATGTGAATAAATTTATTTCACCACTGTTATTGACTAGGGATACTTTTTATCTGTCAAAAAAATGTAAGCAACATATAGCCTCATTATTAGCTTACAATTTAAATGATACAGTTACAAGTGTTGTAACTAAGTCTATTGACAACTTTACAAATTGTACTTTAGGTACCAATATTTCTGATAATGACCCAAGTACTTGTTCAAGTACTAAGAAAATTTCTTATAATTATTTAAACTAGATAGCCAGACAACGGAGAAGCTCTCCAATATGAACATTGTACATCAAAATATACAGAGCTTAACCGGCAAAGAAATTGAAATAGAACTGTTTGTGGAAAAACTCAATATACACATTCTGTGTATTACTGAGCATTGGCTCACTGGTGCACATCCAGCAGTTATCTTAAGGAATTTCAAAATGTCAAGTGTGTTCTTCAGAAGGACTGCAATTCATGGTGGGTCCTTAATTTTTGTACACAATAATATAACTTGTAAGGAGCGAAAAGACATAGTTAGTCTTTCTGTTGAACGCACTGTAGAACTATCTTGTGTGGAGCTGGAGCGATTTATAATAGTGTGTGTATATCGTCCCCCCTCAGGTGATTTTAGCCTTTTTGAGGATGTAATGGAAGATGTGCTTAAGCGATTGTCTGTATCCACAAAAAAAGCAATAGTATGCGGGGATTTTAATGTTGATATTTTACTTAGTAATGCAACTACGACTAGGTTGCTAAACTTATTTAAATGTTTTAATTTAAATTATGCTTTTAGTGAACCTACTAGAATCACAGCAACCTCAGCATCGTGTTTAGATAATATTTTTCTCAACTGTGATATCTTAGGTAAATCGATAATAACCAACTTAAGATCAGATCATTGTGGCCAACAAATTACTGTTTTGAATAATATAAACAAAGATAAACATATCGTCAAGTGTAGGCCGATAACTAAGAGCAAATTGACGCGATTCAAAGGTGAAATATCATCCAAAATTCCTGCCCTTGTCTTTAAGAACGGTCATCCTGACAGCATTTATGGTACGCTCTTTAATATTATAGAAAATGAATTTAACAAAATATTCAATTTCAAACATATAGATTTCAATAAAAAAATAAAGTTTAGCGATTGGGCAACTATTGGCATATACAAAAGTAGAGATAATTTGTATGAGCTCTATGGTGAAAAACAATATAACCATACTCCAGCTTTCCTACAACACGTAAAAATGTACTCTAAAACGTTTAAGAACGTTTGCTTTCATGCTAAGTCATAGCGACGACTTTAAGGATCAAATCATAAAATCGGATAACAAAGTACAAACAACCTGGAAAATTGTTAATAATGAAACTGGGAAAGCTAAATCTCGCAACGTAAACTTTGAATTAATTATTAATGATAATAAAGTTACCGCTGACAGTGAGGTTGCAAGTACCTTTGAAAACTTTTTTCAGAGTGTTCCTATTTTGTTGACTGATTCACTTAATTCTTCACCTACTGCAGCTCAGAGTTTATTGAGGAACAACGTTAATGAGTGCAACGTTTTATTTAATTTTAAACATATATCTGCATATGATATAATAAAGAATTTTAAGTTGTTGAAACAGAAAAAAACCGGTGATTTATGGGGTATGTTTGTAATGGTAATATCTAACATTATAGACGTTATTGCCCCTTACTTAGCCATACTTTTTAATGAATGTGTTGATAGAGGTACTTTTCCAAATTTAATGAAACATAGTAAACTTATACCTCTATTTAAATCTGGCAATAAAAACGACATTAACAATTACAGACCCATTTCAATCTTACCAGCTCTTAGTAAGGTCTTTGAAAAAATTATATTAAATCAACTTTTGAATCACTTCAATGTAAATAACTTACTACATCCGGAGCAGTACGGTTTTACTAAAGGTCGTAGCACCACGGATGCAGGCGCTAAACTTTTAAAACATGTGTACGATGCCTGGGAACGTTCGCAGAATGCCATTGGTGTTTTTTGTGATCTATCCAAAGCATTCGATTGTGTCGATCATAAAACCTTGCTTCTTAAACTAGCCCATTATGGTATCAAAAACGTTGCACTAAATTTGGTTGCCTCTTATCTCAGTGACAGAACCCAAAGGGTTTGCATAAAAGACATTAAGTCGCAGGGGTCGGCTACGTCAATGGGTGTCCCACAGGGTTCAATCTTGGGTCCCTTTCTATTTTTGGTGTATATAAATGATCTACCACACCATGTCAGTGAAACCTGTGACATTGTACTGTTTGCTGATGATACATCTCTAATTTTTAAAACTGATAGAGGAAGAGACAACTCTGACGATGTGAGCCGTGCTATGTCGCATGTGTCGCACTGGTTTACTGTCAATAATTTACTTTTAAATGCAAAAAAAACTAAGTGTGTGGAATTTATTTTACCAAATGTAAAGAAAGTTAATAAAAATATAATAATAAATGGAGAATCACTAAAAATGGAAGATTCCACAGTTTTTCTGGGCATGACCTTGGATTGTAAGCTTCAGTGGGGTACCCATATAGATACACTAGCAGGTAAACTAAGCTCGGCTGCCTACGCCGTCAGGAAAATTAGACAGATTACTGACGTAGAAACAGCAAGACTTGTTTACTTCGCGTACTTTCATAGTGTGATGTCTTACGGGATCTTATTATGGGGCAAAGCTGCTGATATTGAAACTATATTCATATTGCAGAAAAGAGCTGTACGGTCAATATATAAACTTAAATCACGTGAATCCCTCCGTGAAAAATTTAAAGAAATTGGTATACTTACGGTAGCCTCACAATACATTTATAACAATATAGTATTTGTAAGACAACATATTAGTCTTTATAAACAAAAAGTGGATATAAACAGTCGACTTACAAGAAATGGTCATAAATTAGTGACATCTGCATATCGCCTGCGAAAGGTGCAGAAGTCATTTGTGGGATTGAGTATACGCTTTTATAATATGATTCCTAAGGTAATTTTGGACCTACCAATCCATAAGTTTAAAGAATGTGTTAAAACACATTTATTACAGCGAGGTTATTATACAATTGATGAGTTTCTTAATGACAAGGTTGCTTGGAAGCATCCGGCTCCGCTTTCATCTCTCA
This sequence comes from Pararge aegeria, assembly GCF_905163445.1. Taxonomy (NCBI): domain Eukaryota; kingdom Metazoa; phylum Arthropoda; class Insecta; order Lepidoptera; family Nymphalidae; genus Pararge; species Pararge aegeria. The sequence goes on along the minus strand of NC_053200.1, from coordinate 6,409,850 downwards.
CAAGATAGAAAAATGAATGTTAAAATATAAAATGTAAATTTTTGATGTTGGAAAAGAGCAACTGCTGAGTTTCTTGCCGGCTTCTTCTCGGTAGAATCTGCCTTCCGAACCGGTGGTAGAGTCACTACACACGGACAGACTTGACGTTTCAAAAGTGCTTGTATTAGGCCTACTTGAAATAAATGAATTTTGAATTTTGAATTTTGAATTTTTTGAATTTTGAATTTTGAATTAACATATCACCTGCTCTAACGGTGAAGGAAAACGTCGTGAGGAAACATGCATGCCTGAGAGTTCTTCATAAAGATTCTCAAAGGAAGGAAGCAAGTCCTTGGGCCAGCGTACTGTACTACGGCCTAAAACTCTTCTCATTATGCAAGGAGATCCGCACCCTGTAGTGGCCCGGTAATGGCTTGATGCGATAAAGAAGATGATTGTAAATTAAATAATAAAGACAGTTATTTTTGCAGGGATAAACATCGTACACCTCATATTCAATTACTGGGTTTTTTTTTCAGTCTTACGAGCGCGCCAATCTCGCGGATGCCCTACTGCCGCGCACTTTGATCGACGGCGAGCTCATCATCAGGCAGGGAGACATGGCCGACGGCATGTACTTCGTGGAAGACGGCTCCGTCAGCATCCGCATCGCGCGTGACGATGGAAACGAGCACGAGATCAAACGCCTAGGTGGGTCTCATTCATAGCACAACGTTTATTGTTCTTTGGAGAGCTTTTTTTTTTATTCCACTACAAGCTAGCCCTAGACTGCAATCTCACCTGGTGGTAAGTAACGTGTAAGATGGTAGCGGGCTAACCTGTTAGGGAGTATGGGACTCATACCCCTAATCATTTTCTACGCGAAATTGCACCGTAACACTAAATCGCTTAGCGGCACGTCTTTGTCGGTAGGGTGGTAACACCGCCTCTCAATCTGGTTACAGCGCCCTCACAGGGTTCCATTTCAAATGTAAACATTAGATTGACATTCGTTTTGAAAAATATAATAATTATGTAATCTATATAACATTGTAATGGACTAAATAAATAAACTAGGTACAACCAAAGAAAGCCTCCCACCAGACAGGACCAGAGAAAATTCAGAAATTATAAATTCCCTTATTGTCTCTACCGGGAATCGAAACCGCGACTTCCCTCTTAAATTCACAACGCTCACTATTGCGCCAAAAAGCTTTTCATCAGGTTTAGTTTTATACTAAGGTTTAGTTAATTCAAGAGGCGGATAAACAAATTCCTTAAAAGCCGGCAACGCATCGGTGGCTCCTCTGGTGCTGCAGATGTTTATGGGCGGCGGTTGTCACTTACCATCAGGTGACCCACTTGCTCGTTTGCCCGCTATTAATATAAAAAAAAAAAAAATACAAATAGTTGCTTGTTTAAAAGTCAACTTACAATCAAAGGTTGATTATGGAAAGAGCAAGAGATCAACGCCTAGGTAGGTTTGTTATTCATAAAACAAGGTATATTGGTCTTCCCAGATTAAGGGATATACGCCCGCGGGTATGTGGTAACTGAGTAAAAGACGATTATGAAAGCTTACACATCGCGCTTGTAATAGAAACGAGCTCGGGATCAAACGCCTAGGTGAGTCTTTCACTCATAACACGACGTTTACTTCAGTTTGTGCTAACTTAGTAAATGTAAACTGTGAAAGCATACACATCACACGTTATGGCGGGAATTAGCGCTGGATCAAACGCTATACGTTTTTCATTAATAAAACATCGTCATCGTAGTTGACTTGATGATGATGAATAATTTATGGGCTACGAATGAAAGAGGCGATAATCAAAAAACTAATCAATTAAACGGTACATAAAAAGAAAGACATTAATTGTACATTACCTCACATTCCGATTTCAACGGCATCACTTATGTTATGTGTGGGAAAACCTAGATAAAGATTCTAGCTCAGAACTGTTTGCGAAAAATGAACGACAAATCACCAGTGTTATTTCTTACTTGTAACAGGAAAAGGTGGATACTTTGGTGAACTAGCTCTGGTCACCCACAAACCTCGAGCAGCTTCCGCCTACGCTGTTGGAGCTACCAAGGTTGCATGTAAGTAGAAAAAGTGATTTGAACTATTGAACGATCAATACTTGCTGATCGCCCAAAACTAAGTCTAATTCTTTCGTTCGTTACATTGAATTTAGTAATGCTATCCTTATAAACAGGGTAAAGTAGGAGAAGGATAGCGATACTAAATTCTATTTGCCTGCTGAAGATTTTTTTTGATAGTTGTCACTAATTTCTCGCATTAGAAAATAATCCGCAGCGACAAAGGCGAAAAAAGTGGGCAGCGACCCTGCTTTCTGAGTCCAAGGCCGTGGGTTCGATACCCACAGCTGGAAAATGTTTGTGAGATGAACATGAATGTTTTTCAGTGTCTGGGTGTTTCATCTGTATTTTATAAGTATTTATATGTATAGTATTCTAAAAAATATACATCTTAGTACCCATAACATAAGCTTCGCTTACTTTGGGGCTGCATGGCGATGTGTGTGTTGTCGTAGTATATTTATTTATAAATATTTAATCTCATAAGAAAAAATACTAGATCGGTCCCCTGCTATTTTATTTAACGACTTCTAAAAGGAGGTGGTCAATGATGATTTAATTTTTGTTATGTAGTTTCGTGCATCTATAGAACCCATTTAAATTACATATAGATCTAATGAAATGTTTCGGAGACAGACAACGAAACTCGTCATAAATATGCATTGTTTACGCCATCAATCAACAAAGCATCACGCCTGTAAACTCGAAAGGGTTACGCAGATTTATTCAGTATATCGAGTCGCACCCACATTTTCTAACAAAGTGGTAGTTGCATATTTTTTTGTCGAAGCGGAAGCACATAGTGTTCAAGGTTGATTCATACAATTTTAAAGCAATCAAAATAAATGTTGAGGATTTCATGCCTAAAAGTTCTCCGTAATGTTCCCAATTGCGTGTGGAGTCCACCATCCCGCTTGTGGAAGGAGGCACTGTAGTGGGCCGATAATGGCTTGATTTGATAAAGTTGATGTTGAAAAACACCAACTGCTGAGTTTCTTGCCGACTACTTCTCGGTAGAATGTGTCTTCCAAACCGGTGGTAGAGTCACTACGAACAGACAGACTTGACGTTTCAAAAGTGCTTATATTTGGCCTACTTGAATTTTTTTGTTAAATAAATTTCTATCCTGTTTAAAATCCTTTCATAAACTTTAAACTATTCCACAGTCCTGGACGTGGAAACATTCGAACGTCTGCTGGGTCCGTGCATGGAGATAATGAAGCGCAACATCGACGATTACGAGGAGCAACTCGTCAAGCTATTCGGCGACAAGAGCAACCTCACCGACGTGCGATGAGCGCCTCGTGCACAGCGCGTACCACCCCGCATCCCCACCATCTCCACACCCCCAGCCTTGACGTAATCTTACCCTTATTACCCACCCCACGAACGCAGGACTTTAACTCGAGGAAAAACAAAGAAAACTTCTAGTACATGTACAACACTTTATGGGAATTTGTCTCCATTAAATTCTTGAATACTATAATCCGCGAACTAGAAGTTTGATACCGTTTACATTGCTCAAGCACGCATGCTGTCGCAAAAAAAAATATTTGTTTAGCCTCCAACAGTGACATGGATCAGGGCCAATTTTTGAACAATACAAACATAATAAATTTATTAATTGATAATAATATAGGTTTTTTTATTGGCTAACAGATTTTCGTTTGTATTTTGATAATTCCTGCTGCGATAAATTCGGTTATTCAATGTGATTGACTCTATTGAATAAAAAAAATGATCATGGTCCATATTACATTAGCTACTTTTATGTCTATAATTTCTTACTATAACTAATATAGTATATTAGATTTACAGATTATTCGCAGCATGTGTACTTTAGCTTGTAATACCAACACCCTGGGTTATGATTTTGATTCATTAAACTTATCAACTTGCATCATAGATATAAAATTCTATCAATAGAGCATTGATAGAATTTTATATTACCCTACAAAACTCTACCTAAAATGGACTGAAAACCGCTCATAGACAATAAACTTAATAACTTTCTTAAGTTCCTTTTCCTTAAGTTATAAATTGATAATAAAATTCTGCAGCTTCCTCGTATTGAACTACGGATCGCATGATCCTGGATTCATGAATCGTTAGGTATTGGGGTTTTCCGTTCACAATTCTCTGTACCAGCACGAAGATTGGCTGTGAGAGCACATTTAGCATGCGATACCGATTATTGTCGCTAGCAAATGATAGAATCGATAAACTTCACCTAGCCGCATTAGAGCAACGTGGTGGGTCTATGCTCAAATAAAGGGTTTCCTGCGATTGACAGTGCCCAGCCATGGGATAGGCTGATGAAATTACATTTTATAACTACTTTTTGGGTGCACCAATGGGGTACGTCTAGCTTGTACAGTTTATATTATTACAATTCCCACAATTTCAAATTCAATTACACATTGATACAACTTTTATTGGTTTTCAGTCCTTCAGTTTCCTCGAGTTTAAGTTATCTCAAAACCAAACCAAATGAATTAGTTTTCTAATTGGTCCTAACAACTTAACCTCACTTTATATTAATCGTGATCTCTTTATTAATGGATTTCCGTTAAACTTTTATCGTAAGATATAATGCCTTTTAAGTGACTCTTCAAATTAAAAACTTGTGTTTAAAAAAAAAATTCAGCCATATACTATGTAAAATGTCGACATATATAAATCAAGAATTTGATTTTAAAAGTGCCATGTTATTTTTTACCGCTAAGTTGTTATAGATTACGACGTAAAGGATAGGGGGGAGTCTTTAACCTACGAGTGCCCAATAATATTGCATTAGAAAACAATAATACGCTTATTTTAGATAGATAAAATGCCTTAGTAGCTATTTAAATGTAGATATCCGTGCAATTGTCCTTGAACTAACCGTGGCAACATAAAAAGTTTGTAAGATCATATTTTTCAAATTTTGACAATGTGTGAAACTTAACATTTAATCTTTAGTTATTTAAAATAAATTAAAATCTTAATCTGGAAGATTATAACTATTGACTAAGCAGATAAAACCTAAAAAATGGTCTCAAAACTAATAGTTTGTTTAAAATTAATTAGAAAAAAATGCCATTATTTTTATGTGGCTGTTCAATGGATTCCAAGTAGATTCAATTAATGGATGAACCAATTCATTATAAAATCATTTTGAAATATCGATTAAACAATAGATTTTAAACTTAATAGGATTAAAGTTACCTATGTGGCAGCTGACATTGTTATATGGACGAATAATATATTAAGTTTTGAGTATTGTTTGTTTCATTTAATTCAGTGTGCTACAATTGTTTGATGAATTAATTGGAAAATAATTTCAACTTTATAATTTGGCAACTGAACTTGTTCGAGCTGAAGCCAAGTCTTAGATCCACGCTCACTGTCTACTATGAAAAATATCAGAAATTTAAACCACATTTCTTTAATTATACTGGAAAAGGCATTAAGTCATAAAAATAATAATAATAATAAAAATGTTTCCAGTATTGGTACGGCAATGCAATACTATTGGACGCTCTGTTCTATCTTATATTAGAATATTCTTCTATCGCCATACTGTTTTAGGGTACTTTCCATTGACGCAGGCTAATTCAATACGATACAAGATTAATATTAACCTTGTTTAGATAATCTGTGGTTAGATTTAATCTATTCACTTACCTACTAATTATTTATTTATTTCATTAACAGTAATTAATTTTACCATTTATTATTGTTTATGTATATTGAGGATGATTAACAAATCGGTTTTTAGTATGCCAAATTAATGTTTATTTTTTTTTATTTCATAAATTGTGAAATTGTAAAAAAGCATACTTAATTTATTTAAATAAATAGGACAGATTTTAGTCTCGATGAAAATTGTTATATTGCAGACAATTGATTGATAATCTTATATTATTATTAATTTCATATTTTATAAAAGAAAAAGAGTTGTTTATGTTTATCCTTTTTCTTTATTTATAATTATTTTAAGTTTTTAACTTTTTCCCTCCTCTGTTTTAGAACGTTTTCGTTTTCCGTTTATTATTTTTTCCGAATAGATCTGAGCTGTGTTTACATTAAAATATGTATATGTATTAAGAACTTCATTCTTGAGCGCAAACACGTTTAGGTCCTTTCACGGTCTTGATTCTCTATGAGTTGATATCTAGAGAGGAACAGGTCCTAGATAGGTCAGATCAAATTTTATTAACATTTAAAATAAAATCTTACTGCATTGAAACAAGAGCTATTTTTATATTATTAAGATATAAAATAGATCTTATTTCAATACAGTTAAGCTATACCTATTTGGATCGGTCTATCTAAAAGGACTCTGATTGTCGATTAAGATACTCCAGTCTTCAGTTAAAATGGTACCCATTGTAACTTTTTTGTGAGTGAGTATATTGACGAGGCTTAGCTATCAGTGTGTTTGTTGCAGTGGCGCGCACTGGTTTTCTTACCAGGGTATGCATACAGCAGGAAAATTGCATAAAACGGCAAAAAATCTCTTCCCATACGAGTTATATATCAGTTTTAGGGTAGGCAGTGCTTTTGTGCGTGTATGAAGTGCACGCCACTGGTTTGTTCGTGTGTTACGAATATCGTTTAAGCGCCTTCGTCTTACCCTCAGGCAGAGCGTCCCAGTATTATTTAAAAATTTAAAAAATTAAAAATAAATAATTGACAGTTCTTCATTTGTCCAGCCAAAGTCAAATGTATTCACCTGGAATACATAAAATCATAATATGTAGCACTAAAGTATTTAATGGTTAAGCCTATATTTACATGTAGTAGTTAGTTTTTGTCACTTCTAATTGTAATTTAAATATTTGTAGATTAGGAAATTTTATGGAGTTTATACTTAGTCTAATTCCCGAGGGGGTGTGGTGTTTATTGTTTGACGCCGTGTACAAAATATGTGTACAAAGTATTTCAGTTGCCATAGAAGATTTTATTGTTTTATTTTATATATTTTTTTTGGAAATGTAAACTAATGAGAGATGTTTACTGATTTTGTTATGATATACCGCTCAATATATCAAGCCTTCATCGCCGACTGGGCACAACAGAAATAATACAAATTCTACGTTTTTAAGTTTTTTGTTAAAATATTTTTGAAATTTTATGGTATGTTCCATTATTAAATTAACATCAAAAATATTTAAATAAATCTTATCCTGTAAAACTTGTGTTTTGTCGGTGACGCAAAATGTGCTAGGTGTTGGCTCTATATCTCCGTACTCTTATTAATATACCGTCATCGTGTTAAGAACCGGTTCTCAAGTTCGGTCTTAAGTACACATATATTAACAGATACATGAGTAGCTTGCTCTTTGCTCGATGTCGGCATACTCAAGGTATCAAACGGATAAATGTTTCATATAATTAATATATTCGTCCATAGTGTTTCTATGCTTGCTACTAAACGTATTTTCAAGCGACGGGGTTGCGTTCCTTAATATAGCTTATATACATTCCCCAGTTGCTAATACCGAAGTTTACATAAATGCTTTATTTTTCTTTTGGTGTTAAATAAACGTTTTATTTCGTCGCGATAGATTCACTTCAAGTGCCTATTTCATACCGGGACTCCCTTTAACTTACTTCGACAGTTTAAATGAAAATGTGTAAATTATTGTAAGGGCATATTTGTATCAAATGTATTGATTTTTTTTATCATCTTATCACACAATACGGAGTTAGGTTTGATTGAAAAAACCATCGATCAATTAATAATAGATACAACATGAACAACTCGCATAAACAAACAAAGAAATAAGCTATTTACAATGACATTACAACCATCACACTAAAACCATCCATATTGCTTGATAAGACTCTATTTTCTAAAACAGGTACGTAACTTAAAACATGCAAAGCGTCACTGTAACTAATTTCAGATAAAATCATGCCAGTTTTGACACAACAATATTGTACCTATAATTTATATTACTTGTATAAACAGATTTTTTGGATACTTTTTAGTGCAAAGTTCTAAAGTATAATGATCCAATAAAAAGTAATGAAATCCTTGTTTTCATTTTAAGATGGCTAATGAACTGGAATTAATTATTTGTATTCATTGATCGATGGAAAAAATAACAGTTACTAGAGTTACTATGTGCACCGTGGTTTAACGTTCAAATTGTAACAGAATTTATTAATATTCTCTATATGTATTATTATTATTATTGCATTGATTATATAATGAATTATTATTACTATAATTATCCAAGATTCAAATCGTTAGGTTTGCACACACTGAATAACTGTCCCACTAATTTCAAGTGAGTGACTTCACTCACTTTAAGAGTGTGGACACATCTATCTAACGATTTTAATCTTCATACTCTAATATTGTGAACACATATTCAGTGATTATGTATAAAAATTATATCAGCCGGTCTGATAATATAATAGATTTCTTTAGAACTTAATATTTATTGGTTTTTAACAAAATGTATTTGTGCAATGAAATACATTTTCCTTGCATATTGTTATACATATATATATATTTATATTCGTATATAGTATTGTGGGTGTGTGTGAGGTTTCCTTCTATGATACATTTTTATATTGGTATTTTCATGTAATAGGACCTTAGCACAGTAGATGCGTTTAGTCTCAAAATCGTACGTTTTGACTGCAATCACCAACAACAACTTTGTCGCCATCTATATCTAAATATCGAATCTTTGAGTCGAATTCGAAATTCGAATCTATCGAAGGGACACCTAAAAATTTTAAATATCTCTAAACTGCACTAAGTTGACAAGTCTTAAAATAATGCTTAATGATAAATTTTGGAGTGTGGAAAACATCACTAATTTTGCATTACATCTGTCAATTTAGTTTGATTTGGTGCCAATTCTGCGGTAGCGATCTCTACGCAAAACTAAATGGATAGCGATAAGGCTACCATTATTTTTAGACCTGTCAAATAAGTTTAGAAAGATTCCTGTACGACAGTATTTACACCGATTTGTACAATTGTATCCCTATACAAAATGTTCGTCAATAGCCTATAACAGTTCACAGCTAGACTAAAGGCCTTTCCCAAGGGAAGGTTTTTTTTCACTTATTCGCCTCGCACGACCCCCTCGGGAGCAGAGGGGTCGGGAGTATTGTGTCCTGCCACACATCATGAAACTAAATTATCGAGTGTGCTAAGGTCCTGCAATGTTTGTTACCTTACTGGTGAGGTACGACTTGTGTACACCGTTTTATTACCACTGTGTGTCCCCATGTATCGGTACCCAGTAGTTAATATAGTATGTGCAATAATTACTGTCATTTTAAATACGTCGTTTACATGAATGTCGGAAATTGTGTCTGTGTGGAGTTTATTTATTAATAGATTTTAAAATATAACTAGTAATTTAATAACGCTGGTCGTCTTATTTTTATATTTTCAACTGTTTACTGGCTCGAAAAGCCCAAGGGCTGAATTTTCCGGTGTTTACTACGAGTAATATTACTTGCGCTCGTTACTACCTGTCAGGCGTTGCTTTCGGTGTCTGGTTTAATCTAATTGATTATGGTTTGAGAGTCCAACACGGTGCTGTTCTGTAAAAAGTTTATAAAAAGCGTTTATTCGAATAAAAACGTTTTGTCTATCTAAAAGTAAAGTATTTATTTACATGAAAGATTGAACTGATTTTTTATATTTGTCAAAGAAATGAATACCTAAAGAACATAATGCGCTACCCTTAGAAATAAAGCAGGTTATGGCGCATTCACTACTAATTAAGGACATGAAAATATGCCTTTATTGGCGTCTTATGAAAAATAAAAAACAGCATGTACACAATTATAAGTTCAGTCCGTAAGTAAACAACTTTCAATTCAATAGGTACCTAACCCCGCCTACAGAGGAAACACTTCAATAGCACCAGTCTCGAGAGTATGTGATAACAGCTCACAAGCTACGATATTGCATTTTCTCAAAAATAATAAAATCAGGCAACTAGCTTTATTGAATTACATTGATTGTAATAGCATTTAAGACATATAATATTTCTCTTTATACTGATGTTAATAAACTAATCTATTAGGAATCTTAAGAAAATGTACGTCAAATAGAAAAGATTTTGGTCATAAAACGGTTACTGTATAGGCCAGCACTTTTGTAAGCGACGGATACTAACAGTTGACTAAGATTTCTTATATTTGATGCGCCGAATTAAAATCAGGTGACATGAAAAAAAAAAATTGCGCAGGTAGCAACCCTATTAGATATAAAAAGCACAAACGTTTTGTTGGATACGCAGCTGAAATGTGACTCAATTCTGTTGTCTTCCAAAGGGACGCACAGAAATTTCCGCGACGGGCTCTTGATAAATACTAGTGAGCAGTTCTTCTGACGATTCGATGTAAAATTAAAATTTGATACGCTTAAAATGTAGCGTAATTTTTTATAAATTACTAGTCATTGATGTCTAACGTATATTTGTAACCTGACAGCACATTGGTCGAGCATTTCATTTGTCTGCATTCATGTTAGCCGTAAGTCATAACTGTTCCACGATAAGGCATATCAAAGCGGTGCTGCCGCCTTCTTCTCTTAATTGCACCTGATCTGGTAGACGGTCAGAATCTAGTACCGCTTTATCCACGTCATGAGCTTACCCTGTACATTTATAAAAATTATGTATCGTAAAATGTTAGAAAACTGAATTATATTTGTTTGTAGATCTAAAATGTTGTTTACTTTCACCTCCATCCCTGTTATGAAACCATTTGATACTTGACTTCGTTGCTAAGTTTTAGGCGCCATTTCAGTTTTACGCTTATTATGTCTATCCTTAATTGTCAGGTCTTAGGCTGCCAGTCCACCGGAGCGGAGCGCAGCAGCGGAGCCGAGAAACGGACTAATGCGGAGCGCAGTTGCGTACTGTGTCTGGTTCATTTAAGAGTAGCGGAGATTTTTTGCAATCCTATTGGTCATTATTTTTCCGTTTCTCGGCTCCGCTGCCTCGCTCCGATCCGGTGGACTGGCACCCTAAAATGTTGTTTTTTATCAATATCCCCAGAAGAAAATGACAGTTCTATTAGACACGTCAATTTAAATCAGCTTTTGGTTTTAATTGAAAATTGCTCTGATTGACTAATTCTGAGTTTTAGTCTGTATGCTGGTTTTGAGGAAATTTTACTTATTAGAAATTCTTTGCATACAAAGTTGTGGGCATCTGATATTGATGTGAGTATTGGTTATACACTAAGATTGTTATCATTATAATACTGTGTTGGCTTTACATAGTTTTATTTTAATAATAATCTTAATAATTATGGATTTTGTTGTTGTTTACTAATGTTAATTAATATTTATTTATTAACATTAATAAATTATTAGAAATTAATTCTTTCTGTAAACGGAAAATGAAAATAACACACATTTGTTTGGCAAAAAACTTTATTTGAACAGTATTTATCTTATCAGCTAGGTCAGAACTTAAAATATTACTTTTTAATTATATTGGTTCTGGCTCTTTACTATAAACTTGCATTATTTTCTCCATTATTTCCCAGTTCTTCTCCTTTTGTAAATCCTTTGTGAAAACCTAAAATGAAAAAACAAATTAAGATAATGTTAATGCAGAATTACATGAAACTTGCTACTGTATGACACATTTGTTTTATCATTGCACTTCCTTCACATTTGGTTAAGCTGCTAAGCCATATATAGGTAACAAGGTTATTTATTTCATCACATGGTTCTTGGGATAAAAAATGTCCTATGTCCAGGATGGAAGCTCTTGTCCGAATGCAGTAGGCGAGACCAGAAACATACATATTGAGTGAAGAAAAATTATGCAGCTGTTTTTGCTATGGAAGAAAATGAAATACTTACAGAATACCATGCTGCATCATCATCTAATGTTGCTGCCAACGGTACTGACACGCCAAGTACATGTAAAGCCAAGGTTAGGCAAGCAACTGCAATATGAGGTGCTCTGTACTCAAGTATAGATGAAGAATGATGGAAATCTTGTAAAAAACCCATGGCAGTTCGAGCTATCGGTGCAGATCGCCACTGTGAAGCGGGGAACCATTCTTGAAGTGATCGTAAATAGTGCAGCAAATATCTATGAGGTGAAGGCGCATCTAAGTTAAACCCAAGTAAACGCAGTACAAGCAGTTCCGCTTGAGCCACAGCACCTCTCCAAGACCAATACTCTTCGCCCAGTTCCAAAGGACCAGCTCCACGGTTAATAGAATTGTGAGCTACATTAACTGCGTCTCGTAACCGCACTGGCTCATCTCGTGACTTTCCAGCTGCACATAGACAAGAAGTACAAATCACGTAGCAGTCATAATCGTTCTTGTCAGCCTCTTTGAAGAATTTGTGGTAGAATATCGCTGCCGTAGCAACGGTAGCCGGTTGTAAGCCTAGTTTGATACCGCATTCGAAAATGAAGTTTGTCGCTAAACTATGACCAGGCCCGCCTCGGTAGTCCACTAGCCGTCGCTCACGTCTGTTACTTTGTAGAGCCATTACATCAATCACGTCTTTCATTCTTTTAGTAAGTTAAAATTTATATTGTATCGAAATATCAAAACATAAATGAACACACCAACACCAAGCACTAACTCAGACCACAGACAAAAGACATATAAGAGAGCATATCAGCCTACAGAATGTAGGCACTTAACCTAAAAAACCATAGATATACTTGATTGAATTATCAATTATTTAACCTGTCTGAAATTTATCAACACACCCGTTTATCTTAATTTGACGTGAGAACTAATTGGCTGTACTAGAGCATTTAGATAAAATATAAAATAAATTGTTGTATATATGGTTTTGTATATATTTAAGCGTTTCACATTTTGTCATAAATGGAACAGATATGTTTACCTGAAGCATCAAAAAAGGTTTAGCAGACCACGATATCAAGTAATTTAATTTTTGATGTGAAACAAGGCGGAGGGTAAACCTGATTGTCGGCGTGGCAACGCGTCGCCACGATATATGATTGAATTTCTGTATTTCGTATTTAAATAATAAAAATTTATATTAATTTTGTAATAAACAGTCATTATTAACGACTTACAGAAAGGAGAGGTTATAAATAAATAAATAATTTATATACTACGACAACGCACACATCGCCATCTAGCCCCAAAGTAAGCGTAGCTTGTGTTATTGGTACTGAGATGACAATGAGAGTTTAAACGGAATAACCGTCACCATCTAAACAGTTAACGAGGACAATGAGTATACAAACATTAACCATGGTAGAACTATCGAAGCAGTATCTATGTCATACACTACTATAATCTGTTTTTTTTGTATTATTATAATACTGTTTACTGTAGATACATGTTATGTGCTGTTTATGCTTCAATCTGTATATTTTATATCTAGGTCCAGCCTTTTTACAGGGCTCGGCTCTTTTCTTTTCTGTGAGTGCCCAAGAGTCACACCCAATTATGTTAGTTACACTGTCGTCTGTCAATGAGGATTATTGAAATAACATAAATTATTAATTAATTTATTAATAATGTAACTTTTGATTTCAAGAAAAATCTTGTCAATCATAAACAAATCATTTATTTGAAGATGGGGATTCGTTGAATAACCATACTAATTTACCTATCATCGCCCAAATAAATAAACACTCGTTGCAACTCTTTATACCTATCATTTCAGTTCCCAGATCCCAGTTCAACACACCCAAAGGGCAGTGCGACTCAACGGGAAAAAAAAATCCCAACGAGTCAGTGCCACAAATTTGGTTGGACTCGTTGGAATCTTCTCTTCCTCAAAATAGCCTCTTTCTGATAGTGTTACGTAGATATCCTCTACATCTATTAGTCACAATTCCTTTCTGTTTTGCTTATTTATCCTTTTAAGATTTCTGTGATATCAGCAGCTTTGATCCTTCATCTAAATGAAAACGAGCTTCTAAAAGTATTCTAGGAAACTAATATATTTGTGGTATTGACTATTCATGTTGCGTAGAATTTTAAGATCAACTGTAAATATTTGAATGCAATTATCTAGGTAATGCAAAAAACAGGATGGAGAGGTTTATTAAATAAAACAAACATGATTATTTGAACATAAAAATTAGAATATAATCATTTTCAGTAATTAATTATTTAAAATTATACACTTAAAGTACATTTATAGTAAATTCAATAAAAAAATACCAGTGCAGACGAGATACAAAAAAGAGAAAATATTTGTTTAAATTACATCGTTGGTTAAATACTTCGCTTTCAGTAAATGCATTACAAAAAATAAGTCTGAACGTAAAGAAACATGAATGACAAGTCACTCGATATAGAAAAATAAAGATAAGATTGAATCACATTCAAAAATTACCCACTAGTGACTAAAAATGTTACTTTCTTAAAACGCTTGTTGTTCATAGACTGGAGCCGCTCGGCGCGTCTTGCGTCACAGCCGACGCTATAGTCGCGCGGCCCAACGCGCCACGAGTAACGTTATCAACTCTAAATAACATTTTTCCACATTGTACTCTCACCGGTACCCATACGACTAAAATATTCGAGGCCCGGGGCCGCGCCTCCAATACATGCGCCGCACCTCCGCCCTTACCGCGAATCCCAGACGTAAGTCAATCAAGAACATACAGTATAAATAGTGAGGTTAGTTATAACTTTGGTAAACATGAATGAAGCGATGTGATGACACATATCGACGACTTAAATTGCTAAAAATTCAACGTCTCATATTCCATAATTATTAATTACAACTGAATTGTCGCTAATTAAACACTCTCAGTCCGTGTAAGAGCCTTAAATGCATAGTTTCACCATTACGGGATACCTATCTAACTACGAGCGCTAACTTTTGAGAACTTCATAAAACTCTTCGTCTACGTGAATTTAATGAGCGCTATAAACCTTGAACCGCAACAATTTAGTCTTCAAATAAGAAGCATACGCACTTACCACTTGTTTTAACTCGGCCAAAGACTGCTTTGAGCTTG
Organism: Pararge aegeria; assembly: GCF_905163445.1. Classification (NCBI taxonomy): domain Eukaryota; kingdom Metazoa; phylum Arthropoda; class Insecta; order Lepidoptera; family Nymphalidae; genus Pararge; species Pararge aegeria. The sequence goes on along the minus strand of NC_053200.1, from coordinate 6,394,809 downwards.
CGAGAAATGGTCGAGCGTTAACGCGATAATGCCAGTGTTATTTGTGCGCAATTCTTGTATACCTATCTAAGGTGATGTTGCGCGTTGTGACGTGTGCGTGGCACTTTTTACACCAAGACCATCGGTCATAGCCGCGTTCCTTACAAACTAAATGTGATTCGAGCGAACAAACAATGCGGCAGTGTACAAAATTTACATCACATTCACTCGAAATATTAAAGCATACACGTTAATGGTGAGCGGCGGAGGAACACATCGAAATGCAACAGACAGACGTGCCGCGGGGAGGCGTGGACGCGACGGCGTCACTCACCTCCGATCCTCTAAATGTAATATGAAGCTTACCTAAATTATACGTTTTGGGATTGAATGGTGAACTGCACTAATTATATTTATTAGTTCTGTTTTACATACACATATCGTTACATAACAGTAAAAAACCTACCTAGCAACAAGCGAGCGACGAACGCTCGGATCGCGGGCCACTCTCCGTCTGCGTATGTCGCCGATACTTCCGACAATGTCTCGATACTTACGACGCGAATGTCGCGATACTTCCGACACCTGTCGCCGATACGACGACGCAAAAATTACCAAAACAACGACGCTACTGTTGAAGGATTTAATTATTTTATCGCCTAGATTAATTTCGTTCGACGCGATTGCCTCTGACAAACGAGATCCCTGAAGATTGATGTAACTCCTGAGTTAAGTTTGATAACATGATATATTCTACTAGGAGCTCAGAAGCATTTTGTCAGGTACTCCTTTACTTACCCTAGCTTCCAATACACTCTTACATCAATCCGTTTCCACACCAATCCGTTTCTACATCAAATCGTTAGTATAAGACGTCTTTGGTTTTACAATACCAATGTTGGATGTTAAGTGGCCCGCGCGGTCACAGTAGGCGTTACATTTCCATTTAAGTAATCACTTTTTACATACTCATATCATATAGAACATAAAATGAAAATCAACCACCTAACTATGATAATAGTAAAGGTTACTGGTAATTGCATTATTAATTAATGTTTATTGATACAATTACTGTACTAACGCTTAAAGTAAGATTTCTCTTTAAATTTTAGTATTAATAATAAATTATGTTATATAGTTTATATATGTATAACGTTTGATTACGCCAAATCGCGAGTGTATACAAGTTTATATACTCACATATCTTACACATAATGTAACAGAACCCAGGCTATTGTGTGGGATCGTCGATATTCATTGGATTATAGAAGTTAAAAAGACAATCTTGTCGCACTTTACAAAATTGTCACCGACGCTTTTACACCTGTACTCACAAACATTACTAAGCACAATCACAGTGCCGGTTCCTCTATCCGGATTATTGAATCGTATTAGTTTTCAGCATTCTTTTGGGCGATTCGGTAATTGAAGTACTATTCATTTCTATTGTATACGTTAAAAATAATTTAGCCATATACAGCTATGTTTAACTAGGCACGAAATGCATCAGGTGACATATATAATATATTTTCATACAAGACACAAAATTTTCATACAAGTTCTCCAATTAATTACGTCACAAATTGTTGTCAAGAGTGGTTGTTGTATGTCATAAAGATTCGAAGCCCTGGACACGGTTTCGACAGGATATTTAGACGTAATGCATTTTGTGTCTCTTACTTTGACACAATATCTTCAAACAAAAAGATTCACTTTTTATGTCATTGATGTATTATTTTAATGACATACGAGTTTTCCTTAGCGAATAACCCAGTAAGAGTTTGTGAATACGGGCTTTTCTTGCATAAAAATGTTCGGTTACACATCTTATTATAAAATTATAATCCAAAGTTTTAAATATACCATTTAATATAAATACGCTAGATAAAATAAATACCTAACATGATTTTTATAATTGCGTTACACGAGTAGATCTTATAATGCTATCTTACTTAGTTTACTGTAAAAGTGATATAGAAAAAATATGAACACAAAAGAACTATATATACTTGTATATGGCATAACGAACTAATTCTCTCGTAGGAATAAACAGTTTGTGCATAGTATGACGCTAAACTTAAAAAATATTTTGTTTTGTTCGAGGATACACCTTAGCTTAGAAGGTATGCCAAACGAAATGTCCTTAATACAAAAGTGGTTACAGTTTGTGCATTCAAAAGTTTATAAAAAAATAAATTTTCATTGTAAGTGATAATATCTAATAATGGAATGATATTTTGTATCAGTTAAAGTAGGCCTGTGAACGTACTCATGCATCTCACTACGATATACTGTACCGTTTAGTACGGGGTCAAACAACTAGCAAGCGATCGTTTTCGTCTATCGTAGCACTATAAAGTCAGAGTAAATTGCACCTAATGCTTTTAAATCTAGGGTTGAGTTTTATGGAGCAAACGTTAGCGTTAAAACGAGAAAGATTTATGTTAGACACATAACTTTGTCCCGTTTTATCGGTTTATTTAGTCTTGAGTCAAAATACGCTCTGAAGACCTCAGCTTGAAAGTCAATTATTAAACCTTTTAACGATTATATGAAGAAGAATTGATGAAGACGAATTTGAGCTTTAAGACAAAAAGGATTAGGTCCATTTTACTCGTTATACGTTACTTTATAGTGTGTTCGCAAACTATGAACGCTTGCGAAGGGTGAAATCACGTGCTAAGGGTACTTGTTCTGCACTAAATATTGGTTCCATTCTGTTTTTGGTCCGTAAGAGAGTGAGTATATAAGCGCATGCGTCCCGAGGCAGAGTTTTGTTTCGCATCCAAAATACATAACACGTTTTGTAACAACAAATAATAGAATAAATAATAAATATACTACGACAGTACACACATCGCCATCTAGCCCCAAAGTAAGCGTAGCTTGTGTTTTGGGTACTAAGGTGACTGATTAATATTTTCATGAATAATATACATAAATTCTTAGAATATTCATATAAACACCCAGACACTGAAAAACATTCTTGCTCATCACACAAACATTTTCCAGTAGTGGGAATCGAACCCACAGCTTTGAACTCAGAAAGCAGGGTCGCTGCCCACTGCGCCAGTCGGCCGTCAAAACAGTGTCCTAACTCAAAAGTTGGTGTACGAAATCACGTAAATGATTACAGAATATTATCAAGTTTTTTTCAAAGTCGATTTTCTTGCGCAATCGAAGAATTGTTAGTTATTGTTTTAATTCCGTTCAGATCTAAAGCAAGTTTTTCCACGCGATTTTCCTTTGAAATATTGATAATGTTCATACTACATAATAATTGGTGACACACCCACATGTCTGGATGCTAACTTTTTTTTTTTTAATTTCTTTTTACGATGATAGAATTAATTTTAGTTCGTGGCACTTTTTACGATTATCATGCAATGGATGCGAAACGTTCAGCCGGACCCGACAGTGTCGCAACTAGACCGCAAACACAACCATTTTTTTTTAATATTTTATCTTTACAAAATGTTATTACGCCTAGCACCAAAATTTAGAATCGAACACCTAATAATAGATACCTAATCTTTTCGACTGAGCTAACAGGGTGCAATTTTTATGTTCACGTGTGAGATAACTAGTACAAAAGTTTTTGGGCGGTCTGAAGTTGAAACGTGGCATACATGCCAAAAGGATATTTGAAATTGGATTGACACATCCAATTTAGCTGTTTAACATTACCCTGCTAACTTCACTGACAACGTTACGTTTACATTTGAATCCTTTGATGACAACAATAATTGATATAGGTAACTTTTCGAAAAGTGTCTTTTTTGTATAAAGATGTTTAATTAAATTGAATTTGTGACAGGAAAGTCACAGGAAAGTCGCAATGTTAACGTTCATCTTTTTTTTTTAGTTAGCCCTTGACTGCCATCTCACCTGGTGGTAAGTGATGATGCGGTCTTAGTTGGTAGCGGGTTAACCTGTTAGGGAGTATGGTAGTCGTACCCCTAATCGGATTCAACGCGACATCGCACCGGAACACTAAATCGCTTAATCGCACGTCTTTGTCGTTAGGGTGTTAGCTAGCCACGGCCAAAGCCTCCCACCAGACCAGACCAGCGAAAATTAAGAAATTATAAATTCCACAATTGTCCCTGCTAGGTATCGAAATCTAAAATTCACAGCGCTCACCGTTGCGCCAGGGAGGTCGTCAAAATCTTTGGGTAATGCTCAACATTCGTGCCAACTTCCGACCGACCATAAAGTTTGGCACAGCATATATAGGCTACGTACAATATGTTTAATAATATACAGTAGGGGGTTATTCAATTCGGATCTAGTTGCACACCGTTTCATGAGCATAAGCCTGACTGCACAGTGTACATCTGCGTCGGTACATCCAATAAGCTTACTTCTCATTAAAATATATACGAAACTCGCACCGCTCTGTACGGATGTGACATTGATATGCTGCGGCCGTTGATAGTGAATACCAAAGATACACAGTTCCACAGGAAAATCGCAAAGTGACGCTTTTTTAAAGAAAGACTTTGCCATTGTTATAAATTAATTTGTGCTATCAAGTCATATTTAAAAAACTAGATCATTTTAATACAGATACAATTGATTTTGCAGAAACTGTTTAGTTTAAAACCAAAAACGTTGTATTCTCGTTTATGGTATTTTAGTGCTAAAGTTTAACGGACATTGCAAATGAGCCGCAACCCAACGAATTTTTTCAGTCCTCTAAAGCGAACGATGTATGACGTCTGCATTACAGCCCGACCGATATTATAGTCATCCGCATTTCTATAGATCATCTGACGCTGTCTACTCGTGCATCATTCGCATTTCAATACTATTTAAAATGCGTTACATTCGACTAGATTGAAAATGTAATCACGTATTTTTAGGTAGTTTATAATGCGACGCTGCATATCTTGGGCTTGGTATATCAATGGCGGTTATCTTTAATCCTTTACGAGAGGGTTTGAGCGGAGAGAAAATGCTGTACGACCACAAAAATACATCTTATGATAAATATGAAAGAGTCATCCAATGGGGGTATACCTACTTCAAATCTTTACGAGCCCGCTGAAGGTAAATAATAATAAATAAATAAATAAATATACTACGACAATACACACGTAGCCCCAGAATAAGCGTAGCTTGTGTTATGGGTACTAAGATAGCTGATGAATATTTTTATGAATATAATACACATAAATACTTATAACATACAGATAAACGCCCTGAAACTGAAAAACAATCATGTTCATCACACAAACATTTTCCAGTTGTGGGAATCGAATCCACGGCCTAGGACTCAGAAAGCAAGGAAAAAAGAAAGTAGTCCCGATAGATAAATATCTCCCTAGGCACTCTGATACCTATAATATACGTACTGCGAATTAATTGCGCTTACTTCAGAGAGCTCAAAGATTTGTGTGTATACCTTTTTCACGTCGTGTCCAAACATAGCGACTGAAGCAAAATTAAAAAAAAAGTAAATGCAGCGATTTAGTTCGAAACATGATTGATTGTGACGATACTTACATTCTAAGATACGAGTTATTTAGGTTATTTTATACCTACAGACAACATAGTCGAAATAAGAAAGCAATTCCGACCGAAGAGATTTTAAGATATTTTTATCGCTATTAAAACAGATAAATAATAAAGTTTTTGTTTTTTGTTCTTCTCAAAATCGACAACAGAGGTCTGTCTTTTTTCAAAACAAGAATAAAAAGATAAAGATAAAACCCAGGAAGGATTAATTTATCACGTGAAACAATTAGTAATATTTTAACACTTTGACCTCTTTTCAATGGATTATTTCGTTTTGAGTCGGTATTATACGAAATATATGAAATTATTCAAAGGCAAGACAGGACCATTGAAAAACTGTGTTTTATCTGTAAATATGAAACAACCTGCACTATAATTAATATAACTGATAATGTACTGCTCTCGCCGGAAAAACGGTTCATTTTATTAGTTTTCCGCTTTGTTTGGAGGCGACATTTTTATTATTTACTAATTTTTCCACTGTGTATAAAGTCTTGCAAAAGAAATCAACAAACTATATATCTTCGGTGAAAAAACTTGTTCAATTAATCATTAAAATTGCGATTATTAAGTCATTATCCAGTATCATTTGAATGAAAAACTGCATAAAATGATCCCCAATGTTATAGTAAAATAATTAAATACATTCTACAACATTAAGAATGCCTGCTTTATTTAGTAGAAACAACTTTCCAAACCACTAGTAAATCGATTAACAATTTAAGACTTGATATCCATTAACACATTGGTTATAGTTCAACCAGTGACGTGCATAGAGGGTATGCACAGGGTATGTAGATGATATAAAATGAAGAAAAACTCCAGTACGAGTTATAAAAAACTTAAGTGTAGGCATTGTAAGAGTTACAAAAAGCATAGCCTTAAGTATTTATAGCTTTTACTGGAGATTTACTTAATTTTAAATCATCTGCATACCCTGTGCATACCTTCCGTGCACGCCACTAACTTCAACCAATATCAAATCTAGGTATTTTGTCCCCTAGAAAACACGACAAGTCGGATTTAGTTAAGTATTTCTGGGCATACAAAATACATTTATTAGATTTGACTTAGCACGCGTAACGCCACGTACGTTTGGATTGTGCTTTTACAATTTTGAATGCATTAATCAGCAGTTATTTTCTCTTGTACAAATTATGTGAACAAGAACTATTGTGCTAACCATTCCTAACAAACCCAGCGTCGTTATACCTAAAGAACAATAATATTTTAAGTTTTATTTTGGTTAGGTTGCGCAGTAGTTTTACAACTTTTAAATTTTAAAGAATTGCATTAACCACACAATATTACAGTAAACCGAGTCCAATGTCAATTTTGATTTTGTTTACAATGTTTTTGTATGTGTTTGTTCTAGTAAACTTCCTAAAAAATACTGGCACGTTTTCAATCGCTTTACACTTGTATGACTACATTTCAGTTTCTTTGCATTATAATTACTTGATTATAGCTATGTTAGTTGAAAGTCAAAATAAAGCTAGATTCTTTTATCTTTTGCTGATTAGGAAGGTATAACAACTGACTCTCGGAAAATCATGTTACCTTAGTACATCATTTCAAAGAGTTTCATGTTTTCTGGCTTACTTTTGTTTAGAAATCAAACATTATAAATTCCTTAATTAAATTAAATTAATTAAATAAATTTTAAATAAATTAAATACGGGATATTTAACTATTTTTTTTTCCTTTAAGAAGTGTCAATTGTAAGTACACCCGGATATAATTTTATTGTGATAAGAGTAATCAAGATGCCAGTTGTACTTTATGAATAAATTATTGGAACTACTCTGCAAGGTCTATGTGGGGATTTCTTGTTGTATTATTGAATTAAAAAAAAAAGTTAAGTTATGGTTGACGCGACGACGCTGGGAATTGTGTTGGTGTTTCTATGGCGTGCACAAGGCATCGACCTGGATTGCACAAGCAGATTAAATAAAGCGGAATTTTTTTGATACAATACTAGTTATTATAAACCTTTAAGGTAGAGGCAATGATTTAGTGTGGAACGTGCAGAATCCAAACTGGCCTGGCCTGACTGATAAACATTCATCCTAGCAAAAACATCATACTGTACCATATCTGAGCAGTGGTTTCAAGTTTGCATTTCACTCATGCGTAAAAGCACTGCATATCCTTAGTTTTTTTTTTTTGTAACTGGTATTATAGGAGCAATTTTAGACGTATTTTTGCGAAAACGATCCAATGGAAAATACCATTTGATCTCTAGGACAGCTGAATACATACCATTTATTTTGGTATAATAACATCTGTTTGTAGGTTAAAAATTGCAGTGAGATATAAATACATTAATAATGTCTTAACTAATCAATTTGTTCTTGAAATGTTTAAATCTGCTTACGTTACGTTACGTTGCCGAAATGACAGTGTGTACATTAAGGTACATTAAATAAATCACTTTATCACGACTTGTGGGTCAGAAAGTTGCATAACTACGTCCATATATAGTTACGTTATACACTAAAGCACTGCCTATCCTAAAGTTTTTTTTTAAAACGTGTTGATGGAGTTTTTTTTCAATATTGTATCTGGCTGGTTAAAGCCTGCCTTGCCGACACCCAGTGCACGCTAAGTGTCGGGTGCGGTGGGGTGTTTAGTAGAGGCCGCAGCCGCGCAGGTTGTTTGCGATGATGACGTCGGTGACCGCGTCGAACACGAACTGGATGTTGTTGGTGTCGGTGGCGCACGTCATGTGGCAGTAGATCTCCTTGGTGGTGGATTTGTTCTTCGCCTCGAACTGCGCTTGGATGTACGCCGCCGCCTCGCCGTACTCTTGCGCACCTGAACAACACAAACAATGATTCATTGTAAAGCCAACATCTCCTGAGGATGCTCCGGTTGCGGAGCGAAACGTGCGTAGAGTGTACATTGCCGAAGATCTGTTGTTATCTGTCTGTAGGTCCGAGGTATAAAGATTGAAGAAATTATAAATTACACCACACAGATTCTCTTTTTCGCGGTCATAATTGAACAACACTACAAAAAACTTTTAGAACTGCGAACGACGAGTTTAACAAAATGGAGCCGTTCGAAATAAAATATATCTTAACACGCTTATTAAAGTGTTAAGCCAAAATGGTAGTGTATGTTTTCTTTTATTAACGACAGGGCCGCGTTTGTCGACAATCATGCCTATTAGAAAGCAATGATGTGGTCTCTAGGTTGGAGCACGCTTGCCTAGAATATATCTATTTATTCTTGCCCTGAAGGTACTCAAGTTATACGCAGGTGAGGGCGTTCCACATCTTAGCGGTACGTATCACAAACGTATCCAAGTTTCTTTGAACGTGGATAAAAGTGTGTCTGCTATTTTTGATGTGAACAATGCATTGGTACGCCTTGGCAGTAAAATCGACTTGTACGCCGACATAACTGTCTCTACCTCCACTCAGATAATGCCCCGTACACCATTTTATAATTATGTGCTTATTTCGAAATAAGACAATATACATATTGTATTAAGTATATTTCATTTGTCGCATAACGTTTATATACATGTGATGAAGATACACAATTTCTGTTGGAAATCTTCAAGAAAAATGTGAAACTATACTTGCGAATAATAATAAGTCTGAAACGTTTAGTTAATTAAAATAAAAAGAAAAATATATTGATTTTTTTTTACGAAATATTTCCTTTCCGGGGGACCGACCGAGATCGATACCTAACTATAGTCGTAAAAATGTAATAGGCCCGTTTTGACATTTGTCATTGCGACGTAACTAGTTATGGAACCATAAGACTCGGGACTCGATACTCACGATAAATCAATTCAAGTTTGTATCAGTACTTGATTGATATTATTATGTATTGTAAAGTGTTCGTTCGTTCAAAGTATTCCTTTAACTTCACAACCAATACGAGTGACTGGCTGTTGATTATACGTCCACTTTTCAACATGTTAAAACAGAGTTAGTACTATATAACAACAAACACAAAAATCTAGTCAAATCACTATGTTTAAATTAATGTCCAAAATAGAAGAGCCATAGTTAACGTAATAGTAAACAATATATATCAAACTTAAACGAACGCACAGTCAACTTTACAAGATGAGGAACGAAAAACTGCGCAGTGCGCGCGGGGACGCTTCAATCATGTGCCGCTTGGTCAGATACATCAACTCAGACTCATTATTTAGAACCCATTTTGAGAACCAAGCTCATTCTTTGCAGTAAAGATAACTACACAATATTTAATTTCGATATTCAGTAAAAAAAATGGTTACAGCTCTAGTATAAAAAAAAAAAAAAAGATTGAGAACGTAACTGTTTTCGGAACGTTTCGAACAATTATAAATTGCATGCTACTATAAGGTAAGCGCAAAAAGAATACTCGCGATATATTCTTTCATATTATTTAACGTCCCAAAAAAATTTACGTATTTTTTAAAACACTGTATGTAATTGACTTTTATTTTATTGTTTCTTTCAGTTTCGTTCCAAGTAACATTCTATGGTCTTGCACAAATGTCAAAACGGGCCTATTACATTTTCACGACTATAGTTCACATTATTTACAAGGTGCGTGAAGTGTGCTTTTGGCCAGCGTGGTAGATTGCGGCCATCTCATTCTAAGATGAGACCCGAGCCGAGCCGTCCATTTTTTGTTTCTTCAAGTGTATAAATAAATAAAATAAATTTCTTTTATTGATTAGAAATTCTACTATACACTTTGACTGGTGCAAAACACACACACACACTAGACAAAATTAGTTACTTTCAACTAAGTAATATAGTAATAGCATACCTGTGTATTCAGGGAAGCAAATGGTGAGCGGAGATTTGCGTATCTTCTCCTCGAACAAATCCTTCTTGTTGAGAAACAGGATGATGCTGGTGTCAGTAAACCATTTGTTGTTGCAAATCGAGTCGAATAGCTTTAGACTCTCCTGCATACGGTTCTGGAAATAATAATGACATCTTTCAGTTTTTTGGACGATAATGTCATTAGTGGTCATGAAACATAAATGAATTACTTAATTTTTTTTTTTGAGACATTTAATTTAGTTTCGTTTTATAATCATAAAAATCCAATTCCTTATTGTTCTGGTCCACCTCAAGAATCAGACCCATGCTCATGCTAGTTCGAAGTTTAACAACGATATTGTAGATGAAGAAAGAAGGAAAAAAAAAATCTCTCCATTTTAAAAATGTTATCAGCTCGAGTTATGTATGAAGGTAAACAAAATAGATAACCATAATCTATTTAACGACTATGTGTTTAACAAAAAATAAGATTCGTACGATTGGAGACAAAAAATTCATAGCATTACTTTCAATAAGGCTCTTGTCTGTTGCTGCTATCCTGGTACTTCTAAATAAGCTATTTAATATTAAGATTGCGGAAATCGTGTTTGATAATCTAGATGTGCCCACTCTGGCTTTTCTCATATTTAATAGATAGTTTGTGTCAATTGATGAATTTCTGAATGACAAGGTAACTTGGAAGCAGGCCGCGTTGCTTTCATCAAACACAAATAAAAAAATTATTGTTAAATTGTAATAGCAATTTTTTAGGCGAAATTTGTATTTTAAAGAGACTACCAGAATTACGCCGAAACAATATCAGAACAGTTTTTTTTTATTTTTCGGAATAAGTTATTTCGCGGCCCATAAAACATCTATGCAAAAAAAACAAGTCAATCGGTTGCTACGTTACAAGCGGTGATCAGATTTCTGCTTGCCTTTCGGAGGTACCGAATTCGGCCAGGCACATCAATATTCATCCCTTCGAAGTTATGTGCGTTGAAGGTATGCCTGCGAGTTCTCCATAATATTTTCAGAAGTTTGTTAAGTCTATCAATCGGGACTTGACTACGCTAGACTACGTCCTAAACCGTTTTTATTCTACTTCGGTCTGTGATTTGTTGAGGGATTTTTGCTCTAAGATACGAAAATCCAACGAACGATGATTCAAAGAATTTGAATATATATATAAGAAGCCATATTATATTTGGTATAAAATTGGTGTGTAAAAAGTCTGAAACTACACAATCTTTTTACCTACCCAGTTACCCGGAGTACAGAAATTGTTGTATTTGACACCAGTGACTTGTTCTACAAGTCACTGGTGTCTACAACAGTATTTTGCCAAATCCAGTTATCAAACCCAAGGCCCTGTAAACGAAAAATAAAACCAAGTGGGCAGATAGAGTAACCTAACCATTTCTACATCAACAACTGATAGCGCATCGATTGATTGAGTGATAATCTAAAATTGTGCTAGTTAGACACGATGGCCTGCGAAGAAGCCCACAAAACCAGCTGGGATTACTGTTGTTATCACCATCCCACAGTTTCACCGTTCATAGCTTACCGTTGTCTCATCTTCATGCAACACCTGGTCGTACTCCGACATGGCGACGCAGAAGATGATCGCAGTCACATCCTCGAAGCAGTGGATCCATTTCTTTCTCTCCGACCGCTGACCACCTACGTCGAACAATCTGGAATACGATATGAAAGGCTCATTTTAAATCATCTATATATAATACAGAATGTTTTAAAATATAATAATACTAGCTGTTGCCCGCGTCTTTCGAAAGACATGTGGCATTCAATTTAGGTGTAATTCTGCTGAAATTTTTAAGTTGTGTATTCTTATATAAAAAAGTAAGTAAGTAATTATTTAAATCGCTTATCATTTGACGGCTATATAACTTCTAATACCTTCATGATGATCGGTTTAGTAGTTTTTGCGTGAATGCGTAACAAACTAACTTACATTCACATTTATAATAGTAGTAGGGATATAAGTGGTGATAGTCTTGTAGGCAAGGCTGCGATTTCTTTTTTCGGGGAACCGATTTTTATCAATGAAAAGCCCGTCTAACTGTTAGGAGTTTAAGCAATTAAATATCACATGATACAACGGTGAGCGAAAAGATCTTGAGAATGTATCAGATAATGAGGCATGTGAACTTTGCTTTCCATAAGGACGTGTGAGGTCTCATCCGCACTTGGCCTGAGTAATGGACTACGGACTAAACCCGACCGAAAAAGAACGAGAACATCTTGAGAGGAGACCCGTGCCCTGTAGTGGACTGATAAAAGGTTGATAAGTATTTCTTAAATGGGCCGTTGAAAAATTTTAACTCACTTGAAATTAAGGTTCTTGAAGGAAAAGTGCACTTCGACAATGCCGGTGGTTTTGACTCTAGTTCTTAAAATATCTTGCTCGGTGGGCTGATAATCTCTGGCACCTAACCGGTCGAGATCGTCCAGGAAACTGTAAAACAAAATAACATAAGATTAATCATCAGGTAATAAAAGCATACATAAGCGGTCATAGCCCCATAGTTAGGATATCGGCATCCCTTCGGGACACCGAGTTCGATCCCGCATGCACCTCTTCTTTAAGCTCTATTTTTCAGTAACGTGCGTTTTTAATGTGTGCAATTACATATCACTTGCTTTAACGGTGCAAAAAATCATCGTGACGAAACATGCACTTCTAAGAGTTCTATGCTCCTAAAGTCGTTGGAAATCATATAGATCTCCAGGTTATTTCGCTCCGTGAAAACATTTGATTGTAGAAGGGCCGCAACGTAACGTATTCCTTATCATAGTTATCATTTTATTTAACCAATGGACGTCCACTGCTGGACATGTCTTTTTTAGGCGTCAGTTTTGCAGCGTTTGCGTCCAGCGACTCCTGCAACTCGTTTGATGCAGTTTGTCCAACCAATTTGAGGGTCTATCAAAGCTACGTTTACCGGTGGGAGTTCTCGGTAACAGAACCTTGGGACTCCAACGTCTATCTGTTCTCCAAGACCTGGTCCGTCCATTATCACTTAAAATTCAACATTAGTTGAGCTATGTTGGTAGAACTCTGTTTTTATTTACATGTATCATCTTCTTAACATCTTCACAACAATTGCATTTGTAAAATACTCCGACAATAACTCAAGCATATTTCGTATGGACAAACGCATACTACAGCCGAGTCAAACCTGTATAAAAAGGTATTAAATAAAACAATTTACCGCTTAGTGTAAATACTGCGTTTAAGGTCAGTGTTTTTAATAAAACAAAGTCAATGTTATGTATCATAGGTACCTACCTAGCTAGTGTTATAAAAACATGTGTGGGCATTCTAACGGCTAATGATTCATTTGACCTATACAACAGGGTTCAATAAGGGTTTTTATAAATCATATAGACGACGAACAGTAAAATGCTGCGGTGGCGTGCAAATTTGAATGCGTACGCATTTGTTTGTATTATAATTACTTTACTTTACTTCTACATGTACCTATGATAAATGAATAAAATAAATATTTTGGTAGTATTAAGTAGAATATGGTGAAATGTAATTTAAAGGATTGTTAATAAAGGCTATTATTATTAATTTACAAACTAATCAGGGGCCCAAGTCTGCTTTTTTCATTCATTTGAGTCTCATTACACGATCATTGACCTAGCCATCAATAGCCTATATAACAGCTTACAGCTGAACTAAAGTAAAGACTGTCCATTATTACCACGCTTGGTTAGCAGCTTGGTTATCGGCAGTGGCGTGCACTTCATACATGCACAAAAGCATTGCTTACCTACCCTAAAATTGAAATATAGCTCGTCTAAGAGGAGGATTTTTGCCATTTTATGCAAGTTTCCTGCTGTATGCATAACATGGTAAGAATCCCAGTGCACGCCACTGGTGATCGGAGTAGTAGCAGGACGCTGAGGTATATTTCTTGTTGAATCAAAGAGAACAAACGAAAAAAAATAGTATAAATTAAGTTGTGCAAAAAATAGTCGAAGTTCCAGTATAATTTCAGCAGTACAAGCTTTTATTTTAAATAAAATTAATTGTGAAAAAATTTTCGTTATTGAGAAAGTAAACTTGTAAAGTATTACAAGAAGGCATATACCTACTGTGAGAAACAACTGAAAATTTGATTATTGTCAAAGTGATTATAAAAATAAACATTTTAAATATTTTTTTCTTTCGTTAGTACTTTTGTCAATAATAAAAACACTGGCATAAAATAATTGTAATAGCTGATTAGACCCTGAAGAGGCGTCGATTTTTAGCAAGTTTAGGTTAATATCCCTAGTAGGCTGAAAATTAAAATGGCCATCGCCAAGGGATTTCGGCCCAAATACGTCCATCAAGGATACAGATTGTAGAATGTAGAATATGTTACTAATTCTGTGATAGACAATGAAATAACCGCATAGTTCGACAACATTTTGCAAATCATTTACAGAAAATTGATGTTACAATGGAGTTTAAAAATCGGTGGGCAATGCGATGCGTTGGGTCAGGTTATATTGTGTGGAATAACGTATGAGAGTTTATATGGTAAAAATGGTGTATTTATCAGAAATTGAATGCGGACGTATAAATGATTAATAGTTAAACTGGAAACCCTAACAACGGTTAAGTGTTTAACACAATCCAGCCAAGTGGCTTACTCATAATTCAATACTTTATTAAGTCAGCATAATATTGTTGGTGTGTCACACATTCTTGACAAATCGAGATAGCTTACCAAACTTGGTTTATGTAGTAGGTAACTCCATTTATGTGATCCTGACATCCATTAAGATGACAGATTACTTATAAATATGGAGATTTAAGACTATTTATGTTTACTTATGTAACCGACTACGATTATCCATATCCTTACTAATGATATAAATGCGAATGTTAGTCATATTTTTATTCGTTACACTTTCACGCTGGGATAGTTGTAGAGGTATGGGGATTAATAAAATTTCTAAAGCCTTAACAGGTTTGACGCCCTTCGTAGCGCAGCGATGAGGGCTGCGTATTTAAGTGGGAGGTCTCGGGTTCGATCCCCGATAGGAGAAATTTGTAAATTTATAATTTCTCAATTTTCTCTAGTCTGGTCTGGTACAGTTTCGACAGAGCTCAGCGAGTGGCGAAGCTGAAGTGGCGAAGGCGGGGCACATAGCTCGGAGAACCGATCGACGTTTGAGTCCCAAGGTGTTAAAATGGCAACCCCGCACCGGTAAACGCAGCGTTGGTCGACCCCCAACAAAGTGGACAGACGATATCGAACGAGTCGCCAGGAGCCGCTGGAAACAAGCAGCCCAAAATCGTGGAATTTTGAATTCCTCTGAGCTATATAGCGTTCCAGTACGATGACGCATAGAAATCGAATAAGGATATGGGTTAAATATAACTGCCATACCTCTAGCAGGTAAGTCCGTTACCATCTTAGACTGAATTATCACTTACCAGCAGATGATATTGCAGTCAAAAACTAACTTGTAGTAGAACAAAAGAAGGTTACTCTGCTATCTTAGACTGCATCACCAGACTTTTCTCACTAAAGTGGATTTTCGACATCCATTGTTTTCTCACTCCTAAAACTCATTGAAAGATAAAATATCAACAAGATTCGTGCATTGCATTATATCCCGGATTCAAGAAATGTGGTGGGTTTTAGCTCTACACGCCCTTTCCTTTATAAGAGAGAGAGTATGTGCTGAGAAATACGATGATGATGCTATATATAGATATACAAACACAATAAAACTTTATGGACACCTAGTCTCTGCAGATTCGTTAAATTGTTTACATACAATTACGTATTTATAAACTGCGGACTGCCATTGTAGCCCGCTTAGTAATCGGTTTTTCCATGTTTCGAGCGACACAGCTAACGGACAAACGGTACCATTATTAACGACATTCGATTCTAAAACGTAATACCCAAGGTCTATAATATATCAGCGTTTGATTAGAGACCGGCGGTTTGTATTATTGATCTTAGATGTAGGCAAAAAGATAGGATCGTAATACACAATGCCATAAAAAAAAATACCTAACGGCCTACCTAAATCTGCAATGCGTATTCAGTTTTAAACTTGTTTTTTATTTCTCTTTATTATTCACAAGCCGAACCGCCCGGGCTTCGCAGGGGTGTGGCACTACCATAACGCTGCTGAGTCGCATCCTAAATATGCCGATCGCAAAAGTAGGTATACTCTTTCCACAGACGACGTAACCATATTAAGGTTAAAAATACAAATGCTGCGACTTTAATGCTATTTTCGAGGTTGTTGTATAAATGTAATATTTTATGTTATTTGGAATTAAACCCTTAAAAGCGATGATAAACTATTGGGTATGCGGCTTCGGCATCCCTTTCGGAAGTACCGAGTACGATCCTCGTTTGAGTTTTCGGAAGTTATGTGCGTTCCAAAAAATAACCTTTGCAATCACTTGCTTCAACGGTGAAGGAAACCATTTTGTTATCCGGTTAAAATAATTTCTATCATTTATTATTTTTCTTTTTTTTGTACATTATTAACAATGCTTAAGAATAAATTAAAAAACACTATTAAAAATTTATAAAAAAAAAACTTCCACCCTCCGCTTGCGGGGCTTTTGAATGCCCAAGCAACCGGTGGTCAGGGCTCCAGAGTGAGAAACCTCCTCACAATACGCGCCGTTTCAAGGACTACTGCCTTCTGTATCCGACCCTTGATCCAACAACCAAGCGAAAGCGTCTTGAGATGTTGGTCGAGGCTTTTCGCGAGAAGACCATTGACTGAAACGACGATCGGAACAACAACGGTCGACTCAACATTCCACATGGCGGTAATCTCGTGAGCAAGGTCCAAGTATTTAGATACTTTTTCCTTTTCAGCTTTCACCAGATTATCGTCATGTGGAATAGTTATGTCAACAATTATTGCACGGCGCACTGATCGATCGACTAGATTATCCGGTTTATTATTATGCGTTTATTATTTGGATATTATTTCCACCTGTGGGCCAATCCTTGTAGAGTTGAGATAGACTTCTAAGCTGCAGAAGATAAACTTCTATCCTTTCCTCGGAAGAAAAATTTATCATACCAATAATAGCCGTACTGTAGTGGGCCGGTACTGGGTTGATAATAATGATGGTGGTGGTGAAGATGAAACCCTTAGGATGATAATTTGCTCAAAAATTTAACTCAGTCAGTACTTTATATTAATCAATTATGGGACGGTGGTGGTGAGCAAATGGCGTCAGCGCCAACCGACGCGTCGGCACCACATACATATTAACGAGCTCAAAGCCAGACAACACGCGATGCTTGAACAATATTACTCACAGGAACTCTCACACTGACAGGAAATAATCATAATAACTGAATAGTGAATAAGTATGGTAAACTAAAATGAGGAACTAACAACTTCGCACTTGTAAGGTGCTTTATGAGGCACTGCTATTCTATACATTTATCAATTCTATGCTCCAACGTTATAAAAACCGATGAATATACTTTTAATCAATAGAAGTTTCCAGGTATCGTACATAGGCTCAAAGGTAAAACTTTCTCTATTCAAATAGACCAATACATGGTAAACTAAAAAAAATGCCAGAAAGCTCTCGGCCTGTAGTAGTTTGCATTGAAAGTAACAACTTTTGTCAAAGTTTTTTTTTTTACACGATAGTTGGTGAAAAATTCAATATTCAATACGTACTCGTATAGATACTCTACTTTTTATTACTCTGTAATGTAACATCGGCAACAAAGCGCCAACCACGACTCTATCGTGCTTGCTCGCAGTGGTTTGACAAAAGGGTTTGTATTGGGTTTCACAGTGTAATTTCACTTTACAGAAATAACGTGATTAATTGTGATTAATTTTTTGCATGAAATAAATTAATACTGAATTTTGAAAAGTCGTAGAACAAAAGGCCGAGAGCTTTTTGCTATTTTTTATTTAAACCTTTAAGTTCGACACGTATGGTGCGTTGTATGTGCGCCATACCTTTTTAATTGCATCTTACATTGAAATGATCAAATTGGTACAGATCTGAGATCACCAAGCGCTTGTAGCTGGTTACTAATCGTGAAAAATTTAAACAAATAGGTATTCTTACAGTAGCTTCGCAATACATTTATAGTAATATAGTCTTTGTGAGGCAAAATATTACTCTTTATAAATCAAAAGCTGAAATTAACAATCGACTTACCAGAAACGGTCATAAATTAGTGATATCTGCATATCGTCTGCGAAAGGTGCAGAACTCCTTTGTGGGGTTGAGTATACGCTTTTACAACATGATTCCTAAGGAAATTCTTGACCTACCAATGCATACATTTAAAAAATGTGTAAAAACGCATCTAGTACAGCGAGGTTACTATACATTTGATGAATTCCTCAATGACAAGGTAGAATGGAAGCAGCCAGCCTCGCTCTCATCTCCCGCAAGATAGCAAAATGATTGTAAATGTTGATGTTGGAAAAGAGCAACTACTGAGTTTCTTGCCGGCTCTTCTCGGTAGAATCTGCTTTCCGAACCGGTGGTAGAGTCACACAAACATGCATACTTGACGTTTCAAAAGTGCTTATAAAGTAGGCCTACTTGAAATAAATGAATTTGAATTTGAATTTACTAGTGTACGGGACCGAGGGGACCGAGGTCGTGAACACTTCGCTAGCGCGATGCAGGATTTTTGTGGCGCCATCTAGTCCTGTAAAGGGGAGACCGCTACACTAGGCATCCATATTCTACAGGAATTCTTTAACTGTTCAATCATAGATATAGAGCCACTAGAGCCCTAGAGTAAGTTTGGAAGTTTAAAACGTGATAGCGGCGTTAATTTGAATCAAGTTTTGGCGACACATTAAATGGCACATTAACGATAACACAACGTCGATGGTATATTTTATCAAAACCACCAATATAACAGTACGCTTCTAATATATTTCCGTTACCATATGGAGTTTAAAGATTTTTAGTTGTTACTTTTATGCCCCAGTTAACTTCGTACTACCTAAACGCCATCTATTGAAAGAAACCCTAAGTTCTGATTCCTGTACGACTTTTAAAATACGATTTTTAAAATATTTTTGTTTCTTTAGGTTTTGCTTAAGTTCTTTCTTCCCAAACATATAAATCGTTAGATCGATATTCAAGTTTGCGAATTCATATAGGCACATTAAACTGGGTTACTCAAACAAAACTTGTTAGTTACGAAGCCTAACCATGAAGCTGAAAAAAGATAATGTAATTAATCGAAGAGGTAGATAATGATAATCTTACGTTTACCTTAAAATATTTTCAGTCTTGAATTTATGCAAGACTGAAAATATTAGTAAAGTAAAATTTTTCTACTGCTTTTACAAGGTAACTAGTGTGTGTACAATTCTCCACCAGAACCTAGCCTTACAAATCTATTTCAATGACAATAGGTCACAAGATCGAATCAGTGAGTCAATTCTGACCGCATCTCGCTTCCATAATGATTCAACACGAATCAAGGAAATAGATCTGACAAATGAAAATACCTACGTTCTACAGTCCTTAGAACGGAAGAAAGACGCCGTTCTACCTTTAGTGAGCTTCTTGAGTTGGGAGTTCATATGTAAGACAAATCCTCTAACGAGACTATTATATAGCTTGTCTCACCTTGCCTTTTCGGATTGGAGATTTGATCAGCCAGGCAAGGAAAAACACTTTATGTATAACATTGTCAAGTTAGACACTAGTTGATGTAATTAATCGAGAAGAGAATGTAGTTGATGTGGATGCAAATTCTGGATTATAAAATAGAACTTCATAAGTCATAACCATGATAGGCATCAATTACAAATATTTTTAAATAAATAATAAATATACTACGACAATACACACATCGCCATCTAGCCCCAAAGTAAGCGTAGCTTGTGTTATGGGTACTGAGATAGGTGATGAATATTTTTTTATGAATATAATACACATAAATACTTATAATATACAGATAAACACCCAGACACTGAAAAACATTCATGTTCATCACACAAACATTTTCCAGTTGTGGGAATCGAACCCACGGCCTTGGACTCAGAAAGCAGGGTCGCTGCCCACTGCGCCACTCGGCCGTCGAATTTTCATGGAAATAACTTAATCGTGCAATCATATAGCTCGCCATACCTTACACTTTCGCACCTACAGACATCCATTACAAATGGCTTATTATCTTAATTGGGCAATAATATAGCTCGTCTTATATTTATTAAAAACACTGTAAAAGGCATTCAGAATTATTATTCTGAAGAAAGGTCTGAAAAATGCCATAGAAAAATAATAATATTTTTTTATTAGGTAACTATGACCCATCTACACTATTATAAAACAGAATAATTAAAACTAAATCAGAAAAAAAAACTTACATGATATTAAATATACAAAAAGTTACAAAATACCTCGGAATCGTTGCACTCTATTAGAACACTGACTTCGCTTAAACAGTTCTTACGAACTGTTTACACTCAAGCATATTTTCTTATCTCGGCACATCACACAAATCTTTAAAAAGTTTTGCATTGGGGATTTTAAAATAGAACTTCATACGTCATAACCATCATAGACACAATAAATGTCTTAACATGGAAATAACTTAATCGTGCAATCATACAATCTGTAACTTGTAGACCTATTTGATCGTGTGAAAGGCCACTACAGCGCGACACAAGAAATCACCGACCCAAATGAAATGTACTTCCGCCGCACGCGAGCTTTTCATCGTAAGCGTTCACCTATTTTGACTTGATATTACTTCGTATTGCAATAGAGCCTTAATAAGACCTGTAGTTTATTTATTTACTGATAAACCAACACGTTTAGAGCACTCGTTGCTTTAGTTTTAAATAAACGGATGTAGTTTCACCATCACAGTCACAATAAATACGAGTATTAAAAATGAATAAACACTTCATAGCTGCCTACCTATGATAGGTCTACAAAAGTTTAGGATAGTAATAAAAGAGTATTTATAATAAAGCGTTATATAAAACAGTTAATGAGACTCAAAATTGTCTAATTATTTATGATTGTAATTTAGAATTACGCTGTTAAGCAAACTAAACCTTTTCCTGGGAAGTGATAGAGTATCTCAAAAACTAAGAACCGATTTTGAAGAAACTTGCTCTGCAGGCTATGCTTGCCCTGCTATTTTAGATAATACCTAATCCGACTAAAAAAAAATTGCAATGCGATTCATATAGGTAATATGCGTGTATATAATACGTATTAACTTACTTACAAGCAAACATGTTTAAGAACCTGGTATAGACTGAAACTGTGCAATTGCTACAACGAGTGACGGCAGGTCGGAATACAGTTGTCACCACCCCTCCTTCCGTGGATGTCGTACGACGCGACTAAGGGAATATAACGGAGAATGGGCAGCAGCGTTCTCTGTACTACTACTACCACCATCTACTGCGATCACCAACCCGTCTACCCAGCGTGGTGTTAATGGGCCAACCCTCCCGTTCGGAGAGGCTTTTAGTCTAGGAGTGCACTGTTATAGGGTTTTGATGATTACATACACAGAGGTCGAACTGATAACCTCGTTTTTTTATTCAAGTCGTTTGATAAATATATCTCACTGAGGCACGGTATCTAGGCAATAAATAGGAAGCTAGTGAAATTTTCAAAGAGTATTAAAACTCTGCAGAAATGAACCACTAAACAAACGCATCGGAAATAATTCTATGACCGGACTCCACATGCAACCCTCTAATCCATTCAATTAGCAAGTAGCTACACACCAATAAAGCAATGACTCTATAAGACTATGGATTAAGGAATGAGCCACTTTAGATTCCAATAAAGCCGCATCGTCCAGTTGGCAAATGGCAATACGAGTGGCTGATTGAACGAGTAATAGCCATGACTAATAACTTAATAAGAAATACGGTAGCGGTCAATATGACCTCGAGGTAAATGCTTCAATTAGAACTCTTTAAATTACGTGACGCTTATTATAAAACAAGCTTATATACTACCCTTTATATTATCCTAGATTCCTTGTGACGAATCAAACAAGCCTAAACTATAAACTCACGGGGTTGCTTAGCTTAATGAGAGTTATCATCAGATCAGCTCTATGTCATGATAATATTGCATTGTCGTCCGATTAACTCATGCATGCAAAATTTTAGTTCAATCTGAAACCAAATTAATATAAAAACCTGTAAAGAAGTACAAAGGTTACGAATCGAAGCCGACCAAAAATTATGATTTCAAGGTTCATAAGGATAAATATTTAGTTGAGAATTGAGAGTTGAGATCGACCAAGGAGATGATTTCAGATCTTATTTCTTGGGACCAGTGTTTAAAAACTGACTTCGATTAATCTTTATTTTCCGGTCTTAAATCATCCCTAGATTGAAATTTTAAATTTGTTTTCAGAGCTGTTATTTGGACTCTGTACACATGGAAGACAGTAAGCCTCAAAAATCCTCTTCCAATATTTGAGGTTACTATTATTCGAATTTGAATTCTTGTTCATGCGGGTCGACAACAGGTCATCACGACTTTGCACGAGAACGTTTGTCTTGCTCCACAATATAAACATAAAGGCACGCCTAAAAATACTGAAAATACATAAGCGATATCAGTAAATCAACATTAAATATTTATGACGCTGAGTGAGATTCAACAATGGACCACGAGTTTAAAATTCCAAACCGTCTTATCATTTTGTTCAGTGTTCAAGTATCGCGGTTTGCGATCAAGGCAGATAGCGATTCTTGCTACCTAAAATGCTCAAGCAAAATTACTGACTATACATTATTCAAGTTCGAATACAACAATAAGTTTATTTTTCAAATCCTTGTACCGTGTAATTTATTATTCTACTTTAAGTACACAGAAAAAAATATCTATTTTTTAAACTGTAGGTTGATGCAATCTCCAGAACGAAACTTGTGAAGAGAACTAGTCTAGGTTTAGTAAAACTATTTACCTTCAAAATACGTTCTGTTAGAGACTGTATTTTGCAGGAAATGTTTTAGTTAAAACAAAATGGCACTGTTCACATCCGTTTGTGGCGAATTGTAAAAAAATTTGGAGGACACAATGAATAAGTATTATATAAGAAAAAAAATCTTCGGAAAGTAACAGAGTCCCCAGATATAAGCTATGACAAAGTTTTATTGCTGGTCTAAAGGCTAGTGAAAGTAAATAAATTCAAAACTAAAATTAAACGTACGAATTGAATTTGAGATATAAGCATTGTTTCATGGTGATCCAAGTCTATATTTACAAGAGATAAACCTAAAGTAAAGTAAAGTCCACCTAAAAAGTATTTAAATTACAATTACTAAGTCGGATTCCATTATCATAGATACTACATTCAGGCCTATAACAGTCCAGTGCTGGACTATAGGTCTCTCCCAACGGAGAAGGCCAGTCCGACTTTATTTTGATCTGCCGACGCCACATGGCGACTAAAGTATGGTTTGTTGAAACTTTGATATTTGTTATCGCTCATTGTATGAATGGACTACTACTAAGTTTAAAATTCCGAGCAGTCGTATCACTTTGTTCGGGTTTCAAGTATCACGGTTTACGATCAAGGCCGATAGCGAGCTCTAAGCTAGATGGTAACGGTTGGCGAGCGGCCAACAGGCTAGACGGGAGCTCGGCCTAGACAACCCTTGATATAATATGTCATGGCTGTTGAACAATAGCGTGCAACAGCGTCGCAGACGTGCGTGTTTTGTCAGCTAGGCCAGCTCAACAGCAACTCCATTCAGCAACTTTTGTGACAGTTATGGAAACTTGCTTGATAGAAAATTTGCGATAGCATACAACTTTTTGACGACCTCCCCGGCTCCCTGGCGCAGTGGTGAGTCTTATAAGCGGTTCGATCACCGGTAGAGGCCATTTGAGAATTTATATTTTCTGAGTTTTTAGGCTTCGGCCTTGACTAGTTACTGAGAAAACGTGTCGATTAGCGATTAGCATTCCGGGACGATGTCGCGTAGCAATCAACGTTTATGTTTTTTTAAATATGTCTCGTAACAGGTTAGCCTGATACCATATCATACTGCAGTGTCACTTACCACCAGAAGAGAATGCAAGGGCTTACTTGTGTGGAATAAAAACAATTAACATGTGATCATGTGCTCCACAACGAAGCAGTCATAAGTTTACGAAACCTTTTTAGCGCACATGAAATAAACTGAAAATCAGACTGAGAATTAGGAATGAGAAAAATTACGAGAGCAGATAAAATGTTTGTGTCCCACACATTTGCATCTTACTCCACTCCACACAATATGGTAAGAGCGAGAGCTTGAAGTGGCGCCGAGGGTTTCAATGTCGGTAGTGGCTCGTTTGGCCGCTTGCCAACTAAAGACCCATTGTACTTATTATGACGGAAAATTGGTGCAATCAAGCTCTGGATCATGTCTGCTCTGTGCACTCCAGCGGCTTGTAGATTTAATTTGTTTAATCGGAAACACACTTGACACGATTCGACTTTAGAGGGGAACTGTATAAAGACATTTCTAAAATTGTAGGCAATTAATGCTACCGACATTCATAGAGCGAAGTTGATTTTGAGAAAAACAAACACAAAGCGACTGCTTGATCTGCCTAAAAGAATGTACAAACTTCAACTAAAAGTAACACTAAAACATCATAGGTATATTTTTGATTACGTTGATTAAAAAAAAAAATGTCATATGCCCGCCCACCTAACAAAATAAACAATTCTTTGGAATACATTTTTATGAAGGCTAGATTTTCATTTGATCACGCAGTACGTGGAACTTTATGGGAAATAAAAAGCCCTATATTTTAATTATGGTATTTGCCTGTTTACAATTTCCATTACTGAATTAAGTGAATTTTCATGTAAATCAGTTTAAATCTTATCTTCGATTTACTTTGAGATGCCGCAGGATTTATACCATTAACATATTACTAGTTTATATTGCACCATAGGCATTGCTATGGTGGGCGGGATGTTCCGATAACGTATTATGATGCTCCGACTAGCAATGATCAATGATAAACCGTTTTTAAAGCATTAGCAATACGGCTTATATATGGCATATATACATTTACATATTGAATAAAACGTGCGCACTGCTAAAATGTTGAGAGTCATAGTAATACATCTCTTGTTTCATCGTAACAGACATAGCAATGAAACATCAACATCATATCAACCGATTGACGTCCACTGCTGGACATAGGTCTTATGTAGGGATTTCTCTAGCGGCTCCCTGGGACTCGCCTGATGTTATCTTTTCACCTTGTCGGGGGTCTGCGCTGCGTTTACCGGTTCGAGATCGCCATTCCAGCACCTTGGGACCCCAAGGGTTTTCCGAGCTATATGCCCGGACTCTTGCCATTTCAGCTTCGCGACTCGTGCAGCTATGTCCGTAACTCTAGTTCTTCTACGGATCTCCTCATTTCTGATTTCATCATCCACTGTGCGTCTCTGAGCCTTTTTATGAGACCAAAAAGCATGAATGAAACATAATTTTAGTAGATTAATCAAAGTCTAACATTTCACCCTCATTTGTAAACATGAATAACGGGGCAGTCCCTAAACAGGGCTTGGACATGTCGTGCATGTTAAAAATCTCTAAAACATAGTCATCGTCTGATTCCTAGATTAGCACAGGCCACACAAGGCTAAAGCAAGTAAATTATTTACAGAAATCTCATTATTCAGAGAGAGCCTTTCCTTTTGGGATTCCCAGATTCGGTCTCACGAATTTAGTATAAGCCATAAGATTATTCAAGGAATTCATAAATAATCTAAATCAAATATTCTCTATTAAAAGGCTTCAAGATTAAATATATTTTTTTAATTTTTGCGAGGTAATTGGTGTTAACTTCATTATACTGTTAAAAATAGAGTATGCATGTATGTATGTATGTATGCGAAAATATTTACGCTATTACTCCACCAAGTTGATAAAAGTGAAAGGTTTAAAGTGACGCCGAGGGTAGCAATGTCAGCAGTGGCTCATTTGGCCCCTCGCCAGCTAAAGACATTGTACGTATTATGCTGGAAAATTCTTGCAACATAGGCTTTAGAACGTGTCTGCCAAATCACTTTGAGTAAGTGATCATATGCCTTGGCAATTGCATTTGCATTTTTTTAAATGGCTAATGAAACAATGCTTAATATTCAATTGACTATGATTTTAACTGTCTGTTAATTGTGATCAAAGAGACAGAATAACATCGCACAAACGCGGTTACTCACAACATCACAAATTCACAAAATTCAATAAATAGAAGATTTATAAATTCACAAAATAACAGATTTATAAATCTTCAGAGAGCTCTTCTAATACTCAGGAAGAACTCTTGAGGTGAAATTAGAAACTAGAATTAAGGTATACTACTAAATGAAAAAGCTCGTCAGTCATTTTTTCCACGAGTAACAAGGAATCGAACAACCAGTATCGTAACGTATGCTAACTGCGAAAAACGAAAAAAAAAAAAAAACACTATGGAGAAGTTAAGAGGAATCTGTAAAGGGTGCTATTGATTTGATACCTATAATGCGAAAAATACGACAAGCGGAGCAATGTAGAAGTTATTAAAATGTTTTAAAAGGAACCAATCCTATGTACTTTATAACTAAAATGACTTCATCTAAAAAGGGCCATGGATAAATCACAAAAATCAAAAGCTGTCAAAAACTCTTTATCCTCTGATAAAGCTTCTATCGTAAGAACTTGACCTGCAAGCAGATTCTGTATCTCAGTTGATACTAAATATAGCAAGCTCATGTGTTGCAACTAAATAACTTGATAAATCAATATTTTTCATTCTGAGTTAATTTTAACACAGTTGGCAGATGAGTACATACGTAGTGGATAATAATAGTTTGAGCGTTATTTGATAGCACCACAGCTAGGTAAATTTGTTGTCAACTAAGATTCATAATAGCCCTCTTGATATAGCGTCATTAATTAATTAACAGCAGCAAATTAGTTCAAAGCTTCAAAGTGGAAATATTCCATTAATGAAAATGCATTTAATTTCAGCCTTACTTTTACAACAACTTAGTCGAGGATCTCTTTTGCAGATGCGGCTTATTTGTATTCATGAGTGTTGAGCGAGAAAGTTTTAGTATACAGTATCCTTAGTATAAGATTTGCTCCTCGCAATCGAGGAATCGTTTTTGTATATTAAACTCTGTATCGGCAAAGCAAAATTGATCTAATGCTACTCGTTTTAGACTCGCACTTCCATACTTCTAATTTTTGTTCTTCAAACTGTCAAAAGCCTGAGCTAAAGAATTGGAAAGAATTTAAAATTCATTTGCAAATTTGAGCTCTTCTACCAGAGAGATAAGATCTATTTTGATCCGATGTTCAAATATACTCGAATACGGCTCCTCTATTGCGAGCTAGCAAATCTTGTAGTAAGACTAAAAAATAGGCATAATATTCTTCCTGTTAAGAAGTTCTCTTTTGATATAGACTTAAGACTTGACCACGATTTAACAAAGAAATTGGCAAGAATTACACAGCCAAAAGCAGGTTCAACGATAATTTGCATCGCTCTAAAAGCGGCATTATAGACAGAATCAAACAACTTTAATAACCAAAGCCCAGTAGTCGTCCAATCAATAACGAAGTGTGACGGCCCTGATCTAATATTGTCATATTACGGTCAGATATTTGCGTACTGGAAACCGACCAGGCGTTGCCATTAAGTAAAATGTTTGGGCGTTATTTGAAGTTATATTCGGAATAAGCATAGGCATTACTAAGGATAGAATCCCCCTCGAGGTATAAGTTCATAAATGTTTTGCATTAGATACGATTACGATAGATGCTATGTATTTTGTAAAATCGCAAAACAAGGCGAATGGCGTATTGCAGGACGTAAAAATCAATGCTACAACACATGCGTCGGAATATTTAACGCCATAGTCAATAAATTAAAGCTTTGCGCATAAAACCTACGTTAAATGAACAATTTTGCTATATGCATGAAAAAAGTTATGCGGATATCGCTTTGACAACTTTATTCTCTAAAACTACTCTACTGTTGCAATGTCTACATATTGATCTATACTTCAATGCAGCGGATCTTTTCTCTAACATTGCATGAAGTATAGTACAGGAGAGACGTTAAATAGTTATAAGGATATCATCATAAGCAGGAGTAACATATTAAATCAATTGTGATAACCACTTTATGCTCTGACACTCGGTTGTTGAAATGATTGCTCATATTGATCAGTACTTGAATGCAGCAGGAATTAGGTCTATCATTACATTAAATAGTACAGAACAAAGAGGCATCAATAAGTTATACTAATATCATGATAACAACAGCATTCTCTGATACTTGGTTGTTGCAATGATTGCTCAAATTGATCTTTAGGTACTTGAGTGCAGCGCGCATTTCTTCTGTGACATGGCATGAAATAGTAAGGAAATTCATCAAAAAGTTATGCGGATAAAATCCTAACAATTTTATACTCTTGATTGTTGCAATGATCTGAGTTACTTGAAGAAACATTTGTTTGCTGCATTGCAACAAGAAGCATCAATAAGTTAGGCGAATATATAAACACAAAATCTGTACTGATCTGTACTTGAATGGTTCCTCTAACACTGCATGAAATAGAAAAGGAAAAATATCAACGACTTTATCCTGCAGCGGACCTTACACCGAAAATTGCCTGAAATAGTAAGGAAAAGTATCACACCCAATATATTCTGAGATACTTGGTTGATGCGATGATTGCTCATAATGATCTGTACTTGAATGCAGCGGTTCGTCTTACATTGCTGTACAGGAAAACAATCAATCACCTTATTCTTTGATACTTGGTTGTTGCAAAGATTACTCATATAGATCTGTAGTTAAACGCAACGGAACCTTCCAAGTAACATTGCATGCAATAGTGTAGGAAAACTATCGTAACCACTTTATTCTCTGATACTTGGTTGCTGCAATGATTGCTCATATTGATCTGTACTTGAATGCAGCGGGCATTTCGCCCAAGATTGCATGAAACGTACAGCGGTGCTCGGGTGCCCGGCAACAGGTCCAGGGCGCGATGCTCGATCAATACGCGCACACCGCGCCGCCGCACGCCCCGCCGACCGAGCCCTCGCCGCTCCGCCTGCCGATCGCCGGCGTACTCGTTCGCACGGTACGCACACTGCACACCCGATCTGCGTAGCGTGTCTACATCCCGAGCGGCGCAATCAATGTAGCAATTCATTGGACCATTTATCTGAGATCTAGTACTAAAATTCCATAATTCATCATTACTAAGGATGATTTCTTTAAAGTTGGTCATTCGAATGTTGGTATAGATAGTTTAGACGGTGACATAACCGGATTGAATTTCAGAATGAAACTTTGTAATTTAAAATTATTATATAACTTAGTTTCTACCAGAAATCAACTTAGTATCAGTATTCAAGTGATAGAAAAGAGCAAGTAATGCTCCGAAATAATCATCACAAAGAACCAACTGTTGAGATTATTGGCTACAAATAAAAGTTTAACTGGCTCAAGCATCGCTGAGGCTTCTTGCATATAATAGCATGGTAGTAAAAATTCATTTAGTTTAGAATTTCTAACTTCTAGTAGTCATTATGACTTCTGAGATTTCGTTATAAG
This sequence comes from Pararge aegeria, assembly GCF_905163445.1. NCBI lineage: Eukaryota > Metazoa > Arthropoda > Insecta > Lepidoptera > Nymphalidae > Pararge > Pararge aegeria. Next base: position 6,364,896 of record NC_053200.1, on the reverse strand, counting down.
TCAATCGAATAATTGTGCAAGTATAAGACAGATATAGGGAAGTGAATCATTCAAAAGACACAGATATTCAGTCCAAACCAAAATTTATAAAAAAAACTAATAAATGACGAAGAAGGCTAAAAATGGGCAAAAATACGTAACTGTTCAGAACTTATACCCAAAAAATAATGCTTTATTCATCATAACCACATAACTGAGAACTTTGTTCCTCTTCTATAAATGAAAACCAGCAGTAATTTTATTAAAAAAAGTAGTATTAAGTTGCGTTTATTTAATACTAGCTTACTACTTCAAAATCCCGTGAGAATATTTTTTTCCTGCAATAAAAAGTAGCTTTTGTTACTCTGTGTCATTGCCATGAAGATAGGACAAGCCAATAAACCCACTTTCATATTTATAATTTTGCCAAGTTTAACAAATACGGGTAAATGAGCAAAATAATATGTGTTAGTATTCATAGGCAAAAAATTGTTACTGCAATACGTTGTGAACGGTATGTAAAGAGTCAACGAAATCCGAGTGGGCGTCATGCGATAGTGGCATAAATCTGTCAACCCCCCGACAACCTATGTAGTTATGAGTGAATAAATAACCCTCATGATCTGAATAGCTGACACCCATGCAAATGATGAACTATCTACGGTCTCGTGAAGCGTTTTCTATTTAAGAAATAACAAAGTTGCTACCTGAAAAATTCAAACTAGCGAGACCTACAATTTGACATGGTAAGTTCATACCACGCAATAACTAAACGTAGTTATATAAGGACTGATAAATAATATCTAGAAATAATTTTTATAATAATAAATAAATAAATGTACTATGACAATACACACATCGCCATCTAGCCCCAAAGTAAGCGTAGCTTGTGTTATGAGTACTAAGGTAGCTATTCAATATTTTTATGCATATAATACACATAAATACTTATAATATACTGATAAACACCCAGACACTGAGAAACAATCATGTTCATCACACAAACATTTTCCACGGGCCAGGACTCAGGCCTAGCCTAGCCCTAGGGTCGCTGCTTACTGCGCCAGTCGGCCGTCAAACTTTTAAAACTATACAATATGTTTTACCGTGAACTGAGTACTGGGAATTATAATTTTAAAATTAATGCATTAGTTACAGGAGAACGAAGTGGTTCTAAACCCTGGTTTCATAAAAAATAGGTTTATTTAGTTTAAAAAATAAATAAAAAATTCTTGCCCCCTTTTAGAATATGCAAGTGTACTTAAATGGTCTTAAGCAATGTTAGTTAAGCGATACCGACAAAGAATTTTAAAAGGGAATATTTTAAATATTAGATATATGTACCGAGACAAAGTTAACTAAAATATTTTCAACAGATTAATAACTGAACATGACACGAAACCAACAAACGTAAGATGATAACTAGAAATTAATACTTGCAAATGAGTATAGATTAAATTTCGATTCATTGAAAATGGTACATAGCTAACCTTGAGGTAGTTTATAATATATTATATGACACCTGATAAGTACATACTAAAGTCGAAAGTGCTTTTGCCTTGCATTAAGTGTTTTCGTAATACAATACTTATTACGTAGGTACACCGTGAGATGGATGACATAAAGTAGCAATTTTCCGAGCATTTGAGCACTCATCGACCGTTATATACGAAGTAGTATGTACGTAATCGCTCGTCGGATAATGTATTCAAGGAGGAAATACGCTGGCGCAATCATACATTATTAGTTCGAAGACGAGAGGATAAGATAACAGAGGTTTCCTTGTGGCTTCTGCAACTGCATCCGCCGACCGACTTTCAGATGCAAAAAGGTCCGATCCTATCATGTTACAGATTTTGCAGGATACTGCAATTGTAAAGCTGTAGGTAACATTTAAATTTAGTAGGTATTGTAAAATCATACCCTTCACAACATTTGAACTATGAAATGTTACTACTTCTGTTTCACCGTGCCAATATAAACAGTAAATATTGCAAATAGTTATTGGAAACAACAAAGCACATAACGAAACTGAAATCGGTAACCGTTAGAAATGCTCTTCCTGACGAGATTCGGCGCTTTCAACCTTCAGCGGTTTTTAAATACCGTGTATGGAAATACTATCTGTCGCTTTAAATTTTTAACATAGTTTTTTTTTTCTTCTTGCTGTTACTATATTAGTTTGTATGTTGTTTGCATATACACTATACAGATATGTTTTATGTTTGATATTTTAAATATTATCTAGCATATAGTTATTAGGGCGTATATATTTGTAGTTTTGCTATCTCCCGCCTCTCAATTGTCTCACTGGCTCCGTTGTGAAAGGTAGAGTGGAAGAGATCACTATTATAATGTCGCCTTTTGCTTAAAAATTATGCTTAATGTGTTTATATTATGTCATGTACTTTTTATGGGCTCTGAAGTGGTTTTAATGAATAAATAAATAAATAAAAACTGTGTATTCAACTCTTTAGATTAAATCCGACCGAAACCCCTCTCAACTGCATTAAGTAAGGCTTAACGGGAGAGATTGCGGAAGATGTGCAAATGTGACATGAATGTGTTCCCAACCACCGGACGAGTCAATCGGCGCGAGCGCACCGCACCCAACTCCCATTGAGGGAACAACTAATTGGACACACCACTTTTATTTGTGACGTCATTTTATTCAATTGGCAACCGAGCATTACAAATATAAACGGGCTAAGAGCATACAAATCTAAGCTAAAGGATGAACACAAATTCTTGTTCAAAGATTTACTTACAGTTTCAGCTATTAACATAGGCGTACTAATAAAACCTGCCAGCAAACTATTGCATGGAGAGGAAGGGACTACTTATATACCCATGCTAAATACTTATACGAAAGTGTAGAAACGGGTCACCATCGTAGTAAACAATAGGTGTGAACAAGTATCTTAGTTACTATTGTGCGTTTCTAAGTACCATACCATAATAAATACATTGAACGAGGAAGGAAAATTTAAAATAGCTCGACGGTAATCACTACATTAAAAAAAATATTTTATGGTAATTTTTTTCGAGTTGAACAAAGTAATTAATTAAACGATGATTCCATTGGAGACTTCAAAAGCTACTACAATGTTAATACAAGCGGTAAGCGATTGGATTGAAGATAGTTGGACGTAAATACGTAAATTTGTTTAACTTAATAGTTCAAATTGAAATATATATACTCAAAGAAAATTTTTTTACTCATGCGATAATAAACAGAATTTATTTATAGAAGAAAAACTAAACCAATTTGTTATTAAAAAAACTCAACAAAATTTAACGAAACAAAACATGGGATAAATAAAATTACAAACATTTAAAAAATGCATCAATTTGAGAATTGCAAGAGTGTTTTCTCGAAGTAGGTAAAACACGCTTGCACGTAACTCAATACATAGGCAATTGTAACTTGATATACAGTATGTTCTGAGCCAATGGGTAAAAGGAGCAATAAATAATAAACCACCAGTTGTATTGTTGTAAGGTATGTTAACTGCGTCAACTTGGACAGGTATTGCGAAATTGCTGAAAACGTAACGTGGGCGCCCCACTTCCTTCACATTACATCTCCAGGGGCTGAAAGGATCACCAGTATTGTGAACGCGATGACTAGAGCAAGATGTTTCGCGACCATTCCAGGCCCCAGGCCACTTCCTTTACTAGGGAACTCCTGGCGATTTGCTATCGGACAAAAGCCTTGGCGGACTCGTAATTTAGATATTACGTTATGGAATTTAAGGGCATTAGCCGGCCCAGGCGGTACTGCCAAAGTTGCAAAACTTTTTGGCCATCCTGATTTAGTATTCCCATTTTGTGCGGAGGAGACCGCGAAAATATATAGGCGAGAAGATTCTATGCCACACAGAGCAGTCGCGCCATGCCTTAAACATTACAAGCAAGAATTGCGAAGAGAATTCTTTGGCGATGAACCTGGATTAATAGGCGTGTAAGTGTATAGTGGCTTGAATTAATAATAGTTTAGTGTCTTTAATACACTATATATATTATTTTTATATAACAAATAAATATATTTGGTTTAATAGGCACGGTTTACAATGGTCAAAGTTTCGATCGAAAGTGTCAAAAGCTCTCGTAGCACCAGAAGCAGCGAGGGCTGCTGTACCGTCACTTGACGGCGTTGCGAAAGACTTTCTTGACAGGTAAGCGATAAGAGATAGCCAATTTCATTTAAATGAAGGTTCTTTTAATATTAATGATGAATTCATTGTAATTAATACTAGCTTTAAGAGTACCGTTAAAAGCAAGTTATTTTTCTTGTAAAAACTTGAATTACTTGTAATTATTCTCTGTCACTTATCTTTATTTTAACCAATCGCTCGTTAATCTATTGATTTTTGTTTAGCATATGAATGTGCCATTATTTTTCGTTATCTTTTACACTTGGCAACTGAACAAATACGCATAATACGTAATAGTTTTAATAGGTAATTTCAATTGTTAACATTATCTATAATACAGCGTAATTGGCAATTAACAGTGCTACTAACGGATCGTACAGTTTTAAAATAGGGTTCATAAATAAAAGTAACTGAAACACTTATTTTTTTTTAAATTTAAATAAGATTTGAAAAATTATACCTGCGTTGATTACTAGTGCAAAATTAAGACGCAATCAAAGATTACATTTTTGATTGAATAAATTAAAGAGAGACTTTTTCTAAATTGACACGGGTCTACAGCTACGGGAGTTGAGAGGCTAATCACATTTCCGGTTAAACGATTTTGCGTTCCAGCTCTCTTTTTAATTTCTTTAAATCTCAATCAACACCCCATTACAGAAACTAATTGAAAGCAGTTCAATTTCTTTTAATCTATTTAACACGATACCCAGTCATATAATGTGTAAATAATGTACGACTGTAAGTTAGCACGACTGGGTATATATAGCCAAACGACAATTTAATGTGTTTTCAAATCGAACACATCATTAGGCAGTTCTAGATATCGAGTTATAGAAAACCTATCGAAGTTCGAATTTCCAAGAACATAGATAGGAAGTATCATCTATTTTGCGCAATTATAGTAAGGACTAAATAGTTCAAAATATAATTGAAAGTCTGCACATGTATCATATAAGCAAAACCATACCATTGTTATATACCATTTAAACCTCACAGACATTTACATATACTTTTCTACTAGGTACGCGGCGACCTAGCCAATCGGTGTCGGTTTACTAGCTTAATATACTCTAATTTGCTCCATCTACATTCTGGAGCATCTGTTTGAGGTCATCTAAATTGTAATATCTAAAGTCCATGTGCTGTTACCAACTGTTACCAAGCTGTTACCAAAGAAGACAATCAAAGTGTGCAGTGTTTCTAAATATGCAAAGATACGTTCTCGTTGGCCAGTTACAAATGTTAACAGAGTGCAGAATCACGGTTTAATGACCACATCCGTTTCTAACAGCGACGGCGTCTGAGTGTTTGTTTTGCATGCTCCGTTCTGAGTCATTGCGGGAAACAACAATCTCATTCAATGAAAAAGTATCGTTCCGATTAAATGGGCTTCAACCGCTTTGCATTTATCATTAATCACACGAAAACTAAAATTAATAATTTCAAGCAGTAACTACTTACAACAAGTTAGAATAATACAGAGAATATCGTGTGTTCGTTAATGCCAAAGTTCCAGAAAATGGCTAGGTTCCTGAATAGGTAAAATTATCATGAAAAATTTATAAATTTTTCAGGATGGAAAGCCTTCTAGACGAGAACAGGGAACTGCCAAGAGACTTTCTTATGGAATTATACAAATGGGCTCTGGAATGTAAGTAGCCAAATAAGACATTCGTACTTGACACCGTAGCGGTTAAGTATTCACTCATTCGAGTTATGATTTTTTCGTAGCCGTGGGCGCCTGGGCTTTAGGAACAAGACTCGGCTGTTTGAAGAACAACGAAGCGAATGCCAAAGAGATAATTAAAAGTATCCATGGATTCTTTCACAATGTTCCAGAACTAGAACTATCCGCACCTTTGTGGAGACTTTATTCAACGCCAGCTTACAAAAATTACATTAACGCACTGGATTCCTTTCGAAGTCTCTGCCTGAAGAGACTTACTGGCAAAGGTGTGTGTGCTGAAATCGCCAAGAAATGTGGAGACAAAGTTGCAACTATATTAGCTTTAGATCTATTACTAGTAGGTGTTGATACAACAGCAGCGGCAGCTGCTAGCACTATGTACTTGTTAGCTCAAAATATTAGAGCTCAAATCAAGCTCCAAAAGGAATTGGACCAAAATCTTCCAAAGAGCAGAGCACTTGACAGCAAAGTTCTGGATCAGTTGCCATATTTGCGAGCATGTATCAAAGAAGCTCTGCGGTAAGTTATATATAACCTTAAGATTTCTTAGAACAATAGAAATGTTGAAAGTATACATGCTACAATGTAGGAAGCAGAATTAGACCTATGAATTGTAATACTTAGATATAATAAAGCGAACGTAAAATTAAGAAGCGGGGACACTATGCTTGGATTAGCAGTGAATAAAGCGGTTCAGTGGAATAAGAAAACAAGTAGCTGTGATAAAAAGATAAAGCTAAATTACACAGTCGTACGTTTTGATCCCTCGTGCACAGTATTAAGTTGCCTTGTATGCAGTGTAACTCATACTACAAGACACTTTGCGGTTAAGCGGTTTCTTATTTATGTTGCACCACTATGAAGAAGCACTGCAGATGTATTTAGGTGGAAACAACGTCGGGCAGAGTCTCATGTTTTATTCAGTGGTGGTCTTATTTTATGTTACCGCACATTAGATTTTTATAAAATTGACATGAGATTATATTTTTGCATGTTCTGCGGTCAGGACATAGCCGAATATGGCGATAACTAAGTTACACACAAGTTGAAAATAATTTAAAATGATAGATCTAAAAGTAAACCTATTATTTAAGTAGAAAACATCTCATTATGATAAAGACATTTGAGGAGTTTAGCTTTTGTCTATAAGTACCAAATGAACAGTAGCAAAAGACAAAAATTTTAATATTATCAAAATAAAGTTTAATTGGCTAAGTAATCTAGATATCCACAAAAGTAGGAGAATCTGTATGGTGTAATTTATAATTTCTTAACTCCACACCAAACAGATCTTCCCCTCTACGGACGTTTCGCTCCGAAATCGGAGCATCCTCAGGAGATGTTGACTTTACAATGAATAATTGTTAACATTTGTTAGCAATTATTAATTGTAATTTTGAATTAAAATCATTGGATTTCCGAAAAGTAACGCCTACTTCTATCCAATTTTTTTTATTAAAAATTAGAATTACTTACATTTTGTAGGCAGTATTCTATTAAATTGACGACTAGGATATCAGAGGATAAGAAGGAAATGTATGTCCTAGTAGTCTATGTCAGGTTTGTATTGCTATTCTCTATCTTGTTGCAGCCATCTTAATAATGCTCCGAACCTCAATGCGGGATTTAAATATCATTTACAGTTCGTCATAAGTCTTACACTTATGTTACGACGACGATACTTACGACGAACTTGTACTTAACGGTACTTTAAAAAGTACTCGTAACAACACTATATTCGATCTGGAATAATTACAGGATCACTGAAGTGTTATATTTATCGCTAGAATTAACAACGCCAGTATTTGCACCAAAAAAATTTACCTAATAATTTTGTAGTTTACGCAATTGATTTATCGGTAAAGAAACGTTATACAACGCGAAACTTGTATTAAGAATAAACGTGTCAAATTAAATGCATCCATTAGGCGTGTTACACATTTAGACAGGTCGGCGCAATCGACTTGGTAGCGGCGTAGCCAAAAAACACAAACTAAGTATATACTAGTATTACATTTATATTGGGCTCGATAGAACCGAAAGGTAACCTTTGACTCGGCATAATGTCCACCACCAGACACGTTTTGACCAAGGACCACTTTAGTTCGAGTTGTCTCTATTTTATTTCATCGATAAAACCCTATCCGGCTCGGCAAACGATTTTTACCGCCCGGCTCAAAGATAATATAAGTGAAGTTTCCTGAACTTTTTCCAGAAAATAATATATTAATACCTATATTATGTATACCCCATATACCAATTAGCATGATTTTTTTAAATTCCAGAATGAAACCAGTGATTTTGGGAAATGGACGCTCCATACAATCAGATGCGATTATATCTGGATATCAAGTACCTAAAGGGGTAAATACGTATACCATAATTAAACCTTTTTAACAGACTTCAAAAAGGAGATTTTCAATTCGTCGGAATCTTTTTTTTTTTATGTATGTTACCCGATTACTCGAAGACGCCTGAACCGATTACAAAGATTCTTTTTTTTGTTTTAAATGGCATACTTTCCAGGTTTAAATTTTGTCGAAATCAGTCTAGCTGTTATTAAAAAATCAGCAGTAATGTAACCCAAAGTAGCAAATGTTTACCTATAAAGTTCATTATTTGGCGTGCGCTGATAAAAGTATTTGTGATACATAAAAATATACATGTACATGTAGTACACAGATCAAAATACTCATTATTACCGGCAAAAAAGTTTTTTCTTTTTAGTTCCTGGGCGTACGTTAAAGTCGGTTTTTTTTTAATTTAAAAATAAGTATATTACACAGTGACATCTCTTCTTCATGCCCTTGTCCCACACGGAGTCGGCTCATTTTTTTCCTCTAAACTTGAGACATCCTGCGGATTGACCTGACATCAGCGTATGGGAATTTTTTCTGTGTTTGAATAACCGTGTGTGTATTGTCGTAGTATATTTATTTATTTTATTTAACCATAAGCTCTCGATTTTTTCCCTTAATAGAATTTGGTACCACAGCAAGATATAGAGCAGTTCCAGTCTTCCCGGTAATTTGTTCACAATATCACTCATCTAATTTGATCATTAATATTTTGCAGTCGCACATCGTATTTCCACATTACATAATGTCAAATGAGGAGAGATACTTTCCTTTGCCAGACGAATATGTACCAGAACGTTGGATGAGGGACAACAGCAACGATACCGGAAAGGAGTTTGCCAAAGGTTGTGGTCACTCTGTGCAAATACAGGGGAAATCAAACGGATCGATCTGCGAGCATGCAAAGGCATTCTCTGCGTGGAGCAAGCAAAAGGAAATTGGAATCCATCCATTTGCATCTCTTCCATTCGGATTCGGACGGCGAATGTGCATAGGGAAGCGGTTCGCTGAAGCGGAGTTGCAGCTATTGTTAGCAAAGGTAAAGTTTAAAGGAGATTATTATAACGCATAAATTCTTGGGTCAGTGCAAAACAAAACATTATACCTATCTCTTTTCTATGTTATTTCCTTTTACGCCTTTGGTTGCCGGGAAAAAATCGCTATCTAGCGATAAGGCCACCAAATTGTACTCTCTTGCTCTATGTTTATACTTCTGTAACTACTTTTTTTCTTTGGTGTACAATATAAGTGTATTCATTCATACATTCATTCATTATGAAAGTAATCTAGGAGCTGAATTACGAGATAAGTAAAAGTACCTCACTTTTACTTTCCTCAAAAGTACTTTACTTATCAATCTAAAACTCTACAACTGTAAAAGTATCAAAAATCAAGTAATGTAACAAGCTTTATCATGTTTAAAACGTGAAGTTCTCGGAACATATAAATATTTCAACTCAATGTAAATATTTGGCAAAAGTATTTCCCCACTTTCTCCTTTCCTAATTCAGTTGTCTGGTAGGGTCGGTTAAGGTTGCCTGGTAGAGTGCGCAACTAAGCGATAAGTTGCTTTTTTGTATCGTACCTCATTATAGTTTCTGCTTTCCTGGCGATGTCCTAACTTTTTGTGCTGTACAAATAGAACCTAAACTCTCCAGTCTAGTTTTGTTGTATAGTTTTGAAGTTTTGCTCGACTTCGGAATTGTAAAATAGCCTTTTCTATTTCACACAAGATTTTTTTTTAAATATTGATATGTGAAAGTCAAGTATCTAGTTTCCTTTACTGAAACTTGCTTTTAAACCTGAAATGTTCTGTCACACTTTACAGTTTACAGCATTAGTTGTGAATACCTACTGACTGAGTAGATTTATATTTTCAACATCGGCTTTCAAACCGTCAACCAAATTATGATCATTGCTGCAGTTTCCTTATTTGCTCAGAAAAACCAAAAAAGACTAAAAGAAGATAATATAAAAAAAACAATTCGGAGGTACTTAACTATTTTTTCACTCTTAAACAGGGTAAAGTTAAAAACGGTTTGCAAAAGGCGATTTTTAATCAGAATGTAATTAAAAAGTCTCTAGCACCATTTCCTGGTTGTTCCTAAGAATCAAGTAAAAAAAAAATACAGAACAGATTTTAATGAGGCCTTTAGAAGCATTACAGGAGCGCGCTGCGGTGTTTTCGGCTGGGAATTAAAACTATAGGGTATAAAGCAAAGCCTACAAAGGTATAAAAAAAAAACACCAAGCACCATAGAACAAAGAAATATGTTCAACACTAACTACGTACTTTTTTAATAGTTCCTCAGTTCCTCTTATACAAAGACTGGGTGATATCTTTACCAGCAGTGAATACTATCGCGACTGGTAAATTGTTAAGGGCACAAGTAAGATATTTTTATGCTCGAAAATCTAGTCGTTATTTAGTATCGGAACTTTGTAACTTTAAAGTAAAATAGACCTTAGGACCAGTTTCACAACCCCCACATAAGCTTCAAGAGGAATTAAATTATCTGTTCGTATTATCAATGTAACAGCTTTTTTTCTAAATGCACATGAAATTTAAATATCACTTGCTTTAACGAAAAAAAAAAAAAATATTGGTTGTCTGTAAAGTCGGCTTACTGACGATAGTTGAACGTGACAACGTCGTAAGAAAATACTGATCGAATGGTTGCATTTTTCAAGTTGCTATAAACAATTGACACCACATTCACTTTTCACTGCACTTCATCCTTGCCGAAAACATGTAAATGTATTATTGTATAGAAGCTGTACACGCAGACGCATCGCTCACTCAAGTAGGAGAGAGACAGAAGTCGAACGCGCAGGCCGACTGTGCCTCCTTGTCGCTCGTTCCGCGCTCTCACTTACACTTCAAGCCTTGAATGGAACGCCTCAGAGCGAGGTAACGCCGCATACGTCATGTTTTTTCGTGCGTGCAGCCGGCTCCATCGAATTATAAGACGTTGTCACGTCAAAAACCTCGAGGAAACTTACATGCCTTAGAGCTCTATAACATTCTCAAAGGCGTGTAAAGTCTACCATTACGCACTTGGCCAGAGAGACCCATGCCCTTGTAGTAATGGGATGATCATGATGATGATGACATGCAAATATATAATATAAACATTTTTTTTTTGTATTTTTTGTATTTCTATTATAATACACCATATTTAATATAACTAAATTTTAAATCTCGGATATGGCTGGGTCTATTTTGATGAGGCTGTCACATTTCGAAGAGCCCCATATTTTTCATAGTTAAGAAAATAAAAATGTAGATGGTGGGTTATTTAAATTTTAGGTTCTGGGTTTTCTATAATATGACCCTATTCATCAACCATTTCCTTTATTGTTTCAGATATTTTACAAATACAAAGTGTCTTGGAAATATGGAGAGCTAACCTACAGCGTAACACCGACTTATGTGCCTAATGAGCCATTGAAATTTACGCTACATCCAAGGAAACCAACGGAATAACATACATTTATTTTAGGATACGTGATAATATTTAAGTTTTGAAACTATCGTGATAGTTTATTGTTACCCCGGAAATATTTTGTATTTACACAGGCGTGGTTACATCACGAGAACGAGCTCATGATTAAGGACTTCAAATGGGTCAAAAAAAAACAGACATACAAAGTAGAATGAGTAAAGCCTATTATTTCTGAATACAATATATATAAATTAATCAGGTTGTTAATACTATTATCGTAACAGTCAGAATAAAATCAAGGCGCAAGTTTAAGCCGGCGCCGTAGGGGAGGGTTTCAGTAATAATCACTATGTATTTTCTTTTCAATATACCTATTTATTACTATTTGAGTAGTTTATCTACTTACGGAACAACAAAAACAGCCAGTAAAGGCTGAAAGTAATTTCACGGGAAAAACAATGAATGTAATTTTTTTGATACTATCAATCTAATGCAATCTTTATCTTGTACTAGTTTAAAAAAATCCAAGGCAATAAAAAAAGTTGATTCAATAATATAATTAAAAAAACAATTAAACTTACTTTTAAAGTATAGGGTAAGGTTTGAGTGTTATAATCACTATGTATTTTCTTTTCAATATACCTACTTACTAATTTGAGTAGTTTAGCTACTTACAAAACAACCAACTCGCCCTTAAGTATCAAGCCACTAAAGGCCGAAAGTAAATTCACGGGAAAAAAACAATGAACGCAATTTTACTGGTTCTAAACCTAATATACCTAAACCTATAAAACCTAACCCGATGGAGAGAGATCTTATATGACAAGATTACTCGCCATACCAGTGATCACGATCCTCAGTCATGAGGGAGCGACTAAAGATAGAGAGGATAAAACCTAAATCTTTTTCTTGTTCTTATTTAAAAATATTCAAGGCAGATAAAATTGGATTCAATATTGTAATGAAAATTAAGCTTGATTTGCTATACTCTGCGAAAAGGTGGAGAATCTGTATGCTGTAATTTATAATTTCTTAAATCCTTTACTCGTGGAACCAAACAGATCTTCACGGCGGAATAGGCTTTACATAATTTTCATAATATATCAATGATTTCCGCAAAGTAGCGCCTGCTTCTATCCAATCGATATTATAGTAAAAAAACAAGTTAACCTACTTTTAAAGTAGTTCTAAGGATGATTGTTTAACTCTAGTTTTCTTTTTTTTTTTTGCCATTCATTCTTCAGGGTTTCTGACCAGGCTAGACATAAAGCACGAAGATAGCACAAAATGGAAAAATCCTTTAACTATACGAGTTACATAATTTTTTTGGGTAGGCAGTGCACGTCCAAAGCGCTCTCAACTGCACATGGTTTCTCAAAGGTAAGTGCATGAAGCACGAAGACAGCATAAAATGAAAAATCCTTCTCCCATACGAATAATACAATTGTTTGGTAGGCAGTGCTTTTGTGCTTGCATGAAGTGCACGCAGATAATATAGCATAGGATAAAACATGAGTGAACTCACTATTTAGCAGAGTCGTTGAGCTGGTACTCGTTGGAGCGGCCAAAGCACTCCTGCACGCCCGCGTCCGACCACAGCCTCTTCATCGCCGCTAAGAGTTCCTCACTGAACGGTTCCGTGTCCTCCATCCGTTGGATCACGTCGAATACCATTTTGCCGTCGCTCTGAAACAAAATATTCTTTGTTTATTTCCTTGAGTTGTGTTCGGCAGAAGCCCTAAATAACAGAAGACTGCATACAATAGCTTTAGTACAAGATTTACTCTCTCGCAATCGAGAAGTCGTTTTAGAGTATTAAAGTCTGTATCGTCAAAGTAAAATGGACCTATCCTGTATTTCTGATTTTTATTCAAAAGCCTCATCTAACGATTTGTAGGCAAGTTTGAAATTTAGGCCTGTTTTTAATTGATGACGCAGTAGTCAGTGTTATGGTTGCATTTAACGAATCCTAGAGATTTATTACATTTGACCTATTACGTATTAAATTCATGATTTCAATTTTACTATAATATTTTTGTTTCCAGGTATGGCAATACACTGTAACCTATTTTTTTTTAAATATTTAACAGCTTCAAAAAGTGTATTTGGCAAAAAAAGATATTCTATTCCATTCTATTTATCCAAATAAAACTATTGTTGTTCAAATTCTCACGTACCTAAGTATTAGCGATATAACGCATTATCTAGTTAGTATAACATCGAACGTATAAAGTAACAAGAGGGCGTTTTGAACTTTAAAACTAGTTCTAATTCTTACGTACTTATATGGAATTATGTAGTTTCAATTAACCTGCGTATTCGAAACGTAATATTACTAATTGGGCCGACCCCAGTGGCGTGCATAGATGGTATGCACACTGGGTATGCAGGGGATATAAATGAAGAAAACCGCCAGTACGAGTCATAAAAACATAAGGATAGGCATTGTAAGAGTTATAAAAAGCCTACCCTGAGTATTTATAACTCGTATTGGAGATTTTTTTCATTTTATATCATTGCATATCCTATGCAAACCCTCTGCACGCCACTGGGCCCGACCAGAGGATTGAACCTAGGACCTTGTGATCAAATGCAGATCATTCTTACCACTAGACCACCGGCAACAAGGTCTATGGAAAACTTCCATAAGAATTTTGTCCTACGGCTGTAGGTATGGAGCAATTACAAAATTCACTGATAACTGATAAGGTGATGAAAAACTTCACGCAGTTATGTCCGATGACGTGATAGCCGTTTATTGACTAACTGATAAAGTGACATTGATAAAAACTCTCAATATTTGCTGTGTTTTTGTTATATAATAAACCGAATGAGAATAATATATCTTAGACGCCTACGGCCACTTGAGTCTGTCTAGAAATTCCTCAAATAAGTTACCGAATCAGGTATTTACTTGACTTATATCATCATCATCATCATCATACCAACCCATTACCGGCCCACTACAGGGCAAGGTTTGATCTCATAATGAGAACGGGTTAAAGCCAATAGTCCACCACGCTGGCCCAGTGCGGATTGGCGAACTTCACATACCTTTGAGAATATTATGGAGCTCTCTCAGGCGTGCAGGTTTCCTCACGATGTGATATTTGAATTATGAGGTGACATTTTAAATGCTTTAAACGCAAATAACTTAGAAAAGTTAGAGGCTAAAGGAATCTCCAAATGGGAGGATTTGCCAATAATCATCACGCTGGGCACACGGGTTGCCGATCCTAGTAGACGGTAGTAGTAACCTAGAGGATCCTGCTTGCCGTTCTCCTTTATATTCCCTTGGTCGCCTCGTACGAACCCGCGGGAAGAGGAGGGATGGTGACTACTGTATTTTAATCAACCGTCACAACACGGCACAAGTAGCGGTAAAAAAAATAATAAAAAACTATATTTTCGGTCTGGTTAGATGTTTTGCCAGTGGCTAGTTACAGTCCTACCGACAAAGACGTGCCGCTAAGCGAATTAGTGTTCCGGTGCGACGTCGCTTGGAAACGGATTAGGGGTATGACCACCATACTCCTTAACAGGTTAGCCCGCTACCATCTTACACTGCATCATCACTGACCACCTACACGGCTAGCATGGGCAGAAGATAAAAATGTATCTTCTCCCACAGCTTTGTCAACTTTCAGAGCACTGGCGCACAAGTGGAAATAATATCCAAATAATATATGTATAATAAATAATAAACGGTGGTAAATATCTCCTATTCTATGTTCCCGTGTTTTAGCAGGTGGACACGGTAATTATATCCCCTGACAGGCAGTGGCGTGCATAGGGGGTATGCATAGGGTATGCAAATGAATATAAAATGAAGGAAATCTCCAGTACAAGTTATAAATACTTAAGGGTAGGCTTTTTATAACTCTAACAATGCCTATCCTTTAGTTTTTAATAACTCTTACTGGAGATTCTCTTCATTTTATATTCATCTGCATACCCTGTGCATGCCACTGCTGTCAGAGGATATAATCGGGAGATATAATTTTTATCTAGCCCAGCAAGGCCCAGCAAGGCTTGCACGGGCGGGAGATAAAAATTATATCCCCTGACAAGGGATATTTGATAAAGGGAGAGATAGGGAGAGTTGATAAAGCTGTGGGAGGCGATAAATTTATATACTTTCCCCGGGGATATAATTATCTCTTGTCCATGCTACCCGTGCTGCTGGAGGGATTGCAGTACAAGGGCTAACTTGTAGTGGAATAATAAAAAAAACTATATCAGCCAAACCTTCTCGGTATAAAAAAACATACATATGAGTACAAGATAAAAACACCCAAGGTTTTAATTAATACAGCCCACGGCATTCATTCCGCTAGGCGGCTAGGTGGATTTGCTTTCATTGCCCGCGAGATAAGGGCTTGCATACTCGCTAAACGTACTGAGTACCCATACTTGACTTACATAATGGTGCTTGTACACGCATTACGTACATCGGGTTTGCCAGAACCTGGCGTGAATATGTTAAGTATCGCGGTTCATATGGATAAATAAATCACTATTTCGAATCCAATCAGTGCAAGTACGGTGTACCGTAGTTTAGTGAAGAAATAATTCTATTCACACCATTCGTTACATCAAAGTAGTTCTACTTTGTTAAGCACAGTATAATGGTACAAGAGAAAAAATTTACCTTTAAAAAATACTACAAATACCATTTTTTTAATGTATTTTTATTTGTTGTTGGTTGCTCTGAAAACTACTGGCACGTGAGTGAGGTGAATTAGGTGAGTACAGTTTATCATCATTTGAAATTCAGTTTCAAGGGAAGCGACACGTATTTAGAAAGTTAGAAACTTTCAAGTAAAAGTACTGTCTGTTTGAACTGTAAGTACTTTCGATTTAACACATGACTATATTGCACAAAGGTACTCTGAATCAAAAAATGTGTTTTAAATACGCGCAAGATTGTTGATAAACAGAATTCGTCCTTATTGTCCTACAACAACCTGGCTAAGTTTGTTAAGGGTTCTTATTAGACCAGGGCGCGTTTGGAACCCTCCTAGCTTTAGTTGTAAGTTAACGAATGCAGTTATCACCATCACTAACTAGTGTTAACATGTTAAATATATGAACGCTTCATAAGTGCCTGTGGTGGGTCTACATGAATAAAACATTTATGAACTTTTGCATTTCGAATTCAACCACTATTTTTGTTCTGTAGTTACATTATAACCAATTTGTCGCGTATTTATATGTATATTCAACTTTAGTAACAGCTAACCTGCGGCGTGGCAGGCGGTTGCGATTCTTGGTGAAGAGGCACTTAAATGATAAGGGTCGTATGTTAGCACCTTAACGTGTGACATAAATAATGTAGGGGTTAGGCCCCGACGTCATTTATGCGCCAGCACGACTGACTCACTCTTAGATAATAAGCAGAAGCGATTCATAGGGTGCGAGCGGCATAATTAAACTCCATTCATATCGTAAGGGCCTTAACCTTTCTAAAACACGGACGGTACTGACTGCTTAATACAGTACATATTGTTATAATTAAGTAGTTCGGTTTTATTTTTTTCCGTACAAAACGACAGTTTTACAAAGACAGCCTGGCATGTTATATGTTTTTCTTTTAATAGTAATTGAAGAACTAAAGTTGGATAGCTAAGCAAATGGTCCACCTGACGATAATTGGAAACTCCATCTCATCGCCTATGAACAGAGCATCAACCTGAGTCGCAGATGCTAAGCTTCCTGCGCCCAAATAATTCCATCAGAAATATTCGTATATCTATATCTATTTGTAAAAAAAAAACCCGAAATAAACGCGGACGAAAGACGCGGGCAACACCTAGTAAACAATAAAGATTAATAAGTCATTTTGATTGAATATAATCCGACAGAGTGGCAAATCACTGGCCGATTAAATGTCTATCAAACAAAGCGTGTATTCCATTACATGAAAAGAATCGATTAACCCAAATGATCGGTTACAATAAACCGCCCTATAATCTTCGATAATAGGTAAATTACTAGTTATAACGCAAAGCTATTTTATATCAATTCAATTCACGCGTTTATTTTAAAACTAATATTAACGATGAGATCCTTTTTGACCTAGTTTTTTAGGAACGTTATAAGTAAGGTACCTTCAAGCACCTTCAAGTTCCTGGAGGGTCGAAGTGCATCCGCTGAAGCGGGCCTCATTACAAGATAGAAGGTACCTTCAAGATAAGAGGTACAAGCTGGTCACAATATAGACGGACTAATACGCAGCGGTGAAAAGTGGTAATAGCCTAGTGGGTAGGACTTCAACTTCACTTTCGGGGGGCCGAGTTCGATTCCAGCAAGCACCTGTAACTTTTTTAAGATACGTGCGTTTTAACCAATTACATATCACTTGCTTCAACAAAGGTAAAGGAAAACATCGTTAGGAAACCTGCATGCCTTTGGAGTTCTCTAATCCGCACTGGGCCAGCGTGGTTGACTATGGCCTTAACCCCTCCTCATTTTGGGAGGAGACCCGTGCCCTGCAGTGGGCCGGTAATGTGTTGATATGATGAATTCGCAGCCTAAACCGCAAAAAGAAAGTAGTTGTTCAAAAAAATTAAAATTTTTAATTATTCTAGTTTCACGGAAAATCAGTTAGTTATTCTGCTGGCAGCAGCTAGTTATGACTGTAAATTGTTAAAACAATACTTCGGTTCACGAGTAGAAAGAGAACAAATTAAACGTAGCTACTCGGGCGTGTCCAATAGGGTGGCATTGTTTTGTTGCCAAACAGTGCCCGTAATAAATATGCATGAGGCGAACGGTTAAATGCAATGCTATTTTTAACCGACTGCCAAAATGGTGGTAGTTTTTTAGAAGCTATTATAGTTGTGTACACCTTATATAACCTTAGATTTAGTTTTAAAGATATTTACTCCTTTAAATGACTATCATCATACCAACATCATTATCATACCAACTCATTACCGGCCAACAACATGGCACGGGTACGCTTCCACAATGAAAATGGTTTAGGTCGTAGTCCACCACGCTGGAACAGTGTTGATTGGTGGACTCCACACCGTTGAGAACATTATGGAGAACTCAGAGGTAACGAAAGAAAGTTTCGCTTCAATATTCAACACTTTTGAAACGCCAATTCTCTCTGTTTGTATTGAGTCCATCTTCAATTGTATAAGATCATCCGTTTAAATAAAATGAATTCTTGTTATATAAAACTCTTGCATAAACATGTACTGAGATTTGTCACCAAAGAAAGTAAAGCTAAAATTCAAGAAACCTCAAGCGTCCCGTGGAGAACGCGTTAGTGTCAGTTGCATAAGACTGAGGTATATCGCAGCACTACTTTGAATATGTAAGGAACTAAAGCAACTTCGTGAATAAATAACAAAGAATGGTCTCCATTCCTAGCGCAGTTTACATATGAATCTGTATATCTGTTAGTCAGGTAAAGGTTAATTTTTGCCTCTCAGTCTGTCACGACTGATCTTCTGAACGGGTACTTTTTTTTTTACTGATAATAACTTACAGATTTTTAGTACAAAAATTGAAGCGGTCATAGCCTCTCGGTTTAGCGACTCTCCTTTACGAGGGAAAGCGTTTGATCCCTAACTTTTCGGAGTTTCGTACGTTTTAAGCAATTAAATATCACGCTTTAACGGTGAAGAAAAGCATCAATCACGCATGTGTGAACTCTACCAATCCGCAATTGGCCAGCTTTGTGAACTACAGCCCAAATCCTTCTGAGAGGACCGACCAGTGGCCTGTACAGGGACAATAATGGGTAGACCATTTTCTGTTTTTGTATTATTGTTGTTTTTATTTTTTCCTCAATATGACTAAAAAACGTAACAGAAACATACTATTAAATTAAATAAATGAAAGATTATTAAGAACCGATCCAAAAAAAATGGATTTTGGCATGCCGAGACCGTATTAATAAAGATATTTCGATAAATCCCTGAATGTTGTTCGGGATCTACAGTCGCCGAAGGGGTGGAAAACGTAATCTTCGGGTATAAGACGCTACAAGGAATCAACAGTGAGGAAATAAGTACCATATCTTATTATTACAATTCTTTACAAAATTAGTAGCCGTCAGTTCACTATTGATTTACTTGTATGCGCAGAACGTACGTATCCTCCAAATATTCATGTCCCACTGCTGAACAAAAGCTTTCCCTTCTATAGTACAGAGGGATTCAGAGGTGAGCTCTGAATTCTACCACATCTTACATCATCTCTTATCATTATCAAATGATAGTGATATTGATAGCCTGGTAGCTCTATAACATTCTCTCCGTGGTTGGACCACGGAATTCGGAAACTCGCGAAGTCCAACCTCCGAATTCCGTTGTTCCTGGTACTGCGAATTTATCGACAGATTAATCCGATACTCAGGAATTATTTGGTTCCGATCTAAGACTCGCACCCAATTCCGATCCATTTTCATAAATGCTGTTCACTCATTACACTTTTTGTATCATTTACTCATAATTATACAGTCTAAATAATATGGTACATCAGATGTGAACATTCTCTTGGGTTCGGTCACCTTTCGCTTTTCTTCGCGTCGTGATACAATAGATGCGCTATAATTCGTGTCAATCCGACTGTACCGTGCGAACGCGAAATAATGAACGAAATCCAACGTTAATTAACTACGATGCATGAAGTTTATGAGCTTTATTAATCAAGTTGGAGTACTAATAAATATATATATTTGGTCGCATTGCAACAGCATTTTTGAAATGTGAGAGCCTGAAAACACCACTGTTCAACTATTCCGTCGTTATGACACTTTAACACCTGTATTCAAAATCGCTATATTGTGAGGACTAACTGTGCAAGCGAAAGCGCAGTTTTAAGTGTTCCATACCAGAAGTTTGCCAACGCGACCCTATTACTAAACTTCGCAATCTGTTCGTCTGTCTGTCTGACAGCGGGCTGGATCTCATGAAGTGTAACAGGTAGAAAGTTGCAAGTTCTACAGAATGTGAACTTCTTAACAAATAATATCTTAATATATATAAATCTCTGTCACGATGTTTGTCCGCGATGGACTCCTAAACTACTAAACCGATTTTAAATTAAATTGGCACACCGTAAGCAGTCTGGTCCAACTCAAGAGATAGGATAGCTTAGATCTTTAATTATAGTCGCAATTTTATTTTATTGCAAAATTTTTGTCTATAAATAATATGGTATTATATATACTACTATACTCCTTTAAGGCTTAGCGATACTGAATACTTTAAAAGCAAAATCAAACGCAGACGAAGTCGCGGGCAGCAGCTAGTATACTTATTTAAAAAAAGTCATTGTCATCATATCAACCAAATACCGCTCACTACAGGGCACGCGTCTCCTCCAACAGTGGGAAAAAGGGCTTAAGCCGTAGTCCACCTTATTTCCACTACGTAGATCTTAATTATGTTTGTACTACGTCGTGGTTAATATTGTACCTTGGTACCACGCACTTAGCCTGTTTAACTAAAGATAATCTTCCCTCTTATTACAGGAACTAAGAATGATTAAAAGATTCTTTCTAACAAAATACCCTCTTTCATTAATAATAATCAACTTTTAAATCCCTTTTACGCAGTATAGCCGAATTCTCTAAGAACACATCATGTATAACGGTACAGCTTCATTGATAGTTATAATATCACATCGAGAGTGATAAATGATAATACACGTGGGTAATGCCATCTCATTTGCCAACACAAACTTATCACTGCAATAAATAGACAAGAGCGCGAAGCATTTCGGGTGATATCATATGCAATATAAATGTTATATTCATTACCTAATGACAAACAGAATAGCAACGATCCAATCTGGAAGTCTCAACCTCTAGATAATTAACACGAAAATAACTCGAATACGATTTCCTTCGGACATCAAAGCACAGTGCGTAAATTATGAAATGCTATATAAGTGCGTCCATATAAATAAAACTAGCTTTTATTATCTCGGAAGATATAAAATAAAGTTGGATGTTTCTTAAGAGTATAACGTGGTGTTCACATCACTCATAGATGTTTTCGAAGTTTGATTAGCTTTTTACAATATTTAATTTAACTTGCTTTTCTTTCGTACTCCGTATTGTGATTTTGTTTGTTTAAATCGATTTTGATGTTTGTTGAATATCTAAAATCAAAGGCTTAAATTATTGTATTTCTAGGTTTATATTTTGGTTTACTTTACATTATTTAATTTTAAGTTGACATTGTAATTTAATTTCATAATTTTTGATACCTTAATATTCTGACATTTTGTATAAATTGGAAAAATAATTTTATAATTAAGGTGTTATTATAATTTGCATGCCATAGAATGGCAGTTTGTAGCACGTAACTTGTTATGTTTTAGTATAAGATCAAATTTGTTAACCTGCAATCACGCAAATAAAGATTTGAATTTGAATTTGAAATCCTAGTATACTGAGAATATTTTTTGGAAAACAGTTTTTATAGCATCTCGGATACATGCTTTTTGTCGCGTAAAAGCACCAAATAAACGCTCCCGGGGGGTTTAATCAAAAGCCTCTGTTACCTTCTTAAAAAAATGCATGATTTCAGATAGACCGACCTTAGCGAAATTTGTCATATCCTACATCTTGAACATACGATATTTTTTAGCCGGGGATATAAAATAGTTCCCGGGATTTGGGAAAATTTAATAAGCGTTTATTCACGAACGCTCGGAGAATACCTAGTAAATAATTATTTCACGCAAAACAAACAAGAATCTGCATATATAAAAAAAAATATAATACACGTCGAATTAATGGGATGTACCCTGTTTTTGAAGTTTATTATAACTTAGCACCCACGATGTATTTTCATTTTAAATTAGCAAGAAGGAATAATTGGGTGTTTGTTATAAACGTTTATAGATACATTTTTAATGAACCAAACATTATTTATAGAACGCTGCTGGGCATAATCGATAGTTTTAATATATTAACTCGTTTGTAAAGGAGGTTAGCTATCAAATTCATAATAGTGATTATATTCTTTCACACTTGAAATCAGCTTATACGTTACGATTCAACGTGAATAGATGAAACTTGTTCGTCTTATATTGCGCTATACGTATTTATTCTATAATACAGCTCTGCCGTGATAATGAAAAAGAAAGGTGACCTTTTGGCATTTAACTAAAATATTTTTCGGACTTTTCTTGCATTTGCTAAAGGTGATCTAGCTATGTACCTATTAGTTTTGTTGAGAATCGACAGCGGAAAGACAGAAAATAATAATAATAGGAGTATATATACGCAGGTAGAGCTCCTTTTACAGATGCAGGATAATTCTGAAAGTCTTTTCAAAATGTCAAAAATGTGCGTGTACTTATTCTGTAGACGCGTAAGAAGTTATACTTCTTTGGCGTAACAAGATAAAAATCTTTTCAAAAATTTTATCTTTCGCCTTAGTCTACGTTTGTAGAAAAAACGACACTCAAATAGAAAAAAGGTATTGTTTGAATTATTGAAAGTCAACTGTCAAACCTTTTTTGGAAAAACTATGACAAAATTGGCATGGTGTCGGTTTTCTGTGACAGTGTGCGCGCGCATCGTAAAAGTTTACCCTCACCATTTTCCCCTAACGCGCCAAAAGAAGTATAACTTCAAAAAGTCACCTTTTTCATAAGCACTTAAATACTTGCTTTACTGCCGTATATGTTTCATAATTTAGTTCCTGTTCTCATGATTTCAACCGCGTAGCACTAACAAAGATTCATTTATAAAATTAGCATGGGAGTAAAGTTCGTACGCTCAAATAGCTTCCAGTACATGCTTATGCTATTTTAGAACCTAACTTCATCTTGGCTTTATTCCACGTTATGTGGGGCTGGTACATCATGCCTTCTTCAAAGTTGAAGACAGATTGCGTGTCTTGAGAACGTTTCTGTTGGCGGAATAATCGCCACTTTTCGGTTTAAAGGCGTAAAGTTTGTAATCCTGTTTTAATTGCAAACTCAGTTAGTCTCCATTTTGAAATCCATGTGAAAATTAGTAAATAGGTACGATATGTAATCGGTCTGTTTGAAATTTTTTCCGTTGGTTTATTGTTATCTACACAGAACGGTTAAGGAGATCTGATCGAAATTTGGTAGAGAGTTCAATCCGAGAGAAGGACGTAATGTTTTATTAGGGAAAAGCACCGTCGAATCCGACGGAAAGGTGTCCCACCTTTCCGTCGGATTCGAAACCAAAATCTTTTTTACCAATGCAAGGTATTACAAAAGTGATATAGGAAAATTATTGAACAAAAATACAATGCATGATCGATATATGTCACGACATACATGATATTTTTTAGCCCTGGATAACAACAGGTTCTCACGCGTGATATTAAAAAAAAACCCCTAAACAAAGTAACAGCCAGTGTGGTATTACTGAATTCGAACTGAATAGATCCAGAAAGACTCTCAAAATGCTTCTTAGACATTAATCACCATTTTTTACGATACCGCCACGAAAAAACCCAAACGATAAACCAGTAAATTATAATTACATCGCGCATCGTAAATGTATTACATTTTCGGAACAGCATACAATTTGCACGCTTATAAAACGCTAAATATAGCTAGAAATGTGAATTATTCTCATTCACTTTCAGAGAAATCATGAAACTCGTAACGTGGCTCGGATCTCGGCATGCAATAGTTTGAAGCACATCGATCGATTTGCTTGTAGTTAGTTAACCTTTTCTAAAACTGGCGATTCGCCTGGAACTAAAACTTTCCCATGGTTTGTATATATAACTTTGCTACTGGAAACAAGCGGCCCAGGACCATGGATGCCGATTCCGAGACCAGGCCCACTACAGGACAAGTGTCTCCTCGAAGAATGAACAAGTTTAGACCTCCCGCTGGCCCAGTGCGGATTAGATGGCTGGCGGGACAAGAGCGAGTCTATTCTTTTGATAACAGACTACATTTTTTTTACATCAAGTAGACTAAGGCAGACCAAATGCACATGACGCTTATAATTTATGAGCATTTCCAGTGACTCGATTGTTTTTAAAGACTAATATTTGGTCTTTATAGTAGATACAGTTACATTGGAGATATTATTATTATTAAACTCTTTATTTGTATACCACAACATTTAAAATATAACAAAAACAGAAACATCGAAAGAAGTAGTAATACAAAAGGCGGCCTTATCGCTTAATAGCGATCTCTGCCAGGCAACTTTACTAAAGAAACTTGGTATGCTTGGTTGGCTTGGTGGTACAACATATACACTTTGTCTCTGAAAACTTAGATGCTATAATTACCTCGCGATCTTTGTTTCCATATGTGATGCCCAAGTTAGGCATGGCGCGCAAGATGGCGACCAGGGATTGGATCGTGTTGCTGTACACCACAGGCCGATATTGTTTGAAGTCTTCATTTGTGAATCCACTTTCGTGGATAATTCTGTTGACAAGAGAAATAAGATGTTATGGTAACTTTCAAAGTGTGCTAAAATAAAAATAACTGCTTTTTATTAACTGCTGTAGTTTGCAAATAGATGGATAATTTGCGTAAACAATAATCCACTTTAGTCTTTCAGTCTCAAAACCAGACTGAAACCGGTACCGCGCAATTCTGTAGAGCTAGCATACTACACTAACCATTTACTCGTTTTATATCATAGAAATAGGACGAGAAAATAAGTAGACAGAATGACAGTGACGTGTAAAAGAACTGTATTACATTAACGTTGTTTATGATAATGTAAAATAACTTTTACATTATCATATTAAATCCTTACTAATATTATGAATGCGAAAGTGTGTTTGTTTATTTGTTCGTTCTTAATTTACGCCCTTAGTAAGCAACCAATTAACTAGGTTTTGGCGTAGAGTCAGTTGCGAGGACGGAAAGTAGCAGGGGCCTGGGTAACAGCTCTAGTATTTATTATTATTATTACAGTCACATTCTTATTTGTTTAATGCATTTCTACAATTTCTGACCTACGGACCTTACTTACTTAAATATTGATAGTTCTTGTACAAAGACCGACTGGCGCAATGGGCAGCGACCCTGCTTTCTAAGTTCAAGACCGTGGGTTCGATTATCACAAGTGGAAAATATTTGTATGATGAACATGAATTTTTTTCAGTGTGTGTTTATGTGTATATTATAAGTATTATATGTATCCTATTCATACAAATATTCATCAGTCATCTTAGTACCCATAACACCAAGCTACGCTTACTTTGGGGCTAGATGGCGATATGTGTATTGTCGTAGTATATTTATTTTATTATTTATTTTAAGAGATGTCGAAATTTACGCGTCACGAAATGCAACGCTAAGATTTCAACGCCATAAAGAATCAGGGAACAAGTTTCATAGTTTATACAACACTTGAGTTCGCCAGATGTTATCACTTATCAGTCTTCAACTAGCTAATAATTAAATTGAAATGTCATTTGCGATATAACACAAAGTATGTTTGCCTGTATTTTGATATGCACTGCTAGTTAGTTCATTGCCCTCTTAATAGATTAAATATGTCTCATTCAATGCCATTTGGCGATATATACCAAACTCTATGCATAATTCGATGTATTATAATGTATTTAATGTAAATTTTCCTTTGTTAAAAATCTACATCCGACAGTTCTTCATTGATTACTATTAAAAAGAGTATATCTTTGTTTTCTATTCTTTTTTAATTTCTTTAAATAATTAAAAAAAAATCTTTAACAAATAATTTGAGCAAGTAAGTTAGAAGTATAAGATATGTTAGCGAAACTCATTCGATACATGGGGTATCGTATATCAAATAGCGTTATAGCATGTATCAAAATAAACAAATATAATGCATTTTTAACGGCTTCGCACGCTCAGGTTGCCTTTAAAAGATCACTTTTAGTGATAAGGCTGTCTTTGCACCCTAGCACTAAGTACTATTACTGTTTTTCCGATCGTGTCGTGTTGCAATATAGTTTTTCTTTTCTATTCTCAAATATCAAAGGTCGGCAAGTATTAGGGCTATCTGTACTCTTTAACCGCTGACCTAGTACATTCATTCATCCACTAACGTCGATTTTTCAGCCAGGAAGTTCGTCGCGGCCCAGGCCTTCGTCTGACGCGCTCATCTTGGTCTGACTAAAAAGTTAAAGCAGTTCGTATATTGCATTACGAATTATAATATGTCGCAAGCATTTGACTACGCGCGTTATGATATTTTTGGATAAATAGCGCCACGTAGGTGGGATTTACTTTTAAAAACACAAAGAGAACACAAAGAGAACAAAGTTCGTTAAAAAGCGACCCATATGGCAAAAGGGTCCACAATCATCGACGTCTTCATCATATTTTTTTTTGTTTTGTTTAAAATAAAAAGGGCTGAGGTTCATTTCTCCCACTGAAATTCATCACCTATCAAACAAAAAAAAACAATTTACACCAATAATAATCAAATGTGTAATGATCGTAGTAAAAAAAATGTATAGAATTGAGAACGTCCTTCTCTCTTTTTCTAAGTCTGTTAAAGCAGTCCAAACTTAAAACATACCACTTTAATCGAATAATACACAACTGGCTCCTTTTTCGTAAGTACAGTGAGTCCTAAAAAGTGGCACCTTCGCTAGTCTTGCGGCCCAGAGACATTGAAGAGAAAAATCGACAATGGATGACGTCACAACGGGCCCGGCGTTAATGCGGCTCGTATGTCTATAGTGTCTTCAAACAACCTTTATGTGAACACGCTTCAAGAGCACGAACAATGGAGGCGCCCGGATACTTAAAAATCGCGGCGAGCCACCGTTTTTCGAAAACAATGACGTTATATCGAGATATACTATATAAAGAATATTTATCTGTGAAAAACAGCGGGTGTACATGAAGCGATGAGCGTTTGCAATTCAGAATAAAATAAACGCAACGTGAAAACATGCGGTGATAGCCTAGTGTATGAGGCTTCGGTTTCCCTTCCGGGGGACGGAGTCCTCCATAATGGGCTTGTGAAGTCTACCCATCCGCACTTCGCCAGCGTGTCGGCCTTTAACCCTTTTCATTCGTTAAAAACCCGTCAATCCGCCAACGACTAGTGTGGTGGGTTCTAAGTATCTTTCTCTTCTATGACAGAGTGCGTGTGCTCATCAACAGGACATTAATGAGGATGATGCATCTACAATTGTAACGCTTTTCAATATCCCCCGAACCTTAAAAATGCTTGGATAAAAATGTTTTTTTTTTGTATTCCAGTTAAGTTTTTAATCTGTTCTCCAACCTCTTCCTGAGTGTGCAGTTAAGTGTTTAATTATATCACCAACCTAGTTGAACGAAGAAATTACGACCTTAAATCCGCACAAAGACCGAATTACCAACAACCTGGTAACCGTCATTGAAGATATGGGCGTTTTCACATTAACAGACAAAGGTAACGACCAAATACCGACACGATATCGCTGAACTGATAATCTTATACATTTGAAAAGCCTTGGAGATATACAGGAGACGCTTTAGCCGCGGCTAGTTACCATCAAGAAAGGCGTGTCGCCAAGCGATTTAGCTTTCCGCCAAAATTTAGCGTAGAAATCGATTAGAGGTGGATGTTAATATAACTAAACCTGCTAACAGGTTTTTTGTTTCCATCTTAAAAGGCATCATCACTTACCACCGAAGAAATTGCAGTCAAGGCTAACTGGTAGTGATATGAAAATACCACTTCATAAATCTAGTAAATACGCCACGACAATAAAAATGTATTGAACCGTCTGCCAGATTATACAAAGGAACTACAGAAAAATAATTCACGAAAATATTGTAAAACATCCTGATTAAGAAAAGTTAGTAACACCGATTCGGAAGCCAAATTCTACCGAAACTAAGAAGCTTTGCTGTTACCCTTTTAAACATCAATATTAGAATAATTCTATCTACAGAGCAATAAAAGCGGAGCGGCCTGCTTTCAAGACCCTTCTTGTCATTAAAAAAACACATTGTCAAAACCAAAGGTCGGGTCGGTGTCGTTATCGGCTAAAGTGAAAACGCCCTATGACAGGGCGCATGCGCCGAAGTTTAACGTCACACTATCACAGGGCCGCATGGTTAGATCCGGGACGCCCGTGACGTCATCGCCGTAAGATGTGCTGTATATAACGCGATTGGGATACAATCTCGCTGTTTTATATGATAACGTTTGATGTTCAATAAATACTTATCAAAAATTTGAATGCATAAAAATTTAAACGATTTTCTGAATTGCGTTTCGCTGACGTAGTCAAGGTAAGCAAATATAAAAAATTCAATTTTTATGTTGTGAAGAAAAATTCAATGCTCTCTTTAATATTATAAATGAGAAAATGAGTTTGGGAATTTGTGTATTTGTTCACGCAGCCAGCGAGCAACGGATTAAAGCACTATTTTAGCATGGGGTAGTATCTTGATTTGGCGACAGCTTTACTTTCACAGTGAACGTTAAGATAGAATAGAACCGGAAAAACACAGCAAATGAAATTCATATCAAGCTCCTATTACGTGATACTTACTAACTTAGCGTGTGATAAGTTTCCGAGTTTTTGTTTTTTTTTTGTGTTCGGGAGGCTTCGGCCGATGCTATTTACAACTCTCAACGGGAATTGAATCATAATTAACGCGTCGGTGATACGAATATGGAGAGCGGCAGGCGTTCTCAGTGTCTCAGTGATATTGACAACTCTGAAAAATTACCACCTGTAACCGTAATTCTCAACAGATATACCGTCCCTTCATCTGAGTGGGCAACTCAGGCTTCGAGGATGGGGCGAGTAAAAATGATCCTGAAGGGTCCATCTGCTGAGACTGACCCTGCTATGTTATAACAACAATCATTAGATAAAGTTACAATTTGCATTGAATGAATCATTAATTCGTTATCGATATTAAAAACAACCTAATCACTATCGCTACCCGTTGCGTATAGTCAATAGAATGACGTAGACATTCTAAAATGGCTCAATGACGACAGTTCTTTTATCGTTTTTTTAACAATTGCCACATCACAAACTGCTAATAGCTTTCGTTGACGTCTTGTCCTGTTTCTACGTCACTCTATATTAGGACTTTTACACTCAAAGACCGAAACTGGAACAACATTTAAAAAAAATATATATATGTTACAAGGAGGCCTAATATAAACACTTTTGAAATGTCAAGTCCGACTGTTTGTAGTGACTCTACCACCGGTTCGGCAGGCAAATTCTACCGAGAAGAAGCCGACAAACTCATCACTGCTGAATATCTTGGCGGCTTCTTAACGGTACAATCAGCCTCCCGAACCGGTGGTAGAGTCGTTGCAAACAGACATACCTTTAGTTTCCAAAGTGCTTACAAAGAAGGCCTACACATAAATGAAATTTTAATGCGCATGCGTGCACGCACAGTGTGTCAAGTTTAGGTTTACAATATAATGTGAATACACTAACCGGGAAAGTGTGGTTTGTTTTGATGCTACCTATGCTATGCTTAGTATTATGAAAACCAGCTGTGTCCCTATGCGGTATTTTCATGTTGTAATAATTATTCTTTAAGCTAACTATCGAAAGCAAAAATAATTTTTCAAATCAGAGTTTCAAAGTAAAAACAAACTCATATTTTTGTAACATAAATACAGTCGTAAATACTGTATACTGCATATACCGACACTATAATAAAATACATACGTTCAATATGCTCACCCCACATAAATCGAGATGCATGCCGCAGAGTCATCGAATCTAATGGCATCCTCATTCCATCCACTACCTACCGCATTTTCCTAAATTATTGAGAGTAATTGCATTACGTGAAAGTGCTTCTACATTCATACCAGACCGGAAAGGAAGTAAGTACATTTTGAAACAAATTAATAATAGACGTTTAGTTTGTAAACTTTGACAGCTTTATATTTTAGGTTTCGATATCCACGTTTAACCACTTATATCTTCGTGTAAGCGTAAACTGGGTTGAATGATCGCTCATGTTCGATTTCATAGTTGCTTTGTTTCTTTGACCACGTGTACCTTCGATTAATTTTAGTAAGTAGGTACCTACACTCACTCACAATATGAATTGACCGAAGCAGTAAATACTTGCAAGACACGTGTTTGTATTATATCGTACCCAAAGCAGTTTGTAAGAATGAAAACAAAGTGATGAAACCGTTAACTTCAATATCTAAAATTTTCGATTATTTCGAAACTTTATGAAATTATTATTATTAATTTATGCTATGAACACAAACTACTCTGATTTCGAGTTTAAATAGAATATCAGGAGTTTAAATAGGCGTGCGGCACTTACTACGATATTTTCAACGTCAAATGCCTTCTGGTATAACATTATGGGAATATATAAAATGGTTGTGGAACATTTGTGTGTACAAAGTCCTTGCAAAACAGATTTCATCTCCTCAATAAAACTCTTCGTTGGTAATGGTAGCACGATAAGAAAAGGCGCATGCGTGGAAGTCTGACGTCACACTTTACGCAACTAATACAATTTTTTTTTTAGAAAAAGGCATCAAAATGAATTAAGCTCTTTGCTTCTTCTTATACACCCAGCAAAGATCAGGAATGACCTTTAGCCTTCCACATTCCTTTGTACTTAATAATATAATACGAGTTCTTTTAAATCAAGAGCGAATAGGCATCTTCTAGACTAGCGTAATAGCACTTTGAAATATAAATACCAGAAGTATTTATATTTCCAAAAAAATAATGTTTAGTCTATTAAGATAGTTTTAAAATATTATTATTACATATTACATTGCAAAATTATTATTAGTCCAATTGGTCGTCTTTGGATTTTCACAAATTGTTGTGAAAATCCAAAGACAACTGTAAAAGAGCTGGATAATTGGAACTACGTAAGATCCTATTCCTTAATCCGTTCTTAAGTTTCCCACCAAGATCAGAAGTTAGGTTATCGATATAAATATGTATGTTTATTACTCAGGTTTTATTGGAACCTATACGGCATACCATACGGCATACCTATACGGCATACTAAAGGCAGTAAGCCTCGGATGATCGAAGATTGCAAAAAAACTCTCATAACCGAAATTAGAGTATAAGTTTCTTACCAAGATCAGAAGTTAGGTTATCGATATAAATATGTGTGGTTCTTACTCAGGTTTTATTGGATCATTAATACCTATTCGGCATACCGTACGGCATACCTATATATTATATTATGTTATATTATCCCTTCATTTTTAGGGTTTTACTGATGAGCCAACACAACCTAGGTTATTACGACGTAGATATAGCGCAAAGTACCCTGAGTAGCCCAAAATTTGCTATCGCGATGGACTTTTAATCATTGAATCTTAAGGATCTCACCGTGTAGGTTACGATGGGGCTGGCATGTCTTCGAGGATAAAAGTCCCAAAAAAATAAAGATTAAAAACAAAAATCCCTTCATTTGCAAAAAGGTCCTTTGGCTAAGGTATTTCGCAAAAAAATCGTTGTCTGTAAACATAGATGGATGTTTCTTTGAAATTTGTATACATGGAAGCGCAATCTGCAACTGGCACGAGCTTATTGTGCTAAAGTCTTTACACATAGGTAGCTGCTCAAGAAATATTGATTAGACTTTCTTTGCGAGGTCGTTAAAAACACGTGCCGTACTTTATTTGCAAAGAAAATCGTCTAGCTCGTCACCTTCAACGTAACGTAGTTAATAAAACGGCTGAAAAAGGGGGATAAGGTACAAATGATTTAATTACAAAATTGATTGACTTTCTATGCCAAGTTTCTTAGATTATATTAAATACTAGCTGACGCCCGCGTTTTTTTTTCATTCCATGACAACAGTTAGTTTTCCTGGGATAAAAAGTAGCGTACGTTACTCTCCTTACTTTCAACTCACTCTGTGCCAGACATAAAGTTGATTGGTTGCTTCTTTAAGGAGAGCAAACAAACAAATAAATTCATCCACGTTTAACTCCTTTAAGGTGGTTTTTGTCTTCATAACAATGCTTATATCAGATATTTCAGATTTCAATTCACTATGGCAAATTAAATAACATATTTCGAAAAATCCCAAGCAGTCAGTCGAAGGAATTTTGCTTTCAGACAGTTCCTTGGAAATCATACTAAGACACTTTAACTTTATATGAATGTATATAATATCTATTATGCACACCACAAAAAGTACATTAAAAAAAAGTATAACAAAACAACGTATACGCGAGGACGCGATAGGTCGCCTTAAAATCAGCGCTGTAGCAGTGATCACTAAACCACTGCTATAGCATAACGCTGAGCGATATGTTTGGGAGAAACACCACCAGATATGTTAACGTTACATAGTATTCTGTCACTGCCAACCTAGGATTATATTTGTTCGTTATTTTATATTTAATTTTATTTAGTTACCTTATTTTAAGATCTTTCCTTTTTTTTATTGTTACTGTATATATACATATGTTTTCGGGTAGCGTCCATAAGTTGTTTACTTTTTTTTAAAAGATCCCCGATTCTCTGCGGGAGAATTTGGGTTATGTGGGATTTCTCCCACTAAAACCCCCTTTGTAGCCAGCCTCAGTACATATTGGGAGTTAAGATATAGTAGGTAAGTTACCATGTATTGTTTTTTTTTCTCAAATAAAAGATTTATTATTATTATTATTATAGAAGTATATCTGGTAATCAAGTGGTGATATTGCTCTCTAACTCTTAAGATAATAATCTTAATGCGATTTATCAGTAATTTATTAGTTGATTGAAGTATAATAAGCATACGATGATTGATCGGTTTTGTTAATGTTTAGTAGTAGCTTTATGATATTTTTATTTCTTTTCGTTGTTTTTGTCTAACCGCAGCCGTCTCCGATGGTGTGGTAATGCGATACGAAGAGACGAGGAATATAAGTAAGAGAGGAAGAGGGCGTCCTCCAGCTACGAGGTGGACCAGCAGGACGACTCCAATTCGAAGAGGAACTGCCCGACAAAAATAAGAGCCGACCCCACCTACAATGGGATAGAGATAGGAAGAAGAAGAGTTTTTGGTCTAACCGAACATAAAATAGATAAGCCAAAGCTCTGCTTTACAATTGGATATAGTTTAGTTGAAAACTTCTAACGCAGAGTTCTAAGAGACTCCGTGATTTAAAACAGAGGTTATCATTTCGACACATAATATTATTGAAATTAAAAATGCTTCCCAACAAGTGTACAAAATGTAATAGATGTATGTATGTTTGTCGAAGCATTTCGTTTTTTGTAAAAGGCTCGCTGCATTGGATGTAGTCTTGTACCTAGTTGGGCGATTACCAACGCTTTGTTTTCGGGTAATTAATTAAAAAAAATATTGTATTTCGGTTCATGTGGTAATGTGCGAACAGCTTAAAGATTATAATTACCTGCTTCAACTTTTAGAGGTCATTTACCTAGCAGTGACAAATGATGACTTGATTGGCCTATTGCCAATACTATTTTACAAACGTGCTTGAGTTGTAACTTTTATAAAAAAAAACCTCGCTATAAATAGTAAGTTCATGCCTGCTCATTACTTTACTTCATTAATTAACCTATTAACAACAATGGATAATCAAATAAGTATAATTTAGTCATCTGAATCCTTCAAATCACGACGCGCCAATTACCTACAGCGCGGTTGTATTTAAAACATTATGACCCGATTCTTTGAAGTAGCCGACGCCTACCTTTCGAAATTCATAAACTATTTCAGCGAACGAACTATATTCTTATCTTATATTATGTAACAAAGTAGGCTATACATAGTAAATTCTTAATAGCTTCATTTGATTAACTATCGCAGGTAGTAAGGTATCGTAGGCACTCTACTACGTACCTACCTACGTACCACCATACTATATAAAAACTTCGTAAATTACGCACAACTTCTGCTTTGTTATATGTTTTACAGAAACAAACCTATAGTGGAATTATGTGAAGCTTGGCTGAAAAATAATAAATTTGTACTCACTTCATTTGTTTAACTATCGTACTCTTCCCCGATTCTCCGGCACCTGAAAGAGAAGTGTATAGTTATTAATATTGTAATTCCATCACAGCATCCAGACAGACTAATGTGCATTCATTATCACCAAATGTTGATAATCAGTCATCTTGATTGCTTTTTTGACCCACTACTGGGCACAGGGCTCCTCTCACATAGGAGAAAGAGTTTTAGACCATAACTTGGTGATAATAACCGGGAACACGACTTAACGTGCAATCCGAAGAAAAGGGATGAACACCACCGATTTCCTTACTCATTACTATTTTAAAACGCATAGCGCAAATCCCCTTTCTGATGCTTTACGACACACCGCCTCAGTGAATAAGTTACCAGCTTGAATATTTATTATCATTAGCTGCTTCGTTAATCTTGTTGTCGCAATACCGAGTTTCGGTACTCGGTATGGAGGTATAATGCGTATTAAATAATATGTCAGATTAAAAAATTACGTGAGCACACTAAACCGCCCTTCTAGACATTGACACTGTCTCGTAGGGCAGTTTAGTGTGCCCACGTAATTTATGCTGTGATAATATTCGTTGGAAGTCATTAAAATGTAATCTTGAATCTTTAAGTATTTGTTCATAGTTGTAACATTAATTGAAAGTTATTTATTTTATGTTTGTGGGCTGGTTTTAGCGCACTATTTCTTTGGTCTAAATATAATACTTCACATGGACGTGACCAGGAGTTCAGCAGTGACTAACAAGCTAGCGGTTACCTTGGCTGGCATATCAGTCTGGATATTCCACTAATACAATAAGGGGAACTTTACTTCGTCACATGGTCGTCACAAAGTTATCCATAACTCGAAATTATGGATAATTTTGATGTAATTTTAAAATTAACATTTGAATTTGTCATAGAAATATTTACGTTCTTTTGTTTGCTTAGATATGAGGTAAAACGCGTTCCTAACGCAAACAATTAATGGTATTGTGGTGCAAGTGAGAATCAAGAAATAACATACTTAGACGCTTTTATCTACTGAACGGAATGGGCGTTCTCTCAACCAGAGTAATAAAACCAGCAATGATATAAAAACCGTTAATTGCCAAACGAATGTAAACCGTACAAACATTTCACGCTAAATGCATGTCTTGCTGCGATACAAAAATAGAACAGGAAAAGAAAACCGCAGCACTGGGAGATTTCATCACCGAAATGAAATTACTTTCAAAAGCTTAGGAATGCACGAGCTTTCATGAAAACGGAAGAAAAAAAAAGATTATGAAATTGTGCTTTACGAATTCATCTCCTAATCAACAGTCATCAATCCATTACTTCTTGTCTTGTATTATAAGTCTTCGCAAAAGAAGACTTCAACAATTACTAATCAATGCATTTCTAAATTAAATACTTCGCATTTAACAAAAACAATTAAATTAATCATTAATTCATAAAACTTTCCCTTAACGAATAGTTTTTTGCGTTACTATGATAAAACATAAAAATAAATGGATAGTGTCATAGGAAACAATACTTAAAAATCAATTTCATTTAAAT
Organism: Pararge aegeria; assembly: GCF_905163445.1. Lineage (NCBI taxonomy): Eukaryota > Metazoa > Arthropoda > Insecta > Lepidoptera > Nymphalidae > Pararge > Pararge aegeria. Next base: position 6,328,826 of record NC_053200.1, on the reverse strand, counting down.
TTTCCGAGAGATTGATCCAAGTTTCTTAAATTCCCTGATTCAGATTTAAAAAATACGTTGCCATGTTAGCCTTTTTATCAAGGAAAGATATATTTTATTTAACTTTTATTTCAAAGCTTAAATCAGAAAACTTATATGTACTTAGGTACTGACAAAAAAGTTCAAGTCTCTAATCCGTTTAGTATTACAGCTAAAAATCAAACAGGTATCTGCTTCCCCATGCTGTCAAATTTATGATTAGAAAATTTCGATACCGAATTAAGTAAAGTAATTAGTTAACAACGTTTTGTTGACTCATAAATTTTCGCGTATATATTTTATCGATACTTAATGCTTTTTATTATGGTATGGTAATATTTCGGTAGGAATTTAAATTATTTTGTATTTTTTGGATTCAACGCGAATGAAATTCATTCATACATAAATCGAGATGAACGAGATGAATGAATGAAGGTAGCAATTGTGTAATTAAATCAGGAGCACAGTCTCGTCATTGCAGTTAGGTGATATGTGTATCGGGAGGTCAAAGATCGGCCGTTCGCGCCGCCGTGGTCGTCGTACCAATTAGATGCATGTGGGGTCACGAAAGATGTCGGTATTTGACAGAGCTAGTTTTGCATCACCCACGCCAAAAATAGTATAACAATAGCTTGTCCACGCAGTTACACCCGCCTTAAGTATGGGTCTATTAATTACCGTGTGTCACGCGGGTACCGTGAGTACTTAAACCGTTAATAACCCAACGGGTAAATCATCGGCTTCCATTTCAAGGGCACCGAGTTCGATCCCCGGCACATAAAAAACATATAGATGACACCTCAAAGGCGTGGTGGTCAAAATTCTGTGAGACGACCCATGTGTGTTGTAGGCCAGTAATGCATTGATGATAAGGCCTAATTTATAAGCACAATTTTGGAACATCGAGTCTGTCTGTTTGTAGTTGTGGCGGTCTTCACGTTACCCAACTAGATGGCGCCACAAGATCCTGCATCGCGCTATCGAAGTTTTCACAAATAATTACCATATATAATAAATCTTATTTTGTATGTATCATTAATTATCTTGTACCCACTTATATTTAACCTATACCGCTTTATAAAACCATTTAACCCACATCTTGAAGTGGCTGGAAAAAATCTTATTATATACATACATAGAAAAGCCCTCTGCATATGTTATTTAATATTAGATATTTTCAAGGATTCTTTAGGGTTCTCTACGAAGGGCGCGACAGCAGCTGTTGCTGATCAAAATAAAAATCTAAATACGAAGGTATTAATAGTTGTTTCGAATCTCGTTTAGAAGAGACTGAACTATGTAACAAACGACAAAGGTAGGTATATATAAATCACATGCTTCCCTACTTGTAAATCAAAAAAAACATTCTTAGCACCATGTCATAATCACCATTAGCCTATAAACTGTCGATTGCTGTTCTAAAAGCCTCTTCCAACGGGAGGTTCCAACCACTACCTGATAGGGAGATAAACCGCTCCCTTAGAGTTGTCTGTCACTGTCGGTGTCTGCGCGACATAGCACCGGAACACTAAATCTGTAAAGTGGCAACTAGCCACGGCCAAAGCCTCGCACCAGACTAGAAAAGAGAATTCAGAAATTATAAATTCCCAATTTACCCCAGCCGGAAATCAAACCCGGGCCCTCCTACTTAATTCGCATGTGGGAGTAGTGTGTTGAAGAGTTAGAAGTATTACTTTACAGCCTATCCGTTACGCCTTTCAGTTTCCTCCATATCCTCAATTTCAGCCTAGTAGCAAGGTCTCTTTTGATAATCGGACAAGAAAAGACTCCAAATCGAGCTTCATTCTACAATGGTACAAGGTGTCTCTACGTAGAAATCGTACATTCTCATCGGATCCAATACAATAATGCTTTTAAGGCTTTTAAGGATGCTGTTAGGGATACCTCGCGAATGCAGCGCATTGATTTCCGAAGCGCGGGTGAATAGTTTTTATATAATAATTCTCAAGAACACACTTTCGTTGGTGCGGCGAGTGCTGGGGATCACATACAGTAAGGTTTAGCGGATCGGCTCGATTGTGCCTATAATAACCGTTGTCGACGACAATTTACGTACACAGACTAAGGCAAGTTAAGTATCTTTTATATTTATAATCATTCGATAAGTGGTCATTTAAATTGTAACTATGAGTCTTTGTAACTTGAAATAAATTATTTATTATTATTATATTATAACACAGATGTATATCAATCGCGCGCATCTGCAATAAGAAAAATCAACGGCATCATCGCGTAAAGCAGACCCTCCCTAAGTCCCCAACTACAAAAGCCTAAAACCATCATAATATACCATGTTCATTATATATTTATATATATTATGTGTATTTTATATTTATACATTACCTATATTTATTTTATTTAAATAATCTATGTGTTTGTATCTATACATTTTGGTATTTATGTATACCTATCTATCAACACTCTTGGCACTATCCCGTTCTCTTGCTGTAAGTCCTGTGTACAAAGGTTGCCTGTAAGAGATTGCTTGCAGCAATAAGGCCGCCTTTGCATGTCTACGTTGTGTACTGTACACAATAAGGCCGCCTTTGCATGTCTACGTTGTGTACTGTACACTCCTTCCTGTTTCTTTTCCTGTATGTTATACGTGCAATAAAGTGTTTCTTCTTCATAATCGTGCTTAAAAAATTGTCTCTAAAAATAAATTCTTATAACGTGAAGTATATGCCTAAAGCCAACAGACAAAAACCGTAGTATCATAAAAACATTAACCCGTCAATCTTCGAACGCGTTATCGGTATCATCTGATGAGGCGGAGGGCCTTTTATGCTATCATCGCGATAAAGCCGTCGGTCGCGCGCTCGAGCCGAACTGATAAAGCACCTGTCTGTAACATCCGACCTGCCGCCATTTCACTGTTAACGTAACACGATAGGGTCATTCAAGTTTGAGCAGCCGCTCAAAATCAATCATCAACAAGATAGATTTTTTGAAGTTATACTTCTTTTGGCGCGTTAGGGGAAAATGGTGAAAATTTTTACAATGCGCGCGCACACCGTCACCAAAAACCGACACCATGAAGTGAGCTATAGTCAACATTTTAGTTTTACTAAAAAAGGGTATGACAGTTGACTTTCAATAATTCGAACAATACCTTTTTTCTTTTGTTAGTGTCGTTTTTTCTACAAACGAAAGGCGAAAGATAAAAATTTTGAAAAGATTTTTAACTTTTTACGCCAATTAAGTATCGCTTCTAAAGCGTGTAAAAAAAAAAAAACGTGTGTACTTTACACACACGTTTTTTTTTTTTTTACAATATCGTCTCTAAATCAAATTAATACAAACTAAAAATCGTTTTATGTTTCAATAATATGCAATGAAAATTATGCTGAATTTGCGATGCTCTGAGAAAATCATTACAATCTGTACGGTGTGATTTATGGTTTCTTCTATCCATATACCTACTCCACACCAAACAGATCTTCGGCAGTGTACTCTCTACGCACGTTTCGCTCCGACACCGGAGCATCCTCAAAGGAGATGTGACTTTACAATGAATACTTAACAAATATTCAATGTAAAGTCAACATACTCCTGAGGTTGCTCGAAGAAATTATAAACTTCACCGTACAGATATTCCTGGTTTTCGCGGAGCATAGTAAATTAAACTTAATATTTATAACCAACTAAAAAGTAACTTGAATACTGTAAGCTACTGGTTTCCAGTCGCGAAATATATATGCAACTACTAGTAACTTTGGTAGAAAATCTGAGTGTACCCTGATTTACTGAATACATCTGCGTAGCCTTTTCGAGTGTACAGAATAGATGTTATGTTATTTGATTGCGTAAACAATGCAATTTTTTAAAGAGTTCCATTGTCTGGTATGATGGGAGGTCTTCATTAGAACTATATGAATTAATTCCATTGTCTGTCTGCGAAACTCTTCATTATATCTATATGAAACTGAAATGGGGTCATTTTGGAAAAACACCTTTCCTACATCAAAAACCACTTTCGAACAAAAAAAGAGTTGTGCAAATCCGTCCATAAATGATAGAGTTATTACATGAAAAAAAAATCTAAACTGATAACCTATTTGAAGGAGGTCGGTTAAAAATGAACGTCGCCTGTATCATTATTAGCCCGTTATGGACATACGCTACAGAGCTCGGGGTCTCCTTTCAGACTGAAAACGGTTTATACCGTATGTCCATCACGCTGGCTAAGTGCGGATTGTTACATTTCACACGCCTGAGAACATTATGGAGAACTCTCAAGCATGCAGGTTTTCACACGACGTTTTCCTTCACCGTTATAGAAAATGATAATTAAAAGCTTAAATTAAAAAACGCACATCAATCCTCCGTTGCTGTTGGGAAGATACAGTAATGAGTAAATATAAAATATAGTCTTCATTGGTAGAATCTGCCTTTCGAGCCGCACAGACTTGACATTTAATGACGCACAGACTTGAAATGCCTGTATAGTCATACTGAAATGAATTAGATAATTTTTCTTAATTAGTGATTCTTGATTACCTAAAATATTACAGAATTTAATTTAATGTAGGCAACTTTATTATAGTTCGAGGTTAAATATGACCTCTATTCGCGTTATTATCATTGTCCAAACAAGACTAATTGAAAGGACAAAATAGATTGAGCTACTACCTATATGGTAGCGACAAGACGTAATGTAAACGCAATTAAGGATTCCATTAATGAAAATTCTTTTAATTCCCCTACAACTTAGCCCTTTACTGCAATAAGCTGTTGAGTTATGACTGATTATGCAGTCTAAGAGTTCCTACTCGGTATTGTAGCTTGAAGCCAAGGCTTTGTCGGTAGTGTGGATACTAGCCACAACCGAAGACTCACAATAGATCAGATCAGAATAGATAAAATCGAAAAATTATAAATTCCTAAATTGCCACTACCTTAGGATCAAACCAGCTCCTCCCACTTATAATAATACGGCGCTCACCACTGCACCAGAGAGATCGGTAATTACAATTCTTACAAACTATTGGGAATATTGAGGAATTGTTTCATAGAACATATTATGTGTAATTGTTTAAAATACAACAAAACTTTTATATATTAAGTTTTATAAGGAATCTATACTTTTTAATATTATAAAGCTGAAGAGTTTGTTTGGTTGAACATGCTCATCTCAGGAACTACTGAATCGAGTTGAAAAATATCTATTATTTGTTAGAGGTTATTATAATATCCATGATGGTTCATGTTAATGAAAAATGTTAAAATGGGAAAAGTTATCACTATTAAGAGCTTCCTTGGTAAATGGTTAGTTATACAAAAAAAAACATATATATGACGGAATTATTCCCATTTAAAAGCTCTTATAAAAATGGCTGTACATATAATATAATGTATTAATGTTTAAGGTTTTACTCATCAAAACTTTTTTTCAAAATGCATTATTTGAGAAGGTGTTTTTATAAGCATTTTATTCTAAGCCCATAAGCACAGTAGTCTATGATCACTTCAAAGCTATAATAATATTATGGTCATCACTAGCAAAACACACCATTTGAAAACTGCAGTCTTGGTAAACAATATATTATATATCTCTTTGTCATCATAAATAGACTATTATAGTCCACTGCTAGACTCAGTGGCGTGCATTTCATACATGCACAAAAGCACTGCATACCCAAATTATTTTATATAACTTGTATTGGAGGGGAAATTTTTCATTTTATGCAATGTTCCTGCTTTATGCATACCCTGGTCGAAGGCCCTGTGCACGCCACTGGCTTGACTAAAGGCAGGCCATAGGGCCAGGCTGGTTTGCCCATAGTCAGATGGATTGGTAATTGCAGTAGATGGTTGTAGTAGCACAGGGAAGTCACACTTCATGTTCTCCGTTTTATTCCCTTAGTCGCCTCCCTCTCGCAGGTGTCATGACACCTGTGAGAGGGGTGGTTAAAACTGTTTCCGCATCAACCATCACTGCATGTCATGACACAGTACGGGAGTACATTATTAATTAATAATGTATTTTAAATCCATTAGTACCTAATTGGAGATCAACACCACTATCAATTAAGCAGTGATATTAAAAATATATCCTTGCAATATAAGAAGGAGTGGTGATAGCCCAGTGGGTAGGACTTTGACTTCACTTTTATGGGGCAAAGGTTGAATCCCGAGATCCACCTCTAACTATCTGGAAAAAATTGTGAGGAAACCTGCATGCCAGAGTTCTCCATAATGTTCTCGAAAGTATGTATGTTTGTGGAGTCTACCAATCTGCTCTGGGCAAGCATGGCTTAACCCGTTCTCATTGTGGGAAGAGACGTGTGCCCTGTAGTAGATGGTATAAGAAGCTTACTTAGACTTGTAAACTAAGCACTGGTCAAGATGATTAAAATAAAGAATAAGCGCCTGCATTAATATTGGCAATCAAATCATAGTTTATTTTAACCCAATTAACTAACCTAATAAAGAACATTAAAATTATAGATTTGTACATCCTATCTATCTCTTTCATCTATGATGGAGTTCCAATTAATCATTGAAATTAAGGTGTAATGTTTGGTAATAGTGCTAGACAGTGGCCTGCACAGGGTTTAAGCCCAGGCAGTGGGTTGCATACAGGGTATGCACTAAACAGGCAGATGATATGAAATTAAAAAAATCACCAGTACAGGTTAGAAAAACATAAGGTTAGGCATAGTACAAGTTATAAAAAGCCTTCCCTAAAGTTTTGATAACTTGCACTCAGTGCATAGAGGGTATGAACAGGGTATACAGATGATATAAAATGAAGAAAATCTCCAGTACAGGTTAGAAAAACATAAGGATAGGCATAGTAAGAGTTATAAAAAGCCTACCCTAAAGTTTTGATAACTTGCACTCAGTGCATAGAGGGTATGCACCGGGTATGCAGATGATATAAAATGAAGAAAATCTCCAGTACAGGTTAGAAAAACATAAGGATAGGTAAAGTAAGAGTTATAAAAAGCCTACCCTAAAGTTTTGATAACTTGCACTCAGCGGCCTGCATAGAGGGTATGCACAGGGTATGAAGATGATATAAAATGAAGAAAATCTCCTGGACAAGTTATGAATACTTAACTTAACGCTAGGCTTTTTATAACGCTTACAATGCCTATCCTTAAGTTTTTAATAACTCATACTGGAGATTTTATTTTATATCATCTGCATACCCTGTGTGCATACCTTGTTTGCATGCCACTGAGCCCAGGCCAACCAGAAATTCTCCTTCCATGCAACTTATTTAAAATGAGGTAGGCAGTGCTTCTATAAAGTGCATACCACTCACTGGTACTAAGATTAAATATGCTTGTATCTTACATAGTGTACCTTGAAGACCCAAAACAACTCCCAGCAAAGGAAGTATTGCTAATTCTAACAGTAAACAGAGTTGTAGTTCTTAAAACTCCAGATAGATAATAGATTGAACAGTCAATGTGACAGACTTTAATCTGCAGTCTCATGTTAATATGTCAGTGCAAACTATAATATGGATAACGGCAATAGCAATAGAGTGGTAATGGTCTAAGTGACATTTGGACTTAGGAGCCCTGGATAGCTGCTTCTCAAAGAAGATCATGCCTGCAGTTATGCAGGCATGTTAATGCCTTATGAGTTTACTGACAGCATTTTCTTAATACAGATAATACTTAGGCAGACTTATTGCTACATAATGAAAGGCATTATGTAGCAATAAGTCTGCCTAAGTATTATCTTTTGTATTACACATTTTTTTTAGCTTTCTTTATTCTTTCTATGTTGTGTACAATAAGTGATTATATTTCACTTAGGCTGAGACAAATTTGTTCAGTAAAATTTTAAGAATCAATAAAATTTATTCATATTCACATGGGGAAAATAAACTCCATAGCTAATGTGAGTCATAAAATAATTAGCATTGAATGACTAAGCATATTGTAAGCACTTCTGCAAACAATATACCAATTGCGAAAGTTAATAAATGTAGTTTATGGCATCATTTTAATAACCAGGAAGTATAATCAAATTTTTATCATCCAAAAATGGCAGAGGTTTATAATTGAGTAGGTATTTTTATATATATATTACCAGTAACTATTGTTTTTTGGCCGAATAGAACTTTTTATTAACCTTTCAACTCCTTTCTTACTTCCTTAAAATTTAGCATAGTGGATTTTAACAATTCAATAGTGTGTAGTATTGTGACTTTAGACCTAATTGTGAAAAAATAGGCATAAGATAAACAGCTGCAAGATGTACTAAAAACATTTCTTTTTCTATTTTCATAGTAGCCTATACTTAAGTTCTTTACAAAATCCAAGTGACTCACAAAATGATCTAGTGATAAGTGATATTTGATCTTTAATCTAAACCATCTGATTATTAACTTTTAGTGTATGTATCAGACTTAGAAGTGCATAAATACAATAATTTTATTTGCATGAAAATATTAATCCTTATATTTGTATCCCTAAGGAACTTTGTTCATGAAAAATACTATACTTACAATTGAATGATTAGTTGTACTTCAATAACCCTTAAATCAAGCAGTTTGAATTAGACAATAGAACAAAGATTCTATGCTTGGATATAGTTTTAATTACAATTTTAAATGGTTTAAGTTTTGAATTTTCTAATGAAATCAAATAAATGATGAAACTATTCATAAGTTAATCTTAATTGTTTCTAAAACATATTAAGTGTAAATACTAAAATAAATACCTAGATTAAGTAGTTTTTATCATTTTTGTAGGTACTCTATTAACCTTAGAAATACTATTGTGTTTTTTTTTAAATTATTGTGCGATTAAAACTCTTGTACTTGTAGTACAAGAATTTTAATCGCCAATTTTGTAATTAGGTATTTGCTAAACACTTTCGTTCTATACGGAACAATAATAATGCATACGCGCATATTGATTAGCTAAAGAGAAAGCTAATTAAGAGTTCCTGCGTGTTCCTGACCCGATTGTATATATAAGTTTATCGATTTATTCTTTTTTGCAATCGGCGAATATATTGGTATGTTTTATAAACCACAAATGAGCCAGTAACGTGCGTACAATGAATTCAATACATGGGTGCGGCCGTTCGCCGCGCCAAGTTTATGAACGACAAAACCGTACCTAGCAGCAATAACTTTATATCCTTGGAAGCCTGCATGCCATCCTCTTTCAAGTTCCTCTCGATCGCTCGGCTTCGGGCAGCCGCTGCGCGCTCTTCGGCAGACTGCGTGCACCCCATGTCGGCAGCTGTCCCTGTGCCCTCACCGCCCCGACTCCCTAGCCGGGCGCGTTCTCACCGCTCCCTCTGCATACGCTCCGGTCGCGTCCTGCCGCCCCGGCCTAACCGGAGCCACCCTACACGACGTTACTATACCACCCAACACAGTAACCTAACCGTATCACTGATCACTCTTGCAGCCCAAACCGACACACTTGTACAAAAGATCAGAACCTTTTAACTTTCACGAATCCGTAATACACACGACACTGGAACGCGTAATGACAGCGAAAACTTTAATTGATTTTATGAAATCGTATGAGATAATGGCGGCCGGATGACAAGCACCAGCTCCACTCCGTGACGACTGACGGCGACCGCGCCCCGCTCGACTGACGTTCGGGCGTATTCGGCGCTCTTCGTTCCGGCTCGCTCACACATGCGTGAAGCCATATTCACACACGAAAGAGACCAAAAATAAATATAAAATATAAACCATATACAGCATGTTCTAACTTTTAAATATCGGTATTTTAATATTAAAAATAAAACTTAGTATTAGCTAATGTATCTAATATTACGTTTAAGAATTGGGTTCTACTATACGGCATTATAGTTAGTAATTTACTGTGCTAATAGTAGGTCATTAACTCTGCCTGTGTACTCAGCTTTAATCACAAATTATGACGTAAAAATTGCTAAGAACAATGAAAGCAGCTATATTTCAATGCATACAGAATCAGGACTAAGGCTGAACTTTTGACATCTGCAAACAGTTTTGATCTCTCCACATTTCATAGTTTGTCGATTTCAAACCAAATATTCCTCTTGGCGTTAGGACTACATATACAATTTTTTTACGTTTTGTAGTTTTGTATTAACTACCCATTGATTTAATTAAATAACTGCTAACTGATATTTTTATTTGAAATATCTATTACGGCTGGTCAGAAGTCAGTATTATAACCGTTTAAAGCAAACAGTTTTGTCGAATACATCAAAACAACAATATAATGTGTATTATAGTCATATAGTCTGATAAAATATTAGTCAATTTTATACATCTAATGTGTGATAAAGTATTATTTTTCTTCAACTTTTCCATGTTTCACATCTGCCAAGCGTTCCTCGACCTAAGTTCGGATCATGTACTATTTTTTGCCAATCCTATTGAACCGATTTTAATAAATGGCTACATTTTTGAGTCCCAAGTCGTCGTCAACGGAAATAGGCGTATTCGGTGGCCACATATTTCATAAAACTTAAACTACGTTATTGTTTTAAACGGTCTCAATAATTATTGGCAGTGTTGAAGAGCCACTGTATAATCAACATACTACGTTGGCAACCGGCTACGCTTATTTGTTTCATAAAAAGACTTCGTTGATAAATCAGGGTTTAGAATTTTTTGTAATAGTAGGAGAGGAGATCCTGCTGACTTTAATCCTGGTGAGATTTGCGGTCGTTTCCTCTTCCCTGTGACGACCAAAAAGATGGTGTTGAGCTATATTGGCCATCCAAAACAACAGAACAACAAGGGCTGAGCAGTTTGTCTGAACATGTTTGCGAGTGAGTATATGTTGTGAAGACTATACCTACGTGGTTTACTCAAGACGATGGTGACATGAATTATTTCCATTTTTTCTTGGTGTATGATAAGAAATAAATTTGTACACTACTATTTCATTTAAAACTTCAATAAAAATACTGCTACTAATCGGATATTGGTATTTGTTACCACTTCAACTAATTACCGTGAGTGGGCACTTGGCAGTTCTCCAAAGAAGTTACAGGTAGTATTCTGCGAGTGCAGATAGTAGGTATATTTAAAAAAAATACCGTTTTATTACTTTACTAGATTTACTTACGAGTACAAAGTGCTAGATATTAAATTTTTTCTCATTTAAAATCTATTCTTATTAGGTTATTAACAACAATTAGGTATAGTTTCGTTGTTCTTAAGATAATAATAACAAAGAAGAAAGTTTACTTTTTAAGTTTGAATACCTAAATGTTCTCGGTATTATTCTAAAACCGGCTTTTTGTCAGTGTTTGTAGTATATATCTATATATATGAATATTCTTTGCCTGATTCTTCTGGATTCACGAGTTAGTTTTAATGTAAATTTGTTAGTGTACAAACACCTAATAAAGGTCAATGATACGGACCTTCATGGTTCAAAACCGATTGTAATAAAATTTAAATTTGTAGAAAACACAAAGCAACAAGCCGCTCGGAACATAAATGAGCTGGAAGCCGGCTTTTAGTAGCTTGAACGAGCAGTCGATAGTATAAAGACCGGCGCTAGAGGTGCGCGCGCATGATCGAGAAAGAGATAGTAGATGCCCCATTACCAAGGAGCAGCAGCTTGATGTCCTTGGCAGCCTGGATGCCATCCTCCTTGAGGTTCTTCTCGATCTGTTTGCTGCGTGCGAGAGCAGCGCGCTCTTCGGCAGAGGAGGCGCAGCCCATGATGGCAATAGCGCGCACGGCCTGGCTCGCTACGCGCGGCAGCGCCGTGCTCCTTGCATGCTCGCGGCTCGTCGTCGCGCGCAGTGAGCGCCGCGCACGCGCTCGGTCGCGCACGCGTGCTACTGGTTCGAATGACTCGCGGCCGGACGCCACGTCAGGAACGGCTCGGGTTGCCGCTGCGCTTTCGCAGAGTCACAAGAGTCTGAGACCGGAGTCACCGCGACGTAGACCCGCGACCGAATGACGGGTCGCGCACGCCCGACCCGACGGCTGCACTGCGCAAGTGCGTCCGCCTACCCGATGCCCCTTGATACACTAATTACACCCTTCGTTGAACGGTTGTCCTGTCCACTACAAACAGAACTAGCCATTTATTGCTTGACTCAACTAGTTAACAATAAATATGAGTACACCCAATAATAAGCATACCAGTCTCTGAACATACAGGTATCTTTATGAAGCCAAAAATTAAAATTCAATGCAATTATACCTGTACAGTAGTACTCGTTATATCATGCGTATAGATTGAAAGATCTTAGAGAGTTCCTAAAACCGTACAATCATAAATTCTTACTAATATAATAAATACGAAAGTGTGATTCTTTGTTTATTAGTATTTCTTTTGCGCCCTAACGAACGCTTTAACCGTAGTTATTTACCAACCTACCGACAAAGACTGGCCTCAAGCGATTTAGCGTTCCGGTACGATGTCGCGTAGATACCGATTAGGGGTTTAAATATAACTGGCATAGTCCCTAACAGGTTAGCCCGCTACCATCTTAGACTCAACTTCACTTACCATCAGTTAAGATTGCAGTCAAGGTATAACTTGAATTAGAATAAAATTAAAAAAAAAAACAATCAAGGAACTTGACTTTTATCGTAGGCTAATTTTCACCCTGTAATCAAACGGTTCCGACGGATTTTTACAAGCAGCTTGTCTTCTATAAATATACAAACGGGCTGCAAAAGCCCCTAAATAAATTTCATTAAACAGCTACTTCATAGAATTAATTCTAAAATTCGTTATTTTACAGTAAATTTAATTGTACCCTCCATCTTGTTCTATTGTGCTTAGTGTTCATACCTATGTTACTATTTTTTTTGGTTCACTTTTCAACTTTTTTGATTTAATAATATTACGCCTTTGGTTGCCTGGAAGAGATCGCTATGTAGCGATAAGGCCGCCAAATTGTATACCTTTTGTTAAATTTTTACTCTTAATTTGTTATGTTTATGTGGTGTACAATAAAAGTGTATTCATTAATTCATTTATTCGTTCTTTTTTAGAGTTTTCATTCATTAAATCACAATTTTATATGGTTTAACTCAAGCCATATATTTTATATCATTACAACATATCAGCATAATTTAATATATTATAGAAAAAGCTATATTGAACATTGAGCTTGTGAATAATTGTGCTTTAGTATTAAATTTTTTAAAATATTGTAACAACATTTATGGTAAATTAAATTGCATTTTTAGTAATTATTAGAGGAATAGGTTTAAAGACTTTATATATGGGAATAGGAGGTTCACACGAACATGCAGAATCTTCATTCAGCCACTATTGCATGCAGTGCATTGTGTCCAAAAACAGAGAAAACGTCCCGAGCATGTCCCACTTCACACCCGCGGAATGTTGCTAGCTCACAAACTTTTCCCATTTTCCTCATTTTATGGTAAACGAAAAGTATTTTGAAAATTAAGCTTAATTTGCTATAGTCCGCGAAAAGCAGGAGAATCTGGATGGTGTAATTTATAATTTCTTCAATCCTTATACTCCACACCAAACCTTCGGCAATGTACCTTCTACGCACGTTTCGCTCCGAAACCGGAGCATCCTCAGGAGATGTTGACATTCCAATGAATAGTTCTTAACAACTATTCATTGTAAAGAAAACACAGCGAACGTAAAAATCACAGTTATTTGTAACTGTGATTTTTACGTTCAGACAGAGGTTTTGATTTGTTCTCAAAAATGAAAAACTAAAAATTATTTTGGTGGATACCAACACAGTTACAAATTTGCTTTAAATTAAATGTGTGTTTTATAATTTCTGAGTTCATCTTAACTAGACGCGTAAACTCATTGGCAGCCATGAATCATTCAGTGTTGCATGATTGAAAATGTTTTATGGATTTATTCCCAGCTGTCATCTTGTAAGGACAGCCAGTCCATTTTATTATGTGATGCTTAATATCCCTATTGGAGTCTCTTACCAAAGAAAATATAATATCTTTTCTGACATATTATGTCTTTAGTCTTTGGTTTTGATAACAAGACGTATTCACTTTGGTGATTGGTCACTTTGAAAAAAACAAATATCTCACACAAAATAAAGCAAGTAGTCTTCACTAAATTGATGTGTAATATTACCTGTTTAAATAGAAAATACGTGTAAGAAATATGGATTCTGAAGACGAAATTGATTTTCAACCGTCCTGGAGAGGAGTGCCGGGTATTATTATTCTGATTAATGTTTATGAAAACTCCAAACACAATATCTTTGAAACCGCACATGTAGCAACATGTCGTTTGATAAAGCAACACATGAGAACATCTAGCTCACACAACATTGCAGTATGTTTGTATGGGACAGAAGAGTCTTCTACTTCTAAGTTTGATGTAACGCCTGTTAAGGAAACAATCCCATTGTCTGTGCCTACTTTATATGATTATAAGAAACTCAAAAGCTTAACTCCTACATCTTTTACTGAAGCTAAAGAGTTCAAGTTATCAGATGTCTTGTGGCATTCCAGTAAAATGTTCGCCAATTGCAAAAAGCAATTGTCATCACGTAGTATCATAATGCTAACTCGGCTTGATATTGCACCTGTTGCTGTGGATCAGAAACCAACACTCAACCGAGCTAGTGACTTAATTGATTCCAACATAGATATAAAGATTACAAATATATCCGATCATGAATATGCAATTGATCCATTCTATGAGAAGTTTTTGAAAATAGCTAACCGAGGGATGGACTATGTTGTACCAAAACCGATTGGAAATTCGACTGAGATTGAAAAACTAATGCATCAAGAATCCCATCGACATCTAGCTGTGGCAAAACTAAATTTTGAAATCTGCAAGGATTTCAATATTGGTGTCAGTGTTTATACTTTACTGAAAAGACCTGGTCAAAACTATAAGAAGAATGTTTATTTAGATAGAGAAAGCAATGCTGTAGTTACTAGTGTAACAAAAACTATGAAAGTTAGGGTTGAGAGTACTGATGATGAAAATAGTCAACCTAAAGAAGTTCCTCTGATCAAATCTGAATTACTGTATTACCAGGAATTTGGAGGTGAAAGAATAGAATTTACAGATGAAGAAATGAAGGCTATAAAGAATCCTTTTGGTCCACCAATGATGAAATTACTGGGTTTCAAACCGGCCAGAGTAATTTGTAAAGAAAAATGGTATTTGAAAATGGGATATTTCTTATTTCCTCATGAAAAATCTATAGAAGGTTCAATTGTTGCATTCAAAGCTTTGCATAAGGCTTGCACAGATATGGAAATGGTTGCTATTTGTATTATTTGTACAAGAGTGAATTCAAAACCAATTGTTGTTGCACTGTGTCCCTCTGTGAGGCCACTTAATTTAGATATAGACGTTGGTTTTGATATCATTCACTTTCCTTTCGTTGAAAGTGTAAGGGACCTGAACCTAAATGATGATGACGATAACGAAGAAAATTCAGTGGTGTGTATAGAAGATGCACACAAAACATTGATGAAAGATATTCTAAATGAGTTGAAGATAGAATATAAACCAGATATGTTTGAAGATCCTAAGTTACAGTCTAAATATAGGGCCATAGAAGCAAATGCTTTAGATGAAGAAGATTGCGAACCATTTAATGATACAACCATAGCAAATCCTGAGAGATTTGAAAATATTAGAGATGATTTATTTGAAGAGTTATTTGGACCATTTAGTGAAATAGCTTTAAAAAGACCATCAGATAAGCTGTCTTCAAGTAGTGGAAAGAAACAAAAAGTAGACAATATTGATGAAGACCTCTTGAATCTTAGACTAAAGAATAAGAAAGTAAATGATTACTCAGTTCCACAATTAAAACAGATATTACATTTCAAAGACATCAAAGGTCTTCCTGGCTTAACAGGATATAGAAAAAAAGAACTTGTTGATTTAGTTTATGAACATTGCAGTTTAAATTAACAATAAAAAGCGAATAAATGTAAATAATAAAATAAGAAAGTTAATCACTAGGTTTTATTTAAGTTCTACTAATATTACTCACAATCACTTTCCTACTAAAAAAAAACATGAAGGTTGTTGCATATAAGGACAAATTAACAAAAACTCATTTGAAATATATGTTTTGTTTGAATAAAGTAACCTCTAAACCTCAATTCATTGCTGAAAGAAATCAACAAACACAATTTCATGTTTACCGGAATTCCTCCGATGAAAAATACTTTGTATTTTGCATGGACATTGAACTTACCCAGCCCGACAATAATACAAAATGACTACCTAGCAAAATACAAATAGTTCGTGTGACGTACCATAGTAGTGTTTGTATTCTCATTTATTAAAACTGTTATATGCTGCAGTCAAGTGTCAACCAACTGCCAAACTCCAAAATAAGTTTCAAAACAAATAACAAGTACACAATTAACTATTTTTAATTCACACCATGGCTAATTACTTATCAATATCGGATATTTTGGTAACTAATGAAAAAGTACCATGCAAATTCTTACACGACTTACCAAAAATGGGTGAGTTTTGATTTACGCAACAACATTGTTTTTAGGTTATATTCCTATTAATAACAATATAATTTTATTTCTAAGGTTTCTTGGATCCTTCAGCAGCAGATGATGATCTTAAAGCTGGCACAAATGTCGAAATACCACTGTGGCTTGCTGAATCCTTGTATACTCGTAGACCACCTTTAGTGGGGGTGGATTTACCAAAAATTTATAAAGAAACCTATAGAGAGATACTAAACGCTGACGCCTGTACTGTTGATATGCATAAATTGGGCCAACATTTTTACGAACTCGGATGTTATATAGCAAAGCATGATATTAAAGGGGAGGTTGCCACAACCCTTGTCAATGTAAGGATTTACTATTGGTTCTTTTTAGTAATAAATATACTACGACAATACACACATCGCCATCTAGTCCCAAAGTAAGTGTAGCTTGTCTTCTGGGTACTAAGATAAATGATGAATAATTTTTATGAATAATATACATTCTTATAATAGATAGACACCCAGACACTGAAAAACATTCATGTTCATCACACAAATATTGTCCTGTTGTGGGAATCAAACCCACAGCCTTGGACTCAGAAAGCAGGGTGGCTGCCCACTGTGCCAATCGGCTGTCAATGAGGAGGAATAGTTAATGAGGCCAATAACAGTTTTTCCTAGAGTTTAGCTTAATTATAATTTAAATTGATATAGTTTATTGCTATTACATAAACAATTTTACAACATCCAAATCTATGTCACCGTTAACTAAGGCTAAACAAAAATATATTTTTTTAAATCTAATTGTGAAGTATATTGCACTGTGCTGAATAAATTTTATTGGATATCAAAGCATATGCAATAAACTGAGATGTTTATTACTCGTAATTATAGAACAGTACAGATTCTGTTCTATTACTACTAATAATAGTAGTGATAGTCTGTGTAGTTATTGAAAGCACTGTGTGGAAATAAAGGAGGCACTGGTTGGGGTAACTAGTTTTAATGCACATAGCTATTACAAAAATCAATTGTTTGTCTGTATGGCCAATGCTGGTGTGTTCTAAATTCACCTTTTGTGGACCAGATCTCAGCAGCGGTGCAGCTCAAAAGGTAGCTAAGGCAAGAGTGGGAAGTTTTAAATGCCTTGCCTGCATGTTATATTTATGAAAGTTGTCTCACACACTGCCTGTTTCTGTGAAAGTTTGAGATTTACCTACCACCTTGATTGTAATGCTCTAATGCCTTATATGATTAATTAACATACAGATATTATATAAGAACAATTATAAATTTCAGACATTTCGACAAAGATTTCGCATGATTCTGTCTGCAAGTGTTTCAACAGACTCCATTAGTTCATTTCAACCTTTATCAGCCAGTGAAAGGGATCGAACAGCTGCAGCTGTAATCACTGAGGCAGCTTTATCAGGTTGGCTCAAGAGAGGCGATTGTCCAATAACAACAGCAAATATGGTTGCTAACCATAGAAAACGGAAGAGAGCTGAAATGGAAATGCTTTAAATGTAAATCAATGTGTTGAAATTAAAATTATATGGTTAATATAAGGTTCTAGAGTAATAATAATCTACACTGAGCTTCAATCGAATTTAGTAAAAATCCTAAACCTTCTAAATGTCTTGTGAACTGATACTACATAAAGGAAAGGCAACATAAACTAATCAATACAATATAAAATATTCATAATAAATAATAAGAAGTAAGTATAAGTGGTGTAATTGGAGATGTTATTTCAATTTGTCTGAGGATTATTTACTTAGGAAAAATGAATAAGAATAGTTTTATTTCCTTTACATATTTGCCAAAATGTTGTTTAAAATAAACAAAATTTTGGCAATTTGATTCCAATTACCTTACTAAGCAAACATTCCGATTCCACCACAACAAACATGGTAAATAAATGACTACAATAGCAGAAATAGTAAATAATGCCTATGCTATAATATGCAAAGTGATGTTGTTTATCATGTAATTGCAGTTGTTTATTTTATAATTAAATGCATTAAAAACAAGAGATATTTATTAAAACATTTATTGAGTTTTAACTATAAATTTTATACAATTACTACAAGTAATTTACTATAAATCCAGTTGGATTCAAAACTTAGAGTAACTTTCTTAGCAAATTCTTGAGATCATATAATTCAGAGCAAGCTATGATTTATCCTTATTCATATTGAATTAATTTCTATAAATAACGAAAAACTAGCCAGTTGTAAATACATTTTTTCATATACTTATTATGATAATGAAAAGTGTGGCAGTATATTGTTAATCTTAATAACAGTCAATACTTTGGCTGTTCAAATAGAACTGACATATTGGTGAAAATTCAGACTTAATAATGTAAATTTGCTGCTTACTTGCAGTTACATATCTAAGCTAGCAACTAATTTAATTTGTACAGTACTAAGGAGTTTTAATAAAACAGCTCTAATATTTTCAATTTAATTAGTCTAGTCGACAAATTGAAAATGGTACAAAAAACATAATTTTAAGAGCAGTATTAGAGATACTGCTCTTAAAATTATGTTTTTATTATGTACTGCTTGTTGACTAGACTAAATGTTAATAAAGGTTACTGATTAATAAAAGAAATTAATTCCATATTTATTTATGATATGAACTACCTATACCTAGTAACTAGCAATAACATTACTGTAAAAATTAATAAAACAAACAATAAAATATAATTGATATGATTAAAACAGCAAACAAAATAAATATAAGTAGGCAAAAATACTGTGTCATGTTAACCTTGCTTAATACATAAGCAGTCTTAGTCTTACAAGTTTTGACCACACAATCTTATTATCCAATAGCATTTTATAAGTACTGGTTTTGAGTTGAAGTAATCTAGGTGGTACACAGACTTATAACATAGAAACAACATACCCAAACCCATTTGTACCACAGACTCTTCTTATTAAATAGAACTTGCAACGATAGCAAAACTGCCCTATGTATAGGGCACACATTACTGAAAACTGACAGATTGGTGTACAAATTTTATATTATGTGGAAAAGGACAGCCCTAACTGTAGTCAGCCAATTCTGTTTAGCTTAGAGATTTGTGTACAACAGAATTGGCACCATTATTGGAATTTGAGAGATGCTTCATATCTTATAAGTCTGAGCAAATGTCAGTATATAAAATAAATATCCTTAGAAACACTTAGGTCTCTTCTTCACAACACTGTTGTACCTCGTCAATGTCTTTATTCTTATCACTAAATAATAGTTCTGAGGTACACCGGTAAGGGTGTATTAACTGTTAACATCTGTCATTCTTGACAGATGGGTTCAAGTCATGGAAGTAAGCATGGGCCATTGCGTCATCAGCAGGCATTCTTAAAGCTGGGTTGCAAGTGAGAAGACGGGATAATAGGTCTCTTCCTCTAGCTGGTAATCTTGGAACAACTTGAGCTAGTCCTAAGCTAGGTTGGTATACTGGTAGGGGTTTGTAGTCCGGCAACTGTGTTACACCTGGCCAGGTGTCTTCATTTGGTGTTCCTGTAAATACAATCATCATCATCATATCAACCCATTACCAGCCCACAGGACATGGTTCTCCTGCCATATTGAGAAAGTGTTCAGGCTGTAGTCCATCACGCTGGTACAGTGTGATTTGATCCACGAACCTTAGAGAACATTATTGCATGTTTTCTGTTACGAATAAATTAAGTGATATTTTTTTAATCACTTAAAACAAACATAACTTAGAAAAGTTAGAGGTGCATGCTGTGATTTGACCGATACACTGGGCTATCACCGATACCAATACAATATAAATTTTAAACCTGGTTATGTAATTATAATATTATAATAAGGATTATTATTTCTTACTATTTTGACAACAATGTGTATGAAGAAATGTGTGTAAAAGACAGAATGTTAACATATCATATTTTTTCAAATGAAAGAACTTAAACCTTGTTAACTTTAGCATTATTAAATAATAATATAAAATAATTTAGCATTTGAAAAAAATTATATAAGGCAGAGTACTTTTAATAAGACAAATGGCAATTTAACCATGTCAAAGAGATATTTTAAAGGTAAATGGTTTCCCTCTTTAAAATATCTCTTTGTAATCTTTCTCTTTCAGATTAATAAACAAATATAGACAGATTTATACAAGGAACACTAAAACAGGCCCTGCATTACAAACCATAAACCAAAAGATTATTAATCTAGACCAGGTAAAATATTAACAATGTTCTTTCTTAATTTCACTTATTACGGTGGGAAAGAATCAATTAGATACAAAAGTATTATTGAATTTGTATTTAACTTACCAAGCAACTTGAAAATCCTTTTAAGCTGGTCATCAACATCGGATCCAGGAAATAATGGCCTTCCAGAATTTGCCAACTCTGCAAATATACAACCAGCAGACCACATGTCAATACTCGTAGTATAAAGTTTAGCCCCAAATAATACGTCAGGAGGCCTGTACCAGAGTGTAACAACCTCTGCAGAGTAACATTTGACAGGAATACCAAATGCTCTAGCTAGACCAAAGTCAGCCAATTTTAGCTCGCCATTTTTATTTATTAACAAATTTTGCGGCTTCAAATCGCGATGAAGTACGTTATGACTATGACAGAACGCGAGACCTCTTAAAAGTTGGTACATAAATGATTTTACCACATCCAAATCGATCTCACCGTTAAGGCTATCGAAATATTTTTTCAAATCTTGATCACAATGTTCAAAAACTAATGTCAACTTTTTCTCACTGTGCAACACATCGTACAAACGAACGATATTTTTATGTTTTAATTCCTTGAGAAGGCATATTTCACGTAATGCGGAAGATGGAACTCCTTCATCATCGTCGTCCAATCTTACACGTTTAAGTGCCACAATTTCGTGAGTTTCTTTGTTTTTTGCTTTAAAAACTGTACCATAAGTTCCTTCCCCAATTTTCTCCAGTTTTTCATATTTCTGCATAGTTTAGTCCCTTTAATTAATTAAAAAATTTCAAAAAGGCAAACCTGAAACCACTGTTTATCAAAATTAAATGTCAATGTCAATAAGTCAACTGTATTTGTCTTGTTCGTACAGAACTAGTACAGAATGTCTGTCTATGGTAATAAAGTCTTACACATTTAGCCTTATGCATATTATATTCTGTGCATAAAAAAAAAACTTTATTTTTGGTAAAATTTCATTCAACATTCATATCAACAAATAAAAAAATCCAATTCAGAAAGTTGAATTGTCATCACAGTACCACACATAAGACCATACATTACTAAAACAATTCCATTATTGTATATGTCATGTGTTAATTTGTTTATATTTTGAAACGAAGTATAAAGCAATACATCTGTGATATTAGAACATAGAAAAGGTAAGTGTTCGAATTATATAGTGAATTTTATGTGCGTAAATAGTGACTTAGTTCTGGAGCAGTGAAATGTAAAACTGGTTCGTTACGTAGTAAAGTTACGAGGGCAGATCACGAGTTGTTTGCTTTTGCAGATGAGTGAAGGGGGACGTACTTTGGTCGATAAGTCTGAGAGCAGTTCGTTTGAGGACTTGGCTTCGGCAGCTGCCCATGAGATTGAAGAAGCTAAACTTGCTGAAGCGGCTGCGGCAGAAAAGACCCACGGAGAACATGATAAACCAGCTGATGAGTGGCAGGACATGTTAGGTTCAGGGGCGTTACTGAAAAAGGTAACCTTATTTCTGTCCAATGGAAAATTTACAATATAAATGTAGTTTGATTTCTATAAAATCCTAAAATTTTTTGGTTTTCCTAGTTTTGTTATTATATGAACTATAAAACAATTTATTAGAGATATTTTTTTGTCATATAAAGTTAGTAATTATTTACAAAGAAACCTTTAATAGGAAGTAATATACATATATAATATGATCTTTAGGCTTCAATTCAAATGCCTGCTACATTGCCTAAAACATTAAATTATTATTTATTTCCTCCTTTTAAACCACCAACTTAAAAGAATGCACAAAAATTAGAGCCCTTTCCCTTTTCTACATGTATTTATTTATAAGACTTTTATTTTAATATTAATGTCTGCTATAGTAATATAGCATTGTGAAAAGATTGGTTTATTTGTTTGCTTAAAATGTAATTTTTACAATTCTTTCATTGGTAGGAAGCTATTTTATCCAGAAATAGCTTGGGCTATTTTTCATTCAGTAATAATAAGTGTTCAGCTTCAAATACCTAATGGTATTGTGAAGGAAGCCAGTAGAAAACTTTGCTGAGCTGTGTGCTGAATAAATAGCCTGTCATATATAAATAATGTTCCCTGATAGTGGTATAGTTCTGTTGCCCTAATAACTTAATTTGAAAGCAATTTAAAATTTTCTTATAAGTATCTTATTGGGAATATACTATTAAACAATAAAAGAAAAAAGTTTAATTGGTAACCATAAAAATATGGGATTCATGAGTGAAAAAGAAAAATGACTAGAAAAAAAAAGAGGTTACCCATTATTGAGATGGGAGGATGATGTTTCCAGTGAAAGTTTGAAAAATAAACAATGTTTTTTCCCATAGTAAAGGTAGTAACCCTTTTCAATAAACCCTGTAAATGTCTCAAAATAAATTAAACATATTAAGTATATTTACATATTCATTTCTACCTTTTATTTTTATGTATATAGTTTTTAACAGCACTTATTTCTGTGGGTTGACCATGTGTAATTATTTTGTTATAGTTCATTAAATCAGGGGATGAATCGAACGGGTCGAGACCTCAGAGAAGTGATATATGCAGGATCAGCTATGAACTTAAATTGCGAGATGGCACCCAAAACATTGTTGAGAAAAGGGATCATGTCAAAATTTACTTGGGAGACAATGAAGTGAGTATGAATTTTTCTAACAAAGTGATATTATTTATTTAAATAATATTTACAACCTTAGAAATAATGTTAATTCAATGAGATAATATGTTATTAATACTTTAAATAGAATAGAAAAAATCCAAGTTTCAAATATCAAACCACTGTGTTAGATATTAAGGTATCACATATTATCAAAATTAAGCTTAATTTGCTATACTCCGCGAAAAGCAGGAGAATCTGTGTGGTGTAATTTATAATTTCTTCAATCCTTATACTCCAAAATTCGAATTTTTCGAATTTTTCACTTAACAATTATTCATTGTAAAGTCAACATCTCCTGATGATGCTCCGATTTCGGAGCGAAACGTGCGTAGAGGGTGTATTGCCGAGGATCTGTGTGGTGTGGAGTATAAGGATTGAAGAAATTATAAATTACACCACACAGATTCTCCTGCTTTTCGCGGAGTATAGCAAATTAAGCTTAATTTTTATAATATATCATGGATTTCCGCAAAGTAACGCCTGCTTCTATACAGTATCACATATTAATAGTGTAGCCTTGTAGAGTCCAAAGAAAAATATTTCTTTATTAAAATAAGCCCATAGATGGCACTTATGATGAGTACAAATGTATGTTACATAAAAAAATTGTACATGCTAGTGAATTGGTAAATATGGTAATGATAAGATGACAATAATATTTATCAGCATCTAAAGAACCTCATTGATACAAGGCTCCTAAACCAAGATATTAGACATGCTTGGTTTATTTAAAGTTTAGTTTGCACCTTAAAGCAACTTATGTGCATGAAAATGGACCACTTTTAATTTAGCAGGGTAATACAGATTGGTTTTTTTAACATCAAAGAGGTTTTAGGTTAAAATAACAAATATTTAGCATTTACAAATGAACAAATATTTTTACCTTCTCAATTATGATAAATGAATGTTTAATTTTATCAAATTATTCAGAATTCGTAACTAGTTACATCTTAAACCTTTTTGTATGTACAATAAGATACGAAAATATTCCGTTTATTATATTTTGATTATAGTAGCGAACGATGCTGGCTGTATGTCGGTTTACCTTAGCGCGCGAAACAAAGTTATCGCGCCATTTTCCTTGATTAATATTTTGTTAATATTTTTGAATTTGGGTCTATTGTTAATAATTTTAAAAGTCCAATTTAAATTGGAAAGTAGAGCAATTATATTGGATTTTACTCCGCTGGTAATAATAATCGAGGCACTAATCGCGAATGAAAAACCTGTTTCGCCCAAAATCTAGAGAGCTGCCTAAAAAGATTTAATACAGTGGAGTGGTTTATCCCCTATTTTCTTCGCAAGTGAGGAAAATCATCGTATAAAACGCGTTAGGTACATTACTTGTTACACTTTCGGCACCCTTAGTGCTTTTAGCTCATGCCCCTAATACCGCCTCGACTGTAAAATGCAATGTTACAAAACTAGATAATAATATACATAATACATATTTACATGCATAATTTTTTTTATAATTTGACATGCCATTCTAGTCAATTTATATTGCATTTTTAATTTGAATTCGATATTGTATTTTAATTGTATCTATGGCTTTGCTTGAATGGCTTTGCAAGAGATTATTATAATTAACTATTTTCAATGTTGAAAATATTTTTTTTTTTTTTTTTTTTATTAACGATAGGCCAGCGTTTGACGACAATCATGCCCGTTAGAAAGCAATGATGAGGTCTAGGTTGGAGCACGCAAAAAGCCTATTCACTCTACTATGATAAAGATAATGTCTATTATTGGTTGTTATATTATTAATGGTTGAAAAGTATTTATTACTTACCATGCAGATGTCTATATAAACTATGTCTGGTTAAATGATAATATTAAATAATTTCAGGTACTCCAAGGATTGGACTTAGCTTTAACACTTATGTACAAAGGTGAAGCGTGCCGGTTACAAATAGCACCTAGGTTCGCCTATGGAGATATTGGCCTAAAACCAGGCGAGAGCCTCGGCTTGGTTGGCGAAGTCGATGGACCTAAGTATGAAGGAGCAACTATAGATCGCGACACGTGGCTTGAAGCACGTCTGGAGTTGCACGATTGGACCGAGGAACCCGACCATGATACTTTGCCTATCGCTGAAAGAATGGAAATCGGGTAAGACTGGCTATAATCTATATTATAGTCTCTCAGACAACATAAACAAAAATAAATAATAATAATAATAAATATGTATTAACCACAATAAATAAATTAGAACATACTACAAGAGGACAGAGAAAAAGAAAAAAAAAAAAATTTTGGCGTATGTTGCTTCGTTGTGGTCAACTGGTCACCTACTCAGCTCTGTGCCGCAGCACCATGGCAGTAAATGCCAAGGCTACAACGCTGATTTTCAGTAGGACCAAAGGTTTTTGCGGACCGGCAGCGACATGGTCTGACGTAGTGACGTAGTGTAAATAAATAAATATACTACGATTGTACACATATCGCCAGATACTAAATTGACTGGTGAATATTTTTATGAATAATATACATAAATACTTATAATACACAGATAAACACATAGACACCGATAAACTTTCATGTTCACAAACATTTTTCAATTGTTGGAATCGAAACGACGGCCTTGGACTCGGAAGCAGGATCGCTGCCCACCACGTCAATCGGCCGTCAATAAATACTATAAATGCGAAATTGCGACTGAATGTATATATATATTTTGTTGGGTTCATTTGTTTAAATATTGGAAAAAATGTAACTCTTTGGAAATTACACAGCTTTACCTATTATTATTGCGTCATGTTAGTGATAATATAACTGGGACTGTTGGCTTAGCATGCTCAACCAAGGCATAGGTGTTGATAATGCTGATGCCAAAGCCACTAGGATATCACTACATAGGCAAGTTCATGAACTGCGGTATATAGTTCGTCAGAATATAGGCGTGATCGACCTTTCATCATCACATAAAACCATTACGTATATCCTACAATGAGAAGTGGTTTAGGCCGTAGTCCACCACGCTGGCCCAGTACAGATTGGTGGACGTCGAATTATACACGTAAATTTATTTTTTTACTTTGAGTTTAATCTAGAATCTCCCTACATACACAAGTTAAATCACAACATATATAATTTCGTCAAAATATAAGCGCGATTGGGCATTAAGTAGGTTAAAGAAGTAGCATTGAATTTTTATTTGGTTTGACATACATTTGATTCAAGGTTGTATATTTTATCTACTTCCTTGCATAATAATATTATTATTATTTACTGTTACATTATAGTAACTTTAAGCATAGAACAGGGAATTTTCGTTCAATTATTGAAAATCGAAGTTTTTAAAGATGTAGCTGCTGCCGGCGACTTCGTCCCTGTTTCGGTTCTTTAAATTATTTCTTTTTAACTTATTATTGAACTGACATTGAACGGACAGCCGGTTGGCGCTGTGGGCAGCGACCCTGCCCACAACTAGAAAAATGATTGTGTGATGAACATGAATGTTTTTCAGTGTCTGGGTGTTTCTCTGTATATTAGAAGTATTTATGTGTATTATATTCATAAAAATATTCTTCAGTCATCTTAGTAACCATAACACAAGCTACGCTTACTTTGGGGATAGATGGCGATGTGTGTATTGTCATAGTATATTTATTTATTTTATTAAAATAACAAACAGATGGTAGGCCCACCTGATGGTAGTTGAATGACCATCGGCTGTAAACAGAGTAAAACTCGTGCCCCCCCCCCCCCCCCCCCTTTTATTATTTATAGAGGGGACGCCAGACGGGTGATCGGACCTCTGTAAGGACTATTCCACCCTATTCCCCATGTTCAGACACAGGTTTACTGGTGTCCCGGCAGCATCCCCCCCTGAAATCTAGCAGTCTCTTTTGTGAACCTCAGGATATCCCCTATAGAGAGGTTTCCTAGGTCTTCAACACTTAAACTGTCCTTACCTTGTAGTTCCCATCTTACCCTTGTAGTGTCCCCCCTTATAATGGGAAGGGTTTATCCCGGACTCTACCACGCTGGCCAAGTGCGGATTGGTAGACTTCACACGCCGTTGAGAACATTATGGAGAACTCAGGCATGCAGGTTTCCTCACGAAGTTTTCCTTCATCGTTTAATGCAAGTGATAAGTATTTAAACTGCTTAAATTATTTATTTATTTATTAAACAACACAACATGCATATTACACGTTTTTTAAACATAGCACACACACAAAAACACGGACTGATATGCACGACAATGAAAAGTGCACATAGCATTGACAAAGCGGCGTGTAAACTTAATTTGACAAAAAAATTAACAAATTTTTTTCTAAAAGCTAATTAAAAACGCACATAACTCCGAATTTTCGGAGTTATGTGCGTTTTTGGGTCAAGTAGTGCTTGGGCTCGAACTCTGTATCCAAGAGAGGAAAGCCGAAGCCTTATCCACTATTCTATCAGCGCTTTACAAAAACTCTACTAGGTACTAAAAAATACCAATGTTGATGATACCTGACTTTGATTTTTGACAACCTCCCTGGCGGAACTAGCGATATGATATATCGATCCGCGGTAGGGGCAATTTGGGAATTTGTAATTTCTGAATTTTCTCTGGTCTGGTCTGGTCGGAGGCTTTGGCCGTGGCTAGTGACCCCCTACCGACAAAGACGTGCCGCTAAGCGATTTAGTGGTGCAATGTCGCGTTAAAACCCGATTAGATTATATGACTACCATAGTCCCTAAAAAGTTAGCCCGCTAGCAACTTAGACCGCATCACACCAGGTGAGATTGCAGTCAAGGGCGAACTATTAGTGGATTAAAAAAAAAATTGTTGTCTGAACTATAGGATACGTCGTCGGTGTCGCGGCAACTGGTGGTACGGCCGTGGCGAAGCTCAGTTAGCGGTGCAGTTGTACCGACGAGCCCTTGACGTGCTCGACGAAAGTGAAGGGGGCATTACCGACCCCACTCCCAACGGGGAGATGGTTCACACCACTGACGCCTTGCACGCGCTGTTACAAGAGCGCTTGCGAGTTCACAACAACATGGCCGCTGCGCAGTTGAAGGCAGGCGCTTATGACGCCGCTTTGCAGGTAATTTAAATTAAAAAATATATATATTTATATTTATAATATATATTAGGTTGGTGCAAAATAACGACTATTTTTTTTAGTCTCACGTAAAAAAAAATGAGGGGACAGCTCAAAAAAAAAAACTAATTTTAAGATTTTTGAATTAAACAAAAAATTCTTAGCAAAGCAATTCTTGAGATGTCCTTTGGAGACAGCTCATCAAAACATCGAAAACTGATATTTTATCACGTGAGACTAAAAAAAAAATAGTCTTGTTTTTTGCGCCACCCTAATATATATGTATTATACTACGACAATACACACATCGCCATCTAGCCCCAAAGTAAGCTTAGGTTGTGTTATGGGTACCATGATCGCTAATGAATATTTTTATGAAAAATACACATGAATACCATAGAAGTAAGAACATACAAAAACCGTATACACGATTAATATTGAAGCATCGGAACCCACTCCACTTTAGAGTAGTGTTTCTCGATTGCGAGTACATTAATGTCCTGCTCAATATATCCTGTCCTCTTACGATATTCCCGGCCCATCACCATCTTAGCTTCGGGATGGGAGTATATAAAAGAATATAATCATTAATTCATACTTGCATACATTCATAATTCGCAGGCCGTTACGCGAGTTCTAACCTGCCAGCCCGATAACGCTAAAGCACTGTACCGCAAATCGCGCATCCTAACCGCCATGGGGCGTAACGCCGAAGCCCTAGAAGCTGCCCGCGCGGCCGCCAGCGCAGCCCCCGACGACGTCGGAGTCCGAAAAGAACTTTCCAAATGCGAGCAAAAAGCTACAAGGGATCGATCCGTTGAACGAAGACTTGCCAAGAGGATGCTGGGAACTAGTGACCAATCAAAACCGTCTCCAGATAAGAAACCGTCCAGAGCCAAGGTATGAATGAACTAGTTGTTGCCCCGCGGTTGCACTCGCTTTTTATAGTATAAAATCATAATATCGACACATTACCGGCCCACAAAGCACGGGTCTCCCCCCCACAGTGAGAAGTTGTTCAGGCCACCACGCTGGCCCATTGCGGATCGATGGACTCAACAAACCTTTGCGAACATTATGTAGAACTATCAGGCATGCAGGTTTTAATGACCACCCATGAAGCCGCAGACTATCACTAGACTATAACCGCAAATACGACTACAATATATATATTAAAACTTTTTTCCTTTTAGATGTTTGTATGGGGCTCTTTCCTTCTGAGCCTCCTCGTCGGCGTCGCTTCAGTGCTGGTGTACCGGTACAAGATGCAGTCACAATGATGCTTCCATCCACTACGATATAAAGTAATTTGCTTCTTTTTTTTTTTTTTTTTTTTTTTTTTAATAATCATGAAGTTTGTAATGTTCTGGCGCAGCGGTGCAGCTCTGTGGTTCTAAGTGGGTGGTCCCAAACGATCGATCGATCGATCCTCGGCAGGAGGAACTTGGGAATTTATAACTTCTGAATTTTCTCTGATCTGGTCTAGTGAGAGGCTTTGGTTGTGGCTAGCTACCACATTACCGACAAAGACGTGGTCGCGTAGAAGCCGATTCGGGAGATCGGATAGGACTTTGCTATAAGCTTACACTGCCCACCCCCTGCGTAAGCCCATGCTTAAGTATGTGTTATGGGATTTATGTATTTATGACAACCCTAAAAGTGACACGCGCATAGTACTAACCTACGAGACGCGTACCTAAGAAAAATACATGTGTCACATGATTTTAATTTTGCATGTGACGCTGTACATTGTTATTACAGTTCGATTTCTACTAATCGAGTTGTGTTGTTTGGCAATTTAACAAAATAATCTTTTGTTAACTAATCGCACTTTTGGCTACCCAATTTACACGTTCGTCCTATTACAGTAAATGTTTTTTTACAGGTCCAGTGAGTAAAAAAACGGTTGAGGTGCATAGCGGGTCAAGATAAATCTAACAATCACGTTAGAACAAATAAATATTGCCTAGGTTAAACAAGTTTATTAGTATCCGTATAAGATTTGGATGCACGCAATCGTTGGCCTTTAATAATAAACCGATATCAAGTTCTCAGTTATCGGTCAATGTATTGCTTAATACCGATCATGATAACCTGTCCTTAGCTTGATATCGGTTAATTGATACGCTCGTACACTAGTTATTGAGTATCGCAACAGTTTAAAATGAAACGTATAACCTTGTGTAAAAGCTCAAATTCGTCTACAGCCAGCGCTCTTGGAAGAACGTTTGTTAAAGAACAGAATTTTCGACTCTAATAAGAGTATTATTAGGATCATTTTGCTTTGACGTAATATAGTTTTGATACTTGAAAATTACTGCGATTGGGGCCGTGCAAATCTTTTATTGAGAGTACAGTGACAATCTACCTTACAAAGGATGATGAGTCGGTAAACATCGATGAAAAAGTAAAAGTATAAAAAACATTGCAAACATTTATTTTTATATATCGAATTTTATGCGTTCTCAAGTCGATCAGACTAGAAAATTGCATTTCTTTTTTTATTTCGCATCGTCATATATTTAAGCGATAGGCAGCGAAAAAAGTGACTTTGCTAGTTTCCTGTGTAATTTGTATGTGGATAAATAAAACGGAATTACTAGGAGTACACCAACAGAAATCTGAAGCTGTGTGAATTTTAGCTAGTTATTACCGAATAACAGTTTAAAAAGTTTTGTAACACTCGCCTTCTGAAAGATTAAGCTAAAATAGCTGTCAAAGTTGACAATCGATCAACGCTGACAGGTGATGTAGATTTCTGCTGATCGAGTTGAACGTGTTATTTGGAAATTTAACATAATAATCTTTTGTTAACATATCGCACTTTTGGCTACCCAATTTTACTGTCAGTGCAGCAGACAAAGATAATAAAGTTGTATATAATACAAACGGGTATGAAAAGCTTGTCGTAATAAGGAAATCTACCAGGGATTCAGATAAAAATACAATAGATAGAGAGAAACGATTCGCGAATTGTTATCAATACTGATTATTGATAAAAAATTGCGTTGCAGAAAATGTTTCTAAAAATCAAGTCAATTTAGAATGCTGCAAGTCGTTCACATATTATGACGTAGTAAATTTTGTAATTATATGTATTTATATAACTTCCGTTACACTTCTACGAGAGTAGCTAATATTTGTATCTATTTTTTTATTGTATAAAAGGGTTTGTAGGTTAGATTAATAGAAACAGAACGTAGGTACCATTGTATTTGGAAATATTGAATGGTTTAGAGTTTAAATATTATATATTATATAAATATTAAAACTATTTTGTTAAACAATTATGTCATAATAATATAATTTAATTGAATGCTGGTCAACTATTTGAATGTTTTGGAACGATTCGTTTAAATTGTTTTTGGGCTGCATATTTAGGGAATGTCTAAGGGTTGCGAGATAATAATACTGTATAAAATAAGGGCGTAACCCGATTATTGAGACTTTTAGGGATGCCAAGGAATAATTAAAAAAAAAAAAACATGCGCTTGTGGAAACTCCGTCAGGAACGAAAAACATATTGCCTAGTGTGAGATTTTCTACCTACGTTTTCTTATTCGACTGCGTGAAAGTAATCTACGATAATTATTAAAAGAAGCATATGTATTTATCCATACCGAGTGTTTACTTGTGACAACCCTAATGAATCTAAAAGAGCAAAACGCGCATAGTACCTAAGCTACTACGACGCGTAAATTTTAAAGAGACAGGAGTCACATGATTATAATTTTGTATGTGATGGGTTATTAGGGTTGTATCTGATTTGTTTAATTAAAATTATAACAGTGGTTTACTCAAAAACTATTAGGTTTACGATTTCACAAATAAGTCTCAGAGACAGTAAAACATAATGTACTTCTAAAGCGCGTGAAGTATTATATCGGTTTTCATTCACACATTTGACATCCGATTGGCGCAGTTTGCAGCGACCCTGCTTTCTGAGTCCAAGGCCGTGGGTTCGATTCCCACTACTGGACAATGTTGGTGTGATGAGCATGAATGTTTTTCAGTGTCAGGGTGATTATATATATATTCTAAGTATTTATGTATATTATTCATAAAACTATTCATCAGTCATCTTAGTACCCATAACACAAGCTACGCTTACTTTGGGGCTAGATGGCGTTGTCTGTATTGACGTAGTATATATATATTTTATTTATTTACACGTTGTATAATATAAATAGCTAACCAGCATTATGATCCTATATATTATTCTGTACCCCATATATCTTTCTTAATTAGACAGTGCCAAGAATATTGTATTATAGTTATCTTAAGTGTAAAGCATCTAGAACATTCGACGATTATATTATTAGTGTGGTAAATTTATTATGCACCAACGGAAAAGAATATTTTTTGAATTTTTTATATACGCTTAAGAAAAACGCAAGACTTGCATTCCAGACGTTTATGTATTTGCTTTGTAGACTTGTAAACTTCCCAGTGTCATTGTAATATTAATAAAGAGTTAATGACTATATAGTGAGTCTGCCTGGCGCAGTAGTAAACGCTGTTGTCCTACATGGGAGGCCCAGGGTTTGATCCCCAGTAGATTATTTTTTCTGTTCTGGTCTGTAGGGAGGTCCACCCTACTGACAAAGACGTGCTGCCAAGCGATTTAGCGTTCCGGTACGATGTCACGTAGATGAGATGCCGATAAGAGGGATGGGGTTGAATATGACTGCCATACACCTAACAGGTCAGCCAGTGGCGTGCAAAGAGGGTATGCAGATGATATAAAATGAAGAAAAACTCTAGTTTAGAAAACTTAAGGATAGGCTTTGTAAGAGTTATTAAAAGCCTACCCTTAATTATTTATAACTCTTACTGGAGATTTTCTTCATTTTATATCATCTGCATACCCTCTATGCACGCCACTGACGTTAGCCCATTACCATCTTAGACCTGGTCAGATTGTAGTCAAGGGTCACCTTGAACTAAAATAATTTACTTACTAAGGTACTCATTTTGAGTACTGGCACGCTAGTAAAGCCAGGAGAATGCCGACTCTTCCTACGGGCCCTTCCTTTGCCCCATCACGTTGCCGAGTTGAATGACTATATACTCCATAAACATAAAACATGTGAAGATATTATGATTCAAGTTTAAGATTGACACATCTAACACCCCATCTGCAGAGATAAGAAGAATGACGTTTACCGTGCACATTGCACAGCGCCCGACGTGAGTCGTTCTCACATGACCCAGTAAGAGAGAAAAAGGAGCTACGCCTTTTTTGATTTAAAGAGCCGTATCTTATTTAGCTATTTTATTTTATTCAGCTGAATTAATATTTTAACTCTTAATTTCGCTTGGCTCAGCTGAAATAATTATCAAAATACCAGTAGCTATTCGTAACGTATTGTCTATGAGCAGTACATAGGCGTATATTAGTCTTAAAACATTCTTATGTCACCCCGCACACACGCCAATACTATTGACAATACTCCGAATGATAATGTCGATATCCTTGTTTACAATAATATTGAATATGTGCGGGGAGCTTAAGAGTTTTCTTCTTAATTAATATAATGTTCAAAACTAAAGCGTTTTACTGAGGAAATTGAGATTTAGCAGAGCAAGTTGATTCAGATCGTCAGTAGTCTTGGTACCTCACTTCGGGCGTTGGTAATGTGGTTCTGGGAATACATTTAGAGTTGATTTGCGTCAACATGCGTTTAGTGGGGTGTTACCAATGTAGAAATCTATCATCATTAATGAACATAATATAAAATATATAAAGGGCACAAGGTTAGAATAATGTATGTCCTACTATATAATCCCATATAATCCTGAGATTATTGAGATGAAGTGGAAGAAAACGTAGCAATTAATAAAGTTACAATAGAATAGCCTGGATAAATTTACTAAAATTAATTTTTATTGCTGTGCACGCCGAAAAAGAGTTATGTACAACTGCGGTAATTTAGCAAGGAACTCGCAACTCTAATTGTTTAAACATTTGATTTTACAATAAGTTCTTTGATTGAACGATAATGCTCGAAGAAGGTTCTAGAAAAAAAAAAATTGTACCCTTATCCTATTACTTTAGCCTTGTGCTCTTAATATTGTATGTAAAACATATCGGCCTAAAGGTTCCCAAGGCTCTGATTCTCTATAACAAATTGTAACAAACCGCTAATTCACGAACGTGGATGGAACTAATTTTTGTGACGTAAAAGTTTAGATCTTACAAAAGCTTACTTTTAGAATTGACATAATTTTCAACACCATAGAGA
Source organism: Pararge aegeria (assembly GCF_905163445.1). NCBI lineage: Eukaryota > Metazoa > Arthropoda > Insecta > Lepidoptera > Nymphalidae > Pararge > Pararge aegeria. The sequence goes on along the minus strand of NC_053200.1, from coordinate 6,294,208 downwards.
ATCAGGATCCAGTACGCATTTACTTATTGTTTTTATAGCTTTTTTTTCTTTTTTTGAAAATCATTTATAATAACCAATGTCTGCATGGCTATCCAGTGGTTAGGTGACCTTTAGCCCATATTAAAACAAGTAAGTCAATGTATTTAAGGTACTTACGCATTTTTCAATTTATTTGTTATTTTTTCGGTGCTTTTTTTTCATAAGAAATTAAACGTAGATTGATAAACGTAAAAGATACTGTTTTGTTTTAAAATGTATACTCAAATCATGAATTAATAATGTTGATTTGAAAAAAAAAGTAATAAAATTAAATCTTACGTTAGTTATATCTATTTTATTGGTTTGGTAGGTCCAAGGTGGTACCATGTAACAAATAAACGCGTTGAAAATTACTCGCATTTTTTATTTCTTTTTCAACCTTTATTAACCTTACAATATTCGAAATGAAGCGGTGCTGCTTGGCAGCAGAAATAAGCGTGGCGGTAGTACTTCCCCGGACGAGCTCTGATGCTACAAACCGTTCTACCATTTTGAGACCTTGAATGCTTCAATAAAATTGTTTCTTTTATAATTTTAGCGGCCTGAGCGCTTTAACCAATTAAGTTAAGGCTCTCCTAACGTCGAATGCGAAATTAGTATATGCCTTTCATAGCAGTCTTATAGCGACTGTAGCGCCATCTAGTAGGAAACATTGCAGTGCAAGTTTGAAACAAGGGATGTCACATAGCTTTCTTCTTTTATAATTTTAATTAGTGTTTTTACCTAATTTAATTTTAATTTTAATTGGCGGCACGTCCTTGGTAGGTTCCATCGCTCAAGCTCAAATAGGTCAAATACCTTTAGAGTCCACGCAGGAATTGTGTATTGGAAAGTTTTCGCAAATTACATCCGATTATAAATAATATTTGACAGTCTACATGAAGAATTATGTAAACTATATGTCTGAACGCTTCAAAAGTGCCTGCGATATGTCTACTTGATTAAAGAACATTTGAGTTGGAAGAGGTTACCTACCTCGTTAAGATTTCATGCCGAAGAAAATTTTATTTTTTATTTTATATAGTTATATTGAACGGACCAATGTTAAGGCTCACCTTATGGTGACCATGGCCTTTAAACACAGCAACGCTTCACAGGGCATGCAAGAAGCACGTCCTGCGACATGCCGCCCTGTGACCATCAATTTGAGGCGTAGGTGTTGTGCCTCATGCGTCTGTAATTAGTTTACACCGGCAACCACGCCCTTTAGACCGAAACACAGCATTGCAACAATGCGGCTTAGCGGCAGAAATAAGTATGGCGATGGTACTTTTTCAGACTAGCTCTGTCACAAAAAGCTCAACTACCTACTACTGAAATCCTGTAGTTTTGGTTTCACGACGTGGACATGTAATAATTACGTCCGTCGTTGGTGAGATGCCGCTAAGAAGTACGAACATCGGTTTGGATTTTGTCCCAGTGTTTGTGTGAGGTCCCATCCACGGCAGGGGTCATTTGTAGGGTTTCGGCCGTGGCTAGTGGTAGCAACGACAAAATCGCGATCAAGCGTATTGTTACGATGTCGGGTTTAATGTAACCATGGGCGTACTAGTTGAAATAGTATTCAAATACGTGTTATAATAAAAGGGGGTAAACTTCTATGCAGGTTGACATTTGAATTTTATGAAATGTTATCCCTTGTGAGGAGATATAATTTTTGTTTCCTTCCTTTTGCTAGTCGGGCAGCTGGTTATCATATACAAGCTTTTCGAAAAAAAAACTCTTCCTATGCAAAAAATACAGTACAGTAAAAAATACAACAAAACTTTGGGAATGTATATAACATTTATTTTATTAAATGAACACCATCATTGTGAGCGCAGCATTTTTTAACATTTTTAAAGACATATCGTTCGAAATAAATAATTGTTTCTCATTTGTTTATCTTCACGACTTGTACAAAAATATCATATATTATTTTATTAGGTAACAAAAAAATACAACCCTTAGATCACTAAGCAGTGGCAGGTTATTATGGCCAGACCGAAATTAGCATTATGCACGTTTTCACTAACGACATAATCTAAGGAAGTTCCTAGGCGTACATCTACCTAAGAGTTGGTGAAACGTTTTTTTCTGTAGATATCGCGTAAATCATTAGACATTCGATTTAGGCGATTCCTAGGTTAAGTGAAAACGGGCATTAGCGTCATAAGACTGCGAGGATATAGTTAACCTATAGGAAAGACATATATATACAAAAGCCTGACTCCAAATGCCACAACATACGGCAATGAAATCTACTTAGCATTATCAATTCGAAATAGCAACAAATATCATTAAGAAAAGCAAGAAATATGTGCAAATATATAATCATAGCGAGCCTTAGTACTTTTTTGCATTGCGACAGTGAGCGTCAAATTTTAAATTAGTTTTTATATAAACACTCATAAACTTCATAGGTTTGATTTATAGGCATACACGATTAACGAACGAACGAGCTTCGATAGGTCGAGACCGTTCAATTTAGTTTAGATTACAAATTCGTGTGAGATTTTCATTTTCTAAAATTTTATTTCAAATTGATATTCGATATAAATGGGCATTCTTCTATAAATCTTTAAAATACAATTCATACATTACACACATACTCATTGTAGGTTGTTTCACTGTAAAAAAGGTTTTCGATTAGTTGCTCAATATAAACCAAAAGTAATTTGAAAACAATTTTTTTTATCTTTGCTTGTTTAAAAGTCTAACTAATACTTTAAAGGTTATATTTTATATTCCAGTTCAGCATAATAACTTATTAACTTGCCACTGGAATAATATAGACCATTTCTTTTATTCCATTGCAGTGTACTGAATCCAAAGATTAAGTTTAAATATTCTGTAAAAAACAACATTTACATTGACTAAGGCGTTTTCATTAGCTCATAGTGAAAACATAAATACGTAAACATTATCTAAAAACTCTGCGGGTACTACAAGTGTACTACATTTCTCCGTTCTAAACTGGATGAACTGTGTTTGCAACTTAACGACCCTTAACTATCCTTAGTATAATATGATCTGTAGAATCGCAGTCGTACAGTAGTTTTCGAGAATCGTATAGTGATGTCATGGTAAAATTAGCATGATATTGCTCGTTGCGTTCTTTCAAAACAGATAAACGAATTTAAACCTTAAAATAAGAATAATAAGTTCTATTTGATTCTGATGTTACAGTACATACATAAAAATTACCATACGATTGCTAGCGAACAATTCTTTCCTTGTTAAGGTATTAGGGCTAAATCTGTCGCATACAAACTAAACCTAATTAAAAAAGTAGCGCTACCTTTTTCTAATGAAAAGGATAGCACTAGTTTTAGACGCGCCAATTTAGTTAAGTTTAGAGTTTTGTGTACGACAAAATATCTTGGTATCTGCATAGTGATAGCACTGTCTATCTACTGCGCTGGAATAAACATACTCGTTCCAGTTACTGGAATGATGTGAACCGCGAATTATACTAGCTATTTATATCACAGCGTGGTCTTATAAGTAAATAGTCTAGCGAACCAACTGGTAACATGTGTCAATAGGACAATGTTTCCAATAGTCGATAGTGATTGCATGGAGAACACTGTCGCAACGAAGTCGTATAACAACTTCGGTGAGAACACCGTCCATACGAACAAGTGGTGCCTGAATATTGTGGCTATCACACAGTATATGACGAGTTGATAAACCCTTTGCAGTGCAAAGATATTTATAACGCGCCATACTGATTGTAAGTACCTGGAAATAAATTTTATTAATATTAGTTTTACATCACTAGTTCAAAAATGTCGGACTAACTTTCCCGTTCCATTATCAATAGAAACGGCATAGAATCATGTAGTTTGTATGAGAGTCATCTTAAATATTTTGTGTTATGGCGGCAGTAAAAATACATCATTTAAGAAGCTATCGCGGTAAATGAGATATCGCCTGGTGACAGACGGACAGACAGACTGCGGAGTCTTAGTAATAAGGTCCCGTTTTAAACTATGGGTTTCATAAAACACTATTGTTATAATTATCTAATTGCTATAACTTTTGAAAGAATCATCCGATTTTAGGGGGTTGTCGGCATTCGACGTAGCTTATTGTGTCTTATGTCTTTATAAATATCTTGATGAAATAGATTGGCAGCCTATTAAGAATATTATATGTCCCTATGAAATATATAACATAATAATAAATAATATTAAATCGTGTTATAAAAAATCGGAAATTAAAGTAAGAAATTATGACAGACATAAATGCACTACTAATTCATTTAACATAAATAATAAAATTAAAAACGCATGCGCCCATAGAGATAGGCTTTTTATGCAGTGGCTTAAAGACCCTGGTGATAAAATATTAAAACTTAAATATAATAATTCAAGAAATTATGCTAATAAAATAATCCAAAAAAATAAAGATAATAAAATAAAAGCAAAAATTATTGAGAATAAAAGGAACCCAAAAATATTATGGCAAATACTCAATGAAATTACGGGTAGAATTAAACAATCTTTAGATAATATAATATTAAATGCACTACAAAATATACATACTGATACTAAAGAAATTGCAAAAAAATTTGCAATAAAATTTTACGAAAATGTTAAAAAGATTATACCAAATTGTAACACTACACTACTAGATAAATCTACTTATGCTCATCCCGCTAATGTTTCAATGCGATTCAAAAAAGCAACACCTGCAACAGTCTTAAAGATAATAAAATCATTAAGATGCGATAAAGCGCCAGGTGTAGATGGCGTGAGAGCATTGGACCTAAGACATATAGGCCAAAAAATATTACCAGTTTTAACAAAGCTGATAAACGCATCAGTCCAAACAGGAGAATACCCAGTTGAACTAAAATCTGGTATAGTCAGACCGGTCCATAAAACCGGAAGTCGTAAAGAATATGAAAATTACCGACCCATAACGATTCTACCTACAATTAATAAAATTATCGAAAAATTTATAGGTAACCAAATATCTAAATTTTACGATGATAATAATATCATAAACGACACCCAATATGGATTTCAAACCCAAAAAAGTACAACCCAACTACTCTCTAACTTCACTAACACAATTTTTAAGCACCTAAATGTAAAACAACATATACTTATAGTATTCATTGATTATAGTAAGGCATTTGATACACTACGGCATGATGTTCTGTTGGAAAAGCTTGATGATTGTGGCATAAGGGGACCTCTAAAAAACTGGTGTAAAAACTATTTAAAGGAACGATCATACCAAGTTAAAGTTGGAAATGAATTAAGTAGCAGAATGCCTGTTGCAGAAGGTACAGCACAGGGATCAGTATTAGGACCGTTGCACTACATAACCTATGTCAATGACGCCACTGGGTTGATTAAAAATTGTGAAATTTACCAGTTTGCTGATGACACATGTCTTATAGCAGCGGGCGAGAATATAAATATAGCTCTTCTGAAACTGCAAACCGATTTTAATTTACTAACTAAGTGGTCTCATGACATGGGGCTTGTGCTAAATGCAAGAAAGACGAAACTAATGTATATCAGCTCCAGTCAAAACAGAAGTACTGTAACTCCTTACCTGATTGCCCATAGCCATGCGTGCCTACATGCTACCATAAATCCGTGTAATTGTGGTCCTGTTGACTTGGTTAGTTACCATAAATACCTTGGTGTCGTAATTGACGATCGTCTTAAGTGGACAGCACACATAAACCACGTGTGTGATAAATTACGATCCATGTTGGCAAAATTTACTCTTATAAAAAATAGAATTCCTTATAGTATACGCTTATCGCTTTACAAAGCTCTTGCCGAATCAACTATTGCCTATGGTCTTAGTAGTTATGGGAGAACATGTAAATCACATTTAGATACCATTTACCAGCTCCAAATGCGCTTGCTAAAAACCGTTGTACCATACAAAGTCAAAAACAATTTTAGAGGTAATTACCATGAATTATTCTCGTACTGTAAAATCATGCCAATACACGATAAAATTAAATATACCTTATTAATGGAGAACTTTTTCAAGAAAAATCTCCAAAAGCAGATTAAACTACCAATAATAACGCGCAGTATGTCAAACGCCCAACTCATTATTCCCCAAAGTAACAATTTGTACGGAAGGCAGACCCTGGATTGTCTAGTGCCGACTTTGCTGAACAGCTTGCCTTATAAACTAAAGCAGGAAATAAACTCTAAAAACATAAAGGAGAAACTTAAAACATTTTTCTTTCAAACTAATAAATGTAATAATAAATAGCTGGAACATCCTGTGTAAAGTTTACTCAAACGATGAAGTACGATATGTAGAACTGGTTGAAACGCGATCATTATTTTTTATATTTTTTTTTTTTTTGGAACTACCCGTCATATATCATATTTTGTATGTAGCTTTAAAATACTGTACCTACTTATAATTCCGAGCGCTTAATGATGAATACCGGTGTACGGATAAACCCGTCTGGGTTTTTGTTACGCCGTAACAGATATTGTTATGTTAACATAAAAAATGTATATTTTTCATTAATAAAATAAATAAAATAAATATGAAGAATTCTATATAAAAATCCTTGAGACCAATACCCGTAATCCGCAATCCAATCACGCAGGCCCTCACACTTTTGAAAACATTCTGGCGAACTTTTAGGCATGTTTTCCATTACCGTTGAAGCAAGTCATATTTTTATTAATTAAAACGCACATACCTTCTAATTTAACCAGAAAAGTTAATTTAGAAGTATTTTTTAGAACTACCCTTACTCACCCATCATATTTTGTGTGAAGTTTTAAAAAAACATACGTACTCATTATTCCGAGCGCTGAACGATGGATACCGGTGTGCGGATAAATCCGATTGGGTTTTTGTTATTATAGTATAAAAGACTACGTAATCGATAAAAAGCTTGGGTGTGAATTATTTCTCTAACCAGGTTGCTCTTCGAATAATTTTAAATGACATTGTGAGATGGTGATAACCCTCGTTTGGAACCCTCGTAGCTTTATTCTTAAGTTTACGAATGTGGTTATCGCCATCATCTCACTACCGTGTAATTCTTATGTACGCATCAAAAGTGCCACCTATCGGCCTATTTGAATAAAGATATTTTTAACTTTGACTTACGCCGTAATATTATTATAATGTAGCATTATTATGTTTACTTAAAAATGTATATTTTTCATATAATAAATATTAAATAGTTAGAGGTGCGTGCTGGGATTCCAACTCGGCCTCCCGAAAGTGGAGTAAAGCTGTTACGTACTGGGCTAAATAACTATGACGATTACTTACTGATTCCAAGTAATGGATGGTGCGGTGGTTAAAGCGCAGAACAATCTCGCACCGGCCAAAGCCGGGCCGGCGTATGCGTGGAGTCCCATACGCAGCGCCACTTTAACCTCGCTGTACTCTCGAAGCCCTACGTAACCTGCGCCTAGATCCACTGAAGCTAGGCTGTTGGAGTTACCCTAAAAATTGTACATATATTTGTAATAAACTGGATTGAACCAGTTTAAAAGGCTCGTGGTCGTTCAATGTCGTCATTAATAGTAATAAACAGGTAGATATATAGATAGAATAATTCTATTGCAACAAAATACAAAGAAACAATTCAAAACTAAAACAAAGCCATAAAAACATAGTGTTAGGGTGCTAAGGCGGCCTTATCACTTAAAGTGATCTTAAACGCTTAAGACGCCATAAGCTGTAAATAAATAAATATACAACGATAATAACCACATCGCAATCTAGCCCCAAAGTAAGCATAGCTTGTGTTATGGGTACTAAGATAGCTGATTGATATTTTTTTTAATATAATATAATAGATTAACACCTAGACACCGAAAAACATAATGTTCATAACATAAACATTCTCCAGTAGTGGGAATCGAACCCACGGCCTTGGACTCAAACCAGGGTCGCTGCCCACTGCGCCAACCGGCTGTCTAAAGATATCAGTTGAACGGTCAGTTGAGTGTGCACAAAGTATACAAGTGTAAACTTCTTATCCTACAATATTTAAGAGGAAAAGTGTTAACGTTTCCTCATACTTACAGTTGTTTTAATTGTTTGAAATCTTAAATATCTTATACTAATATATAAAGCTGAAGGGCTTCTTTACTTGCACGGGAATATCTCAGGAACTACTGGCCCGATTTGTTGAAATTTTTTTTATTGTTGGATAGCCCATTTAAAGAAAGGCTATAGGCAATGTATCATCACGCTAAGACGAATAGGAGCATAGCACCAATTAAGAATCTTTCAAAGTCGGGTTTTTTTCCTTCTTAGAGCGTGTACTACGTAAATTGTTAAAGTTTTGATAAAATCATGTATAACAAAGTTGCTACCCTTTTAAAGTTCTAAAAAAAAGTCTGCGACAGCGTATGTCTATCTTTTAAGGTTGACTTAAACGCAAAGTTTATAATCGTCTGGCAACGTTACGTATTCGTTCCTACAACCTAGTGCCGAAAAAAAGTAATTTCTAGAACAGTAAATACTTAGTCTCACCTGATAAAAATAAAACAGCACACCTATCCAAAGATGCACCAAAGCTTGACTCAAAACATCGGCAACTTCCGTTCTCCTAGCTGTCCTCGAATCCAAAAACTTATGGTCCAAGCATTTACTCGTCAGCACACACGTGAAATATATACTCGGCACCATTATCACATTGTGCGGTCTCATCAGCAGAATTATTATCAGCATCATATCATTGTACATGATATGGGTTAATGACCGAGCGAGGTTTAGCTTTACTTCCTCGAAATTCCACGGTTCGTCCATTTCGTCGTAGAAATAGTCTTCGCTCTTCGCCTTAGGTTTAGTGTACGTGAACTTATTTCTGTTATTTTTCGGTTTGAAACCGCATTTTGTGAACATCCCTATATACGTTGCTAGTTCGAAGAGAACTTGGAATATTAGTAGTCCCCAGAAAACGTTCACTATGATCACTGGGTCGTAAGTTTTTAGGAAGGCGTATCGTGTATCTAAAGCATTTGTGGATATTCGATAGAGGAATACGCAGGCAGTTGCGCATACGGTTAATGCGGAATGCATCTGCATGAAATTGTTCATGTGTCGAACGTTCCATAAGCACACGCCGAAAGTTAAGATCGTTCCTGTAATAAAGTGTACTATTATCTTAACCGATGGACGTTGGGATTCCGAGGTGCTGAAATGGCGACCCCACGCAGGTATACGCAGCGTTGGTCGGCCCTCAACGAGGTGGACAGACAACATCAAGCGAGTCGCTGGGAGCCGCTGGAAGCAAGCGGCCCAGGACCGTGGATTCCAGAACTCCATACAAAAGACCTTTGTCCAGCAGTGGACTCCAGTTGGTTGAAGTGTTGATGATATATTATCTTAAATCTCTTAAATTGACTGGATGTAGCCTTGGTAAAAGATTTGGTCGCTCGCAATCCAGGAGTCCAGGAGTTTTCGAGTATGAAACTCGATATCGTCAAAGATAAATGGTTCTAATGTCGCATAGGCCCATAGATGGCACTTTTAATGCGTACGTTACATAAAAATTTAGGTACATGCTAGTGAGACGAGGGTAATTACATTCGTAAAACGCCGTGTTCTAAGAACAAGCCCACAAATAACCTAGCTGGGTGTTCTTTTTGCCATCGCCATCTCACATTTTCATTTAAAAACATGAGCATGAGCAAGAGCGCTCAATTTTGCGTCAGGGAAGTCGTTTTAACCGCATAAGGCATGTTGACGCATTCAGCTAAATATCTAGACTTGAGTACAGAATTCCACCAATACGCTCCAGACCAGCGTGGTGGACTACGGCCTTAACCCCTTCTCTTTTTGGGAGGAGACCCGTGCTCGGGTCGTGGGTTGATGTGATGAGTACAAAATTACGTGTTCTTGTTCTCACCTATCACAATATGTGCTTCTAAATAGAAGGAATTTTCGGGTGCATTCAACCAGTCCGCAGTGTCCGGTAGGAACAACCAGCGATCGCCAGTCTGATTCATTGTCCGTAGGTACCTGTTGATGAAGTGGATGAAAAACTTTTTGATCGTGAATTTTTAATAACACTAAAAGTTAGCCTTTGACTGCAATCTAGCCTGGTAAGTGATGACGCAGTCTAAGATGGTAGCGGGCTAACCTGTTAGGGATTATGGTAGTCATACCCCTAATTGGTTTAATGCTGTATAATTGATATACCTATAATTGATAATTGTAATGGCACTAAACAGAATTTGTAATTCTAAAACATTTTTTTTTGTTATGAATGTTTTTACATTTAATTGCTGGAGAATCTTATGAATAAATTAATAAATAAATCGGTTTGTACGCGACATCGACACTAGAACACTAGATCGCTTAGCGGCACGTGTTTGTCGGTTTTGTTCGGAGCATTAACAAGATTTAGTGACAGAACTGGTCCGGGAAGGATCCCACCGGCATGCTTATTTCATCCAGCATTTCTGGGTCCCGGTAAAAAGGTCATGGTCTCCAATAAATGACAGAAACTTAAAGCTTAAGTTAAGGGTAACACCTACGTCTTAGGATGATGGACACTAACACTATAACACGGGCGGCAGTTCGTAGGACAATTATTACTATAGTACTATATAAAAAACAACAACTTTATAGAGTATAGGGCATTAAAAACACCACTTGAGCTGTTGTCATTCTTAAATAAAGCATAAAGTTTCTATATAATATTAAATTTTTTATTTCGAATATTGGATAGAACTTTGCGGAATTTCATGATAAATTCTGAAAATGAGGCTTAATTTGCTATACTCCGGGAAAAGCAGGAGAATCTGTACGGTGTAACTTATAATTTTTTTCAATCTTCATACTCCACACCAAACAGATCTTCGGGAATGTACCCTCTACGCACGTATCGCTCCGACACCTGAGCATCCTCAACAAATGTTGTTATACAATAAATATACTACGACAATACACACATAGCCATCTAGCCCCAAGATAAGCGTAGCTTGTGTTATGTTTACTAAGATAATTGATGAATATAATACACATAAATACTACTTATATACAGATAAACACCCAGCCACTGAAACATATTCATGTTCGTCTTCCAGTTGTGGGAATCGAGCCCACGGCATTAAATTCAGAAAGCAGGGTCAAACTATTAATATTTGTTAAGTAAAAATAGCATTATGGTTCATTCGAGAAAAGAAAATTTAAGAAACCTACCTATGTAAAGCAATCAGCAAAACCCATTGAGGCACGATGCTAATACCAACTGAACTCATCTTGTCCCGTAAATCCAGTTTATCCTGAAACTCAGTAGCGCCGGACCATCTTTTTGTAAAATAAACCACTACCACAACTATCGTCCTAATCAATATAAAGAACATTAGAGTATTCCAGAAGAAATACCAAGTCATATGCTCTTCTTCTATAAAACTCGTTCCGAAGAACGACCATGAGTGGAAGAGCGTACCAATAATTAGTAAATAGTCAATCGCGTTTAGTTCTCTTAAAGCGGACAAATCTTTGGTTCTTTCTATGGCCGATTTTATTACGAAATAGCCTGCAGTTACAGCTAGAGACACCGCAATGAAGCCGATTGACCAAATTGGGTTGAAGGAGCAAAATCGGCTTTTAGTTTCCGATATAAAACAGGATATGAGTAATGTGCTGGAGATCAGGAAAAAGATTATGGCAAAGGCTACTATCGTGCTAGCTTGGGATCTATGCTGGCGTACTACACTGGTCTTTCTTTGAGGGTCTTGTTGGAAGGAGTAAAGTGTGACGCATAGAAGTGCTCCGGTTAGCTGGAAAGAAAGAATTCTTATTAAAGATTTTAAACTAAGATTTTCAACCAGTACATATACCACGATAATAAATAATAAATAAATATACTCCGACAATACACACACCGCCATCTAGCCCTAAAGTAAGGGTAGCTTGAGTTATTGGTACTAAGACGACTGATGAATATTTTTATGAATAATATGCATAAATACTGAATGTTAATATTTTGGGTTTTGTCGATATTACCGGTTACCGTTAGTACCGGACCCAGTTGCACGGATCGTGGTGACGATGGGACACAGATACGAGTTATCAAGTTGGATGTTACGGACATAATCTGACCACCCGCTTTCGCGTTATTTGTGTTCGTATTTCACGAACTGTTCGACATACTACACTGACAACGTCACTTTTAAATTGAGAAGCTGAACGATGCTTTCTTGGTTCGCATAATTCTACCACTGGATTCTACACACTTGCTTATTTAAAACCGTCTTCACGATTGAAGTTTATGTGCTTCCGAATTTCAAACGCTTTACGAACTAGTCTTGGAATAAAGTGACGGTCGATGGAGAGAACTTTAGGGTCATGTGGCTCTGTGCTGTGCTGAGTGCCCCCTTGTAATAATATCTACCGGTTGAACAATATTTAAGAGGAGAGTTCTAATGTATTCATTCGATTTATTTTGGGTGCACTATTTTCTAATGTAGTAGAACTTTGTATAGTCGAAAATTTTCTATTTCTATATCAGAATACAGATTTATATATCAGAATACAGTTGTCATATCATCTTTCCCGAGGGTATCGTGCGAGGCGACTAAGAGAATGTAACGAAGAACTCGCAGCAGCTCTGTGCTCCTACAACCATCTTCTGCGTTCAAAACCCGTCTGCTCAGTGTGATTATGGTCAAATCCTCCCTTTGGGAGAGGCCTTTAGTCCAACACTGGACAAAATACTGGACTTTTATAGGCTATTGATAAATAATAAAATAAATAAATTTACTAAGACAATACACACATCGCCATCAAGTCCCAAACTACGAGTAGGTTATGTTATGGCTACTAAGATAACTGATGAATAATATACATAAATACTTATAGTATATAGATAAACACCTAGACACTGAAAAACATTCATGTTTATCATACAAATATTGTCCAGTTGCGGGAATCGAACCCACGGCTTTGGGCTCAGAAAGCAGAGTCGCTGCCGACTGCGCCAATCGGCCGTCGATTGATGATTGGTGACATTAGATTTAAATGTAAAATTTACATCTCGTTTACGAGTATATAATTGCCTTTAACTAAAGCCATACAGACACTATAGTTTTCAAGTAAGATCAGCGGGCTCTCTAGGATCGCTTAAAACAGTATTATTTTTAAATGAAGGTTCATATGACTTGCCATTAATAAAATTTCCTTATTCAAAAAAAATCTAAAACCAACTGTCATCCATATAAAAATAATGCTGATTTAAACTATGGAACTAAAGCCCCAAAACTCGCAGAAATTACCGTTAGTGCAATTTCAGTAATGAATTACTAAATTCTTAAAAAGAAAGCTTATGTAGAAAGCACATAATACTTACAATATACAGAACGAAAATTGCGATGCCAATAGCAAATAGGTCGAAATCTGTGGTGGTTTCGGTGAGGTATTTGGACATGTCCTCTAGGGACTCCTCGTAGAAATCCTTGGCGATTTTTGCCGCGCTTTCCTGGCCGGTCGACAGAAAGTGCGCAAACTGAGACTCAGCGCGTTTGAACTGCTGATAGAATTCTGTAAGACCGAAAATTCTTGATCTAAACTTTCCCATTATAGTTTATTATATTCTCGAGGATCAGAAATGAGTCTATACACAAAATAGTGAAACACGTATAGCATGTATTCTTTACTTCCGCAGAAACTTTCGAATTTTCCGGGATAAATTGAATATTAATTCAATGGAAGCCATACAATGTCTCCATTACAATTTTTTTCTATATCGGCAAGCTATTCAATCGACTGCATATTAACAAATGCAAATTCAGCATTTACGAGAAGTGCTTGCTTAGCGTTATTGAACTTATTCTCTTTCACCTTTAAGACGATTATGTTTTGGAACAATCTGCCAGCTGAAATCCGTGGAAGTAAATCCCTTACAATATTAAAGAGTGTCTGAAGGACTACTACCTTTCCTTGAGTGATGGCATTTGAAGTAGATTCTTTATTATTGTTTGTAAGTAATATATTAAATAAATCTACTTATCTGTATATTTATATATTACGTATATTTTATATTTATATACAACGTATATTTATTTAAATTATCTATGTATTTGTATCTATTCATTTTGGTGTTTATGTATATACGAGTATATCAACACTCTTGGCACTATCCCGTTCTCTTGCTGCAAGTCCTGTTTACAAAGGTTGCCTGTAAGAGATTGCTTGCAGCAATAAGACCGCCTTTAAATGTCTATATTGTTTACTGTAAACTCCTTACTGCCTCTTTTCCTGTATGTTATACGTGCAATAAAGTGTTTTTTCTTCGTCTTTTGGCGCGTTAGGGAAAAATGATGAGGGAAAATTTCTACGCGCACAACGTCACAAAAAACCGACACCCTGAAGTTAGCTATAGGGTTTGTCAATGTACCCTTTCAATTGTCAAAGTCATTCCGGTGATTTAATTGATTCAATTGTACAAAAATCTCAAATTTTAATTATGTGTGAAACTTGGTTGCCCGATAATGAGTCTATTAGTAACAAAAATAAAAAAAATTAAAATTTGAAGGTATCTATTAGTGTCAGGGGGATTTAAGGATGGGGCGAGGACAAAATATCCTGAAGGGTAGAAGCGGGCCCCACCACAAGATAGATAGATAGAAGGTACCAGGTTTATAAGATAGTAGTTTATTACCTGTGTTTGCGGGTAGTGACTGCTTGGCGTTATGAGCTGCTAGCACATGTAAGAGGTAGAGGTGCTGACGGTAGTCTACGGGTAGCAGGGAGGGTAGTATCCTGCCGGTACTATCCCCTGGTATGGGAGCGTTTAGTAGCCATGCTACTGTGGGCGCTACGTCCACTTGAGCGACAGTTGGGCCCGGACCTAACCTATAAATGTTATTAAGGAAAATAATTATTTTGAAAACTCGTTAAATTTAATATATTTATTTATAAAATTTTGGATATAATGGTCTTTTTAATATTTTTACTTTTGTTTTCGTGGAATAAAGTATCCTATGTAACTCTACGTGCTTACACCAAATACTTTGCCAAAAATCAAGTTAATTGGTTGCCTAGTTATAATTTATAATAATATTAGTATGGTTTTTTTAAAGAGACTTTGTGGTAGACTTTTATCCGTGCCATCACGCTTTGAATTATTTGTACCAAATTGCTTAGTAATATAAAAATATCATTGCATAATAACATATTATATTGGAGTCCTTATAACAATCCCTCGACTTTAGCTTAAGATTTAATCCGGCTCGAAGGACCATTTGTATCAAGGAAAGAAAGATTATTTTCAAAGTATTATAAAATTTAGTGAAATGGAATTATTCTATCATTCATTTCATGAAAATCATTTATTTCAAGTAGGACTGTTTGTAGTGGCTCTACCAACGGTTCGGAAGGCAGATTCTACTGAGAAGTAGCCGGCAAGAAACTCAACAATTACTCTTTTCCAACAACATTTAACGATTTAACAGTCATTGTTCTGTCGGGATCTTCAACCTAAGCGCTCACCGCACCGCCACGCAGGTCTAATAATTTAGCCACTATATTTATTTATTTATTATTTATGTACCATAAATTGTTAATGAGAACATATGATACATGAAGGGTACAAAGGAAAGCTTATCTCTATAAGAATTCTCTTCCACCCCAGGATGTGAGTAAGCCTTTTTTATTGTGGTATAGGTCAAATAAAGGTACAATATACTCAGTGGCGTGCACTCGGTTTCTTACCAGGGTATGCATACAGCAAGAAAATTGCATAAAGTGGCAAAAATCCTCCTGCTATACGAGATATATATAAATTTTAGGGTATGCAGTGCTTTTGTGCATGTATGAAGTGCACGCCACTGAATATACTAAATGATAACTACTAAGAATATGCAATATCTACCTATATATATAAAATAATGTTGTGTTAGATACATAATGTATAACTCATGAACGGCTGGACCAATTTTTGTGATATTTGATTTTTTTGATTCCTCTTAGACCGGAATAGGATAAAAAGTATTAAAATATAACATTCATTAAAAAAATTGATCCGCGGTACGAAGTTCGCCGGGACAGCTAGTTATTATATAATATCAAGATTCTACATACTAAAACAGAATAAAGTTTGAAAATATATATATATTACGCTTTTATAATATGATTCCTAAGGTAATTTTGGACCTACCAATGATAAAATTAAAGAATGTGTTAAAACACATTTATTTCAGCGAGGTTATTACACAATTGATGAGTTTCTTAATGACAAGGTTGCTTGGAAGCATCCGGCGCCGCTTTCATCTCTCACAAGATAGAAAAATGAATGTTAAAATGTAAAATGTAAATTTTTGATGTTCGAAAAGAGAATCTTCTTCTTCTCGGTAGAATCTGCCTTCCGAACCGGTGGTAGTCACTACACACGGACAGACTTGACGTTTCAAAAGTGCTTGTATTAGGCCTACTTGAAATAAATGAATTTTGAATTTTTTGAATTATATACAAAATACATAAAAAATGTATTGTTATACTCACGGATGGGGGCACTGAAAATTGTCGCTTTTGATAATCACTAAAGGTACCAGAACTTCAGCGGCGGTGGCACCGCCATGGCCACCGGCGTCCCTCATCCCGTGATCACCACAAATTATTAATATCCCTGATCTATCCTAAAACACCACCAAAAATGGTTATATATATATATATAGGTTAGAAACCCAGTGCACGCCACCGAGTGTTTTATGATAGAACACTCAGTGGCGTGCACTGGGTTTCTTGCCAGGGTAGGCATACAGCAGGAAAATTGCATAAAACGACAAAAATCCACCTCCTATACGAGTTATATGTAAATTTTTGGGTAGGCAGTGCTTTTGTACATGTATGAAGTGCACGCCACTGAGAACACTAGGCAATAAAATATTTTGTATCCGCAGTTATAGCCAAGTTTTAGGGCTTCGGTTTCACTTTTGGGATGGCTAGTTGGAATCCTGGCACGCACCTCTAATTTTTCTAAGCTATTTGCATTAAAAAAAAATTAAAATATCACTTGCTACAACGGTGAAGGAAAACATCCTGAGGAAACCTGCATGACTGAGAGTTCTCCTTAATGTTCCCAGAGGCGTGTGGAGTCCACCAATCCGCACTGGGCCAGCGTGGTGGACTACAGCCTTAACCCCTTCGCGAGAGGGTTCTTCAGGAGAACCGTGCCCTGTACTGGGTTGATATGATGATAAAGATGATGCTGTCTACACAATAACTATCTCGCACACTAAGCCAAGAATTTATACTTGTTAATTTTTCTATGCTGTGTTAATAATGAAAGAACTTTTATTTACTTACCCATGTTCTCATACCTGCATATATTTTCTTGACTACGTCATCCATTTCCAATAGTTTCGGCTTGATTTTCGGACTTCTGGCACCTTCTAAATGCCCGATATGGTCTAATCCTAAGTAATGTAGCACTAGGAAATCGAATGACGGCTTTTTCTTCTCATCTGGCGCTAGTACTTTGTCTAGGTGCCGCGTTACATTGTTGTCTACCTGAAAAATGGTTTGATTACAATAGGGAATCCGACTACTTTCATTTTGTTTTTAAAATTAATAAAAGTGCATAAATAAATAAATATACTACTAATAAATATACAATGCACACATCTCCATCTAGTTTATGGGTACTAAGATAGCTGATGAATATTTTTATGAATATAATACACATTGACGGCCTATTGGCATAGTTTGCAGCGACCCTGCTTTCTGAGTCCAAGGCCGTGGGTTCGGTTCCCACAACTGGAAAATGTTTGTGTGATGAGCATGAATGTTTTTCAGTGTCTGGGTGTTTATATGTTTATATTATAAGTATGTATGTATTATTCATAAATATATTCATCAGTCATCTCGGTACCTATAACACAAGCTACGCTTACTTTGGGGCTAGATGGCGATGTGTGCGTTGTCGTAGTATATAAATTATTTTTTAAATTTATTCGTATAATAAACAGATGAACACCCAGAAACTGAAAAACATTCACGTTCAACACACAAACATTTTCCAGTTGTGGGGATAGCCAAATAAGAACCCACGGCCTTGGACTCAGAAAGCAGGGTCGCTGCCCACTGCGCCAGCCGGCATATAATATGTAATAATGAGCTATATAATAAATTTAACCATAAAACGGACTGTGTGCAAGACCGCAAGACAGAAGTGAAAATAATAACAGTGTTTTTATGTTCACTAATGTTTATGTTTTTTCAATATATAATATTAGCACGATAAACCGCTAACTACACACACTAAACTCACAATGGAGAAACCAACTCATACCAAATACTTGTGAAAATAATCATTAATAACTACTGAAAAAAAAAAAATATTAGGTATGATTAAAAAATATAATATTTTCTCTGGTCGGCAGGGTGCAGATTACGTATCTCGCGACAGCCTTGCGACAGGGGAAACTCTTGCAATCACTGTTGTCAAACCTCACCTTTCCTTACAATAAATAAACAAAAGTGACGTTTGACAGCAGTGATTGCAAGATTTACGCCTGTCGCAAGACTGTCACACCCTGCCAGTCTGGGAGGCTTCCGTCGTGGCTAGTGACCACACTACCAACAAAGACGTGCCGGTAAGCGATTTAGCGTTCCGGTACAATGACGCGTAGAAACCGATTAGCGGCATGGGCTTAATATAACTACCATAGTCCTAACAGTTTAGCCTCTAACAATTTAATTAAGACTGCCACCAGGTGAGATCACAGTCAACGGTATCTTGTAATGGAATAAAAAAAAAGTAACTCTCGAACCTCAGTATAATCCGTTACGTAGAAGGAAGTAGTTCCGTCAGAGTCAGCCCACAGCCCAGGGAACAATCTCAGCCACGTATCGTCTCCATACATTACGGATCGACGGCCTCTCGATTTAGTGACTCTTAGGACACTGTCACCGCGTACAGCCGGCGCTCCGAAGTTTAAGGCTACATCTGCGAATGTAGACACGCTACCGGTCATCATGGCCTGGAAAAATCAATACGACTTTATTGTACACTTTTAGAGAAAACAAGTGTTAGATAACCTACCTACGTTCATTTATTCCATGGCGTGAAAGTTCACTATGATTTGTATGGTATCGATAGGGTGCCACCTAGTGACAGTACGGTTTCCCACTATTGTAACTAGATGGCGCTCTTTCGATAATATACAAATCAGTAAACGTAGGCGGAAAATCTCTCACTAAGCACTCCCGGGTGCAAAGCGTGGATTTTCTAGCTACTACGTTTAATTATTCGTTGGCGTGAAAGTTCACTATGATTTGTATGGTATCGATAGGATGCCACCTAGTGACAGTAAGGTTTCCCAGTATTGTAACTAGATGGCGCTCTTTCAATAGTATACAAATAAGTAAACGTAGGCGGAAAATCTCACACTAAGCTCCCCCAAGTGCCAAGTGTGGATTTTCTACATACTACGTTTACTATTTCGATGGCGTAAAAGTTCACTACGATTTGTATGGTATCGATAGGGTGCCACCTAGTGACAGTACGGTTTAACACTATTGTAACTAGATTGCGCTCTTTCGATTATATACAAATAAGTAAACGTAGGCGGAAAATCTCTCAGTAAGCACTCCCGGGTGCAAAGCGTGGATTTTCTAGCTACTACGTTTAATTATTCGTTGGCGTGAAAGTTCACTATGATTTGTATGGTATCGATAGGGTGCCACCTAGTGACAGTAAGGTTTCCCAGTATTGTAACTAGATGGCGCTCTTTCAATAGTATACAAATAAGTAAACGTAGGCGGAAAATCTCACACTAAGCTCCCCCAAGTGCCAAGTGTGGATTTTCTAGCTACTTCGTTTACTTATTCGATGAAAGTTCACTACGATTTGTATGGTATCGAAAGAGTGTTATCTAGTGACAATACCCTTTCCCAGAGGGCGCCATCTAGTTACTAATAGTTGGAAACAGTATTGTCACTAGATGTCGCTCTTTCGGTTTCACGCGATCGAATAAACAAACGTCGCGTAGGCAGAACTACTAGGCACTCATAACGAAACTAAAATTCTCAATCCACAGAAGCTGCATTGTAAAAATTTAACAATTGTTACTGTATACCTCGTTGGTCTAGTGGTGAGTATTTACGGCTGAAGAACACGAGGTCCTAAGTCAGATCTCCGATCGGGCCAGTGAATAGCCAATTGAATCATTATCATCCTCAGACCTCAGCCTATTGGTTTTATTGATATGGTTTTAGAGTCCACTACACTATTCCAATGAGGATTGGTTTCAACTATTATAACCTATCACATGTCAGCGTTGAAACCCTACCATAATCAGGGTATATGGCTTAACATGGCACGAGAAGGGACAACGTCTACTTCCTAACCTCAGTCTCGTACTGTGAATTTCTAAACAGAAATATGTAATATCTAACAATTTTGAACCGACTCCAGGACCTCCTCATCCGCTGTCGCATATACTAACCGCGAGACCAACGAGGCATTTAATCATCAAAAAAGATTGTACCAACATACATGCAACACCCAAACTAATATACGCGTCGCGGTGTCGACACTCCACGTGTTCAACATGTGTTTGTTTGGCGCGTGATTAGAAAAACAGTACCAACTACATACAAGACTAATGCCCATTTTCACTAAACCTAGGAAATGCTTAAATTGGATGATACCACACCTTGCGGCAAGAACCATAGACAAGTTAGGTTATATGGGTTGCCTAGTGAGAAAAGGTCAATGTATGCCTAAGAATCTTCTTTGATTAGGCGTTATTTACTTAGACCTTGTCCGTCGTTAGTAAAAACGGGCATAAGAATTACTACTAATAAAAAGCGGTGATAGCTTAGTGGTTAGATCTCGGCCTGCCTTTAGGAGTGACCGTGCTCGATCCCGGCATGCGATTTCGGAGCTATGTGCGTTTTTAATTGAAGGAATGTAAAATATCACTTGCTTTAACAGTGAAAGTAAACATCGTGAGGATACCTGCATGAGAGTTCCCCATAACGTTCTTTAAGGCGTGTGTGAAGACTACCAAACCACACTTGGCCGGCGCGGTGGACTACAACCTAAACCTCCTCATTCTGGGAGACGACCCGTGCCCTCATACATAAATCCTCAAAAAAAAAAAACCTTGGAAACATAAAGGTTACTAAAGCGTATTACTGCTACATTGAAAGATATGTTTATTGCTAATAATGCTTGCTAATAATGCTTGCTAATAATGCATTACAAACGTTACAAAATCCATTAATTAATACAATACGTTGGAATCAAGTAGGAACTTTTGCAATGCATTTGGAAAGTAATGCAGACAAGTGCCGGCTATATTAATTACTGATTGGAATTGTTCATAAATTAAATGTTATACGTTTTGTTAAAAAGGTTTATTATAATCAAACTCGTGAGGTGCTAGCATTTCGTGAGGATAAGATCACAAGTGGGATTGGTAATCCACGATTTGTGGCACTCTTATTTTGAAACCAGACAGACAGAGATAACAGATAAAGCTTGCCATGAAAACAATATCTTAGTTAAGTTATCTTTTCGTAATAAATGTAATATCGTCGCAATAAAGTCTTAAGGACTATTGAGCATATATTCAACAGAATTATATGACATTTTTTAGATTTAAATGAGTTTATGTTCTCAAATGTGTGTGGAGTCCACGAATCCGCACTGGGCCAACGTGGTGGACTACGGCCTTAATCCCTTCTCATTATAGAAGGAGACCCGTACCCGTAGTGGGTTGAACTACGTCTCCTTTGTCAAAAATTACTTAACGTCATAAAGTTATACGCCGATCAACCTTACATTTGGCATTTTGCATTTAGAATCATGAGCTTAGAACTTAGAATATTTGTATTATTAGAGTCCTTAATAATGGGCCTGACTTGGGGTTTTTACACTTCAATTGAGAGCACCTTTCAAATAACACTGAATAACTATTCAGACTATATTCCACGTTTATTTTTAGGGCCCTAAAAGAAAAAGATGGATGGTGCGCCACGAACAAACGGTATAATGTATAAAAGGAACTCTTAGAATTAAGGTATCTCATGAGTAAAGGAGTAGTAAAAGAGGGGTGGTGCGGGGCGGGGTTATGACCCTTACTAACCTTCGTAGAAAGGGACATACATAGCCTCTATATACTGTGCTACTCCGTCCTTTCGAGACCTACAGTTTTTATACGTCGAAAAAGTTTCATCAACAAATTTCTAAATGCAGAAATTAATGTTTTGATTTTTTATCGCTGGTGTGGTAAACTTAGAATAGAATATCTTAGTTACAGTGGATCGAAAAGATTAAAGAACTCCGTGTTCGATGATAAAAAAAACTGTGTATACATCTAGATGACGATAAACTTAATGATTACGAGTACAATGTAATAAATCACAACACCAAAGAAAAAACTTAATATATTAGTGGCTTTGAAAAAATTTCAAACTGTTTTTACATTTATTAAAAAAAAAAAAAGAAACCGGATTGGTTTTGGTATTTAGAATTGGAATATTCTGTATCACGCAAGGGTTTTACGAATTAGATGCCCCTTTCCTATAACTACAATTGCATGGATTATACTAATCCAAAGATAGAAATCATAAAAAGATTGCATAAGTGCTGAGTGCATGAACAATCTATACACCTGAGTTCAGGGCATTGTTGACTAAGGGCCGTATAAATAAAATCTTTACCAACGAAATAGTAAAAATTTACAAACTAGCATCAAGCTAAGAAACGGCCGCAAGAATTGGTCAATCCATGCTCCAGCTCTAACTTCTTGGAACCAGAATGCGATGGATAGATTGAGTTCTGCGATATCGATATCGAGTAACTTAAAAATTAATTATATAGTTGGCTTTTTACAATATTGGTGTGAATTCTGTTGTACACAAATCTCCAAACTAAACTAAAGTGACAGATCTAAAAGAAGAGATCGAGATATGTGACAATTTAGTTAACTGTGATAGATGTAGTTTAGATATGTGTGATAACACTATTTTAATTTATCATAAGGTCTGAGATAAATGAATCATGAATTTTGTAATAAAATAATTACTATGGATATATGTGTTCAAATGAGTTTTTGTTCCACATACAAATATATTGTGAAACTTGTTGAATTAAGTTTTTTCTTTGGACGCTACCCCAAACCAAGCAAAGCAGTGACATAAGTGGAATATAGTATAAAGTGAGTCAGCCTCTTTGTATACTCATAGAGAGTACCTGCACGCGAGTAAAATAGAGCTAGCCTACAGACGCTGGCGTCAAGTTGACTCACTTTATGCTTGTTACACTTATGTCAGTGATATAATTACATAAAGTGACACTTGCGAATATATCCCTCCAGAAGTTTATAGTGCGCCTCCACTGTGCTTTCTCCTTTTTCCTTTCTGGTGACTGTGTATAACATTTTCGATTAAATATATGTTTCATTAAAGTATAGTTATTTTATTAATTGAATATTTTTTTATTTAAATTATAAATAAAAAAATTAAGGTTTACTGTGGAAACAAATTTATGTTACTGTGTTACTTTAACTTATTTTGTTTAAGTTTATATTTAACAATTATATTTAAAGAAAAAAATTCTACACTTACTCTACAAATTACATTAAGAATGTATAAAATCAATAATCATTAGAGATTTTTTTTTCTTTGGTCTTGTGATTAATAAGTGAGTATTATTAGTTCTAACATATATAAAAAAAAACTAAATTAACATTTAGTACACCAGATTTCAAAAAACTCTGAATAAACTAAGAGTACCTATGTAGGGAAAAATTATCATGAAATTCATATTGCGGGATCTAACAGTTCATGCTAACCTTCAGTTTTAATATCAGGAAAAAAACTAATCTATTATTATTATGCTCTGGGAAAATTCAATTGTTTACCTTAATCCTGGGCATTGTAACTGTTGGTGGTTCAGCAACGGACACATAAATGCATCCAGATTTATTTTTCAGCAGTTCACCCATGAAAGGCATGTACTCCTCAGTGGCAAAGTCATATCTCAAGCCATCTATCACCATCAGTATTACACTGTTCTCACCAGAATTATATACTTCATGGCCGTCAATACTGAAAAAATTATCAATTTTTCTTATAAAACTCAAGGAGTCACAGGATCTCAATCTCTGGCAAGAGCTTGAAGAGGCCTTCACTGTTATGCACACAGAGTTAAGAGATTTCTAATAAAAAAAATTAAATGTAAAATATGATGTAACTCTTACTCCAAAATAAAAGGCTATTTTATTTATTTAATAAATCATTTAGTGGTTTGTTTCACACTAACCACTAAATTATATATTAGTTAAAACTTCAGTTGTGTGCACATCCATTTGACTATAGATACCTCATACCTCCACAAGCGGTGAGTACCTTTTAGGCTTTGTCTGTGTTGTGCAGCCAGACACATAGTACAGACTCCATAATCTCTTAGCAGTGGCATCCGTGACAGCTTTTTTATTCTTATTCAACTACAAGTATTTTATTGCAGTCCAAAATTATAACCAGTTAGGGGTAGGGCAGGTAAATTCAATAAATAAATAAATTTACTATGACAATACACACATCGCCATCTAGCCCCAAAGTAAGCGTAGCTTGTGTTATGGGTACTAAGTTGACTGATGAATATTTTTATGAATAATATACATTTATACTTATAATATACAGATAAACACCCAGACACTGAAAAACACTTATGTTCATCACACAAACATTTTCCAGTTGTGGGAATCGTACCCACAGCCTTGGACTCAGAAAGCAGGGTTGCTGCCCACTGCACCAGTCGGCCGTCAAATTGAATACATAGCCCTGATCAGTTTCTATGTGGCATCATACCTGAATGCAAAATCACTTTTTTGTCAGACCAAACCAGAGAAAATTAAGCAATTATAAATTCCCCAAATAACCCCTGCCTGAATTGGAGGTCCCCACTTAAGAAAGCGCTTAAGTGGGGACCTCCAATTCATAAGATCACAGTGCTCACAACTGAGCTAGGGAGGTCAACCAAGAGAACTTGTTTATTATAATAAAATATACCACTTTTTGGGAATAAGATTAAGGATCAGAAGTGAGCCACCTTTATGCATTGATAAGTTGGCTTCCTTAGTGCCTTTGAGTGCATGTTGATCCATACATACAAATGAATTTTAGATATTTCATGAAGGTTCAGTAAATTATTTCAATCTAGATACTTAAAACATAAATTAAAACTTACCTGACACCATTAATGAAATTGGGAAGGTCATCCATATGAGCCAGTTTACCCGAATGATACTTCAGTGGGAAAAAACCATACAAAAACAGACACAATGCACCATGGGCTGCAACTAACAGCCATAAAGCTGCCCATCTTTGTTGGATCCAAGACAACATGGTGGAAGGTTTTTTATCATACACAGCTGGAATAATTAGTTTTCTTTTTTTTTAAACACAGCACAAAAAACACCTCACTCAGTTAACCGGATAACTAATACTGTTTGTTTACGCATTTACACATAATAATTGTGTTCCCATTGCGGCATGGTCATTTCCTACGCAATATTCCGGAATGGCGGATTAAGTAATTCATATTGAATTGCAGTTATTGGTAATATTATCGGCGTATCGGAGTTCAGTACGTACAGTGAGATAACAATCAATAGACCGGTAATAAAATAATTAGGGTATCAGGTAATTATTAACTATTAGGTTATTTGAAATGGCATGGCATCTGAATTTATTCTAGATTTCGGTTACTAACTTTTATGATCTTTCAGTGAGCATGGGCTTATTTTAAAACAAATTAAAATAAAAGCATTTCAGAATAAATGAGAACAAAACAAACTATTACTGTCAAAGCCGTATGTCACGAATGACAATTGACATAGTGTCAAAAAACTACCACAGAATAGCATAAAACGTGAAGAAGAAGGCAGAAATATTAGGAATGAGACCAAAAATTACGTCAGTGATCAAAAACGTAAAATGTGATTAGGCATTTTGATAAACTATCTTATTTTTGCTGTAATAAAGGTTTTTTGATATAATTTGCAAATTATATAATTATTTCCCGCCAGGTGAAATGACGAGTAGCTTGAAGGCCTCCCCGAAGGAAAACTATTTTTTTTAGTCAAGGGCATTACTAAACTCTATTATACTCTATATTAAATAAGGGGAGCACAGGCAAAGTCACAGGCTCCTCCTCCCCCGATATCGTCGAGCCTCTTCTCAAGGCGAGCTCTCGCTCCACTCCCCCGGGGACGCCGTAGCAACCCCTCAGGTGGTTATCGGCAAGTGTCCATCCGAAAAATGAAAAAAAACTTGCATTTTATTTTTCCGATAGTTGACTGTTGATAATCTCTGGTATTTTTGTGTTTATACATATCGACATATCACAGATTCATCTTACTTATATTATAAGTAAGAAAGTTTGTTTAATTATTTGCTTGATTTTTACATAGAGTTAGTTAAAAGGACAGAGCATAAAATTTGCTACTTTTTATCCCAGGAAAATAAACAGTTCTCATGATTTAATGAGAATTTTACATTCAGAGTTGAAGAAAAGGCGTGAGGAACTTCGTTCTGACGGGCGCTATCCGATCAACACCCGTTTTTTTTCTTGTATTGGTCAAGACTTTCTCTTCGACTTAGTAGGATTGTTACTTTGGATGCACAAATGCTACATTATTTATTTATCTATGTGCTTCTTCTATACGCTCACGGGAGTTTCACGCTTTTTGTTCACACAAAAATTTCTCAAATTGCAAGTTTGAATTTTTTTTAATTAAGTAACTGTTTCGACTATGAATTAAAATGAATCAAGAACCTTCTTTTAATATTTAAAAACCACATGTTGGCTAGTCTATCATATTCTTCGAATCCTAAGTTTGTCTGGCAGCCATCCCTATTAAGCTATAAAGCCGCCTTCTGTGTTTCTATCAAAATCTATTCTTCTTTTATTTTCTTAATTTGTAGTGCTTTCCAAATACAGTAGTAGTAAATTCTAAGTATGTTTCGAATTTTAATTTGAAATTGCTGATTCATTAAACAAAGAAGGAGCCAGGTTACATATACTTATATAATCTATGTTCTACGGATCTATTTCAAGCAATTGATTAATTACCAAGTTGGATTGTCATCGTCTTCGTCACGTCACGTCAGTATTCCCGAAAGAATTTCGTTGATAATAGAGCTATATTAGACTCTCGTATCATTCCGCCCACCGCTCTGAAGTCTGCGTTTATTCTCGAAAGATACACTTTTTCCAATGCATATTCATATTATGATGGTCGTTATTGTGACCATAATTTGAGGTAATTCTCGATGCAATTTCACCTGCTTTATACTGTGTGGAATTCAAATTAAAATTGCGTTCGAAATATTATTCATTGTTCTTGCCTAGTTCAAAATGCATTTTGATCTGGAACTTAATTCGAAATTCATTATTTTAAACATTGATATAATATGTTATTATGTAACATAATAAATGTCTATTTAATTACGTTACATAAATTTTATAAAATAATATTGTTGGAATTTGCGGGCGGGCAATCTTCCGAAATGTCGCGAAACTGGTATCCCGGCGCGAGGGGAGCGGTGCGCGGGGACCAACCGCGCTCGCGGCTTTCTAACTTCGCACGGCTCGTCAGTCGCCCAGAATTTCTACCTGAGACTGGACGCCGCGCGCCGCATTTTTTTACGACTCTCACCTGATTGCTGTTTTTTTGCCTTAGACCTTAAGGATACTTACCCTCGAGCTATCTAAACCCCGTGTATCGGGTAAGTGTTGAACGATTCCTTAAAGTTTAGACGTTAGAATATCTTTTAATTAGGTAAATTACACGCATGCGGGTCGGCCATTACGCTCGTTGCCTTTGTTCTTTGTTCTCGCACATTGACCCATGCAATCGATCATATTTGGCTTAATCCTTGCATATTCTTTGTTAAAATTTCATCTAAATGTTTTAATTCCTATTTTTTTATAATTAAGTCTCCTATTTCGATAAATTCCCAGATTCTCATACTATAGTAGTTCTCTGTATTTTGCTAATAACCTCACGTACCTTTTGCTATTTGCTATCTTTTAATTAATATTAGTCTTAATGTCTTTTGTTTTATTTTAATGCTTCTCACGCTCTCATAATGTAAACTCCGTCTGATTGTGAACAACGCATCCGCCATCTTGCGCAGTGCTTGCTGCTTAGCTGAGCCACGTGTTTGCAATCAGACTAGTTGAAGCGGAATTATTTTTCACACGCTGGACGAAAATTCCAGGGTTCGAGTTCCTCGCTTCAAGTTCGAGTTCAAACCCAAGTTCCGGGTTCGACTCTCTACTGTTGTCGACGTCACCTCCGACGCCGATCTCCGGGTGCAGCTGAAGACCACCTCGTCTTCGCCTGCCTCGCCTCAAGTCTCAAGTCTCAAGTTTCAAGTTTCAAGTTTCAAGTTTCAAGTTCCGGGTTCGACTCCCTGTGGTTGTCGACGTCACCGTCAACGTGCCGTCTCCTGGTGCAGCTGAAGACCACCTCGCCTTCGCCTGTTCCTTCTGGGCCACGCAATCAACGGCTACAAGGGCAGTACTCGCCCACTACACTTTTTGGAATTAATTTATTTGACCGGCCTAATTTACTAGACCATAACTAGGCCCAGCTACACTGGCGCCCTCTACGTGGTAATAATGGTCATTATTTTGCTTTCAAAGTTTGTAGTGGTGAAATTGGTGTGTGTGCTTAACTCGAACCCCGATACACGGGGTTTAGATAGCTCGAGGGTAAGTATCCTTAAGGTCTAAGGCAAAAAAACAGCAATCAGATGAGAGTCGTAAAAAAATGCGGCGGCCGCACAGCGGCCGCGCGGCGTCCAGTCTCAGGTAGAAATTCTGGGCGACTGACGAGCCGTGCGAAGTTAGAAAGCCGCGAGCGCGGTTGGTCCCCGCGCACCGCTCCCCTCGCGCCGGGATACCAGTTTCGCGACATTTCGGAAGATTGCCCGCGCGCAAATTCCAACAATATTATTTTATAAAATTTATGTAACGTAATTAAATAGACATTTATTACGTTACAATTATCGTAAAATTAAACCTTATCGTGGGACAACCTCCGTTTTGCACATTCAAATTTTATTCAAAATAAAACAACTTTATATTAAATATTGCAACAACTAAGTATTGACTTGGGGAATAAAGTTTAGGCAATTTTAACCTAACAATAAATTTTTGTTCTGTTGCTTATTCTATATTTTATGTATATTTCGATGTTTGTGTGCAAAAAAGTATTTCTTCTTCTTCTTCTTCTCCAATAATTCAAGTTTTTCACTTTCTACATATCGTATTTTTTTTTATCTAAGCACAGATTGCTGTAACAATTGCTTAGATCATTTAACTGATAATGTGTCTTTTTGTATATAATTATAATTGTACTTGTTTCTTCGTGCCCAATAAAGTATATTTTTATTATTTTGGAAGTGTTTGTATTTCTCAGCTCTTGGCTGGTTTTAACTGCATTTACGGGCCATAACCAAGTAAATGCAGCATGTGGTGTGTTTTTATATTGTATTTTAATGTTAAACCTATGCTTTCGTCAACCTGCAAAAACTTTCTTACTATTCTACATACATTTGAAATGGCAGCTTTTTGCAAACCGATGTATGCAAAAAGCTGCCATTATGCCATGCTGCCATATATGTTTTTTATGGTTATTTTTATATGAAAAATGAACTAGACGTTATTGGGCGAGTAGGTGCTCATCAAATAATGTCTCGTCCAGTTATTAGTGATAATTTTTACTGGTGGTGTCCTAGAACTCCCATTCCAGGTAGTCTTGTATTTAATCTATGAGCAAGCTGTCAACAAGTTACTTAAGTAGCGACTTTGTTGCTTGATATGAATGTATGCACTTAAAATAAAAGAATAAACTTCGTATTCGGTTTGGAAGGCAATGCTGACAGGAAACATAGCAGTTAATATTTTGACTTCATTTCCACAATCACTAATAGCTAGTACGATTCAGTATCTTTTTCAACACGATACCATAAAAGACAGACAAGTCCTGCCAGGTCCTGCCCAAAAGATATTCTATAATGAGCGGCTGACTAAGCAAAACCGCGAACTTTTTCGTGAAGCACGATCTAAAGCCAAACAACTGGGCTTCTTACACTGCTGGTGTTCTCAGGGGACTATATTCGTCAGGCATCGTGAAGGCAAGCCGGCTCGTCCAATACGTAGTCAGGATGATCTCATTGCTATCCTTTCGGCATAAAACAGGAAAAGTAAGTTTTTCAAGAAAACGCCTTGTTACTGTGACGTCCTTGCATTATTGTTCTGCTCCGGCATTCGGGTTTGGGAGCCATGATCTATCTTCTCGTCTAGGGCCATGCCATTATTCTTCGAACGGTTACATTATAAAAAACATTTACAATTGTTGTGTTTATGGAAGTCTATGTAATATCCATTGGTTAACTATTTACTTGTGTTACGATATTAAGAAAAACATTTATCTTTTATTTATCATATTTACGCGGCTATCAAAACTAAATCCCTATTTATTTTTATTTATACACATTTTATTATCACTAAATATATTACACCATGAAATTTATATTTTATTAATTTGGAAATTTGCTCGATTTTTTAAATGTACAAATAATTTTAATATCAACCCGTATCTATACACTTATTACAAAGGACCTTTTAGAGTGACAATATTCAACCCTAATCTCACTTTAACCTTTATTTACCTAATATTAAATTTTAAAAGGCGATACAAATACCATTAGTGCTGAGTTAGACGAATTGCAAATAAATTGTCACTCTTTCTCTTCTCCTGAGATTTGTAATTTTAGTTTGAGCCCAGAACTTAATTTCAAAATACTGGCCTTTAACATACGAAGTCTGGATAAAAACTTTGATAGCTTTTATGCAACTCTTTCACGTTTTAAAACAAAAATAGACGCTATAGTTTTAAGTGAATGCTGGCTTAATGAGTCCTCAATCATACCTCAAATTACTGGTTATACCTCTTATAGTACCACCACCATGAGAAATCAAAATAGTGGAGTAGTTATATACATTGAAAATTCGTATAGTGCGTCTGTGCAGGAACCACGCACTGCTGACTATGACTGCCTACAGGTCAAAGTAGGAAACCTTATTACAATTCTCGGAATATATAGATCGCCGTCTGTAAGTCATTCTAATGAATTTTTAGAATCTTTGGATGATCTTTTACATACGATAAAAGAGCAGCCAAACTTAGTTCTGTGCGGCGACATTAATATAAATATTACGTCGAATAACCTTGGATTGAATACAGAGTATTTATGTCTGAACGCAGAACATGGTCTTATCCCCGCGATTACACTTCCAACAAGGGGTAGGGCTTGTTTGGATCACATTATGGTCAAAACTAGTGGTCGAGTTACTGGCATAGTATGTGAATCTGACATTACGGACCATAACATCGTCCTCTGTGGACTAGCTCTCAAAAATGTTCGATATAAAAATCGTCTACCCCGTAAAAGGTTTAAAAGAAATATAGACGCTATTAAAAACGAACTTATCAACGCAAACTGGGCTGAGATTTCCAGCTGCAGTGACATTAATGTAGCAGTACCATTATTCCTTAGCTTACTGATGGGCGTAATAAATAAACACACTATTATAGTAAATTTAAGCCGTTCTAAATATAACTTAAAACCGTGGATAACACCGGGTCTCATTCGATGCATGAGGCACCGTGATAAACTGCACAAACAGCACAAAGCAGATCCGAGTAACAGTATTCTTAAGTTAACATACACAAGGTACCGCAATTTCTGCAACAGACTTTTACGTAACCTAAAGGCCAGTTTCGAGGAATATGAGCTGGAGAAAAACAGCAAGTCTCCAAAAAAACTCTGGAAATCGCTTAAAAATATATGTCACTTAACAAAAGCTAGGTCAGAGCCCGTAGAGCTACTAAACCTAAAATCTTCTAAAAATGGCACGCACTCACTGACTATGTGCGGTGAATATTATGCTACATTAGGGCACAAATTAGCGGATGATATTTTGAAAAGTAGTAATGAAAATGAAGATAGCCTGGCTGCTAATCTTAATTTAGCAAAAACCCAGAGAGACTCTTTCTACATGCAGCCAACAGATGAAGCTGAAATAGAATCGTTGATCTTGCAACTTGATAACAAAAAAGCTCCTGGCATAGATAACATTGATAATGAATTGATCAAACAAATTAAAAAGGAAATATTAAAACCTCTAACTGACATATTTAACCTAAGCATATCAACAGGGACTTTTCCCGAAATTTGGAAAACCGCACTAATATGCCCGATACACAAATCGGGGCCGAAAGACACACCAGAAAACTATCGCCCCATTTCACTGCTTGGAGTTATACCAAAACTCTTGGAGAAAGTTGTAAATAAGAGACTAGTTAAGTACCTTGAATCCCGGAACATCATCTCTGATCATCAATTCGGTTTCAGAAGAAATAAATCGGCAGAGGACGCCACGCTTCTGCTTTCAACCTCAGTAGCTAGTCTGCTGGATAATAATAAACATTGTATAGGAGTGTTCTTAGACCTCGCTAGAGCGTTTGATACAGTTTCGATTAAGTTACTTATAAAGAAACTAGAACAATCTGGAATTAGGGGAATACCTCTTCAATGGTTTACAACGTATCTAAACGATAGAAAGCAATGCTTAAAAATTAATAACTGCTCTAGTCAGCCACAAATAACTAATTTTGGAGTCCCTCAAGGAAGCATTCTAGGGCCTACCCTTTTTATACTATATATTAATGACATCCATGAATTACTACTGGAAAATGCCACTATTATCTGCTATGCAGACGATACTTCGTTGTTATTCCATGGATCGACCTGGGAGGAAACTTACAATTTTGCGCAGATAGGTATTTCGAAAGTTAATGGATGGCTGCAAAGTAATCTTTTGACTCTGAATGTAAAGAAAACTAATTACCTTTGTTTTCATAAAACAGCTTCCTCTGCCCCGAAAATAATACCAAGCATAAAAATTCACTGTTGCAAAAGCTTAAACCAATCTTGCGATTGCGAACAGATTGAGAAAGTGAACGTGACTAAATACCTCGGAATTTATATTGATCACAATCTTTCCTTTCAAGCTCACATCCAGGCTCTTGCAACCAGAACACGTAAAATTATTGGCATAATGAAGAAACTGCGAAATATATCCAATCATAAAATACTAATATTAGTTTACAAGTCATTGTGTCAATCACTGCTTACCTACTGTATACCATCGTGGGGAGGTGCAACAAAATCATTCATGATTGAACTTGAGAGAGCACAGAGATCTGTGCTAAAGGTTATGCTGAAAAAACCATACGCGTTTCCCACTGCCGCTCTTTATAAAGAAGCCAAGGTTTTAAATGTTCGTCAACTTTTTATTTTAAAAACAACCCTCTTGAAACACAAGGAAATGGTTAATGCCCCAAATCATAGCAAAGTTTCGAAAAAAAGAGTATACAAAGCAAACTTACCACGACTTAAAACAGCATTTGCCAGACGCTTTTTCCCGTATATTGATGCACATGTCTACAATAGTATTCTTAAATATATAGATATTAAGGACCTAACTGTAAAGGAGGCTAGGGAAAAGTTAACATTTTGGCTCAACACACTTGGATACGATGACACTGAAAAGATATTAAAATTCGTACAGTAAAATTTTATATATTTATTTATCTTACCATTTTATATATGTAGAAATAATATATATCTTATTATTAGCAACTATATTATATACACAGGCTAATTTGTTTATTTTATTCGTTTCTTACCTCATTAATGCCTTTATTTAAAACTGTCACCTTCATCAATTTCTCTTTTTTGGCCGAGCAATCAATTTTGGCAATCTATTAACTGGGCCCCACGATACAGGTCACCTAGTGTGGGGTCCACAGGTTATCAATAATAAGAGGCAAATATCAATATTATGTGCATTCAGCTTTACAAATTTAATATGTTAACCAATTCATGTGAAATTGTTTTACTTTTTGTGTTGTATTTCTTTTTCTTTCTACTATTGTATTGATATTCTGTGTAACATTTTAGTTTCAATAAATGTTTATTATTATTTATTATACTATTAACCAAGACTTGACAGGGACAGTTGCTATACTCACTGCAAAACAGTTACTGTAAAATTTTTCAAAGGTCAGGTAAGTTACTGAAATTTTTTCTAGTTGCCCTTACCTATCTCACGCTAAATTCTATTTGCACAACATGTCTGTTCCTTCCACTCACTTCTATTTGCCGTCATCTCACTATCTACCATTTTTACGCCATCCATCTCTCCAAAGTGAAAATACTGCTATAGATTGAAAAATATTATCATGAAGATCCTTAGAGTGACTGACTGACTACGATTAAGTGCTTTCTGCAGGTCATAAAAAATATGACAAACTAAAACAACATGTCTTTAAGGAAAGGTATTATCGCATGGTGTTTCTACAATCGCCAAGTTCAAGGTGTTCATGTGAGTCACCGTGTGGGCCGCTGAAGATTTCTATTTAAATCCGTCCTGAAACGCCGAACTGTAGTCTCACGAGCACTTCGCAGCGCGCGCCTGCAACGAACTAAACACAACACTA
Organism: Pararge aegeria; assembly: GCF_905163445.1. Taxonomy (NCBI): domain Eukaryota; kingdom Metazoa; phylum Arthropoda; class Insecta; order Lepidoptera; family Nymphalidae; genus Pararge; species Pararge aegeria. The sequence continues at coordinate 6,259,613 of NC_053200.1, read as the reverse complement.
AAGGTATTTTGATTATTTGTTTATTTATTTATTTTATACATCACTCAATCTTTCGGTAATAAAATAATTTTTATTACCGAAAGATTGAGTGATGTATAAATCTAAACTTTTTTAAAATAATAACATCGCATTTATCTATATCCAAAGAGATACTTCGGTTAGGTGCGACCGATTTTTTTTTAAATTAATTAATTGACTGACACCCCTAATCATTTTTGGAATTTCGCTTCACCATTACTTACCCGTACAGGTTCATAGAAAACACCGCCCTTTAAAATTTCATAGTTACCATAACTATGTATGTTTATTGCTTATTTTTTTTTATTATAAATTTTTATAATTGCACATTTGTTAAAAGGAATTTGACAAAGAACTAACAATAACGTTTAGGAACTGTAAGCACTTTCAATAATAGTATCATTATCATTTTCACCGTCTTATATGGCTAAAATAAATTTTCAAAGCAATATATAAAATTAGAGCTGTTGCCCGCTACTTCTTCAGCGTTTGATTCGTTTTTTTTTTAAATCCCGTGATAACCAATTTCCCCGAGTTTAAAAGTATCCTATGTCAGTCTTCAGGGTGCAATCTCTTTTTCATTTTTGTGGCAAAAATCGTCAAAATTTGTGATTAATTGGTGATTTCGTAGAATATAAGTACACATATTATATTTGCGTTGCATTATTAATATTAGTTCGTTTTTCGAGAGGTCCGAGTTCTATCACCGGTTTTATGTGCGTTTTTAATTCATGCAATTAAATATCACTTGCTTTTTCGTTAAAGGGCAACATCGTCAGTAAACTTGCATGCATGAGAGTTCTTCATAACGTTCTCTTAGGCGTGTGAAGTCTACCATATGAACCTTCTCATTCAGAGAGGAGACCTGTAGTTACCCGTTAATGGGTTGACGATGATTACTGATTTTAGACTGAAGGTTAGTTTACTACACCTGTCATAGTGCCTGCGCTATGAACTGAGTTGTCGCATCTTGTCATAGATGTCAATAGCAATAGGAATGTGCTATGCTTCACCACTTATCGATAAAATACTCAGGTAGGCGCGCGGCGCGGCGGCTCGCTGAATTATAGTTCGCTAATTTATCTTGGTACTAGTTGCCCGCGACTTCGTCTGCCTTTGATTTTGTTTTTTGATGTTTTGTGATTCAAGTATTCAGTATCGCTAAGCCTTAAATGATGGGTTTGCTGCTGTCCACTCCAACCGCTGGATCTCCAAGTACATTCATCAGATCAGCACAAAGTTTTGGCAAAATTAAACACATATGATAGTCTCTATAATACAAAAACAATTATTTAAATCGGTTATAATTTGTCGGAGTTATGGTGTCAAATCGTCAAACAATTTCATCCCCTCTCCCAAAGGAACCGAGCTTAATGTAGGGATAAAAAGTATCCTATATTACTTCTAACACTTCCAAAAATATGTGTACAAAGTTTCATGAGGATCGGTTTAGTAGTTTTTGCGTGAAAGCGTAACAAACAAACTAACATTGACATATAATGTTAAGTAGGGTAGGGATAGGGATAGTGTTTACCTTAATGCTGACTAAACGATTATTATAAATACATTGTTTATCAAATGTAACATACATTTCGATATATTGTCTGTCTGTTGCGATAAGTGAAGTGGTAAAGCGATGCACTAGCCCAGTGGGTAGGACCTCGACTTCTCTTTCGGGGGGCCGAGTTCGAATCCCAGCACGCACCTCTACCTTTACAAGTTATGTGCGTTTAAAAATATTAAAATATCACTTGCTTCATCGGTGATGCAGGTTCATGCCTGAGAGTTCTCCATTTTCTCAAAGGTGCGTGGAGTCCACCAATCCGCAATGGGCCAGCATATTGAATTACGGCCTTAGCCCTTCCTCATTGTGGGAGGAGACCCGTACCTTGTAGTGGGTTTATATGATGATGATTTGTCGATAAGTGTTATCGATATCAACTTATTACCTAATGTTAAGCACGACGCTATGATGCTCTCTTAGCACAATGGGTGCGAGTGAGTTATACTGAACAATTAATTATTGCCCGACGACTGAGATTAAAACTCGGGCACTATGGTTAAAAAAAAACTGAAATAAAGTACCTTTTCGAACATTATGATGCTACTTTGAATAATCGGAAGATTAAAAGATACAAAGGTCGCGATGCTTTCATTCGCGATATGCCATTTCTTAAATCATTATCAATCCATTACAGATCTACTAGGCACGAGTCTCCTTGATATAAAAGGTAATAGACCCTAGTCGCTGGAAAAGTGCGGATTGGTAAACTTCACCGCTCCTGTGAGATTATGCAGAACTCAAAAATTTGCAGGTTGTTTCACGATTATTGCAAGTTTTATTTAATTGCTTAAAACGCCCACCGAGTGACGCAGTGAGTGAGTGAGTTGACGGCCGAGTGGCGCAGTTGGCAGCGACCCTGCTTTCCGAGTCCAAGGCCGTGGGTTCGATTCCCACAACTGGAGAGTGTTTATGTGATGAACATGAATGTTTTTCAGTGTCTGGGTGTTTATCTGTATATTATAAGTATTTATGTGTATTATATTCAAAAAAAAATATTCATCAGCTATCTCAGTACCCATAACACACTACGCTTACTTTGGGGCTAGATGGCGATGTGTGTATTGTCGTAGTATATTTATTTATTTATTTAACTCCGAAAAGTTGGAGGTGAGTTGCCGGGGATCGAACTCGGATCCCCTGAAAGGGAAGCCGAATTCTTACTCACGGGGCACCAAATAAATAGAAATAAATAAAAAAAAAACCGATTTCAACATACGCCAAGGAACTGAAAGAAAAAAATACCTACTTGTTTCTACCGGCGATATAATTTAATTTTAGAACACAAACGTTACTATTGTGACCTAAATTTGGTAGTATATTTCCTCGTGGACTTTTTTGTAGGTAAAAATCAGTACTTTAATCATGTAGTACCAGTGGCGTGCATAGAGGGTATGTACAGGGTATGCAGATTATATGAGATGGTAAAAATCTCCAGTACGAGTTATAAAAAACTTAAGGTTAGGCTTTTTATAACTCTTACAATGCCTAGCATTATTTTTTTCATAACTCGTACTGTAGATTTTTTCATTTTATATATGCTGCAAACTATTTGCATACCTTCTATGCACGCCATTGTGTAGTACATATTTTTTTTATGTATCATCTATACTTTTCTCAGCGCACGTCAAATAATGAACTTTATAGGCAAAAATTTACTACTTTGGGTTACATTATTGTTAATTATCGACCGACTTCGATAAAATAGAAGTTGGACCACCTGGAAAGTATGCCTTTTAAAACAAAATAAAATAATTTCAAATCGGTTCAGGCGTCTTCGAGTAATCGGATAACATACAGAAGAAAAACCCGACGAGCTGAGAACTTCCTCCTTTTTGAAGTACGTTAAAAAGTAGCGGGGTATATGAAAATAATAAAGCTTTGAAAGTACGTAACGTACTTATTTAATTTATTTTAGACCTTTTTGCTTTTTGTATGCCAGATTCAAACTTTGTTATTTATAATCTATACTAGATCGTATAGAATTATTCAAACCCTATGACTCAATATCCAAGAATAGTTTCATGGACTAAATTTATCTGCAACAAAACAAACATAGTTTTCGTCGCAAAGCTTTTACAGTGTGAAAAGCAGTTTGCCGAGTTCTTGCATCACATCTATAACGGCTACTGTTTATATCTATGTGAATCATTATTGTGGAATCATTCCAGATTTTGTAATATTGACAAAACACTACTCCGAAGGTTGGTGTTCCAAGTATAAGTATTTATGTATATTATTTACTAGCTTCTGCCCACGACGTTCGTTCGCGTGGACTTCAGAATTGGGTCTAAAGCTTCGCTCCCAATTTTTAATCCCACCACGGGAACTATTTGAGAGATCGGTATAGAAAGAACATGTCCTTTTCCATAGCATAGGTGACATGCATACCAAATTTCGAAGCTGTTCGTGCGCGGCTTAGCTCGTAAATAATTTTCAATTTTCGCTTGGGAACTACTTAAGAAATCAGGATAAAAGGTAGGCTATGTTCTTTTCCATATCAAAGGCTACATGCATGCCAAATTTCATCCAAATCCGTTCAGCCGTTTTTGTGTGATTGACTAACAAACATCCACACATTTATAATATTATTACGATAAAAATTATTCCAGCTATGCTTACTTTGGGGCTTGTTGGCAATGTGTGTATTGCTATATATTTATATTTATAAGATTCAAAAAGCTGTAATCAGTGTTTTATTGTTTTATCCCACTACAATCGGCCCTTGACTGCAATCTCACCTGCTCGAAAGTGACCATGCAGGCAAAGATGGAAAGATAGAGATTATAGTTAAACGAAATTTAGCCAGAGATTGTAATTTTATAAAGTAAAGCGAATAAGTAGAATAATGTGTATTTCGTGTCCACGTCACGAAAGCGCATAAAACATCACACAATAGTAATTTATCGTCAGCGTCGACAAATTCATCACGACTCGAGAGATAAACAGTTGTTTTCGCGCGTTTATTTTCGGCGATTACGATCTTAGCGTCCATCTACCCGTGCGTCCTAAAACTGTGCTACTATTATTGAAAACAAAACAATGCAGCGAAATGTGAAGACATTGTTTTTCATCATCAATCTTCAGACTGTATCAATATTATTTATTTATTTATTTATTTATTTATTTATTCCCATCTTACATTTTTGTCATAAGGAATTCACAGGATTCACAGGAAAAAGTTATCCTAATACGACAATGCAGCATGTTATGTAAATTTTAATAATATATATAACTACTAGCGGACCCCAGCGCCATCTGTCGGGCTGATTTGTAAATCTAAACCATCCAGGGTGCCACCCAAACGCATACCGAAAAATTCATTCAAATCGGTCCGGCCGTTTAGGAGGAGTTCAGTGACATACACACGCACACAAGATATATATATATAAAGATAGTGTATATGATAAAATCCAAATCGCTATATTTGTGAGTTCACTCAGAGTGCAACAAAATAAATCCGTCTTCTCGGCTATCACATTGAGGGTACGGAGTGCGATATGACCGGTTGGAGGGCTTATAACTAGGGGGCCCGGTAGACGACGTCCTGCCAAGTAAATCAGTCGAAATATAGGGTCGAATTATGTTTTCTAAACATCCAGGAGCCGATTGAAATATACGCAAAATTTCATCCGAATCGATCCAGCAGTTCAGGAGAACGTTAGATGACCAAAACACGTAGATACAGTACAAACAGTGGCGTGCGCTGGGTTTCTTACCATGGTATGCATACAGCCGGAAAATTGCATAAAACGGCAAAAAATCTCCTCCTATATGAGTTATATATCAATTTTAGGGTAGGCAGTGTTCCCCGTCCCCAAAGCCACAAAGAGTGACATGCCGTGGTGGTTTTTAGTTTGGGTACACCCCCTTTAGAGGAGGGAGTCCTGCCCAAGGGTCGGAGATAGCAAATTTTTAGTAGAGGGTTAGTTTAACGGATGGAAAATAGCACAGGCTACTTTTCATTCCTGGAAAACCAACATTTTCCAGGGGATTTGTAATTAAATTTAAAAAAATGTGGATGAAGAATGAGGGCCACAGTAAATAGTTATTCATAACTAAGTGATCTCTCCTATTAAATATAATATATAGGTAAACACAAGACATTGACAAACATTCAACAGTCAAACATTTTTCCAGTTGTGGGAATCGAACCCACAGCCTTGGACTCAGAAAAAAGGACAACTGCCCACTGCGCCAATCGATTGTCAAATCGTACAAATTTACCTTAGGTACATGTACTTAACTATACAATTGATGAATTTCTTAATGACAAGGTTGTGAAAGATTAATAAGTGTAAAACGCTGATGTTGTGAAATAACTGCTGAGTTTCTTGCCGGCTTCTTGTCCGTAGAATCAGCCTTCCGAACCGGTGGTAGATTCATAACAAAGAGACGTATAGGCCTTCTTTAAGGCCTAGGTAGTAGGTACCTACTTGAAATAAAGTAATTTTGATTTTTTAATGTTGATTTACATATTACATCTATGTATATAAAAGAGAAAGTGTGTGGGTATGTTCCGTGTAGGCTCTGAAATGGCAGGACCGATTTCAATGAAACTTTCAGGGAATCTCCGGATTGACCTGGCGAGTAATCCTGTAAAGTTTGGTGACGGTCGGAGCACTATATCCTATTTTTGAACTGTCAAACTGTCAAATACAGCTTTTATTTACTATGATGACATTCTATTGTTGGGTGTACACGAGTGTAGATAATGATCTTCACCCGCTCGAGAAGATAATAGAAGAGAATGAATACGGAGAGTAATAAATGATTTAATATATTATGAGACTTTAACAAAAAATTTAATGATGTAAGTTTATTGTTTAAATAAAAAAAAACAAAATCTAGCCCGGCGAAGCGGGCTGGGTACGCTAGTATCTTATATATCTTTTTTTAATGTTGATTTACTTATTTCAGATGTCGATTGTCCCAATGTTATTCCGTGACTGGTGGGACGACTGGGAGCGTCCCTCGAAGCTTTTGGACCAACACTTCGGCATGGGGCTCAAGAGGGACGATCTGCTGTCCTCCCTCTCCTCATTCCCCTCGAGCTCGCTGTTCAGGAACTCCTACTTCAGGCCGTGGAGGGCTAGCCTCGCGCGACAGGAGTCCTCTTCTACTATAAACCTTACTAAGGAGAAATTTGAGGTCAGTATTTACGCACATAACAGATTGGCAGCGTTCGGGAACTTCGTAACATCTTTTCGTTCAAAATCTTTCTAGTGAAAAAATAGTGGATAGCATGTTCACTAAGGATCAGAAGATCCTGGGTTCTATTCCAGTTTCGGCCCAATAAAAATTATAGGTTATGAGATGGAGTAATGAAATTGGAGTTCGCTATCCACATGCTTGTATGTTAATTTTAAGCCGTCGGTCTCGGTTACGGTTATAATCGTGAATGTCCGCCAACCTGCATTGGTAAAACGTGGTGGGTTTGTGATCAAAACCCACTCTACTATGGCAGAGGTGGTATGTGCCCCGCAGTGTTGAACAACGATATGAACTATTGAAGTCGTTGAATGATGAATGTTTATTAATTTAAAATAACAATAAACTTCTCTTAAATTCCAGGTCATCCTGGATGTCCAACAATTCACCCCAGAAGAAATCACAGTGAAAGCGAGCAACAACACAGTCCTTGTCGAAGGCAAGCACGAGGAAAAACAAGATGAGCACGGCTTCATCTCACGCCAGTTCACTCGCAGATACATCCTCCCTACGGGTTACGAAGTTACAGACATAGTCAGCACTCTATCCTCCGATGGGGTCCTCACAATTACTGCCCCTAAACGTGCTCCCCCGAATTCCGGCGAAAGACTTATCCCCATCACTAAAACTGGTCCAGTCAAACAGCCAGAAACCTCCAGCAACGAACAGCCTCACGAACAAACCGTCCCAATTGTCACCTCCCCTTAAATACGAAACATCGATTAATAAGAGAGCTTATTTACATGTAGAGAGTATCGAAATGCTATTACGTTAAAGTTTAGTGGACCGCTTTCAACTGGTTTTCGAATCGCTAGGCCCGTTTTGCCCATGAAGCTGTCTGATGAAGTGTGGATGAATTTGACTTCTAACACAATGTCGATCAGTTGTATTCCATTCCGTAATTAATGAGTTTCAAAACTTTTGAAAACATCTTTGCAGACCGCAAGCTTTGCGAGCTTAGAAATCTTATGCTAAGGGTACTGATATTAATAAGAAACCGAAAATAGAACCGTTCAAAACTATAATAGTTTTAATTCTATTCAATCCATTTCCTTAGGGAATTGTTGGATAAAGATAGCACTACTTAAATATCTGCTTTTTAGGTTTAAAATTTTTGTATATCCAAAATGGCACAAATACAGAACATGAGTTAACTATGATAAAAACAATGCAGAATTCTGGGTTTCACTTTTAAATGTTCAACAATGTGTGCTATTTTCTATTATGGAACTTAAGCATTGGAATTCTATAAAAACCAAAGATAGTCCAGCTCATCGTAACAGCACAGTCGAGAAACTCTCTTCATGTAAATAAGGCTTAATAGTTAAGGTAACGATCGAAAAGTGAATAGCATTTATTTTTATATGTCCCGATGTTGGCCAACAACGGGAGCAATTCGAATTGAACAAACTAGGTTTATTGAATTAAAAGAAATGCAAAATATCACTATTATGTAAGTAATTTAAAATTATTGTAAAAATGTATAATATAATATATTATACTTGGTGCAATCATTTGTTTGTTTTATTTAACATACCTACTTACTTTCGCGGTTGCAGCATCATGTGTTTAATTTCGTAATATTTTATTATGTTGTGCTATGTTTGTTTTTACATTCGAGCCAGTTGAGAGAGAAGTTATCATATTATAAGAAAAAAAAGACTTATAGACTATACACTACTAACATTTAATTATTGAAACAATGTGTGAATAACGTTCTGGTTAAGGATATTTATTTTTCCATAAAGGAATTTCCACTTAAATGGAATTAACAGGCTAATTTACAAAAAGAGGGTAATTGTATAAAATTGTATCTGCGCTCAAGCACAATAAATAAATTGTAAATTTTAAGTGGGTAGTTTTGAAGCAACATTGCATAAAATCATATCGACGCGCGACGGTCAACTGCTGACGCAAGCCGCGGCTATGCCACTGCATAGGTAACATGGATTCATCCACAACTAGATGTGACAAATGAAACTGTTAATTGGTGAGTTAGTTAGTAATTAATTTCTTTATGTTTCTAAGACAGTGCGGTTTTATTTTTAAAATGTAAAGTTTAAGTTTTATTGAAGATGTTATTTTAGTAATTTCGTGAAGGTCTCACTCACTCTTTAAGATTTTTAGTTAGTTTATAATATAATTGAGCACTTTAAAAACGTTTGTTAATATAACTCTCAATAATTTTATTTATATATACGTATATCTATAAATAAATGTTATTTAATATTTACAAAAATAATTGGCCAGCATTTTTTGTTCTTTCAGCACAGCAATCATTCAAAGTCAAAGTCGAATATTTCTGTAATCAAATAGGAACATTGATGGCACTTTTGAAGCGTAGGCAGCGTCGATGGCACCTTACAATAAGTACATAAATAATATGTAGCGAGATGATGGCGACAGCTTAATTCGTAAACTACATTTATATTGTAGTAGGTAGGTATATCGTATTGTTAAAAAGACAGCACTATTAATTGTGGATTTAGTAACTAATTTCAAAACTAAAATTTAAGAACTGGTTTAGGTACCTACCAAGATACCGTACCGCTAAGTGTTACTGCGAAACATTTATTCCATCAAAAACATAATTTAAGAAAAAAATAAGGAGCCAATTTCCTATTCATTATATCTTGGAGGTACCTACGGAAGTTTTACATTACAGATTACTGGTTAATATTCAAAAATTCACAAAGAATTTGCTTTTCTTTTTGACGCACCAACTAATTTAATGCCTTTTTTTTTTTTTTGTCGTGGTGTAAAATCTTTATGGCTCCCACATTACCTCTGTCCTTTTGGGCAGGACAGAGGTTATGTGGGACTCGTTTACCCGAACTAAAAACCACCACGGTATGACCCTCTCGTTGGCTTTATTGGACGTCCGGGGAACCCGTTGTACCTACATAAATAGTACGTAAAAATAGATAAAATTTGTTTAGGCTGTTCCGTAGAAACCAGTAAATAAGTCATTGGTAGGTATATCGTATTTAGTAATCTTGCAGGTACGTACCTAACTAAATATAATTTAATACCTAGCGTAGTAGGTAAGAAGATACCTTATCATATCGACCCGTTATTGGCCCACTACAGGGCACGGGTCTCCTCACACAATGAGCCTTCTCATCAGGTTCAGGTCAACTTTCAGGTATACAGGCTTCTTCACGATATTATCATTTACCGTCGAAGCAAGTGATAATTTTAATTATGCAAAACGCACGTAACTTAGAAAAGTTAGATGTGCGTTCTGGGCGTCCAGAAAGTGAATTCTAGCTCCTACCCACTGCGCTATCGACGTTTCAACTTATCGATAGGTAGTTATATAAACCCAATAATAAATAAATATATATGCTACGACAATACACACATCGCCATCTAGCCCCAAAGTTAGTACTAAGATGACTGATGAATATTTTTATGAATAACATAAATACTTAAAATACAATTAAACACCCAGATACTGAAAAACATTCATGATAATCACACAAACAAAACTTTTATTATTTTAAGTATCTTCTGTATTTGTGTTTAATTTATATAAAATGTGTGTGTACAATAAAGACTTAAAACAAACATCAGTGATGTCTTGGTACCTACTTAACAATATTATTTCGTCAACATCTTAATTACCTTATTAAATCTCCGCTCTCTTGTAGCTTTTCCTTCTGCCGGAGGTTGCCTGTAAGAGATTGCTTGCAGCAATATGTCATCATCCAGCCGTGGGAATCAAACCCACGACTTTGGGCTCAGAAACCAGGGTCGCTGCAAACTGCGCCAATCGGCCGTCAAAGATAGAAGTACTATCTATCTTGAGTTTAAATAATATGGTCATCTGCTTACAGATAAAAACGTACGCAGTCTGGTCGTTTATCAATTGTAAATGGGTCTTTGTGGTGTTTCTCTAATTTAATTTTCGCGCGGAGCTCTGTTCAATAATATTGTTAATTTATCATTGTGCCGGAGGGTTGGGGAGGAGTGGAATGTTGATGATTGCTAACTCGAGTTGTTATCCGGATTATATTAAGTTTAGTATTATTTTAACTAGTTAGGTAGGTATTTAGATTCACAGTGGACTGTCGAAGGTAGGTAACTACGTTTGTTTATTTTGGGAGGAGGATGGGGAGGTACACACACAAGATAGAAAAATGAATTTTAAAACATAAAATGTAAATTGTTGATATTGGAAAAGAGCAACTGCAGAGTTTCTTGCCGGCTTCTTCTCGGTAGAATCTGCCTTCCGAACCGGTGGTAGAGTCACTACACACAGACAAACTTGACGTTTCAAAAGTGCTTTTGTTAGGCCTCCTTGAAATAAATGTATTTAGTTTTTTTTTGACAACGTTTTATTCACAATATAGGTATGTATGGGTAGTAGGTGTGTTTTCTTTTTTCTTAAACTGAAATAGACTAGCACTTGATCACAATCCATTTGGGACGCGCTTGCCTAGAAGATGCCTATTCACTCTTGTTTTAAAGATATCCAGGTTATTAGAATTAGGAAACACAGAACTCGTTCCGAACCCCAGCCATACGTACCTATAAGAAAAGAAGATGCAAATCGTTTCGTGCGAGTTTTTGGGATATTACAACATAGCGGTGAAACATTTGGGTTGGAGAAAGTGTTAAGCATTTAAAGAAATATGTGGTCTAGGAATAATTACCTAGCTTTAAGGAACGAAATTATAAAAAGATTAATAAAGCGTTTGCTTCATTAAGTTTTTTTAGGTAAAGTAATCTTAAATCTTTAAATAGATTATCATTTTTCCCTGAATCTAATTTAAGAAAGATGGGTTAAACATTGTAAAAAAATTGATGCTGCACAAAAATAAACCTCTTTCGGCCGTAGTAGCTCTGTTGGCTGTTAACGGAATAAACTAGGACAAAGTCTCGAGTAATAAATTGTTAATTCTAAATTGGTTTACTCGCTTATTTTTAATTATCTCTCCATACCAAACATCGCGAATTATCGCTACAAAACAATAATATTTAAATAAGAGTAGGTATTGCTTGTCGCGCTAGTAGTGACATCTATTAGCACACGCTTATACTTCGCCATCACAGGTTAACTTAGAACAGTTTAACTAGTAACTAATGCCATCTGTGTTGAATTTATCAAAATAAACTTTCAGACTCAGCGCATACCGAATGACATATTGCACAAACATTGACGAGCACATTTTCTACTAATAAATATAATATGTATTAATATTTTGCATTACAATTTTTTTTACCGACTTTAAATAGAGAAGGTTATCAATTCCGAATATTGTTTTCATTTGTGAGTTCGGGTATAATTACATCATATGGACGAGTTAGCAAAAGGAAGGAGCGCCACTGACGCGCGCACTCCGTACCCTCAATGTGATAGCCGGGAAGACGTATTTATTTTGTTGCACTCTGAGTGAACTCACAAATATAGCGATTTGGATTTTATCATAAACATTATAGTTATATTATATTATTAAAATTTACATAACATGCTGCATTGTCGTATTAGGATAACTTTTTCCAGCAATGACAAAAATGTAAGATGGGGCATAAATAAATAAATAAATCTAAGTAAGCATACCAAGAAAAGCAATGTGAAAATCCCATTTCCAAATACCATCCTCCTACTTGTACTATTGGATTATAAAACAGTTTGCTATTAGAGACCTCGTATCAAGTCAAATTCATCAGTCTATCCAGTCATCAAGCAAGTCCATCAACAATATTTAAATGAAATGAAAATACATTTTATTGTACACATAACAGAATAAAACAAAAACAAAAATAAAAAAAAAGTGGAAAATGTATCTAGTAAAGGAAATAAATTCAAATTCAAATTCAAAATTTCTTTATTCATGTAGGCCTATCACATGCACTTATGCAGCGTTCAAACATATAATATGTTTACATAATTGTATAGGGATGGTGATAACTTCGTTCGCCAACTTAAACCTAAAGCTACGATGGTTCCCAACGCGCCCTGGTCTAAGAAGAGCCCACAACAGACTTAGCCCGGTAATTTATTTTTGTTTTATCACCATCTCACAGTTAATTTATGTTATATAATTTAATATTTATATATATAAATTAGAGCAATTCACACCCAAGCTTTTTTATCGTTTAAGTAATCCTTAATGTTATAATAGGATTTTTCTGTAAACTTACGTAAACTCTTCTATCAGGGAGGGGCTCCAATGTCCAGCAGTAGTATTTTAAGAAGAAGAAGAAGAAATACTTGATTGCACAAAAACATCAAAATATACATAAAATAAAGGGTAAACCAAAGAACAAGAATTGTAGGTATGCAAAGGCGGCCTTATTGCTGCAAGCAATGTCTTACAGGCAACCTCAGTGTCAGAAGGAAAAGCTTCAAGAGAGCGGGGATTTTAATAAGGTCATTAAGATGGTGTTGACGAAATAATATTGTTAAGTAGGTACCTAGACATAATGTTATCTTGAAGTGTCTTAATAGCATGAAAGTATTTTTTTTAAAGTCTTGAGCCATAAACGATTATTGAATTAACATCACATTCTTGAAAATCTTTATTCTGCGAATTGTTGGTAAAGCGAAGTAATTTATCTGCTTTATAACAATAAAGTATGTATTTTTTATTAAATGTCTAGCCATTTACGCTGTCGGTAGGTATAACTTAAAAAACCAAAAATTTCTTTATTCATAATTAGAAAAAAAATCCTTATTCATAAATAGAGCCTATCACAGGCACAAGGAAGCGTTCATACATATAATATGTTTACATTATGTAAGGGGACTGGGTGATAATTTCGTTCGCCAATTTAAACCTAAAGCTACGAGGGTTCCAAACGCGTCCTGGTCTAAGAAGCAAACAAACAAACTTACCCGGGTAATGCATATCTGCATAGTCTGCACTATAAGCTATCACCATAAAAACTGTATCTCAAATAATCAAAATGGTCATACGTAACATTAGAGTGTAGAAGAGATTACTAGAAAATGACTTGGTTCATGTTTTATTTGTTTTACGTACAAATTCACATTAGTTAATGTGCGAAATAAGAGCAGGATGAGGCGGGTAATAGATCTCATGGCCATGGATCACTCCGGGAGGAGGGGTTCTCCATCAATCAGCCCAGAGCGATTACAGCGGGCGTGGTACAAGCTTCGGACTGAGTCGGTATATCACTTATATTTTGAGTTACTTTCATTTATAAAAAAAGCTTTTGTTTACAAATGTCGACTAAAACCGGTTTTTCGGTGTCATAAAATACCTACAGTGTGATCTGAATCGTTAATAACTATGAGATTTTTAACAATAATAACCTAATGCGTTATAAGAATTCGATGGAATACACACTGTGGATAAAACATATCTACTGTACCTATAAAGAAATATATACCCTTTACCAAGACACTCATGTAAGTTAAAATGTTTAAAGTGGCTTCAATCACTATCTTATGAAGAGACGGAAAAACTTTTAATTATTTTGAAATAGGTTCAATTGAAAGATTCTCTCACACACACGCACGCACGCACGCACGCACACACACACACACACACACACACACACACACACACACACACACAGACAGACACTTACATACTTACACACAAAATACATACATACACTTACACACACACTCGAAATCAAGGTTTTTTTTGTATCTTATTTTAATTAATAATTTTGAATGTATTTAGATTTTTTGATAAATATCAAGTGAACAGTGGTAAATTTGAAATTTTTAAATTTTTTGAGGTGGGCGTGATCACTGTTACGCAGTTTTATACTTTTACAGTGATCATCGTTTCATTCATTAGTGGTTAAGATATGTTATTGTTCACAAATAAATAAATCCAATTATTTTTTAATTTTAATTAGTGTATAGAGCCTAAATTGATTTAAGGCTCTATACAAACCCCCCCCCCCCCCCCCCGACAAAGATGTCCCGCTAAGCAAGTAAGCATAGGAGCATAGCAAGTAGGTATAGTAAGTATACGGTAGAAACTGATTTTGGGAATGGATTAAAACTGTTACTATTGTAGACTGCATCAATACTTACGAGGTTATACTGTCCGTCAAAGGCTATCTTGTAAAATTAAAAAAAATCACATTTACCTCAGCATCTACCTACAAAACACCCCAATTCACTGACTTTGGAAAGAATCAGACAACTGAAGCGGGCAGAAGTGTTCGATACAGACTTGAGGACCCTGGCCCTCATAAGTGTGTCTATCGAATGATTGTAGGTATCAATACTGAAAAAATTCTCTTTTCCACCTAACTAGATAGTGCCCATGGTAGTTACAATCAACATATCTTATTCAATGCATTTAAATATTCAGCACGAAATATGTTTTCGACATAACGTAGGTTTCCGAAAGAATAGCGAACCGTTTATAATTCGGACCAGTCGACAAACAAGTCCAGTGCAATTCGACAAGCGATTGATCTGGCGGGCGTATTAATTGCTCTTGTAGTCTTGTCTGAACCTAACAGTTAGGTATACCTTTGCATTTCTCTACGTTTTGCTATTCTTTACTTATAAATTGTTCGTTATCTTTACAAGGATGTAAGTAAGGTATAGTAAGGAAGTTTTGACGTCTTTTATTTAATTTACCCATCGAACCTACATCGAACTCATTACTTAATCTTATCTATTGCTTAAGCTGTTTCATGGATCCATGTAATTCTACTATTCTACTATCCTACTAATCCTACTTATATCCTACTAATGGGGAAAGTGTGGATGTTTGTTACTCACTCACGCAAAAACGGCTGAACGGATTTGGATGAAATTTGGAATGCATGTAGCTTTTTACATAGAAAATAACATAGGTCCCGATTATATTATCCCGATTCCTTAAGTAGTTCCCGAGAAAAAATTGTTTATTTTTACCAGTTTTGCTATGCATGTGACCTATCACCTATGCCATGGCGTGTAAAGAGCGTATGCACAGAGTATGCAGATGATATAAAATAAAGAAAATTACCAGTAAGCGTTATAAAGAGTTAAGTATTTATAACTCGTCCTGGAGATTTTCTTCATTTTATATCATCTGCATACCCTGTGCATACACTCTATGCACGCCACTGCACCTATGCTATGGAAAAGGACATGTACTTTCTATACCCATCTTTCAAATAGTTCCCGTGGTAGGATTCAATTTATTTTACGAGCGGAGCTTTAGACCAAATTTTGAAGTCCACGCAGACGAAGTCGCGGGCAAAAGATAGTAAGTAAGAAAAAAGTCTGTTATAGGAATATGTCAGCTCAACTCTTATTTTCACTTACATAAGTAGATAAATGTCCATCCTTATGAACTCACTTGATATTTATTATAAATACCAAAGTAGGATTTGTTTTTTTGCCCTTCTTTCGCGCCCTAACTGAACAACCAACAGTCTTGGTTTTGGCATTAGTAGAGTTAAGAACCTAGTTAAAAGGACGAAGAGTAACATCGGCTAGGTCCTGAATAATTCAAAATTCATAATTCATTTTTTCAAGTAGGCCTAATATAAGCACTTTTGTAACGTCTAGTAGGTCTGTTTGTAGTGACTCTACCAGAAAAAGGTTGGTTTACTATATTCATATCTTTACACCAAATATGGCCCTTTCTTCGCGTCCTAACAAAGCAAACAAACTACTTATTCACTGCGTGTAACATTCTGAGGCACAGCTACATAACATAACATATAAGTACAGCATAAACCTAATATGTAATAGCTTAGCCCGCCATATACGTCATCGCTTATCACCAGGTGAGGTTGCAGTCAAGGGCTAAATTATACACACACACACACACACACACACACACACACAATTAATAAGTACAAAAAGCTAAAACTTTACGAGGATGAGGTTGTTTAGAGATATATGGTGATACTCCTTAACAGGCTGACAAAATCTGCTGAAATCACCAGCTTCATGTCACGAGTCTTTTAACAGCCCATCACCAAATCGACTAAAATATCGTCGCGCCGTTTACTCTTGTCATATATTATAACCTGTAGCCATGGTTGACGAATGCGCCATGTATTATTAGCTTAATCTATACTTATAATAAAACTGTAACTGGAAGACTTCTGTAGGTACATTTAATATATTTTAAATTTTGAACGGGGGATGCTTTATAAACGATACTGAGTCCAAAAGTCCTGAGATTTTTATTTAATTTTTGTCTGTCTGTCTGTCTCAAGTAAAAACTAATGAATGGATTTAAATAAAATTTGGTATAGTGTTAGCTGATATTCCTGGTTAACATACTTATAGGGTACTTTTTATCCTGATAAACAATAAGTTTCCTCCGGGAAATGGGATGAAATTTTTTATCAATTTTACTTCATTGCTCCGTTAAATTTGAACCGATTTTAATAATTATTTTTAGTTTGAAACTGTATACTATCAAACATGTATTGTCTAATTTGGATGAAGATCTGATAGATATTGTCGGAAATAAGAAGGAGGAAAGAACATAACTCTTCAAAATTCGTCGTCTCAAAAAACAGCAAGTCGTAAGGCATATGGGACAACGATCGAATGCATGCGTACCAACCTAATAATATTATAAATGCGAAAGTTTGTGAGGATGTATGTATGTATCAACTAAAATGACAACTTTTTTTTTTTAATTTGAACATAATATAAGCTTTATGAATAAACCTACGAAAAATATATTTTTAAATAATGAAAACTTACTAACTCAGTAAACCACGTAAAAAATTAGTAGGTACATAACTAGCCACGATTATTATGATGTTAGAGATGCTCAGAGAGGTCGAGCTCACAAGTGTTAATTGGCGAGTTCCTATCCGAAACCGAAAATATAATTCGTTCGTTAAGGTAAATTTACTAAATATGTATCATATTTTATTGAATATTAATTTGAATAAATAAAAATATGGTAAAGACACACATAATCCCACACACGCATACACTTCACACATATGCACGCACACACACATGAACACACATAAACGCATACACACGCGTGTGTGTGACACACTTATACACATGATAAATTGTATGTTGATAATGTAAATTTCCAAATATGTATTCTCTGTATTTTTTCTATCTAATCTCGATGCACATATGAGAAGACACTGACCTCCAAGACACGGGATATCCTAGTTTGGGGGTCCAGGGTAATTTTAGAAAAAAACATTGTACTTTTAATCAAATAAAAACTTGTATTATTATTATTTTCAACCAGCGGCGGGGAAACCTTCAGATGTCTAGGAGGTCACGTGACAAAACTCTGACGTCCGGCGGACGCCGATGGATGCAGGGCTCGCGCTCTGGGCTCGATGACGATGGTATAGGTAGCTATACAAAAAAGTTTTACAGCTTAGAAGTATTACGCCATAGTAATATGCAATTACAATTAGTGTTGCCCAAATGCAAGAACAAGACGAGACTTAGCCAGTCTTGGTCTTGGTCTTGCGCCAATACACCTGGTCTTGGTCTTGGTCTTGGTCTTGCGCTCCCAGTCTTGGTCTTGGTCTTGGTCTTGCAGCAAGAGTCTTGCAAGTCTTGCAATTACCTATTAGTCTATTACTATTTATTAAAGTTTACTTTAAATCTTAGAAAAACGTATTAGAATTGGAACATTGTGAGCTTGAATTAACATAGCCATAGTAAAGATCAAGCAGATTAATAAATAACTGAAGATTTGATAAGAAATTCGAAAAATCAACTGACCTATATGTCGTTTTCCATGGAAGTAACTGTTTCTTAATAAACATTTATGATTTATAAGCTTACATTTGCTAAAACATGTAAAAAAATAAATTAATTACAATAACTTGACTGTATTTTAAAGAACAATACTTATCTGTCTAGAAAGAGATTGAACCCTCAACTTATAAGAAATTTAATAAAAGAGTTTTACGATTTATCATTTATTTGAATAAAAAATAAAATACAACACAAATCAACAGCTTTATCATTAGGTTATGATACTTTATATCAATTCTTTTGACCAAGAATTAATACAAAGTAACCATCTGGCTGACTCATCACTTAACCTATTTCTATGTTTTCTAATTACTAATGATGCTTTAGAAAATAACCTCTCAGCAGGTACTGAAGTTGCAGGTATTGAGAGAAAATCACGGGCCATTTTCGATAAAATCGGATACTCTGTCTCATGCGTCCTCCACCAATCTAAAATCACCAATCTGAAACTTATTTATTCTTTGGAACACCTGTAGGTACTCTTAAAATTCGAAATTATTTTGCATGAATAGTGTCAAATGTTATGATTTCGGCGCGGCGGCAACGATTGTTTTAGATTTCAAAAGAAGCCGCCGGCGCGTGTATCATAACCATGTACTTCCGAAAAGCGGCAAATTTCTTTGAGAAGTAAGTACAAAACCTTTGATGCCGCATTATCAAAGTGCCGATGGTTAAAACATAACTATGCATGCACTCAGTTTGATTTTAATAGATATTTTTTTATTCGCGATGTTTATGGTATTAGTCGTAATGCGCATAGGTCCAGTTTTTCATATTCTTTGATATAGTTTTTTGCGTCTCATAGAATTCCTAAGCGTACCTACCTACCTATACACCGAACTGTTACACCTAACTACTCCGTGAAATAGCGCTAAGTCCTAGCTGCAAGACGCAAGAGTCTTGCAGGCTATGTCTTGTTCTTGCTCAAGTCTTGCACGGTCAGTCTTGGTCTTGGTCTTGCTAAAAATACGCGGTCTTGTTCTTGGTCTTGGTCTTGCAAAAACGCAAGAACAAGACCAAGACTGCAAGACCAAGACTGAATTTGGGCAACACTAATTACAATAAGTAGATAAGTGGGTAGATACTAACACACCCACGTGTTTTACCTACAGAAAAGATACCTACCCAGACATGCATAGTAAAAAACCGTCTAGAATTGTACTTACAATATCGTAATAAAATAATAGGATTAAAAAAATACGAGTACGAAGATAATGTCAAAGGTAGGTAGGTACTTATTGTGATCATTATTGTAACTACTGCAATGAAATGCTGATGCCTGTTAAGGAGTACTTATTTATTTAGTCCTATGGTATTTTCTAAGAATAAGCGGTTAGAAGTATGATATATTTTATACGTCAATAATGATATTTATGATATATTTTATATGCTAATATTGATAGTGGATGTCTTGTGCTTTAAGGGAAAGTAGAAGGTACGCGGTAGATCACCGATTAGATGGAAGGACCAAGTGAAGGACACAATCGAGGATCCTCTACATGAATGCGTTAGAAAAGCAAGGTCAGGGAAGAGTGGCTACGGATTGTAAAGCGAGCCAAAACACCCAGATGACGACCACGACCAGTCTGTCAAGACTGTAACGACTAAGAAGAATTGAAATTATCTACAAATTAATAAGTTGCAAGTCAGGACAGTGGCGTGCATAGAGGGTATGCACATGGTATGCAGATGATACAAAATGAAGAAAACCTCCAGTACGAGTTATAAAAAAAATAAAGGATAGGCTTTGTAAGAGTTATAAAAAAATCCTACCCTTAAGTATTTATATCTAGTACTGGAGATTTTCTTCATTTTATATCATCTGCATACCCTGTGCATACCCTCTATGCACGCCACTGCAGGACAGGGAGATCAAAAAGGTCGTTGGACAATCCCAGGTATGAAGAGATGGGGCAGCGCTTGATTATGTGCTCTATCGTCTGATCTTCCTCACCACGGCCACATGTAACGAATGGTTTCCAACTCCATTTATGCATAAGATAGTTGCAGCGTCCGTGCCCTGTTCTTAACCGATTCAGTCAACACCACGGGTTACGAGGCAGATGGAAACCATTGGGTTTCATTGTGGGATCGAAGAGATCTGTTGTCCCCGGGTTTCCATTCTTCTCTCCAGTTATTCCAGTTATTCTTCTCACCAGTTCTCCTTAGAGTTGTCATATAACTATGTTATGAATGTAGGTACTCTATGATTATCATGGGTCTGGATTGTGTAAGATTGTATGGTCATTGATTAAGCCAAACTAGAAATGGTTACCAGTGTTTAATTATAAAACTAGCGGTCCTGCGCAACTTCGTTCGCGTATGAGCCAATCGAGAAGCTAAAATAGATCTGATGCCGCGACTCATCGCAGGCTCCACGGACCAACGGTCCCACCCAGTGACCCGTCTGTAGTTGCAGACGGCGCTGATACCACTGAGACGGGCCAACGCCCTGTACAGTCACCCCGAATCACACAGGGACTCCGAGGAAGACCTATGCATAAACCCAATATTATCCCATCTCCCCTCAGAATGACCCCACGCTGGCCAAGTGCGGATTGGTAGACTTCACACGCGACTTCACACATCCTGAAAAAATTACAGAGAATTCTCTGGCTGGTGATCACGATGTTTCCCTTCACCAATATTAGGTAGGTAATATTTAATTGGTTAAAATCAGAACTCACATAACACCGAAAAGTTACAGGCGTGTGCCAGGGATCCAACTCGGCTATCCCGAAAGGAAAGCTGAAGCCTTACCCACTAGGCTATATCCGCTTTCTATACCTACACTCTAAAAAAAAATTGGTTATTCCTAACAAGATAGTGATTGTTGCGATCAAGCATCTTCTCTAGATACATCAAATAAGATGATAATGATTGTTTATCATAATTCAATGGACTGGGCAACTGTATTGCTCCTATTATTGTTACTTAACTAAGGCATATTCTTAACTGATTCAATTTACGTACTTGTTTAAGCTAAATAATTAAAAATGATCTAATCATACAAAGAAGTAAATAATAATAGAAACAACGTATTTATTTGTTAGAATCAATGAACATACCTACATTGTTAGCTCAATCTATAATGAACTTGCTGCTATATCTAACCAGCTTTTGTTGTTATGTTTATTATCATAATTGTTATAATTTATATAATATAAGAGAAAATCTCTCTTAGTTGGCTTTCTTTTTTTAGAGTGTATATACCTATGTACGTATTATATTAAGCTAATAATTTAGCAGTGAATTTAAAATGTTTAATAAATTGGTATAATCTAACTTAACGTAGGTTTATCGCCTAGCCAAGCATAACCAGTGGCTTGCATAGATGATAGATGGTATGCACAAGGTATGCAGATGATATAAAATGAAGAAAATCTCCAGTAAGAGCTATAGAAAAGCCTACCCTTAGCCTTTTCCTTCATTTTATATCATCCGCATACCCTGTGCTGCATAACGTCTTCTCAAATTAAACTTTCATACCTCGGAGAGTAGGTACGGTAAGCCATCGCTCCCAGCTATCTCTAATAAAATCACAAAATACTACTAAGTGAGTCGATGCTATGGAATACTCTCTCTTACGAGGAGGTGAGGAGATTTGAGCCAAGCAGTGGGATGTTTATAGGCTAGTGATGACAACGATGAATCTTGGAGAATGATGACGCCTCGTTGGGACAGTCCAAATCAAATAATATGCGGTATTCGGGAAGCGTATTAAATGTCTTAAACAACACTCAAAATTCGATTTGAGTAGATAGCCTTAAAGCGTTGAATATAACCTAAAAAAAGGAGTATTATTAGATAAGTTTTATTAATGACATAAATGTTAAAAATGTCATGTAAAATTGTCATTAGCTTTGACTAAATCATTCTTAAATTTTTTACCATTACAGATATAAAACTTTTGAGCTATTGCTATTATGACTTTCATGTTGGATACGTACTTAGTATGTAGGTATGGTTAATATGAACTTAGTTACAATGGAGCAAGAAAATCTATAAGTTACGGTTTAAGCTATTCAATTAAAATTAATAAGTGGGTCTTTTAGTGCCAACTTACTCCAACCTCCCTCTTGAGTCCGCAGGTAAGTATTTTACTAAAGAATTTTGAATAATGTCATGAAACGTATCGAATTTAAGTCATAATTCAGAATTGAACACTATAATTGAAATAAACAAGATAATAATAATTTAATTGTTTAAATATGAGATCTTCCTATTTTAATTACCTGTTTCGTAAAAGGGAAATAGGTAGGTATGCGGAATTCAATTAACGCATAACCTTGTTAAGATAAACAAACGAAGAAGGCGAATGCAGGCATTACGGTGTTCGCTATCAATCATAAATCGATGCCGCGCGAATCAATTGTTTTAATAGCTCGAATAAAAACAATATAAACGCAGCGGGCGGAGCGTATAACAGAAATATCAGTTTGATATCGCGCGGTTTGATTCGCCGTGACGCGAGACGCCTTGGGGCGGAGCCTCCAAAGAGAGGGGGCGCTGCGTTACCGGCATACCATTCCGTGCGAGCTACGGTAACGCTCGTATCGTACCGAAATTCGTGCGAACTGCATTGCATGAACCGTGCGCGTGTGAGCGTGTGAACACGTGCCGCTGTGTGGCGTGTTGTCGTTCCCGTGTTCCTAAAACCGCCAAGATTCGGGTGAAGAATCGTGAGCCGGTGCCGGCGTACGCCATGGCCGACGCCGACCGTGATTCGGACCTTGGAGACGATAGCCCTGTGGTAAGTAATCTTTGAGCATAACCATCAGTAACGTGTTGTTTTTGTGTCTGTTTTTGTTGTTGCTTCCACTCAGAAAAACGTTATTCTGACATTTGGTGTAGAAAGCCAAAAGTGATCTGACATCTTCATATAAGATTAATTTAACTTTAGTGTCACATTTATCAAATGATAATTCACTCTGGATTAATTTTAGTTTGAGCTCATTGAAACTCCATTATTTCCTTCACCGTTATTTCTTCATTCTTCCATTTAATTAGTAAAAATCCATTTGATTTAAGACCATTTTGAGTGTTTGTTACCAACTTGACAACAGCTAGATATTTGAGTAATTGAACTTTCTTGTAATACCTTCACATTAAAGTATCTACTCGAAACGATTCCTAAATTAATTAGTCTCCAGAAAAAGAAAAGATACTGCATTGATTGAACAAAATTAAGATTTTCTAATACTCAAATTTAGTTTGTGCAATTTTCCATAGCAAACAGAAGCACACCGTCGCAACATTGCAATCGTGGACTTACCTTCTGATCCATTTCTATATTTTCCCCAATCAATAACACATATAAAAATTACGTTATTATATTAGTATAGAACATTCCAGCAGTGTATACATAAACAAACGTAAATAATTCATGTGTGTGTGATGTAGTGCACAAATAAAAAGAGACTAGGTACCTACTTTGTTTTTATTACTTGGTTTATTATACCTAAATCCATTCATACATTTTGGTAGATAAACTTTTTCACATAGGTACCTGCCTATTAACATTTTAGG
The DNA here is from genome assembly GCF_905163445.1 of Pararge aegeria. Classification (NCBI taxonomy): domain Eukaryota; kingdom Metazoa; phylum Arthropoda; class Insecta; order Lepidoptera; family Nymphalidae; genus Pararge; species Pararge aegeria. The sequence continues at coordinate 6,235,596 of NC_053200.1, read as the reverse complement.
AATTCCTTATCTACTGTTTACCTGTAACGATAAAGAACTTGAAACTATGACTACTATTATCAATTCTGCCTATTGTTATGCTAGGAATGTAGGATCCTTTGTACCTACCTGCCTTGTATTATGGGTAATGCCGAAACAAAAGTCAACACTTTTGCGTCGGGTCATCGATCGGTTCGGAATCAAATTGGATTAGGTATATTACCTACCCAAATGGTACATTTAAATAAATATAAATAAATATATTACGACAGTACACACATCGCCACCTAGCCCCAAAGTAAGCGTAGCTTGTGTTATGGGTACTAAGACAGCTGATGAATATTGTTATGAATATAATACACAGAAATACTTATAATATACAGTTAAACACCCAGACACTGAAAAACATTCATGTTCATCACACAAACATTTTCCAGTTGTGGGAATCGAACCCACGGCCACGACTCATAAAGCAGGTTCGCTGCTCACTGCGCCAGTCGGCCGTCAATTTATTATTTATTACCGCCTACCTGTATTAATAATGTTGATTGGAATCAATATTAGTTTTACCTACTTATTATTGAGTTATAAAGAAATAGCAGGTACCTAGATATAATTTATTTATTTTGTAAACAATATAACCTAACCAGCTAATGGTCAGGTAGGTACCTACCTAAGGGTTTTAGTATTAGTATCTACCCACTAAATAACGGTAACGAAAGTTTTCATTAATTTTGATTAACTCTAAGTACCTAGTAGTTTAGCAGGAAGGACTCGATTTGAATATTTTTGACTGGACTGGATCCCTGATTATTATTATGGACTGTTTCAGTACCGATAACTACCTAGGTATATATTTGATAATTTTGCGGGTAAAGTTCTTCCTGGTAGGTAACTTAAGTTCAATTTAGTCGCTGATTTGATTGACATAAGTCATAAGTCTTGAAAATGTTTATTTGTTTTGATAAATTGAAAGTAGGTAGTCTAGTAGAAAATGAGTCCCTATTTGAATATTTTTTACTGGATAAATTACCTGATTATTGAACTGGTTTAGTACCAAAAACTAATTATTTGTTCAATTTAGTTGGTGATATGATTATACCTAAGTTTGATCCAGATGGTAAATTTTTCTTAACCTCGCCTACCTACTTCTTTTTAAATAACTTAATTAATAGATGCAAGTTAAAGGAATATTCAAGTTGATAGATGATAGAAAACCATAAATTAATTAGGATCTATTTCTGAAAACGAAACAAAAAATGTTTGACTGCGGTAAGTTTGCACATGTGTTGCCAGTCTCGTCGTCGGCTTTCAGCAAAATGGCGTCGATGCGCTTATTAATAACAAATTCGGAGCCGGGATTTTATTACGCGGGATGGGTCCTATCCCATCTGTGCCGGCTTAGGAACCTGGTATTGTTTATTTGCCGGAAACATCTCTTTATTTATGAATGAGTTCAAAATAAGTAAAAATGTATTTTTTTTCAAATTAAAATTATGCGGGTGGCATTTACCAAACACATAATCGGTAAATGACTCAGCTTCAGGTATTATTTTTTACAACAACTGTTTGTTAATATAGACCTTTATATTTTATGCTTGCCTGGTAGTTGTGTACCTACATACTAGTAAGGTACCCTTACATTACTCAATCATTCCTCAATGTTATATATCAAGTAGGTATCTAATGCAAGTGTGTTTGTAGGTTTGTCGTTCTTGTACCTAGCAATTTAGCAACGGACTGACTTTTTTTTCTAATGCCACTACAAGTTTATCCGAGACTACAATCTCACTCGGTGGTAAGTTATAAATTCCCAAATTGCCTCTGGCGGGAATCGAACTCTGGACCTCCCACGTGAAACCACAGCGCTCAGCGCTACGCCAGGGAGGTCGTCAAAACGTGAAAGGGCTTTGAATATTTTGCCTAAATATATAGCTCCTTTTTCTGAGTAACACCAGGAATATGTAAACCTTCAAAGACCTGGAGTTTCACACAGGTAGAAAGGTACTTATAAGCTATTAAAAAAAAAGTTTTAAGTAGGTTACCTACAATCAAGGAAATATAAGTTTTTTATGCCTGTTCTCAATAACAACAGACAAGGCAATGCCTAGATAAGTAACGCCTCAGGAGATTCCTAGGCATACATATACCGTTCACCAATAGTTACCACCTTAGAGTTGGTGAAACGTTAGACATCGTCCAAACCATTAATCATTCGATTTAGGGTTTGTAAAAACTGCCATTGCAATGATCCAATGTCTAACGGTAAGCTCAAAAATGTTCAAAGTTAAATCTTCTTTAACTATAAACAATGATGCCTCACTTGAAACTCTTGTTCTGTTAAAGTAAATTTAGAACAATTTACAGAACAAGGCATCAACTTGTTCTGTAAATTTTCTTTAACAGAACAATGCATCAAAGATGATTTTCGGTGTCGATCTGTAAACATTAGAATCTGTATCAAATACATCGACCTTAGGCCCTAACGATGCTTTCAGTTATGCATATTAAAGGTAAATGCAACTTTTTATTTATCTTTAACAGAACAAGGCATCGAAGATGATTTTCAGTGTCGGTCTGTAAACATTAGAATCGGTATCAATGAAATCGACTTCAGCCCTTAACGATGCTTTTCAGTTATGCATATTAAAGGTAAATGCAACTTCTTATTTATCCTTTTCTACATATTGTATTGTTCAAGTTGTCTAGAGTTCTTAATGAGATCAAGAAGCCAGTTAACTTTATAAGTCTGGGTAGAAAATGTATTTAATTATTGTCAATCCCTGCCTGGATTAAGACAATGGTATAAGTATGTATGAGGTACTTAATCGGAAGCCTTTTGTGATTCATATAAATAGATCCACATTTTCTTTATATTAACTGTGTAATAAGGTTTCTTTGTAGTGGACTTTAATTATCGCGATCTAAGTCGGTCGGAATCGAATTGTTGGTGGCCCAGAAGCTCGACTTCACTTTTGGGGGGGGCCGAGTTCGAATCCCAGCACGCTACGTCAAACTATTATTCAATTTCTAGAAGCTATGATTAAGCAGCCCGACCAACTTAATCATATCAACCGGCCCACTAGATGGCACGGGTCTCCTCCCACAATGAGAAGGGGTTAAGGTAGTTCACCACGCTGGCCCAGTGCGGATTGGTGCACAATGTTCTCAAAGGTGTGAGACCTTTGAGAACATTATGACATGCTTTTCTTCGTCATTGAAGCAAGTTATATTTAAAGTGCTTAGAACGCACATAACTTAAAAGTTAGAGGTTGCGTGGCAGGCATGCTGGGATTCTAACTCGGCCCTAAGAAAGTCGAGGTGCAACCTACTAACTGGGCTAGCGTGATATATATTATCCCCCAAATACTAACATCTAACTTTTTCTGTAACTGTTTTTTATCTTCGCCATTGGTTGCCTGGAAGAATTTGCTATGTAGCGATAAGTCTGCCAAATTGTATACGTTGTTTTGTTATACTTTTCTTTTTGTTCTATGTACTTTTTGTGGAGTGCAATAAAAGTATATTCATTAATTCATTCATTCAATTTCTGCGGGCGCATTAAAGTAGCATGGAGGGTATAATTGTGGTAGGCTTTTCCGTCTGGGAGGCTTTGGCCGTGGCTAGTACCGACGAAGACGTACCGCGAACCGATTTAGAGTTCCGGTGCGATGTTGCGTAGAAACATAATCGGTTTCTACGCGACATCGCATACAGTATAGCTACCATACTCCCTAACAGGTTAGCCCGCTACCATCTTAGACTACATTATCACTTACCTCCAGATAAGATTGCAGCCAACGCTTAACTTGTAGTGGAAAAAAAAATAGAAAAAATTATCTCACTGTAAATCTCTCTGCCTTGTGAGAGAAGTCTGCACCCAATAAAATACAAACAACTTACCGGGGAGATTTAAAAATACAGCCTTTGTTACCAATGCATAGGCTTCGATGTTAAAACGATCTTGTGGCGACATTGTAAATTTAGAAAGCTTGATGTATTTTATCACTCAAACACTAGAAGTCCCTGTGAGCGCTGAAGGAATTGAACAGAGTCAGTAAAGAGTACGCACTTGTTAAATGTTCATTTCTTGTAAAATCAATGTTGGTATTACACTTTTTACTTGAGAAGGTACTTACCTATGCGCTTTAAATCTTATCGCATCGTGAGAGAGGTCTCAAACCCTATCAAATAGGAATAATGTCCCGGTTATTAGAAAGTATAGCCTTTGTAGCACCGCAACCGAAGTTAGTGAAATTTTGCATACATTATAGGTTTCGTACAAGGTGACCACGTTCCATGCAACTGTGTCGAAATATCGACAAATCCCATTATTTTATCGTGGTATGTACCCGTCGTGGTTGAACTATTATTAAGAAATAATAGCTTGATACATTTTATTAGGTACTGAAAAACCAAAGATTCCTTAGGGATTTAAAAATTCCCGAGAAAACGTTGAAGAATTGGCGGGCTTGTACCCAACATATATCATCATCACAACAACCCATTACCGGCCCACTACAGAGCACGGGTCTCCTACAATGAGAAGGGGTCAAGGCCGTAGTCCACCACGCTGGCTTAGTATAATGGTGGACAACTCACACACATATACCATATACCATATACTCAGTTGGAATACAGTAATAATAATAATAAGTTTATTTCAATTAACAGTTACACAGTTAATCAAAAATAGTAGAAAATAAGGCGAACATAAGGTAATGTGTATCATGAAACCCAAATTCGATAATACTGCTATAGTGAAAGACTGAGTCGCAGTTGTTATCGCCCATCTCTGGAGCGAGAACCATAGACTTAAATTAAATCTAGTGAGATGAATAAAAATAGAAACCTATAAACCTTTTGAATTCAATTCAATTGAAAGGGTTGATAAAACAGTAGGTAGGTATGCGCGTACAAAACCGCACACAGATCTAGTCAAATTCAAATATCAATAAAGAATAACTCATTTGTACTCAATTTGAGAGACAAGAATCGTAAAACGTACAATCACGCGTGATTAGGAATAGACTTTCAAGTACTTACCAAATACTAAGCTGTGAAATTCGCGAAGTAACATACCTATTCTCGGAATAAATTTCAAGTTTTAATGATCTAACGGAAGTGAATGTGACGACTCCATTATTACTTTACCTGTATAAGACATCGTTAGGAGTCTATTTCGGTCTAGAGACACTTATAGTGTTTGTTTGAGTCAATCATTTCAGCGGGGCGACGCTGGCGACATCTCACGGGAGGCAAGGCACGCTCGATTTATTATCCCCTCTCGGATAGAGCCGCAAATTAATTAATCAAACCTTGCTGTCACTCACTAAAGTTAGCTCCAAAGAGTAGCTCTGCCAGCTTCCTTTTCCTGTCGACGCCGCGACGTTTCATTAATTGAAATAATTGGCGACTCTCTCGAATTCGTTTTTTTCGCGCTGACAACACTTTTCGACACATGGCTGCTGCTTTTTTATTTCGGAACTCCTGATTCTATTAACTGTAAAGATTGGAACTATGTTTTACCGATATTTTTATATTTAGTTACTAGTAGCTCCGTAGCTTATAGTCTGCCAGAGACTTTCCCGCTGTTTTCTTGTTTTTGGGGCATACAGTAGAGGTGTCACCTAATACTGCTTGCAAAATTCTGTTCCGAACTAAAAAAATACCCTAAAAAGTTCCGCTGATAAAGGTATAAACGTAGTCTTACTTGTGAATTTAATCAGAAAAACCTAACTAAATGCTTCTAACTAAAATAACCAATAAAAAGCAACCTAACTAAAAAGTTGTTACTAAAAAGCTCCTAAGTGAAAAGTCTGCGTGTGAAAGTACCAAAATATTTCTTAACTTAAAAATCTACCTGACAAAGCAATATTATTCAAAAATGTATATCGAAAAGTGTATGTCTTTTCCGTGGTTAAAAGAAGCCATGATGGTTTCTCGAATACGAATTACATAAAATCTGTACCAATGTTGAAGTCCCAAAAAAGTCGGTTCAGCAGTTCTGAATAATTAATCTGGACAAACAGACAAAGATATAATAAAAATTCAAAATGTATTTTCGTGTTATCTTTCCGTTCAAATGATCATAACGCGACCTTATTAAGAGGTTTTTTTCAAAATGCCAGATCATATATTTAGGTTTTGTTGATTTGTATACTTATACCTATTCGTAGAGGTGTACACTGTATTTGCCCCCTTAAATTCTAATATCCCCTAAATCGGATGAGTAACGTTTTAGTTTCGATAACTTCAAACCATTCTGTAAGCTGGTGATAATTACCTGATCAGATTACCTGTACTTACCTACCTGCTAAATTAAAATCTGTTGGCACATGACGTAAACATATTAAATAAATAAATGAATAAATAAATAAATAAATATACTACGACAATACACACATCGCCATCAAGCCCCAAAGTAAGCGTAGCTTGTGTTATGGGTACTACGATGACTGATGAATATTTTTATGAATAATATACATAAATTACTTATAATATACAGATAAACACCCAGACACTGAAAAACATTCATGTTCATCACACAAACATTTTCCAGTCGTGGGAATCGAACCCACGGCCTTTGACTCAGAAAGCAGGGTCGCTGCAAACTGCGCCAATGGGCAGTCAAATCTAATCAAATATTATCTAGGTTAGAGTGTTAGACCTAGGACTAAATGACAAATAAAGCAAAAAAACCTGCAGAATATATTCTACCACAGAATATAAACTAGTATTACACAGTAGTTAATTTTTTTTTAAATTGTGCACAAATTTTGACATATCTCAGTAAAAGAAAGTGGCATAACTGAAATATATTAACATACGAGTATATCTCCGCTCTTGGTCCTCTTTAAACCGCTAGGCTATCATAACTTTTATCAGTCAAGCTCTAGCTACGTACGTATATTAAAAGCACATTTCCTTTATGTTCTAATCTTTTGAGGGATTCTTTTACAGAAAAGGAGCAAAAAATTTGCCATATCATATCACAGTTAAAGCGTATACGAGTTACAATGGTTGTGAGTTGTGACGTGTGGTGTCAAACATTAGGGCAGGTGGCTTTGTACCTGGTCGCGTGCGCATTCTGCGCGCACGCACCTTACCCACCGTATTTTACGTCAGCCATTGCATAAAAAAGGGTATTGGTTTGAAAAAAAACCTTATGCGACCTCTTTAACAAGTAGCTTCGTGATTATCTCGCGCGTATATTTAATAGTAATATAATGTATTGTATATTTTGTATCAGCCCGGAGTTGGAAATTGGCGGTGTACACCCCCGGACCTCGGAGAGCAAGTAAAACCGTCGGTCCCGGCTCGTTAAAGACCAAGAACCCGCATTAGAGTAGCATGGTGGGTTTATGCTCTAAAAGCGTCGCTCCTATGAGAGACGAGGTTTTTGCCCAGCTGTGGGACGTTATTAGGCTGCGGATGATGATGATGACATAGACAAGACAAGACAAGACACGGAATATACTCCACACCAAACAGATCCTCGGTAATGTATCCTCTACGCACGTTTCGCTCCGAAACCGGAGCAGCCTCAGGGGATGTTGACTTTACAATTATTCATTGTACGAAACGTGCGTAGGGGGTATATTGCCGAAGATCTGTTTGGTGTGGAGTATTAGGATTGAAGAAATTATAAATTACACCACACAGATTCTCCTGCTTTTCGCGGAGTATAGCAAATTAAGCTTAATTTCGATAATATATCATGGATTTCCGCAATGTAACGCCTGCTTCTATCCAATATCCAATATGGAATATACATAGTTGTCACCACCTCTCCTCTTTGGTGTCGTACGAGGCGACTAAGAGAATATAAAGGATAACGGCCGGCAGCGTTCTCCGTGCTACTACTATTTTAATATCCAATATGTTAAGTATATATCCAATATGGTGGCCTTATCGCTACATAGCGATTTCTTCGAGGCAACCAAAGGCGTAAAAGGAAAAAAAACATGGAAAAGAGGTAGGTCAATCAATAAGATTTAAAAATTATACAAATAAAATATATAACTATAATATATATACATATATAAATATATTACATATAAATATAATAAGATATGAAAGTACTACGGACAAAATCAGTCAAATAGTTATCCACAGTCAAATAATAGTGCACAGTGAGTTGTTTTTTTTTTAAATCCTATTATTGCTGCGATATGTCACGAGTCATCCATTTTTTCGTTTCGATAGGTATAAAAATCTTCTTTGTTAAACAATTGATTTGCATACAAATAAAAAGGCTGACTCGACAAAAGCATCTTTGTCACCAATCTACACACCGGAATAGAGTCTGATGGTTTATCTCTTATTTATATATTCATTTTATCTGTCGTAAATAATCGTATCGTATCGACATACAATATTTATAAAGGAAAGGTTGCGTGGGTTATTGCGGCATACCGTCACACCGAGGTGTACCCAGTGTGAACTCCATACTCCGTACGAGTACATTAAAGCGAAGCATGTCCTGTATAGTGGCGTGCACTTCATACAAGCACAAAAGCACTGCCTACCCTTAAATTTTTCTATAACTCATAAATGCGAAGGATTTTACCATTTTATGCCATCTTTCTTCTTTATGCATACCCGAGTCAAAAACCCTGTGCACGCCACCGTCACACCGAGGTGTACCCAGCGTGCACTCCATACGTTCATAAAAGCGGAGCATATCCTATATAAGCAGTGGCGCGCACGAATATTTTCTTAAGTCGGCTCATTCGCAGACGAAGTCGCGCGGGTCCGCTATTAGATTGATTATACACGTAATGTAGCAGAGTTTCTACTGTTGAATCTTTTCGATAAGGTCGTTTTAGTATACACTACTTCTTTCTTTATGTACTTGTAAACATATTTAATTTGTTGTATGCTTTTAATTTTTGGGGTATATTTAAGGTTTATAAATATAACCTAAAATAAACTATGTAAAACAAAATAAAATCTAAAACGTCTTCGAAACCACGGTAGGTGTTTTGAATTGAAGTGAATTCAATTCTAACTGAATTAAACGACAAAACGTGTAAATGATAACCGAAATATTACTTCACATGCTTAATATTTTATTATTTACAGTCTTTGAGAATTATCTGTGAGACTGAAACGCGAATAGACTTTGAGTAAACCACTGCCACAGTTTATACTGAAAGTATTCAGATACAGCCCTAACATCACATGTAAAATTACGCGTCGCGTGCCGTATCTATGGCCGTGTCGGTCTTTTATCTTCAAAATGGTTGTCATAAGTAAACACTAATAATGTTTTGAATTAGTTTTTATAATTCTTCGTTAAATTCCCTTAGTCGTCTCGTACAATAACCGCGGGTAGAGGAGGGTTTTGACATTGTGACACCTGTATTCAGATCTGTTATTTTTTGACATACACGGCAAAAAAATAACAGATGAAATAGAGAGATATATATTATCATAAAAAATAAGAGCCACAATAATACAAATATTAGTTTGGAAGCCAAAGTAGGTAGTTATTTTGAAATGTAAATAATAAATATAGATTTGATCACGTTCAACAAACATGATACGAAACGGCGTGTCACACAGTGACCTTTGAAACTTATTAAACCTCACAATGGCGGTGCGATATTCTATTAATATACCTTGAATAAATCCCGACAATCTGATGATCTTATGCAGATAGTTAATTCGCATCTAATTTGATTTGAACGTGCATGATGAATATATTAAACTGATTCACAATAGCGTAATCCGTTAAAGGGTCTGTCCAGATATATCGGAATCAGGGTTCACCGGAATGAAACTGTGAAATGGACAAGTCTGTGGTGAAAGTCATCTTTGATGGGACAGAAAACTCGGCATTAGTAGTTTTGGCTCAGTTATTTACGTAATTTTTGTAAATTTGAAATAACTATGTTTCGTAACAAATTCATAAATCGTGAAGCAGGGATCATTGAATATACAAAAAGACCAGAAATTTCTTCTCTAGTAATGTGTAAAATGCAAGCAATTTTATTCTCAGCCAATATTTATTTATTCACTTTATTTGTACACCACAAAAAGCAACAGTAAACATAATGGATGGACAGGAAAAGTAACTTAAAAACTATAATGCAAAAGGTGACCTGCTCATTTAGAAGCGATTTTTTCCAAGCATCCTTAGGATAAGGGAAACCGAAAGTAACCGAAGTATTACGAGTATTATAACATACAGCTATGTCAGGAGTCGAGACTCTGGTCACCGATAGGTTTGGATAGACCATTAATCAGATTTGTTACGAGATATGTAGGTGGTACACACACTACTCGTGCTTACAAAAACGAAAGTCTAATCTAATTTTTTTTGACTAAATCTTCAACCCATATCCCTAGATATAAAATAGAGCCCGTAGCAATTCCGAAGAACGTTATCGCTTACGTCTTTTTTCTATCAATTATTTCAATTCACACAATTTCGATATTAAGTGCGATTGTTTTGAATAAAAAATACTATCATTCACAAAAATAAGCTGTAACTCATCGCAATAAAGTATATAGTTCGTTAAAGTACAAATTGTCTTGGGATTTTACGGTTTCGAACAACATAGTTTGCGGGTACCCGCATTATAAAAGGAACAAATTATTTTATAGGAAGGTATTTCCTATTGCTTAATATCGCATTCCTATTAATGCTAATTAAAACTGATGTTGGTTAACGTATAACGGTTTCATTTTAAGTTGTTATTATTATATCTGTTAATTTAATTGATATTCGATCAATAACGTTGATAGTTCAAAGCCTACGCATGGGGGACAAGTAATAACTATAAATAGATTTACAAAATAGTGTCGTCGATTCGAATTGAATTTTTCAGCACCTTTATCTTACTTAATAATACAATTGACAGAGTAAATTAAACTGAAGATATCGAAGCCAGGTTTTTACGTTGGAATTTTAAGGTGCGGAATAGCGAACCCGCACAGGTAAACCCAGCGTTGGTCGGCCCCCAACGAGGTGGACAGACGACATCAAACGAGACGCTGAGCCACTGGAAACAAGGGGCCCAGGAACGTTCTTGGAGGAGGTTTTTGGAACTCCCTACAATAGACCTATGTCGAGCAGTGGACTTCAATTATCATCATCATTTGAGTCTGAGGACCTGCACTGCTGAAATTAGACATTTCCTTAAAAGCACCACCACACCTGGTCCTCAGCCTTTGTCAACCACCCACCCCACGTCACTCTCTTTATTTCGCCGGTCCATGTTGTTGGAGGGTGCAGAAAGCTCTACTCTCTTTATTTCGCCGGTCCATGTTGTTGGAGGGTGCAGAAAGCTCTATTCTCTTTATTCCGCCGGTCCATGTTGTTGGAGGATGCAGGAGGCTCTATTCTCTTTATTTCGCCGGTCCATGTTGTTGGAGGGTGCAGAAAGCTCCACTCTCTTTATTTAACCGGTCCATGTTGTTGGAGAGTGCAGTAAGCTCTACTCTCTTTATTTCGCCGGTCCATGTTGTTGGAGAGTGCAGTAAGCTCTACTCTCTTTATTTCGCCGGTCCATGTTGTTGGAGAGTGCAGTAAGCTCTACTCTCTTTATTTCGCCGGTCCATGTTGTTGGAGGATGCAGAAAGCTCTACTCTCTTTATTTCGCCGGTCCATGTTGTTTGAGGATGCAGAAAGCTCTACTCTCTTTATTTCATCGGTCCATGTTGTTGGAAGGTGCAGTAAGCTCTTCTCTCTTTATTTCGCCGGTCCATGTTATTGGAGGGTGCAGAAAGCTCTAATACTATGATCATGCAGTGTGACTGTCATCGCCCTTTTTTCGTAAGATCTACGAGTACTTGACTACTTCAGCCCGACCCTCTGATCTGCCTTTACTTTGCTGATTGTACACCGCGCCGGTATTTGCATGCCCATAATGAATAGACCACGTGTATAAATAATAAAGCGGCAACTTTGTTCGTGATAGTTTTATTCAAATCCGCCCGTGAAAGCCTCATTGCATGTGGTTAGGTGCTTTCTAGAAAGTCGCAGGCATTTTCTTTTGTGGCTAATTTATGCCATGTGTTAGATGGTTGTTCGTTTTAAATTGGTATTCAATAACATTACCGTTTTGGAATTAGAATATGTATCTAGGCAGTGGCGTGCACTACACACATGTACAAAAGCACTGCATACCCAAATTATTTTATATAACTCGTATTGGAGGGGAATTTTACCTGCACTGTACCTGCTTTATGCATACCCTGGTCGAAAACCCTGTGCACGCCATTGTATCTAGGCCATTTAATAAACCAGATGTGCCCCGGCTTCATCTGCTTTTAAAACTTGGTGTAATCAAGCTGAGCTTTTACGCGATAGGAATACCATACAATGTCATCATCTGTTATTTTATATTAATATATAGCCTGACCCACCACAACGCATTGCCCTACCGCACTTGTAATTTGATTGCTCTGCCTTTGTGAATTTAAATATCTTATAACCAAAGTTTTTAATAAGGATATCAAATGGAAAAATTTTTTTGAATCCGACCTGCATTTTCACTTATAAACGCGTTTAAACAAAAACACTTTTATTGGTCAAATTTGCATTTATATCAGTATGAAAAAAAGTGTTTTAAATTATTCCATACTAGAAAATATTAAATGCGAAATTTTGTTTGTTTGTTTGTATTCTATGGGAAATTTTTCCCATTATAGCCCATGTTCATCACAAGGATGAATATTGCGTTAATATATTAAAGAGCGAAGTTATACGATTAATACATCACTGTGTATGTCTTCATCATCAGAATCCGTCATCATCAGAATTCTTAACTTCCTCTCCTAGAATATATGTTTATAGAGTTCAGACCCACCACGCGGGTTGGCCTTTCAATGAAGTCAAAATAAAAATTAAGATTGATCACTGTTCCATAGTCCATATTGCTAAATTATTAGCATTCCTGGCAGAATATAAAATAAAACAGCCATTTCTTCCTCGCACAGCCATTAGTAACATGTGCTAATGAACATTTTACGCTGCTTGATAGTTGAGCGTTGCTCGCAGAACAATGAAATATGATCGCGTATAAAGAAATAAATTCAAAGAAAAATAGGCTATAATTAAAGTGAACTACTAGATTAAAGGCCCTTCCCAACGGAAGGGTTTTTTACCCTTAATCACGCTTTGGCGCAGACCGGTTGGTGACCGCCGTGGACGGTAGTAGTAGCACGGAGAACGCTGCCGGCCGTTATCCTTTATATTCCCTTAGTCGCCTCGTACGACACCAAAGAGGAGAGGTGGTGACAACTATGTATATATTTCGTTCAACCGTCATCACACGAAACACGGAATTCACTACCAAAATACAATAGAAGGTACATATCAAACGGTTGGACCGATTTGAATGAATTTTTGGTATGCGTTTGGGCACCCTGACTGGTTTAGTTTTCACCAATCAGCCCGACAGATGGCGCTGGGGTCCGATAGTAAATATATATATATCTATACTATGCGACCACACAACAAGCTTTTAAATACATTTTAATCTACATTTTATCATTTTTTTACGCCTTAAAATAACAACATTACTATAATTTAAAATGCGAAATGCGTCATAATAATATCAATCAATTGCCTGAGGGTTTTCCATAAATGTGTTTGAAGTCCACCGATCGGCACGGGGCCAGCGTGGTGGATTACGGCATTAACCCTTTCTCGTTGTTAGAGGAGACCCGTGCCCAGTTGTGGGCTGAGTTGATATGACGATAATGAATATCAACCCATTACCGGGCCACTACACAGCAAGGGTCTACTCCCACAATGAGAAGGCTGGCCCAGTGCGGATCGGTGGACACTACACGCCTTTGAGAACATTAAGGATAACTCTAAGGCATGCAAGTTATATTTTAATAACTAAAATCAATAAAAAATTGTGACTAAGCGATATATAAGTTTATATACAATACTAGCTGAGCCCAGCGCCATCTGTCGCGCTGATTTGTGATCCAGGGTGCCAACCAGACGCATACCGAGAAATTCATTAAAATCGGTCCAGCCGTCTAGGAGGAGTACACACGCACACAAGAAATATATAGATAAAGATACATTGGCACAATTTACAAATAACTGAAATTGAATACAACTTCTGGAACTTTCTCATGGTAAATAATATCTAAAATCATCTTATTACTTAGTCAAAGTTAATCGATTAAAAATACAAACAAATCCCGCCCGCGGCTTCGCTCACGTTAAATTCAAATTTTTGAAGGAGATTTGCCTAATTTCAGCCAGATCGATTGTACGAACATTTTCTTTTAGCTGCATTAAGTTATGCTTTATAGATTTATATGTAGGTACCTTCTAAAGTGTACGCTCACATGTTTTATTTTTAAGTTTTATGTTTTCTCAACTAAGCGAATTTTTTGTAATTCTTTTGAGAAATAAAGATCTTAAACCAAATCGATCCAGTGATATGAACTGTGCTTTGATAGATCAGTTTGTTAGTCAGTCAGTCAGTCAGTAAACTTATTCTTTTAAAAAAAAAAGCAGACTTTAAAGATTTTCTGTGATAAGTAACCAATAGTAAAAAAAATCAAACTATGTTATTATGCATATAACAAAAGAACAATAGTGAAGCTTGCACATAAGCAAGCAACAAAGTTGCAGTAGGAGACGCGTCACATTTTAATTAAGGACAGTGCAACGATCATATCGGAACGCGATTATAATGTTCATATGACTTCGCGAAGACCCTGCAATGCGCGCCGTGATACCGGGTATCATTTTACATAACTCATTGTTTGCTATTATTGATTGGCTCATTATTTTATACCTCTACGTAACGTCTTAGTGTCTTTCTTTGCAATTGTGCTTAGGTATTTAAGATTACAAGAACTTAATGTCTCTCAGTGTGCGTGTTAAGAAAACCTCATATAAGTCATTGAACCTAATGCCTATAATTTAAAGATGAACTAAACGTCGTGTCTTTTTGATATTAAGTTGAATTTTTTTTGGGTACCAAGTGAAATAAATTGCTTAGGATAATTAGTTTTAAGATTAGATTGCAATTTTTAATACCACGCACGTATCACAATTTTTTGTGCTTTGTAAAATCAACATCTTATATAGATTAAGTGAATGTCTAGAAACTTGCGTTGAAAGTTGACTGATGGTAGCGCAATAAGTATATCAAATTAAGCATAGTGATTATTCTAATGTTCCTTACATTTAATTTATTCTGTTTCTTAATTCCAGTCTTTAATCCCTAGATATTATCTATTTTCAGACCATACCTACTAATTGTGTAATTCAGTTATTACAAATTTCACGGAAAACAATGTCTTTTTCCGGGGTAAAATATAGCCGTGTTTTATAAGAGCGTTTGATCTGAATTTCTACCGGAAACTTATGATTCTTACGTATATTTCCGTATTAAAGTTGTCTTATTTCCGTTACTTTAATAATTAGGCTCAAAGTTTGCCAAATTTTTAGTCTTATTATTATAGTCTTAATATAATCAATAATAAATAGTTAAAGGATTCTTGGGGATTCCCCCATTAATATTCCATCCCATATTAATTTTACATTGCGTTCCGAAGATAGTCACATTATGTTACAGTGGGAAAATTGTATCACAGAATAAGAAATTTTAGACGGACGAAGTCGAGGACACTGCTGCTATTGTAATAAAGGTGGACCATAATTAAATCAATGCGAACTATCGATCATTCAATATCAATAGCCTTCTCGTATTACGTCTCCGGGGAAGCCCCGCAAGTGGTGACTATCCTTAGTATCAACAAAGCATAAAGAATCTACGCTCAATGGTAAATCAAAATATAGAAAAATATTGTTTAATTCATGAAACACAATTAAATTCAAAAATAGTAAACAGTGAGATACCGTGTAAAGTGCCATTTATTTAAATAAGGAAAAAAATGAACGTTTAATAGATAAAACTTGGTATTATGAGCCAGATATTTTTGCAATTTTGCTAATAATTTTCATTTGATTCATTGAACAGTTTTCAAGAAATAATTAAAGTTCACACTAGCAACACCTCCCGGCTTCGCACGCTTTCATTGCCGACTTATGTGGGGCAGTCTAGAGTTATTAATAATATACCTAATGTTTATGATTAGCCTATATACAATTCCAAGGTACCTACATCAGTTTGGAACTTTGCTGCAAGTTTTAGCCAAAAAAAAAATCAAATTGCAAATCTTTGAATTTCGTAGCTTTAAGCCGATATGAGCATTTATGCATGCACATAAAAACTCTTCTCCTGAAACAATCTATCTATTGCTGAAAATTGCACTTAAATCGGTTGCGTATTTTAAAGGGCCCAAGAGGACAAACAGCAAGAAACACTTTGTTTTGTATTATTTAAAGATACAAAAACTATTTGAGCGAACGAACTAAACTTTGCTGACATATGAAGTAAGCAAGCAAGTTTACGGGACTTGAGGTGGGATTGAAGATTAAATTACTAACTTGTCATCGGAAAAAATAAACCGAACCCCTAAAACACGCATCAAACATTGGAAGACAATGAAAAGATCTAATAAACCACATAATCCACCGATATCAGTGTAAGCTTACGGAAGCTCCTTAGCTTAAGACTACTCGCATCGAGTATCGGGTTTCTCCTGATACGACTAGGTGGGTATCAGTAATGTGTTATAAACTAGAGACGGCATCGCAAGGCAAGTTGTGGTGCATTTGGCTGCAAGCAATAAGTGTATCAATCAGCGACAGCTTGTTGTTTGATTGGTCGTATCGGGGTTCTCCTAGTATGAGTAGGTTATTAGTGCGGTAATTAGCAAGGAACTAGGAGAGACTTCGCAAAGTAAATTAGACAAATTGGGCTGCAAATGATAGGTGTATCAGCGAGCCTTGCTGTTTGACTAGCCGTAATTAAGTTTTAGGTTTACTTTGTTCCGGGTTTTTGGGTAATAATAAAGTGAATACGTGTTTGCTAGAGATGACGTCGCTGATACAATTGCCACTTGCAGCCAAGTGGACTACAAGGCGTAGCGCAACAACTTGCTTTGCGACCGTAGCGCGTCTTCTCTAGTGCGTAGTACATTATTAATCAATGTGTAGGTACAATCAATTCGGCCGTCATATTTCCTAAACACTATCGAATTTCGTCGTTAGGAACGTGACAAGTTTATTAATACTACGCCCCTTATTAAACTGAAAATATTAAGGTAAGCACCCACGGTGACGGGCCGCCAACACATTGCTTAAATTGTAAAATTTAGATGTTAGAAAATTTACGGTTTCTCCAAGCCTATCTTTTATGTACAATCTGCCTTTTGAACCGGAGTCACTATAAACAGAAAAACTTGTTGTTTTGAAAGTGCTTCTTATACACATAAAAATGCAAATTTATATATTTTAGTATATATTTAGTATTCTTATTCTTACACAGGTATCCTCTCCGATAGGAGGGAAAGAGATTTAGAGCACACTGGGTCTATGCTCTAGATCTCCTTCTCTCTCTATACCCACGCTGTGCTGCGGGTTGGCAGAGTATAAATTCGGCCTACGAATTTACTACCCATACATTTTTAACTTGATAGTTGGAACTATACAACTCGCATCTTTAATTTCTGGGCCAGAGTTAAAGATGATTCAACTTTAATTCTGGCCCAGAAATTCAAGACGTTCGCTCATGTACCTACCAAGTACAAAAGTCTCTTCAGACTGCTTTTGAATTTAACGTACGTTTGAAACTATATCTGCGAGTGGCTTCGCAGATATAGCCCACTCGCGACTAACTTATTCCGCCAAATTGATTCCCTGGGGAGAAAAATACCTCCTGTCCGTGCTGTATCTTTAATTGCCGTTTTGGTTCAAGATTCTCAGGTATTGAGATTTTGGGTAAGGAATTCGCAGTGCCAGCCTTAAGTTAGGAAATTGGCGTGGCCACTCCCGTGCCTTTAGGTGCACGTTAACACCACAACCATAGTCACTAAAGTCTACCAACTCGCATTAGAGAAGCGTGACGGGTTTAAAACTTTTTTTCTTATGACAGAGGAGACCTGTTCCACGCAGTGCGACGTTCAATATGCTGAAAGTTGCTATATTGGACTGTTACCTTTAGAATCTTATTATGGTAACAAAACATTTACGGCTGATTACACCCAGACCCTGTCTTACAATCTAGACAACCGCACATAAACACTTCACAGGGGCAGCTTCCTCTCATCAAATTATCCGCTTAATTATTTACTACCACTAAAATGTACCACTAAACACGAACAGCGCACGTTGACCTACCCCACCTCCGCGGCGTTTAATGAAATTGGGGGAAAACAGGGATGGATAAAGGTGGCGCAGGGATCAAATAAGTGTGGTCGTTTTGTCAGTAGTAAAACGCTCGGGGAAATAAAAGTACCTACGTATGTTTCGACAAGGCAGGTGTATTTTTCCTGGCAGCTGAATTAAGGACGGAATACCTAATTTGTATTTTCTTCTCTAACGTGTGTATTTTACCTAGTATCATCAAGTTGGTGTTGTATATATATCGATAGCGTCGAATATTTACTTATTAAAATGCCACCCTTAAGGTTATGATTAAATTATTTAGCTATTTGTTAAAACGTAAACATAACATGCTATTCGAGCCTCTACCCAACGAATTAGCGTAACATTTTCCAAAAGAACGTTTAAAGAATATTTAAATAAAACTTAAATTCGATTTGATAACTACGAGCTTTTAACGAGCGTAACCAACAAATTTCAATTCAATTCCAAATTCAAAATTCTGTGTGCCCTTCATAAGTGCCTTTCTGCCCACTGCGCCAATCGGCCATCAAGTTACAGACACATATACCACAGGTTGATGGACACAGGGCGGCACGTTGCTGCACGTATCTCGTCAGGTGGGCCATCTGGTTGGTCAGTCGATTACAACAATAAAAAATGTTGATACTATGCAAATGCGCTAGATGCAATACTTAATTTACTTACCGTCGATTTGGTAAATAGAACATAATAGTTAAGCCATAATATCAATAATCTACAATCTACATACGATTATTTCATAGAACGGCGCTTGTGATCTCTTTGTAAACATTGTGAGGTGTGCCGACACACCGATCTGTAGGCAAATATGCGAACACAGAATTGTACTGTACAAGAAGCCTTAGCACAAAATTTGCTCACAATCGAGGTGTCGTTTTCGAGTATAGAATACTTGATCATTGGAATGAAATGGATCTTATTTGTATTGTATTAAAGCTGGACCGCTTTCAACTTTAAAACAATGCAAAAGCTTATAGACTAGTTGTTAGGACTTCGACTTAAATTTCGGGGAGCCGAGTTAGAATCCCAGCACGCACCACTAACTTTTCTAAGTTATATGCGTTTTAAATAATTAAATTATCACTTGCTTCAACGGTGAAGGAAAACCTTGTGAGGAAAATTGCATGACTAAGAGTTCCTATATACATGACTAAGAGTTCCTAGGTAGACTATACCTAGCTAATGTCCTCAAAGGCGTGGAGTCCACCAATCCGCATTGGGTTAGCGTGGTTTACGACGATCTAAGCCGTTCTCTTTGGAGACCCGTGCCCTACATAGGGCCGGTGATGAGTTGATAAGATGATTAAAGCTTAAATTTTCCCAAACCTCATTAGGTCATACTTTTGACAGAACGTTTGTTAAACAAAAATCAGAAGTATTTGCGACTCTAAACCAAGAGGAATTAGGTCTATTGTACTTTGATGACACAGATTTGATATGCAAGAACGACTCTTCGATTGCGGCTGAGCAAATTTTGTTCTAAGGCTTTACTGTACTGAGATTATTTGTTAACAAATTGCGCAAGCATGTACCTGTGATTATTGCGATTCGATGCTGTGTGTGATGGCTGGTGATCAGCTTTTACAAAATACGAATATAAAAGACATTTTTATTCACAATGCATTTTGTATCTCAAGGGGCGGAACAAGGAGTGAAATAGAGGTACGGTTTTTATGCACTTAATATAAAATACTAAGTTAAAAAAGGGGGGGGAATTATCTGGACTTGAATCGGGGTCTTCTGGCTTCGGGGCCGCCTGATTTCCCACCTGAGCTTTTAATCTTCTAGAAGATGGCAATATTTACCGTCGTATTTTAAAGATAGTGTCGCAGTTTTTCAATGCCTTAGAACACGTAAGTATAAAACAATGTGGTATAGCTAAATCACCTGCATACTAAATTTTATGAAACTCGTTTCCTATATTCCAATTGTTAAAAAAAAAAAAACAATCACAACGCTGTTTATTAGGTCTAGTGTACAAATATCGTTACGTCGCAGTATTAAATATTTACTTATGTACATTCATTATTTGCCCATATAGATACATGTTATATATTATTATATAATTTCCTTCAAATTGAATTGGAGAGCTTGTTTTTTGGAGCGACAATTTCGCATTCTCTAAACACGGTTCTCTCATTTGCTATCTATAGGTTACAATTTTGTGGGTAATTATTAGTGCGTGCGTGGGCGTGTGTGTGTGTGTGTGTGTGTGTGTGTGTGTGTCAGTCAGTAAGTCAGTCAGGCAGGCGGAGATGAGTGGTATTAAATATGCGGGGCCCTCTTTCGCGCGGGGCCCGTAGCACGTAGCGTAGTACTAGTAGGTTTTCTTTTTTAATGTGCCAACTCCTTTCGAAGGTCGGCGATCATTACAGCAACTTGTATTTTTGATACCGCGTCTCTGTATAGAATAAGAGTGCTTTTTCAAAACCATTGGCGTAAGTTTTTCCAGTTCGCTGGGAGACGCTGGATTAATTTAATGAATACGATAAATTAATTCCTAAAATAGTCAACCAATGAGACAGTGTGGTGGACTACGGCCTAAACACTTCTCATTCGGGTCACGTTGGGTTCTTAAAATACTTGAACAGGTTCAAGTGTAAGGAGGACCCACCATGTCTGCGAGCCCGGTGTGAACGAGTCCGTAGCCCACATCATCCTCGACTGCCCTATCTATGGCAAAGAAAGGTTTGAGATAGAGATGGAAATAAATAAAAAAGTTGACAGTAGCAATTTAAGTTTAATAATGGCAGATAAATCATCAAGAAACTTGTTCTTAGAATATTGTAGAAAAAGTAATAAAAAGAAACAAATAAGTACAAATATGATCCTGAATAAAAATTTTAAAAAAGTTAAATTAGTTAACCTTAAAAAGGCAAAGAATAAAAATAAGATCACATTTAAGTAATTAAAGCAAAGCTAAGACAAACACGTCAGAGGGAAAAATAGTAGAAATTGGCCGACCGGCCTTGAAATCTGACACACTAGGATCGAAATAAATCTTAAGCTTATTTCTAAAAAGGAGAAAATTTCCTGCTCCACTTTTATAACTGCGCAAAATCTTCATGGACTCCAAACAAAGCATAATAATTCTATTTGCCGTTGTACCGCGACGTATACTTGACTTAAAGTATTAAAATAATCACGTTTAATTGGATTTAGCGACACATTACATTAAGTACTTATTATGTCCAATCCAAACACGAGTATTTACACGCTCCATGTAAACGTGACATTTGGTTATTGTTTTAGACAGGCGGTGTTATTACAACTGTCACAGAGATATATAGTGCCTTTTACGCATTACTGTCTTAAAAGAGCTATAATTTTTATACTATGCAATTTTCATCGTTATAACTATACGCGTCAGTTATATAGTTACTGTTCGGGATTGTTCCAATAGATTCCAAAATTCGAGAACCAGGTAAGTTGAAGAATTCTTGTTGAATGCGTTCGGGAAGCTCCAGGATAACATTTCCTCCACTATGTATCTTATTTACTTACTTACTTGAAATCTTCCAAAACTGTGAGTTGCCATATCGCTTCGAAATAAGATTGCTTATTTTAGGATTCAGCTTTGTCACTCAGCAGGCGATATCATCTGAGCTGACATATATATAATGCTCGAAATATGAATCTTTAAGATTCATACAGAAGTTAGTTGATCCAGAGAAAAACCAAAGTTACCGGAAAACTTTAAATACTTATTTAATCCTTTTTTAGTGGATTATATCACTGCCACGATCTAAATCAGTTCATGTATTCGGAAGTTTCAGCACGAAAAACCTTATATTTGAACTTAAAAAATAAACCATTTTTTAAGTTCAAATATCAAGTTTAGTGAGTCATGGAACATCATATAGCGGTTCATTTGTTTGTCACAGCTCATCTTTGGGTCTCGTCCCGTTACTTTTGTCTTTGTTTGAAATCAACTTAGGTACTTTTTGCATCGCACATTATTAAACTTTATGGGCTCCTTTAAATTTCTGAAGTCCTAGTATACAGATTAGGTATTCAGATTTTAAATTAAATATACTACGACATCGCCATCTAGCTCCAAAGTAAGCGTAGCTTGTTTATGGGTACTAAGATAGCTGATAAATATTTTTGTGAATAATATACACATACATTCTTATGATATACAGATAATCACTAAAAAATATTCAGTTGTGGGAATCGAACCCACGGCCTTGGACGCAGAATGCAGGGTCGCTGCCCACTGAGCCAATCGGCCGTCAAGATTATGTAATATGAAGATAATCTCCAAAAGGTACGAGTTATACATACTTAAGGGTATGTTTTTTATAACTCTGACAATGCCAATCCTAAGTTTTTTATAACTCGCAGTGAAGAATATTATACCTATGTAAAACATGGATGGAAAATGGCAAAACCGACTGCAACACATCGTGTATCTGCAACTGATATTTTTTGAATTCAATGTGTTTTAGGTCAGATGGGAGTTCTTTTTTATTACAATTCTTAAATTCACTGAGCATGCTCCAATACCAGCAACACACTACAATCCTAGGCTGAGTTAGCGAACTTTGCTTATGAAAAACATTGCTTTAATTGGTTGGTTTTTTAATGTGAGATTATTTTGCGATTTACCGAATAACGACATGAAATAAAAAAAAAAAACAGTTCAATGTAATATTTTAATACAAAAGATACACTTATTTCAGATTGAGCTACGAAATAGTGCTAAAATTCTGTATTTTTAGGCTTTTCGAGATTAGCCCGTATTCGAAGATAAAGCTATCTATATAACTTAGATATAACTTTAAAGTCTGAGGATCTCAGACTCATAGCGTTGGCGCCACATCAGTGTTACCGCACTATTGTGTGTCGACTACTAGACACCGGAGCTATTGAATGCTTTGTGAATATCTCCACAGAGGCGACTAAGTTGGTCCAAAGTTATGTGTCAATCCCCAACGACTGTACTTACGTACTATCTTTTATGCGCTTAATTAATGATATTTAATCTGTGCCGACGCTCTTGTGAGACAACTATCAATTTAATAAGAGTAAATTAATCATCCTCTTTTATTTTGTTAAGACTATGTGCTAACATATTCATTTAGAGTTAATTTTTTGTTCTTTGTATCAATTTGCTTTTACGATGCCGAATTGAATACGCCTTTTATGCATTAAATTTATAATTGTTTTATATTTCAAAATCAAGTTTTTAAAGATATATAAGAAAGAAGTAAGAAGTGAATTTATTTAAAATCTCCACGTCTTCACCAAATCTGGACCGCTTTCGAGGCCACATTAAGAATCAGATTTACTGTCTCTGCGTTTAAAGGTATCGAGAAAAACGCTGTGTAAACCTTTCACAGTGTGAAGAGAATATATCACACGAGTCATCACATAGCCATGGTATTTGGATATTTCTAAGACTAATGTACAGCAGTGGATGGTCTGTTCTGTATCTGTTGATATGATGATAAGGTCGGTAAAACAGTATCAAAATTGGTTTAGATTTGTTGAATATATAAAGTTACTAAACCATTGTAAGTCGAGCCACGTCTAGTTGTAAAAAGGAGCCACACAGAGATCACACGTTTTTGACTATGGCATTTGGAAGGCATTTGTTTTTATTACATACTTGCAATATTTGCTTGTTCGTTTGTAGTTATAAATCCAATATGGCGGACTTCCAAAGTTAGTGGACCTTTCTTTTATATAAAATCCTTGTGATATGACTACGGCATTGTTAATAACATATATATTTTATTTGAAATTTTGAAGTTTTACTGACTAAGTAAATAAGGGATAAAATAAAGCAAAAAAAAAAATGGATCATCTAAAACGAAAGAATAAATTTTGTCGCTGACTTCCTCTTTTCGAAGATACCTTAATATATAAGAACCCATTAGCAACATCTAGAAGTTATCTAGGTGCACTCATTACGTATCAGGCCAAGCCGTTACTAATTGCGACTTTCCCCCTCCCCTCCCCACCAAGATGGCGTCGCAGTCATTATGAATATTAAGACTAGTTATCATGCGGCCCGCCCGATATCCTCTCATTACCACAACCAGTCAATAATCTCACTTAAATAATACTAGCTGTTTCCAACGACTTCGTCTGGCTATTTCTCGTATTAATGAAAATACCTCGGGTACAGGATTGATAGTTTAGACAAATTGGAGAAATGCGTTGGGTCTAACTCCCTCGGCTTAATCCCTCTTTCAAATCACGAAATATATCTAAAATATATCTAACTTCAATTTCAGGTTTAGAAAATATGATGACAGCAATAAATTAAAAATTAAGAAAAACCCCGACTTTCAATAAAGTGTACATTATTATATTAGTCAAGCCAATCGTTACCGATACGGAGGGAGTAGTTAAAATATAATGCAGGTTGGCCATCCGCCCAACTAATTTAGCTTTCAAACAAAAAATTCGTTCGGGAAATGCGATGCCACAGACAAACACACATACACACACACGTGAAATTTGTAACTGCACTGCTGGACACAGGCCTTCTTTCGTAATTTGAACTAGTGGGTGTGAGACCTTAGTCCCACACCGTTTGCGGGTTTGCATGTATTACAATTTGTGATAATAGCCAGGACTGATCACTTTACTTGTTCCTAACAAAGTAAATTTCTAGTAAAACACATTGTGGTCAAATGCATAAATGCTCATATTGTAGTCTAAAATAAAATAAAAAAAAGGTTACCGGGCTATTTTAATAAAGTAATTGCGTGCGGCAAAGTAACGCCTTCGTCCAGTCACAAACAATCGGAGAACTATGTAATTATTGTGAATTATATCAAATCAGATCCCATTATACAGTAGCTCCTTTTAACAAAGCCGTCGAAGGTAATAGAGTACGGAAGATTGCTTCATAAATATCTAAAGTAGGTGCCGTTTTAGAAGATATTATTTAGAGATGCCACGAATATTCGGCTACTATTCTCTATTTGGCCTATTCGGCCACTTTTTTTGTTATTTGGTATTCGGCTGAATACCGAATACCAAATCGTGGACAAAAAAGACACATCATATTACTCAAGATTTGTATTTATTACCAAATTACAATATTTTAATAAGTCAAATTAATCAGCGGTAAGTTGGGATGGATAAAAACAAGATTACTCTTTTCATCGTAAATGATACCAGCTTCAAAAAACAAACTCTCACTATACACGCTACTCCCGGGAGAAGAAAGATAAACTTCAGCAAATTTAGAAAGGGTATTGCTTTTCATTTGCTGACCACCACTTGTAAGGATCAGCTTTCCTATCGAGGCGAGTAGTTTTCAAATAAAAATCTATCTCATTTGCCACAGTATTCTTCTCTATGTTCTCCTCATCATTACTATTTCGCATATTATCAGTAGAAACTTCCTCAAAGCAGTTCCAGAAACTGTCGTGTATTTCAAATTCATTCAAGTAAGTAATTGCATGTAATGTTCGGCGGCCGAATATTCGGCGCTTCGGCCGATAGCGTTGTAGAACATTCGATGGATTTCTTTGAATTTAGAATTTTGAATATGATGATATTCATGACCAGGTATATGGTAATGTTCTGTAAGATATGAAGGAGGTGATGATTTTTTTTATCGTAATAAAATCAAGGTGACAAGTGTGAGATAACAATTTCTACGATTACTACAATGTATATGGGATAGGGGTAAACGCAGCGTAGGTCGGCCCCCAACGAGGTGGACAGATGACATCAGGCGAGTCGCTGGGAGCCGCTGGAGGCAAGCGGCCCAGGACCGTGGATTGGAACTCCCTGCAAAAGACCTATGCCCAACGTGGACGTCAATTGGTTGAATAGATGATGGTGATGATGATATGGTATCGGAACAGTGCCATCTAGAGACTGTACGGTCCCAGTAGGTACTGCAACTGGATTGCGCTCCTTGTATACTATATTTATCTAAGATAACTAGAACATTCGCGCGATCGAAAAAATAAACGTAGATAGAAAATGTTACAGCACTCAGTAAATGACATCGGAGCCAAGCCGTAAGCTTTACCTACTGACGTGAAATTTTGAGAAGTATTCAGAAGGTAATTAAAATAGTTTATTTATTTCAGAAGCTAGTTTCTTACTATAAAAATTGATTTTCGAAGCTTTTAAAAAATATTATAGTTACAAAAAATGGGCTTCCGTCGTACTGTCTGACTTTATCATAAACTTTGTCACTTCTATTAAATCCGATACATACATAGATGTATATTTGTAGAACTATAATTCAAAACGTATCATTAGGCCTGCGATACTGATCATTATTCTGGGAATCGACATCGTTTACGCGGAATATTGAAAGTGGTTTACACACAGGGTTGCCACCATTCCATTTCTTGTTTTCAGCAGCTAATGTTAAACAATGTATTAACAACTCGTCGATAATTTTTGGTTCGTGGTAAGGTAATTTTATTCAGTAAAATTAAAAACATTGGGTTAAACAAAATCAAGACAAAATATATATGTGTCGGCTAATATTAGGTTAACTTGCCTGTTAGTAGGCTTACTTGAAATACAATTTTGAATTTATTTCGTTTGTTTATAAGCAGGGTTTATAAGGCTGTGTCCACCATGCTGGCATAGTGTGGATTGGTGGACTTCGCACGTCTTTAAGAACATTATGAAGAACTCTCAGGCATGCAGCTTTCCTCACATTTTTTTCCCCTCACCGTTCAAGCGATATTTTTATTACTTAAAACGTACATAACTTAGAAAAGTTGAAGCTGGGATGAAGTCCTACCCACTGGTCTATCACGGCTTCTAATGTATAAGTATTATAAATTAGTAAATCAAAATTTATTAGTTGCGTTGAAAAACAAAACGTGAACAGTTAATTACTTTATATCACCATATTAAAGGCCTCCGGTTTTTTTTAACATCTTGCGGAGTTCCGCCAGCCCTGTATACGACAACAGTTCTCAACATTTTTCTCTCGTTCGCATGAAATGTTGCATGCATTAGCGATTATTCTCAACGTGCATCAGATGCGTGCTATAAATCGGTTCAGTGGATAGTCAATGTTTACTCATATTTTTTTCATTATCGTATAGCCTTTTGTATACAATGATCTATAGCTTTACCACTTAAAAAAAGTGATAAAAATAATCTAAATAAATGTCAAGTTTTTTAATGTCAGAGTTATGTAGCGTTATTTTGACACTGATATTTGAAAGGTCCTGTGCGTTGAAATGTGATAAAACGCTGAATTTCGACGTTATGCAATTTTTATTTGTATGGCTTTGCAACTAAAAGCTCAAAGACCTTCGATAATAAATGAAATCACGGTTAACATATATAACATTGGGGTCCTAAGGTGGCGACCCCGCACTGGTAAACGCAGCGTTGGTAGGCCCCCAACGAGTTGGACAGACGACATCAAGCGAGTCGCTGGGAAACGCTGGAAAGAGGCGGCCCAGGATCGTGGATTTTGGAACTCCCTATAAAAGATCTGTGTCAAGCAGTAGACGTCAGTCGGTTAGCTTTTTGATGATGATGAAGTAGATACAAGTAATATTATCTAAGTTAGTAGTTTAGCTAAGGTACCATTCTGATCATTGTAAGTTCGGCTACTGATTGTAATGTTCCTAGATTGGATTGATTTGAGTTTGCTTAGTACCGAGTTTTGAAATTGGCACTGCCAACCCTTCTGCTTAGGGAAGTGCGCTAGGACATCAGTAACGGCTAAAATAACAAAAATGAGAAAATAATCATTAAAGCCCGCCAACCCACGGCGAAGCAGCATGGTGAGTACGCTCTAAAATCTTCCGGTATGTTACATTTAGGTATAGGATGATGCTAATGAATGATGATTGCCATACCTACCAATAAAAGCAAATAAACTCGTCTCCTCGGGTACTTTATTCTTAGTGGAATAATCCCAAACTTACGGTTCCAGGTACGACTAATTATAATCTCAATATTTTTAAATTAACGGTGCAGGAAAACTTCTTGTGGAAATCTCTGAGAGTTCTCCATAATGTTCTCAAAGGCGTGATAAGTCTATCAATCCGCATATGGCCACCAATATCTTCTCATTCTGAGGATGCCCGTGCCTTGCATTGTGTCATCAATGTAAGAAATCTATTATTTAATAATTATGAAAGAAAAATTATTTATTTATTTATTTAAGCCTTATAACTTTCCTATACTTAACTTGTACAACTACAGTGAATTATGTACAACTTAATCTATCATTACTTTATGTATAATTTTTATGTATCAGGAACCCTCTTCGGTGAAGGCCTCCTCCAAGGCTTGCCATTTATCCCTATCCTGAGCTATTTGGATCCATTGTGGAACCGCGATTTTCTTAATATCATCAACCCATCGAGTACACGGTCTGCCTCTGTAGCGCTTGCCTGGTGGGCCTCTCCATTTGGTTGCTGTTTTGGTCCACCTGTGATCTGTGAGGCGCGCCACGTTACCCGCCCATTTCCACTTTAGTTTTTTTTTGCGTAACTTAGTGCATCTATTATTTTCGTGGCTGATCTTATTGTTGTGTGTCTTATTTTGTATAGCTTTTTAAAAGAAAAATAAACAACACTTAAAAAATTGTAAATAAAACCACTCATCCGCTTGTGGGGCTCTTGAGTACCGAAGCAGACGGCGGTCAGGGCTCCAGAGTGAGGAACCTCCTCACAATACGCGCCGTTTAAAGGACTTCTGCCTTCTGTAATAGTATAATGTTAGAAAATTATTATGATGATGATAAACTGTAATGTAACAAATCTCGCAATCGAACTGGGTGAGTTAAACCGTACAGATATTGTAGTTGCTGCGGATTGCTTGTTGTTCCGTGTGCAAAACTGATTTGTTATAGCGTGTACCACGTCGCTGGTAGCCGTGAGAAGTCGTGCGATATCTCGTACCTAACGTAATTGACGGATAATTGTTTTTCTCGCTAGGAATCTCGCAGCTGAAAGCAATAATTGGCGCAATCAAAACGAAATGCCGTGGCGCAGAGTTGCGCGGCTACAGTTCTGTAATTGGTTTTTAATTTAGAGTTAACAGTTGCTCCTGTTTAGACGTTTTAGCAAATAGAATAATGAACCATCATTATCAACCCGCTAAATGGCACAGATCTCCTTTGATAATTTGGGGTTTAGTGCGGATTGGACTTTATACGCTTTAAGGAACATTATGGAGTAATCACAGGTTTCTTCTTAATGTTTTCCTGCACCGTTAGAATACTAATTACTAAATTTTAATTGTTGATGTTGGGAAAGAACAACTGCTGAGTTTCTTGGCGGTGGTAGAAAGTTCCTGATCTAAGTCACTACAAACAGATAGCCTGGACGATAAGACCTTCGATAATAAATAAAGTTACGATCTACATATATAATTTAAAACAAATATTTTCTATGAGACTATTGCCTGAAAATAAAGAATTATTATTATTATTATTATTATAACGTTGGGGTCCTAAGGTGCAAGAATGGCGACCAAGCACTGGTAAACGCTGTGTAGGTCGGCCCTAAACGAGGTGGACAGACCACATCAAGCGAGTCGAGAGCTGCTGGAAACAGACGGCCCAGGATCGTAGATTTTGGAACTCCCTGCATAAGATCTACTTCCAGCAGTGAACGTCAATCGGTTAAAATGATGATCATCATTATTTTAACTAATTGACGTTAAAAAAAAGATGATGAAGTTGATATAAATAGTGTCATCTGAGAGTTAGCAGGTACCTTAAATGGAAGACGTAGTAATTCAAACGTAGAACTTCATTGTAAGTTCGAGTACTGATTTTTGTCGACCTAACTATTAAATAAATTTACTAATACTATTGCTATGATGGATATGGTTTAATATGTTTACAACAGAGGTATCGGAGCATCATGACTTGTGCGTTGACTGCGCAGAATCGTGCGTTTTTGCTCTACAACGCCCAAGAACGGTAAGTGGTTCCTCCTTGCGGAGAACTCTTTAAAAATAAAAAATAAAACATCGGAATAGCGGTTCACATGCTGCTAACTTATACAAGCACAAGATAATACCTTGCTGATTGGATCCATAATACTAAGAAATATTAAAAGCGATTGAACAGTGTTATCTCCCTTCTTACTAAATAAAATGTTAATGTCTGATATCCCTCAAACAGCGAAAAATTAAATTTTATATTACTCATATTTAATGGTGACCTGACATCGCATGACCTCACTTGAGACTTGGCAGCGATTCGAATTATGTGGACAGCACAGGCAAACCTAAGCTACTGGCATGCGAGTACACAAAGCGAGCTTACTGTCCGGACAGCAGCTCGCAACATATAAACAAGCCGTAAGGATAAGTTCTAAACGATAAAAATGTGTCGGTGCAAAAATTCGCCCACGGCAATAATTGCATAACCACAATAATCGATTCTCACGATATCGAATCGGGTTGAATTGGTATCCAGTGGATTCTAATTGTGATGAAGCTGACAGGCCTCAATTTGCCGCTGCGGCTTCTGTTTCCCTCGGGCAAATTCAAATGCTTGTCTAAACGCGATACCTTGTTATAAAGGATTCGATTGAAAATATGCAGAGCTGACCAGTCTGCGCTTTCCTGGGTCTAGTGGTAAGTACATCTGACTGATTGGGTTTTTTCAATAAATCAAAATTGATAACGTAACTTTCTTGTTGGAACCTCGGAGAGCACGATCAGTTGTCAGAAGAAAAAACAAAGTTTAACTCAAATTTTGTGAGCAGTGCGTGAGTGAACTATAAATTTTCTCTGTAGTTGATTTCCGAATAGGCATGTGAAGTCCACTCTCTTGTATAATCGAAACATTTCTCTCTCCTGCTGTCAGAGAGGCTGTTGATTCGACTCCCACAACTGGGAAATGTTTGTATAATGAACATGTTTTTTTCTTCTTATTTTCTGGGTGTTTATCCGTATATACTATTCAGTATAAGTATTAAAGTATATTCATAGTAATATCCATCAGTTATTTACCTCTAATACAAGCTACGCTTAATTTGGGGCTACATGGCTATACTTATACTCTCTCATTCCGATTAGTGTTGCCCAAATTCAGTCTTGGTCTTGCAGTCTTGGTCTTGTTCTTGCGTTTTTGCAAGACCAAGACCAAGAACAAGACCGCGTATTTTTAGCAAGACCAAGACCAAGACTGACCGTGCAAGACTTGAGCAAGAACAAGACATAGCCTGCAAGACTCTTGCGTCTTGCAGCTAGGACTTAGCGCTATTTCACGGAGTAGTTAGGTGTAACAGTTCGGTGTATAGGTAGGTAGGTACGCTTAGGAATTCTATGAGACGCAAAAAACTATATCAAAGAATATGAAAAACTGGACCTATGCGCATTACGACTAATACCATAAACATAGCGAATAAAAAAATATCTATTAAAATCAAACTGAGTGCATGCATAGTTATGTTTTAACCAGCGGCACTTTGATAATGCGGCATCAAAGGTTTTGTACTTACTTCTCAAAGAAATTTGCCGCTTTTCGGAAGTACATGGTTATGATACACGCGCCGGCGGCTTCTTTTGAAATCTAAAACAATCGTTGCCGCCGCGCCGAAATCATAACATTTGACACTATTCATGCAAAATAATTTCGAATTTTAAGAGTACCTACAGGTGTTCCAAAGAATAAATAAGTTTCAGAGTGCTTAGAATGAAAATGAATACATTATACTGATCACGCAAGTAGTATTATGATTAGGATAAAATGGTGAGGATAGGTAGTAGATGTCATAATAATTCATTCTAGTAAGTAATTATAATATTGATTACTTATATGGTTTTAAACTAATTACTTAGGTACTATTATTGTACATTTAGTCATTATATTTCTTAAGTTTTTACAAGAAAAAATAGCAAAAAAGTGTTCGAATATCTCTGAGAGAGATGATGAGAGTAAGTATTTACTAGCTGTGCCCGCGACTTCGTCCACGAGGAATAGTAACTTTGGAGGTATAGTGACGTTCAGGATTTATTTATTTATTTTAAAACTTCTGTCATCAAACATACAAACGAACTCTTCAGCTTTATAATATTAGTATAGATGCACGCCAAAACATTCACTTATATGTAAAGAATAGTGATTGGCACTAATTCTTTACATATATTTTATTCACGGGTCGCGTCTGTACAAGTAGGTAATATTTAGTGTGTGTTTGTACGCCGCACGCGGCATCGTTCGATTTGCGGCGGCATCCTTTTCATAGAGCCGGCACGTGGCGAGGCTGCGCGGTAAAAAGCAAGGAAACGTACTATAAATGAAGGAATTATTTTAATTCCAGTCATTTCCAATTGAGCTGTGCTTCGATTCTAACTTAATAATTGTTTTTACTAATTCTCGTTGTTTTCTAAAAACGTATCACGTGTACAATTTAATATGAGTGACGAAGATTCAAATTATTCTAGTCCGAGTAACGAGAGTTTGAGTCACAGATCTAAAAGACCCAAAAGCAAATTTGAGGAGTTTTTCGAAATAATTCATGCATCCCAAACTGCCTTGTGTAAATTGTGCCAACATAAAAAGATTGAAATAAAAATGAAAAACAGAAACACTTCAGGCTTAAGGAAACATCTAATGTCTTTCCACAAAAAGGAATCAGAAATATTTCTTCCTGTTAAACCAAAATTAAGTGGAGATATCACAAGCTTTTTAGTAACCGCTGGAAGAAGTGGACAGGTAAGAATATTTTTTTAACAGTTAAAAGAATTTTAACTCCGCGTAGCTATTCATGCGATACTTTCAAAAACGCCATTAACTTACGTAAGTATTTTTGAGTTAGTGGTGTTTTCATCTAGGGGTGCGACATATTAAGTATGTAATTATCGTCTTAAATATTTTTTATAAACACCCATATTTTCATTTAATCGGCCAGTAACAACTAAGTACTTTATTTTGGTAAATTACAGTACAGTGCAACCTTAATATAACAAATATCAATTTAACGATTTTCTCGATTTAACAACAACAAACCTCCTCCTCTTATACGCTCAAACCTAGTATGTTTTAAATAATAACACAAGATTTATTGTTTTGTTTCAGTCGGAAAACAGCAGTGACAACATCACGACAGCTACAGTTGATTGGGTGGTGAAAAAATATCTTCCCTTCTCATTTTTCGATGAGAAGCTGGCGTGACATCAAATCTAAATGCCATTCTTAACTGTCCAACGAGATGGAATTCCACACATGATATGATTGGATTTGGTTTAAAAGTGAGAGCGGGCATTGACATATTGTGCAGTTCTGTCACCGAATTGAATGATTTTCAAATCACAGCTAATGAATGGCAGGTACTCGAAAAATTACATAAATTTCTAATAAACTTTAAACTTTTAAGTACAAAACTTGGTGGAGACAAATATGTTACGTTACCGCTAGTCATTGTATCATTTAATCTCTTGCTAGATAAAATTGAATCCATGGTAAAACAGTTATATGAGAAACCTAATCGATCTGAAGTGGATGAAAGGCTCATTCTAGCTTTCCAAGCAGCTCGAGACAAAATGCTTAAACATTACAAGAAGAGCAACTGGATTTATTGTACTTCTTTAATTTTAGACCCAAGGCATAAGGCTCAGACTTTTGACCTGACAATGTGGGGGAAGCAACTTAAAACAGAAAGTCTGCGCAAGTTCAATGAACTTTATGAAGAATATAAAAGTCTACACTCACTGAACAAATCTCTGGAATTACCAGAAAAAGACAATAAAGTATGTGATGAAGATGAAGACGTAATAGACTTTGAAGGACAAGGAAGACAAGGCTTAGTGATAGACGAGTTGGAGGAGTACCTGAGAAAACCAAGAACTGCCAGCTCGGAAGACATTTTAGATTGGTGGAGGACGCATGAGACAGAGTATCCGATTTTATCGAAAATGGCCCGTGATTTTCTCTCAATACCTGCAACTTCAGTACCTGCTGAGAGGTTATTTTCTAAAGCATCATTAGTAATTAGAAAACATAGAAATAGGTTAAGTGATGAGTCAGCCAGATGGTTACTTTGTATTAATTCTTGGTCAAAAGAATTGATATAAAGTATCATAACCTAATGATAAAGCTGTTGATTTGTGTTGTATTTTATTTTTTATTCAAATAAATGATAAATCGTAAAACTCTTTTATTAAATTTCTTATAAGTTGAGGGTTCAATCTCTTTCTAGACAGATAAGTATTGTTCTTTAAAATACAGTCAAGTTATTGTAATTAATTTGTTTTTTTACATGTTTTAGCAAATGTAAGCTTATAAATCATAAATGTTTATTAAGAAACAGTTACTTCCATGGAAAACGACATATAGGTCAGTTGATTTTTCGAATTTCTTATCAAATCTTCAGTTATTTATTAATCTGCTTGATCTTTACTATGGCTATGTTAATTCAAGCTCACAATGTTCCAATTCTAATACGTTTTTCTAAGATTTAAAGTAAACTTTAATAAATAGTAATAGACTAATAGGTAATTGCAAGACTTGCAAGACTCTTGCTGCAAGACCAAGACCAAGACCAAGACTGGGAGCGCAAGACCAAAACCAAGACCAAGACCAGGTGTATTGGCGCAAGACCAAGACCAAGACTGGCTAAGTCTCGTCTTGTTCTTGCATTTGGGCAACACTAATTCCGATACGCAAAAAGAATGACAATCCTTCGCTTGGTCTAGACTATTCCTACAAACAAATGGCAAAGTGTCTTTACAGGCAAAGACAGTCTTGCCACTTTCTCGTCATATTTATATGAAATGGGACGAGATAAACGGTACTATGATCTCAGTCCAACCACCGCGTTAGCTAAGCCTATGCCATTCTAATCTGAGGTCTCAATTTCGGATTTCCAAAATCAATTAAAAGAGAAACAAGATAATAATGTCAAAATGAGATTAAAAAATATTTCGGGCATCAAAATAGGCTTAGGGCGCTCGTGATCGCACGCAAGCGAATTCAATGATCGTGAGCGACTTTGGTGGGATGGATTATATTCTCTCACCAGTCGATAGAATAGAATAGATTCCTAAACTCTCAGGTAATTTAATAGTATGCAAAATTTACTGATACTCGCCGTACCACTCAGGATGTTGAAATCTGTCCTTCTTTTCTCGAGAGAGAGAAACATTTATTTAATATTTAACTGTAGGAGTTTTTTGTTGTCATAATTGTAACAAGTGATGCTTCTGCCAAGTAGCGGCACACGCAACACTTCACCGGGCATGCAAAGAACACGTCCTGTGTCTACCAACCTGAAGCTGCCTCGTGTGCCCAGTGGCGTGCACAGGGTATGCATAAAGAAGGAAGATGCCATAAAGTGGGAAAATCCTTCGCATTTATGAGTTATACAAAAAATTCAGGGTAGGCAGTGCTTTTGTGCATATATGAAGTGCACGCCACTGCATGTGCCTGTAATCACCCTGGCAACCACGCCTCTCAGACCAGGACTCGGCATTTTAACAATGCTGCTTAGCGGCAGAAATAAGTATGATAGTTTCTTCTCCGGACGAACTCTATCACAAAAAGCTCCACTACTACGGTGACGATGATGATGATATTGTATCACCACCATCTTCATCATCACCATCAACATTAGTGAATTACAGTTCGGCACAGGCTTCTCTCTTAATCCCTCTTTCTCTTTTCAAAAGAGAGAGAGAGATTTGAAGGTTAGACTCTCAGTCTAATTTCGTGTCTTACACTGCAACCACCAATCCGCACTGGGCCTGCGTGGTGGACGACGGTTTTAACCCCATCTAATTGTAGGAGGAGACCCGTGCTCTGTTGTCGGTTGGTAGTGGGATGATGATGATGATTTCAGGTGTTTGAAGATTTTTACCTGCTTTTTTTAGGACTGCGCCCAGCAGTGGGATTTTAACAGAGCGATGATAAAAGTAAATAAATATACTACGACAATACACACATCGCCACCTAGCCCCAAAGTAAGCATAGCTTGTGTTATGGCTACTAAGATGACTGATGAATATTTTTATGAATAATATAAATAAATACTTAGAATATACATATAAACACCCAGACACTGAAAAACATTCATGCTCATCACACAAACATTTTCCAGTTGTGGGAATCGAACCCACGGCCTTGGACTTAGAAAGCAGGGTCGCGCAGCTTAGAATATACATATAAACACCCAGACACTGAAAAACATTTATCCTCATCACACAAACATTTTCCAGTTGTGGGAATCGAACCCACGGCCTTGGACTCAGAAAGCAGGGTCGCGCCAATCGGCCGTCGGCATGATAGTGATGATCATAGAAATCTGTACGCCATATTTGCCTCACGACCTGTCTCCGACAAAACTCGTCCACACGTTGTATCGAATCACACCCAAATTTATTAATATCTACGCAACGAAAAGTAATTTACTGTCATAGCAATCCTCAAGTTCAGGCCATTTAGTTAATACCGTGATGATTTACACCTCGAAACGCGATCTGATAATGAATGTGGCATATTAGTTTTAGAGATGAACTTTTTTTAAACATCCCAAAATATAACTGCGTGTGTCAATATTAATGCGGTATACTGTAGCTGTTGGATAGCCATCTTTTCTGTTTTCGTAGGACTTACATATTTTGCAGGCAGCGACTTGTTTATTAAAAATACTATGTTTGTTATAAACCCACCACCACTGGGTTTTCCGGGCTGGTAGTAATAATAATATAATAATAATTCATGGATAACAAACAAACATATGCACTTTCACATTTATATTAATATATTAACGAAACTGTATACCTAGCTTTGCACGAAGTTCGTATGTGATTGGTTATACTACTAGATTGTTTTTTTTTACGTGTACTTTATGTTGACAAGTACCCAAGAGGCACCCGACGGACGTGACGTAGTTAGCGCATAATTATTACAAGATACTGTTTATGTTAATTTAATTATTTGATTGATATTCCATCATGAATTATTACACTAATTAAACATCTGGGTATGATCTATCTAAATATTAAATGTTGATTTGATACATTGATGAAAATACTATAAATAGGGTAGTAGAATAAATAAGCTGACATATACGTGTGAGATTCAACCAGGGTGTTTCTCAGCCCGAGGTTACATTTGTTTTATTTTGCGGAAATCCTAGTCTTGCGTAATATTTAATTAACAAATTTTTAATTTTAGACTTTTCGTCTTTGAACTTGCAAATTTTAAATAACAAATAATTGTAGTTACAAATGTATTATTTGTACCATAAACAAAAAACGGGCGATTAAGAGCAGATAAAATAATCATGCCACCTATCAAGAATGTGATTGGTCTATTCCCGGTTATTGTGGTCCAATCCACTCTTTGTTAAAATGCACTTTAAGGAATCTTGACCCAGGTTTTTCCCGACTTTAGGATGGTAATGTGTTTTATATTCACATACCAGGTAACTTTGAAATATTATCTACTTCAAAAATAAAGAGGTTAGTATTGAAATTCAAAATAAATATATATTTATTTTTATTTAAGAATTTATTTCATTTATTTTATTCTCATTATTATTGGGCATGCTGATTGATACAAGGTCTTACACGGTTTTTACAAGTACACAAAGTCATAGTTACAGTTATATTGAGATACATTATTTTGTAAAACATTTCTTCCCTGGAAATCAAAATTTCTTCAGTTATTTTTTACTACTGATCGCTTCGCTAGTTCTAGTATTAAAAAAAAATGAATGAGAATTGGGTCTGTTAAGTAGTCCAAAAAACTAATGCCATATCGTCGATTAGTAGATCTTTGTAGTGACGTCTAAACTATTTGGGATCTGAACAAAGATTCATAAATTATTTTCGATTCTATCGCGACAGGGAGCGTGCCGCGAGCTCCCGCCTAAATAATATTTAAATTTAGAACGGCGAAGGGATGGGACATGTGTGTCGTAACGCGTTTGGCGAAATGTGATTACAGTCCGTAATTAACGCGACGCTATTTGTGTACATCTCTACTTATATTATAAATGTGATTTAAGTGTGTTTGTCGGTTTGTCGTTCATTCAAGATTAACGTATTGACGTTACTTTTTGCACCAACAACCCCCTTAGTAACTAAGGTGGCATAACGTCTGCAGTGTTTTGTCACACTTCAACATTATAAAATTATTCCTACTTAATGCTACGTTTATTAATAATACCTATAAATAGTTTATGGGCAAAAGAATATTGACTCTTATTTTATACTCTTCATGCTGTGGCTGATTGGGTTTATTTTGGGATCTTCGTAGGTCCTTGAGTAGCACCTTTCCGTTATACCTCACATCCTGAAAATACTGATAAAATAAGTTAGAATGTTAGTTTATTTGTTGCCCTTCTTTCTCACAGGAACATTTATATTGCCTTGACCCTGCTATCTGAGCCCACGGCTGTGAGTTTCCAAAAAAATACTACAACGAGAAAATGTTTGCTGAATGAACATGCAAGTTTTTCAATGTCTGGGGTTTTATCTGTATATCATAAGTATTTATGTTTATTAACATTAATATTTATCACTTACCTAAGTACCAATAACAGAATCTGTCCCTTAATTTGGGGCTACGTGGCGATGTGTGTATTGCCGTAATATATTTATTTATTTACAGCAGTAAACTCAGATGAAGCCACGGTTAGATCTAGAATCACATATGTCCATTACGAAACAAAGGAAGCTAACCGTTTCGGAATCAGCCTTTTGTAAATAATTATTATTGTATTCGTGAAAGTGTTTTACCGTTGCCCAACCGTGTCGTGTCCATTTTGTCCGGTGTCTTGAAATAAAGCGCTTTCAATTGCAGACTAATTATTCCAACACGAGAAACTCATTCGGCGTCGTCCGTTTTTACGTGTAAAGAGAGATTAGTGGACTTAAGCGACACGCTCAAAAGCCATTGTCGCGCGGTCCGATAATGATGATCCGTTAAGAAAAGTATTACATTCTGTCCATAATGGGCGGTTGAAAAGGACGTTTCTTATAAAATTTCATTTGGATTCAGTGCTCGTCGCGACACGGTTTCACAGACTCCTGCTTATGAATAAATTACGGTAGGGTCGCCAGCTTTCTGGTTTTTACAGGACGGGTCCTCGTTTAAAAAACTTCTTTGAAATTTTGAAATTTTTGTGCGTATGTTTAATGGAGAATAAGGGTAAGCTTATAAGTGCGTGTAGTAAGGAAAAAGTTATTTTTAAAAACAATATTGATATAATATTCTGTGTCTGTATTATATGGTTGTTTTAATACTATTAACTGCTTATCATAAGTAAAAGAAAAAAACATGCTACGTATTTAAAGTAATTTTTAAAGATACATCAAGAACCGCACCTAACCCACCTTGTTTTAGCAGCCGGAGGTTCTACAACAATTCAGCAAGCTATTGAATAAAGCTGAATTTTATATAAATACTTAAAAGTAAACGATATTGTTACAAATGTCTTCACAGTACTTTAAAATGCATGCAATAATGCAGCGTCTGCCAGCACAGACATAATACTGACTAATTATTATTACAATTTCTTTTGTGCTGTAATTAAAAAATAATATCTTTTCAGATACCGTATACACTGTCCGGTTTTTCACAATTAAGTCATGGCAACTTTAGTCGTACATTAATTTATTGATTGTTATTCAAATTTCTCTTCTCAATCGGAGGTTGGAGGTGATGCGTCTCGCTTCGCTCATTGTTAATTTGAAGTTTTGAGGTTGAAACGCCAGAATATCTCATGTTATCTACTACGGAGAATTGTTTTTTAATGTGTTACAAATTCAATGGATATTTGTATTCGTGTAATGTCACTTCACGTCAGATAGATTGGTTGGCCGTATCTAATCACTTTGTTAACTTCTGTGAATTAGGTTAGGTTTTTTTGTGAATTGGTAAGTTTTAAATTTTACGCATAATTAATGGTATACCTATTTATTAGCAGGTAGTTTACCATTAACCATTGCGTAATATTTCAAAGTAATATATACCACAGAACTATTATTATTACTAACGCCATGCCATGCCATTTTTTGACGACATTGAATTTTTTTTTTCTTATTCATTTTTTACAGGCTTACTCGATACTGTATCTTATTCTCAAAACTACATTAATTTTTTATAAGACACTAAAAGATGAAAGGACGACATATACGTTTGTGTATTTGAATCAATTTTATCTGGATATATTTCCTTCGTAAGGCTGACGTCAGAAATATTGGCATTTAGTATCGAAGTACTTTGATTAATTACTTTATGACCTTTAAGAGTTTTCGCGCATTTTAACGCATTTAATATTATGGTTATAATATATAATTATTTGTTCCTACTCTATTATTGTGTAGAAATTCAAATAAGTATTTAAAGGCCATTAAGTACACAATAATAAGCAATTAAAATATCAATTGCTTTAACGGTGAAGGAAAAAATCGTTAGGAAAACTTGCACGCCTACGAGTTCCCCGTAATGTTCTCAAAGGTATATGGAGTCAACCAATTCGCATTGGGCCAGCAAGGTGAACAACAGCCTTTTTCATTGTGAGAGGAGACCCGTGCTCTGAAGTGGGCCGGTAATGGGTTTGTGGGTAACACATTCTAATTAATATACTACACACACACAGACACACAAACATGCTTACATATTATATAAATGTATTACAATAACATACACATAATATGAAGAACACAACACCACAGATACCCTCCCTCTAAAATACGATTTATAGTACTCTTTACCCTTCGTTTGCAAAGTATTCTAAGATGTTATCTTAGCAACGTACAAATGCATTGTGAATAATAAATAAATAAAGGTAATTTTAATAAATAAATAAATAATAAAAGTACCACGCCATCATACACACATCGCCATCTAGCCCCAAAATAAGCGTAGCTTGTGTTATGGGTACTAAGATGCCTGATAAATATTTTTATGAATTTTATACATAAATACTTAGAATATTCATATAAACACCCAGACACTGGAAAACATTCATGCTCATCACACAAACATTTTCCAGTAGTGGGAATCGAACCCACGGCCTTGGGTTCAGAGAGCAGGGTCGGTGCAAACTGCGCCAATCGGCCGTCAAAAATAAAGCCACGGTCACCTTTGCATTACAACTTTAGTTAAATTTCATTAA
Source organism: Pararge aegeria (assembly GCF_905163445.1). Lineage (NCBI taxonomy): Eukaryota > Metazoa > Arthropoda > Insecta > Lepidoptera > Nymphalidae > Pararge > Pararge aegeria. Next base: position 6,194,304 of record NC_053200.1, on the reverse strand, counting down.
TTCTTTCTAAGTTTTCTGAGTTTTCTAAGTCAGCATCATCGAACCTATTTGGTTATGGCCCTATAACTCTTGAATTGGCTAAGAACATTTTCTCCATTGGAGGTGGTTAGAAGCGGTTTACTTCCAATTCTGAACTCCCAAAACCTTCACGTACCTCACTACTCCATAAATCCACCGGCATTTAGATCGTCCTCGGCTTCTAAGCCCTCTATCAACTTATTGGGCGCTTTCACTTTCCCAAAATAATAACTCTTTTATAGTTAGTCATATGGACTACCACATCCAGCTTTAAAATTTTCTAAATATTGGGAATTTCCAAATATATATATATAAATAAATAATTTCAACGCAATTTCGCTATCAAAGGCCAATTATACTGCTCGTTTTGGCCTTTAACTGTACTAGTATATTCATACAATTATCACGTAAACCCAAGCATGTTAATTTTATGGTTACGCTTTATTACTTTAAAGCTATAATAAAGTTTATACATTGTTACAAAATATTAAAACACTACAAACGAACGTCTTCGATCTTTGCACTTCATTTGCTTTGCAAAATATTAAAAGTGCTAGAAATCGCATCAATTACACAGTGTGATGAGGTACATAATTTTGAGAGGTAGTTTCAAAATTAGACAAGAAAATAGGCCATCGGTTAAGAACTATGTACACTTTTGTTTATAAACGTAACATATAGAAGAAGCAGGCGTTACCTTGCGGAATTCCATGATATATTATGAAATTAATTTTCATAATAAACGTAATATAATAATAATTTACTAATGTCTACATTAATTAATGTCTTTTGTTTTTTTTACAAATTCCCTGGGAACCGTTTGTTTTTCTTGGAAAAAAGTAAGGTATGTTAAAAGAGTTTTAGTAACTCCATGCCAACGATCAAGTTAACTGGTTGCTTAGTTAGGGCGTGAAGAAAGGACAAACAAACCAATAAACTCCCTCATATATAATATTAAATAAGGAATAAGGATAAGGATTTTGCTTATGTTTACATATTTCTGTAATAGCTACACCGGTCTTGGACAGCCGGTTGGCGTAGTGGACAGCGGCCCTGCTTTCTGAGTCCAAGGACGTGGGTTCGATTCCCGCAACTGGAAAATGTTTATGTGATGAATATGAATGTATTTCATGTTGTCATGAATGTATTTCAGTGACTGGGTGTTTATCTGTATATTATAAGTATTTATCTGTATTATATTCATAAAAAATATTCATCAGCTAACCAAGTGCCCATAACACAAGCTATGTTTACCTTGGACCTAGAATGTGATGTGTGCATGTATTGTCATAGTATATTTATTTATTTATTATTTATTCATTACACCATTTTAAAGATTTAGGCTCGCGTCATAACAAATTGTTATTTTTTTCTAAGCCTAGATGTATCTTTCTATCTATTATCTTTGATATCCAGAAACAAACATATATTAAGGTATGCAATCACAAAGATAAAAAAAAACATTTAAATTATATTTAAAATGCTAACACTATACATATTATTGCGTGTATGATTTTGTTTTACATAATAATACATTATGTAAAGAAATATGGCGATTGCGTCCGCCATATTGGTTTGCCATTCGGCCATCTTCGTTTCGAAACCGATTACTAAGTTATTATGCTTAATGGTTCCTTAGGTATGCGACGCTGTTTGTAATGACAAAGGCACTTTTTATTATTTGATCGCTGGCTCGTTTCTGTTAATTGTTACATGGACGTGATTTTAATATATCATGCATGTCGACTGGGCTCTTTTATCGTGTATGCTAATTAGCATTCTGTATGGTCTTGACTCTTGGGTTTGTGTGAATGTACAGTGACAGTGTTAGTGTGAGTGTAGCTTTAAAGTTGATTAGTCATTGTGGAATTAACTGTTTTGAAAATAACCACCTGTTAATTGCGCTATGCGCATACTCGTAATCTTGTATTATTTGTTATGGATTTTATGAAAAATCTTTTTTTATTGCTTCAAATATTTTCATGTTAATTTTTAATGTTTTCTCGGGATAAAATATATGGATGGTTTCCATCCAGTACCAACGTAATCTATCTTACAAGTCTTTCAGTTTTACGTGTAAATGTAATCGAGCAACAAACATTCGATAATGTTAAAGAATGTTTACCTCAATAAAATTTGCATAAATCAAACTAATTCTACTGTTAGATTGACATTAGATTATAGTTGTTTCAGTGATAATAACATGTAAAAACGCGCAAATTCTGTTCCAAAAACCGAGAACAACCAAACGATCAGGTAACTGACATTCAAGAGAATTTAACAAGAATTGCCAGCACAATAAGTTGAATTAATATATTTATTGTAATTTTCATTAATATCATTACCGAACATTTTGATAAATAAATAAAACTTACATCCCTAATTTCCTTAGATATGTTAGCAATATTGACCTATTGCCATGATTAACCAAAAACATATAGAATATATATGTATGTGATAAGTTTCGAATAAAGTGACAAATCACTATTTGAGTCTATTGAAGTACTTGTAAGCAGTGGTCCACACATTGTGTAGATCAGTAGCAGAAGTTGTTTTAAGCGCCCTTATAAAGCTTACAATCCATCGCTCTCACGTAGCTATGGTAAATTCTTAAAACTTACATTATTCATCATAAAGAGACGAAGAATCCGAGCGACGAAGAAGACCGATTTAAATTATTATTTTTGTGTGCTTGCTGGTATAACGTAGTACAGAGCAACCGAAAAATAAGAATATTAACCCGAATAAGAATATTGACTAAGGCTTCTTTGTATTCCGGAAGTATTTTGGCCGGGCATGATGGCAACATCATGCTAAAATAGCTGTACGGATTTTGATGAAGAGTTGTAAAAATCTAGCTATTTAATTAGATTCGTATCCGGACCGCAACTGCCTAGCTGCTTCGTTTGAAATTATTCTGATCTTAATTTTACTAACCCTTTAGTAGGAGATATTATAAAGTTACATCACCAAAAACGAGTAACGTCGGGTAAACAGTATAAAGAATACGTGCGATTAACAGTAGCATTATGATTAAAAGGAATCAGGTAAGCATAAATTATATTCAATGGTAGTTTACTATGTACGGTATTGGTTATTCATTTCTGAAAAGTTTCACTGTTTGTTTGCAACATGTTCGCTAGAAATATCACGTTGCTTACACGTTTTTACTCTTTATAACCATCAAAGGAAAAAAGACGATGAAAACTTATTAATCGTAGTGAGAAATAAAAACATTATTATTATTAGATATTGCGGAAAATCTATCAATAATCACGGTAGGTATTTGCACGAATCGTATTATTGTTGGGACGTCCAATAACGAAGCACAAAGTGCAAAAGCAAACTTTGTATTTAGCATTTCATATCTAAGTATTAACGGAGTCCTCATACATTTTTATTGCAGTGAATCATTCGATATAGAGATTTGAGTCAAGATGTTATTTTATTATTTGGGCGTTGGAAGTTGTATGTATGTGTACGTTTGTGTGTATGCTTTAATTGTAATCTTTAATTTCAACCGGCGGTGGGGACCTATGCTCGTAATTAATAATAATTGAAACCCAAAATCTTTAGATGGCAGTAAAAATTGAGTATTCCTTTTTTTTCTACTCTTCCCTGCTAATAAGATAAGCATTATTAAATTTAATTTGCTATCGAAAGATATTTGATAAGATTGATTGAACTTCGGCCAATAGGTGGCAAAGACAGATTTGGCATTTCAGAAGTGCTTGAAGGAAACAAAACCTTCAAGTTACTACGTAAGTAATTGAGATAAGGATAATTGGTTAACCACCGCCAGTGCTGATTTTGTAGCATTATTTATTAGATGAATTGCCAACTATTGCCAATCACTTAACTTTTCACTTGAAACATATGTTATTTACTTTTTATGAATAGATACTTAATCACCGCGTGATGATGTATCTCGTAACTGATGCGCACATGTTTATATAGATGTCGCAGAATGATTTTCTTCGTATTATATTAAATAGGTTGAACATACAATATATTAGACACGTACATCAATAATCATCATGCTTAAGTTAGTTTATAACTGCACCTTCATTTACATCTTGCAATATATTTGATTAGCAAACTAATTGTTTGCAGAGATCCAAAGGATATTCGTACTGGCCTTTATTTTCTATGCCATTGCAACGTTTGGAACTGCTATAAGTTATTAGAAATTTGACAGTTATTGTTGACAGAAGCTTTAAATTAGATCAAAAACTAAATTTCGTTCGTTGTGCGTTTCAATGACGTACAGAAGGAGGGCTCTTTATTATGGACACTTATGTAAAACGAACGTTATTTTTCTCATTTTAGGTCTCCTTAACCTACTACTACTGTAGTATGTATTTATTAATTGCATATTATAAATCTTATAGCTATCATTGGAATTAACCCTAAAATGACGCGCAAGTTTGGTGCATTATACTTGCTGATAGTTACATTGGTGGTCCCAAGGGACCCTGCAGCCTCTTCTATTTGTAAATAACCCATATGAATTTAGAGGGTTATGCTTGTATCTTTTATATAGATAGTTATTGCTGTATAATAAAAATGTATTACATTAATGTGCGTATGATATCAAATCATTCACACTTATATTTTAAATGCGGAATTCTGCACGTTTTACCAATATTTTTGTAAAATTTGTAACCGATTTTCATAAGCTTGCAAGTGAGCTTGCTTAAAGACAGGAAGTTTTGTCGCAGAAGAACTGACAGATAGCACTAGTTTTAGAATTGTCAATTGCGTTTAGTATAGACACTTTTGTCATCGAAAAAAAATTGCATTCTGATAACAAACGCTTATCCCTCCGGAGGGTCCAACATGCCTCCATGTTACGGACCGCCCCCACTGTTTGCGCTCTTCACTCCACTTTATGTTGTCACACAATTGCTTTGTCTTGTGTGGTCCACAGTGTAACCACAGTAGCCGTTTAACTATTAAGGGCTTTCGTAAACAGTGTTACTTTCCTAATTTGAAAGTGTTGGTAAAATGAATCGCCCTGACAGTGACAATTAAAAAACCAGTTAAATAAATCGTAGCCATTTGTGGTGGGTTCGATTCCCACAACTGGAAAATGTTTGTGTGATGAACACGAATGTTTTTCAGTGTCTGGGTGTTTATCTGTTTTTTATAAGTATTTATGTATATTATTTACAAAAATATTCATCAGTCATCTTAGTACCCATAACATAAGCTACACTTACTTTGGGGCTAGATGGCGATGTGTGTATTGTCGTAGTATATTTTATATAATTTTTTTAATTAGGTATAAGAAGAGTACCAGAAAATTATGAGGGAGTAGGCGTCTTTTAGACACGCGCTTAGACAGACAAACGTGTATAGGCATCATCACTTAGCGCACCAGGAGTTATTGCATATTAGAATATATTAATACGACATAATATTATATGAAGAACACATCGTAACCGCGGAGGTCAGGCGTTCGATTCGTCGAAGCGCCAACGTGCCACCACGCCTCTTCCTGTGCTGTGCTCCGGGGAATTATTATCGCTTTTAACCGAATTACAAAAGGAAGTTTTTTCCCTCGGATGTCTACAACGTGCAACAAAATTACGAAATAATATTGGAGGATGCATAAGTACACTTCATAAGGAATCAACCTGTATTATATCAAAATAAGCATATTTATTTGTATGGAACAAACGAATTAAAAACATTCTAAGTGCTTACTTATGACAACCCTATTGAAGATAAAAGATCGACACGCGCATAGTACCTTCGGGACGCGACGCGAACTTATAAAGTGACAGGAGTCACAAGATTTAAATTTTGGGTGTGATGTTATGGCTGTATCGGATTTCTTTCAGTAAAAACTATGGTAGTAGTTTACTCAAAAACTATTAGGTTTTCGGTTTCACAGACAACTCTCAGAGATAGCACATAATGTACCTCTCAAGCCAGTGAAGTATTATTTCGGTTTTCATTTTTTCGGACGTAACCCGCCAATCCACATCAGAGTAGCCTGGAAGATTTTAGCTCCAAATTCTTGTCCTACGACACATTATTGTCATTTGCCATCATGCAGTGCAGCAATAACATAATGATAACGATCATTTTTAAATAAAGAAATTTTCAATTTGATATCGATAGAATAACACTATAGGAATCTTATGCCCGTTTTCACGAAACCTAGAAAGCGTCTTAATCGGATGCATATGGATTTAGGTGATTCCTAGAAAAATACGTTTCATAAACTCTTATATGCTGTCTAACGAAGTTAGGCGCAGTCTAAAGTTACGAAACCGATTCGGCGGATAGTAAAAATCAGGGGACTCGTAAACTAACATTTGACAAATGAACAAAATATAAATTCTTTTTTTTTAATTACCTTGATTCCATACGAAAAATTAAAAACACGACAAATACAAAATACCACACCTTGTGGCAAGAACAATAGACTAGTTAGGTTATATGAGTTGCCAAAGTAAAAATTGATTGGTGAAAGGTAAATGTATGCCTAGGAATCTTCTTTGATTAGACGTTACTTAATTAGGTATTGCGTTGTCCATCGTTTATGAAAACAGGCATTAGTGACTTGTTATTAAGATTTTACGATATTTCCCTTAACCGTTAAAGCATTGTTTATTACTATTTAATTGCTTATATTAAAGAAGGGAACACAACTCTGAGAATATCGAGGTGCCGAAACACCCACTAGGCTATACATAGGATGACTAGATCTTTTAAAATAAAAATGGTTTGTTAATAAAAAAACTCTATTAGATCAAGGAGGTTTTTAGATGTATATTCTCGTATATTTCTTTCCATTTAGGGCCTTCAAAAGCTACTCGATTCCGAGTTTATTTAGTAATATTTAGTAGGACCACGATGCATTCCGATGTTTTTTTATACTGTTCAATTATTTGAGGATTAAAATAAATATTGCGTCGGCTATCTATTAGCACGTGGGGGTAAGGGATGATGGGGTAAAATGGTACAGTTTTAGAACTAGCAGATGCCCGTTAATTTGTTATCGTGATATTTCAGTTTTAAATTGGAACTGTGGTATCCAGACTGACTAAAATAATTCGAGATTAACCTAGTAAAACTCATACGGCCGTACTTATAAACATTCATGCTGGTGAGTAGTTTTACAATGTTTTTTCTCTTATCATCGGTAATTTGACATTGAAAGCAGAAGACAAAACTTTATGTAACTATACAACCGCTTTACAACCTTTGTTAATAAGGGGGTTAAAGTTTAAGGCATCAAAAACCCAAAAATTACCATGTCAATTCAACAAACAAAATAGTAAACTAATGAAAGCAATTAAATTAAGGACGTGAGACTTCAAAGCCCCTAGTGTACCTGCAAAGTATACTAAGTGACGTGTTGTTGTTCCAAAGACCGATGTTGACGACCGTGTGTGGTCCTTAAAAATAACCCATCTTCACAACATCGTAACTCAACACAGAACATCAAACCAATTCAATCTGTTAGGCGTACGATTAGAGTTTAAAATCAAATGATAATTCAGCTGCTCGATTTTTGTGGGCTTTATAGATTCGTTTGAACAAGATTTTAAGGATAGTAGCGAAAGTGTTAGAACTGGTTTCACGATTCGGTTTCGATTGCATTCGTATGGGGCATTTGTTAATGCAAATGGGTTCGCCAAGATGCACGCCAGACGTTGCGTGGGTGCCATTGTTCCGTGAAATACTGTTTATGTTGGTGATACGTCTAATTACATTAGTCACCTTGACTTTTTTGAATTTTAATTTTAATTTATCCTTCTGTAATGTTCTTTTTTTCTGTGTTTACGCGTGGGTTAGTGATGAGGTTGAAATAACGCGTTGATGTCTTCTGAAACCCTTTTAGATGTTCGTGATGTTACCAGTGGCGTGCATTTCAAATATGCTTAAAAGCACTGCTTACCCTAAAATTTATATATAACACGTCAAGGAGGAGGATTTTTGTCATTTTATGCAATTTTCCTGTTGTTTCCATTTTATGCAAAACACAATTGTTTTCCATGCATTAAAAACAATTGTGTTTCATTTGTTAGTTTATTCCCTTTTTTAATTGATGAATCGTTGAAAATGGAGGACGGAATTCTTCATCTTACAAAAATAACTTACCTTTGTTCAGTAAAGATATAAAAGTTATTGGGCAATCAGGAAGCCTTGGCAGAATCCGTGATTATTACATAGAAATTGATACTTGATAGGTAAGTAAGAACCCCCCTCACCCCCTTCCACTTTTTAATACAGGTACTATCTGGGAACGCCTAATCTGAATCACGGATCAACGTATAGAGCGACTACTTAAAAAAAAACAACGTTACAAGTATATTAACTATTAATAAAATGATCAGTCGCCATTAATAAGCTAATGACAGCTCAGTTTGACAGCTGCCTATCGCGCCATCTAGCGGGAAACGGTGTGATCGGGAGCGGTCACTATAAGTCAAAATGTTATGATGCGTTTGATTTAGTGCACCTTTCGACGGCAACTGCTTGATTTATCAATTATTTCAAGCATGTGAGCTTGGTATTTTTAAAGCACGATCTTACTTTCATGTCATGCAGTTTGAGATTAATCATTAATTATCGTGTTGCGATGCGTATTTCGTATTATCTGATTTGGATGAGTAATTCTTTAATATCGTAAGGGGAATGTCGATATACGATTCGCTGTATAAAGACGTGAGTTGTCGTAGATAGGTATATAAATCATTTTATAAAGATTAAGGTGGAAACATACTTACGTGGCATACATTAAAGATTACGTTCAATTATTGCTAAGAGTGAGAATCAGACAAAATTGGGCACGGTTTTTCATTATGAAAACGCTGCATAAGCAGGAGACAAAATAAATATTCCGGATTCTATTAAATGTAAAAGGATAACACTGCCAAAGACCGGTAACAGGGAATAGGAGAGATTTTTCCGCGGTTAATATTGTCATTATCGTCATCATTTTAAGAGTCCATTACCGGCCAAATAAAGGGCACGGGTCTCCGCCCACAGTGAGAAGCGTTTAGGTCTCAGTCCACCACGCTGGCCCATTGCGGATTGGTGGGCTTCACACATCTTTGAATTTTTGTAGAGGACATTATGTAGATCTTTCAGGCATGCAAGTTTCCCTATGATGCACGATTATCGTTTAAGCAGGTAATATTTTATTTGCTTGAAACGCACATACCTAACTTAGAAAAATAGAGGTACATGCTGGATTTCAAACTTAGCCCTTCGAATGTGAAGCCGAAATCGTGCGTACCTCTAAGTTTCCTAAGTTATGTGGATTTTAACCATTTATTATATCAGTTGCTTAAACGTTGAAGGAAAACATCGTGGGGACGCCTGCATGTTAAGGTGTGTCGAGTCCACTAATTCGCAATTGGCTAGCGTGGTGGTACATTCCCTCTATCAAAACAAGTACAGTGTGGTATGGTTGTCACAGTCAAAAGACCCCTCAGAATACAGATTTCAAATTGGTCGACGCGTTATAATATAGCAGTCGCTTTAAACCACAACTTGGCTAGGCGCCATCTTCAAAATGAAGTTTGATAAGCCGGTGAAAATCGTATGATGATGTGCAATCTTCAGAATCAGAATAGGCATATCCGTTCTACTCTCTTATATCGCTTTCTTCCAATTTCAAGATAGGTAGCATAAGAAAATTAATAAAGGCAAATGTGAGTCACAATTGTTTGTAAATACGATGCGTCTGCGCAGCTCTGCGGGGTGCGGTTAAAATCGCAGCAAAAAGGTGTGATTATTCGTGTGCGAGCTTAATTTTTAGTTAATTGAAAGGACGAAGAATAACGTAAGCTGCTAAAAGATTTAAAGTTTAATAAGCGGTATACTAACAAGTTGTCCGACAATAATTATGATCTTTCGGAATGAAACTCATATCTTATCTTTTCTCAGATCTTTACCTCTCAATCGCAGACAATTAGTTCCATATAAATACAAACAATATAAAGAATTCGAATTCGCCAATCCTATTTGTCGAAGCTAGCTAAAGCAGAAATTGATTGAATCGTAATATTTTGAATAACATATCGCTTTTACAATATGTTTCTTACAAATTCAATTCCATTAGGAAATTCTTTGATATCAGGGAGATTTACAAAAAAAATATTAAGAAATCAAATGATAAAATCAGAAATGAATCATAATAACGATTTAGATTCACAATCGAAACTGTGTGATTTATTCAGCTGAGATCCGGAGTCAGGGTTGCCACTTTTCATATGTCGCGCAAAGTATACTTTAGAGTTTCAACTATTTATTATTTAAGATTTTAAATTAAGATTTTCGTGGTTGAGTCCCGTCGTGACCACGATCCATGCAACTGGGTCGAAATTAATTTATTAATCCACGTAATATTAAGAAAAAACTGAAGTCCTTCTTTTTAAGTAACTTGTGATCATTTTTATACACAACATGGTAAACTGGCAATAATGTTCTGTAGTTAACGTACCTAGATTTAATTCTCTGTTAGAATATATTACAAACCTGCGTGGTTTTCTGATGCTAGCTATAATTATTTTTTATTTTTTTTGGAAACTTTATGTAATAAAAAAATAAATAAAATATCGACAAATTCAAAATATTATCGTGGTATGTACCCGTTTATCTATGCTTAAGAAATGTTGAGTCCCGTCGTGACCACGATCCATGCAACTGGGTCGAAATATCGACAAATTCAAAATATTATCGTGGTATGTACCCGTTGATCTATGCTAAAGAAATATTTATTATTTCTTAGACGAAATACTCGTACTGCTTAGCGGCAAAAGGTTACAAGTGTTTTCGCCGGAGTATCCCCCTGAAGCACGTTGAGCCATCGCGTCGGATCCCGGTTGTCATTACTAACACGTGATCGTCATCATCATCATCATCATCTCACCGATTGACTGCCACTGTTGAAAATAGGTTTTGTCAAGAGTTTTAAAATCGGTCCTGAGTCGCTTGTTACTAGCAGCTCCTAGCGACTCGTTTGAGCGACTTGTTGATGAAGATGATGGTGCCTGAATAGAGTAGAAACAAAACACTTTAGCTATCGTCTAGTTCATGTGACGCGAGCTGAAGCAAATTGCTAACTGGACAAAGAGTTCGGCATATAAGCTAACAAAGAGTTTTTAGTGGCTATGTTAGAGTGACCCGTAAAATTGTTATGCACAAACTCACAGAAAGAACTAATAATATGAATATCTGAAATTAGGAATTTGAATGTGACTTTCATTTCTTTTCAGGTTGGATCTTGAATCATATCTATCTTAATAGAAAGTTGGTAAACAGCCTTAGGTGAATAAAATAAGTAGGGCCTTATATTTTATTACTACACACGCTCGCGACTGGGACATAAGCTGGAAATAAGCTGCAGGGACATATCGTAAGACCAGTTAAATAAATTATGAAAATTAAGCTTAATTTGCTATACTCCGTGAAAATCGGGAGAATCTGTAAGGTGTAATTCATAAATAACACGAACCAACAAAGTGATATTTTCACTTAAGTTTAAAAACGCTCACAATTTTGAAAAGTTAGAGGGGATGAAGTTAGGGGGCGTGCCGGGGATTGAACTGGGTCTCCACGAAATATCTCCTTTTTTTTATTGCACGCCTCATAAGCGAAGCGTTGAGGTGGGTATTACTCTCAGTTTACGAACACCGAGTGATTCTCCAACTTAAAATGTCACTTTTTTATTCTTTATTGCTTTTATATGTGAATATAAATAGACAAATGTTGTGAAAAAACACAATTTTTACACTCATGATATTTTTAAATTTGTTTCTATTTTTAAAACTAATTAAAAAAATTGTTTAAAAAACTTCTGTCTTAGACATCCGTGTATGTGCGGATCCCGTATCTTGTGGTCACTATAACGAGCGAAATACATCACTTATCGAGTTGGTTTTTTTATAGGCTTCAGTGTTTTGAGGAAATTAATATTCACTATAAATATTACTATTAATTTTCACGGTATAGTTAGGTGTAGTTTGATTATTATTTAATAAATACTTTTACAAATTTACAAATAATTTCAATTTTGTTGTTAGAATGAGATTATGAGGCGTGGACTTTTGGATTTTCTAACTATTTTTATTTTTTTATTAATATTCGTAACGATTTTAATCTCCGTCGGCAACCCTATTGGAAGTGAATAAACCTATTTATTAACATAATACAATGATGGTTGACAGATTGCTCGGGTTCCATCAAATCACATTATAGCTATTTATGTGAATACTTCTGACTCAATCATTATTTTTTTAAACTTTAACCTTCAAAGGCTGATACAGACGCATGATTAGCACAATTATTTTGCGGTGTTTACTTTAATTTTTAATTTTTAACGGTAATACCACAATCTCACCTGAAAGTGCAGATGTGGCCTAAAATGGGACGCGTTTGCCTAGAAGCAGTTGCGTGCACTGCATACATGTGCAAAAGCACTGCATACCCAAATTATTTTATATTACTTTATGCATACCCTGGTCGAAAATCTTCTGGAACTGCCTGGAAGATGCCTATACACTCTTGTTTTGAAGTTAAAACAGATTGTAAGAATTAGGAAACACAGAAGTTTGAAGGGCGTCCCAAACTCCAGCCAAGCATATAAGAAAAGACGATCCAAATCGCTTCGTGCGAGATTGTGGGATATTGATAGCCTCCCTGGCGGACTGTAGCAAATACAGCTTAGCTTTCCATGCCTGATGATGCCTGATTTTATCCAAGTAATTAGTAAGCTAATGTTTTACAATTACAGCAATAAAGCGCACACGTAATTTAAAATGTTTAGTTGGTATTTCTGTGGCAAAAACTAGCAAAAAAACATTTTTCCATGTGTAGGTGATAATCGTTGAAATTAAGATTTTTTTAAAGCTAGCTAAATTAATTGCAAATTATAACATAGCATCGGTACTAAAATCAAATCCGGCCTTGTTATGATCTTAAGGACTTATGTCGTCTGCGCTGGCCCTTAAAGTCCTAAGGGTCGATTTAAACGAGTTTTTTGTTTTTCTTTATTTCAATCGTGACTTTATTTGATCTATCGGGAAGGGTTCTTATTGATTTTGAATGTTTGCCCTGATGGGTGACATTTCTTAGGCGAACGTAAAATATACAGAAATCGAACAAAAATATATGGATGCTGTCTTCTTTTTGTAGCGAGTAAAATACATACATTATGCGCGTGTTTTATTTTCGAGCAACTTAATTAGTAACACAAGGTCTGGTTGAGATACGTATTACAGATTAATTTGTAACCTTAACAGTGTTATCGATGTAAGTAGAGGTCATTTATTTACCGTTACTTCTTTTTAGTAGCAGGTAGAAAGAGAAAAAGGAAAAGTAATTGAATAATCTTTATTATTGAAAACACGTAGAAATAAATCATTGGAATCCTGACCACTGAACTAAGAAATCCAAAGGTATTACATATATTTTACCAATAACGTTTGCTTTAGGTTGTTGTTGTGTATAAATACCTATACCTACTAGAGTGCGCAAGTTCAGGATTTTTTTTCTCGTTAGATTTATGCGTCTAGTAGGTACACACTTAAATATCAAACCCATCTTACTTATTTGAAGCCCTGTTTGTACCTAGATTGTAAAAGGTACAAAAGGGGTTCTAATAAGGGTTTTTTTATTCCACTACGAGTTAGCCCTTGATTGCTATATCACTTTTTAGCGGTAGGGGTTTAACATAAACTGCCATAGTTTATGTTTAACTCTTACCCATAATCGGTTTCTATGCGACATCGTACCGGAGCGCTTAACAGATAAGCAGCATGTCTTTGTCGATATGGTGTTAATTTCCCACGATCGAAGCCTCCCACCAGACCAGACCATAGAATATTCTGAAAATAAAAAAATCTAATTTCGCCCGCCGGGAATCGAACCCGGAACCACAGCGCCCACCATTGCGCCAGAGAGCTTGTCAAGAAAGGCTATATTATATGCATCGGTCTTCGTGAATGGAATGGAAGTTTAGACTATTTACATAAGCAAAAAGTTAGCTCTATTAAAAGTATCGACTAACAAAGATGTTCTTAATATATGCAACCGAATATATAGTCATTCGATGTCTTAAACAATGTTACATGTGCACATGTCACTTACAGTATCGATATCCGTCACTTTTCGGTTTAAATGAATGATGTCGATTATTTATCGATACGGCAATAATAAATGCCCACGGGCACGACATTGACATGATATAAATATTCTAAATTTGAAAATTTGTGGGCTTCATAACTGTTTACTACAATCAGTTTAGAAATGTTACTTAGCACTTTTAATGCATAATTTTGTTTTTTTTTTCACTTCTGTCGCAGCGGTAACGGCCATATTTACACAGATAGATAGGTATTTCTTAGCCTTCTTTCGAAATGGACTAGCTGTGCTGTTTGTACACAAACAGTACTTTAATAAAAATCAAGACTTAGGTTTTTTGTAAGTGTAATATATTAATGGTAAATTAAGCCGTTAGTTGTGTACTGCTAACTTAACTTGCAAAGGAGATATCAGAAGGTCAGAGTAATACACCGATTCTATATCTAGTCGATAAAATATGTTATACACGCGCAATGTCAGATGTCGAATCGATATCCGTCAACTCACTCGAATTTAATTAATGACGTCGATTGTCGATACGCGACAATACATGCCTACCGGGCCGACATCTGTTTGATCGATAACGAAATGCTCCGGAGGATCATATTGGACAACTCATTATTTAAATGCTTGGCTTTTTATTTCGGTAATAAATAAATGTTTAGTATTAAACGAATGCCTAACCAAAACATATAACTTGTATATTTAATTCATAACTTAGTAGGTAAGTGGGTAGGCATAAATTTAAGCACAGTCCACCACGCTGACCCAGCACGGATTGGTGGACTTCACACACCTTTGAGAATATTATGGAGAACTCTCTGGAGTGAAGGTTTCTTCACGATGTTTTCCTTCACCAAGTGATATTTGAATTGCTTAGAACGCAGTTAAAGACTTAACTCAACTTAGAATAGTCGAACTCGGCCTCTCGAAATTGAAGCCGAGTAGGAAGTTAAGTTTATTTCCTTGAAAATTTACATTAACGATTGAAGGAATTTTACTGAAATTTTTGAATATTGAAACTAAGTTAGCTTTTACACTAGGAAGCGGTAATAGCGCATTTGGAAGGGGCTCAACTTCACTTTCGGAGCGCCGAGTTCGAATCCCAGCACGCATCTCTAACTTTTCTAAGTTAGGTGCGTTTTAAGTAATTAAAATATCACTTGCTTCAACGGTGAAAGAAAACATCATAAGGAAACCCGCATGACTGAGACTTCTACATAATGTTCTCAAAGGTGTGTGGAGTCCACAGTGGCGTGCATAGACGGTATGCACAGGATATACAGATGATATAAAATGAAGAAAATCTGCAGTACGAGTTATAAAAAACCTACTCTTAAGTATTTATAACTCGTACTGGAGATTTTCTTTATTTTATATCATCTGCATACCCTCTATAAACGCAACTGGGAGTCCACAAATCTGCACTGGTCCAGCATGGGAGACTCTTGCTCTCTTGGCCGGTAATGCGTTGATGAGATGATATGATACGAAGGTGCGGTTACAAAGTGGTGCTCATTTCGTCAGGCAGGCGACCTACCTGCGGTTAGCGCATCAGTTTCCTGGTCCAGCTTTACTACACCACAAACCTTAGTAATTAAACTGCGTAACCTTTAACGATACGCGGTCGCCATTGTCTTTCCGAAGTCAACAACAATGTAAATAGCTAATTGTAAAATACCTCTTGACGAAAAAACATTGAGATAAATCTTTATGTTATCGATGATGTTCTACATCTAATAATTTGCAATGTGATGGGATATACGCGTAGAAAATTAAGTTTCTTGGAGACATACGGATACATAATCCTTGTCCAAAAGTATGTCAGTTGCGGTACCGGCTACAATTCGAGCCTAAATATTTTTGGTTGGTTGTTCGTATCAGCGAACGTAAATAAACATTTCGTTCGCTGGTTCGTATAATTTGATGAAATTCATACTAAAGTACATCAGATAAGTCTTAGCGCGTCATCGCTACATTTCCCTAAGGAAGTTGCATAAGTTGCTCATCTTTTATACAACTACAGAGAAAACCACATCCACTATGCTTTCGCCACTCATAAACATAACAAGCAATGTTTATTTTTATAAAATTGATAAAAAACTTAAATTTTCTGTCAACAATTATTTTATAGGGTAACATTCAATTATTTTATAGAATATGAGATGTAATTCATTGGGTGTTGACGACGTACTGGCTTAAGGTAAGTTGTCGTTTAAAGACATAAAATATGGGTACTTAACTTGATTAATGAACAATTGACTCTATATACTCTTGATGGCCCAAATAAAAAAACAAATATCCTTATTCCTTATTCGAAAAAGCAAACGAAGTCTCTATGGTTTCGCGAATTTGTGATTTTGTCTTCATAATGACTCAGTTCAAATATCCGAGAATCACAAAGGCTTTTTATACAATGATGATTATTTACAGTTTACGGAACCTGAGTTAAGTAAACAAAAGGGGTCTCGGAGTTTACACGACAATTCATGTTTTACAACATATATATGCAATGTGTCATTTGATCGAATTTCGCTCGATCGAAAACGTAGGTATTTCTTAATAAAATAACTTACAAAAATACGAATCTCGATTCTCTCTAAATAGTGGTACTTCATTTTGTTCCGATTTCTCAAAGATTCTTGGATCGCGTCGACAGAAGATTCACCGTGATAATAAGTTTCAAATAGTAATCAAAGGTCAGTTGGGCAGGAACCCTACTAACTCGTATCGGAGTATCGGTAGTATTAGGTAGAGGAGGCAGTAAAAAGACTGAGAATGATGATGATGAAACCCCAAAAATATAACTATTATGTAAAAACACTTTAAAATACTTGAGATACTATAACTTTTTTCTATAATGTTGGTTTTTTGAAAATATTTTTTATGTAAGCAATGTTACATTTTCAATTTGACAGTCCACTTAGCGAGGCGCGACGTGGACTTGAGACTGGCTTCGCTTCACGACGTGCTACATTTTAAAATGTTCCTCGAACTATCACCCTAAAGGCGGCGCGGGCGCGGCCTTAGACGCAATAAAAACGATCGATTATTACCTATTTGTGTGAAAAGCGGAAGGAAAAAGGCCCAGCAAGGCATCTATGAGGTGTGTCACGAGCCGCGTCCGCCGATGACATGGTGTCACTCGTGAGAAATGTCAATATTGAATCGCATCGCGTTGCTACGCTTCGAAATTGTCTCAACGATTTCGATATTTTCGAATGTCCAATATTGTGTTAATAGCCTTGGACCGATGTTCCTGCGTACTTCATTAATTGATGCTGTTTTAGATGCTGTGAGATGTTCTTACCTCTACAGTTTGATGACGGTACGGTGTAGGATAAATAAGTATTGTATACAGTTGTAATTCCCGTTTAAAATTACAAATTTAATTTTTTTCGATATTTCGGCTGCTCCTTTTAGTTTTTCCCAAGTCACCGTGTATTAGGTTAGGAGGACCACAGAAAACATCACAGACACAGACGCACAAGTGTGATACACCTATTAGTATTAAGACTTGGTGGTGTAGGTGACTCACTCGCCCTCACCTCACTAGTAGGTGAGTTTTATGGCGCCTGATGTACTATGATACCTATGCCTCTATGGGTAATTACATCTCACTGATCTTGCGTCATCAGTTAGTAAAGCAATTTATCTAAATCTTAATTCTGAAGAACTCACCTCTATTTGCGCTTTCTACGCATAAATAAATATGTATAAAGGTATATTAACACCGGTATCTGGCACGCGTCAATCAAACGGAATGTACACGAAACCCGGCGATTTGTCACTCCGCCATCTTGAATCATTTACAATAGCATCCACCATTTTGGTGACAATAATTAACAAATAGGTATCTTTGACCGACCGCTTTCTAGTTTTTTTGTTTTCTAAAATAATTATCATTACAATAAGCGACACGATCTCTTTTTAGTTACCGCTGCTGCGGTATTTTGAATAAAATTAAAAGGCCGAATTCAAGTTGGACTCGGTATGGCATCAGTGAATATCTATTAAGAAATAGTAGAACGAATTCACGCAGACGTTCGTATATTTCAATAGCTACCAGTCGCGACCATATCATTTATGAACGTATTTCCACACTTCAGTCATGTGTTTAAAAGAGCCCAATAGTCGGGACATAATTGATGCTAAAAATATTTTAGCGAAGTATTCGAAGCGTCAAACAGCTGTTAAGCATGAGTTAGCTCAGTCGGCTGTGATGTGTGCCGGAGTCGGCGTCACGCCGTCAATGGGTCAGGTTATTTACCTCTCCTTATCACCTTTTGTTTTGCTCAAACACTTGGCTCATTTTGAATAGTGCTTAGTAGCTTCCTGGCTTTCTTAGTGTGCTTTATTAAACGTATTATTTACATCCTAGTTTAACATACGGGATTTATTTTCATTAACAATAAGGTTTTGGAGTTGTTTTAATATCATTCTAGATGGTAACATAAAAAACTCTATATTAACGTGTCTATTGTATAGGTTTCTTAGAATAGGAAAGTTTAAAATTCTCGTATTCTCCATTACCTTAAGACAGCCGGTTGGCACAGTGGGCAGCGACCCTGCTTTCTGCATCTAAGGCTGTGGGTTCGTTTCCCACAGCTGGAATTTTTTTTCAGTGTCTGTGTTTATCTGTATATTAGAAGTATTTATGTGTATTATTTCTATAAAAATATTCATCAGCTATCTTAGTAGGAATAACACAAGCTACGCTTACTTTAAGGCTGGATTGCGATGCGTGTATTGTAGTATATTATTTATGTTTATATTCACGGCCCACTACAGGGCACGGGTCGCCTCCCAGAATGAGCTGGACCAGTGCGGATTGGTGGACTCCACACGCCTTTGAGAATATTATAGACAAATCCCAGGAATGCAGGGTTCCTCACTATGTTTTCCTTCATCGTTAAAGCTAGTGATCTTTTAATTTCTTAAAACGCACATAACTTAGAAGAGGAGGTGCGTTCAAGGATTCGCTCCTCGGAAGTGTAGCCAAAGTCCGAACCACTAGGCTATCACAGCTGTAAAATTCTCGTAAATAGGGATTCTTTAAAATTTATAAAAAAAGTTGAAGACTTAATTGTAGTTTGGTTTAATACAGTGACTAACGATGTCACTGACACGTACAAATAAAAGTCCCGCATATTGAATACAATAAAAAAAGCTCACGAACATGTATAATTATCGTCGTCGACCATCGTCTCACAACTATGAAAAAAGTACAGCCTAGGAATATTTTCAAAGTGTCTGTGAAAACGTTACAATAGATGAAGAAAGCCAAAATGTCAAAGCCAAACTGGCTTGGAATTGGCTTTGACATTTTACTTTCTTTGTCCATTTATTACCTACAGGTTGCTTTGGTTGCATCAATTATATTTCAAATAAAACAAATTGAACTAAAGGATTGTTTTTGAAATGTGAGAGCTAATAAAAAAGTGATCGAACAAAAACTAATGGATGGAATGTTTAAACAAGATATCACTGAAGATTGAACAGTGAAGGACAACAGTGAAATAGAAGAAGCCGAGCTATTGGAAAGGATAGCTAACAATAAAAGCATCGGAGGCCGATCGGCGATACAAGTCCTTGTGTCCACATTAGCATCTCGAGGCAGGAGTGTGTGCAAACAGCGAGGGTCATCTGATGAAATGTTCAAAGGCTTTTAGTTCCCGAGAATTATTAAATGAAGCCCCAGGATCGTAATGTAAACATGGTGTATTTGTAGAGCCCAGAACCTGTTGCTTTGTCGAGATTTTGATGCGAGCTTCGACTTATTGGCGGTTATTTTATGTTCGCTAATGTTAATGTTACCGCGGCAGTTAATACAGCAACTTTGTGACATGGTTAAGAACTGTCCATCTGTGCGTTATCGTTTTATGTCCTCCTTTGTCTCATTTTATTCTAGCGCCATTTCAATGTCTTCTTTCTTATAATTCCACAATAAAGCGGACATTGTCCCATCGTAACAAAAACTTATCAATATAAATAAACAGACGTTAAAATTGCGTATTTTGAGTACACCATTATTTTTTTATATACTACGACAACGCACACACCGCCATCTAGCCCCAAAGTAAGCGTAGCTTGTGTGTTGTGGGTACTGAGGTGACTGATGAATATTTTTATGAACAACACATACATTTTCCAGTTGTGGGAATCGAACCCACGGCCTTGGACTCAGAAAGCAGGGTCGCTGCAAACTGCGCCAATCGGCCGTCAATTATGAAGTTAAACTATTTACAAAATGATTGTACACTGTCCTAACTTCCAATCGTTTTCACTGCGACTTTAACAAATATATATATATCCCAAAACAAACCATATCTTTCGAATTGATATTCTCCCCCTTTTTTGAAAGTGATTATGAATTGTTGATGAAACTACGTATGTGAATGTAACATAAGTTAGTTTACAATAAAAACAAGCATCTTGTACAATTCCTCGGTTACGCAAACACAAAGGCAGATTTCCCTTTGACGTCAACAATACATTGCACAAATGGATGTCGCAATAGGTTCGAGAAACACCAGATATATGTAGATATCTAGGCAAATACGTATGCCGGTCTATGTAAATATGCCGGTAGGGTTCCTGGTGCTAATTCTGCTAATGTGTGGACAAAGCTCGTCGTGACTGATCCCGCTAATAAATGTTCCAGGGATCGAGTGTGCGAGAACCTTCTCATCACGTCCTGCAGGAGCATCTACTCGATCGGTGTTAATTTTTAACCGATTACAAACAGACGAAGGTTTTCAAATCTACTTTATGTAGACCAAGTAATCTGAGATTATTTCGCTGGTATGTGTGATTAAATGTACCAAGAAAAACTTACTCTGTTTAAAGGAATAAAGAAGAAATTCGGAGAAGGACGCTAGAAGCTTAAAAATCTTTTTTGTTTTATTTGTAGTGCAGTACGCAATACAACATCTGCAGAATGTAGAATTAAAAGCCAAAACAGAAATATTTCTAAGAAAACAAGTTCGGCGGGCGATCATTCGTTCCATAGTCCATTTGCGTCAAAATCACTATTAATTTAAAAAAAAAGTTTTCATTGTTGTTTCTCACGTAAAACAATGTGGAATGAAAATACAAAAGTACAAGTTCTTTCCAAAAAACCTGTTGCAAAAGGAGGTATTACGCTTCGTTGTTTCCTATGGCCGCTGGATCAATACCTTTATTATTTTGATTATAAAAACCTGTTTTTTTTAATTTTTTTTTTTCTTTATCCTTGAACGTAATATTTTCTCAGTTTACATTCAAATGTTTTAAAAAGCAATGAAATCAAGCTTAGAGACCTAATTTGATTGTTTATCTTCGCTCTCCTTAGAAGTCCATTTAACACGAGTCCTCGATATTTCGAATCACGCTTTCGCATCTGTGATATTTCCATCGACGTTAACAACTTAATGTTCAATATTTTATTACCGCTTCTATTTGCTTTGCATACCAAACGAGTTGAGCGTACACGACATCTTTCATTACAAGTTTCTATTTGATTACGGTCCATAAAAGCTGCTCGCATAGAGGCGATTACGATTTCTATCACAAATATTACATTGTATTAAGGTGAAGTGCCGTGTGATTCTGATGATGTTTGTATGCCGCGTGGTGACGGATGATCAGATTACAGTTGTCACTGCCCCTTATCTTCCCGCAGTTGTCATACGAGGTGACTAAGGGAATATTATGGAGAACGGACAGCAGCGTGCTTTGTGCCACTTCAACCATCTACTGCAATCATCAACCCGTTGCCCAGCGTGGTGATTATGAGCAAACCCTTCCGTTGGGAGAGGCCTTTAGTCTAGCAATGGGCGTTTATAGGATGCTGTGTAATCTTCCCGACAGATTTTAAAGTTACAGAACCAAGAGGTTACAGCCTAGTTGTTTACACTTCAACCTCACTTTCGTTAGGACCGCTTTTAGACATCGGCACGAGTTTTTTTTGCGTTTTTTTTAAATCGGCATACCTGAGAGCTTCTCGTAATGTAATCAAAGGCGTGTGGAGTCTATCCCACTTGGCTAACGCAGCGTGGTGGACTGCGGCCTCAAACTTTCTCATTCTAAGAGGAAATCAGTGCTCTGTAGTGTATTGGTAATGGGATATAAAATTTCTTCCGCCAACAAGATGGTAGGAGATGGTAGGAGGACGACGTCATGCAATGTGCCGCCTTGTGTTCATCAAAATGAGACGTATAGGTGTTAAGACTAATGTACCTGTAATTACAGCAACAGCATTGTCCCTCAGACCGGAACCACAGCATTGCAACAATGCTGTTACTGGCAGAAATACACATGCTGGTATTACTTCCCCGGACGAGTTCTGTCACAAAAGCTCTACATTATATTCACTGAAAGTTTTATCTCTCAACAAATGTCAACAATATTGCCTCAGATTAGGATTCAGTGTTCAACGCCATAAACTAAATTTATGGCCGGTAAAGGTTTGGTAATCTCTTCATAAAGTAGCACTTTCCTTAAGCACGGCTCATTCATTGATACCGGGCCCAAATTATTTTGACATCCTAATATCGCTCTCAATCTGTACAAAATTAAGATCATAATACCTTGCATGGTTCGGATGGAAGCGTTAATCAATGGTGTGTCCTTCTGTTCATATCGCACTGGTGTTGGTTCGGAAAACTTCTGAGAAAGCCTGTTGTTTGTTTATACTATAAGCGTGTTGATTTTTAATGGTCCAAATCGATAAATTCCTCCACTTTCCTTTTCGTTGCTGGTTGCTGGATTACAGGGGTATTTTAAAAGGGTAAATTGACAGGTTAAGTCAACCCAACTAAGTCAATAAGGTCGAACGCCTTCATGCAAGAACAGATTTTAAACCTGTGCTAAGCTCAAGTTTGGTCGTGCACGGAATACTGCAGCGTTTTATGTCGATTGACAGAGTAGAAGAATCATGAGTCAGAATTCATACGGAACTTCTTGATTCGCTACTAAGTATATTATAAACTTTGAAACATCAATAAGCAAATTGCCCTGTCTGATTTTACTCATAAAATAGCTTAAGTGTGCGTTATTTGATGGTTTGTCACGTTAAACAAAAGACAGACTACCTACAAATTTAAAATCCATTAATTACGAGTAGGCCTAATAAATACTACTTCTGCTACTTACAGAGTCAACATTTTATTCGTATATATATTTAGAAATCTGCGAATTAATGTGTATCTACACATTAATTCGCAGATTTCTCCGGTTATTCTCGAGTTCTTAAGTATTTCTCCTTCATACGTGAAATTGGTGGAGTAAATAGTAGCCAGTTGGTACAGGCTGTATAAATCTATGGAATCTGCGGAAACGGTATATTTCCCAAGTGATTCCATTTTCATCAGACTAAATTCTATTAACGGGATCCTTGAGACATCATGAAACTAAGATTCTTTGTTAAAATATTCGTGACCTTATTAAGAGCGGTAGCGTACGTACCCTTTGGTTAAAGTCTGCTTGAAGTCGAGATAAACATTACAATGTCAGGAGGTGTTAACCTATAGAGAAATTCCGGTCACATTTATTGACACATTCAATATGTACGTACCTTTTTATTGGAATACAGCTAACATTTTATTATTAAATCACGCGAGGGATTCCAACAAAGACTTACGCCGGATTCACATTAATGCCGTGTTGTGTATTTTATGTAGTATAAACTAGATGTTTTATATGCTTTCTTCACACCTCATATGTATTTAGTTATCCTTTTGAAGTACTTCCTGGCATCGGATTTACATACAATTTTATATTCATGAAATTTCAGTGACTGTAAAAGAATGAGATTTCTTGAATCTGGTTTGATGACGGAGCTGGAATATACTGTAACGAGTAAAGGCTTGCTGGAATTATTAATACCCTAAATAAAATTAAACACAACTAAAATGAGTATAATGTAAGAATATGGTATTTTTTTATTTTTTTTTTTACCTTACTGCGTTAGAGGTGTTTAAGTCGAGAATATTGTAATTATGCATAATGCACCTACAGCAGATAACAATTGAGTCAAGAATAAAAAGTCTTTTTAAGAACTTCATAAATTTAATATATGCTTTAACAAGTAACTTTTCGTGACAGAGCTCGTCCGGGGAAGTGCTACTGCCATGCTTATTTCTGCCAGACAGCAGCTTTGCTATTGCCAAGCAGCGTTGATACGTTTCGGTCTGAAGAGCGTGGTAACTAAAGACACACACACTTCATACAAGCACAAAAGCACTGCCTACCCCAAAAATTGTGTGTACCATCTTAGTAGCGAGCTAACGTGTTAGGGTGCATAGCAGATATATTAAACGCATACCCCTTTTTTGGTTTCTACCCGACATTGTGGAATACTAAGCATCTTAAAACGACACTTTAATGTGAATCCGGCGTTACTAATTCTGTTTGAATAGACGTTAGCGTGCGCTGTGCTAACTTTATCCTACTTATCGGTGTTCGTTACTGTTGGTTTTTACAGTTCGTCACTCGATAACAATATAATAATATTTTAGGAAGTTTGTTTACATACGCACCATGCCGCTCTGTGAAGTTCAAACGAATTCGTCTTATACCTTTATTGATAAAGCGTTTAAGTCAAATTGCGGTCACCTTAAAAGTAAAAAAGGAACGGAATCCAGTAGCATTCGGGAACCATGAGAAAGTCGAAATATAATAAGATGCCTTTAAGGATACAAGCAACGATTAAATTCTATAGAGTTCCGTACCTAATAATATCATTGATTTTGGTGTTAAGTTTTAAATAAAGTGTTTTTAAGGAAATGGTTTCCATTCTTAAATCCTAATGCTGTAATTTTAAAGTTAATAAGTTAATTCTTTACGCCTAAACCAGCGAAAGAAATGGAAGGAGATCGAGCGCAATAACGTAGGGCGGAAAATAGGAATATTTTTATGCCGGTAATGCCAAAGGTTTTGTGTTATTTTTTTTTATAAAAAAACAAAAGCTGACTAAAAAGCTAATCTATGAAAAATAAAAGAACGAATCAATTCTTACTGCCTCGTTAGTATTATCCCGGTAATGCCAAAGGTTTTGTGGTATTTTACATAAGCTAAACAAACGCGGACCTAAAAGCGAGTCTATGCAACATAAAAATAACGAATCAAATCTTAATGCCTCGTTAGTTTTATGATTTCCTCGTTAGTTATTTGATTTAGTTAAATTTATTTCCCTAACCGGCTCTATAAACATATCTTATTATATTGACTTAATACGAACATATCAGGGTTTATTGTCAATGGCTCGCAAGATGAATTTCCTGTTACAGCATCCGTTTGATAATTGAGGAGCATTTTTACAAAGCGTTATATCACACATATTTGCATATTACTTTTTTTCTCCTGATGTTAGGAAATATTTTCTATAGGTATTGGAACGAATGAATTTTTTAGTAAACGATTCCTTATTATCATATTGGATTTATTTTAACAATAATAGCCTGTAAAAACTGCAGTGGTTTATAACCTTAATGTCAATGCTCGTTTACAACAAATATTTTTTTATGTAGTAGAAAATATATATATATGCGTATATGTTGCCGCCAGATCAGAATACAGATGTCAAGTCTCTCCTCTTCCTAGTCGACCTAGGGAATATAACGGAGATATACCTATATCAATACCTACATGCAGTTTGAGAAATGAGCAAACACTTTTCGAGTTTGCTAACGAAATTATTCCCTAAGTGAATGAAGAAGAAGGAGTAAATCCTGAAGTTATCTAAGTGTGTCTCATTGATCGTTTGTTGTCATGTTCGCATATCGGCGGCGGCTTATGGCGGCTTAACCGTTAAACCGATCTAAATGATATTTGGCATATATGTTTTTGCATTCTGGAGATAGACATAGACTACTGTTTATACCGGAAAAACTATTGGTAAGACTTACCCTCGGGACCAAAAAAATAGCATTTGTCATCTATGAATGGTTTGACCGCTTAACTTATCTTGGTGAAATTTTGCATAGAAATACTTAATTTGCATCCTGATCTTATTCCTAGAAAATAAAGGATTCCTGCGGGTTGTTTATTAAATGCCGACGAAGTCATAGGTAACAGATAGTGATAATATTTTGAGGAGTATCTCGAATTTGGACGGCTAAGGTCCTGTGGAACCCTGAACTGGAGCATTGCGGGCTTGCGTGTCGTTCCGAGCGGAGCGTTTATCCGAACGAAACATTTCACCGATAATAACTCCACACAATATAATAATGCGAATAATAAATAAAAATGGAAATAAAATAATAATTTTAATGTCGTAATTGGGGCCGCGGGCATCCGGCGACCGCGCTCGTTTCGATTCTGATTACCCTCCGCTACAGTTTCTTTATATTGATTCCGATGGAACTTTAAGTATTAAAGGGACTCGGGACTGGTTTTCCAACCTCATTACCGCCGTTTCGCGTGAAATGGATTCGCAATGCCTTGTTTATAAGCGCACCATTTATACCTAGCCTTAGGTGCCTATGAAAAAGCTCTATCGTCAACGCGCGAAGCTTTCTGGAGTTTTATTTTAGACCATTTATTTTTAATTGTCTATCCATAATATTCGTAAGCTGAAGAGTATGTTTTTTGCTCTTGAGATTGAGCTCTTACGAGCCTTATTTCTCAACCGACAAAAGATCAGAACAGAAAACTTGAGGTCTGTTGTTAATATACTTCTGAGTAAGCCAAGTTGTGTATATAGTAAGTATTATTTTCATTTTAAGGGGTACACGATGGGGCTTGCATATCCAGGTTTGCCTTTGCCAAAATCAAGAACAATTTCAGATAAAAAAAAAATACAAAATTGCAATTGAATTAGATTGATTTAAATTAAAAAAATAATTTACAATATTATGTCAGAGTACATTAATTTACACGCTCACCATCGCACACATTTACGCCATTGTACAAAAATTATTGATCTTAATAATAACTCCATTTGTTATATTTACGTATTATGAAATTGAACCTACATTTTCGTAACAAATGCACCATAACGAGTCGCTTCGGGTGCTAACCATATGCTATCGATGTTGTTATCATACGCAAGTTAAATTTAAAGGTAATTTCTTCAAGTTAGCTCCTCGGGCGTAGAGTTTACGCAACCACAAGTAAAATTAAGAGGAATTTCTGCGTTGTAGGTATCTGATACCCCTTTTGTTTGAGGTTTTTCAGTCCGTATATTATTTGGTAGCTAAAGTTCGCTTGGGGTCTGACTCTTTTCACCTTCATGATTTTTATTTTTCACTAATAGTTAGTTTTCGACTGCAATCTCACCTGGTGGTATTTTAAACCGATATCCCTAATCAGTTTCTTCCTTTCGGATTTCCTCTCGCCTAAGGTTGTCTGGGAGAGATCGCTTTAGCGATAAGACCGTCTTTGCACACAAATTATTCATCTATGTGTGTGCAATAAAAATACCTGAAACATTCAATACCTTCTGCTGGACTGCAATATGTGGGTCACTGTTGTGCTATTTCAAATGGATTGGAGCGGCAGTGATTCGCATATTCAAATATTATACATACATTTTTGTTTATTATTTTTTATTATAATTTAAAAAATATGACCCTTGAGGCCTGAAATAAAAATTATTATTATAATGTTTCACAAAAACAATCAAACAGTTTTATGCGGCTTCGTAGCGGAACAATAAATCGCTTGGCGTAACCTCTGGAAACCTAAGTCACACCTTTGAGGGTGCATCGGAAACACGGAGAGTCCCGTACCTACTTTGGAGGATAACAAATAATTAGTTATTCGGTTAGTTATTATTTATTTAACCGTGTTAAAAGTAACAAAGAATATTTTTCGTTAAATTCGAAGCGACAATTATTATGGTTAGAGAAATTGTTTTTTGAAGTGAAACTTCATTATCGGCGTTGGAAAAAAAAATTACCGTCGCTTTTTTCGGTTACGCGTCACATTTATCCGTTACGCGCCATCTTTTTCAATATACCAACACGTGGGTGTGATTATGTTATTTTTTGTATTCATGTCTACAATAATAAAAGCCTTTTGTTAAACTTTATCTAATTTAACTTTATTTAACCAATTTCTGCGAAGTTGCATATAAATGATAATTTTTCCAAAAATAAGATCATAAAGAAGTTTCAATTCTTACGTGTGTACACTAGTACACGCACACATTTTTTTTCTGTAATATTCGTTAAACCTGAACCAATTGCCCAATTTGTCCCAAGATATATGTCAGATCAAGAGTTGGCTATGCGATAGTTTAGACATTACTTGGACAAATTTCTGTATAGGCTAATTCTAAAAGAAGTCTGCCTAGTCGAGAATATGAGTAGTTAAAGTAGTAGTAGCTTATAGAAAAGTCCTATGATAGTATAAAGAACTACCTAATCGATTAAAAAGCTTGGCTGTGAATTACTGCTCTAACAAGGTTGCTTTTCTAATAATTTTACATGACAATGTGAGATGGCGATAACAAAAAATACACCCGGCTAAGTTAGTTGTGGGCTTCTTCTTAGACCAGGTCGCGTTTGGAACCCTCGTAGCTTTAGTTTTAAGTCTACGAATATGGTTAACGCCATCATCTCTCTACCGTGTACTTCTCATGTAATGTACGCATCAAGAGTGCCACCTATGGTCCTACCTACTTTAATAAAGATATTTTTTACGTTTACTTTAGTAAGAAAATTTGAGGGACGAAGTCGCATCAAAAGGGTCATATATTTATAATATAATAGCATTAAAGTTACAATTTAAATTTAAATTTAATTTGTTTTATTTGGGAAACTGGAACATTAATGTTTTTCAGTGTCTGGGTGTTTATATGTACCTATGTGTGTATGTGTTTATATGTTAATACTTAAAATATATTATAAGTGTTCATGTATATTATTCATAAAAAATATTCATCAGTCATCTTAGTACTCATAACACAAGCTACGCTTACATTGGGGCTAGATGGCGATGTTTGTATTGTCGTAGTATATTTATTTAAAAAAAAAACTCATGTTGAATGTCGAAAGTTTGCTCTTCATCATATAAACCCATTACTGGACTACTGGCCACGGGTTTCGTTCCACAATGAGAAGGAATAAGGCCGTAGTCATCATTCCGTCAAGGTACGGAACCCTAAAAGCAACACTAAGTATTTACTTGCAGGTAGCCTTTGTTCTATACACTTACATTACGTAAATACTGGCGAATAATGGAAAATAAGGCCAATACACGAAAAAGTGAGTACATGCAAACCCATTTAAAGAAAGCGAGGGACATTTAATGGGTTCTTTCTTAGGCTTTTTTTTTCAATAAATAATCGCCCGACGCCTCGCGACATTTCTGAGTAATTGCCGGTTCCAGCGACTAGTCCACACGACACCTGCACCTTGGATATAATTTTAAAATACGTCAATTATTACTAAACTCAACAGTAATAATGTCTTAGATACATACCTACTCACTTATAATTGGTGATTATTAAATGGTTTCAATAAAACGTACACCTACGTTTTAAATCAGGTTTGCTACGTGGGCTTATTTTATGTATCTACTAAGTATTGTGATGACTTACGGAACTGAGACATGGCCGCTAACTATAGGCCTCATAAGAAGCCTCAGAGACACTCAGCGGGCGATTGAGAGAGCTATGCTAGGAGTATCTCTACGTGATCAAATCAGAAATGAGGAGATCCGTAGAAGAACTAGAGCTCAGCTTCGGCCCTTCAGACCGAAACACAGCATTGCAACAATGCTGCTTAGCGGCAGAAATGCGGCGGCGGCTCAAAAAGCTAGTGAAAGTGGAGTTATGTGCATTTTTAATTCAAGCAATTAAATATCACTTCAACTAGTTAGATTTGCGTGTGGGGCTCGAATTCTGTCCTCCGATTGGCAAGCCAAAGCCTGTAATTTCAACTCCTAAAACACCGAAAAACTTAAGAAAAAGATTGTCTTCATAATAAACTCTTTTTTTTCAATTATCTCTTTGTAAGGATAGAAAGAGAAGAAGGACATGAATTGCGATCCACAAAACCATAAATACTTTACTGACTTAAATCTTTTAAATACCAGGTATTTTGTAGAGCATAGTACCTATCAAGTATATAGTTATATTATTATGTTTATAATTGTCAATTCGTAGACAGCGCACGCGGATACAAGATCGCGAATCTTTTTTCTTATTCTTTGTCTACGTATATTATAAATATATTATGCATAACATAATAAATAAACCTAAATTAAATAAATAATATGAAACATCCGGATAAAATAGCTTTCTAATGTTGGAGGAATTATTAAAATCGGTTCAGTAGTTTCAAAGTAGACTACACATAAGCAAACAAGTATTTCCTCTTTATAATATTAGGATAAAAGGACAGGTTATCTTATTGCTTTTGTCTTCCACAGTCAGCGCGGTCAGAAGGCGACTCATCCGGCGACCAGTCGTGCGAGAGCTCTGACGAGGGCGTGGGTCGAGACGCAGCTCCCCACCAGCAGCAGGCCCACCAGCCGATGCTGCAGCCCCACCAGCCTCTCCACAACATGTCCCACCACGGACCCTTAAACCACCAAATGAATAACATGAACAGCATCAACAATATCAGCAACCATCCGATGAATCACTCACACCAGAGGAATTCGCCGAGGCCTCTCGAAAGGGAGCTGAAGGTATAAATTAATACATACTTATTTATAAATGCAAAAGACTGTCAGTTGGCAATGCTCGGCTCACGATCTCCTTACTTTTTAAGCACTTATAATATCACTTGCTTCAACGGTGAAGGAAAACATTGTGAGGAAATCTGCATGTATCAAAGTTATACATGCATGATTTCCATAATGTTCAAAAAGGCGTTGGAGTCCACCAATTCGCACTGGGCCAGCAGAATTCATAAAATTAAAAATTCATTTATAACAAGTAGGCCTAATTTTTAAACACTTTTGAAACATCAAGTCAGTCTGTATGTAGTGTACTCTACCAGGCAGATTCCACTGAGAAGAGCCGGCAAGAAACTCAGCAGATTGTTCTTTTCCAACATCATTTTAAAGTTTAACAATCTTTACAATTTTTCTGTTTTGAGAGAGAAGAGAGCGGAGTGGACCTGCTTCCAAGCTGCCTTGTCGTCAGCGTGGTAGAATACTGCCTTAACCACTTCACATTGTGGGAGGAGTTCCGAGCTCTGTACTGGGCCGGTAATGGGTTGATTTCGAGATTGCAAGAGGCCTTTAGTTCAGCAGTGAACGGTTACAGGCTATTATTGATGACTTAAAAAGTCTAAAACCTTAATCAGCATAACGATATCTGTGGCTTTATAATATTTAAGGTCTTTCAACAGGTTCGCGATGACTTCGAGTCACTCAAGACGTCGTTGCATCCTCACCTGTCATCCCTGGCTTCGCTTGCCCAAGGGCCACCCCTGTCCACTCCCAGCAGTGTTTTCGCTCTTGCCAGCGGTGGCGCGAACTTCCCCTACGCTCCGCCCGCATTCTTGGCCCCTGCACCCCCACCCCCAGCTCAACCTGTCGGCTCCGCTTCATCATCGTCCTCCGAGGGAAGCGCGGCTGGATGGAGCTTCGAAGAACAATACAAGCAGGTCCGTCAGGTATGTAGAGGTTTATGCTATTTTTTTTCTTTCATTACTATTGATTCTTCATATAAATTACACGTTTTGTTCTCTTTCTACTTAATGGTTGCCTGGAAGAGATCACTATCAGCGATAAGGCCGCCATTACGTTTTACTACATTACACCCGAATTTAGTTTATAAATTGTATACCTATGGCTTATATTTTCGTAGTGTAATAAAAAAAACATTTTTAATATTATCATTAATCCGGTACTTATCTATGCATATAGGCCTTATGAATAGTTCATACACATTTTTTGTTTATTGAAAATGTTACCAGTATTCCAAACGCGCTCTGCAAGATTAAGATTCGCGCCATGAGATGATTATATCTACCCATTATCTCGTCCCAGTTTATAGAAAATGGGCGAGAAAATGGTAGAAATAATTATCTCATGGCTCGTCAAGTAACCCTACTGGTATAAGAAGCTCACAACCATTTAGCCGGATGCGTCATTGTAAGTATATTCGTAACATTGGTTAGTTATATTCTCAAACCTTTTGTTGGCAATGCAAATTAGTTCCACTAGAGGTTACGAAAAAATAGTCAGTTACAATCTTGGACAATTATGAGTTCTTAAATCAAATTCAAGCTCAGACTTATTCGCTTTACAATAAGATAATTGTATTTAATATCGTACGCTTGTATTTTCAAAGGCAAATTTAGTTTGGTCTGGAAATCCTTTTCAGTAACTTGGCCATATAATGTTAGTATACTTAGTATTGTGTGTCTTGTAATGGTTAGATAAGTAAAAAACACGACACTATCAAATAATATACTTCTAATGATAATTTGTTCTACTTCTTGAATGTTCTTAGACTTATCTAACTCCTAACAGCTACTTAATAAATATCTGAATGTGTGTCAAATTTTTGTAACATCAAGACAACATAAAGTGCTTGCCAACATTAAGACTTTTAAGACTGAAAGATGGGAAAAGATACTAGTAATTAACAACCCGTTACGTGTATACTTTTGAATATATATTACAGAAAATACAGCAAGCGCAGATCGAACATTTATCTAAATCCATATTCTAAAACCTTGCATGTAGGTTCCAAGACATCGGTATAAATAATAAAATGGAAATAAGGCCGATACCCAGCGATACACCTGTCTGCTTTACATAAATCGTAGTAAATATTTACCCCACAACAACGTAATCACCACAAATCGGACTGTTGAACCCAGTCGCAACCCCTTTAATAAGTTATTCATAACTTCGCATTGATAGTTACCCAATAGCTTTCTTTATTCGCCAGCCGACACAACCCGTTTTTCCTTTGTTACATATTTCATTGGTTCGGAGGGATTGTGAGGGTCATTCCGACCCGACCGGATTGAGAAATAATCTTCTGTCACCCGGCGGTTAGGGTTGGTGGATATATTGTTCAATCGCCTTTAATGGGTCTATTTTTGTTAGGGTTACTAATAACATGGGTCTTAAAATAAACAAATTTACAAATAAAACTCGAGCTATACATAATTTGGTCAAATAATTGATAGAATACGTGGATAATAACAAACTTAATTACGTAAATAATCAATAAAACAAAAAACTAAAAAGAACTTTTGGAAGCATTTGAGATGTGATCAATCAATCAATCAATCAATTGCATTTATTTGCTGATACAGGTGAAATAGATGTTATAGAAAAATATGTAGTTCTTAACTGTACCACGCCAATTTAGCATGCAATTATTAGGGTAATATTTAAATTAATAGTGATATTAATGAAAGCTTCATATTAACTCGAAGGTATCACTAATGTATAGAAAAGAACTAATGGAAATCTATAATCAATAGATTTATATATCAATAGAGATATATAGATTGGTTTTTTGACTGTGAAAATGAAAAACAAAGAAGTGAAGAAAAAGTGAGCTATGGAAATGCCCGGAGGGAAGAGGAAGGACATAGAATGAACAATTAAAAGAAGATTACACTAACAGTATTGTACGCTACTATTAAGAAAAGAGTTATTGTTAGAAGATTTATTCTTCACGTAGGAGCACTGTTTTATTTTTTTTGTTTATATAAAAGTTTAACTGTTTTACAATCGTTTCAGGATGAAAAAAATTTACTGTATTTTAGTTATAGAGTAAAAATTATAGAGATTCAAAGTAGGTACGTACAACAACGGTGTGTTTAGCGATGCGGATTAGACTGAAGTTAATTATAAATCTAATCCAAAATCTCAAGATCAAATAATGAAGTTGGTATAGCAAACATGTATTTACAGTTTAGGAAAAAGATATCATAACTAAGTTTAATCTTTAATCCGAAAAATTTAGATTAAACTGATTATTTTTAACTTTGTGTTGAAGTTGGTAGTTAAAGTCTTATTTCTTTTAAGATCTTGTAAATCGATTGTAAATTATGCAGTATAACGTGTTTTTTTCTAAAAAAACTTCATGATTTGGTAAAATGGCTTATTCAGGTAACAAAGTAAGCACAAAAGTCTTACGACCTATTTACATTTTTGACAGAACCATATTGCTTTCCGGTATACCATTCACGACTACTAACAAGCTGTTAAGCGTATTATCATCGGAAGAGAGAAATAAAACTTGATCACGCTTGCATTGCCTTGTTACATGACAATTAACACAGAGAATAATATGTAAAACGTATGTTTAACCCGTACTGGATAAGGGTTACCATTCATTACCAGACATTTCTCCGAAGTGCATAAGCAGACAAAAACGGCGGAGTAATCATTTGTTATTATGATAATATAATAATTACGAAGATAATTACTTTGAGGATTGGACGTTAATTCGACGTTTCTGGAAATATAGATTGACATGAGCTTGAGCCCCTTGGATGGTTTACTGTTTTAAAATTTATAATAACGTTAAAATTTGTGCGTTTTTCGTTTACAACATGATTCTAAATATTGTACGAACTTAGTTGAATTGCCGAATGTGCCATTACTTTGCTACTAATTGAATGTGTTTTTCCTTAGCTTCTTTTTGACCATACCTATTTATTTTAGCTTAGCTCCTAAGCATCGTCATGTTAAATATCCTGTAACCTTAATCAAAAACTAGGTTAACGAATGCAAAAAAATAATATTTAAATTCTACTGGCAAGTATTATCAGAGATTTGCGCTTACAAACGTCATTTTTGTTATATAAGTATAGATAGATAATTGAAGATAAATCTGGCTACTATAGTACGTAGGATTATTTTGTAGGAGCGTGAATGGTGGTCCTCAAACGTAACATATGGCACCGTTTTGAGTAAAATTAACGTGTTTACTGCTTTTATCTCGGTCTTCGCGCTCCTTGCCTCACTTCAAAGACATATAATCTACTCCTTTGTGCTCCGCCGATACTTTATAAATGTTATGAGTTCGCGAGTGAAAGTGTTTGCCTGTAAAAGTTTATTAAGGACGTACGGGAAATTTGCAAAATATATCGGTAACTATTGTTATACGGTCTGAATTGTAGCTGGTGTAAACGACATTGCTTGTTATTCATTTTGACAACCTTTGATGCAGTGGTTTGTAGTGGAATAAAAAAAAATCATTCCAAGTTTAAAATCAAATGAACCGCCCTTTAACTCCTCCCCTATAGCCGACCAAATACAGACCGAAAATCTCAAGCAACAATTATATAAAGAGAGATTTGTGGAGATATCATTACTACCCTCTCTCATAGGATAGAGTTATAAGATTACTCCCTGCACGCTGCAGATATGCAGGCTGGCGGGCTTTAACGATTATCTTCACTTTGTGACACAGCAAATAAAGTTTCAGTTTTATAATCAAATAAAGTTGATATAAAGTTTTCTAAACTGGGGCCGGTGGGTACTGAGGACAACCCAATATCTATAAATTGTTGGCATGACCTGGACCTGAATACAGGATCTTTAGACAAAAGTATATTAATTCTATTAGCGTGCTTAGCTATGGTACCTACACGAACTAATTTTTTTAATTGTTTCACCGTTTCTTCTAAGGATTGAGTAGTAAATCTTTTTGCGACAGCTCGTTCGGAAACGTAGAAGAAAGAGAAGAAGAAACTTTATTGCACGTATAACATATAGGAAAATAAATAATAAGCCGTATACAGTACACAATGTCGACATGCAAAGGCGGCCTTATTGCTGCAATCTCTTACGGGAGAACGGGATAGTGCAAAGAGTTTTGATAGATATAGATAAATACCAAAATGTTAAGATACAAATACATAGATAATTTAAAAAAGTATTTACTACCGCCCGTGTTGCCCTGTTTCGCAGCATTGCTTTTTTTTCGGGGTATATATATATTATAAATAATAGCTACGCACTCACACGCAATTGTAAATTTTCGACGGTTTTTTTTTTAAATATTGAGCAAAAGTGGGGAGTTGTAGATCTCTATGGAGATCGACGTTGTTACTTGCGTGCCTTGTAAAGTGTTGCCCTATATATAAAATATAAAAAAGGCGTTTGTATTTTGGGTATGTAGTACATCTTATCAATAAAAGTAGTAAAAC
Organism: Pararge aegeria; assembly: GCF_905163445.1. NCBI lineage: Eukaryota > Metazoa > Arthropoda > Insecta > Lepidoptera > Nymphalidae > Pararge > Pararge aegeria. The sequence goes on along the minus strand of NC_053200.1, from coordinate 6,158,110 downwards.
ATTATTCTAAGTAATAGGTAGACTAACTAACTAATCTAATTGTAGCAAGTATCATACAGATATTGCATCTGCTAGAAATATAATGAGTAATGAGTGAATAAAAAGGGTTCAACAGTCCTTCATATTGGTACCATAAGGCGTCGGTCACGAGTTCTTTGTTACCTTCCATTGAAGAGCACGCGCTAATTCCACCTACACCATAAACTGAACCGCATCGCACAATGCGCAGCCGCACAAAGACCTTGCGTTAATGTACGATTTTAAAAGCAACATTGTCGGGGTGTGAATGTAGCCGTAATCCCAATTAATGGTTCATACACATTATACGATCGGTTTTATTGATTTTATCATCTGTATTGAGTGTTTATTTTAAAAGTTGTATTACTATAACATTTTGTTTCATATAAGTTTATGTTCGCGATTTCTTCTTTATTACTAAGATACTTTTAGATCTATTTATTTAGAAGGTACCAAACAAAAATAAGAGTAGGTTAAAAAGCCAGGATGTGTACAAAGACAGTTAATCTCTAAAAAAAATTCTTACAGGAGCCCTCAAAAATGGGAAACATTTGGTACTAACCAATAAAATAATGATGTCGTTTAAAATTAGGCTAACTTACACTTATTTTTAAGTGACACATTTATTGCAGCGAGGTTACTATACAATTAATGAATTTGTTAATTACAAGGTTGCTTGTAAACAGCCTGATCCGCTTTTACCTCTCACCTATAGAGCAATGAATGTTAAATTGTAAATTGTTGATGTTGGAAATGAGCATCTGCTGAGTATCTTGTCGGGTTTTCCTCGAGACTCTACGTACTTATTGATTGGCTCTTAACAGACCAAGACAGCGACACTAAATTGCTCCGGCTGAGGTTTGAACACGGGACTTTCCACTTATAGGATCACAGAGTTCACCATTGTGCCAGTGGTCGACAAAATAACTACGAATATTCAATAAAATAACTCATCTACTCTTTGTAGAACGTAATGTTGGGTGCAACAAATTGATTCATATTATAACAAAGTATTACATAATGGATGATCCGTTTTAATACCGTCACGTATTTCTTAGCACGGGCGCACGACGATCGCACATTTTTCACAACAAGCGCGAAACACCCACTAGGGGGCGCGTTGTTTATTGGCAACACGTTTGATTTATGCAATTTATCACTTATAATTTTGCAATAATAAATGTTTGTCACGGATTTTATTCAAACCACATTGCATGATGAAGTGTATTTATTCCGTCCGTACAGTTTATTCCGATAGGAAATATAATAAATAAGTAGGCTGTATGGAGCACAATCTTTGCCAATGTTAAAAAGTTTAAAAAACGAACGAAGTAATGTTATGCATATAGGTAGCTTTTAACCATGTAACTTTTAATCTTCATTAATATAATTGTTTGTATACTCTCTCCTAATATGTGTATAATTATATTATAGTTTCGAGATAGGGTTCACTGCCTCGTTGGTCTACTGGCTTGTATGTCAGACTACGGATCACTAGGTCCTGGGTTCGAATCCAAGGTTGAGCTTATAGCTGTAAAGAATCAATTCCTTAGAGGTTTAAGCCATAATGTACCTAAGAAGGTAGCTTTCGGTTTAGAAATTTTCAGTTTCAGTGCTCAACTCGTATTGGAGCAGAACAGCGGGTCATTGCTCTTATTACTTCTGTCCAATAAAAAAAGGATGTTTGAACCCCTAACAGTAAAGTATAGTAGCCTAATGATGGCAATGAAGAACACTGGTGTATTTAAAGTTTAGAAATCATATGTTGAAGGTGGGTATTTTATTGATTGGGTTTTACGAGCTGTCCTTTCCTTTTATTGAAACACATTAGATTGTTCATGACGAGCCTGACCACACCCATGGCTGTAATCTCGAACACAAGCTCGTTTAAAATGTTTTAAATGCACGCGCCCTATTAGATTCGCCTTCAACCTTTTAAAGTGGCAGTAGGTTAGAAAAAAACGATGCTTTTTTTTTTCAACTGGCAACTCAAACGATTAGCCAAGTGAGCCATCGAGTAGGCATTCGAGTGTTTTGGGATATTTATTCCGTCTAGACGAGTTATCGGTTGGATGTTTTCGATACTTTTATCGGTTCGGAATGTTTTATAAACTTGTAATGCTCGATTTAGGTGCATCTGTACTTAAAAATTTTAGGGTTTGCCATATTTTTAAAACATAAAAGTTATCATTTTTATTATTTTAAAATTATTGATGAGTAAGTTTTGAATGCTGTCTTGTGGTTAATTGAAGCTATTTCTTGCCAAAGCAGAATAAATTGCATGCTAGAAACTTCAAAATCTGCCTTCCAAACCGGTCGTAGAGACACTATAAAGTATGAGTAACAGACAGACCGACTTCACTTTTTAAAAGTGCTCAGGTATAAGAAAGCATATTGGAAATGAGTATTTAAATAAATTTTAAAATTTGAAATCTTTACAGAACAGAAACACTCTAGTTCCAATCAAAATAATAATATCCATGGCTAAAAACTATTGTGCCACAACTTTCTCCTTACTCCAATACTTTTTGAGAAATAACTCGAGTATACCTAGATACTCTATGGCTTGGGAAATGGATAAAACCTGTGGCATGCACAAGATTATTGACCAGGGTATGCATAGAGATGGAAAATGGTGTGAAATGGAAAAATCCTCTTCCTATTCGAGTTATATGGAATTTTAAGATTAGGCAGTGCATTTGTGGATATATAAAATCCACACCACTGGATATAGCTTTATATGACCGCTAAGGAAGCGCGTTTTATCTTTGACTGCACCGTATCTTACCATCAGATGAGGCTGTAAACGCGTTTGTCATTAAAGCTAAACAAAAAAAAAAATAACTTCATCGTAAATTACGCTCTTAATTGCTAACCTCTTTAATAATATCATTTGTTTCAGTCGATTACGTTAACATTGCAACCGAGTTAAATTTCGGTACGCGCATTATGGCGGCATTCATTTGATCGTTTGTTGAGTTATAAGCGCGTAACATAGCCAAACAAGCGGTCGAATAACATAAACCTTATCAGTTTAATTATATACCTTTACATTACCTACGTATCATGTACTAGCGACGACGCGACTTCGCACGGGTGCAATGGATTTATGTAGCGGGAGTTTGGATATTGCGCCCGGCCGCGACAGCCGTTTTGCTCCCACTTTTTATTGGTACATACTATGGTATCCTCTAATATATTCATTTTAATGATATACTGTACGGAACAATTTCGATTAACATTAAATGCACAACGTATTTAATTGGTTAAGGAATAACACTGTCTCATAAGGTTTAGCCAGCGTTTGCGATGCAAGCGCAAAAAATAGGTTTGGCGTGCACAGGGTATGCAGATGATATAAAATAAAGAAAATCTCCAGTATGGGTTATAAATAATTAATGGTAGGCTGATTTATGACTCTTACAATGCCTATCCTTAAGTTTTTTATAACTCGTACTGGAGATTTTTTTCATTTTATATAATATAGCAAACCCCCTGCATACCCTCTATGCACTGGTTACGACATCACATTGTAAACTTAATATAAACCTAGCTCTTCAGTCTATTACTGAAAAGTGCATTACAAAGTAGCTCAGTTTAAAAGATCAAAGCGTACTAAAGGCGGTAGCTAACTATGTTAAAAACTATGTAAAATAGTAATGACAGATTATTGATAGGTTTCACCTTCTTTCCATGAGGCTTAACACCACCAACGCTACAGATTGGTGGAAACCGGCAGGCCCTCAGTGGCGTGCACTTTATACATGCACAAAAGCACTAACTACCATAGAATATTTATAAAACTCCATGCCATCTTCTTATACGGGTTTTATAAATATTCAGGTGTAATGGTATATATGTAAAATAGTAATGACATCAGATTATTGATAGGTTACGCCTTCTTTATATCCCCGGGGAAAGGATATAAATTAATCTTCTCCCACAGCTTTATCAACTCTCAGACCACTGGCGCACAAGTGGAAATAATATCCAAATAATATATGTGTATTAAAAAACGGGAGTAAACTTCTCCTATTCCATGTTCCAGTGATTTAGCAGGTGGGCACCTTAATTATATCCCTTGTCAGGGGATATAATCGGGGTATATAATTTTTATCTCCCGCCCGTGAGGTGAGTTCTCTTTTCTATCTCTCTTTTCTCTCCTGCAGGTGAGTTCTCTGCTTAGCTCATCAATAACAAATATTAGGTAAAGCAAAAACTAAAGAATATACGTAAGCCAATGAAACATTTCAAATGGTAATCAATAAAAGAAATAATTTATTTTATAGGTTGTCTACGTAGTATGATTTATGCTTTTGTCTGTAATAAAGAATTTTATTGCTATTCTTATTATATCTCTATCATTTATTCATATACTTTATTTTTAAATTTTCAACAGTGAAATTATAAAATAAAAAAAAAATACTATTTTTATTTTTGATGAAATGTTCATTACCGATGCAGTTGCAGGCTTCGACTAGTGACAGTAACAATGAAAACAAACAAACAAATTAACTAAACATTAAAAAGCATTCGAGACTTCCGATCCTAATTAAGGTGTGTTCAAGCAATTATATATTTTTTTTAGATTTAGATGCGGCTATTATCGTTAAATAGCCGATTTGTCGACGCAATTAGCCTTAAAATGTTCATAAATCGGTACGGTTACGTGTGCCGACTGCCGTATTTATATACCTATAGCTGAGACAGTACGTTTACACATCAGTAGGTACGTCATCTATATCTTATATCTTTAAACGAGCAATTCTTGTATATATATATATATATATATATATATATATAATTGGAATCTCGGAATCGGCTCCAACGATTTTCTAGAAATTTAGTATACAGGAGGTTTTGGGGGCGATAAATCGAAAAAGATCTAGCTAGGATTCATTTTTGGAAAATGTCATTTTATTTGTGTTTTCCGGTAATAACAAATTTGGTGCAGACGAAGTTGCACGGGTCAGCTAGTATGTATAAAATGCAAAAGACTGACTGACTGACTGATCTATCAACGCTCTTACCACTTGACGGATCGGGCTGAAATTTTGCACACAGATGGTTATTAAAACGTAGGCCTCCGCTAAGAAAGGATTTTTAATAATTCCAACCCTAAGAGGGTTAAATGGGGATGAAAGTTTGTATCAAATCCTTCATTTATCAATTTATTTTTCAATTTTTTAATCATTACATCCATGAAACTTTGATTTTAGGTTTTCGATTCAAAAATACAGAATACGTGTTTCATAAATTTTGAAAATTCCAACTCCAAAGGCATCAAATAGGGGATGAAAATTTTTATGAAAATTTCAGATTTTTTATATAAGTACGTTCATATTTTTCTATTTGCAGCAAGACATTTTTTTAAACCTTTGTAGTTAAAATTTACCAAATCAAAAATTTTACTTAACGTGAGCGATGCCGCGGGCACAAGCTAGTTTCTTATATAGATTACAAATAATAGGCCTGATGGTAGTAACCAAGAAACTCAAACATATTATATTTATCTAATGATATTATATTCTAAGTGAGATTGGTATTTATTTTCGATAAGAAAACAAAAAATGCTAAATCTAGCGATCCGCCGTGACTTATGAAACACCGAATGACGTCACATCTATATTAACATAATGGCGTGCCGCTAAAACTTCGAATATATCTACACTTTTTGTTATTTGACTTGTAATGGCAGCCTTATTGCTTCAAACCTTGTTTGGCAATAGCCAATTACCCGTCGAAGTTGTTCATAGTAGTAGTGTTCAAAGCTGTTTTTTGTCCTATTATATACATAATATTATGAATTCTCTTTGATATGAACAATGACAAGTTAGCCCTTGACTGCAACTTCAACTGATGGTAGTGAAGATGGTAACTACAGATATTTAAAACCACATCCCTAGGGGTATAGTTTCCTATCAACATTGTAGCTTAATCGTTTGACGCCAAGTCTTTGTGCAAACCAGAGCAGAGACAATTTAGATGTTATAATTCCCAAAATCTGCTTGGGCCATACTTCAGTCCAGTGGGAGGCTTCGGCTGAATTAACCACCCTACTGACAAAGACATGCCGCTAAGCAATTAAGCGTTCCGGTACGATGTCGCGTAGAAAAAGATTAAAGTTTTAATACAACTGTCATATGACCGGTTAACCTGTTAACATCTTAGACTGCATCATCACTTGACAGCAAGTTGATGATTGCAGTCAAAGGCTGACTTGTAGCAGGGTAAACAAAACTTATGAAACCACATCGCTCAATGCTGCCAGGGAAGTCGACATAAGAGCGCGTTTAATTAAACGAGGAGTGTAAAGCTACCATTATTTGTTTAAGTATATTTCGAAACATCCTTCGTCGATATGATTGGTCACCGATATAGTTGTCGTTTAGTTTTGAATAATAATGTAATTTGGTCCAGAACATAACTAATTGCGTTTGAACAACGTTATTGTAGCTTTATCTGTCGAGGCTTCGATGTAGATAAAATACCTATTCCAGCAACGGACGTGACTCAATATGGAAAGTTCCAAATAAGTTAAGATAATCATACCAATTATTCGTGTGTTATACATTACCGGGCTCTGATTTTCATCTCCCATTTTTATCCTATATTATGAGGAATTCTGACTTGAGAATTGCAAAGAATTTTTTATTTTATTTTTTTCAGTAATTTTTGTATTTATAAAGCCATTTTACACCATCCAAGTAAAATCCAAGCACTTGCTTTTTCAGGAAGATTTGAGCTTTTAGGTTATTAATTTAAATCTTAACATGATCTTCGAAATACTACTATCGCATAATGCAGTGGTATTTGAAAATTACAATTTGTTGGACATTGGACTTGACGTTTTAAAAATAAAGATTATTATTCTAAAACAAAACGTTAACAACATTAAAATAATACTGCTATAAAAATAAGTAGTAAGCTCCGTGGCTCGCTCTATCGGTTACTATTTCAAGCGAATTAGTTCGCTCGTTTCAATTTTAGTGACTTTGCCGCCGAAAATCCCAAACGTGACGTATTCAATAGTATGTATAGGCAGTACTATATTAAATAGTACCTTGATATATTATCTGCCAGTGTTGATTGCGTTTAATCGCATTGTCGACGCACCCCAGCTGACTGACTATTTCTGGCAGACAAGCACGGGGGGGGGTTTGCATGCCGTTATGCGTTACGTTACAGTCTGATCTTACAACCAGACAATTCATTTTTACGTGGTAATTTTTTAGTTAATTTTAAAATTATTATTGATGTTTTTACCCACGCTTTGATGAAATATCTTTTTTATAAATTATTAAATGCATACAAAATATATATAAAAATTCCTTAGTTAGATTTTATTTCTTAGTTATATTTTTAAATATCACTTGTTTTTATGGTGAAACCCGCATGCTTGAGAGTTTTCCCTACCGTTCTCAAAAGCGTAAGAATTCTACCAATCCGATTCTTTTCTTTCCGGCATGTACCTAAAATTCATCATCACCATCATATCAAAACATTACCGGCCCACTACATAACACGGGTCTCCTCGAACAATGAGAAGGGGTTAATTGCCGTAGTCCACCACGCTGACCAAGTGCATATTGGGGGCTGTAGAACAATATTTCAGAGTGAGTTGTACATTTTATTTTAAATTTATTCATTACGTCATATTAATAGTAAAATTTAAACATAGGTTATCGACAAAAATAAACCTGACATTTTCTACGATTTCGGTCATAAGCAATATTTATTGGTAATGATGCTAGAGCTATTGCTATAATTACCTACAGATTTTATGCACGGCCACTGATTTAAAAATAGATAAAAATGAATGATAGTTGATAGGACAGGCTGCTACTGAATTATATTATATAACAATTATTTTTTGACAGAGGAAATAAAAATATTATTTTACCAGACATCACAATAAGGCACATCTCCTAAAATGCCAACCGAAAATGTAGATGAATAATTTAAGTTGGCAGAACTGTTTTAAAATGGCGAGATAGGATGTGAGGTCACACTGGCGACTGAAGTTTCGCCATTCGAAATTCAGCTTCGCGAGAATCTACTTAAGTTTAGATAGCTAGACCTATTTATAACTGGTTTTAGAGCTGATATCATTATTATACGTAGTGGGTTCAAGGCATTAAACATAATAATATGACATTTATGTGTGTTGACCTATCACAAATAAATTTAACACAAATAATACTATTATATTATGCACGTTGATTCTAAAGCTAACGTCACCTACACAGACAAACAATATAATACCCTTTTATGATTATCACTACAATAAATCGACATATGTTATGTAGCACGTAATGTTTGCATACTCGTTATTAATAAAATAAACTTGAAAAGCGCGAAGGCGTGTTCGAGATAAAGGCAGAAATATCTCGATGTTTCTCGATCACTATGACATCTCTAAGTTTCAATTGGGATTAAGCAACGGATGCCCACTTCTAGGCATGGTTGACGTGGAAAGAAACCAAGCGTTAGATATTTAATGTTATGTGCGGATAAAGCGGTGATAGCGCATTGAGCGTGAGCTCAACTTCATTTACGGAAGGGCGAGTTTGAGTCCCAGCACGCACCTTTAACTTTTCTAAGTTATATGCGTTTTAAGTAATTAAAATATCACTTGCTTCAACAGTGAAGGATCGTGAGGAAACCTGCATGCCTGAGAATATTCAATTATAATCTTAAAAGAGTTTGGAGTCCACCAATCTGCACAGGGTCAGCGTGGTGGACTACAGCCTGACCCTTTCTCATTGTTCGAGGAGACCCGTATTATTTAGTGGGCCGGTAATGTTTTGATGTGATGGTGATGATGAATTTTAGGTACATGCCGGTAGAAAAACTGTTATTAGATTATATTTTTACTACCTTGATACAATGTTAAATAATGACAAATACGTCATTTGAAATTTATTATCTTTACATGATATAACTATAAACAACTTATCATTATGCTAAGTTAATGAATAACAGCTGTTATTAAAGATTGGTTAAGAACTTGCTTTAATGTTTTTGTTGTTACCTTTTTTCAAGAATACATTGTGGTGATTAATGAGTATTTTTCAGAGACACAATGAAATAATTACCTACTTTTTTAAATTTCTATGACTACGGATTATATTTTTAACGTAAGTATACGACGAACGTGTAATTTATTATAATATAAGTTTTCTTTTATTCTGGTAAATTGCGCATAATCATAGTAAAGATGTACGTTAGAATTCATAAAAAAAATAGCTTACTTTATTACAAAGAAAATATATATATTTTCTTTGTAATCGAAAAGTATCAAAAGTATAATATGTTATATTTTCTGTTTTAAACATTTTATGAAGTTAACTTATTATTTATGAAGTCTTTTTAAAGTATAATTTTTTCAATCGAAATTAATTTTGCACATTTGTGCACAACAATTAATAAAAAAGAACGAATGAAAAATCGGCTCTAAATAGAATAAATACTTTTAGAATAAAATTATTTATACACGATGCGAAAATATAAAACGTAAATATTTTTTTAATAAAATTAATAAAACCCGACGAATATAAATAATATGTTCGATTTTCAAAATGGCCACTCTAATTCGATATCTCGCCATGTGTATCGACTCAGCGCACATTAACGTGTCGGGTGACCTGACTGCCTGACTGTCACTCCTGCAACGATGCACTCTATGCAACTTCTATAAATACATTCAATGCAACTTTGAATATCAGATTTGCTGAATTGCATTGAAATATAATGGAAAATGAAGGTAATTTAAATCCACAGACTGCATTAAAAGACAGTAAACAGATCGCGAATAGCTGGGTTATTAATTTTGTTGCATGTCTATGGCTCGAAGTCATTATCATGAACAGTACATTTAGTACCTTTGCACATACCTCCTTCTAATAAAATATACCTGCTTACTATATCTTTGATAACCTACAATGCTCCATTGCGGGCATTAAGGAGAGATACTTTGTCTTTTTTTTTTTAATTGTAAGTACTTTGTAGTGTAGTGTACATACTCATTGCAGTGTACTTCCTATTTGGTAATTTACGAAAAACATGTGCCAAATTATATTTGTCTCAACGCGAGAATTTTTTTAGGCTATAAAGACTGATAACACATAACTACACATATTGTGCACTTGTGCTGTTGCACTCACTTGGAGGTTATATTCCGTAATTTGTTGCACACTGTGGAGTCTGGTATTCAGACCAGATTTAAAATGTTACATGAATGTTCTTTCAGTGTCTGGGTGTTTATCTGTATATTTTAAGTATTTTATGTATCCTATTCATAAAATTATTCATCCGTCTTCTCAGTACCCATAACACAAGCTACGCTTACTTTGGGGCTAGATGGCAATGTGTGTATTGTCGTAGTATATTTATTTATTTATTTATTTTAAAAAAATAAACCTACTGCAGGCGAAAAAATCGTAAAATAAAAACGGACCGTTTTTTTATCATCAAAACTAGAGCTTTAGTTTAGTTACTTACTAGTTACCTACCTTTAATAATTGATATTTTGCGTGTTATTTTTCCGTTTCTAAATGAATATTTCCTCGCAATGTTTGAGAAAACAAAAATTTAATTTAAATGCAATGCGTTTGCATGCAAACTTGATAAATAGAGTGCACACGTCGTCATAAAAACGTTGTTTGATGCCAGTTTCGTATTACGCGAGGGCCGCGAGGATTAGATCAGGGATGGTCCAGAAGGGAGGGCGACTGAAATAGCCTCGCACGGGGCACGGGGCGCATCTGCCGAGTATAAATAGAACCCTCAGTAGTATCAAGGACATGGCTGTTTATACTGTTTATGTCACGCCACGCTATTGTTGCTGGGGTGTTTATTCGCTGGAACGTTAACATATTTTAGAATACTCGACGTGTATCTAAAACGATGATTGTATTGTCAGGTAATGGTCTGACACCCTCCGCTGTGGTTTTATAGTGCGAGGTCTCTGGTATCAAGTTCGATTCGGGGGAAATTTGCGAATCAATAATTTCAGCTGCCTTACCCACTAGGTCTACAGTCAAATTGCAGACACGTTATTTCTGTATTTCTCGAAAATTAATAACGTGATAAGCTACAGCTATAAACTGTTCAAATTGTTTCTCAGGGATTTACTAACCAAATCGAAGATTTATAGCCATAATGCACATGCTAAAAAGGACTATAAAAACTGTGCAGATACGTTATTTCTGTTTCTCGAAAATTAATAACGTGATAAGCTACAGCTATAAACTGTTCAAATTGTTTCTCGGGGATTTACTAACCAAATCGAAGATTTATAGCCATAATGCACATGCTAAAAAGGACTATAAAAACTGTGCAGATACGTTATTTCTGTTTCTCGAAAATTAATAACGTGATAAGCTACAGCTATAAACTGTTAAAATTGTTTCTCAGGGATTTACTAACCAAATCGAAGATTTATAGCCATAATGCACATGCTAAAAAGGACTATAAAAACTGTGCAGATACGTTATTTCTGTTTCTCGAAAATTAATAACGTGATAAGCTACAGCTATAAACTGTTCAAATTGTTTCTCAGGGATTTACTAACCAAATCGAAGATTTATAGCCATAATGCACATGCTAAAAAGGAGTATAAAACTGTGCAGATACGTTATTTCTGTTTCTCGAAAATTAATAACGTGATAAGCTACAGCTATAAACTGTTCAAATTGTTTCTCAGGGATTTACTAACCAAATCGAAGATTTATAGCCATAATGCACATGCTAAAAAGGACTATAAAAACTGTGCAGATACGTTATTTCTGTTTCTCGAAAATTAATAACGTGATAAGCTACAGCTATAAACTGTTCAAATCGTTTCTTAGAGTTTTAATAACCTCATCGACGATTTACAGCCATAATGCACATTCTTCATAAGTCTACTGAATCCGTGCCGATAAATAACTGTAAGCTGTATTTCAAGGGGCCCGTAATCTCGAGGATCGGGTGATTTTTTGCCCTGGATTTATTTATTTTTTGCCCGGGGTGGCAATCTGGAAATTTTGGAATAATCTCCGCCGTGGAGTCACATGTGCATGCACCGGGTGATAAACATTTTATTGGAATGTTTTGAGAGCAAAAACTGCTAACCAAATGTCGGTTTCAATTTGGGATCACGAAGGAAGTTGTTTTTCAAATATGATTATGTTTATTTTTGTGAAATTGTTGTACTGCCAATTAAATGAATAATCAATAGGTATTCAAACATTAATAAGAGGTGGCAAACATAATGCAGACCGCATTAATACAAAGAGTTTATTTAGAGTTGTGCGTTGGTCACCATCACCTGAGAATGCTTTACGTATAGATTGCGTAGGTAGTCTAAAGATTATAACATATATTTATTTGGATTGGGTTTAAATTCTTACTTCTTTATATCAATAATAATAAAGTATTTTTATACTCTTACTAATGTAAGAAAAATATTGTTTACATTATGAGACCTGTAAGAAAAAATACACAATGATTTGTCTCTTTAATTTATGTTATAATGCTTAATACAATCTTGGAGAAACTACGGAGCATATATCTTTAAAATATATATATTCCAAAAGAAGTTTTGATCATGGATCGCTCCGGTGTTAAAAAAAAAAATCAAAAATTTCGATTAAATTACATTATTTTTGTATTTAAATACAACGATTAAATCTTCGTCTTTTCATTGATTTCTACTCACTTATACCTACTAAGTAATTTAATGATCTCTAAAGCGAATATGTTAGTGTGAGTGAAGTGACGGCGGGGTGCGCAGTGCGCAGGCGCAGCCGACCCGCGGGTTATCACTTCCTGTTCTCATTTCAAATTTACAACGTTTTTTGCTCGAGGCGTGGAGGCTGAAATTTTATTATTGTACGTATCTCCTGAATATTACGAGTTAATATGATCGCATACTGCCGCACGACTCGAAGTGTTTCGATGCGTTTTGTAGTTTACGTTCAACCATTCATAGTAGGTACATAATAAATGATACTTCTTCACATGGCTCTGAATATTATATTAGTTACATTTGTGGTATGGTAAAAGTAATAGATCGCGAGATGCAAAACAAACTGTAACGAGCGACCTAAGCAATTCGCAATTTATTCATGAGAATGAGAAAGATGAATGAACTCTTTTTCTTTGTGTAGTCAAATAATAGGCTTGACTCTTTAATACTTTGTTATTTTTACAAGTCGTCAACGGCCTTGTTACTGCTGGCTGAACACCAGTGCTGCACTTTTTAGTTTGCAGCTGAGCCAGCCATTTTTGTCACACATTTTTACTTTAACAAATTTATGACAAAATGTGTGATAACAAAGACGATTTTTCTTTTTTTTTTTTCTTCCTTTGTTACTGCCAGAGCTTTTTTACTTGACGTGACCAATAAACAACAAATGTCGGGTTACGTTATTTTAATTCTATTTAATTTTTTATCAAAAATACGGAATAGGAATAAGTACCTGCAGTGGCGTGCACATGGTTTTTGCCCAGGGTATGCATAAAGAAGAAAGGTGGCATAAAATCCCTCGCATTTATGTGGTTTACAAAAATTTAAGGGTAGGCATTGCTTTTGTGTATGTATGGGTACCTGTGGAAAGAAAAAAGCCGGCGTTGAATTTTGCTTCCAATTTGCTCGAATGTATGCCTTCTGCGTGTCTCACGGTTTTCTGCGATCAACTTAAGGACGCTTAAATAATAAATTATAATAAGTAATAAGTTGCTCTGTTTTTTGCATTTCTGTCACAAATGCAGAAAACCTCAACACGTATGTCGGAAGTGTTTATAATCAAGCAATTTTGTTTGCTAGCCCTTGGTATAAAACAATAGTGTTTTATTAAGCGGCGTGCACACCACACGGCGACGATTCGCTCGATAAAACGCCGAACACCAATTTTATTGTATATTTATATACGTAATTGTTTATTAGGTCGGCCCTCGCGTCGGCTGGCTTTGTCGTACTGCGACAATATGTTTTTATTACCCCTGATTCGATTCACATTCGCCTATGTGCTGAGCGGTCGGCTTTAGGCTGGCTTTTCAACAGTGGCGTGTGCACTAAACGGGCAGATTAAATAAAGTACAATTCTCCTGTACGAGCTATAAAAAACTGAAGTGTGGGCATTGAACGAGCTATAAGAAGCCTATCCTTAAGTTTTTCTAACTATTACTAACGTTTTTTTTCCATTTTGGATAGAAGCAGGCGTTACTTTGTGGAAATCCATGATATGTTATGAAAATTAAGTTTAATTTTCTATACTCCGCGAAAAAATATAATCCGCGCGGAGTATATCTTTAAGTTAGGAAATTGAGCTTAATTTTCATAATATTTCATTTTATATCAGCTGCCCGTTTTGTGCATGCCCTGTTTGCACGCCACTGCTTTCTACAAAGTATGGGTGGTATTCTATGTATCTTCATATATAGATACTATATCTTGGTATCCTATAACGCTTCGCTGTGAAACTCAACGGAAGATCAACCGGACAGTTCAAATTAACTTTACTTTCTTCTTAGTTAAATTGCTTTTCTTAAACTGCTAGGGAAGTTTAAGCTAAGCAATTCAAGAAGTAGCTAGGCTACGAAACGATCAAACCAATGTTAAGTGTACTTAATGTATTGTCCTAACAACACAATAAATATACCCGGACATCTCTGTTGGGACTGCAGCCTTATTAGCCGAGCACGCTTGACCGAGCGATAAGGCGCCGTCTTTTTTTGCCAAATGTAACTTGAACTTTATGTAAGGTTGACATAACATTGGCAACCTTTTTTTATAGAAACTTTTCATGGTTGCCGATAATAGCCTTCTTACTTAATTAACGGCTGTACAGGGCAGTAGGTACTACTACCTACCGCGATTACCGACCTGTCTGCTCAGTTTGGAGATTATGACCAAGCCCTCTCGTTGGGAAAAGCCTTTAATACAGCATATAGTGCAAAAGCTAGTTCTATAAACCAAGTTTACCCTATGTCATCCTAGCCCGTGGTCCGAGCTTCACATAAGGAGAATTAAGTTCCTTTAATTTCGTCAAGTCTTAGAGCTTAACAAGTGGCAAAGCTTTGCATTCACCCCATCCCCTCGTGACGTTGTAGCAAATGGTAATAATCAGGAAGATTCAGATTTTGTAATCTGAAACGAAAACTATACCAGAACACAAACAGTGAATATTCAAGCATTCACATGACATAATATAATAACAATTTAATAGGAAAAACAACAACATTTTTTTTTGTGTTTAAAAATTGCAGAAAAATTTAAACGTTATTTTATTATGTTAAATTAGTAAATTTAAATTGTTAAATTTAATATAATTTAATATAATAATACTGATAATACGTTCGTGTTTTGACGTTTACTCTAAATAAGCGACAATAGCTCAATATAGGTATGATATATGATATATGTGGATCAAAACTTAATTTACAAAAATCTACATTTATACTATTACTTTGGCTATTATTGACATTTCCCGGGCATTATGAGTGAAGCCCGATCAATCACGTTGCCCGTTTCAATTGACATGTATAATGTTTGACGTTACATCAACAAAAAAAGAAAGTGTAGTCGTCATAACAAATCTAATAGCTATTTATTTGTTCTAGCAATTTTGGATCGGGAGTAGCTTACGTTAAGCTCATTAAGCGACTTCCCCGAACGCCCGTTAGCTCGATAGAGCCCCGATCAAAGGGCTTTGATTGTTTTCCCCGCGACTCGAGGATTCCGTGTATTATAAGACGTTTAGGGGCGCCGTATGAACACCATATTGTCGTTTTCCTTGTAATGTGTAAACCCAAACCAATTTAATTCTCAAATATTGATTA
Organism: Pararge aegeria; assembly: GCF_905163445.1. Classification (NCBI taxonomy): domain Eukaryota; kingdom Metazoa; phylum Arthropoda; class Insecta; order Lepidoptera; family Nymphalidae; genus Pararge; species Pararge aegeria. Next base: position 6,142,264 of record NC_053200.1, on the reverse strand, counting down.
ATTATTACCAATAATTCTTTATATATAATAATTAAAATAGAATTTTGTACATACTAAAAACAACTCTACAGTTCAGCCTACTTACATAAAGTTTTTTTTTAAATAAATAAATTTGAAATCAACCGTGCAACCTTAATTTTAAATTAAATTAAATTTAAAAAGTACTCTTCTCGTAACTCCACCAGTCTGTAGTGACCCTAAAAAAGACAGTTTTAAATGACGTTATGATGAAAGGTTGTACACATAGAAGTCTTAATAACAAGACACCTGAAATGCAGTGAACTCGGTACCTGATCGCCGCGGACCAGACTCAGAGCACTCGAATTTTAACGAAATAGTAGGTGACTTTAATTGTATGGCGTAAATTATTGGCGTAATTGTTAAACTACATTGCCTCTTAAGCTCTAAAACAACTAGTGTACGTCGTTGTGTATAACAGAAATGTATGGCTCCCAGCGTAGCACAGTACGACCGCTTCGAGTCGCCGTTCGGTGACAAGTTTTCGATACATTAAGTGCTAAAGGGCATTTCTAGTGTCTCGTTATATGGTTTATATGGTTGTACAATATAAAAAATCAAGCGCTTTCTGCTGTACGCTGGAAGCGCTTCCCGTTCCCATACGTCACAGCGCGCGCTAGATTTGTTTAGACAGCGGCGATCACAAAGCACGGCCTGCAACGTTTCCTCTTTACGACCTTCCCAACTGTGAAACACTTTGTATCGTTATCCATTGTTATATCAATTTCAATAATTTATCTCCCATCCGAGAGGCGAGAACGGAACGCATCTCTCCGCACATAAAATATCTGTGATTCTTGATTTTCCAACGTAAACAATAACAAGTTACAACGCTTACGATTCTTTCTATTTTCGAAGCATTTCGTGGTTTAATTCCGACGTTGATTATCTCTTGAGGAATGGGGTTGTTTATTTTTAATGTCTTATCGTAATTAAAATAACGACTTCAGAATAAATTCAATTTTTAAAGCATAAATAGGTAGTAGGTCAGTTATTTTAAAAAGATTTGGCTTAGTATTTCAAAATCAAAAATTCTAGAATATTTTGTTTTAAATTTATTTATTCTTAGTTTATTAATAAACAAACTGTATTTCTTAGAGATAATGCTATATAGTCATCAATCTTTGCTTTTCACGAAGTGGACAAAGCAAAAATAAAACAACAAGTATAAAAAGGTTTTCTTTTTCAAAAAAAATACGGTACAAAATTATAGTATTATTTGGAACTGATTAAATAATTACAGCTTTTAATTCCACATTCTTGTTCGAAATTTCGAAAACGGAACGGACATTCTAATTCCAATTTAAAATTGGAATTGCGCGAAATGGTTCCTATTAGAAATGATCATTAAAACTGATATCGTGCAATCAATCATTTGATAGGAATGAATGGCAATAAAACAAGCGGGCGCGCCACCTAGCGGGAGGGCGTGGCGAGGTAATGAAGCCAGTCCATTAACTCTTTACTAGCAGTTTATAGGTGTTTTACACTGTGCTTTAATTATTGTGAAATGTGCGCCATGAGTGATGTTAGCCATCGTGGCGTGGTGTTTTCTTTATTGTGTACCGGGGGTTATTGATATTGTCCTTTTAGGTTTCTTTTTGCCAGTTGTTGACAACTGGATGCTCTTTACGCTGATGTTCATGGCTGTAGGCATGCAATTATTTCTGTAAATTTTACAGACACCTGAAGTGGTTTTAAAGATAAATAAGGTTTTGCACATTTTTTCATCTGAATAGACCTAGCGAATATCAAATGATACATTATTGTAGTCCGATGTTATCATTCATTAGTGCGCCAACTCGGAGCGTTGATAAAGCTGTGAGACAAAATAAAATTTTGTCCTATCCCCGGGGAGAGAAATGTCTCCTGTCCATGCTAGCCTTATCATAAACGAGGGGTCCTATGAGTATTGTGTGCTATATTATTATATTGCATATCCTATCAGCTCTAATGATGCTTTGCCTATTGATGTTTCTTTGCTGGCTCTAGCCATGCCAAGCATTTAGTGTTTTATACCATGGACCCAGTACGTTACTCCAATGCGTGTTGGCGGGCGGGGCAAACTGCGGCATGTATTTGACGAAGACTATTTCCTAACTTAGGCTGGAACTAAAGAAAACAAGCTATAACCATTTAACAAATTGTGGCTACATGCTAGCCACTATATTAACAAGGCGGCTATTTTATGCCTCAAAGTTCATAAAATCGTGAAGCACGGCAGTGCCGAGCAAGAAGTCGAGCGCGAAGCAAACACTGCCGTACAATCCTTTACTGGTACCATTTCGCCGCATTTTCAGGCCCCTATTCGAGAACTTCTGGATTAGAAGAACGCAGAAATTTTCGTCATCCAGTAAGCTATAATCACATACTTAAAATTTAAAATTTCAAGTCTGTATGTCATTTAGTTCAGAAGTTAAGCGAAAGCAAAGTTTCGCATTCGCATTTATAGATATTATTTAGGTATAAAAAGATACCAAAATTAAGATGTTGAAAGAAACAACATTGTGTTTATCTAATTTGGGGGCACACGAATATTGGGGTCTATTCAGTTAGTGACTATTGGGTGATAATTAAAATTGGACATCGATAAATCTTCCTACCCCGTGCGAAAAGCAGAGTGTGAACTGAATTATAATGGCGATACGTAATTGCGGATGAGCTTTCAATTATTAAATAAAAAGGGAGGAGCTGTTCGATGTAAAGATAGATTGCACGATCAATTTCTTTGTTTAGTTTCGTGAGTGTGCTGTTTTGAAATTATAGGTTAATTGTTCCCAGTAAATCAGTAAACGGTGCTTTTATTCACTTTATTTTCTTCAGAACCTAAAAAACAAAAGCTACAATCATCATCATCATCACATCAACCGATAGACGTCCACTGCTGGACATAGGTCTTTTGTAGGGAGTTCCAAGTTCCACGATTCTGAGCCGCTTGGATCCAGCGGCTACCTGCGACGCGCGTAATGTCGTCTGTCCACCTCGTTGGGGGTCGATCAAACACTGCGCTTACCAGTACGGGGCTGCCATTCCAGCACCTTGGGACCCCAACGTCCATCCTTTCTCCGAACTATGTGCCCGGCCCATTGCCACTTAAGCTTCGCGACTCGTTGAGCTATGTCGGTAACTTTGGTTCTTCTACGAATCTCCACATTTCTGATTCGATCGCGTAGAGATACTCCGAGCATAGCTCTCTCCTTCGCCCGCTGAGTGACTCTAAGCCTTCTTATGAGGCCCATAGTTAACGACCATGTTTCATCAACAAATGCCGCTAAAAGCTACAATAGAAAGTTTAAATTACATTTATTTCAAGTAGCACATGGTTGTAGAGAATCCACCACCGGATCGGAAGTTCTGCCGAGAAGCAACTCGACGATAGCCTTTTTCCAACATAATTCATCCATCACATTTTAAAATTAAGCTATCATTTTTTTTTTGCTCTGAATAAGTGCCAACTCACGACTGTCGTGATATGGTTATGCTATTTTGTTTTTTTTTACTGCGATCATATTGCGTAACAAAACAGCGGAGCAAAATAACACGAGTAAAAGGTTATATTATTACTAACAGTGAGTGATCTCTATTAATCAAAAGTTATATTAGGTACTAATGTACACTATGAGGAACTGATGACAACGGAGATCGCAAAAAAAACCGCGACGTTGTTACAGTGGTTAGGTTATATATAAATCGAGTTTGATTACTGAGTTATCCGGAATATTGGGGTTTTTAATCACGAATATTAATACGCGAAAACTAAGTTAAAGATAATTATTATCCTAATTATATAAAACCTTAATAATTGTGGCTACGTTTTTAAAAGTTAGGGGAAGACCGCGTGTTTATGACCAGTAGACATTGATCTTATTTATTTTTATTATTATATTATATTAATTAATAAGTAGGAAGGACAGAATGTATGAATATACCAACACCAATAAAACAAAAAAAAAAAAATCCTCAGCAAGATATCGCAGCTAAAATCAAAGACATGACTCGTTAAGGTCATACGTGCATTAAACTGTCCATTAAATAAAATGTATATCAACTAGAAATTATTAGTTTAAATTTGAAATAGGAACATGAAATGATATGTTACAACTGCAATGTTGCAAGAAAAATTAGTTTTTATTATTATGAGCACTAGTTAAATAGGTTATGTCCGAGTTTCAACGCTTGTTGCAAATGAGTCGGACACACATGTCATACTTCACTAGAAAGAAAGCGAGAGAAATATGAAAATATTATCACTCATAATATCATGTATGTATATCATAAAGTAGAATGACTAAAATCCATACCTACTTAAAATAATAAATCCGAGAGTATCTCTGTTTGTTTATTTGTTTGTCTTTTTCCTCTATTCAGCTCAAATACTGTACCAATCGTGATGATATTTGCCACGGAGATAGCTGAAGTGAAAATTGATATAATAATACAAAAATATTCCTATTTCCTATAAATAAAAATAATGATATACTTATGTTTTAGTGCCTTTATTTATTTTAAATTCTTGTAGCAAAAATTTTTATAACCCTTCTATGAATACTGTTGCCAAAATAATTAAACGCTTTTTGAGACATTAATAGGTTTAATGCATGATCATACAATTTTTAATTATTTGTGTGTATTTCATGAAGTTTAAAAATTAAAAATACTTTTTTAATGTTAACTAGACATTATCAATACAGAATAGAATGCTTGTTTTAAAGAAACAAACGCAAAGCTGGTAGCGAAAGGAATCAAAACTAAAGTACGTAAATAAATGCTACAATAATACATTCCAGATGTCTGAAAAGGACAATGAAGGGCTTACCGATAGGACGTCATTTCTAATTCCATACGGCCGGGGGTGCGTATCTATAAGAATGTTAATTGCTTAAGTCTTTACCTTCTATAGAGATAATGACAAGGATAGTGTTGCCTTGGGACAGAACAAAGGTATTGGAAAAAATATATATAGATATAACATTTTGCCTATAACAAATATTAAGTTGGCCCTGTTGACAACATTTCCTCTTCTTAAAACAAAGCGTTTATTAGTATTTACTAATAATTTTATAAGTCCCTTGTGTGATCGTCGGTAGAGGAATTAAAAATTTTCTTTGAAAGGCTTCGGTCGTGACTAGTTACCCCTTCCTTACCAACAAATACGTACCACCAAGCGATGTAGCGAATTGACCTAACCTTTTTTTCGCGTGGGGAAATCCTCATGGATACCATCGCGCCACGAGAGGCACGGTGATTATGTCGGACTCGTACCGACTAAAACCCCACGGTGTTCCTACCTGGTGGCTGGGCCACGGAAACGCTTTCGCACACATCCGCGACCTAGCTAGCGGCGCCCGCCATTGCAGGCCCTCCTCTGGGACATACAATTATATCCCTACAATCGACGAAGGCGCACCGGGAACACAAGGTGCGCCTTCCAACCCGAGGACTTATCTCCAACGCGAATTAACCTAACCTAACCTATTACATTTAAGATACAATTTTAGACAGCATCGTCACCAACTTATCACCAGAGGAGATTATATCAACATATGTATGTATCAACTATCTATATATACAGATAACCAAGTTGAACACAATTTAATAGATGGCTAGGTTATTTCAACGTTTTTTACTTGTCCTTACAAAATTCGGTCCAGTTAATGCTACCCTCTATGTTGTTACGAATAATAGGAAATTTAAATTTGCCTACAAGAAATCGTTTATTTATACACATGTTAGGTAAATAACTGTTGTAAGTCCCAATTCCATGATCCGTCCCGTCCATTGTTTCATAGTTTCACAGGCAAATTCTCCGAAGCTGCCCAATAATGGTCAGTATCTATTCATTTCCTTTCTGATAATAAAATAAAGATTTCGCTCTATTGTTTGTACATTTCTAAAATAATATTTAATCGTTATTTGAAAGATCCTTTTTTGCCAGACTGACGGCGTCGACCGGATCCATTGTAATTTTTATTGCACTCAGATATTATTATTTTGGGAATTACGTTTGTCGGCGATAAACATGCCGTAGTTATTCTTTATAAGGGCATAAAAAGTAGAACCGTTCTAGAGTGTGCTCGAAGCGTAGTTTATTAAGACAATAGCATAAAGTAGGTACTTTTTAGATGGGTGAATAAGCCCATGTAGGTATTAAACCAATTATCTATAAGCACATACCTATGTTATATGTACCTCTAACTATAATAACTCTAACGTAGTATTTACTATAATATGTACCTCTAACTATAATACACGTAGATTTTACTATAATATAAAGTAAACCTATAAAGGGTTTGAAAATGCATCTAAATATTTGTAGGTGAATACCGTTTTTAAAATAACTGTTTACCTACCTTGATAACCAAACTAAATTCCGTCGATTATGTCTTTTTCAAAGATGACGTCATCGTAGTATCTTTTTTGTCGCTCCGATATTACACTTGGGCCATTCCCGGGAGCAGAAACCATAATGGCAATATTTTATTTTAGGTAGATTCAGAAGTGCAATAGATCAATAGTATAATTTCACAGAATGGCTGGAAAAAGTTATCCAATAAGGAAGTAGCCTACGCAATTTTTTTTTAAACTGGTTTTTCTTTATATATTTTTAGAAATTCCTGTAAATAAGCTTATAATAATTGGGACCGATTGCAAGCAACCCCTTCTATATCGTTATGTCACAACTTGTTTGACAGAAGACCCGTATCAATCGGCCCGTATGGCCAGATTTGCCTAGTTTACCCCATTATAAAGATATCAATAACGAGATCCTGCCCCATGCAATCATGTTGCTCAATAGGCGATTTTAATTGATTATTTGTGAAATAATTTTCTGCCAAAACTAAAATTTACCGTCACCCCTCGGATTCAGTTAATGTGGGGCTTTTATGGGATTTGGCATCAGAATTATATTTTTGGAAACCGACAGGTCGTCTTTGATTATTCTTTTTCTTTTAATTGTTTTTGTTTACCGAACAGTCACTCATTTATGATTATTTATAAATTTTAGTTCAATTTTGGGACAATGCTGCATTAACCAGCATGTCTTGCACGGGTAGGAGAAATTTTTCTTTTCGAGGAAAGGATAAAAATGTATCGTCTCTCACAACTTTATCAACACTACGTATTAAAATATATAGATGTTTATTAATTAATACAGGTAGCCGGAGGGCTTATAAAACATTATCACATGATGTTTTATGAGAGATATCTGCTTGTTATACCAGGAGATCCCTCCCTCTCTTTAATCTAATTAAGAGAAAGGTTTAACTTCAAGGCCATTTGTAAAAATGTAAGGTCAGATGATGATAATATTTTTTTTCAAACCTTAATATAATGATATCGTTTTTATTTTCATCACATTCATTCTATTATTTCAAAACACCTAGAAAATACTGTTGTTAAATAAAACAACATAAATACCTACATTAAGGATGTTTAGTTGCGACACAAACAACTAAACATCATTAATCGTACACATTATTAAAGTTAAGAGATTTCCCAAGATTGTGTTTAGTTTGAACAATAATATATTGATACAAAAGTATCATTAATACAGACTAATGATTTAAAAAAATATCATTCAATCATCTACCGGCGCATATTTTATGTATTATAAAACAAGCAGAATTCTCCAGAATAACCTTGCGCATTGTATCCACACGTTTGCTATTTATAATTACAACTTATAAATGTTTCGGACGAAAAGTTTATCTGCTCGCGTTCTTTAGATAAAAAAAGGAATTTTTGAGCATTGGATTAAAGTTCAAAATCGTTTAGGAATCGAATGGATTTAATGCTATCTGGCGAGCAGGTAGGAATTTCAAATTTCGAACGATCTCGTCTGGCGACAACCCCTGCGCCTTCAGTGTCGATGGGGTGGAGCGGAACGTCTAGCACGTATCGCTGTCCTTTTTACTCTGACTCATTTTCCTTATCGCCGTCTCGCCTATTATTGTCATATCAAGATTCGAGCATTGTATTTTGTTTCCAATTTTCAATTTAGTTTATATCGGATGTTGGCACGAGCAAGACGTCTGGCGGTTCGCCATCGTTCATCAAACACGTGCTATTGTCGCGCGCTCGGGTCAAATTTTAAAATTCGCGGTTTTTTTTTATTTTCGGATTGACCGGAGTGTTTTATTTGAAGCGGGTTACAATTAAATGGAATTAATGGATTTCTTCAATACCCTGATGGAGGAACAACTGTCAAACTCCTTGCACAGTGAACCTCCGAAGATGCCAAACTTTTTTGAAGTTGATAAGAAAAAGGTAGGTCACCTAAAGTTAAGTTTGTTCTATATTTCCAATAGGGTTTATCCATTTTCATTTATATAACCCTATGTAGGTTTTTCTTTAATAACAGTTTCATGCAGTTTAATATTATTGGTGTTGTTCATTATATTGATCTGCTATAGTTGTCTTTAGCTGAATTAATACATAAACAATAGTTTTTGTCTTATTATGAGATAGTTCAATAATTTAAAACAACTTTATAAGTCAACCTTAAGCAATAATTAATTTAATTATATCTGTTTTGGATCCTTTAATAATTGTGTATCCCAACAGTTAATGGATTGTAATTAATACAAATTATTTGTTTATTTTATCACATTTATCAAAAATATTCTTTACAATCGATTATTCATCACTATAAATATTTGCTATTGCTTAATTTGTAAGAAAGCTTTAATCATTATCTTATTTTACCTATTATAATATGATATCAATTAACTGTTTTGTGAATTAAGTATGAATCATTATTTATTTTAACTCAGCTGTTTCTGTATTGTTGCTTTTAATCATTTGGATGTCTTACTACTTTCCCAAACCTTTAATTCCTTTTCAAATCTTTGATAATTTTTTTTTTTACAATAATTCATTATGCAATCGTTATCTAAACTCAAGGAAGCCTTCATAGGTATCGAGTCTGGCTACAACAATAGACGGTTGAATATTTCATTCAGTCTTTTTAGTAAGTATATTGTATCCTTGAAGCGGTGAGCATTGTGGTTAGAGTTTCGGCTTCCCATTCGGGGGGACCGAGTTCGATCCCCGGCACGAACCTCGGGTTTAACCACGAAACTTTTTCGGGTTATGTGCATTTTTAATAAAATTAATTAATATTATTACTTGCTTTGGAAAACATCGTGAGGAAACTTTCATGTCTGGGAGTTCACAATTACCTTCTCAAGGGCGTGTGACGTCAACCAATCCGCACTTGGCTAGCGTGGTGGACTACGGCCTAGCTAGCCGGCTAGACCGGTGCCCTGTAGTGGGCCGCTAATTGGTTGATAAAGATGATGACGTTGTTTCTAGGAGTCGATTGATTAACGATGCCAGTGATAGTGTAACGATTGTAAAGTTTCCTGATTGGCTAATACTGTTACACTCTGATGAAAATTTGTCTTTTCAACTGATCTAGGTCTCTTAGCTCCTTGCTCGAGCATTTGCTGTCAGGTAGCGCCTTGCTACCTGAACTCTATTATTTCAGCCTAAGAGGCCGAGGGTCATGCCTTAATATAATCGGCATTGTACCTAGGTAGTGACACTTGTTTACACTTTCGTAATACCTAATCGGAATTGTAATATCTCATCTATCTTAGACATTTCTTAGTAGTAGCAGCGCTTTTTGTGACAGAGCTCGTCCGGGGAAGTACTATCGCCATGCGTATTCTGTCGTTTGATACAATGCTGTGTTCTTGTCTGAAGGGCGTGGTTACCGGCGTATTTACAGGCATATGGGGTTTAACACCTACGCCTCAAATTGATAGACTCTGTTTATAGGTAGGCGATAGTTCTCCGGTTGCCAATGTGTAGACCGTCCGCGGGGACCGGCAATTTTTTCTAGGTACTTATGAGAAAAATTACACTATCTTTTTACCAACCTCTATGAAGACTTTTCTTACTTACCAAAGTATCAAGCTAGCGATGGCCGTGATTGCTATTTTCAATAATTTGATTAGCATGCTAATTCTCATCATATCTTGAATTATTAATTGCTTGTTTTTATTTTGTCTTATTGCTATTTGCAATAAGACAAAATCATATACCGAAAAGCTAACGCTTCACGGCCTGGCTTTGCCTAGGCAGTCTTAGAAAACGAATAAATAAATAGTGAATAACCTTATTACCACTGACAGTACAGGACAGTTGTTGACACACCCTTGTCAACAAGTCTAAAGTCGCGCAGCGTGTTTTGCAACGGGCTCTGTTAGGAGTCTCTCTGAGAGACAAAATACGTAATGAAGAAATCCTTAAGAGAACTAAGGTCACCCTGAGGCCTAAAGAGTAAACAGGACGCGTGGACGGTTGTAGGCCAATGATGATGATTACCTAAACGGCCTTCATTGGGAATCGAATCTGGGACCTTCTTCTTGCATGGTAACAGCGCCAGAGCTAATCAAATATGAATATATTCTAGATATAATCTAGATCTGCCCTGCCGTATCACCTGCGTTTATAATGGTTTGAACGTAGGTAGGTATCTATATATCGTGATTTTATTAAAACATGACTCATGGCCTACCTCAATAAACGCGCTGTCCAGCGCTTAAATATTTATTCAAATCAAATTGAATCTATCTACCTAGTTCCTGAGCTTAGCGGTTCATACCAACAACCAAATTCTTCAGCTCCATTTACAAAAAAAATCCACTCACCTTCAAATGTTAAAGCCTGCCGAAGTCCAAGATATTTTTATGTGAAACTTTAATTATAGTTTCAACGTGAGACGATACGAAATTAATTTCGAGATTAAAAAAATGGTCTCGATATAAATTTGTGTGATTTATGTGATTTTAAAATGGGTGTTTAATCTTTTGTCATGAATACGGGAGGATATTGCCCCGTTCTTGATTATTTCGGCGGGTGGAATTAGCTTATAAATTTTGTTTCCGTGAAAATTAATCAGATTGCGAATTGTTTTTAGAGATGTGCTATGAATGTCTACGAAACTTATACATAATTGGCCGCGAGTGTCCTTTTAATATCGTCCAAGTTGTGGCGATAACATGTAATTTAGACTTGTCTTGAATTTCATATTAAGGGTGCTCTACCTTCTTATCATATACAAACATCTTTTGTGGAAACCGAAAACGGAAAAACAGAAAAAATAACAGTGAGATACGTGGATAGAGCTAGTTTTTGCATATGTAGCAGAAAGTCTGAAACTCTGTATTAGCAAAATGTGAAAACTTCTCTATTTTCATTAGCACATAAGACTTCCTGATATAAAATTATTTTGCTGTGTCAAGAGGTAAATTGTTTGCAGTATGAAACTATTGCCAAAAATCACTATAAAAACATTTTATTTGTAGTTATAATAGACGAACCAATAAGGTGGCCACTTGATGGTAAGTGTAAGTACTTTTTTTTTTTTTTCGTTGGGAAATCCTCATGTATACCACTACACCACGGGGAGGTGCAGTAGTTATGCCGAACTCTTACCAACTAAAACCCCACGGTGTTCCAACTCATCGCCTGGTGACTGGGTCATGGAAACGCCTTCGCACACAACCGCAACAACTAACCTAACCTAACCTAACCTGTTAAGTTAGGTTAGGTTAGGTTAGTTAGAGGTATGACAGTTATATTATGCCCATACCCCTTATTTTAGCGACACCGTACCGAAACGCTAAATCGTTTCTCGGCACACCTTTGTTGGTAGCGTGGTAACTAGCCACGGCCAGCCTACCAACAGTTAAAATAAATGAAAAACAAATATTTATTTAGTTTCGTTCGGTAATCTATCTTTTATTATAATTGCTTATTTTTCTCGGGGCGTTCGAATTAAAATTTAAATGTCCAACTTTATTGGAGTGCTGTAAATTATTAATCTCCTTAATAATGCCGTTTGCTATAAAAATCTCAAAGCGTGGATGACAGATAAATCATAACGGATAAAAAGGGTTCTAATCCGATCATTACGATATAGCGTAGTTATAAAATCATCCGTTTCACGCATTATCCGATACTAAAATTTCGATCGTAAAAGTGAACGGGCTCTCGGATTGACCACCCCTGACATTAACAAATACACGCGTAGCTACGACAAAGTCACGTCAATATTATTGAAAATATACTGCATATTGTCAATTATTGCATATTGTAAATTAAAAAAAATGTGACGATACAATTGATGAATTTCTTATTGACAAGGTAATGCTTGGAACATTTGGCTCCGCTTTCATCTCTCACAAGTTAAAAGAATGAATGTTGAAATGTAAATAGTTGATCTTGGAAAAAAACAGTTTAGTTTCTTGCCGGCTTCTTCTCGATGGAATCTGCCTCACGAACCGGTGGTAGAGACAACAAACAGACAGACTTGACGTTTCAAAAGTGCTTATATATATATAAAATAAAACGTTGTTAATACCTTGATAGACATAGGGCGGCGATTTGTAGTGCGTGTACTTTGATCGCCCTTCGAAGTTTTTCTCTGTTTATTAGCAATGGCTCTCCCTTTACCAGGTGGGATACATTATTTACCATTGTAATAATTGACAGGAGATGGCTCTCGTCAATTATTACATTAAAAAAAATATTATTTATTAATTTTACAGTAAAAATTGCATGTGAATATGCACATAGCCAGAAAAATCGCGAAAAGCATCATATAAAATTGGTCGACCTCCTTAATATTAAAATGCAAAATGGGAAATGCGAACAGACGTCAAGGCTTGGAAAAACCAGAAAAGGTACACAACTGTAAACCCGATCAAACTTCTTTGCATTTTCTCCAAGCTACGCGACTTTTAGGAGATAAATTAAAAGGAATAGTTTTGAATGTAATTTGTAATCGATGTGTGTTGCAAATATTGCCAGTGTTTGTGTGTTGTAGGCTGGCTAAGAAATTAGCATGTTGCCTCAGTGTGGCCATCTCACGAGTGCGAATGAGCACAGAGTAGGAAACGCAGTATGTGAATAGGCATTTAACATTATTTATCTGAGCGGTGATAGTTCAGTGCGTTAGTTATAAACATCCCTTTCGGGGGCACCGAGTTTGATGACCGGCACGCACCTCTAATTTTCCTGAGCTTTTTCAACTAAAGCAATTAAATATCGATAGATATATAGATTTAATGTTGAAGGAAAACATGGTGAGATCTGTATCCCTAAGTCCACCAATCCGCAATTGACCAGCGCGGTGGACTACGGCCTAGACCCTTCTCACTCTAAGAGGAGACCCGTGCACTGTAATACGTTGATGCGTTAGTTTTCTCAGGAAGCCTTCCTGTCTGCATACTATATATTAATTGTGATAATAAACAGTTGCAAAAATGCAAAAAAAACACGCCAATATGCTGCTCTGTTGGAACATGTCCGAACAAACAAACCAACAAACATCACATTAATAGGGATTGCATCTGTCAAAGGCTACTCTGTGACAAGGGGTGCACACACGCATCCGTGGGTGCGTTGACCGCACGTTTGTTACACCTGCAAATAAAGCGAGCCATTCGCAACGAATAAATGCATATTTCCGCGCGAACGTGTGTGCGTATTCATTAGGCCTTTTAGGGAGGGCGCAACCTACAGACTTTTTCTATGCCGACTGAATATCGAGTGCGTGTTTTTAACAATATTTTAACCATTTACCTTGTATTTATAAAAAAAAATAGACAAAAAGGTAAAGTTTATGAATATGAGTTGATATGTAATGATTGAGTATAACCTCAATTACGTATGAAATACATCGGCTGGTCTATAATAAATAATGTATAACTTTTGGGAAAATTTTATTCCTGAAGAATATTGTAGACCTGTGGGAAATATGACATTTTACGTAGGCGAGGAATTCTTTACATTTCCGTTTTTAGGTAGGTATTCATATTCATTATTATTGGTATTGATATGTTAAATATATGTTTTAATTTATTTAATAAGTAGTTGTTTTAAGTTAATAACAGTTGTGACATGACAAAGTTAAGAGTACTAAAAGTACGGAGAAATATGAAGATATATAGTTTTGAACTATAGGCTATAGATTTTTCGGCTGTTATTTGTGTTTTATTGAGGCAAATCTAATCGGTCCAAAATATATAACGAACCACATTTAATTTTAAAATATACATGAAAAAATTTAAAAGAAAAATAAAACGAGTTAACCTTAGTTAGACAAAATACAGGGCGTTTTTCTCCAGTTTGTCTGCAAGTGTGCGAAAGGCTGAGTATGTGAAAATTCTGCATTAACTCTGATCTTTATGCTTAGCGGGAAATTCCTTGACGTCTCTGTTAAGATGTTAATAAGTATTTATCTGTTAATAAGTTTGTATTGTGGTGAATAGGTTTTGTACTCTTATGTATTGATAAGGCGTGAACATGATTGAATCACAATCAGAATATAAGACTTAATTTGCAAGCAGGAAAATTCAAAAGTGTTATGTATAATAAATTCAATCTATATACATCAAGTCACACAGAACTTGTACTTCGTACGTTGGAAAGTCAACATCTCGAGTGCATTTAGGAAGACCTGCGTTGTGTATAAATGTGGAAAGAATTATAAAATGCATAGTGCAGAATTGTCTGGTTTTCGCGGATTACCTTTAGTACTTGCTTCTATTTAGTACATAACCTTCATTAATTTATAATTGTTATGGATTGTATTTTTTAACATAATGTTTAGTTTTGAAAGATTTTAAAGAAAGTTGCATTCATACTAATAGTTTTATCAAAACAGCGCCCCCAGCGGAAAATAGGGAAATAAAATACATCATTATTTTGCTCTATCTTCAGGGCAGAAGTCTTCTCTTTCTCTTAAGACAGAGATATATAGAGCTGAGATGCCAACCGACATCGGAGTAGTAAAAACGACCTCAGATATATTACAGCGTATAATGATGACTCGGCCAATTTAGTTGCGTAAGGATCCTGCGAAAGAAAAACAAAATTAAATAAAAAACCTGACTTTTAATAGAAAATAATGTATTTATTTACTACTAATCAAGCCCTTACATTTGATACCCATTTTTGTAGCGTATCATCAAACTAGGAAAACCTCCTTCTAATTTACCTTAAAAAAAAAGCACAAAATCAAAATCGGCTCGTCCGCTCGAGAGCTACGATGCCACAGACAGACCAACACACATACACGTCAAACTTATAACACCCTGTCGTCTTTGCGTCGGGCGTTAAAACCACAGATACATTAGACCGTAAAATTATGACTCAGGCCGTTTTGACGCGCGAGGATCCTGCGAGAGAAAAAAAAAGAAGATAAATCCCCGTCAAATCCAACAAGTCGTTTACTATTTTCCGATGAATGAAAGCGTGTGTGCTCACCGCATATCGCAGCCTCTCGCTAATGCCTTCGACATTCATTTACAAACCTGCAACGCTTCGTTGACAGCGTCTTCGAGCTAAAATCAATACGTTTTAACTAATATCGTTGCATCAGGTTGAATGCAATGACCATCTATTCATTCACTAAATACATATCCTTACTAATATTATAAATGTGATTATTTTTCCGACCCAAATATCGACCAATAGAATTGCACCATTCGACGTCACGTGGTACAACCTACATGGTATTATACTGATAATTTTTTGAAAATTTTCTCTGGTAGTTGCTATATATATTTTGCTATATTTATTCATTATGAAATTCTTATTTGTTAATTGTACATTTCGTCTCATGGTGCAATTCTTTTGGCCGACATTTGGGACGGAAAAATAATCCCTCGAATACCACACGAGCTTCAAAATTATCTGGCATTTCCCTCAAGGTTCCCTGCAAACAAATAAAGTCGTCAAGTTCAAATCCTTCATTTGTTTGCAACGAACCTATCGGGAAATACCCGATAATTTTGAAGCTCTTGTGGTATTATAAGTGAAAGTCTGTTTGTTTATTAGTTGTTTCTTAACACCTTAACTTAACAACCAATCAACTTGATTTCGCATAGAGTTTTGGCAACGGAAAATAACATATACGCCAAATTGTATAAGTTGTTTTGTTATACTTTTCTTTTTTTTCTATGTACTTTTTGTGGTGTGCAATAAAAGTATATTCATTCATTCATACTTTTTAGCCCTGAAAAAAAATATCGAATTTAATTGTCGTTTATCCTTCTGCTTTATTGACTTTTACACTTCTTCTTGTTACTTCAGTAATTATAATTTCATAGATTTTTATTCCACTACAAGTGAGCCCTTGACAGCAATCTGACCTTATGGTCAGTAATGGTGAAGTCTCAGATCGTAGTTTAGAGCCAACCTAGGCTAGCTGTTAAGGGTGTGGTAGATAAATTAAACCCCTAATCGGTTTCTACACCATGTCTTACCGAAACGCTAAATCGCTTAGCAGCACGTCTATGCCTGTAGGGTAGTACCTATTTAGCCCTCCCGCCAGAAAAGACCAGTTAAAATTCATAAGTTATTATTCCTAAATTGCCCCTTTTTTATTTAATTACTTGGGGGATCCTCATGGATACCAACGGATCAAACCTGGGACTTTCCCCTAAAAATCACAACGCTCACCGCTGCGCCAAAGCGGTCGTCAAAAATTGTAGCCTAAACCCTACAGTTATTGCTTTTTTTTCATCGAATTCCCGCAAGCGTATAGGTCTATTTCTTTTCACGCATTCTATTTTTGTTGCTATATCTTTTCAAAACATTATAGCGTGTCCCTAATCCTGTCCCCGATATTTGTCACTATCAGTGGAAATCCTTGCGGCTTAGAAATTCGCAATTTATCGGTCAAAGTGATCCGAATGAGGGAAGCTTTTAAATTCTCATTTCGGAAACCAATCTGAAATTTATTTTCGAGTTATAGTTTCCCGAATTAGGCTTTATACGTACCTACAAAATAGGCGTTGGTAACCCAGATAATACATACTAGTTGTATTGATGGATACATTATTGATTAAAGGGTCAAGGCATAATATTTCTATTGCTATTTTTATACTGTTTGAGGCATGCTTTGTGCCGTACAATATTTCAATTTTTATATTTTTCCGGCTTTAAATAAATTAACCCATACATGTTTTATCATTATCCTTAGCCTATCTGAGCTAGACTGAAAATCCTATAATAAAAATACCTTACTTATGATACAGTTTTTCCCAACCCGAGATTCGAACCGAACCCATGTCCTCGAGATCCGTTGTTGACCATGCAAACCACTTGATTCTAAGTCGTTATTTTGTTCTGCTTCTAAATAAGACTGGATAAAAAAAATATGTCGCTACCTTTATACAATCGGTTACTCTACTTGACCCCATTTCCAACAATGGTCACACCCATAACATTATAGCCACATAACCGCGTATTCATCGCTCCCCTATCAGGGGATACGGAACCCCAAAATGTTCATCTAATTGGAGATCAAAGGGAGGGCGTGTAATCGCTACACTCTGTGCGTACTCGATAGTGGGACGCTATGATGCTGTAGAGTCACTAGAACTGCCACGTCGTTTTAAAATTGTTCCAGCTTTTCACTAAGCTACGGCTTGAAATGCCATGGCATACGTACTTCTCTTTTAACTTTTTTGTTGTTATACTATTATAGTATAGGTGCCGTATGCTGACGGCATGCTTATAAGAATACAGTTGTCACCACCTCGTCACGGGTGTCGTGAGAGGCGACTGCGATAATAAAACGGAGAACGTGTGCTACTTCTACCATCTACGGCGATCACAAACCCGTCTGCTTAGCGTGTTGGATCAACCCTCCCGTTGGGGGAGGCCGATAGGCGAGGGACTGTTATAGAGTATAGACTATTATATATTGCCTTACACTATTTTAACAAAGACTCCAAGAAGTAACTAAAAAAACACACTTTTTATCTCTGTTATTTATGTATATTATTTTTCCCTTTACGAGTACATCTGTAATCTACTCCCTACTGATGGTATACATGTGAGATTTGAACTTAAAAAAAAAATCAAATATATTTATTTAGTTTTCAGCGTTAAACAATATAGAAAATAGGACACCAAAAGTAAATAACTAGTATTACTACCGGTACTCGTGACAGGCGCCAGGCTTTAACATTTAAAACAAGTCGTTTGGAAAAAACAGATAAGCTTTGCTGAAACTATTGAATTTAAAGCTTTCATCATCATCATCATCTCAACCAATTGACGTCCACTGCTGGACATAGGTCTTTTGTAGGGAGTTCCACAATGCACGGTCCTGGGCCGCTTGCCTCCAACGGCTCCCAGCTACTCGCCTGATGTCATCTGTCCACCTCGTTTGGGGCCGACCTACGCTGCGTTTACCGGTGCGGGGTCGCCATTCCAGCTCCTTAAGACCCCAACGTCCATCGTCCATTTAAAGCTTTAAATAACCATTATTAGGTACTGTTTTATAATTTGTTTTTGAACTAATCTCATCTAAGTTTACATAAATAAGCTGAGCTTATGAATAGGTAATAAGAATCTCGTGCTTCGTCACGAGCCGTATCTAGTTTCAATCTAATTCGGTGTGTAAGTACGTGTTAATGACCACCAGTGTCTATTGTTTTTGCCGATTACGCGATTACTTGCCCGGAATAAACCCGAGGGGTCCATTATTTGGCTTCGTATTATGTGTGGAGAGTGGACACTATGTACCAACGAGAATAGGTACATATATACACTTAACAGTTAAATGGACATTGATTTTATACGAATACCTGTTATACATCTGATAACCAATTTAGGGCTAATATATAATTAGGATTCTTCGTTGGCTTAACTGTCAGTAGTGTACATTGTACAGTCGCTAAGACTGTACAGTGTACACTTTACCCTTAAACTATAAGTCCTCACCGAGAAACATGTCCTTCCATGGCAATTATATCATTTAAATTAAATTAATTAATCAAATATAACTATATTAACTATTTATTTTGCTTTCGCTACTTAACCATGGTATGGTAGATAGATATATTCCCTCGCGGATTTTTGTAGGTAATAATGAGTACGATTGTTCAGTTCATTATTGTTAGGTATCATGAAAAGTTATCCCAGCGCACTCACAGTAATGATAAAATAACAAAAAGTTAAGTTAGTTAGTCAGTTAAGTTTCCAAGTATAGGTAAAATGTTGCTACTGTGGGTTACATCATTGCAATTTATCTTAAAGATTTCCATTTATTTTTTAAATAAATTTTAGCCTATTTTACTTCGTGATAGTTTAGCTTTCTTTTGGAGAAGCAATGGTCAAATCGGTCCATAAATTTTGGAGCCTATTGGGTACAGTCTTCTCGATCATATTAGCATAGATGTATAGATTGTTATTCATATCGAAACCTTGAGCAAGTTACGCAGTTACAGTTGGAAGTCAATCAATCTGGGAAAGTAGTGGTGAGTGCTATAACGAAGTATAATTCTCGTGTAAACAGTCGGATGGAAATCAGTTAGCGCGATGACTGGCTCTCTATCAAATGTCGGCCGAACCGTGGCATGAGTTATGTAAATTTAAGGTGGCGTTTGTACAAGGTTGTATTTAATTCAAAATTCATTTACCGATTTCAAACTAACTGTCGCCGGCGTTCTTCCTCTCATTATAACATCCTTTCAAGTAACTGTATGCAAAAAAAAAATATTTATTGGTTGCTTAGTTAGGGCGCAAAGGAAAGACGAATAAACAAAAACATTTCTATTTATATTACAAACTATAAATAATAAAATATTTTGTATATTTAATATTAGAAAGAAAAATTATTAATATAAATACTTACAATTTTTTTGATTTAGTTTTTTTGATTATTACTGTTTTAAATTCTTTATAAAATGGACTTTAAAAAAAATACAATCGAATTGAGAACCTCCTTCTTTTTTTTTAAGTCGGTTAATAAGTGCCTATTAACCGATTGCTTTAAGAGCCATTACTTTTCTTTTTTGTTAATTTATTGCTACGTTTAAACATGATGGTATTAGGAGGAGTGCCCTCAGTAGAAATCCGTTAAGTAGAGTTTCCAGTTGCCACACTGGTATCAATTGAGGCTTTGTTTCAGCGGACAACGCCCCGACTTGCTTGCCGTGTAACAATTAACTCATTTGATGTCTATGGATCAAGCCAAAAGCGGAAGCGGTTTAACAAGTTTTGGTCCGCGACAAAACAAATAGTCATATACATTGCAGCTTGTAATGTAAATTTTGCCAAACAATTCGATTTGTTTAATAATAGAAAGTAATTGAGAACTTTGACGGCCGATTGGCGCAGTTTTCCGATTGGCGGAGTTCCAGGCCGTAGGTTCGATTCCCACAACTGAAAAATGTTTGTGTGATGAGCATGAATGTTTTTATTGTCTGAGTATGTATATTCTAAGTATAATTTATATAATTCATAAAAATATTCATCAGTCATCTTAATACCCATAACAGAAGCTACGCTTACTTTGGGGCAAGATGGCGATGTGTGTATTGTCGTAGTATATTTATTTATTTTATTTATGTTGCTTCGTTGCGGTCATCGGGTCACCTTAGCTCTGTGCCGCAGCACCATGGCAGTAAGTTACTGCCAAGGAATACTGCAACGCTGATTTTCTGTAGGGACCCAAAACTTTACTTATGCCTTTGCCCTGTTGCCCTATGCATTACCCCTGAAAACGTCTATGCAAAATATCATGATAATTGTTTGAGTAGTTAAGGCGAAACTAGCAAACAAACTCACATTCATAATGAATTATACCAGTTAGATTATTTGGGCGCCTTATGAGGGTGGTGAGGTCCAAGCACCGATGCGCTAAAACATAAAAAAAGATCTTCTATACTATATTTCTAATTTTCAGAATATTAAAGGTCTCACTAGAGGTCATTACTCTGTATGCAAGGACTAGCATGGGTTGTAGATAATTAATAAGTTTCAACTGGCTAAGTTGGTTTCAATATCTTTCTATTCATCATCATCATCATCATCATATCAACCTATTACTGGCCCACTACAGGGCAAGGGTCACCTCCTACAATGACATGTTTAGAGTTTTTTTTTCCTATTATGTACATGTCATCACAATTTTGCGAGTCCCGAATCTTATAACAAAATCATTTTCATTTTGCTTGTGTACAATTTCCGAGTGTACTGAACCGTTTATAACATGGACCAAACCCAGGTTGCGTATTTGTTTACCTCATTAAATAGGTTAAGAGTAACAACTATGGATCGGGGACCCACCTGCTATTGACTCTCCCATCCTCAATTATTCATTTTAGTTCTTCGAATCTTTTCGTAACACTTAATTTTTTAAGACTCATAGGAAATGTTACAGAAATCACCCACGAAGGTAGCTTTATTTTTATATCATAATTTTTTTTTAATTTTATTTTTTTATAAAGTTTATTGACAAGAATGTATGTACATAGAGTTTTATAATATTAAATAAGTTCCAGTACATTTCACCAGTTGGTGTATGAATATTTCACAATATTAAAAATGTTACAGTAATGAGATAAAATGAAGGAAGTACCAAACAAATTATAATTCAATAGATTCATAATTTACTTTTATTATATCAATCTATTACCGGCCCTCTATAGGGCATGGTCCCACTATGAGAAGGTGTTAAGGTTGTGGTCCACCACGCTGGCCCAGTGTGGTTTGGTGGACTCCACACACCTTTGAGAACATAATGGAGAACTCTGGTTTTCTCACAATGTTTTCCTCCACCGAACAAGTGATATTTTAATTTAGATTTAGCTTAGAACGCACATAACTTAGAAAAGGTTTAAATGCGTGCTGGGATTCCAACTCGGACCCCTGTAAGTGAAGCCGAAGGCCTGCCCACTAGGCTATCACGGCTTCTCTTTTTTTATATATACCCCTCAGTAGCCGTAGCATTTTTGTTTTATTTGATTTCAATGAATCAAATCAGTAAATGAGATTAGTGGATCTGAGCTCCAATAGGATAAAAAATTCCTGAGAGGCCAGTGCGGCCTTGGACTTATTAGGATGATAATGATGATGAAATATATTGTGCATATTATCTCAACCAGTGGTGTGCACTTCACATATGCAAAAATGCACTGTCTAACCTAAAATTTCAAACAACTTGTATAGAAGGAGAATTTTTTAACTTTATGCGATCGTTATTTTTTATCGTGGTGTGTACAAAGGGGTTTTAACCAGGGTTACCAACCCTGGTTAAAACCCCTTTGCACGCCACTGATCTCAACGTTGTAATACAAAAAAAAAATTATTACGTCGTAACTCTAATATTACAAAATACTCATGAATGTTATTTATATTTTGCGTATAAAGTTTAACGTTCACGTTAACTTGTGGGTACGGTTAAGTACGATCGTGACACAACATTTTGTGGTTACATTGACTTCGATATAAATAAACACTGGCTTACGTTGAACGCGGTTATACCACAGAGTAAGGACAGTCTTATCCGACAAAGACAAAACTACCGTACGGCAAGAGCGAGGACCCTGACTATCCTCATTAGTAAGGGACCTACATCCTGATCTGCTCTTGTAAATTAATCATATATTATTATTTTTTTAATTAATTATACAATAATGAAACAATGTATAGTCAAAATCGTAAGTATATTAGCCAATATCCACCAAATCGTAACGCAATATTTGTGTACACTCCGGTTATAGAGTACTTGCTGAATCTTTTAAGTAGCCGACGACCTGACCGAACGATACATCGTTCGCTTCCAGTATAGATCGTTCTATACTGTATAGATCGTTCGCTTAGGTCGTCGGCTACTTGAAAGATTCAGCATGTACTCTATAACATAATATATGCCTGTTAGTTTATTAATAAACTTATCAATTGATTTGTCATTTACAATAAAGTTGTACTACTTATCCTTATAAAAATACTTATCCTTAAATAGATGGGTATTACAACATTCCAATGTCGATAAGATATCAAATATTTACCGATGAATAACTAGTTGTATATTTGTTTGTATTATTACCGATTAGATATTTAAAAATTTCATTGATACTTTTTTTTATTGGTAATTTAACTAACGTATTTCGATGTAGGTATAGATAAAAAATGAGTAGATAAGTAATATTGTTTTTATCATTGTAAACGTAGTTTAACTACTGTGCGATATTTATTACATAATTGCTATGCGATATGCAAAAAATATGCAAGCATTTTGTTAAGCTTGCGGCACATTGTTTTTTTTTAATAACAACGTCGATTTTTTATTGACGATTGACGTTTTTTTTTCATAGTTGTCGGTTTCAAAAGTTACGTAGGCTTCATTTCGCTCTGACAACAGAGCATCCTAATTCAGTTGTAAATCGCACTGTATAGCTTGTCTGGTTTTCGGGTGTTAAAGTGTTTTCTTAATTAGGGGCTTACTTGTAACCGTTGTTTTAGCTTGTGTTATAAGAAAATGATGTCTCTCTTTCTGTCATCAGTAATATGGAATTCGAAAGTATTATGACTTCGCTGATTTTTATGATTAAGAGAGTTAATGTTTATTGTATCTATTCAATTCTTCACCAATTTAAAACGTTGCGATACTGAATAATATCACCCAGAAAAAAATACATCGTATCGCTTTTATATAACAAGGTATAATATTTTTTTTTTTATGTAATGTACTCAGATTTTTTTATCTATGGCAATATTTGAATAAAGAAATATTTGATTTCGATTTAAAATTTTACTTATAGAAGGTTGATAAAGCTAGTGCGCGGTAAGCCTTACTAAATAATGGTAAATAGAAAATGGGTCAACTTATCGTAAGTTGCGAATACACGACGAAACATTAAGGTGCGTCGTTTTATGTCCGCGCTGATGGAACTTACATTGTCATTCTATGGGAAATGACAGGAAATTGCCATACTCTATAGATTTCAATCGTAGATAATATGGCCTAAAAGCAAACAAAACTATGACGTTTTTTAGTATCTTGATTAATGTAATCAGATTTCAATTGCAGATATAGGTATTTTTTTTTCCTTGTGGAAAAGCTTTTTGGCCACCTCTGTCCTTTTGGGCAGGACAGAGGTTATATGGGACACGTTTACCCAAACTTAGAACCACCCATGTCCCTCTCGTTGGCTTTTGCAGACGTCCTGGGAACCCGTTGTATACTTCCCAGACGAGCAGATACAGGTAGCCTAACCTAACAGCAAGCAAAACTATGTCGCGTTTTAATATTTTTAACTGACTTAGGGCTCGTTCACTAGAACATCCGATTTTACAGGATGCATTTTTACTGATCTGTCGCTACTGGAGGATATTCGCGCAGCATTTACAGATCCGACGGTACTGGACTTTCGTTCTTCAGTGTATCGTCCACTTTCTAAGAGGACGGAAGTTGTAAATGGCGGATATGTGCAACACCATTAATTGAAATAGTTTCGATTTTATGGCTATTTCTTTGGTGACTCCTGATTACTGTTTCCAAACCGTCCCATTAGGGAGAACAAAACAAGAGAAATTCAAATCGAACGAGTTATTTTCGAGTTATTGCGAAACACGTTTGGCAATTGTTTTTAATATAATAATCCCTACTAATATTATAAATGTCAATGTAAGTTTTTTCACGCAAAAACTACTTAACAGATCCTCATTAAACTTTGTACACATATCTTGGTGCTAGAAGTAATATAGGATACTTTTTATTCCGACATTAAACTTGGTTCCTTTAGGAGAGGGGATGAGTGTTTGACGATTTTACACCATAACACCGACAAATTATAACCGCGTTAAATAATTATTTTTGTACTATAGAGATAATAATAAGTGTTTAATTTTTCCCAAACTGCGGTTGGAGATAAAGGACAGAACGCCTCAGCAAACCCCTCATTTAAGGCTTAGCGATACTGAATACTTAAATTTTTTTTTGGAACTACAACTAAATTTAATGCCACATCAAAAAACAAACGCAGACGAAGTCGCGGGCAACTGCAAGTATTTACTTTATAAAAATTGTCGTAGATTGGAGTAATTGGATCCATTAAAATTAAACACATATCACATTTTATATTAGGGTACATTAAATGTGATATGTGTTTAATTTTTATGTTGTATGTTGATATGAAAACAGGTTTTTATGTTATCAGAATCTATACAGCAAGGTGATAAATCAATATAACTAAATTACAATTAAATAGGACAAGGTGCAACATCTTGCACGGTTGCATCTGGTGATTGTTACTCACCATTTGATAGACCATTGTGTAGAAGATCGATTTGCAGTTCAGCGTTTTATTGGACGCGGCGACCTTCGTGCAATCTACATGATGTGATGTATCATGCAGATTTGTGTTAGGGTTGTCACTTTTTTTTTTATTTGTCTACATGTTAGCCCTCGACTGGAATCCCACTTTGGTAAGTGATGATGCAGTCTAACAGTAACGGGCTAGCCTGTTAGGGGTATGACATACTAAACGCACGCTACGCACGGTACGCTCAATCGCTTTGCGGCACGTCTTCGTCGGTAGGTGGGCAACTAGCCATCGATTAAAATATTCAAATACTGATTAAAATTAAATAAAAATTACAAACCCTTATAAGTTTTAAACCCTACACGCGACTAGAGTAAATTCAGAAATTAAATAAAAAAACAAAAACTCGCTGTGTAACCTGTGAACTTTTCGGAGGCCATTGTAAGACCGCAGCGCATTACTTACATATGATTTTTTTTGGATAATGTTGCGACCAGTGGCGTGCACTTCATACATGCACAAAAGCACTGCCTACCCAAAAATTGATATAGAGGAAGATAAGGAGATCATTTTTTGCCATTTTATGCAATTTTCCTGCTGTATGCATACCCTGGTAAGAAACCCAGTGCACGCCACTAGTTGCGACGTATTAATTATCATTATAAACAAGATGTAGAAAAAAAGCTAATCGCGTATATTACCGTAAACCCGTATTACGATCTTGATATCATCATGACGGCCTTGGACTCTACTTCGCAGTCGCTAAGTTGCATTGAGTTCTTTACATTTGACAGTACCAGGAACTGTCAATTTTTTTTAAAACAGTTACACAGATTATATATTTATCTGTGTAACTGTTTTAAATTTTTTTGTTTTAAAACTTGTGGTAACCCTGACAGTAATAAACCTACTTCCTTTACGTTAGAATGCAAGTTGAAATATCCATGGTTGATTGAGTGTCCACATCTCTTAAGTAACAGAAGGGCATTTGCTTATTGTCATGTGACACAACTTTACTGTCCGAAAACAGTAAAACTGTAAACCGAAACCGAACTGTAACCGAAAACTGTAAAGTGGCTGGCGGTATGTGGCTTTCCATAATATATATATAATGGGAATCTCTGAATCAGCTCCAACGATTTTCACGAAATTTAGTATACAGGGGGTTTCGGGGGCGATTAATCGATCTAGCTAGGATTCATTTTTAGAAAATGTCATTTTATTCGTGTTATAACCTATTTGGTGCAGACGGAGTTGCACGGGTCAGCTAGTTTTTACAAAAAAACAGAAGAAGTTAAAAAAAAATAACACGGACAGAAGCAGTACACAAAAGGCGGCCTTATCGCTTAGGTCTCTGCCAGGCAACCTTAGGATATAAAACAGGGAAGAAAAAATTCTTTGGCCGCATGACGACCTATAAAACAGTTTCACAGACTGACTGCAAAATCAACATTTTGCAATCTCAAGATTACTTGAGAAATTTACACCTGTCGAAACAAAAAATTAATTAGGTAGTTAAATAATATATTTTTGCGATTGGAAAATAGGTCCTACTGTAGAATAAACCTCATTTGTAATTTTACCAGTAGTTTGCTTCAGGAACATTGCTCTTACCTTGAACTTCAGGAGTCAAATAAACGTGTAGTGACGTCGGAATAAAGAAATTGTTTTATCACGCTCTGTGTGGTGTGTCAATACATTGAATAGCTATTCTAAAGTTTATTTGAGAACCCCAAAAGTTATCACTGTATTCTGTCTCAGATTAAATCATTTTCATCAACACCATCAACATTCTTACCGGTCCACTACAGGGCACGGGGCTACTCACAATGAGAACGGTTTAGGCCGTAGTCCTCCAAGCTGGCCCAGTACGGCAGGTTTTTGAGAACATTAAGGAGAACTCTCAGGCATGCAGGTTTCCCCACGTTTTCCTTCATCGTTAAAGCAAGTGTAAGAATGCAGGTTTCCTCACTACGTTTTCCTTTAACGTTAAAGTGAGTGAGGATTTAAATTTAACCAGGCTTGTAATTCCCACTTATTTTTTTTTATTTAATTAATTTTGAACGAGATGATCGGTTTTCATTTTCCGACTGGTTAACGCCGGTAGACGCATAACGGCGGGAACCATTCAAATTGATTGTATCCTACCTGGACGGTTTTGAGTTATGGCGGGAGTTTGGGTTTTTTAATTCTTGGCGGGTTTGATCGTTCTCTGAAGGGCCGAGGGGTGAAATTAAGTTCAGATTGTCATAGTTTATAAAGTAAATTAATAAGGTGATATATTTATGGTACATTTATTTGAATCCTTCCGCGGCCTTATCGCTATCCTACTACAGTTCTAATACAAGCGATATTTTAATTGATTCGAACGCGGATAAGTACAACGGACAAAATAATAAGAGTTGGTAAAGCATTTCATAAAATTTACTCTGAATTTAAACAAACCCTTTAATAATAAATAAGAAAGACAAGCGAGTTCGGATGTGGGGCCTAAAGTACGTCTGCACGCCGCCGCAAGACAATTTCAAATTGCTAGCAATAATTCAACAAGTAATATAAGAGGGATGGGTTTATAAATAAACCTCTCCAACCACTAGTAAGTAAGACAGCGTTTATGGAAATGCCATAGATTTACACTTATTGAGTTTGGTTAAATATTGAGGGAATTTGACGGCCCGATATGCATTTATTCGTCGAGGCTCGCGGCGTTCCTGGATTGATATACTGGGTATAGGCGTTTGAACTCTCACTATATGTTTGCTCTAAGCATATATACCACTTTATTTCGTTATTGTTTTACTGATTAAAATATTGCGAAGATTTGATGACGCGATCAATGAATATAAGATTGTAATGGAAGAAGCAGCCAGGAGAATACTGTTTGAAATTCGTGACAGATTTGTCTTTGTGCCTCAATGTTTAAAAGACAGTTGAAGAAAGAAATAAAGAAAGAAAGTCTTTATTGCACATACAAATAGAAAGCTAGGTTAACAAAACAAACGATTATACAAAATATAAGCGCCAAGGCGGCCTTATCGCTTAAGGCGATCTCCTGCTGACAAAATTACATATACTATACATACGTATACTACATATATAATGAAACAGATATATTTATATTTATGTATATATTAAATACATATATAAGAATTTATTATTATATATATATATATATATTCTTAAATTCATTACCATTAAAATATATTCACAAAATTACATGGACATTTTACAACATTTCGTTTCATTCCGCTCAAAGTTTCTTTTTTAATTGTATGCATATTTTTTATGAATTACATGTACTCAAATTTTCGAGCAGTTTCTTGGCTTCTTGCTTCTTTTCATTCGGCAGAAGATACTTTCGACTTTATATCATATAGTGGTTTTTTTAACACAGTCCATGATAAGAACATAATTTTTTATTCAATATGCCACATCATTTTTCAAATTGCATTAAAACAAGAATATTGTTAAAAAATACTGCACAATGAATTAGGTTATAATTTTATCACCCGATGCCATAAGCGGTGATAGCCAAGTTGGTAGGACTTAAATTTAAGGGGGGCGAGTTCGAATCCCTGCACGCACGTCTAACTTTTCTATTGCAATTAAAATGATATTTTTTCAATTAAAATATCACTTGCTTCAACGGTGAATGAAATCATCGTGAGGAAACCTGCTTGCTGAGTTCTCCATAATGTTCTCAAAGGTGTGTGAAGTCCACCAATCGGCACTGGACCAGCGAGTCGGACTACGGTCTTAACTGGGTCGATATGAGATGATGATGATGTCATAATACTTTCTTATTATATTGTTTATGTATTTTAACAAATATCTTTTTTAACTTCAATGGCTTGTTAAATTGTTGTTTTACAGTTTTTTTGCTACAAAGTATTATTAAAAATTATGAAAAAATGTACCAAAGTAACCGCATGGCGGCGTCATATTATTATTAACACCATTATAGTGGTGTTACGATATTTATTTATTTATTCAAGCGGAAGGGGAGAGTCAGTAATTGGCACATGACAATGGGGATTAAGCGGCTTTGCAGACAAGTTTTGTGATTCAAATATTGACGGCTCGGTGGGCGACAATGCAGGCCTGTTATGATAATATTCCTGACATTTCATACAATAATTCGTCCGCAGTTTTACATCGAGTTGCCGTTGAAATCTGTGAAATCTTTACAGCGCCTTCTTGCTTTGTTGTTATTGGAATTTATAATTCGTTCCTCCTTATGGGAACTTACGTGACCCTTGAGTGTAGTCGTAATCCTTTTAGAATATAATGATCTCATTTCCGTACGTGAGTTCTAATTACCGTACGAATAGGGGTTCAAAAATCGAGTCATATGCGTAAGCAAAATAATCAAAAGCACTATTTCTCGTATAAGGAATCTTCTCAATACAGTTATCATCAGCATCCAAACTATTACCGGCCCACTTCAGAGCACGGGTCTCCTTTCAGAATGAGAAGGGTTGAGCCGTAGTCTACCACGCTGGCGAAGTGCGAATTCGTAGACTTCACGCGCCATTGAGAACTTTATGGAGAACTCTCAGGCAAATCGGTTTCCTCACCATTTTTTCCTTCGCCGTTTAAAGCAAGTGATATTTAAATTGCTTTAATTAAAAACGCACATAACTCCATAACGTTCTTGGTGGATTAACTTTTCGAAGTGTGAGTGTGCTCGAACTCGGTCTCACTAGAAGAAAGCCGAAGCCTTGCTCACTAGGCTATCAATACAGCTATAAGTAGGTACACCTAAAGATCCACATTTGAAGTATGTAGTTACTTTGTAAACTGGCTTCTTTTCCACTATGAAACCCACCAATAGGCTTGCCTATTTATATAGATCCAGTGTTACGATGTATTACAATCACAATGTGAGATGATTGTAACAAAATAAAGACCGGGCTAACTTTGTTGTGGGCTTCTTCTTAGACCAGGACGCGTCTGGAACCCTCGTAGCTTTAGTTTTAAGTTTACGAATGTGGTTAACGCAATCATCTCACTACCGTGTACTTCTCATGTCAAAAATATTTTTGACTTTGACTTTGTCAGGAATGAACTCCGAAAATACTCAACCGATTTAAACTTTCTTATTAAATGTGTATTTTGTTCCTACTTAAGAGATAGGGACCTAGTTAATATCTAAGTTTATCTTTAATTATTGAATATTATTTGTTTAGTGCTTAAGAAAACCACAGCAACGCGTGGCCAGTTTTTGCTAGTTCATTTTAAAAAGAAGCGAAATCTTTAAGTACAGAGCAAATGAGACTTAACCCCAATATGAATCTGTAAAGAACTAAGAGAGACAGACTCAATTCTCAACTGCTCAGCCCTTCACCGCGACATACAAATTATGAAAACAAATGAAGCCGAGCTGTGGTAAATAATAATTAGATAGTCTTTTTTTTTAGTGGGCGATAATCGAAAACGTTCGGCAGATGATTAATCGCGAGCAGCAGTCGACAGTGAGGAGTTAGGACCGGGAAGATTGATGGGCAATCTTGGCTATGATGCGCCGGATCATCGCGTTGACTAAGTTGAACTAATATAATGCCGTAATGGACCTCTTAAGAAAAAACTTGCGCCGAAAGTATGTCAGAAAAATTAAAAATACACTTTATTGTTCACCATACATAAAGCATAACAAATCAAACACAATCAATAAATAAATTTATTTCGACTATACACACATCGCCATCTAGCCCCAAAGTAAGCGTAGCTTGTGTTATGGGTACTTAGGATAGCTGATGAATTTTTATGAATATAATACACTTATAATCTACTCACACTCGTAATCTTTATATAAATATTTCTTGTGTGCGTGTGGATGTCACTGAACTCTTCCTAAACGGCTGGATTGATTTGAATGAATTTTTTGGTTTGGGTATGGGTGGCACCCTGGATGGTTTAGATTAATAAATCAGCCCGACCGATGGCGTTTGGGTCCGCTAGTATACATATAAACACCCAGACACTGAAAAACAATCATGTTAATCAAACAAACGATTTTCCAGTTGTGGGTATCGAACATACGGCCTTGGACTCAGAAAGCAGGGTCGCTGCCAGCCGGTCGTCAAAGAATAGTTTTAATTGCTTGCTATTTAATATTTACATTAACAAACTTTGAAGTGATTGTGGGATCTAAGAAAAATTTAAAGCGAAAAATAAAATGCCATATAATTCCTATTCCGTGTGAAAAAACTGAACTTTTTCCTTGCGGTACCAATTTTAAGGGAAGCTACTTGCACTCTTGCAGCTTTCCTAGTCTAAGGGTTTGGGCCGGACGTTGATGTAAGAGTCCTTGAGAAAATATGAACTTTTTTAAATTGTCGGTTTAATTTCAAAACTTAAATTATTCATTTAAAAACTATCTAGTATCAATACAAATCATAAAACACAAACCTCGAAATGAATCATTATAATCAAATATTGATCTCAAATAAAAGATTCATTCAGAACACCTCAATGGACGCGGATAGTTCTTAGAAATGGTACCAACCTGTACAAACAAAGAGTCTTTCCTTACTCATTCATTAATGCTCACAACAAATCTATATAGCTATTGAGAAGAGTTTCAAATTATGACGAAGTCGCCTATAGTAAAGGTTTATAAAGCCGTTTTAGGAAATGCAAAAAGATGCCTAGATTAAAACGATTTGTACGAGTAGGAATTTAATTAAAAAACAATAAGTCAAAACTGTATTAATCCGATTCTAACTCTCTTATATTCTTTATACTGGCGTAACGTATGGTGACGTGCATAGAGGGTATGCACAGGGTATGCAGATGATATAAAATGAAGAAAATCTCCAGTACGAGTTATAAATACTTAATAACACTATTAAATGAATCTGTGACAGTGGGAAGAATTTCGACGTATCTTTCGGGGGCAGATTCGAATCCCAGCACGTACCTCGAACTTGTCTAAGTAATGTGCATTTTAATCAATAAAAATATCACATACTTCACCGGTGAAGGAAAACATCGTGAGGAAACCGGCATGCCTAAAAGTTCTCTATAATGATCTCAATTATGTGTCCACCAATCCGCACTGCGCCAGCGTGGTGACTTTGGCCCTCCCAGAATAAGAAGGAGTTAAGGAACTCCTGCCCTGTAGTGGGCCGGTAATTGGTTGATATATTGCTTAAAATGCTAAGATTCTATTCTATTAACTTTTACCGTATTCTTGCGGGTAGAGTCGTAGTGAAATGCTAATGAGTACATTAAAAAGATGTTCTTCATGCATTAATGCAAATTTCGTTATTTTCGCACGCCATGACCCGAATCCGTCCATTACCTATAGCTTAATGAAACGAGTGTAAATATATGGAGGAAACAGGAAGTGTCAAATGGCGTTTTGGTGTCTGAACACGGCCCAGTTCGCCTTAGCGCTAAGTGCCTTGATGTAATTGTTCGTCTGTATAGTCTGTCCAATGCAAATAGCTCGTGTTTGATTGTCCGGCGCCGCGGCCTTTTTAAACCTCAGATCACACTACGGTCTTTTTGTTTTGAAACTTTTTGTTTTGAAACTTTTTGTATCGCTGTGACTGAAATAGGGAAACATCGCACTCTTCATATTTTGTTGCAATAAATTATGATTGAGTTTAAGTGAAACGTTTTGATACCTCCAGAAATCTCCTAGATAGCTCATCAGTTCATCATCATCATCATCATCATCATTATATAAACTCATTACCACTACATGGCACAGGTCTCGTCCCACAATGAGAGGGGTTAAGACCGGAGTCCACCACGCTTGCCCAGTGCGGATTGATTGACTTCACACACATTTGAGAACATTATGGAGAACTCTCAGGTAGCAAATGATATTTGAGTTGTTTTAAACGCACATAACTTAAAAAAGTAAGAGGTGCGTGCTGGGATTTTTACACCCCCCCGGGATTTGGTAAGTGAAATCGAAGTCCTAAGCACTATTTAAAAACAATACAAACACAATATTTAAGTTAGATTACAAAGATAGAAGATAATGGTGAAAACCACTAATTTGTAGATATGTCTTAAATGTTTGGATAGTTTTGCGGGTTTGAATTCCTATATCCATAATGAATGAATTAGGTAAATCACATATATCAATATTGTCTGTTGTCTTTTCCTAGAAGTGACTTTGATTTTATTGAACCTGGCGATCAACTGAATTCGGTTCTCTTTATTTGCTCATATTTTGTAAAATGATTTTTCTGGAGCGGAGCAGTACCTAGAGACTTTTCTCTGGTCCGACCAACTATCGTTGTCCGGCTAAAAAAAGATAGATTTTCTTCGTCGTCTCAGTTTTCTGTCTGTCTTGTTTATGTTCTTTACTCTCATCATAGGTTGTAGCTCTTCTTGTAGTGTTAATAAGATAAGAGGCCAGAGTCAGTGCATCCCATGTTCTTGTAATGGCGATAGCAACTATTTGACGAGCGACATGTCGCGAGTGTGCTGTTACGGTAACTCTATGGATGAACTTTTGCCCATATTTCTAAGTAAACCGGACGAGTATCTTTACTTAACGGTTTTCTTATATTGATGACACGTGCTTATGGATTTGATTCGGCATCGTTTGAAGATCTGCGGTCAAGCGGTGATGGTGGGAATTTTGTTATGTTTGACGTTTTGTCTGTCCATTATAAAGTTAATAGCCCGGCAAGTTGAATTAAGAGATTTTTACTTTAAGAGCCTGAAGTGTTTGATATTTCATATTATGCACTTGACTTTTCATACAAACAACATGGAACTATTGAAATAAGTAAAAGTTTTAAAGGGAATTGTTAACAGCAGCATTCATTATATCAATACATTCAGTACTAAATTGAATAAAATAACAGCCGGAGATGCTGCATTGGTTGGAGTGGAGAATAGAAAATAATTAGAATTATATCATACAAAGCAAAACTTGTTACGGGTCTTTGAAAATGTCCACTTAAGAAAAAGTTAATCTGGAAGAGGAAATATTTCGTGTTGTCATATGTTTTCATTTCTTCTTTTATAATCATAGAAACACAGTATGTCTTCAATGTTATGGAGTTGCGGAAGGAAAATTTAAATATGGACATCTATTTAATACAGTAAAAAGTAGTAGCATATGTTGGCAAAAAAGCTATTTATTGCCTGCGGGTTACAAAATATAATCTATTCAGCAAGTAGTAATGTGAAAATATTATTAGAGAAAGCGAATGCGGGTTCGAAAATAGACTTTGCTGATCGAAGATTGCATTTGAGAATGCCTAAGCTTTTATTACCTACGTATTACCAAATTATATTTACTTTCTTTAATGTGTCGTATTCAGCGACTCTTACTGCGCTGATTCTATAGCGTTGGACTAGGCTTTTGTTAAATTTATTTCAATGCAATGGTAGTTACATTCGTGAGTAGATGCTTATTGATCGGCATTAAGAGATTGTGATCGCTCTTGCACTGTAAGACAACAGTTTGGGTCTGCAGAAACCGGAGATTTTAACTATATAAGATTAAACGAAATTTTTAATTCAATTGCTTAGAAGTTTATAAAAATACTAGTTTAGAAACACTTTAAAACGCTACGCATATGTATGTCACTGCTCTAGCTAATGCTAATATTCTTAACATCACTCGTATAAGTAGGTAGGTCGTATAAGTATTCGATTATGAAATTGCACCC
This sequence comes from Pararge aegeria, assembly GCF_905163445.1. NCBI lineage: Eukaryota > Metazoa > Arthropoda > Insecta > Lepidoptera > Nymphalidae > Pararge > Pararge aegeria. Next base: position 6,107,517 of record NC_053200.1, on the reverse strand, counting down.
AGCAGTAACTTACCAAGTTTTCTTTCGTACCAATCAAGCGTATAGTTTTTATCGTCACATTTACGTTACAAGGCTTTTATCTCTATTTAAATTACCAGTATAACTTAAGTGCCGGATATCGATGCAATTATTGCCAATGACATGCTTGGTGCTAGTATATCATTTGCTGCTTTATGTATACCGTATACGCTAGTTTATTTGTTACCTACTAGTAGATACCTACCTTTATTGCTTGTGTTATTTTTTTAGCGTTATGTTCCTCTTGAATAAAATTAAATAGAAATTATTAAAGATGCTTCTTAAAATTTTTGTGGGGGCTTATTCCGCATGATAAAAAGCCCAAGATCATGATTTCATTTAAGTTGGGAAAGGCAATGAAACTGCGACTCAGGGATGCAATTGGACCATGGAATAGGTTGAACCCTGAGTTTTGGTGAATTATTCTTATGTATTTTTGTAAAACGGTTCATGTACTTAATTTATGTTGCACATTTTCATGGCTGATCTGATCCTTCTCCCTTAATTAAATACTAAATAAAATCTATTATAACCTTATGATGTTTATCAACATTAAAGTTTAAACTATTCTGCCACAAACTGCTAATCATGTGAACTTTTTGTATAAATATAAAACTACCGATTCCCAACCTTAATTGATATTCAAATTGCTGTTTACGTTTTATCGTTTGTCGCTTGATTATTCATGAATGTATGAGAAATGTAATGCAGTTGCGATGTTCTTTTCCGGACATGCGGGCGCGAACGCACGTGGCCACCAACACCGTTAGCTTCCGAGAATATAAATGTCTCTATTACACCTCTTTCGTCATATTTTTCAATTCTTTAAAATAGAACTCAGTTAAAAAGCTATTGCCGATTTTATATGAGCACTTGTTATTCGTCTTTAACTGATTTATCAAATCGTCTATTAATTGAGGTGAAATTCAATACTTACCACACTTTTTATACTTAAACCATTGATGTACATCGTTTTGGAATTGTTTTTTCTTTGTTATTATTCATAGAAATAGAAATAGAAAAAACTTTGTTGCACCAAACACTGAAGGAATAGACACAAAGAAAACAGTAATAGTGCTTAGTGCTAGAGTGCCAAGGCACTTCCTTCCTTATCACTAATAGTGATCTTTAAAAGGCAGCCCGCGCAAACGAAGCCAGCATAAAGGTGGAAAGTTGAAGGTGCCTGAAGTAGAAATTAAAAATGAAATAAAATTAACTTACATACTATATTTACATGCAGACTAAAAAAATACAGGTATACACATATATACATTATACAATAATTCATTTTATATATTCATTATATAAATAAATACAATTAAACTAAATGTTTATTCAAGTTCTCGATGGGTTTTCATTTTTAAATTGATATATAGATTCCGTTTTACAATTTCCCGGTACCCTATTCTTACTAGAGAGTTACAACAATAAGTATAGATCGAATCAGTCACTGTAGTAATGACATATATTGTGTGACATATATTCTTGTTTATTTTGCCGTCTTTTCCGTCAATGGGTAATTACCACTTTTTTTGGGTTTTCATACTATTTCACCGTGTTATGCAGGACACTTAACAGTTGCGGTTGATTAAAGATGCTTAGTTTATGCATTGAAGCACCTTTGATAAACTAAAATTCCAAGTTTCTTTATTCATGTAGGCCTATCACAGGCACTAATGAAGCTATCATACATATATGTTTACATAATTGTAAGGGGATGGTGATAACTTCGTTCGCCAACTTAAACCTAAAGCTACGAGGGTTTCAAACGCGCCCTGGTCTAAGAAAAGACCGCAACAAACTTATCCGGGTAATTTTTTTTGTACCTTCCCACAGTAAATTAATATTAAGCATTGAAGTTAGTTAGATATAAAGTAGGTTTACTAAATTAAACACTTAAAACACATACAAAATTGATAAACAAATAATCTATTCTCATTAAAGCCAAACTGTATACAGTTGAGAAACAGGCGGCCTTACCACAAAAATGACACTCAACGTTGATTTACATAATTATGTATCACAAAAATACCTAAGATGTTTTTCATTGTTTCAGTTATACGAGATCAGTGATGATCCACAAAGAAAAGAGTTTCTTGATGACCTGTTCTCCTTCATGCAAAAGCGAGGTAAGTTCCCACATTCAACACTACTTATAAAAGCTGTAAAGCTTTGATTAATTTTCCGTACAGATTGATATTACGTGTAATTTATCATAGATTTAAATGTTTCATTCACGATCGCTCCTTTATACTAAATCCAGTTAAGAATGACCTATACCTGCTTATTGAAAAGCAGTAATAGGAGAAGTTTTTATGGTGGTTACTAGATTTGAATCAGATATAAGGTTATCTTCGTATAAACGGTTTTATATTGTGGAGATCGACGTACGAGTGATAAGATCACGAATGATTGACGACGTCTGCTCATCATTGTGAGCTATTATTGATAATTAGTTGTAAGAAAGGTCTAGGTTCGATTACTTTCAGAGAGATTATCTCTTATCTCGTTGGATTAGATTAAAAACTCGTTCAGGAAATTTATATAATTTTTTTTGTTAATTATATCGATAAAGTATTAAAGAGGTAATCAGCATTTTTGAGTGTTATAAACAAACTCATTTCAGGTTGGTATAACGTCTCTACATAAATTTTGCTGATTGTGCTCCTCGTCTTTGCTCAGATTTTTTTAAAATAGTACTGAGTTGGATCCACTGGTTATTTTTTTTTGTAAAAAGGCTTTCATTTCTTTGTGGGAATTCGCCAAACACCCAACATTCGTATCGTTCACATAATCATTATATTTAAAATAACATAATAGAAATAATTAAGCGGGAGATTCGTTGATCGCCGTGAGCGTTCAGATCGTGCGCTTGCGCACTTGATTGATAACTGTTACTATCTCTCCTTAACTTTACCACGTTGAATGTCCTTATCTCTTTCTTTCTTTAATTGAACTCCGTTGTTAATGACGCGATCATTGTCGCTAGATTGATCACCTGATATTAAACTGTCATGTTGGAAGATCAATACTTATTATAATTTCACTAATTTTGAATCTATAGCGATTGGTCATCTAAAATTGGTTAGTAAATATAGACTTCCGTAGAATTATTAGACTTTATTCGTAGAATTATTACAAAACACCCAACTGGTAAGCGGTAGATTTTGATATCAAACGGTTGTCAGTACTTACCCTCAGCAAATCTTTCAAGCATCGATAGTTTTTGGGCATCAACAATAGATCAGATTCTATTTGTTTTAAAGGTCAAAATTGTCTATGTAAAAAAGCGACGAATTAAATTCCATAATTAAAATCTAAAGTACCAAAATTATGCTAAATTCGTGATCCATAAAGATTTTGGAGTGGGAATTGAAAAGGATAGGAATCGAGTTCGTAAAGAGAATTAATATAAAAAAGATGGAATATTGGTACGAGGTGGGATTGAAAATGCCTAAAAAATACTTTTAAATGGAATAACATACGGGGAAAAAGTAATACGGAGTATAATAAAAGATTTTATCAGTCTAGATCAAATGAATGAATAAACATAAAGTTTCATTTGCTATTCCGCGACATCTGGACATTTGAAAGATAATTTTGCTATAAAAATGTAAGAAAAATTATAGTTCGCACTGCACACGGATTTGTCCGGTTGAGCTTGAGTGGATTTTAGGAAAAGCTTACTGTTAAATAATGATCCTGAATAGGATGGAAAAAAGATAGCATGTGATCAATATCACTTAAAGTAACCTCGATGTGGTTACTACCTAATCGAGAAATCATGTGCGGATTGATAAGGACTCACTAGAATCTATCTCCGGTAGATTCTAGATACCTGAGCGATATAAATTATCTAGCGATTTCAAAATCAATTTCACATGTTGGCTTGTTCATCGTGCATCCATGTCCAAGTGTCATAATAATTGAAATAAGTGTCATAAATTACATAAACAATATAAGGCTGGCACACACCATGACACCGATATGTCTGACACTTCATTGCTATCTGTGAATATTCCTGAGTGATGAAGTATTATCTGCTCTTGTATTGGGTGATATTGTAATAGTCAGCTAAATACTTGTTAAAATTATAATTTGATAGCTGCGCTTGTACACTTCTGCGGTTTTTGATTTAACTGTAGTAATATAAATAAAAATAATACACCGAGAATTACTACATACTACATTCTCTCTTATGTGTACTTATATTAAGGTATCTTTTTATAGTATTTTTTTACGGTGATTTATTATTTAATATCGATGACAATATCCATATACGGCCTATAACAACATCAATTTTCACTATGAAAGGTATGCCTTGTGACTACACTATAGGAAGCCCATTTTGAATATTTTTATTGGAGTACCAGGTACGTGCAATGTAACACATATGTCCTAGGGCTTATTATAGGACAACCATGTTTTCCTCAACATTAAATTTGTTATTTTTGCACAACTAAATTAATTAAATCACCGGAATGTGGCAACTGGCAAACCTTATAGCTGAACTTCAGGGCGTCGGTTTTTTGTGACTGTGTGCGTGCGCATCGTAAAAATTACTCTCATAATTTTTCTGAATTTGGTGCACTTTTTGCCAATGTTTAAAAATACACGTTTTTATAAAGTAATGAGTACGTACAAAATAATGAACATTTTGTACGTACTCATTACTCAATAAAAAGTATAATAAGTAGGCTAAATTAATTTGTCTTGGGAAAGAGATTGACCGGTCACTCGTTTTAAACGTATGCAACGTCCTTTTCATAGTGTTTAAGATGTTCTTAATGCTAACAAATAAGAATCATGAATTAATATTAAAGAAGAACTAATATATAGTGTGCACCAGTCTCAACGAAGAATATCACGCGCCGACATCGGACCGGCTCTTATCTGGCCCGTAATAAATTATTATTCAATTTATCACCTTACAACACGACCAATAAACTTCTGGCTGTTATTACGCGTGAGGCGATAACAGCGGAGCTAATCGTTATTTTTCCTTAACGATTTATATCGAGATCCAATTCTAACCGATTCGCGAATCAATGTTGTGTTAATCGATATTCAAGTTTGTGATATTTATCGCGGAATAGCTACATGGATTCGTTAGCTGCCCTTATTCTAATATTCACACTAAGTATCAACGCGCTACTTTGTCTGTGTTTTATTGAGGCTTTTGTATGATTTGATTTTTTGACATCGTCTACTCGTTACTTTTACTCCGTGGGATAGTTTTTTAAACCCTTTCTATCAGCGAAAAGTTAGACCATTATTGAAGCGTCACCTAACCCCCATAAGCATCATTAGTAACAGTCCACTGCTGGACTAAAGTCCTCTCTCAACGAGGGTTCGCCCGCAATTACCACTCTGGGCTGATGGCTTGGCGATCGCATTATATCGTAGTATTAGGACGCTGCTGCACGTACTCCTTTATATTCCCTGAGTCGCCTCGTACAACTCCTACCGGAAAAGGCGGAATGACAACTGTATTCTGATCTAACGTAACCTCACTGCAAGTGAATTTATGTTTGTTGCCATCCATATTTTCTGTAGTTGAAGTACATGCTCATGTACAGTGCTTTAAGACACGGTAGATAACATACGTTGTTCAAATTAGTGTTCTCTTCATTCTTCATAACTTCCTATAATATAGCATGCACAGCGCTTCAGTAATACGTCTCTGTAGCAAATAACATTACATCCTAAAAATTTACATTTACCTAACTATCCTCAGTCCATTACCTGATCTCAGGTATTAATAGCTAAAAACCGTCGCGCTGCTTTCTGGTTAACGTGTTTTCCGAGTTGATGCATCTATCCAAGGTAATACAATAAGATATATCGACATGGTCACCATGAAAAAGCTCACAAACCAAATATTTATCCATTATAGCCCCAGTTCGTTATGGTCGAACATCTTTTAATTACTAGAATTAATTTATTCGAGTTTATCCTCGCATGCCAGCCTGATCCCGCGTTAATAATGTTTTATCATTTATTATTCTTGAGTAATGTAACTTAACCCGCCACGCCCCGCGTCCGCAGTCCGTCTTCATCATAAAAAAATTAACATCATTTTACATCACTAGTGTTTCAATTCTTTTTTGTTTTTAATCAATCTCGGTTGCCGTGAGGTCAACAGACGATTGTAGGATATATAATAAATAATCTGTATGAAGTTTGTAATTAGATACGTTTTAATGCTCTACGACCCAGTTGTTTTTTTTTCTGCTATACAATGAACACTGAGCTTATCATTATTATTATGGGATTCCGCAAAATAAAGCGCTTCTATCCATTATTTATTGTACTGCTGTACTGAACCTTTTCATTATATGTATTTTAATGTAGATTAATGTTAGGTAAAGTATGTACACAAATTGACATGTAGCGTAGATTATTTATAGATGCGCTATAATTGTTAGTTAAAGTATAGTTTTTTTGATTTACAGAAGGAAGGTTTTTTTGATTTATGTACCTACAGATTCAAGTTTAATATAATTATTAATTAAATATTTTTATAATAGGTATAACAAAAATAAATGGCGGTAATTATTAATAAAAAAATGAATTGCTTTTTTTCCATTGATTTAATAATATGATAGGGATATAATTGTTTCGATCTGAAGTGGGTGTGGATAGGTGGGGATAGGATGATAACCACGTGACCAACTCGTTAGCAGCTGATTGATCGGCCATCATTCCGCTCCTGTCCGTTCTCTGTATACAGTGGGCTCCAAAATATTTTTTATTATATACCCTCTTTAGGCGAGTAGGGAATTGCAGTAAACGTGGTTTTAAAATATACGTAGTTCAACTCTAAAATAACGCTTCAGTTAACTAATCATTTGAACTTAATATTGATCTTAATCGGGTTAACCCGACCTATAAACATAAATTATTAAAACACCAAAAATACGAGTGTTTGAAAATAATTCAAAGGAGTTGCCATACTAATTTCGCGTAGTGTCCTTAAAGAAGAACAAAGCAATAAATCAAAAAGTGTGTCTTTGGCCTTTTTCATTGCATAATATTTTAATAACTTTATGGGTCTTATTTACTATACGAACCTTTGTCATTTCAATTCACTTCCATTAAAAACCACTGATTGGGCAAATTTTGCGCTTAGTAAATACGAAAAATGAAAAGGTTAATAACGAATTTTATACCAATGGTTTAACTGAATTACCTGCATTAGAATTAACACAGCCTGTACATAATATAAGGGCATTGTTTCACTTGTTAATAGCGAGTATAGTATAACTAATAACATCTCATTCGGATCCATTTCCCGTGATTAATTATCTGTTTAATCGATATAAGATGTTGTGCCAACAGCCTTCTCAAGTATCCTTTATTTATCGATTTTAATAATAAACCTTATGACAAACTAATACGATTTATTTTCGTTTGGAGAATTGAGATCATAGATTAGATTAAAGAGTGGATCTATCAAAATTTTTTCGTCATTGTAGATCGCTTTTGTTAGAGATTTAATTGGTGTCTTAAAGGTTCATTCAGACATAAAAGGGTAAGGGTTTTCAGGGGTAACGTGACAAGTGTTCTCAGTTTGTGGTTCCGAATGTATGCCTATGTTTATTACAGCTTTAGTGACGTCAATGGTTGCCTAAGTTTATTACAGCTACAGTGAAGTCAATAATTAGATACGGTTATGCTGGGAATAGCCGAAATACTTTATGGTGCCAAGTGAAATCTGTAGCTACTTGACATCAGTTAAAGTTCGTAGTTTTTAGCGTTTCTTACAGACTCAGTGACAAAGCGTACGGCTGTCAGGGTGTGCAGAGTATTTTTTGCCCTGGTACCCAGGGACAATACAATCATAGCAGTGGTATCGTCATATTAATTTCATCACATCAACCCTTTACCGGCCCACTACAGAGCTCTGATCTCCTGCCACAATGAGAAGGGGTTAAGGGCGTACTCCACCACGCTGGCCCAGTGCGGATTGGTGGACTCCACACACCTTTGAGAACATTAAGTAGAACTCTCAGGCATGCAGGTTTCCTCACAATGTTCCGTTCATCGTTGAAGCAAGTGATATTTTCATTACTTAAAATGCACATAACTTCGAAAAGTTAGAGGTGCGTCGCGTAACTCGCCCTCCCAAAAGAGTTAGGCTCCTACCCCATGCGCTATAACAGCTTCAATTCATTTACTGTATGTTTTATCTTTAAAAGAATCTCGGCTACAGGACAAACGGCGCTTTGATGATATGTCTCGATAAACCTTAAACCAGCTCGTTGTTAATTCGATTTCGTCTTAGAAGTGGCCATTTGTTCATGTCTGTTTAACTACGAATGGTAATCTAAAATTGATTGATTGGGTACATCGGTGTTTATTGCGCTTTGGATTTATACAAGACTTTGTGGCCGCTTTACTCTTATTGCTTTTGAAAAAATGTTATTTAGAGGCATTATTTTGACCTCTCTGGCGCAACGGTGAGCTCTATGACTTTAGGTCGAAGGTCCCGGGTTCGATTCCCGGCAGGGGTAATGGGGGTTGGAAATTTTAAATTTCTGAATTTTCTTTGGCCTGGTCTGGTTGGCTTGAGCCGACAAAGACGTGCCGCTAAACTATTTATTGTTCCGGTGCGATGTCGCGTAGATACTGATTAGGGGTGTGACTACCATACTTCCTAACAGGTTAGCCCGCTTCAATCTTAGACTGCATTATCAATTACCAGCAGGTGAGATTGCAGTCGAGGGCTAACTTGTAGTGGAATATAAAAAAAATATACAAAAAGTTGTATCTAACATGCGTCAAAATAATTGAACCTTAATTAATCTATACAAATGTTATAAATGCGAAAGTATACATGTCTGTTTGTTAGTCTGTTTATTTCTTCCTTTGTTTGTTACCTAAAGCTCAACCACAAAACCATTCTTAATGAAATTAGACACATTTATATCTTAAAATGTAGCTTACATATGTTACGTATGTAGCGGTGATAGCTCAATTGTTAGGACTTCGGCTTGACTTTCTTCGGGGTACGAGTTCCAATCCCAGCACGCACTTCTTAGTTATGTGCGCTTTAAGCGATTTAAATATCGATTGCTTCAATGGTGAAGGAAAACATTGTGAGGAAACCTGCATGCCTGAGAGTTCTACATAATGCTGTCAAAGGTGTGTGGAGTCCACCAATCCGCACTGAGCCAGCGTGGTGGACTTCGGCTTAAACCCTTTTTATTATGGGAGGAGTGCCCTGTTTGTTATAATGATGATGACGCCTTATATAAGCACTTTCGAACCTTACTATGTCTGTTTGTAGTGACTCTACCGCCTGTTCGGAATCTTATATGAAAGAAAGAAAGAAATAAAAATCGTCTTTATTGTCACACATTTGTTTAAAATGTTACATAAATTTGTTAGAGAATAAAAAAAAGTGTGGGAGCTTGCTCAGTATAGCTGCATACTAAAAAGCGCAGCACTGGTTTTCAGCCAGCCCCAATATCTTCGTCGTCACTGAATGCTCGACTAAACAATAACAAGATAATCATAAAAAAGGACAATAAAATATAATATAATATATAAACAAACGAAAGATATTTTTTACATTAACACAAGCTTATTTACCCCTGAAGGACATCATGACATACAAAATCATCAGAGGTAAATAATAAACAAAATCCACGTATTTAACGTACTTGATATATTATCAATTTTTTTTTTTATTTACAATTGTTAACAATTATTCATTGTAAAGTCAACATCTCCTGAGGATGCTCCGGTTTCGGAGCGAAACGTGCGTAGAGGGTATATTGCCGAAGATCTGTTTGGTATGGAGTATAAGGATTGAAGAAATTATAAATTACACCACACAGATTCTCCTGCTTTTCGCGGAGTATAGCAAATTAAGCTTAATTTTGATAATATATCATGGATTTCCGCAAAGTAACGCCTGCTTCTATCCACTAAGTAGTTGATATAAATTTGTAATGTTTGGAATAAGTACCTACTTGTATTGAGAAGATCATTACCAACATCTTCGATATAAACTCTACTTCTATATATTATGTTTGTTATATATTTATATATATTATGTATATTTTCTATTTATATATCATGCATATTTTATATATTACGTATATTTATTTAAATTATATATCTATTTCATTTTGGTATTTATGTATATCTATCAACACTCTTGGCACTATCCCGTTCTCTTGCTGTAAGTCATATCTACAAAAGTTGCCTGTAAGAGATTGCTTGCAGCAATAAGGCCGCCTTTGCATGTCTACATTGTGTACTGTATACTCCTTACTGTTTCTTTTCCTGTATGTTATACGTGCAATAAAGTGTTTCTTCTTCTTCTTCTTCTTCTTCTTCTTCTTCTAAACTCACTCAAAGATAAATGGTAGCGTATTTCAAAGTGTAATAAAATGTTTAATTCGTTCAGCGCTTCATTGAAGTATGTAGTACAATGTCATTGCCCAAAAAAAGCTGAATTGATGACGCGTTTGATATTCAGGGGTGAAGATTAATTGTGGGACGTATGTCACTTAGTATTAGTTACATTTTGTGTTTATTGAAGTTCTGCCTTTAAGCGATTATAAACTGTGACGCGTAATCGCTAAATACTGCTACGGAAGTTTGTAATTAAGGTTGATAGAGCTTTTTTTTTTATTTCACTACAAGTTGACTGCAATCTCACCTGATCGAAAGTGGTGATGCAGTGTTAGATGGTAGCGCGTTAACTTGTTAGGGAGTACGGCAGTTATATTAAACCCATACCCCTAATGGGTTTCTACGCTAAATCGCGCAGCAGCACGGTTTAACAGTAACTAGCCGCGGCCGAAGTCTCCTACCAGACGAGACGACTGGGACCTCAAACTTAAACATACAAAGCAGACCGCTGCGCCAAGGAGGTCATTAAACCTTTTGTTCTGTCGCGTTTGGAACTCTTTCTCGAATCTCTTCCGAGTTGTGTGCATTATTAATGTAAGCAATTTTGTATTATCTACTTGCTTTAACGATGTAAGAAAACTACGTGAGGAAACCTGCATGCCCGAGAGTTCTTCATGATTTTCTCAAGGGCGTGTTAATTCTATCAATCTGCACTTGGCCAGCATTACTACGACAATACACCCATCACCATCTAGCCCCAAAGTAAGCGTAGCTTGTGTCATGGGTACAAAGTCAAAGTCAAAAATATCTTTATTCAAGTAGGCCCATAGGTGGCACTTTTGATGCGTACATAAGAACCACGCGGTAGTGAGATGATGGCGATAACCACATTCGTAAACTTAAAACTAAAGCTACGAGGGTTCCAAACGCGTCCTGGTCTAAGAAGAAGCCCACAACAAACTTAGCCGGGTGTTTTTTTTTTGTTATCACCATCTCACAATGTCATTTTAAATTATTAGAAGAGCAACCTGGTTAGAGCAATTATTTACACCCAAGCTTTTTTATCGTTTACGTAGTCCTTTATACTATAATAGGACTTTTCTATAACTACTAAGATGACTGATGAATATTTTTATTAATAATATACATTAATACTTATAATATACATATAAACACCCAGACACTGAGAAACATTCATGTTCATCACACAAACATTATCCAGTTGTGGGAATCGAACCCACTGCCTAGGACTCGGAAAGCAGGGTCGCTGCCCACTGCACCAATCGGCCCTCATTGTGTAAAAGGCCCTTCTCATTGTGAGAGGAGACCTGTGCCTTGTTGCCAACCGGTGATGATGATTATGATTAACTTGGAAATAGCGCGATGGGACGCTAGGATAGTAGTTTAATCAGATTCAGCTTTGCGAGAATCAACATTGTTTAGAAAGTTAGACAAATTTTGCATTAAAGTGAGTCAGAACGCAAATTGAGAACGAGTTTATTATTATAGATTACTACGATTTCTTAGTCACATTATTATTGTTTTGGAGGGTTTTGTTATACTAAATTCCATCTTGTGACTTTATCCCTTATCCTTGTAACACCACGAGAAGATATGTAGCAGTCTAATTCTCAAGCCGGGACTGCAAGGAAATTCGCTCCTGACAGGTCGATTGTAATAAATCGGCAAACGTCAGTAGATATCAGCGTTGTGACGGTCATCTAGCGCCAATAACGGTCGGATAGCGCCAGTCATGCAGGGCGACCCGCTAAGCGCGTGGCGCAAGTTATAAGCGATGGCGATTCTCACAATAAAACAATAAATTTTCACCTCAAAACATTACTGTAGATCTTCTACTGAAATACATATATTGAATTGACTCATGGACTTCATACTCCCTATAAATCTATTCAAAATAATCATTCATCCAATGGTGAAAATTGTACCTTTTTATATAAATTTATCATATGATCCTAATAAAAGGCAGTAACTTCATACAGACGTTGACGGATCTTTGATTTTCATTTATCTGTTATACAATGTATTAAGATTATTAGATTAACAATATAATACCTCCAAATAATACTAATTATTTTGTACCTGTACCAATATTATTGGTGTATTGTGCTTACTCATACTAAAAAAAATACCTTCTTGACTTGGCAGCTATCGAAACTATAGATGGCTCATTAACATAAAGATGTAACAATAAAAACAAAATATTCTCTCTGCTGGTTTTGGTAAAAATCCTATGGACGGAAACTTGATTATCGAAACTATAGATGGCTCATTAACATAAAGATGTAACAATAAAAACAAAATATTCTCTCTGCTGGTTTTGGTAAAAATCCTATGGACGGAAACTTGATTTTACGATCACTTAGCGTGGCCACGCTTATCTTTATATATATATTTCTTGTGTGCGTGTGTATGTCACTGAACTCCTCCTAGACGGCTGGACCGATTTGAACGAATTTTTTGGTATACGTTTGGTGGCACCCTGCATGGTTTAGATTCATAAATTAGCTCGGCAGATGGCGCTGAGGTCCGCTAGTAGCTATCTATTACACAGTCAATAGTGAAAGATAAAGGTTGAATTAGATGTATCACTTTAAATAACGACAAAGCACAATATCTTATAAATTGGGCCAGCTACACAGAAGCACTTTCGGTGTTGGGCACAATGAATGAGCGAGTTGAGTAGGGAAGTCATTCAATGACACCGTGTTAAACAGGTGTTGAAATGAACTTCTATCTCTTACTGCCTCATTTAATTCAGCATTTACTCATATATGTATAATATATATCTTTTTCCCGTGGTTTCAACCGCGTTACTATACCCGTCGTTATTTCATACCTATTCATAGAATTTTAGCCAGGTTACTCATAGACGCAAAATCTTTCTTCCTAGCGTAATTTTAATTTTTCACTCACTCCTAAACTATGTACCAAATCAGTGGCGTGCACTTCATACAAGCACAACAGCATTGCCTTGCCTAAAATTGATACATAGCTCGTATAGGAGGAGGATTCTTTGCCATTTTACGAAATTTTCCTGCTGTAGGCATACCTTGATAAGAAACCCTTTGCACGCCAGTGATCCAGATAATATGCTTTAAGGTTTATCTAGAAGGATTAATGTTGACGGCCGATTGGCGCAGTGGGCAGCGACCCTGCTTTCTGAGTCCAAGGCCGTGACTTCGATTCCCACAACTGGAAAATGTATGTGTGATGAACATTAATGTATTTCAGTGTCTGGGTTGTTGGCATATATTTACTAGTTTATATAGTATATACAGACGTACATAAACAATACCACAAAGGATAATCTATATAATATTGCTTGTACGGATTTTTTCGTTCAAAATCTTACCATTAATCGCACCTGCGCTCTATAAATATATCCTGATTTTAAAACAAACTGGAAAACTCACTAGACGTACCAATCAACGGACGAATTAATTAAAAAAAAAACATGTTCTATTTTCAACCAAAAGTTTATACGAATAAAAGTGTTTAACTCATTCCAAGGCATTCCTTTGAGATTATGATCGATTATTTTCGTCGCGTTTCTATTTAGGGTTGTCCAAAACCCATCCATGACTCTGTAAAGATATTTTATGTCTATAATGTAATACTTATACGATATAAACATATAAAATGCTATCGTTCAGTTTGAGCGGAACTTCTAAAGTCTTAACTCTTTTTTTACATATTTAAATATATTTTTGTAGTATAGACTTAACCATACTGAGTATTGAAACACTATTAGTATTCGTACTAAATTCTGTATCATTGCTTTATATAAATTTTGAGAATATAAGTTCCATTTTAATCTGACGTTACGGAGTTTTTATATTCAAAAACGACTAGACTATTGCGAGTGGCACATCTCATCCTCCTAAAATCTATCTTATAATGCAAACAATGCTTTCGTTACTTCCGTTGTGGAAATTATAAGTAGATAAAAAAACAAGTGTGTGAAATAAAATATTTTCCATTCTATTTCATATCTTATAATAAAAAGTAGTGAAAAATAAGAAGTATACCAATAATCTGTTTTTTTTATGGGAATACTACCTTACTGGCAACCCTGTGATGTGAAAAATGCTACATAGAGACATTTTGTCGTCACCGCCTGTGGCGTGTCGCGATCAAAGCTCGTTCTTGGACGAATAAAATCCGAATTAATCAAAGCAGATAGTGTTGAGATTAACTAAATTAAATTAATTCAGAAATTTTCGAAATTATTTTTATCTTTAGTTCCACAATAAAGATTTCGTGGACTTTGTGATTGATGAGTGTGTTGATTGGGAGAGATTAGTAATCATGATTTGTGATGAGTTTTGTATAAATATTTAGAGGACTCTTAAATTAAATTAGACTAAGCCACGTTTAAAATACTAGTGCTCCTCTAAGCGTTCTGTTTTGTAAAGAGATTGCTACTGCGCAATTCTTTATGGCTATCATAATCGATAGGCCTTGTAAATTGAGACGGAGTTCCTAGTTGTTATAATTATTATGAAGAAACTGAATAGATGATCCGTTTCCAGCGTTTAAAGACATAACGGTCACGATATTGGAACTGTCTGTGTGGCAATTAGGAAATTTATTATTTCTGAACTTTCTCTGGTCTGCTCTGGTTGAAGCCTTGGCCTTGGCTATTTACCCTACCGATAAAGTACCGATAAATGTTGCGGTACGATGCCGTGTTGATACCATGGGGGTGCAAAAAAAACTTTACTGTTGGACTTTAACTTCGTTTTTATTTTGTAGCACAGAATTGAAATCGCGGAGTATAGCTAAACTTGCTATACTTCGCGAAAAGCACCGGAAACCGTCCGGTGTAATATATAATTTTTTATACTCCACACCAAACAAATCTTCTGCAGTGTATACGCGCGTTTTGCTCCGATCCTCAGGAGATGTTGACAATGCATAATTGCAACTAAATTGTTACTTTACAATAAAAAATTGTTAACAAAAGAAACTAAATTGTTGGAGTATAAAAATATAATCAAAAGTTAAGAAATAAAAAAGTGTGTGTCAGCTCCGACGCATGACTGGAGTTTATTCCTTAAGTACGATTGTCGAAACATACACAAAAAAGTTTATTTATAAAGACTATTACCATGTGAAAGGGTAAATTAAAAATCCTGTTCAATTTGTTCACACGGCGGAAGTGTAACTTCTTAAAAGTAGCCTACGGGAGATTTAGGTGGATGTAGAGTATCAGAACTATTAGGATAAATGTAATGTTTATTATTTAGTTTCCATGGTAACAAGAATAGGAAAAAAAATGTATAATGTTTTCTATCTCACTCTGTCCCATATATTTTTGTGTTTGTTTTTTTACCTAGATAATATTCGGTTTCCTTGGTAACTTACAAAGGAAAAATAAGTTAATTAAACGAAAGCGACGTTGCATGTTTGCGCATCACATTTGCCGGGCTTGCAACGTCGCAAAGCGAAAACGTAACGAGGTCATTCATTAGTAGATTTTACTCCTCACATTTTTCTCATACCGGGCGCCTTATATATGAAAATCGATTCTTAAGGAGTAAACTCCAATTATATTTATTTTACTACGCGAAGTAGCAAATCAAACTTTATGATCATAGTACCTACCTAGGTATATCATGAATTCCCGCAAAGTCACGCCTGCTTCTTTTTAATAAAAACTATGTATATTCCTATAGCGATATCCCATCACTATAACGTGTTGTCTCCGAATTTTCTTGCTGCAGATAAAATGATAATCTCCACGATTATTATTAAATCCCAGGCAGCTGTTATACTGGCCGCTTTTTAATCTGATGAAATTGTCTCGCCTACATTTATGCCTCTATTAATATATTTTATCGTGGCTCGGAAGTTTCTTTTGTTTCTGCTCTAATAAAATACTTTATTAACTCTTTGATCCTCCGGTAATGTAATAAGACACTGTTTACTGCACGTTTCATTCATAATCATTCGTACTTAAGTCTATGTATATTTTTTGTAATCATTTGCAAACTATTCGCACGTGAACGGAAAATTTTTGCATATCTTTACACATCATTACTGAATAATCCTTTGGCTTAGCACTCAAATGTATTATGTTAAATTTCGCAATAAGTATATACCTAAATATTCGCATTTTTATAAGCGATATTAATAAAAATAACTGAATTAGTAGCTAAATGCATTATGAAAATAACGCAGATTCTCCTTTTGATGGTTTAAAATATGAACATTATTTAGCTTTAGTTTTATGTCAATGAACCGGTTATAATAACGGATACGAAAAACCGCGTACCTTACCTTCAATTGTTTGAAAACAATATATAGGTACAGCAGGCATAAAATAAGTACCTTAACTACAATTGTTTGAAAACAATATATAGGTACAGCAGGCATAGATACTAAAACAAAGTCTTAATTATCGTCAGCAAATTTTGAAAGACTAATTACAGGCCACGGATCTCCGCTCAGAATCAGGGTTTAGGCTATAACTCCGAAATATTCGAAGTGCGTGCCGGAAACCGAACTCGGTCTCCCAGAAAGGTAAGCCGAAGCCTTACTACTAGGCGTAGGCTATTACCGCTTAAGTTGAGCTACTTATTTAGGTACTAATAAAAATATGTATGTTTCAATACAAATGCCGTTGACTACTATAATAGCCAAACTTCCTGTTAAAAAACGATTCTACCGAGAAGCTGGCAAGATACTAACACAATATTAAAAGACACCACAACAAAAGTTAGTGTACTTCTTCTTCTTCTTCTTCTTCTGGGCAGTTTCCGCACGTAAGCGCTTCGCTTGTTGTACGTGAAATTTCCCAATGTTGCTCGCTACTCCAGCCATCCAAGCTCGTTCCAGAATCCCAGCATGCCGCCCAGGTTGCTGAGGATTTCTGGGATAGTGGCTGGTGATCCCAGGTAGATCTCGCGTTGCTCTGTCACGCCCGTGCACTCCAGCATCACGTGCGTAGGTGTTTCATTCTTCTCCATGCATGCTCTGCAAAGAGGACTGTCGGTGACACCTATAATGGAAAGATGTCTGTTTAAGGAGCTATGTCCTGTTATGAGTCCCACCACCTTCCTAAGTTTGCTTCTATCCAGGCGGAGTAGTTTGTTAGTTAGGTGTTGGTTTAGGTTAGGGAAAGCTATTTTGGTTTGTTTGCAGTCTTTTGCATTGGCCCAAAGTAGGGAATAAGTTAGTGTACGTACCTATTCATTAATTCGAGCTTATTATAAATGCTTTAAAACCAGTTCTTAATCCATATTAAAGTATTATGATGCTAATATTTATTGTTTCACGAATTCTGCCGCCATAACCTCGGTCGTGGGATATCCAAAAGAACATGTTTTACGAGACATTCCCGACATTGTTCTCTTCCACTCTCCGCTTTTGCTTAAAGCGCCTTCCGACCGATCCTCGGTCTCGATTTCCGAAGATTTACACTTCTGGCCCAGTGCCCTATCGGTTCCGAGCCAGACGCTATCGACTGCTAGTTAATTTTGCTAATCATTTAAGCTATATCAGTGAGTATAGTCCTGCTACATATAAGTTTTATATGTGTTTATTCTTTATGATTTTCTAAAATCTAATCTATAATACTTTAAAACTATCCGACTGCATTTAACACACGACGACTAACGCCTCAGTAACAACAACGACAATCGCCTCAGTATAAAAGAAAAAGTCCTATGTACATGCATTAAAATTCAAAAGTGCTATCTGCGGTTATTTATGAATAAATAAAGTTTTGACTTTATATTTGACGGTCGATGACTTACGACTTTGAGTCGTAGTTTTTTGTCACAGAGTTCATCCGGGGAAGTACCGCCAAACTTATTTCTGCCGCTTAGCAGCATTATTCATTGTTTCCATCAGAAGGCCGTGGTTGCCTGTGTAATTTCAGGCACATTAGGCTTAACACTTACGCCTCAAGTTAATGGACGAGGGTGGCATATCGCAGGACGTGCTCATTGCATGGCCTATGAAGTGTTGATCTGTTTATAGTCGATGGATTTTCCCTTACCTTCAGGTGGGCCATCCACAGTGGCGCCTCATACATGCACAAAAGCACTGCATACCCAAATTATGAATTTTCGCTTTTCATGCCATATACCTGCTTTATGCATACCCTGGTAAAAAACCCTGTGCACGCCACTGGCCATCCAATTGGTCTGTTAATTATTACTAGGTAAAATAAAATAAACAAATAAGACTGTTCGCCGCTGGTCGACTCGTGCGCTCCGGCCAGCACGTTACAGGAATATCCTAGTAAATCGAGGCACTTGGTAGTCCTAGTTGGCCCATCAAACTCGTGATCGTTTTGCAGAACGTTTTGCATATTTTTAATGTTCATTAATAAAAGTCGATATGGGCCGTGACCGTAAAATATAAGTTTGATTAATCAGTCAGTTATGAGTGATGAGGCAAATTAACTGATATTCAAGTAATCTTCAAATTAAGATTTTTTAATACTTATAATAATAGCTTTACCAGCTTTTCTTGTAGGTAGCCTTTTTAAATATTGATCAAATTGTATTCAGTAGGTATTTATTTATATATAAAGCGGAGTCTTCTGACACTGGGGGAATACTACTCTTTAAAGAAGGCTTCAGCGATATATTTATACCACGCTGTTTCTTACAGAAAAAAACTATTTTTATTTTTTTATTTATTCTTATTTATGTACAACAGTATGTAAGTAACTAAGTAAGGGGTTACATTTTTCCGGCAAAGTTAAAACTTTCTTTGAAGCTGAAGACACTTCATGAAATATAAAAAAAATTAAAAAGAAAATGGATTGGAACCGTGCATGTTAGAAAAAACACCCGTTGTGCAGTTAACTAGGCTACATTTAATTGGTAATTTATACAAGGGTACGTAATTGTATACTATTTAATAACAAATCACCAAATCGAATCTTTGAGATGTCTCTCAATAAGTTCAAAGTTAATACAAAACATTAGCTTGTAGAGAAACCCTATTATTATTAGAAGCCATTCTTGAAGAACTCGGCATCACGCAACGTCTATCCTCCATAGTACAGGCTCGTATTCTCACGTTCTTTGGTCACGTGTCCAGAAGAGACAACGACTCCATTGAACGTCTGGTTGTCCAAGGAAGAATTGAGGGCACCAGATCACGTGGAAGATCGCCCATGAGATGGGCTGACCAAATAAAGGCTGCAGTGGCTTTCCCCTTACATGAGTGTGCTAGAAAGGCAGCTGCCAGAGAGGAGTGGCGACGAATAGTTAAGCGTGCCACAACCCTTACATGACGACCACGACCGCTCTGACAAGAGCGAACCGGCTGAGAAGAAGATTATTATTAGAAGGATTACTTAAACGATAAAAAAATTAATAGGCTTCTACACATTTTTCTTAGTTGTGCTTGAAACATCAGCTTTCGTTAGCTTAAAACTAACGATACTATGTGCATTACAAACGCACCCTGGTCTAAGAAGTCCACGATAAAATTTACCGGGTATGATTGAGTGATGTTATGGCCCAATTGCGATTCCGTATCAGTAACAGTTAGCTACGCAAGCTAAGTAACGTTTATCCTATTCCGTAGCAGGATGGGTGATTCGGATGAACTGTATAAAGCTCGAGAACTTTACCTTTCCTCTGTGCTTTGAAAAATAATTTCGTTCCGCTCAGATTATAGATTTGAACTAATTACGATAATTTTTAAAATACAATAAAGTAAATACCATATTATATATTGTGGTTATGCATTTACATCGAGGTCCTTAATAGGTCCTTGGTCCTTTTAATCTGAGCGAAATTTAATTCAAGCCCAAAACCATTGTTCGATATATGCGCGTGTTTAATCGATTACGCTTACGTATCGAATTTGATCCCGATACATGTTTAAAAATCGAATGCGACTCGAATATTTCATAATTTTAATTTGTTCTTCATTTTAATAAGTCAAAAATTAAGATACCTACCTTTTTATCCATTGTAATTTCGAAAATCGAAATACATGGTAGGATTACTAATAAATAATATTTTATCTACATATAAAAAAAAACTTATAGAACCATATTAGTTTAAAAAATAGGTAGATTTTTACCTAAAACCTAAATAGTATGTAAATCTAAAAAGAATTAATTTAAATTTCTTCGAGATCTTTGTTTATTTACACAATCTGGATTTACACTTTTATAATTTCATTTTATTTAATATATTCTACTGATTGTAAAGGTATTATTTCATTTAGAGCAATCATTTAATAACCATTTTTTCCGAGAAGGGTATGTAGGTAATAAAAACTTATTTATAAGGAAGAGGGAGTGCGACCGCATTATAATACTAAAAACATGGCCCGGCGATTCTTTCCTCACCAATTTGAATGAGGCCATTGTTGTTCGTCTGTCCATCCGCATCAAATACCCCCATAAATCATATTCGTCGTAAATTCGATGCAAGCTACAATGAAAGATCTGTTCTTATTTGAATTTCGAATTCGTGTGTGACATTTCTTTTTTTTTTAAATATCACAATGCAAATGACTCTGCATGAATGAGCTTTTTCAAGTTTCTAGGACACTCCATGGTAAAAACTTTTTATTCAATTTATTAAAATAGATTTCCGTGACTAAGTTTTAGGAAGTTAAAGTTAAAGTTAATTGGACAAATGACGTATCCTATAGACAATATTGTTAGGTGATTAACCATAAACAACCAAAATCTTTTGTAATTTATATTAATATAGAGCATAATTAAACATTTTAAATTATCTATTACTGAAAAGTTTTCATTCAATTACATTTCAAAACATATATAACTAAGCAAAAAAAAATACGACAAATCTATACCTACGCTAAATGCCCATTCGTTTATTCT
Source organism: Pararge aegeria (assembly GCF_905163445.1). Classification (NCBI taxonomy): domain Eukaryota; kingdom Metazoa; phylum Arthropoda; class Insecta; order Lepidoptera; family Nymphalidae; genus Pararge; species Pararge aegeria. The sequence continues at coordinate 6,086,282 of NC_053200.1, read as the reverse complement.
AACTGAATAACTACGGTCACTTAATCAACCTATTACTGCAACACTAGTACAGGGCACCAGTCGCCTCTTAGAAAGAGAAGCCTAATTTTAAATGCAAGTAGGTAATTAGTTTTTACATTTCTTTTTCATACCTTTAGTTTGGATTATCCTCGAAATAAAAATTCGATTCGAAACAAACCGTGTTAATTACTAGCCTTTTAATAATTACCGATTATTATTATAGTAACAATGTTGCCATCATAGCCTTTTGTGGTGAAAGAATGGGCTATTTCTACACAGACCACCTTTCTTCGTTACCAAATTAGCAAAAATAAAGGGAGCTCTACACTTTGCGGCCAATTACAGCGTATTATTGAATTGAATCACAAATTGCGCTCTAGCTATTGTTGCCGACCCCACACATCATGGATTGTTTACGAGAAGGGCACGTACGTTTTACTTTGTCGCGTGACATCTGCTTCGGGTACAAACACCCTTATTACAGTGTCGTAGAAGTCACAATGTCAATTGGCCGGTTCGTAAATAGTTTACCGGTAAAGCGCGACTAGTACCTACTAATAGGCGTGTGAAGGGTACTTAATAAAAACTAATTTTATAGTTCATTTCTTCTGGAATATTTAAGTTGAGAAAAGCACGTCGCTTACTCGTTTGTGCTTCAAAATAACTTATTTTTTTTAACCTCCCTTAGGTAATATAGACTACTTGGCAGTCCAAGTAAAAAAATACCTGCGGCTTTATTTAGGGCATTGAATCTCTATAGGTATCATGTTGTTCTTAACCGCACACGAAATGTATTTTTTGTCGTCAACTTTGGTCAACAACCTCCTCAGTGTAGGTAAAGACTAGAGAGTTTCCATAATATCATGCTGATACAAATGATTTAGATAACAAATGAAAAGGCATGAGCCAGCCAAAGAGCCTAGTATGTTCTTTGGAGTTGGTATGCACATTCAGTGGCGTGCACTTCATACATGCACAAAAGCACTGCATACCCATTAGTTTATATAACTCGTATTGGAGGGGATTTTTTGTCCATTTTGTGCCATGTATACCCTGGTCAAAGACCCTGTGCACGCCACTGTGCACATTAGGGGTATATGTTTAACAAACTGTAAAATCTGTGACATTTAGTTACCATTAGTAGATAAGTACCTTATTTATTTCGATTATAACCAATTAAATATCAATTGCTTTTATGGTGAACGACGGTTTTATGGTGACGAGTGAGTCAATATTAATGACAATATAAATATTGACATTATCTTTTACCAGTCTTCTATACACAGGCAAAATTATTGATGATATGCAGACAATTTTCAATAATTTTTACGTGTGTGCGGCCAGCCATAGAGTTCTCCATAAAATTCTTAAATGCATGTAAAATCTTCCATTCACACTTGGCAAGCCTGGTTGATTTGACAAGTGTGACTTGGATGTGATTATAACCTATACCCTTACCATTTTGAAAGGGTACTCTTGTAACTTTGTGCCGGTAATGGGTCAGTATCGATGAGTACCTAATAGGAATCTAGCTTATTACAATAAACGTTTAACCAAAAAGGTTCTTAGAAAACCAAAACCAACGAGGCGATATCAATACAATTATTATGCAACTAAAACAAATCGGACCTCGACCACCAGCACGCAAACAAGATAAATCGGAATATTATCTCGTTTTCTTAAATTTAGGGTTATATTAACAACTTAACCGAAAAAAACGAGTACAAAAAAGTGATAAAGTCCCTTGTAATCTGCCTGACGCCAAGGAGGCTTACAGTTTAATTGTTTAGAATGTTGTTTTTGTTACCTGCTAAATGTTTTATTTTATGCATTTCGTCTACCTGAATTAGAGACAGTGTGTAGGTACATAGGAACAATCCCGAATTATCGACACTCACCTATTCATTATTTGCATACATTTGGAATCTCCGTTAAAGTTTTAGACTGGATATTATACTTCTACTACTATTTAGAGTTTTAGGTTAGATTTTTTGTTTCAATCTATAGCCTATTATAGTCCACTGCTGAGCTGAAAGCCTCTCCCAACAGGAGGTGTTGTCCATATCTAATCACTACGCCGCGCTGGGCAGATGGGTTGAGGTGATCGCAGTTGATAGTAATATCACAGAATTAAAAACATACAGAATCCGTGTATGCTACTAATATTGAAGCATTAAAAACCACTCCACTTTAGAAGTGTTTCTTAAACAGCTTCTTATCTTACCGCTGCATTTAATGTTATTAATTTGTAAGCAACTTACAAGTTGTTATGTTATGAGTATAATAAGTAAGATTGGTGGTATTACTTTCTGGTTAAGGATACAAAAAAAACTCAACAAAGGACTATTATGGAAATGTCAACAATGGCGCCGATCGCAGCAAGCCGTCAGCAAACTAAAATAATTGATTTGCTACATTGTCGCCACTTTGTATTAATTTACAGCGATTCAATAACCGGAGAACCGTTTTGTCCTTATTGCCAGGGTTTTTCGACATTTACCTTAAAACATTGATATTTATAATTCATCTTTCGCTCCTTGGCAAAGGATAGGAAGGTATCTTTATGGGAAATATGGAATTTGTATAAATAGGTCAGGATCTTCAACAGATGGTTTAACACAAGTTATTATGCAGTCTAAGAACTGGCATGCTTTGGGGTTTCAATCAGGTTAGCTACTAAGCAGTGTGATCAACAAGACGAAGAACTCTTCTCCAGAACGAGCAATAAAAACACATTAAAGTAGGCAATGTTTTACGCATATGTGACGCGGTAGCCTCGTAGAGATCAGATTTTTTATCTTTAGTTGGATAAGTTTGTACTACCTAACTAAGCGTTACCGCTAGTGTGGTGACAATGAAAGTCTGCCATCAGATCAGTTCTCAGCTAATTCTTGATGAGTTACAAAAGCCATTAAAATGTAACGTTCGATTAATTTCTGAAACTTACTGCTAATTTAGAAAGACCATCAATTAAGATAATATCTGGAAGTATTCTTTTCACTCTACACCGATTACCAGGATATCATAAAAACCAAAGGTCTCACGACTCCATCCAATAGGTAAGCTAGTACTTCCTATAGTATATCGATCGTGATCCGAGTGTAATTTGCCAGCCTCGCTAGATGGCGTTTCGCGGAAGCGGCCCGGCGCGGCGTCACGCGGCGCCCGCGCACCATTGCTATGTAATTTATTGCTTATTTCGCAGTAATTGCACCCTTACCGCCCCCTAAACGTTTCTAGGTGTGTTGCAACTTTATCTTTAGCTCTATTAAAGTCTGCTAAACTAAAACTTAGGTTCTGTTACAGTTACCTGAAATTTTTCAATATGCCCATCGCCACAATGGTATGAACATTAGCTGTGAATCAAATATAATAATTATTATTTCTTGAAAACGATTCATATTTCGAATAGAATAGAATATAGATGATTTGACGTCATTCGGTTACGGCTGACAAGATCTACTTTAGATCTAAGGAAGTTATTTTTGGGATAGGATCCTATTTGAATATTGCGTCATTGTAGGCATTACTTTAAAAGCGTTTAAATATTGAATAATTCAATGAACCATTCTGCTATTCAGTAGTTTTGAAACCAGAATATAACTAATAACTAGAATTTTATGTTATTATAAATGAGTTTGTCTGAAAACTACTTGAAAATTAAAACAAACCGCGAATATTATAATAACTTTACATGAATTTATAAACGAAAATGTCGATCGAAATAGAAATTCCGTAATGGTCTAAATTTAAAGAAATGGAATATGTACACGTAGATCACGATTGATGCTAAAACACATCTAAAACATTTTATAATGATGTTTCTGAAATGTGATATCGACATTGCAGAATTATCCACTAATACATTCGAGCTGATGACGTCTCTTGTTGATATTTATATCATAGTAGGTTAATTTATTGAGAAATCTTCAATCTTTACAAGCCCAAAGTAGAAAGGTAGAACAAGTTTTGCAATAAACTAAGTGGAAGCTTGCTTTGATAAAAACTATTTATCGCTTTGATTCCCAAATTGTTTAATTAATACCAGATAATATATCCTTTGTTACAGTATTATCCTTTTTTTATACACATAAAATAACAAATAATGAAATATATAATGGATATAATAAAATGACGCTTCAAACAACACCCTGTGAAATACCACCACAAACTAATGTTTAGATTGTAAAGTACGATTCCGAGTAATCAAAGCGAGACACAATCTACGTGACAATTACATAGCCAATTATTCATTATTAAGTGTAATTATGTAACTGTCTGTTGAAATATCTGAACAGTTGTAGTTGTGAACTCTTATTAAAGTGTAACAAAAATTAAGATAGCCTTTGATAGTGGTTTCTTAATCCTAAGAATTTTTAATAAATTAAAATTTTAATACATATGAGGAAAATAATCATATGATCCCCATGACATGTGGATGAACATAAGTATTCTGAATTGTAGACCAACTCTCATTAATCATACGTCCTCTTCGCATTATCTTTTGGATACGGAAGAACAAGCGCGAAACCAAAACAAACTAACCGTGTTTTATGTTTTGGCAACCTAAAATACAGGAATGACACATAATAAAAATATATGCACATTTCACTTCTAATAGATTTAATTTCAATTGAATACGATTTTAATTTACACTAAAGACCCAGTGCCCTATTCTGAACAAACGGTCTCCTGGACAAGCTATAAATAAAAACGCGCGCGATTAGCATTCTCTCATTAATCATATTGTATAGTGTCACAACACGTCCTCACGCTCTGATCTTCATACCATTAAAACTTCGTATGATGATTATTTTACATATTCAATTATAATCTAAAGTTTAAATAACTTTTACTTTTTCAAGAGAGTTATAAAATAAAATTTAACAATAAGGCAAAATGACCAAACGTTCAAATGAAACATAAATAGAAAAAAACATTAAATAATATATAATGATGTAATGATGAAATTAATCTTTGGCTATTTATTAAGAAATGTGCGACAAAATTTGTTAATATTATTTTGGCAAAAGAACATAGCGTTCTTGATGAAGCTGCAAAAATATAATGTGCATGAACATAACTATTTTGCAAAACATGTAATTAATTTTCATTTATTGTAATAATGGCAAATGAAGGCTGTTTATTATTGGATGTTAAATTGGCGATCTTCCAGATCGTGGTCATTGTTAAGATCATCGAAGCATATTCCACAATTATTATTTAAATCAATTTATATTCGTAGTGTGTTAAATCTAGTTCGTAATTTTATAAATGTGGTAAAATGTATACTAAAAATGACTAAAAAATTATTCAAAAAACGAAAGAAATTTGATAAACTACGGTTTACTATACGTATACCCCTACGCTGTAACGTGAAAAGAAAAACGAAGTCCATTCATGATTTTGTAAATGTTTTCATTGATATATATGTAGTTTGAGTTATAAATTTTAGAGTTAGAGGAGGAGGAGAGAGTTGGGGAAATTATTGAGCCGATAATGTTTATATTTAATTCCGCACCTTTAGGCCTTTGTTCTGGGCACCGTTCCGACCTGATTTACACAGCTCTTTGATCATAGCGCGCAGCCGTTACATTTGTTTCGCCGGAATGATATTAATCAAACACATTTATTGCGGTCGCATTCGAAATTAACTACCGTATATTAAATACTCGGTTCTCAGAAGTGGCTATCAAATATTTCCTACAATAAACCCGTAGCAGTTATTACCCGTAACAGATACAAATACACTTCCCGATTTTAAGTCATTTTATTATGATCACGCATGTCATATTTCTGGATTTCAGCCAGAGGATATTAGTAATGTTTTGTTAATATCGTTCTGGCACCCTTTTTTTGTGTGATTTATACTCAAATCTGGGATAGATTTATAGTAGTTTGTGACGGTAACTTTTAATTCACCTCCTGCGGTACACATGCGCGACATCTGGTTAAACGTCGCGTGCCAGGGTACCAACTAATTAAAATAAATACTAAAGAAGCAATCAAAGAATCCAGCCGGCAAACAAGAAGATACCGAATCCGAATCTCCCGCGACGTCTGTCAAATTAGCATCACAAACGAAAATAGCGTCATTCTAATTATTTTGATGACTCAACCGAAATACAATTAATCTTGCCGCTTCTGTGAACTGTCTGAATGATGGACGGACTGAAATATCGTCGCATTTCGCGATAAATAAACTTGTGAGTCGAATATCGAATTTCGATTCCATCGGTGCTGCGTATCAAAGAATTCATGCCCGTGTTAGATGGCGGTGGCAGAGCGCAGTGCCGGTCTTCGCTGAACCTGACGATCGCTCTGCTTTTTCAACTGGTCTATGAATAGATGATATTTTTATAGAAGTTGTTACCAATTATATTTATAATTTTTAGTTAGAATTATAAATCTTATTTAGAATTAAATTTACTTACTTAACGTGAAAATTTTAGTACTATTTTTTTATGTTGGTAGCAACTAGATAAATACCTACCGGTGTTTAATGTTTTATTATTAAAATAAACGTATATATTTTTTTTTTGTGTAGGCATTGTTTATATTACCAGCTTATGTGCTGGTAATATAAACTTTCGACCAAATTTTAACACACACAGACTTGACTATATGACATTTTTTTTTAAGTTTTAATGCCGTTACAGTTTAGGTTATTGTGTACCAGAAATTTATGTACCTCTTTATGTTCCACATAATATTATTATTCATCAGATTTCTGAATATGTCACATGGCTCGTAAAGTATTTTTTTGTATTGACACTTCCAACTGTAACTTATGTTGTATTACTATTAAAATAGCACTAGTTTTACTAATGAGACATTAGCATCCTCTTATTTCAAAGAAAATCTTCCTCTTATCTAGACAGAGATGGAATTACTTATAGCTATTTAAGAGAACAGCGGAAATCATCTGTCGGATCTTGATTTCTATTGGGAGATCCGCCAATGTGTTGAATTCGATCCATTTCCACTGATTGGTAAACTGAGACTTCCAATGTCTATTAATGGAAATCGTCTTAATTTGCTTATTTTCATTGCTTAGATTTAAAAAAATGTCAGATTATGGTTTCTCAGATAGAAGTTCACAGTTAACGCCTACTTATTCAACTTACCAAGTCTATTTAAAGTTATAAATATAAGTAATATTTATATTCTACTAGCTGTTGCCCGCGACTTCGTCGGCGTTTGATTTTGTTTTTAAAGCATTCAGTATCGCTAAGCCTTAAATTAGTATAGTAGTATTATATATATATAACATGTGACTGTCAATTAATTATAGAAAAATAATTTGCAATGAAATAAAATTGCGACTATAATTAAAAATCTAAACTATCCTATCTATTAAGTTGGAACAGACTGCTCACGGTGTGCCAATATAATTTAAAATCGGTTAAGTAGTTTAGGAGTCCATCGCGGACAAACATCGTGACAAGAGATTTATATATATTAAGATTTTCGAATTGAGCCTTACTTGGGTTCCGTGTCAAACCTGCTAACTATGATTCAACTGAGTTCATTTAATATTATTACCATTCAACACAGCACAGCATTGTGTTCAGTTAGTCATATCTACGATCGTCGCGTCTACATCGCGTCTAGCACGTCATTCCAATCATAAATCACGGCCAAGAAATTGGAAACACCACTAAAACGCTCGCGTTAATAAAATCCCAACATTAAAGTAACCTTGGATCTAAATCCCATAAAAATATGATTTCAAGTTCTAATCCCACCGACGCTTTACGAGGACATAAAACTTAATTAATAACGTGTACGTTTTAAAAACATCCGATAGAGATTGTCACGTTGCAATGTTGCATGCCCCACTAATGTAGATCTTTTTTCCTACATAGTATCGCTGATCTCATATCGAAAATCTAATTAAAATTAAAGGAGGATATAAAACGTAATTATTGATTTGTGCGTTTTTGAAACATCCAATAGAGACCGTTGAGTTACTTTGTTGCATTGACCCATTTGTGGGATTGAGTTCGTGCGATATTTTGGCGAGTGCTCCAGACGAAACAAGACCTTTACATCAATTCAGGTCGTAAGAGCTTCTACGTTTAATTATTATATAATTTACGTACGTTTCGTAAATTCATAGTTTTCTAGAGATGTCTCACTTCAATTAACTTCAGCGTTAAAAACATCGAGCACTAGTCATCCCCGCGACTTCGTCTGCATGGACTTCAGCATTGGGTCCAAAAGAAATGAAAAATGTGAAAGTAATAAAATATGAAATAAAACCCGTTCTCTATTATTATGCTGCGCTGTAATAGAGAAAAATAGCTACAGTTTCGCGTTTCAGCTATAACATAAATAATATCGTAAAGTCGCAAAATTAATATTTTTACTCCTAAATACAACATTTATATTTCAATTTTAATTCTTACCACGGGAACTATTTCAGAGATCGGTATAGAAAGTACATGTCCTTTTCCATAGGTGACAAACCTGTCTGCCCGCAGCTTAGCTCGTAAATAATTAAGGAATTGAAATAAAAGTTACCCTATGTTCTTTTCTTGACAAAGGCTACGTGCATGCCAAATTTCATCCAAATCTGTTCAACCGTTTTTGCGATATTGACTAACAAACATCCAAATATCCAAACTTTTACATTTATAAAATTTGTAAGATAGTACAGCTTTCCATTGTTTTGATGCTCATGATGGTGTCAGTCAGACGTAACATATTTCCTGCTTTAAAATTAATCATTTCCACAGCTATTTCAATGCAATTTGGATGTTGGCTAGCTATTTACGTCCTTCAGTTTATGTCACGTTGATGTGACGTTCGTTTTCGATCTGTCGTCTGATTTGAATAGTATCAAATTTAGTGTAGTGACGCCTAACCACATTTTATGTTTTTATTTTTTTTATTTCAACACGCACCACAATAATGAATCACACTGTCAGTCAAGCGAAGCTGGACACACATATAATCAAATTAAAATTTATATAATTGATTAGGAACGATTCGGTAATCAAATCAAAGAATTTGTTATGTATAATATAGCACCTCATTCGATATACTCCACTTGATTTAAACAGTATCAAATTTAGTTAGTGACAAGTAAGTGAGCTTTATGCTATTAAAAAAAAGCAATTCCTAATTAATGTTTAGTTAAGAGTCAAAAGGAACAGGCTTTCAGCTCATTAAAATTAAAAAAGAATATCTTAGAACAACCTGGCAAACATTATATTAAAATATCGTAGAACGCGTCCTTATTTACGATACAAGACGATTAATTCGATATTAAAAGATAATTTAGAACGCGTCGGTAATCATAATAATATGGGAACATGTTTTGTGTATCACAAGATGAGTCGATTAATTCGAACGTCGATATCAAAAAAGGAATGCCACACGTAATAATTCTCGTTATGGATCGAATTTATTCATTGGACACATATATTTTATTGTTGTGCCGGCTTGCCGTCCTCGCCGCGGGCTCCTATAAAATTATACGAATAAATAAGGCAGAGATCGACTTATAATTAAAAACATAACTTATTAATAACAGATTAAAGTTGTCGAGTTTCGCGCCTTCCAGAGCGTTGCGTAGCTTCTAAATAATGAATGAGGTAGAAATTTTACATGTTTATGTTGCTGATTGGTCTTGATTGGATATAAATCTTTGGTTTGTGATATTTGTTTTATTCTTTCGATTAATCCGATTTTCTTTATTCAGGTTGTCGTCATTAAGACAAGAAATTCGTTGCAGGCAGTGTCATAGGAATGCCGAACGGACATTAAGAAATCTTTTATAGAGGGTTTTTTTTGGATTGTTGTGAAACGGGAACATTATTGTACAATCGTGCATTGTTACATTCCATAATGACGGTATATTACAAAAGGACAAGGGTTATTTTAGCTTGGAACTTTGGAAGTCGTGCATACTCTATACTTTGAGATATAAAAAATATAATAATAAAAAGAAACCTACTAATTATTGAATTGGAAACACATCACGTAGTTCATGTAATTATGTGAGAGTTACTTTAAATGATTAACTCGTAACTTCAATGTGTATGGGCATTAATTATTCAAATATATTGTTTTAGTACAGTCACCGTTTTAACTTCTTTAAATTTATCTCGTGATTTTCAGTATCTATTTTGTATTATGTATTAGTCCGATAACATGCACAGTGAATCATCCATTCTTCATATTTCCTCGATAATAAGCGAAGACTGTAAAGGCGTCTCGGTATTTATGGCGTAGTCCAATAATAGGTGAATTACAATCCAGATAGGTCCTAAGGCTATTTTGTATCGTGCATCCTTATTGAGTGTATGAAATTGTTACTCGCAAAGTAAGGTACAATTGTGCGATGGTTTTCTGTTTAGAGTGCCAAGTTTGACATTTTTACATTCGTTTACTTATTCGATCGTGTCAAAGTTAACTACGATTTATATGGTATCGAACGAGCGCCATCTATTGGTTCAGTTTCTCAATACTAGATAGCGCTTCAGTTAAACGTTGTTGTATAATGAAGTGTCAATAGTATCCTATCTTTCCCCAAGTGGGTGGTAGGTTTAATAGTGACTATGTTGCAGTAACCTAAGAAGATTGTAAGCACTTGACTAAATGGTAAGTTACGATTACTATTTGTCTACTATTTGTCCCAAAAAAATCGGGCTCACCTGGAAAGGGTACGGTAGTTTAGTGGACTACATCCCTTAAATATAAAGTAAAGCGGTAAAGTCATCTGTTGAAAAAACATCTTCGGTTTCCTCCTCTAAGTCAAATTTGACACGAGCAAAGATGCATTCTGTCTATTGGATTCTCCATAAAGACTAAATCTGGAGAAAACTTGCTAATCCAGTCATGCAATAAGGTTGCACGTTTGGGTTGGCATAGCGAATTTGTATACTAGACATTCACTATATTTTGTTTATTTGTAAATATAAATGAAATAATGCAAATAGCAAAAACACTTTTTAATCACGCATCATAGCATTCAATATATTTAGAAAATATACATACACCTATGATTCGCTACGCGAATAATGATTGATAAATGAAGGTTATTCTGTTAGAAATCCCAATACCTCTGTCCATCCAGAGCAGATTTATTTATGTTAGGCAAAGTTCAGGTTATAATGCAGGTACGAGTATGTGATTTATTTGTTGACACGCGATTCAAAGCGCAGACGTTAAAAGTTTACGATGTGAATGCAGAAACGCACATAGTACCAACATAAGTAACTGCGACCAAAATAACAAAATACGATAAGGCGAGAAGAGAACAATAAACCGGTTGATTTATTTTAATAAAGTAATTTATGGGCGCGGGCAAATTGGCCTCGTGACGGGCAGACTTATCGACTAACGAAATGCCGATAAAATCGATGTCGATATTCCGATAAACATGTATTATTAATGGTTAACTTATTGTATATTGTAATGAGTAGTGACTTTTTGCAACAACGCAGCCTGTAGGTACCTAACAGCTATCAATACTATGTTTTATAATCGATCAATTGATCTGACAATTCGTTTAAATATGGACAGTTTTACATTGATTGGGAATAGTTAATATTTATAAAACCTTTCACTGAGACCAATAATTAACATGAAAACCAATAATTAACATTTTATAATTTTATTTTAGTTCGAGCAACGTTTTGCACCGTAGCCCTGCATTATTGGCACATCTCTATGGTCAATTTGGGAAGTGATAGTCTTAATTAACTTAGGTATATTCTTTTAGAAAAGGCTGGTGCTAGGTAAATACCCTACTAAACGCGTATCGCAAAACGACAAAGTGCTGACGTTAGCTGCTGAAAAGATTTTGGGTTAAGGTCCAAAAAGTTTTCTTTATTTTAAGACAATGTTATAAGTGTTATAGTTACCATCGCAATCAAGTAGCGATTTACCACGGAGTAAAATAAATCTCAGGTTTTTTCAGAACTAAACGGTTTTAAGTGGCACTTTGTTAACAATATGTATTTTAAATATAGAAGGTATATAGTAGGCTTTGTGGCTCTACGGAAATGATTCTCGATGCAGTGCCGCTTTCATCGAATAATCGTAATCGAGGATTGCTGATATTTCATCTCGCTCGTAAATCGGCTTGGCCATAACTCATGCAGCTTAATTACGAATAAATAAATAAATAATTGAATGTGAGCGGCCGCGGGCCTAATCGATGGTATCCGAGGTGTGCGAGGTGCTAACAAGGGCCCGCCAGCAATCTGGCTTTCGATTCTGTGTCGAAATTAACCCAAATAGATATTCGCTACTGCGCCATATCCTTGCCTGAGAGTTTCCTATTTACATTTTAGTTGGATTTTTCTTAAAGAGTAGATAATACTATTTCGTTTTGTTTCAAATTTAACCGAATATTGATATCCTTACCTGTTATGGTTGCCTGGTACTTTCAATGATTCTGTCTTGGAAGAAATCTCAGGATTTGTACTAGGGTTTGAAAGCGATATAATAACGTATCTACAATTCATGATTGATAACGATCTCCGATTGTTTCATATTTCCCCATCGATTTCCTCTATAATTTTAAACACGTGTTTTTAATTTTGACATGTCATATCTGGATTATCCTGTATGGATTCTTCTTCTCTCTTTGTACTAATTTCCGTACTTAAGCATCTTCGCCTGTTGTACGTGGATTGAGATCAGGCACATTTTCGACTTTCGATTTGGTTATATCACTGGTATACTCGTGAATGCCGGTAGAATTGCAACAAGCTTGTCAATGAATAAAAAAGAAATCAACACTTACACTTCTGTAAATGTAAGTTAGATAAAGATAGTTTCTTATTTAATATATCGTCTATCATCAATCATAAAAATTTTCGTTACAGATTCTTTCCTGGAACGTAACCGATACGATATGACTCCAAAGATAGTCGTCCGCGGAAGACTATTGTTATTCACTTTTTTTTCATGTAACGATTGACGCGTATCCATTTCCTAAGCCGAGAATAGTTCCACCTCCAGTTCGCTATGAAATAAAGGGCATCACTCGTCGCTTGACGGCCATCGAAATATACAGAGGAGATGCCACAGATAGCTGCTCGTTAGAAGGTAATTAGCCCACGGATCACTCGGCACGCTCTATTTAAATAACAGTGAAAAATAATTTATATCCGATGGATGGCGGCCGCTGACTATTACGATGTTATTCGCGAAAAATCCGATTGGAATCTCAGGTGGCTACGACTTTGGTAGAGATGTCTTGACAAGACATATAAATTCACCTGTTTAAAATACGAGTACGTCAAAAAGATGCAGCAGGTGGGTTTCTTGTAACAGGCGTATTTCATTACAGGGGTTATCAGCTACCTTGTAGGGGCAGAATAGGGATTACTCTATCCGGGGTTAATCTGATGGGTTACTTAGCTCTATTCGTTTGCTGAATACTATGCACCTTATAATCATAATCATCATTATTCACCCATTCCTGGACAGGCAGTAAATCCTCTCTTATACCGAACAGATATTGAGAATTTAGATCCCCTAAGCTGCTTCTACGACCAGGAACTCGATATCCATAGCAGAACATACTAGCCATCGCAGACAATTGAAATGTTGAAAGAAAAAATGTGATTCATGCTCAAAAATAATGTTCCTCTCCCCCTTTATTTCACGCCATTTTTCAACCAGGTAGGTATAATATCTTCTCTCCGGTATATAGTACTTAGTCTACATCAATTCTTGCAAATTCGTCAGTAAAAGTCCCTTCAAATGGACAAACAGGGAGACAAAAAAACAGTGTATAGTTTTTACAGTCGTGTGAATAATCATGTGAGCTTATAAAAGGTTGTTCTGGCGAAATTGAAGATAAACATTTCCATTTTATTAAATTTACCACAATTAACATCTTATAGACTACGCCGATTTTATATCATAGGGAGTTGTATCAATTGAAATGAAAACGTCCAGAATAAATCAATTCTAAATATAAAAATTTCAAATACATTCAAATAAATAGCAATTAGATCACATGTCAAATGTTTTCTTGATTGAAAGCCGTATCCAGGTCAGGCAAGGTGATGGATGAGGCTAAATTACCTTTCCTCTCCTCCCCCCACCTCTCCGCCCCTCCCGCCTCACCTCTTCCCCTCTCGCCCGCGCTAACGAGGCATAGCCAAAAGATTATTTATAATAGCGATGACAGCACTTCCGACTTAGCTTTTGATTTAAAGTTTCGATTGATATTTTCTTGTTGTTTTGACTTGATTGTCCGCTTTTACTTAATACACACAACAGTATTTGCTTGTTTTCGTTTTGTCTATGTCTGCTTGAATCATAGCCTTTTTTATATAATACAAAATCATGTAAGTTGTTATCGTTTTCATGCAAACTATTTAAACGACTAATATGGGCGTTAAGTTAAAGCCGATTGTTATATTTTAGATGCCTATATGATTGGTCAATATCTAAGTGGGCGCCGGATATACGTTATCACACAGATTATGTCATATCCGCAACACGCAACTATGTACCTTTCCCACGGATGTCACCTACTCTAATTGCTTTATGGGGAAGAAAATCTTTGACGTGCTTTATTTACGTTGCAAATAATTTTTATTCTGCTTCAACGGTCTTATTCTTCTTTTCTACGAATCATGTTCAGCGAGACGTGATATTTTCAACTTAACCAATTGATCTCCATTTCCAACGTCTTTATGACGATAAAGACATCTTTACCGTCTTTAACGTCTAACCAAGGAGGTTGGACCAAGGTCACTAAGACGCTTTCTTGGCTTTGGTCCCATGAGTCCATTCAGGTTCTAAAGTATCACCATTCTAAATATTTACATATCACCTTTGTTCAGTTATTAGCTTTATTAGTGGAGGTGTAATAAACACCAAAACGTACCTACAAACTTTCTCATTCATAATATTAATTAGACAAGATTATACTACGCCATGCCTCAGTATATTCTACGAGTGTGTACACGTTTATACACCAGTAATTCTGCAGATCGAGATCAGATATGAATGCGGAACACACAATCGTGCGCCATCTTCTCTTCAATGAGAGAGACAATAAAAACTTTAGAGTACCATTTCATTGACAACATTAGAATTAAGAATATACAGAAAACGTGTCAAAAAATTCAAAAATTCAAAAAGATTAGTTTAACATAAGATGGGGAAAATGGGAAAGTTTTTGAGCTAGCATCATTCCATGGGTGTGAACGGGTTTCAACTTAAGTATCGTTAACAAAAGTAGTGTAGCGTTCGGGTATAAAACGATCAGAGTATGGGTTTAATTAAACTGTCACACCTCTAACCGCAATACTTACTACCATATTAGAGCTCAGGGCCAACTTCTAGAGGAATAAAAAAAAGCCAAAAGTATTTAATTTTAGAGAGTGCGTAAGTTACACACCTATTCCTTATAATCCCTTTTATTTCATTTATCAAAGTGGAGACGATGGGCGGCGTCTGTCCGCCCTTGATTCCCGCCCTTCGGTTAGGGCGGTTCTTTTGTGATTAGATGCTCTATAAATGATACCTACCCGGATAAAAATAGATGTTACTCGTCTTTTACTACGATACGATGAAACCTTAGAAGTTAAATTCAGTCTCTATTGGATAGGTAAGTTGTGTTTGATAGGTAAATTATTTACACAATATGTTGGTTGCTACAACGTTTTATTTCAGGACTTTCGATATATCTCATGTTTTGTTATTGATAAATCTTTATTTGGAACAATACAGTAGAGTATGTTACTCTATTTTCTCAAATAATAATCGTTTCGTCTTAAAAAGGTTGGTACATCTCGTATTATTTTACATATTTGACATTACCGAAGCATATGTACCTACCCACTATTGTCTGTGATAATGTTACAATCAGTTTAAAAAAAGCGACTTCAAAGAGTTTTTAAAATTTTCCAAAAACTCATTCCCTGTTTTTTTTTTTTATTATGAGGCATCAGGATTTTTTTTTTCAGCTAAAATAATTATGATAACGTAATAGCAATGCCATCTCTGTATTTCCATGTTTTTTAAAGGATATAATAACATATTATAAAAAATTATATATGTATAATAATTATGTAGTAAATATTTATTATTTAAAAATACTAGAAGAACTTACTACATACTACCTCCTAACCTATCAGTATAGAATGTCTTACCTAATACTAGATTAACCATATCAGTTTTAGGCGCGGCGGGTAGCGGAAGCGCAGTAACTCCATTTAAAACGACTTGACGTCTACGATACGACAACGATTATAAGCGTAAAAAATACCTACAAGAAGTACTAATATAAGAAAAAGTTTATCAGATTGTACTTCTTACGAGCTATAGAGCGTATTAAACTTTCTGTATATATAGATATTTTATGGCCGGACAGAGACACATACTTTATATATTTCATTGTTCCCGTAGGATACAAGATTTTCGTAAGAACGGATTCTATTTTTTATTTGTATGGATTTTAATTACATTTTGTATTGAAATATATTGGGATTAGATCCAGGGTTATACGAAATTCAGTTAGGTGATTTGTACATATATATTTGTACACTATAAATAAATTAGGAATGGGTAGGTACAATAGATAAAAATAAGTTTGTATTAGCAAACAATAACTGAGTATATAACTTACTTTATTATACTACTAAATTAAGGTTCATAAAAAAGTCGTAGACGTATCCTATCAACAATGTAAGGTGGATCAAAGATAACTTTAAAGTACAACCAATCGCCGGCGCATCGCCTCACCAAAGATTTCTGCTATGATTAATTTTCAAACGAATGGGATTCTAATTCGATTATCCTAAATGGTAAAGTTCAGGTTTCGTGGGTGTTATTTAATATAGAGAATCGTGATGCAGACGCTGAGTAAATAAGATTAGTGATCTATCCAATTTCCTGGTAATTTGATATCAAGCTACTAATTCTAGATTAATTTATAGGTTAATGAAAGACTCACGACTACAAAGGCTTGCATCCTATACGCTGCTGTTCGCACAATTTTACTGAGGGTGAGGCTGGCTCCATTAAATAATAGATTTATAAGGCGACAAATGTCGGTCTCGTCTTTATCACACATATTTAAATCACAATCTGTATACTGTATAGAGTGTAGCCGTGACGTCTATGTATGTTCCAGATATTTAACATTTTGAATATAGCCTATATTAAAAACATACCTACAAATAAGTATGCAAAATTAAAAATAGGCTTCAGTATAATAGATAATTATCTATTACCTATTCCACGTATTCATAGTTTGCAACGTTTTAAATCGTTTATATTCTTATTATGTTTTTTATTAATGCGGCATAAACTTAAAAACATTCTTTATTTAAAAGGACATATCGTTTGTTGTCTCTAACAGGGTATTTTGACTATGGCAATAATCTTTGCTAAAAAAAAAGCAAAATTGCGTAGTAAATGCCCACTTTCATGGCCATTAATCCATAATTATGTCTGATTTCTGGCTTCAAAGGCACTCTAATATAATTCTATACAACTACAGTCTACAGCCATAAATCAAATGATGCATGTCCATTGTTATACTAGAAAGTAAATAAGTACATAAACATTATTTATGAGTAAATCTCAAATTGACCCTTTACTTTTACCTTTCTTGTATCGTTTTAGTCTAGAGATTAGGGTTGTCAATTAGAAAAAAATGTATCTAAAAAAAAACCTATGATTTTTTAGCTCCCAGTACTTTAGTAAGAGTTAGCCCTTTCTAAAATAGTATGGACAAGAAAGAGATAACCACATATAAAATCGCCAATTATGCAAGTTTTTTTTACCTCAAATTATTTTTCAATTTCATGTCTAAAAATAGAAACTGGTAAAAAATAAGGCAAACCTTGTTTTTCGGAAACTTGGAACGGATTGAATAAAGATTAAGTCCTTCTTTAAATTAACATTATTTTTGGAATCTCCCCATTGCAGTAGCTACATTCCTTAGAATAGAAAAGGCAAATGCATTTACTGCAACTGTATACCTACTGTCTTTTTTGTGTTTTCTTTTTCATATCCGTCATATTCAATTTATTATGACGTTATCATTACCAACCTTTCAATGGTCGGTTAATTTTTTGTTTTATTTTGAGTTCCGAGATTTTCCAAAGGAGAGTCATAATCCAGACACGTGCTTTTCAAACTCTGGGGTCAAATCCGAAGGGTTGGTAGCCCTGCGTATAACACTGCCTTCAGCCCGTTTATGCTAATGTGGTATTGTGACCGAGCTTCATTTGTTCTATCCTAGAAGCATAAGCCATTGTCATACTGCCCTTTGACTCTATTGTGTGTTTTTTGTCACTACCGCGCCGGATTATTTTATTTCCGTTATGTTATAACGCTTTGTTGTCTCATGTACCTTATTAGATTGAATCTGTTTCTATCTTTTTTTCTACGTCCGATGTAAATTTCTTTATTTCTGAATGTAATCATACCAATCATCTGTAGTATCTGTTGGGTTTATTTCCTTTATTCATCTTTCATTATTTGATTTTTGACTCTTTTGACTGAAGGGAATTGTTCATAGGAACAAATTTGAGGAGTCTATTGTATCATGAACGTAAATATTTTGTGCTCAATTTATGCTACTATATGCGGTCATACTTTTTTTTAAAGATAAGCTTCTATTTAAAAAACTGGTGCCAATACCTAATTAAATAAAACTGTATAATTTTCCATATTGTTCATTAATTGAAAAAAAATCAAAAATTCTTTATTTAATTTAATAAAAGTTAATAAGATTTTCCGAAATACAAATGTACTTACCTAGATTCTTCCTTAAAAAATGATTTATCATTAGCTTATTGTTATTTATATAAATGCTTTGACCTCTCTTAAAACTCAGATACGTTTAATAAGTCTCGGCGTTGAAATGTGAGGACGAAGGCTTCATCACATATTTTAAAATAATAAAAATATGATCAAATGTAACGTTTATAAGAGCAGGTTTAGAAAAAAATTTCAGTAGTTAATATTTAATTATTTAAATATAATCTTGATTCTGTGTATAAATACTTAATTTACTTAAATAACTAACATAGCAAATAGGCTAAAAACTAAAAAGAACCTCGTGTTTTTCAAATTCTGTGGATAAGTATAGGTATTCTATATTAATAATATAAAATGACGACTAAAATAATGATTCGTCACGGCCGGGACGCCGCTACGTATTGTAATTTAGATTGTCATTCAAATGCTTGTCAGGCGAGGCCCTAAACTCAGTGGCAGTTGCCGTCTCGACACCTTCATTTGAGAATACAATGATCGACTAAACAACACCTACTCGAAAGTACTATCGCGATATAAGTTATTATCGTATCGTAATTTAGTTATTATCGTATACCAATAGGTTGAACGGGTTCAAAAAATATTTCGGTCAAATCATGGGGGCTCACAAAATTAACCATGAGACTTAAATTTTTGGCTCATAATTTATTGTCGGTAGAATTTAATTTTCCCTTTAATTAGAATAGGTATCAGCTGAACTCTCTACTTGATCTAATCAGTACGTCTAACAGTTATTAGATTAATATGCTATATATGTATATATCTATATATGTATTAGATTTTCCATTAAAGTCTCAATTGGTAGACCACCGAGTGATGTGTATGGGGGATATCAAACGAGTTGCAGGAAGCCCCTGGACCCAAGCGGCACCGTGACCGTTTTTTGAAATCGCTACAAAAGATCTATGCCCAGCTGAGGACATCCATTGGTTGTCATGATGAAGATAGTGATTATGATGTTGATGTTGATATATTGAATATCCTCTATATATTATTTCTGTAGTAGCTACTGTCACTAGGAAAATACACCAAATGAATTATTCTACAATTACTGTTCAGTGGTCTTATGCCATTATTAACTACAATTACAAAAGCACATAAAACTCTATCTATCAACATTGTACAAAAGCGATTAGCAACAATGTTCTTGCAACATAATATATGATAAAGAAAATTAAAGGTTTCCGATGAAATTTTACGATTCCCGTAAGAGACAAACGATGGCTATAAAAATAAGTATAGAGAGGAGTGTGTATTATTATAACAATGCAAATAGTTACAATATACAAAGTGTATATAAAGCTATACATATTAAAATTTGCAGCGACTTTTGCGATTTGAAAGAAAAGTTTAGTACTAGGCATGCATAAATACCTGAAAAGCATCTCTATTATTCCAATATACCTTGAAATATTAAAAATAATGGAAAATCCTGCCAAATAAATACATGCCATAAATGAACTATAAACGTTTTTTGTAATTCAATAAAAATTAGTCTATTCTAGCTTGTATAATTAATAACAAATGCTTTGTATGTATTTCACTAGCAGATTATAAGCATCTTTCTTCACACGGTTAACCAGTTTTGGTTAGAATTGTACAGCTTTATGTTTACCGATAGTTGCCACCATCATTTCAAGGATTCCATTGTTGCATTCATCGCAATGATCTGGCGTAGTTGCGTCGCCTTTAGCCGCATCCGACGTTGCCATTGTTGCAATTTTATTGCCGGTGTTACCGTCCCCACGGAGATCGTAAAGCATGCAACAGCGTTCGATACTATCTACCACGATCCGCTGCCTTTAAGATGGGATATGCGACCGCAGGACGCGTATTATAGCGCACCGAAGCCACCGCAACGCCAATTTTCATTCATTTCTAATAAATTGATACGAGGCGCGGTGCGACGGCTCTCGAACCACGGGATTGGTCGAGGCGTTCCCCAAGGCTCGATACTCGGGCCCCAGTTGTAAATCAACTTTACAACCTTTAATTACAGATATTTGCCGTCTCACGTGAATGTACGGGATATCGAGGGCCGCGCTCGCGAAAATATCGCATAATAATGGGTATTGACCTGTAATGGCTCGCCTGTAGGTAGGCACTATCGGCTGCCTTTGTCTTGATGGTTGGAGCGAGAGAATATTCTTTTCTGAATGATTGCCAATTACATCGAATGGCCTCCTGAATTCCACTAAGCGATACAATACTTAAATATAACACTGCGCAGTTTTGATTTGCATCCGTATAAATGATTTATGTGTTATTAAAGTCAAACGTTCTGAAAAATTTAACACTTTAAATTCTCTTTTTGCGATTTTTTTCTGAATTATTTAAATTTTGACTTGAATTGGTCATTATTTAATCACTGCTTCAAAATTACTGACGTGATAAAACTGTCGGTTTCCTCGAGTGATTCTAATAAGAAAGTGTTATTGTGCGCTCGCGCAGTTCCCTACAATGTTGCACCGGATAGGGCGGCCGCCATTTTAATGTCTCTCAGACGGAATTACGCTGGATTGTTCTCAGCTTTACTGCTCCCCTCGTGATTGATCGTTGTATCCTCAGCCTTATGTCATTCTCGCACCGTATCTCTCGGAATTTGTACTACAAGCAATAAATACGTATTGAGTTATGGTGGCTTTGCAAGATTGCTGCAGACACTCTTCCCATCATTTAACACTATGGGTGCATGAATCTTATAATTTATATGAGTTTCTTCATAAAATTATGGGCATATTAACGCAGTTAGTAATAAAGTTGGGGAAGCCAAAAAATAATTTTACTCACCTCATTATCTTTATTGAATTTTTCCTCAAAAAGTCATGTTTTCATTATAAATATCTGTTAATTTTGGGAGAAGTACTCAAAATTACAAGTGATAACTATTCAGGCCTACTCAGTAACTGCTAATACTATCTATTCTATAGTTATCAAGGTTGTCAATTTGTATAACATTACTTTATTACTCCGTATACTCATAATACTATAAATAACACGTCTTTCAGATGTATTTAGTAAAACTTGATGGTATAGTAAAAAAAAATCGATTGAATAAGTGTTCGAGTGAAAAGGTTTAAAACAAGACAATTAGGACAAAAATGACACCATAATAGACACTTAAAGTGTGGAAATTAACACTAGTGTGATCGTATTTCTAAATTAAAACTTCACTTCAGGCCCGCAATAAATTCTTCCGCCCATAAACTTGTAACGACTGTCTAAACAGGGGCCAGCTGTCATGTACAGCGTTAATATACGAATATGAAATAAAATCAACCACTAACAACAGTTATAATAGGTAGATGCTAATTCTGAAATTTTAGTAGCTCTTAGGTCTCTGATTCGAATTTTTTTTTATAATGTCAATGTATGAAAAAAAATTATGAGGTAAGCCACTGCTTATGTTTTTTGTCACAAATTGTAGTTAAACAACTGACCAAAGAAATAAGAAATTAAACAAAAAGTCAAGCTTTGTTTCAAAAAATATACTGTCTGTCACATTTAGGAGCGAAACAGCAAATTATTTGTTCGGAATGTAAATATAAAGTTATTATATTCCCAGATTAATGAGGTAGGTAGGTTTAATGCCTATTTAAAAATTGTGCATCGTATTGTATGACCGTAATAAGCAAATTACTAAAATAATTGAGTAGTGGTAGTTATTTATACTCTTAGCTTTTGGTCAAATAATTTTCCATTGCAAAGTACCTAGTTATAAGATTTTATATCATTTGCGCCCAGTAAATCGTCTAGTACATGGAGGTAGGTATAATTTGATTGATGTTGTTATGTTTGTCACATTAAATTTAATTTATATCTTGAATCGTAAACATTTTACTGCCACATCGGTATTAGTACCTTGCGATTTGCATTTCGAACATGTGCGAGTTTCTATTTATAATCTACTGTATTATTATTTTTTATTGTTATTAACTCACCTTGTAGTAATCGCATTTGTATATTTAGGTTAAGGATTTAATGTTCTTTTAAGTCTATAATCATTGGTTTCAGTTTTTTTATTAAATTCATCTCAAACGATGTGTTCGGCTTACAAAGTTTTGAGTATTGCAAACGTGTTTGTAAAGAGTCGTAGCTGGAGCGTTACCAACATAGGCGAGTAATTGAGATTGATCGAGTCGTGAATCGAGTGGGGCGGTGCAATCAAAAGCGTATCAGACCAATGAGGGACCGGCGTCGGCTCTCCGTGCCTTCTCATTGGCCGATCGCAGGGTTGAGGCATAAAGGGCCTTGATACAGCTCTCGATAAGCGGTAGGCGTCAAATGTCGATTCGATCGATTATCGCTCGCATCGTCTACAGCCAACGGAATCTGATAGGTCAATTGTCTCCCACGGACAAAAGGCACACAACATACGATGCACTTACAAGACTATATCAAATTCATTTCTGAATTTCTGTATCTAATTTCAGATATTAAAGTAGTTTACTGCGAAAGGAATAATACCATCATAATTATAATCCGGCTGTAAAATTCATCCGCTGTAATATTTAGAGGAGATTAGGGAGCAAATCACTCGTTATTTACAATCCTTTATCAGCACCCGGGGGCGTTAGACTTTGCGATTTACGAGACTCGCGAGTTTTGCGCACAAAAGAGCTGAACCTTTCTAAGCGACATCGAGTGCCAATAAATATCGGGCAAGGTGCGAATAATCGATACAGCGGCAACACTGTAACTATTGCGGTATAGGGAAAAGAGTTCATTCTATTCGGACGCCCATAAAATAAGGACATAAAGTGAAATTCATAATGCATATTTAGTATGAGGTTTCGTAGGAAAAGCAATAATTTGTCACAATTGGGCACGATTAGATTGGCTCTGTCGGCGATTGGACATACGTCGTAAATTACTGCTTAACCGGCGGAGTTGTGTGGTGCGTTGCGGCTAACGTCTGTTGGTTTGCGTGCCGAGTCGTTCTTCGCGGTAGGGTTATGCAAATAACGTTTGCATGGTGCTGGACGCACGCGCATCGAATCGCGCGTTTTCCGCCGGGCGTGAGGCGAGTGGGGGGTAAAGCGGTTAGTGGAAATCGTTATTGGGGTGATTGCTTTCATAAACAATAGCTTTTGTCCACGGTTCCTTGTAACACTTGTTATTTAGACGGACGAACCGCTAGGTGCGTGTGATAACATGTTGCACGTCGCGCCTACTTACTTTGATTCTAGTTCGTTTGATCGTGCTTTATCTAGTTTTGTAAATGTCAAAATGATGTAATAAATGTTTAGTTTACCTAATTTAAATATTGGATAGGAGAAGACGTTACTATGCGCGATTTCACATTATACAATGACGATTAAGATTAATTTAATAATAATAGAAAGTCAATATCTCTAGATGTTTCGTATTAAAACCTGCGTAGCGAGAAAATTGCACCGTACAGTTTTTCCTGGTTCTCGTGGATTTTATCAAATGGAGCCTAATGTTCATTACCTTATAAATAAGTGATAATAATACAGGGCTATTTGCAAAGGGTGTATGTATCTTACCGATGATGTATTAAAGTAGCCATCCTAATATATCTCTTTTGGTGGATTTATTTTCTTGGGGTTAAAAGCTCGAACTTTTAGTTTAGAAACATACTTTTTCACATACAAAAGTTAATAAAGTTAGCAGTGACAACCATGAATTAGTTGTGCTTACATTTATTGTCAAATTGATCACTGAATACTAAGGCAATAGAAAAAAGTTTCTCGATAATATTAAAACACTTATTCACACACACGTTCACAAGCCACGCAACACCTCTAAATTATATTAAGTCGTTACAATTAGTGAGGATCGTAGGTGCACATTTACAGGTAAATTTTATATGAAACATGAAATAGGAAGGTAGATAAGGTAAGTTACTTGAAATTATAATAATTTTTCTTTAGAGATATACTATTTATAGATGGTGTAGTAGGCCATTCTAAATGACCTTGAATTTATTTTAACCTTTTTTGTGCAAATTCTATTATGTTTGCTTACGTACTATATGTTAATAAACTTGTGACGTGAGAAAGCAACGTTGTGGATATTTAACCGTAAAGATTTTAGGGCTGTAACAGGAATTTACAGGTGATAATTTTAAAATTGTCTTACTTTGACTACCGAAGACTCCTTATCCTGTAAATATTTGAGGAACAATTCCTAAATTTAATTTAAATTATAATGCAAGGTAAGAGTTTGAAGCAGTATATTAGGAAAATACTGATGAATCATTAATCATACCCCGATTGACGATGGTGTAGGGGTTGCTAAACCATCGACTTTCGTCTATATGTTATCAACGTTTGCTTTCTTATTTCGGGCACATAATGCGGCGGGGGAATGATAGCCTGGAAAAAATTATAGTTACGGGCAACACCGAAGGCAAAACACCTAGAGGCCGGTCCCCAACAAGATGGGCAAACCAGCTGAAAAAATCAAATTCAGACCGCTTCTATCGAATCGCAAAAATGGCCTCCAACAGAAGTCGATGGAGGCAGTTTACCAACGCGAAGTTGAGATCTCACCAGGACCACGATCTTCAGTCATGAAGGAACGACCATAGAGAGAGAGAGAGAGAGAGAGAGAGGGAGGGGTTGCTAAGTTTGAACTTGGCTTTGTGACATCAACTCGTTACCGTTACTCTCAGCCATTTCTTTAAACCACTTAGGTTTAAAGAAATGGCTGAGAGCACTCTTCTATATTTAGGTTTTGTTTTACAATACTAATACAAAAATTACTCCCAAATTACTTAAGTTGAAAACCAATAACATCAGGGCTCCATTAAATAAACATGAACCCTTCAACAAATTGACTTCACATTATTTGCTCCAATTTCAGCGCATCACGTTGTACTTAGACATAAGCACAGCAATTAATCTCTTAAACGGGTGACGTTTGGAAACCCATCAGTGCCTTCCCCCTCCACTCCCCCAGCCTCCCCTGGATAACCGGGGAATGATTAACTGCAGACAGGAAGACGGATTGACAAATAGTCCGTCGGTATTTGCTAATGTTTCACGTTCATCAATAAACGATCGCCGAGGTCACGCTTTTTATTGCAAGCGTGAATTGTGTTTTATTTTTGCTCTGTAGCTATTTCGGGCTTTCGTCTTTTGGCCACCGAGTTCAATGATGCTGTGTTTGAATTTGTTTTGTTATAAACGTATTATAATTATTCTCAAGCATTGTGATGTTTCATTATCTATATCTTATGATATCAGACTTTTATGTTTTTCTATTTAAACTAGTTTGTTCTATCTAATGAATACTCCTGATTTATTAGCTATGTTAGTAACTAGATTTTTATTTATTTTCTGAAGCACTAACTAAAATCATAATAGGTAGGTGTAATATGTATTTTATAGAACCAAAGTTAACCCGGTGGCGTTTTATATCCATAAAGAGATACGCGTACATGAAAATTTATAAATTAAATTCAGTAATGCATTATCTATCAATGCCAATAAAACCTTATGTGTGCTTATATACCTACTGAGCTTGCTATGACAGATTATCGTAATGGAAGCTGTAGAATTAGAAGGAACTCAGTTTAAATTATCAAATCCGAGCAAAAAAGTCTCCCTTTTTAGGGTCCATACCCAAAAAGTGCCAACAAGCTCTGTCAGCGAGCTGTATCTTATGAACTGTAATAGATTTAGAGATAAAAACACTGATACAAATTATTAATCACAGAAAAGTCTAGGTATTTTGTTATATTTTTTCTCGTTCTTAATAATATTAAGTTTCATGTTGCAACGTTGTACTACATCCGTCAAGTGCAATGCTTCTTGCAGGTTTTATAAGATCCTAGATCGGATGCGTCGGTTAATATATCTGACATAATTTTTTTCACACAGACAGTGCTTCAAAAATTGGAATTACCTAGTGCTTAGGTGGTTGTGCGTTTTCGCATCAATAGTAACGGAATGCGTTGACTATTAGTTACTTCCAATACTTGCGCAATGCCGAGTCTCGAGAGATGTTGTCTATTCTTCGTCACGTCATTACCGCGTTAACCGCCGAATTACTGTAAATCAACTCGCAAACAATTGTGTATTTTCTGCTGGCCACACTGGCGGGCCAGACTAAATCCGTACCACGGAATATAGGATTAGTACTGACCGTACGTAACGCGTCGTAAACGCGCGATCTGACGCGCTCTTGTACATAAATCATACGATTGGGCGATGCGTTCCGATTTAACATGCTAGTGGTTTTATGACTAGTGTTGTCCTGTAAAGAGATATTTCTTAATCCGAATACCGCATACAATTAAAATTTTTCATATTTTAATAAGAAGAGATGGAAAAACGAATAAACAAAACAATTAGTAGGAAGCGCAAGAATTAATCAAGAACATTTTCGAAAATAAACAGTCCTTTCAACTTGCATGATGAAAACCATTGATTAAATTATTTATTGTACCTACACACAAAATAATAATATAAAGAAACACATAAAAGTAGTACACATCATCATTACTGATAGTATTACAGTAATTGAACCGTGCCTTCTATTTATAATGTCTATTAAAAAAATGTAACTAACGAAACTAACTGCGGAGCATTATTTCGTTTAAACTTGATAACGACAAAAACGATGTATGGATTGGTGCACATGGTGAAACCAAAAATCGTTATTTATACTTAAATGCGGTTCTTTGCAACACTAGATGATTTAAGCTTTACGGCTCTTATGCTTCCCTGTAAGGATTTTACTACTGTAAATAGAACGCGTATGAATGTTCGATAACTATGTTTGGTTATGGTCTATTTGATTTACATCTCTTGGAATTTTCCTATGCGTATTTCGAACACGTATTTTGTTTTGCGATCTTTAGCAATCGTGGGACACTTTATTAATTATTTTGATTAATCACTAAAACAAACCCTAACTTCGATATAGGGATGTGTTATGCTTTTTTGTTTAGACAAGAAGTTCAACATTTTTTTTTTATCACTTGCTACTGTGTCAGCAAGAAGGATTTCTAGAGTTTTTGTGTTAAAATCTCTTTCTTGTTCCTCTTGCTCATTAACAATTGAAGATTGGTTCTGTTGGTATATAAAAAGTAATGTTACTTTATGACTACTATTTATTTTAATTAAATTTTTCTGTTATTGTTCCAGGAACACCAATCAATCGACTGCCAATAATGGCGAAGTCTGTGCTAGATCTATACGAGTTGTACAACCTTGTGATAGCTCGAGGTGGCCTCGTGGAGGTCATCAACAAGAAACTCTGGCAGGAGATCATTAAGGGCCTGCGACTTCCTTCCTCCATCACCTCGGCCGCCTTCACTTTACGCACACAGTAAGCACCTCTCACATATTTAGATTACTTCAGATATTTCCTCAATTAAAAATCATTCTGGTAAATGCCCCTAAAAAACTCCTTGTTACCGCCACCATCATCTTGAACCGTATGTAATAAGAGTAAATTTGCGAAAAACAAAGACAAGGTATTTTTACACCTAAAATAAATAAAGGATATAAAAACAACGATAACGCAGTAGTACACTAAATGTGGACTTATTTCTCCCAAGCAACCTTTGCTATGTTCGAACATGCAAAGTTTTTGTAAACCTTCATTCAAATAACTACATACAAATACACAAA
This sequence comes from Pararge aegeria, assembly GCF_905163445.1. NCBI lineage: Eukaryota > Metazoa > Arthropoda > Insecta > Lepidoptera > Nymphalidae > Pararge > Pararge aegeria. Next base: position 6,057,900 of record NC_053200.1, on the reverse strand, counting down.
CAACGATTAAAATAAAAAACGAATATTTACTATGCCACTGTTTTTAAAAAGGAATGACTCCTGAATTACGAAATAGTTTCTCAAAGACAAGAAACTAAACGCAAAATAATATCCTATTGAACAGTTGCATAGAACGCTTAGAAGCAGTTGTTTTTGATGACTAGTTTATGCAGGGTTCAAAATGTATAGGAAATAAATATTGATTGTAAGTTTAAGGTACATTTAAAGTCCTTTAAGAATCATTCAAATACAATGGTTGACTAATGCAGTTTGCAAGCAATAGACACAAAATCGGCCCTTGTAAACGAATTTTCCTTAGAATGTAAAATTAATTTCCCATTTGGCTTCAATTTATCCACAAAGAGAGAGAGACAAGGTGTGGTCTGTCAGGAGCCCTTCCATATTCGACAGTGTGTCATTATTCCATACAAACTCTCACGACTTGGAGACAAAACTTCCTCCACAATGGACGTACGTGAGCGGCCAGCGCGACATTATGACAACTTCATAATTAATAACCTCTAGCTCATCTCAGCCGATATAATTTCTCATTTATCTCAAGTTCCTTCACCTCACCTTTTGTCGGAGCAACATAAAGGTGTTATTCTAATTCAAACTGTGCACCGTTACGCACGACATGAATTTTGAACGCAACCGCCTTATTATGATTACTAATTACTCTGTTTTTGAGTAAAGTGGATTTCAAATGCGTAGCTACGTTGCCACCTTTTTCATTAAAATTTTCGTAACAGTCCTTTGTGCGTACTTACTATACTTGTTTACTAATTATTTCTGATCGTATTACCTACCTATGTAGTATCGTGTACTTAAATAGTTATGACTGACGGTTGGCGCAGTAGGCAGCGACCCTGCTTTCTGAGTCCAAGGCCGTGGGTTCGATTCCCACAACTGAAAAATGTTTGTATGATGAACATGGATGTTTTTCAGTATCTGTATATTATAAGTATTCATGTGCATTATATTTATAAAAATATTCATCAGCTATCGTAGTACCCATAACACTAGCTACGTTCACTTTGGGGTTAGATGGCGTGTATTGTCATAGTATATTTATTTATTTACTGAATTGATAAACATTCAACATCTTCTAAAGGTTTCCCGTAAAACAGGCATATATTTTGTGTACTTAATTAAAACTATAAGAGATTCTGTCTTTTATAGTTTTAATAAGTTCATTTCATTAAATTTAATATATTAAACGATGATTAATTGCTTCATCATTAAATCTATGTGACGTATAGGAGTGAAATCATCAAAAATCTGCAGAATATAAAAAAATTGTCTGATCAAATTTTGAAATATTCTAAGACGTCTAATTGAAGACTCTTCAAACGCTTTTGTGAGCGATTTCGGAGTCACTCGACATAAAATTAGATTACAGTAATGACGAATGTCATATATTTAGCTTTCTCATTTGACAGACTTATGAAAAGGTAGCCGACTTTTTTATGAGGCGTCGGTCCGTGTTTCTTATTGTGAGCCGCATTAAATATGTGAACGTTTAATATGAGTTATGGTACAGTATAGATGACAATATGCTAGTGTAAAATTGACTCATCATAGAATGGGATTAAGAATGTCCTTTGAAGAATAGGCGTTTGATAATTGAGCTTGAAATTATGATTTATATGTGTCGCGTTTCGACCAAAGTTGATAGGTACATTGACTTATGACATTACATCATAGGTGGGTACGTTTTCAAAAGACCCGCAGATACCGGAGCAGCTTTATATTACTGATATTTTAATAGTTTTATTATTTATCACCTGAACAATTTTATACCTTAGAATGCGGCATAATTTCAAAGAATTTAATAAAACTTCTTTCTCCTCTTATTGTATACTTTACCTACCTTATACTTATGAAGATTAAAAAATGTAATGTTAGTATCAGTGTTGTTAATATTTTGTTATGTTGTTAGATATTATCTACATCATCACTCTAGATTAACATCTTTGTCTCCACCCTTCTCCGTAGCCATGCGGAAATTTACGGTTAATTTATTTTGCGTTTCTATCGTTATTAAATGACTTAATGAAGATTATAAAATGATTAAATGAAGATTATGCTGAAACATAGCTACTTCTTTTTAGATACATGAAATATCTGTACGATTACGAGTGCGAGAAAAAGAACCTGTCAACGAGGAATGAGCTGGACGCCGCTATAGAAGGAAACAAGCGTGAGGGGCGTCGTGCTTCTGGGCAATATGATGCGCAGGCTGCTTTGGCCATGGTAAGTTCACCTAAAATCTGACAATAGAAGCTTCTTATAAATCTTAACCACATTTGCAACATCGTCATCATCTCTACCGAAGGTCGTGCACCGGTCGACATATTATTATTACTTTAGTAGAGTTCTTTACGTTTAATTTCCGATTATATCCAGCATTGTTTCACGTCAAATGTCTATCATATTTAGTTTGGTTGGCTACAAATAAATCTTAAGAGAGCATCATTTCAGCCATCTCGTAAAATTATACGTTGGAATGTAAAAGTAAAAAGTTTCAAGTACATGTTGAAAATTCGTAATTTATGCAAAAATAAAGGTTTTTTCTGATGTGATTGTAAATTTTAACAAAACTTTATTACTTTATCAAGATGATCTCTTTTTTGACCATGATACCCGTAATACTTACCTAGATAAATATGTATTTTCATTATTAAGTTTCTAAGCATTGCTGATTATCTTTACAGCCTCCTCTAAGCAGAATGCCAGCGTCCCTCGCGCAGTTGTCACAACATATGCAGCCTCTATCTCTATCGCTGGGTGGAGGGGTCGCTGGTATACCCCGTCTTCCACCACTGCCGCCTCACGCTCCGCATATAACTCAGCACGATATAGAATACCGCGTGCGAGAGTATATGAAGATGATTCAGCAACAACGCGAGTTGATCCGGAATGGTAAGATTTAAATTCGTTAGCAAGTATTTATCATCCTGTGACCAGCCATCATATTTTGTATCAACAATGACCTGTCTTGTATCATACTTACATTGTTTTATAACTATCACTGTATTGAATATGTTGTTTTAAACATCTTTCATAGTTTAATTTATCTAAGTAAATGCAATACTTTAGATAGTATATATAATCAAAAATTAGGTTTTATTAGATATATTAGGTGTCCTCCAAGGTGGTCTAATTCAACCACAATAATTTATGATAGTAACTTTAAACTAACCTTTTGTTACAGGTTCGGAATCACCCCCAAGTGCCCCAATGGTATCTCCTCGAGATGCAGCGCTCTCAGCCATCGATGTATCCCGCCTTACTCTCTGGTCTTTATACAACAACAATAACAACAGCCCTCAACCAGACCTCGAGCCACAACGGTAAGGCATTGTACTGCCATGTACCAATAACCGACAGCTTTAGATTCGAACTAAAGGATACATTTATAATTTTAAAAACTTAACAGTCTTTATCTTTACAGAGAGGCCTTAAACCTAAGCGAAAGTCCAAATTCAAGCATAAGCGGTGGTAAAAGGGAAGCGTGTCGTTCTCCGCCTCCACCCGCAAAGCGTCGCACCCCGCGTCCTCCTTCCCCCGCGCCGGTGCCCTCCCCGCAGTTACCCCGCGAGCCTTCACCGCGCACTCATGCGCACCTTAACGGCAACTCGAACGGGGTGAACGGAGCCGCCTTCAAAATCACCACAAGGGGTATGCCAAATTATATATAGTAGGCGAAAGTAAGGCAAAATTGATAAGAAATTCAATAAGACATATCTATTGGCTTTAACTTATTTATTTACTGTGGCAGCTTCCTCCGTGGTACTACTATCATCTACTGCAATAAACAACTTTTAGTCCAACAGCGGTTAGTTATAGCCTATGACTTTTTGTCATCAATAGCTTATAACTTAAAGGCTATTGATGACAAAAATACAATCTATACTATACATGTGAAAGACAAACAAACAGACAGACTGTTTGTTTGTTACCAAAATATTCCACAAACGAGGTTGATAATAAAAAAAAATTTTTAGAGTGGCTTAACCATGTCAACCTCTATTGCCGAACCAGTATTAACGTAATTTAGTACACTGATATATCGGATCCTGGAGACGAACCAAGAATACTTTAAAATCTAAGAAATTAAAAAAATACGAGCTGTCGCCTGCATTCTTCGTCCAAGATTTTTACGGATTTTTTTTACAAATCCCTTGGAAATCGTTTATTTTGCTGGAATAAAAAGTGTCACATGTTACTCTCCATCTTTTCAACTAACTTTATCCCAAAAATTAAGTTGATTGGTTGCTTAAGACGCGAAGGAAGGACAAACAAACAAATATAGTAGTCTCATTTATAATATTAGTAAGGACGGTATGGCGGTCAGTTTCATTGTATAACCGTAAAATGTTTTGTTCCTAACTTATATTAGTTCGTTTGAGTTTGATGCTAACCTAACATTTTTTTTCACAGGTGACGCAAACACTGGTGACCAGCAGCTCGTTGTATCAATCGAACTTAATGGTGTGACGTATGAGGGCGTTCTGTTCCCATCACAAAACGGCAACGGTCAGAATGGTCACAGGCAAATGGTATCCTAAGCTCTATATATCCTGTATCTAAGTATTAGGATCACGTTTTATTGAATATATACGCTGTTTATGTCCCAAAGTATTCCATTAATCAGTGTTGGAGGAACTTCGATTGAAGAAGTCCAAAAAAGGGTAGTTTGGAAATATTATTAGAAAAAGGGTCGAATGAAGTCATTTTTTATTACAAAGTAGCAATGTCTTAATATTCATTTTGATAATACCTTGAGATTTAACATCTTAGATAGGTGTTAATTTACGTCAGTGAAAATGTTAAGTGGTGGAATCACAGATAAAACATGAAACAACTTTGCGTGTGGTTTGAAAGGCTTGCTAATATATGGTGATTTCGAATTCGTATCGTAATTTCCACAGTATATCTATAGTAGTAGTTAATCGCCTCAATTTTACTACCAGTGAAATTCGTGAAAAGGTGAAAAAGTTAAAGTGAAATTACTGATTTATGCACATTAACATTTTTCACTGACTGACGACAGTGATTAAAAACAATATGATATGAAACTTTAAGATGTTTCTAGTCTGATAAGTTTGCTTGATAATTAAAAAAAATATTAATGGGACTTAAAGTGTATGAAAGTATTTGTATTTATATAAACTGAGTTTTCGTTTATACCGATCATCCAATATTATGAGAAATATCGTATGGTATGGAATAAAATTCGCTTATGTCACTGCCCTGAGAAACGCTACTCTAGCTTCATATGTTGTGCACTCTGTACGCCAAATAGAGGGTTAATCTGTGAAACGTATCTGTTTGTCTCCTTCGCTTCGCTTCAGAGTGTATTGCTGTCTCGCTTGCATAGAAGCGGTTGGCGCAGAGTAAGAGAGGAATTATAATTTTGATCAATGGTGGATTTTTTTGATTACTTTTTATTTGGCCTGCAGAGTTTAATTATTGTCTTGTTCTCTAGTGGATGCTTTGTATATTTTATTATTTTAAATAAATAACGGTCAAATGACAATTTTCTGTAAATATAGTTTTGGTATTAACATTATGTTACTTATTTATAATTTTTGGTAAGCGTCGAATGTAGCGCGGCTTGTTTGGTGTTTTTTTATATGATTTTTTTTTATGTAAATTTTTGTAAATATCTCGTGTAAATGGTAGTATCGTTTCTGTACGCCGCATTGTATGTTTGTGATTATTACGTACCTATGGATGGTTCTAGGTGTATATTTTATCATCTACGACTTTGTCAGTATTGTATTTTAGCTAAGGTATTTATAGTTCAGTGGAATTTTAAAATAAAAACATTTCGTATTATGTATCTCCTATAATATTTTAACGCGTTTCCATGAGTCTTTCGGTTGCGTGATTCGAGTATTTGCATCGGTGAAAACTTTGTACTAAACCCTCCCATGTCAAGTTAGTCACAAGAAATCTTGTAACTAACTTGACATGGGAGTTACTACAAATAACAAATCCTTACTCGGAAAGTTAACATATTAGGTATTTAGCCGTCATTGTTTTTCCAGTTATTGAACTTTTATTTTTTTATATTATACTACGTATTATTTTATTATCATTCCTTGTGTCAAATTCGGAATGAGTCAAATTTCGCCCGTAGTTTTACCGTCGTAACCAGAAACGTTTACGCTTTAGTTGGAGTACGCTTTACTATTTGTTGAAACCCGTGCCTCTAATTATTTGCTTACTTCCGTAGGGCCTTATTTAATAAACATGGCATTAAGTCGGAATAGTGGTGTGGCAAACATCGCATAACCATTCCAACGTTATGCAACGATTTTTGATAAGACCCTTTAAGAAAACACGAACTAATTCCGATCATAAAAGAAAAGATTGCCGCCTTTGCAAATATACTTAACACCAACTTGGGTTTTTCACATTTTTATACTTGAGTAATTTAACGATATTATAATAAATAGTCTGCTTAAAAATAGATATAAAAGTCGATCTTTGTAGCTATCTCGAATATATATTCTTTGTTATTTTTTAAATTGTGTAGGAAGCTTGACGAACTTGATGTTTTTTTTTAATCTTACACCCATCATCAAAGCTTTCTGCATAGTTTAAATCTTGTAATGGACACCAATTTTCATATTATATTAAGAACCCTGATTGTCTATGGCATAGAGTCTAGTATTAAAATCGTGTTATAATTTGTGACCCGGCTGCTGTTGTCACAGTTTCAATGCATAGATAATCAGGGCCAAAGATGTTTGTAAGAAATCGTTTAGAATGCACACTACTTAAAATAAACATTGTGGTGTGGAAGTAAATATGAAGTTTCAATGGCCATTTCCTTAGATAAGGGCTCTGATTTTCTAGTTTTTTTTAATCTTAACTACGGATCAAACGCATTTGGTGATGTAAATTTTCCCATTTGTTTTGCCTTTTGATTTTTACGTCAAACATTGTAATAAAGAGTGTTTTATGTTTAAAATGTAATGAAAAATCAGGGCCAAGCTTTAGCTTTTAGGTTTTTTAATAGTTGAAAATAAATAAAAATATGTCGTCTAAAAACATGTTTAGCGGCGAAAAATTACAAACCTTTTTTAATTTTTTATGAATAGGAATAGAAATATTTATGTTCTCAGATTTATAATTAGGTACTATGACCATTTTCATGTGGCGCATCGTATTGTATAAGTGCAATAAGCGGAATCCAAAATAAATGAAAAAAAATAAAAATAATAATCTCCAATTTATTCGAATCGGACTTAGAATTAGGAGTAGGTAATGTATAATTATTATGAGATGCTTTGTAAATGACTGATTTCAATAATTTACGATTAATTTAATGGATTTAATTATAATGGTTAATTTTTACAATTCGATTTGTAGGATCGCAAATCTTAGAGGTATGTAGCGGTAGCAGACTATGTCCAGATAGGGCGAATTTTTCGCGAATCCTCCCGCCATACTGTACCCTGTATTAAATATTAATAAATTAAATATAAAATATTAAAATTAAATACTAAAGTAATTTTCAATTATCGAAACACTATAGTGTCAAAGTAAAATGAACCTAACTTTAACCATTTTAAAGTAGAATTTTCAGTAATACTTCATTTTACTTTTCAATCGTTCCACTAGGAGCGCTTTTTATATAATTGTGAACGAAATTATACAAAGTAATGGAAATTAGGTCTACTTTGTCCTAACATTATAGTTACTTGAAAACGACTTATGATTATGCAACTTGAGTTTCGCAATTTGAGATACATACTTTACTCCACGGTGACGTCACACGTGTACTTTGACAATGGAATTACTATAAATATGGAATACTAATAAAGCTCAAGAAAAATGCGTATAACACTCTTTTTGGACGCAATTCAGTGGTACACTTTCGCGCGAAATTCGCCCTTCTGGACAAAGCCTTAGTACATTCCTAATAATGTACAATAATAATTATTAAATAATAAAAAAAAATCAAACCCGGCCTACTATTTCGCATAGACATCGGCCGGATGCATTAACGATTTTCGTCTTACACCAAAAATGTTTTGATGTATTCAAATAATATACATGAATAAATAATTATTATAATGACATATCAACCTGATTTTTATTTCCTTCTCTACAGATATCTGTATCAATCCGTGTCATTATTTATGAACTGCTGTCTGCACCCCCCTGGCATAGAGGACAAAATTTTTATCCCTCGATTGTATCAACTGACAAGGACGCCGCTTGCTTACTTATCCTTGCGAAAGTACGGCAAACCGGAAAAGGATAAGTTTATTCCGTTAAATAGTATATTATTTGGATATTATTTACACGCGCTCACTCATGCTTGGACAGTGTACAAAAATAGAAATAGGAAAACTATATTTCAACAAAACACAAAGAAACAAGTGCTAGGATGTAAAAGCTACCTCAGCGTGATTTTTTAAAGGAAACCTGAGCGTGCGAAGCCGTTAAAAAAGTGGAAAGTGGAAGATATACATATTGTCATTTCCCTGTGGAGAATAATGTCTCCTGCCCTGCCGTACTGGGGAATTTTCGGTATTGGAGGGAATTTTTTCTAGAAAGCGTTATAATTATTTAATACATAAAATAAATATATTACGACAATAAACACATCGACACTTAGCCCTAAAGTAAGCGTAGCTTGTGTTATGGGTACTAAGATGACTGATGAATAATTTTTTCTGAATAAATTAAAGATAAACACTCAGACACTGTATAACAATGTGAATTGTACCCATGGGGTTGGACTCATAAAGGAGGGTCACTGCCCACTGCGCCATTCGACCGTTAATCAGTTTTGGAAAAAGATAAAGAACTAAATGCATGGGATCTCTAAAACGGGTAGTGTTTTAATTTGTAATAATCTATGCATTTTACATTTTAACACACTTTTATTTTACAATATTATCTACTTAATATTATATAAGAATGGAATAAACGCTGTTTGATACGTTAGCCATCCCATTTCGTTTTACCATTTATAGTAAAAAATACGTAGGTACATAAAGGAATATCACAGATAATACAAACACAAAAATTAAAGACAATAAATTATATGCATAGAAACGTTAGGTACCTATTGAAAAGGCGATTCTATACTTAACAATCTACCTACCGCAAATAGATAGTGTTTATCTTCTTGTATTCCAATGGATGTCTTGTCAAAATCTGTTATATTTTCAGTTAAAATCCATTTTATCCTAACCATAAGAAGGGGCGAAGGCTTCGTAAGTTCGTTATTGTTAGTATTGTGATATTTTGTAATCATTATGGTTTCCAAATTTCATTGGTATATCACTGACACTAGATCGAGACAATTGTCATTTTTTTTTCTTGAGTAGGTATATGGACAAGTGCTTGACAGCAATTACACCTGATGGTCAGTGATGATGCAGCCTAAGATGAAGCGCGCTTGCCTAGAAGATGCCTATTCACTCTTGATTTGAAGGTACCCAAATTATAGATATCGGCGGTTCCCGCACCATGTTTTCCTGCACTGTTGAAGCGTAACTTTAAACGTACATAACTCAGAAAAGTTAAAGATACGTGCGTGAATTCGAGCTCGCTCCCGGGAAAATCATTGACCGCTTTTTGCACCGCTTTTTGCAGTCATTGACCTATAAATCACATAGCAGCCGCAGATAATTTAAAATCCATCTTCTAAAATTAAAATTCATTTCTTAATAATGTTTTTCATGGAGTGTCATCTATGGAATAGAAACTAAACTTCAGCGCAATTGCAAAATCGCCATCTATCGCGGATTGGTTGAACTAAATAAGAACCATTTTAAGTGTGCCGCCAGTCTCAGTTGTTGTGAATGTTATTCTGGCTACGCGGTGTAGTAACGCAACAACAGATGGCGTTAGTAGTATTTAATTTCGGGCAACGTTTGCGTTGGTGGAATACTATTAGGAAAGTGGTAGATAAAATAACAAAGAAAATTATTTGGTAGATGTTTATATTGATCATAACTTATTTTTCCTGTCTAGTTTCAGAACATAAGAAATAACATATAGGTTAATCACAAGTAAGAGCAAGCCTTGTTTAATTTTAGGTATTTTTTTTTTATTTCTAGTCAGCCCTTGACTATATACTCACGTGGTCCAAGATTTTGACGGGCTAACTTAGGGGTATGGCAAGACGTGCCGCTAAGCGATTTAGCGTTCCGATACGATTAGTGGGATGTCTTTGTCTGTAGGGTGGTAACTAGGTACGGTAGAAGCCTCCCAACAGACAAAAAAAATTTAAGAGTTGTGTCGGTATCTATAATAATTTTACCAAGTTTTATATTACTAGTCTTAGAAACATAGGATAACCTAGGTAGGTAGATATAAAAACATTTTCGAAATTGAATTAGTTCCCTATAAGCGATTGGCAGTGGCTCCCCAAATAGAATTTCCTACGACAAAGTATGAACCAAATCATCAAAGTAGTTTTCGTGGGTCGGTAGGTACACCAAAAGCAAAAGTTTTTGTAGGCCAAGAGCCTACCTCATAAAATTTTCCGACTTTGTGTAATAATATAGTATAAACCGAATAAAGTTTAAATTTAAAATTGAAATCAATAATTAAATATTTTAACTTTAACTTAAAAGCCGACTCAGACAAACACGTGTTGTCTTCAACTATTTTGGGTAAGCAAAATTTTACTCATAGTTAATCTTTCGTACCGTATTCTATGGTTGTTTTTCCATTGAAACGAAATAGGGATGAGTCATGAGGTGTAGAACTGAAGATGTCAAATTACCAGATATTTTTCAGTTATTGTCGAGCAATAAAGTATTGGGATATCTCGTGGAAAAAGCTCGAAAATTCCAGTCCGTAGTTAGTAATCGTACGACGACATTAATAACGTAGGAACATGAGTAACGAAAGTAGCTATCGCCAAAGAAGTTCTGAGGTAGCTTGACTAAATGACTTAACGTCCGAGAGTGTTGGAATCAGAAACATATTTGTAGTTTTAATATTATTCTTTTGATTTATTATATTTTGAATAAACTTAATTTAACGATTTTGGCTCAAAACAAACACAGGACCATGAATAGTAATCTGACGTGCCATGGAGGTAAAAAACATTTTCCCATCTACAAACAGTATTTGATAAATTGCGCTAATTATTTATGGATTCATGATAACCGTACCCGGAAGCGCTTGTTAACGGGGATTATATTGATAAGGCTTTCTCGTGAATAGACTTTTATTAAATTCATAACTTTTCATATTATTCGTCATCAAGAGCCTATAACATCCCACTGTTGAAGGGAGGGTTTGCCCATAATCACAGAAGCAAAGCTTCTATCCGAATGATCAGTTTTTTGCCCATTGTTAGGGTCGCGAACTTATATCGTGGGCTCTCTAATTATTCGTTGGTTTCACCAATTGAAGATAAACAACCTTAACTGACTTGTTTTCAGTTATTGGTAGCTGGCAAGGTTAAGCAGAATTTAAATAAGTTAGTATTCATCGTAGTTAAGTCAAATGTCGGGGCTAAAATGCAGTCGTAGGTATGAATTTCGGGGCCGAAATGCAAAATTTTTGTTGTGTTGTTGGTTATTTAAATATATTTGATGATTGGGTTTTTTTTTTCTACCATAAGTTAGCCATTGAACATAATCTCACCTGTATAACAACATACAACTGTTAATAAAAACCGAAATAATACTTCACAGGTTTTAGAGATATATTATGGACAGTCTCTGAAACTTATCCGTGGATCCGAAAACTTTAGGTTTTCGGAGAGTAAAACATTGCCATAGTTTTTACAGAAGGAAATCAGATAAAGTCCAAACGTCACGCGTCGCTTAGCGTAGATAGTATTACCTGCGCATAAACGCATATGCGCGTGTCAGTCTTTTATCTTCAATAGGGTTGTCATAAGTAAACACTTAGAAATTTTTGAATTCGTTTTTATAGAAAAATAAATATAATTCTTTAGGTTTAATATTTTTCCTGTAAAAATGTGATTCCTTATGAAGTATACTTATGCATTCTTTAACATTATTTCGTAATCCGGTTACATGTTGAATAAGTCCGTAATACAGGTTGACATTCACATGGTGCGCAGCAAAAAAAAGAATGAGGTGAGAGAGACGCTTTGATAACATTACGGAGAACTTCGGGTATGCTAGTTACCTCACGATGTTTTCTTTGACCGTTTAAGCAAGCAAGCATGCTACTCCGTAAAGTTATAAATGCGTCCCGGGGCTCGAACTCAGTATCCACGAAAGGGAAGCTGAGTGAAAAACAACTAAGCTACCAAAGCTCAACACTTGGTAATAATCGTTAAAGGACCCCCAACCCAAACTCCATTTTTTCTCATGTTCCTTATTATTATATACTTCTAATGTAAACATGGTTTTTTTTATTTTGTTTTTTAATTTAATTTTTTTAAATTTAATAATTATCATTATTCATTGTAATTTTTTTTTTTTTTTTTTTTATTTTGTCTTTAATTTTTTTTTTGACATGCCATTTGAATAAATTTATACTGTAATTTTAATTTTTAATTCGATATTGTATATTAAGTAATACTAATTGTTGTTTTAAATGTATTAATTAATTAATGGGCTTTGCCTGAAATAAATAAACTATTATTATTATTATAAATTTATAGTTTAAAGTACCTATATTTTAAAATATAAAAAATAACAAATACGATAAAATAAACAAAATTTAAAGGAGATTTTCTATATGTTAGCATGCTAAAAGCTAACAAAAAGACATTTTACATTATAAGTAGAGATAATAAAAAAAAAAAAAAAAAACTTTAGTCTACGCTTGAATATGCCTCATAACAAAGAATGGCATGTGTGTCTTTCACAAGTCTGATATTGAGAACAGTAATGTATGTTTTGTAATTACCGTTTTCACTTAACATTTATTCAAGCCACGCCTCACGTTCTCTTCTGTTTTGATACAGGGGCGCGATAGCTGCTGCTTGCGTGCTAGTGCTAACAATGTATGCAGTTGTGACGTCACTGCCTACGTGCATTATTTAATTAGTGAGTAGCTGTTGCCCGCGTACTTCGTTGGCGTTTATTATGGTTTTTTTTAACAAATCTTGTCGGAAACGTTTGTTTTAGGTACTTAGGGGGCATCCATATACGTAAGGTGTTTTGAGGTGAGATGTTGTGAGATTTTATTAAACCATGGGGGAGGGCCCCATGCCCCAATCAAATGTTTCATATTTTTCAAATCACCTGTACAAATCATCCTTTTCAAAATGTGCGTTTCTTACGTAAACGCGTTGGATTATTAACAATAACAGTAAAAAGAAAAAAAAAATGCTTTGTGCTTTTATTTACGACTAGTTAAGACTTAAGCATGAACAATCTGGATTTAATGGACCAAAATAGTATAATTTTTGTTTCAATCAGAAAAAAAATTGCGCGATTTCTCCCCTCTCTCCAACGTATGATTAGATGAGATTTGACTCGACACCCTCCCTCCCCTAAAACATCTCACGTATTTTATGAACGCCCTTACATAGAAAGTAGCCTATGTTACTCTCCGACCTCACAAGTACCTTTACCCCAAAATTCGTTAATCGGTTGGTTAGTTAGGGGGCATGGGCGCAACGTCAAAGTCGCCCAGTTCCTGGTCTGGTGAGATATTTTTAGGTCAGATCCCCTCTATAACCGATATTGAATCCAATACCTACTGTATATTTGAAATTTTTGTCCGTCGGTCTGTCTGTCTGTCTGTATCTTGGCTGCCATACATTTTTTTAAGAGAGTTCATAAATTTTCTGCGTATTTCCAGGGGGAGGGGGAGGGGGCTGCCCTCGCCTGCTCCTCCCTGGGTACGGCCATGTTAGGTCGTAAAGGAAGGATTTACGAAAAAAACACTCGTCTACATGAAGGCACTGCAAACATCAATTAAAATATGGGTAAAAATATAAATTTCAAAAGTAATCTTCTTTTTTAAATTGCGCCTCTTTGAATACTTAGTATAAAAATCATACTCGGCTACAACGCCTCTTAAATTTGCCCTCCATCAACCTCTTTGGGGTTCTCGAAGTACATAGATTAATATCCGGTTAAGGTTCTTTCAACTGCTGAGTTTCTTGCCGGCTCTTCTCGGTAGAATCTGCTTTCCGAACCGGTGGTAGAGTCACTACAAACATACATACTTGACGTTTCCAAAGTGCTTATAAAGTAGACCTACTTGAAATAAATGAATTTGAATTTGAATTTGAATTCATTTAACCGCAATCACCATCTTAATAACAAACCGTTTACAAGGAGCGCAGCAGTATTTGTATCTCCGTTTGAATTTCGAACCTTACTGCAACCGCTGATTTCTATACACGTACTTATTAGTATCACATTCGCATACAATCGACTCTTGCATACGCCACTATGTCGAAATTGCTACCAATTTAATCACTTGTAGTGTATTCAGAACATCACCTGAAAATCTATTTCTTATTGCATTCATAATAAGGACTCAATTAGCGTGCAATAAACGTGCATGCGCGTTCATTCGTTGAAACGCGCTTTGAATTAAAGGTGGTTCATGGTTGGTATGCCTATAGCGTCAGTAAAATGTGTTTTGCAAGAAATGTCGAAGTCGAAAATTCTCTGCAATGAATTAAACAACCGATGCAGCTTTATTGTATACCAAAGGTATTGCAGGGCCTGGCTTATTTTCGTTGTCATTATCTTTTTATGCTAATACTAGCTTTTACGCGCGGTTTCGCTCGCGGGGTATTTGAAACAGGAGACGTGTTATTGGGCATAGAGATAGTTTAGTAGCAAGCGAGCAAGCGAACAAGCAAGCAAGCAAGAAAGCAAGCGGGCAAGCAAGCGCGTGCGCAAGCGTATCTTCCAATAGGAACTTTGATTGTTTCGGGATAACAAGTAGCCTATGCCACTTTCCGGCCGAAAAACTATCTCTATGCAAAAATTCACATCAATCCGTTGCTCTTTTGCTGCGATATTAATGGACAAACGAACACACCTTCGCATTTATAATATTAGTGCGAATTATAAGGAGGTAACATTTTTTTGTTTATTTAAAAATAGGCTCTGTACTGGAATGATATCAACCATTTCTTCTGGAATTGAGAGCTAAATTATTAGAAAATAAATTTAGTTTCAAAGAAATGGGAAATCCTTAAGAAAATTAAATAAATAAAACCCAACGTAGAAAATAGTTGAGACTACGATTAATACCATGTCGTCTCTTAATTTAACGATGATGATAGAAACAAAAGCCAATTAAAACTTAATTCTCCTTCAAACCTCCAAAGTTGTTCCGATCAATTTACTAACTCCAGTTAACATTGCTTACCCAGCGCAATCAAATATTTTTTTGCTGATGCTACACATCTCTCAAATTAATAAAAACGCGGACGAAGTCACTGGCAGTTACCAGTGACTTCGTCCGCGTAGCCCATTATAGTCCCATAGTCGCTAGTAGCCCATTATATATTTATATATTATTTTGTTTCTATCAAGGGTTTGCATAAAAGACATTAAGTCGCAGGGGTCGGCTACGTCAATGGGTGTCCCACAGGGTTCAATCTTGGGTCCCTTTCTATTTTTGGTGTATATAAATGATCTACCACACCATGTCAGTGAAACCTGTGACATTGTACTGTTTGCTGATGATACATCTCTAATTTTTAAAACTGATAGAGGTAGAGACAACTCTGACGATGTAAGCCGTGCTATGTCGCATGTGTCGCACTGGTTTACTGTCAATAATTTACTTTTAAATGCAAAAAAACTAAGTGTGTGGAATTTATTTTACCAAATGTAAAGAAAGTTAATAAAAATATAATAATAAATGGAGAATCACTAAAAATGGAAGATTCCACAGTTTTTCTGGGCATGACCTTGGATTGTAAGCTTCAGTGGGGTACCCATATAGATACACTAGCAGGTAAACTAAGCTCGGCTGCCTACGCCGTCAGGAAAATTAGACAGATTACTGACGTAGAAACAGCAAGACTTGTTTACTTCGCGTACTTTCATAGTGTGATGTCTTACGGGATCTTATTATGGGGCAAAGCTGCTGATATTGAAACTATATTCATATTGCAGAAAAGAGCTGTACGGTCAATATATAAACTTAAATCACGTGAATCCCTCCGTGAAAAATTTAAAGAAATTGGTATACTTACGGTAGCCTCACAATACATTTATAACAATATAGTATTTGTAAGACAACATATTAGTCTTTATAAACAAAAAGTGGATATAAACAGTCGACTTACAAGAAATGGTCATAAATTAGTGACATCTGCATATCGTCTGCGAAAAGTGCAGAAGTCATTTGTGGGATTGAGTATACGCTTTTATAATATGATTCCTAAGGTAATTTTGGACCTACCAATCCATAAGTTTAAAGAATGTGTTAAAACACATTTATTACAGCGAGGTTATTATACAATTGATGAGTTTCTTAATGACAAGGTTGCTTGGAAGCATCCGGCTCCGCTTTCATCTCTCACAAGATAGAAAAATGAAGGTTAAAATATAAAATGTAAATTTTTGATGTTGGAAAAGAGCAACTGCTGAGTTTCTTGCCGGCTTCTTCTCGGTAGAATCTGCCTTCCGAACCGGTGGTAGAGTCACTACACACGGACAGACTTGACGTTTCAAAAGTGCTTGTATTAGGCCTACTTGAAATAAATGAATTTTGAATTTTTTGAATTTTATAGTCCACCGCTGGACTAAAGGTCTCTCCCAAGGGGAGGGTGTGCCCATGGGCCTATGTACCTTGAAATAGCTATCCTTTCGCATATGTATAATGCACGTATAGTGCGTGCTACATAAAAAGATCACTAATTTTAATAATGACAATTCTATAAGCAAAAGTTGATAAAGCTACGATTAAAAAAAATACATTCACTATACAAACAATCTATCCGTTCAGGAGTACCTACTGGTTTCTCGAAGCTAAAACAGTTTTGTGCGTATTGAAGAAACTTTTTTTAAACATAGAAAGCACGTTCAATAGGAATACTCCTTTTCCCTCAAACTGAAATAAAGCATCCAGTATGAATAGTAGACAATCGTCTATTGGGTGGGATTTAAGTTTACGACCTTTCAGAGTTAATTCCACAACCTACGCCGGCAAGCTATTGAGGATTTAAAAATTCATCAAATTACATGCAAATGAGTGCAATTATAATGGTGTATTAATTATACGTGGGTTTAAACAATAGTGCGTCACGCGTTGATATGTTTCACAGGCATACCGCCGAGGAAGTTGACCTACTAATCCTTACATCAAGCGGCTGTATCGCAAAATTTATTTTAGTTACTTTAGCACAGCGGACTCATTTTGCTAGCTTAAATCTGTTTTTAGGTGCTTTTTCAAGATGTGTAATAAAATCGAAACGATTTTGAGATTTAATGTTCAAAATATAGAAATAATTATAATGTAGAAAAATTTTAGTTGGTTCTATTTATTTAAATGCTTATTTAGATTGAACTTGAGATTGTATCGATTAGATTTGTTATTTAAGTAAACGAAAAGGGAAAAGATTAATAATTCAGCATTAAATCAGCATTATTTAGTTTTATTTGTAAGTTTTACCAAATCTTTTATGACTAGAGATCATTAATATGTAATTATTATTTAAAAAAAATCCCCAACCGCCGCGCCGTGTGATCGTCAGCGCACTTTTTATATGGCACGGCATACACGAATAGATTAAAGTCTGTTACGCAAGTGGAGTTTCCTACACAGTGGACAAGGAGTATCCGTATGGATGCCTAACTTGATTTAATGTTGCTATAACTATAACGCACCATCTGTCTGTATTAAAATGGTATTAAAACTATGTATCTTTTTCTACATTATTTATTATTTTAAACCTATTGAACATATCTTAGATGTTAGCTCAAAAGATCCTTATTAAATTCAAATATTCTTTATTCATGTAGGCTCACGGGCACTTATGAAGCGTTCATACATAATATATGTTTATATAATTGTGAGGTAATGGTGATAACTACGTTCGGCAACTTAAACCTCGACGAGGTTCCAACTGCACCCTGGTCTCAGCAGAAGCCCACGATAAACTAAGGGAGATGTTTTTTTTTTATCAATATCTCACATTTCATTTGAGTATATTTATATTTGAAGAAATTCATTTTGAATATTTATAATTATATTGAGAAAATATAATATAGAAGAAACCTGGTTAGAGTTATATAGTATAGGGCGTATTTGCACCCAAACTTTTTGATCTTTCGTTAAATAAACCTTTTTAAGAGACAATATGTCTCTTTACTGTAAAAATTTATAAAATTTCCATTTAACGAATAACTTTTTTTATTAGGTTGCATATTAAACTATGCAAGTTTATTTTTGCTTGTAATGTTTAAATATTTGCAGGCTCATTTTCTCTTAAATTTAGATAAACTTTAGTTGCATATTAAACTATGCAAGTTTATTTTTGCTTGTAATGTTTAAATATTTGCAGGCTCATTTTCTCTTAAATTTAGATAAACTTTAGTGAAGATAAAATTAAATTTTTAACTATAGCGGTATACGTGAGGAGGTTTTGATAACTACATTCGTTAACTTAAACGTAACATATCTTGCTTGAATGCATTACATTAGATTTACTCGTATCTTCCGGCAACGTAATTTCGACTACGTATCTAATTACTACCTTCACCTTAAGTGGCGCCAGATAAGGCTTTGAGGTAATTCACACATTCTTTCTTAGCTCTGCCATTAGGGATATCTATATTGAAGGATATCATAGTAAATATAGTATTTTCATCTCACATTCAACAGACGGACGTCCACTGCTGCTCAGGTATTCTACATTGGGTTCCAAGGTCCTAGACCAGGGGTTTCCAGCAACACCGAGCGACTTGTTTAATGTCGTGTGTCCACCATTTCATCATCACCTCTCTGGCGCAATGGTGAGCGCTGTGAATTCATGTAGGAGGTCCCGGGTTTGATTCCCGACAGAGGAAATTTGGGAATTTATCATTTCTGAATTTTCTCTGGTCTGGTAGTTACCACCTTACCGACAAAGAGGTGCCGCTATTCGATTTGGTGTTTCGGTACGATGTCTTGTAGAAACCGATTGGGGGTTGTGACTACCATACTCCCTAACAGGTCAGCC
This sequence comes from Pararge aegeria, assembly GCF_905163445.1. NCBI lineage: Eukaryota > Metazoa > Arthropoda > Insecta > Lepidoptera > Nymphalidae > Pararge > Pararge aegeria. The sequence continues at coordinate 6,038,780 of NC_053200.1, read as the reverse complement.
CGCTACCATATAAGACTGCATAATAACTTACCACCAGGTGAGATTGCGGTCAGGGACTAACCTGTAGTGAAAAAAAACTAAAAAATATCTTATTTTTTTATATTGAAAATTGAAATAATCTTCTCAAATTAGTGTATTGTCATCGGTCCTCGATATGTCTACAAAGTTTGAACGAAATCTGATCGTTCAAACTAGGACAAAATCGAGCTCAAAGGGGTCGGTTACATACATACATACAGGTGAAGTTAATATAAAGCGTGTAATAAAAAAGAGACCGGGTTTGACAGGATAATCTCATTACCCCAGTGTGAATCGCGCTTTTTGTGACAGAGCTCGTCTGGGAAAGAGCTACCGCCATGCTGATATCTGCAGCCAAGAAGCATTCCTGCAAAAGGGCGTGGTTTCCGATGTAATTATAGGCACATGAATCTTAACACCTACGCCTCGTGTAGCACAGCGATCCTTATTTATTTATTTTTATTCATTTATACACTTTATTTGTACACCACAAATAGGAAAAAAAAAAACAATGGACAGAACAAAAATAAACTTAAAAAACCTTCAACCTATCTTCCCCTTACCTTACCCTTAGGTAGAAAGAATTTAAACTAATTCCATTCAAGAGTTTTTTTTTCTCTATACCCGAGCACCCGCCTACTTTATATTGTCTTTTAACTACCCTGTCTTAACTGTACAACCGTTTTGCAAACAAAACCCTGCTTAGAAATTGCCTATGCAAAGGCTATTAAACAACCTTTGCACGCTATGGTATTTTGCATTTATGTAAATTTATAAACTTTTTATGGAATTATAATTCTTTTTATTACTCATGCGGGATAAGTAGTATCTTAGTACTCGCTGTTGAAAAAGAGCTGTTTGCCCATTTTAAAATGACGCGTGAGTTTTTTAGTAAATTAAACTGTTATTCCAGTGCGACAAGTTTACTTGGCGCACGCTTACCGCACTTGTTGCACAATATACTATTAGAATTTTTGTGATTTGAAACTCCATGAAACGAAAATTCGACACGGTAAGGACATAAACGTATATTATTAGAGTGAGGTACAATACATCACACATTTTGATTTAGATACCATGGGCACTGAATATTATGTAATACTAGCTGTCCCGGCGAACTTCGTACCGCCAAACAATTTTTTTTATGAACACTATATTTTAATACTTTTTATCGTATTCCGGACAAAAAATAATCCAAAAAATTAAATATCATAAAAATTGGTCCATCCGTTCTTGAGTTATAAATGGTGTAACTAACTCAACTTTCTTTTTATATTTAGATAATACTTATTAAAATTAAGCTTTATTTGCTATCCTTTAGAAAATATTGAATTTTGATAGTAGCACGAGTTACCTTGATAAATTCAATGATATATTATGAAAATAAAGCCATCTTAATATATATAAATCTCCTGTCACGATGTTTGTCCGCGATGGACTCCTAAACTACTTAACCGATTTTAAATTAAATTGACACACCGTGAGCAGTCTGGTCCAACTTAAGAGATAGGATAGCTTAGATCTTTAATTATAGTCGCAATTTTATTTTATTGCAAATTATTTGTCTTTAATAAATTGACAGTCACATGTTATTGACAGTCATATATATATATATCATCATATACATATATGTCATATATATATATATATATATATATGTCATATATATATATATATATATATATACTACTATACTCATTTAAGGCTTAGCGATACTGAATACTTTAAAAACAAAATCAAACGCAGACGAAGTCGCGGGCAACAGCTAGTAATAATATAAAATTTGCTATACCGAAAGCCAGAGAAGGACCTATTATTTTGTAGGCATTTTGAGGTTTGACGGCCGATTGGCGCAGTGGGCAGCGACCCAGCTTTCAGTCCAAGGCTTCAATTCCCACAACTGGACAATGTTTGTGTGATTAGCATAAATGTTTTTCAGTGTTTGGATGTTTATCTATATATATTGTAAGTATTTAGTATTCATACAAACCTTCATCAGTGCCATAACATAAGCTACTTTTACTTTGGGATCGATGGCGTAGTGTCGTAGTAGTATTTATATATTTTTGAAGTTACTTTGAAACGTTTATTATTACGCGGTTAATTTAGAACTGAACAAGTTATAGCGAATAAAGACTTAGGGCCTTAGATATAAAAATTATATGTAGTGTTTTGTCACACTTCAACTAATAGCACCATTAAAATATCAGAGCGTGATAAAAAGTTGAATTACTATTCCGAAATTATTCCAGGTTTATTTGTTAAGCCCTAAGGACCTTATAAATCATCGTGGCATAACGTCGAAATAGATAGGTAGTGCTTTTGCGCGCTCTGACATATGAAAGCTGATGTCAGATAAGGCATAGATATATTTTTTTCCTTCTGGCTTTACAGAGATTATAGATAAAAAAAGTTAAGGAAACTTTCACAGATATAAGGATCAAACTATCTGGAAACGATAAAGATAGGAAATGGAAGCATAGATAATAAATACACTAATACCTGCTAATTTTAAGTGTGAAAAAATGCATAACTATTCCCACGTTAAGTCTTACCACGATTATTCATAGACTAAAAATGCAAAACAATATTCTGTGTTTATAGAGTTAAACAAACGGGAATTGGTGACACATCACGTCAAATGATATGCTAATAAAGGGTTACAACTACCTATTAAAGCGTGTCCAGTCAATATTAATCCAGGATTATAAAGTTACTACTCAATAGTAAACTCATAAAACGACGACTTCGGCCGTTAATAATCACAAAGATTATGTTCGACTACTCAAGCAAACGATGCGTTAAAGTAGATCAAGTAATATTAAAATAATATTTTCTCATTTGGGCGGTGGATTTTCCACCTAGGGCGGGCGGCGGGGACGACCAGTCGCTATGTGTATGCGGGAGAGAACGCACGTCTTGCGCTTTCGCATCAAGGAAATACGAGAATGATTTCTCCAAATAGAAGTCTTTAAAGATCTGAGTTTTAGTGTTTTAATTTTTTTTTTAATAAATCCCATTGAACTTTTGAGTGAGTTTCGAGTGATTGTGTTTACGAATGTCCCAAGGTCGTATCGTTACCGGTAAGTTATTAAAAATACATAACGTTTTTCTACTGATAAGAGATTTTAATATTACTCGGCGTGTACGTGTATTAAATTGGTATTCCTAAGTTACTTACGCTGAGTTACAGGTTAAAAATATCTTTCAGTTATTTTGTTTACAGGTTAAAAATATCTTTCAGTTATTTTGTTTTGATCAAACTTAGAACTTAATAACGTATCGTTAATCCCAGATTGGTATGTATCAACAGATATGCCTATCCAATGTCAATATCTGTGGATTGATTTAGATTTTAGATGAGATGAACGTCTTAACTACACCAAATTTTCGATTTTCTATTATGTTCGTTTTTATCCTCACTTTTTTTCCTGTGCGGTTTTCCGTATTATTTTTATTTTTGACTAGCTTTAAGTTTCTTTAAAATAAGTAAGAATACAAACTTAACATTACGTACTCGGTCTTTATATTATAAGCATTTTACTTTCTAAGAAAATGTTATTATTTTGCATTACATGAACTCCCAAGAGATCAATCATGAAATTCTCAATTATTGCTTGCCCTCTTCTCTTTTATCATTAAGACGAAGAAATGTATTGTTTATTCCTAAAAATATATTAATCAGGTTATTCCAAACAAAGTTGTAACGTAAACAATTTTTTCTGATCACATTAAACATCTGATATTACTATAACGAGCACACGTTTTTGTAAAAGACAGCGTAGTGATTATAATTTTTCTTAGCAACTCAATCATAAGGTCCGTATTCGCTGAACACGTAACGCCGACGTCATCATAATAATATGGTTTACAAATAAACATGTGAACGCTAAAACGTATGATAACCGCTAGTAGTACCACTTACACAATCTATACTTACTAGGCATGGGCAATATCGCTTTAGAAGTTTATAATATACAAAATAATATATTTGCTTTTGAATATCTTATATTGAATCTTATGGACTTATTACATTGCGTATTGACTGAACCAACAACAAAGCGACACAGATTCTTTGTAACTACATTTGTTTGACAATGCATTACAAGATGTTAACTCAATTTCCCGGGTTGAGTTAAAACCTATTAGAACTTTTTTTTTCGTCAAAAATCCATAACCTACCTTTTCTCTGGTCTGATCTTCCGACAAAGACTAATTCATTTAGCGTTCCGAGTGTCGTACGAGGTGACAAAGGGAATATAACGAAATGGGCACCAGCGTCTTCTGTGGTACTACTACCATCTATTGCGATCACTGACCTTGCCCACCGGCCTTGCCTTGCGTGATGATTAAGGGCAAAACCTTCCGTTGGGAGAGGCATCTCCCAACAAGAGAAAATAGTACAACAACCTATAACAGTCTAGTTCTGGACTAAAGGCCAGTTCAGCACTAGACTGTTGTAGGCGGTTGTAGTATTTTCTCTTTCGCCTGTTGATCTGGGCTGTTGATGATGACTACCAAACTACCCGCTATAATCTTAGACTGTATCATCACTTACCAGCAGGAAAAATCGCAGTCAAGGGCTAACTTGTAGTGTTATGAAAAATATAAAAATTACAGGTTGCACTTCGTCAGTGCCGACAGAAGTGAAAACTTATTTTGGCGCGTTAGACATTGTTTAGATGGGTACTAGGGCGCTTGGGTTATGATTTGCATTTTATTAATTATTAGAAACTTTAAAATACATTTAATATTCTCTTATTAATCATCGTTAAGAATTTTGATAACTCTTGTATCATCATCATTATCATTAAAATTATTACAATCTAAAATAGAAGCTTTAGGTGTATGGCAACTTAAATAGAAATTAAAATTTTGAAATTTCTCTTCCGAGGTAATTCAGTTATAATTTTTTTTCACGATATAGTGGTGCAAAAGCATTGCAACCAGCAAAAAAAATTGGCAGCAGCTGTGTTCACTATAAGGAGCAAGGTGACACTTTGGTATCCCAGGGATGCCAAGCGAAAAAGAATAACGCAGCCACGAAGATGGGAGGATGACATCCAACAAAACATTGGGAGCTCTATCAGAGTCTAACGGCGTCAGGCGTTTTCCAAAAGACACACAGAAACACGATAAATTTTGTGGCATGTTTTCTGCAATAAAGGCATATTGAAATAACATATTTTATGTTATTTCAATTTTGTGTTACTACATTTCTTTAGTTTCACATGTTGTTCAAGAGGCCTATTTAGACTACCTAGATTATTTGCGACATGTTCCAGTTCAACGTAGCTCCAACGATAAGGTGTTAATGATTGAGACACGTCGCTTTGTTGACGTTTCATGACGATTATTTCCTGTGTTGGTATAGTGTTTGTAAATTGTGCGACGTTTAGGGGAATTTGTACGTCATTTTGAATGTCCTTACTTTAAATCATTATTATTATAACATCATCATCACTTCTACCGATTGAAATCGGTAGTGGATGTTCCAAAATCCATGTTTCTGGGCCACCGGTTTCCAGCGGTCACTTGTTCACATATCATACATTTTTACTTCTTCTTGATTTTCAATTTTATTTGTAAGAGCGAGCCCATCAAACAAATAGCGTTTACACTAAAAACCTTCAAATGTCTCCTTTTCAAATTTACTTTTTAATTTAAGCTTTAAACTTTAATCAAAATGGTTTTGAGCCATTGAAAAACGTAGCCAAAACCTTTCTGCATACAACGAACCTCTAAATGTCTGGATCACGGTCCATTGCGTAATGCTTTTACTGTCATGTATACCAAGTCTAAAATGGAAGGATATGGAGTTATTAAACCTTTCGAAAAGTACCACTAATAAAATTCACAAAGATGGTGTTTATATAAAAGAGGCCCGTGATCCATTCCTTGTACTACTCTTTTTTTCTTTTGCCCTACATGATTACAACAAAAACAAAACAATATGTAGGAATACACGAAAACATAGATAGATCGTTTATAAATTAGAGGTTTGAAAAACCTTCCCTGAACGACTCCTATTTTTCGTCATGGGACAAGTTCTTAATGATATTTGATCGCGATTTTTATATAGCTTTTCCTGATTTACATCATATTTAATACTGTTATTATTCCTCAATTCGTAACGTTTCGTTAACTTAAATAACGTAAATTTCCAATATTTTAGTAAATCTGCTCTGGATGCTCAGCTAACTCAAAGTATACGAATACAAATCTCATATTAGTGATAACTCGCAAGTTGTGGCACTGAGAACGCCTTGGTAGATAAACCCTCACCTAACAACTTTTACCCGGTCCTGGAATCAACCCTGGGACCTCGTGATCCGCAGTATGACATGCTAACCACTTACCAAACTTGCTTTTGGTTAACATTTTTTTTCCTCGGTATATATCTCTTGTGTTTATATCCATTTTAAATTCTGTTGTTAGATTCTATAACAACATTTCACAGGTTTGTTCGTTTGTATATATTCTTTACCATGGATAACTCTAATAGTTCTACATAGACACACAAACTCACTGTTTTTATCTTCAATATTGGTGCTGAGATCTTTCAATCTTTCTTTCAATTTGTCACAAGTCGTAAGGTTTCGTTCGACAAAATGTTGATTGAATTAGTTAACTGAATTGTTCCTATTATAATATTAAGGATGAAATGTATGATAAAAAAGATTAGGTATGAATTGCTCTAACTTGATAGCTAAACATTAACTCGACTGTGAGATGGTGATAACAAAAAAAACGTGGTGAAGTTTGTTGTGAGCTCTTCTTAGACCAGGGCGCGTTTGGAACCCTCCTAGCTTTAGTTTTAAGTTAACAGTAGCAGTTAAAACCATCACCTAACATAAGTGTTAACATGTTAAATGTCTGAACGCTTCATATGTGCCTATGATCAATAATGTTGTGATCAAAATTCAAATTCAAAATTTTTTTATTCATATAGATCTTGTACATGAATAAAACATTTTTGAATTTGAATTTGAACATTTTGTTTGAGAACATTGTATATTTTATAACTGCGGTGTAGCAGCGTCATGACTCTTATTTACTAAGAATGTCATTAGATAGACAGGTCGCAAAGAAATGATGCCACAATCCTTTTTTGTGCCATATTCCAATTTGCTAAGAATGTAACCTGTTAAAAAAATACTCTCAGCGAAACTATTCTTCAAAGTATTTGCTTTAGAATTAATGTTCTTGATAAAAACAGATAAAAGCGGGCATTGTTCCAAACAAATACGTTATCGCGCTCGTTTTGTTAACTCGGCTAAATAAATCGTTTTACGTACTTTAGTATTTGTAAGCTGTTGGCATTGTCATTTTATTTTACATCACTATAATCGTTGGATTAATTTGATTGGTTAAAACGGTGCAAAAAATAATTTCAAGTCGACGTAAATTTGTGAATTCTAACGCTCGGTTGTTTACGTGCAATAGGAATCAATAATTTTTTTTTACATATTTAAAAGCGTAAATTACTTAATTTTGTTTAAATTACTTTTAGTTCTTATTATATGTGTAAGTGCTTATATATTTACTGTCAGTAAATTTATTTGAAGTTTATTGGAGGTTTAATTTTTTTTTAAATTCTGAATTGAGAGAGAGATTGACTGGAGACGAAATCGCCGAAGTCGCTATTGGCGTTTTCACTTTGATTTGTGCAATTCACCATAACCCCCTTTCCCCCCAAAAGTCGCATATCTTGTTGTTTGATTCCCCCATCACCAAAAAAGGAAGGGAACATCATAATCTTGGTGAATGACAGTCAGAGAAAAACATTATTTTTATGTTTATAAAATGGAAGAACATCCATTAATGATTAATAAGTCAGTACATTAAGAATTTTAATGTATCCAGATGTTAAAATGTGGGCACTGATATTTTTTATTCATTGATTCCACATTGAAATAACGCTTCTCTTATAAAATATTCATCAGTTTTGAGTTTCTCATTTCGCGTTTGATCGCGGTGACGAAAGCGTAGTAGTTTAAATTGCTTGCTGAGTGACTCTGCGGTGAGCTTTCTTAACAAGCGGATAGATAGTAGGTAGACAACTGTGAACAGTGTGCAATAAGTTAGTGGTGCGTGCGTGTACGTGGGTGTGTGTGTGTTTGTGTGTGTGTGTGTGTCTGTGGCATTGTAAGATAAGCCTATTTTGATTATGTTTTTTTGTTTGTAAGGTGAATTAATCAGGAGTGTTCTGAGATATGTTTGATGCACATCGGTTCAAATTTGCCGCCACGACAAAATGGCGAATTAAAAACAACTAACTAAATAAGGGTACCAACAACAACTAAATGTACACTATATTGATAAGTTTTTTCTGTAATTACTCGGTTCCGGTGATGAAAATGATCTCGTTAAAAAAAACATAAAAAAGGCACAGAATTTAGTCACCTTCCGAAGAGCCTCAACAACTATTAAATGCTTGTGGAGTTTTGTTTGCGGTAGCTATCGCGGCCTTTGATTATCTTTGAATAAATAACGTTAATAATGACAGATGTCCGCTAGTTTAAAAATTATTAAACGTACCGATATCATTTGAGTTTTGATTTAACAATAACTAACGCACAATTAAAATATTATGTATATTTAATCATAGTTAAATAAAGTTATTAAATGAGTAATATCAACAAAGCATAATTAAGGTATTTAAATTATGCTTTGTTTGTATTATAGCTATGAAGTTAAAGAGCAATCCGAAGACTTTTTTCTGATATTTTAAACTGTACGTACCTGGCTACACCACAGCACCCTGGGGTGCCGTAGAAGGTACAGAAGTGTACTGCGAGGCGCTCCCTCTGTACTTCAAAAAAATCAAGAAATATATGTTTATTATGTGGTATCACTGCTTGTCAGCCACCCCATCCCCATTAATGTGGTTGTTCTATTTTTCTTAATTATTTGCTAAAATCTATGTTATTTCTATAATGAGGATGTCTTACTTTTGCAACTATCTGCGTAATTAACAATTAGGAACATATGTGGTGGGCGACGTGACAACTTTTTTAACTTGTAAACGCGCCGCTGGCTTGGTAAGGTTAGGAAGCCTTGGTATAGCCTCAGCCTCCAGATCGCCTTACGACTTAAATATAAAAAATATACGCTGCGACTTACAGACATCCCAATTATATTTTAAGCGTTAACTTATTCCATTTAAAAAAACGGAATCCTAAAATAATTAAAGCTAAAAATAAATCAGTAAACAGTTGAAGCACATTCTTAAGTAGGCACGCGTACAAACAGTTCGTCTCATCACTATCACTGTGATAAACTGCGATAACACTTCTAATAGCACTTTGCTGTTATCTTTGTACGAAACTCTACATTAGCTATACTCGGCTATAATGGACAGTTTGTAACGTACGTATTGCAGTCTTAGTTCATGAGTACGATTCAATATATTCAACATAATATATAAAAACAGGCAGTGCATAGAGGGTATGCACAGGGTATGCACAGGGTATGCAGATAATATAAAATTAAGAAAGTCTCCAGTACGTGTTATAAATACTTAAGTATTTAGGCTTTTTATAACTCTTACAATGCGTATCCTTAAATTTTTTACTGTACTGGAGATTTTGTTAATTTTATACCATCTGCATATACCTGCCCTGTACATACCTTCTATGCACGCCACTGACAACAGGTCTTGATGTTTATGGTAGACGTTTTGTACATTGTCTCTTGTACTTAATATGTTAATTTTTCCTTATCTTTTATTGGCGTAGTTTAATTTAATAACACGATTACATAAACTTGTTTTAATAACAAAATGACTGTAAAGCACCTTTTAATTTTTTGGTTATTTTCGACATAAAGTGCGTTTTGGTGGCTTATTTATATTTTATAAGAATGAGGTTTCCCGGATTTTGTTTATATCCATTAAGGATCAAACTTTTGGTTTACCATCTAGTCAACGTTCGCCTTTGCAGCAGCTTGTTGACGTTATTTCTTCTTCTGAGTTATAAATGGTGTAAATAACACAACTTCCCTTTATATATATATATAGATTAAGTTTTGAAGTATATAGTTAAGAGATTAAGAAACTATTAATGCGAAAGTGTGGCTGTTTTATCCTTTTTGGCATACAATTAGTTAGAAGGACGGAGGGTAACATAAAATCGAATTACGGTAACATTCTCATTGTTTCACTAAAAATCGTCCTTCATTCCACGCACAAATACACAAATACAACCGATGAACTTGATTTTTGACAGAGAGATTGTTGATAGGACACAGAGTAACATACAGACTCATTCAGCGCAGGGTGCAGCTTCTCAGTTAAAAATAAATTAGTAATCTGTTCAAGCACATTCTTTAGCAGGCGCGCGTACAGCTTGTCTCATCTCGATTGCTGTGATAAAGTTTCATAACACGTTTAAAAGCATTTTTCTTTTATCTTTGCACAGAAACCCAGATCAGCTACTGAGCTAGTATGTGACAGAAGTCAAATAGGTCACGGGCTTAGGTTCAGATTTTTTGCATAATACAGAATGAATTTTGATAATTATTACAATGATTTTTTTTACCATTGACCAACAAGAACGCAAAGTACATTTTAATTATTCAAATGTTCTTATTTCTCTCTGTTCTTTTTATAATAATTTGTATGTTGCTTCAAGAATTGTGGTTAATAAAATTCAATATTATAATTATAAAAAATTTCACGAAATTTTATCAAGTCTCGCTGCATTCATTTTAAATAAAAAATATATTCTAAAATTATTGCCGTTTATTTTTTTGCTCGCGATACAGAATCTCGTGTCGAATTATTCTCACAGCAACGTTACACGCTGTCGCCGCCACCTGCCATTACGAACGTTATAAAAATAAACCAAACGATGTTTGTCAGCGATTTTTATGATGCGTATAATGTTATGTGTTACTTTTATTGTGGTTTAGAGACGTAAGATACATGTAAAATATTGTGATATACTTAAGCCAGAATAATCCAAACTATCGAGGAGTAAAGATGTCAGATTTCGGATTAAAACCACGACCATAAATGGCCAATTTTTTCTTTTTTTATACACAGGAAATGCCACTTTGGGAGTTATGCGGGACTTGCACTCACCAAAAACTCTATGTGTCCCTCGACGGACCTACAAGATTACGGGATTTACTTTCGTATTCACCGCATTACTCGAGGAGGACATATCTTCTCGATAGTTACAATAATTTTTAATATTTATTAATAGGCTTAAACAAACTTGGACTTTGATGTCTAAAATTTAATTTTGATTTCATTTTAGTTTTATTTTATTAAAATTTTATTTTAATTCTTTGAATTTTTTAACATTATAATCTTATTATTTCGTGTGAAATATTTTTGACATTTATTTTATAATGCAGTATTTAAAATGTAATTAATTTTGAAATTATTTGCAAACGTTGTGAAAACTCGTAATAAGCTGAACATTCACTTAGCTGACAACGTAGAAATACGTAAGCTAAGTAAATGTTCAAGGAATGAATGTTTCTTGGACAAGAAAAAATGTATAGGCTTTTGGTTTTATAAATAAATATATGGTTTATTCTGGCTTAGGAATAAGATGCTTAAAATAATTAATATCAAATTAAATTTTAAATTTCAATAAAAGTAACGTGAATCGCATTAAGTGGTAGTATGTTCGCTTTTTACATAAGACGTAGGCAAAATTAAGGCGTCCAACCTGAGTCTACGGTGGCGGGCTAGAAATATGACAGGTTCATGTTTGTTGTGGGGCTTTCCTAAGAAAAAAACTAATTATAAAATTCGTAGGAATTCGTGGTAGGACTGTTTGATTATAGAATTTATGATTTTGACTTGATTTACTTCCTCAAACGCGCACTATTTAAAGGGGGGGTACTAGGACGCCATTAAAATTAGGAGAATGTTTTTTTTTAATTGTAACAAATGACGAAGCAGATCGCCTACCTGATGGTAAGTGAAAAACATTGCATATAAATCGACCAAGGGAATACGTCCTACAAGTGGCGCCCTGTTTCGTCATGCGCTTGTTATTACACAAGCTTTTACGCCCTTTAGACCGGAACACAGCCAGTGGCGTGCATTGTATTTATGCAAATAAGCAGTGCATACCCTAACCTCAGGGTCATACAGAGCCTTCAGATAGGACCAATAAAGTTTTGTTACTAAAATGGTGTGCTAAACACATTGTGCATACCCTGGGTCCAAGGGCTATGCACGCCACTGAACACAGCAATATTGCTTGCGGCAGAAATAAGTGTGAAGGTTGTACCTACTTCTGCGGCCGAATACTGTCACAAAAAGCTCTACTTCTTAAATACGATAATGGGGCTTCTGGAAGAAATCTCTTTAGAGATAAGCTCTCTTTGCTCTCAATGTTTAATAAGTTTTTTTTTGGTACTAAATAAATAGGTTGTCTGGCGGAGATCGCTTCAAGCGGTCGTCATGTATATTTATTTACCTTTTATTTTGTTCAATTGGTTTTTTTTCTGCATGTGCAATAAATTCTTTCTATCTATCTTTAAATAAACGTTAAAAATTAGTTATATGTTTTCAACATGGCTAATTTTGGAGTTTACTCCTTAAGAATCGATTTTCATATATAAGGTATGAGAAAAATGTAAGGAGTAAAATCTACAAATGAATGACCTCGTTACGTTTTCGCTTTGCGACGTTGCATGCCCGGCAACCGTGATGCGCAAACATGCAACGTCGCTTTCGTTTAATTAACTTATTTTTCCTATTTAAGTTAAAACCGAAATATATCTAGATAAAGAAACAAACACATACATGTATAGGACAGAGTGAGATAGAAAACATAATAATTTTTTTTACCTATTCTAGTTACCATGGAAACTAAATAATAAACATTACATTTATCCTAATAGTTCAGATACTCTACGTCCACCTCAATCTCTCGTAGGCTACTTTTAAGAAGTTACACTTCCGCCGTGTGTGAATAAATTGCACACGATTTTTAATTTACCCTTTCATATTGTATTAATCTTTACTCAGTTAAATAAACTCTTTTTGTGTATGTTTCGACAATCGTACTTAAGGAGTAACAGTCCACTCCAGTCGTGCGTCGGAGCTGACACACACTTTTTTATAATCAAAATAAGTGAGTTGTGAGTATTGTTAATACAACTAAATAATGATAATTGTCAAACGTTTCGTCTCCGGAAAATATTATTTCAAACGATGTCATTTTGTGATTCCACCTTTACTTTAATATAATTAATTCACACTCCCCGCCATTTCCTGAGGGCTGTAAAATATACTAAAACGGATAACCGACAACAAAGGAAGCCTTAAAAGAATGCGCAGAATTCTTCCCTTTTATTAAATTCGTCTCTCAAATTTGTTTTAATGTATTTTTCGTTTAGTCTTTTGGCATCAAAATGTAAATCAGTTTGGGACGTTTTTGTAATTTGTACGTAATTTACAGCGCTGTAAAGCCTCATCTCAAGGGGTGTTAGACAGGGAGATGTAATATCTCCAAGACTGTTTAACGGCGCCCTAGAAGGCCTTTTTAAAACGCTGGACTTGAAAGGATGATAACTTAATATAAATAGCGGGAACATCTTATACCTGAGGTTTGCTGACGACGCAGAAACTCCACAAGATCTTGGGGAAATGATGAGCCTGAGCCGTTCTTCTAGATGTAGGGTCTCGGGATAAACGTAAACAAATGGGAGAAAATGTTTTCTTTCCGGGGAAAGGTTGAAAATGTATCTTCTCTCAGAGCTTTAACTCTCCAAGCACTGGCGCACAAGTGGAAATAACATATACTCATATGTAATATAATAAACGGGGTTAAACTATTCCTTGTTCCCGTGATTTAGCAGGTGGACACGTTAATTATATCCCTAAGGGGATATAATCGGGGGATATAATTAATGTCTCCTGCCTGTGCTAGCCCTGGTGATTTTAGGCAAACCCTTCCATGGCTATAGATGACGCGTAAGAGCTATTCAATACATTAAAAAACAACTTAAGACTATTTAGATAAATTAAAGATTTTAAACTAAGATTTTCATGGTTAATCAACATTTCTTAAGTATAGTTCAACGGGTACATACCACGATAATATTTGGGATTTGTCGGGTCCGGACGGGACTGAGTCCCGTCGTGACCACGATCCACGCAACTGGGCCGAAATATCGACAAATCCAAAATATTATCGTGGTATCTACCCGTTCAACTTATACTTAAGAAATATGTAGATAAATATTCGTATTAATAAATTGTTAGCAATTCCGTTAAAGCTTCATCTTTTCCAAGAAAGGTTAACAGGCCTAAAAACTGGAGACAGCGATGTTTAACTGACAGATAATAACTTGAGAGGGCGAAAAACCTTTTAAATTATAGTCTTACCATCATAATCGGAAGAAATCCCCGCTTCTGGAAAATAGCTGGTAAAATAACCTTAATAATTCTTACGTCCTTCATCTGTCAGGATTTATACATAAAGCCCTTTGTTTTAAGTTCATTAAAGTTAGTGTATTACTTGTTTTTTTTGTATACTTACTTTGACATGTTTCGCCGGCGCATCGGCTATAACTTTCCACAAGAAATCAGATATCTACCATAAAGATCTTTTGCAAATAAGTACGTGCAAAATATGCAAAAAAGGTAGCGATACAACTTCTTTGAACATATTTAAACATAGTAATTTTAAATAGCAATTGGTTTTCGTCAGTCTCAGCTCCTCCGACTTCACTAACAAAGAAAATAAATCGGTAAAGGAAAACTCGAAATTGCACTGTTTCTTGATTCGTATGCGGAAGGTTAGCTAAGAAAAACATTTTTATTCAGTCCTAGCAGTGAAGTCCTGATAAACGTGGAGACACTTTATGTATTCAGTATCGTTAAACCTTAAGTTAAGGGTAAGCTGCTGTCCATTGAGGAGTTCTATACTTTACCTCAAATCATTGGCATCAGATCTAAAACGAACGATTTAAATCGGTTCCTATTTCACAGAGCTATGGTGTTAAACTTGGCAAATATTTTCTCTTCCAAAGGACCTGTGCTGAATTTTGGGAGAAAAAGTATCCTATGTCCTACCTCGTAGTATGAACTTAAATCATGTAAAGTTTATTTGAATTCATTGAGTATTTAAGCGTTATGCGCACCCAAGACAGACAGACAGACAAAAATTATAAATAAATATAGTTTTGGCTTCAGTACTGATCAGAGAGTGCATTCAAAAAGTTATATTCCGTCTATTATCTATCTATAGATAATAGCTATAGATAGATAATAGACGGAACAAGCTGATGGCCCACCTGATGGTAAGTGGAAAACCAACACATGTTAAAAAAGCTAAACTTCGAAGTGCACGCAAGTAATAATTTAAAAATTTCTTCATGGCTATAAAAATTTCAGCAATCGTCTTAGTACCCATAACACAAGCTACGCTTTCTTTGGGGCTATATGGCAAAGTGTATATTTTCGTAGTATATTTATTTATTATTTTTAACTAACACACAGTTCAAAGAAATCTTCATTAATAACAGGAACATCAGCTCATTATAAATATTATCTGTCTATCCGCGACCTTCAGCTTCGTAGTACAAAGTACAAAATGCAATGTAGCTTTAACGGAAGCTATATGACATTGACGTCTTTTGTAATACAGCAGGTGACGTGGGGATCTGCTTTATAAGTTTATAATAGTACTTATTTCATATGTATAGCTCTATTATGAACGAGCTTTTACCCGCGGCTTTACTCGCGTGATAATTTCAACAACTTGGCGACGAGGAATACCTAATCTTCATTATCTTATTCATATCCAATAAGACGGCCGACTGGCGCAGTGGGCAGCGACCCTGCTTTCTGAGTCCAAGGCCGTGGGTTCGATTCCCACAACTGGAAAATGTTTGTGTGATGAGCATAAGTGTTTTTCAGTGTCTGGGTGTTTATATGTATTTTCTAAGTATTTATAATTCATAAAAATATTCATCAGTCATCTTAGTACCCATAACACAAGCTACGCTTACTTTGGGGCTAGGGGGCGATGTGTGTATTGTCGTAGTATATTTATTTATTATTATTATATTTATATCAACCCATTGCCGGCCCAGTACAGGGCACGGGTCTCCTCCTACAATGAGATGGGTTTAAGGCAGTAGTCCACCACGCTGGACCAGTGCGGATTTGTGGACTCCACACACCTTTGAGAACATTATAGAGAACTCTCAGGCATACAGGTTTCCTCACGATGTTTTCCTTCACTGTTGAAACAAGTGATATTTTTAATTGCTTAAAACGCACATAGCTCTGAAAATTTGGAAGTGCGTGCCGGGATTCGAACTCTGCTCCCCGAAGGTGAAGTCGTAGTCCTACCTACAGGGCTATCACCGCTTCACTGGATTATCAACTAAAACCTGTGCTCCCGAATTGTCTCCTATTCTAACACGTTTATACCGCCTCTCCCTTAAAACCACTCAGGTCCCGAAAGCTTGGAAGATTGCCAACGTGCAACCTGTTCCAAAAAAGGGTAGCCGTGCCGACCCATCTAACTACAGACCAATTGCTATCACCTCCTTATTATGTAAAAGTCTGGAGCGTGTACTTAATAACAGACTTCTGGCATACCTAGAAAACAACGAACTCCTGTCAGACCGTCAGTACGGTTTTCGACGAAATCGGTCAACAGGGGATCTTTTAGTGTATGCCACGCACATCTGGGGTGAAGCCATGGATAAGCACGGTGAAGCGCTCGCCGTTTCACTCGATGTATCGAAAGCTTTTGACCGTGTCTGGCATGAAAGTCTCCGCACAAGCTTCCAGCCTACGGGTTACCCATTAGTTTTTGCAACTGGATCGCTGATTTCTTGAGTGGACGATTTTTTCGGGTTGTCGTCGATGGGTCCTCGTCTGACCTAATGGCCATCAACGCTGGTGTCCCTCAGGGATCGGTTCTTTCCGCTACGCTCTTCCTGCTGCATATAAATGATCTGTTAAAACCCGGCATCTTTGGGTATGCAGATGACAGCACTGTGACGGTTAGATACATGTCCATTCCACGAGCTAGTGGAGACGAAACTCTTGTGCTCAGAGAGGCCTTGGTGGAACGCGTTAACCTGCCCTTAAGCGAGGTGTCCGATTGGGGTAACACTAATCTGGTAGAGTTTAATGCTTCCAAAACCCAAGCGTGTTTGTTTTCCGCCAAACGGAGTCCGTTCCCCCTAACTCCGACTTTCAGAAATGTATCTGTGCCAATCACGAATAGTATTGAGCTCCTAGGTATCAGCATTTCGTCCAATCTAAGCTTTGGACAATGCATCGAGTCCAAAGCTAAAACTGCTGGCAAAAAATTTGGCATCCTCAACAAAGTTAAGCGCTACTTCACGCCAGAACAGCTTCTAACCCTGTACCAAGCTCAGGTTCGGTCGTGCATGGAGTACTGCAGCCATTTATGGGATGGCTCTGCCAAGTACCAGCTCGATGCTTTGGATTCGGTGGATCGTCGTGCTAGGAGACTCATTGGCAACGACCTTGTAGTCAGTAGACTTCAAAGCCTTGAACACCGGCGCAAGGTTGCTTGTCTGGCTGTTTTCTACAAGATACATTTCGGAGAGTGTGCTCAGGAGCTATTCGATTTGGTCAAACCATCTCCTTTCTACCATCGAACTGCGAGGCACCGAAAGAATCTGCACCGTTACGTGGTTGAAATACCATCAACACGTACGAAGCGTTTTGCTTCTTCCTTTCTGATCCGCACCGCAAAGGCCTGGAATGCCCTCCCATCTTCCGTCTTCCCTGATACCTATAATCTGGGTACCTTCAAATCAAGAGTGAATAGGCATCTTCTAGGCAAGCGCGCTTCATCTTAGGCTGCATCATCATTTACCATCAGGTGTGATTGCAGTCAAGCACTTGTCTATATACTTAAAAAAAAAAAAAAAAAAATACACCGACGGAAATTATAAATTCGCAGTTATATTTAAACCCCATAGTCAAACCCATCGTCAGTTTATACGCGGCATCGCACCGGAACGCAAACTCACTTAGTGGCACGTCTTTGTCGGTAGGGTGGCCACGGCCAAGTCACCCACAAGACCGGGTAATATTCAGATTTGATCCTGCCGGGGTTTGAGCCCGGAGCCTCTAGTCATAATACCATAGCATTCACCACTGCGCCACTGAGGTCAGAAGTTTCTGTAGTGTTTATTTTGCAATGAAAACGTCTAAACCTATTCAGGAACAGTTCTTCTCTTATTTAGTTTGATTGCCCAATAACATCGTTTATATAATCAGTCCCCTCTTTGCGGAAGTCTTGAGTATTTTCAAGCGTGTGTTCAGATTGTTAGATTGCACATTTAAGTTCATATTAAAAGCGTGTTAGTCCAGTGGTTAAAACTTCGGCTAAAGTTCGAACCCACGACGCACTTCTTACTGTTCTTAGTTTAAAAAACACTTGCTTTATCGGTGAAGGAAAGCATTATGAGGGAACCTGCATGCCTGAAGAGTCCTTAATAATAAAACAAATAAAACATTTTTCGAAAATATTAAGTAATAAATGGGAAAATCTCTTTATGGAGCACTGGATTGGTACACATTCTTACACCAAGTGCCCACTTACCTTAATTAGGAGATAGGTTTGGCCAATTTTAATTTATAACATAGGTAATAAGATAATTTTTACAAGCTGTGGAATTTTAACTGAAATAAACGTTATTATATTATTATTTATATTATTATACTAGATATGACCTGCGGCTTCGCCCGCGTAAATTTCGGGAAGCAGCGTAGGTACTGCTACATAGTCTACACCTATAGACATACGTGAGATTTTTGACAAACATTTTTTTATTGAGTAACAAACAAACTTACATTCACATTTATAATATTAGGAAGGATTGACGGGCGACTGGCGCAGTAGGCAGTGACCCTTCTTTCTGAGTCCATGGCCGTAGGTTCGATTCCAACAACTGGAAGATGTTTGATCTTCCAGTTGTGGGAATCGAACCGAATGTGATGAACAAAAATGCTTTTCAGTGTCTGATTTTAAGTATTTATGTTTTATTCATAAAAATATTCAACAGTCATCATAGTACCCATAAATTGTTGATGTTGGAAAAGAGCAACTGCTGAGTTTCTTGCCGGCTTCTTCTCGGTAGAATCTGCCTTCCGAACCGGTGGTAGAATCACTACAAACAGACAGACTTGACGTTTCAAAAGTGCTCATATTAGGCCTACTTGAAATAAATGAATTTTGAATTTTTAACACAAGCTACGCTTACTTTGGGGCTAGATGGCGATGTGTGTATTGTCGTAGTATATTATATTATCATAATGTTCTTAAAGGTATGTGAAGTCCATCAATCTGCACCATGGAGAATACGGCTTAAACTCTTCTTCATTGTGAAAGGCGAGCTGTGCAGTGTAGTGGGTCGGTAATAGGTTGATATGATGAAAAATGAAAAAGAAAATGAAAAAAAAATAAAAAATGCTTTATTTGTCATAAAAGTAAAAACAAAACAGAATCATAGTACTTAAACGTAACACATAAATTTATACAAATTTTGTTTTATTTTGCACAGATAGAATGTGTACCTGTTTTCCGAACTAGTTGAGAATGTGTCTCGAAAAACAGGGCTGACCGACTCGATGACAGCTTAATAAATGTGAATGTGATTATGATTGTCACATTTAAACTTTTAAGATCAGTTTAAATGTAGCGTTGCATTCTTAGACCGGTGTACATTTTGTAAGTATGGAAAAAGAATCCGAAACAAAACTTTTAAACTCAATCAGAAAACTACTATTCAAATAGGCACATCTAGGAGTCGTTCATATTTTATACGAATGTTTGATATGTTAGATATTATTAGATTATAAATAGTTTGATAAAAACAAGCAATCAATTCTTTTCGAATCATTTCTCAGTGTGTGTGAATGATTCAAATAGACTTGAATGTGTGTGTTATGTTTTTCACGGTTCATGTATGTATGACATGTGAGTTTCTTTATTCCACCATAACTTCTAAACACTTGAGCGGATTTGAATGTCTGACGTATCGTTAGTATACTAACGCCATCCTTGCAATGAGACCACAAAATACAACAAATATAGGATACCTACTTGTTATCCTGGAAAATTATGGATCTAGAGAATTGTTTTTTAAATGACGAACTCACTAGTGCAATGGCGAGCGCTGTCAATTAAAGTAGGATGTCCAGTTCGATTCCGGGCAGAGGTTATTTGGGAATATATAATTCCTGAATTTTCTCTGGTCTGGTCAGCTTTAGCCGTGGCTATTAACCACCCTCCTGACAAAGACGTGCCGATAAATTATTTAGTGTTCCGGTGCGTGGGGGTATGACTAATATACTCCCTAACAGGTTAGCCCGCTACCATTTTAGACTGCATCATCACTTACCACCAGGGCAGTTAACTTGTATTATTTATTATTTATTTAACTCTTTATTTGTACACCACTATTAAGTTAGGAAAATAAAAGAACAACAGAAATACAAAGACGGAAGTTTATCGCTTAGTAGCGACACTTAGCGGACTTGTAGTGGAATAAAGAATTAAAAAAAATAGCCAGACCGACAGGCATCAGCTACATACATATACGTACATAAATATCGTTAGATGTAATTTCAAGGGTCATTAGCTAGGTAGGATGATGCCATTCTCGGAGATTTCACTGATAGATGTCTTGTGAGCTGTAAAATTACAAGCCAATTTACTACAATCACCGATTAGTCTATTCGATACAGATGATCGTATAATTTTATTACTTCATCAATTAAACTAGAAACTTTGTATTTCTTTTTTAAGAGCAAAAAGCTTTTAGAAAGAATATGCATTACTCTTGAAGGTGATAAGGCTATACTTTCGGGGGACAGAGTTCAATTCCCAGCACTCACGTCTAAGTTTTGTGCGTTTTTAAGCTATTAAAATATCATTTGCTTTAATGGTGAAGGAAAACATAGTGAGGAAACCTTCATGGCTGAGAGTTCTCCGTAATATTCTCAAAGGTGTCAGGAGTCCAGCAATCTGCACTGGGCCAGCGTGGATGACTACGGCCTAAACTCTCTCATTGTGGGAGGAGACCCGCGCGCTGTAGTCAAAGTCAAAGTCAAATATTTCTTTATTCAAATAGGCACATAGATGGCACTTTTGATGAGTTATTATATACAAAATGTGTACATAGCAGTGAGTAGTGATGGCGATAACTACAATCGTAAACTTAAAACTAAAGCTACGAGTTTTCCAATCGCGCCCTGGTCTAAGAAGAAACCCACAACAAACTTAGCCGGGTGTTCTTTTTGTTATCACCATCTCACATTGTCATTAGAAAATATTTAAGAAGCAACCTGGTTAGAGCAATTGTTTACACCCAAGCTTTTTTATCGTTTACGTAATCGTTTATACTATAATAGGACTTTTCTATAAGCTTTCGCTTTATACAAACTTTGAAGTTCTTTAGTGACATCCCCAAGATATCAACCGGTAATTTATTGTAAAATTGTATACAATTTCCTTTAAATGAATTAGTTTAATTGGCCGGTAATGGGTTGATATGGTGATGATGACACACACTACCACGTATTTGACACATACAGGCATATATATAATCTGTCTTAATCATTTTTCGGATTATAATTTGTGTGATAAAAAATCGATTATTTTTGAATAATTTCTCAGTGTGTGTGAAATGAATCAAAAAGAGTATACGTGAATGTGTCCAATAATTGGAAGTGGTGGTTATTTTCTGTTTTTTTTTGCGTCTTTTGCGTTTAGGTTGCCTGGAAGAAATCGCTATGTAGCGATAAGGCCACCACATTGTACTAGCTTGTTCTATGTTTAAATTCCTGTAACTACTTTTTACTATGGTGTGGTACAATAAAAGTTTATTTATTTATAGTGGGTCTGATGCGTTACATATTGATTGATTGGCGCAGTGGGCAGCAACCCTGCTTTGCGAGTCCAAGGCCGTGGGTTCGATTCCCACAAATGGAAAATGCTTGTGTGATGAACAAAAATATTTTTCAGTGTCTGGGCGTTTATATGAATATTATATGTATAAATGTGTATTATATTCATAAAAATATTCATTAGCTATCTTAGTACCCATAACACAAGCTACGCTTCCTTTGGGGCTAGATGGCGATGTGTGTATTGTCGTAGTATATTTATTAATTATTCGTTTATTGTGTTTTATTTTTTGAAAGAAAGAAAGAAAGAAAAATCGTATTTATTGTCACACATTTGTGTAAAATGTTACATTTGTGAAATAAAATAATTGTTAAAGTATAAAAATTAAAAAAAAAAATATGTGAGACAAAGGAGCTGGCTCAGTATAGCTGCAAACTAAAACGCGTAGCACTGGTTTTCAGCCAGCCCCATTTATGACCATTCTGCACTCCTTCTTTATGTAAACTTAAAGTGTGGGAAATGTCATACTGCTCCGTCCTCGCAATTTTCGTAAAAAGGGGTACAAAGTTGTTGCTTCACGCGTTAATATAAAGATAATATTGCCTCACGTTTGATTTGTATTCACTGAACACTCGCAAGGTGCCGTAAGAAAACCCTCCCGGAATGAGCGGGCGAAAATTTTATGGCATTACGTTTGTTAACATTTCATCCACACCAAGGGTCAGCTACGTGCCTCGAGTCACGTTCTATTCTATTTGTTATTTGTAAATAGCGTGATTGCTTTTTCTGTTCTATTATTGTATTTACCGGTGTGGGCGCATTCTGTGATATCGCTGTGCTTAAGATCTAAAATGAGGTTCAAACAATACTATTATTAGAACCTAATTCTTCATCATATCAACCCATTACTGACCCAGTACAGTGCTCCTCCTACAAAAGAAAAAAATAAAAAAAATAGGTGATTAACCAATTTAAATTTAGAATTCTTGATTTACTTTACCTTAAAATGATTCGACAGTGCAGTTAACACATATATTATTTGGATATTATTTCCACTAGTGCGCCAGTGCTCTTAGAGTTGATAAAGCTGTGGGAGAAGATTCATTTATATCCTTTCCCCGGGGATATAATTGTTTCCTGCCCATGCTAGCCGTGCTGAAGTAGGTAAGTGGTTGTCTGTGTAATTACAAGATTATGAGGCTTAACATTGTCATTAGAAAATATTTAAGAAGCAACCTGGTTAGAGCAATTGTTTACACCCAAGCTTTTTTATCGTTTACGTAATCCTTTATACTATAATAGGACTTTTCTATAAGCTTTCGCTTAATACAAACTTTGAACTTCTTTAGTGACATCCCCAAAATATCAACCGGTAATTTATTGTAAAATTGTATACAATTTCCTTTAAATGAATTAGTTTAGTTGGCCGGTAATGGGTTGATATGGTGATGATGACACACACTACCACGTATTTGACACATACAGGCATATATATAATCTGTCTTAACCATTTTTTGATCTTGTTGATGAATACTGGGCTGGACGTTGTTGGATGCGTTCTTTGCATGCCCTGCTTAGAGTTTGCGTGTGTATATAGTTAAGTTTGGTTTTCCAGTAGGTACCATCAGATGAGCCAACTGCTTGGATCTTCGCAGAATGTAGGATGAGAAATACGTATTTGTGTAAGAAATCGCACGTGGCATTTGTCGTAAAGTTTAAACGACCCTAGACAGTTAAAAAACGGCAGGATGATGAACGCTGTTTCAAATTCAAGTGCACAATCTACCCGCTGATCCAGTGTCGTTAGTGTAATAATATTAAACTAATAAAATAATTAATTACTTGAGTACAGCGGTATGTACTTTAATTAATAAAATGGGCTGGTTTTAAACACGCGACATACTTTGCAAAGTGGGTTTTAGTTAATTTAACTTAATTCAACTATGTTATCAAATGGGCCCCAAGTCTGCTATTATGATATTTGTGTTTAATCTTAATTTTTCGATCAATGTCATCAAATTGTATGTGAGTAAATGTTTATTAATATTGAAATTGTGAAAGAAGTTTGTTTGGAATCAATGATTTTCTCTTAAATATTCTGTATTCACTTTGAAAACGTTAGTTTTCTATTTCTCTATGAATTAGACTCTCCTTGACTGCAATCTCACCTGGTGGTAATTTATAATGCAGTCTAAGATGGGAACGGGCAAACTTGTAAGCGGTTTTGCAGTTACATTAAACCAATTAGTGGCGTGCGTAGGGTTACCACGGCAGGCATTAAGCAGGAACATCGAATAAAATTGAAAAAATCTCTATCTATACAACTTGTATGAATTTTTTGGGATAGGCAATGCATTTGTGCACGCCAATGAAACCAATACCCCTAATCGTTTTCTGCGCGACATCGATTTGTCATTGTCTTTCGCTTGTCACAGAATATTAGCGAGTGAAAAAGTAGACTACTTGAATTAGCACCAACTATACAGGCTGCTTACAGAACAGTGATAGCCTAGTGTTTATAACTCCGGCCTTCCTTTCTAGAGGACCAACATCGGTTCCCGGCCCGCACCTCTAACTTTTCGGAGATACACAAATTATGTGAATTTCAAATTTAATCAATGAAATATCACTGGCTCTAACGGTGCAGGAAAACATCTTGAGAAAAACTTCATGCCTGAGAATTCTTGATAAAATTCAACCAGTCCGCGCTTTTCTTAGGTACTTAGCAATATTATCCAGATAAAATTGCTCTCCTTGAACTAATCTAGCTCGAGTTGGGAAACCGAATGCAATTGGTTGTGTCATTATATAAGTCTAAAGTTTTAATAAAGTTATAACAAAAAAAATATCTCGCTACGTTTTTTCTGGCTATATCTTAGACTAGAGACACACATATTAGCTTTACTTTTAAGTAATTTATAGTTACTTATTAACAACGACAAAAAAAAAATATGAACGTTGTGATAAGTTGTAAAATTTGTACCACCATTAGTCTATTCTCCTCTTTTTTTCCTAATTCAAAGGTTCCAGGTAGAGATCGCTATTAAGCGATAAGGTCGCCTCTTGTTTTCTACTTCCTTCTTAATGTTTCTATTTTTGTATATGTTAATATTGTCATCATCATCATAACTTCAACCGATTGAAGTCCACTGCTGGACATAGGTCTTTTGTAGAGAGTTCCAAAATCCACGGTCCGGGGCCGAAATGAAGATTGAAACAAAAAAATAAAAAAAATAGGTGATAAACCAATTTAAATTTAGAACTCTTGATTTACTTTACCTTAAAGGGATTCGACAGTGCAGTTACTAAAACTGAAGGTTTTATGGCCACATCTTATGGAATGAGGGGTCTTTTGAACGATTGGTGGTGCAAGGACAGGTTAATGAAAAAAGGACAGGAGACCAATCGTCGACCCACACAATATGGTGGAACGCTCCCGCAACGTTACCAACCGTTAAAAGTAAGAGAAACCAATGATGTCTAACGCCATGTATTTCATCTTGGCAGCCAAGACCACTTTGTCACGAGTGCACGACTAAGAAGAAGAACATATAATGTGCTTTTGTGTTTATAGCTCTAGTTTCACTCCACAGATGTTAATTGCAAAAATTAACATCTGTGGAGTTAGACTAACTAAACTCTTATGTTATTTAGATTATCATAACATTGTTCATATGTTACTCCAGAGGACATCCATCACACTGTCAAATGAGCTTGAAACAACTAAAACTCTTCGACTAATTAGTTTAACGAGCGTGCAATTTTCATTTTGAAACATGCTTCACGGTAGAAATCTGAACGAAATAAATAATTCTATTCCAAAAACAAGGATGTGGAAACCTTTTGTCACTGTCGCTTGACAAATTAACTTCTCGAGTTTTGGCATAGATGAGGGTTGGCCCTTTTACATACTTTTTTTCGATTTGCGATTCAAAGTCCAATGTGGGATAATTGTGTTATCTTACATACAAATATATAAAGCTAAAGAGTTTGTTTGTTTGTTTGTTTACTTGAACGCGATGATCTCAGGAACTACTGGTCCGATTTGAATAATTATTTCAGCGTTAGATAGTCCATTTATCGAGAAAAGCTATAAATCATCACGCTAAGACCAAAAGGAGCACATCATAAATTAACAATGTTTGAAATTCGAGACTTTTTTTCTAATGCGAGCCTCCGCTGCGAGAGTATATATTAGATACGGCAAAAGTTTTGATAAAATCATGTATGACTAAGTTGTTCCCCTTTTAAAGTTCTAAAAAAAAGTCCGTGACAGCATATGTCTATCTTTTAAGGTTGATTTATACGCGGACGAAGTCGCGGGGATCGCTAGTCTAATATAAAACAGCGGTAAGCGGTTATAGACTAGTGGGTAAGCCTTCAGCTTCCGAAGCCGAGTGGGGGAGGGAGTTCGATTCCTAGCACGCACCACCAATATTTGCGAGGTTAGTGCGTTTTAAGCAATTATAAGTAACACTTGCTGCAACGGCGAAAGAAAAAATGCTAGGAAACATGCCTGAGAGTTCTACATAATGTTCTTAGTCTACCAATCCACACTTGGCCAGCGTGGTGGATTACGGCCAAAACCCTTCTGGGAGGAGACCCAAGCACTCTAGTGGTAGTATATTTTTTTTGTTTTTTTATTGGTGACAACCCTAATTCATAAGACGACAATGAAGTTTGATAAAATAAATTGTCTTCAAGTTTTTCCGTGTCAGCAAGTCACAAAATTTCCGTATCTATTAGTAAATAATGTAAAGAAACAAAAATGTTAAAAGAAAAAGAACTCAACTTTCTTGTTTAAGATTCGTAACACTTTTCGACAGTTCTTTTCCTTGAGAAGTGATTTAAAAGGTTTCCTCGAAGATTTATATCAGCGACCTATATTTCTGAGGTTATTTCGGTTGGTTACCCTTTTTTCCCGCGAATAGGTCTTTGAAATATAGGAATCGTTATGACCAAATTGATATGGAATACAGATACTCATGATGATCGATTATATGAAGTAACAATGTAGCTAGCCATGCAGACATACAAAAACCACAAAACCAAGAAATAAAAAAGAAACTTCAGAAATAATCTCTTAACTTTTTTTCCAGTATCGTTAAACAAAGTCTCTATTAATATATAGTTTATGCATGTAGGGACAAACATACATTTATATGAATATTATCTTTATAATTTCGTCGTGTTATTAATGTAAACTTTCCCGTTGCTTCCCAAAATAAATGTACCTACTATAAAAAGTTTTTAATCGCGACCGAGACGCCAACATTTCTAATAGGGTTGTCGTCCGTAATGAAAAATTAATTCTGAACGTGATTATAAAACTTAAGTAGGTTTAAAATATTAAAATATCTTGTTAGCTAAGCCTGAGATATTGTAAATTCGTAATTTTTTTTTGAATCTGTTGATAGATATTCTGGTAGTTATGCATAATATTTCCAACTGTCTATGACTATATTCTGATTTATCAAGCGTTGGATTATTTTTCTTATGAAGAACTATGCGTTCTGATTACTCTTGGTGTAAAATTTTGTTTATGGGATGCATTAAATCTCTGAATAGTATAGTAGGTATAGCACTTTTTTATAAGTAACGTCGGGAAATCAAATTTCTTTCTAATTGTTTCATCCAGTGTCAGTTTTGGACGGTTCCTATTCATCACACAATCAAAAAAAGTACTCTCGAGCAATTATTCTGGTTCCGATGCCGCATAGAAACTAGTTATCTCCTACCATATCCTTACCAACCGTGGCAGTTTAGCGTGCTTTAGACTGCATCGTCATGAACAAATAGGTAGCATAATAAGTTAGCATCTTCAGCTAGCAGCAAACATGAACAAAAAAATTAAATAAATTATATTTACAAATTTTGGATGTAGCATACAAAATTGGGAACCCTATTTATAATTACCATGTATTCTTTGCCAAACATTTTTCCTTTCAGACGGTATTTGTCGAAATCCGACAAGTAGTTCAAATCCGACAAGTAGTTCCAGAGATAAGCACGTTTAAACATAAAATGAAGAAAACTTTTCAGTTTTATTACAAGAAAGTATTGATAATAGATAAAGGTTATATTTAGGAAGTATCTATGGTCCAAAAACAACATATTTCATTATTACTTTATAACACTTTAAGCACGCAATCATTGGTATTCTTACTAATCGGAATATATTTTAATCTAATAGAGCAGTAAACTGTTCTAATGAAGAACAAACTAAGTTCATATAAAAAGCTTCTGACCATTATTATTTGAAGTAAAACTTCTTTAGACGCGACGCGGGAGTAACTCAGATTTTTTTTGACGGAAGTAACGCTTATGTCAAACTTCTGTGTAGTTTCCGCTATTTAAAAATACCTGATTTGGATTTGGTCTTAGTATACTAAGACCTATATGTCATATACTCCACGCTAATTTAATTATACGCCTGCTAGTGGCAAATATCATAATCCATTAGGATTATTTATTTTCAAACGGATCATTTACAAACTGAATAAAAATTCAACAGTTTAAAAAAAATTTAAATTGCAAGGTTTTTGAAAATCTCTAAATACACTTGTTTATTTATTACTTTTATAACAAATAATTTTTTTTATTTTTTTTTTTAATAAAATTCATTGACATTGGTTATATTGACCTGTGCTGATCTAACCTACAATTTTGTACTCTCAATTATTCTATTTAACAAATTAAAATATTTTTAAAATCTGAAAGTGATATTAATGAATTTTAAATAGAATATAAATAGAAATTGTGAATATTAAATGAAATGGCGAAGTCTCAGGAACATTTTACTCTTTCATCAATAAATAATAATAAAAGTTTTACTTCAATCGCGCGTAAGGGTTAACGCACACACTTTTTTTTTAAACAACTCTTATTAGAAAAAAGGCGTAGTTGGTGACCACCGATTCTAGTATCTGTCATTTCTTAGACTGATGATGATACTACGTAGTTAGGATGCAAGAAAGAAAGAGAGTATACTTTTTTGTACTCCAGAAATACATACGATAATAATAAAAAACGACAAGTTGACTATTATAGTTGTACAACTGGCGGCATTATCGCTAAAGAGCTACGCAAGCAAACTGCGGAGGATAAAATGATGACAAGTGGGTTATGGCTGTAGGTATAGACACATCAGTAAGCAAAACGCATCAAAATAATCTAGTAATATAATACTTTAACTAGTGGGCTGGGTAGATGACAGCAGCACCACCTACCAATTGTGTTTTCAAACCAACTAACTATTGAAATAAACACGCAAAATTTCATCCATAAGTCCAGTCGATCAGGTAACAATATCAGGTACAGTAGAATTATGTATACACTAATGCAATATAGACATACTTACATAGACAAAAATAGACATATAGACATGTACATAATATATACATTTTCTTATATAGGTACATATACACGAAAGGTAAAATGAAACTAAAGTCTTCCGAAATAATAGTTTTATGTACCTATTTTTGTATGCAAACAAAAATATCGTTGAACAGAAGTTTATTTTCGTAGAAGTTCTAGTCTAAATATAAATCTTTCAACAATACATTGTTGACGGTATTTATATTAGAATTACGACTTGGTGCCAAATTTTATCTGGGTGTAAAAACAATACCTGTAACTATCTTTGTTTAGTATTGAAAAGTACCTCTTAGAGCACGTTTATTGTTATTGTGATTATAATTCTTTAGAGGCTGCCAACCCACCTTGGAGCAGAGTTGTGGGTCTGCGCTCTAAACCCCTATTTTCTTAGAGGGAGTAGGCCTGGTCCCAGCAGTACGTTCAGTGTAAGATTTAAGAAGTACTAGGGAATCATAACTGCCTAAAAAGTGTTATGTAAATTGTACTTTAATTGCATTAGTTGACAGCCGGTTGGCGCAGTGGGCAGCGACCCTGCTGTCTGCGTCCAAGGCGGTGGGTTCGATTCCCACAACTGGAAAAATGTTTTTGTGATGAACATGAATGTTTTTCAGTGTCTGGGTGTTTATCTAGGTGGCGGTGTGTATATTGTCGTAGAAGTATATATATATATATTATTTATTACTATATTTAAGTAAATAACTCTTAGGAAACTCTGTGTATTGGAAACGTTTTGTAACAAACTCATACCCGTCGCCAATAAGTGTTTTATATTTATACTAGCTGACCCCAGCGCCATCTGTTGGGCTGATTTGTGAATCTAAACCATCCAGGGTGCCACCCAAACGCATACCGAAAAATTCATTCAAATCGGTCCAGCTGTCTAGGAGGAGTTCAGTGACATACACACGCACACAAGAAAAATATATTTAAAAGATTTATTTAAGAAACATGGTATCTAAAAGTTTTAGCAGGCGAATTATATTTAAAGGCAATTTGAGGTTTCGCATTAAAAAGTTTACCAGTCTTCTACATTATCAACGAATAACCTACATTACCTAGAAGTTACCCGAAGCTGTTTATTAAACTTCTTTTCACGTTCATGGATGGATGTAAAAATGAGCATTAAAGATAATACAAACGTTTTTATATTACAAGCATAATATACGAGTTTGTTGCTGAAAAAATAATATTCTTTGAAGATTTACGACTGTTTCAAATTCCAACCTAATAAGTGGTAATATTTACAAATACGAAGTATCTTATTTATGTGGTTTGGTTTTTCATACTTATATTAATACCTCTTTTGTTAAAGTGCTGCTTTGATCTAGTGGTTATCATGTTCGAATACGGAACAGGTCTTCGGTTCGATTCACCGGTAATGTTAAAAACTTTTGGATACTGGGTTAGCCTAAGTATTAATAAATAAATAAATAAAGCCTAGCCCCAAAGTAAGAGTAGCTTGTGTTATGGGCACCAAGATAACAGTTGAATATTTTTATGAATAATATACATAAGCATTAATAATATACATAAACACCCAGACACTCAAAAACATTATAAATAATAAAATAAATATACTACGACCATACACACATCGCCATCTAGTCCCTAAAGTAAGCGTAGCTTGTGTTATGGGTACTAAGATAACTGACGTTTATTTTTTATGAATAATATACATAAATACTTATAATATACACATAAACAGACACGGAAAAACATTCATGTTCATCACAAAAAACATTTTCCAGTTGTGGGAATCTAACCCACGGCCTGCAGCAGGGTCGCTGCCCACTGTGCTAATCGGCCGCCAAGCCGTAAAGTGTGTCCAAAACCACTATCGCCAAATCATACTTATTATAAAATATAGTTTTGAAGACCTCGCTATCGCAGTGGTTGGCGCTGTTCGATTCCCTGTAGTGGCAATTTTCTCCACTCTGGTGCTCGGGGATAAAACCCGGAACCTCCACTGATAAGGCCACAGAGCTCACTACTGCAATGTGCCACTGTGCCAGTCGGGTCGTCAGTATTATTTCATGTGAGAAAAAGGTCTACTGTCTACTAATCATTTCTCTGTAACTTCTGTAAGTACCTAACTACATTGCGTTCATTATATTTCATAGTAACCGGGCCAACACCAAAACAAAGATGGTGGCGCCATAACTTGAAACATGTACTCGGTTGATGTATTTATAAACAAATCAAACGAGATGGGAAACGTAATTCCCGTTCCAGAATTAGAATTAAATGAAATGGCAAAAAAGTCAGTACGTGGTATTGGCAGGTGTGAGATCGACGCTATGTTTAGGGAAAAAGACTTTATAATGTAACTAGCTGTTAACAGCGTCTTTTCCCGCGAGTTCAGTTAGTAAAAATCGTATATGTATAAATAAATAATTATAAATAAACATAACTACTACGATAATACACACAGCGCTATATAGCCACAAACTAAACGTAGCTTGTGTTATGGGTACCAAGATGACTGATGATTATTTTTATGAATAATATACATAAATACTTATAAAATATATTATACACCCAGACACTGCAAAATATTAATGTTCAGCACACAAACATTTTCCAGTTTTGGGAATCGAACCCACGGCCATGAATTTAGAAAGTTATTATATTAAAAATTGATTACTCTGCTAGATCCTCACTAATATTATAAATGCGAAAGTGTGTTTGTTTGTCATATATTTTAGTCACAATCAAGCAATTAACTTAATTTTTCGCATAGAGTTAGTTGAAAGGACAAAGAGTAACATACGCTACTTTTTTATCCCAGGAGAACAAGCGGTTCTCACAGGATTTGTCAAAAACCGTAATAAACGCGCACGAAGAACACGGGCATTAACTGGCTAGTAAGAAATAAATTGATCAGGCTATGAATCAAACGCGTATCGACGAGAACAAGGCAAGATTTATTCCGTATGTTTGTACCATATTGCACATTTTACAGCCCAAATTAGCGATTGCAAACAATGTTACATGAAAGCGAATGTCTGATTTAAATTATCCGAACCGGCGCTGAAATATTTATAAACATGCCAAATTTGTGCGTTCAGAAACCAAATCCTAATATAAATTCCATATAAATGTTTATTAAACCGCAAATCAATTTCACGAAAATTGCGTTGTTTGACTGTTTCAGTTACCGGATAGAATGAGTTTCGGGAACTCCCTGTTTATTGAAACGTATTGTAAGTGCTAAAGGATACTTCTTAAACGAGAAGTGAACTTTATTTGTGTCTGTCTAGAGTTCAAATTTATTTGTATGTAGAGCTCACGTCGCGGCTCTTATGTGGTGATTGACAAACAGTGTCTAACTGAGCTAATCGTATGGTACATAGCGGTCCAACAAAGCCACACAATGTTACTGTGCATGTATAGGAGAATCTTATAGTGGACTTATCACATACCACTGACTTACCAACTTGGCTCAACAACCAGGTTATTGAACCCAGAACCGCCTGATCCATACTGAATCACGCTGACCATTGGACTAACGAGGCAGTTTCATTCATCATATCAACCTGTTACCGGCCCACTACAGGGCATGGGTCTCCTCCGACAGTGAAAAGGGTTAAGGCTGTAGTCCACCAAGCTGGCAAAGTTCGGATCAACGTCACACGCATTTGAGAACATTATGGGGAGCTCTCAGGCATGCAGGTTTCCTCACGCTGCTTTCCTTCACCGTTGAAACAAGTCATATTTTAATCATTTAAAACGTCCTTAACTTAGAAAAGCTAGAGCTGGGATTGAAACTCGGCCCTCCTAAAGTTGAGCAAATCGATGGGTACTTGCATATTACAAACGCAATAAATGTCAAGTCTTAGGACCACTCGTTTGGCAGTCATTAAACGACGGGCTATCAATGTACTCCTAGAAGGAGCTATAATGTTGATCGCAAATAACCGCTGAGTGGAGCCACATGTGGCGAAGTATTTATACTGAATATGTGATTCGAATACGGCGGAGAAATTTGGATGACGTCACCAGCACGCATTTGCGTGAGGACTCTCCGTGATTCTCTGTGTCTATCCATCGTACAAAGGTTAATTTGCGTATTATGTAAATTAAGCCTAATTTGCTATACTTGTCTATTGTAGCAAGACCATGACAGACACCTTGGCATGGTATTTTTTTTCTGGGCAGACGGGTTTGTGATCGCAGTAGATGTTAGTATTAGAGCAGGGGACGCTGCTGAAGGTCCTTCGTTAGAGACGAGGGTTGGTGACAACTGTAGGTATTTAGAACTGCCGTCACCACACAACACAGTGTTGTGTTTTTTTCTTTATATTATAGCAAGAATATTGTAGGTATCAAGGTATATGGTAGAGTCAGTAGTTTACAAATATATATTCTACTAAATTCTATACAATAAAGTCTGTCGATAAGATTATTGACGGATTATCCTTTTGGGATACGAACGTATAAACTTTTTTCTACTTTTATATATTATATGTAACTTTATCTGACCGTACAAGTTATTCGATGGTAAAAGTATCACACAATAGTTTAATATATCGGTTTGATTTGAGGATTTTTTTAGTAACCCCCATCACATCTTTATCGGTAGGGCTGTAAGCCTGCCATGGCCGAAGCCTCCAACTAGGGATACAATACCGGGGAAAATGAAGAAAAAATTTAAATTTTATTTATTTTAGCATTAACCCCTGGGAAACAAAGTATATAAAATGGTAGATGGGCAATTATCATCTGCTATTTTATATATTTACTTTTTTACTTGTATTAGTATATTTTTTTTTTATATTTATCAATATTGTTGTATTTCTGTAGTCTGGTTTATGTATTAGTATGTAGATATTCGTACGCATGTTCTCAATAGTGTACCCCTCTATTCGTTTTTTTTTTAGTTTTCCTAATCCTAATCCTTAGCGATAAGGCCGCCTTTTGAATCCTGCTTCATTCTTCATGTGTTTGTTCTTTTTTTTCTCGTTTTTCTGAATGGTGTACAAATAAAGATTATTAATAAAATAGGTTTAGGTTTAAAGACATTTATTCCCATAAAAAGACCCAAGTCACTTACATAGGAAACTTAATTTTCTATAATAAATTAATACACTTCGCTATTAGACTAAACTAAATTCAATTTTATTATTATCTACTCATTCAATGTTTTCGTCTTTAAATTTATTGATGTTACTTAACATATAAGAATCTAATTTAGTTTTGAATACATTGAATGAGTTTACATTTTTTATAAGTATAGGTATTTTATTATAATTTGTTAAATTGTATATAAATCCCCTGCTGGGGATCAAATCCGAGACCTCTCATTTACAAGACCACGCTGCCCCTCACTACGCCAGAGAGTTCATCAAACTATGTGCTTTCTGTTTTTACCACAGTTTCTGTATGCTTTCCGGGAATATCAGCTGCACCTACCATTTTTTACGATAGTATACGTTAAACTAAAGTCAACTACTAGCCCGTACGTTACTCCCTTAGCAAACACATTCTACACTAAGCTTATAGTGTGGTGTAAGGTAGCTTGCAGACTTAAGGTGCTGAGTTTTGATAAATATGGTTGAAGGAATTTAAACTTTTAACTTTTAAGGTGTGTAATTTTTTTAAGCAAAAAAAGAAATGTTATTCTTGACCATATTTCTGATAAAACATTCTCCGTTATATTTCCTTACTCGCCTCATACGACTTCTGCGGCCAGAGGAGTGGAAGTGACAGTTGTATTCTTATCTGCACATCAACCCATTTCTAGCCCACCACAGAGCACGGTTCTCCTCCACAAATTCAAACTCAAAATTCAAATTCCTCATCCTACAATGAGAAGGGGTTAAGGCCGTAGTCACCACGCTGGCCCTGTGCGGATTAGTGGACTCCACACACCTTTGAGAACATTATGTAGAACTCTCATTCATACAGGTTTCCTCACGATATTTCGACGGCCGAGTGGCGCAGTGGGCAGCAAACCTGCTTTCTGAGTCCAAGGCCGTGGGTTCGATTCCCACAACTGGAGAGTGTTTGTGTGATGAACATGAATGTTTTTCAGTGTCTGGGTGTTTATCTGTATATTTGAAGTATTTATGTGTATTATATTCATAAAAAAATATTCATCAGCTATCTCAGTACCCATAACACAAGTTACGCTTACTTTGGGGCTAGATGGCGATGTGTGTATTGTCGTAGTATATTTATTTATTTATTTATTATTTTATATTTTCCTTCACCGTTGAAGCATGTGATATTTTAATTATTTAAAACGCACTTAACTTCGAAAAGTTGTAGTTGCAAGCTGAAAGTGATGTCGAGCTCCTACCCAATGCGCTACCACAGCTTCAGTGATATTTATACTGGTAACATAATGGCTTATTAATAACAGTTCCCCTGTCCGATTTCAGCCACGGTGGTCAAACTCCAGAAAGATTTTTTCCACTATTTAGTAGCTTTTCTAGTCCACACAGACAGCTACTTATGTACGTAGTAATATCAGGTAAATTACGTAGCTCGGTGTTCAATAAGGCGGAGAAAGCTGCGTAAACAAATTAGTGGCGGCTACAAGCATTTTTTTTTTAAATTATTAACGATAGGCCAGCGCTTGACGACAATCATGCCCGTTAGAAAGCAATGATGAGGTGTAGGTTGGAGCAAGCTTGCCTAGAAAAAGCCTATTCACTCTAGCCAAATTATACGAAACACAGTTGCCGGGAGCATATGTTATAGTGTCATTTCTTTGCCATGATTTTTTTTTTGTGTCCAAGCGATTATACACTTTTTTAGTAGTGTTTAGGCACCCTAATTGTACTTATGCCTATATGTGTACCCAACGCGTTTATACCCGCCTGTCTAATAAATTTGGTTAAGAGGCTCTTTCGCGGATATTCGCTGCCTAATAACCACAGTATGGATTTGGGCCTGTGCCAGAAAGCAACAGGTAGTATCGTATTCCCAACGGATATAGTGCGTAGAATACAATACCAATAAAGATGTTATATTAACAAGTTTAACAGTAAATAACGAGTCATAAGAGAGTACCTTATACTTTAGCTGTATATCTAATAATATCTTGTGAAATAACATTTCAAAATATTATTATCAGAAATGTTATTTCCCGTGAGATTAAGAGATTTTCCCGCGGTAGGGATGGGCTCTAGAAAGCATCCTGCCGAAAATATAAGTCCTCCTGAATAATACTGATAAATAAAAAAAATAATAAATAAGTAGATCCGTAACGTATAATTTAAAGTTATAAAGGTTTACCAAAGATAATTACAATATGTGTGTCTGTATGAGGTGCGTTTGTGTGTGTGTGTGTGTGTGTGTGTGTGCGCGTGTGTGTGTGTGCGTGTTGTGTGTGTGTGTGAGTGAGTGAGTGAGTGTGCAATAATGGCTATTAAAAAATCATATTAGCTTTATCTATATACTAATATTATAAAGAGGAAAAATTTATAGATTGTTTGTTTATTTATATGTCAAAAGTAACACAGGTTATATTTAATTTCAGTAATAATAAGATTTGAACCTATAAGTGGTATTTATAAACCAAGCCAGAAGAAAAATCTTTCGAAACCATTTTTATGCGCTTGCGCCATCCATCACTAATAAAAAAGCATGCGCTTTCTAAACGGTCAGTCATTCAGACATACTATGTACTACAGAAATACTAGTATAGTAATAAAGTATTTTTAAAAAAAACCTCCAAAATAACCACCAACTTATCTCTTATTATTTTATTCCTTACAAAGAACTGCCTGATTAAAAATAGACGGGCAGTTCTTTATCTAGACAATGTTAAAATTTAGAAGATAATGATAAATTTATATCACGGTTAATATTATATTGGTCACGCATATTCTTTACTCGTGGATCTCTAAGTTTAAGTGGCCTTTACTTAACGCGGGTGAAATTGCGTTGAATAGCTTATATATGTGAAATTCTAAAATCCTGCTCTTAAGTTTTATGTATTTAATACCAAAAAACCGCGTTCAATTCAGTCATTCTGTTTGAGTTGTAGAACCGAATAAATAGACGGAAAGCTAATACGGGTGTAAAAAGAGCATTGCTTATTCACCCCCAAGGTAGAGCCAGATAGGTCATTACAGAATGCCGGGAAAACCTGACACTTAAAGTACCTAATCCTACCCAGCAACAGGTCACAAATACAAAAGAATTTTCAAACGTAGGTACAACAATTTTCATAATTATAATTACTTCTGACCCGTCAAACTTTAACTCTGTTATTTGCTAAAGAGCTGGATACAAATTATCTAATTAAAAACGTGTTTGTTTATATTCAAAGGAATGTAATATTTGCTTTACTTACGAACAAATGTAACAAAATATATTAGCATACCTTTGATTTAACTTATTTGTAATTTAATAAATGTCTAGCAAAGGAAAAAGCTTTCTCCGAATTCCCTTTGATAAAGCCTTAGTGCAAATTATATCGTATTTTAAGATACCAATTGCTATATTGCTATGCAATAAGAGTAAAACGGTATTGGAGATTGGAGTTTTGATTAATTAAAAGAGATGAAGCTTGCGAAGATGCCATATTTCTTCCAGTAAAATTTTTGCTGAGTGTTAGACGGCGACAAAATATATCGTTACCTAAGGACTTGACACCAGTGATGAGTGAAACCATTTATGAACCAGTTATGAAGTTAAAACGCAAATCAGAAAGTATCCTACCAAACCTCTAAAAATGTCGCGATGCTGATTAAAAGATGTCGGCATTTACCACGAGTTCAAAGGCGTCGGTCTGGATCGCTGGGTCCAGAATAAAAATGGGGCTGAATTGGCGCGAGAAATAGGAAGAAGTATACAAATCTGACCGCTTCTTTGCAAATAAGAGAGGCCATCCTAAGAAGAAAAAGATGACCAATTAAATTTAAAAGATAAATACCTTATTATGGTTACGACAATACACATCGCCACCTAGTCCCAAAGAAAACGTAGCTTGTGTTATAGTTACTGAATAATATACAGATAAACACCCAGACACTGAAAAATTTCTAAAGGGAAAGGAAAGGGATATATGCGTATGTTATATACATACATATCGTCATCATCGTCAACTTATTATCGGCCCACTACAGGGTACGGGTCTTCGCTCAGAATGAGAAGGATTTAGCCTATAGTCCAACACGCTGACCAAGTGCAGATTGGTGGACTTCACACGACCTTGAGAACATTATAGGGAACACGTAGGTAAATACACTTTGACTCAATCATAAACCGCATTAGAGTAGGTATCACAACGTAAGTACGCGTCGTTGTTAAAATTAATTAATTATTCACCTTCATTAAAGAAGGCTTTTGAGGTAATTCACACCACGGAGCGGATTAAAATTTACTTATCCTAACATAATAAATAGTATGTACCTACTTATTTAGCGCAAGAATTAGTTAGTACGCTCTCATCTTCACCTTACATCTTCTTCTTCTTCTTCTTTTGATTTATGGCTTTTCGTAGTGCCAAAACAGCACAATGTACTTTGCCAGTGTCAAGTAGCTAACTTACATCGTCTTTGGTCGTCGTGGGCTTATGCCTGAAATGATGACAGTAAAATCTAACAATCCGACATGACAGGTGAATTCAAAATGGTGACGTCATGTCTATGTAAACATAATTTTGTACTGCCTGAACTTCGAATTCTCTGCGTTTAGCAAGTATTTTGTGAATTAAAACTATCAGTTGCTAATTTTTTGTTATCAAAACCGAAAACAATAATCTTTAGCTATGGAACAAGGACTTACTTAAGTTCTTATTTGCCTATGACGTCACGAGTTTTGTAATTTATATCAACAATAAACCATGCCACCGTCAAACACAAACATGCACACACAGACACAAATACAGTGCCACAAAAAAAATTGCTTAAAAATGAAGGCATCAGAAACTAATATAACTAGTATAAATACATTAAGCCTTATTGATTTATTTTTTACACTGGGAACTAGCCTCGATACCTTCGTCAATGTTGACTTGCTAAAAACAAAGACTTATTATATTCTCAACGAACAGCAAGTCTCTATTCT
Source organism: Pararge aegeria (assembly GCF_905163445.1). Taxonomy (NCBI): domain Eukaryota; kingdom Metazoa; phylum Arthropoda; class Insecta; order Lepidoptera; family Nymphalidae; genus Pararge; species Pararge aegeria. Next base: position 5,999,478 of record NC_053200.1, on the reverse strand, counting down.
CCGGCGAACAATACACCTCTCGGCAACCAGCCACGTCGTCGGTAATTGGTTAATTACACCGTCCTATGCCCTGATAACTGCACCACGATTCAATTCTCATTAATGAAAGAGTGATAACGTTGCCAATGGAAATTACATAAAGGTACAAAGGTAACTTATATTCATACATTGACTTCTCATAGACGTGGCTACCTACATTATTTACTGTCTTTGACACTAATCTGTGAAACCGGAACTCTTAACTAAGTAAAAACTATGGCAATGGATTTCTCAAAAACTATTAAGTTATTGCGTAAACCACTGCCATAGTTTTTACTGAAAGAAATCAGATCAGCCCTAACATCACATGCAATATTAAAATCAAGTGACTCCTGGCACTTTATAAGGTACGCGTCGCGTAGCGTAGGTACTATGCACGTGTCGATCTTTTATCTTCAATACGAGTTGTCATAAGTAAATAGGTACTTAGAATTTTTTTTTTAGGGTGATGCCTTATGAAATGCACCCTTCAACAGTATTTCGTAATTCGGTTACACGTTGTTAATTCGCTGGAACGCTGTAATCTCAGAAACAACATTTTAGATATTTTTTGTGTGGGATAGTCTATTTATCGCAAAAGGCTATATTATAAACTACAGTAACATTACGCTACAACCAATAGCAGTGGAGTACCATTGTACTCCACTTCAAAAAATGTTTCAAAAACGAAAAAAAATATTCGAATCGAGACTAGCTACAATAAAATAAGTAGAAAATGAAAAGGAAAAAATAGCTACTATAGATAAATTATAGGAAAAAATCGATAAACAATCAAATTAAGCAAGATTTTTTTTAAAGGATTCGCTTTACTATGGGATGTGATTGTGCACGCCTTAATTGAAGAGTGAAAGGGGTCCAAAGGTTCAATCGGAAAGGATTTCGAGTAGAAGGAAGTACTATTATTCTATGATATATGTTGCTATCTTTTGTCCGCGACTTCGTTCGCGTTATTTAGTTTTTGAAGCCATATAGGAACAATTTATTTGAGAGATGTGTGGCATTCTACAGATATTTTTAAGTTCTTATTTTTAAAATCGTGTGTAGTTTTTAAAAAAAACTTTTTTAAATCGGTACAGTACTGTCGTAGCCTATTGGATACAAACAAAAAAACGAGCAAAAAATCTTTCCTCGTTATAATATTATTATAAATATAGACTTATATACTATATGATACTATATTACGGCATTCTAATCATCTTCGATTGCAAAACGTTTAACGTTGAACATTGTGCTGTTTAACTGCATAATATACTCATGCTATCAGTCGGCGAGCTATTTTGGAGACGGAAGGACTGGCTCAGTGATTGTGCAACGGATCCGCCTGGCTTATCAGCGCGGAAATGCATCCACCATTCTTGGCATCTTTCCACGCGGGCGTGAATAGACTGTAGTAATTTATAGTTTAAGTTTTATTGTAACACTATCGGAGACCAGAAAATTCGTCTGCGAAAGATCAGAGGCATGCATTCAGAGCATGCAAAGGGTATGCAGATGATAAAAAATGGAGAAAATCGCCCGTACAAGTAAAAAAAACTTAGGGATAGGCATTTTAAGAGCTATAAATAGCCTACCGTTTATAAATCCCTGCATGCATGCCACTGCATGAGATAAAGATTTTTTTCCCGGTAACGTATAATGACACACACACACACGCACACAGAGAGATGATGTGATTGGATTATTATTTGGTCCGTCAATTAATAATATATAAAAAAGTAAAAAATAAATATTTTCCACAACATGGTTAAGTCGATGCCAAGTGAAATGTAAAATTACTAAGTTATATTATAGTACCTAACAAGGAAACAACATAGTAACTTTCTACATTATTTAATTTATTGCTTGCTTTTTAGTTGTTTAACAAGCCCGTTTTTTTTTGGTCAAGAATTTTTTTCACGCGTTTTACTGGGTTATTTAGCGCTGGCTTATCGTTAATAAAAAAAAAACATACAAACAAACAAAACATACAGTTGAATTGATAACCTCCTCCGTTTTTTAAGTCTGTTGAAAAAGGAAATAAGAGCACACCCACTGAAGTGTATCCTGTATGAGCTTGGAATTAAAGCAGATAAATTACTACGTAGATAAATGCAGTAGGTAGTTCATTGCCTATGCTAAGTGAAGCTAGGAAATTACCTACCAGGAGCGTTCTAATTGCCCCTCTTGACTTCCTCAAATAGATCTAATTAAAGTGTACCTATACTAAAACCGGTGATAGCGTATTGGGTAGGAGCTCGACTTCACTTTCGAGGGCCGTGTTCTAATCCCAGCGCGCACCTCTAACTTTTATAAGTTATGTGTGTTTTAAGTAATTAAAATATCACTTGCTTCAATGGTGAAGGAAAACATCGTGAGGAAACCTGCATGAGAGTTCTACATAATGTTTTCAAAGGTGTGTGGAGTCCACCAATCCGCACTTGGCCAGCGTGGTGAACGACGGCCTTAACCCCTTCTCATTGTGGGAGGAGACCCGTGCGCTGTAGTGGGCCGGTAATGGGTCGATGTGATGATAATAAAACCCGTTTTTTCTCGTTACTAAAACGTCATTTTTTTTTGTATGCAGCAATGATCGCGAGATTTACGTTAGTCGCAAATCTGTTGTTAGATAAGTTATAACCGTGCGGCTTACGGTAAACTTTAATGAAGCTATCTACTCTAATTATAATATGGTCTACCAGATTCCAGTCGCTTTGCTAGCGTTTACTATTTGCGTGTACGCACAGCAACAGTGTAAGGATTGCGCACTTAACCGCGTGTTATGGGTGTTGATGCGTGTAAAACGGACCTATCTACGAGTTTGATGCTGAAAATCAATACTAATATTATAAATGCAAAGTGTGTTTGATTGTTTTTTTGTTTACCTATGATTGGCTCAACCGTAGAACCAATCTTAATGTTTGCCACACATGCAGCTTGCATCCTGGAGTAGGGTTTAGGATATCTACCCCGGAAAAACTGCTAGTAAAAAGTCAGTTTTCTCATAGGAAAAAGGCATTTAAAAGCATAAGCTACACCCGTTTGAGGACTTTTAATGAAAACGTACGTTCTTTATTTATATTTATTCTATTTAAGATACAAAGAGACGGGCTTTCAGTATTTAAATTGTACAAAGACTTTAAGCTTGCAACACTGATGAAATTCTGTCGCCCTCAAATTAATAAAATGTAAAATGCAAGTCGTTTGGAAACCGTGCACTTCGCGCAGTCTATAAAATAACTTGGCCAGACAACAAAGAAACTAAGTTCATAGTAAGTATACGAATAAATTTATATTAATGTATTGAAAACATTTTCTCGTAACTTGGCTTTCATTCCAACGGTGCCATAACTTTGAAGTAACTATACTCTGACTTTTCGTTCTTGATCTACTATTTAAACAATCTTTTAATGACTTCTTCTTGGTATAACTGTAGGTATGTTTAAAAAAAATTAAAAACCTACCTAGTTTTATATGGAAAATAAATATACTACAACAATACACACATCGCCATCTAGTCCCAAATTAAAAGTAGCTTGTGTTATGAGCACCTAGTTAAGTTAACTGATGAATAATTTTATGTATAATATACATAAATAGGTACTTTTAATATAGATAAACACCCAAACACTGAAAAACATTTATGTTCATCACACTAACATTGACCAGTTGTGGGAATCGAACCCACGGCTTTGGACTCAGAAAGCAGGGTCGCTGCCCGCTGCGCCAATCGCTCGTCTTAATATATAGTTTATAGATTTATATGTACCTACCTTCTATAGTGTACGCTCACAACATTTTGTAGTTATAAGTTTAACGTTTTCTCTACTACTACTAACGTTAATTCTTTTGAGAAATAAAGAACTTAAACCATACTTAAAGCTTAACACATACGCCTCAGATTGACGGACACAGGGTGGCATTTTGTAACATAATTAACGACAAATTTTTGCACGTCAATCTTGGCAGGATATGTGACACTTATAAAAAATAATAATACCTGCGTAAACATGTTGCATCTACCATATTCTAGCAAAATAAACATTGATTGTTTGATTGAAGATGTGTCCCTCGCATACCCTGTTTATAGGCGATAGGTTTCCACTTAATATCAGGCGAACCACCTGCTTCGCTCAACAAGTGTAACAATAAAAAAAAAATCGGGTTGCTTTTAATTCCCACAACTGTGTGGGTTCGATTCCCACAACTGGAAAATGTTTGTGTGATGAACATGAATGTTTTTCAGTGTCTGGGTGTTTATATGTATTTTCTATGTATTTATGTATATATAATTCATAAAAATATTCATCAGTCATCTTACTTTGGGGCTAGGTGGCGATGTGTGTATTGTCGTAGTATATTTATTATTATTTATTTATTTATTTATTAATTAATTATTACTAGGCAATAGGATAATTGGCGAAGGAACACGTTAATCAGTGATAAGATGAGTTGACAGATCATGACATACAGAGATCGAGGTGGTTCAACAAACTATAATCTACCCCAAAAGTTTCAAACCTAATCTATTATAGAGAGCTATTTCACAGTAACTGGGAATATAGTAAGTTCACGAATTTCCTAGGATATCCTCGAATAACCGAATGAAAACCTATTTATTAGATTTTTGATGAACTCCCTGGCGAAGCGGTGAGCGCTGTTGTTTTAAGTTGGAGGTCCAGGGTTCGAATCTCGGCTGTGGCAACTTGGGTTTGGTCCGGTGGGAAGCTTCGGCTATGGCTAGTTACCACTCTGGCGACAAATACGTATCGCTAAGCGATTTAGCTTTCTGGTACGATGTCGTAAAGAAACCAAAGAATATGGGTTTAACATAACTGCCATAATCCGTAACATAACGAGATTCCTACTGGGAGATGCAGAAGGGAATGCTACTGCTATCATCTAGGTAATTATAGAGGTGTCTTTACATCGTTCGAGTCTTTTTTCTTTTTCGGATTGACACTTGCCGATAACCATCTATTATCATCGATATCTGGGGGAAGACGACATCGGGGGGATGGAGTGTATCGATAATGCAGTCGTATTTATATCGAAACACCCACCAACTCAATGTCATGAACATTGGTTGTTAATCAAATATAATTTTTATGGTATCTTGAAAACTATTTATTAATTACATAATAATTATTAGTGTATTTGTAAAAAAAATATATTATATTTAATAAAATTTCTGGCCATTATGAATTTATAGTTACCAAAAGGTAAATTATTTACCCACTTTATTAAATTACTGTAACACATGTTAATATATGGTAGTAGTAGCACAGAGGACGCTGCTGTCCGACTGCATTCTAAACTGCCGTCACCACTAGAGCCGTCAATACTGATATTATTGATCCGTATAATTGTTATAAATGCGAAAGTGTGTTGGTTTGTTTGTTTGCCCTTCCTTTACGCCCTAACCAATCCTAAAAAAAAATCCTATGCAATGTATTCACACACGGCAGAAGTGTAGCTTCTGAAAAGTAGCCTACGGGAGATTGAGGTGGATGTTGAGTATCAGAACTATTGGGATAAATGTAAGGTTTATTTTTTATGTTCTATGGTAACTAGAATAGGTAAAAAAAATGTATAATGTTTTCTTTCTCACTTTTTATCTAGATATAATTTGGTTTCCTTGGTAACTTAAATACGAAACAAAAAGCAGTGTTTGCAAGATTTACGCCTGTCGCGTTGCTGTCGCGAGATACGTAATCACCCTGTCGTGCCCTGTTGTGGGCCAGTTCTGGGTCGATGATGATGATGATGATGACGATGCGACAGTTCACTGTCGAGATGAATGAAACTCTTTGAATGCCTTGACACCTTGTGGGCATAGCATAACGTCAGATTAGTTGTTTGTGTTTTGACATTTGATATCTCATGTTCGTTACTTAAAATGTACGTTACATCGAACCGGCATTATATGAATGGAAAAACATACGTGAGTGTGTGTAAATGTGGTGTAAACAAATACACTGAGTCTGCCAAGACAAATATGTGGATTGCCAATCAATTAAGTAACTTACAAACAGATTAGCTCGTCTCCCACTCGTTCTTATTCTCGAAGTACCACAAGAACCTATCTACATATTTAATAATAAGTGCACTTTGTTATGACATAATGTATTCATTACGACGCGGTGATAGCCTAGTGATTAGAACTCCGGCTGCACTTTCGGGGGGCCGAGTTCGAATCCCTCACGCCCCTCTAACTTTTGAAAGTTATGTGCATTTTAAGCAATTAAAGTAGCAGCTTCAACGGTGATGGAAAACGTCGTGAGGAAACCTGCATGCCTGAGAGTTCTCCGTAATGTTTTCAAAGGCGTGTGGAGTCCACCAATCCGCACTGGGCCAGGGTGATGGACTCGGCTTAAACCCTTCTTGTTGTGGGAGGAGACCGGTGCCCTGTAGTTCGATAATGCGTTCATGGTGATGATTCATTACGAATTTTTCATTATTAAGTGTATAGTAATAAATTTTTCTCCAAAATCCCTCAGTGCCTGAAGACTAAAGTCTTCGAACAGTGCGTGTTGCCAGTGATAACTTACGAAACTGAGACATGGTCGCTAACTATGGGCCTCATAAGAAGGCTCAGAGTTACTCAGTGGGCGATGGAGAGAGCTATGCTAGGAGTATCTCTACGTGATCAAGTCAGAAATGAGGAGATCCGTAGAAGAACTAGAGTTACCGACATAGCTCAGCGAGTCGCGAAGCTGAAGTGGCAATGGGCAGGGCACATAGCTCGGAGAACCGATGGACGTTGAGGTCTTAATGGCGACCCCGCACCAGTAAACATAATATAATCATAGCTTTAGTTTCGGAGGTGGGCGTGGCGGCTGGAACGCAGCTGGTCTCTATTGTTATAGATCCAATGTAATCTGGCCATAAATAAATGAATTTTGAATTTTGAATTTTGAGTAAACGCAGCGTAGGTCGGCCCCCAACGAGGTGGACGGATGGCATCAGGCCAGTCACTGGGAGCCGCTGGAGGCAAGCGGCCCAGGACCGTGTATTGTGGAACTCCCTACAAAAGACTTATGTCTAGCAGTGGATGTCAATTGGTTGATAAGATGATGAGGAATAATTTTTTGCTAAGAAACTACTAGCAATTGTTCGTTGTGAACTCAATATCTCCTGAGGATGCTTCGGTCTCGGAGAGAAACGTGCGTTGAGAGCACATTTTGGAAGTTCTATTTGTTAAATTATAATATATTGAACTGGGCAGATTTGCGTGGTTTTTGCGGAATATAGCAAGGTTCTTCGTAAATTTACTTAGTAAAACCTACTTCTTTCCAATATTAAATATGTTTTTAGTTCCAATGAATCCTACCTATGTTTCAGTTTCTCTGTACGTAGTTTTTGCGGATTATAGCAAATTATGCTTTGCATTTTATACCATGGAATATTTACGTTACGTTCATTGCAAATCAATGATTTCCGCAAAGTAACGCCTGCATGTATCCAATTTAAAAAATATCACTCTAGTAAGTCTAATAATTTCCATTTCAAGTTACATACATTATGTTTTACTTTTATGTAAAAGTAATCGAAAAATAAATAATTTAGTTTGACTACTTGTAATGAAATGACGTCACATTTTACATTTTTATGTGTGTCCGAGTGAACGTGCGTGTGACCTAAATAATATTGAACCGATAAGCGTTCTAATATTAGCTAGGACCTTATAATCTTATCTTTTTTTCTGTTTTCATAATAATCATAATCTGGGATTATCACGAAACAAATTCTGAACGAAAACATATTAGGTATTTATTACTTTATAATAAGTAAACGTTTCCGAACTGAAAAAGATATTTATGTAACTAAGCCTTATTTTTAGCATATGTCATTTCACTTCACGGTTATCAATTTAAGCTGGTTTCTATATCGATCTGTTTTATATTTCGATTTCAAGAAATTTGTCATCAAGTTTTCTGATGTTTTTTTATTACAGAACTTCAGTTTCTGGCTTCGCGTTTTACGGGAAACTATATGGTAATATAAGACAAGACTGTGGGGATTGGAGATATCAGTTTTATTAGCCTCCGTCATAGAATACATCAGAGAAATCTGAAAATTCATGGCATCACATTTTCATTGTTATTTGTCTGTGTCTGTGTGTGTGTTTTGGTTTGCGGTATGGGAAATTTGGGTATTTATAATTTTTGAATCTTCTCTGGTCTGGTCTTGTGTAGCACGCTTCAATCTTAGGCTGTATCATCACGTGAGAGTGCAATCTAGCGCTAACGTATAATGAAAAAAAAACATACGCTAGAACATTAAAAAAAAAAAAGAATTAATAACCGAATCCCACTAGCACAGAACAATAACGCGTAATAAAAAAACAAAAGCTCCTTACTCACACTTACAGGAATTTTCTTTACTTAATGAAGCTCGTAATATTAATCAAGACAGTTTAAACTAAACTACCTTTTACTTCTACTAGTAGAATTAATATTTCTGTGGAATTTTAGATGGTACAGCAGTCTAGACATCGCAACGCTTCGATATTATCTTAATGCTTTTTGTTCTCTTTATTATTTTACCTACGTGCGCCAAAATTTACTGTAGTTTCAGTTTAAAATAATAGCTGTTTGAATCATAAAGATGAATTTAAGTATTTTATCGTTGCATAGCAAAATAATACAATTTGCTCGCACTGCAAACGCTATTTTAAATATTTTTTTATCACCTTTGCTCGTAACTTTGCTCTGGATCTGGATTTTAGGCTTGTACGAAGCAATTCCAAATATTTTTCATCACACTTCCCATAGATTAAGGCTCATAGTCACATAATCCAATATATGAAACAAGTAAATAAATAAATATATATCGACAATACACACATCGCCATCTAGCCCCAAAGTAAGCGTAGCTTGTGTTATGGGTACTAAAATTGACTGATAAATATTTTTTATGAATAACATACATAAATACTTAGAATATACATAGAAACACCCAGACACTGAAAAACATTCATGCTCATCACACAAACATTTTCCAGTAGTGGGAATCGAACCCACGGCCTTGGGCTCAGAAAGCAGGGTCGCTGCAAACTGCGTCAATAGGCCGTCAAATATTACAGTGCTCATATTACAGTTCAATAATGTAAAATTAAAACACGCGGTTTTTAATTTTATACTACCGCACTTGTGTTTATGGTAAGTGTCCCAAGTGAATCTATTTTGTCAAATAAACTAAACGAAATATTTTTAGTCTATCCGGGCACTACAGTTTTGCATATATAGAGTTTTTTACGCGGTTGAAAATAGAAAAAAAATCTATAATATGTTAACAGTTGTAATTATGATAAATAATCATCAAACATGTGGGACCAGGTACCATCTACACAGTGGCTTCCTAGGTCTTGGATTTGAGCAAGCCCAGTTACCTAATGAACTAATTTGACTCGTCATGACCTTTAAAAGTTACCGTTCTTGTTGTGCTAAATGACAAACAATATCAACCAATCTTTCAAAAACACTACGATAAAGGTCAACACGCGAATTATGATTTCAAATTTCGATTTATAATTGGTTGGATTAAGAAGTTTCTATGCGCTGTTTGCCAAAATTAAAGAAAAAACAACAAATGAAAGATCGGTTTTTTTGTTTCAAAAATTTTAAATAGTTTACCTTATATTCGCCAATGAATATTTGTACACACTTATTTATTGTAAACCAAGCCCGGCTTTTCGGCTTCCATGGTAGTACCGCCACTGTATCTGCATGAGATTACATAACGGGAGGATAAGTTAATCCGTTAAAACATGTTTACGGACTGTAGTACTGTAGATGTTCAGAGGTGGCGGTAATCATTTTCGATGACATAACATGTATGTGGCTCGTCACTGCATAAACAGCTTGTGCGTTTCTTTGGACCACGCTGCTCAAATTCAATATTAATTTGTCTTTTCTTTTTTCCAGGTTAAAACGATGACACCGCAGTGCGTAAGTGTTAGTGCCACAGTGTCCATAGTGTAGTACCAATCAGCATGGGGTGTACGCCGAGTATGCTGCTAGACCACAAGAATCGCAGACGCGACAGCACTGGCTCTCAAGAAGCTGCTCTAGCCAAGATAGCTCCCACTCCGTTATGCCAGAACAAAGCAGTCCAAGCTGCGAGGGCTCCAAGGGCCTCCTTGGAGTCAGATGGGTTTAGCATACAGCTGTCGAGCAAGAAAGATAGCTATGTGTCCCAGATGGGTAATAATTTCGCAACTCAGCTGCATATCAAGAGGATATCTGGTGAGTGTTAATATTATGAATCCTACCTTACTTACGGTATACCTACGCTGTACACTACATTAGGTTTTAACCACCGATAGGGTGTTATAAATTTGACGTGCCTACGTATGGGTGTGTGTGGCGTTATATTTCCCGAACGGATGAGCGGATTCTTATTTTTTTTTTGTTATTGAGTCGGGAGTGTTCATAGCTGTTGAATGAAATCGGTCCAAGATCGGCGGATTACCTACATATTTAACCACAACTAACTGTAATAAAATTCGGCGGTTCTTAATTTATACATTTATCTATGCGGTTTGATGTTACTGGTACGAAAGTAATTTATGTTTAAAAAGACTTTTCCTCACATTTTCAAATTGAATAAATTGATCAGTCTGTTTTTTTTTTTTTAGAAAGTTATCTTTGTACCAAAGATCTTCATAAAGCTTTAATGACCCGTCAAATCTCAAAGACCATCTTCATATTAATCCTAAAGGGCTGGACCGTTTTAGATGAAATTTTGTGTAAACACATATTTCAATGGGTTCCAGGAACGACGTCTATCGGCTCCGTTAGTAGATATATTTACAACTTTTATTTAAAAACTGAAATAATACTTCACAGGCTTTAAGTAAATATATTTATATACTTACATTAAACGAAAATAAAGATCGCCAAAAAGAAATGCACAACTAATTTTGAATTGGTGCCCTGCATTTTTAGCGACTGCTAGCTATTTGCTGTTGCTACCAGCTAATCCTACTATCCTACCATCCTACTAATATTATAAATGTGAAAGTATGGATGTTTGTTTTTCAATTACAAAAACGGCTGAGCGGATTTGGATGAAATTTGGCATGCATGTAGCCTTTGACATGGAAAAGAACATAGGCTACCTTTTATCCCGATTCCTTAAGTAGTTCTCGATATGTGTGACTCAATCACGTCGCAACGATTGAACCAATTTGGCTGATATTTGTTACAGAGATAGATTGTAGTTTCGAATAGCACATAGGCTACTCTTCATCCCTGGAAATAAGAGAGTTACAGCGGGAATAAAAAACCTTAATCCACGCGAACGAAGTCGCGGGGATCACCTAGTTGATAATAAGCGAAACTTTCAAAACTTTCGCTAAAATCACAGACGAACAAAATCTCTTCCAATAAAATAAAGCAAGAAGCGGTCTTCCGGCGTCATATCCGATTATATAATAGTGGAAAGCGAGCTAAGAAAACTTTGCTGCAATATCAGATGATATTATAAAACGAAAAGCTTCCAATGTATCTACCTAGCAAGATAATATACCTTAAGTCTATTTTTTCTTACCTCTCTATAATGGTAACAAGCTTTTCGTAACTTTTTAGTGTAGTCACTTTATTTTGTTATGAAAATAATAAAAATACACTTACATATTATATTAAATGCCTGCCTTACATCAGCAGCCTAATGATTAAGGTTATGTGTAGACAAAAAAAAAACCCTTCACTAACTTTTAAATGATGGCATCAGGCGCCATCTGAGTTACACAGATTCGGCAGTGCGTTAAACATATGTCGGTAAACTGACACATGACAGATGATAAATAGATTTTTTTTAATAACCTTTAAACGAAAAAGAATTATTAAAAATGTAATAATACAAACACAAAATACCACACTTTGTGACGAGAATCATAGACAAGTTAGGTTATTTTAGCTGCCTAGTGAAAATCGATTGGTGAAAGGTAATTGTTAGCCTAGGAATCTTCTTTAATTAGGCCTTACTTAGGCATAACCTTGTTCGTCATTAATGAAAACGCAGAAAAGGAAATATCTTTTTATTTGTATTACTTTTATTTATTCTATGACACTTGTCTTTTTCTATTATTAAAACATGTTTTACACTTAAAAGTAATGAAATATTGTTTACTTCAACTGTTTTTGTTGAAATAATACTTCAGATACTTACTTTCAGTGAGAATTATCTTTGAAACCAAAACGCTAATAGTTTTTGAGAACACCATTGCCATATGTTTACTGATAGAAATCAGATACAGTCCTTACATTACATGCAAAAGAAAAATCAAGTGACTCCTGTCACTTTATAAGGTACGCATCTATCATCGCGTTAGAATCGCTTATTTTTTTTTAAAAACATCATTTACAGACATCGTTATTATCATTTTAAAACCTTGTAGAGACTAAAGTTAGCGAGAATAATAAATAAATAAAATAAATATGCTACCACAATACACACATCGCAATCTAGCCCCAAAGTAAGCGTAGCTTGTGTTATGGGTACTAAGATAACTGATGAATATTTTTATAAATAATATACATAAAATACTTATTATATATAGATAAACACCCAGACACTGAAAAACTTTCATGTTCATCACACAAACATTTTCCAGTCGTGGGAATCGAACCCACGGCCTTTGACTCAGAAAGCAGGGTCGCTGCAAACTGCGCCAATTGGCCGTCAAAACTGTGCTTGAACTCAAATAACAAATGCTACTCAATTTAATGTGCCACTTTAAAATGCAATTTTATACTATAATGCGTTTATTCGAGAATGTTTTACCGTACATATTTCTTATATTAGATTATGCTCAGTGAAATACCTAACTCAAATTTTCTCCTAGAAGTTTCCTTCGCGAAATGAACTTAACAAAGACATAATTTTTATAATTTTTATTGGTGTTTTTACCTACACTTAATAATAAATATAATAAATATACTACGGCAATACACACATCGCCATCTAGCCCCAAAGTATGATGAATATTTTTATGAATAATATACATAAATACTGATAATATACAGATAAACACCCAGACACTGAAAAACATTCATGTTCATCACACAAACATTTTCCAGTTGTGGGAATCGAACCCACGGCCTTGGACTCAGAAAGCAGGGTCGCTGCCCACTGCGCCAGTCGGCCGTCTAAACTTGGAGGAATTATCAACTTTATAAATTTCAAATGCATATAAAAATTTTCGGTACCGACAGGATTTGAATCTGCGACTCTCTGGCAATCGAAGCCTGAGCGCTTTCTCCAAATAAGCTAAGTAGATGCCTTCGATGCCAAATTAGTAAATGCCTTTCACAACCAAATCTGCAAAAAAATATTATCGACAGGAAAGAGTAGAAACGGATAGAGATACTCACTGCACACCTATTTCATATAGTTCAATCGATGTTAATCGATGTTATCTGAGTTTCTTGTCGGCTTCTTCTCGGTAGAAAATGCCTTCCGAACCACACACGGACAGACTTGACGTTTCAAAAGTGCTTGTATTAGGCCTACTTGAAATAAATGAATTTTGAATTTAGATTTTTTTTAATTTTGATGTCTTTACTCATCATCATCATCATCAGCTCTTCAACCGATTGACGTCCACTGCTGGAAATAAGTCCTTTGTAGGGAGTTCCAAGAACCATGGTCGTGTGTTGCTTGTTTCCCGCGGCTCCCAGTGAATCGCTTGATGTCGTCTGTCCACCTCGTTTGGGGGCCGACCAAAGCTGCGTTTACCGGTACGAGGTCGCCTTTAAAGCACCTTGGGAACCCAATGTCCATCGGTTCTCCCAGCTACGTGCCCCGCCTATTGCCACTTCAGCTTCGCGATTCGCTGAGCTATGTCGGTAAACCTAGTTCTTCAACGGATGTCCTCATTTCACACAGAGAGAAGCCTAGCATAGCTCTCTCTTTCGCTCGCTGAGTGACTCTCTTTCCTATTTATACATACTATCATAAATCTTAACAGTTCGCTTGGATGTCCGGAAGTATTCCGATTGAAAGAATTTTTGCGCCAGAAAATCCCTTCATGAAAGAAGATCTAGTATAACGGTCCGACCCGTAGTTTAATCGGCCGAAACCACAGAGCATAGTTATTATTAAATATAGGAGTTTAACAGTAAATACATCTATCACAGACATCGTTATTTTCATTTCAAAACCTTTTAGAGATTACAGCGAGATTAATTGGATGAGCGAGCACCGAGCTTGGAAGTCACACAACAAATGCTACTCAATCATTTAAAAGAAATCTATCTACTTTTCAATATCTACAATTTTCTACTATAATACATTTATTAAAGAATGTTTTAGAGTGCACTCAATTAGATTTACCTAAGAAGAGTGAAATTATCTAAACACATATTTCAATGGGTTCCGCTAATCTAGCTAATCCTACTATCCTACCACCCTACTAATATTATAAATGTGAAAGTATGGATGTTACAGCGAGATTAATTGGATGAGCGAGCACCGAGCTTGGAAGTCACACAACAAATGCTACTCAATCATTTAAAAGAAATCGATCTACTTTTCAATATCTACAATTTTCTACTATAATACATTTACTAAAGAAAGTTTTAGAGTGCACTCAATTAGATTTACCTAAGAAGAGTGAAATTATCTTCTCGAAACGAACTTGACAAATACTTATTTAAGCTAACCAAACCTGCAAAGTCAGGTAATTTAGATTCACCGAAACAATGCAAGAAAGTAAATCGAAGTAGATAAATCTACCGCTAATGAACAGCGTCGGTGGACGCAGATGACATCAAAATAGTTGGAGCTGGTTTCTGGACTTTAAGAGTGCAAAATTAAACATAGGAATCCCTAATAAAGATCTATATATCCAGTAGTGGGCGTCCATCGTCCAGTATGAGCATGAATCTAAAATGCAACCAAAAAATAAATTGTTACTTTTTCATTTAACATTATTACCTTCAGACGTATGTATGTTAGTATGCAACAGAATCTATGAACATGATTTTGACCCCCTTCAAAACGTCGGATAACTCGAAATTTGGCATACTTATTAACCGAACAGATGGCAATTAAAAATTTGAAACAGTTTGACCCATTTTATTTATTTATTTATTGTTCACGAAGCAGATGGTCCGAAAGTAGGTGTAGAATTATCGCATATAAACACAGCAACACTCCATTCACAGGGCATGCAAGAAACACGTTATAAATGTTCCGCCTATGTTCATCAACTAGAGGCGAGTGCAGTGGCGTGCACATCATATATGCACAAATGCACTGCCTACCCTAAAAATGTCATAGAACTTGAGTAGAAAGATAATTTTTCAATTTTATGCGATCTTACTGCTTTATGCCTAAGCAGTAAGATCGCATAAAAGATCTGACTGGTTGAAACCCCTATGCCACTGGGCGTAGGTGTTAAGCTTCATGCGCCTATAATTACGCCGGCATCCACGCCGTGTATACTGGAACACCACCAATTCTGCTTGGCGGCATGGCGGTAGTTCATCCCCGGACGAGCTGTGTCACAATTTCTGCTACTACTAAGTCATGGGGATGTATTGAGATAATAAATAAAAATAAATAAAATCATTTTATTTCAGGACGGGAACCCATATACAAAATTGAGAGATTAACATAAAATAAATATAAAAGGCACTCAGATTTAAAATATAAATAAATCAATTAAAAAAAAAACAATAATTAATTAAAATCTAAAATTAAAATTAGACTAAATTAAATTACAGTTAAAATTCAACTATTTCATAATTAAGTAACTGTTGCACGAAACTTCGTCTGCGTTTGATTTTGTTTTTTGATGTGGTATTCAATTTAGTTGTAGTTCTAAAATAAATTAAAGTATTCAGTATCGCTAAGCCTTAAATGAGGGGTTTGCTACTGTCCGCTGAGGAGTTATGTCCTCTATCTCCAACCACATTCATCATATCTACACAATGTTTGGGCAAAATTAAACACATATTAAAACTTCTATAGTACAAAAATAATTATTTAAATCGGTTATAATTTGTCGGAGTTATGGTGTAAAAACGTCAAACACTTTCATCCCCTCTCCCAAAGAGACCAAGCTTAATGTCGATATAAAAAGTATTCTATGTTACTTCTAGCATTTCCAAAAATATGCGATTAAGCAGTTGTTGCGTGAAAGCGTAAGAAACAAACTTACATTGACATTTATAATTTTAGTAGGGATAGGGATACGGATTATATGCGTGTCGGTGACTTCTACCACGATGTGCTGGCTTACCGCCTGAGCGGCTATGGCCTTTTACTTTTTGCGACCGACCCTCGGATCTATTAAGCAATATAAAAAAAAAATAACACTATCGTGACGAAATAAAAAATGAGGAGATCGAGAAAAGAACCAGAGTTATTGATAAATGTGTTGAAGCTACTGAAGTCATGCAAATACCAGCTCAAAGGACAGTGGTGGGTGGGGTCAGAAGGTGTTAGAATAGTTTCTCTAAACCGGAAAACGTAGTGTTCGTAGACCTCCCACTATAATCAAGTGAGTTAGACGAAGTCACTAGACACAACCTGTAAAACATTATGATGGGTTAAAATATCAATACGAGACCTGTGAGTAGTGGGCGTCTTTCGTTGAGATGACGATAGGTTACTTTATTTGAAAACTTATAATACACTAGACTATTGCCCGCAACTTCGTCTGCGTTTGATTTTGTTTTTAAAGTATTCAGTATCACTAAGCCTTAAATGAGTATAGTAGTATATATATATATATATATATATATATATATATATAACATGTGACTGTCAATTAATTATAGACAAATAATTTGCAATAAAATAAAATTGCGACTATAATTAAAGATCTAAGCTATCCTATCTCTTAAGTTGGACCAGAATGCTCACGGTGTGCCAATTTAATTTAAAATCGGTTAAGTAGTTTAGGAGTACATCGCGGACAAACATCGTGACAGGAGATTTATATATATTAAGATAACATACTTAGTTACAAAGTCTTTAGTTATGAGTGCTAATTTCCTTTAATATTTAATATTGTCTAGTTCGAGGCTTTAGCCGTGGCTGGTTACTATCCCACCGACAGAGTCGTTCCTCCAAGCGACTTTCCGTTCCGGTACGATGTGGCGTAGCAACCGATTCGGAACCGAACCGGGGTATGGGTTTTATATAACTGGCATACACCTCAACGAATAGCTCGCTAACATCTTAGACTGCATCATCACTTACCACCAGGTGAGATTGCAGTCAAAGGCAGGCATTTGAAATAATATAAATACAAATTAGTTTGTTTTAAAAAACAGTAGTATTTTCTTGGACAGCCGATTGGCGCAGTTTGCAGCAACCCTGCTTTCTGAGCCCAGGGCCGTGGGTTCGATTCCCACAAATGGAAAAGGTTTGTGTGATGAGCATGAATGTTTGTCAGTGTCAGGGTGTTTATATGTATATTCTAAGTATTTATTTATATTATTCTTAAAAATATTCATCAGTCGTCTTAGTACCCATAACACAAGCTGCGCTTACTTTGGCGGTGTGTGTATTGTCGTAGTATATTTATTATTTGTTATTTTTATTTATTATTCTTATATTATAGCGTGATTATAGCCATCCATATAATATATTAAAGCAATAGCCCTAGGTATGGGTTTAACTGCTATGCCCATTAGCAGGTTAGCCCGTTACCACGTTAGACTGCATCATCATTCACCCCCAAGTCAATGGTTAACTTGTTTTGGAATTAAAAACAGAATTCAATTTTGTTTTGCGGTCAGCATGATGTGCGAACTATTTCAAAGTAATATTGCTACCCTACATAAGTTACTAAGTCAACGGATGAAGAAAATCTATGGCGCACTTTTCGCGGGCGATAAGGAATTTTCAATATGAGTTGGGTCGAGAGATCTATTGTGTTCGGAAGCAGGAAGTCACGTACGATATTGCGAGCCGATACTATCAACTTTTACTTAGAACACGCGAGCGATTTGTCGCTTGACAAATAGTTTCTACACCGCATTTTGTACGGTAAACCTCACCTCCCTCTACTTTGCTACGCGTGGTATAGGTTATCTGTCACACTCATCCTAAGAGGATACAATCGTTTTTTTAAAGTTCTGCTTATATGAAACACGGATCAATACTTAGTCTACTGTAAAAATTTTAGACGACCTCTCTGGCACAACTGTGAGCGCTGTGAATTTGAGATGTGTGTGAACCTGGGTCTGTCGGTCCCAGGAGGTCCCCGGTTCGATTCAGGCCGGGGCAATTTGGGAATTTATAATTTCCGAATTTTGTCTGGTCTGGTCTGGTGCGACGCTTTGGCCGTGGCTAGTTACCACCCTACCGACAAAGACGTGCCCCTAAGCGATTTAGTGTTCCGGTGCGATGTCGCCTAAAAATCGATAAGTGGAGCGACTACCATACTCCCTTACAGGCAGTGGCGTGCATAGAGAGTATGAACAGGGCATGCAGATGATATCACGCCACTGCTAACAGGATAGCCGGCTACCAGCTTAGACTGCATCATCACGTACCACCAGGTGAGATTGCAGTCAAGTGCTAACTTGTAGTGAAATAAAAAAGTAACAGTCAGTGGAAACATTCCAACTGTCCCTAAGCTAGGATTCAACCTATTTCTCTTTGTACACAACTCGGAACAAAAGCGAAAGACGAGCTAGATGGGTATTACAAAAAATAAATATTGAAAAATTAAAAAATTATTTATTTGTTATCTAATAAAAAAAAAATATTATTTAGGTATGTCAGATTTGAGGACGTCTTTGGGTCGTCTCTATTACTGTTACAATCGGCTCTTGGCGAGACATTAGGTAAATAATTTTGTTGGAATAAGGGTACGTACAAGCCCAAAACCGTGGCGGCTTTAACCCAGTTATATGAAGAATTCTAGCACAGCACAGCGAGTTTGGTAGCGAAGAAGCTGTCTAAACGTAATATCGGTGTGTGTGCACTTGTGAAATATTCTGTCGGAGTTTCGACTGGATCGTAACAGACGTTCATTTTAATCTGACGCTACCCTTACGTCCTTTACGACCCTGACGTTTAAACTCCCACTGACAATACTTCACAACTGAAAGTAAAATAAAAATTATCAACCTTAATTAAATCGACTATAAAACGAGTACAAAATAGGACTATTTTACCTTAACATCAATTCGTTTCCAGTCGAAAACGAGCGTGCACAGGTTATCTATACTAAGGTTCACGACAAACCTTTTGATACAAATTCTCTAGTTTAATGTCGTATGTTACGCATAGATACACTGTAAATTGTAATGTATTGGCTTAGAAAGTGGCTCCTGCTCCTGTTTTATGTCTTTTTTACGATCACTTAAATAGAAATATCTTGATTTACTGACACATTTTATTCTAGGTAAAAGTTTGAGCCCTACGGGAAAATTAAAACGTCAAAGAAGCTTACGAAGTCGTGGGTAGAAACTAGTAGATAATAATTCTAAGCTTCCCCAAAGGATCAGGTGTCTTGCTCCGAAGTTGATAATTTTGAGACACGTCGCTTCATACTAACTTTTCACTTAGAAAGCACATGTATCTTTCACCTTCACGTAAACTACCTGAAATATATAGTAACTTCCTATCGAGGTTTGATTTTCGTGGAATTCAATAGTTCAAAGTAAAAGGATTGAATAATGAAGGAAGCAAGAAAAACAAATTTTAAGTTCTTCTTTCTAAAAACGCCGCTTTTCGTCAACTTCTCTGGCGCAGCGTTGTGGTTTTGTAAGTGCAGGTACCAGGTTCGATCCCCGACAGGAACAACTAGTGAATTTATGATTTGTAAGTTCACTCTGGTCTGTTTTAATGGGCAGCTCAAACCGTGGCTAGATACCACTCTGACGCTGCAATGACGTGCTGCCAAGCGATTTAGCGTTCCTAACCTGCCATAAGAAGCGGTGATAGCCCAACCGGGTAGGACTTCGTCTTCACTTTCGACGGGGCGAGATGGAATCCTAGCGCGCACTTCTAACTCTCTTAGTTATGTACGTTTTTACCAATTAACATGTCACTTGCTTCAACGGTGAAGGAAAACATCGTAAGGAAACCTGCATGGCTGAAAGTTCTCCATAATGTTCTAAAGGTGTGTAAAGACCTGGCCCAGCGTGGTGGACTAAGGCCTCAACCCCTTCTCATTGTGGGAGGAGACCTGTGCCCTTTAGTGGGCCGGTAATGGATTAATATAATAATGACGATGAGTGGAGTAAAATAACAAACAATAATAATGGGAAAATCACGACATATGTTTATTTATGATGATCTCTAATTTGCATATTAAGATACATTCAGGGTAATTAATCTAGGGTCAGTTGAATAAATGCATAGGAACCCCTTTATTTTATACTAACGTATGTTAAAGGACATGAAAGGAAATCCACACTAATGTCATAAATATGAAATTGTGTTTGTTTGTTTTTGCTGCCTTCACGCACTAGAATAGATTAGAATAGAAAAACTTTATTGCAACACAACACAACAAGAAAAATACAAGGAAAACAGTAATAGTACTAAGTGCTAGGGTGCAAGGGCGGCCTTATCACCAAAAGTGATCTTTAATTAAAAATCAATTAGATTTTTGGTAAAGAGTTATTTAAAAACAAGGTATTTATAAAAAACCCCCGAACCCGAAATAAATGCGGACGAAGAACGCGATCGTATCTTGCTTCAAAATATTTATTTATTTTTATTGAACTTCTTTTTGTTCAGACCTTTCTGTAACAGATCTTCGGCAATAATGTTAATTCATCATCTCCTAAGGATGCTCCAGTTTCGGTGCGAAACGTGCGCAGAGGGTACATTACCGAAGATCTGTGGAATTCTAAATTACACCGTGCAGATTCTCCTGTTTTTCGCGGAGTATAGCAAGTTAAGCTTAATTTTCATAATTAAGAAGAAACGTTAACTAAAATCCAAACACTGGCTAAAATAACACTCATTTTAGCCAGTTAAACGAATATCGCGGCGAAATAATAACAATACTATAAGTACCTTCGGAGCTAGAACTATAATGTAACTAGATAGAAATAAGCGAAATTTGCATGTAAACAAGATATGCAAGTTTGGCTCAACAAGAAGTTAAGACATTCTCAAGTTACTTGGATGTTCACCGTGGTACCTCGGTAGTATGCATAGTCTGCAAAGTTACCTTCATTGTTTGCTGTGACCCACTTGTCGACATCGTGTTTATTAAGACACTATATAAGTTGGGTCATGCAAAAAGCATTGGCAGTGTAAATGAGTGGTTTTTAAAATAGCACGTTAATGACTCTCTTACCTGATCTGGCCTGATCGTCATCATCATTTCATAATTTATGAAAGTCAAAGTCATGCATGGCGCTTTTGATGCGTTAGTCATATAAATAGGCGTATACTTGGTAGTGATAACTACTTTCGTAAACTTGAATACCATTGCGAATAAGCTTAGATCCATAAGTCTGCTTCTGTGCTACAATGCGTGCTAGCGGAATTTAATAAAGATTATCACCTATAAACCTAATTAAAATTATCATTGTGTTTTAGGATTAGTCATCAAAATCAATATCCCATTAATATGTGATGTTCTGATCACTCATCACATCATCATTTAATTACATTATAGAAAACTCTCAGGCAAGCAGGTTTCCTCGCGTAGCGTTTTCTTCACCGTTGAAACAAGTGCTATTTAATTGTTTAAAACGCACATAGCTTAAAAAAGTTAAAGTTGCTTGCTGGGATTCGAACTCGGCCACCCGAAAGTGTAACCGAAGCCTCTACCAGTAGGCTTCACTGCTGACTTATTCTGAATACTTCATCCAGTACATTGTAAACATAAGATTAACTCGCTTTATCGCCACGGACACGTGTTAATATGTTTACATGTGTCCGACCTCCGCGGTCTTTACGTACGCTCCACCGATTTGCCGACCCGAAACGAATGAGTAAAACCGAGCCGATTTATTTATGACATTTTCAATGTTCCGGAGACGCTAATAAAAATAATGGTTGGCATGAAAAGTAATTTATTTGTATTAAATGCATATGTGTGGCATTGAATGTATGTATTCGCTTGCCTTTAAATGTTTTTAAAATTAATTGTGAAAAAAAGTAGTAAAAAATAAACAAAAGTAAAGTATTATAGATATGTATCTATAATACTTAGTAGGTATTTTATATGGTTCTTTATTCAAAATGAAGAATCGGTAATAATGTTTGTTTGTGTGTGTTATAAGAAAAATCTTAAGGTACAAATTAGCAACATATATTCAATACTAAAAACTGTTACAGTATATCGTAAAATCGTATATAAAATAAAACACAATTTACCATTAACTGATATAACTATTTTAGAAAGAATGAGTGTTTTAGACATTAAGTAAGAATGTATTTTTAATATAGAAAGATGGTTAACGCCTTATTGGCGCCTGGTTGGCGTTCAAATTTATCAAAATAATACACTTATATGCAACAGTCAGACTCATTGCATATAATAGTGCCATTTCACACTAAATACACTTTCAAAGACGCATAAATCGCCTTGTGTGTAAAAGCTTTAAATGGAACTTAGAAAACGTACTAATTGTGATTTATTCGCGGATGTTGCGCAACCACGACTTCTTCCACGCAAAATGTGGTTGTGCAACATCCGTGAATGGACCAATGTTGTAAGCGTGGAAGCATTGTTTCGCTTGGCGCAAGACCGCGAGAAGTTCGCTGAGCTGACGTCGAACCTCCAGTACAGAAGGTCTACTAACTGACGTAAGTAGGCTTGGATGATCAGGTCAAAATTTACGTTCTTCATGACATTACCTTCTAATTGATGAAAATAACACACCAATATGCAATACTTTTTATCGATTTCGCACACTCAGGCTGCCTTTAAAAGATTACTTTTAAGTAGTAAGGCCTTAAGTACTATTTCTGTTTACCTTGGATTGTTTCTTTGTGTTTGTAGCAACAATGTTTTTCTATTTCTACTTAGTCCAATTGCATAATAATACTCTTTCGGAGACGCATAACCCCATGTGTTAAAAGACCTTTAAATGCATCTCGGAAAAACGTATTAACCGTGCTATGAACTCTCGTACTAAAACATCTGCGTGCTGGTTCCACGCGTGATAACATGCACCGAAAATATATCCTTGCTTACGTCAAAGTGAGCGACTTGACGTCAGCTTCGTCCCAGTTTAATTCTAAATTTCGTCAAGCTTCCTCGAGCTACGATGACTCGATGAGCATTAAGATAATGTATCTTTACATAACCTGGAATTAGACTATCTTAAGTGTAATTTTATAAGCTGAGTAAATCACAATAGCTTTGTTAATAATATGTAGACCAGTAGGGCCAGTATAGTAGTAGTAGAGTTTGTTTTTTTCTTAAATTTATAGACTTGACTACAATCACACCTGATGGAAAGTGATGATGCAGCCTAAGGTGGAGTGCGCTTGCCTAGAAGATGCCTATTCACTCTTGAGTTGAAGGTACTAATGTTGTAAGAACTGAGGAAAATGGAAGCTGGAAGAGCGTTCCAGATCGTAGCGGTGCGGATCAGAAACGAAGATGCGAAGCGCTTCGTACGCGTCCGCGGTATATCGACCACGTAGGGATGCAGATCCTTACGGTGCCTCGCGGTTCGATGGTAAAAAACGCTTTTTGTGATAGAGCTCGTCCAGGGAAGTACTACCGTTGTAATTAAAGGCGCATGTGGCTCAACACCTACGCCTCACGTTGATGGACACAGGACGGCACTTTGCAAGCCCTGCGAAGTGTTGATCTGTTCTCAACTTACCATCGGATGGGTCATGAAAAAAAAAACAATAATTATCTCTATCATAATCATAGTATTTTCGTAGTGCTAGACGAGATAACAGGTAGACATAACTCTGTCGTGGCGTGCGTGCCAGTCCTACGGCGCTTGGCTGCTGACACACTTGAATCTTGGTTAAGTCTACGGTAGGCACGCATACCTAGAATATGGGAAGATCTTCTAACTTATAACTGCGAGTTGCCAGGTTAAATCCTCGGCAAAGGTAATTTGGAAATTTTCACTGGTCTTATCAGGTCGAATGCTTCGGCCGTGGCTAGTTCCCACCCTATCGACAAATACGTGCCACCAAGCGAGGCGTAGCCGTAGGTGTAAAGCCTCAAGTGTCTACTATATTATTGTCTAGTATAAGTATTTATGTTCATAAAAATATTCATCAGTCATCTTAGTACCCATAACACAAGCTACGCTTACTTTGGGGCTAGATAGCGATGTGTGTATGTTGTATATTTATTATTTTACAAGCTTTTGCCCGTGACTTCGTCTACGTTTGATTTCGTTTTTTAATGTGGCATTAAATTTAGTTGTACCTAGTTCTAAAAAAAAAATAAAATACTCAGTATCGCTAAGCCTTGGATGAGGGGTTTGCTGAGGAGTTCTGACCTCTATCTCCAACCACAGTTTGGACAAAATCAAAGACATATTATAAACTCTATAGTACAAAAATAATTATTTAAATCGGTTATTTTTTGTCGGAGTTATGGTATAAATCTTCAAACACTTTCATCCCCTCTCCCAAAGGAACCGAGCTTAATGTCGGGATAAAAAGAATCTTGTATTATTTCTAACACTTCCAAGAATATGTGTACAAAGTTTCATGAGGATCGGTTAAGTAGTTTTTGCGTGAAAGCGTAACAAAAAAAGTTACTCTCACATTTATAATATTTGTAGGGATTTATTATTACTAATACTGTCACTCAGCGGGCAATGGAAAGTGCTACTCTAGGAGTTTCTTTACGTGATCAAATGCAATGAGGACATCCGTAGAAGAGCTAAAGTTACTCGAGCTAGAGTCGCAAAGCTGAAGTGGCACAAGCCGAAACACATAGCTCAGGGAACCGATAGACGTTCGGGTCCCAAGGTGCTAGGTGCTTTGGTCGGCCCCCAACGAGATGGTCGACTGTCGCTGCCGAGCTGCAGGTAACAAGTGGCCCAAGACCGCGCATTTTGCAACTCCCTACAGAAGACCTATGTCCAGCAGTGCAAGCCAATCGGTTGAAGTGATGATGATGAAGTGTTTAGAACTTCGGCTTCGCTTTCCGGGGGCCGAGTACGAATGCCGAGGATGCACGCACCTCTTAGTTTTGTGCGTTAATATCACTTGCTTCAAAGGTGAACGAAAACATCGTGAGGAAACCTGCATGCCTGAGAGTTCTCCAATTCACACTGGGTCATCGTGGTAGACGAAGGCCTAAACCCTTCTCATTGTGGGAGGAGATCCGTGCCCTATAGTGGTCCAGTGAATAAATGAATGAATACACTTTTATTGTACACCACATAAACATATAGAAAAATTGTAAATAAAAATTTAACGAAAACTATACAATTTGGAGGCCTTATCGCTTTATAGCGATCTCTTCCAGGCAACCAAAGGCGTAAAACACAGCTCAAGAAAAGAGGTACGAGTAGGTGGTGCATATAAAGGTGTTGGGTGGAAGATGATGACTGAAATATAATATCTTGTAGCACACAGATAGGCAGGCTAATATGGAAGGCAACCATGCAAAGATGCTCCTTGTTCACCGCACCCTAACATCGATCATATACCTACTAGTAACATCATATTGTATAATATTAATAACGGGTTCATTGTTGCGGAGGTGCTATCACTGATATTGAGTTTCGAAGGGTTTAATTGAGACTATATGTGGTGCTATCTTTATATATATATTTCTTGTGTGCGTGTGTATGTCACTGAACTCCTCCTAGACGGCTGGACCGATTTGAATGAATTTTCCAGTATGCGTTGGGGTGGTACCCTGGATGGTTTAGATTCACAAATCAGCCCGACAGATGGCGCTGAGATCAGCTAGTAGATTATTATTATTGCAGCGAACAGGTTTACAAATCTAACATTTTACCTACGTATCCCCAACGTCATAATCACCGATGAACGTTAACTAGCCTTATAGTTAACGTAGTAGATGATAGGTATTTTAATATTTATGATATGTCTATGATCTTTATTGATGTTAGTATCTATACTGGTTTGTTTTTTATTACCGCCAAGCATCCAATGGACTTGATTCCTGAAAGAGTTGGGGAAGTTTGTTGTGGGCTTCTTCTTAGACCAGGACGCGTTTGGAACCCTCGTAGCTTTAGTTTTAAGTTTACGAATGTGGTTATCGCCATCATCTCACTACCGTGTGGTTCTTATGTACGCATCAAAAGTGCCACCTGTGGGCCTACTTGAATAAAGATATTTTTGACTTTGACTTTGACTTTGACTTTGACTTTGGTTGAATCGACGGAGAGTTACAAAGGGTACTTTATATATTATAAAATGTAATAAACGTGGATGAAGAACCCGGACAACGATTGAGCTGCTAATCCGTTTCAGTATCTTTTCAATAAATTTAACAGAAGCTAAAATATATCCAAACGTACATCGTACTCGTTAAGCTCTTCTTAGAGCTTACGAGAAATAATCTGTATCAAGATAACAACACACAGCTGTCGCAGTTGTCTGAAAACTAAGTGGTTAAGGCTGTTTCTTCTTCTTAAAGTGCCATCTTCTTTCGAAGGTCGGTGATCATTAAAGCAACTTGTATTTTTGATGTCGCTGCTTTGAATAGGGAACAAGTGCTTCTTCCAAACCATTGGCGTAAGTTTTTAAGCCGCGATGTTCGTCCAACGCCTCGTTATCCTTGGATCTCGCCCTGTATGATGAGTTGTAGTAGGTCCTATTTAGGTTTCTGCTTATATTCCTGAGATATTTAAGCTTTCTCTTCTTTACTAAACATACAATTTCTGGTTTGTTCTTTACGCAAATTAGCACGGTTACGTTTTTTACAAATTAACTAGCGGACCCGCGCGACTTCGTCCGCGAATGAGCCGACTTAAAATAATATTCGTATGTTGTCGCGGACTGTTTTAAAGAAACAACAATTCCGATATACTTTCTACATACTTCCGACGTTTGGCGTCACGTTTACCATATTATCAAAATTAAGCTTAATTTGCTATACTCCGCGAAAGCAGGCGAATCTGTGTGGTGTAATTTATAATTTCTTCAATCCTTATACTCCACACCAAACAGATCTTCGGCAATATAACCTCTACGCTTGTTTCGCTCCGAAACCGGAGCATCCTCAGGAGATGTTGACTTTACAATGAATAAAAATTCGCCGAATGTGTCGCCTTTTATACCTTTCTGACCCCCACCTTATCTATCTAAGCCCCCCTTCCACCTCATTAGTGCCTTTGAATATGTTCAATAGAGGTGAAGTTGATAAGTTTATTTGTTCGTTTAGCAATTCGAACCTCCCATTTCTATGTTTAATAATTTCTAATTGTTCCCTCAAATCAAGTCTCAACCCTTTGTCGCAAGCATGTAATATTTCGTATAATTGATTACTGGCTACGTTATGTCCACTGTCTAAAAGATGTTTTTCTATCCAATATCCAATATGTAACGTTTACCGTTCAAAGGATATTTTTTGCCCGAGATTCCAATATAAATGAATCCTAACTAGATCGATTTATCGCCCCCGAACCCCTTTATACTAAATTTCATGAAAATTGTTAGAGCCGACTCCGAGATTCCTATTATATATA
This sequence comes from Pararge aegeria, assembly GCF_905163445.1. Lineage (NCBI taxonomy): Eukaryota > Metazoa > Arthropoda > Insecta > Lepidoptera > Nymphalidae > Pararge > Pararge aegeria. Next base: position 5,971,870 of record NC_053200.1, on the reverse strand, counting down.
TTTATATATATATATATATCTACTAGCCGTTTCCAGCCCGCTTCGCTGGGCGAATTGAAAAAGGAAATAAATTACATTTTATGTTTCATTTTTATTTATTTTTTTCATATTTTTATTATTCTCCTTTTTTTTTATTTTTGTATGAACATAAATAGGCCCCGCGGATAGAACTGTAAGCATCGATATTGTTTTGACTTACTCAAATTCCATCGATTTAGCCTGTATCTTTCATCCAGGTGATTTTTCTCACTAATATTCATTGTAACTTTCAATGTGCAATCATTATAACATTTCCGTGCCTTTCTTCCAAAAATTAATAATAATTGACATGAAGAAAAAAATTTGAAATGAGCATTGAAAGTTTAAGTTAAAGTCATTGCAAGTCTCATATGTGAAGTTGAAATCTGTCTAGGTTCAAGTGCGACGAATTTTCTGTTAACTAAAATTTTCTCCGTGACATCAATTTTTTATAGAAAATTAATTGTGCATGTTTTTATGAATTCTATTGGAATAAGTAACTAAATTTCTTTTCCACATCTCATGTGCTTGGAAAATGCATTCATTTTAATCTGTTACATTTCCGCGATCCCGCAATTAAAGAATTCGTCGGTTATGTAGTCTGCAAAAGTAAAATGAATGTAAAATTCTTAGTCCGTTGATTGGATAGCTACATGTAAAGTTAAGTTTTTGAAACCTCTCAATGACTTTTTCTCCGCTGCCAAAAAGACGATTGTTGTAAGGAAATACACGAATATCCCTACATACACGAAGATCCCCACCAAATTTAGAGTCTGTAGAAGTTACAGGTTAGAAATAAAAATTTTAGATTTTAACACCCACCCCCGCAATTCCTGTCGGAAGTAGACTTTATTGAAATCCATTTTGAGATGTTCTTTATGTGAATAATAAAAGATTCCTACCATATTTAGAATTTTTAGAAGCTATATTTCGAAATTGAAATTTTTTATTGTTAACACCCACCCCCGCGAACCTTATTGGAGGTGATTCATTGTAAAATCCGCTCGAAGATCATTTTTATATTACATATAGAACACTCTCACTAAATTTGGATTCTATAGGAGCTATCGCTTGGAAATTGAAAATTTTCATTGTTAACGCCCCCGCAATCTTCTTTGGGGTGGGATATCGTAAAATTTGTTCATAAATCATTTTTACATCACTTATAGAAAATTCCTACAAAATTTGGAGCTTGTAGGAGGTTTAGCTGGAAAACTAAAAATATTAATTGTTAATACCCACCCCCGCAACCCCCTGTGGGGTGAGCTATCGTAAAATTCGTTCATAGCCTATTTTTACACCTCTTACAGAAGATTCCTACCAAATTTGAAGTCTATAGAAGCTATAGTTTAAAAACGGGAATTGTTCATTGTTAACGCCCCCGCAATCCCCTTTGGGGAATGAATTTCTTAAAATCTATTCATAGCTGACCTCTACATAGCAAAAGTAATATTCCTACCAAGTTTCACGTTTCTAAGTCTTATGGTTCCCGAGATTTCGTGGTGAGTGACTATATAGATGGGAATTCTTCGATTATCATCGAAATTTTAAACTTTTTATCGGGCTTTTTTAAAATTTTCTTACATACAAAACTTTCTCCTGACAATTCTGAAGATAAAAAAAAGCCCAATTGGTCCAGCCGTTCTCCACTACCGTGAGTAGATTCTTAGCTGAATGTAAAAGAACAGTAAACTCCGTTGAAATCCATGAAAACAAAAGAATCAAGAGAAAACGTTTTTATTAGCGGGATAAATGTTCATAAAAGTAAAACAGCAATAAAAAAATGAAGGAACGTTAGAATTCGAAAAATAAATAGCCATAAACCATCTAGGAAAAATTTCGCATAGAATGGTGGTAGTTTCATGTCGATACGATCAGTGGTTTAAGCGTGATTGAGCCTCAAAGGAACACCATTTTCATTATATATATATAGATATACAAGAAGTGCTTGTTTAAAGATATAAGATTTAAGGAGGTTTAAGTCGGTTAAAAATCAAATTCAAATTAATTTATTGCATATTACAGGTCAGGTTGGATAGAATTATAAGTATGAAGGCCCAATGTATATTGCTTCTTTGGGCGTGCAACAATTACAGTGTAGGTATTATATTTTACAGACTAAAGTTAATTATTTAGAACTAGTACATTAAATGTCATATTTAAACTAATTATAAAATTCATTAATATAATCAGCTATAACATACGTGAAAAATAATAGTTATAGCGTGTGTAACAAACTGTTAACATGGTGACAAGATCATCCTTCAACCTTATCTCCGCCATTATCGTTATCGAGTGACGCACGTCATAGACACTAATTTACATATACACACTCCATCCTCGGGTATGTGGGTCAGGTTGATTTTTGATGCATTATATTATTAATTTTAATTTCTTTTTCATCATCATAATCATCAACATCATCATCATTTCGGCCTGCAAACATCCACTGCTGAACATAGGATTTTCCCAAAATAGGCACTATACCCGGTTCTAAGCCTTCCTCATCCACCCACTCCCCGTCACTCTCGACTTGATATTGACCCTCTTCAAACGGTCGAATTTCGTTCAAACTTTGTAAATATATCGAGGACCGATGACAATATACTAATTTGATAAGATTATTGCAATTTTCAATTTGCAAAATATAATTTTTGTTAATTTATATAATTTTCGTCTATTCGTTACTATTCTCGATTAGGCAGGAATTATGTCAATTTTAATTTACAACCATTAGCCTTGATGGTGAATGGAAAACGGATTCATTTTGCTCTAATACAAATAGTTGTTTCAGAAATAAACTAAAAATCACGCTTTTATAAATAAACTAAATTAATAGATATAAATAAAAAAATAAATATACTACGACAATACACACACCGCCATCTAGCCCCAAAGTAAGCGTAGCTTGTGTTATGGGTACTAAGATGACATGAATATTTATTCAATGAATAATATACATAAATACTGATAAAATACATATAAACACCCAGACACTGAAAAACATTCCTGTTCATCACACAAACATGTTCCAGTTGTGGGAATCGAACCCACGGCCTTTGATTCAGAAAGCAGGGTCGCTGCCCACTGCGCCAATCGGCCGTCGATAGAAATAGTTTTGTTTCTTTTTCACTATCATCATGCTTATTGCTTATAGCAGTTTCTTGGTTTAGCTAGACTAAAAGCATCTCCCAACGTGAAGGTTTGCACGCTGGACAACCGGGTCGGTTATCGCAGTGGATAGTAGCACATAGTACGCTTCTGCCCGTTTTTCGTTTTATATACCCATGGTCGCTTAGTACGACACCCGCCGTGAAGAGGTGCGGTGATGTGGTGATAATGGTGATAATTAGCAATTATGATGTGTTCATACATACGCGCCCTGGTGGCCCTTAGATCAGCCAGACCTTTGGAATTTAGCCTGGTATTTTTTTGGTTATCACCATCTCACAGTCAATCAATATTTAGCTATTTAGTTAGGCCAATTCATACCCGAGCTTTTTAATCGTTTATGTAATCTATAATATTAAAATAGAATTTTTCTATGGGATTACTTTTTATGTAAACTTTGAACCTATTAAGATTCTGAACAGCCGCCACTGCACTACTCATATATTATAATACACATACCTACCAACATAATTTAAATTCAAATTGACGCTTAGAATATTGCGATCAAAATATTTCGTTGCAAGATCTACGTCGCATGTTGATAATAAAGACAGGTTGTTCGCGAATTACGTCTAATCCGATTAGATAACGCGTGACATCACAACGATTTAGCATAATCGTGTGGGATAATCGAATGTCGTAAATTGTTCGCCACTTGTCTTAGTCGATGATTGTAATCATCTCAGTGACGTCACTAATCGTGTTATCGAAAGGGAAATTAATTTTATATTCTCCCTCGTGTTGGTGACGACGCAATTTAAGCTTCCGACGCCACATTTAAAATTTATTTTTAAATGAGATAAATTTTTTTTTCGACCGTCTAAAACGTGCGAAATTCGCGTGCGCGCCGCTCTCGCACGTGCGGGTGTCGTGCAGTCCGGTGAGGAGCACACGCTTATGCGAAAATTTTGTTAGAAAATTTGGAAATTTATATTTTTTTTAGGTTTATGTCTTTTTTTTCGACCGTCTAAAACGTGCGAAATTCGCGTGCGCGCCGCTCTCGCACGTGCGGGTGTCGTGCAGTCCGGTGACATAAATTTAATTTATCCACATTTTTAGATGAGATAAATCTCCGGATCGCGACACCGTTACGAGACGCAGCTATTTGAACTTTTGAATAGAGAATTTGATTTTACTATGTCACATCAACATTCAACGCAATATTAGCGCAACGTACAATTATAAAAGTGCAATTGATACGGTATTCCATGATATTTAGTTAAGTTCGAATCAATATTGCTTGTTTCTATTGTTTAGTGAGGTTGTGTCTGATTTCTTTCAGTAAAAACTATGGCAGTTTTTTGCTCCAAAACTTCTAGGTGTTCGGTTTCACAGATAAGTATCAGAGACAGTACATAATGTACCTCTAAAGCATGTGAAGAATTAGTTCGGTTTTCATTTACACGTTTACAATTTATTTCAACAAAACCTTTAATTTCTGCAAAAATAAACATGTTAATGATATAATATGATAGTAGATATGTACTTAAGGTAAGTAGGTATCAAGTATATTGAATTTTTGTCTGTTTTGTTACCGATTTAATAGTAGATAATATTAATATCAAATAAGTTACTTAAGAGAACCTACATTAAAAATATCAAGGTACTTTGCTTTTATTTAAAGAGCGCCTGATTATATCTTTTATCTATATAGAGCGATATCGATCTAAAGATTTGAGATATTTTTTTACTACAAATACTAGCATACAAATTGAATTGTTAGTAAAACTAATCGGATGTGATATAAAAAGTTGGTAGGTACATAAATAGCTAACTTGATTCTGTTACTTTGACAACGATATCGGTCGGATTAGATTTTTTACCTAAGAGGGTTAAATAGGGGATAAAAGTTTATATGAAACCCCGTTGTTTTGACGGTAAGTATGTCGCTGAAATTTGGTATTTCGGTTGACAAAAAAAAAAGTATATTAAACCTTTTAGATAATCGTAAAGAAGATCCTTCTTTACGATTATTTCGTTTTTATCTCTCAAAATCAGAAAGGCTTAGGCCGTCCACCAAACTAGTGATAAACGACTAAGACACCGGGAGGTATCTTTGCATCGTTCCAGTCCATGTAAGACTGCCGTGTATCGATAATGCAGTCGTATTTATATCGAAATACCCACCAACTGAATGTCATGAACATTTCTTTTTAATCAAATATAATTTCAATTGTTTCTTTAAAACTATCTATTAATTAAATAATAATCATTAGCGTATTTGTAAAATCCATCAATTTAATAATATATCTGGCAAATATGAATCTATGGTTATCTAAAGTTTAATTATTTAAGTAGTTTATAAATTTACTGCAACACTAGCAAAGTGCGGATTGGTAGATTATACACGCCTTGACCACATTATGGAATCCCATGCATGCAGGTTTCCTCACGATGTTTTCCCTCACATTAAAAACAAGTTTTATCAAATGGCTTAAATGATCAAACTCGTTCCCCCCGAAAGTGAAGCTGAAGTCCTAACAACGCTTTATAATGTATATAAAATAATCATCATCATTCATCGGTAGAATCTGCCTTCCGAACCGGTGGTAGATTAAAACACACAGAACGACTCGACGTTTCAAAAGTGCTTATATAAGTTGTACTTGAAATAAATGAATTTTGAATTTAGAATTTCATCAATTATCAATAGCCTATATCAGTCCACTGCTGGATTTATGGGCTCTCTCTATGGGAGCTTTTTCACCACGCTATGTAGATGGTAGCAATAGCACAGAATAAGCTGCAGCCCCTTAGTCACCTCAAACGAAAACCCTGGGAAGAGAAAGGATGGCGAGAACTGTATTCTAATCTGGCGTCACCATTTCCGTCCCACTACAGAACACGGGTCTCCTCCTACGATGAGGATGGGTTAATGCCGTAGTCCACCACTCTGGCCCAGTGCGGATAAGTGGACTCCACACACATTTGAGAACTTCATGAAGAACTCTCAGGCATTCAGGTTTCCTCGCAATGTTTTCTTTCACCGTTAAAGCAAATGATATTTAAATTTCTTAAAAATTCACTAAAGTTTAGAGCTTCGAACTCTGCCCCCGAAAGTGAAGTCGAAAAACCTACCCACTGGGCTACCACGGTATCACGGCACCTGTATACATACTAATTTAGTATAATACTAGTAAATCAAGGCCAATGCTAACATACACATTCATCTAAACGGCAATAAAGTAAACATACAATGTATAATTTAATGATCATCACATGCGTGGCGCCGGGCACTGGGCATGCGCGCACGCTTATCAGTCGACCTCCAGTCTTGTTGTGCGCCGGACAAACGGATCGATTAATATTATTGCTATCGATAAAAAACCCGCAATAACGCTTGTCAAAACCCGCTATTTTGAGTGATAAACAATGTTGCACGTACTTCTGTATGTACTTATTACGGAACGGTGAAACTAGTGAAAATTAGTGTCGAAGTGATAACGTTACCGTCAGTGGCGAAAACTTAGTGAAAGTCTCAGAAAATTATCTATGCACAAGGCCTATATTCTGTTATAATTCGACATTTCAAAACAGTTCAATTCTTGCTTACGGATTTTACCTGTGCTTACAGAGCAAAGGCACTTCGCCAATGTGTACATTTTCTACGTTTCCCTGTAATCTGTCGAACTGCCTGATATGGAGAGTAGAGGTAAGGAAACCTCTCAATATGTATAAAAAAGTGTCCGTCAGAAGGTGGCGCCCCAGAAGCGAGTGGCTTATAATTATTTTGAACTTGGTAAATAATTCAGATTTTCTATAAGGCAGTTTAAAAAACTATACCTAAACCAAAAATATCTACCCTCCATAACAAAAAATACAAACTTTTTCAACTCAGCACACTTCACTGTATACAACTGAAAAGTACATATCATTCTCTCTTGATACCTAGTGTATCTATTGGTATTTTGATGGGGTTTTGAGTTGTAATTTGCTGCTTACAGCTGGACACTTTTTCGACTGGTCCGTCATACGTGTATATGTAGGTAGGTAATTTTAGACCTATCAATTCATAAGTTTAAACAATGTGTTTTAACTGAGTTTTTAAAACAATTGATGATTTTTTTAATGACAAGGTCCGCTCTCATCTCACGCATTATAGAAAATTGATTGTGAATATTGATGTTGGAAAAGCGCAACTACTGAGTTTCTTGCTGGCTCTTTTTTAAACTGGTTTCCGAACCGGTGGTAGAGTCGCTACAAACAGACAGACTTGACTTTTTTAAAGTGCTTATGAAGTAGACTTAATTGAAATAAATGAATTTTGTATTTGAATTTACGAGATGTTTTTACCTTACCTCTACCCACGATACTACCAAAAAGCCCTAACAAGGACCACATGGATATGGCCCTTACACGGAAGATACCTTGACTATCTTCTACCTCTGTTTTCTTTTGTATCACTTCTAATGGTACGAAATACATAACAATGATATGATTTTAACAATAACGTTAAAATGTAAAGTGGAATCGCGTGTAACCGTGACCGTTATCATAAATCAACACACTTAGAAAGATATTTCAAATGTGCCGGTAAAATAAGCCTACTTGAAATAAACTTATTTGAAATTGTTAACCTACACTTCTTTATAACATCTTCTTCTTTATAATTTCTTCTTACAATCTTTATAACAACTGTTAAGTATCTTTTTGAACGAAGGTAAAAATAGATAGGTATTTAGACGGGCGTAAAGAAAACGGTTGGAAATTCAACGTGTAGGTATTTTTGGAGTTATTTTTGCAAACCTCTTTTATACTTGAACTGATTGGTATATATTTTTTATTTACTTAAAGATTCTAGTTACTGAGGAGGAATCCGAATAAGATCGGAAAGCAGGATACTATTGTTGATAATATCAGTAATACCTACAGACTCTATTTAGGGAAAATTATCAAGAGTTAGTCACAAAAGTGGAATCGTTTAAGTTACATTTTAATAGTGAGCTATTGATGATTCTTTTATAGACAAGAGCAGTGCGATTTATTGCCGTTTCTTTCAATTGCGTCTGATTTTAACGCGATTTTTTACAACCGAAAACATAAAAGTACCCTACCTACTTAGTTAATGGAGTCACATATACAGATTATTATGTTATTTCAGTGTAATGTGAATAACTAGTTAAGAAATATAAAATACGCTTAGTTCACGTAGTACCTACGCTTAGTTAGCCAAAAATATCGGGAATATATTATTGATTTATTCCATACTTGTAGCGGTCCATTTATCGAGAAAGGCTAAACAACATCACGCAGCAGCATGATCCTTCGAATCGGAGCATAAATGAAAAGCGGTGATAGCCCAGTGGTTAGGACTTCGACTTAGAGAGTTCGAATCCCAGCTCGCATCTGCAACTTTTCTAATTCATTTTACTCAAATTCATTTATACAATAACTAAAAAAATATCAAAATATGTCGATATTATTAAATTCTTTATTGCACACACAAAAGCGAAATACAAAAAGAAACAATAGACAAAATTTAAAAAAACTAGTTTCGGTGGGAAAAGGCGGTCTTATCGCTAAAGCGATCTCTCCCAGACAACCTTTGGCAAAGTAATTTCCAGTTCATATCTCTCGCTTCAACGGTGAAGGAAAACATCGTGAAGAAACTTGCATGCCAGCAGTGGCGTGCACTGGGTTTCTTAACAGGGTATGCATATAGCAGGCAAATTGCATAAAACGGCAAAAATCCTATACGAGTTATATATCAATTTTAGGGTATGCATTTTAGGTGTATGGAGTCCACCAAACCGCACTGGGCAACTGGGCAAGCGTGGTGGTCTACAGCCTTAACCTATTCTCATTGTGGGTCCTGTTGTTAGCCGATAATGGGTTGATATGATGACGATGATGATACTAATGTAAGTATCATTATCATATCAACCTACCATCGTACTAATAGTATAAATGCGAAAGTGAGTTTATTTGTTTATACTCGTATGTCAATTAGTGGGTAACTATGTTCGGCATAAACTCGGCACTGACTTTAGTGTTTAGTAAGTTAAATAAGTAGTTTGTATACCTTCAGCACGGCTAGCATGGGCAGGAGACAATTATAACCCTGGGGTAAGGATACAAATATATCTTCTCCCACAGCTTTATCAACTCTCAGAGCACTGGCGCACTAGTGGAAATAATATCCAAATAATATATGTGTAGCAATAAACGGGGGTAAACTTCTCCTATTCCATGTTCCAGTGATTAAGCAGGTGGGCACGTTAATTATATACCTTGTGAGGGGATGTAATCGGTGGATATAATTTTTATCTCCCGCCCGTGCTAGCCCTGCTGGAGACAAATCAAGCGGAATTTTAATCCCGTGGAATTTAGGATACCGAAACGGGGGCGAAGTCGCAGACAGCATATAATAAACAAAGAAGCTTAGATAATGATAGATTAACTAAACTGAAAAGACCTTTTGTTCTGAATCATAAAATATATAAGATAAATTCTAATGTGGTATTTTTTAACATTGTAAAAAAATAGCAGTACTTGTATGTGGAGCTGTCAAATTCCATTATTACGTATTAGTTTCATGTAGTCAGTGTAATTTTAATTCACTGAATGCGTATTTTTGTAATGAAAAAAACCGACGAAGCAAAATATTGTAACAGGATATTACATATATTACGTAGGTTTATTACGTAAACAGTAATAATAATCAAAGGAAGTTCGAGAACCTTCCAAATTGAAAACTAAACAAATATGTTGGTATAGGTAATGCTGACCCAAATAAATTATATTGAAATACGATAGTCAGTTAGAATTACAGTTACAAAATAAAATAAATAAATAGATATACTACATCAATACACACATCGCCATTCAGCCCCAAAGTAAGCTTAGCTTGTGTTATGGGTACTAAGACGAGTGATGAATATTTTATTTAATAACATTCATAAATACAGATAAACACACTGACACTGAAAAACATTTATGTTCATAACACAAACATTTTCCAGTTGTGGGAATCGAAACCACGGCTTTGGACTCAGAAGCAGGGTCGCTGCCCACTGCGCAAATCGGCCGTCGAAATTAGTTTATTTGTTGGTACTTACTATACGCGCTAACTAAGAAATCTACTTAATATTTCGCGTAGAGTTAGTTGAAAGGAGAGAGAGCTATTTTTAATTCCAAAAAAACAAACGGTTCTCACGGACTTGGTAAAAGCCGTACTAAAGGCGAACAAAGAATGCGGACAACAGCTAACATTTTTATATATAGGGAAGTAGGAAGACCTTAGATTGCAGGCGAATACTTGGTTATGGGTACATACATACGAACGAAGTCGCGGGCAGTAAGTACAAGCAGTTATATCGAACGCTACCTACTATTGTTATGTATGTTTACAAACGCATCATATTATAAAAAACGCCAAGACAGGTCTACTTGGCGACATTCGACGCCAAATAATTAAATAACCTTTGCAAGCTAGGTTCCAAGTTACCTGAGATGTTACCTCACATTTACAGTGACACCAGCCTGTTAAACATTAGCAAACGGCCGTGACTTTTTCAGTGCAATATTTATTAAAGTTCTACGCTAGCACCTATATATTTCTTCGCTTACGAAACTATCTTGTTACGATAACAGATATTAAGAATAAAAACTTATTCATAAATTACATTTGCGCGCTTTTCTTTCGAGACGATTCACTCTCATCCTATTTTCATAATACTCCAAAAGATGTATAATATAACCTTTAAATCGCTATGTACTTTAAAATGAAAATAAATTTATTGAGTTTTTTGGAAACCTACCTAGAATAATTCATTATTATTAAGAATTGAAATTGAATTAGAATTATTCACATCTAAATATATACAAGTAAAACTACTATACAACGGGTAACAACAACATTTATCTAGCGTCTATGAGATTTATCTTTGAAACGGAAAACCTAATAGTTTTTGAGTAACATTCTGCCATCGTATTTACTGACAGAAATCAGTTTCAGCCCTTACATCACATGCAAAATTAAAATCATGTAGGTAAATCCTGTCATTTTACTAGGTAGGCGTCGCGTAGCGTAAGTACTATGCACGTGTCCGTTTTTTATCTTCAATAGGGTTGTCAAATTGTCATAAGTAAACACTTAGAATGTTTTGAATCCGTTTTTGATTTAATATTCTCACAGGACTATGCCTTATGAAATATGCGTATGCATCCTTCAACATTATTTCATAATTCCGTTACACGTTGTATATAAAAGTTACCCTAAATGTGGTATATTATATGTCTTAAATATATTATTTTACAGTCAAAAAATGCCTTTAGCTATAAAAAGACCTCTCGCCAATCCTTATTTAGGTAGTAGTTACTTAACGCAAATAAACAATCGACTTACTGGAAACGTAAATAAATTAGTGATATCTGTTTATCGTCTGAGGAAAATACAGAAATCCTTTGTTTGCTTTTATAACATGATACCAAAAGTATTATTTGATTTACCTTTGTATAAGTTTAAAGAATGTTACAACACATGTTGGTTACATTGAGGTTTCTATTAAATTAATGAATTTCATAACGACAAGGTTTTTTTTTCTTTATTCCACTAAAAGTTAGCCCTTGACTGCAATCTCACCTGGAAAGTTGAATGGTAACGGGCTAACCTGTTAGGAACCTATACCCCTAATAGGTTTCTACGCGACATCGTACCGGAACTCTAAATCGCCTTGTCTTTGTCGGTAGGGTGGTAACTAGCCACGGCTGAAGGCTCCAACCAGACAAAAACCATGCACCAGACCAATAAAAATGTCGCTGGGAAGCGACCGGCCTGCTTTGTATATGTCTCTTTATATTTTATTTTGCACTTAAATGTTTGTGAAAAACGAAGCTGAAAATGAACAACTGCTGAGTTTGATGCTGGATTATTCTCATAAGAATCCGCCTTCCAAGCTAGTGGTAGAGTCAAGAAAACAAGATTGACGTCTGAGAAGTGTTTATAAGATAAATAAATGAATTTTGATTTTGAAATGCGAAAACTCGCATCGTCTCACATTTGCGATGTTAAATAATCGACCCACACTTGGTTCTCAGTTTTCTTCGGTGTAGACATTTTGTCGTTGGCATGTTGGCATCACATATCGCGTATCAGCAATTAAGTGGATAGTGTTAAGTACCTATATTAGAAATAAATATAATTTCTAGATAGCCGCGCTTTTGCCGACGTTTTATCAAATTAAATCACTACAGCCACGTACGTGGAATCATGTTATCGCGGCGTAAAAGATAAACTAAATAATTGTATTTTTTTTTATTTATCGCAAAGACTTTGATCATAGACAATGTGATTGATGTGCGTTGAAGATTTTTATTAATTTTATTTGGTGTTGTGAAATTAACTGAAAGAAGTGTTTAGTAGTGTTTATGTGGTCAACCTTTACTCCGACGGACAGCATGAATTTGTCATAATGGATGTTGAAATTGGAGAAATAACAGGTATTTCCTTGTATTATTACTAATATTTATCATATAGTTTTGACAGTGCGTAGTTTATGCTATGTCAACATGACTGAAAAGTCGGTGACTAGAATAGTTAGTTACCTTAATAGATTCCAACTATGACCCCGTACTAGAATACGCCGGGTGTTCTAGTAAGTGTGTTGTGGACTTCTTCTAAGTCTAGTCGGCATTTGGAACTCTAGACAGTAGGTAGTTTATTTAAAGCAAGAAAGTTCATTATGTACAATAAATACCGAAAAGTTTGACTGTACTCAGTAAAACTAAATAAATAAATATAATACGAATCACACATCGCCATGTAGCCCTAAAGTAAGCGTAGCTTGTGGTATGGGAACTAAGATGACTGATTATTCATCAGTCATCTTAATACATAATAATAAATAAATAAATAAATAAAATAAATATACTACGACAATACACACATCGCCATCCAGCCCCAAAGAAAGCATAGCTTGTGTTATGGGTACTAAGATGACTGATGAATAATTATAATATACATAAATACTTATAATATACATATAAACACCCAGACACAGAAAAACATTAATGTTCATCACACAAACATTTACCAGTCGTGGGAATCGAACCCACGGCCTTGGACTCAGATAGCAGGGTCGCTGCTTACTGCGCCAATCGACCGTCAAACTGCTCTTTCTAAGTAGCACTTCAAAGAAAAGTTTTGGCTTTGAATCTGAAATTTGATCATGCTATGGAGGCGCCTGTTATAAGAATAATTCGCTTTCCGGCCCACTACAGGGCACTGGTCTTCTCTCAAATGAGAAGGCCGAGGTTTAGGTCGTAGTAACGTTGGCCCCGTGGAGATTGATGGAGCTATTATTATAAAAGATTTTGTGCTGGTGACGTAATTGGCTGTAGTCTAGCAAATGTGATAAGTCACTGGTAGCGTTACTTAGTAGATAAATGCATAAAACAAATAAATTTGTTTACATCTTTACATAGTACAAAACAAAGTAGCTGGTTGTTTGTACGCTTAGATCTTTTAAACTACACGAAGGATTTAACGGCAGTTTTCAGTAATAGATAGATAGAGTAGTAATTAAAGAGGGAGGTTTATATTTAGTATTTAAGCGTACAAAAAGATCAAGATATTCCAAAATTTAAAATGTGATATCCGTGCGAAGCCGGAGAGATTAACTAAACCTACTTATATTATAAATGTGAAAGTGTGGATGTTTTGTTACTCAATCACGCAAAAACGGCAGATCGGATTTGGATGAAATTTGGCATGCATGTCATTTGGTTTACATGTAAAAGTGTACATCACAACCAGTCCAACTTTGGCAATTTTAAGCTTGCATCTAATCCATTACCGATTGGCGCAGCGACCCTGCTTTCTGAGTCCAAGGCCGTGGGTGCGATTCCCACAACTGGAAAATGTTTCTTTGTTGAACATATGTTTTTCAGTGTCTGGGTGCTTATCTGCATTTTATTGATCACTTATCTTAGTACCCATAACACAAGCTATTAGCTACGCTTACTTTGGCGTGTTTATATATTTATGTTTTTTTTTGTCTACGGGATATAAAAAAAGCATTGTTAAATCGTAGCGACACATGACACATTTTTTTCTTCTTAGAGGAAAAAAACATTTTCATAAAGGCGTACCAAAATTAATTTTCATACTAGTTATAACTTACTAATTTAATTATTAAAAAAAATGTATTTAACTACCTACCTATTGCTAAACATTTGCATTATTTTGGAACATCTTGTGTTAAGATGTGTGATTTGAGATATACGAGTATGTTGTGTATTAATGTTACTTTGTAATTATTTTTATTCTTGTTAAAATATTTTTTTAAAGAGAGGCCTACTTGAAATAAATAAAATAATTTAAAAAAAAGTCGCAAGATTGAACAAAGATTATGAATATTAAGATTCATCATTTATCATGGAATTCCGCAAAGCGACGCCTGCTTCTGTCAAATATTTAATTCTACGAGTAAGTCTGACCTTGTATTTACGCTCGGCCGTTATCAGCATCATATTCAACAAGAGCTATGGGCAAAAATCAATAATGTCCTGTTTGATAGATAAGCTCTCGTAGATATAGAACTACGCGTTGCTACTGTTCTATATCTTTTCAACCTACTTAATAATAGTATTTATTAAAACAGGCAAAAAAAAAACCTTTAATAACGACTTTATTTGAATTTAACTTAATCGTGTCTATTACGTATCTTTTACTTTTCTAAGCTATGTGCGTTTAGAATAGAATAGAATACTTTATTGGGCACAAAGAAACAAGTACAATTATAATGGTATACAAAAAGACACATTAGTTATTAGTTAAATGACAAGCAATTGTTACAGCAATCTGTTGTTAAATAAAAAAATATCAACAACAACTTTAAAGTTAAAGCAAAACATCGTGAGGATACCGTTAAAAATCCGTTTGTCAAGTATTGGTCTTGCGTGCACCGGTGCGAGAATAATAATTTTATGGTATTTTACATCTGCCTTAGCTTTATTTATTTTGATTGTTATTATTGTACTATAAAACAAACCTTTTCTATGGGACTATTGCCTGAAAATAAAGAATTTCAAAAAAAAATCTTGTATGTCTGTTGAATGTTCTGCATAATGTTTTCAAAGGCCAATGGAGTCCAGCAATTCCCACTTGGCCAGCGCGATGAACTACGGTTTAAAGCCTTATCATTCTGAGAGAAGACCCGACATAGTGGACCATATTGGTTGCTTATAAATTATAATGATGTTTTTGAACCTTATTTTGAAATACTTAGTATCTTAAATGGTGAAGCCGTAAGTATAATTTCTGATAAACTCACACCTAAATTCTGGCTTATTAGGTAATTATTCTCCGGTGAAATTAACACGATATAGGGTTACAGAGTGTAATGTAACACACTACGATCCAAGAGAGGGATATGGCTTAACCGCGGACGCGGTTTAATTTATAAAATGTGGTTGAAACTAATTAAATTTGTAGCACTTTTGAATGAGCAGTGAAGATATAAATTTTCAGCTTTAGGAACTAAGAAGGTATCAACTTATCTAGGTTTATCAGTTTAATTTATTCATTTAAGATGTTAAGATTTTAAGATGTGGCAAAATAAGTGTCTTAGCAGATGTAAACGCGCATAGCTTAGAAATGTAAAAGATACGTATCTGCTGTCCGCGATTAAGTCAAATTTCAATTAACAAAAAAAAAAGTATTATTTAAGGCAGTTGTTAAAATTTCGGTTTAAAATAAAATATGCTATATATGTAGGGATTACTTGAATTGAATTAATTGAATTGTTTGGTTAAATTTTATCATATTAAAAATATGGCAAAGATGGCGTAAATGGAAAAGTGCACCATGCATCCGGGCATGTAAGTGCATTATACAATAAATCCGCTCAGCCCCCTGATGGCTATGCTTAATTGAAATGGGGCTTATCTTATCTTATCTTCGGTCTATTAAGTTACATACGCGGCATAGCTCCCTCTCTCATAGGAGAGAGGGAGATAGAGAATCGATTTACCAAGTTGCTACAAAGCGTTAATTTACAATATGTTAGTTATAATAACCACGACCGACCGGTTGCACGACACCGCTTGCTTTGCTGTTTGACTTGCTCTGCAAGGCCGGGGTCTGACAGCGCCATTTCCCCTAACTTCGAGGTTATAGTGACAATGTTTTGACACAAAAACCAAACAACCTTTACAATTTGCGCCAGAAGATGGTGATAATTATTATTTTCAATATTTGTACACCACATAAAGAATATACTCAAGAAATAAAAACAAATATAATAAACCAATACAAAAGGCGGCCTTATCGTATAATAGCGATCTCTGCCAGACAACCTTAGGATTAGAAAAAAATAAAGAGGAGAACAGACTGCAGGTCGAACAAAAATGTTAAAACACATACATGCAAATAACTTCTTACTTATATACAATTAGTAATGTTAATGTTATAAGTAAAGTTTTTAATCAATAATGTACATATTGTTTAAGTATTTTTTTTTTGTAACATTGTTTTTAGAATATTACGTGGACGGAGGCGTGCGTAATTTGGCTTAGTTAATCTATATAATGTCAAAAATTCCCAGGTATTGTGAATTTTCAGTACCAGCCCGGAATAGGGAATTGGCGGTGTTAGCCCCCGTGCCTCGGAGAGCACGTTAAGCCATCGGCCCCGGTTATTATTACCACTTAATTGTGTTAATAGTTGATCAACTCCATCAATCCGCATTGGAGCAGCGTGGTACCCACCACTATGTTCTAAAACCGTCTCATCCATAAGAAACGAGAGCTGTGCCCATCAGTGGGATGTTAATAGGCTGCGGATGATGAAATTATATAGAAAGTGCCGAAAGATGAATTTTTCTAGAGTACTTTGTGTTAAAGATACAATAAAATAAACAATGTCTTAAGTAATAGCAACTTATGTGTTTTCTTCTTAACAGGGTAGGTTCGAATTCAAATTCAAATTTCATTTACTTCAAGTAGGCCCGATAAAATAAGTTTTGAAACGTCAAGTATGTTTGTTTGAAGTGACTCCCACATAAAAAAAAATATTTATATAATTTTTATACAAAATAATATATCCTTAACGATTCCTTATACGCAGTGGGTGTCTACGTAAACCTACTGCCTAGCTTTACAGCATAACATGTACTTAGCTTGCGCTGCAGTGTAATTAACGCTGAAGGATGTTGTCCGCCTCTAAGTACATTAGCCAGTTAATTCACATTTACCCCTATCCTATAGCTCTATAACTCAATTTATGTGGTAAATTCTTATAAGTTAGTTATCATATCTATGGCGCAGTGGTTAGCCCCGTGGCCTGATAAATTTAAGTTCTTGGATTCACCTCCGGCAATTTGGGAATGCATTTTTTCAGTATTTACTCCACTCTAAAGTAATAAAAAACGAACTGGATATCTTTTAAGTAGAAACTGCACTACAAACTGGCAATAGAGTGACTACAAATTTGACGTTTTAAAGTCTGCAAAGATCCTTCTTGTAATAAAAATATACATATACACATCGCCATCTAGCCCCAAAGTAAGCGTAGCTTGTGTTATGGGTACTAAGATAACTGATGAATATTTTTATAAATAATATACATAAATACTTATAATATACTGAACACCCAGACACTGATAAACATTGATGTTTATCACAAACATATTTCACTGTTGTGGAATGTGTTTGTGATAAAAATGTGTGTGGAATTGAACCCACGGCCTTCCACTCAAAAAGCAGGGTCGCAGAAGCCGTCAAATATTATCCTTCCATCATCATTTCATTCCTCGGAGTCCTCATACAATAGCCAATTACCCCAAGGGTCACCGAAGACAATAACATCTCGCAAACACATCCGCGAGCCCTCAGAATTAAATTAGGAAGCCCAAATTAATCCCGTTAATTTTGGGAACAATTCATGCCAATCCCGGCTTAATGGAGACACTATTTACTCCGACAGTACGTACCCTTATTTGTGTGAATTTGGAATTATAAAGTTGTCGGTCAATAAGGGGTAGGTGTTAAGTTACATAAAAGATGTAGTAAACATAGTTTTATAGCCGCACCTTAAGCCAAGTGGAAAGACATGGCAACTTTTAACATACGTCTAAAGACGATCACAAGGCGATCTCTGGTGCACTGATGAGCGCTGTGGCTCATAAGTGGGACGTGTTCCTGGGTTCGATGACCGGCGAGGAAATTTGTGAGAAAAATAATTCCTGTTTGTTTTCTTGTCTAGTATGGGACGCTTCGGCTGTGGCTAGTTACCACTGAAACCACGTGCCACCAAGCGATTTAGCGTTTCGGTACGATAAATATGGCAAAGTGGGTATAATCGCTTGGTCAGCTACCATCTTACACTGCATAATCAGTGGTAAAAAAAGGAAATTATAGTGACAGAACTGGTTGTCGCCCTAGACGCCAACGTCGGTAGGTCGGCTCCGCTGTACTCGTACTTGCACGCCGGTACGCTCTAGGGGTAACCTGGTGGGAAGTTGACTCCATGTTAACACGTAGGCTTTTGGATAAACCCTAATTTTTAAAATATACCACATATTTAAATATAATTTTTATTAATACATAACTATAACCTAAAATAAACTATTTAAAAACTAAATAAAATCTAAAACGTCCTCGAAACCACCGCAGCGAGGCACAGTTCCTAAGATACTGGCAGCATTGCCCCTCTGGATGGCCAAACTAATTCGTTGGCCAAGGTAACTGCCCGCTCTAGGATCACCGGTAGACTCGATAACCCTTTTCGATAATTCTTTGAAAAGGGCTCTTGCCTCCGGACCCACATATTTTATATAGCATTAAATGCTTACTTCAAACTCAAAGTCAACTCTTCAAAATCCAATTCATTCATTTCATATAAACGGTCCGGTTTGTTATCCCAGTATGAGTTCCCAGTGTTTAAGTATTGCCTCTTTGGGTGTGCAATAAGATTATTAAAAGCTAAAGTCAATTATTCAAAAGTAGTACATGAAATATCATATTCAAACGAATTATTAAATTAATTCCTGTATACTACCGACTATTTCTGTAAATTCTTTTCAGGGCGGGGGTCCTGTTTTTCTCGGGTCCTCTTATTCTCCGATATATTAGATTCTAACTGTAAATGACTCTAGAACATAATATGTAACAAAAGTTCATGCTGCTGTGAACTCTACCTGCTTTAATTTTGTACATTATGTAGAGTTTGCATTTACGGCAAGCATTTTGTGCGCAGGCGGAGCTGACTTTGGACTAAAACCTATAAGGAAAAAGGAGCACCTTTAAATATAACACTATAGTTTCTGCCTATGTCATTCAACTTCCTTGTAGGAAGTATTTATTAAAACGTAATTTTTGGAATTGAAATAGAACCGACACTGAATAAACGATTGATTTAAATTTTAAAAGATTATTTTGCTAACTGAAAATACCATACCGTATTACTTATACTAGTGTTCGCCATCTGGTCGATTTTAAATTACCACTATTATTTTAAATTATAAGTTAGAACACTATTAAGGTTCTAGTGTCGAAGGCTATACTTCTTTAATCACAGATTTCGCTTGTATTTTTCAGACAAATTCATTAAGAGGTTAAATGCGTGTATGTGTTAAATGCCTGGTAGTATGTGTGAAATGATTAAAAGGAGTAGGTCTATATTATGCGCGAATGTGTCAAATATATGGTTGTGTGTGTAATATGTTTTATATTGATTTAGTAAAAGTTATTTTGCATTAAAAAAAAGTTGAGCATTCTGCACTCCAATATAAAACCATAAGTGTGGGAAATTTCATACTTCTCCTTGCGCGCTATTTTCATAAAAATGGGTACAAAGTTTTAGCTTCACATATTAATTTATCATTCTTATTGTGGGAGTAGACCCGTGCCTTGAAGTAGGAGGTAATAAGTTGATATGACGATGATGATGTATTAATATATAGATTTACATGTTTGTTACTAAGTACGCCTGACTTTGGATATACTGTTTTGAATGCTTTTCAAGGCTCGTCAACTGTCTCTGTATATGTAAAGCAATAAAATTATATTCTATTCTTAAATTTTAGGTACCTCAAATGATAAAGATGTTTTCCAATTAAAAGAGTTTCATGCAACGTTCTTAATCCTTTTTAGTAGGTAAGGGAAAAGCGTACATAAAACAATTAATAACGTAACTCAATTCAACTTGTGAATTTCACCAGAAGCAATCAAAACAATTGATGCAGTTTCATGATTACATTTCGCAAGTTAACAACTAAAACTGTTCCAGCTTCGCGTTTCCAACTTCTACAAAGTATGCTTGTGCAAGGTATTATACAGTGTGCATAGTTGGTATTATTCTATTAGTTACTAACTGACCACGAATCTAATCATGCCGTTGTTGAACACATACGATATATTATTAATTACTTCGCCCGCGTATTTACCGGTTTTTGAGAGATAAATTTAAAGATGTTAAAATAATGACAGTTAGCCAATACATAATTAAAAATTTAATGTATGTTCACAAAAGTTTATCAAAATTTAAGAGAAAATGTGATTGCAATAATTTGAACGTTAGAAGTAAAAATAAACTTGCAGTGCAGTACACTAGACTACACAGAATAAGCAATTCATTTAAAGGAAATCGTATACAATTTTACAATAAATTACCGGTTTATATCTTGGGGATGCCTCTAAAAAAGTTCAAAGTTAGTATTAAGCGAAAGCTTATAGAAAAGTCCTATTATAGTATATAGATTACGTAAACGACAAACAAGCTTGCGTGTGTACAACTCCAACGTGTGCTCTTACCAGGTTGCTTCTTAAATATATTCAAATGACAATGTGAGATGGTGATGAGGTGGCGCGTCTCTAGGATAAGGTCTCTCTATATTAATTGTGAAACCTCGATATAAAACTTTGCAACACTGGGACAACATATAAACAATATCCTGTTTTATTACGGAATCAACGGAAGCAAAAGATGATAATGTAAGAAACATGGGAGGATACCATAAAACTGTGACATCAATGGACCCAGTAATAAAAGAATATCTGACCAGTGACTAAAATAGACCGCCGCTTGGCACACAGTTGACAGATCGTGATGAGTTTATTTTCACATGATCAGTATATTTTGAAAATGTGTTTGAAATGTATAGTTTTTTATTCCTTCTTGATCCATCGATACAAAGTGGAAATTTTTCATGTTTAACTCACGATGTTGGTGAGTTCTAAAACTACATGGACACATTATGAAAAAAAAATATCGTGAGAAACTAATAATCGATGGGAGATAATAAATTGTAAACTAATATCATCATATAAAAAATACCGACAAAGTACTGCCAGATGAGAGTTCTTTAGCGCAAAAGCAAAAAAAGTTAAATTTTTGTATGGCTAAATTTTTAATATATACATTTTATTACTGGAATTTTTTGAACCGTTTTCGAAGTGTTTTATCCATTAAAATCTGGTTCTTGACTCTTATTGATGTGCTATTTAAGTATTTATATACATTTATCATTAAAGATTCCATTATTTCTAAAATAAAGTGATGCTTCGCCTAGGACGTAGGGTAGGTAATTTCTACAATTTCGTTGAAAAGTTTATCATTGTTTCTTACAGGAAGGCCACTCAGAAAACGAAGAAACGCGATTTTTCTAACTCTTTGTCAATATGAAGGAAATACGAATACCAATTAGGTAAAATATTTCTCATATCAAATGGCTTTAGAAATTAGCAGCAGGGAATGAATTACCAAATTTCCGCCTCGAGGATAATATGAAATAAGATTATATATCAAATCTTCCTTTTTATTAATCATCCTTCTTGCAAGAATTAATGTTGCCCGGAATTTTAATACAGGCACATATTACGACACACACATATACGACCTTCCGAACGGGTGGTAGTGGTAGTCACGACAAACAGTCTGAATTGACGATATAAAAATGTGGCCTACTTGAATTTTTAAAACCAATATTCATAAGTAGTTTGTGGTACAGTCGTTACTTTTTCGAAATGTCTGTATTAAAGCCACAATGCAAAAAAGGCTCAATATAGAAATTGTTATCACAGCTTAGTATAACAGGCAATTCATTCAACCATTAAACGTAAAAAAACAATTCTGGCAGAGATTGCTACTAAGCGATACTTACTTTGGTATTCTGCTTCGGCCTTCGTTTTTCTATTCTTTTGTTTCTTCAACTTGTAATGGCGTGCAAATAAAGAGTATAAATAAATGAATTTAAAAAAAACATTTCTACTTATAACAGTCATCTTGCTATTTACGTTACCTAAAAAAAATAAATACAAAACAACAATCCTGAAATAATAAACTATACAGGAAGAAATAAATGATAGTAAAATGTTTGGTATTATAGGTACTTGAAGTTAAATGATTTACTTTGACTTTGTAAGTTCTTTGAATATTATTGTGATTTTGCTATTATAGTAGGCTAAGTAAAAGACACTTGAAACAAGAATATGTCAAGAACGAGGATTTAATTTAGTCATCATCATTCACAGCCTATTTACTTACTACTCACTGCATAGGAGACGGACTTCCACAGAGTTAGAGCATAGACCCACTGCGCTGCTGCAACGCGGGTTAGTAGGCTTTAACGACTATAGTCACATGTTCAAGATAATAATCGGAACCAATGGCTCAACGGATTCTTCGAGATACGGGCATTGACATCGTCAATTTTCTTACTCCGGCTGCTAACCTACTGAAAATTCTTTTCCAGAAAAATACAATACCTAACAATTTTTGGCCCGAGCCGGTATTCAAACCCCGGACCTTGTGATCCGTCGTTACACATACACACAACTAGACCAAACAGGCAGTAAGTGTTTAATTCAGTATGTTAACATGAAAATACGTGGCTTCTACCGCAATAAAATCACTTGCAGTGACCGTAAATAATGTTCGAGCAAACCCACTCAGACAACATCAGAAATTTTTTAAAAGGCGCCCTACTGAAAATAGCATTTCCGATGTAGTTCTTTGATATTAGAAAGCGGTGAAAGCCCAGTTGGTAGGAGCTCTAACTTTTCTAAGTTATGTGCGTTTTAAGGATTTAAATATCACTTGCTTCAACGGTGAAGGAAAAAATCGTGAGGAATAAACTTATAATATAGCTCATAGCATTCGATATATACTTATAATATAGCGATAAACACCCAGACACTGAAAAACAATCATGTTTATCACACAACCTTTTTTCAGTTGTGGGAATCGAACCCACAGCTTTGAACTCAGAAAGCAGAGTCGCTGCCCACTGCGCCTGTCGGCCGTCAAAATGCCTAAGAGTTATGCATAATTTTCTCAAAGGTGTGTAGAGTCCACGAATCCGCACTGAGCCAGCGTCACAACCAGCCAGGCCAGCGGACCACGGCCTTAACCCTTCCACATTGTAGGAAGAGACCCGTGCGCTTCAGACAAGAATACAGCAATGCTGCATTTGCAGCAAACATAACATGGCGGTAATCGGCATTACCTTGCCGGACAAGCTCTGTCTACGATTTGTCGGCTAGAAGCTCGACTACGTCAAGTTTAAGTTGAGGCGGTGATAGCGCAGTGGGTAGGAGCTCGACTTCACTTTCGGGGGGCCGAGTTCGAATCCCAGCACGCTAACCACCATGCAAAGCACCTCTTTTTAAAGCAAAACTTTTTTAAATTATGTGCGTTTTAAGTAATTAATAACATCCCTTGCTTCGACAGTTAAGGAATACATCGTTAGGAAACCTGCATGCCTGAGAGTATCCAAATAATGTTCTCAAAGGTATGGAGTCCACCAATTCGCACTGAGCCAGCATGGTGAACTACGGCTTTAACCCCTTCTCATTGTGGGAGAAGACCTCATTGTGGGAGAAGACCCGTACCCTGTAGTAGGTCGGCAATGGGTTGATACTTCTAATAGTTGATCTTTAAGCCCGTTTTTACTAACGACGAACGAGGCAATGCCTGAATAAGTAAAGCTTAATCTAAGTAGATTCTTAGGCATATCGTTTTTTTCTATAAACTCCCTCAAATCATTAGGCATTCGATTTAGGCGATGGCTAGGTTTAGTGAAAACGAGAAGTAGGCTTTTGATAAGTTGCTTAGCAAAGGTGTTAGAAGGGCGTTCATATAATACGTAAGATGTTTAAGGATGGGAGGGGGACGAGTAAAATCTCATCTAATCTTACGTTGGAGAGAGGGGGGGGGGGGGGGGGGTCTTGGCAAAAATCACGCAATTTTCTATTGTTGATTTTTTATTACACTTATAATCACTCTAAAACTCTCAGCAATATTGATTACTTGTCTTAACTAGTCGTAAATAAGACGCACGAAGGAAATTTTAAAATTATTTTTCTTTAAAAACACACGTTAGAGTGGGGGATGGGGGAGTAGGTTGAATAAAATCTTACGACATCTCACCATGGGAGGGAGGTACAGAAAATTAAAAAAAATCCTCACGTAATTTATGGACGCCCAAATAATATTTGTTGAAAATTGTATAGATACTTATCTATACTTATAATAAAACTGTAACTGGAAGATTTCTGTACATTTAATATATTTTGAAAATTTTGACCGGGGGATGCTTTTTAATCGATAGATTTTTATTTAATTTTTGTCTGTCTGTATGTCTGTCTGTCTGTCTATCTGTCTGTCTGTCCGGGCATCACGTGAAAACTACTGAACGGATTTAAATAAAATTTGGTATAGTGGTAGCTGATATCCCGGGTCAACATATAGGAACTTTTTATCCCGATAACAATAAGTTTCCTCCGGGAAATGGGATGAAAATTTTTATCAATTTTACTTCATATCCCCGTTAAATTTGCACCGATTTTAATAATTCTTTTTTTATTAGACCGTGTGTACTACCAATCGAAATTTTGTGGGAATAGATCTATGGATGGATGGATGTACGAGTATGTATGGAGGGATAGATGGATGGATGTTTGTTACGCCTTAACGCCACAACGAATGAACCGATTTGGCTAAAATTTGGTAAGGATACCTACAACATAGTCTGGTTTAGCTCATAGGCTTCTTTTTATCCCGGAAAAGCAAACAGCTTCTGCAGGATAGCCTCGCTATATTTTCCGCATTTGGCTTTCAAAATCCGCGGACCGGAGTTTCAGGTTGATGTGGTTTTTGGGATAGGCATAATTGAAATATAATAAAGCTTTAAAATTTTGTTTGGTTGAACACGCTAAACTCAGAAAATGCTGTTTCGATTTTTTTTTTCTTTTTTGGGTTGGTAGTAACAATTACGGGTATATAGCATCACGCTACGACCCATAGCTAATATAATTTATGAGCAATGTTGCAAAAACTGCAAAAAATACCCTTTTTGAGAGATTGTGATGCGTGAACGGTAAACGTTACGCCAAACGACGGAAGTAAGGTAAGGTATCAATAAGTATCGGAATTGGCGGTTTTGTTGTTTCTTTAAAGTTCTATAAAACAGTCCGCGACAACATACGACTATTGTTTTAAGTTGACTCATTCGCGGACGAAGTCGCGCGGGTCCGCTAGTTTTCAATAAAAACGTTGCTCAGTAATAAATCTATAGATTACGAATGGATTCAATATTGAAAATAGACGTGCCAGTAAATGACACGGTATCTTGTAACAATATAATTCTTCTCCGAAGCTATAAATCATGTAGCAAACGGCAACATGTTTGTGAAGAATGGAGAAATTTATCATAATAAAAGCATATAAAGTGGGATGTAGCTAAAGCTCTCGATGCTAGAATGCCATCATAAATAATGTTAACGCAAATCCACTTCAAAGTAGTAACAAAGTAAAAAATAAAATTGTATTCGCAATATATAATAAGGTAGGTATTGAAGTTAAATTGCATTTGACAATGATATGATTCGGTATGATAGCACAAAATTGCATTTGCATGAATGCAGTGAAATATGTTTACAACAAATTGGCATGCATGTCAAAAAAAGTTTATTTGAAATGAAGGATATATTTCTTACTATGGAAATGTGCAAGTCGTAACAAACTTTATACCTATGTGTAATCATTTTAAACTGAATTGCGCGTATAATGTGTTTAGTATTATAAATAAATAAATATTCTACAATACACACATCGCCATCTAGCCTCAAAGTAAGCGTAGCTTGTGTTATGGGTAAGATAGCTGTTGAATATTTTAAAGAATGTAATACACATAAATACTTATAATATAGCGTTAAACACCCAGACACTGAAAAACAATCATGTTAAACACACAAACCTTTTTACAGTTGTGGGAATCGAACCCACGGCCTAGAGCTCAGAAAGCAGGCTCGCTGCCCACTGCGCCAGTCGGCCGTCTATTTTCGTATTATATTTACCTTCTAAATTGTATTATATTAATCTCAGTACCACAGTTCTTTAAAATATTATACGTGAGTGCTGAACAGAACACTGCAAAATTATGGTTAAATTCCTTTTGGGAATTTGGCTGTAATTTTTCACGAAGGGAATTTTATATAATGTTTAACTTACATCAGAAGTGACAAGCTTCATCAATAGCGGGCTATTATACTGATATATAGGTACCACATCTGTTTGGGATAGCCTTTAAGAGATCTGATAAGAGTAGAAATGCGTTGTACAATGACTAAAGACACGTTCTTGTTTAATCAACTGACTTAAAACAGGAGGTTTTCAATTCGACAGCAATTTTTTGTTTTTTGCATATTTGTTACTCGATTACTCCGCCAATTATAAGCCAATTTTGATGATTCTTTTTTGGTTTAGTACGTTGTGTTGTACCTCAGTTGTGGTCCCATTATTTGGTAACTGAGTAACAAATGTACAAAAAAACATACAGTCGAAAATCAAGCACGAACCGTTTTGCGGGGATAAACTTTTAAAAATAACCGTTTTTTACATTCACATGACATTTCTTCAAATGTTTATTCTTAATAAAATAAAGTAAAGAGTTTCTAGGCTACTTTCTAACGCAAAAAAGGCTAATCCAATTTTGATGAAACTTTATCTGAATCGTTTTCTATGTCTCTAAGTTAATTGTCTCTAAGTTGATAAAAAAAATTTATTGATGAAATGTATATATAAGGTTCAGAAATACGACTAACAGTTGTTGAGTTAAAGCTATAGAAATATAAAATGTAGACTGCTGCTGAATTTTGAATACAGTTGCAAACTGGGTTTGAAATTTCCGAAAGCGTGCTCCTTAACATAACTTGAAGCGACTTTTAAAGGAGTAGTTGCTCAGTCGAATTGTAAATTTGAACTTTAAATATTTCATGACTTCCCCAAACAAGTTGAGAAATTTTTAGTTGCGTGTCAGTTTTCTTTTTAACCGACTCACAAAAAAGGAAAGATTCTCAATTCGGTTGCATTATACAACGTCTGAAATAGAACTTCACACGCTTTAGAGGCCCATTATTTACTGCCTTTGTGTCTTAACTGTAAAACCGAAACGATAATATATAGTTTTTGAGTAAACCACTGCCATAGTTTTTACTGAAAAAATATATTGATATCACTTGATTTTGATATTACATCACTTGTAATATCAAAATCAAGTGACACTTGTCAATTTATAAGGTACGCGTTGCGTAGCGTAGGTACTAACTTGAAAAGTTAGAGGTGCGTACTGAGATTCGAACCCGGCGCACCCTGAAGTGAAGTTGAATTCCTACCCATTGGGCTATCACTGCTTTACTAACATTAGGTACCAATAAAATTAACTAGATATAAAAACCATCCAGAAACAAATTTCCATTTTATTTGCCCTGGCAGGCCTTTGGATTGTCATAATATCAGTCGTACATACTCCTATGTTTATTTGTCCGAATATACCATTTGTACGATTTGGCACATATCACGATGTTGTTGAAATGCTGGCCCACTTTTTCATTAGCACGTATTACGTGTTGCCGCTTATTTTAGATTGCCCGACATCCTTTTACCGATATTTTAACCTATATTTTAAAAGCAAATGCAGTTAATTTTATTTTGTATTTTGAACGTGTACCATGCTTCTTCTTCTTTCTCTGGGCTTGTCTCTGTACTTGGTCGGCCGGAACCTTCCGTTGTACGTAATGCCACTGGTCCAGCTCCCCGCTGGGTCACTCCAGCCATCCGAACTCACTCCAGAAGCTTAGCAGCTCGTCCAGGTCGCCAAGTGCTTCAGGGAGTGATGCTGGGGAGCCAAGGTATGCTGAGCGTTGCTCTCATACTCCTCTACATCGGAGCAATACGTGAGTCGGTGTTTCATCTGCTTCCATGCATGCTCTGCACAGAAGACTGTCGGTTATACCTAAAATGAAAAGGTGCTTGTTTAGTTGGCAATGCCCTATCATCCTTACCATCCTTAGTTTTTTCCGACTTAGTTTTAGTAATTTGGTTGTTAGTCGTGTGTTTAGGTTTGGAAAGGCCTCCTTTGTATGTTTACACTCATTTTCGCTAATCCATAGCTCTGAGTGTGAGGATTGTGTCTGTTTATGTAGCCATGTTTTATGTTCACTGAGAGGTATTGGTATGATCGGTTCCGGTCCTACCACTTTCAGTGATGTGGCGAGCCACGCTAGTTCGTCGGCTGCGACATTTCCCATGTTTCCGTTATGACCTCGTATCCATCTCAGAGTTACTCTGTTTGATTCTGTTAGGATTTGTAAAGCATTGTGGCAGTCATGTAAGATTTTGGATGAGGTCGTGTATTTTGCTAGAGCTTTCAGGTGTACCATACTAATTTAATTACTTATATTGTATGTACCGATTTACCTTCATTTATTTCAAGAATTCATTATTAAAATTCATTTATTTCAAGTAGGCCTAAGTAGTAAGCACTTTTGAAACGTCAAGTCAGTCTGTTTGTAGTGACTCTACCACCGGTTCGGAAGGCAGATTCCATTGAGAAGAGCCGGCAAGAAACTCAGCAGATTGCACAGGATAGCACTTTGTAGCACTGCTTCCTTGCATGCCCTGCGAAGTGATGCTACGTTGGCGATGGTTTATCACTTAGCTTCGGGAAGGTCAATTTTAGTCCCTCAAATATCTATGATACGTGAAACAAAAACTTTGTACCTTTGACGGAGGAGTGAAGTTTCCCACACTTATAGTTTTTATAGAGAAGGAGTTCAAAATAATAATTTATAATTTTAATTTATGCGTAATAAATACATGAATCAATAAAAAATAATATCACACACACACTACCGCGTATTTGATACACGCGCACGCATATATCCTTTTTAAATATTTTTTTGGATGAGAATAATTTGTTTGAAGAAAAAAAAGACAAATTAACAGTGGCAAAATCTGGGATAATCAGTGACCTTTATGTAAATTAGAGGCCAGTGGTGATAACAGAAGTATTGCCAATAGAACCTTAATAATGTTTAAACTTGTTACGGTCGAATTTTGACCACTGAGGGACGACTAGTTAATATAAAAAAAATGATTATCCAGCTAACTGAAACTCAAAACTCCGTCCGTTATTCATCCGTCATCTTAGTACCTATAACACAAGCTACGCTTACTTTGGGGCTAGATGGCGATGTGTGTATTGTTCTAGTATACTTATTTATTTATTTTGTCTGTCTGTCTGTCGGTCAGTCTATCCAGGCATCACGTGAAACTACTGAATGTATTTAAATAAAAGTTTGTTTAGTGGTAGCTGATATTCCGGGTCAACATATGGGATACTTTTTATCACGATAAACAGTAAGTTTCCTCCGGGAAACGGGATGATAATTTTTATCAATTTTACTTCAAAGCTCCGTTAAATTTGAACCGATTTTAATCATAATTTTTTATTTGAAAGTGTATACTACCAAGCATGTATTGTCCAATTTTAATGATGATCTGATAAATATTGTCGGAGATAAAGGACATAACTCTTCACAAATAATAGCAAGTCGCAAGGCATATGGGAAAACGATGAATACCGTCCTACTAATAATATAAATGTGGTAGTTGTGAGGATGGATATAACTAATATAATGAAAACTTACTTTGACTCATACGCGGACGAAGTCGCGAGGGTTGGCTAGTTTATTTATAAAACAGAATGAATCTAGAGTAACTGCCTAAATTATTAAATCATTATCATTTTACTGGAATAGTTATACGGCGTTTCAAATAAATACTTCGATACCAACATTGATACTTCGATTTATAGCACATATACGATTTATAGTAAAGCCTGGCTATAACAAAGTATCTTAACACGCGTGTAAATTAAAAGTAATGTTCTGGCACCCGGCCATTTTGCCTGTCTAAAATAACATCTTTAAATTATCAAACTATCCTCGATTATTGTTGTTATTCACGGAATGTGAATCATCTTCTCAAAAACAAAAACATTAATTGAGATTAACGGTATCGGTATATAATAGCATAAAAATCCACCTGTTGAGAATTTTCTCTCTTCTTGAGAGGCATTTAATCTATAAGAATATTATAAAGGTGGTCATAACCCAGTGGGTAGAACTTCGATTTTACTTTCGGGGGGCCGAGTTCAAATACCAGCACGCATCTTTTTACGTTATGTGCATTTTGAGAAATTAAAATATCACTTGCTTCAATAGTGAAGGTAAACATCGTGGGGAAACCTGAATGCCTGAGAGTTCTCCATAATGTTCCCAAAGGTGTGTGGAGTCCACCAAACCGCACTTGGCCAGCGTGGCGGACTACGGCCTTTACCCCTTCTCATTGCGGGAGGAGACCCGTGTCCTGTAGTGGGCCGGTAATAGGTTGATATGATGATGATGATGAAAAATATTTTGTTGACTTGTTTGCACCCAATATGCTCCATTTCGGCACTAAAAGAAAGCTGTATAACGAAGTTACATAGACTACAATAATTTATTTAAAAAAAAAATTAAATCCTTAAAAATATTGCAATAATAGAATCAATAGTAGCGCCATATAGTGAAATAAAAATAAATTGCAAAATGAAACATAATGTCGAGCAACATCTGTGAATAAATTCATTAAAACAACGAGGGAAAATGTTACTTTATGGTGTACCTACAACGGATAATCGATAGATAATTCAATAGATAAAATATTCCACGAACAATATTTTATGTTCTTATTGAAGATAATCCATCTCTAACTAGTCTATGATATTTCAACTTCTCATCAAATATTAACGTCCCTAACGTAACGTAATTTGTTGGCTTCAACGACTATCATCTTAAGAGCCGTAACGGGGACCGACGGCTCAACGTGCTCTCTGAGCCACGTTGTTTGGCGCCGCCAATTTCCTAACTTCGGTCTGGTACTGAGATTCTTTAACAAAAAAAAACAATAACTAACAGCAGTGGCGTGCATAGAGGGTATACACAGGGTATGCAGATGATATAAAATAAAGAAAATCTCCAGTATGAGTTCTAAACACGTAAGTGTAGGCTTTTTATACCTCCTACAATGCCTATCCTTAAGTTTTTTATGATTCCTACTGGAGATTTTCTTCATTTTATATCATATGCATACCATGTCCATACCTTCTATGCACTGCCTAACAGTTCTTAGCCCGTCCCGAAATTCGAACTGCTAGGTCTCGATATTACGATTTGGCTTGGTTTTGTGGGGAAACTCAACTGGTGCAAACAAAGCTTTTATCAAGCAGGTGGCTTGTGTACGGTCAATATGCCGAGCTGAAGCTTGAAGCTGGAAGCCACTACATAGGAAAAACATTATATTATCATTTTGCCTAGTCTTTATATTTACGGAATACTAGCTGTTGCCCGCGATTGCGTCTGCGTTTAACTTTGTTTTTTGGGATTTGGCATTTCAAAAAAAATTTAAGTAATCAGTATCGCTAAGCCTTGAATGTGGGGTTTGCTGCTGTTCACTGAGGAGTTCTGTCCTCTATCTCCAACCACTTCTAACACTTCCAAGAATATGTGTACAAATTTTCATGAGGATCGGTTAAGTAGTTTTTGCGTGAAAGCGTAACAAACAAACTTACATTCACATTTACAATACTAGTAGGGGTAGGGATAGGGATTACTATTCGTACCAAAATATCCACACTTATTCCCCACTATGTGAACAGTACCCAAATAGAAGAGGTAGGTCACAAAATAGGCTGTGGGTGCTGCCGAGAAGCTGGTACTTTTTCTAAAAGATGGTATTGCATGGCTATATCTTTATACTATAATCTGACAAACTGCCAAACAAATTTGCCGCTCACGACTTTTAGGAGAGTTATTTTAAAAATTCTTGACACAGACACATTTCTTAATTTTTTAAATTCTCCTTAGGAATCATATTATAAAAGCGTATACTCAATCCGACAAATGACTTCTGTACCTTTCGCAGACGATATGTAGGTGACACTAATTTATGACCATTTCTTGTAAGTCGACTGTTTATGTCCACTGTTTGTTTATAAAGGCTAATATGTTGTCTTACAAATACTATATTGTTATAAATATATTGTGAAGCTACAGTAAGTATGGATATTTCTTTAAACTTCTTACGGAGGGATTCGCGTGATTTAAGTTTATATATTGACCGTACAGCTCTTTTCTGCAATATAAATAGCATATGAACAGTACTGTATACACTATACTATAGAGAATATGAACAGGATACATATATATGATATGAAATGAAGAAAATCTCCAGTATGATTTATAAATACTTAAGGGTAGGCTTTTTATAACTCTTACTATGCCTATCCTTAAGTTTTTTATAACTCGTACTGGAGATTTTTTTCATTTTATATCATCTGCATACCCCCTGCATACCCCCTCTATGCACGCCACCGGTACTTCGTATAGTACACGTAACGGTATGT
This sequence comes from Pararge aegeria, assembly GCF_905163445.1. Classification (NCBI taxonomy): domain Eukaryota; kingdom Metazoa; phylum Arthropoda; class Insecta; order Lepidoptera; family Nymphalidae; genus Pararge; species Pararge aegeria. The sequence goes on along the minus strand of NC_053200.1, from coordinate 5,938,952 downwards.
ATCGCCACGCCAACGATCGGGTTTCCTCGCCTATAGATGTTTCACACCAAAAAATCGTTCCTCTTTATAATATTAGTATAGATTAGTGAATAGATTCATTCAACCAACGCACGATAAACACCTGCTTCTAAGAAAGACGGGTGTAAGTACGTGCGGTAAACTTCTTTATCTCAGTTATAAATAATTCACTTGTTTACGACGAGTTTTAACGGTTTTAGATCACGGCCGCGAAGATACGCCAGTGTGTGCAAGCTGTGTACTGGATTCTTTTAATTACGTTGTCAATTTCAATCTTACAGGTTTACGAAAAATAGTAGTAGTACTAGCGGACCCGCGCGACTTCGTCCGCGATGATTCAACTTAAAAAAGTAGTCGTATGTTGTCGCGGACTGTTTTATAGAACTTTAAAGAAACAACAATTCCGATATACTTACTACATACTGCCGTCGTTTGGCGTAACGTTTACCGTTCACGCATCGCACGCATCAGAATCTCTCAAAAAGGATATTTTTTGCAGTTTATGCAACAATTCTCATTAATTATAGTACCTAGTATCTATATATATCTCCGGCAGAGGCAGTTTTCTCTGGTTTGGTATGGCGGGAGGCTCTGGACGTCATATGCACGGGTTATAAATAATTCTAAGCAGACTGATCTTAAGAGGGCACACGCCAGTTATATAAAGAAAAAATAATAAAAATATTCAAATTCAAAATTCGAAATTCCGTTATCTGAAGTCGGCTTACTCTAAAAGCAATTTTTAAACGTCAAGTCTGTCTGTTTGTAGTGAACATTTTAGAAGACTCAATAAACTTCATTCAACCAAATATAATAAGAACTTTAAATTAGTAAAAAAGCTCGTGCACTAGTTGATTTACTTTACGAATTCGGGCAATCTACTTGTGTACACAACTACGAAATTGGTTTGGCTTCTCGATGCAGTCTGTGGCGTATAGGAAATGTAAACCAGAGTGACCTTTGTAAATCGAGATGTTATTAAGTGAGTAGTATTTAAGCAATGTTAATTAAAGGTTGCTATGTTTCATTGCTCCAAAATGGCGACGACTAACTCGTGATATAGATGCATGGAAACGAATATAGGTTCGTTCAAAGGGCGTACTGAAAATGCGAATCTGTTATACTATATATTAGGTTGAGAAAAATAGTTAAAAGGAACTTTTTGGTTAAAAATTAATTCTAATATTTATTTATGTTTTTAAAAATTAACTAGAAGTTTTTTTTAGTAATAACACATGACCCAGTTCACGACAGTGCACGGTTCACCCTCTCAGAATGAATAGGGTTTAGGCCGTAGTCCACCACGCTCCACGCACGGATTGTTGGAATACACAAGCCTTTGATAATATTATGGAGAAATATCAGACATGCAGGTTTCCCCACAATGTTTTCCATTATCGTTGAAGCAAGTGATATTTTCATTGATTAAAACGCACATAACTAAGAAAAGCTAGAAATGCGTAGGATTCGAACTGGCCTTGAAAGTGAAGCCGAAGTCCTAACCGCTAGGCTATCACCGCTCCGTAAAAAGTAAACTTCTTACTAAGTCAAATAAAGTTAGATTTAAATGATGGCATGCTGATTTTATTTGACTTATAGTAATAAGAAAGGGAACAGAAAGAACTACGAAACTTTTAAGTCCGAAGCTTACTAATGAGAAAGTTAAAGTGGATTTGCATTTTATTTAATGCTTACTTAGTTAATTTTAATTTTGTTTCTCAAGTTTATTTTCTCGCTCCTTTAAGAGGTGTCAAGTTTATTTTAAACTTTGCAGACTGCACTTTAAATGATGTTACTTAATACTTTACCGATCCTTAATCAGTGTTTGCTCATATAATAAAACTTTGCTGGGAGTTGTAATGAAGTTTAAACCGCAATTTTGTTCACAAGTTATCTTCTAGGCCAGTTATAGGATATAAGACTTTAATAACTTCAGCGTGAAATTGCCTTAGGAACACTGTGGATTTAGACACAATGTTAGTATGAAATTTAATGCTATATTCTATTGATTCACCAAACCGTGGTCATTCATTTCTAGAAAGTATCTTCTATATTTCTCAACCAAAAATTCCGTAATAAATATCTATACTTATAATAAAACTGTAACGGGAAGATTTCCGTACAATTAGTATATTTTGAAAATTTTGACCGGGGGATGCTTTATAATCGATACTGAGTCTAAAACAGATATTTAATTTTTGTCTGTCTGTCTGTCTAGGCATCACGTGAAAACTACTGAACGGATTTAAATAAAATTTGATATATTGGTAGCTTGTATTCCGGATCAACATATAGGATACATTTTATTCCTATGAACAATTATTTTCCTCCGGAAAATGGGATGAAATATTTTATCAATTTAACTTCATAACTCCGTTAAATTTGAACCAATTTTAATCATTCTTTTTTTTATTTGAAAGTGTATACAATCAAGCATGTATTGTCTCAATTTAGTAAAGATCTGATAAAAATTGTCGGAGATAAAGGACATAAGTCTTCACAAATAACAGCAAGTCGCAAGGTATATGGGACAGCGATCGAATGCATGCATACCATCCTACTAATATTATAAATGCGAAAGTGTGTGAGGCTGGATGTATGGATGGATGTATGTATGTATGTAGCGACTAATATACTGAAAATTTTTTTACTCAGTATACCACATAAACAATAGTAGGTAATTAGCTAGCCACTATGATTATTATGTTAGCATCAGATCTATTCTAGCTTCTCGATTGACTCATACGCGGACGTAGTCGCTAGGGTCCGCTAGTTTATTAATAAACTAGGAATACCATTATTTTTATTCTTAATTTTATTTAATTGTTTTGTTTCTTCCTTTCACATTATTAATTTATTTTTGCAGGTACGTTCACAATATGTGGAGGTCAAAAGAGTGTTTGTAAGTAGTGGCTTCTTAACATTATTTTTTATTTTAAGCTAGACAAAACGAGCGTGTATAGAGGGTACGCACAGGGTATGCAGACGATATAAAATGAAGAAAATCTACAGTAAGACTTATAAAAAACATAAAGATAGGCATTGTAAGAGTTATAAAATGCCTACCGTCAATTAACTATAACTGATACTGGAGATTTTCTTCATTTTATATCATCTGCATACCCTGTGCATACCCTCTATGCACGCCACTGATAACAAGATAACATTTAAAACTAAATCTCAACTAACCACCTATTTATTTTTTACCACCGTCACAAAAAAAGAGTATTGTTTAACCGATAACAATGTTTCATTGTATTCAGTGTTTTTAATATATAAAGGCCAAGTTTCTTAAAGTTCTGTTTAAACGGAGAGCCTAATGAAAGTTCTCGGATATACCAATCTTTTTTTATTCGGCTAACCACTTCCACCGTTAGGAGGTGTACTGGAAATTTAAAATGCTTGACGACGTGTCGATGTCAACAGGTAACTTGCCATGGCCAAAGACAGTACAAATTCTCTTTTCAAATTGATTAAACGTAACGGGTTCGTACTTTTAAGAACACAGCGCTCACCGACCAGGTTGGTCGATATACTCTAGATACAGGTTAATATGGACAGAACTCTACAGCGGAGACCTTCAAATCAGTCGCAGTCAGTCCAATATTTTCATTATAATCATCCTCAGCCTAATACGACCTGGATCTGCGAACAGGATCTCAAGTTCGGTCTTTTAAATACTTGACCTATGCTTGAGCATCTGTCCTAAGCTCGATGTAGGTTTATTAATACAGCTTTGCCATACGATTAATAAATAACCTTCTTCTTCGTTATTTTTCAATCAAAGCAATCGTTCTCAGTGTATTTTTGCAACTGATTTAATTATGAAATATAAGATGAAAATGTATTAACTAAATTTAAATTTTTTTTTTTTTAGTCTTCCATTGCTGGGGAAAGGTCTCCTCTCTCGTAGGAAGATTTAATTTTAGATTTAGATTTTACAGTGCTCAAATGGGGGTTGGGGGTTAAATACATATTTTATTGTTCTATTAACCGAGACAAACACATAACACATCACTGAAGTCACTTTCATTATTTTTTTTTAAATTTCAAATATTGAGTAGGCCAGTATTATTTAACTAATCGGTAATTAGATTTTTGTACAAAAATCAAAGTTATTTTAGCAATAACAACATGACTGAAAGGTACATGAGTTTTGCGTTTGCACGAGTGATCAAAGTAATGAAGAGTGACACGAGCGTATCGCTGGAATCAGCTCATGTCAGCGGCCACACGTGTGACACATGAGCCGTATCTAACCGAAATAAAGGGGAAGAGGGCACCAACATATGCATAATAAATAAAAAAGCTTGCTGAATGCTTGTATGAATTGCTCTTACTTCATAGATATATATTAATTGACTGTGATATGGTAAAGAAAAAACAGCTAAATTTGTTGTGGGCTTTTCATAGACTAGAGCGCGCTTGGAACCATCTTTGTTTTAAGCTAACGAATATAGTCGCCATAAGCTAACAATAATGGAAACTAAAATGTAAAAAGAACTTTCCAATAAGGAATTTTTGAATTTCACATGAAAGCATAATCTTAAAAGAGGAAATGACAGCCTCAGATAAGTGTATCTACTTTTAGCCACAGTGTGGGAGTTATTATTTAAATATTGTTTAGAACCATACTACCACCAATTTTAAATACTTAAGAAACTACCGTAAGATTCGATAAGAATGAAGATGTCGTGACGAATTGTCCCGGCCGTGTGAGAAGACGCACTGACTTTACTGACTTTACTGGCTGGAGATAAAACAATCGCAAATAATCCAGAACTGCTAGCACGAGTTGGTATAATTTCCGATAATGAAATTCAATGTCTATTTCTTGTATTGATTAAGGATTACAGCAATTGTTAGATGCCGTTGTCGGGGGTGACGCGGAGATTAATATACGCCTTTTGTAAGTACTAATTATCAAAAATATGTTATAACAACTATAAAGTCTTATTAGAGCAAGGCTCGTTTGAAATCCTCGTACTTACCTTTAGTTTAAAGTTTACGAGTGTCCAATCACCATAATCGCACTACCATGTATAAATCAGTATGTACGCAACAAAAGTTCCATCAGTAGGCAAAGAAAAAATAAATATTTGATTTTAGCCTTACCTTGGCTTTTCAAGTGCACCAACGGTGATTGGAGCAGCTAGACTCTCTCTCTCCTTCTCCTTCTCCATCTCCCTCTCTCTCACTCTATTTCTCCTCTCTCTCTCTTATGAAAGAAGAGATATGTCTGTATGTGTGGCAAACATTAAAAAGCAAGAGGACGAAAATGATGATGATGATGAGAAATCAATATCCAACGCCCCATGCGGAAACGGTGTATGTATACTAAAAAAAGCAGACCCATTTTACCCAGGCATTATAAAATTGGTATTAACAAATTCAACAAACGTTATCACGAACTTTAAACTATAAACCCGAAGGTACTAGGGGTATCACTAATTAGAACGAAGTGTTATCGCACCCGCAAACTGCAATAAACACTTACACTGAAAATCAATTAGTGATTCGCTCTCTAGACTCTCTCGGGAGCACTCAATGAAAATTTTCAATGCACTCAATCCGTATCACGTTATCTAGCTTACGTCAGATGGCGGTGATAAGACTAGGTCGAATCTTCAATGTTTTTTTAGTCTCCCAAGACGCGTTGTCGCGAAAGGTGAAATGGTTCAGTGCAGTGTAAACTTACATTATGTATCGACCTAGTGAAATGTGGAAGGGTAAGTCCATTTTTATGTTCTTTGGATTAATTCCTAAGATATTTACGCCCGTTTTCACTAAACCTAACATCGCCCAAATTGAATGCCTACTGATTAGGCGATGTCTATAGAAAAAACGTCACACCAACTCATAGATGATAACTATTGGTGAACGGTTGATGTGTGCCTAGGAGTCTCCTTAGACTAGGCGTTACTTATTTAGATATTGCCATGTTCGTTAGTGGAAACAGGCCTTAATATCCATTGTTTTTTGCGCAATATACATTATATAATACGAGTATACTTATTTACGGTCGTCTGTTAAATGTTGTGTGGTGACGATATGCGAGAATGGAATGTAAGTTTATCATTTTCAAAACAGAGGTTACCATGGTTAAAGTAGTATTATTTTAATAATGTTAACGCCTTTGAAGTATGATAAACCATATTCTAGGGACATCAAGTTATCAATATATATACTAATATTATAAAGCGGAGAGATTTTTTTGTTTGTTTGTATCGAATAGGCTTCGAAAATATACGTCCCATTTTAACTATTTTGTCACCAAAATAAAGCTAAATTATCAAGAAATAACATAGCCTATAATTATTTTTTTTTACTTTTAGATCTATAAGAAAACTGCAACAATTTAAATCAAAGTAGCAAAATTTAGGAAATATATCTGACCCAAATACAGTTTTTGTGTTTTTAAATTTTATTGAATTGCCGGTTGAAACAAAAGTGGTGTAGCCCACACAAAAATGGTGTATCGCATAATAATTCTTAAGCAAATAAATAGGTTTATCAACAAGGGAAGTGATATAGCATAGCTATAAAATATATATAAATTAATTTTAGAGCTACATTTACTTGATAGAAAAAGTTCTATTTAAAAACTACACCCGATTTTAGTACAAGAATACAAAACTTAAAAATATCTGTAGAACTACACCTAAATTGAATTGTTTTTATAGAAAACGTATTTTAGTATTTTCTCTGTAACTTAAACGGTCATTATCTGTTGTTACTGAAGCTGAAAGCGACGTATACTAAAATGTCCTTCAAAGCTCCAAAGTGGATAAATTCATTTCCCGACTCCTATTTTTGCTGCTGCTACTGCCACACTCTCCACCTGCCACACTCATCTCTCAGATAAACTGCCCCTACGGGGTGTTTCAAAAACTAAAACAAACGTTCGAGAGCAATGGCTAGTGTAAAATATCAAATCGAGAGTATGTCTAGTGTAATATAACGAGAGCAACGGATTATGTAACATATATTACATGGCCTTACTAACATGTTAGTCAGACCAGATAATATTCATTAATTAATTTTAAACTATAAATGAATTTTGAATTATTTTTTGACATCTGACTGGCGCAGTGGGCACCGACCCTGCTTTCTGAGTCCTAGGCCGTATGGAGAACTCTCAGGCATGCAAGTTTCCTCACGATGTTTTCCTTCAGCATTAAAGCAAGTGACATTTGAATTGCTTAATTTAAGCAATTTTAAGGTTAGGTTTTTATGTTTTCGTACATAAAAATGTTAATGGGGAAACCAGAATCAAAAAGCAAGAGAAAATAATTTCCTCGCAATCAATTGAATAGCCGAATGTATTTGTAACTCTGCCATGAAATCCATATAATCACCGACTTTTTATCTACACACGCATTCCACTGAGGTGCATAAACTTTTCGGATTAAATGATTTGGTATAAGTACTCGTATGAACAAGTTTATTAATATCATTTTTATTTATTGTTTTTTTTTTAACTTAACAATGCTTAATTATATAAATAAAAACAACACTTTTAAAAACGGCATTCTAAAGGTAATTGCTGCCAGATTCGACTGCCCTATACTGTGCTACTGTGTGTAATTTTTTTTATTATTTAAACTAATCAATACTATATTAGTGGTTAAGGAAAAATTGTTACTAATATACTAAGAATCTTTGGATGGAAACGTCTAAATTAAATGAATATTATTATTATTATTATAAAAAAATATAAAGAAAATAAATAATTAAAATAGTAATGAATATAATAATAATAAAAATATAATAACTAATATTATTGTTAATGCGTAAGTAAGTATGTTTGTTCTTTACCTATGTTTCGGTTAGCCATTGAACCGATCTTGATCATATTGTTCTCAAGGGTGTGCTAAGTCTACCAATCCGCAGTTGGCCAGCGTAGACTACGTCCAAAACCCTTCTCATTCTCAGAGGAGACGCGTGCTCTGTAGTGGCCGGTATGGGTTTATATATTTGTATGATGATGAAACTCTGAGATGGTGTTTTTTTCAGTAAATCATAATGGAGTTAACTATGTAGCTTTTTTTTTCCCCTATAAGTAAGTCCATGACTGCAATCTCAGCTGGTTGTAAGTAAGTGTCATCTGCGATGGTAGCGGGCTACCCTGTTACGAAGTATGGTAGTCATACCCCTAATCGGTTTCTACGCGACATCGCACGGGAACACTAAATCTCTTAGCGGCACGTCTTTATCGTTTGGATGGTAACTAGCTACAGCCAAAGCCTCCCATCAGACCAGACCAATGATATATCAGAAATTATAAATTCCCAAAGCTTTATGGCATTCGTTCCAAAGGCCCGCTTTGACGGAGGTTGCTTAAACGTAAAATCAACTGTTTGTACTTTCCGTTGTTTAATATTAACACACCTGGATGAGTTTTTACGAGGCCACGTGTAAGTCCAGTTACGGTCCACTTATGTTCACAATATTTAGTATATCGCTGATTTATATGCTCCTATCCACGAGATTGCCTCGTAAATCTGTCTAGGAATATATACGCACGTAAATTAAACCGTATAGCCTTCTACCATGGCCTTTACCTTGTACTTTTCTTAATTTGTTTTCTCGGTGCATAGAGCTGAAAGGGTTGACTAAAAACTTAATACTAAATAAGTCCGTATAGTAAACGATAATGGTAGAATACAAATTCCTAGAAAACATTAATTAACCTAATTATTATAATAAAAATAAAATCTTTATAGTTAAACAAAAACCCCATTATTCGATATCAAACACGGCTTTTTATTGATTTATTTTGTTAAGGTGTTAGCGAATGTCCTGTTCTATTCAAGCTAAATGGTTTAATAAACAGAGGATTTATAAGAGGGATTCCGATACGGATTTCGGTCAAATAGATCTAATTCTAACCAACTTTTAATCTATTAGATCCTCAAAAACGGTAGTCTAACGTAGAGGCCCACGACTGTTTGCTAGATACATATGAACTTTTTACTTCAAACCTTGAGAGATTTCAACCTGTTTCTAGCAGTGGGACGTTCATAGGCTGAAGATGATGATGGGTTGCGAACGGTCCTAATAGCAGTCACGTCACAACCTCTACTTACAACCCCGGGAAGACGGCTGTTTGCTAAAGCAAACCAACCTGTGTTGCCTTACCTCAACAGCGACGTACTTACGTGAGGTCGGAAGCCATCATGAACCATCAGGAATCATGAACCCTCCCGGGACGAGCTACCATTGTTAATTGTTGTGCAAGGGAGGCACCGGTGCGTTCCTAGAAGATCCCGGAGCCTCCCAATATGCACTGAGGTTGGCTACCGATGAGGTTTTAGTTAATAGCAATCCCTCATGACCCGAATTCTCCCGCTGAGAATCTATAAGAAGAAGGTATCTTTTAAGAAGATTTCACACCCGTTGACAAAATAAAAAAAAGAAAGGCTGATAATGATGATCACCGGGATGATTAAATACATGACTTGTATATACAGGTATGCCAATAGGACATCTAGACACTGCCGAAATATCCTATATCCAGGTCAGACTAACTAACTTTAAGACGAGACTGAAATGTCTTGCACAACCTAGCCTTTTTTTTCCTTCTTGGGCAAATGCTTATGGATACCACCACATAACGGGGAGGTGCAGAGGTTTTGCCGGACTCTTACCGACTGAAACCCACGGTGTTCCAACTCTTCGCCTGGTGACTGGGTCATGGGAACGCTTTCGCACATAACCGCAACCCAGCCGGCGGCGCCCACTGAGGCAGACCCTCCTCTGAGATCCAGATCAATAGCCCGTAAACCCCATCGAAGGCACACATGGAACTCGAGGCAACAGAATCCCCGTATCCACCGCCTCAAGTTCCTTCTTAAGGGGGCAGACGTCGGTTGCACAACCTAACTAAACCTAAGCATTATAAAGAATACAATTTATCTTGATCCGAATCAAAACTGGTATTTTTACTTTTAATTTCAGCACGAATTTATGAAACTCCTTTGTATTAAAACAAAGCTTCAAACACAAAAGAGTCCCATATGAAGGTAGGTAGTGTGGGGCAAAGATCGTGCCACCCACTGTAGTGCAGTTTACATTATAGCCTCTATGGCCTTAGCAATAAAGACTACATGAGAAATGTTTACGTTTTAATTTCGCTGTGTTCTGTAAAAATTTCCACGTGAGGCATCAATTTCTATTTTGAGCGTAAATTGTTATGAATGTTGAATATAACGTTTTGTACATGATTTTGTTGATAACATTAATTTCATGGACAGATATTTCACCAATAATACCTATCTACAAAATGGTAAAATACTGTTTATTATTCAAATAAAATGACAACAACAGATATAGAACATAGAACTTAGGGTTAACAGGGTGAGTTCTCCCACATTTTCGGTTTAACATACGTATACTAACTTTAAAAATAATTGATGGTAATCCATAAAAATGGTATGACCAAAGTCTCAATTCCCGCAAGATTGAAAATTGATTGTAAATGTTAATGTTGGAAAAGAGCAATTACTGAGTTTCTTGCCGGCTCGTCTCGGTAGAATCTGCTTTCCTAATCGGTTTCTAAGCGAAATCGCACCGGAACACTAAATCGTTTAGCGGCACGTCTTTGTCGGTAGGATAGTAACTAGCCACGGCCAAAGCCTCCCGCCACACCAGACCAGAGAAAATACAAAAATTATAAATTCCCAAACTCAACCTGCCGGGAATCGAACCCTACCTCCTACTTAAATTCACAGCGCTGCCCGTTGAGCCAGGGAGGTCGTCAAAATTGATCATTAAATAATGACGTCATTTTAGCTACCGTTAACAGCTGTTGGTGACTAGGTATATAATTTGTATACCGTTCGCTATTTTATAGTAGCGATGGAGGTTTATGTATTTTTTTTACATTTAACTGGGCACCGACTTAAAAATGATAAAGAGAATATTTATTTATTGCTTTTTAGTTGGTATTACATTTATTTTGCAAGTCCCTTTTTTGTATTTTTTTTTACGCCAATAATATGGTAGACTCGTATTTCACTAATATGACAATGTCCAGCGATATTTACGTAAGATATTGATAAAAGAGTAGTGCAATAACTAAGTTTGTTTTATCAATGAAAAATATGTATCGGTACAGCCGAAACGATGCGTCGCCAAAACTGGAACAATATTTTGGCACCACTCGTGACATAGGTATGTTTGGACGCGTATAGCGGAAAACAAGATAGTAACCAAATGAACGATAGAGCTGCTATTAATATAGGTTAGATTTCCTTTAACAATAATTAACTTAAGAGTTTTAAGCTAGAGAAATCTGCATTTGACTGCTTACAGCCGCCCAAGTAAGCAAACTCAAAAGAAGGCCTTCGTGAAAGCATGCAATGCATTGGCGGACGGCCGATGGGCGCAGTTTCCAGCGACCCTGCTTTCTGAGTCCAAGTCCGTGGGTTCGATTCCCACAACTGGAAAATGAAAAAAAATTGTGTGATGAGCATAAATATTTTTCAGTGTCTGGGTGTTTATATGTATATTATAAGTATTTATGTATAATATTCATTAAAATATTCATCAGTCCTCTCAGTACTCATAACACACGCTACGCTTACATTGGGGCTAGATGGCGATGTGCGTTGTATTTTTATATAAATTATTTATTTTATAATTATTTATTTTGATATACTCTAGATTTCATATGAAAATCTATTCCATAGAAATACACTTATCGTATACAATGGAACATGCAAAGGAACATGCAAAGTCAACCTGTAATGTCCGGATTCGAAGGTCATCTAACTACCCATAACACAAGCTACGCTAATTTTGGGGCTAGATAGATAGATATTTATTTATTTATTATTATTTATCTTATAATTTTTGGCCGGCCTAACTAACTCTAAGATAAATAACTCCCGAACCCCGAACCTAAAAATCCGTAGTTGCTAACCGCTAGACCAACTAGGCAGTTCGCCTATATACATATAAATAAATACGTCCGCTTTCTGTAACAAACGCTCGTCCCATACGAATCCGTATCAAAGGCCATTAGCCGGTATTCGTGATAGGCAGGCCTCGAGATATGTGGGTGATTTAGAGTCCAGCTTTACGGCCTTGTCGACACTTACGACAGCGGCTAATCACACCTTACATAGTGACAGCGCTGAATTATTGTGCGCGTGTTGCCACTACATGGGTTAACGCGCGACTTCGTTTCATTGATATGATTCTCCTGCAATAAAAAAAAATCATTTTAGACAACGGATGAAATCGAAAATACACCCATATTTAAATCAAACCTTCCGCCAGAATGTCAGGAACACTGGCAGTGAATCCAATATCATTTTAATTATAACTTAAAAACTTTTTAGTTATGAAATAAGAATAAACAGCTCATTTGTTAATAATGCTCAATTACAATTAACAATTGCTCTAACCAGGTTGCTTCCTGAATATTTTCTAATGACAATGTAAGATGGTGATAGCAAAAAGAACACCCGGCTAAGTTTGTTGTGGGCTTCTTCTTAGACCAAGGCGCGTTTGGAACCCTCGTAGCTTTATTTTTAAGTTTACGATTGTAGTTATCGCCATCACTACTCACTGCTATTTGACTTTGACTTTGACTTTGAATGCTGATTAATTAAATGAAATATTTGGTACATATCAAGTTATAGTTACCAAAAGTTTAACTATTTATCCACTTTATAAAATTACTGTAACACGTGTGAAATGAATGCTATATCAACTAAAAAGTTAATGCATTTTTTGTACAAGTCAAGCTGTTGGTGGTTGTTGAAGCGGTGATCCGCCAATCCGGTGAAGCCACTTTCCGGGGGCCGTGTTCGAATCCTAGCACGCACCTCTTACTTTTTTAAGTTACTCGTACGTGCGTTATAAGACCCGAGCTCTGTGCGTGAAAACATTATATACTCTCAGGCAAGCATGTTTCCTCACGATGTGTTCCTTCACCGTTGAAGCAAGTGATATTTTAATTACTTGAATTACTTAAAACGCACATAATCGTAACTTAGAAAAGTTAGAGGTGCGTGCTGGGATTCGAACTCTGTCCCAATTCGAATCCCAATGCGCTACTACCATTTCCATCTTTTAATTTTTTTATTATATTTTTAAATATTAAAAACAACTAGTTTTTTTGTATCAAGAAATTCTTAGCACCAGCTCGGAGTTTCAAATTTCGGGAATGCCGGTCGTGAGTGAGTGAACAGAGCGTGCACCTATGTGCGCTGACACTTGTGTACTAAAATTTCTCCCGCGTATTTGCAAAATAACTCTGGTGATTGAATGAAAACGGTCAGGGAAAACTGATGTAAGGGAGGTCATCACACTTGTTTAATTTAAATGAAGTAGGTTAAGTTCCTTGTACAGAGATAACAAGATGGTTTTTTAAAATAATACATTAAGTGTATTATTATACGTATAAACAAACCGCCTCAGTAATTAATTTGTACATACACACACGTACACTGCAAGTTGGCAATGCCTCGAGATATGGACACGACGTGTTCATTAAATTGATACACGATCACCGCTGCCCTAAATACTAATAACATTGATTCATTGATTAAAAGCAAGCACTGTTAGTTCATTTTGTCATATTGTCCAAATTGGTTTTGTATGGACGAATGACTTTAATAATTAAAATGTGATGGTTATAATATTTAACACGATTGATGGAGGTTTGACATATTGCCTGGCCACACATCGGTAAACTTTTTCAATCTTATATGTTTAGACGAGCAATTCTTGTATATATATAATTGGAATCTCGGAATCGGCTCCAACGATTTTCATGAAATTTAGTATGGAATTTAGAACAGGGGGTTTTATAGTCTATGAGTCTAATATTATAACTTACTAGCAGTTGCCCGCGATTTCGTCCATACTTTGTAATACATACATACCTAACTTTTTTCCATACAAACTTTTAGCTAATGCTCTACACTCTTGAGTGGTGGTTTTAAATGTCTTTAAGCACTTTATTTTAAACTATGCAAATTTGAATGCTTTCAAACAATCTTCCAATCCCCATTCCACTTCCGTTTAGGTACCCCTAAGCGGTAGTGGAATGAGTTAGAGGAGCTATATCGCAACTAAAGCACCAATATAAATACGAAGTAGCCTTTGTTACTGTGAAATCCTCTACTAGCCTGTGAAAACCTGTTAAAGTCTCATCAAAATCGATGCAGCCATTTCAGCAATGGAATGGAATGGCTAAATTAGAATTGTTTTTTCTGTTAAAATTTACCATGAAATGAAATGAAAACATGAAATTTAGTACAGGGGGTTTCGGGAGCGATAAATCGATCTAGCTAGGATTCATTTTTAGAAAATGTAATTTTATTTGTGTTTTCCGGTAATAACCGGTTTGGTGCAACGAAGTAGTACGGGTCAGCTAGTTATAGCTTATAACTGCAGTCTATTACTGGACAAAGCCTCTCCCAACAGCAGGGCAAGCACGGGCGGCAGATAAAAAATATTTCCCCCGATTATATCCGCTGACAAGGGATACAATTAATGAGTCCACCTGCTAAATCACTGGAACATGGAATAGGAGAAGTTTACTCCCGTTTGTACACATATATTATTTGGATAGTATTTCCGCTTTTACGCTAGTGCTGTGAGAGTTGATAAAGCTGTGGGAGAAGGTAATTTTGTATCCTTTCCCCGGGGAGATAATTGTGTCCGGCCGTTGCTAGCCGTGCTGGAGTGTTTGCCTGCATAATCACTACGCTGGGATGACCTTGCCGTGGTGCTCGGAGGCTGGAGTTATTTATAAGAGTTAATAAAAGATTCTGTAGACCCCCAGACTATTTTCTACTGGAATCACTAAAGCTGGGGGCCACCTTGACTTAAGAATTAGTTTGGCCTTTCAATGGGGGCACCGAGGATACCGCGAGTATCAAAGTAGATACTGCGCCTCGTTGCGGTGGTATCGAAGACTTAGATTTAATCTTGTTTTATTTAAGGTTAGTAATTTAAAAAAAAAAAAAATTTAACTGTAGTGTTAATATGTGGACTGCACTTTCTCCTTTAAATTTTCAATGTCAATGTTGTTACTATCATCTGTGTCTGAGTGGTAATATGTATATTATAAGTATTTATGTATATTATTCATAAAAATATTCATCAGTCATCTTAGTATTCATGACACAAGCTACGCTTACTTTGGGGCTAGATGGCGATTTGTTGGCATTGTCGTAGTATATTTATATTCATTTATTTATTTAAAAAAAAAAAATTGTTATTCTAATACTATGGGCTTCATAAGAAGGCTCAGAGTTCTCTAAATGCTAGGCGTATGTCTACGTGATGAAATCAGAAATAAAGAGATCCGTAGAAGAACTACAGTTACCGACATAGCTCAGGAAGTCGCGCTGAGATGGCAATGGGCCGGGCACATAGCTCGGAGGACCAATGGACGTTGGGATCTTAAGGTGCTGGAACGGCCCCGCACCGGTGAACGCAGCGTAGGTCAGCCCCCAACGAGGTAGACAGACGACATCGGGCGAGTTGCTGGGAGCCGACGGAGGCAAGCGGCCCGGAACCGTGGATTGTGGAACTCCCTAAAGAAGACGAGAAGAAGAGAGATATGTCCAACAGTGGACGTCAATTGGTTGAATTGATGATGATGATCATGATGACTCTAAATTAATGATAACAGTACAAATAATAAAGTAAAGATGATAAATTCTTAATTATTTTTACAATACAGTTGTTAAATTGATAGAGAAACATTTTAATTCTTTTTATTATTTAAATAGATAAATAAATATTATTATTCTTTATTACAGTAAATAGAGAGTTATTGTTAATTAAAAGAGATATTATATTACGAGATTTAATATTTGGGCTGTGTACTTCTCAATCGGTAAAGGTATGCGTTAATAAGATATAAATATCTTCATTGAAAGAAACACAAGTTTTTACTACACTTCCATTTAAAGAAAAGCCAGCTGTTATAAACCTGGTGCTCGTTTATAAAATGTAGCCTTTTAGTTTTGCTTTTAATTAGTATGTAATTGATGCTAATTAATTTGAATCACATACTTAGCATACGCAATCCGAACCATTTATGCGTGCTATTTGCGCCATATTGAATCACTGTAAAATCAGGTACAACGTTTTCAATTTTTTTTTTTTTTTTTTTTTTAATCCTTATTATGTTCCTTTAACTTACTTATGTATGTATTTTTATCTATCTTATTATGTTTGTACTTGTATTTATTAATTTTGTTATGTAGATGTATATAGATATTAGAATGCTCTTGGCACTATTCCGTCCTCTGGCTGAAAGTCCGATATACAAAGGTTGCCCGTTGAGATTGTTTGCAGCAATAAGGCTGCCTTTGCATGCCTACAGTATGCTTTATTGCAAACCTCTTTCTGTCCATTTTCCTCTATATTTTGCGTGCAATAAAGTGTTTCTACTTCCTTTTAAGTATCAACTCTTGTCAGCAGTGACGTGCATAGAGGGTATGCACAGGGTATGCAGATTATATAAAATTAAGAAAATCTCCAGTACGAGTTATAAATACTTCATTTTATATCACGTTCATACCCTGCGCATACCCTCTATGCACTGCTTGCCAGGCCAAAAATTGTTGGTAGCTATTGAGTTTTTCCACCAGAAAATTTGAAACCAGATTCCGTTTTAGACGCACAAAATTAAAACATTAGTTCTCCATAAGAGTTGAGCCATAAGCGGAGAAACGACATCATGAAACAAATTGTAAGCGCGACGTCGTTTTTCATTTATTAGCAATCGTTTTGCATGGTCAAGTGAGAGTTGAACTTTAAGAAGAAAGTTTCAAATGGTGCAATTAGCATTTGACTATCATAACTTTGATAATAAAAAGCCCAATTGAAAATCATGTTTTTTTTTGTTTTAACAATTTAAAATGTAGAAATTATTTATTTCTTGCTTTTTAAGTGGTTTTTACACTTATTTGCTTTCTTTCTTTAACTCTCTTTCTTACTGTTCATGGTATATATCCCGCTGACAGACAGATAGACAGTTGGCCGAACGGATGGACAGTGGAGGCTTATTGATAAGGTTAGAGCCCTTTGGATATTGAAGCCTGAAAATGACATTTTTATTACACTACAAGTTAGCCCTAGACTGCAATATCACCTGGTGATGATGCAGTCTAAGATAGTAGCGCGCTCACCTGTCGGAGAGTATGGCAACCATACCCTTAATCTGTTTGTACGCGACATCATATTGAGATGGTGATAACAAAAAAAAAAAAACACCCGGCTAAGTTTGTTGTGGGCTTCTTCTTAGACCAGGACGCGTTTGGAACCCTCGTAGCTTTAGTTTTAAGTTTACGAATGTGGTTATCGCCATCATCTCACTACCGTGTGGTTCTTATGTACGCATCAAAAGTGCCACCTGTGGGCCTACTTGAATAAAGATATTTTTGACTTTGACTTTGACTTTGATACCAGAACGCTACATCGCTTAGCAGTGCATCTTTACCGGTAGGTTTGTAACAAGGCGAGCTTACCAAAAGACCAGACCAGAGAAAATTCCCAAATCTCCGGGGCATCGAAATTCAAAATTTCTTTATTCATGTAGGCCTATCACAGGCACTTATGAAGCGTTCATACATACATGTTTATATAATTGTAAGGGTATGGTGATAACTTCGTTCACCAACTTAAACCTAAAGCTACGAGGGTTCCAAATGCGCCCTGGTCTAAGAAGAGCCCACAACAAACTTAGCAGGGTATTTTTTTTTGTTATCAGCATCTCACAGTAAATTTATTTAGCTATGAAGCTAGAGCAATTCACACTCAAGCTTTTTTATCGTTTAAGTAATCCTTAATATTATAATAGGATTTTTCTCGCATCAAACCCGGGACCTCCAACTTAAAACGACAGTGCTCACCGCTGTCGCAGCTAAGTCGACAAAAACATTTTTTATCATACAGTTTTAATTAGTGAAAATGTAAACACACATCAACTTCGTATATTAAACATAAATGTTAATCGCTTAATTGGTTAATTATTCTAATTGTAGGTCAAATATTCTGATAAACACAAACTGCACCTTAACACAGTGTTCTAAGTTTTAATGTCGTTTACATTTTGCGAATAATATTTTAAAAACCAACCTTGACTAATAAGAATTTGGTTTCGGTACATAATGTAATGTAGTAGTAATTAGATAAATGTCTAGCTGGTAATCCTCATGATTCAATGTTTCTCCTTTTTCTGATGACCTTTATATGCCTCGTACCCTGTTCTTGTGACACTGAGTTGTAAGCAGTAGGTACTTATTTGATCTGTATCATCGCATAAGTTTCTATACTGGCAATCTTACAGTCATTTTCGAGTATAAAAACACTGTAAAATCACAACAAATTGGACCAAATAAAACTCGCGTTAGAGTCGAAAATTATGTAATCCTGTTTATATGTTGCCATAAGTGTGGACGAATTGCTTTAAAAAGGTGTATTCATTCCATTTTACTCTACTTTTGCTAAATCGAATGTGAAACTAACCTTCGCTTCTAGCGTCCAAATTTTACAGTACCTAACCTACCAATTGATACCCATCAATCAACGCCTCGAGGTGAAATGTATATATATATAATCACCATAATCATATCAAATAATATTCCCACTGGTGGACCTAATCCTGGCATAGGATTTTCAAATTCCATTTTCAAATTCCACACTCTTGTGCTGCCTGTATCCAGCGGTTTTCCGGTGGGCTGTCTATTTCCAGTACATTGAAACCCCAGCATTCATGAGTTCTCCGATCTATGCCACTTTCACTGAGCAATTATTTCAGCCATGTTGCTATGTCGGTAGGTCCAGTTCTTCTACGAATCTCCTCTGAAATTCACTATCAAAGATCACTTTTAGTGATAAGGTCGCCATTGCACCCAAGCACTAAGTACTATTACTGTTTCCTTTGTATTTTTCCTATTGTATTGTGTTGCAATAAAGTTTTTCTATTCTATCATGTTTCTTATAACCTTACAATTTCAACATAACCTATTCCATATGAACCCTCTCATTTCACTCTTATTCTCTCTAAATATGACAAATTTAATTCTAATTAGGTATATTTAAAAAATAGCCTTGACATAAAATAAAGTAAAACCCGACGAAAGTAAAATTAAAAGGATATTTAAGATCAACCCTCTCTTCAGGGGAAGTTAGAGACAAGCGAGAGAACATAATTACTTATATTAAAATCGTAGTCCCAATCGAACAACAAAGAAGCAAAATATAGTGAGTATATGAAACACTTTTATTATTTCAGAAACTCAAAACTTACGTATACGCTTAAGAAACGAGACTACCCTTGAGTTTTCGCAGTATTAAATCCATTGATAAATTATCGCTGTTTGATACTTCGTTAAACTTATGTCAATCTTCAAATAATAACAGATCAATCAAGATATATATTGTAAACAAGTCGTCATTTTCAAATAGAGCATCATTATACTACAGACCTTTCCAGATCGTGACAAGTGTTGTCTGTCTAAAGTGATATTGATGGTGTTCGCATAACGACGGTGACCTTCGCGATATCTTCACCATTTATCTTCAATAATAGCGCTGGTCGCAATTTGACAATTCCATACAGTTAATTTAAATGCTACAAGCTATATTGTGTTGTGATTCTCGGTTGTGATTCTAGGAGTTTATGGTTGCCTGGTTTGTGTAGGATTTGAGTCATCTTGCAATCATGACTTTTTTTTATTCCACTACAAGGTAGGCCCTGACTGCATTAGTACAGGTGAGAGATGATGCAGTCTAAGATGGTAACGGGCTAACCTGTTGGGGTATGGCAGTTATATTAATCCCCTAATTGGTTTCTATGCGTCGCAACGCTAAGCGTAAGTTCTTTGTCGGTAGGGTGGTAACTAGCCACGGCAGAAGCCACTAACCAGACCAGACCAGATAACATTCAGAAATTGTAAAATCCTAAATTTCCTTTGCCGGGGATCGAACCGAGGACCTCTCCGCAGCGCTCACCGCTACGCCACAGAGTTCGTCAAATCGTCGGTGTTTTGTGGATCCTACAAACATTCATTTAATATCTTACCATCGTAACTAAGTTTGGTTTTAAGCAAGAAGAATGTCTTTGTCAAAGGCTGATATTTAAACTGTTGCCTTCGCATCATGCTCCATGAAATATATATATGCAAGACTTGTATTGGGGTATCTATAATTATAAAATGAGTCAGTCAAAAACAATTGCTTTAAGATGGGGACAAATGTAAAAAAAATCGGATGCCTGAAACTTTTTCTGCGTAGAATTTTAGATAGCCCGAGAGATTAACAAATTTTCCGGCGGTGACTGTACCCGTCTCTAACTATATACCTATAACTGGATATAAATTGAACAATGATTTACTTTTCTACAAACTCTTAAAGGGCATGTATTTCTTATTTTATAACCAACGAGAAGGACAAATTTACTCAAGTTTCATGACTATATTTTATAAAATGATACCTGTTGCACCTACTAAGATTTTCTATTTCTGTCTTCATATCAAAGACTAGTCTCGCAGAATTAAAACGATTTCTACGATGAACCTTCCATAGTTTTAAAACATAAACTTTTTGATTCGTTATCTATGAAGAAAAACAAAGAAAAAAAAGAATGAATGAAACTCTAAAGAGTTACCTTATTGCAATACTTTGTATATTCTTTGAACCGTTAGTGTGAACTACCTACTCTATGTGTTTCCATCTGTGAAGCGGAATGCCGGTGAATTCCGTATCTTCAATGTGCGTTGCATAACGGAACTTACATAAGGGTGCATACCTACGTCGATACCCTAGTTTCTCTCTCCGGTAAATGCTGCAGAAAACCAAAAGACAATATATTCCAATACCTATACTACTACTACTGTTGTACCTCATTTTGCGTGCGGAGCGGTGCGGTGCGCAGCGAAACGAAATGAAGCCACTAATAAATGACATAAAATGTTTCAAAGATAAGTTATTTAAATATTTTAATAGACATTATTTTTAAACTATTGATGAATATTTAAAATGACATTCGGCAGTAATTAGTAATTTATTGTATTCTTTCCATACAAACATAATTGTGATTTATTATTTATTAATTGTATGATTGTATTTTCATAAACATTATTTCATAATTTGTAATTAATATTATTGTAATTGTCAATATCTCAATTGTACTTAGTAGTAACGTCACTTAAAATTTAAATACTACCCGGATAACAATTTGAATTCCAATTAGGCAGTGGCGTGCACAGGGTTTTTGACCAGGGTATGCATAAAGAAGGAAAATGGCATAAAATTGAAAAATCTTTACGAGTTCTACAAAAATTATAGGATAGGCAGTGCTTTTGTGTATGTATGAAATGCACGCCACTTCAATTAGGTGTCGTACAAGATCTGCATATATTTTTCTGTAGCACCTGTATCAATTTACCTGTATCAATAAAAATTAATTGATTGATTGACATTGGCCTCACTTTCGGGAAGTCCGAGTTTGATCGACAACACGCAGCGCTAATGTGGTGGACTTAGGTGTGTTTTTAACTATAACTTGCTTTAAAAATAATGGACAGCAATTTCCAGAAACCAGCATGCCTAAGAGTTCTCCGTCATGTTCTCGAAGGCTTGTGCAGTCTTATAATCCGTACTTGGCCAACGTGGTGGACTACGGAAAACGCCCCTCTCACTCTGAGAGGATACCCAATTCAAATTCAAAATTAATTTATTTCAATTAGGCTAGTTTATAAGCACTTTTGAAACGTTAAATTAGCCTGTTTGAAGAATCTCTACCACTACTTCGGAAGGCAGATTCCACTGAGAAGAGCCGGGGCAGATTTCTCTCCTCCAACATCATTTTATAGTTTAACAATCTTTAGAATTTTTCTGTCTTGTGAGAGATGAGAGCAGAGTGGCCTGCTTCTAAACAGCTTTGTCGTTAACTGTCCTTTAGCTATACCCTGTAGAGGGCCGGTTATGATAATGATGATACGTAAGACTTTTTTTATTCAGTAAAAGAATATTGACTCTACATACCTAATTTAAAAGATGAGGTTGTTTGTAAACAGGCACCAAAATTCAGGCTAGACGAAAAACGATACACAGAAAGTTCGATGAATTCGATTGTCCTGGTAATACAGAGGAAAATAGACCTTCAAGCTCAACTTGTACGGTGCAATTTAAAACGACACGTGGAAATTATCCCACAACACACGAATCCCGTTTCAGAGTTTCAGTTTCTGCGGTTATTGCCCTAGCGAGGTCGACGTACAAGTGCCCCCTTGAGGATAACCTCGTGAGTCATGACGCATCTTGCGAAAGTTTCAGGTTCGTCGCAAGACATTTCTCTGATACATATTTCATTTCTGTATCGTTTCTTTGTTACATTTTTTTATTATTATTATTTTTATATTGATACTAGCGAAGCAGAAGCGGCGATAGCGCATCGGTTAGGAGCTCGACTTCACTTTCGGGGCTGAGTTCGATTCCAAGCATGCACCACTAGCTTTCCTAAGTTGTGTGCGTTTTAAGTAATTAAAATATCACTTGCTTCAACGGTGAAGGAAAACATCGTGAGGAAACCTGCGTACCTGAGAGTTCTATATAATGTTCTCGAAGGTGTCTGGAGCCCACAAATCCGCTCTGGGCCCGCGTGGTGTACTACGGCATTAACCCCTTCTCATTGTGAGAGGAGACCCGTGCTCTGTAGTCGGCCCGTAAAGGCTTGATGTGATGATGATGATGACAAATCGACATCCCACGAGTGTGTATGTAATTTGAATTTGTTTTTCGGGAGTTTGAATGTCGAATCTGCTACCCGCCCTGCCCCCGCATTTTAAATCCCTGATATCCTTTAAGATATTAATTTTCATAATATACTGTAAAGAACAATCCACATGGAATGCACATTTTATCTATTTTAACATATATTTCGTCTATTTTAACATTAATTAATATTGTTAAAATACCTTAGCAAACTAAGTAACTCATAGTTTTTTAAATAAAATAAAATATAAAGATAAAATGGTTACTGAGGGTTATTCTTTGAAGATGAACATACCACCCATGATCATGTGTAGATCTTTTTTAAGTGTACGAGAATGAAATACATTATTTCGATCCATCTTGCGAAAAAAATTGCTTATTTACGACATCAAATAAGAAACCTCTAATATAATCAGTGTTTCCATACTATTTATTTATTTATACTCTTTATTTGCACACAAATAAAAATACAAAAGAAGAATAAAAAAAAACACAGACAGAAGATGTATACAAAAGGCGGCCTTATCGCTTTGCAATCTGTTCCAGGCAACCTTAGGATAAGGAAAACAAAAGGATAACATACTGCAAGTTGTGCATATTAACTATATGAATGTATAAACATATAAACCTTCCTCTTCAATAACTCTACCTACTAAAAATACCGCATCAAAATCCGTTGCGTTGCTTTAAAGATCTAAGCATGAATAGGGACAGACAGACAGCGGCGAAGTAGCCTTCACAGTCACCAGTTCACAACAACATTGTGTATTGCAAATGATTTGCATACATATTAGTTTCTGAACAGGTTTCCTAATAGCACAAACTTTAATTATTTTAAGTGGTGCGCTTATACATGCATATCCGATTGGTACGAGTGTGTCAAGATGATTGTTTATGATACAGACTTGTAGAAGTATTATTTACTTATAGGATACATAAAAAAGGACAGGAAGGAAGGAATACATAACATTAAAAAAATTACTTACACGATCATTAAATTACGTTAGGTACCCTTTTAAGTTAGGTTTATCTATTATTTAGTTATAAGTATAATAAATAGCTAAAAGGTATTTTTCTCTAAACATTCGTTTTTTTTATTTTTTTTATTCTTTATTTATTCGGGACTTTTCTTAACAATAAGAATGTCAGCCCCATCGTTCTCTTTACAAAAATGGATACTTCCTTTCTCTTATCTTAACTTAAAATCTAATAGCATTCTGGCTACCTCTGAATAATGTGCCGCCAAGATACTTTGCCAAATCCTCACATCATGAAGATTTATTTTAAATTTACATATTAATTTGCCCTCATAGGAAACATTCTTTATAAAAATTAGTTTTTCTACAACATTCCATAAATCATATCATTTTTTGTTTCCAATAGCGCCTGGGCCAAATGACAGAGCAATGCCATCAGTGTGAACTGACACAATGTAAATAAACAAATAGGTACAAATTTAAAATTATCGTTATCAACACGGACCTCTGACGGACGGACACGGACAAGGCAAGGGGTGTCCGAATGTAAGGGCTTTACAAACCCATTTTTATTTTTTATTTTTAGAATATTATGAAGAACTCTCAGGCACACAGGTTTCCTCACAATCATTTCTTTCACCATTAAGAATTTTTTTTTAATTTGTTTTTCAAAGCCCCCATAACTCTGAAAGGTTAGATGTCGGATAACCACTAGGCTATCACCGCTCTCCGCTGTTGATTTAAAAAAAATATGTTAAATTCCAAAAAAAAATATTTCAGTAGTTTTGAAGTCGGATCTGTTGTAGTTTTTCCTACACAAACTTTAAAATTTTTATGCTTCGTTTGTCGATAAATCTGTTATAACAATTTATCAAAGGAAAAATTATTAAGTATATCAACCGCTTACGTATTCAATTTATCCTCGCTTAAGGACAAAGTTGCTGTTAACAAGCAATAACTTTTAAGCTTAATTCAGTTTTGCTGCGCGTTTTATCGCTTTTATACTATTTGAAGTAGACTAAGTGGTTCAAGTAAACCAGTTCTAAGCGGTGATAGCCCAGTGTATGAGCGACTTACCTTTCGGGGGGCCGCGTTCGAATCCCAACACGCACCTCTAACTTTTCTAAGTTATGTGCGTTTCAAGTAATTAAAATATAACGTTCTTCAACGGCCAAGGAAACATCGTGAGGAAACCTGCATGTCTGAGAGTTCTCCACATTATTCTCAAAGTTGTGTGAAGTCCATAAATCCGAACTGGGCCAGTGTGGTGGACTACAGCCTTAACCCCTCATTATGGGAGAAGACCCGTACCCTGCAGTGGGCCGGCAATGGGTTGATATGATTATGATGATGATGATGAAATAAAACGATTACGATTGAACCATTAATCATTTATAGTACCGACATGACATACGAAGTACCTATACTTTTTTTTAATTTTGTAATAAAAGCTGATCTATTCATGCAGTGAGCCCAGAGTCGACCCAATAGTCTTGACACGTTTTTGAGAACCTTATGATTTCCTTCAGAGTGATACTTTTTAATTTATCATCATCATCAACATACCAATACATTACCGGCCTAATACAGGGTGCGGGTCGCCTCCCAGAATAAATAAATAAATATACTACGACAATACACACATCGCCACCTAGCCCCAAAGTAAGCGTAGCTTGTGTTATGGGTACTGAGATCGCTGATGAATATTTTTTTATGAATATAATACACATAAATACTTATAATATACAGATAAACACCCAGACACTGAAACATTCATGTTCATCACACAAACACTCTCCAGTTGTGGGAATCGAACCCACGGCCTTGGACTCGGAAAGCAGAGTCGCTGCCCACTAGTGTTGCCCAAATTCAGTCTTGGTCTTGCAGTCTTGGTCTTGTTCTTGCGTTTTTGCAAGACCAAGACCAAGAACAAGACCGCGTATTTTTAGCAAGACCAAGACCAAGACTGACCGTGCAAGACTTGAGCAAGAACAAGACATAGCCTGCAAGACTCTTGCGTCTTGCAGCTAGGACTTAGCGCTATTTCACGGAGTAGTTAGGTGTAACAGTTCGGTGTATAGGTAGGTAGGTACGCTTAGGAATTCTATGAGACGCAAAAAACTATATCAAAGAATATGAAAAACTGGACCTATGCGCATTACGACTAATACCATAAACATAGCGAATAAAAAAATATCTATTAAAATCAAACTGAGTGCATGCATAGTTATGTTTTAACCATCGGCACTTTGATAATGCGGCATCAAAGGTTTTGTACTTACTTCTCAAAGAAATTTGCCGCTTTTCGGAAGTACATGGTTATGATACACGCGCCGGCGGCTTCTTTTGAAATCTAAAACAATCGTTGCCGCCGCGCCGAAATCATAACATTTGACACTATTCATGCAAAATAATTTCGAATTTTAAGAGTACCTACAGGTGTTCCAAAGAATAAATAAGTTTCAGAGTGCTTAGAATGAAAATGAATACATTATACTGATCACGCAAGTAGTATTATGATTAGGATAAAATGGTGAGGATAGGTAGTAGATGTCATAATAATTCATTCTAGTAAGTAATTATAATATTGATTACTTATATGGTTTTAAACTAATTACTTAGGTACTATTATTCTACATTTAGTCATTATATTTCTTAAGTTTTTACAAGAAAAAATAGCAAAAAAGTGTTCGAATATCTCTGAGAGAGATGATGAGAGTAAGTATTTACTAGCTGTGCCCGCGACTTCGTCCACGAGGAATAGTAACTTTGGAGGAATAGTGACGTTCAGGATTTATTTATTTATTTTAAAACTTCTGTCATCAAACATACAAACGAACTCTTCAGCTTTATTCAAATAAATGATAAATCGTAAAACTCTTTTATTAAATTTCTTATAAGTTGAGGGTTCAATCTCTTTCTAGACAGATAAGTATTGTTCTTTAAAATACAGTCAAGTTATTGTAATTAATTTGTTTTTTTACATGTTTTAGCAAATGTAAGCTTATAAATCATAAATGTTTATTAAGAAACAGTTACTTCCATGAAAAACGACATATAGGTCAGTTGATTTTTCGAATTTCTTATCAAATCTTCAGTTATTTATTAATCTGCTTGATCTTTACTATGGCTATGTTAATTCAAGCTCACAATGTTCCAATTCTAATACGTTTTTCTAAGATTTAAAGTAAACTTTAATAAATAGTAATAGACTAATAGGTAATTGCAAGACTTGCAAGACTCTTGCTGCAAGACCAAGACCAAGACCAAGACTGGGAGCGCAAGACCAAGACCAAGACCAAGACCAGGTGTATTGGCGCAAGACCAAGACCAAGACTGGCTAAGTCTCGTCTTGTTCTTGCATTTGGGCAACACTACTGCCCACTGCGCCACTCGGCCGTCATAAGAAGGGTTTAGGCAGTAGTCCCCCACGCTGGCCATGTGCGAATTGGTGAACTTCACATACCTTTGAGAACATTATGGAGAACTCTCAGGCATGCAGGTTTCCTCACGATTTTTTCCTTGATCGTTAATATGTAAGTGACATATAATTATTTAAATTAAATTTGCGCATTTTGACGACCTCTCTGGTGCAGCGGTGAGCGCTATGATATTAAGTGTCCAACTTAAAACCATCCCGGGTTCGATTCCCAGCAGAGGCAAATTTCGGAATTTTTAATTTAAACTAAGTCACAATGATTAGAGCGTCGTGTCCTCAGAGGATACCAATACTATGTTAGTCGTATTGTTAGTAACATTATAAACGTAGGAATTTTCAAAGAATTTATATGCAGAGTTATACCAAATTTATATTAAATTATGTAGCCCCTTGAGTGGGATCTCTTTAGATAGATGTTTAAAATCATTCTGAGATTACATTCGCATTTCCTGAAAAATCTGATGCTTGAAAAATTGGCAGGCGATTCGGGTCGAATATACCTATATAACAATCCATACTTTGAAGGCCGATTGAAACAGTGGGCAGTGACCCGGCTTTCTGAGTCCAAGGCCGGGGGTTCGATTCCCACAACATGAATGTGACCTGAACAGTACCTGAGTGTTTATTTATTTATTTATTTATACTCTTTATTTGTACACCACTCAAACAAAGAAACAAGACAAAAAAAGAACAAACACATGAAGAATGAAGCAGGATACAAAAGGCGACCTTATCGCTAAGTAGCGATCTCTGCCAGGCAACCTTAGGATTAGGAAAACTAAAAAGAAAACGAATAGGTGGGGTACACTATTTAGTACATACATACAAATATCTACATACTAATGCATAAACCAGACTACACAAATAAAAAAAAATTAAAAATACTATTGATAAATATACAAAAATAAATATACTAATACATATCTTAATATACCATTAATACTTAAATATGAGTTTGAGTAGATAAATAAATAATAATAGTCGTCTTTACTGAGCGAGATAATGAGCCTTAACAGTATTTTTAAATATGCCCAATGACTTCGACTGTCTTATGATCAATGGGAGTGCATTCCACAATTCAGTAGCTTTGACAGTGAACGAATGCTTATAAAACTTCGTTTATCTTATGTATTATAAATGTGTTTATCTGTGTATTATAAATAAAATAATCAACAGTCATCTTAATATCAATAACAGAAGCTATGATTACTTTGGGGCTAGATGGCGATATGTGTATTATTGTAGTGTGTTATATTATTATACTAATATTATAAAAGTATAAGTATTTTTTTTTGTTTGCTAGTAATATAGGTATGTTCGGAAAAACCACTGTACCGATCTCAATCAAATTTTTCCATAGGACAGACACATGATACTGTTTACATAGGGAAACTAACGTGTACGGG
Organism: Pararge aegeria; assembly: GCF_905163445.1. Classification (NCBI taxonomy): domain Eukaryota; kingdom Metazoa; phylum Arthropoda; class Insecta; order Lepidoptera; family Nymphalidae; genus Pararge; species Pararge aegeria. The sequence goes on along the minus strand of NC_053200.1, from coordinate 5,910,357 downwards.
CAGATTTTTAACATTATATAAAAACACGGGCAAAGTCTTGGGCATCAGCTAGTCTTTAGCAAAAGCAATGTAATTTTATGTTTACGATATATTTTATTCATTTCGTTCACTACTTGTATTAAATCAATAAAGATATCAAAGTTCACTAGCTGTAGACAGATCAAAGAACGTGTTAAGTCTGCGGGTCTGCGGTTAGATGAGGGACTGACTGGTTTTATGTACATTCTTAAACAATTTTTGAATGCAATTAGCTATACATTTCTTTTTGTATGTTGCTGAACATAGGTCTGTATATAATTCTAGTTTAGGTGCAGCCCGTGGCGTAAAATTTTTACTTGAAAAGAATAATTGGTCATATGTTTGGGTGAATATTTGACTCTGTAGATATCTGTGTCTAGGATATCATAAATTAGTTTACATAACTCGTATTGGAAGGGTTTTTTTCCGTTTTATGCCATGTACATGCTTAATGCATACCCTGGTCAAAAACCCTGTACTCGCCACTGGGTACAGCACTACAAATACAAGACCAGGCCGGAGAAAATTCAGAAATTAGGAATTACCAACAAGGGAAAATTGGGAATTTCTCATTTTATTTGTCCTGTGGACGGCTTCAGCGGGGGCTAGTTGCCACCCTACCGACAAAGACGTGTCGCTAATAAATTCAAATTGAAATTCAAAAATATTCTATTCATGTAGACCTTATAACAGGCACTTATGAAGCGTTCATACATTTAACATGTTACACTAATGTTAGTGATGGTGATAACTACATTCGTTAACCGAAAACTAAAACCCAGGAGGGTTTCAAACGCGCCCTGGTCTAAGAAGAGCCCGCAACAAACTTAGCCAGGTTTTTTTTTCTTTATCACCATCTCACAGTCTAGTTAATGTTGAGCTATGAAGTTAGAGCAATTCATACCCAAGCTTTTTTATGCATGTAATCCTTAATATTATAATTAGGATTTTCCTATAAGCTTACGTTTTATATAAACTTTGAACTTGAATTGAGAGACATCTCAAGGATTTCTCAAAAGATTTAGCGGTCGAGTATGATGTCGCTAGAAACCGATTAGGGGTATGGGTTTAACATAACTGCCATACTCCTTAACAGGTTAGCCCCCTACCATCTTAGACTGCATAATCATTTACCACCAGGTGAGATTGCAGTCAAGGGCTAACTTGTTGTGGGAAAAAAATCAAAATCTCACATAACTTGAAATAGTATAGTATGTTGTGGTAATCGACCCCACGGCCTTGAACTCAGAAAGCACGGTCGCTGCCCACTGTGCCAATCGGCCGTCAAAGTATGGATTGATATGTATATTCGACCCAAATCACCTTACAATTTTTCAAGCATCAAGAATTTAGCCTCAGAATTATTGACGTGACAACGTCTTATAAATTGGTTTGCCGGGTGACACTTCAAGAAACTGCGTTACGCTCCGCTCACGTTATGCGCTCACAATGAGAGCGAGTGAGAGGCACGCGTCCCTTCCACTCGGGCATGGTTAGCCCGCCTAAGAGCGAGAGAGACAGACATAAAAAGTGAAAGGCACGCGTCCCTTTGTAGTAAACGCTGTTTCATTGTACGCAAATGTATTGCAAGTTATTGTATGTATATTTGTATATAAATACGTATGTATGTGTAAAGGTAAAAATAAAATTTTGTTAATATGAAATTCAGTGCGAGATTCTTTGTATAAATTAATGTTTTAAATATAATTCTTTGTATAAATAAATGTTTTAAATTGTTACTATTATTTCATCCTTCTTCCTACTATACGAATGAATATTCACATTAAAATTATTTTACCACTCAAAGTCGTTGTCACGTAAAACTTTCGCCCGTATACCGACTTTACAGGCAACCAATTTTTTAAACACCTATCAAAAGCGGTCCCACTCATTACTCAAGGGGCTACATAAATTAATTTAAATTTGGAATAACTCTGCATATTAATAAATTTCTATTTATTTTCTTATTATTTTGGCCTATACATCGTATAACCGAACTAAGAAATAATGTTAAAGGATGCATAAGTATATTTCATAAGGAATCAATCACCCTGTAAAAATATTAAATCAAAAAAAAGCATATTTACTCCAGACATTCTAAGTGTGTACGCCTGTCGGTCTTCAATAGGGTATGACATCCCTATTGAAGATAAAAGACCGACACGCGCATAGTACCTGCGCCATGTGTGACGCGTACATAATAAAGTGACAGGGTCACATGATTTTAACTGTGCATAGCTGGCTAACCTGTTAGGGAGGGCTTTGTCTGATTTTTTTTTCAGTAAAACTATGGCAGTGATTAACTCAAAAACTTTAAGGTTTTTGGTTTTGCAGCTAAGTCTCGTAGAAATTGCATAATGTATTTCTAAAACCTGTGAAGCATTATTTCGGTTTTCATTTACACATTCTATATAGAGTGCACTCTTGAAATGGACAATTTTAATTACGAAAAATCAAACCTCACCACCTCGGGTTTAAAAACTGCGGAAGTCGTGGGCTTTCTCTTTTGCACACCAATAGCCGTAGGTATCCCTTCAAGAAAACACGTGTAATAAGTAACGACCTCCAGGAAGACGACAGAAATGAACTATGTACCAGTGATGGAATAGATAATGATGATTATTCATCGATCGACAATGAATGAGTCTCATTCCATATGCCGTGACGTCAAGAACTGATAGTATCGTTCGTTTTAAATTCATTGAGATTGTGACGTGGGTGCGTTTACTTAGCTTATCATACGCAAGTATCAGGAATAGTTTGACATTGTTAAAATAGGTAAGTATTATGATATTTACAAAGAAGGCATTCACTTAACAACAAAGAAGTCCGAAGAAGAGCGATTCCAGGCCGGGCCGACAATAGGCATGATGACAGTAACAAAGAATAACTTAAATATAATATTTATCTTATAATATATGATGATGATATTATGAAAAACGTATTTTTATTTTTATTTTAAGTGAGATTGGTCTTTATGTTCAATAAATACAAAGGAAAAAATCAAGCAATCCGCCATGAAAGGTGACCCGGTGAATTCAAAATTATGACGTCACGTCTATATAAACATTATTCTGTACCGCTTAAACTTAAAAAATCTCTGCGTATATCAAGTTTTTTGTGATTTCAAATTATCAGTTATAAGTTTTTTGTCATCAATATAAACAATCTTTAGCTAGGGACCAAGGACTTATTAAAACTCGATTTGCCTATGACGTCAGGAGTACGGCCTTGACACCCGGCAAGCGTTTTCGCCGGGATAATTTCTTAAAATATAATTTGCAATTTATGTCAACAAAACCTTTAAATTCTGCAAAAATAAGATTTGTTTTGGAAATAGCAGATACTTCCGAAATTTAGCGGGCAGTTTTTTCAAATTTAGCCTTCATGCCTAATGCATGCATGATTTTTCAGATAAGAAGTTATCAGTATCGTACTTTGGAAAATGGCTCTGCGTCACTCAGCACTGGGGAATGCACACACACATCCACCATTGTTTGAGTGGAGGTTGATTTGTTTGATATTTTATTGGTAGTTGGTTTGTTGGCAGAAAGGTGGCCTGAGTAGAGTGTGTAGTGACTGAGTTGGTTTGAGTGAAAATAGAGTGTGGTTGCATGTTTTAAGAAGCTTTTCTTTAGTTCTTTTTTTTTTAATTGTATTTTTTTTATATTTAGGTATCATCCACGGAACCAGCGTGATGCTGTTAGTTCCCTCCTGTTATATGCCGTGATCTTTAATAATAAGGAAAGCGCAAAATTATAAACTAAACTCATGTGTGTGTGCAACACAATCTTAGAAGTACGACGCTTAGTAAAACTCTTCCAACTGAACTAAAAGTAGCCCATAGTCATATGGGTTAGGATTTGAGAGTATTATAAAACTATTTTTAGGTTAGCTTTCTATTAATGTGCGATATCTCATATTTTATTTATAAGGAAACAAATTGCAGTGTTATATAAACTAAAATGAAAGAAATAAATATTTTTAACAACATATTTAAGTCGGTAAAACCATCTTTACCTTTATAATTGAATATGGATTTAGTTAGGGAAATCCCATTGAAACTAATATTTAAACTGACGAATTGAATTTGAATTGACGAGAATGGCAGGTGGTAGAGATGGCATGTCTAGTACGAGAGTAATATCCCACTGAAACTAATATTGAAACTGACGTTTTTTATTACTTAGCATTCGTTCGAATAAAATTCGCATTGACGAGAAAGACGGGATGTAGAGTTGGGTTGTCGTCAACTTCTGAGAACACGAGACTAATAACGGGAAAGAAGACTTCAACTTAATCATAAGTTAACTTCAAACTGGATGCAATTGCACACAGACACCTTAATTAAAAGTTTTAACGTGGTCTCGTCTGGGTATTAGAAACCTTTGGTTCATTATCATCATCACATCAACCCGTTACCGGCCCCCTACAGAGCACGGCTCTCCTCCTCCTACATTGAAAAGAAAAGGAGAAGAAGAAGAAACCCTTCAAGCAATCTCTTACAGGCAAACTTTGTAGATAGGACTTACAGCAAGAGAACGGGAGTGTTGATAGATATACATAAATACCAAAATGTAAAGATACAAATACATATATAATTTAAATAAATATACGAAATATATAAATATAAAATACACATAATATATATAACTATATAACAAACATAATATATATAAGTAGATTTTAACACACAATTAAAATAAAAAGAATATAAAGAATCTACTTCAAATTCCATCACTCAGAGACAGGTAGTTGTCCTTCAGACGACTCTTAAATTTCGGAAGAGAACTACTTCCACGGATTTTGAAAGGGGTAGTAATATGCCCGAGATAGCCGTAGTCTACCACGCCGGCCCAGTGCGGATTCACATCTTTGAGAACATTATGGAGAGCTCACAGGCATGCCGGTTTCCTCAAGATGTTTTCCTTCACCGTGGAACCATGTGATATTTTAATTTCTTAAAACGCACAAGACTTAGAAAAGTTTAAGGTGCGAGCTGAGGTTCTAACTCGGCCCACGAAAGTGAAGTAGAGCCTCCCCAATTCGCTTTCACCGCCTCAACCTTTGGTTAGTTTAACGAATTGAGAAATGATTTAATACTGTGGCGGACTCCACGTCACCTAACTAGATCGAAAGATGAGATGAGAAGCGTCAAAAGATCCTACATCGGACTGTCGAAGTTTTAACAAATGAAGGACATAAAATACTCGTATATAACTTCCAAAGATGATCGGTGCGGCCTCGCTCCTCGAGCCCTCAGCATCAGCTCAGGGGAGGATCTTGCTATTGTTAGGGTCGAGCGCATCTCCAGAGCTTCCATACAAACTAAACATGTCTAGAAGGTAAAGGCCTCGCGTCTGATAGGAGAGACGATTCTAGACCAAAAACCCACTACGCTGTTGTGTGTGAATGCGGGTTGATGGGCTTTTTTATCACAGCTTAACGTGCTCTCCAAGTTATGGGGGTTAACACGTCTGAGCTTGTACTGATATTCTTAACAGAACAACTCGATATAAGGTAACTATCACACTATCCATAATGAAAAACTTTTATGCCTCGTTTAGATCAAAAGTGAAACAACTGTTCGAATACTGTATAAGTTAACACTAAATATTACACAGTGACAACCAGAACATCAGCTTTATTTAGATCTAAGTTCAAATGTAGTCACGAACTACTATGGCAATAAATAAACAGAACAGAGACAGAGGTCTTCGTTTCGTCAGTCTTTCTGTCTGTCAGTCTGTTTGATCCGTCTCTAACACAAAATTTGATAGAAAGAGATTATAATAGTATTTTCCTGAAAGAAAAAGCAAAAACTACTACTACTTATCTTGGGCTTATTACCGTCAGGGAATATTGTAGAACAAGAGATGAAAGTTTGTATACAAAAATTAACATAGGAAATGAACATAAGAAACTGTACACGGACAAAGTCGCGTGAATCCACTTGTTAACAATGATTATGTTTAACCAAAAACGACAACAATGTTACCTCTGACAAACAATTACTTTCTCTACATAATCAGAAATGGTAAACATTTTCGCATTAAGTGAATCGAATATTTTAACATAAAATGAATATGAATAGAGCATAAAATTCATGCATACAGCAGGGGCAATATTCCTTTGACGGCACGCTCTCATTTTCATAATTTATTTACAACTGCATCTGTTGACCGCGTAAGTAAAAATAAAACCAATGGAAATCGGTAATTAATATAAATTATATGATATTAAAAGTGCTGAGTGATGGTAAATAGGCTAAAGAACTTTAGCTAACATATAGCTATGTTCTTCACAGCGAAAAAATATATGTTGTTTTTGATCATATTACCGACGCATTTTGTCAGTTATATGGCCACACAATACAATAAAACTCGATACTAAAACAATTACAAATTCAATTTCAACACGTCATTTCAATTTCGTTACCTCTAACGAAAATTGGAAGTACGTTACTTCATTATATATTAAATTTTTGGGATAAAATGTGTGACAAACAGTTTATCTTAAATTAAAAATAGTAATACAGAGTATTTTGGTATTTTTTTTTAAATTAATATATTTAAAAAAAAAGTTAATTGAAACAGCCTATTTTTTATGTGGTGTACAATAAAAGTGTATTCATTCATTCATTCATACTTAATTCATAAAAAAACGTGTATGTACTTATGTAGACGCGTTAGAAGTTATTCTTCTTTGTCGTAACAAGATAAAAATCTTTTCAAAAGTTTTATTAAAACGCATTATCTAGTTATCTCATTATCGGGCATAATCTCATTACACAGAACATTAAAATTTGATTATTGTACAGTTGAAGAAATTAAATCAGAGGACTTTGATAATTGAAAGTGTACACTGTCATACCTTATAGCTAACTTCAGGGTGTCGGTTTTGTGAAGGGGTGAGCGCGCATCGTAAAGACTCAGAACTCGGTTTCGCAACTACCTTCATCTTATTAAAATCGTGTAACCATGTGCGCGCGAATTTCGTTACGTCATATAATTTTACTCCTATAATTTATAAATAACGCCGCTAAGTATATCTTCAAATGCCACAACACAAGTATCTCGGGCAACAGGTTCAAAAACATCGCGAGTTCTACAGGTATCAGGTTCATCACGATGACTTATGATTGAAAAAAGCTCTCAGTGTTTGCGCTCTTAACGAGCATTAAATTTTCGCCCTAGCACTATTTAATAAAAAGACGCTTGATAAATGGTTAATTGAATCAAGCTACGGAGAAACAGAAAAAATGCTCACAATATAAGAATAAATATAACATACATTAAACACACAGAGAGACACACGCATGCACACGCATGCACACACCAACCCAGTCACACACACGCACACACATTGCACACATTAAAGAACAATTTTTTGTCATTATTGCTACAATTTTTTTTTATGTTTTTGATTTTTTTTTAATTTTATTATTAAGTTATCTTTATTGTATTCAACCTGGAAGGAAGTGATTTCCACGACACAGGGAATCCTAGTGTGGAAATCACAGACTTTATCTGTATTCTTTGGATTACTTTTTATGTGTTTGAAATAAATTGTTTGTTTGAAATAATTCAAAGAATAAAATGGCAAATTTACTCGTATTATGTAAAGTAAAGGTAATTTTATATTCATATTTAATTTCAGTTGCGCAGGGTGTGGATAATCCACTTATCCCTTTGCAAATAGTAGACGTTTCACATCCAGTTCCTGCTCTTTCAAAAGTCTGAAGCTTAAAACCTTTTATTGAATATATATAGAAAATATTTTGTATTTAATCCTTTAGCAACTGGAGAAAGCATAAGGAATTATCGACATTTATTTTAGTGACTTTTGTCCGTCGCTCTAGTCTATCCGATTATTTGTACATCTATCGATGCTTCTCAAGGAAGCTACATATAACTTCAAATCTGCAAAAAATATGTGAATCTGTGGCCAAGAGTAACATTAAACTTTGTTTTCGTACCACCTCGGGATGGTGACAGAATGACAGATAAAGTACTTTTTTATGGTAAAAAAATTTTTGCTTTCAGTGTTTTCCTCTCGAATTTTTCCATATTACGTTTAAAGCTTCCAAGCGTCTATTTCAAAGTCTGAATTAGCCAAATCGGTCAAGTCATTCTTCGTTGAAACTTTAACATTTTAACATTCAACGTACGATGTATCTTGAAATTTTCTACTAGCTTCTGCCCGCGACTTCGTCTGCGTGGACTTAAGAATTGGGTCCCAAAATAAATGAAAATTGTGAAAGTAATAATAAAAGTAAAATAATTTATAGCCAAGTGTGTTATCGCTTGCGCTTAAATAGAGTTTCAGCTATTACGTATTTAATATGGTAGAGGCGCAAAATTTATATTTGTTTGACGCCCATAAAATTAATCCGCGTGTAATTCGGTTATCACGCTCTTAACGCGTTTTCTCATAAGAAAGTGGCATAGGCTACTTTTTATCCCGGAAAAAAATTTTTATCCTACGGGAAAAGACGCTTAGAGCATAAACCGAATTACACGCGGACGAAGTCGCGGGCGGAAAGCTAGAATTTTATAAAAGAACAATTACATTATTCTGGGTCTGCCAGGCTTCAGCAGAACAGAGCTTCAATAGATACAGTAACGAGATTCCTTTATATTTTTTGTCATGCATAAGACAAGAATATTAAGCGATAAATAAACTAATTAGTGCGGAGTAGCACTAATTAAATAAAAGGCAGGGGTTGAGTAAATATAAATTGCTAGCAATTTTGCTCAGCTGGCGTTTTCCGCTCGTAAAAGTTCCCATTTTAATATTTCAGTTCCAACTGCGACGGGTGGGCATGCAAATAGAAACAAAACTATCAGGTAGAATATATTAATGGATATTTCTATGCAATGTACGCAGATTAAAAAGTGTTTCGTGACTAACTGATCGCCTAGTGTAAACAGTTCCATTAATGGTTATTTATTGAATTTAATGGCTTAAGTTTAACTGATCATCAGATTTAGTTAAAAATAATGTCACAAGCCAAAATTTGTTATGTTTATTCCACTACTTACGATTTAGCCGTTGACTGTAATTTAACCTAAACCTAATTGGCTAACCTGTTAGAAGTTAGGTTATATTAAGCCTTAATCGATTTCTACGCGACGTCGTACTGGTACGCTTAATCGCTAAGCGGGTCGTCTTTGTCGTTAGGTTGGTAACTAGCCACAGCTAAAGTCGCCCAGATCAGCTACAGCTACTTCAGCTTGAGGAAATTCAGAAATTACAAATTCCCAAAATGTCAAGGATTGTACCCAGGATCTCACACTTAAAACCACAGTACTCACCCCAAAGTAATGATAATAAATAGGGTAGACGTCCAAACGACCCCTCTGAGTACTATATCCAAATAATATCTTATTTTTCTAGAAATTATAGCTTGGCTAAAGTAATTATAATTTGGCTGATTTTTAACTTAACAATTATTCTTTGTAAAAACAACATCTCCTGAGGATGTTCGGAGTGAAACGTGCGTAGGGGGTACATTGCCGAAGATCTGTTTGGTGTGGAGTATAAGGATTGAAGAAATTATGAATTACACCATACAGATTTCCCTGCTTTTCGCGTAGTATAGCAAATTAGGCTTAATATTCATGATATATCATGGATTTCACAAAAGTAACGCCTGCTTCTATCCAATAGAAATTATAGATTTTCAAATTATATTTTATAAAAATATATCCCGCTAAAACGCTCGCCGGGTATTATGGCCGCACTCGTTACGCAAAAGCAAATTTGAGTCCTTTTTTCATAGGTGAAGATAATTTATTTTTGGTATTCATAACAAAAAAACTGAGCAACTGATAGTTTGAATTAATCACAAAACACTTGATAAACTTAATAGCGGATTGCTAGATTTTGCAGTTTTATTCATTAAAATTAAATATTTTTAGTAGTAGATTTTGCACTTAGAATATAAATAAAAAATACCAGTTTCATAATACATGAGTCATTATAATAAATTATTAAATAAATACAATATTTGAGCGATTCTTTGTTACTGTCATCATGTCTATTGCATTAAGGTAAATTATTGCCGCGTAAAAGCCCATTAGATATAGGTACAGGTCCTCGAGACTTAGCGTTACGTCATGGACTACTGCACCTGGCCCCATTACTGGGCTTATTGCACAGCATAGACAAATTTGCTGGCGACTTTTACTTTCTATAGTTTATAATATGGGTGTTTAAGTTTAAATTTAACGGCAACTCTAGCGACTAGCTAGGCAACAAGTTTCAACTTAATTCGATCGACCAGACAGCCACTTTCGCCTTATACTCGTACCTGGTTTTTTTTTTAATTCATTGATAAATTTCTTAATGACAAGGTTGCTTGGAAGCATCCGGCTCCGCTTTCATCTCTCACAAGATAGGAAAATGAATCTTAAAATGTAAAATGTAAATTGTTGATGTTGGAAGAGCAAAATGCTTTTTTTTGGTAGAATCTGCCTTTCGAACCGGTTGTAGAGTCACTACAAACAGACAGACTTGACATTAAAAAGTGCTTATATTAGGCCGAATCGAAATAAATGAATTTTAAATTTTGAATTTTATGAATTCCTCTGCAAGTAAGAGGTTGACTGCAATTTCATCTGCTGTGTAAGGATGATGCAGTCTAAGATCGGAACGGGCTAATCTGTTAGGGGTATGGCAGTTATATTAAACCCATACCGCTAATCGGTTTCACGTGACATCGTACCAGAATTAATTTCTTAATATTTTTCGGTAGAGTGGTTACTAGACACGGCCGAAGCCACCAGACCAAGGACAATTCAGAAATTATAAATTTCCAAGTTGCCTCTGTCGGGGATTGAACCCGGAACCTCCCACTTGAAACCACTGCGCCAGGGATATCGTCGAAACCGGTGAGACCAGATTCAACATCATCATCATATTATATTAAAGCATTATTGAAACTGCGAACAAACATGCGACATAGCACACACATAGATGCACGCTCTATCGAGGCCCCAAAGCTAGTACCCCCGACTAAAATCCTCCGATAAAAGCTTGATATATATACTGTGACTCAATCCTCTCACCTTTCTTACCCAGCCGCTTCCAGCTACCGAAGCGCATTAAGGTCACCAGTGGGCTAGAGGTCGTCCAGCACGATCCTTATACTCCACACCAAACAGATCTTCGGCAATGTACCCTCTACGCACGTTTCGCTCCGAAACCGGAGCATCCTCAGGAGATGTTGACTGTACAATGAATAATTGTTGAGGGCCTTTATTGAAGAAAATTATAAATTACACTACACAAATTCTCCTGCTTATCGCGGAGTTATAACAAATTAAGCTTAATTTTCATAATATATCATGGATTTCCGCAAAGTAACGACTGCTTCTATCCAACAACACTACGTTTATCAATTCGCTTTTTGGTTTACATAGCTAACATGGCAACTGGCAGAGCAGAGCTCATCCGTGGAAGTACTGGCACGGATGAGATCTTAGTAAAAGTCCCCGAAAAGTAAGCCAAAGCCGCTTATATGGACTATTTCCGTTCAGTACAATACTAATAATAAATAGCTTGATTTAACAAACGAAGGGATTTTATAAATAGGTACTACGGCATAAACTACCTAGGTAGACTATATAGCTGTTCAGTTGCGTCCAACACTACGTTTACAAATTCGCTTTTCGGTTTACGTAGCTAACATAGCAACTGGCAGAGCAGAGCTCCTCCGTGGAAGTACTGCCATCGCGTATATTTCTTGGCCTGATGGACGTGTTACTCGCATACCCTGATAATAATTACTCTGTTTACAGGCGATGGGTTTCCATTTACTATCAGGTTGGCCATGCTTGGTCAGTCAATTATTACTATAAAAAAAATAACCAATACATTTTATAGTCCGACCTCTTAACGAAACCAGGGACCACGTGATTGGTAGTCGAACATGCTGACCCCTAAACCAACGAGACAGTAATTGTACGATAAAATAAAGATAATAATCTAGAGGCAGAATATTACGATCACTAATTAATTATTAATTAATTGATTAACTAATCTACTTAGGAAGAATTACGTAATACGATTAAGTGAATGGATGTTAGATTAGTACAAAAATATAAAATTCAGGCTAATATTATGAATCGACTGAGACGTGCGTCCTTTTTAAGATTTTGTTTTACTTACTATTCGCGCATTAGTCACATTAATTGTACCCACTATCTGGCTTCGTCTAAAGTGTTTTTATTTGCTTTTGTTTTACGAATGAAAATATAAATGCACTTTTAGTTTACACTAGGTATATTAAAATTGCATTTATATTTTACAATTTATTTTTATTTTATATTTTCATTCGTTTGTTCATTCATTTTGTATTTTCATTCGTTCATTCATTCATTTGCCTTTTAACAAAATATGTATAGGAACCAGTATAATCTAAAATTTTATAAGCTGTGTTTGTACCCTCTATCTAACTTAGTCTGTGGTTTCTGTGGTTTTATACCTAGTTAAAAATAAAAGTGAATTTATATTTCATTCTTTCGTTCTTTCATTTGGTGCGTAATATTTATAAAAACCAGTTTAATCTAAATTAATTTTATAAGCTATGTTGGTAAACTTTCTACCATTTAACTTGGTCTATTGAGTTTATTTTTGCTATTGTTTTATACCTAGTGTAAACTTAAAGTGAATCTATATTTTGTTAGTTCGGTCATTCATTTGCCTTCGAACAAAATATGTATAGAATCCAGTTTAATCTAAATTTATTTTATAAGCTATGTTTGTACCCTCTATCTAACACGGTCTATTATTTTTATATTTTCTGTTCTTTTATACCTAGTGTAAACTAAAACTGCTTTTATATTTACATTTGTTCGTTCATTCATTTGCCTTCGAACGATACATTTATAGAAACCAGTTTAATCTCTATTCATTTTATCAGCTACTTTTAAATAGTTTAATTACTGTAAGAATTGAAATTTAAAGTGATCAATACACAATTTCAAGAGAAGTTCCTGCACGAAGAGATAAGAAACGTATTTAATATCTTTTAATTGACAGGCACTAACTATAAATTTTATTACGCGAAAGTAATTGGACAGATATGTATAGATAAAAAATGCTGTCCTATAATAGGTTGGGGGAAAAAGTCTATTCGCATTATAGTATGTATGAACTTGTAATATACTCTTCCGCTATACTATTAGTATCTGGCTGGTTTCGGTATCATTACAAGTTTCAATTTTAAAGAAGATAATTCCAAATTCAAATTAGGAAAATGTGTGATTTAAGCAATTAAAATATCACTTCCACTATCAACGGTGAAGGAAATCGTGAGGAAACCTGCAGGCCTGAGAGTTCTCGATAATGTTCTCAAAGGTGTTTGGTGTGCACCAATCCGCACTCGGTAATAGGTTAATATGACAGTAAGTCAAGTACAGTGACTCGAATTAGCTTAGAGGGATTTTATAAATAGGTACTAAGGGTAATTGGTACTACCTAGGTAGACTATATAGTTGTTGAGTTGCAGCAAACGCATTATGAGGTATATACCTACTGGTATTACATAATACCTATGCCTACAGTATTTACAAGAAGCGATAGTTCGAAATTTAATCATTTTTATGTTTTTATAGACCAATAGTTTTGTCAACATAATACTTTTTTTTTATTCAACTTCAAGATAGCCCATGGGCAGTGGCGTGCATTTCATACATGCATAAAAGCTCTGCCTACTCTAAAATTTTTGTGTAACTATTAAATGCGAAGGTGTTTAGCCACTTTATGGCGTCTTCCTTCTTTATGCATACCATGGTCGAAAACTCTGTCCACGCCACTGCCCATGGGCCATGCTGCAATCACAGAATTAAGAACATACAGAAACCGTGTACACGACTTGTATTCCATTCAATATTAAATCATCAAAATCCACTCTACTTTAGATTGGTTTCACGAACAAACGGTTAGTCACTTCATACCAATTAGGATTTGATAGTAATTATTTTACCTTCACTGTTCTAACTTTACCATAAAATGGGAAAAAATTAGTGACCTAGCAACATTCCGAGAGTGTAAAGTGAGACGTGCTGGGGGACGTCCAAAAACAGTGAAAACTTCCCTGATTTTGGACACAATACTGCATACAATAATGGCTGAATGAAGATTCTATGTTATTATCTTAATATTTATAAATCTCCTGTCACGATGTTTTTCCGCGATGGACTCCTAAACTACTTAACCGATTTAAAATTAAATTGGTACACCGTGAGCAGTCTGGTCCAACTTAAGAGATAGGATAGCTTAGATCTTTAATTATAGTCGCAATTTTATTTTATTTTAAATTATTTGTCTATAATTAATTGGCAGTCACATGTTATATATATATACTACTATACTCATTTAAAGCTTAGCGATACTGAATACTTTAAAAACAAAATCAAACGCAGACGAAGTCGCGGGCAACAGCTAGTATATTTATATGTTCTTAATTCAATAGCTGCAATCTCACCTGGTGGTAAGCTAAGAGAAGTGTGCAGTTTGAGTTAGTAGCAGGCTAACATTGACGGGGGTATGCTATATTCAACCTATACCTCTAAATTTGGCAGCACGTCTTTGTCGATAGGGTGGTAACTAGCCACGGCCGAAGCCTTCCACCAGACCAGGCCAGTTAATGCACGAGACACCCAAATTATAAGACCACAACGCACCCCGAAGGTAAAATCATAAGCATGCTTGTATCCCACAGCTGGGCGCCTCCTCTCTCAAAGGAAAGAAGTTGTGAGAGCATAGACCCACCATGCTGCTACAATGCAACTGGGTGGGTTTATAATAATAAAAAAAAAACCAACTGCTAGGGGGTAGATAGCACCAATTGCCTAACTTTCGCCTGGTATTGAGATTTTTTTAGCGTGAAAATGTAATACTTTTTGTATTTATACATGAACAGGTAATCTAACCTAAGCCCTGAATGTCCATTTTAACCTTAAAACCACCGATATAACATTATATTACGTATGCAACATATACAATTTGACGGCCGATTGGCGCAGTGGGCAGCGACCCTGCTTTCTGAGTCCAAGGCCGTGGGTTCGATTCCCACCACTGGACAACATTTGTGTGATGAACATGAATGTTTTTCAGTGTCTGGGTGTTTATCTATATATTATAAGTATTTATGTATATTATTCATAAAAATTATTCATCAGTTATCTTAGTACCCATAACACAAGCTACGCTTACTTTGGGACTAGATGGCGATGTGTGTATTGTCGTAGTATATTTATTTATTTATTTATTACAATATATTTATTATGTAAACCTAATTCCCAACCTGAATGTAAACTGGACAATAAGAGTTAGAACGCTATTAGAACCTTATACCGATTATAGCAAGGACAAACAACAAGCTATACAAGAGTGCTATAGCAATTATACATTAACTTTAATAGCACATTCACCCTTATATTTAATTCTTCTTACTGATTTAGTACTATGCCAGCAATATCTGTTTATTTTTAAAACTTATGAGCTCCTTGGGCAATTTAGCTCTCATACGATCTAAAAATACATTTGGAAGTGTTTTGTTAACTGCGTGCAACAAAATATGAAGTACAAAATTATGTCAATTTTTACCTATAGATGGAAGTCGATGCCCACAAAACCAGTTTTTTTTGTTTATGTATAAATTCAGACCTGCTATGAGTTCTCGAGCGAAATAAGGTTTTATTTATGTAGAGTAGGTAAGCAAAAAGATTTTTACCGTTATTTTGATAACCGGTTAAATGCATAAACGTAGCAATATTAACTAAGTAATAGCTGTGACTGAAGACTTCGTCGTCTGTGTTTGTAATGTTTTTTTCAATTCTCACGAAGGGAACCGTTCTTTCATGTGTTTTTATTACGATGTCCAGCACAGCGGTGAGTGCTGGGGTTTTTAATTGGGGTTCCGGGCTCGACAATTTGGGATATCGTTTATAGTATTGGAGCCCCCCTTAAATATGTTTTATGACTTATTTTTAAATTGTAATAAAATTAAATAATCTGCGAATATTTCAAGCGTCTACAAAAACGGGCAAAAAAAATCACGTTTGTTGTATTAAAGCCCTCTTTGTTTTATTATATTTTTTGTTATAGCGGCCACACCTACATCATATGTAAAAATTGGCCTGCCTGGTGGCTGGACAAACAGACAGACAAACGGACGGACAGCGGAGGCTTCATAATAGGATCCCGTTTTATTCTTTGGGTACGGAACCTACAAATAAAAAAAGTGCTTTTCCGCAGTGAAAACTAGTTATGTCCGACTCCAGGATGAAAACTGTGCAAAATCTTATCAAGATTGATGCAGCGCTTGCGCTGAACATAGGTAACTAAACAAACAAAGTAATATATAAATAAATAACCAGACACACTTTCCCTATTTATAATTATAGTATCGAAGTATGAATAGTAAAAGAGCTGATGATAGCCTAGTGGTTATTCCAGCACCTTTGTGCGTTTTAAACAATAAAATATCACTTAGCTGCCTGAGGAAACCTGCATGCCTTTTTTTTTTCTTTGTCGTGGTGGAAAAGCTTTATGGCTACCTCTGTTCTTTTGGGCAGGACAGAGGTTATGTGGGACTCGTTTACCCGAACTAAAAACCACCGCGGCATGTCCCTCTCGTTGGCTTTATTGGACGTCCGGGGAACCCGTTGTATACTTCCCAGACGTCTACCAACAACCCCAACTGATTGCCAGGGCTACTACGCTAAGGAGGAGGGCATCAGGACAGCTTGACCCCCCCCTCAGACAGTAGGGAGACTCATATAGGGACGTGTAGCTAGCCCAATAACTACCCGCCGCCTCCCAGGGTAAGCAGACGTGCGGCATATTCCCGCCGTCTCCTTCCCCCCCGTCTACGTCGGAGCAGATGTGCGTTTAAAGAAACCTGCATGCCTAAGAGTTCTAGAAAATATTCCCAAAGGCATGTGAAGTCTACCAATCAGCCTTGGGCCAGCGTGGTGGACTACGGCCTACACCCTCCTCATTCTGGGAGGGGACTCTTGCAATGGCGTGCACAGGTTTTTCGACCAGGGTAGATATTCATAAAGCAGGTACATATCATAAAATGTAAAATTCCCCTCCAATACGAGTTATATAAAATAATTTGGGTATGTACTGCTTTTGTACATTTATGTTGTGCACGCCACTGGACTCTTGCCATGTGGTGGGCTGGTGATTGGTTGATATGAAGATGATGATAGATAGTAAGTTAATGGTAGAATCACACTTTTTAAAATGTGAAAGTCAGTACAAATGTTTGTATGGGCTGACGTTTGTTACTCAATCACGCATCAATCACGGTTGAAAGGATTTGATTGGACTTCGATACACCTCCGCGCCGTGTATAGGATTAACACATAGAACGCTTTTATTCCGTAAAAACATTCGGTTCTTTTTACTTTAAATTATTACCACATGCACTAGTAACCAAAAACTTTACCATTAACTCTGTGTTTAACAGTTACCCAAACATTTTATCGTTATTCGCCGCACCTCTTCGCTTGAACTCGCTGTTTCTTATAAAAAAAAATGTCTATTTAAATATCTCGCATTGCTATTTATATTCTCTTTATGTAATTTATTGTTACGATTAAGACAAACAAAAAGTCATCCCATTTATATTATAATGTAAATATATCTTACGTAATACATTTCGATTCAGGGAGGTGTAACATTTATAGGGATCAATTATAAAGCTAAAAGCATTTTTTACAATGTATAATATCTCATTTGACATATTAATTACTATAACAACTAAAAAAGGTGGTCAGACTTGTTTACGTCTATCACTTCTGTTTCATTAATTTTATTCGAACAGACATAATTATATTGAAAAAACTTTAATACGTCGCAATACCAACTTTCTTGTGGAGGATTTCTTTTTATCGCCATTTTTATAGCCTGTGTGGTTAAATAATTGTGATAAAGTCTAAATGGATAAGAAAGAGTCCACGGGACCGGGTATTGCAGCGATAAAAAGTATGTTATATGCACAGAATTTAGGACATACAGAAGCCGCATTCAGCCATTATTACATGTAGTACATTGTGTTCGGAAACAGCACATCGCACTTCGCACCCGCTGAGTATTCCTAGCTCACAAACTTTTGCCGTTTTTTCAACCGTATGGTAAAATAAATGACTGTCAACTGCTAAATGGATTGAACTGACAAGCCGCCTGTTTGAGAAACACTAATAAAGTGGTTGTGGGTTTTGAGAAAAAAATTTTAGGAAGTAAATAAAAATATACATTAAAAATATATATATTTATACAATTTCGTGTAACGAAAAAAAAAATCTAAATTCATGAAAAAGGGTTATGAGGAAAAATGGAGATAGAGTGCTTCCGCCGCGGAAAAGGGAGGAATAATCACCAAAAAAAAAAAAAAAAACACCCTAGTTGATCTTCCTTAACTTACCGAGGTTACTATTTAGGTTCTCGGGGATAAAAATTAAGGTTTCTGGCAATTAGTTGCAATCATAGTTTTTCTGCCTATCAAGATTCAATGCAAAGGTTGCCTGTAAGAGATATAAGGCAAGCAATAAGGCCTTTGCACGCCTTTATTTTTAATTTATTTCTTATTCTTGTTATTTTGTGTTATTTGCATTATTTTATATTTTGCGTGCAATAAAATGCTCCTTATTTTTCTTCTTCTTCAACAATAATACTATTTAAAGGCGCGGATTGCAAATTTCTTAACTCTAAAGCAAGGACTTGAAGAATTAAAAAGCCAAGAAGCCTACTTGAATGTGTATTTCTAAGAAACTCTTGGCAGCCAGACAATTCACGATAAGTACGAATGTACACTCAAACCGATTTCACCCTGCATACAAATGTCCCCAAGGGCCGAAACGAGTACATTCTGCAACGATACGTGCACATCAAATACCTATTGAGAGCAAAGTCGCGTATCTCTTCCAGTTAATATATGCTTACATGGCACTCGTCCTACATTCACCCCCCTTCTTCGATCTGACTTACTTGAGTTGACGGCCATTACCTAACCGGCTGCCTTACAAACTCCCCGCTGCAGCATCAAAATCGTAATCCAGTGAAAGTGAATTAAGCCTTGTTACCTTCTGTTAAGGTTAAAAATCACGCGGAAGAAGATAATGCTTAGGTGTACAAATAAATTGGTATCACTCGCTGTTTACACTCCGCTGTCGACGAACATCATTTAATTAATTCGATATTTGAACGCGGTGTGTGTTGTCATCTCGAGATTATATTTTGGTACGCGCATTTTTTTAAACGCGAGTTTTTGTGGCTATGATTTATTGAACGAAAAACCATATTAGTTTTTTTAATCCATTATGACGTTAACTGTAATTGGTAGAGGTAAAAACATCGTGGTTTTACAAACCTAGTAAATCAATTGTTATTTTATTTGGAGTTCGTGTGTGATTGCAGCGTTTTGAATTGTTTTGGTAACCAAGTGTTTGTTGTGATTGTTGATCGGGATAAGTAAAATGTGGCAGTGTACAGGGTGTTGTGAAAACTAAATATGTGCAATAAATATGTTGGCCGGTGAGAGTATCGAAATAGTGCAGCGTTGGCTGCAAAGACGAGGTAGTGATGAAACTGAGACAGGCAAGTAATTAGGATAGATTTTAATTAGAAATTAGATAGAAAGATTAAGTAGTTATTAGCAAAAAATATAGGAAAGATTAAATAAATAAAATTGCAAGAAATAAAAAGTGCGCAAACGGTCTTGTTGCTTGTATCGATAGCCCTTGATGGAAGAATCATGGGTTCAAAATTGGAAAATTGTTGGGAGGAAAAGAGTTTCTTATAAAATAAAACCTTTTTAATTTTAATGTTTCACTTACATCCCAAAATTCCATATTACCCATAGTATTAAATTAAATATTTTTTTTCATCCTTAGTTCTATCACAGGCACCTGAAAAGCGTTCGTAGGTAAAATATTTTTTTAATTATTTCAGTAAATTCTTTATTCGTTAACTTAAATCTACAAACGCTCTATGGTCTTCGAGAAAGCTCAAGCACACACTTTTTTAACTTACCTTATTCTTTTTTTATCATTGTATAGTCAAAATCATACAGATTTTTCTTCAAAATTAAAAACTAGGTAGGTATTGTCCCTAAAGTCAGTACTTTAGAGACAAAACCAGCGGGATTTTTATCCCGCGGGATTTTAGGATACTGAAGCGGGGGCGAAGTCGCAGATCGTACAATAAATAATCAAAAAAGCGCGGTTATTGTGGGGGAGCAAACCGTGCCCTGTAGTGGGCCGGTAGTGGGTTGATATGTTGATGATGATTCGTAGTCTTGTTTGTGGTTACGGGTTTGTTTACAGTCAAATGTCGGATTTATGTGTGTTGTATATCTATTCCTTTTGTCGATCTCCCTGGCGCAGTGGTGAGCGTTCCCGGGTTCGATCCCTAAAGATGTTTGGTAATTTATAATTTCCGAATTTTCTACCCTTTCTACTATCCCGATTAACCGCTTAACTGTGATCGTAATCTTCATAGCCCACCAAGATGGATTGGAACAGCGTAGTGGGTGTATGATCTAAAACCTATGACAGAGGTCTTGCCCAGCGGTGGGACGTGAAAGACTTTTCGCGAAACAAGAAAAATAGTAAATAAAAAAGCCTTTGTTGCTGTTACATCACTTATATCTCGCACTTCAGTTTATTTTAATCAGCGCGACTCTTGATGCTAGGCTTCCTCCAGGTGTTTCCAAGTAGATAATGTTATGCAAATAAATTAAAAAAAAATTGTAATTTACTATCAGTTACCTATATAAATAAAAAAATATACTACGACAGTACACACATCGCCAATTAGCCCTAAAGAAAGCGTAGCTTATGTTATGGGTACTAAGATGGCTGACGAATATTTTTTATGAATAAACACCCAGACACTGAAAACATTCATGCTCATCACACAAAATTTTTCCAGTTGTGGGTTTCGAACCCACAGCCTTGACTCAGAAAGCAGGGTGGCTGCCCACTGCGCCAATCGGCCGTCATCAGTTACCTATGTGTCTATTAGAAATAAGAAGTAGGAACTACTGGTTCGAATTTAAAACATATTTTTCTAAGTGTCCTAGTTCTGAGATTTCCTTGACCATAGTTAGCACAGACGTTTGCTTGATGTCATCAACCCAGTGCCTTCGTTGGCTACGCTTTTTTCTTTTTAAGCTATCAATAACTTCCTATTAAAAGTCAGAGCTTAGGTCCATTTCTTGCGTTTCTCGCGAAGCATATACCCATCTCCATTATAACGTTTTTGTAAGGGTGACAGCATCTTCAAGCTCAATGTATTCTCTTAAATCCATGCATATCTTCTCATTATCTACGCTGGTACGGTCATGTGATGAAGCGAGATGATTACCATATTACAAAAAAGTCATGAATATAGAGGACGGAAAAAGGCCGTGGACGACCACCAGTAACCTGGCTAAGGACCATAAAAAACGACACAAGCGAGCAACACAGCAGAAGAGACAGCCCCCAACCGCACGGTGTGCGCAGGAATAATAGGAGGGCTGACACCAAATGAATTGGGATAAAAGGCAGGAGAGAGAAGAAAAAGAAGATCTTCCTATCCCCTCTAGAATCATGAAACTAGTACGGAAATAGAAAAACAATACACGCGAAAATTACACGCCAGGATACTGCGGAGTGTAATCACTTCAATCTACATTGAATGCAAAGTAATGAACGGCGATGAATGGCGAATCAGTAGCAGCCAGTGGAATTAAAAGTATGGCCCTAAAAACGAATCCAACATTTCATGAGTTCCCTCTGGCGATAAATTATAATTCATTTATTTGCTTTAAAAATTGGTAACATAAATATGTCCGAACATGTTTTGCTTTAAATGCGTGCAATTTTTTTCCGATATGAATATATCGTTCAATTTATTTATTTAGTTATTTTTTATTTTATGTATTTACTGCAACTTGGAGAATATATCAAATTTTTAAATGCATATAAAAATGTCGGAGCCAATACGATTTGAAAAGTAAAAATAAACATTCGAATTTTGAAGTCGATGAATAAGAGTACCTACACCATACCTACACCGTACCTACTCCGTATTGGCTGTCACGATGTCACAGACACACGCACACACAAACACATACACATATACAAACACACACACAGAAACAAACACACTCGGACGGACACGTGAAACTTATAACACCGCGTTGTTTTTGCGTCCGGGGTTAAAAACAAACTTTTTTAAACATTTATAAAGTGTTCAAAATTTTGGTTTCGCTCGAAAATGTAACCTTGACTCATGTTTATGTATAAGACGAAGATTACGTATGGCCTGAGCGATACAAGTTAAAACTGTCTCAAAAACTTGACCTTGGCTTGAAATAAAAACTGGTTAAGTACACAAGGAATTTGCACTCCTTATGTTACATTGTATCTCCCGGAGAATTAAAAATGTTTCAAATTAAGGCTCGAGGTAGACCAAGAATGATGTAGACGCTAAATTTTTAGACTTACTTTTCTTCTACATCATTATTTTGTTTCATAATGGATATTTTTCTTTTGTCTTTTGTTTCAAAATCTTACACCTTCTCATTTTTGTTTTTTTTTTGTCATCTCTATCTACCACTATTAAAACCCGGTACACATTACTAAAGGTTAGTAGAAAATGCCTCCAGGCATTGAGTTTTCCCTATACATATAACTTTTTGCAATAAAGTAAACAAACTAACATCATGTCCAAAATTTTTTTTTATTCCACTACAAGTTACTTGCTTCACTGCAATCTCACCTGGTGGTAAGTAATGATGCAGTCTAGTTCTTCATCGGTTTCCACGCGACATCGCACCGGAACACTGCATCGCTTAGCGGCACGACTTTATCGGTAGGGTGGTAACTACCCACGGCCAAAGCCTCCCACCAGGCAAAAATTGAAGATTGCAATCAAAGTCTAACTCGATGAAGACCACGGATGACCGGTGGTCATGTACCAGCTAACTACGCATTACAAATACAAAATTAAGTTTCGATTCGATTGTTTCAATTTCGTATACACAACTTATACTGGTACATCTATACTTATAATAAAAATGTGACGGGGCGATTTTTTTACATTGAAGATATTTAAAAAAAATCCCTTAACGATTACTATTCTTTGTTAGTGATAGGAGCTGTGTAAATTATCTTGCAAACTTCCAAAGACGGGCACCCATCCATTTACTGACCGTGGTCATCGTTGCTTACCCAGTGCTACCTACTGATATGTTGTGCTGCTGCTAAGCCACACATTAATTGCAGTCACTTGTTACATGCAATTAAAAAGATTTTAAATAAGGCAATATGGGAGTATGTCCCCGGGACGCTCATTTGCGATGGACGCCGTTTATGTAATTGAAGGTTTTGAATATTGCTTAAAGCTCCAAAAGCAAGAACAAGAATATTATTCCCCTGTGCCCCAGTCATTTGTTTAGATATGATGAAATACTATCTGTAATATTAGTACCATGGATTAGGCACTAACAACCGTAACGATTGAAAAAACTATACGCTTTGTATCTGATTTATTGAGGTGGGTTTAGACCTAGTGAATAATAAGAACGAATAGATTAACTCGTAAGTATAGTTTGGAAGGAGAACTCTATGTACAAAGGACTCCTCAAATGGGATCCATGGGGAGAAAAGCGCCCTCAATGATAGCTTGTAGCTGCGCTGGAAGGACGACGTGAAAAAGGTAGCCGTTACGAATTGGATCCTCACAGCTCAATTTCGCGAGAAGTGTAAGGTTTTAAAGAAGGCGTGAAGGCTTTCTTCAAAATAACAGGTTTATAAAGGCTGAAGAAGAAGAAGAAGAAATAAATTAAGGGAGGCCGTAAGCTATCGAACCAATCGCATCATATCGAACCAAAAGCTATCACCGCTTCTCATAGTGTATTTGGATTTAATTTATTTTCGCAATAGCCCCATATCGTTTCGCAAGTGTTGAGCGGTCAATGCGTCGACAAGTTAGCCGGTTAACCTTCCTTATCTAATGTTCCACGAGTATCGCATGTTGCAATATCTAAAGAAACATTCGTTTCGGATCCGCATGTTGTTAATGTTAAACTAGGAGATTACTTTGTTGTCCGTCCACCGACTATTTTCTTAACGAAGTTTGAAAATCAATTCGACCAAAGCTTGAGTCCAAGGCTGTTAGTTCGATTCCTACGACTGGAAAATGTTTGTGTAATGCACATGAACATTTTTCAGTGGCTGGGTGTTTATCTTTATTTTATTACCTGTAACACAAGCTACGCTTTCTTTACTAATTCCCGTGCTGAATCATTATATCAACCCATCACCAGGCCACTACCGGGCACGGGTCTTCTCCCAAAATAAGATGGGTTTAGGCCGTAGTCCACCACGCTGGTCTAGTGCGGACTGGTGGAATTCTCGCGCTTTTGAGAACATTATGGAGAACTCTCAGCCATGCAGGTTTCCTCACAATGTTTTCCTTCACCATTGAATCAAGTAATATTTTAATTGTTTAAAACGCACATAACATAGAAAAGTTACAGTTGCGTGCTGGGATTCCAACTTGGACCTAGTAGTAGGTACTAGACGTAAGTTATCTTAATTTGAAGAGGCTTAAAATATTAATTCCAGAATATATACCTAATGAAACAGTATTTTTTTTTTGAGATATTGATTGAAATAAATATAAATATACTACGATAACATATCCTCGTATATCCGAAGTTTGCCAAACAAAACATTTTGGAGTGAGTCAATAATTTTATTATAAAACTAGCGGTTCCCCGCCACTTAATCCGTGTATCTCTTCTTATAGGTTTTGTCACAAACAAACGTTAATTCTGCGACAAATACGCTTGTCCATAGCTCGACTCCCAAGGGTCATGATAAATAGCTAGTATTATAGTTCCTATAACCTTAAGGTACAAAATAACAGGGCTGTTATCAGCTACAATGCTACCTAATAATACATCATCATAACCCGATTTCTGACGTCATCCGGACGTTGGTACTTAACACTGTCACGTGCTTTTAAACGTGGTACTTAAACACACTCATTCCGAAACGTCAAAAGGAAGAGGCGCCCCTGGACCCGCCATCCACATTTCGGCCGCTGTCGTAGGGCTCTGTGGCTCTTCTAATGGCGACGCTTTATATTTAATTTTATTTATTTATTCGAACAAAAATATAACATATTTCATAAGTTCTTCGCACCCTTAAGCCGTGTTGACTTCTCAGGGTATTGCACATTCCTCTTAAATGACAAATTAGGTACTTAAATACTAAAATAAAACGTAACAACGGTCATCATGCTCGCAATGTAAGTATGCGAGAAAAAATATTGTTGGTAGGGTATTCTGCAACTTAAACAGTATCAAAACACATTGTGTAGTTCGAAGAAGTAAGCAAATGAAATGCTATACACAGGCTTTAACAACACAAGTCATAAATTGATATTCTAGTTTTTATTTTTTTATAATATTACCGGAGATAACAACTCTAATGCTGTAAACACCTATAATTGATTATTGTAGTGGCACTAGACAGAATTTGTAATTCTAACGCATAATCTATTTTTTAATATATGACAATTTAAAACATTATTTATAAATATAACCTAAAATAAACTATTTAAAACTAAATAAAATCTAATACGTCCACGAAACCACCGCAGCGAGGCACAGTTCCTAAGATGCTGGCAGCATTGCCCCTTTGGATGGCCAAACTAATTCGTTGGCCAAGGTAACTGCCCGCTCTAGGATCACCGGTAGACACGATAACCCTTTTTGATAATTTTTTGAAAAGGGCTCTTGCCTCCGGACCCCACGTTCCCAAAGTCTCTACTCCAAAAGGCACAAAAATGAAGCTGCTATCCAGGTTTTCATATTTACGCCTTTTGGCCTGCTCGGCACTGGTAGCAGCCGCACCGTTGACGAGGTGGTGGACGACGCATAATTGAATTTTTTTATGAATGTAGTTACAATTAATTGCTGGTGTGTGTTATGAATAAATAAAAAAACCTTCAAAAAAATTTAATTGAAAAAAGATGACTATTATAACAGTATTTGTCTCTATTGTTTCAGGCAGTTCGAGCGGGTCGCCGGGGCCGCGTGCCGGGCGTCGGTCCTCGCTCGCTCTGACACCGGAGGACGAGCCCCTAGTCGACCTCGCCGTAAGTGCATACCCTTACCTATAGCGTATGTTTAACGAATGTGTGTGTGCCTAGATGACTCACTAAATACTTATTACTCGAAGCCTAAGCCTCTATAGGTTTCGAGCGGCTACGATAGAGCTTCGAACTCCGTTCGGGGGATTGAGTTCCAGCCAAAGTTATGGCCAGCGTTGATTACTTATTCTAAGAGAAGAACTTTGCCCAGAAGTGGGCCGATAATGAGTTGATCATGATGATACTCTTTCCACTTATAGTCAATGTATTTTTACTTGTATTAGGTATAGTGTAAACGATATTTTCGTTAAGTTTTAGTTTAACGACGTACGAGTATATCTGGTGGTAGGTTTAAATGACTTGTTACCGGTACGATGCAGCGAATAAACCAATTAGAAGTATTGGTTTAATGCTACTGCCATACCGAAAAAAATTAAAATGGAATATAGGTACCCAGTGATACACTTATAAACGGGCATTATACACTTAGTATAATGCCCAGCGCACACAGGGGTGGAACTATCGAGCATTTTATCCGTAACACGTGGTAACTACTGTCTATCAAAATCCCTGCAAAATCAGCCCAGTTACTTCAATTTTATTTATTTTAATTGAAGAACATTTAAATACTACAATAATACAAATTGTATACGTTATTTTGTTATACTTTTCTTTTTTATGTACTGCTTGTGGTGTGCAAAAAAAGTATATTCATTCAGTTATGAATTTGACGAACCTATCGCTTCATAGCGATTTCTTCCAGGCAACCAATGGCGAAGAAAACAAATACAGAAAATAGTTTGGTGGTGCACTTATACCCATACAATAAACATATCATTACTTAAATAAATATATATAATAAAACAATATTTGTAGCTAAAGACAAATATACTATATAGACTTTAGTCGAATACAAATATATTATCTATTAAATTTATGCTCAAACGATACTAAATCTCAAATTGCGCCATTTTGAAAACAGTTGCAAACCAGTTTCACAAATTGCATTATCGTCACATAACATTTTTATCGATGCTACCTTACATATTTAATAAATTATGCTTCGTCAGCGTCCAGCGCTGCTATCTGTAAAAAAATCAAAAGGCATAAATACCGATACTATCTCACATTACTTAATTTCGGCTAACTCGTTGTTGAAATCGCCGTCAAAGGGTATTTAAATGAAAAATAATGACAGATTATATTTTGTAGTTTATTCAGTGCTGACTAACTAGAATCTAATATAAGAAAATAACTGTTACAGATAATTATATCTAGTAAATAATTAAACATGCAAGATTCGAATCTCACTAGTTTAAAAAAATGTGCGATAGTTCTATTTTCAAATCCGGATGAATACAGTACCTTAACATAAGCCTTTACTGTGGTCTACTGCAGGGCATTGGCCCTTAAAATTATTTTTTAACTTCGGACTTCTGTAATCTTTTAACCAATGAAATAATGGTTTTTCTGTTACAATTAATTATTATGAAATATTATTTAGCCCACCCCGAAAATCGAATCCAAGACCAATGCATCTGTATTTCAACTAACTCACTAACTAACTACGTAGCAGTTACCTTCATTAACAATTCAATATCTTATCCGAATGATTATTATCTGACAAAATATACCTACGGAATGTGGTCACTTTCCAAGTATTTTAACATGAAAACCTTTATTTTAGATCGTCAATACGAAGTTTTAATAACAGATTCTTACCGCGATAGCGTAAACACAGGTTCAAAGCTCGTTTAATATTAGGTAATACATGATAAGGCTGATATGTATGATGAAGCAATTAAATAGCAATCGCTTCAACGGGAAAGGAAAACATCGTAAGGAAATCTGCATGCCTGAGCGTCCTGGATTTTCTCAAAGGCGTGTGAAGTTTACCAACCCTCACTTGACCAAAACCTTGTAACCTGTAGTGGTCCGATAACGGGTTGTTAATTGTGACAAATAATAAATGAATAAAATAAATATACAAAGACAATACACACATCGCCATCTAGCCCCCAAAGTAAGCGTATCTTGTGATAAGGGTACTATGATGACTGCTGAATATTTTTATGAATAATGTACATGAATACTTATAATTTACATATAGGCACCCAGACGCTGAAAAACATTATTGTTCATCACAAAAACATTTTCCAGTTGTGGGAATCGAACCCACATAATGGGGAACAACAAAAACATCACAAATCAAATATAATTAGATTCTACACGTCATTTCGAACTCAATCGCACGACCTGTTCGCCAGTACGCAGAACCCAGCCGCGGCTAAATCCCACCAGTACAGTCCTGCGCATTTTGCTTATAGCAACAGTATAAATTACACATTTCGTATTTATCGAACCTGGTCCGACAGAGCTTACCGCTATGTTAGGGAGGTCGACATTTTATTTTATCTGTAGTACGTATACGTACGTATACGTACTACAGATAAAATATACGACACGACAAATATTCGATACGACAAATAATCAGAGCTACGCTAATTGATAAACCCTGAAAATAATGACTTCTTATCATTATTATTATCTTTGTAATCTACGCGACAGCTATTTACAGTAATGTCTTAACTTAGTCAGAACGGTTGTACAATAGTTGGCGACTTGCATACGCTGGTGTTTTTAATTCGTAAATAGTAATAGAAAATGCAATTATATGAATTCCTTGATTGCTGGTGTTTAATCTGTTTATATTTTCAAAAGGAAGTTTTGATAATATCTTATGTAGCATAGTGAGTAAAATAAGGTGTTATTTAACCCCAGAGTGTGTTACTTTACAAATATAAATTGTTATTACGGTATATAAAGTTTAAAATGTAATAATAACCACCAAGTATGGATTCGAATCGCTTAAGTTTAAAGGAAGAAAACGTTAGAAATTATGAGGAAATTAAAAAGACCGGTTGCTGGGCTAAATTTAAAAGCCTTTTCGAAGAGAGAGGCTTCGATTTAGAATTCGAATATAATGATAATGCAACCACCTCTGAAAAGGTTTTAAAGGAACATAATGGTGATAATAATGCAAACGGGTATAGAAAGAATGAACGGAGGAATTTAGCTAATAAAAAGCCAGATGATATCGTTAATATAGACGGCGAGTTGTCAGGAGTCATAAACTTTTATGAACAGTTCGCCTCTTTAAGCGATGACACGAAAGAAGAAGTTTTTGAAACCAAAAGAAGATCAACGTTCAGGCCTAGAGTTTCAATGAGACCTAGTATTCTGTTGACTAATATTATAGAAGAAACTGGAGATGGTGATGTTGAAAACTTTCAAGAGGTAAGGATATAAAATCATTGTCATTTCAACCGATTGCCGTCCACTGCTGGCATAGGCTGTTTTAAGGGCTTCAACGCTCGAGTGTCCTGCACGGCACAGAAACTCTCTTTGACTAGCTTCAGGATTTCTACCCACCTAATGGGGAATTTACCAACACTGCGTTTTCCAGTGTGGGGTTGATACTCCAGCACCTTGGGACTTGAAATTCCATGGGTCCTCCATGCTAAATGCCCCATCTTGTTCAGCTAGGTGGGATGTCTTTTTTATGTTTTGTGGAAAACGTAGTTACGATATAAAATAAAAGCTGTTTTATTTAATGTTTTTGAGCAGGTGTTTATTGCTTATAATCATGTGATTATTACTGATGATTTGTGGAGAGTTAAACTAGGGCGTTACAAGTTAGCCCTTGACTGCGATCTCATCTGGCATTGGTAAATATGTGATAAAACAGTCTACGATGGTAGTGGGCTAACCTAGGGATATGGCAGTTATAATCGTTTTCTATGAGGCATCGTACTGGAATGCTCAATCGCTATGGTAGCACAGAAAGTGTGTTTGTGTATTTGTAACCTATATATACCATTCTTTCGGCATCATCGTTCCGATCTTGGTGAATACAGAGAAAGCTAGCAATTTTTGGCCCGAAGAGCAAAAATTTCCCGCAGGATTTATAAAAAACTGCAACAAAAGTGGGCAAAGCCGTGGGTACGAGCTAGTACCTCTAATGTAAAATTGGATAGGCTAATGTTGCTTGAATAATTGTATCTTTAAGAAATCAATTTGATCAACAATTTCGCGTAACAACAGCTGTAGCAGTAGCTTCGTATAAACTGTGACGAACAATAAGGCCGCAACAAAGCCATCAATGGTGTTATGAATACGTGACTGGCTCGCAATTTATGATCCCCTGGTACTCAATCATACAACCGGGCATTTTCTTCCTTTTTTGTAACATTATTTTTTTATTAAATGGATATTTTTTATTTACACTTTGAGCTGCATTTATTTATTGTTTACAATATAGTTGTGTTGCTTTAGTAACACTAAATCTGTTCATACAACTTTTTCCTAGTGACGTAAAGTGATAGGATTATCTGTTCGTTCATTTAAATGTGACCCAAACGCGATACTTTAAGTAAAAGCCTAAATTATCATGATCATTATCAGCCTATTACACTCCCACTGCTGGGCAGACAATCAGTCTACAGCGGCAGGTACTGAGAATTTTTTTAAACATTCTAACAACTGACTAGGAAAGCGAATCCAGGACCTCGTGATTCGTAGTAAACTCACCAGTGCACCAACATAGCAGTCGTTTTGTAATCTTACAATGTCACAAACTACCTGCAATTTTATTGACACAATTACAAACTTTCATCCCCAGTTTAACTCCCACTAGAGATGAATTTTTACACATTGTTATTTCTACACAAGCCGTTTTCTCGTAACTGCACCTCTATCTTAGATTGCTCGTTATCTGTCAATCAGTTAATCAGGAAACTGTTTTATAAAATGAATGAAGAAAAAAAGTAATGTAAGCAAAAAAATGTTCGCAAAGTATGTAGTGTTTCCAAGCTGACTTACACCTGTATCCTTGTGGAGGAAAAAAGACTTTTGTACAATGTTTTTTGTATAAAATAATAAATGCGAGTTATGGTTTTTTTAAATGCTTTTTTATTCAGTTAGAAGAATTAATGTTGATGAAATGCAAGCAATAAAGTCGCAAGTACTTCAGAGTAAATATGAAAAATTTCAGGAACAAAACGCTCGTCGGGGCGTTTCCGATACATATTCAGAGCTCGAAATTCATTACCTGAGGTGCTTTATATTCCTCAACACATATTCTTACAGAGATATGTACGTTTTTGTAAAATAGCGAGAGTTATTATAAAACGATGATTATTTTTAATTAAAACTGATTTCGTCCCACCAACGCAGTTTTATTGAAAAACAGATTGTTAATATATTGTTTGTGAAAATAAATGTAGAGTGAATAAACTGGTTTAAAATTTTAATTAAATTTTTATGTTATATTTTTTTACAGTATTGAATTTAATTAATCGGGTAAAAGCTCTAGACGATTAATGTTATGATCACAATATTTTTGGCAGGTAATCCGTAAAAGTAAGATTAAGGCTCTGCATTTTTTAGATAGAGCAAGCATATCTAAGCTTTGGCCTTCAAGTACCAACAAATGTAAATTTGAGCTGCTTGCCTGAAAAAGAAAAGGCAAATAAAATAATAAGGCTGATAATATAGTAAATCTTATACTTCTTTGTGGTTGCATATGTCGTGTAACAAACAAAACGCCCCTAAGGGCGTTTTCAAGTACGTGACCGGCTTGTACTGCGACTGGAAACTACGCCACATAGAGTTATGAGTTTTTAATTATTTATTTAGAATTGTCGTATTAAACGCAATTTTTTACAGAGAGGAAATTATATATTTTTATGTTATAGACTTATAGCTAGATAACATAATCATAAAAGAGAAGCCAAAGTAACTAGAAATCATTATGTAACTGATCTTAATTTCTGACTCTTTCTCCAAATAGGAATTTCGTACAATCTGCAACCTTTTTTTTTCTACCCATTTTTAGCGAATTATATTGTACTGTAAGGAACTTATTGCCAATTTTTTTTCTAACTTTGTACTATTCAGGGACGGATTACTATAATGTAAAACCTACTTGTCAAATTGAAATCAGACGTTCAAAATATTAGCCTAGACAAACACACACAGATAACTATTATCTTTCAAGCGATTATTATATAACAGTTATTTTAAATTCGCAGTATTTTTGTTTTGTCGATATCCACATTACAATTTCATCACATTCGTCCATCCCTTTTTAGCTTTACATACGTCAAACGTGCTATGACCCATATATATGGTTGTGACGAACAATACGGTTTCAACAAAGCTTCGACGAGGGGTTTCAAGTACATGCAATTTATGATCCCCTGGTACTTTGTACTCGTAAAACCTTTGTCGCATATGGAGGCTTATTGAAGGCTTTTTGAATGCGTATTGAATTAGAATTTTAAAAAGAAAGGAGTACAGTGGGATTTTTGTGGCGTAATTGAATAATGCTTTGAAGTTTTTTTTTGGGACTCGCTACTTTTCGGTTGATTGAATAAAAGTAAGAATTAAGAGCAAGTTTAACACTCCGAGAACGTTACCCAAGTTGTCCTCACAGGTATCTTATGTTTATATACAGGATGCAAGTTATATAATATATGTACCAAATTTCTTTAAGATGAATTACTAAACACAACGAAATGAAATTAAATTGCTGAACGTGAGCTTTCATAGGGTCTTATTATAATTTAACATTCCTTCATATTCTACTATAAAGCATGCGAAATTTGTGCACAACAAGAACAATCATTGTACATGTGTGCAAAATCTTGTTAAACAAGCATTGAAAGGTTCATTACCTTTCAACTGATGAAACTATACAGGTAATGTCGATGTTATCATAGTAATGTCAAATAATAATATTATATTTAATTCGATGTCAGATATGCGGATATTATATAGAAACGTTTTGTACACAGCCAATGCGCCAGATTTTTCTTAAACAAACGCGTAGGTTTATTGCACATAGCAAGGGGGATTTTGCGTTTAGTTTTAATTTATATTTAGTGTTGCACAACCGAATTATATTTCTCGTTTTACAATGGCTTACGTTCGAGAAGTTTTCAAATACTCAAAGGCTCCAAAAGCCAACTTTATCATTGATTTTATACGCGCGCGACAAGTTATAAAAGCTCGTTGACAGAAAATATCTAATTTAAAGCATAACAAACAATTAAAAAGCCGTGGAGGATTCCCAACGCTGTTGAATAAATAAACTTCAGGGGTCGTGAAACACTCATTTGAACAGTCCACGTTTACTTTTCTCCGAGCTAGTGTTTGCGCGCTCTTTTCTATCAACAAATGGTATTTTAATCATGCGAATATCGCAAACAGAATTTTAATTGAAACGTATTTATGCCACTAGTGGGAAATTATGATGAACTAAGTGTTGACCGCGACTTTGTCCGCGTTTATTTTTGGTGATTTTAAAAACCACAGAAACCTTTAGTTTCCGGGAAAAAATGTATCCTATGGCCGACTTCAGGATGCAAACCATTTTATGTAAAATTATGCCGAGATAAGTTAAGCGGTCATGCCATGGTAATACCCAATATAGTAATTTTTGTTCCGAGTTTTTTTATTTATATATAAGAACATTATAATTCCTCTATTTTGCTTGGTCTCTGAAACTCCGTTTTTATTTTTTGGAGGACGATGATTTATGTTTCTATATAATCATCCTCACCAAAATTTAAAAAGTGATATATATTAAATTTCTTAATTGTAAAACGCACATATCTCCTAAAAGTTAGAGGTGCGTGCCAGGGATCGCACTTGGTTACCACGATAGGTAGGTCAATGCTCTAACTACTTTTATGTGCTACTCATTGAATACAGCATCTTTAATATATTGTAGGTATTAATTTTCTTATGTTATCCAAATGATTCAAAGCAATGTTAAAATGTAAATTATTGCTGTTGAAAAAAGGGCAACTGCTTAGTTTTTTGCCGGCTTCTTCTCTTTAAAATATTCCAAACTTGAGAGGTCTACCACCGGTTTGGAATATTCTATTGCATTATATTGGAATACTACAGGAGTCAGATCTTTCAAAAGTG
The DNA here is from genome assembly GCF_905163445.1 of Pararge aegeria. Classification (NCBI taxonomy): domain Eukaryota; kingdom Metazoa; phylum Arthropoda; class Insecta; order Lepidoptera; family Nymphalidae; genus Pararge; species Pararge aegeria. The sequence goes on along the minus strand of NC_053200.1, from coordinate 5,876,169 downwards.
CTTATAGAGTAAGCATACTTGAAATAAATGAATTTGAAATTTTGGTTGAATTAAGAACACATTCCAATATTTAATTCCGGAATGACCACTTTTTATTCTTAATGCACTCAATTGATAATTATTTGCTTCTACACAAAACTTTTTCATAAAATTCGAAATTCAAAATTTATTTACTTCAGGCTTCACCATTTATGCGTGCCTCGGAACTACTTAAAGGCAACTTCTTTAAAGTAGGTCAGAGGGGCGGACCGACTCAGCTTTTAAAAGCTATTGAGACTAATATGGAATACTTACTAAGGTCTAAATTTAATAGAGCACTTCCTGGCGACTTACATACTGAAATTTGGCACAAAGGGTTCTGACATGAAGATTTATACGTTCGATTTGCGTAGTGGGCTTTCTGGGTCCATGACCGTGGGTTCGATTCCACAAATGGACAAATATTTGTGTGATGAATATGAATGTTTTTCAGTGTCTGGGTGCTTATCTATATATTTATTACAACATCAGCTATCTTAGTAGATAAAACAAGCTACGCTTACTTTGGGACTAGATGGCGATGTGTGTATTGCCGTAGTATCTTTAATTATTATTATTAAATAATTAAATATTCACATCTAACCCCATACTAAGCGTAGCTTGTGTTATGGCTACTAAGACGACTGATTATATACAAATAAATACAATAAAAATTCATGTTCATCACACAAACATTTTCCAGTTGTGGGAATCGAACTCACGGCCTTAGACTCAGAAAGCAGAGTCGCCCACGTCCGAGTTCGATCTCCAGCACACACCTTCTACTTTTCGAAGCTATGTGCGTTTTAAGCAATTGAATATTACTTGATTTAATGGTGAAATTGTACATCGTGAGGAAACCTACGTACCTGAAAGTACTAAGTAAACTCAAGGCCTGTGAATTCCACCAATCCGTATTGTGCCCGCTTATTGGACGGCCTATCATCTCCTGTTCTACTGGTATTATTTTATATATTTTATTGTCTGAGCTCCTAAGAATTGTCCAATAAATTAGGCTTAACAATTGTTCATTGTAAAGTCAACTTCCCCTGAGGAAGCTTCGGTTTCGGAGCGAAACCTGTGTAGAGGGTATATTGCCGAAGGTCTGTTTGTTGTGTATATCATGGAATTCCGTAAATTAACGCCTGCTTCTATCTAATATTGTCCATGGTGTTAAATAGCCTATCTCCTAAATAACCTTCCTAAGGAATTGTACTATGAAGAAGGTGCCTCAAAATAAGCGCGTTCAAACAAAGGTAGCGAACTAAAAAAGTTTAGCTTTATTATATAGCTATATTATTGATTTAAAGCGTTGGTTTCTTTGTTAACTATGTTCGGATCAACTGACATGTGAAATTAGGTGCAAAGATAGCTCGCAATGATTTTGTAAAAATTGGTTCAGAATTCCATGAACGTGCTTGCGTGCTATAGCTACAAATGGATAGAATTTAAAACCTTTTACCGCTCTTGAATAACTAGTTTCCGCTTGCGAATTCGTTTGCTCAAATCACGTTTTCCCGTGAGAAAACATATTCCAATTTCAAAAGCACTTATCTTATGTTTTAATTCTGCATATGGTTTATCTTTGTATTAAGTTTTATTAAAATCTTGTTTAGTTGTTGCTTTATGGTTCAAAAAGCAACACAGCGTGTTGCTTTTTTTCTTATTTTTTTGTATTTTGGTTAAGTTGATAAAAATGTATTAATTCGTTAATTCATTGTTTTTTGATCGCATAACGCGGTGTGGTTCCGCCATAAAGTTTAAAAAAATACTTACGAAGGCTGACTCAAAACAATTACATTTGGTGTTATTTTATACTAGCTGTTGCCCGCGACTTCGTCTGCGTTTGATTTTGTTTTTTGATGTGTCATTAAATTTAGTTGTAGTTCTAAAAAAAATTAAAGTATTCAGAATCGCTAAGCCTTAAATGAGGGGTTTGCTGCTGTCCGCTGAGGAGTTCTGTCCTTTATCTCCAACCACAGTTTGGGCAAAATAACACATAACCTCTATAGTACAAAAATAATTATTAAAATCGGTTATAATTTGTTGGAGTTATGGTTCATCCCTTGATCCAAACATTCATCCCCTCCCAAAGGAACCGAGCTTAATGTCGGGATAAAAAGTATCCTATATTACTTCTAACACTTCCAGAAATATGTGTTCAAAGTTTCATGAGGATCGGTTAAGTAGTTTTTGCGTGAAAGCGTAACAAACAAACTTACATTGACATTTATAATATTAGTAGGGATATCTGTGTCAAATACCAAATAAACATCATTGGCAAAAGGAGAACACGAATAAATCACATAATTCAACGACACGTTTTCAGCGCTAATTGTTTGGGAAACATATCAATTAAAATATCATATACGCCCAGTGGTTTGTAATTAACTCTGCTGGGGTAACCTCACCTGACATCCAAAAAGTGGACTCACGTATCGGTGACAAAGAAATTTTCCGTAAACATAACACATTTATATCAAGAAGGGGTATGTTCTAATTGGAAGCTCACAACCATATCATATAACATATCACCATTTCACAGTGAATTAATACTTAGCAATGAAGTTTGAGTTATTCAATTCCAAGCAATTCATACCGAAGTTTTCGTTTATACAATCCTATATCCTTACCTAATATTATAATAGTATTTATCTATTAGCTTACGTTGTTTAAACGCTTTATGGAGTGACTAGTTATTGCCCGCGACTACGTCCGCGTTTGTTTTTGTTTTTAAAACATTATTTGGGAGATGTGTGGCATTCAATTTAGGGGTAGCTCTGCTGATATTTGTAAGTTGTGTATTGATTTCGAAATCTCTGAACATTTGTTGTGAATTCTGTGTAAAAATAATGTATCTGCGTTGGTATACCTACTCTTCAAATAGTTGAAACTCGCAATAACTTTTTTTTATTGGTCAACTTAGAGTAAAACAATTTACGACAACTAGGTCAACTCACCTCGTCTTAAACCACGCAGAGTTTATGTGACAAGGTATAGATTAGCGAAATATATATATTTTTTAATCGAAGTTGTATTCACAACTCTACCAGTAGTCAGTACACAACGTAGCAAGAAAAATTTCTAATTGGAATGAATCAAAATGTATTTAACTGCTATGTAAATAGCCTTCATGATAAAACTATTTATTAGACTAACATTCCATACTGCGATACTAATGTATTGTTCCTATCTGGGACCTAATAAAATTTCAAAACACAAATGCTGCTAATTACTACTGTTAGATATATACCCTCACGAACTTTTTTCTAGATAATAATAAGTACGATTCATTTCATTAAGTTAGCACGTTATTTTTTCGTGTCATCAATAGTTTTCTTAACGCACGCTAAACAATGAATTTTATAGGCAAAATTTTGCTGTTTTGGGTTACATTATTAAAATTTTCTTAAGGAATTCCATTTTTTTTTATTATTACTTATAGTCTATATTACTTCGTGATAGTTCAGCTTTCTTTTGGCGATGAATTTGCTTTAATCGGTCCACTACAAAAAAATCTTTCGTCTTTATAATATTGGGTTACAATGATTTCTATTTCATAGATACAAATAAAATCTTAACTAATTTTATTGGAGTTTTGGTTAATATGTGAAGCCATAGAATAACTATAGAGCCATAAGTCTTTAGGTATAAGTTTCTGAGTACCAAATAGAATCCACATCAAATTGAATCGCACGAACGTATTAGTAAATTCCAAAGTTAACCTAAATCGAAATAACATTCTACACGATAGAGATCTTATCAGTACCATTTGCATTGTAATGTCGAGTGTATGTACAAGTACTTGAGACGTGTTGCACTGCACTTAAGTGTGTTTACATTTAAAATTGAGCCTTATTGAAATGTGCAAAGGGTTATATTCGTTCACGCATGTGCAAATTATAATTGCATACAGCGGCATTCAAAATACTTATGTAATTTATCTGATAGTTTTTCCTACCGAATAATATTGAACAGTTAACATGTCTGTGTTTTCTAAATTAATTAATTTATTTATTTCTTGGAAGCAGCGTTCTGAAATAAATAATGCATGTCTTTTATATAAGCTTTAGGGTTCGATGTTTGAATTCGATTTATTTATTTCTGATGATTCTACATTGAATTTGCTTTAACTGATGGATTTTATAGAATCTACAAAATCCATGAAGTCCTTTAATCCTACAATTCTCCTTTTTTCTTCATAGCAAGCTCTACCTAGTGGTGTGACAAGGTTCAAAGTAGAAGAGCGCCATGTTTCTGCACAAATCAAATTGCTGTTTATCACGTAGCTATACGAGTAACCAGTAGAGGAGCCAATTTTTATTAAGAGTCTGAAGAGAGTTTGGTAAGGCTTCTGGTTATCAAATTATTGTTTTCTTTTGTTTTCATTCAACTTGCTTATTATATTTTCTTAACTTGATTTGTGATACGAGGCGTATGTAGTTTATGTCTCACAAAATGTATTGTTAATAGAACTACAGAAGTTTAAATAAAAGGACATAGAGCTTATATTACCTACTATAAATATTAAAAACAACACAAAGACTCGTCTCTTACGCCGAGTCTTTGATTGTTCCTGCCACTAGGTGCGGCTAGTTCAGAATTGCTCTTTTAATAGGCGATAGTATCCACTTTAGATGGTCTTTCAATTATTACTTTACTAGCTGTTGTTCGCGACTTCGTCTGCGTTTGATTTTGTTTTTTGATGTGGCATTTAATTTAGTTGTAGATCTAAAAAAAAATATTCAGTATCGCTAAGCCTTAAATGTGGGGTTTGCTGCTGTCCGCTAAGGAGTTCTGCCCTCTATCTCCAACCACAGTTTGGGCAAAATTAAACACATATTAGAACCTCTATAGTACAAATATAATTATTCAAATCGGTTATAATTTGTCGGAGTTATGGTGTAACATCGACAAACACTCATCCCCTCTCCCAAAGGAACCGAGCTTAATGTCGGGATAAAAAGTATCCTATATTACTTCTAATACTTCCAAGAATATGTGTACAAAGTTTCATGTGGATCAGTTATGAAGTTTTTGCGTGAAAGCGTAACAAAGAAACTTACATTGACATTTATAATATTAAGTAGGGATAGGGATAGGGATAGGGATTACTATAAAACAAAAATATTTTACTAATACCACGCTTATGCTATCTTACATAATTATTATCTTGTCATATACACGTATTTTCACTATGTTATACACCAATGTCGTAATAACTACTATCATTAATAAATATGTATTTATTATACGACATCGGTTTTTTTTTCATGAAAAATTGTGTTGCTTAGCGAAAAACTACGTTTTCAGCATATTTTGTCTGGTTCCTATTCGGCCGTGGTTAGGTGTCATCTTACTGGCAACGAATTGTTGCCGAGTTACTAAACGTTCCGGTACGATGCTGCGTATGAACCAATTAGGGTTATTAGCTTAATAGAACTTTCATATCCGCCATTTCATATTACCAGGCTAGTCCGCTACCACTGCACAGTCATGCAATCTCACCTGGTGGCAGTGACGTACATACAGGGTTTGCACTAAGCGTGCAGATGATATAAAAAAAATAAAAAATCTCCAGTGCGAGTTATAAAATACGTAAGGGTGGGTTGTAAGAGTCATAAAAGCCTACCCTTAAGTTATTATAACTCGTAACGGAGATTTTCTTCATTTTATATCATCTGCATACCCTGTGCACAATCACTGTACACGGCATTATCGTTACAATTAAATCTACTGGAATATCACTAATGTAAAAGTTATAAAGGCTTATGAGTTATTTTCTACGACTAAAAAAAATCGAATACTACCGCGAAAGGGGATAAATTCCAAACCATTTTTCTGATATCAACACTAAAGGGAATCGAATTCCCATAAGTAACGTATGTTAAAAAGCAACGGAGGTTCAGTGTCGAATACCAGCAAACAAAAAGGTTTTGCTCTCACTGATGGAAACCATATAGCCCAAACGGCTGAACGTAAAATATTAAATTTAGATTCATAATACTTAGCATATTAATGTCCAACTGCTGGGTATAGGCGTCCTCTGTTATGCGAGAGAGACCACCAATAGGCAATGACCCACCGAGCTGCTTCCATGCGGGATGGCGGGGTTTAATGATCATTATAATTAAATATTAATAATAAAAAACCGGATAGGGGTTGAAGTTTAATAGTGTTTTCCCAGGCATGGGCGACAGCGCCATTTTTAAACTACCCATAAGGTACCATACCGTAGTATTTATAATCGTGTGCGTAATTCAAAACAATACATGTGGTGAATTTAAGCGCACATATCAATTTCCATAAGTCTTTTTTTTTATAAATATACTACGACAATACACACATCACCCTCTAGCCCCAATGAAAGCGTAGCTTGTGTTATGGGTACTAAGATGAATGATGAATATCTTTATGAAGTCTGTATGAAAAAATTTAATATCCAGGTAAGAGCTAGGAAGAAATACTTTATTGCATTCAGAACCTACGTAAAACTAAAAAAATATAAAAATTGAAAGTATGTTAGTACGTATTTACTTAAGTCTATAGCTACAGACCATGGCAGTAAGATTTCCGTATACGCATAACTGAGCCAATAGCTGCGTGCTTACCGTTTATCATCATCAACTGCATACGGACTGATAGACGTCCATTGCTGGACATAGATATTTTTAGGGAGTTCTAAATTTTATGGTTTCATGCTGCTTCTGCCCGCTTAATGTTGTCTGACCACCTCGTTAGGGTCGCCATACCAGCACCTTGGGACCTCAGCGTCCACAACGTCCATCCGTTCTCCAGGTTATGCACCCCACCCGTTACAACTTCAGCTTCGTGACTCGTTAAGCTACGTCGGTAGCTCTGGTTCTTCGATAGAACTCCTTATTTCTGACGTAGAGATACTCCAAAGCAAAGCATTCTCCATCGTCCGCTGGGAGACTCTCAGCCTTTTTATGAGGCCCGTAGTAACCGACCATATTTCGGAACAAAAGTCATCACTGGCAACTCGAAAACGAAAACTTTGGTCTTCTCTGAGGGATTTTTGGACAGATATCGCGGAGTTTCCCGAACGCTGACCAGTTCGATTCGGCGGTGCATCTATTTCTGGAAAACGGACCTAACTGTACAGTTCATACAATACCAAAATTGTTTGACAGACAACCAACTCAAAATTATGGATTTATTGCAAGATGTGTACATAGAATGCAGTCCAGTTATATTGTTCGTGTCTCATTATTTTATCTCTTTACGTCTTACCATAAAGATACGTATGAGTGAATAAAGATTCCAAATTCCAGTATCTATCTAATATATACAATTATCGTCTTTATATATATTTCTTGTGTGCGTGTGTATGTCACTGAAATCCTCCGACGGCGAAGACGGCTGGACCGATTTGAATGATTTTTTTTGGTAGGTCTACGGTTGGGTGGCACCCTGGATGGTTTAAATTTACAAATTAGCCCGACAACTGGCGCTGGGATCCGCTAGTAATATTATACATTTTGTAATCGCGCAAGCAGACTTCGCATTTACACATATCATTCAACAATCAAGTAAGTACTACTTGATACGCGCGAATATAGGCATATATAAGTACCTGAATGTAATCCCTGATCGATATCAAAAACATGTTTGTTCCGAAGAGCTGCATTAGGCTATCTACAAATCGTGTAAACAGAACACCGTGAGTGGTCCATCCATTTGCCGCTAAAATCTATTGTTTGTTCACAGCTCACTCAGTAGCCGTCCAATATAAGAACTTCAAAGGAAAAAGTTTGATGCTTTTATTTCGAAAGCCTTTTGTTTTACATCTAATTTATCTACAACTTTTTGTTTGGACTTGGCCCGCGTGATATTTCTCTTACCCCGCGGGCGAGAATTATTTATATATATTTTCCAAGTGCAAAAGTATTTTTGTTGTTATCTAGAAAGTTTATATGTGATTGAGTAAAAAGAGCCACAAAGTTAACGAAAGCTGATTATATTTTCAGTTCGTTAAGCTCGCGAGCCTGCATAAGAACAGTGCGGTGGGTCAATTTTATGACAAACTCTCTATGCGAGAGAGATCCTTTGCTCAGTCGTGGGATATATGTAGTTGAGGATAAAGCCTTAAGATATATTTATTTCACAAGGAACGATTTTTGTCGTCACCACTTAACCGAATGAAGACAGTTTGAGTCTCTTTAGATTAAGTAGAACTGAGTAAATAAATCATAAATAAATATACTACGAAAATTCACACATCGCCATCTAGCCCCAAAGTGAGCGTAGCTTGTGTTATGGGTACTTAGATGACTGATGAATATTTTGTATAAATAATATAAATAAATACTTATAATATACAAAAAAATTAGGGTAGGCAGTGCATTTATGTATGCATGAATTGCACGCCACTGAACAATAGTAGCACAGATAACGCTGCCCGATACCTTAGTGGTGCCGTATAACTGACGCGGGTAGAGTAGGGTTTTTTTTAACAAATTCCTCACCCCTCTTGTCACAAAAATAGAATATGTTAGCATTTTAAGTACCTAGTGTAATAAGGTTGCATATGAAGGTCGGGCTCATATACAGGATCGTCATTATAATATTGTTATATATGTTATCGGCAGATAATGGCCGGTAAGTAATTAACATTATCTAAATTGTTTAAGCAGGTAGGTATCACTTCTGAGAAATCCACGACACGGTAGAAATGTTTTAAGTATTCGACAAGGTTGTATTATTTGAAGATTCGATCTACAATAAAATAAATTAATACCGCATTACACGCATTAAATATTTCGAAGTCATCGCACTTCCTCAATTCAAAGGTAACATCGAGATTATATTAATTTCTACTACTGGAAGATGTTTGTGTGATGCATATGAATGTTTTTCAGTGCCTTGGTGTGAATATTCGTCAGTACCCATAATAAGCTACGTTTACTTGGGGCTAGATGGCGTAGTTTGTATTGTCGTAGTATATGGTTATTATTTACGTATTATTAAAAACACTTATTTTTGAGTAACCATTGTCATCATTATCAAACTATTGCCGGGGCACTGAAGGCCAAGGGGTTTGTAGGAATGAGAAGGGTGTAGGCCGTTGCAGTCCACCACGCTGACCGAGTGTGGATTGTAAGACTTCTTCACAGGCCTTTGATGACATTATGTTGAGCTGCAGATTTCTTTACAATGTTTTCCTTCACCATTTAATTGCCTGAATTGAATCATTGTAACCATTGTAGAATGTACAAACCAATCCTTGAATTAATACAAGACTCCCCTAAGAAAACTAAACACTTTTCATTTCCACTATACGTCACGTGCTGGTCACGGAACATTCATACCAATAAAATTTTGAAAATTCATAGAGATAGCATAGATTCACCGCACCGCCTATCCCCGCTACCCGTGGCATACTATTTATTTATACTAACACCAGGGTAATATTCCCGGGGAATTTAAAAATCCTTATTTATCTTTGTCCAGCTTCACAACTAAACCGACCTTGTCGAAATTTCGTTTAAAGATAGCTTGCATTGTTTTTACCCCGGGAAAACCAACGGCTTCCGCGGGATTTTCACAAATGCTTTTCACAAAACGCACTAACTAACTAAAAGTTAAGTGCAAGGGTGATCAAACTCGGCCCCCCAAAAGTTAGGTCGAAGGAAGTTAGGTCACAAGGTAATCACTGTTTCGGCAACAGTGTCAAAGAAATACTGCTTTATGCGATGTTAGTAAGCTTCACGCGCTATAAATATTGTTGAGAAAGTGACGTATGAAAACCCAACACAAATCGTTACATTTCAAGGGCGCGGTATGTAGGGCAGGGAGAATCTCGGTCATCCCGCCGGTACGAGCGTCCCGGGGGATACGGACGGTGTACTTTCATCTTAAAATCCTACAAAAAACATAAATTCTCAAAACTGGGTCAAGTTCCCTTCCAGTAGATTATTGTAACGGAATGCCAAAGCTTCGTGCACATATTGTATTATCCTTTGTTAAGTGGATCTAAACAAATTGCAATTTTGCAGACCTATGCGATTTTATAGTAAAATGACGGACCAAGCAGATGTTCCACTTGATGATAAGTAAACCCCATCTTATATAAACAAAGCAACACTTCCCACGCTGTACGACGGACATTTCTTCCAATGTGCCACCCTGTATCCATCAATCTGAGGCGAAGATGCCTCCAATAGTACCGGCAACCGTGCACTTCAGACCGGAACACAACAATGCTGTTTTACCGCAGTCATAAGCATAGCAGTATTACTTCTCTGGACAATCTCTGACACCAAAGTTTTTTTTTTTTAGTTTATAGACGAGCGCTTGACTGCAATCACACCTAGCTGATGCAGCCTAAGGTGAAGCGCGCTTGCCTAGAAGATGCCTATTCAGTATTGATTTGAAGGTACTCATAGTGTAGGAACTGGGGAAAATGGAAGCTGGAAGAGAATTCCAGATCGTAGCGGTGCGGATCAGAAACGAAGGTGCGAAGCGCTTCGTACGCGTCCGCGGTATATCGACCACGCAGATGTTTCTACTACTCTAATAATTATTTTCATAATAATGTATTTTTGAAGTGATGTTTTGAAGGACTTCGGCTACACTTTCGGTGTAACGTCGATAGACATCACATATGAGTTAGTAAACGCTTTTTTTTCTCTAGGAATCACCTTAATCACTGAGCATCTGATTTGATTTTGTGGGGCCGAGTTCGAATCCCAGCAGACACCTCTATGTTTTTTAATATCCCTTGGTTCAAAGGTGAAGTAAAACATTGTGAGGAAACCTGCATGGTTGGTTATCCATAATGTTCTCAAAGGCGTGTGGACTATGGAGTCAACTCATGGACTACGGCCCACACCTTTCTCGTTGTGGGATCAGACCCGTACCCTGTACTGTGCTGGTTGTATGATGACATTCGCTAAACAGCGGTTGCTTGCGACTTCGTTAGCGTGTACAACTTATTTTGACAGCATGCGACTCTCGTTAAAGCATCCCATAGCAGGTGACAGTGGCGTGGATACAGGGTATGCACAGGGTATGCAGATGATATAAAATGAAGAAAATCTCCAGTAAGAGTTATAAAAGTTAAGGATAGGCATTTTAAGAGTTATAAAAAGCCTAAAGTATTTATAACTTAGCCGTTAATTATTTATAACTCGTACTGGGGATTTTCTTAATTTTATATCATCTGCATACCCTCTATGCACGCCACTGGCAGGTGAGATTGCTATCAATGGCTAACGTAAAGAAGCTTAATAAAAAGTTGTAGGTAGGTTTTAAGACACTGCATATCTACCTAGTGAAATCCTCGTAAAATTTAGGGGACTCGTAAACTGACTTTATTATTATTTAACTCTTTATTTGTACACCACTATGAAGTAAGGAGAAAAAAAAACAATAGAAATACATAGACAGAAGTAGAATACAAAAGGCGGCCTTATCGCTTAGTAGCGATCTCTGCCAGAAAACCTTTGGATTAGGACAAGATGAGCGAGAGCGGACGAGGAGGGTGTAAAATACATATACAAAATTGCACAAATAAGAAAAATATAATAAATAAATATAAAATAATAAACTAATATATACTCAATCATACATAAATACATAAGAACATATAGATAACTAGCTGTTGCCCGCGACTTCGTCTGCGTTTGATTTTGTTTTTAAAGTATTCAGTATCGCTAAGCCTGAAATGAGTATAGTTGTATATACATATAACATGTGACTGTCAATTAATTATAGACAAATAATTAGCAATAAAATAAAATTGTGACTTTACTTAAAGATCTAAGCTATCCTATCTCTTAAGTTGGACCAGACTGCTCACGGTGTGCCAATTTAATTTAAAATCGGTTCAGTAGTTTAGGAGTCCATCGCGGACAAACATCGTGACAGGAGATTTATATATATTAAGATAAAAATAAACATAAACAAGGTACTAAAACAAGGTACTGACTTTGTCAAATGAAAAAATATAAGTTTTTTTTAATAACCTTAAATCCATACGAAAAGTGAATAATATAATAATACAAACACAAAATACCACAACTTGCGGCAAGAACCATAGACAAGTTGGGTTATATGAGTTGCCTAGTGAAAATCGATTGGTGAAAGGTAAATGTATGCCTAAGAATCTTCTTTCATTAGTCGTTATTTAATTAGGTATCGCCTTTTTCCGTCGTAAGTAAAAACGGGCATAAGCGGTCTAAACCAGGTATGCATGTCATCAAATAATAAAAGACTGTTATTTCAGTCAAAGGCGCCCAATTTCCATGCTCCCACTGTATAATCTGTGATAAAATCCAATCCGAGAGTGGCACTTACGTCCACACACGTTTGCCGAAAAAATTACCATAACCGTAAAACTGGCCCACCTGGTTCGTCTGTTGTTTTTCCCACTACAGGTTATCCCTTGACTGCAATCTCACTTGGTGGTAAGTGATGATGCAGTCTAAGATGGTAGCGGGCTAACCTGTTATGTTCGAGATTATGGCACCGGAACAGAAAAACACCCGAAGCATATAGCGCATTGGGTAGGAGCTCGACTTCATTTTCCGGTTGCCGACTTCGAATTCCAGCAACTCTAACTTTTCTAAGTTATGTGTGTTTTAAGTCATTAAAATATCACTTGCTTTAAGAGTGAAGGAAAACATTGTGAGTAAACCTGCATGCCTGAGAGTTCTACATAATGTTCTCAAAGGTGTGTGGACTGTGTGTGGAGTCCATGAATCCGCACTGGGCCAGCGTGGAGGACTACGCTACTACCTTAACCCCTTCTCATTGTGGGAGGAGACGAGTGCTCTGTAGTGGGCCGGTAATGGGTTGATGTGATGATAATAAAAAACAACAAGAATAATTCACACACACGATCATTTGTATATATATTGTATTTGTATGTGCGCACATACACATGGCGCATACATGTGTAAATGTGACATCAAATCATTACAATGAGTTGTATTTTTTTCCTTTAGGTTAATTTTAATTACTTTAAATTACAGTTTCCTCTAAATCGCGTATTAACGATATTTCCAGGGGGTGTCCTATCACCCTATATTAAATGTTGATGTGTATTACACACAGTCTTCTCTTTGCAGAACAGGTCGCCGCCGCCTTCAAACATCCCCTCTGCCCTTCTTTACGCGCCTCCGGAACCCTTAGAGGTAAATACCAATATTAAAATTTATTTATTTGTGAACAATAACATAACTTTCTTATTTTTATTAGTGTTTTTACCTACACTTGGAGGAATCATCAATTTTTTATAAATTTAAAATGCATATAAAATTTCTATAATAATAATAAAATTATAAAACAAGCAACGTGTCATCTCTTGTTTCAAACGTGTCTCATTGTAATATGGACCTTTGAAAAAGTAGATCGAAACTGCAACATTTCCTACTAGATGACGCTACAGTCGCTATAAGACTGATGTGAAAGCATATACTAATCTCGGCATCGACGGTAGGAGAGCCGTAGCTTAATTGGAGAAAGCGCTCAGGCCGCGATTGCCAAAGAGTCGCAGGTTCAAATCCTGTCATCCTGAAAATTTTTATATGCATTTTAAATTTATAAAAAATAACATAACTTGTATGGAATGAAATGAAAACACATCTTATTGTACAGCTAACAGAATGAAATTATGAACAATAACACTAAATACAACACACATGTTCAATGAGCCTTATCGCTAAAAAGCGATCTCTGCCAGGCAACTCAACAAAGGAAAGGGAAAAAAAATAAGACTATAGGGTTAGGTTGTACACAAGAAGAAGTGATGTGATACACACAAATAACATGTATAACCAAATCTAAAATACCAATTATTATATCGGACACAGTATAAGCCAACAACACTAAGGACAATGACACGGAAGCAAAAAAAAAAACAAATTAGGGTAGCACAAAATGCTAGTTAAGAAGTCTCTTGTAAATTGGTAGTGACTGCACATGACCTATTTGAAAAGGGAGAGAGTTCCATAACCGAACTGCTTCAACCGGAAATGATTTGGAAAAGAAAGAAATACTATGGGAAGGAATATTTAGGTTAGTTATTTTTTTAGGTTAGGTTTATTCATAGTTAACACACACACACACACACATACACACACAAGCACTCATATCCAAACACACACTCAACACACACTCAAACACACACACACACACTCACCTGCGCACGCAAACACACACAAATACGCATGTACGCACTACTTTACAACTTCTGAATTTTGCTCTGGTTCGGTTCCCAGGCTCTCAGTATTTATGAATAGTATTCATAAATACTTATAATTTACAGATACTGAGTACACCCAGACACTGAAAAAAAAATAATGTTTTCTAGTTTTAGGAATCGAACCCACGGCCTTGGATTCAGAAAGCAGGGTCACTGCCCACTGCGCCATTCGGCTGTCCGATGTAGTAATAATGAAGGATCTGTCGAGATACTTATTACTAAATTAAATCATATGATGCATTATCGGACGAAAAATTGTGTGAATATTTCCGGGAGTCAAGATTAACGTTTTCCAAACATCATGGTCTAATTAACACAACAACAGTGGGAACAGATTGACTGGCTGTATCTAAGGACTGTACTATTTGTGTCTCTGTCACATCATCACAACTTAGGTTTGGTCAATATTTGGTGCTAAACTTATTTGTCGTTGTAACAAAAATATTTATTTTTTAATTATTTTGACTGAAACACATTTAACCTGCAATACTTGCAAAACGTCGTATTAACAAACCTTTGGACATTAATCTTGGAGAGACTTCCAAAGTCTACTTGCTGTCTTTGCCCAACGGTTCCTCACGACTCCAACTCTTAGGTTGCCTTGCAGAGGATCGCTACTAAGCGTGAAGGCCACTTTTTGTACTGTACTTAATTGTATTTTCATGTTTCTGTTTTCTGGTATATATCCTTCACTCAATGTAGTGTACAAATAATAATAATACCCTGCGAATTGTTGCTCTACGTATAAAAACGCTTGGTTATAAGTATAAAAACATCTCACATTAAGCCATCTACCTGTTATATGCATACCAGGGTCCAAAACCATATGCACGCCACTGGTCACTGTGGGAGATTAATAACACTAATGATGTTTCATGGTTATTTTTATACTTTTTGTCTAGCTGCTATGCGTGTTCCCGGAACGTGCGTCCCGCGTGTGCGCTGCGGCCTGCAACGCAGCCGCACGGGCCGGCGGCGATGCGCGTGCGGTCCGCGGCGCGAGGGAAGCGCTAGAAGCCTTCCGCCGCGACGCAGACGTGCGGCCGCCGCACGTCGTCGTCGTTGACGCACGGCAGCCGCAGCTCATGGACTCTACCTTATTAGCACGGTAACATTTTCTTCTATCCCACACTATTATTATTATTATTATATAATAGACTAAGCTGCTTTCGCTGATGCGTCTATATCATTTCTTGCGCTCTTTGTCTTTTTGATGTTTATCCAGTCTATTCTTAAACTGATTCAGTGATTCTGCAGTCACTACATCTTCAGGCAAGGCATTCCACATTTGTATAACTCTATTGCTGATAAAGTGAACCATATTCAACAACTGACAAGAATTTACGTCATTAGTGCGTTGGGTTGAATGTCGACGCTGCTACGTTTACCAAATTTTTTAAATGGCTCAAAACGTTGTGTATAAATGAAGCCTTTAACGGTTTTTTTTCTGTCAAATTAATTGAAATTTGCTGTGTTCCCGCCATAGTAGGAAGTAAATAGTTTAATGCTGTTAATCCTGTACGAGTATTTTATCGTTTACTAAAATTCGTATTTAAGGTTACTTTTTTTCGTCTCACTACAGTACCCCAAGTTGTCAAATTTCTTGAGTAATGTGCGTTATAAGCAATAAAATAACACTTGCTTCAACGGTGAAGGAGAAAATCGGGAAGATCCTGCACGACTTTCATCCCTCCCGTGGGAAAGAAGGGCGCTAAGCAATGGATTCTTTAATAGTTTGATGAAGATGAGGGCGATAGTGACATAAAAAAGTATAAAAAGCGCGAGGAGGGTGTTTACTGTTTGCGGAAATGTGCGGACACCATACGTCGCGTCTAAGACGTAAACGTTTCACAACATTGCGCTTATAGGTTCCTGTTTACTAGCACGGTAATTTTATTATTATAAATACGGTAAATTATTAGCATTGCAAATTTATTTATTTAGTTAACGATCGCAAGTCGCGACGAAACATCGATTCGTGTGTGAAAAGCATTTTTTAATCGATTTTCTCTTATCCACGGATCGCCCTGTATATGCTGTCTTAATACACAGTAGAAGAATAAGCTCAAACGATAGTTAGGCAATAAAATAACCATTGAAATAGAATAGAACGATGAAGAATGCGTGATTCATTAATAATTTATAGACAGGGAATGTCTTAATGAAAGCCTAAAGGCGGAATAACGAATAACGAATCGCAGCTGGGCACAGCTCGCAGTTATTGTTAGTCAGATTAATGAACTGCCGCCGGCCATAACCTCGTTTAATGTACAAATAATTATAGTACGACTTATTGGATTTGTAGCAAAGTAAATATGTTTTCTATGAAAAAACCCTGGCGTATAAAGTTTAGTTTATATCTATGTAGTATAAAAGTGAACAGCCTGAACTAAGATTTAAAAAAAAACATGCGTGAATGCCTGAACTAAGATTTTAAAAAAAGCCTGTAGAAGTGAAAACTATATCTAAGAGTACGCATTTATTGAAGCTCGAGAATTTTTAGTTACACAGATTGGAATGTCCTATACATATAGCTCGTAGAAAGCGTTCGGTGACAAGGACTCGAGCTCCATGATTTTTGTTCACCGAAAAATGCTAAACTCGGATAAAGTTATCACTTTTCGGCATAAAAAGCATCCTGTCTTGTAATATAAGCTTACTGCTTATATTTAAATCATAACATTATATTATACTAATGAAGTCAAAACTTCCAGTTTACTCCTCAGTAAAATAATAATTGGCGTCAGAAACATCAGCTGGATTAATAAAATTAAAAGATTAGGTAAAATAAACCCCTTTCGGAATAAGGCCACCCAATTCCTGTCACGTGGCAAACTTTACTTTATTCCCTGCCACGTTTAATAAGGTACTTATATTTTGCCATCCGCCTGTGTAAGGTCGACTACGACTTCATTCTGAACCGAAAGATTATAATTTATTGGCCGCGTACTCTTTATGCCGACTTCATTCTTTTAGTAGGTATTCATACCAAAACTGAACTAAAAATATATTTTAATTAAGTTGTAAAGCGCTCAGGCCGCGATTGCCAGAGTCGCAGGTTCAAACGGTTCCTGTCGGTTCCGAAAACTTTTATATGTATTTTAAATTAATAAAAATTGCTAATTTAGCCAAGCTTAAGTAAAAACACTATTAAAAAATTATTAAAACAATTTTATATTATTTAGACTTTTTTTGCACCAATAGTTGATGTATGGAGAAAACTGACAAGAACAAAAGCGAGTACAGTTTAGTTTTTTAGCCACATATGAATCATATTCTACAGTAATATAACAATTCCAGTACAAGCTCGATGTTGGGAAATAGACGTTGTCCAACCCCGTACTTCGTTGAGCAGCCTATCCCGGTTATTATCACTAACTCGAAATAATAATCTTTAAAGCCCACGAACTGGCATAGAAGCAGCGTGGTGGGTCAATGCTCCGACTCTCTCTCTCTCCCTATGTGAGATCCGTTGTGCCCAGCAATGGGAGGTTAGTAGTCTGATGTATAAGTATAATATAATTATGTATAAGTATAATATAAGTAAGTATAATTCAACCTACGATTACAAAAGTCAAACTACGATTTAATACAATTATTATTTAGGCATACACATCTTAGGATGGGTAGCATTATTATATCATGTTTTATTCAATTTTATGTTTTCTATCGTATGGACATAGCTCACATATAAATCTCCTTAAGCGACCTTTGTCAAAAAAATATTGAAGGGTTATTTGCTGAAATATTTATTCATCGTAAAAACTTCAAGTGTTTGCCTCAGCGTTTTAGATACATCGAGAGAGTCTTGTTCTACTTGTATGAAGGGCTCTTCCTAAGGCCCAATTGTAAAACAATAGGCTTTGGTTGTTTGGTTACTCTTACGCTGGACTTTATGTACTATAACATATAAAAACTGCTGTACAAAAAACTCTCGTGTATAACTCGGTCGCGCTAAGTTTGCACCTTATTATTGACGTAATATTAGTCAATTAGCCAACACTTTTTGGTTCACAACAATGATTCGTTTGATTAATAATTCAATGGCAACAACAATTCTTTTAAGGGATTTTTTTACATTATCTTATTTTATATGCTTATAATTAACAGTTTCGTAAGATACCATTTTTGAAAAAGAAAAGTACAGCCCTGCTTCTTCGATTTGACACATCGGCCAGGCTCTTCTTCCTATACACATAGATAAACTAAAACTATGAAAATTTACACACTTATAATAATTAATACAAAATTATAATCCACTAAGTAGTGTTGAATTTCTTGAGGTCACTCAGGGTGGAGTTTACCATGTCGTTGTAAGATTGCAAGGCAGATCTTTTTCGCATCAGAGAGCGCAGCTCATAGGGGGACACCCCAAGGTTCCCGCAAAGGAACTCATGGTCCAGGCGGAGTCTTCCGAAGCGGAGACATTCCCGAAATAGATGGTCAAGGGTTTGGCTGGTGAAGTTGTCACAAGGGCACTTATCGTCAGTGGTGATGTGGAAGCGGTGTAGGTAGTGTTTGTTGTATGCGTGTCCAGTGAGAGCCTGCGTGAGCGTGAACGAGATATCCGTGAGCTTGAAGAGCTCGCGAATGTCCATGATAGTAGGCAGCTGTCGCTTAGTGTGCTGCCCCTGCGCCTCGCTCTCATATCGGCTCTGCCAAGTGTTTTGATTTTCCTTTCTTATGTTATGTCTCACAAAAGATATCGGGTAGTGACAGTAAACCGGGGCCTTGTGGAGACCGGCCGCGTTTTTGGCTGCGACATCGGCCGCCTCGTTACCATCTATGCCCACGTGACTCTGGACCCAAGCAAATTGTACGGTTCCAGAGCTCGCATGCACTGTTCGATGGATGTCCGCGACCAGAGGGTGTGTATTGCTGCGATCCTGGATGGCTTTTATGGCGGAGCGGGAGTCTGTGTAGATATTAGTATGGGTGTCGCAGAGTGTAGCAGCCCATGAGCAAGCGCGCAGCAAGGCAAACAGCTCGGCCTGGAAAAGGGATGCTAATGATCTTTTTTTGCGTACCTAAGCGTCAGTGTGACTTTATCCACGCGAGGTGCAAACTTTTTAAATGATTGCTTTAAAAAAAATCAATTAATATTTTTATAATATACTAAACTAACTAATTATAAACTTCTACACAACCACCACTGCACTGGACTGCTGCTGGATGAAATATGGCACATATATACCTTTTTATGGTTACCTAGGAAGGTCTTAACAGCTTCTTTAATTAGTGTAGGCCTATCACAGGTTCACTTGATAAGTATGAAGCGTTCATACATATATGTTTACATAACTGTGAGGTGATGGTGATAACTACGTTCGCCAACTTAAGCCTAAAGAAAAAATATATAAAGAGCCCACAACAAACTTAGCCGGGTTTTTTTTTCGCTATCACAATCTCACAATATATATTATTTGGCAAGCTTTTTTGTTTACGTAGGTAATCCTTTAAATTGTAATAGGATTTTTCTTCGAGCTTACATTTTATATAAACTTTGAACTTCTTGACATTTCAAAGATTTCATTCGGTTTCACTCGAGAAATGAACATCTCGCTGATCACCATAATTAAAATCGTTCAATACGACCACCTATTATGCCTTCATTAAACAACGTTGCCCCGTTACTCCGCCAAGCCCGCAATCAGATTTGCCTTAATTTATCAGATCTCCGATGTCAAATTACTAGCAGACTGCGCGGCCCTCAATTAAGGCTCACTAGCTTATTTTTCGGTTTTACCTTCGTGAATTGGACGACGTCCTTGGCGCAGAAGTAAGCCTATATATTTGGGAGTTTCCAGGTTCGACAGGACAGGGAAAGTTTGGAAATTGGTAACTACTGAAATGTCACTTTTTTTCTTCTACAAATTAGCCCTTAGCAATTGCAGTTAGCAATCTCAACTCCTGTTAAGAGATGATGTAGCCTCAGATGGTAACGGGCTAACTTGGTAGGGGTATGGCAGTCATTTCGACGGCCGATTGGCGCAGTGGGCAGCTACCCTGCTTTCTGAGTCCAAGGCCGTGGGTTCGATTCCCACAACTGGACAATATTTGTGTGATGAACATTAATGTTTTTCAGTGTTTGGGTGTTTATCTATATATTATAAGTATTCGTGTATATTATTCATAACAATTGTTCATCAGTTATCTTAGTACTCATAACACATGCTACGCTTACTTTGGGACTAGATGGCGATGTGTGTATTGTCGTAGTAAATAAAAAAAAAAAAAAATATCCCATAACCCTAATGGGTTTCTACGCGACGTCGTACCGGAGTTGTACATCGCTTAGCGGCGTGTCTTTACCGTTATCTTGATAACTAGCCACGGCCGAAGCCTCCCACTAGATCAGACCAGAGAAAATTCTGATGTTATAAATTCCCAAGTTCGTTGCCGGGCATCGAACCCGCGACCTTACAGTTCAAACCACAGTGCCCACCAATGCGCTAGGGAGTTCGTAACCCATCATCTTAGTTCTGGTTTGGTGGCTAGATACCATACCCTATCGACAAAAACAAGCCGCCAAGTTATTTATGGTACCGGAACAATGCGGCGTAGAAAACGTTAATTAAACTAACATACCCATAACAGGTTAGCCCGCTACTATCTTAGGACTTTTTTCCTTACTGCATTCAAATATTTGTGGGCCATAGTAAACTTTGTTTTTATATAAGTAAATAAAATAGTAAAATAATAATCTTATACTGCATCTAGATTGACATAGATTTAAGTCAAAGGCTAACGTAAAGTGGTGTAGTGAATAATAGATAAAGGGAAAAAGAATTACATCTTAATTCTTAACAAAGTATTGACAAGTACCTACTATTTTACTGACTAGCTTTGCTGTTTCGTCATCGCCATATCAACCGATAGACGTCTATTGCTGAATATAGTATATAGTCTACTGAAGGGAGTTCCAAATTCTTCCGAATTCTATAACCTCTATATCATAAGCGTTATATCATCAGATAGACTGCTGGACATTGGTCTATTGAAGCGAGTTCCGAATTCAACCGTCTTGTTTCACTGACGTCTATTATTGCCACTGGGCAGGATGCTGTCACGTCACAACATTAGAACATTAGAGATCATAGAAATAGAATAGATGCGCCAACTTAATCTATCACAAAAATACCTCATTTCTATTGAACCTGACCTTAATCAATATAGCTCGACCTCTCCGCGGACTCGCTAGAACGTCGTCGTGTGACGTTGATTGAGGACTGACCCAAATAAACTCAGCCGTTTGTGGGCATGTCACCTCTTCCGACATGTTTGAGGACCCCTTTGACGACTTACGACTTATCGGCGGGACTGGCCAAATCAGTTTATTATATTGTGGTCAAGTCTAGTACGTTTAGGATTCCGTTATGCATAATAGAGAAACGGGAACCCTTTTCATAATCATCTCAGCTGACTAATATCCCACAGGTGGGCACAAGTTCCTTCTTATAGTAAGTAGGATATAGCGCTTAAACTCTCCGCGTTGCTCGTAGCTAATACCTTATAGTAAGTTATACAACGTGTTAAAGAAAACCGAAATAATACTTCACAGGCTTTTGAGGTACATTATGTACTGTCTCTGAGACTAATTTGTGAAACGAAAAACCTAAAAGTTTTTGAGTTAACTACTGCCATAGCTTTTACTGAAAGAAGTCAGATACATGCGTAACATCACATGCACAATTAAAATCGTGTTACTCTTGTCACGTAGCGTAGGTACTATGCGCGTGTTGATCTTCATCTACAATAGGGTTGTCATAAGTAACATGTTCATAGCATAAGAATGTTTTGAATTCGTTTGTAGGGAAAAAAAATGCTTCTTTTGATTTAATAACTTTACAGTGATTCCTTATGAAATATACTTATATGCATCCTTCAACATTATTTCGTAATTCTGTTACACCTTCCAGCTTCCATCCAGCTGTTAACTATTGTTGAGAGAAAATCCAAATTTCAAACATTTATTTATTTGCCTGACCCAAGAATGGATGCCAGAAAATTTTCACCACTAGACCAACGAGGCAATCGCCAAATTGCGATTGTACTGCTGTGCAATACAAGATCATAGACATAAATTTAAACATTTTTAATCTTATCGCTATCACAAAAGATCTCATTTCTATTGAACCTAATATTAATCAATACTGCTCAATCCATTCGTGGACTCAATACGGTCGTTGTGATCGTGTGACGTTGATTGAGGACTGACCCACATAAACTCGACCATTTGTGGCCATGTCGCCAGTTCCGACATGTTTGACGTCCCCTTTGACATGCTTTATTAGATTGTGGTCTAGTCTATATCGTTTAGGATTACGTAGTTCAAAGCAAACAACAATTATCAAAATCTTACTAAGCTTATAAATATCCCACTGGGCATAAGCCGATAGGAAAGAGTGTTTTTGCTATAAAGAGGTATTGATAGTTGAGGATTTCAAAGTTAAGCAATACATAATATGTATCTACTGTCAAATATTTAATATGATAAGCATTTTTCAGTGTTACGGTAATGCGTTACAAAAATTTTGTATTCAAACAAATCTTTTAATCATTTACTTTTTCTTATTTTTTATGCAAAGAGACTGTTTAACAAAAAGTAAGCAAAGTGACTGATTTAATACCCGCCAGCAAACGACGAATGTCCCGTCCGTGTCCCCTTTTACTTAATTTGTCGACGAACTTAATTTGTTGTTTTTCCGAATTTTGGATAGAAAGATGTTAGCTTAAGGCATTTAAAGTAACTGCTGACTTTTTAATAAAATCAACAATAAATAAATCTTAGTAGTATTAATTGTCAACAAAATCTTTGTTAAAAAAATTGCGTTGCATGAAGACGATTGAAATTGAAGAAGATAATAAAACCTGATTTTTTTAATACGGACGATTTAGTTATAGTTTTGAAATACAAAATTAATGATACCACTGTCTGGGAAGATCACAATGTCGGGTATTATATTTCGACTAAAATAAGATTAGATATATAATTCGCAAAGCATTACTTGATATAAAACACGATGAAGAAAAAAGAAGTTTTACTTGCTTCTACGAACTTATTTCATAACTGTTTACTTTGAAAATTAGTATCACAATAGGCAGTGGCGTTCCTAGGGTTTTGAATTTGAGCAAGCCCAGTTACCTAAAGGGCAAATTTAACTCGTCATGATCTCTAAGTAACCATTCTTGTTGTGCTCAATGACAAACAATATCAAGAAATCTATGAAAAACACTACGATTAAGGTCAGCACGCGAATCATGATAAAGAAGTTTCTATGCAATGTTTGCCAAAATTAAAAAGTAATCATAGAAATCCCAAGTGTTTCTTTGAGTTCTGCTATCTTTCTGCCTGGTAATTTATGTCGTAACCAGCCGCGTTTCAACCATTATTTTCAAAAGAAAAAAAAATGCAACACCAACTAACAATTTTTAAATTAAAAAAAATTTACCTGTTGTTCGCCAATTATTTTTTGATTTCGCCACAGAAACAATTTGCACACAATTTAAGCTCATATTTAACAATATTTAC
Organism: Pararge aegeria; assembly: GCF_905163445.1. Classification (NCBI taxonomy): domain Eukaryota; kingdom Metazoa; phylum Arthropoda; class Insecta; order Lepidoptera; family Nymphalidae; genus Pararge; species Pararge aegeria. The sequence goes on along the minus strand of NC_053200.1, from coordinate 5,852,389 downwards.
TATAATTTGTAAGAAAACAAACCAATAAAATGCACTATTCAACTCAAAAAAACAATAAAAAACTCCTAACTAAGTAGTTACTAATCAATAATAATGAATCTGTCAAGTGTCAACTAGTTGTAACGCAAATAATAACACGCGTGAAGTTGTTTCAATTCGCTCGCTGGTCATCTTCACTAACTTCAAATCGCAATCTGGCATTTGATCTCCATACTTAATTATTAAATAATCTAGATTGTCTCTGCATAGAAATTTCAATGTATTTACATTGAAATTTCTATGAGAGAGAGCAGTAAAATAAAAGCCCCATATAAGCAAATGAGTGTGAGCGAGACAAAGCGGGACCTCCGATCGCGTACGAAGACACGCGAAGAGCGCGATAGTGATAATTCGGCGCGGCGCCGCGCCGTTCGGCTGGTTGGTACCACAGAGTCTACCTGCCAGAGTAACGTAGTGCTTGCAGTAACGTAGACACAGAGTATACATTATTGAACAAAAGTTAAAACATTGTATTTATATCCTCATTACTATCAAGTTTTAATTATTTTGTTAATTTCATTTCGGAATAGTCGAGAAAAATTTAAAAGAGATATTTATTGTAACGCAAGCCCGGCTTGGTATGGTAGTACCGCCACTGACAATAGGAATGCTGTTCAAAATTATGAAAAATATTTTATTTTCAAAAATAGTTTAAAACTTAATAAATAAGTACTACTAACTAGGATAATTAAGTAATTATTACTAAAACAAATTATTCGACCCTCTTAAAAAGATTTTATCCCCTACAGTATTTTTGTTACCATTTTTTACATTACTGGTTTTAAAGGCTAACTAGCGCATAACTTTGACTTCGTCTGTTCAAAGTACGATTTTAGATTTAATAACAAAAATGTATCATCAATAAAAATTATTTATAAATAGTGTCTATTTAAATTACTTTTACGATTATCAAAACTGTATTATAATTACTTGCACATTCCATATTGTTTCGGCACCAACTTAAGTATTCAAATGTGAACTTTAAGTCATGTGATATAAAGTGTGTTTTGTGTCATATAAGAAGCTGACATTCTTATTATCTAATTTCCAGTTCGGCGTTTAGTGGCAATGGAGTGCGAAAGTCATTACTTGAAGAAAATAAAATTTTCATATTATAAGTAATGACTAATGACTAGACTAGTTTACTAAAGAATCTGCCGCCCGACAGGGCACCAAATTATGAGCTGTGGTCTGTGGAGGAGTGCGGGTTCTTCCCTTTCCCATAGCCGCGACAGCAGTAAACCTACTCGGCTTTACTTTCGCGCCGTAACTTTCAATGAGTATACAAATATGTTGACCGATTCTATTTTAACACATATGACGATGGTTTTGCGTTTTAACGACACAAAACCTGCGACTTATCAATTTCTTTATCTAGCTAATTTCTTTATCCTTACTAATGTTATAAAGTTTGTTTGCTAGTTTGTTATTTACTCCTTCCTTCACCTTTTGTAATTAAGCAACCAACCAAACTGAATTTTGGCACAAAGTTAGTTGAAAGGTCGGAAAATAACATAGGCTACTTTTTATCCCAGGAAAACGAACTGTCCCCACGGGATTTTTAAAAAACCAGTAAGAAACGCGGACAATCAAACGCGGGCAACAGCTTGTACAATATACCCCGAGAAGGAATTGAGAAATTCTTTGCAAACGAAGTCACAGGTTTCTTAGCTAGCATGGACCAAAATATGACAGTTATGCTCGAATAAACTCGGAATGCCTGAGTTCGCAGTAAAGTTCGAAGTCACTTATAAGGGGAGGACCAAATTACATTAAATTGAATTCCGTCCCGGGAGAAGCATCCTACCAATACTGAAATATGTTAGAGAGGAAAAAACCTAAACGTATTTACATATTATATCGATTTGTTAAGGCTTTATACATCAGTAACTGAACGATTGTAAAATCGTATTCTTTTTTTTATTTTTATTACATTACACGTTAGCCCTTAAAAATAACTTCACCTGGTGGTAAGTGATGATTCAGTCTAGAAAGGAAGTGGGCTAACTTGCAGTGGCGTGCACTTCATACATGCACAAAAGCACTGCATACCCAAATTATTTTATGTAAGTCATATTGGAGGAGAAAATTTCCATTTTATGCCATGTACCTGCTTTATGCATACCCTGGCCAAAAACGCTATGCACGCCACTGCTAACCTGGTAGGGAGTATGACAGTTAAATTAAACCCGTACCCCTAATCTGGTTCTACGCTAAATCGCTTAGCGGCAAAGAAGCCTCCCACCGAACCAGACCAGACATAGAAAACTCAGAAACAATAAATTGCCAAATTAACCCTGCCTGGAAACGATCCTGGGACCTCCGACTCCAGACACAGTGCTCACCGCCGCGCGATTGAGGTCTTCCAACTAACGTAATTGAGAAAATCTTGATAGGGAAAACAATAATGCTTCTATTACCCTACTAATATTTTGAAAGTGTGTGGGGATTTATGGATAATATATAACAATAATAATATTTATATATTACGACAATGCACACTTAGCTATCTAGGACGTAGACATAATTATTAGTAGACTCCAGTGGGCTATAAAGGGGTTGAGTGACTTTTTTACATCATGGAAATTAAAACTCAACGAAAGTAAGACTAAAGCTATACTTTTTACGCGAAGCCGGAAGTTGCCTAACAGAAAAAATTCTATTGCTGGTCATGAGATTCCTTGGGGCAAATAAATTAAATATCTGGGTGTGACTCTTGACAAAAAACTCAATTGGACGGAGCATCTATCTAATTCAAGAAAAAGCACTTAAGCACTTAGCGCGGTTCACCCACTTTTAAACCGAAAATCAAATCTAAGGCCTAACACCAAACTTAAAATATACACTTCACTAGTAAGACCTTGCATCACTTACGCATGTCCGGTTTGGAGTAGTACGTGTAATTCGAATTATACGAAACTACAAGTAGTGCAAAATAAAGCATTAAAATCCGCTTATAATACCTCTTTCCGAACTAATCTTTCGTCCTTACATAATCGTATTAAGTTACCTACCTTGAAAGCTTTCATACTGGGGCAATCCAAAAATTGGCAAAAGCCGGTATAAAGACTTATCATATTATATCGATAAGTACAATCGGTACCGACTACCACATCACTACAGTTAAATGCATTTAATTTTTATATAAACGTACGTCTGTACTAAGTTCTACGTAAAACAAGTTATTATCATCCGTTATGTGGCTCAATAAGTTGTTAAAAATGTTTAGTTTATATGCTGTAAAGTTTTAAAAAGGTGTTGTTACCTGCTAAACTGTAAGTAGTATATTATTGATTTGTTCAACCTAGGCTAGTCACCAGGATATGAACTGTAATACAATTATTTAATGAATAAAGGTATTTTAAAAACAAACAAAACAAAACTTAGCTATCTAGTCCCAAAGTAACGTAGCGTTTGTTATGGGTAGGTACTCAGATGAATGATGATTATTTATCAATAATATACATAAATACTTATAAAATACAGATTAACACTGAGACACTAAAAAACATTCATGTTCGGAATCGGAATTTCAGAACGCATGGTCACCGTCCATTGCACCAATCGGTCGTCAAATGGATGTATGGGTGTATGGATGTTTGTTACTTTTTTAAACTACCGAACAAATATTACTATAATTTGGAATGGAGATAGAATATAACTATTAACACATAAGTTACTTTTTACCTCCGAAAAATCTAGGAAAATAGTGTTGGCAGGACGTTCGCAAAATTAAATTGGTGTACAGAATTTGCGATTTAAAAACAAGTGTAATTAGGTCTATTTTACCATGTTGGTATAGAGTTTCGATACACGAAATCGACTACACTTTTGCGAGCTTGGAAATCTTTTACGCTTTCTATAGGTATATGTAGTTTTGTTCGCCAAGCGACCTTATTTTCAGTATCAAGTTATTTTGATATCTCTTATACATAAAAAAAGGTTTCGAGCACTTATTACTCCGACCCTGTATATGGCAACATCACGCCCTAGACCTCTCAAGAGACAATTTAGGGAAGACTTAATTGCCTCTTCGAATGACAAGAGAACTGGGCGGGTTTTTGCGCAAACAATCAATTTAGCAATTCTGCGCAGAAAATCTCCTTGGTGTCTATCCGAACGAGAAATAAATTTGCATAATGACAGGTTAAGCTTGTGATTAAAAACTCCGTGAGTTAGATTTTTAGCCCGTGTTAAAACGTCAGTCTCCAGGATGCTATGTGCCAAACTTCTTCAAGTTTGGTGAAGTGATTTACTTGATTGATCCAAACAAAGGTAACCAATAAACAAACAAACAGACTTCGCATTTATAATTTTAGTATACATAGTTATGGGAGTACCCTTCAAATTCAAAAATATTTTATTCATGTAGACCTTATTACAAGCACTTATGAAGCGTTCATACATTTTACATGTTACACTAATGTTACTGATGGTGATAACTGCATTCGTTAACTTAAAACTAAAGCTAGGAGGGTTCCAAATGCGCCCTGGTCTAAGAAAAGCCCACAACAAACTTACCCAGGTTTTTTTTTTGTTATCACCATCTCACAGTCTAGTTAATGTTGAGCTATAAAGTTAGAGCAATTCATACCCAAGCTTTTTTATCATACATGTAATCCTTAATATTATAATAGGATTTTTCTATAAGCTTACGTTTTATATAAACTTAGAACTTATTGAGAGACATCTCAAGGATTTCACCTATTAATTTGTTATTAAAAGATATACAATTACCCTTAAATGAATTTCTAATTTTATGCAGCCTGGAGAAGTATATATATATATATAGCCTACACTACAAGTTTATTTTTACTTCTTATATTAATATTGTTACAGAACACGGAACTTCTGCACACGGAATCGGTAGTTAATACTTTTAAGTACGAACCATGAGGTCCTGAATTAAATTCCCGAGTCGCACCTACGATCTTTTAGGGGTTTTCTGGCTACCTACTTATTTACCTTTTTTTTAAGTCATTATATATTACGCTTTATTGAAGCTATCGAATCATTAACTGCGTACCCTTAGGAACACCTTTCAGGATCATTATCATAAGCCTATAAATGCTGTATAAAAACACTATAACAGGAGAGAGGACTTAAGAGTATGCTCCAAATATCTATCACCTGTTAGTGACAATGACCAGGATCGACAGCTGTGATAATATTCGTTAAAGCCCACCAATCCACATTGCAGTAGCGTCGTGAGTTTATGCTCTTAAACCCTCAATACCTGTACGTAGGAGTGAGACGATAACAGGCTGAGGGTGTGTGGTAGGCAGATAGGCACGTAGATTTGTTTACTGAAAAACTCAATACCCAACAGTTATTTGACTGTACCATAGAGAAAATCAAATAATCTTTAAATTTTAAATAGATAATTAGGAACCTACTTACTTTACGTGGAATCAAAAGAAATAATGCGAAAATAAAAACAAAAAGGTTAGGATTTAAAGCTAACAATATAAAAATACATTATTCCTGTAAACAGTTCCCCAGAGGGCATACAGCCTAAGTAGCTAGTAGGTACTCGTGGCGTCTTTAAAATAGCCAGATTTGGCCAAAGGCAACAAATTTTTCCGCAAGGGATTTTTTACTTTCTGTGAAAATGAGACCTGTCTCGTTGGTCTCGTAAAGGCTGAAAGTGTTCTATTCCCTTAGATCTTAAATTTCTAGGTATTGCGTTCTCTGCGATGGATTTCCGAAAACTAACTATCTTAGTTAAGTTCAGAGTTAAGATATTTGTGATGTCCGTCAGCCGTCCGCCTCACAAATTCAAAATTCATTAATTTCATGTAGGTTGCTCTTTAAGCCCTTTTGAAACAACAAGTCTGTTTGTTTTTTGTGACTCTACGACCAGTCCAAAAGACTTAACTGAGAAGAAGGCGATAAGAAACTCAGTACTTACTCTCCAGCATTAACAATTTACAATTTAACATTAATTTACCTATCTTGTAACAGATGAAAGCGGATGCTTCCAAGCATCCTTCGGTTTTGGATATTATCTTTATCTATACGACTATACTACGTCTATAAGGGGTGAGATCCCAGTAGGTAAGACTTCAACTTCACTTTTGAGGGGGTGAATTCGAATCCCAGAATACAGGGGCGTGCATAGAGGGTATGCACAGGGTATGCAGATAATAATAATATTAAATAAATATATTACGACAGTACACACATCGCCACCTAGCCCCAAAGTTAGCGTAGCTTGTGTTATGGGTACTAAGACAGCTGATGAATATTGTTATGAATATAATACACAGAAATACTTATAATATACAGATAAACACCCAGACACTGAAAAACATTCATGTTCATCACACAAACAATTTCCAGTTGTGGGAATCGAACCCACGGCCACGACTCAGAAAGCAGGTTCGCTGCTCACTGCGCCAGTCGGCCGTCAACGAAATGACAGAATAAATGAAAGGAACAAAATCTCCATCCAGTATGAGTTATAAATACTTAAGGGTAGGCTTTTTATAACTTTTACAATACCCATCTTTAATTTTTTTTTAATCGTACTGGAGATTTTTTTCATTTCATATATAATCTGCATTCCCGCTGCATACCCTCTATGAACGCCACTGCCAGCATGCACCTCTTACTTTTCTGTGTTACTTATGTGCGTTTTTAGCAATTAAAATAGCACTTGCTTCAACGGTGCAGAAAAACATTGTGAGATAACTTGCATGCCTGAGAGTTCTCTCCATTATATTTTCCAAGGTGGGCTCCATCCACCAATACGCACTGCCTTAACCCCTTCTCATTGTGAGAGGAGACCCGTGCTCTGTAGTGGACCGGTAATGGGTGGATATGATGATGATACGTCCATGCTTAATATAAAAAGAGAAAAGCTTTGTTTGTTTATTTGAAACTGATAAACTTTACTAGCTAACTTTATCAATCACAAACTTTAGCCTAGTGTTTAGGCCTCGACCTTCTTTCGGCGAGATCGTGTTCGAGCACGTTCAGCCACTGATATTTTACTAAAAGTTGCAATGAGTTTCATAAGCGTTCCAATCAGCATTAAAGCAGTTTTGTGAGTCTTTGCTCTATTATAAGAGAGATAGCCCTATTAGGCATCTCTTCTCGCCAAGAAAAGTGGCGTGTGTCCAGCTAAGGGGGATCAAATAGGCTGATGATGATCTTATTACACGAAAACTATCCAATACATTTTGTATTAAATCAGGTCGCAGTGATTTTCCATTACCAAATTGACGAGGGCTCTAAGCCATTCTCCATTAGCTCGCGTATTGGTTTTAACTCGATTTGACAGTGTTTTTAGGGCAGCCCGAACGGGATTGCACGCGTGAAATTCGTCTAAAAACATACAAAGTTTATGTTGCTCACATTTCATTTCATTGGCTATCCTCGCATTCCTGCTCCTGCATTTCAGGATTTGATTCGAACGAATTTACCAGCGCAAAAAATATATTTCAATTGCTAATTTTTCAATCTATTAGCTAAATATTGGTATGCGTTGTTAAAGGAAAAGTTAGTAAGTATATAACTCTAAGCTCACATTTACTGTAACCATAATAATAATTAATACGATATTTGCAAGTATACCCACAGTGAGAACTAAGACCAATACATTTTGATCCAAGACCAAGTCCTGCCTCCTTCATTCACATATTTCATCCACACAAAATATTGCGGAATACCTGAAAAGTGTTGCAATGGTCATCTACGCTCCGGTATTATTAATAACCTTACTAATACTAATTAAAAAAAACTTAAAATCATAAAAGCCGCATTAACTGTCCAAGCGTTGTGACTTGTGAATAGGTTTCTATGATGTAAAATCGGTAGCTGAAATAAAATTTTGGCTTGGTTTTTTGAAGTTATTCAATAATATATATAACTAAGACAGAAGCAGAATACAAAATCCGCTTAGTATCACTTAGTAACGATATGTTTTTTTAGCGAAAGAAAATTTTATGTGTCGTCTATATATCGATTGACTCATTCTATTTTCAAAATCTCTATAATTTAAGTTAATTCAAAATTACGGTATGTAAGCCAGTAACCATCAAACAAATCGACTGTAAAACTGGGATAAAGAACCTCCAGCTTATTGAAAACATTTTGTCCCCGAAACATTGCCTTTAGTGTGAACATTCTCTCTTAAAATTCAACCTCCGCGAAACGTTAAGGAAAAGCATAGGTATGCAAATTAAATTGCTCATCAACGAATCCCATTACGATCACTCAAATGGGGGCAAAATTAACACAATTAATAAAGCGTGTTGTTCGAAATCCGACAGTCATACTAAAAGCTGAGAACGTTTTACAGAGCTTATTTAAATGAATCAAAATGCTTTAGAAAATCTTTAGCATATACTTACATTGGCAAGGTTGCTTGGAAGCAAGCCGTTCTCTCACAAATAATAATTGTATTGATAAATTGTAAAATATTGGAAAAGAGCAACTGAGTTATTTCTCTGCTTGTTATCGGTAGAATCTGCCTTACAAACAAGTGGTAGAATAAAGCTATTTAAAATACATAAATTATATTATTTTTTTTATTTGAATTTAACGTTGAATTAAAAGTCAATACATATTAAGGTCATTGAAAATGGATTCTTTTATCACCCCCTTCTTGATATATCATTCTAGACATAGTTTAATAAATTGTTATAATATGTTACCACTGTTTATCATATAAATAAAGGCATAATAAAACAATATGTACAGTAAATAATATAATTTTACATTTGACGGAGTCGATATTTTCAATTCGTTGTTTTCTCTTTCTATACTCGGTCAATATTTCTCTTTATTTGTATAATGGAAGTACGTTTGCGTATCGAAGAAGCTTGTCAATGCTTCGCCAGACTTATGAATAAATTATACAAATAGGGGTCGGAGACATCGGCGTAACCCATCATCTTAATTTACCCGAATGGTAATGGACGGTATGTCGTGTATAAATGCAGTAATGTACATTATTACATTTTATATTTTGTCGAACAGAGATAGCTACCGTAAGATAAATCTTACCTTAGTACTCTTTATAAGTTATAATGTAACTGTTTTCTTGAGTTTCTGGTAACTTGTAGTGTTTTAGCCTAAACATTTTTAGAACTAAATAAATAAAGAACGTCAGCTGTGTTAAAGGCTATGTAGCATTATTTACTCAATGCTAAGATTACGTAAATCTGGTACAGATATCTTACATACTGGAGATAAACAAAGGAAACCATACTGGCGATCATACTGGAGATATTCTTGCTTTTGTAGAAAACCAAACAGAACTTAAGAGGTTTCAAACACTGATCAACGCAGATGCCTCAGCTATGAAATTGGCATTTAATACTATAAAAGTGGCAAATTTAATAACAAAAACCTCATGCGCGCCAACCCTACATAGGTAAAATTGAAATAAATCAGGATAGGACTCGATTTGTAGAAGCCATCACATAAATTAACTCGGGTAAATTGGTGACGTGTGCTATATTTTCCCCAACATTTCTCTTCGTATTTCGTTACAAAGCTTTTAGGTATTTCGGGTGTTGACATTCTGATACACATCACCGCGCGTAATTTTCTTCTGTTGGTAAGAAATAATGTTTATATTTCTTAAATATAGCTCGACGATAATTTTTTTGAATCTGTCGATATTTCGACCCAGTTGCATGGATCGTGGTCACGACGGGACTGGACTATATTTAAGAAGTGTTGATTAACCACGAAAATGTTCGTTTAATATCTTTAATAATGTTAATAGTTAAATAGGGGATGATATTGTATTGATTCAGGAAAAGAAACTAGAAAGAGAAAAGTACGAGTATTGTAATTTTTTTTTTTTAAATGTGAGGTTTATATCCTCTGAGTGTATAAAATAACTATTTTCTCTGGTTCACCAATACATTATAATACTTATACTGACTTGAGGATCATCATCAATACATTTCCGGGCCACTGCAGGGTACGGGTCTTCTCTCAGAATAAGTACGGTTGGTCCACGGTGCGGTTGGTAGATTTCATATGCCTTGGGAACATTATGGAGAACTCTTAGGCAAGTAGGTTTTCTCATGGTAAAGAGCCTCTAAGAGCCCGTGAACCCCAGACCTTCGTCGTAAGTAAAATTATATATACTTTCATGAACATTAAGGGGTTGCCAGGAGTGTCTGGCAATCCCTAATAATGTGATTTTTAACAATATTCTGAAGATAATGCCAAAAAATCGCACTTTATTATTGGATGAAGTTAGATCGGTATTTTACACACCTTTAATACCGTTTGCCTGCCAAAGTCAGGGCGACCCGAACTTAATAATGAGCCATCGTTCTTACCTGGCAGCATGCGCTGACAAACTTTCAGCTTTCATAAAATAACGAAGGTCTGGGGTTCACGAGCTCTTGCTCTATCACGATGTTTCCCCTTCACTTCAATTATTTAAACTAAAAACAGACATAACTTCGAAAAGATAGAAGTGCATGCCCAAGATCTAACTCGGTCCATCCAAAAGCGAAGCCGAAGCTCCCGCTATTACAAAACGTTAAGGATATAATAATAAACTCAATGTCTAAATTTGAGGGGAACACTTGCTCACAAGGGCATAGCCGGAAGCCATGAACACATGCTTTAAGGATCATTTCAACAAAAGGGCTGAATTATTAAACATATCTTACAGCTTCGTGGGTGGAATACAGATTAATTCAGATTTTTTTTTCTATAGGAAAATGTACACTCTACTATTCTTGACACATTACCAGTGGCATGTAACACATTTTTTATTTTATTTATACTCTTTATTTGCATACGAAAAAAAAGAAGATTTAAAAAAACACAGCCAGAATCAGTATACAAAAGGCGGGATATTGATATAATGAGGATATTGTGGGCTAGCAAGTGTTGTTATTTGTTTGTTTGTTTTTCCCTAACTTATCAACTAATCAACTTGATTTTTGGGATAGAGTTAGTTGAAAGGACGGAGAATACAATTTTCATTGCAGAAAAAGCAACAGGTTGGTTAAATACCATTATAAACGTAGAAGAAGAACGCAGACAACAGCTAGTTAATTTATAAAGATAGTATTAAAGTTTCACTAGTGACAGAATACATGAGGACTTGCATGGCATGGCTATGAAACGCTTAGAAAGTCATATTACCAGAAGAATGTTATATAATTGATTTAAAGGAAAAAGAACTAAAGGAAGTTCAGAGAAGAGATGAATGGATTGAGAGATAGAAGATATGCATGTTACATGAGTGAAAAGTGAGATGTCGGCTTATTGAAGTTAGTGGAAGAAAATACGGAGTTGTGCCGACGGTACTCAGCAAAGTAAGCGGGTGGGTGAATATTTAGGCTTGGCTTGAGTAAAACGCTGCTGGCACCATTTGAAAAACTGTAGTTGCCGTTGCTTGACAGGTAGCAAACACAATATTAGTTATTTAGTGGTTATCTAGTAAATTCATAAGAAAAAATAATAAGACGCTTCCAGACATTCGTCACGTCTTTGTTAATATTTAATACTCGACAATATTAAAGCACTGACGCGAGGTTGGGTATCGCCGCTAGGTATGATTTCTTTCTGAAAGGCGGAGTGAAACAGTAATGCCAAAAATAATTCAAATAACTGAAGTGCCTTCTTTGTACTGTCTGCTCATAAAATAAAATTCTGTTGTTTTTTTACTAAGAAAACAAACGTCGAAAGTTATGGTCCATATAATTAAGGTACCTGACAGAGACTCGTGCGAGTCAGGTTAACTTGGGCCCGGGTTATGAAATATTAAAAGCAGGTGCTAATTATATTATTACTTATAGCTGAAGTTCTAATTACAATTCACTAGGTAAACGTAACTAATGATTACCTACTTATTGTTACGACTTAGGAAATGAAATAAAGGTAAACAACCTTTTTATCTTTTGATTAAAGCATACATTAAAAGTTTCGAAAACATGCTTAACTAATTTCTAATTTTGTAGATTTTACCAATTATTAGATTTTTGAATGCCAAGTTGCAAACATTAATAAAATAATGACCAGGCGGACAGAGTATAGTTTAAGTTTTAAAAAGTATAGTTTTACATTTGTTACAAATTGCTGTTATAAGGTAATTTGATAAAGCAATGCCAAAGCTTTGAGCCTGAAGCCCGTGGTGGCCAACAAAACTATCCAGTGTGCTAATCCCATAGATTCTAATAGATTTCCCTGTAATCGTAAACAAAACATCGAACACGAACGGTGAATGAACTCAGTCAACGATGACTGAGTTCCGGCTCATTAATTGTTTATTAACTGGTAATTGGATTTAAGTTAAGTTCAGTTATCTTATACCATTCTCAAATTTAGTTAAAACTACTTATGTGCCAGTAGGTTGTAATAACACGGGCAGCCACGCCCTGCAGACCGGAACAAAGCAATGCTGCTTAGCGGCAGAAATAAGCATGACGGAAGTACTTTCCGCATCACACACGTAACATAAAGCTAATCTAGTATTACAAAATGCTAAAAATTAAAAAAATTAGGTAAACCTTCGTTATTTTCATAAACGTGTCGAAAGAGGTAATTCATCGCACTTGTTAAACGATTTTATCCATAATGAATGAGGACGTGTTTAAGAAAACATTGTGTTTGAAGCTTGACTAGCGGAAAATGGAATGAGTTATTATACATGAATTAGATTTGCTTTGGGTAGACCTCATTTGTTTATAAAAAAAAAAACATTTCCTGGTTTCGGTATGATACGTTAACAATAGTTATTTTTTTTTTAAATTCGGCATGTTTATTTATTCATTGGAAATTCAAATAGCGTTGCAAATCATTTTGGTTATGGATTTAACTTAATGCTTATTTAAGGCCAAATATAGATTACAAATCTTAACCCTGAAAATTAAAAAGTTTAAGAGATACGAACTAGGAGAAACTAAAATAAATAGAACAATCTGTTGAAATATTCGAATGTGCGAATGTATGTGCAAGGGTGCGTATGTGTGTCATGTTGTTGATAATGTAACGTGGTTTGAATGTTTGAGTATAGGCAACGAGGTCAAGGGTTGATTTACAGGTGGAGACGTAGAGATAAGTTTTCTATCTTGATGTTATCAGTCTTTACTATTCTTGATTTACCGGAATTTTCTAACCCCGTTCATGGGCAAACAGGCATACCTGTTATTATGACTTAACATGTGATAATAATCGTCCGAATCTGCCAAACTGTGATGGAGCTACGTGGAGGGTTTAAACTCTTTATCCCGCTCCTGTGAAGGCTGACAATGAGTAGGATGGTGATAAATAATATTAATATTAATCATGTCCACGGTTTCTGTATGTTCTTAGTTCTGTAATTATGGTCATTATCAAAACCAGCATCCTAAAAAAAATCGCTTTTTATTTACACACACGTAATCAACAGTTCCGATCGCTATCCGTGATCTTCATAATCAGTTTCACTTGACCAAATGGCGCTCTTCGACAGAAAATACTCAAATTACATAAAAAAGTTCCCTCGATCTTTCTAAGATCGTTCTCAAATAGAAATTCACCAAATGTAAAGCGGACTACTTCTGAGGTATGACATACATTGCGGTGAATAATTGGTGAAGTAATCGCGTAAAAAATATACAACAACAAAAAACTCTGTCGCATTGAAAACCTCCTCGCATGAAAATGTATCATTTCATCATGTTCAGCTCGCATCCATTCGGGTTCAGTCTAATAGCAAATAATATATTGCCGCTTCCGTTAAGGTTGCGAACCTGGTATAGTTATAGATTTCACAATTTTAGCTCGTACACTAATAATCTATCTACAATAACATCGGAGTATATTTGCAAATCAACGATGGAGATGGAATAATCTTGTCCTGCCCTCGTTTCAGCACTTCAGGGACGAGGTCTCTAACGATATCCCTTTTGTGATTACGACCTTCATAGAATCAATCTCTAAAAACTTGTTCCTTCGTCCCAAAGTAATAATAAATTCCTTAACTAAAATCAAGGCCCTTAATTTTTTTCTGTATAGTGAATGACATATAAATTATGTCCTTAATATGACGAAATATGATGAATGATGAAATGATAACCTTAGTATAACTTATGTAGTGAAGTCGATAAAGAAAACCTTAAGAAGATATGAATGGATTGTTTAAAGATATGCCTTTTAGAGGGATAAATAGCGAGATGATGGCTAACAGAAGTGAGTGGAAGGAGAAGACAAGTTGTGCAGATCCCAATTATGAAATAAAACTTAAATCATATTACTACTCCTCGTAAATATAAATTGTTGGAATGATTGCTGGAATGAACTCCGGTGCCAACTTATTTATTTTTCATTGAGTTAGATAGATTGTTTCTATAACAAATTCAGTTAAGTATAATAAGTTTAGTAAGTAATTACTTACTAAACTTATTACCTTGATGACTTACGGATCTGAGACATGGCCTCATAAGAAGGCTCAGAGTCACTCACTAGGCGTTTGAGAGACCTACGCTTGGAGTATGAGAAGATCCGTAGGAGAACTAGGGTTACCGACATAGCTCAGCGAGTCGCGAAGTTGAAGTGGCAATGGGCAGGGCACATAGCTCGGAGAACCGATGGACGTTGGGGTCTTAAGGTACTCGAATGGCGACCCCGCACCGGTAAACGCAGCGTAGCTCGACCCCCAACGAGGTGGACAGATGACATCAGGCGAGTCGCTGGGAGCCGTTGGAGGCAAGCGGCCCAGGACCGTGTATTGTGGTACCTACAAAAGACCATGACCAAGAGATGTCCAGCAGTGGACGTCAATTGGTTGAAATGATGATGATGATGATGAAGTCATTTAAAAGTACAATTATAACGCAAAGCAGACATTGTGCGAATGAGAAAACACGACAGCAGCTGCGTCTTATAAATCTATTCTTCAATGGCACCGGTAAACCTTTGTTACCGTTACCTATTTTATGGAAAAATAATTTGCAAAGTTAGTTTATCTGAACAAATCCACAATTTACTTTTAGAAAGGAAAATGAAGAAATAGTTTTTTTTGATCTAGCCATACTACCCATATTTATATTATAAATGTGAAAGTGTGCTAGTGTGTGTAGTAACAACAGCGAGTAAATAATAAATATTGGATTAGGTTACATTTTCCGCGGAATTCTTTTGATAAATTGTATTCTCCGTGTTTATGATGCGTTATTTTTCTCGCTTAACACTCAGAAGATCATATTCCTATTTCGACGAAATAAATCCAACAACAGGAAAAATGTCTGTATGTTAGCGAGTGAGTGATTGCTTAAGCCGTTGTCCTCAGTACTGGCCAAGTGTAGATTGGTCCACTTCACAACCCTTCGAAAACATTACGGAGCATTCTCAGTCAGGGTTTCCTTACGATGTTGCCTTCATCGTAAAAGCCAGTGGTATTGAATTGTTTTAATTAAAAACGCGAGAAACTCCGAAAACTTGGAGGTGCATGCCGGGTATGAAACTCGTCAATGGAAACCATAGATAGATAGATTGACGGCCGATTGGCGCAGAGGGCAGCGACCCTGCTTTCTGAGTCCAAGGCCGTGGGTTCGATTCCCACAACTTGAAAATGTTTGTGTGATGAACAGGAATGTTTTTCAGTGTCTGGGTGTTTATATGTATTTTATCAGTATTTATGTATATTATTCATTGAAAAAAATATTCATCAGTTATCTTAGTACCCATAACACAAGCTACGCTTACTTTGGGGCTAGATGGCGGTGTGTGTATTGTCGTAGTATATTTATTTATTTATTTATAGATAAATAGAAATGTATTAGTATTATTAGTTATTAGTAGTATGTACTTTAGTGTGTAAATTTATGTATAGTTTATTGTAATTGCGATTTCCCGTCTCTCATGTATTACTGTGTACTATCGTTAAGGTTACCTGGCAAAGATCACTTTTAGTGATAAAGGCGCCTTTTGCTTTTAATTTTTTTTTTTAGTATATTTTTAATTTCTCCTTTACTACGCAATAAAGATATTCAAAGAAATAAATATAAGAGTTTTTATATTGTGTAATTATTTATCTATTATGAAAATTAAGCTTAATTTGCTAAAGTCCGCGAAAAGCAGGAAAATCTGTATGCTGTAATTTATAAATTCTTCAATCCTTATACTCCACAAAACAGATCTTCGGCAATTTACCCTATACCCACGTTTCGCTCCCAAACCGGAGCATCCTCAGAAGATGTTGACTTTACAATGTATAATTGTTAAGTGATAATTGTTAAGTGATAATGTATAATTGTTAAGTTTAATTTTATTATTAAACTTATCCTTTTTCTTTATTCATTCAACAACTATTTATTTATTTTGAACCAATATCAAATTAAGTAATATTTTCGTTAGAATATACAAGTTTCTTGAGATATTCTCTGAATGTATTTGCCTACCTAACACCGTTTTTTGATACAACTAGGTAATTGGTCCCCGCGGCTCTGGTAAAACATGTTCTCGTTTCTTTTACCAAATAAAATAAAAAATAATAAGAGATGGACGACTTGTAATAACGATGATATAAAAACAGTCAAAGGTTTTATTAAGTAAGTACAAGCAGTGTTATATAGAGAATATATTACAATGCATTGATTAATTATAAAACCGATGCATTTTCATGGATTCGGTATTTTTGATGTTTTATTTTGTATTTTACTTTTATTAAGTCAGATATAGGGGCACCCGCGCCGCGTCGTTCGCACTCGCGACATTTTTCATTTTTCATTTTTTTTTTGTGTTTTCGTATTGTTTAGATAATAATATAAATATATGAATGAATCAATGAATACACTTTTTGGCACCACATAAACATATAGAAAAATTTTAAGTAAAAATTTAACGAAAA
Organism: Pararge aegeria; assembly: GCF_905163445.1. Taxonomy (NCBI): domain Eukaryota; kingdom Metazoa; phylum Arthropoda; class Insecta; order Lepidoptera; family Nymphalidae; genus Pararge; species Pararge aegeria. The sequence goes on along the minus strand of NC_053200.1, from coordinate 5,835,534 downwards.
GGATACAATTTCGCTACATAGCATATTATAATTAATGAACATTGGAACTATAATCTAAGTCACTGTTATAAGCAAGAAATGCTCACAATGTATGCATATATGTATGGGTAATGTAAATGGATTTGAATCTATATTAACAATCAATGAATTTAAAAAGCTTTTCTCGATATTTAGTGATAACAACGATAATTTTTAATATTGTATTAATTTTTTTTAAAACACGGCCCTAAATGTTGTTTTATTTTTTGTTTCAGAGCGATTCGGGGTATGAAGAACACCCAGCACATAATTCTCATTGCCGTCGTCAAAAAGAGGTGAGTCTGCAAATAGTTAAATTATTTATTACGCACCAGCGTGCGTGAAGCTCGAATGCCTTTGGTATAGGAAGTTGGAGTATAAATAAAGCAAGTCAGGGAAGTACAATCGCCATGCCTATTTCTACCGCTAAGCAGCATTGTTGCAGAGTGTGGCTATAACATGTCCATCATAATATAAATATCGCTATTTTTCCACATGAAAAATGATAACTGGTTTGATTTAGACAAAAATACGAGACTCAAAAGGAAAAGTAACATTTCAATCTTGAGCCAATTAAGGCATAATCAATGAAATAATTAATTACGTAGCACAGGTAAGTATTACAAATTAAAACTGGTACAGGCTTCCGGAGCTGTAGAAGTCTTATGTAAATTAAAGTTGTCAATGTGATATTTAATAGATAACGATCATAAATCCTAGAGCAACTTGAATTGACTCGCAGTATTTATTTAATCCACTTCAACCTTAAATAAATGTATTATTTAAATTTTATTTTAAACCATTGTTAGTTAACGTTTTGTTAACATTCAGTCATGGCTTGATGCATATAGTCCTTCTGATACCTTAATATTAGGTCTTAACACGATCTAAGATACACACAATTTATTCAGCATAGTGATATTACTGAAGTAAAATAAAAATGTGGCGGGTGTAAAACCGAGGGCCACAGATAACTGCATTCGTCAACTTAAAACTAAAGCTAGGAGGGTTCCAAACGCGCCCTGGTCTAAGAGGAGCCCATAAGAATCTTAGCCAGGTTTTTTTTTTGTTATCGCCATCTTCCACTCCAGTTAATGTTGTGCTATGAAGTTAGAGCAATTCATACCTAAGTTTTTATATCATTCATGCAGTGGCGTGCATAGAAGGTGTGCACAGCGTAAGATAAATGATATAAAATAAAGAAAATCTCCAGTACGAGTTTTAAATAATTAAGGGTAGGCTTTTTAAAATTCTTACAATGCCTATTCTTAAGTTTTTTATAACTCGTACTGAAGATTTTGAAATTTTGAATTTTTGAATTTTGAATAGGAAGATGGTTCGTTATTTTATTATTAAAACCACCAGGTGATTGTGAGGTGTGTATTCGCACCAATGATTGAGCTTAATGAAATACGTCAGATATCACAACTCCGCTAATACATCACAGCAAAACTTTATAATATGGCACCGTCTCAGTTTAACTTTAAAGTCTTATCTGACTTAGGAAGTTTACTCACGAGGCAAAAGCCAAAGTTTATAAATGGACTTAATTCATATCAGTTTATTTACTTTTCTTTTAAAACTTCGCTAGTACCTATTTATTTGATTTATTATGTTGTGAATAACATTCATCTTGTTTATTTTGACGGACAATGGATTCTACGACCTCCTTGGCGCAATAGTAAACTCAGGGGGTTTTAAGTGGTTAGATACCGGGTACGATCCCCGGCAGAGCCATTTAAAAATTTTCAATTTCGGGATTTTCTGTGATCTTTCAAACAGATGTGCCACTAAGCGATTTACCTGTTATGGGTATGGATTTAATATAACTGCCATACTCCTAACAGGTAAGCCCGTTACCAGCAAGTGAGGTTGCAGTCAAGGGCTAACTTGTAGTGAAATAAGAAAAATTGTAACATCACTTCAGAAGTGTAACTGCTTTATATTGTAAGTTTTAATTGTAAGTTTCCAATTAATCCGCAGTTATTGTAAATTAGTAATTTCCGTACATTATCGTAACTAGAAGTTAAAAACTCGTTTGATACTTTGAACTCCCAATAGGCATCAGTTTCATTCACTCCTTGTTTTGCGGACAAAGAACATGGACACCTAGTATAAAAATATATATTTTACATTTTACAACAGCGACCCATTTCAGCGACATTCATAAATATAAAACCTAAAAATAGAAAAAAAGTTACTAATATTAAAGTAAAAAAAAACAATTCGGTGCATCGGCGGTGGTACATCCTATAAAATGAGTGCAATGGAAATCACTGTTTGATCCATTTAATTCATTGAATGATTAATATCAACTTACTTTCAGTTTATTTTGTCGGTTATGATCTAATTATGCATAGAATTTAATATCCAAAAAAATATATATCTATATATATAAAAAAAGAAAATGTGTGGGTATGTTCGTATAGGCTCCGAAACGGCTGGATCGATTTCAATGAAACTTTCAGGGATTCTTCGGATTGACCTGGCGAGTAATCCTGTAAAGTTTGGTGACGATCGGAGCACTCCTACTTTTGAACTGTCAAATACAGCTTTTATTTACTATGATGATATTCTATTGTTGGGTGTACATGGGTGTAGATAATGATCTTCACCCGCTCGAGAAGAGAATGAATACAGAGAGAAATAAATAATTTAATATATTATGAGACTTAAATTAAAAATTTAATGATGTAAGTTTATTGTTTAAATATAATAAAGCAAAATCTAGTCCGGCGAAGCGGGCTGGGTACGCTAGTAAGATATATAAGATATGTATACTGTACATATTCTTCAGTCGCACATAATTATTTTTGGTATTTTATCATCCCTACATTTGGGTAAATATATTTAAAGTAATAAGAGAGGAAGCGTACAAATTCTTTTTCATTTATATTCCATTCCACATTGCTTCATGTTTAAGTCAATAAGACGACGGAATACAAAGGCATCGCCTTTCTAAATTAAGGATTAAGCCTCTCGTACCGTTATCTAAATAATAATAACTACGCTTACAGTCATATCCAAACGAATTACATATTAAACCTACATATTTTTGAACAGTTATTTTAGTTTGTCAAGACATTGAAAGCTGTAATTATTAAGTTTTCTATAACTTAACTAAATGTCTTTGCAAATATGGTATAGAAGCAGGCGGTTCTTTGCGGAAATCCATTTTTTTCAATCTATGGTAAATGAAAATGAAGCTTAATTTGCTATATCATCAGGGGTATCCTCAGGAGATGTTGACTTAACAATTATTCATCCTAAAGTCATTATTCATTATATTATTATGAAAAAGAAGCTTAATTAACTATACTCCGCGAAAAGCAGGAGAATCATCTAAAAAAATAAATCTTTATACTCAAACTTTATACTCCACACCAAACAGATCTTCGGCAATGTACGTTTCTCTCTGACACCGGAGCATCCTTAGGAGATGTTGACTTTAGAATGAATAATTGTTAAATGTTGGATAAAAGCAAGCGTTACTTTGAGGAATTTCATGATATATTATGAAAATAAAGCAAATTTTTTTGAATAATTGTTGTTTAGCACTTGATTGCTTGAAAACCACTGGTAACTAATTCTGTTTTATTTAGTAGTCATAATTGATTGATCCAACAGATAGCCCATCTAGTAATGAGTAGACAACAGTCGACTTTAAACAGAGTAACACTTCGTAGGGTATGCAAGCAACAAGTCTAACAGAGAGTCGCCCTGTGTCCATCAATCTGAGATGCGTGTGTGTGTGGAGATTCGGAATGTTAGCAGCGTACGGGTTTCGATAGCGTCACCGGGTTTCGAAGCGAGCGCGGATCGTCGCCTGATAAAGGGTTTTGAGCCCCAGGGCTCGAGTAATATCGGGCGGACGTACTCCTTGGGGCATTGGACCTCGGTTTAGGCGGACGTTGGAGTTTGTCGACTAATGGGAAGGTGATTAGTCCGCGGCCATGGATAAAGCCCACGTCCAGGTGACGTAAGAAATCGGGGACCTCGTCTTCGTTCGCTAAGACGCCGTGTTGTAGTAGTATAGTCGGTGTGTAGCATAAAAAGCGTTGTCCGTCGTTATGTCGTCGACCGGGTTGTCAGGGACGTGTCGGGGCAGAATCTGAGGCGTGATCGTTAAGCCTGATGTGGCTGTAATAACACCGGCAATCATGACCTTCAGACAACGAGAGAGACGAAGCAATGATGGTAGTACTTACCAGATGAGCGCTTAGCTTAGCTACTACCAAAAAGGTGAAGCACACTTGCCTAAAAGATTGCATAGTCACTCTTGATTTGACTTAACCCATATTATAGGTAGCGGGAAAAACAGAACTTAGAAAGGCATTTCAAACCATCTCGGTACTTATTTAAAACGAGGAAGAAAACGCTCTGTACGTGCCGATGGAATATCAACTACGTAACGGTGCCGACCCTTTCGACCCAACGAAGTTCGATGGTAGAAAGGTTAGGGTGAAATTAAATCTAGTTGCCCCTCAGCGCATTATGCGCAACATAATCCCTATCCCTACTAATATTATAAATGTCGATGTAAGTTTGTTTGTTACGCTTTCACGCAAAAACTACTTAACCGATCCTCATTAAACTTTGTACACATATTCTTGGAAGTGTTAGAAGTAATATAGGATACTGTTTATTCCGACATTAAGCTCGGTTTAAATAATTATTTTTGTACTAAAGAGGTTATAATATGTGTTTAATTTTGCCCAAACTTTATGAAGATCTGATGATTGTGGTTGGAGATAGAGGACAGAACTCCTCAGTGGACAGCAGCAAACCCCTCATTTAAGGCTTAGCGATGCTGAATACTTTAACAGCAACAGCTAGTAATTGATAAAGTACCGGCATCCTAGCAAGATTATTTTAAATTTTGAAGTCGCAAGCTATGTTTTGTCTTTACTTTTATTTCAACCTATGGACGGATAGCATCTTTTGTAGAATTCATCCATCGTTCGTAGAAGGGATAGATCACCAAAAATAGGAGTTCTCATGCAAATTACTCAGTGTTACTCTCGGACGGTCGGAGCAAGTTTGACAGATAATTGAATGACGTTACTTGAGATAAGCAATATCATTCGATTATCCGTCAAAGTTGACAGGTAACGTGACTTTGCGTCGGTAAAGTCACACATTTCGTAGAGCACAGTGGTCATTTGACAAGATGTCAATTGGTTCATATTTAACGACCACATTACCGCAATAGTGAGCGCTGTGAAGTTTAGGAGGTCTCGGGTTCGATCCCTGGAGGAAGCAATTAGGAATTTAAAATTTCAGATTTTTCTGGTGTGGTAATACGTGGATAGATAGAAACGTGCCGCCAAGCGATTTAGCGTTCCGGTACGATGTCGCGTAAAAACGGATTATGGGTATGGCTTCAATATAACTGCCTTACCCCAAAGCAGTTGAACCCGTCACCATCTGAGACTGCCAGATGAGTTTGCAGTCATGGATGCCATAATAGATTGTAGTGGAATAAAAAACAAATTAAGCTCCCGTCAGGTATCAAAACATCGACTCTACACATATATTTCTTCTAAAATTGTAAATAAATATGACATAATCTGATTGTGAAAGTAATCATCAGATCTTTTCTTCCACTCCCACCTTATTAAAAAATAGTTGATTGTTTGAAAAAAGTAACAACGAAAAAAATGTTCTGTTTAACAGTCTGTAGATTGAACTCCATTCTCTTACATATAGCATGTCAGTGTGCCCGACGAAATTGCGTACTTAAACCAATATAACGTGATAAGAGTGACGTATATAGCTCCATAAAATTTTATGTTTATAATGTACTCTAATATTAATACACCGATATATTGCGGCGTATCTTGTTTACGATATTGCTAGGACAGGTAGCTTATGGGCTTTAATCGTAGTTTGGAATAAACCTATCGAAAATATGCGTTGACTCATCTCAAACTATTCAGCATACTAGACATAGGTCCTCCTTGCAGATTTTGCGGTCTTGTGACGTTTGTGTCGACCGAATCACATAACCGAACACATATATTCTTCTAAGCCGCTCACTCTTGACAGAGTGCTCGTAGCTATACCTCTTCACCAATTTCAATCATTAATAGCCTATTACAGTCCACTGGTGGATTATAGGCCTCCCCCAACGCGGGGATTTGTCCATAATCACAATGGCAGGGTTGGTGATAGCAGCAGATTGTTGTAGTAGCACAGAGGACACTGCTGCCCGTTCTCCTTACATACCCTAATATGCCTCGTACGACATCCATGGGTAGAAAAAGGGTGGTGGCAACTGGATTCTGATCTGCCTAAAAGTATATACAGGTGCCGTATGGTGACATACGGTACCTGTATATACCTGTTACTTTCATGTTAAATCAGTCACTTTATTTTGTAAAGTTTAGACTGTACCCTTTTAACAATGGGCCTTAAAATAAGGTTCAAGTCACCGGAAGTTGGGAGATCCGTAGAAGAACCAAAGTCACATGTGTACAAAGACATGGTAGACCACTTTCTAGGTGGAAAGACCTTCTTGTCTAGGTCAGAGGAGTATCAGGGAGCTGCTGGACGCAAGCAGAACAAGGCCATGAAATTTGGAACTTCCTACAAAAGACATATATGCTGCACACTGCTGGAGTGGACGTCCAACAGTCGATATGACGATGATGATGACCATTTTCGAGTAAAAAGTTCGGTTTCAATCGCGAATTGAATGCGTAGTTGGATAATTTATAACACGTGGGATGCGGTTACGTCTTTGCTTTAAATTCTTAGTGACTTGGAATGCAATCTCATATCGAAGTCGATAAGAGTGGGTTAATTAATACTTTGTATATCTATAGCTTGCATAATATATTAACGATAGATTCCACTCTTGTTGAAATAATGAAAATGCCGCCGAGTTTTCCTTAGGTAGTCACAATAACAAGGAACTGTAATAATAAAAATAGAAGATGAAACTAACTCGATATCAGTGATAAATAAAATTAATGCGGCTATAAGACCAAGAAATAAGTGATATTAGCTTCATAAGCTGAACCATAACTACCGCACGAGTTTTCCCAAGTTTCGCACGACAAAGTTACACTTGGCAAGTCATAAAATCATCCAGAACTCCGATTAGCTTTTATTCACTTACTAATAGAACACTGCACGATAAAATATCCAGTATTTGAGGAACATTCTGTATAATGAATCCCACCTCGGAAAATAAATCTGCAGAAGCTCCTGAATATTCTAACTGTTGAGTTTAACAAATAGAAAGTTGGATGATCGGAATTCTCAGTCCCAGTCAAGAGTTAGGAAATAGGCTTTGTCCTCCCGCGGCTCTGATGCCTTGGAGAGCACGTTGAACCTTCGATGCCGATTGTTATCACCACCTTGTGATAATAATCGTAAAAGCCCGCCTACCTGCATTAGAGGGTGAATGGTGTTACTTGACTTTTTTCAGCTACATCAGGTATCTTGAACCTGTAAATCGTATGGCACGTTTTCTGCCAAATATATAAGACTAACTATTACCCGCGACTTCGTCTGCGTTTTTTTTTGATGTGGCATTAAATTTAGTTGTAAATCTAAATAAATTTAAAGTATTCAGTATCGCTAAGTCTTAAATGAGCGGTTTGCTGCTGTCCACTGAGGAGTTCTGTCCTCTATCTCCAACCACAGTTTGGGCAAAATTAAAAACATATTATAAACTATATAGTAAAAAAATAATTATTTAAATCGGTTATAATTTGTCGGAGTTATGTAAAATCGTCAAACACTCATCCCCTCTCCCAAAGGAACCGAGCTTAATGTCGGGTTTAAACAGTATCCTGTATACCTTATCCTTTTCACATGAGAGAGGAGACCCGTGCCCAGCAGGAGGAAAATAAAAGACTTAGGCCGATGAGATGTCCATCCAACTGTTTTGGTGTGGGTAAACAATAATTGGCCCAGGTACCAGGCGATTGGTTGAAACACCATCTTTTGGTCTTTGTTCTTTGATCGGTAGAAGTCCAACAACACTTGGCGCGGTGAGTATTTTACTACGGTATTAAAAAAATTACTATCACATGATATATATGATATATATCATGTGATAGTAATTTTTTTACTATCACATGATATATAGAACGGGACAGCAATTGGCTGGCGTGGTTGGTAGATATTCGGGAAGAATACAAGGGGTTCCTCAGGCATCTAAACAAGAGGGACAGGCTTCGGTAATTTTTAGGTTGGGGTATTTCTTTCTTCTAATGAGGACTTCTAGGTAATGGATGTGGGACATTATTCGTCTGATGGAGATGAGTCCTTTGTTCGGAAGACGCATCCTGTGTTTCTGGTGTTACTTCGAAGATTTTAAGGTCACAGATCCTCAGGCGAGACATACTAGAGTGCTAGTATGTCTCGCCTGAGGATCTGTCTCGGCCCGTGCCGCTTTCTCCATCGCGGATGTGCTGGAAATCGTTCCCGTCCCCTAGCCAAATACGATGGGGTATTACTATTAGTCGGGGTCCAAAATACCAAAGTGTGCCGTAACTCCCTAATTCATGAAGATTTCCGCACGCAAAAATAAGGACACTATAATTAACGCGGTCGCAATAATAATGGACAGTATCTTATTCAAATTACACAAAATAACAATGGGCCACTTAAGCGTTGTTATATTTTATGAGATCGTCGAATTTCCATTATTGTTTACGCTCAAGTAGCACCACTTACTTAATGAAACTAAATATTACGATGAAAATTATTCTCAAAATTATAACACAATATTATGATGGAAATTATTTATGGTAAACGTTTAATTTTACAAAATAAACGCCGCGCTCGTTGTGCGGAATATATTGTGATAATTTCCTCTCCATTCATTGTCTTATCGAAATTCCTCGTCCAAATACTGAATTACCTTAAAATCCTCAAGGAGTTTCAACAAAGTTTAGGCCATGTCACAATGTAAATAAATAATAGTTTAAAAAAAACTAAAAAACACGTTTTTTATACAAAACCGAACTAAATAATAGAAAATAAATTTTAATAAATTTAAATTAAGAATAGTGTTAAAAATTTCAATAAATATAAATTAATAATAGTGTGAATAAAAAATATATATATTTTATTGTAAAAAAAGCGATGGTAGGAGAGCCGTAGCTTAATTGGTGAAAGCGCTCAGGGCGCGATTGCCCGAGAGTCGCAGGTTCAAATCCTGTTGGTTCCGAAAAGTTTTATATGCATTTTAAATTTATAAAATCTTCTCAAATTGGTGTATTGTCATCGGTCCTCGATATGTCTACAAAGTTTGAACGAAATCTGACCGTTTAAAGTGGGTCAAAATAGCGTCCAAAGAAGTCGGTTACAAACATACATACAAACATACAGGTGAAGCTAATAAAAGCGTGTTAAAAACAGAGTAAAAAGTCAACTAGTCCTCGTAATAGTAGACCTTTTAATGATCGAGCTGGTGCTGGGAAGAGCTACCACCAAGCTTATATCTGCCGCTAAGCGGGCTTGATGCAATGCTGTGCTCCGGTCTGAAGGGCTTGGTAGCCGATGTAGTTACAGGCAAATGAGGCTTAACCCCCACGCCTTAGGTTAATAGACATAGGGCGGCACGTTGCACCACAGTTCATTGCATGCCCTGCGAAGTTTTGCTGTTTATAGGCGAGGGCCTTTCAGGTACTCCGAGGGCGAGGCTATGTGTTTGGTCTGTCAATGATTACTATAAAAAAGTGTCTTAGTGGTACTTTACCAATTTGCTATTTTTATTTTATATTACCGACACAATAGTAAAAACATTTAAGGTACGTATTAAGTTATCGGAAATTTTAACCGTATTTGCATTTGAAATACACTGTAAGTTGATTATGGCCATACTCTTTAACACAGTGCATTTCGAATATTTAGTATTACGGATATATTTTATCCGTGCACCGATAAATGGGTTAGCTATGTCTATTTATTTTGATTCGCTTCGGGTAAATGTAATATATATACAACATTAAAAAAAACAATTAAAAAAACAATTAAAAAAAACAATTTGTAAAGTAGAAAGCCTTTATTTTTTTTGCCTGAAACTGATTTCAACCGAGCTTATATAATTTGCGAAGATATAAAAATATTATGACATAGGTAAGTTTTGAAAAAAAAAAATAGCAAAGCAAAAGCTTTTGGGGGCTTATTCACCACCCTATCGACACAGAAGGATAGAAGAGATTTAAAGGTGGCTTTATCGCTCTACAAAGATATCTACAAGCAACCTGTCGCAGCTAGCAAAGACGCAAACTTGCGTTATATGGCTTCGCTTTAAAGTCAAAGTTCATTATCCTTATTCTATACAATGTAAAAAAATGATAGTCTCTTAAAAATAATTAAAAGTATATTAAGCATGTTTACGCTACTGAATTAAATAACCACCTAATCTTGAGATAATTTTTTTATCTATAGTAAATGTCTCGTGATTGTCTATTTTGAACATCATGTTATGCGTACTAAGATGTGTTCACTACGGCGTAGAAGACAGAATAATACTTATCTCTCCTATGGATAAGGTATCTCACAATACGGTCAAAGTTTATCTGTTCTGTTAGTTTATTTGATTGTTACCTTTGTTCAGCAAAGGCTGCATCTTCTTGATGAAATCCTGGAGAGAGACGTCATTGTTATCATCACTTCAACCGATTGAAGTCCACTGCTAGACATAGGTCTTTTGTAGAGTTCCAAAATCCACAGTCCTGGGCCGCTTGTTTCCTGCTAACAGCTCGTCTGTCCACCTCGTTGGGGGCCAACGCTGCGTTACCTGTGCGGGGTTGCCATTCCAGCACCTTGAAGCCCCAACGTCCATCGGTGGAGCTATGTGGCCCGCCCATTTCCACTTCAACTATGGTTCTTAAGACTACGGATCTCCTCATTTCTGATTTGATCACGTAGGGATACTCCCAACATAGCTGAGCTGAGTGACTTTGCCTACTTATGAGGCCCATAGTAAGCGACCTATAAACAGAATATTTTTATAAGTTTGCAAAGGAGAATACAGTATTACCCAAACATACGCTTTCCCGTTTTAGGCGTTTTCTGAAATACGCGGTTTTTCTTTTTGATTATCGCGCGCATCCAAGTTCGGACGTTTTTTTGTTAATTTTTTTACGTACGCATCGTAGTACATTATTGGTTATCGTTAATTATGTCAATAAAATGAGTCGTGTAAAGCTACCAAGCAACGAAAAAATACTGTTGTGTGTTGGGTAGCCCAAGGTTGAACCCCGACTTTCAAGATTGCTACTTACACGGCTATCTCTTGGTCCCACCTATCGCGTAAGTCCGGGTATTACTGTATTAATATGGTTGGCCATGGCTTCACAGCTAAACCAATCTTGGCAATTTTCTTTATAGCTTGCATACTGTACACGATCATAGAATTATTTTAATACCAGGGAAACTAACGGCACAAAAAAAGAGGGTTTTTTAAATCCTGACAAAAACGCGGACAAAGTCGCGGGTATTAGAAATTATTAAAATATAAGTTTTGGAATGAATTATTCCTATCAGTAGATTGTTCTTATATAGTTTTAAGAGGCAATGCGAGATTGTGATAGCTCAAAGAATACCCGGCTAAGCGTGTTCTGGTTTCGATTTTTTTATTTTTTTTATTGCATGGATATCTCGTAACTGTGCCTAAGCTATATCTTGAAATAATGATTTTTTTACTTTGAATTTTATAATGCGCATCGGCTACCGTATATAATATAAATAAATAAATAATCGGGTATTTTAATTTAGTAGTAAACGACTCGATTATATACGATTTTAGTGGAGGAATCTAATTTTGCACAACAGAATTAGGTTCTACTTGTTCGAAAAGTGAAGGGATAATCTTACATAATAGAACTACAACCTTGCAATTGTAGCTAAGCTTTGTGAATAGATACAAGCTCACTACTAAAGCACTCTCACCTCGCAAATAAACTAAATCCCAGGTTTTACTTTAATTGAGTGAGATGTGGCTGAGGCAATTTCGGCCAATCCGTATTTCTAAACGATTTAGTGATCCTTTTCTATACCGTGTTGAAACTAATTAGACCCATCGATTCAGCTCATATAATTAATTGCCTTTTTAGGGTTTCGTACCTCGTAATGTAAAAGCAGAACCAATTTACCGTCTCACGTCTCATAGAGAATAATACACGTAGTTATATGTAAGTCCGTCATTGTATATTTTTTTAAGAATCGACGGGATGGAAAAGTTGAAATTGTGTTTAGAGTTCCAATAGAGTTATTATGTTGAGTTTGCAGATCCAGCCACTGGACTTAAGTAAATATATTCTGATTCTTGAGAAGAATTTTATCTTGTTTTATACTATTAAGTAAATCTGGAAACCTTGAATGATACGTCACAAAATGCAACAAAGAGTTCATTATCAACCCATTACGGGCCTACTCTATGGCACGGCTCTCTTCCAGAGAGAGAGAAGAGAATATATCGAAGTCCACCGCGCTGACAAAGGTAGACACCACGCTAACACGCCTTTAAGAACATTACGGACAACTCGCAGGCGTGTAGGTTTTCTAACGATGTTTTTGTTTACCGTCTGTTAAATCGTCATGTGATGTATGAAATTAAATGTATGAGTGGTACAAGTGTTTCTTTACTTCCATGCTGTTTAAATATAAATAGTTCTTGGCCGAAATTATGGACAAGAAGTATTTATTTATTTATTTATCAACTTACGACTGATATTACAGGGGTTTATCTAATTCCCGAGCGTAGACTATCTATAATATTTTATTGCTTGCCATTATAACATTAAACATACATTATTAACTGTTAGACTAGACGCAAACCGTCGTTCTGTTTAGTCAGATAGAGTCAATTTGTACGTAGATATCGAATCGAATCAATTGACTGGCAGTCCAATGGAGCTGAAAGAAAATGAGATGCCGTTACATGCAAATGTCAGTGGCATTCATTGTTGCCACTGACATTGGATGAATGCATTCCGATAGCCGTATTACTTAAATTGGTCGCAATTTGGTTGCAACTGAATTTAAAATATTAATCTGCGTTGATTTATTACGGAAGATAACAGATTTGTGCAAATTTAAAAGCTCCATTGATACATCGTTCCGAAACCTTATAATATCGCATATTGATGAACATGTCGGCTTTTGCTAATATTTTTTTATCATCCGATTTGGCTTAAAATTTAATATACCAATGTAGGTTTAATGAAAATACAATAATATTATGGTACAATGCAGCTGTTTGAGGGTGGAGTGTGACGAAAGAAGATCTCACTCTCTGATTACATTGGTCTTTTCATGGGTTTTAAGTTTATAGTGATTACGATCCGATTTATGCAACTTTATTTTTATAAAAAACATAGGTGGCGCAATGAATAAGATATAAACATTAAACAAATATATATAAATTTTAATATATTTATTTGTATACAAACAAATATTAACACATAACATACAATACAAACATACAATAACAGTACCCATAATTTATGTAATATACTAAAAATTATATATATTTTTTTAGCCTTACATTAATTATCATTAAAATAAATTACTTTTGTATGAATGGGAAAGAAACCATAATTTTAATATCATACATCGCTGAAGCGGATTATTTTAATAGTGTAGTTTTATTTATCTGTATGTCTTGTTTAAATTGAGGAATTTATATAAGAATAGGTAAATATATATATATAACACACATACAAAACAGTACCAATAATTTGAGCAGTATTGAATCGAAGTAAGTAATTGAATAACAGTCTAAACGACCCGAAAGAAAATGAAATGCCATTACATGCAAATGCCAGTGCCATTCATCGTTGCCACTGGCATCGGGTGAAAACATTCCGATAGCTGTATTACTTAAATTAATGGCAATTCCAATTTAAACTGAATCGATGATGACAATCTGCATTAATTTATAACGGAAAATAAAAGATTGATTAAAAATTGAAACGCCCCTTTTATACGTCGGTCCGAATTTTATTACCTTCGCACTTATAATGTGTAATAGCTAGCTGATCCTGTATGACATGCAAATATTCGTCTTTATTCTTATTAATAAAAGCTTTATTGTCTTTTGATTGGTCATACATTTCTGCCCATTTTTATTTATATCTATGTATGCTCAATATAGGAGGGCACTTTGGAGGGGCGTAGAGGCCAATGACGACCTAGGGGTGGTAGAGTGATGGAGTTGAGAGGGAAATGAGGGTTCTGGGAGTTCGGAGCTGGAAAGAAGCAGCTTCTGACCGCCAAATGGAGAAATATGCTTGACCGAGCCAAGGCCCACCCAGGGCTGTAGAGTTTTGATGATTTACTAGCAGACTCCGCCACGCGTTGCTTTGTTTTTCTTGTCAGATCAAGCCTTTACCGGCCCACTATAGGCACGGGTCACTTCCCACAATGAGAAGCGCTTAGGCCGTAGCACACCAAGCTGGCCCAGTGCGGATTGGTGGACTCCACACACCTATGAGAACATTATGAAGAACTCTCAGGCACGCAGGGATGTTTTACTACACCGTTAAAGCAAGAGATATTTTAATTGCTCAAAACGCACATAACTTAGAAATGTTAGAGGTTCGAACTGGATTTCGAACCCGCCCGCCCGAAAGTGAATTCGAAGTCCAACCCGCTGGGCTATCACTGCTTTCGGTTTTCTTGTATTTCGTTCAATTATTAACAAATAATTCACAACAAAAGAATATTTCAATTTTAAATTGCGATATAAACTATCCTATCTCTTCAGTAGGAACAAATAACATGTTAATAAAAATTCAAATCCGTTCAGTAGTTTCGGAGTTCATCCCGGAAGAATTATATCAAATAGATTACTTAGCAACGTTTTTACTTTAAAACAATATCGATACAATTTTTAACAAATAAAGTTGTTAGCCATAGCTTTTAGCATACTAAGCAACTTATCAACAGATTACAGATGATTTGAAAATAGAAAATGCACAATAGTCAACTGACGTTTATGGTTTCTCTAGTGCTACCGACATTTCACATCGGTAGATATGCCTTGTGTTTTTAACCAGAGATGGTAGCAAATGGTAGATGCCTTGTTACCAACATTACAGTTTAAAATTCTAACCACCACACCGCCTCGTACGGCAACCACAGGAGAGGAGCGGTGGTATCAACTGTATTCTGATCTGCTATAACCACAATACATAAAAGCAGTTTGGCCGACCTCCATGGCGCAATGGTGAGCGCTGTGAATTTAAGCAGGAGGTCCCAGGTTCGATTCTCGGCTCGGGCAATTTGAGAATTTATAATTACTAAATTTTCTCTGTTCTGGTCTGGTGGGAGGCTTTGGCCTTGGTTAGTTACCAGGGTGGTAACTACCGACAAAGACGTGCCGTTAAGCGATCGAGTGTTCCGGTGCGATGTCGCGTAGAAACCGATTAGGGGTATGACTATCACACTCCCTAACAGGTTAGCCCGCTACCATCTTAGACTACATCATCACTTACCACCAGGTGAAATTGCAGTCAAGGGCTAACTTGTAGTAGAATAATAAAAAAATATATATATTTAAAAGTAATGTCCATCGATAATCTGAATTGATACCTACCTTCTGTAAATTAGTTGAAAAAGAATTTAAATAATAAAATTGCTAAGGTTTAAAGCATTAACTTAACTACACGACAAAATTGTGTGCATGCACCTAAATAACCTATTCACAATTTCTGAATCGCACGCAATCCCTATTACAACTTGGCAATTTACTATTATTTGCTTCCACTTCGGCCAAATGTACAAAGCACGAGGTTTTTTAGGTAGGTTCGTTTCCCAGGTCAGGCTTGAATTTGTTAGTATCTTATTTTTCTCAGCTCGGAATCTTGAAATTGCCTTGTCAACCATCATGTCTCAGAGCACGTTAATAATAAAACCTGTCAACTAGCAACTAGCATTGGAGCTGCGTATGTGGTCTAAGTCATCTCTTCTTTGCTATAGGAGTTCTCTGCTTAGCTGTGGGTGATGATTATGAGGATGATAAAAAAAAAATATACTATGACAATACACACATCGCCATCTAGCCCCAAAGTAAGCGTAGCTTGTGTTATGGGTACTAAGATAGCTGATGAATATTTTTATGAATTATATACATAAATACTTAGAAAATATATATAAACACCAATCATCATCATCATCACCCGACCGATTGAAGTCCACTGCTGGACACAGGTCTTTTGTAGAGAGTTCCAAAATCCACGGTCCTGGGCCGCTTGTTTCCAGCGGCTCCCAGCGACTCGTTTGATGTCGTATGTCCACCTCGTTGGGGGCCGACCAACACAGCGTTAACCTGTGCGGGGTCGCCATTCCAACACCTTGGAACCCCAACGTCCATCGGTTCCCCCGCCCATTTCCACTTTAGCTTAGCAGCTCACTGAGTTATGTCGGTTACTCTGGTACTTCTACGGATCTCCTCATTTCTGATTTGATCACTTAGAGATACTCCCAACTCCCAAAGAGCAATCTCTTTCCATCGCCCGCTGAGTGATTCTGAGCCTTCTTAAACACCCAGACACTGAAAAACATGCATGCTCACCATGCATGTTTATCATGGAATTCCTACAGCTATCTAATAACTGCTAAGTAGGGCCCTTAGTTATTTCCCCCTCTTTCCTATTGGAAGGGGAGGCATTTCCCCAAAGACAGTGGGTTATTAAAGACTTATATTTTTTTTATTACGAAAATGCACACATCGCCATCTAGCCCCAAAGTAAGCGTAGCTTGTGTAACTAAGATGACTGTTGAATATTTTTATGAATAATATACATAAATATGACGGCGCCGGCAAGAAATCTGTAAACAACACGTGCACCGCTCTCGCCACCTGGCGCATTATTCATTATCCCCACTCACCTACTACTCAAGTCGTTATGATCCGTATATAAGGACCGAAACTACAGTGGCGAGGCGGTCTTGGCTCTGGCGTAGCACGGTGCACATGATGTACCCTGCTAGTAGCTTATCCTAGACCGTTTGGATAATTAATTTGTGGATAACGAATTAATTATTATTCTCAACTATAAATTAGAATTAGTAGTCACAATTTATAGTTGATAATCATCTCGTATAATTACTATCTTGATTGAAGTAGTGGTTAGTTATTATTAACTAAGTGATTATAACTTCACTTCATTTCATAGAGTTACAAAGACTTTATTCCTGACTCATCCGTTTCTTTAATTTATTATGTCCGACCCCCCTCTGCCGACAAATACTTATATTCATGTAAACTTATATACTGAAAAACATTCATGTGCATCACACAAACATTTTGCTGCTGTGGTAATCGAACCCACGGCCTTGGGCTCAGAAAGCAGGGTCGCTGGCCACTGCGCCACTCGGCCGTCGAAATAATGACGAAAATAATGACGATGATAACTGTCATTTGCAATTTATCGCTCTGAGTGAACTTAAGAGTGAACCTCTTCGATTGTATAGAAGCAATTGCTAACTCAATTCAGCGGAAAAATAAGGGGAACTCTTTGTATAGAAATGACAGTGATTTATTATCTAGACTATTGTCGAACTATCCCGGCAAAGAGAACCTATTACACACTCGGAAGCAATGGCGTGCATTACCCTTAGTACAAAGTTTGCCCGCTCGCTATCGAGGAATCGTGAATACTTGAAGTATTGTAATAGTTGAACATCAGAGTACCCTTGACTGAAATATCACCAGCGGCACGTCTTTGTCGGTATGGGGGGTTACTAGCCACGGCCAAAGCCTCCCACCAGACCAGACCAGAGAAAATTCAGAAATTATAAATTACCAAATTCCCCTGCCAGGAATAAAACCCGGGAACCTGCTTAAATTCATGCATTCTCCGTAGCGCCATAAAATTACTCACACACACACAAAATTAGTCACAAACTATTTTTTAAATCGAAATAAAACCGGACATGCGACTCTAAAACGAATGAAATAAGGTAGTATGTTGACGTTATATAATTTGTTATTTAAGTTCTCGATTGCGAGCAATCAAATCTGGTACTAAGGCTACAGAACTCTATACATTCGAAAATTCCACTGCTAATACTTATAGGTAAAAGTTGTAAAACAGTTGCATAGTTAGGCGATGTTATTTTAATGTATATAGACCAGCGCTAGACTGCATCACGCCTGATGATGCTGCCTAAATTGGAGCCCCTTGCCTAGAAGATGCCTTTTCACACTTGACTTGAAGGTCGTCATATAAAGTATATATATGTACATATATAATAGAGAAAATGAAAGCTGGATGTGTATTTTAGGTCAATAAATAACACATAACGGTGAAGGAAACAGCGTAAAGAAACTTTGCATGCTCGAGAGTTGTTTATAAGCGTGTGAAGTGTGATTTGGTCAGCGAGGTGGATTCTTCTTTTCTCATTCGAAGAGTAGATCAATGTCCTGTAGTGGGAGGGATAAAACTGACATCATTCCAGGCCCTTCAGAAAAGTTTATCTTGAAACAACAATTACAGTACTAAACAAAAAACAATATGCTCAAGCCAAAAGTCCAAGTTGAATGCAAATATCCAAATCAAACAACCCTTCAAACTTTACCTTTTAGAAATTGAAGGTTATAGAATGCTCAAACGTTATTACCTCGACCCTTAACTTTAGAATTGAATCGTCTGAGGAGTCCAGTTAAGTGGGCATACTTGAATTACCAAGTTATATGTTGTTTTAACGAATATTTAGTTTATATATATATATAGAATACCAAATAATAAAATTATATATATAGAATACCAAAATAATAAAAACCAACTGAGGCATCGCCTAAATAAAATGCCGTAAGATTAAGGCGATGTCTATAGAAAAAAAACGTTTTAACAACTCGTAGGCGATAATTATTGGTGAACAGTTGGAGTCTCCTTAGATTAGAGGCCTTTATATAAAGGCCTTGCTCGTCGTTAGTGAAAGCGTGTCTATGTTTCTGCGGCGCTTGCGTTTGATTCTCTGGGCTCATGGTCTTCAAAGTCAAAGTCAAAGTCAAAAATATCTTTATTCAAGTAGGCCCATAGGTGGCACTTTTGATGCGTACATAAGAATTACACGGTAGTGAGATGATGGCGATAACCACATTCGTAAACTTAAAACTAAAGCTACGAGGGTTCGAAACGCGTCCTGGTCTAAGAAGTCCACAACAAACTTAGCCGGGTGTTTTTTTTCTCTCACAATGTCATTTTAAATTATTAGAAGAGCAACCTGGTTAGAGCAATAATTTACACCCAAGCTTTTTTATCGATTACGTAGTCCTTTATACTATAATAGGAAAGACACGAAACATTGTAACTATCGTGTCCCAAAAATTGGTCTTGACGTCTGGCGCTTATTTCGCCCAACGGCGAGTCAAAGGCGCTATAGCACCAGCATTTTGGATACCATGCCCAAAACTGAACAGTTAGACGGTGTGTATTTTCTCATGACCGATGATGAATATAATATTATTGCAGAGCTTTTTGTGAGGTATTTACTCTCAACGTATCTGTGGTCGCATAATTCAATTTAAAAAATATATTATTTTATTTAAATAAATTTGCAAAACTTATTTTCTTATTTTTTTACTATTTATATGTTTATTTAGAGTTTTTTGAGTCATCGACACGCTTTCACTAACGACGAGCAACGCCTTTATATAAAGGCCTCTAATCTAAGAAGACTCCAACTGTTCACCAATAATTATCGCCTACGAGTTGTTAAAACGTTTTTTTTCTATAGACATAGCCTTAATCTTACGGCATTTTATTTAGGCGATGCCTCGGTTGGTTTTTATTATTTACGTCCGGGGAAGTACTTAAGCGATGAGCTGTTGAGGTTGCTGGCATTTGAAGCTTAACACATGTCCACGTTGATACACACAGGGTGGCACTTAGTATATCGTGTTCCTTGCATGTCCCACAAAGTATTGCTCTGTTTAAAGGTTATGGTTGCTTCATACCATAAGGTGGCCCACCGTCAAAAGTAGCTAGGCTCTTCTATTATAATGATGAAAAACAGTGAAGAATAGTTTCTTTGAAGATAAAAATTATCCTTGGTATTATTCCAGGACCGAATTTTATCATAATTCGTTCTACCATTATAGCGTGAAGAGATAGGTTATAAAAGAATGACGCTTCTAAATATCCCTTAGGAACCAGCATTTTTTTAAAAAAAGCCCGTCACTCATGGCCATACTCTCGAGACATAACCTTCGCTCAGCAAAAACGGTTTGTTAAATAAAATATTATAGTTTCAAATTTGGGACTTTAGCTAGCATAAGTTCCATTTCGCTTTGACGGTATAATGTTACGATACTGTAAAGCGACACCACGTTTGCGAGCGTGCAATTCCTTTACAAAGATTACTCACTGTTGTTGCGTGAGAAGTGCAACCACAATTTCGTACCCATAGCTACTTCTTTTATAAATTTGAAAGTAAAGCTTCATATTTGTTGCTGTACCTTTAGCTGTACTTTTTCACGCCTAGAGTGTTGAATATATTTTGACATTTTGCAAGAAGGACGATTGTATCCTAAAGAAGGACTGCGGATAGTTACATGACTGAAGATATAGTACTATCCTATATATTCAGTCATTAAACTAATAGTCAACAAAAATAATAACATTTGGTTGTAACATAGATATGATATTTGATTATCATATTTTTTCGGCTCGGAAGTTAAGATTCCTGCAGGATTAAAAAAAACGAGGATAAAATAACAAGAAACAACTACTTTTAAAAACTAAGAATAAGAGTTTTGATAGAGCGTTTTAATAAACGAATAAACCAAGTCTTCGATTAAATAAGATTCAATGATTTACATTTATTGCAGGTGCTAAAATACACGTTTCCGATAAGATGACAAAAGTGCATTGTTGTGGTAGTGATATTAAACTACCGTGCCTACGGATGTATATCTACAATACAATATTGCAAGGCAATGATTTTTTTGGTTGGGTTGTCATTCGTTTAAGGACTTATGATATTTTACATCATCGTCACTACTGGAAATAGTCGTCTCAGTTCCTAGACCACGTTTTAAACAAACTATAAATCCTAAATCCTTCAGTGCCTGAAGACCAAGGTCTTCGAACAGTGCGTGTTGCCAGTAATGACTTACGGATCCGAAACGTGGTCGCTTACTATGGATCTCACAAGAAGGCTCAGAAACACTTAGCGGGCGATGGAGAGAGCAATGTTGGGAGTATCTCTACGTGATCAAATCAGGAATGAGGAGATCCGTAAAAGAACCAGAGTTACCAACATAGCTCAGCGAGTTTCAAAGCTGAAGTCGAAATGGGCGGAGCACATAGCTCGGAGAATCGATGGACGTTGGGGTTCCATTCCGTACTGGAATGGCGACTCCGCACAGGTAAACGCAGCGTTGGTCGGCCCCCAACGAGGTGGACAGACGACATTAAACGAGTCGCCGGGAGCCGCTGGAAACAAGCGGCCCAGGACCGTGGATTTTGGAACTCCCTACAAAAGACCTATGTCCAGCAGTGAACTTCAATCGGTTGAAGTGATGATAAATCCCAAAACTACGCGGTCAAAATAGCAGGCCAGCGTACTATTGCATTATGTTGGGTTTTCCCTTCGACCGTAAAGGCTACGCTGTAATAAACTTGCAAAGAAATCGATACCTTTGCATATTTTAAAGGGCCATTATGTTGATAACCCGGCATTGCTTAATTTATTTTTTCATTACAATGAATAAATTTGTAAAGTAGCACTTTATTGTAGCCAATAAAGGATAAAAGATGAGCGTATATAGAACATATATTATTTTTTAATTTGGGCCTTCCAAAGGGGTCAAGCCGACGGATTAAATTCGGCGCTAGGGTTGCCACTTATAAGTTATTTCGTGTCAAGTAGGAATACACTTTCGTAAGTATATTTGTATGAAGCTCTTTTGGGACAGCTGTTGACACGCTAAAGACACTTCAAATTTTTTTGTTCTCGTGTGAAATCAAAATAAATTATTACGTGCGATTAAAAGTTGAAGTAGTGTATTTATCAGCAATGTACCAATTTTTGTCGGTGGAGCTCTAGCAACCAAATGCATATATATCTGCTGTAAATAATCAAAATAGGACCATTTTGATTTTTCAGTTTCAGTGGTTAAACTCAATATGGCAACAGTGAGACACCATATTGTGTAAAAGAAAAAAATATGATGTACACCACAAAAACTAGAGACTCGAGAAAAAAAGTCACAACACGTTGATACAGTGGTGGTGGTGGACAGAAACACAAAAGTGTAAGGTAAAGCTATGCTCTCATTGAAATAATTAATCATAATAAAACGTGTGCTATTTTGAGACACTGTGGAGATAATAATTTCAAGTTCTAGTCGAGCTAAAAAGAAAATAACGAATAATTTTTCGCTTTCGTTTTCATGAAACGTTAATGTGTGTGTGCGTGTGTGTGTGTGTGTGTGTGTGTGTGTGTGTGTGTGTGTGTGTGTTTGTGTGTGTTTGTGTGTGTGTGTGTGTGTGTGTGTGTGTGTGTGTAGACTGTATATCTGTCTGCGTGGGTGTATGTAAAGATTAAACATAGGCATCTACTTCGTGTAATATACGTCACCGTGCGTTTAATGTACTAATACTGATCAGATGATAATAATAACAATAAACAATAAATAATAACAAACAGTCAACACGTAGGCTATACATTAGACATTGTATAGCGAACACACATCAATTATAATATATAAAAATCTTAATCCATGCCTTTTTGTTACGGACGTTTTTTGCCTGCTACGGTACCCCTCCGCATTGTCCCATAAGGGACTTCGTTCCAATAACATATGAGGCACTCTTAAATTCAGAGTACGATTATGTAAAAACATATAAAAGATGAAATTTAAAATTTGTGTCCGACTTATAAAGGAATTAAAATAATTTCAACACGATATGAACAGTTTATCTTTCATGTTAAAGTTATTTCGAGAGACGCATGTCCACAAAATGGGGCCGCATACATCAATCGTCAAATCGACATATAATGTTAAAACACTTTCTTTTATCAAGAAATAGCTTGTCACGTTTGTGTTCCACTTATCAGGATTCATTCTTATAGGCTTGTCATGATAAGATAGGTAGAACCAGATAGTAACATATTAAATTAATGGGTAAAACAGCCAAGGCGCTTACTATCATCGCTTTAAGCAGTATTTTTTTTGTAATATTTGATGCTTTTGTTTTTAATTTATAATCCTTTCTAGATGTTACCCGCGTTCTTCGTCCGCGTTTTATTCGCGTTAATTACTGTTTCACAAATCCCGTGGGAACCGTTTCTTTCCCAGCGATATAAAGTAGCCTCTGTTACTCTCCGTCTTATCAACTAACTTGATTGGTTCACTCGCCAACAAGCCCGCATTACATATTGGATAGAAGCAAGCGTAACTTTGCGGAAATCCATGATATATCATGAAAATTAAGCCTAATTTGTAAATAGGCTTAATTTTCAAAACATGAGCATCCTCAACATCTCTTGCCTTTACAATGAATAACTGTTAACAATTATTCAAGTCAACATCTCCTGAGGATGCTCCGGTTTCGGAGCTAAACGTGCGTAGAGGGTACATTGCCGAAGATCTGTTTGGTGTGGAGTACAATGATTGAATAAATTATCAATTACACCAAACACAGATTAATTTAACAGATTGATTAATATCAGATTCCTGCTTTTCGCGGAGTATAGCAAGTTAGGCTTAATTTTCATGATGAAGCCCGCGTTACGTCGTTAAAATCATTAGGGTTTATCAGCTACACACAATCCGAAAACAATGCTTCGTTAGGTCGTAAAGGAATAACAAACAAACACAGTTTCTAATCTATTATATCAGTAAGAATTTTAGGGGTGTCAAGTTAGTTAAATCTAACTTTTAAATTGCATTTAGGCAATGGTACACCTGCTTACATTTAAAACTTTTGTCTATGACCTTTTATTTTTTTGGGTTCTGGTATCCAAATTAGTAAAAGCTACAACACATAGTGCACCTTTGTCTTCGTCACAACCTATGTAATGCCTCTTTTAAATTTGGTCTTTATTAATTCTTTAGACTTGACATTATCAAGTTTTGTATGCAAAAGCGGCCTAAATAAGAATACAAATACAAATAGCGTTACTAAAGTGCAGTGTTTCTATATAGTAGTAATTAACTGACCAAGCCGACGGCCCACTTGATGATAAGTGGAATACCATCGCCTATAAACAGGGCAACACTTCACAGGGCAATGCAAGGAACGCAACCTGCAACGTGCCGAGCAGTGTCCATGTGCCTTTAATTAAACTGGCAACCACGCCCTATAAACCGAAAAACAGAATTATAGCAATGCTCCTTGGCGACGGAAATAAGCATGGCGGCACTTCTACGCTGTACGTCTACCATCACAAAAAGCTCAATCACTAAAAGGAGATTCCAGCAGCCTAACCCGACAAGCACGGAAAACGTGTAAATACCGAAAACTAAATTGTCGTTCTTTGTGTCAACTTTTGTATTTGAACAACGTGTGTATCAAAATTCGCCAATCGTTTCATAGACTTTTGAAGTAACGCAGGCTTGTGTTTACATAAAGCGGCGAACAAATATAGAAAGTCGGTTTTGGAGTTAGCAGCAACAAAATTGCGAACACGCGACGCAAAAACATCAAAGTCCACCGGACCGCAAACACTATTTGACGTGACGTGGCTTTGAAGTTTTAAACTTTTCACTGTTTTTCAATTTTCACCGTCAACCAGCATTTTTCTTTTAAAATCGGGTCACAATTTTATTTTTTTCACGCCCATTTTAATAACGATGGTGTTCCAGAACGAAATTGTTAAATGTCGCGACACTTTTTTTAAATCCCGTTACCGCATTTTAAAACGTATAGTGTCAGTAAAACACTTGCTAGTTTTAATTTATTACATCTGTTTCAAAGAATTGTTTAATTAACTATATTTTAAGGATCATTTAATTATTATTTAAGAACTGTATACTACTGGCAAAAATCCAGAACGTTTTGAAACAAAACTGATTTGAGTTACTTGGTAATTATTTAACAATTTTAGTTTAACAGTCCCTGGTAGTCTACAACTTACAATATACCTACGAACTGGGTCTCAAGTGATACCCTTATTTTTGCACTGGGGGTCAAAAAAGGGATTATCGTTTCGTTAGGTACTTTATTTTAATTGGGGAAAAAGTGCGATTTTTCAAAGCCCCGTCTCATCGCAACGTCTAAATATTTTTCAGCCGGAAAAACTAACAAGGAAGTTAATTATTTTGGCAACAAATCTTTTAGACAGAGATAATAAAGTAAGCTAGGATTGTTTCGAAAATTTTATCCAGCTTGGTAACAAGGATATATTATTTAAAATAGTATTATATTGATAGTATCATTGAAAACGTGTGGTAGAATAAAAAAAAACTGAAATTCTTAGAAGTAGGTCTATGTGAAATAAATAAATTTGTTGTTGAGACATCTGATAATAATCGGTAAAACCATAATTTAAGCAGAGTGGTGGGTCCTTGCTCTAAAACCCTCTTTCCCCTGAGACATTCATGTTCATACATATTACATGTGTGCCTAATTGTGAGGTGATGGTGATAACTACGTTCGCCGAAAACCTAAAACTACGGGGGTTCCAGACGCGTCCTGGTCTAAGAAGAGCCCACAACAAACTTAGCCGCCATTTGTTTTAATTTGTATGTAAATCCTTAAATCTAGAACAAAAGAAAACCTTATAATCGAGTAACAGTTAAAGATATTCCATTTCTTCTATTTATTTTAACATCAACAATCGTTCTTGATTTCCCAAGCCGACCAAAAGATAACAGTCCATGTAATCCAAAATCTTCGGGTCAAATATAAAGTAAGAAAGAAGAGCCACTCTTTTCACTCTGTTCGGATGAAGAAGTAAAAGGTACTACAAAATTTAATCATTAATTTATTATTTATTTATTTATCATTTATTTATTTTTAATTTTCATTTTGAATATTTGACTTGAAATAAATTTCGTTTTGATCATTTAGTTTCTTGCTCAAAGAATTTTAAAACACCTAGTAACAATAGTAGTTATAACCCACCATTGGAGCAGCGTGGCGAGTCTATGCTCTAAGACTGTTTCTCCTTTTAGAGACAATGCCAGCGGTGGGACGTTAATATGCGGATAAATGGATGAATGAAAAGCGTAGCGTACAACATAGGTATATAATTTCGGCTATTGTGTTGTTGATTTGAATCTCAAAGGTGAAGGGTAGATGAGTATATCAAAGCGGGTCGTCGAAGCAAACGTCAAATTTTACAAGCGCACTGTAACCAAACAAATCTTTAACCTATCTCTAGCCACTTATCTTCAGCGAAATGCAAATTCATACAAATTGAGCTTGCACGGAATTGTTGGAGGCTTGGATATATCGGGGTAGAAACCGGATAAGTTATGTACGCAAACATAAACCCCCTGTCCCTCTTTAACAACTCTCCTCAAACACCCTTTCCCCCTAGACTTCGATCATAGCTAATCACTTTATAGTATTTCGATACGATGCCGAATAGTCGACAAGCGTTACGAATATGCAGTGCTTTTAATGAAAATTTCAGCTCCAATTCACAAACTACCTCAAGGCTTGTTCAAACGTAATCTGTTTATCTATATCACGTATCAAAACCTCTATGCTGAAGTATCGTGTGAAAATTCACACGGCAACCAGATGATCTAATATCGGGTATAAACTTAATATTTGGGTATATAACTTGAATATTTTTGATATATTTCACCTGAGAGATAAATAGATTTACTTTTAATATCATCATCAGCCAAGGTGCATCCACTGCTAGGCATAAACCCCCTTCAAACAGCCCCAACTCTTCTCCTCCTACACGATCTCTTTTTTAAGCCAGTTATAAATCTTATGTAGGGATTCCGTTATTCCAAGGTCAATCGCCTGTATCAAACGAGAAGCCGCCAGAAACTCAAACTCAAACTTTCCTTTTCCAACATCAACAATTTACCATTTAACATAACTTCTATGCTTGAAAGCCGATTGCTAAAGTGGGCAGCGACCCTGCTTTCTGAGAGAAAATTGTAGTGCGATGAACATGAATGTTTTTCAGTGTCTGGGTGTTTATCTGCATATTATAACTATTTATGTATATTATATTCATAAATATATTCATCGGCTATTTTGCGCTAACTTTGGGTCTAGATGGCGATGTGTGTATTGTCGTAATGTATTTATTTATAATTCATTCATGTATGATGTAAAGAAAAATGTAACTGCAGTGTATGCTGGAATATAAGTAAATTTTTGACAACGGTAACGACTAATGAAACGCCATTTTATAAGTTGGTGAAAGAAATAATATTATTCCATGTGATTTGTTTTCAAACGCTAGTCGAGAAATCAAAATACTAGTTTGGCAATCATCGCTTCAACTTGGCCAGACTCCTTAATCTTTCCCTCCAATTAAACTTGCACGTACCGGAACTACGGCAACAAACGCGACGACTTAATTGCTTGCAGGTGACTGACTTAGGTGCTGCGCAAACGTAGACACTTTCCACAAGGAAACTAAAAGAAAATCACTACCATAGAAAACAGATAACGGAAAACGATAACTGATCCGGTAGCGGCAACTGAACCCAATCGTCAATTGCTACTTTTGTACAGCTAAGATGTGCGCCACCCGGTGATTATATCGAACTGTTCACTCATAATTATCTCGCGGCCCTACTGGACACTGGTTTGTTCATAGGCATACCGAGGAGGGCTGGGGAGAGTAGCTGCCCTGTGTGGAACATATGTTTTCATGAACTTTCTTCCTACTGGCAGACAGCCTGATACCCTCATACAAGGAAACGCAACAGTCAATCGACATGGACGACCTTCCGCGCTTTCTGGTACCTTCCACCTTGCAATGCACAACCAGGCGCTCTATAGAGTCATTTTCTCGCCCGGAGACGTGGCCGAAGAATTTAATTATTCGACTCTGCACCTATGTCGCTTAGTTCCGTGTTCTTGTAT
This sequence comes from Pararge aegeria, assembly GCF_905163445.1. Lineage (NCBI taxonomy): Eukaryota > Metazoa > Arthropoda > Insecta > Lepidoptera > Nymphalidae > Pararge > Pararge aegeria. The sequence continues at coordinate 5,807,524 of NC_053200.1, read as the reverse complement.
GGAGACGTTAGTGGAAATTTGGTCGAAGAGAATCCAAGCATCTTAGAATGTATACGTAATGTTTTAAGCTGACACATGAATGCGATTGGCATCATGCGGGCTGGTGGGCTAATGTTGCGAATTCTGACACTGCTAGGTAACGGTTATTACCATGTGATAATGATCGGACGGATAGTTTAGCGATCTCTTCAAGACGAAAGGCCAAAAGTCAAGATATCCAAAGTCAATCACCTGTCTATTTAGGTCAAAGTTACCAATGCAATCAACCTATGTATGGTATGGATATGGTTATAAAAGTAAAACCCTCCAAACATACAACTTTTTCTTACAATATCTTGACTTCTTTATTACACGATATTGTTAGCAGTCCAGAACTTTTATGCACACATTAAATTTACTGCATTTGAGTAATCTGCAACTACCAGACAAATCTGCACGATGTCATTTATTTTCTTTATTTATCTATTTATATTAAGTTATGTGCGTTTTAAGTAACTAAAATATCACTTTCTTCTACGGTGCAGCAAAACATCGTAAAAAAACATGCATGGCTTAGGCCTAATCTTTTTATTGTAGCGCTTTTCACCATAGGTAATATGGGCGTGTCGGTCTTTTATCTTCAATGAGTTAATAAGTAAAAAATTACAAAGTTTTTAATTCGTTTGTATGGAATATTAAACATGCTTCTTTTGATGTCATATTTTGTGATTCCTTATGAAATATATATACTTATGCATCCATCAATATTATTTCGTAACTCTGCTACACGTTGTATATATATGGCCGCCAATTAAACTTCTATTATTTAATTGTGTCATTTTATGCTATTATTATGTTTATTTCTTGGTGTACAATATACTTTCTTTCTTTAATTTGTAATATAGGACTCACCCGCGTTTTCCGTCCGCGTTTATGACAGTTTCGTGGGAACTGTTTGTTTTCATTCGATAAAAAGTAGCCTTTGTCACTCTACGACCTTTCAACTAGGTCTATGCCAAATCAAGTTTATTAGTAGACTAGCGGTCTTCTCATTACCGAACTAGATGGCGCCACAAAAATCCTGCATCGCACTATCGAAGTGTTCACAAAAATGGACCATATATATACAACTTCCAAAGATGAATGTTCGGACCTCGGTCCCCGAGCACTATCACCCGCTCGGAGAAAGATCTTCCTATTGTTACGGTCGAGCGTATCACCATAGCTCCGGTACAGTAGTTTAGTTTAAGGCGTAAAGAAAGACCGTATAAACAAAAACACAGTTTCCAATTTATAATATAAGTATAGAAGTATGGATGTGGTGAAACACCACATACCTAGATTACATGATACGCTCTCGACGCACGTCTCCGGAGCATCCTCCAGAGATGCTGACTTCACAGAACGCAATGGCAATTACTTTACAAGAACGTTTTCCATCGGGAATGTGCAGGTTTTTCGTATTAATACCCGTATACAGAAATTATGAGATCCATGTCTTTGTTCTTTACCTACACTGTAAGTGTAAGTGTAAGTGCAAAATATTAAGTATGCAATTCGTAGGCGGCGAGTAGAGTGCAGGTTTGAATATGAATGTACCCGAACAATCCTAAAGGCAAATGTTATCCTGAACCTTTTGCATAAAATGCTTGTATGAAATCTGCGAAATATTTGATTTTCCTCCCAGATGCTCGGAAATTCCCCATTTCCCAGTCGCAAAATCAGCCCTCCCATATTACGTACGACGCGACATTTCAAAAAAGCACTTAATTTTTTTGCTATCTTGTTTATATGAGAGCACTACTCTAGGAAAGTATGCCGAAGTAACCAAATGTGCAAATTCAAAATAACCTTCTTTGGTATTTTTAAGTATCTTTATTAACCTTTTTATTATGCCCATATTTTTTATAGAAGCACTTTTATTATATAACCTTTTTTAACTGGATCTTTGTTGTTGGTCTCGGGCCATTGATCTGGAAACCATCGAACACACGAATCACGAAGTTTGATTCTTGTAACTTTTAAAGTTACAAGAAGCCAAAACCTTTTTAAGCTAACGATATCAGTTATCGTAACCTTATAAAATCAACTTGTTCGTAACACAATAATAAATAATAATAATAAATTTCTTTATTGATTAAAAAGTAAAAGAATCATTTACAGCCTCCTTATAAATAGGTTACAAGGTATGTAGTCCACAGGAGTGCTTGGCATAAACTGGTAATCGATCTGTATATATACTGCCAGATCATTTTACAGCAATTAATAATATAGATAGATTTTATAATTAATTTTATTGCAACTAAACACACATACGCACATGTATTGAATATATGTGTATGTATTATGTTAATATAATATGTAAGTTTATTCTACCTTCACTTAGTGCACCATCCACTGTCCACCTTACTAATAGCTCCGTATTATCTCCGTACGCTGAGACTCTAAGTAATAAGGCCGCCATTGCAGCCTAACACTGTGCAATCTTTGTTTTCTTGTAAAGGTGTGTGTAGTGTGAAGGTAAAATAAACTTCTATAAAAATACATATTATATTAAAATAATCAGTACATGGGGATATTAAAAATACATAGATATATCTGTAGGTTACAAACTTACGCATTACTTAAAAGATATATGTAACATAAAGTTAATTTAAACGTATTCAAAAGAAAAACAAAACTTAAACGATATTTTTACAAAATAACTGGCGTACAAAATATATGGTGTACAATATATATGGCCCTTTATCAAAAGACTCCTCCAAATCTAGTTGCTTGCCTTATGCGCAAGTTATTTCTGCTTAAGCCGCAATTTCGTCTCAGGATTTGCTGTCCCTCTCTCTTCTTTCTTTACCTGGAGTAACATACACTAACTGCTTCATTATTAAGTTACAATGGCTAGAGAAGAAAATTGCGGTTGAGGAGTCCCACCTACTATATCCGGAGATCTTTAGATCGTATTGAAATTAAAAGCCTAACTTTAAAAACCGAACTTCTTTTCTCTTTCAATTCTCTTTCTTAAATATATTTTAAAAGGATTAAGTTTGGGCTAACGTATACAAATGAATGACAGGAAAAATATATCGAGGAAACAACATAAATATTGTGCATTTTTTTTTTTAATAAAAAAAAAAATTATTCCACTAAAAGTTAGCCCTTGACTGAAATCACACCTCACCTCGTGGTGATGCAGTTTTAGATGGTAGCGGGCTAACCTGTTAGGGAGTATGGTAGTCATACCCCTAATAGGTTTCTACGCGACATCGCACCTGAACGTTAATTCGCTTAGAGGCACGTCTTTGTCGGTAGAGTGGTAACTAGCCTCGGCCAAAGCCTCGAACCAGACAAGACCAGAGAAAATTAAGAAATTATAAATTCCCAAACTGCCTCAGCCGGGAATCGAAACCAGGACCTCCTACTTAAATTCACAGCCCTCACCTTTGCGCCACAGTGGTCAACAAAACTATAACTATTCGGCTTTGCCTTCGTGTGTCTATTACTGACGTTTCTACGTTTCATTTTTTTTTGTTGTGATGGAAAAGCTTCACTGTTACCTCTGTCCTTTTGGGCAGGAAAGAGGTTATGTGAGACTAGTTTACCTAAACTAAAAACCACCACGGCATCCCTCGACGTCCCTCTCTTTGGCTTTAGTAGACGTCCGGGGAACCCGTTGCATACTTCCCAGACACGTGCCTACTTCTCTGCTTATATTGTACAACATGTTAAAGTTGCTGTATGAAATAAAAATAAAACCAACAATCTGTTTTTCGGGATTTGAGTACCTATCCTGTAATATTTCAAGACACAATTAATACAAAATTTCATCAAAACTCGGATCTCCTCCGGTAGTGAGAAGAGGTTACGCTAAATTAGCTTAACCTCTTCTCACTATCGGAGGAGATCCGTGCCCAGTAGTGGACCGGTAATGGGTTGATATGATGATAATAAATTTTAGCGTACACGCTTTAGGTATTTGCCATATGAACCGTGAATATTTGCAGAATAAAAAATAGCTTATATAACTCTCCAACCTATAAACACTCTCTATGAAACAGAAAAAAAAACAAAAAAAAAACAAAACAAACAACTCTCTCTCTCTCAGTTCTTTTACTGCCTGGAAGAGGGACAAACCAAGAAACACACTCAACGTACGTAGTAAAAATACTAATGCGTCTAAAATTATTGAATATCAATTTTGGACAACAAAAGCGCAAAACAAAGTTTGGTGTCAGTATATTCATAACACTTGCAAAAAGATTGTTTCCATAATGGAGATGAGGTCTTTAACAAAAACGTTTTGCTTGAAGCTTTACAAGCGTAAAATGGAATTAGGTATGCATTAGATCTGCGTAGGGTAAACCTCATTTGTATATTTAAAAAAAAAATGCTTCGGTCCCGATTATTGCGGGATATATTGAGATGTTGAGAAGCAAAAAACGTTATTTCATTTATGTAGAAAATTCGATTCCGGACTAAAATCTAAATAAAAAATATAAGAATTAACACTAGTTCTCTGTTTTGATAGCTCCATCAAAGTAGAGAGCTTTCTTTCAAAGATTATAAATCCCCCAAACTGCGCCCGCCGCACGGGATCTCCCTTTTATAAGACCGCAGCGCTCAAAGACACATTTATAGTAATGTCTCTAACTCACGGGGTAGACCATTCCACGGACGACGAGCTCTCAGTAGTTATGTAACCGGACAGGGCACGAAACCGAGCACAGCGAAGCGTGAATAAACCCTGAACAGAGCTAACTTTACTTCAGTAATTATCCCGAATTATAATATGAACTGTAATTAATTAGAGCTGCCAAGTATAAAATAGCGCGTCATCTCATGATACGGCGTAATTGTAAACTTTATTTAGTTTAAAAAAACAAACTTAATATTGCATAATTCTGGTCCAAATTCGAAGTGCATTCGAATTTAGAGTCCCAGAAAATATTAAAGAAAAAAAAATGATAGCATGTTCCCTATGTACCTACCCTTAAATTTGTTATAATAATTACAGTTATTATTTATATAGCGTTTTTTAAAATAAAAACTGTAATTATTTCGTTCCTTTTAACATATGCGTATTCACACAGCGCGTTTTAATTTAAAAATAAAACTGTATGTATTCAAAGCAAAATATTTTACGTACAAGTTCACGAAATGGATTTTTATAAATACTACTATATATATAATGACGAGCTGTTGCCCGCGACTTCGTCTGCGTTTGATATTGTTTTTAAAGTATTCAGTATCGCTAAGCCTTAAATGAGTATAGTAGTATATATATAACATGTGACTGTCAATTAATTATAGACAAATAATTTGCAATAAAATAAAATTGCGACTATAATTAAAGATCTAAGCTATCCTATCTCTTAAGTTGGACCAGACTGCTCACGGTGTGTCAATTTAATTTAAAATCGGTTAAGTTGTTTAGGAGTCCATCGCGGACAAACATCGTGACAGGAGATTTATATATATTAAGATAATGGTTCACAAAGTAAAAACATTCGAGCGATTAAAACACACAAGCGATTATTCGATAAATCCAGGAGTCATACTCCTGGATTTATCGAATAATCGCTTTTTAAATATTATTAATGTCATTTTTTTTAAGTCAACTGGTAGCTTAATGTAAAGTTTTATACACATTGTATCACAACTTTTTATGAAATGGTGATTATTTGAATATTTTTATAAGAATTTAACTGAAAATTTACTTAAATAAACATAGCCGCGAGGTGCCGTGTCGCGTAAAAGGTCCTAATTATTCATTTATTTACAAGTTAGCCCTGGATTGGAATCTCTGCTGCTGGTAACTCTTACGTGGTAACGGGCTAACCTGTAAGGGTTAAGGAAGTTATATTGAACACATACCATTATTGGGTTTTACGCGACATATTAACGTAACGCTTAATCGGTGGTAACCTGCCTCCCACCAGGCCAGACCACCGAAAATTCTAACCCGGGACCACCGACTTGAGCGCCCACCGCTGCGCCAAGGAGCTCATCAATATAAAGTCTTTGTCTAGATAAAATGTGAATCGCTTGGCCCGTCTTTGTCAGCTACAGCCAAAGCCTGTCACCAGACAATCCCTCTCCCTATCCCTATCCCTGTCCCTACTATTATTATAAATATCAATGTAAGTTTGTTTGTTACGCTTTCACGCAAAAACTACTGAACCGATCTTCATGAAACATTTGTACACATATTCTTGGAAGTGTTAGAAGTAATAAAGGATACTTTTTATCCCGACATTAAGCTCGGTTCCTTTGGGAGAGGGGATGAGTGTTTGACAATTTTACACCATAGCTCCGACAAATTATAACCGATTTAAATAATTATTTTTGTACTATATAGGTTATAATATGTGTTTAATTTTGCCCAAACTGTGGTTGGAGATAGAGGACAGAACTCCTCAGCAGACAGCAGCAAACCCCTCATTAAATGAGGAGGCTTAGCGATACTGAATACTTTAATTTTTTTTAGATCTACAACTAAATTTAATGCCACATCAAAAAATTAAATCAAACGCAGACGAAGTCGCGGGCAACAGCTAGTAAGTCATAATTATATCGGTACACTAGAACACTTTCGAATTACATTATAAAAATCCATTATCTATTGACGTCTAAGCCTTATACCTGTATCACATATCTCTATTGTTTACCCAAGAGAAAATGACATGTTGCATTGACTAGAATACCTTGTATCATGTCCCCATTGTGGGAGGTTTCATCCCAAGCAAGTCTTTCAGCTATCGGATAGAGTTACTAATGGAATATGACGACACGGGGAAGATGTTAACAGTGAAATAATGGCAGGTAATATTTGTATCTAGCTGAGTATTTTATTTTTATAAACATAGAAGCGTCCCTTGTTTATATACTAGCGAACCCTCGCGACTTCGTCCGCGTATGAGTCAATCGAGAAGCTAGAATAAATCTGAAGCTTACATCGTAATCATCGTGGCTGGCTATGAACCTACTATTATTTTACGTGGTTTACTGAGTTAGTTAGTTGTCATAATTTTAGTTGATACACACATACTTACATCCATCCTAACAATCTTTTGCATTTATAATATTAGCATTTAGCACAGTACGCATGCATTCGTACGCATTCGTATGCATTTATCTCCGACAATATTTATCCGTTTTTCATGAAAATTAGACAGTACATGCTTGATAGTATACACTTTCAGATAAAAAAATATTAAAATCGGTTCAAATTTAACGGAGCTATCAAGTAAAATTTATAAAAAATTTCAACCCATTTCCCAGAGGAAACTTATTGTTTATCGGGATAAAAAGTATTCTATATGTAGACCCGGAACATCAGCTACCACTGTAGCAAATTTTATTTCAATCCGTTCAGTAGTATTCACGTGATGCCCGGAGAGACAGCAGGACAAAAATTTAATAAAATCTGTTTTGGACTCAGTATCGATTATAAAGCCTTCCCCTATCAAAATTTTCAAAATATATGACATTTACAGAAATCTTCCAGCTACAGATTTATTATAAGTATAGATTACACAAGCGACCCGCCCTGCAATGTATGTACTCGTAAGTACGTGTGTAATTTAGTGTTTTAATGTTGCGCCTATCAGCCGCTCTGCCCGTTCTTTTTAAATATAAATAAATATAAATATACTACGACAATACACACATCACCATCTAGCCCCAAATAAGCGTAGCTTGTGTTATGGGTACTAAGATGACTAATGTATATTTTTATGAATAATATACATAAAATATTCATGTTCATCACACAAACATGTTTCAGTTGTGGGAATCGAGCCCACGGCCATGGACTCAGAAAGCAGGATCGCTGCCCACTGCGCCAGTCGGCCGTCAAATCTCTGATATCGTTAAAGTTATTCATTTTAATAATATGCTGTAACGAGCAATTTTAATATAAATGAAACGCACAACGTTTCTAATGAATCTTTATACTAAATTAGATTAAAAATTATACTGTTTTCTTTAAAATAGCGTAAATTTAAAAGACTATCCCATAATTTCTTTGTAATATTATATAAAGGATAAAAATGGTTGCAGTGGGTTATCCTTAGGTGATAAAATGGCGGACTTTAAAAGTTCTTTTAAGACAAACCATTCCATGCACAAAAATAAGTTTACTTTACACATTTTCGAATTTCTTGGCTTTTCTTTACTATAATAAATACTGCATATAAACCTTCCTCTTAGATCACTTTGATTGCATTAAAATCGGTTGCATATTTTAGAAGATCTAAGCGTATAAACGTTTTATTCGGTAAAAATAACAGATTTTTAAAAAACTCATATAGTAAAATACAGAGAAGTAACTGTACGTTTCAAAACACTTTACAAAATGCTTGCCTGTCCACCGGTTTTTCCGTCTAATCACCGAGACGGATGAACCGATTTTGACGGGACTTTTGCAGACAATTAGAACGTTAAACACAGAATCATATAGGCTACTTTATATTTCGAAATCTACCAATATAGAAGAAATGGTTGGAAGACTGGCTAAGCGTCGGGGGGTTGGGGGCTGGTTAATCGTCGGGCGGCACATCTTCGTCTGGTAAAATGCCACGCCCTAAGCCTTCAAGCAGAAATATATCCAAAGAATCATATGAATTAAACCTAGGACCGTGTAATTGTGTGTTGAGCATGCCAACCAATATACAATCGAGGCAATAGGTAAGAGCAACTATTTTTTTTTGCAAAAAAAAATCATAAGTTTTTTCATTGTTTCAGTTCATATCTCAAAGATGACTTCGCCGTACTCCCTTATTTGGAAGCTGGCTTCAACAGGGTGAGTAATAACTCTGACCCGAAATTCCTGTAATATTACTGTGATAATTTTATCAATTCATTAAAATAAGTCGCAATTATTATTTAAGGTAAGGTAAAAAAGTAAAGTTATCGAAATTTTGAATAAAAGATGAAGAATTTACGGTAACCAGTCGAGAAACGGCTGGGAAATTGGTAAAAAAATGTTTTTCTTGGAAATTAGTTTAGTAGCGGTCTCACAAACCGGTATAAGCTTACAGTATATATTAAGAAGGTATATTTGCAAGTAACTTGTTTTAAATATTTTCTATCACATCTTTATTTTTACTATAGGAACTTATTTTGCACAAACATATATGTTAAATAAGCAAATATAACACTGAAATATAACGTCTTACTTTCTAAAATCATGCTAAATTAATCTCGAATGCTGAAGAATGTTAAAACAAAATTAAGTGACCATCACAGAACTACTTTAACGTCTTACACAGAACTATAACGTCAGAAGTGTTAACTCGCTAATTTCTTTAATGCTTATGATCATCTTAACGCTTTGAAGTAATATAATTTACAGATAAGGATCCCGGTCCTTTAATGGAGATAATAAGTTGACACATAATCTTAGAATTAAAAAGTTTATTTAAAACGTTTTCATTTCATAAATTATTTTTATCATGAACTCATTTCCGGAAATCAACTAAAAGCACTCTAAATTCTTGGCCTTTTAAGAGCTGTCTTTCCAAACTAGTTTCATGTAAATACCTTATCGCCTTTGAAGCTTAATAGGCCCTTTCACTTTATGTTGTGATGCATAGCAGGGCTTTCAAACTTCGGGACGCTATAAATTTGAAATGACCTGGAAATGCGAAGTTTTGAGTTTTACAGTAATATATCTAATGTTTAGCCGCAGATGGGAACAGTAAATTGAGTCTTCTGAACTAATCGATTACTACGGATTTATATGCCCAATGGCTAAGGGCTTGTAGACCAGACCGAAAGTCCAGACCGAAATCCGGAAGGTTGAACCTTCAAGACCACAAAGACCTATGTCCAGCAGTGGACGTCAATTGGTTGAAATGATGATGATGATGATGATGATAAAAGCAATTAGCGGAGGAAGGGAAATACTTTACAGTATTGCTGTCGGCACACCATTAATAGAGTCATCCCTTTTACAGTCTATAAAGGTTTGTGGACCGCCTCGGGGTGTAATGGCGGAAGGGTCGTTTACACGAGGTACCGTACAAACCAATACCCTGCAAACACGACGTCCCATCTAATGAGTCACTAACAAAACTATACGGTATACCTCTCAAAGCGGAAGCGTTGATAGCCTCGTAGCTAAGGCTTCGAATTCCCTTTTTTGATTGCAGAGTTCGATTCCCGCCTGGGACCTTTCAGAGTTATAAGGGTTTTAGCATACACACCTCTGACCTTTCAGAGTTATGAGGGTTTTATGCAATTAAATATTTCTTCAACAGTAAAGGAAAACTTCGTGAGGAAACTTGCAAGCCTCAGAGTTCTCCATAATGTTCTAAGGGACGTGTGAAGTCTACCAATCCGTTCTTGGATTACGCCTAAGTCCTTCCCACTCTATGAGGAATCGTGCTTTGTAATTGGCTGTAAATGATGATTGTGATACTCGTCATACTTCTCAAATATAAATTAATACTTATTTTACGGCCGATTGGCGCAGTGAGCAGCGACCCTGCTTTCTGAGTCCAAGGCCGTGGGTTCGATTCCCACAACTGAAAAATGTTTCTGTGATGAACATGAATGTGTTGTTTTCAGTGACTGGGTGTTTACCTGTATATTATTCATAAAATTATTCATGTCATCTTAGTATCCATAACACAAGCTACGCTTACTGGGGCTAGATGGGTGTGTGTATTGTCGTAGTATTTTTATTTATATTTATATTTATTAATACTACTTCATGTGTAAGCAAGTCACGTCTGTGCGTCCCTCTATCCACTAGTATCAAGTATCGGTCTGAAAAAAAATCTTAAATATTTACTATAACGATATAGATTATTATTTAGGTACCTTAGAAAATGAATGAAAGACTAAAGAGATCGGAATACGGAGTTGGTATTACAATATTGTACTTTTAGTATTTTAATAGTTCTTTATTGGTTAGTAGTAGAGCTTTTTGTGAAAGAGCTCGTCCGGGGCAGTACTACTGCCCAGTGTTGTGCACTTCAACATGCATAAAAGCACCGTCTACCCTAAATTGTTTTGTATGACTCATAAAGGGGAAAGATTTTATGCAATCTTCCTTTATGCATACCCTGGTCAAAAACCCTGTTACCTCCACGCTTATTTCTACCGCTAAGCAAAATTTTAGCAACGCTGTGTTTCGGTCTGAAGGAAGTGGCTGTCGGTGTAATACCGACAAATGAGGCTAAATACCTACACCTCAGATTGGTGGCCACATGGTGGTATGTTGCAGGACGAGTTCTTTGCATGCCCTGCTTAGTGTTTCCTTATTTATAGGCACTGGTTTGCCACTTAACATCAACTATATCTCTAAAAAAGAATTTAAAAAAAAACCCAAGAAAAAAAAAATATTCTGTGAAATGCGGCTACAAACAAACAGCCAAAAAGCACTTAAAAAATTATTAAAAAAAAAACCACTCCTCCGCTTGCGGGACTTTTGAGTACCCTGCTTGGGACCGGCGGTCAGGGCTCCACAATGAAAATCCTCCTCACAATGCGTTCCGTTTCACGAATAACTGCCTTATGTATACGACCCTTGATCCAACAACCAAGCGAAAGCTCTTGTAGATGTTGGTCGAAGCTTTTGCGAGAAGACCATTGACTGAAACAGGCCATTCATTACATGGCCGTAATCTCAAGATTAAGGTCCAAGTATTTTGACCCTCTTTCCTTTTCAGCTTTCACCAAATTATCATCATGTTGCATAGTAAAGTCAACAATGATTTTACGGCGCACTGATCGATCGATTATAACCATATCAGGTATATTAGATGTAATATACTTGTCAGTGATAATCGTTCGATCCCTGTAGAGCAATGCTCAAGAACTGACTCCGGGTCATACCTATAGTGAGGCATCTCAAAATCGATACTAAAGAAGGGTATACATACATACATACTTAAGAATACTTAATTAATATTATTATAAGTATTACAGCCAATCTATAATAAATAAAGCATACACAAAGCTCTCTGTTTTATTATAAAGTTAGACAGACTTTATTACATCAAACAGCAATTTCAATTTCCTCACCATCAAGTAAATAAAGAAAAAACGAGGCGGCGTCAGAGAGAATACGCAAGGGAATCGAGAAGGCAATAGCCAATAAATTTATCACAATAGCGTTACTTATAACACGATTGTCGCAAAATGTTGATAGAGAAACCTATTTTCTTTTTAAAAGTTTAATAAAAGAATTTTTATTGTTGACTTCGTTATAAAACCTTATTTTTCAACATAATAACCTCAAACATAGTGGAGATTCTATGTCCACCTTTTGACCCATCAAGCCTGCTACATTAGCAGACTGCAAGTTTACGCATGCAAACTGCCATGAGGCAGCGTTAGTGCATACATAAAGTAAAAAAAACTAATAACATATATTTATATACTTTTTTTGTTTAAATTTTCAACAATGTAAATTATAAAAGAAAAATAGCAAAACACTTTTAAAAAAATATAAATAACACCGCTCGTTGCATTTTTCTCGCATTCTTTATTCGCTTTTATAACGGTTTTTCTAAATCCCTGGGAACCTGTTGGTACCTTGTATAAAAAGTAGCCTATTTTACGATCAGTCCTTTCAACTAAGTAACTAAGCAAGGCTTCTACGCTTTGCTTCGTAAAAGAATTGCGAGTTTCTGGGAAACCGTCCAAAATATCAATAATAAGCTCATTACAATCGTCGCTCAGGCATCCCTTGACAACGTTTTTTTTAAACATTGGCAAAAAGTGCACCAGATTCCGAACCTGAGATAATATAAAATAATTGAATTTTAATTGTAATTTTATGTATTCTAATTTTAATCTTTAATTTTTAATTTTTATTAGTTATTGTTTTGTTATCGCTTATTTATTTATTTTGAAATCTGAGTGTCTTTTATATTCATTTTATTTTAATCTCTCAATTTTTATATATGAAACAAAACTATTTTTTTTTATTTTATTTAAGCAGTTAGACCGTGAAGTAAGTGCAAAGAAACAAACAATCTTTCGCATTTATAATATTAGTTAGGTTGAGGAACTATATATGTAATTGTTGTATGTTTCTTCATTCCAGAAGCCTATCGTGGAACCGTTTGTTCTCGCTAAGGATGACTTTATGTTCCGACTTTGTACCTAAGACCAGTTATTTAAAAATCAAATTTATGTAAATATATAAATAAAAGAATAATATAGATCTAATCAGAAATAGGTTAGCCCGCTACCATCCTGAACTGCATCACCACTTACCATCAGGTGAGATAGCTGTCATTGGCTCTTGTAGGGACATGAAAAAAAGCTTATTGTATTTCAATACAATCCAACATATAAAATTGTAATCACATGCGCATTTGTACCTTTTCGATTCGGCTGGGTCAAAATCGAATAAATGTCGAAAGCGCAATTATTGGGGATAGGAAATGGAACGTCCGACAGGCAGATCTTTAAATTCGTATCCGTTTATCGCCATTTTATGTGCGTTTCGAAAGGCCGAAATGTACTTGTTTTGCGTCAGAAGTTTTACGAGATAAATAATAACTTTTTGATGAGAGCCTCCAGGATGTAAACGTTTTATTTCGCACAAATCTAATGCCAAAGAAAATTTGTTTATAGATTATTCATTTTGACTAAAAAAATTGTTTTTAATTTTTTAACAAAGCTTTATTTTATTTTATTTTCTATCTCTATTGACTCTCGATTTTTTTATCCTTATTTTTTAGTGCCTTTTATATTCGAGGGCATGCCAGTCCCAGTAAACACACACGCAGTACACAGTGAGATCGTTACTCGTTGTTGGAAATTAAAATACCCATAATATAGATGGCAGAGAATACGAAAACAAGAAATTTATTCCAGATATTTGAGGTGTTACACGAGGAAGCGAAGCGCTTCGTACTTTTCCATGGATATCAAATACATAACTGTGCTCAGGAACTTCATAATCTTGTCGCACGAAGCGCTTTTCATCTACGTTTCTGATACGGACTGTTAGAGTTTGGAACGCTCTTCCGGCTTCGGTGTTTCCTGATACATACAACTTGAATGCTTTCAAAGCAAGAGTGAATAGGCATTTTCTAGGCAAGCGCGCCTCAACTTAGACTGCATCATTGCATTACATGATAGTTGTCTATCAAACATAAATAAAAAATAAAAAAAAATAGTAAAGTTCGATTCTGGAAGCTTTAGACCCAATTCTGAAGTCCACGCAGACGAAGTCGCGGGCAGAAAGTAGAACATTATAGAGGCGAAAGTTTTTACGTTTTCTACTCAATCACGTCGCAACGATTGAACCGATTTGGCTGAAATTTGGTTGTGTAATAGCACAAAGGCTACTTTTTATCCCGGGAAAAAACCTTAATACACGTAAACAAAGTAACAGGTATCAGCTAGTAGCAAATTTTATCGATTTTTAGCCGTTTATATCTCAATAACAGTCTAGCTGTATTTATGGAATTTGGGATTCTAGTTTAATGTATTTTGTTTATGTGTATAAATGACTCAGGAAATCGGTACGCTGATAGGTAGTTAAGACTACTAGAAATTATTTTTCAATTATTTTGCGGGCGGTTGTACTTCTGGGTGCATAGGAAAAGGAAAATGATTCGATTTTTATGTATGAGATTCTAAATTATATAATTAATTTTTTTTTAAATTCTATTTTCAAATTTCAGTTATTTGTGATAAATAGTTTTTAGTGAGCAAAAGTGGCTCTAAATGATTTGTGTTATATAAGACGGTAGCTGCGTTGCCAGTTCCTTTCTTGGCTGGAACTTGATTGACACTCTCCGCGTGTCTTTTTTTGTAATTTATGAAAACTGGGAATGACTATATTTTTCACTCATATATAAAATAAAAATAGGCCTTTCATTATCAGTTCTCTTTCCTTTTGCTTTACATATCTTTTAATAAGATCTAAACTTACTGAAACTCTACAACCAAGTTGTTTATTTTCGTTTTAAATATTTCTCTGAAGCTATTTATTTCAAACTTTTATATTTTAACTTCTTTCAAATAATTCTTACTCATAATTTCTTTCATAAATATTAATAAACTTCCAAAAGGTTTAAGTTTAATTTCCGAAAAATGCTCATGCTCTTTGAACGTCACTGGTAGCTCCAGGACGAAATTGTAGAGTTAAGCTTCCACGCCACTATCACTAAATGATCGACATATTAAGTCAGTGATAAGAATCAAAACCAAGAGGGCTGAACGTGCTCCAGGGAATGATAAATCCAAAACCTTACAATGTATCGCCCGAATTACACACAGAATATCTTGATGCGGAAGAAGACCAACGAGGCACACACATATAAGTTCCTATATTAGGGTAAAAAAAATGTGGAAGTAGAAATAGGTACATATTTTTTAGGGATGGCATACGGACTTTTTTTTAAGTTTTCATTTTTGTCATTTAGCGTAACATATTCTAACTGACTTTATATGTTGTTTCATACAAGCATTTCCTCTATACTACTACTATATCTGGGCTACGTTTTATCAATTTTAACTCAAGTTAATTATATGTTTAGTGGACCGTCCCGCTATAGAATAAGTTAGAATCATGCAATTTCATCTAGAACTCTGTTGTTTTTTGAACTTATGCTAGGAACAATAAAAGTAAATAAGCTATTTACTAATGGAGTACGTTCAAAGTAAGTTTCAATTTTTGCTCCACGTTTATACCACGTTTCGGAAAGCAGATTCTACTAGTCAGTAGAAGCCTGCAAAGAACTCAGCTGTTGCTCTTTTTAACATCAAATATTTTATTTATTCAAAGATAGTTTTTTCATTTAAATAAAAAAACCAAATCATTTTGCAATAATTAATATAGCAAATAAAACAAATAAATAATATTGCAATGCCAAAGGGTGAAAGACCTTTTTGCTTTCAGTGCCCGAGGCCATTGGACAAGCCTTTATTGGCTGTAAAAGGGATTGCTCTATTAATGGTATGCCGACAGCCATAATATACCCGTAGCAATGTTACCTACATTACTACGGGTATAATATGTTGCGTTGTACGTGAAACGATTTAAAGCTCCAATTCTATCGACCAAAATAAATGCTTTACGGTTTTATAATACATTAACGTGTGTGTACTTTTGTACACGCGTTAGAAGTTATACTTCTTTGGCGTAACAAGATAAAAATCTTTTAAGCCTTATTCTACGTTTGTACAAAAAACTACACTTACAATAGAAAAAAGGTATTGTTTGAATTATTGAAAGGCAACTAACTGTCAAGCCTTTTTTAGAGAAACTAAAATGTTAACTATAGCTATCTTCATGGTGTCGGTTTTTTGTGACGGTGTGCGCGCGCATAGTAAAAATTTACTCTCACCATTTTTCCCTAACGTGCCAAAAAAAATATAACTTCGAGAAATAAGAATTAAAAATAAAGTACTCATCTTATAGAAATTAAAATGCAAATAGTTTTAAGTTGCAATCGCCTCTACGGCGTAGGCTTCACCCAAGTCTCGCCAAAGTTTTTTGTCGCAAGCCCGTCTACGTCTCATGGAAACTGTCTTGGTACCCCAAACTTCTACCTTCTCAATCATTATCATCATCATATCAACCCATTACTAATCCACTAAAGGGCACGGGTCTCCTCCCACAATGAGATGGGGTAAGGGCCGTACCTTCCTTCTTTCTTCTTAGACGTCCTCTTTTCCTATTTTATTTCTTCGAACCTTTTGTGTCACTGCCTTAGTCAAAATGATATAATCTGCTAACACTTTTATTTTAACATTTTATTTTTTCCCGTTATAACCCGTGCCAGTTAACAATAGATTTAGGAAAGACAGCCTATATTCTTCATTGCCTTATAGGTAGTTTCTATTTTTGAAAATTATAATATTGTTTGATTGCAGGTTATGGTAGAAACACTGGGCGCGACGGCGTGGTGTGCAGAAATGTTGCAAGCACGCTCGGCAGCCGCAACCGCAAGGGCACAAGTCGGTGCGGTTGCGGCTCTCTCCGCCGCCACCGACCGCTGCAGGGACCTCGTCGCGGTCACAGACGACCAGCAGCGGATACTTGTTAGTTTCAAGTTTGTAATACTTGCCTATTCTAACGCCATCATCACTATATCACTCATTCAATCAATAATTCATTCAGATCAATTATATAATCATTCATAAAATTAATCATTTATTCACTCAACATTCCAAATCCTTCTCAAAAAGCGATTCCCTGCCAACAACGGGATTACTCGTAGCTTTACTTTTTAGTCAACGAATCTAGGTGAGTTGGTGGTTCTGTTGATAACACTTACCTCAAAATAATGGTAACATAAACGTATGAAGTCTTCATAAGGGCCTGTGATAGGTCTACATGAATAACACATTTTTGAATTTTGAATTTTAACCGTAAGAGCCTCGAAGATACATTGACCTAGTACTTAGAATAACAGCATCCTTTTTGGAACGACCGTTTTTGAATCTTGGCAGTCATCTCTAACTTTTTGGAGTTGCCTGTGTGTTTTAACTAAGCTTTCATTAACGGAGAAGGAAAACATCGCATCGTGAGAAAACCTGCATGCCTGAAAGCTTTCCATAATATCCCCAAAGGCGAGTGAAGTCCACATGGCGGAAGCGGTAGACGTCCGCCTAAACCCTTCTCATTCTGAGAGAAGACCCGTGCCCTATAGTAAGCTGGTTGATATTAATGTGATGTGTGAAATGCGAGAGAAAAGGGTATAATTATGATGATATAAACTCAAGCATTGCAGTGTGCCAGTCTGTGGGGTGTGGTTTCCTACACCTACTCTTGAGGTTGATCGACACAGGGCGGCACTGTGCAGGTTAAGTGCCTTGCATGCCCTGCGAAGTATTGCTTTGTTAATAGATGATGGTTTTCTATCTAACATCAGGTGGTCCATCGGCATCAATTGTTCATCATCATCATATCAACCAATAGACATCGACTGCTGGACATAGGTCTATTGTAGGGAGTTCCAAAACCCATGGTCTTGTGCCTCTTGGGTCCTTCGATTCCTCCCTGCGCTTCGATTGATGGCATCTGTCCAATTTGATGGATGTCTATCAACGATGCTTTTACTGGTGCGAGATCGCTATTCCAGCGTTGGGATCCCAACATCTATCGGTTCTCCAAGCTATGTGCCTTGCCCATTGCCACTTTAGCTTCGCAAGTCGTTGAGCTTTGTCGGACTATCTGGTTATTTTAGGGATTTCCTCATTCCTGATTTGATAACGTAAAGATACTCTCTCCATCGCTCCATCACACTCTGAGAATGGAAATGAGCTCAGAATCACTCGGTGTCTATTATTATTATTAAAAAAAAAACTTTACTTTTAATATTTTCTATAGCTTACAAACAAATCGTGGTGCCGGGTAGTGGGATGGAGGCCAGAAGATGGTCCGCGACCTTTGACAGAACAGCTCAGCGGGGAAGCACTCCGTTTAGCAGCAAGCGGAGTTCGAGATTGGGAGGCACCGGTTATGCTTCGAAGACGTGCCGCTCCCGACTCAGTGTTATTGCCATGCCGCGGTTCTGCGATTGCTTTAGGCAGGCAAGTTTAAACCATATTTAAGTCTGATTTTTATTGCAAATTTTCTTGCTTGCAAGTTCATAAGATACAACAGCGATGTATTGTATTACTTTATAGAATTAAAGAGTTAGAAACAAAGTTTTACTATCCTTTTTTTTTTTAATAATGTAATAAAATAGGTAAAAAATATACTACGACAATACACACATCGTCATCTAGCCGCAAAGTAAGCGTAGCTTGTGTTATGGGTACTAAGTTGCCTGATCTATATTTTTATGAATAATTTACATAAATACTTATACTATGCATATAAACACCCAGACACTGAAAAATATTCATGTCCTTTGATTCAGAAAGCATGGTCGCTGCCCACTGCGCCAATCGGTCGTCAAAACAAAAGTTGTTTCGGAACCGAGAGAGACTTGTTTCAGTTATATTCATAAATCTCAAAAGTCTCAAAAGTAAAAGTCTCTCGGTTTTAGTTTGTAGTCTTTTGAAACATTTTCTTTACCATTTTAATCGCGTTCAACCTTACACAGCGACAAAACACACCCATATTCCAAAGTATAATTTACATCAATCTATCATGCATGCAATGAATGAATGCATTCTATCTCTACGCCAACTCCAATCAGGATGGTTTCAGACAGGCATTGATCATAAAATATAAACAAAGAAAATTTTCAATTAACAATATTAGTAGGTTTTTGTGACAGAGCTCTTCACAAGTCGTCGGAAGTACTGCCGCCAAACAGTATTGCAGTATTCCGATCTGAACATCGTGGTTGCCGGTGTAATTGCAGGCACATGAGGCCTAACACCTTCGCCACAGGTTGATGACTTTATAGACGTGTTCCCTGCATGGCCTGCGAGGTGTTGCTCTTTTTATAAGACACTAGCGTACCCAGCCCGCTTCGCCGGGCTAGATTTTGCTTTATTTTATATAAACAATAAACTTACATCATTTTTTTTTTTAATTTAAGTCTCATAATATATTAAATCATTTATTTCTCTCCGTATTCATTCTCTTCTATTCTCTTTTCGAGCGGGTGAAGATCATTATCTACACACATGTACACCCAACAATAGAATATCATCATAGTAAATAAAAGCTGTATTTGACAGTTTGACAGTTCAAAAATAGGAGTGCTCCGATTGTCACCAAACTTTATAGAATTACTCGCCAGGTGAATCCGGAGATTCCCTGAAAGTTTCATAGAAATCGGTCCAGCCGTTTCGGAGCCTATACGGAACATACCCACACACTTTCTCTTTTATATATATAGATAGATGGTTTACCCGTTGCCATCCGGAGGGGCACCTGCTTGGTCCGTCAATTAATACAATTAAAAAATTGGATTTCCTTACAGGAACACCTCACATGTGGTATTCGTGTGCGAGCCAACTAATTCGGTTGAGAGCGAGCGAGCGCGAGGCTCTCTGCATTCGATACGGCGAGGCTCGCTCGACGTTCGCTCGGTTGCCTCGGACGGTCTACGCAGAACATCGTTGGCTAAACTACAGGGACTACCGTTGGAAGCGCCTATCACCAAGGTACCTAGTTGTAACACTGGGAAATAAAATTATGATTTTTATCTCAATACCTGCCATTATTACAATAATGGATAAAGTGCTCAGGCCGCGATTGCTAGAGAGTCGCATTGCATTTTTAAATGAATTTTAAATTTATAAAATTTATAATTTCTCTAAGTATAGGTAAAAATAATAATAATAACTACTAGTTGTAGAAAAGAAGTGTTAATAACTGAGACTAAAGGCTGAACGTGTCCCCTTCGTAGCACGAACTTTAATATTGATAATATGCTCACTGCGGTTTGGCAGAAAAAGATCTTGACAAAAACTCGCATCCTTTCTGGAGACCTAACAGTCGGTATACTATGCAGCCTACGAACGGATAAGTGTGAAATACTAAGTAAGAAGCAAAACGTCCTAAAACCCAGTAAAGCCATCTGCATCCCATATTAGGCGCTAAAGGATTGCGGTCCCATGCACTTTGACGTCCGACACGCTCGGACAACATAAATTGACTTACTACAAACGTACATAAATTAGTGAGATCTGCATATCGTCTCAGCAAAGGCCAGAAATCAAATGTCGGGATGGTTATATGCTCTCATAAAATGATTCTGAAAGTGATATTAGATCTACCTTTACCTAAGTTTAATAGCCTAAAAGCCCAGGACGGCCAGACCTTCGTTATTTAATAAAAGCTGAAAGTTCTTCTGTGTGTGTGTCCTTTATACAGGTAAGAACGACCAGGGAGTATAGATAGTTTGGGTTGTGCTTACTTGGACAGGTAACAGGTAGTAAAGGTGTATAAAATAGTACCTTAAATTTGTTAAAATATAAAGCTAAATTTTTTTATATGTTATTAGGGATAACTTTAGAAATATCGTCATTATAAACAATGTATTAAAACACATTTAATTAATACTGGTTACTTCACGATTGAAGAGTTTCTTAACGACAAGGCTGCTTCAAGTTCTAGAGATTGTAAAATGTAACTGTAAAATGATGTTTTAAAAGAGCGATCTGCTGAGTTTCTTGCCGGCTCTTCTCGCTACAATCTGCCTTCCGAACCGTGGTAGAGTCACTTCAGACAGACTGACTTGACGTATCAAAAGTGCTTATAAACTAGGACTACTTAAAATAAATGCATTTTGAATTTTATATTGAATTTTACAGCGGTGGTATTAAGTGGTATCGGCGCCTCCTACACATTCTACTTCTACGATGAGCATCAGTCGCTAGCATCGTCTCCGAAGCCTCTGTTGATATAAGCTATTGCCAAATTGCATGGAGCAGCGATGAGCGCTGTTGTCTTAAGTTGGAGTTGCTGGGTTCGATTCTAGGGCAATTTGAGAATTTATAATTTCTCTATTTTCTCTGGTCTTCCGACGAAGACATGCCACCCGAGTGTCGCGTAGACACTGATTAGCGGTATGAGCTCGCATCAACACTAGAACGAAACACACAATGAAGAAAAGCATAAGTCTAGATTAAGATCTTTAATAAGTTTTTTATATTTATTTCTTAGGTGATATCGCTCTTATCAACGGCGACAGAGGGTGCACCCCCATCGACTGTGGCGTGCATAGAGCGCGCTGTCGACATGCTGCGCACTTCGGAACTCTACTCGCCTCAGATGCGAGAGGACCCTAAGATGAGAGCCGAGGATCCTATTGCGACTGACCTTATTGGAGCTCTGTTATCGGTGAGTTATTCAGTGCAAAAAAAAAGTTTATTTCTCTTAAAAAAGTTTACATGAACTACGTACCAAAACGCTGGCTGGTTTCAAAGTAATTTTTCCCGCACACGAGTCTTGTTCAAAAACGGTATTCGTATATTTCAAACCCAGCGCCTGCGAATACATGGAGCCCTAGGCGAATAACGAAAAGCGCGTCCTTAAAAAAAAAAAAATCGCTCGCAGATCGCCATCGCCATACGTATATCTATGCTCCGGAGCCATCATTGCTCTGAAACAAGCTTAAAACTCTTTCAGCTACATGTTATACTTTTATATCTATTATCATTGATAATCTGTAATGAATTTGTGACGTACAATTTTGACAACTCTTAATTTTTACGTCAGTAAGTCTTGAAAAGTGTGTCATGATTATGTAGTTAGTAATAGATAATAATAGTTCTAGGAATGCTAACAAAAAGGACGGTTATTCTAATATTTCTCAAAACTAAATTTAGCGAATTTGTGCAAGAGGACTTAAAAAGTCTTAGAATTGTAATGGTTTTGGCATTTTGATTGTTATTAATTTGCATGATGGAACTATTATATATTTGATAACGATTATGTAAACTGCAGTCGATATTGGAATTTAAAAGATGGATGTGCGTAAACTACCGTCCAAAGACCAGACCATATAGATTTTTTTGATAACTTAGCAGCGCTTATCTTGGCTTTAAACACTCTAACGTGTGCCTAAATATAGCGTTTAATAAAAAAAATCGAGACAAGCATATGATACCTTATATTAATACTGAAATTTTAGTAAATAAGTACCAAGTAGATGCCAGATACCACATTAGTTTAATTATTTATTAATACTAACAAAAATAGTAGTAGTACAGTTGCAATGTACTAGAAAAACTAACAAGTTAATCATTATTATTTATTTGTCCATGATCCTCTTCAACCTGGGAAAGCGGGAGCAACTGAACGCAAACCTTATTTATATGGTAGGAGGTTTGAAATTAAAGCAAACATCTACTGTGAACGTCCCTATAGTACTTTCTCTCTGATTGCCTTGTTTGGTCACACCTTCAGACGAAGATTCGCGCTGCAAGCTTATGTTTGCTATTAAAAAAGGATTCATTTTGATACTTGGTTTAAACAATTGGCAATAGCTTGGTTGAACACTTAGACATAACAAACTGATTGGAACCGAATAAAATAAAATATTATATCTTTGACTACATTTTAGTCCAAAAAACAAAATGGAAAAAATAATGCCAGTTTACCATTGAGATGTTATTCACTCGCAATTTGCAATACCAAAAACACTTTGGCATTCTTCTTTTAATAAGATTGTAAGGATTATTTCCACATGCGAATGCGTGCCGCGGTATCATTATTTTCATCGATATGATGTCAAATAAAGTTTCGATAGCATCGCCGTGCTATCTTCGCAACTCGCCGCGAAGTCGTTTGTCGCCAGATCAATACAAAGTTTAACGCATAGTACTAAACGGGTCGCAGGCCCCGTTAACCGCACGGCTGAAAACTAAGTATTTTTCAGCATTGAAAACGACACTCCGATGAGTTCAGCCAGATGATTCGACCGCATCGCACGCCATGGGTAATAATATCACCATCATCATTTGAGGCTGCGTAAGTCTACTACGGGACTGGGAGCTTTCCCAAAGAACGCTACCCCACTCGATCCTTACGCTTCCTCCATTTGCTTCCCGTCGCTCTCTTTATACCCATCGACGGTTCATCGTTATGTAGGCCATGTCACGCTAACTGAACTTTTACGCTTGCAAATACCCAATAATAAATGTACTACCGACTAAAGTTGTCGAAAAACAAGTTATTGCTATACTCTCTGTGATCCACTGGGCAGCAAGTAACAACCAACCAGTGTGTCTCTAAAGCTTGATTTGTTCGGACGCGTCACCTAAACATCGAAACATCGAAATCGATTTGTCCGAACTTGGCTTCCGACACCCTGTCGTGTTTTTAATTAAAAACCGTTTAGACTTTGATTTTACTACAATGCTTTTCTCCTGACGTTATTCGCATTTTCAGCGCGAATTATTTACTGCATTTGATCCGTGCGGTTCTCATAGTGATATGCAATCAACTGTACACATCTTTATCATCGAACAGAATTGGCATGCGATCCGCACTCCGTTATCAAGACGCACGAAATTCTCGACCGTGTGAAATACCACTCATTCCTTGGAGAGTTTCTGCTCGGCTGCATTTTCGGAACATTATTAAATTTTAGTCCAAGAGATGGTAAACGATTTATGAATCGTAGTTTTAAGAATTTGGGGGGTTTAAATACTTGGAAGGCTTTTAGGTTCACTTTTCCATTCAGCCTTAGGATAACATAGTGGTAAACACAGGTTAGATATTGCAATAGTCCAACTGGTGTAATTGGAATATTTGATGTAATTTTTGGCAATTAATGTTGTTATATTAATATTATATTGTTAAAGGTTTATAAAATTAAATACAACATTTTTCATGAAAACATAAAAAGCAAGGTATATAATTATAACGTACCTACCATTATCTTTAAAGACCAGGTTTTTCAAAACAACTACAATAGTTGAAAACCCAAATACAATAACATGTGTAGTTAATTACATCATCGCTAAGACTAAGTTGATATAAAAATATTATACGTAATGTTATTAAGATAAATTCACCACGATGGGAGTAAAAACGATTAAAAGATTAAATTAGCCTAATTGATAACTTCAGGATATTAATTATTACCTCGTATTGTAATTGTTTGTGTTCGTTTCCGCATAAATCGCTTACCAGCTCTTAGGTTATTATAAAATTTCTTCGACGGCATAATGAACAAAGTACGCAGCGAAACTTGTAACTCCTGCTATCCAAAGATCGCACTTTAAATCTTCACGTTAAAATCTCTGATTTTATTTTAACTTAAGGGTTAATTTAACTCCGTGCCAACTTTGAGCAGAATGGCGTTTTAAATACGAATCCAATCTTCAAAGTTTGATTAAGTTAATATACCTACCTACGTGTCTTCAGTTTAGTTTCTTATTATTTTGAGAGTACCTTGAAGCTGAGGGTGGCGTTCTGTATAAAAGTTGACTTGTAATATTTAATATTAAGACCCTAGATGGCCCTAGACCCAGGCAGTCTGTGTGACCTGTGCAACTCGCATGGAACGTTTTTTATTCATTTCGGTTCGTTTACGTGTTTAAGTCCCTCGACATGTGCGCTGGCAGTTGGCACGCAATGGCTGCATTTAATACAATAGTAAAAAGATAGTTTCTGGGCAAAGATACCACAACTTAAGTATTATTGCTTTTCATCTGGCGAGATTATCATCAAATGCAAGGCTATCCCGTATTTAAATCAGAGGTAGACTTGATGTTTCAAAAGTTATTAAAATAAATTATTTTTGAATTAGACTTCTAACAGACCATAAATTCGCGATGCATTGCGCTTCCTGCGACGTCTTTGGCGATTTAGTTGTTGTTTTCATGTTTAGCAAAATAGGTAGATACAAATTAGGAAAAATGTGGAAACAATCCTACATCACAAATTAAAAATTTCAAAATTCTAAATCCGCTAAAATCAAAATGACTTCTACTGCTCATCTCTCTAATTTTCCTTATAAGTTGCAACTTTACACTTTCCTATGATCTTTAACACTAAGCTTTTATACTAAACAGTAGCGACATAAACATTATACATAGCATTTTATTTCAATAGAATTATTATTATTTACATACACTAGTAAAGTTATTTACCGTAGAAGTTAGGTGTTCTGTTTATTTACTAATAATGTAGTGTTCATATAGATCGTAAATAAAACCCACTTTTATTTGTAGCCAACATAAATTTATTTGTAAAACTCAAACAAGTTTTAATGGGTCTCATACTTAACGTTTCTTCAATCTAAACTGTAATTTCCTTCTTCAGCAAGGTGCTCCAAATGTGCTCTCATCAAGAAGGAGCAGTAATGACTCTACAGTTGTCAGATCTCAGGCGAATAGAACCAATATGAAACATAAGGTAAGTCATCGTTTTCGACATTAAACTAATTACATAAATTCCCTACTTTTACGAAAATGCATTTAAACATTGCCAAATATTCGTAGATACCTACCAACCTACGGTATTAAACTAAATACCTAATAATAATTTAATAAAATACAAATAGAACCGAAGAAGACAGATAGGTAACTTAGTCATTACCGATCTAAAAATAAAACAACAGTTACTTTTAAACAATTCATTAAAAACGAATACTAGGTAATTCATTTTAAAAATGAATTGAGAGAATTACTAACGTTCTTTACCGTATCAACATCTTCACGCTTTTAAATTTCTTTAAATATTGGATTTATTTCGCGGAATTCCATGATATATTATGAAAATTAAAATTAATCTAATTTTAATTATAATCATTTTCAATATCTCACTAATGGTTCATCTCATTGGTGTGAGGGATTTAGAGCTGGCATCTTCAAAGCTGCTTTAGCCAAGGTGTTTTAATAATTTTTTCATAATATCGACGTCGGCTTATCGTGATCACAGAGTCAAGGGAATGTATTTAACGTTATACATTTTAATTTCCTAAATGCGGGCTGATCCTGAAGATTTCTTAAGAGAAATCCCAACACTTTATAAATTTTGGTCTGACCCAAAAATCGACCGGTGACCGCGTCATCTTTAGATGAGCACGCTAACAACCAAACAAACAAGGTCAATAATAGGTATGTGAATGAGGATCGTTTCTAAGTATGTGAAATATTTATATTCTTCTGATCAAAAACAATTTGCTTATTACAGACCACAGGTCAACTCCGGGAAATTTTAGACACTGCCCTTAATTGGGACTTTGAGATCTTCCGTCTAGAGGACTTGACTCGTGGCAGACCGCTAACTCACTTGGGGCTCACACTGATGGGAGGGAGGTTTGATGTGTGCTCAACTTTAGAGTGCGATGAAAGGACTCTACTACATTGGCTGACTGTTATAGAGACCAATTACCATGCTGTTAATACGTACCACAATTCTACACACGCTGCTGATGTCCTTCAGGTAATATTTTGTATAGATATAACATTTTAAGGTATGACGCGACCCACAATCACGGAATGATGATTGATCATCATTCCGTGATTGTGTCACGGAATGATGATCAATTGATCAATTGATCATTTCTAATTATGAATAGATTTATTTGAAATACATTTTTGACGACAACCAATACCACGAACGATTTAATTAGAAAGCCCATTCAAGGAATTGAATAATTTATAAGCCATCATTACCGATGAACATCCGAACCAACCGTCCGATCTCGCAATGTATGCACATTACGTACATTTGACCTATAATTGGGTCACTAGTCTGACTAGCTACTAGGAAGTAATTGGTTAGAAACTGTATTTAATAATGCGATATCTTCTGATATTTTTTACGATGAACAATACATAATATTAAGTAATTAAAAAGCCATTTTGAACAACTCACATTAGGTGCAACCTAATTTATAATATTTATATAATCTAAGTTCATAAATTATATTTAGATAAATTAACTACTTTGACATAATTAACATAAATAATATTGTTTGTAATGTGCATCTGTAACCGACTTAGTGTACGTTTTGGTAAGCTGTAAGGATATAAATAAATAAATAAATAAATAATGATTCTCTGAATGGGTTTCTTAGACCAGGATATGCATAAAGAAGGAAGATGGCATAAAATTGAAAAATCCTTCCCCTTTATGAGTTATACGAAAATTTTAGGGTAGGCAGTGATATTGCGCAAATATGAAGTGCATGCCACTGCCCATGGATGCATTTTAGATTAAAATGATACTTTTTAAACTTGTTTTTAGGCCGTAGCATTTTTCATAGAGAAAGACCAACTCAAAATGATACTAGAGCCGTTGGAAGCTGCTGCCGCTTTGATAGCCGCAGCAGCGCATGACATCGACCACCCTGGCACCTCATCGGCTTTCCTGTGCAACTCGCGGCACTCTCTAGCGATCTTGTATAATGACGTCTGCGTACTGGAATCGCATCATGCTGCTCTCACCTTCAAACTCACTCTCAGTAAGTAAATTCAATATTGTTACAAAGGACCTCGTTACTAGAAATTAAAAGTTCATAATCGCGCGTGACAAGGTAACGTGTATATGTAGTGTTTGTGAATATATAATACTAGCTGTTCATCTGCGTTTGATTTTGTTCTTTGATGTGGCATTCAATTTAGTTGTAGTTCTAAAAAAATTTAAAGTATCCAGTATCGCTAAGCCTTAAATGAGGGGTTTGCTGCTGTCTGCTGAGGAGTTCTGTCCTCTATCTCCAACCACATTCATCAGATCTACACAAAGTTTGGGCAAAATTAAACACATATTACTACCTCTATAGTACAAAAATAATTATTTAAATCGGTTATAATTTGTCGGAGTTATGGTGTAAAATCGTCAAACACTTTCATCCCCTCTCCCAAAGAAACCAAGCTTAATGTCGGGATAAAAAGTATCCTATATTACTTCTAACACTTCCAAGAATATGTGTACAAAGTTTCATGAAGATCGGTTAAGTAGTTTTTGCATGAAAGCGTAACAAACAAACTTACATTGACATTTATAATATTAGTAGGGATAGGGATAGGGATATATTATATTATATCTATTTGTTTAATACACATCAATACTCATAATTATACACGTAACACACTGCGTCGAGACAATGCATTGCGTGTTATTACCTTACCTTACTGAGTAAGTTACTCTCGTGTAACTTAGTAGTACTCGAGTAGACGTGTCTGATAAAAGTGCGAATGTCGACCCTGTGCTACACTCTCCAATACAACATAGCAGACAATGCAATATAAAATAATAGTGGATCCCATGATGCTAAATGGGTATTTTCTCGAGCGGATTTTGCAGATTATATTACGATTTTCCTCCCCTTTCAACGCTGAGCGGAGCGTATCAAACATTTCAAAACTGCAAACCAAACCGGTCACATGGATTAACTCGAGCGCTTCCGTTATAGATACTATATATGCCCCACCTCTGATGACGGACGTGTAATCTGCCCGTTTGCATTGTGGGGCCGTAAGTACTAAAAATAACATAAAATAGTAAGAATTTAAAATGAAGGGAAAATCTATCGGGCGCGTATGATTTTTAGAGGGGATGTTAAGTGGACCCGAAACAAGATCCTATTTAAAAGACAGTGAGAATAGCTTTAAATCTGTCGAGGGACATTATTAATCCTATAGATAACAAAAAAACTACTTGCGGTCTTCCGGAAGAAGGCCATCAACTTCACTCCGCTCCGCTAGAGATCATCACTCAATTCCTAAGAACAATAAACGATATGTTCATGTTGCTCAATTCATACCAGTACTGTCAAGATTAAGTAAATATCTCGCTGTCAACGTCATAGTGAGAGCGCGGTATGGTTCCATTTCATAGATAATCAGGAAAACTAGTATCTTTATTTATTATTAGTTAAAATACTGTATATTCAATAGGATATATGTTACAGATGACGATCGCGTGAACATATTCAAGAATCTCGACCGTGATACTTACAAGTCCGTGCGGCACAACGTGATCGATATGATCCTCGCCACAGAGATGACTAAGCATTTCGAGCACCTCGCCAAGTTCGTCAATGTCTTCTACGCCAAGTCCAGCGGTAGTAGGGAGGATGACATGCAATCTGATGTAAGAAAACACAACACATTTCAAAGACCTTGAAGTTTTAGGGTCTTTGCATCATTCTAAGAATATGTTTTTCCCCCTTATAATATATTGTGTTGAGAAATCCATAAGCAATTAATTGCCAAGGCAATTGTGTATATAAATTCGAGGTAGTTTCGATACTTATCCAGACATATATAACTTTGGGTCATTTTGCAAATTGATATCTTAACTGAAAATATTGTTGAATTATGGTCGAAATATATTTCAAAATATCAAAATATCGTTGATAATTTTACGTCAATAATGAAGTATTCTTGGTAGAAATATTGTATTAAAATCGAAAAGCCTGGGTATAAAATAACTAACAAATGATGCTTCATCAGTCAATTATTCAATCGACATGTTTGCAATTCTTCAGGAGCCCTTATCATTAGACACAACAGCTCTGACATCGCCGGAAAACGTGTCTCTGGTGAAGAGGATGATGATCAAATGTGCAGACGTCTCTAATGCTTCCAGACCTCAAAAGTTCGCCTTTGAATGGGCAAGAAGGTAAGTTTTTTCTTCGTTAAGTACCTACTTTCATGTTCTTAGTTTTATCTACATCCCAGGGTCTTGTCGATATGAAGCAATTTCAAAATTTGCGTCATAAAATGCGTTACTAAAGTAAAGTTAACATTGTCGAAGATAATTTGGAGTTCGAGAAATATTATTTGGTTCGTCAAAAACAAAAATGGAAACTTAATTTAATTTATTCAAAAATACTAATACATTGAAAAATGGACAAACACTATTAAAACTATGGAATTCATCTAGACATAATATGAATGTAGAGATAGTTTTGGTTGTGGTATTCTTTCTTGAAAGGGTTATTTTTTTTATTCGAGTAGAATGTATTTTGCCGTATGAAAAACATGTCGAGTACATCAAAACCCTGTGAAATGTCAATATTTTTATCCAGCTAAGAAAAAATAGACTTGCTCGCATCTTCTAACTAGGGCTAGCGGTATTTATATCAGTACGTAGCTTTTGCTAATGATAACAATATTTTCAGGATCGCGGAGGAATACTTCTTGCAGACAGATGAAGAGAAGGCCAAAGATCTTCCGGTAGTGATGCCGATGTTTGACCGCGCCACTTGCTCAATCCCACGCTCACAGATCGGCTTCATTGACTATATAATAATCGACATGATGGAAGCTTGGGCGGGTAAGTGATCAAAATTTACAGACATTTAAAAATTTATTTCAACAATGGGAGATTCTCATCTGTCTTTTTAAATCGCTTCGACCTGACTCCACGGATACCAATATACAATTAAATTTAATTGTACATTGTACTCACACTCATGATTGGAATTAGAAACATCAAACTCACCAGTCCCTATATCAGATTGGACGTCAGATTTTTCTCGCGTATATTAACGGTTGCCCACCTGACTTACCTACGCTACGCCATATTACCTTCTGTAACGTCACCAGAACATTTAATAATACATAATTGTTATAATTTGCTTTAAAAATATCGTTATAAATTTTATAAGCTAAATATTTAATGTATTACCAAATAGATTAAAACTATCTATTTTGTGAACTAACTTACCGAAAACTAATAATATCGTAAAATATTAATTCGTTTTGTTGTCAACATTGTAGACGGTATGTGAGTCGAATAAAAGTAGAAGCACTGCATTCTAGAGGATCCATTTGTAGCGAGTGTTGGTTAGAGGAATGTCTGCTGGATTATCGTTTAAATGTATAATAAGTGAAAACGAGTATTATTCAAGTCCCATTCCCACGTTCTTCAACACGTTATTACAATATTGCTAGTATTTGGGTACTTAGTGTTAGATTGACTGAATGCCATCTCACACTAAGTATCCAAAGCCCCAGTTTAAGTTACTATTAGTATTATATATAGCTAGCTCAACTGTATCATCAAAAAGCTTAAAGTTTAAAAGATGTATGTGCAAGATTGTTCTTTACGAAGTTTCACGCTGTAAAACCTTTTTCTAAACTTACCTTGATTTACAATTGTGTTTAAACAGAATATTTTGTTTCCAGCATTCATTGAAATGCCAGAACTAGTGACCCACGCCCGAAACAACCACCAACGCTGGCGCGAACTAGATGAAGCTGGAGTAACCACCACAGCTGACGTAATACGAGCTCAACGACAAAACGCCATACAAGCTCCAGCAAACACAACCTCGGAACCCACTGCTGAAGAATAAAACAGCATTTGTTAAAAGCCAAAGAAGCATACATAAAAAAAGAAACAGATATTTTCCTTTGTGGTAAGAATTGCATCAAATGATTAATCGCTTTATTTATGCATAAGCTTTCAGAGAATGAAAAGAAATTAAAAGATATTACGAAATTTCTTGCTGTAAAAGAAGTTATTATGAACTTACATCAGAGTTTTTTCGTAGGAAACAAAAATTAACATCGCCTACTAAAGATCCACAGCTAGGCATGAATTTCTGGCAACTCCTATGTGCTGAATATATATGTGCGAATCTCTGGTACTCATATAATGTCATCAGTGAAGGGTCTTGAAACTCTTCGCCTTTCAGTTGGCGGTCGCCATTTCTTACACGTTTATCAGTCCTGTAAGCTATATTCCTTACTCGTTGCGACTTCAGCTTCGCAATCATTGTATTATGTCGAAGAAGAAATATTAATAATCTTTATGAAAGGAAACAAAATACATATTTCTTTATTACCAAATATTACTATAATCATCAATTAATGACAGTGTTTAATAGATTCATTGATGATTTGTATCGTAAAAGATAAACAAGCTGATTTTGTGTTTAAGTTTTTTTTTTTAATACGTTATTTCCAGTAATAGTTATCCCAAATTAAAAGGGACATTTCAATTTTATACTCTGCAACTAACTGTTCTGAAAAAAAAACTTAAGAGGGTAGATAGAAATGGCAAAATAAATATTCTTATTTAAAAAAATTGCCAAACTACGTAGTGATCGCGGACAAACTTAAGTGTCCGATGAACGCCATGTAAAAAATTGGATATAACGTTCAGGAAGCTTGCTTCCTAAAATACATTTGGACGTTAAAATTAAAAGTCTGAAACGGATCACCGGCATAAAGCCCCAACGGATGGGTCCGATAATACGCTTATTTTATACCTATTATATCCGTGTTGGTGTGGGTATTAAAATGTATTGTATTGTTACTATCTACAAATTAACAGTAGATAGTATTGAATCCAATGTTTATTAGTGTATTTATCAAATCAATTTTCATTGATATAATCTATAATATAGTCTTCTTACTAAATGTTATTATGTGTTTGAGATATATAAAGTGTATTACAGTTGCCATTTATACGGGTATTTAATTAAAATAGATGCGTTATATAAAAATCCGTGATAGAGTGCCATATATAGATAGTTTACAAAATTATGACCTGGTAAAGTTTGGTGCCGTACGAATATCGTCATTTACATTCAAATAAAAAAACTGATCAACTTGACTCTTGTCAAGTTGATCAGTTTTTTCATGTGAGACATTTGTCAAGTTAATCAGTTTTTACTAAACTAAATTGATAGTTTTTGATTATACTTCGATTGATACTTCTAGGTACTGTGGCAATAGATTGGCACTATTATGGCCTTTGTACAGCATATCGATTTAATACCAAGCTAAATTAAAGCCAAGAATGTCAGTTTTATGTTGTGACATACAGAACCGCTTTAAATATTTTGTGTGCCTGTAGTGGACAACGGGTGGACCTCTTGTTGCCTACGTATAATCACACGCTATAAGCAAAACTTTGTCACATGACATAAAGCTTACATTCCAATGCTTTGAGTGTATACATATGGTGTGCGAAGACTATCAATTCTTAATTTTCGTTGCTCACCATGATATTATCTCGGAATGGAGTTCACAAACTAAGTATCACTATCTATTCCACGTGAGTCCCAAAATCATGTAATTCACTCACAATGTTAGGAATCACTAAATACTAAACTATTTAATAACTATATTATCTGCGTTAGATGGATTTTATCGCCGTACTTTCCTTACAATTTTACGTCTTACAGCCAAATTTTACCATCAAAATGTTATTCAATCTTAGATAAATAATGCTTAACGGTCGTCCACTGTTAGAGCGACATTGTCGTCAAACACCCTGTAGCCAATACTGCAGGCTATCAGGCGGAAATTTTGGATTACTTATTACGAATAGTAAGTAGTTACTTATATGGCATTCCGCAGCGGTAAATCGGAAAAAAAATCGGTAAAGTTTGCTTAAGGCTTGTACAATATGTATTTGTGTATTTTATAGGCAAAATCCTTTGGCCTTTTGTTATTACCCGTAAAAGCCATAAAACTGATCCACTTGGTTTGCATACGCAATCCTAGGTTTGCCTTTTGGAATCAAAAGTTTCTCACTCAAATTCATAAGGTAGGTAACTCAACGTTTAAGTTTTAAATGTCTATGGAATATTAGTTTTCCTTATTTCGTGCCTAGATTTCTTACCAAAATATAATATATATATATATATACAAACGCGTTAGATCAACACTCTATAAAAATAAAATTGGTCCACATGTACACTTGAGCTTTGAGAAGAAAATTCCTATTTTTATATGTAAGTTTTATAGTACCTATACACCGAACCCTTCGGCCTCGTCATATCAAAATTTCCAAATTTTCGAGTCTCTTTTATCAACCTTTTCTAAACTTAAACAAACTTTTACACAACTGCGGGATTAGGCCGTAAGATTTTCATGATACAGTCGATGCTCGTGATACAGTCGCGAATCCTAGGTCCTGACTCCACAAGACATTGAAGTTTTAATTGAGAACCATACATTTTGACACATCTTTATGCAACCAATCAATCTTGTACAACTTTTGCTTGAAACTGACGATGTGTGAACTATGGTCAGTGTTACGAAATAAAGTGCATTGCTAATTTGGCACATCGAAAAGCCAAAAAGCAAATGTAAAAATAAGAGCCCTTTAACGTAACGGAATTTTCTTCTATATCGGAATCCACAAATAGGTAGTTGATTTTTAGCCAAGTCTAGTTAGTAGCCTACAGATAAACCCTCCTCTGTTTCTGGGCTTTGGACGGGCCATTTTGCAGTCAGAATGGCTGAAGACAAGCAAGGCATGTGCGGAATAAGTATGAAGATTAGCAACCAAAAAGTTCTGATTAGCAACTACAATACCCACTGCCACAAAAATAAAAACAAGTCGCGACTGTTGCGCGAGAATCGCTAGGTTAATAAATGTTACAGCATAAATAACCGCAGTGCCGTTTTCTTTTTTCTTTTCTCGGACGACTAGGTATACCTTTTTCACCTTTTATACATTTCAACAATTTAAATAAATGTTTATAAAAACATGTCTATACCTAAACTACGCGCAAATAGGCCAACTTCGTTATTTTAAAAAATGTAATTCTTACTAAGTGTAGAATACTTGTACTCTATTTCATTAAGAAATACTATTCAATGTAATACTAAAAATGAATGGAAACAAGTTCGACTCTCTTTTGGATCAATTTATTAATTGATCTTTTCGTAGTTGTTCTTGAGGGCATAGGTTATAACGCTCCGAGAGCGCGTGGGAAATGTTTATGAAGAGCTTGATAAGTTTTTCCTATAAACTTTCCTTTTCCTAGCATTTGGTAAAGACACTTTCCAACAGACCTTGATGTGTTATGAATATTCATACCTCCTAAAACAATAATGTCTTTAAGACTAAAAGTTGGTGTCATGTTTCACCAAGTTTACCAATCATGACTTTTTCATGCGCTCTCTTGAATCTACCTGTAGGACATAGTACCTTCTAAGAAATCTACCATAATAGTTGACCAATTTGCTAAACTATACGTGTATGTATATCTACGTGTCGCTTATTTCTGTGTAACTGTTGCTATAATTTATTACTATACCTACTTATTCGAATAAGTTTTAACGTATTTGTATTCTAATTTTAATATATTATTATAAAAGTAGAGATTTATTCGTCTATATGACGCTGGTATTCATAAAAATTTATACATAATAAGTAGCTAATAAAAACAGATGTATTGTGGTTATTATATAATATTACGCTTTCTTGTGCTCAATGTCAATACATAACGGTCTAAATTACCAGACATAATATGTAGGTATGAAATAATGTATGTATTCATGTATTCTGTATACCCAATGTTTACGTACAATAGTTTAATAGGTACTTTATGAAGTTGTTAAGAATGTGTGAATGTATTTACATTAAAAAAATAAGAAAACTCTCCACAACAACAACAACAACAAGCCACATAATTTTAACTTGTGTAATTAACACTTCCTCTGTAATAATTACACGATAAGTAGTATTTTTTAGCAGAAATTACCGATAGCAACAATCAATTCATTGGTCGTTATGTAATAAATGGAGCTTGACTTCTGTGTAGTTAGAAGTATACTTCTTTTCATTATGATAATTTTATGTAGAATTGCAATCATCTTCTACTTACATGAATGTGTAAAGATTAGAACCCCCATTTAGTTTTAGATCGTGTTGTTCAATCTCATATTATACATAAATTGATTATGTGTAACATTAATGTTACCAAAATGTAAGTTTCACGCCTACTAACAAAGTAGATAGACAGTGAAAAAGCTATAATATTGATTATGACTAAGATTATGTAAGTTTCTAATTTAAAAAAATTATTTCGGTCAGCTCAATTTATTTTTCATTGGCTTTTATCAGGTATTATTAGAACTCTCTTCTCAACTCATATTCGTAGTATCAATGCAGTTAAAACTCTGATCTTAAAATAACATACATAAGAAGGATGGAAAAAAAATATTAAGATACAAAACCGTCCCCGTTATAGAATATCAGGCGAAATCACCCGTATGAGTGGGTGTAGGTTCAAGTTATGAGCTCTATTCTCGCCACACAGCTTATCCTTGTTGGATATTTATAAAATTGTAGTAGTATTTTTAGTTCAGAGGAGACACAAGTTACAGTACATGTAATAAGCCTATTATTCATATTGATGGAGTTGTAGAATTATTCTTCATTAAACTAAATAACAGCTACGCTCAAACCACAGCGAACCGCGACGCACAGTATTTTCAATACAACTCTGTATTGAAAACTTTGTATTGAGTGGACTCTCGCTGTAGCTTGTATTTTATTTGCTAGTTATTTTGTCCCTAGAGTGCGTTGGCAATTTTAAGCTTAGTTATATTATATGAAATTCATATAATACAGAAACGATAAGTGGGGTCATAATTGATTTAAAACTTAAACAAGTCTTTGTCAAGCACCCGTCAAAAATAGTCTACGCTCTCTCGGAACAAAAAATAAGAATTAATCTAACATTTTTTTTAAAGTAATCCAGTGGGTTACGAAAGGACTATGTAATGCTTCCAATGTTCACTAAGTTAATTGATAATTTATTTTTTGTTGTTTGTACCATAGCTCTTAGTTGGAATTCGCTATCTGACGTTATCGGACCAGCGTGCGCCAACGAGTTCCATTTTATTAGAGTTCGTTGTACTGGTTTGTAACTTCACTTAATTAAAACGACCTTAACTAATAATGTTTTTTTTACATATATATAAGGTTTTTAAATTGTATATGAAGGGGGCTGGTCCCCATAAATGAATGTGGAGTTATAGTTAGCGTTGTTGTGAATTTTATATGCTAAATAATATGCGCTAAACCCAGGGCCGTATTTGGCTATAGGCTAGGCTAGATTTGTGGTGTTACGTCTGCAAGATTATTTTAAAATATTATACGGCAAATTCCTATCTTAAACCCTACATAAATTTCTGTGTTCTTTACTTTTAATATTTAAAATAAAATTACGATCTTTGATTTTTTTTTGTCTACAAATTGAAAAATTACAAGTTAGAAATGTAACTTGATATTTATATATATAAATACATATAGTTCTTTTGTGTAATGCTGACAAGCACCCCTAAATGGCAATATACATAAATGCGGCCCTGTTTAATTCAAATTAATCAATGTTATCTTAAAAAAATTATCCTAAATCTTTAGGATTGAAAATTCATCGCTATATATTTTAACTTTTATAACGTCATTTAATAAACTATTAATTTATTAATGTTAAACTTTTATAAATGTGTAAACATTTTAAATAATTATACTTAGTATATTAAAGCGATGAAATGTTTATAGGTAATAGTTGTGCTGTCGCTTCAGTTTCAGTACAGAACTTTAAGAAAAACTTACATATTCAATAGTTTGACCTAAATACTCAAAGTTAATTTGAATTCCATTAGGGCCTTATTAATAAACGTGGAATAACGTCGGAATAGGTATACTTGGCTGTTATTAATAAGACTCTAATTGTTTAGCAAACATTGTTCAAAGATATAATTTTTTTTTATCTTTATGTGCAAAAAAATGTAGTGACCGAAATACCAAAAACTGAATCCTAAGTGTCTGTCCTTAATGAATTTCCATATATGTGTCCAGTTATGATGAATGACATTGTTAGTGTTGTGTAAATAAATAAATACTTACATTTGTTTAGTATCATTTATAGTCAAATGTATACGGTAACCTTTTTTTCGTCGTACGACAGTAACCCACTGAATCTATAGTAAATATTTCGAGTATTAACACTGGGATACGACGGACGTCCGTACGTATGTACGGACCGGACGTACAGACGATTCATGCAGTAAAAAATAATTGAATTTATTTTATTAGCTTCCCAATTTCTAAACGCAGTTTCTTGGCGATATTTTCCTTCACCGATAAAGCAAGTGATATTTTAAAAATTACTTAAATTGAAAACATACGAACCCACATACAGGTGAAGCTCATACAAAATTCATTTATTTCGAGTACCTAGGCCTAATAAGCACTTTTGAAACGTCGAGTATGTCTGTTTGTAGTGACTACCACCGGTTCGGAAAGCAGATTCTACAGAGGAGAGCTAGCAAGAAACTCAGTAATTTGTTTTTTTTCAACATCTACATTTACGATCATTTTTCTACCTTGCGGGAGATAAGAGCGACCCAATCTACCTTGTCATTAACAAATTTATCAAATGTATAGTAACCTTGCTGTTAGATGTGTTTACACAATTTTTAAATGTATGCATTGGTAGGTCCAGAACAACCTTAGGAATCATGTTGTAA
Source organism: Pararge aegeria (assembly GCF_905163445.1). Lineage (NCBI taxonomy): Eukaryota > Metazoa > Arthropoda > Insecta > Lepidoptera > Nymphalidae > Pararge > Pararge aegeria. The sequence continues at coordinate 5,768,965 of NC_053200.1, read as the reverse complement.
AAGTGTATAGTCAACCCCACAAAGGAGTTCAGCACCTTTCGCAGACGATATGATGATATAAAGCCACAAAGCTCCGAAAAGCAAGAGGTGAGTGCCGAGGATCGAACCGGCAGGGTGATTACGTATCTCGCGACAGGCGTAAATTTTGCAATAACTGCTGTCAAACGTCACTTTTCCATACAATAAACAAACAAGTGACGTTTGACAGCAGTGATTGCAAGATTTACGTCTGTCGCAAGCCTGTCGCGAGATACGTAATCACCCTGCCGGTCATCCGGTGATAGCCACCGCAGCAGATGTGTTGTACACGAAACTCTAAAAGTAAATTACCAGATGATAGTAGTGCTGTCCTTTTCACAATTCTTTCCGTAGAAAAGAATATTTTTTATAGCTAAAAGAAAAGGAGCAATTTAAGATTTTAATGTAAAGTAATTTTTTAAACAACCATAATAAGCAACAATATCAGGTTCTACGAAGTTACTAGCAAATTTAGCAAAGTCAACTTGGCATAACTTTATATAATCATAAAGCTAAAGAGAATTACAAGTCACATAACTTAATGCTCCCTTAATTTAGGTAGTTAAGTTTATATTTATTATGATAATAAAGTAAAAAAATATTTTACAGTATTGTCTACCTTAATATTATAACAGGTAAGTAAGGTAAGTTATTAATAAAAAGTCGCAGTTATCCATCATAAAACATTTTATTATAAACAATAATTAAAAAACATATATAGACAGGCTGCCTCAGAACAGAAGCCAGTTGACGAGACCTTGCAAACAAAAAACAATTCAACAAACCGTTATTCGCCACGCTACGCCTCGCTCCCTAATCAGGAGATCGGTTCAACGTTAAAGTACCTTTGGTTTGTAAAATATAGCACGTGTCCTGTGGGGAAATGATTTTGACTAAGAACACTAAAAGTGTAAGTGACATTCGCCATTTTGAATTTGTGTTCACATCTCCTCTTAGTTCTAAGTACTTTCTGTAAGACATAATTATATTACAAAACTTTAGACAGCAGTATATATCCGAATAATAGTTTAAAAAGTTATTTCATTGTCCGATAAGTTGTAGTCACGGTCGCCTTTTTCCGTAACTTTTTCTCCTATCGCTCAGAAACAATTTATTCGTTTACCAGAAAGAAAAATAATGCTAATTAGAAATCAGCCAGTCGTTGCCGCTTGCAAGCAATCTTCCTATTTTATAAAACGGTAAACGTGCATCCGTTATTGTTATCAAAATACCTATAAATTAAAAACAGTAGTGTCAAAAAAAACTATAACTCAGCAATTTCAGCATAGGCGGACGGATCTTTTGCAACATTGTTTATTCTCTAGTAAACGGTGCTTCTGAGCAAAAAAGGATACAGATTCTGGGATATGAGTGGCACAGCCTAGGTCTCGACAAAAGAATCATGTTCCGAGTCAGGCATTATAACATACAAATCCAACATTGCTTTATAAATGCAATCTAAATACCCATTTCGCTCTTATATATTTGAGACAAATGATAAATAAACAACATCATTAGCAAAGCCTAACTTAGCATAAACAAACTAAAAAATAATTCTATAATGAAACAAATTGTTTCTTTAATATAGGAATAGTGTGTGATGAGCTTTATAAGAGCCTGATAACATTTATAACATACCAGCTAACCCGACGCCACGTGACACGAGTTGGGTTAAATCAATATTTAAATACATATTAGTATCACAGATTTAAAACACGGAGAAATTCTCCGCCGTAAGCCGTAATTGCATAGTACTGTAATGTGCCCATAATGATTTGCAAAAGTACTAGTGTAGTAAAGTAATCAGTTTTCTACACAAGTGATGAAAAATTTAAAACGTTTAATGCACTAATTCGATATTTCTTTTTTAAAAGTACAATACTGCAGTGCTAGTACAGCTACGGTAAATGCGCATTGCCTAAAAGATCGTAATCTTTTCACTCACTTTTTTACTCTTGATTTAAAGATACTAATATTAGGTAAGGTATATTAGGTAGTGGGGATAATGTAAACCGGTGAATCTAGATAGAATTTCGAATTCAAATTATATTCATTAGCAAACAAAATTATAATATATAAATTTAGTCAATAATTGAATTTACATTAGTGGGAGAAAGTCGATTGGAATCATCAAACAGACTAAAATCGCGTATGCGGGGCGACGTATCCGGTGTGTTATAAATGTTCCGGGATCTAAAGTTTTTAGCGTTTCCGTAATGTATTTAAAGCATTGAACTGACATTTTTTACGTCAGTCGATGAGCTGTGCTAAAGAAAATGCGACTTTTTGGTATTTCGATATACTCAGTTATGGAATTGTCTCGCATCTACAAAAATAAAATAAATATACTACGACAATACGCTGCCAACTGCGCCAATCTGCCGACTAAGAAAAGGAGCTCCCCGTTTTTTTAAGTAGCTGAAAGTCATCGTACGTCGATAAAGCTCATTTTGCAGATGCAAGCCAAATCTGAAACTCAGTTTTAACGAAATATCAAAAAGTCACCTTCTTCATTAGCATTTCACCGCTGATTTTTATATACATTAAAACTTGTTGAAATATAATATGACTACTCTCTTACTTTAAAATTGTGTTTTTTTCATATCAAAAACAAATATTAAGGCCCACTGCAAACGTAGATTATTGCCGACACGGGAAACCATGGTTGCAGTGTTATAACATCAAGGAACAATTAACGGCAGTTGTAGAGTAGTTTTCGAGCATCAGAATACTGTTACGTCAAAGTAAAATGAACTTAAGCGACATTTATTAATAAAGTTCAAATTAGTGCACAAGGGAGGTGTACTAATATAATATAGTGATTTATTCCACTGCGATACGACGATGTAGAAATATGCAGTCTAAGACGGTAGTGGGCTAACCCGTCATGATAACCCTACCCCTAATCGGTTTCCATACGACATCGTAATGGAATCCACGGAAACGGAAAGTTTTTCTTGGTAGGATCTTTTTTGGTATGATGGTCACGGCGAAAGCCTCCCACCAAACCAGACGAGAGAAAACTCAGAAATTATAAATTCCAAATTTCCGCTGCCCGATCGAACCTAAGTAGGTATTACGTGTTATATATTTAGCAAGCCAATCTAACCCACCATACAAAACCTCAGCGTAAAACGGAACTTATCCACCTTGCTCTAATGCACCAATTCGAGCACACTAATTATTTATGGCTAAAAATATGTATAAAAAATTAGTAGCATAGAATTTGCGACTCTATTACAAGTATCTGTGGTCCTTTTTACTTTGACGTTTCAGTTTTCCAATATATAAAAGCGACTCTACTCGAAGACTCTACTGTGTCACGTGTCATTAACAAAAATATCTAAGTTTGCAAAGCGCCTAAAAGTCCTACAATAAATATTGGAATGAATGTCGACATTTTGGTTTTCCAGAGAAAATTTATTGAATCGTTTAGTAATAAGTTCGTCCCTGTGTTATTGAATAAATGTTAGTGTCAATTTAACCTGTATTTTTAAAATCGGAAATTGAACTAATAAATAAAGCAAAAATGAAAAAAATAAGCACAGAGCACAATATACGAGATAATTATTTAGTAATTAATTATATTTAATGAACAAATCTTTATGGTTACTTTATATTATATAATACTCCCAAGAATTTTGTAAACAATTTTAATTGGACAATAAAAGGTACAACATCAAAAACTTTAAAATTCAACCATTACGATGTCTCTCCTTTTATACATTATGTTACATAAACTATATCTTCTGTACAGGCCACGATTTAATCTTTAATACATAAATATTTATTTATAACAATTAGCCTTGTTACTTGTATTCTCTACAGTACACACATTTATGACTCGCGTATATAACACGTTGGTATTAACTGTTTGCAGGCCTAAGATTTTCTACCTACGTTTACTTATTCGAACGTTAACTTTCACGTGATCTTAAAGTAAACGTAAGTAGAAAATTTCACATTGGGCACCATGGAATCGATGACGTCGCTTCACAATAAAATGGCTTCCATATTTGAGACATTATTATAAATGCTAGATTTATATAAATCCTTTTCAAAGTTGAAGTGTGTGTTGAAATATTTCAGCATGACGAACTTTGATTCCGTTACAACCTCGGACCTATCCTTAGAATAAGTAACCTTAGTACGAGATTTGTACGCCCTTATTTAGACTTTCAATACTCGGTAACATCTGACCAAAATATAATTTATTTGCATCGCCTTAAAGTTGTTCATACATCCTTATACAACAAGCGCTCTTGGCAAACTAATTATAAGATTACAGAATTTGCGACATTAATGGAAGTGGAGTATCGTATGAATTATACAAAAACATCGCAGCATATTAAAAGATAGGGTCGCTATTAGTTTTTAAACGTTCAGTCGAAATAGTTTCTCATATATGTATATTATTCGGAATTGATAAAACTATGGTTATATTTTTTAAACTTGTAATTTAAATTTTTTACTGATCCTGGAAAAATACCGGCGAAAGCCGGAACATACAAATGTCTTAATTATTTTATTAAAATTATTATCATGCTGAAATAATAAATCGACACGTACTAAAGTGATTATAAATCGATGATTATTTATTTTTTTATGATAAATTGTAATGAAATATAACCGCAGAAGCACTGTTCAATTCGACATATTATACATATTTCACACATACGCTGGCGCGTAGGGAGTTTCAAAACTCATAGCAACACTAATATTCTTATCTTACGCCGAATATATTCCCGACACGAAGGACTCCAGGGGGTAAGCAGGGGTAACGGGAAAGGGGAATGAGGGGAGAAGGGGTGTGACAGTTTTCATAACTTTTATCAAATTACGAGGTGAAAACCTTAACACCTGCTGTGTTTACGTTAAGTCACCTGTAATGTAAATTTGCTAAGATAGGCGTTTTATTTAACGTTACTTTTATATAATAACTGAAATACATTATGTTACTTGAAATTATAATTGCTTATCTTAATACAGATACTGTTATAGATGGTGCCCTAAAAACCCCTTTCCAAATGACCTTATACTGTTATAAATAAATAAACGTAGGTACAGATAATATAACAATTATATTTTTATCATACATTCAGACCTTATATTATAGGTGTGTAAATAATGGATTTCTGTACAGGAAGAAATCATTTACACTAATTACATAAATATATATCATACATTCTACAGTTTATATGACAAGTTAATTACAGGTCACGATTTTCAGTTTTCTTTTATCAAGTACACTTATGCACCAGAATTCAGGCGTACATTTCATTTACCGTTTGCCTCTTTGTTATACTTAATTCCAATCCAGTGATTTAACTTATTTGTTCACTGAATTCAGTAGTTAGAACCCCGGATCAAAAATGAGTGTGGATAGAACCTTCCGGGCGCCAAATTTACATTTCAATACTTTGTTTTTTTTTTTGCGGAAGTGTGTCTGGTTTCACTTGGAACTCTTTTACAAGGAAGTTATATCCAACTATTGATTTTTCGTTTGATTTTCGAATTTAGGATGACAGGGGAATTCCGGTTGCTATAGAAAAAGTTGCCATATAATTGCAACTTATACCATTTCTACTGTTTCACTTTTGTAATTTTTTTTTAATAATTGATCTCGAATGATTAAGGGAAAGGGGTGCTATTGAGTTTAGTTAAAAAGCGTAGATCCGGGGTTAATTATACTACTGCAATCAAACTACACATTACTCCAGTTCAAGCTATATTGGTTAGCTGGACAAGAAAATGTAAACTCGACAAGATATTAAACAATGGCTGACGTACATTCAGGCGGTTCACTAAGTATAGTGACAGAGGTGACCTTGGACGTTTCGATCAAGGTCATAAGAATAGCCATTGTTATAGTGCTATCTCTTACGCACAATATTCGTATGTCTATATTGCTAAATAAATCATCATTATATTAATCTATTCTTTAACTGCGTGGGTTATGCTGACGGCGGAGTAATATTCCTAGCTATCTTTCAACCACCTAACTGTCAAAAGCCTCTACCGATAAGAACCTAATGGCTTTCGCTCACCAACCATACGATCTTTCGCCAGGGTTGTTTTGAAAATCTGGAAACCAATTCATCAAGGGCGTATGCCATATTAACTAAATAATAGTTAAAAATAATACTGTTTTAAGCGATGGTAGCAAGCTTCCTGTCCCTCTTTGACAGAGTTTTATTAACACGAAACATAATTTTCATTAATAAATTTTTCTTTATTTCGGTCATAACAGTTACGTAGCGTTCCACCTTAAAGTACGCCAGCTTTGAAAAAATTAAACCGAACTTTGACACGACTATCACGATCTTTAAACGAACTTCAATGTTTATATTTTATTTGTTTCGCTTTTAAATCGTAATAAAATAACAAACAAGTAAAAATTATATGCGATCATTGGAGGAATTAGATAAAAGAAGGTATAGTTATAAAATATAGTAGTTTTTAACGTTGTCTAGCCATAGACAACGATACGACCATTTGACATTTCTATCCACAGAATATATCGATTCCCAGTACTCGTTACGATATCGACAACCATTATATTATACTCAATCGTAACTTCGTGTTCTTCGAGCCGGGCTTAAAAGCGGGTTTTTCTGAGTGCTTCCGTAGCTAAAACAATTATATGAAGATGGAGTGTCAACAAACAATCGATACTTTTGAAATCATAACGGTATCGAGTATCGATAATGTGATGTGATAACTGTATCGAGTACCGCTACTTTTCAATATAACAAATACCGTTAATAAAAAAAAAACCCTTATCAAAAAACAAGTTGAATGTTAAAAGTAGAAAAAATATTTAAGGCATTATTTGTGATGCTCAGGTAGTTGCTACATAACTAGTGGCTTGCCGCGGCACTGCTCGACCACGTAGTTGGTGAATCTTTTGAGGAACTTCGGGTACTCCCTTTTGTAAACTGCACGAAGAACTCCAGCGGGGGCCCAGCCTCCCGGATTCACTGCGAATAAAAAAGTACTTCAGTTCATCACAATCATTATAAGCCTTATTAATGCTTACTTAAAACGCTGTCGACAAATCTTCGCCAAGCACGACGAACACTCTTTCAAGGGTAAACGACTGATCACAATTTTTTAATTAAATATAAATGACTTTCTTTTCAATAAACGTGAATTTTCATTAAAATTACTGCCAATAAACAAAACAAAAACCACTTAACTATAATTTATGTGCTAATCGACTTGGCGTTTGTACAGATTTGTCACACGTATAGTGTGTATAGATAAAGTAGCTATCAAGCTACTTTATCTGTGCGTTCTATTTAAAGAACGCATAGGGTGATTCGCCAAGTATTGTTTGTGATTATGTTTTCTGCAACTTGTGCGTTCGAACGCACTGTGGGACCTTATAGTAATGTTTGCGAATACGGTTGTAAGAAACGTGCTTAAACTTCGAAATAGTTATGCAGTGTTTTTGTCTTCTACGTTCTTTACTGACGAAGTTAAATTGCTGACAGGCAGACGAACCGATGGACGGACGGACAGACTGTATGGAATTCCACCCAAGTAAAAAGTAAACTCGGTAAACAGTGAATTTGTTGTCCACATCATTTGTTGTGAATAGAAAAGAAAACATTTTCGCCATTTCCAGAGTGTACTGTTCGTGACCATTCAAAGATTCATCAACTTTGCGTGTACGGGGTCACTCAATTAAAATAATATTAACACTTGACTATATGAATAGTTTCTACTTAAGGGGTTTATCAAAGTTAACCGATCGTTCACCTATTATTTTGCAATTTACGAACGTTTACATTAAACTTGTATTGATTTATAAGAGCCTCAAAATTATTTTATAACAGATATTGTAAACCACTAGCGGTTGACTTCACGCGTTGAAATGAAAACGTTCAAAATTAGGCTAATTGCTTATTTTCAAAATTAGTTTCTTAGACTACCCGTAAGATAAGCAAAACTGCACTTTCTCACATTATTTTAAGAGGTACTTATGGTATTTAATCATTTTAATTATGCGACACGTACTAATCAAGGACTTTAAGAAAGCAGATATAAAGACTCGAAGTTTATAAATAAAAATTAATATTTTCAACACAAAGCGTACTTATATAGCAGACAATGTAGAGACTAGTAGAATCAGTACAAACAGACAGACGTGAGATTTCAAAAGCTATATATCTTGTAGTGTAAGCCTACTTAATACAAATTAATTCTGAATTTTGAATGTCAAATTGTGCGTTAAATACACACTCAATATCATCATCATATCGACCAATTACCGGTCCACTAAAGGGCACGGGTCTCCTCCCACAATGAGAATGGGTTAAGGCCGTAGTCCACCACGCTGGTCTAGTCTGGATTGGTGGACTCCACATACCTTGGCATGCAACCTGCATGATGTTTTCCTTCACCGTCGAAGCAAGTGTTATTTTTAATTACTTAAAACGCACATAACTTAGAAAAGTTAGAGGTGAGTGCCGGAACTTTAACTCATTTCCCGAAAGCGAAGTCGAGCTACCCACTTCTATATAGTCCACCACGCTGGCCCAGTCCGGATTGGTGGACTCCACATACCTTTAAGAACATTATGTAGAACTCAGGCATACAGGTTTCCACAAGATGTTTTCCTTCACCGTCGAAGCAAGTGTTATTTTTAATTACTTAAAACGCAAATTACTTATAAAAGTTAGAGGTGAGTGCTGGAATTCGAAGTCTGCCCCCCGAGATTGAAGTTGAGCTCCTACACATTGCGTTATCACCGCTTCTATATACTACTAACACACTACCGGTTGGTAATATGTTGGAAAAAAATTACTGAATCTGGCAGAAGACCATACCTGTGCTACAATACGCAATACTGGTGGAGATGTTGTCTCTAGTGGGCTGTTCCCCGGAGGGCCATGCGGTGCGACACGCGAGACACACCGTCACGAACAGACGGATGCAGGCGCCTGTATTCGACTGCAACAATACATGAAGAACATATAGAAGCGGCCGTTACTTTGCCGAATTCCATGGCATACAATCTACATTAAGGTTCCTGCTGAACTCTGCTTAGAACTTAAACTGTTAATAAATATAATATATGATTATTCACGCGAAAATATAACTTTTGACCATATTACTGACTAAATGGTTACAGGTTTCAGTATAATTTACTTGATAGAAAAATTACAAAATCTTATGTACTATTAAAGATTTTAAACTAAAATTTTCGTGGTTAAACAACATTCCTTAAATATAGTTCAACGGGTACCCAGCTGCATGGAACGTGGTCACGACGGGACCACGATCCATGCAACTGGGTCGATTATCGACAAATCTAAAAATATTCTAATTTATTTTTTTCGTGTATCAATTTTGATATAAAATACAAAATACTATACATGCAGCACATTAGAAATAGTATGTAGAAATAGTGTGTTAGGCTCATTATATTGTCAACGAATATTAATAACATGTATATATTTACTCATTTATTGTATTGTATGTTAAAGTATTTAAATATGTAAGTGTTGTATATATATTAGTTTATTTTTATATTTATTTATTAATTAAATTATTTACTTTTGTTCTATTTGTGTACACTAGTTTATGTATTAGCATGTAGTTATTCGCATGTATGTATTTTAATATTTGTACCACCAGCAGTCTATTCTCCTCTCCTTTTTTTTCCTAATTCAAAGGTTGCCTGGCAGAAATCGCTATTAAGTGATAAGGCCGCCTTTTGCATTACTACTTCATTCGATATGTTTCTTTTTTTGTTATATTTTATATATTAGCATATGTGTGCAATACAAATAAAGAGTTTAATAATAATATGTTATGATATTTCTTCCAAGGGTAGGTAAACCACTGATCCCATGGCGCAGTGGGGAGCCCTGTGGTTTCAAGTACTGAATTTAAGTAAAGTACGGAAGTCCCGGGTTCGAAGTCCGGCTCCAATGCCAATTCGGGAATTCATAATTTTGGAATTTTCTGGGTGGAGGATTTGGCCGTGGCCACCCGACCGACAAAGAGGTGTCGACAAGCTATTTAGCGTTTCGGTATGATCTTATCATATTAAATATAACTGCCATATCCCCTAACAGGTTAGCCCGTTAGCATCTTAGACTGCAGAGAAAATTCAGAAATTGTAAATTCGTAAATCGCCTCTACCGAGAATGGAACCCTGGACCTCGTACTTAAAATTCACAGCGCTCACCGTTGCGCCAGGCAGATCGTTAGAAATCTTGCATGATGGATAACGACTCGGTAACATCTTTCACTCGCCTTATACCAACTCGTTAACAATTATTAAACACGAATACGAATGTTTTATAGTTGGAAATAAATGATTTATTATTATTATTATTATTAAGATTGTAGTGAAATCTAACTTGTAGTGGAATAACAAAATAAAAATATAAAGAATTGAAGACTGGAGACTCCTGAAAATCGTAAAATATTGCAAAAAAAACGAAATTGAATATAGAAAGAAAAGAGAGATAAATTAACTTTTACATTGCACCACACATTACAATACCAATGGCAATGAACGATATATGATAAACTGTTTGATACTCACGGGATATTCTGCATTGGTGGTCGAATGGTTGGTAACGGCGTACGTTTGTTGCGGCGCCGCGCGTACGTGCGACCAGAACAGCGCGTCCCGCTGCGACGCCGGCCATATACGCTTGAACGTCTGGTGGAACACGATCGTGTCCGACGATATAGCCTCCACAATGTTCATCGTCTCCAACGTCGCTGGAAGTGCATTCATCGTCATTATAAACCCATTACTGACCGACTATATAATATGGATCTCCTCTCAGAAAGAGTCCATTAAGTGCGGCTTCGTATACTTTTTGAAGTAAACCTTCTTTAGGGGCGACTAGGGAGTAACTCGGTTTTTTCTGACGGAAGTAACGCTTACGTCAGACGTCTGTGTAGTTTCCGCAATTAAAAAATAATAATTTGGATTGATCGTAAGTATATGTCATATACTCCACGCTTCTTGACTTATACGCCAGCTAGTGGCAAATATCAATTAGGATTATTTATTTCCAATATTTTCAAAAGGATCAATTGTGACTAGCAAAATGAATAAAATTTGAACAGTTCAAAAAAACTTAAATAGCAAAGTATTTTGAAAATCTCTAAATATACTTGTTTAGCTATTACTTTTGTAATAAATAAATTATTAATAAATTATCTGGCATGTGAACCTTCAATTTTCTACTCTCAATTATTCTATTTAACAAATAAAAATATTTAAATAAAAAAATATTAAATAGAATTTAACAAAATACAATGTAGCAGTCCCAGGAACATTTTACTCTTTCATCAATAAATAATAATAAAAGTTTTACTTCAATTGCGCGTAACAGTTACTTTTATTTTAATTTTTTTTTTAATTTCACTACAGGTTAGCCCTTGCCTGTCTCACATCGTGGTAAGTGATGATACAGTCTAAGATGGTAGCGGGCTAACCTGTTAGGGAGTATGGTAGTTATACCCCTAATAGGTTTCTATGCAGCATCGCACCGGAACACTAAATTGCTTAGCGGCACGTCTTCGTCGGTAGGGTGGTAACTAGCTACAGCCAAAGCCTCCAACCAGACCAGACCAGACCAGCCACTCGTCATATACCCACTCGTTAACAATTATCTCAAAAATTTGAATAGTGTAAAATTAGGTAAAACTTTAAGGAATGCCAATAATTTTTTATTCAAACCAATGGCTTTTAAAACATCGGCTGTAGAATACTTACTTTCCCATTCGTATCTGTATTGCGGGTTGAAGAAATAATGGCACATCTCGCGCGCTGAAACGCCGCGAACTTTGTGCATTGCCTTCAGGGGATCCATTACCATTCCATCAACTTCCACTTCCCTGGAAAAAAATGTTGGTCATTCCGATGAGACTAAAGATAAATAATAGTTTTACATTCCACGAAAAGTACGGGAATTCGAACAGTGCCATTTATAATTTCTTCAATCTTTATACTCAACATCAAACAGTTCTGGCGCAGTGTACTTTCTATGCACGTTTCAGTCTTACACCAGAGCATCCTCAGGAGATGTTGAGTTTACCCTTAGCAATACTTCTTCGATATAAATATATAACATAGCAGAATTACCAAAAAACAAAAAAAACTTACCTCCTGTACATCCTCATATCGCCCTCTTCAGCGAATAACTGCCAACCAGTCTGACCTCCCACTCCCTCAAATGCAGCTTGTAACTGCTCTGTTGATATCCTGTCAATCTGAAAACAAAACCATTCATTACAGTTATGATCAAACCCATGATGATTATTAGAAAATGATCGACTTAATCAACCCAACTGCAAAAATAAACCTCGTGCTTTCCAGTTAAGATTTTACACAGAGGCGTATAAGAGAACTATTTAAAATACTGGCCAATGGTCCACTTTTATTAAGCCTGTATTAGCCTTAAATCACTGTCAAAACCCAGTCCAAGAGTTTACACTATGACTAATATAACATACTTTGACGCATAACGAAGCAACAGGAAACCCTCAAGGTGGACAGACGACATAAAGAGTAGCAGGAGACCAGCGGGACAAATCATGGCGTTCAGAAATACCTATCTACAGCAGAGGTCGAGCATCGGTTGAGATGATTTTTAATAGTAATAACTGACAGACCAAGATTAATAAATACAAATAAATATATATACTACGACAACACACACATCGCCATCTAGCGCCAAAGTAAGCGTAGCTTGATTATGGGTACTAAGACAGCTAATGAATATTTTTTTATGAATTTAATACACATAAATAATAAATACTTATAACATACAAATAAACACCCAGACACTGAAAAACATCCGTGTTCATCACACAAACATTTTTTCCAGTTGTGGGAATCAAACCCACGGCCTTAGACGTAGAAAGCAGGGTCGCTGTTTACTGCGCCTATAAACAGAACAACACTTTGCAGGGTACAAATACTTCGTTCAAAGTACCGCGCTGTGTCCATTAATCTGAGGCGTATATCTTAAGCCTCCTGTGCCTGTTATTACACCGGCAATCATACCCTTCAGAGCAAAACGCAGAACTGCTGCTTGGCGACAGTAATGCTGCTTTGCTGCGAAAATAAGCATGGCGGTAGTTCTTCTCTGGGCGAGCTACTACTGGTCCATGTAAAAATGGGGAGTTAATTCCCACCAAACTGCATTGGAGTTGTATGAACCAACTAATGCTGATTCTGAAATATTCTGGTACCATTTTCTAGTGGGACGCATTGGCCGTGGCTAGTAAGACCACAGGACAGGACGCTAAGCGATTAAGCGTTCTAGTATGATGTCGCGCAAAAACCGATTGGGAGTATGGGCTTAATATAACTGCTATACCCCACACTCAAACAGTAGCAACAAGTACCAGCAGCAGATAGCAGTGAAAGACTAACTTGTAGTGGACTAAAAAAACCTTGTTAAGTTACAGCTTACCTCTGGCCATAACGCGTGTACGGTGAGCCGGTTGTCGATAGCCGGCGGTGGGAGCTCCACCTCGTCCCGTGTGACCTCAACTGGGGGCGCAACTCTTGCGCACCGCTCCTCTTCCATCTTGTCGAAGCCTGTCTCCACCGCATCGTAGAACTCGTCGTCCGGCAACGTTGAATGCGGCCCTTCCTGTAGATAAGGAAAACAATATTAAAAACCTTTGTCACATTCGCCAATACCCTATAACAGTCCACTGACCCATGCTCGAGGTCTCTCCCAACGGGAGGGTTTGGCCCATAATCACCACGCTGGGCAGACGTATTAGAGATCGCTGTAGATGGTAGTTGTAGCACAGAGGACAATGCTGCCTGCTCTCCGATATATTTCCTTAGTCGCCTCGTACGACACCCGCGGGAAGAGGATGGATGGTGAAAACTGTATTCTGATCTGCCGTAACCACACGGGTTATTGTCTTTGACTGTCACATTAATATAATCTTATAACTACTAAAATTGTAGTACTAGGGAATATTATAAATGTAAAAGTGTGTTTTTGTTTGCCTCTACTTTACGACCTACCAAAGCAACCGACTTAATTTCAGGCATTATTTTTGTTCTTTGTAAAAAAACCCCGCTGTACATTTTCAGTGTCGCCGTTTAGCCAACAATGTTCTTGAAATTACATCTATAATTAATATATTTCAATCCTCATATTCATTAACTTGCGCTGATGTATTATAAGTGGAAGTCCTATAAGCGGAAATTCTCAGAAAAAACACAATTTTCAGTACACTGAAAATTCTCCGAAAGAACATCCCGATTATTATAAATAACACAATTGTCGTTAAAGCCCACCAACCCGTGCAAAAAGCAGCGTGGTTTTGTCTTTGCTCTCAAATCTCTCTCATATGAGAGTGGAAGCCTGTGCCCAGCATTGGGAAGCTGATAGGGAACGGATGATGATTATGATGATGATGTACATGGTATACTTTTTGCAACGGAACAGCACCATATCGAGTAAAGGGACATCGAGGTTTTGCTCTACATCTCTACATAAACTTAGGCAATAAGGGGACAAAATAGAGCAACTAGATTTAACTCATAAAATTCGAAACTCTTAATGTAGAGCATAGAACAAATGATAATGAATTCTGGGCAGCGCGACGTTGCCTACATACTGGGACACAGCGTGTAGTAATAAATTTCGCTGATTGCGCGAACATTATCTAATAGACGCAAACTGTTTTCTTGATTAGATCCGTTGTGTAGTATTTATTTAATAATGACTCTATACTTTATGAACTAGAGCAAAGCCTAAATAGAGAGAAAGATAATACTTTTCTACTGTCTTATATTTTTGTAAACACCTTATTTCAGCTGCAGAAGCGTAGTAATGACACTGCAATTATACAGACCTGACGTTTTAAAAGTGCTTATAAAGTAGTCCTACTCGAAATTAATGAATATTAAAATGTAAACATATCAGAATCAGTCGATATTAGCATTACGAGACTCAATGGGAGGGTTTGCCCACTCTGAGAGGAGGGTTTGCAGAGGACACTTCTGCCCGTTTACCATCGTATGTATAGTGGGAAAGATGCTGACACAAAAAGGGTAAATTTCACCTGGCTGGTAGACTTCACGCGCGTTTGAAAATATTGTCGAAAACTCTTAGGGTTAGGTTAAAGTTTCCTTCCTGCCGTTATAGTAAGCAATATTTAATTGCTTAAAACGCACATCTCCGAAAAATTGCGAAAATTAAATTATTGATTTAGAGGTATGTGATCGCTGATCGAATACGATCCCCCGAAAGAGAGACTGAAATCCTAACCACCACGTTACCACCGCTAATATACATAACATATTATGTACTAAAACATTAAGCAACAATGCAATTAGAAAAATATTTTCGTCGCATATTACCATTCCGAAGTAGGTAAATTCCAGTTTAAACTGATGGCATGCCAAGGGTAAATCGTGTCGTGCCCCGATATGGCGTGAACGGAGCGTTTACCCCGCGGCTGACGTCATCGCCACACCCCATGGCAACTATTGACATGTCCAGGGTTGCTTCTATGTAGAGCAAGATATCATAAAATATATCTTACCTTTTTATGGTAGGTATGAGCTTTACAACAGAGGGTGTGAGTGTGGTTTACTCCAGTAACATTGTAGACCTATTGTTGCAACTACCAAGGGTCGTTAAATAGATTCTACCACTATTTTTTTTTTAAAGTACACTAGTTAGCCTTTGACTGCAATCTTACTAGATTAGAGATGATGCAATCTAAAATAGTAGCGGGCTAACCAGTTAGGGGTAAGGCAGTCACCTCTAACTGGTTAGCCCGCCATAATCCATGCACCTTATCAGTTTCTTCGCGACATCGCATTGGAACGCTACTGCGCCATGGGGGTCGTCATAAAAAACATACAAAGGGAATTTCAAAGAGTTGGTCATTAAAAATTATAAACTCCCAATTTAACTAATCCAACCTGCTATCTCAAATTATCTGAAAGTAATCTACGAATCCCACTTCTGATATGCCACTCATAAAAAATCTGCACTAATTTATTTACCCCTCCGTAGTATTTACATACTATAAATAATATAAGGTGTTCAACAGTGATATAAATAAACATTATATTTGTTAAACATGTTATTACACAATATGTTTGACGTTATTAACATGAAAGTTAATAGCACAAATATAATAACGGTAATAATGAAAAAGGAAGGCTGCGGCGATAGTGAAAGTACAATAAGTCGTTAGTGAACGTGCTTCTGCTTGCAATAAAATTAGTCGTAAACTATTCTTATCGATGTAGGTACATTTCTGTCCCACTTAAATTCAATTATATCTATTCTACAAAAAAATTCGATGACAAGCTCAACTGCTAACATGTCATCGAATAGGATCTTATCTCACTCAACGATAACTGAGATCTCACTAATACTTATATTTAAAATCCATTTTTAAAAAGACTATACCAGCCAGCAATGTTGGTCACATAATATCTTTCATAATATAATATACTACGACAATCGACATCGCCGTCTAGCCCCAAAGTAAGCGCAACTTATTTTATGGGTACTAAGATGAGTATTTTTATGAAATATATAAATAAATACTTATAATATACAGATAAACGCCCAGACACTGAAAAACATTCACGTTCATCACACAAACATTTTCCAATAGAACCCACAGCCTGGACTGAGAAAGCAGGGTGGCTGCCGACTGCGCCAGTCGACCGTCAAAACTTAAAAATCAAACAAACAGAAACTACGATCTCTAAACTGGGAACATAAGTTCCTTTTGACTTTGAGGAAGTGTTTCGATGTTTGAAAGCGACCGATGTGACGATGCAGTCTAATATAGAAAAGGAGCTATAGACACGGAGTAACATTTTCTTCTTGCCATTAACATGATTAACATCAACCGGTCTTTAAGTTGAGTTTTTTTTTATTAATAACGATAGACATTCTTTAGTTATAAAAAAAAACTCAACTTAAAGATCGCTCGAGGGTTTGGCATATCTTTGCCAACCGGCCGCCTGCCTGACGGCAACCCTCTTCTGGAATGTTTTCATTGGTGTAACAACCGTTCCCTTTCAGTTCAAAGGGGTAAAATTGTACTGACCTATCAATCGCAAAAGTAAAAATAGTGACACACTTCTATACATCTTGCGTCTTTTATAGCTTAGTCTCCTTTTTGACATCCACGGGAAAATATGAGCAGTCGTATTCTAAAACCTCAACTGCACGGAATATAAATGGAATAACATCTGCTTCAGTACAATAATAGAAATGCTAGAGTGTGGCTATTATTGTACATTCACTATGATACAACAACAATGAATAAAACCTTCTCATAAAGGAAATCGTTTAAATATGAATCATGCAAATTGCCTAATAAATGCTTTTTGAACGTAGCAAGGTTAAAATCATGGCTTTCGGAGCATCACAAAACTAACGCCCGGTGCAAACAAAAGAGATCATTAGTCTTTGTTCTGGATGAAGCGGAATTAGCACATTAGAGCCGCTCTGACGTAACCAACCCATCGGCAACTCAACCTAAGAATTATAAAAAGAATCCAATGCATTCGTTATAGGCGAAACAAAAAAAAAACAAAGTATAAGGTATAAACAATAACCTAAATAAAATAACAAAACATGATTATCCTGAGATCGTATTAAAATTGGGTCAAGAAACTGAAGGAGCCACAAAAATATTTTTTTTTTAAATTTAAATTAGGAATTCGAAAGTAACACACCTTTTCACTCTGAAACCACTGCTGAAAAGATGTAAATTTAATTTGGCTAAGAGATAGATAGCATCTAGGGACATAGGGTTATTGTATGGGATAGAAGAAGCTTTTCTCGAAGAATTTAAAAAACCCTGGAAAACGGTTAGTATAAAATAATCATCTAAGTGTAAGTCAGGACACATACTTTGCAAGGAAACGTACAAATTATTGTTATTTGGTTGGTTAATTGTTCGACCGCTCGGAATACATCAAACCATACAACTGTTTTTTAGCTCAGTTGTTAGCTCAGAACTCTGTCATTTAAGAACCGATTTGTTTTTTTTTTTTATTTGCGACTCAGGATTTAGCATGGAAAGTAGTTTTGGAAATAGTTTACTTGGCACCGACTTAGACCGAAAAGTTGTAGAATTTTTTTATTGCTGTGATTGGTTGGTGGTTACTTATTTTTTTTTTTGTCTTTAGTTACAAATATTGTTTTATATATATATAATATATATTTATTTTATGGGTATATCTATATATGTGCACCACCGAACTATTTTCTGTTTTCAAGAAAGTATTCTTCGCCATTGGTTACCTGGAAGAAATCGCCATGAACCGCCAAATTGAATACTTATACTTTTTTTTTATGTACTTTTTGTGGTGTGCAATAAAAGTATATTCATTCATTCATGCATTCATTCATAATATTGTGGGAGTGCTATTTATTGTTAATTATCTTCTGACTGCATTTTTCTGCCGCGTTTTTTTTACAAATCGCGTAGGAACCGTTGGTTTTTCTAAGATAAAAAAGGAGGCTATAATACCCTCTGTTCTTACAACTAACTTGTTTGCCATAAATCAAGTTAAATTGTTGGTTAGCTAGGGCGTTAAAGAAGGGCAAACAAGCACACTTTCGCATTTATAATATTATTTTGAATTTTTCATGTCTCTCTGTTGGCCTAAAATATAATAATTTAAATTTAAGCATTATGAATTTAATTTCGAAGCAATACTACTTATGATAATGCTCGCCAAAAATCTAAAACTTTTACGTACCCTACATCGCGGCCAGCTGAAAAACCGAACAGCAGACAATGTGTGATAGCACGTCAAAAGGCCACAGGGAACGGACAAATAAAAGGGGATGGTGACGTCAAAACGGAATCATCCATGTATATAATTTCTATAATCCATGTCTGTCGCGTCGAAGGGTAGTAGGGTTGCCATTATACTTAAATGTACCGAACAAACGTACATAAACAAACAACTCATTTTGTTCTTAAAACCGGTCTTAGGACATCACAAACATTTTACGGTATTTTTAACATATTTATCTGTATAGTAATAAAAAATGTGATAATGATAATAATCATTAAAAAAATGCTGTATTTCACAAATTACAGATTCATATGAAAGAATTTATATACGTATATATATATATATCTATATATAGTATATACGTATATACTACGACAACGCACACATCGCCATCTAGCCCCAAAGTAAGCGTAGCTTGTGTTATGGGTACTGAGATGACTGATGAATATTTTTATGAATAATATACATAAATACTTATAATATACATATAAACACCCAGACACTGGAAAACATTCATGCCCATAACACAATCATTATCCAGTTTTGGGAATCGAACCCACGGCCTTGGACTCAGAAAGCAGGGTCGCTGCAAACTGCGCCAATCGTACGTCCAAATAATACTGTAATTTTAGATATAAGGTTGACTATTTTTAACCCCCCCAAGCAAAAACGACACGGTGTTATAAGTTTGACGTGTCAGTGTGTGTGAAACATAAAAAAACAAAATGAAAATAGATGCGTACGATGTTGCAGACACGTTTTGTGTAGTAGGTGCGTGTGCAGGTGCGTGAGTAGGTGCGTATGTAGGTTCGTGTGTGTGTGTGTGTGTGTGTGTGTGTGTGTGTGTGTGTGTGTGTGTGTGTGTGTGTGTGTGTGTGTGTGTGTGTGTGTGTGTGTGGGTGTGTGTGTGTGTGTGTGTGTGTGGGTGTGTGTGTGGGTGTGTGTGTGTGTGGGTGTGTGTGTGTGTGTGTGAGCTTCGATGCGTGCCTGTGTGTGCGTGCGACCCTTATTGGTTAGTGACAGGAAAACTAAGAGGACTCTTAGTTTTCCTGTCACTAAGAGGACTCTTAGTTTTCCTGTCGTGATTTTTTGACGTGAAAAATTATAATCTTTTGTTCCACTTTGTCCGAAAAAGTGTGAGAAAGTTCAAAAAAAGAATTTCTATATTCGGCAGTCAGAGTGGGTGGACAAAGTGGTACTCCCTATGTCGGCGAACGAACGAAATGGCACACCCTGCGTTACTATGAGGGTACAATATACGAATTGTAGCGGCTTTACGAGGAAAGGGCACGAATTGGATATGCCCTATTTCCACGTTACTTTGCAATTTGACAAGGTGTCCATTAATCTTAATATCTTCCCCCATAAATAGCAATATTGTATAATTTATATCAGGATTGAAATGGAATAAAAATAGATGCTCGTTTAGTCTATTCACCCAAATAGTATCTATTTTTATTTCAGCCAATATTTTCTGCTTTATCGAAACTTTGCGTCACAGTCTGTGTGATTAATACCTTTTTTATATATTAAACAAGATACCCATTACCGTCAACCCTTGACTGAAATCACACTTGGTGGAAAACCAATGAATAACAGTTTTCCTAGTAGTTTCCTAGTAGTTAGTCCGAGATTTTCCTACGTGCTCGATATGGTGGCAGCTCCGACCGGAAAGAGATCAGGCGCAGGACCGACAGCTTTACATGCTCTCCGAGGCACGGGATTGAATCACCGCCAATTTCCAAACTCATTGCTGGTACTCCTAGGTAGAATCCCTTGATAGCAAACCTAATACTATTCACTGACCCGACCTCAAGACCGAACCGAGGATATCACGATCTGCACTAGATGATGCTACCCCCTAGACCAACGAGGCAGTTGAACCATAGGACAGATTAGCTGGGATAATATGTAATGGTATAAAGAAAGAAAAGAACAACATTAATTAAGTAAAATGGTTATGCGACAGATTAAAATATTTCTAATGGTACTTTTAGTCTGGGAGGCTTTGCCCGTGGCTAGTTACGAGTACTACCGTAGTTGTTACCGTAAAGAAATGGCGCCAAGTGATGTAGCATTTACGAAGTAATACCAAGCCGCGTAAAAACAGAGTAGCATTTCATTCCAGCAAAATGTTCGGTTCCCGTGGATATTATATATACATAGATTTGTTTTTGTTTTTCATAGAGCAAGAGATCGTATTTTATGCATAGTGGTATGTCAGGGGTCAGAGTATAATATACGCATCAACATTTCCACGCAAACGAAGTCGCGGATACTACTAACACACACTGTACACTGGTCGCACAAAGCGGATTAGATCTGTCATCATCATTTCCTTACCATCGCGACTTAGGTCTTGCAAGCCGGCGATGATTTTGATAGTGAAAGTTTGACAAAATATGTTCGACATACCAGAACACTACCATACTAGACATGCATGACTGACTATACGTCGTTGATAATCTCGTACTGCGTAACTAAGTAGCAGTGATAAATGAGTAGAGATCCAGCCCACCAGAACACATTAGAGCAACTTGTTGAATCTTTCAAAGCCCCTCTGTGTTTTAAAAGAGGAGGTCTGTGCGCAGCTAAGGGACGTTGGTATGCTGACGACGACAGATGATTCAGAACCGTTTGAAACAACACCGCAGAATTGATTTTGTAAATCACCGGTAAAATTAACATCAAAATAAGAGCATTTGTTAAACGGGAACTTAATGGTCCTTAACACAAGTTCACTCACAATGCGGCTGAAATTTGAAATGTGGTCCGCTAAATTTAGCAAGCTCAGATCTATGGGCCTCATAAGAAGGCTCAGAGTCACTCAGCGGGCGATGGAAAGAGCGTTGTTAGGAGTATCTCGACGAGATGAAATCAGAAATGAGGAGATACGTAGAAGACTACTAAAATTATTATATAACGAGTCGCGAAGCTGAAGTGACAAGGGGCAGGGCACATAGCTCGGAGAACCGATGAACGTTGGGGTTCCAAGGAGTGGCAACCCCGCACCGGTAAGCGCAGCGTTGGTCGACCCCCAACCAGGTGGACAGACGACATCAAACGAGTCGCGGGGAGCTGCTGGATGCAAGAGGCCTAGAATCGTGGAGTTTGGAACGCCCTAAGACCTATGTCAAGCAGAGAACATCAGTCGGTTGATTTGATGAAGATGATGATGATGACTTACGGGATCTGTTGCAATAGTGGTTTCGCTGTATGGGATTCTAACCAACGCGACGCAGCAATTTATTTTTGCTTGGAACGAAAAACAACACTTAGTACTTAAAGTCAAAGTCAAATATTTCTTTATTATTCAAATAGCCACATAGATGGCACATTTGATGCGTGCATTACTTGTAAAATATGAAATAGAAGTGAGTTGATGGCGATAACTAAATTCGTCAACTTAAAACTAAAACTACGAGGGTTCCAAACGCGCCCTGGTCTAAGAAGAAGCACACAACAATTAAATTTTCAAATATGTATTGGCTAAAAACTGTCATTATCCTTACATCTTTAAATTTATCTCTCAATGACTACTAGTAGGCGGTAATACCCTAATAGGTAATGGTTCGGCTTCCATTTATGACCTGCATGTCTCAGCGTTTAAAATGGAAAGAAAGATAGAAAGTATACTTGATTGCACACCAAGAAACAATAAATAAATAAATAAATAAATATACTACGACAATACACACATCGCCACCTAGCCCCAAAGTAAGCGTAGCTTGTGTTATGGGAACTAAGATGACTGATGAATATTTTTATGAATTATATATACATAAATACTTAGAAAATACATATAAACACCCAGACACTGAAAAACATTCATGCTCATCACACAAACATTTTCCAGTTGTGGGAATCGAACCCACGGCCTTGGACTCAGAGAGCAGGGTCGCTGCCCACTGCGCCAATCGGCCGTCAAATACAAAACAACACATTGAACTTAGCATGTATAATTGGCTTAAGTTGTATAACGGCTTATGAACTCTAACAATCCGCTTTAAAGGTGAAAGGAAACATCGAGAGGAAACTTGAACGTCTGCGAGTATTCCATAATGTTCTCAAACGCGTGTCAAGTCTACGAATCCGCGTGTGAGGTCTAGTGTGACGATTGACCGGAGTTCCTAGTTGCCTAGTGTGTGCCTAGTGCCTAGGGTGTGTCTAGGTTCTAGTGTATCCCTAGTGCCTAATGTATGCCTAGTGTGAGCCTAGTGCCTAGTGTGTGCCTAGTGCCTAGGGTGTGCCTAGTGCCTAATGTATGCCTAGTGTGTGCCTAGTGCCTAGAAACTGCCTAGTCTTAGTGTGTTCTTAGTGCCTAGTGTGCTCCGACTGCCTAGTGTGTGCCCAGTGCCTAGTGTGTGTGAAGCGTTTTTTACCTACGGCTACTTATTGGTAGCGTGAAAGATACCTACGATTTGTATTAAATAGAAAGAACGCCATCTAGTAACAATACTGAGACAACAGCATTGTCACTACATGGCGCTCTTTCGATTCCAAGAAATAAATGTGTGAAAACAAAAGTTCTACGACAATTCATATTAAATTTTAATATAACTGTCTTGTCTCGTCGTGGTTAATCAATATGACCTTCATGCGAAATAACGAGTCCTTTAGCCCCCAGCTATCATCGATTTTATACTCTACA
Source organism: Pararge aegeria (assembly GCF_905163445.1). NCBI lineage: Eukaryota > Metazoa > Arthropoda > Insecta > Lepidoptera > Nymphalidae > Pararge > Pararge aegeria. The sequence goes on along the minus strand of NC_053200.1, from coordinate 5,745,497 downwards.
TAATTATTATAACGCTTCAGTTAACAACATAAATTATTCACTAGTCGACAAGTGTCGACTGAGTTGTCTCAGACAAGGGGGATAATTCGTGTTGATAAATAATTTTCGTATCCATAATTTCTTTAACCGTTTATAATGCCTACATTCATATTAGAAAATTAATGGTTCGATAAACTATTAATAGTCACACTGAGTTGCTAGGTCACGTCGTCAAATCACGCGGAAGACAGTGAAGTCTGGAAATCCCTACAAGATCCCCATGTCCAGCAATGGACGTAAATAATTTTCGGACGACAAGCTATTTTCTCGCAGTGTGGCCGTCTTACTTGCTTGAACTAACCTTTAATTCTATAAATGCAAAAGTTTACGCGTGATGGAAATTTACTTTCGCATTTATAATATTACAAGAGTACCTGGAATACTTCGTCCTGCCCCAAAAATCGGCGCAAAATTAAATATGGGACCTCGCGTCACTTACTTGAAACAAATCAAAAAGAAATACATAAAAAAATCGGGATAGGAACAACTTAGTGTAGCGTTATGAAATATACTTTACGATCTATTCCCGCAGCTATAAAATATACATAAAAATAGATAAAAAGTCGAGCCGTTTCGTTGAAGTGCTACCACTAACACAGCGTTACGAGATTTTAATATATTAGACTGTTTTAACTAAATATAAATAAATAAATATACTACGACAATACACACATCGCCATCTAGCCCCAAAGTAAGCGTAGCTTGTGTTATGGGTACTGAGATAGCTGATCAATATTTTTTTATGAATAAAATACACATAAATACTTATAATATACAGATAAACACCCAGACACTGAAAAACATTCATGTTCATCACACAAACACTCTCCTGTTGTGGGAATCGAACCCACGGCCTTGGACTCAGAAAGCAGGGTCGCTGCCCACTGCGCCACTCGGCCGTCAACTGATTATAGGATGAAGTTTTAATACTCTTAGAATTACGCTTCGGATTTATATGCATTACATTCTTTCGGAATGAGTAGCCAATCTGTCACACAATCTCATTCACTCTCCCAATTGTACTCTCCGTCATACAAAATATCGCTTCAAACCGGTAATCTTCTGTTGGTGAGTGAAAAATTTTAGATTGCGGAAACTTTAAACAAAAAAATCTGATGATTTAACAGTATTACGTACTCCCTGGCGATTAAGAATCTACAGAGGCATTAACTCCCAATACGTGGCACTGTGAACGCAGAGCGCATTCTGATAAGGCAACGTTAATAGAAACCGATGACAAATGCTAGCAAATTGTTGTGGCTTTTATTTTTTAATATAACAAACAAGTGGAGTATCTACTCCTATCATTTTACGAAACCGTAGACTCATTGGCAGTATAGAATACGGTTGTCACCACCCCTCTTTTTCCCTCGGGTGTCGTACGAGGCGACTACGGGAATATAGCGGAGAGTGGGCAGCAGCGTTATCTGGGCTACTCCTACCATCTACTGCGATCACCAACCCGCCTGCCCAGCGTGGTGATTATGGGCAAATCCTCAAGTTGGGAGAGGCCTTTAGTCCAGCAGTGGACTGTAATAGGCCGTTGATGATGATGATGATGATGATGATAGCTTGTATACTGATCGCTTGTAGAACTATCAACTACAAGCTATAAACACAGAGTAAAAAAGTGATACAGTAGTTCTACACCTTAGATCATCTCGAGTCAAATGCCGACAGTATCAGGACAGCCATCTGCCCTCGATCTGCTTATAATGAGAAGGGTCCACCACGCTGGTCACTTCACACGCCTTTGTTAACATTGTGGAAAACTCGCAGATAATGTCTTCCCTCCCCGTTAAAGCAAGTAATACCTATTTGATTGTTTAATTTTAAAAAAACGCACATAACAATGTTGAAAAGTTAAAGGTGCGTGCGAGAGACCCCTTGGTCCCGCCGCTTGTGCGAAAGTATGATATGATATGATTATAGCTACACTATGATATTACGCCGCTTGTGCGAAAGTATGATATGATATGATTATAGCTACACTATGATATTAGCTAACCTGTCCTAATCTGGGTATAGAGACAAATTTAGGTCAATGTTGGTAATGGAGTTGACAGGCTTGAAAATCAGCCCTGATAAAAACGTGTCACACTTTTATTTGTTTTAATATGTATCGGAATCTAATTAATTAAGTTAAAATTTTGCAAAAATAACTGTCATCAGAAGTGGGATCCACTTTCTCACGCCGGCTTTACCTAAACGAATGTTAATGTTTATCTAATCCGGTCTTCAATAAATTGGCTTAGCTACTGGATTAAATTTCGCTTTGTATTGTTTAACGTTCAATAACACGTTTAAATCGGGAATTACGAGTATTTTGGGCGCGAGAAGGCCGCCGGCGCAAAAATCAGCAACATTGGTATTAAAATCCAGAATTACTGTAATAAAATTACGTTAACGGCTAATAATCGTCTACCTTATTGTACCTACGAGTATCAAATAAACGAAGTAAAACAAGCATGATTAAGTTTACACAAGTTAATTTATAAAGGTTTTAGAAATTTTAGTCAGCATACGAAAATCACAATCAACATTCGTTTTTGTCAACGTGATTGGTGCAGTGATGAGTACTCTGATCTTAGACACTGAGAGGACCTGGGTTCAATTTCCGCCAGACGCAATTTTCGTATTTATAATTTTTGAATTTTCTCTTGCCTGCTCTTGTCGGAGGCTTCGACAGTGGCTAGTTACAACCCTATTGACAAAGAAGTGCCGCAAAACGAAATAGCGATCCAGTACGAAACAGCATAGAAACCGATTAAAGATATGGGTTTTATATAGCTACCATGCCTCTTTTGAGTAAGTCCGTTAACGTCTTAAATTGAATAATCACTTACAACATTGAGGAGAGAATTAATAGAGAATTGAAGATGATATAACAATTGAGGGCTAACTTGAATGGAACAACAACAATTTGCTATTATAATTTTCTTCGTGCGAAGAGTTACGCCTTCTTCTATCCAATACAGAATATTGTTGCACATAGTATGTAGTATTATTATTTAATCAATAAAAATGCTTTTGATGCCTCTTCTAAACATACTCATATTTTTATGCTACGTTCACAAAATAAACAACGACGTATATATTTTCGCTTTTACCTCACTGACAAAAAAAAACGTGCGACAGGCATTTCGTAAAACCTTGTCACTAAGTAGACGATGCCACTTTGGCATTGCTATGCAATTTAGTATCAAGTACACCGCACTTGCCTGCCTGGTCGACCTAGGCTCAGTGCCAGGAGCCTGTTCATTGTGGAGCGAATATATCGTATTACAAGTAGAGATGTAAGCCGACACTTATTGTGCAAATTATGTTGTTAGCATAATTCATTATGTAGGTAACTACTGCAAATCGTTTGTGAGTTGCTAACTACTTGGTCATTACCTTTAACAATAGCTGATGCTCTTACGATCTAGTTTTCAATTTATTTGATTTACTGCGTCTTTTAGTTGATGTTTTTTTTTATGAAGTTCCCGATTTGAACTATATGCTTCTTCTGACTTAAGATAAACACGATGTTTTACTTCGGAGACCCATTTTCAATGTCCAATGTCTACAATTCATTGATAATAAAGAAGCAATAAGTTTAATTTATAAACCATTATATTAAATTTAATTTGGTGCTTAAGATGCACCCTAAAATAAGTCCGAGAAGCGTAAGGCGGCGGCGGTGTCAATCACATAATCGGTCATTCTCTATAGCGAAAAAAAAAAAAGCGAATACAAACCCTCCTATTCGAATATTATTTTCGATTTCGATTCGATCGGCTGTTACAAAACTGCGTCACTAGTGTTATAAAGCAGAACAAACTTTAAATATTGCCCAGAGATACTCTCTACCGGATTGCATTATTTAATAATATTAATATAGTGTAGGTATAATTAACATTTATAAGTAATAATAATTGATGCATTTATTATGGAAGCAGAGCCTAAATTCAAATTCTTTTTTTTTTGTAAAAAATATGGTAGGTACTAAACACTCATATATAGATGTTATAGCATTTGGTGTTTCACTCATATTTAGTCGTTTACATCGAGGTCCAAATATAGGGGTAAATTAAAAAGCATAATATAATGTATAACGTCACTAAAGGTAATTATGTATATATATCTAGTATTACAAATGATATATAAAATATTTATGTGCAATGAATTTTGCAAGAGCCATTTCTTCAAATCTGGTTTGAATCTACTCAGTGGTAAACTCTGTATATTCTGTGGTAACAGGTTGAAGATCTTAATGCACATTGCTAACCGCTTTTAAATAGATAGCGGTCTTTGAAGCTTTATAAAAGTTCAATCTTTCTGGATAAACATAAGTAAACTATTTTATATAGGCCTAATAGCACTTTTAAAACGTCAAGTCTATCAGTTTGTAGTGATTCTACCACCGGTTTGGAAGACTAATTCAACCGAGAAGAAGCCGATAAGTAACTTAATAAACTTATCCTCCGCATAACTCCGAAGCGACGGGTACCGGACATCCGGAATGAATGTTACTGAAGTCGTAGAGATAGTGCCGACATCGCTTAAGCTCACATCAGTGTTACAGTAATTTTGTAAAGTGGGCAGTAGAATTTTGATAACAATAAAATAAATAAATAAATAAATATACTACGACAATACACATGTGGCGGTCTCCACATTACATAACTAGATGGCGCTACTAAAATCCTACATCGCGCTAGCGAAGTGTTCACGAAGAATGCCTATATATACAACTTCCAAAATTGAATGGTCCCCGAGCATGATCACCCGCTCGGAGGAAGATCTTCCTATTGTTACGGTCGAGCGTATCACCATAGCTCCCGTACACACACATCGCCATCTAGCCCCAAAGTATGCGTAGCTTGTGTTATGGGTACTAAGATAACTGATGAATATTGTTTTTATGAATATAATACACACAAACAGTGGCGTGCATAGGGTTTTCGGTCAGGGTATGCATAAAAAAATAGGTACTGAACATGCTATTTTGATGTTACTGTATAATTTTATTTGTGAGTAGGTACCTAACCTAACATTGTTTGTGATACCCATGTAGATCTTCTCATCATCTCCTATTTCCAGTAGGTATAGTAAGCTCTGAGACGACCGACTAGCGAGTTTTTAAAATTGTCTGCCATTGCGGCAATTACATTAAATAATGTTTTTTAGTGTAAACAATAAACAAACATAGGTATTATTATAAATAAATAATGAAACAAAACATTGATCACTGCTATTCACCTGTTTCTGTAAGTCAGTCAGAGCTCTTTTTACGTGCCGCTCCTTGTAGGTGCATTCCTTCCTTTACGAATAATCTCAATTAAACGTTAGTTAAGAATTAGCTCTAAACTTACCTACATTTTCCAAGCACACTGAACCATCAGATCACACGCCGAATATAAGAACTTTCTTACACTAAGAATATTCCTCACAATCATTTACAAACAGTACACTGTCACAAAGGTTAATGTTAACAATAATAATTGTAACTATTTACAAACAACCGTACAGCAAACGAAAAAAACAGTAATTACCTAATTCTAATTCGGTGGATATAAGTTGTTATAACAGAAGGTAAAAGGTAAACAATAATGGCGCTGAGCGATCGCCAGCGATACAATTGTAATGAGAATATCATAGTCAAAATATGTCCGTAATATTTTCTTAGTACACAAATGCTATTAAAAGTTGTCATTTGAAGAATATTACTTCATCAGTTACCAATGGCACCTGGTATACGTTAATAATTTATTTAACATAATTCGGCAACTTTTAATTTGGTTATTTTAATATACTTTTTGAACAAATTAGGTACTTATAAATTTCTAAAGATCTTGAATGTAATAAAATTCATTGATAAATTTTTTAACTACAAAAAAGAATTATTGCCGTTTAAAACAATAACAAACAAAGCAAATTACTTGTGCTTATAAAAAAACAAAGCATACATTTGGATTTCAAATTTCCGTAAGCAGTGCTTTTAAGATTTGCACACAAGCGAAACCCCTATACTGGAAACCTGGAAAACTCGCACACATAGAAAGAGCCAAATATTGTGTAAGCACGCACGCGATTATATCACTACACACCAGAACTTCCTTGTGTGCTGGTGCACACAAGTAACGACAGATGCAATTAATCGCCGTGCTTCTATGGAGACCGCGGCGGCGCGGCGCATTAATTCGAGCGACGAATAAACGATTTGCCCGGCAATGGATACTTAATCGTGAAAACCCCAGCTAATTTTATGAGATTTAAATTATATTTAAAGCGCTACTTTTTATTTAGGGATACTGTTTACAACTCAAAATTAAAATATAGTCGAAATATTATGCAGTTTGTCTATTTTAGTTCTAAACCATGACACGGGACTTGTCCATTGATTTACATAGAAGTGCGGCCGGTTTTAACTAGATGGCGCTTTTATAGCTTTCTATAAATTGTTTAATTTTTTTTCAATTTTTAAATTTTAAGTCGTCCTTATGGTCTGAGAGGCCCTGAGGTCAGGGTATGCACTGCTTATTTGCATCTATGAGATGCACGCCACTGCACACAAATACTTATAATATACAGATAAACTCCCAGACACTGAAAAACATACATGTTCATCACACATACATTTTCCAGTTGTGGGAATCGAACCCACGACCTTGGACTCAGAAAGCAGGGTTGCTGCCCACTGCGCCACTCGGCCGTCAAAAACTTGATATGTGCCGGATTTTTTATTAAATTGCCTAGCATTTTAATAAATGTGGCGATTTTTTTTTTACCAACTCATCACACATAATATACATCACATAAAGTTGTAAGCATAAACTCATAATAATTTTTTCGTAGACCCAGACATCAACAAAGTTTGGCCTGATTAATTCTAGTAGGTGAGTAGGTACATTTACATTCAGCTTAGTGCTACAAAAACATTACTTGTTACACATTAGCATTTAGGATTTAGATTTTTATTGAATATATCGATTCATCATAATCATATCAACCGAGTATCGGCCCACTATAGGGCACAGGTCTCCTCCCACAATGAGAAGGGGTTAAGGCCGTAATCCACCACGTTGGCCCAGTGCGAATTGGTAGACTCCGCACACCTTCGAGAACGTTGTGGAGAACTCTCAGGCAAGCAGGTTTCCTCACGATGTTTTCCTTCACCGTTGAAGCAAGTGATATTTTAATTGCTTAAAACGCACATAACTTAGAAAAGTTAGAGGTGCGCGCTGGGATTCGAACTCGGCCCCTGGAAAGTAAAGGCGAAGTTCTACCCACTGGGCTATCACCACTTTTATTTATTAAATCTTAATATATAATTCGAATTTCTGAACTTTCTCTGGTCTGATAGTAGGTTCTTAGGCCGTGGCTACCTAACTGCTAAGTTAAATGTAGCTCTCCGTGATTTGCGCTTACCTTATCGCTTCAATAAATTAACATAATCCGATTTGTTCTACTCGAATAAATCCATATTCAGATATGTATTGTATTTATTTTGTGTTGATACTGCATTGCATAGAATGTATTGCTTTTTTTGCTCTCTCTTTTTCTTTACTTTAATGTGGTATATATCCTCCTCAGTCTATTAATAATGTTTCACGTCTAATCAAAGGCTCATCTATGAACGCAGTGAGATTTAATTAGAGCATAGACCCACTACAGGGTGCACACAAATTCCTTACCGAAAACGACGGCTATACATAAAACTCCCAGAGGTAGGTACGGCATGGACAACACTGATTTTCTGACTCAGGGCTAGTATCAACTGACTTTCCTAAAAGAAATACCACATAATACTAAAATTTGGCCCAACATGGGATTCGAGCCCACGAACTAATGAATCATAATCATAAATCGCTCGAGCAATTTGACAGCTAGTAAAAAAGCCTTCATATCTGGTTATTAGAATCTGGTTATCTGGTTATTAGAAGTTTTGTTCATTGCACATGACCGCCTTGATACCCTGAATGGATATATATTAAAGCCAGCTCCGCGGCTAGATTTGATTATCAATGAAGCATCAAATCACCGATTTGACAGCCGATTAGCGCAGTGGGCAGCAACCCTGCTTTCAGACACAAGGTCAGCGGTTCGATTCTCAAAACTGGAAAATCTTTGTGTGATGAACATGTTTTTTAGTGCTGGGTGTTTATCTGTATATTATAAGTATTTGTGTATATTATTCATTAAAATATTCATCAGTCATCTTAGTACCCATTAGATAAGCTACGCTTACTTTGAGGCTAGATGGCGATGTCACGTCTAAAGCCTCCCACCAGACTAGACCAGAGAAAATTCAGACATTTTAAAATTCCCAAATTGGCCCCGCCGGGAATCGAACCCGGGACCTACTGATTTAATTCACGTTGCTCACCGTTGCGCCAGGGAGGTCGTCAAAACACATCTGAGAGTATACTTGAGTTTAGAAAGTTAGACCTATCTGTACCGTGTGTAACACTAGCCACAACTTTTACACTACTTATATATACTTAGTAAACATATGTTCGTTTAGGTACAAGTGATTAATACGCATTATCAACCTCTTACATTATCATTAATGATTGCAACTTTAACAATATTATTGTATTTTATACTTCAGTGAAGTTACACGGAAATTAACATTTTAACAACAGGCCCTGCACCATTGAAAAATAATTCTAGCACTCGCGTAGACCTTGACAACAAACAATACAATTATTATTATCAACAAACATTTCCATCTTCAGTTTCAAGGAAAGCGGATGTTAAAAGTAATTGTACAGACTTACAGCGGGCAATGACAGTCTAAACTCTAAAGTAATTACGTAATACTTTACATAATAGGTAACTAAGTGAACGTAAACACTTACGTGCAGTTATACCTAATGCCTAGGTAATCCTTAATTTTAAATGATATCGGACATTTTTTTTCCACATACTAAAATAAAAATTATAAGTTACAAATATTGCAAAATCTGTATATGTTAAAGCTTGAAGAATCACACTGGTGCATTACAATCAAAAAGTTATCATCGCAGTTATTTTGTGTTACGCAAACGTAATTTTAGTACTTACCTACTTCCACGTTTTGTGATTATGTAAAAAGTTGTCATATAACTAGCGAAAAAAATAAATTGCAAGTGCCGACCACGGAGGATTAACGCCGCGCCGTTGACGAAAAATTCTAGATCGAGTTTTTGATATACGAGAAGCCCTAATACAAGTTTGGCTCGCTTGTAAGCGAGTAGTCGGTTTCGCATAATATCATACACTGTACCCTCAAAGGAAAACTAACCTAGTTTCGAATGGTTTAGAGTCGCAAATCATGCACTTCTAATTTTCATTTTACAAACGCTCTGCCAAAAGCCCTAGCTGGAGAATTGTAGGAAATTTTGACTCTTTGTTCAAGTATTTTAATACTCGAAAACGAATCTCGATTACTAGCGGGCAAGTCTTGTACTAAGAGTACTGAACAAACGTTAAGGATTGCAAGATGTGAATCTTAAAGCCATACTAATTAACAAATGTGTGTCTGTGTTTTTGCTTGTTTGTTACCTATGTTCGGCTCACCGGTTAACCTGATCTGTTTGTGCACACATGTAGCTTGCAACCTGAATATGAACATAGGTTAATATTTAGTCATAGGCATCCCAGGAAAATAAAGGACTCCTGCGGGATTTTCAAAAACCCAAAAAAAAACCAATAAAAGAGAGAAGTCGCGGGCAGCATCTACTTTTTAATATGTTTTTAATAAATCATTAAATAAACTAGAAGTTATAATATGTAATATTTTACACACAATTAAAACGTTATCGGGATATTATAACAAGTATTTATAATCCTTGTTATAAGACGTGAAATGACGACAATGAAGTAAAGTTCTTATCAGATAAATATAAAGGTTAAGGAAAGTTACTTTGTACAGTTCGAGACTGAATGCCTTAAGAAAGCAGTGAAGGTTTCTTTATAAAATTATATAAAAGGATAGTTTAAACTAGGAGTATTCAAAAGGGACACTTAAATATTTACAACTAAAACATTAACGTTTGTTAACCTTGGTAAGAGATAAGAGAGCAACGAACTTCCTTTTAACAAAGATTCGAAAGCACTCGAAACGCTAAGGAAAGTATAAGAAATTATTTAAAAAGAGATAGGGCCAGAAAAAATAATAACTTTTATTTAAAAATAAGTATAGTACCGAATAGTAATCGGCACGATATAAAAACATTGCAACACCTAAAAAAAACATGTAAAATATTAACGTTTCTATAGTTATTTTTGCAGAGATATGTGTAAAAGCAAACGCCCGATATCTTCAGTTAGAAGGGGATTTGCAACGAAAAAAGGAAATCTTTATATCATAAGAATACAAGAGAAAAAGTATAAAGGAGAGCTGCACGGTGCAGCGCATGGTTTTTAGGTCACGCCGTCGCAAACCGGCTGTGCACGTATTATCGAATGCCTCCATAAGAACCATTCCAGCATATTTTATTTACCTTGACTGCACCGGATTATTTACATATCGCTGCACGTAGTCATAATTGACAAAATGCTCTATGGTTTATCAATTGAATTGAATTTCTTGGAATCGGCTATGGTGAAAATTCCCATACATATTAGTTGATGGTCTGTAAACCGGAAATCGAATAGGCGGAGAAAGTCCTAGACGGCAGCGGAGCCATGGATGCATCGACGCGTGTTGAGCAAAATGGAACTTTGGGGAGTTTTATCTCTAAAACATTTTTATCGTATGCATGAGAATGTAATGCTTCTACTTTTATACATCTCAGGCACCGTTTACAATGTTGACAACAAAACGAACCAATAATAATATTTTACGATATTAGTTTCCGGTAAGTTATTTCACAAAATATAAAGTTATAATTCTATTTGGAAAAAAATTAAATATTTAGATAAGTATTATTATTAATTTTTAATATAAAGCAAAATAGTACTATTAAAGCAATTCTATATAAATGAATCTTGTAGTGACGTCACAACATGTTTATGGCGTAGCGTAGGTATCAGCCAGGTGAGCAACCGCTAACACTAGGCTCTCACATACGAATAAATACTACATAGCTTCATCATCAACAGCCTATAACAGTCCACTACTGGAGTAAAGGCCACTCCCAACGGGAAGGTTTGTCCATAATCACCACGCTGACTGGTTTGTGATCGCAGTATATGCCAGTAGTAGCACAAAAGGGCTACTGTATTCTGATCTGCCGTGACCAGTGGCGTGCATTCCATACTTGCACAAAAGCACTGCATACCTTATTTTACATGCTATGTTCCTGCTTTATGTATGCCGTGGTCGAAGACCCTGTGCACGCCACTGGCAGGGCGGGGTTTGATCACAGGCAGCGGCATTTTTGAATTTAGAATCACATCGACAAAGGTTTGCCGCAAAGCAAATTAGCGTGCCGGTACGATGTCGTGTAGAAACCGATTAGGGGTATAACTGCCATACCCCTAACAGGTCAGCCTGTCAACGACTCCAACTTCAATTACCAGACAGTGAGATTGCAAGGCTCACTTGCAAGGCTGACTTGTAGTAGAATAAAAAAATATATGTATTATATCAATACAGATATAAATTTCTACGTGGAAACACTTATACAGAATAAACATCCTTTCAATTATATCACACCTAATTTAAATGCGTCTCATCGTGAAGCCGGAGCAGTGTTGTGTTCAGCCACAAATTGTAAATGACGTAATAGGTAAATGAAACATACACTGATTATTTCGATGCATCACGAAAATTCCTATAGCCTCCAAGATACCATACACATTTATGAGTAATTATGATCTGCTTAACGCATTTTCGTTTTGGTATGATTGAGTTATTTCCATAAGAATAGGTACAAGAGTCTCGTTTGCAGTCAAGGGCAAACTTGCAGTGCAATGAAATAAATGAAAATATCTCTTTTGGCCTGTTTTGAAAATAAGATGAATGAAATAAAATTTGCGCAGGCAGATGTTAGTCAAAACGAAGTTAGTGTCAAAAGATAATTACTTGAACTTTTCATTCTTAGTATTGGATATCAATTAGATCAGTTCTAATTTATTTGAAAACGTAAATAAAAACATTTTTTTAACGCCTAAGAACTATAAAGTTACGTGCGTACGGACATAAAATGAGTACATGTGTTTTTTTAAGTAAAAATATTTAGACTATAACTAAATTTGCGCGCGCAGATTTAACCCAGGATGAAGATATACTTGAAAATATAATTATATATTTATTATTTATTTATTATTTATTAACAACAAGCCTTACATCTTTTATTACTGTTTATCATTAAGATTACGCATTCCTTTTACTCATTGATAAAAGGCTCTTTGTTTCAGTAAGATAAACGGAGATTTAAGATGTTTTGTGACGAATTTAAACGTTAGATTAGAAAAGTCTAACTCATGAATGACATCTGCCTAACAACCGAAAACTTAAATGACAATTAAATTTCAAAAATAAATAGCATTAAATAATTATTTTTCTGTGTTTGTTCGTTCGTTTGTGTTTACTTACTAGATAAAACTGTTTTCTTTTTACTTTTTATAGTATTTTCGATTGTGTGGTTGTATTGTTTTCCAGTTAAGAATCTTTAGGACGATTACTACGTCCTAAAGATTGTTAACTGGCCTTCTTCCTGTTAGAGATTTCAACCTAAAAAAGGCTAATGCCCGTTTTCACTAACGATGTACAAGGCAATGCCTAAGTAAGTAACGCCTAATGAAAGAAGATTCCTGGGCCCGTTTATTATTACACGTATGCTATTTGGGTATTATGTCCAGCCGTGCTCCCATGCTCGGAGAGTGGACGGAACTGTGTAAGAAAATAATCATTTCATCCTTTTCCCGTGTATTAAATGTCAAAGTTAGATTAATTTATAGTACGAACATATCATCTTAGGTTAAAACTTAAGAATAGAGAGATGAATTTAGAAGATATTTACGAGCTGTTCCCTACTTCCGCATACGATCTGATGTTTTTTTTTCCCATACCAACCTTCATCCGGTCTTCTACACAATAACTCACGAAAAACCGCATCTCATCACTCGCCCACGCTATTACTTCGTTTTCACTAAGCGTTCATCCTGAATTGGCTGGGCTTTCGAGGGGTTTATGGTAGTAGTAGTTTTAGTTAGTATGGATAAAAAGGATTTTTAATACAGACTAGCAATTAGTAGAGGTCACCGCGTTGAAATATCGATAGTTTTCTATCGTCTTTATTTTTTCATAGTTCTCTTAGATACAGGACCTACTTCTATATGGCAAAGTCATTTGACAGGACATCGTAATTTTCAAAATAGTCAGCCCCTAACATCTAATAAATTCGCGGTACCTCTTGTCTATGAAATTCATAAAGTTTGTATACACAGTATAGTGGCTTTAAAATTTGTTTTACCCTAAAACAAAAATTTAAAAAAAATAACACCGCAATATATTACAAATTAACATAAAACCGGTACGTTGAAAACTACACGAGTTCAAGTATACATTGAAATTCTAATTACACAGATATCAGATATGGAACAGTGCAACTGTACAAACAACTCACCTGGCGTTGACATTTTCGGAAAAACTTAAATTTCATCGTGTGAAAAGAAGATTAAAATAAAAACAACCGGTATTCACCAATCTACACGGCCACCATAACACAGAACGAATTCGCGAGCCAAGGTCACAGATAAAAGCGCAAAAATAGAAGCGAGCAAAGAAGATAAAACGTTGGAAAGTAAACAAATAAACAGAGCAACGTGCGTCCGTCGACCGCCGCGGCCCAGCGCTCAGTAGCCGCTGAACGGCGTTGCGGAGAAAATACGAGCGTACACAAAACACGCCATGTATCATGGCATTTCTATACTGCCTTAGCAGAGTGATCGATGGAATCCTTACTTCCGTACATAATGTTATTATTAATACGAAATGTCTGGTTGTTTGTTAGTTTTTGAGCAAGTCAAATTTGTTTGTTTTAATACCATAGTGGTGTTTGCTTTCCAACACTGCCAATTATTGGGACCGCGTAAAACTTTCAACATCGTTGAGCTAAATGGAATACGGTGCCACCGACTACACTTATTTGTTTAATATAAGATCTAAGTAAATGAAGGTTTAACTTTTTAATTTTTATATACCTACTTGATTTCGACTTTTTATGTAGTACAGTTTAAGATTTCAATACAAATTGAATTTCTATGCAGTCGGGCTTCAGATTTTGATTTTTTTTTTATTCTTTGTCTAATTTTATAAACAACCGATGAAGTTTTTACATATTTTTATATTTATTGAATGTACACATTTGAGTTCTTTAATTTAATACCAAACTAGGAAGATATCTCTAAAACAAATTTTTTCTTTGCTTATTCGGTCTGTTATAATACGTGCCATATTGAATTTATCGCGACGTCGCCGAGGTAGGAGCAATAAAAAATCTTAACCATTGGAATTCTTAAAAACCGCATCTTCATAGGATCTCCATAGATATATCGAATCCAAAGATTGGATATAGATTAATCGCTTAGGGCGACGTCTTTGTCAGTATTGTTCCAAGTCTTAGTAAAAACCTTAATAAATATTCGCAAGGCATTTACAATGACAAAATGTGAGAGCCTACTAAGATAAATAAGCTAAAAAAAAAAGAATTGTAACCACATTTTTGCCCGTTTTCACTAAGGACGAACAAGGGAATGCCTAAATAAGTAACGCCTAATCCAAGGATATGTAAGACATCGCTTAATCATGAAGCATTCGATTTAGGCGATTCCTAGGTTTATTAAAAACGTTAATTATATTTTTTTGGTTTACGCTTTCGTTCGTTCGAGTTATTAGTTTAGTGTCAGGCACAAGAGTGCCTGACACTAAACTAATCTACTACTAAAACATATCACTAAAATAGCTCGATATCTTCAGTTTGCTGTAATTTAAACGAAATGCAATACGATAAATGTAAGTGTAATTGCTCTTAACAATTATGAAGGCGTTCATATAAATTGACACTAATTGTGTGCAATTTCGTTATCTGCAGTGTTAAATAGTCAAGCATTTCAAACATGTCGTAAATTAATGTATCTGTTCAACATGATATTTTAACAACCTATTCCTCTACGAGGATTTAAGCCTAAACTACACTGGCCAAGTGCCTGGTACACTTTATACACCACTGAGAAAATTATGGAGTACTCTCAGGCATGTGTCAGGAAAAAGAGAATTACAGCACCTTATCTATGATAAACATGAATTTGTATACTCATTGATGGGACATCCATCATGATCATCATAATCAGTTCAACCAAATGACGTCCACTTCTGAACATAGGTCTTTTACAAGGAGTTCCACAATCCACGGTCCTGCGCCGCTTGCCTCCAGCGGCTCCTAGCGACTCGCCTGATGTCGTCTGTCCACCGCGCTGGGTGCCAACCTACGTTGCGTTTACCTGCGCGGGGTTGCCATTGCAGCACCTTAAGACCCCAACGTCTCATCATTCATTGCAACTTCAGCAACGCAACTCGCTGAGCCACGTCGGTAACTCTAGTTCTTCTACGGATCTACTCATTTCTGATTTGATCACGTAGAGATACACCTGGCATAGCTCTCTCCATCGCCCGTCATTCTTGTGCGGCCCATAGTAAGCGACCAGCGATCTTTGTATGGGCATTCATAGAGCTTTGCAAAACTAATATGGCCTTTACTAGATGCATATTTCCCAATGATGTATTCCTTCATCGTAAGTGTTATTCAACTGCTTTAAATGCAAATCCTTAAAGTTTTTTTGACGTGACAACGTCTTATAATTCGATGAAACCGGCTGCACGCACGAAAAAACATGACAACATGCGGCGTTACCTCGCTCTGAGGCGTTCTATTTAAGACTTGAAGTGCAAGCGAGAGCGCGGAACGAGCGACAAAGAGGCGCAATCGGCCTCCGCGCTCGGCAGCGTTCGACATCTGTCTCTCTCTTACTTGAGTGAGCGATGCGTCCGCGTGGACAGCTGCTATACAATAATACATTTACATGTTTTCATCAAGTATGAAGTGCAGTGAAAAGTGAATGTGGTGTCAATTGTTTATAGCAACGATGATGATAGAAACTAAGTACATTGTAAAAAAAATTGACATAATTGTATTCATGCGTACAAATAAATGTAACTTGATCAATACAATTGTGATTTCAATCTATCTACTTTCTATATCCATACAAAATATCTATCAAACAAATAAAACTTAAATTTACTTTGAAAAATGCATCACCATCAGTTTTCTCTTATGACGTTGTCACGTTTAACTATCGTCAGAAAACCGAATTTACAGACAATCGATTTATTTTTTTTAAATTGAACCAAGCCGATAGCCCACCGTTAGTGGGCAAAAGTACCAACGCCTAACAGATCAAAACTGCCCAGGTTATGCCAGGACCACATCCTGCAAGGTGTTGCTCTGTGTCCAACCTGAGGCGTAGGCGTGCCTCATGTGCCCGTAATAAAATCGGCAACCATGCTTTCAAGACCGGAACACAACAATATTGCGTCAATGCTGCTTAGCGGCAGAAATAAGCATGGCTGTAGTAGTTACCCGGACGAGATCTCTCACAAAATGCTCTACCACTACTTAACGAAGAGGTCTACTACAACTGTTAGAGATGCGTGCCGTGTTTGCGTGCGTTTCTTATTTCTTTTTTTCTTAACATTCTTCATGGTAAAAAAAAATTAGGCGGAAATATTTTTAAAAATAGGTTAAGAATTTAGTTTAAAAACTAAGGCGTACATACGAATATTTTTGTGACAATTCTTAGTTAGTGTCTAAAGTTTAAAATTTTAAGTGCTATAGTAATTTGTATAAATAAAATAAAAATAAATAAAATAGCCTTTTATTTCAGAGAAGAGTTACATTAACTTTTTACATTTCATTTTATCATTAAATAAAGTCCCTTAGCTCTGTGTGCCTCACGGCAAAGGCCTCCTCCAGCTCTCGCCAGTGCTTACGATCCTGTGCCACCCTTCTCCATAGTGGACCAGCTGTAAGTTTCAGCTCGTCTTCCCAACGTCTTTGTTGCCGACCCTTTTTTCTTTGTCCATCTCGTGGATACCAATGAGTTACTAGGGTACTCCACTTTCCTTGGTTGTCTCGTAGCATGTGACCCGTCCACCTCCACTTGAGCTGATCCATCCTGGTTAAAATGTCTGTTACCCCGGTTTTGTCTCTAATATCGGAGCTCCGGATTTTATCTCCTCTCTTTACACCCACCATGCTACGTTCCATTGCTCTCTGACATCTCTCAAAACTTTCTCTGTGGGATTTGTTTAGCGCCCAGGTTTCACAGCCATATGTGATGCATGGAAGGATGCATGTATTAAAGACTTTTTTCTTCATGTTTAGATTCATCTCCTTGCTTTTTAAAATTTCCTTAAGCGACCAGTACTTTCTCCAGCCTAGGGCTATTCTTTTGTTTGTTTCCTTAGTTGTTTGATCCTCTGGTGAGATTAATTGCCCCAGGTAGGTGTATTCTTTAACATATTCAATGACTTCTCCTCCTAAAGTGATTGGTGTTGAGACGTTACTTACGTTAGTCAAAACTTTTGTTTTGTTTTTGTTTATTTCTAGGCCAAAATAGCTACTTTCAATCGCCAGCTCTTGTATCATCTTTCCCAGTTTTGATGGTGATTCTTCAAACAGCACTATGTCATCTGCAAATCTAAGATGATGAAGTCTTTGCCCATTTACGTTTAACCCGTTTTCGTTCCAGTTTAGGTTTCGGAAAATACTTTCTAGGACAGCTGAGAATAATTTAGGGGACATCGGGTCACCCTGTCTGACACCTCTGTTTATGGGGAACTCATTTCCCAATACTTCCAGCTGTATTCGTGCCTTGCTATTTGTATAGATACCTTTGATAATATTAATATATGATCTACTTATACCTTGTTGTTCTAGGCTAGTCCATATGCGACAATGGAAGAGACTGTCGAAAGCTTTCGTATAATCGATAAAACCCATATAAAGGCATTTATTATACTCATTATACTTTTCCAGTAGTTGTCTAACCGTATGGATATGGTCGATTGTCGAAAAATTTTTGCGGAAACCTGCCTGTTCATTTGGTTGCTGTTCGTCAAGCTTTGCCTCTATTCTACCAAGAATGACCTTAGAAAAAATCTTGTATACATTTGACATTAAACTTATGGGTCTGTAGTTGCTTATATCCTCTTTTACCCCTTTCTTATGGATCAAAATGATGTGCGATATTCCCCATTGTGTGGGTATTATTCCAGTTGCTAGGATTTCGTTAAATACTGAGGTGAGCACTGGTGCCACCTCATCCATCGTACCCCTTAAGAGATCATTACTTATTTTATCCGGCCCTGGAGCTTTGTCCGTTTTCTGGCTTTTTATTGCTTTCACTATTTCGCTCAATAAGAATTTTGGTTCAGAGTTTGTTTGTATTATTTGTACCGGCTCATTTCTTGAGCAGTTATTTGAAGAGTAAAGTTCGCTGTAGAAGCTTGTAGCAGCCTTGTATATTTCTCTCCTTTTCGTTATGGTTTTGTTATTTTTCTTTATTTTCGCTATCCACTCCTTTCCTGTCTCTCTTAGTTCTTTTAAAGCTTTTCTCATTCCGCCTGTCTTTTTTATGTGGTGCTCTAATCTCTCGAGCCTCCTTATTTTTCTGTCAAACCTCATGCTTTCTCTAATTTTTTTGCTGATTTCGGCCACCTTGCGGAGGTTTTCTTTTTTGTTTTGGCCTTGTAATGCAATCCTCCTTAATTTTATCAAATTCTTAGTTTTTTCACTTAGACTACTAGTTTTAGCGCTTCTTAACTTTATTGGTATTCCTTTCAGTACTTTCTCTATCTTATTATATTTTTCTGATACACCTAGAGATTGGTACGAAGTCTGAATGATTGTCTCATGTAGTGATTTATTTGTTTCTGTGATTGCATCGTTAGTATTATTTAATTTAATATAGTTCTGATGACTGAAATTTTTCCTTGACGTTTTTGGTTGTCGTACATTTATTTCCGCTCTAACCATCCGATGGTTTGTGTTAAAGTTTAAGTTTTGTATAACACTTACGTTAGTAAAAGCCTTACGGTAGTTACTTGTAATATAATCAATTTCATTTTTGTATTTTCCGTCAGGTGATACCCAAGTCCATTTGCTCTTAAAAATTTTTTTAAATATGCTATTTAAGAGTATCAGGTTATTTTCTAGTAAGAACTGAATTAATTTCTGCCCGTTCTTACTTCTTTTACCGAAACCATATTTTCCTAAGACAAATTCCTCTGTGCTAATCCTATCTCCCACCTGGGCATTAAAATCTCCCATCATTACTAGATATTTATTTTGATGCCCCTTTAGAATTTCAGATAGGTCATCATAGAATTTATTTATTTCCATTGGGTCTGATTGTTCTGTGGGAGCGTAGACTTGTATTATCATCCAATCTTTCTTGTAGTGAGGTACGTTTATGAGTACTGCGGCTATCCTTTCTGAAATTCCAATGAATTCCTTTATGTTAGGTTTAAGGTGCTTCTTAATCAAGAATCCAACTCCTTTTTGACCCGCGGTTTCTCCTTTATGGTAAAATATGAAGTCATCTCGTTCTTCTATTGTTTCCCCTATTCTTCGCATTTCACTTATGCCTATAATATCCCAGTTTAGGTCTTGTGTTGCTAGTATCAGTTCTTGCAGACTTTCTTCGGTCCTGAGGGTTCGTGTATTGAGTGTTGATATATATAGATGTTTTTTTGTGGTTTGCTTATTTTTGTTTGTGATGATGGAGCTTTTGATTTTAGATTGACCATTTTTCGTGTAGAAGTAGTCAGTTTTTAATGTTGCTGAAGGGTTTTGGTCTTCAGGCACTCCCGCGGGGACCGGCCGTGGTGGGGGCCTTTTGTTTCGTGTAACATGTTCATGTATGACTAAGTTTAGTGTCTGTGGTTTGAGTGTTCGTTGCTATTGTTCGTTCTGATTTAAGATTCCTCTGTTTTTTTTTCAGTTGATCTAGTTTCGCCTGTTTTTTTGGTGGTTTTGTTACATTTTCCTGTGCAGGTGGCGAGAACTGTTGCTTTCTCTTTTCTCTTTGTGTTGGAATGCCTTCCTTTACAATCAATTTATTGAAGTTAAAATAAGCAATTTTTCCCTTTTTTCTTTCCTCTAGTAGTTGATCTTTAAGCGCTTTTCGTTCTTCAATAACTTCCTTTGGGTAATCCTCAGTAATATTAACGTTTCTTGCCTTGAGTGACTTTTTATTTCTTAGGATCTCATTTCTCTTGCTCACTGTAGTAAGTCTCATTAGAAGAGGACTCGATTTGTGATCCCCCAGCTTCCTTATAAAGTCAATTTCCTTCTCTTCCAATACAATATTCATGGATTTTACTAATTCTAAAATGCTTGTTGTTTCTTCCCCTTTCTTGCATTGTAATCCGTGGAAAACAAGGTTTTGTTGTCTGTTTGTTCTCTCAAGCTGAAGTACCTTGTTTTCTAAAGTTGATATTTTTTCCACTGCAAATTCAAGTTTCCCTTGCATTTGCTGTAACTCGGCGTTAACAGCATTGATAATGTTACGTGTTATGCATTCTGTTTGAGTTTCTAATTCTATTTTTAGTTTTCCAAGAATTTTTTCGATCGCATTTTCCGAGATGTCCATGTTAATGGTATACTCAAAGTTTTTTGATACTAGATGTTGTCTATGCTTCTTTTTGAGGTACGACAACACTCTCTATGTGTCAAATTTGAAGTATCGCCGGATGTTTATTTTGCTGTTGACGTTCTTGTCTATTTGAAATGTTCGTTACACATATAAGCATAGGTAGGTACTTAATTATATTTACCAAATGGATTTAGTGAAATTTCCATCCAAATTATAATTATTTGTCTTCTGGTTTGATATTTCTTGTAGCAGGTAAGTTATTCGTTCGTAAAAACGATAGAAACACATTGAAATCACGTTTTTAGTAACTATTTTGGAATTAAAACTGTCGCAGCAAAACAAACGAGTGTTCCCTTGACAGCTGTCAACCACAGAAAAAGTAATTTGTATAATGAACTCTAAATATGTGAGAAAATTGCACGCCAGAAAATGGCAAACTGTTGGAACTATTCCCACTTTTAAATTAATTTATTATATTTTGCATCATTTGAAAAAGAAAACTGTATCTTAGATAAATTATGTAAAATAGGTATTTGTAATGTTTTCACCACTATGAATAAATAAATTTATTATTATTATTATTATTATTAGTTAGTGAGTAATACTTACAACACCATAACGTACACAGTTAAAGCAATGAAATTTATTCTATTCTATTATATTCTTCTCAGGAATCACTATCCATAGGCTAAAAAAAGGCTAGGCTAAATATAATAATTGAAACAAACATTTTTATGATATAATTTAAAGAAACTCACCTCGTGATCAGGTCCCGGCTTGGATGCCAATCTTGCTTCTGCTAGCTGATTCTTGAGGGCCCTAATACAAAAAATAATATTTGAATAGATAAAATTCTATCAAAACTTGTCCTAAATTTTATGGATAAAAAACTAGATCCATAGTCATCATCATTGTCATTATCATATCAACCAATAACCGGCTGACTACAGGGCACGGGTCGCCTCCCACAATGAGAAGGGGTTAAGGCCGTGGTCCACCACGCTGGCCCAGTGCGTTATTTCAACGTTGAAGCAAGTGATATTTAATTGCTTAATACGCACATGACTAAGAAAAGTTAGAGGTGTTATTTATTTATTTTTATTCAAAGTAAACTCTGGATTCCGTTCCCCACTATATTTTCCCTTAGTGGTCGAGTGATCTGGACGAGGCGACTAAAGGAATAAATAAATAAATTATGAAATCAAAGCTTTATTTGCTATACTCCGCGAAAGTAGGAGAATCTGTATGGTGCAGTTTATAATTTAATCGATCCTTACACTCCACATCAAACAGATCTTCGGCAATGTACCCTCTACGCACGTTTCGCCCACCACGAATACCTAATTGTTATCTATATTTATAATTTTCATACCATATGGAATTTCGCAAAGTAACGCCTGCTTCTATCCAATAAATCCCTACTAATCCCTACTTAATATTATAAATGTCAATGTAAGTTCGTTTGTTACGCTTTCACGCAAAAACTACTTAACCGATCCTCATGAAACCTTGTATACATATTCTTAGAAGTGTTATTTATTATTTTATTAACTCATTACACATAATATACATCACAAGTCTTAATTTAAAGGTGTTAGCATAAACTCAAAAGAATTTTTCCGTACAACTAAAACCGGCACACCTAAAACCGGTTAGAAGTAATATAGGACACTTTTTATCCCGACATTAAGATCGGTTCCGTTGGGAAAGGGGATGAGAGTGTTTGACAATTTATACCATAACTTCGACGAATTATAACCGATTTAAATAATTATTTCTGTACTATAGAGGTTATAATATGTGTTTAATTTTGCCCAAACTGTGGTTGGAGATAGAGGACAGAACTCCTCAGCAGACAGCAGCAAACCCTTCATTTAAGGCTTAGCGATACTAAAAACTTAAATTTTTATAGAACTACAATTAAATTTAATGCCACATCAAAAAATTAAATCAAACGCAGTGTGGGCATTAGCTAATTAAATAAATCTACCATAAAACTTATGCAAACTTACATGTAAAGTTCCTCAGCTTGTCTGGCCTGTTTCTCCCTCCGCTTCAGAAGATCGGTGCAGTTTTGTACGGCAAGAACTGTCGCGCCGCAAGTCGCGCGAAACGACGCGCTAGTCGCACGCACCTCTTCTGCGTACTGTTTTAGATCGACGCCTGCGAAATAAATACATATATAGTATACAAGCGGGCAAAAAAGTTTTCACCGTTACAGCAAGTGATATTTAATTGCTTAGATTCAAAAGGCACATTTTGAAGGCCGATTGGCGCAGTTTGCAGCGACCCTGCTTTCCGAGTCCATGGCCGTGGGTTCGATTCCCACAACTGGAAAATGTTTGTGTGATGAGCATGAATGTTTTTCAATGTATATTATTCATAAAAATATTCATCAGTCATCTTAGTACCCATAACACAAGCTACGCTTACTTTGGGTCTAGGTGGCGATGTGTGTACTGTCGTAGCGTATTTTTTTTTTAATAATCGTCAACCCTTTAACGGCCCACAATTGAGCACGGGTCTCCTCTCAGAGTGACATGCGGATTGGTAGACTGCACACTCCGTTGAGAACATTATGGAGAACTCTCAGTCATGCAGGTACCTCACGGTATTTCCATTTACTACCTTTTAAAACAAGTGATATTTTAATTGCTATATAAATATAAAATATAAAACATATAAATAAAAAAACGCACATAACTCCGTAAAGTTGGACGGGATCGAACTGGGTCTCTCTGAAAATTAAGCCGAAGCTTTACCCGCTAGGCTATCACCGCTTACTGACCATGCAAGCATGATCATCATCGTCATTATATCAATCCATTACCGACCTACTACTACGTTTTCCTAGTATGCAGGTTTCCTCACGATGTTTTCCTTCACCATTGAAAAAATCTTATATATTTTAATCACATGAAACGCACATAACTTAGAAAACTTAG
This sequence comes from Pararge aegeria, assembly GCF_905163445.1. Classification (NCBI taxonomy): domain Eukaryota; kingdom Metazoa; phylum Arthropoda; class Insecta; order Lepidoptera; family Nymphalidae; genus Pararge; species Pararge aegeria. Next base: position 5,721,879 of record NC_053200.1, on the reverse strand, counting down.
ACGTGCGCGCTGGGATTCGAACTCGGAAAAAGTGAAGCCAAAGCCACCACTGGACTATCACCGCTTCAAAATAAGAATAAATACTTCGTACACAAATAAATACATCCAATTTCCACTTTTTTATCGGCTTCGTACTCTCAGGGTGCCTTTAAAAGATCACTTTTAGTGATAAGGCCGCCTTTGCACCCTCGCACTAAGTACTATTACTGTTTTCCTTGTATTTTTCCTATTGTGTTGTGTTGCAATAAAGTTTTTCTTTTCTGTTCTATTCTAAAACTTACTTAATTGTATAACTGGTTGCACTATCCCGTTTTTCCTAACCTAATTCTCTACCATAAAGGGTTGTCTGGAGCCTCAGGAGGAGATCGCTTAAAGCGATAAGACCGCCTTTGCGCATCTTATATATATATATATTTTTATTGTTTTGTTATTTCTTGTTTTCGATTTTAATTTGTGCAATAAAGACTTTATCTATCTCATCTATCTATCTACTTACTGTCGGCTAATTTCACAGCATCTATAGCATCTGCCGCGTCGTCATTTATCTGCGGGCACGACGAGACACACTTGTCGAAGTAAGTCTGCAACTGAGTGGCTTGCTTCGATAGCAACTCTGTGTACGTGTCCAGTTCAGCAATCTTCTCTGCCAGTCGACGTGATGTCCGACCTGTTGGAGACAAATACATAGGTTTAAAGTGCTGGCTTAATGAGGCTGAAAGGACTTAAACTATTAATTATCTATGTAATTCTTCATAGCGAAAAAAAAAGAGTGTGTGTACTTATGTACAAGCGTTAGAAGTTATACTTCTTTGGCTTATGGAAAAAAAATAACTAAAATGCAGACGTGATGAACGATGTACGAAATAATATTATTTAAATAAAAAAGGTTTTATTAACGTAACCTATATACCTATTTATTTATTCACACTGTTTGTACTGTTACGAAACACGTGTTCTAAATATAAAATACTAGAATATACAACTTGTTCAAGTTAGTTAGCTAGTTATCGATTTTCATGCCACCTAGAACTAACTTTACGATATAGAATTCAGGTGTCGGTGTGCGCGCGCATCGTAAAAATCACTGTCATCATTTTTCTCCATCGCGCCAAAAGAAGTATAACTTCAAAAAAAAAAACTTGTAAATGTTAACCTAAATAATACTTCACATGCTTTAGAGGTACATTATGTGCTGTCTCTGAGACTTATTTGTGAAAACGAAAACCTAATAGTTCTTGAGTAAACCACTGCCGTAGTTTTTACTGAAAGAAATCAGATACAGCCCTAACGTCACATACAAAACTAAAATGATGTGACTCCTGTCTCTTTGGGAAATTAGGTACTATGCGCGTGTCGATCTTTTATCTTCAATAGGGTTGTCATACCGAATGAATAATAAATATGCATCTTTTGAATAAATATTTTTAAAGGGTGATTCCTTATTATTCACGTTGTATGTTATGATCTATATATAATAATTTTTCAATAATTTTTGGCGTGAATTTTTGACAAAGGCTTTTGATTTCTCGTAGAAACCGATTAACGCAACCTTGATTGCAGTCAGGGCCTAACTTGTAGTGGAATAGAAAAAACAGGGAAGCAAAAGCTTTGTACCTCTTTTTACGAAAATTGCGCGGACGGAGGAGTATGAAATTTCTCAAACATACAGTTTATATAGTCTCAAGGAGTGCAGAGTACCTGCTAATATTTATTTTTATTTTTGCATAATAAATACATTAAATCTATACAAAAAAAATTACATACACTACCACGTATTTGACACACACACATCTTTTTAATAATTTTTTGGATTATAATTGTTTGAACAAGATAGGCAAATTGTCAGTATCAGTGCCTTGGCAAAATCTGTGACAATAGACAAAGTCTTTGCCAATAGAAGCTTAATAATGTTCAAGCTTATTATTTAAATTAATTATGGTCGAATTTTGACCACTGTGAGACCACTAGTAATTTTAATTATATGTAGATATAACCTATAGCATTTTCCTAATACACCTTTTGTTGCCTGGACGAGATATTGTACCATATATCTTATCGTTCTTTTCTACTACGTTTTTGTACAATAAAAGTGTGTGCATTTTATTATTGACCATATTTCTGACAATGTTAAGCAAAAAGTATAAAATTAAAATATTCAAATATTCAGCAAAATGACAAAGATTCCTTTAAAGAATATTTGAAGTTCCTTTTTCGTAGTTATTTATAAATACAATATATTATATATAGACATAAATAAGTATTTTGATTATTTAAATCGTTTTTAGTTGCTAATTTATACTTTTATTTCAAAAACACTACAAAAATATGAAAAATAAGATACTGAACCCAAAGACTCGTGATAATCAATGGAATGGAGAAAAAAAGTATAATATGGAATGGACTAAAAAAGAATATCATGTTAGTAGGTACTTACTTATTATAAGTAACAAGTACTTATTAACAAGGTGTTTATTTTATTATTAATATGTACAAGCAATCTAGGTATGAATCACTTTTATCAAACCAACAAAAAACAATTCAATGGAATTGTTTTTTGTTGGTTTGATAAATTGTATTTAAATCAAAAAATATTAGTCATTCAAATTACAACACAATTAAATAGAATTACAATAGCATACTCTTTCTCTCTCTTTCTTCATCTCTCCATTAAAAGATTTGTACCAATGTTTTTTATTATAACCATTTAATTTTATTGTAAGATCTCTATAAAGTACTGTAATGTAAAATAGAAGAATCAATTCATCTGAATCTTTTTTTTTTTTAAGAACACGACTTTCAACTAATATGTAGTTGAAAGTCGTGTTCTTAAAAAAAAAAAAAAAAAAGATTCAGATGAATTGATTCTTCTATTTTAGTTAGTGTTGTGTAGTTAAAACAGAAAGTATATTTAAAATTTTAAACAATTACCATGTGACCCTGTTGATTGCAATGATGTGATGGAGCCATGTCTGCGTAGACCACCACCGTTGGAGCTGCTGTCTGAGCTAGTTCCATACCCCGATTCCACCTGCAATATCATAAAATGTTAGTTGAGATGGAAACATATTACCCAACCAATAAAAGAAACTTAGTGCCGGGTGATTGAATTGTTTCCGAATACATTGAATTTTATAATACAATTTTTTTTTTTTTTATTCTACTTCAACTCAGCTCTTTACTGCAATCTCTATTGCTGGTAATTAATGATGCGGTCTAAAATGGTAATCGGTTATGTTGTTAAGGTAAAGAAGTTATTAAACTTATACCCTAATCGGTTTCTACGCGACATGGTATCGGCACGTTAAGTTGCTTAGCGACACGTCTTTGTCGGCAGGGTGTTAATAGCCACGGCCGAACCCTCCCACCAGACTAGAGAAAATTCTAAAATTATGAATTCTCAAATTGCCTCTGTCGGGGATCGAAACCGGGACCTCGTACTTAAAACACTCGGCTAAGTTTTTTGTGGGCTTCTTCTAGTTTCAAGTTTGCGAATGTAGTTATCGCTAAAACCAATCCCTACTTTGTACACATTTCGTATGTAATCAACACCTCAAAAGTACCATCTATGTGCCTATTTGAATAAAGAAATATTTGCCTTGACTTGACAGCAGCACGTGACCTTTTCTATGGAGATATGAAGTTACCACAGATTAGCAATTGTCAGAATTTGTATTCAATAGGGGAGCTATTACTTTGGCCTCAAGATATCGTACTTCTAAGCTTTAAAGGCCTCACTATAGTCACTATACAGCCGATTGGCGCAGTGGGCAGCGACCCTGCTTTCTGAGTCCAAGGCCGTGGGTTCGATTCCCACAACTGGAAAATCCTTGTGTGATGAACATGAATGTTTTTCAGTGCCTGGGTGTTTATCTGTACGTTATAAGTATTTATGTGTATTGTGTTCATAAAAATATTCATCGGCTATCTTAGTACCCTAAACAGAACTATTTTTTGGTAGTGTCACTACAAACATACATACTTGACTTCAAAAGTGCTTATAAAGTAGGCCTACTTGAAATAAATGAATTTGAATTTGAAATTGAATTTTGAATTTTTAGCCCCCAATTACTTTGGGGCTAGATGGCGATGTGGGTATTGTCGTAGTATATTTATTTATTTATTTATTTATTTATTATTATTATTACTATAGTGAAGCCTATAAAGCTTGTGAAACGCTCCAGTAAGATGAACTGATTATATAAAGATAGCGACGAGAAGGTGGATGTTGATAGTGTTATAGTTTTCTTTGGGAAAACTTCCACTGCTGAATCTCTGGTCAGGCTTAAATGATGACGATGATACTATTTATTTGGATGCAAATTTAGTTTTGAGACCACATTTCGTGGTACTTTTCAAAAAAGAGTCGATAACTTTTGATTTAACTCTAATACTCATGAAATAATAATCTCTGTTATGTATTGAATTCTAAATAACTGTTATCACTTCCTCATTTAATATTATGTTATCTACTATACTGTGGTTTACAACGATTAAGTAGGATAGAGCTATCATTTCGAACAATGCTACTCATGTAATAGCTGTTTCCTACGTTTTTACACGCGTTAACTAAGAGTTGTACGTATTAAATACAGTGACTTCCACAGCGCAGGGAATCCTTGTGTGGAAATTACAGGATTCTGTATTCTACAACTGTGCTTAATTTTTTTCGCGTTTGTTTGTTTGAATTAAAGTTTAAGAACTGTTTAGGTAGAGACGTAAACTGACCACTCGGCCTCTGAATCGTATCTCGCGAACGAGTGTCACAGATTTAATACGAACTTAGTTTAGCTTAAATTATTTTCAACCAGACCATAATTAACTCTATAGGGGAGGATAATCACTGGAATACCCCTCAAAATCAAACAGCATGTAAATACAACAATCTGATTATGGCTGGAAAAGCCGATGGCAGATAGATAATAATGTAGAAAAAAAAAAAATTCAACATGCATTTTGAGTGTTCTTCGTAATATTATTTTATCATCATGATCATCAGCCAATGTGCGTCCACTGCTGGCTAGCAGCGCCAACTTTCCCTATTTCCGGCTTTCATTTGTTGTTGTGCTACTCATAAGGATAACGCTCTAATCACCACGCTGGGCCGACGGGTTGGTGATCGCAGCACTAGAACTGTTTGCGCTAATATCGCTACTGCACGACATGGGCAAATGTCATTTGTTTAACTCTAGCTAGTTTAGTTTAATGGCTATCCCGCCATTAGTCGGTCACCAGCAGTGGCGTGCATAGAGGGTATGCACAGGGTATGCAGACGATTTAAATAACGAATTAATTACTTAGGGGAAGGCTTTTTATAACTCTTACAATTCCTATCCATAACTTTTTATAACTCGTACTGGAGATTTTCTTCATTTTATATCGTCTGCATACCCTGTGCATATCCTCTATGCACGCCACTGGTCGCCAGAGCCTGTGTGGTGGTACTACGAGCAGGTGAGGTTGGCATTTGGAATGCCGAGATGAAAATGCACTCCCTTACGTCCCGATTTAATCTTATTTATGACAGATATATGGCTCCGCCGACTAACGACTAACGGATCGGCTAACGACTAATATATTTGTAGTGAGGAGTATTTACGTATATAAAAGGCTATTTAGTCAGGAAGCGGACAAATCAGCTCCTCAGCGCTTTTTCTTACAGCTTTCTTTTGCACAAACCATTTTAACAGGCCGAAATATTACTACAATTCTCCAGCGCCGTGTTTTAACCAAGCATTTTGTACTTGTTAGTTTTCAGAAAGAAGGAAATTTTACGAGGATACAATATACTATTTTTGCTTTTCATTAACAATTTAAAAGGAATGAAATATTATACAAACTTTGTGATAGAACAAGTAACCTACTTTAAATAGTCAATTATCAATAATCAAGTTCTTTCTATTAGATCAAATTAGATATATTTATTTGTATAAGAAGCTCCCACTCCAAATTTGTTTTTTGTTACTTATAATATTTTTGGAATTGGACCACTCAAAAGATATTAGTGGATATTAATAACTTAAGATATGAGTCCTTAATTTAGAATCACTAAAGGCTACTTAAAGACCTCGCTTCACTATGCAAAAATTGAGATTAACATTAAAATGTACATATACCACCTATATTATAGAACAAGGTATTGATAAAATACTTGTGCGAGTACAATTTTATAGCTAATCTTATCAGATATTGCAGCTACTCATAAGCTAGTATTACAAAAAACTATATTAACATAAAATATTATCCAGTTAATTATAGCATTTACATAATGATATTTTATAAGGAAAATGTAAATATATAAGGAAAATATAAATAATTAGGAGTATAATTATAAAATTCTATTATTGAAACTATTTCCTTTTTTGATCAAAACTAGTTTTTGTTCAAAACCTTTAATAATATTTCTCAAAATTATTAATTAATCTTGACACACCCATAAATAATATTGGCATGGACAAATCAGTGATTTTCAATTATCACCCTCTTTGATAAAAAGCAGGGTTTTTAAATCAATATAATTCTTAAACTAGCTCAATCTAGACATGCTAACTTGTGTGTTTGTTTGACCATACTTCACAGCCTAACTAAGCAACAAATAGATTTTTTGTCCAATGAAAACTAACAGTTTCCACTGTATTTGTAAAAACCCAAAGAACATGGGTAACAGCTAGGTCTTGTCTTGTACCATATAAATCTTTTCACTAATATTTAGTATCGGGTAATAAGAATATTAAAAAACCAGTTTTTTTTTTTTTGAGACTTTTTTTCTTTTCCATCTCTTTAATCAACAAGTCCTTTTCATACTTGTTTTTTTGGTTTTGGCACTTAGTTTATGTATATACTAAAAATAAATGAAAAGATTTTTTTCACTTACTAACTTTAACTCGAGTTAGTTATTAACCAGCATAATCAACTAAACACAACTAAGCCACACCATTCTCAACAACATAGTAACTGTTACTAAAGTATGATATAATTTAAACTTACAACTTTAAATGATTCCAACACATCAATCCACTGCTGCTTCTCCTCTGGATTTAAAGCTCTCAAGTACCAAACACAATCGTTTACTGATACATCAAATCTGCAGTCGTCAAACTCATGAGGCTGAAATGTTATTACCTTAATCAGTTTTGTATGTAGATGACAAGATGACATGAGTAAGTTTAATGAGTTTGTGAATGGGATGGATCAACTAACTACCAACTAAACTACCCCACAGGCCAACAAATAGCTGCAGTGTGGAGAAATGCATAGTCTCCTGTGTCTCTGACCACTGTTGTAGGTGAGCTTGAGTTTACGTGCATTGTACTCTCAAAGAGTCAACTTCTGTATATAATTCAAAAATTCAAAATTCATTTATTTCAAGAAGCCCAGTTTATAAGCACTTCTGAAAAGGCAAGTCAGTCTGTTTGTAGTGACTCTACATCCGGTTCGGAAGACAGAGTCCACCAAGAGCCAGCAGGAAACTCAACAGATTGCACTTTATACATACAGAAGTTGACTCATTGCATAGGTATGTATTCATAAACCAACGAAAAATATATTTTTATAAGGAAATAAAAATTACAAACTAAAATTACTATTTACCATAAATATAAGCCATCTAACTGTACACTTTTGGGCATGGTACCTAAAATGCTGGCACTATTGCCACTTTGAATTGCTAGGCTCAATGTATGTATTCATCTTTTGATTGTTACTAAGAAAAATTGCTCTAGAGAAAACATTGTTTAACTAATCGCCAATTATACAACATTTCTATGTAAGGCCTATTATTTATTCAACAGTTAGCAACTTTCAGAAAAATAACTGAACAGGCACAGTGCAGTAGTTAGAAACTATAGATAGTGTTGATAACAATAAATTCATAATGCCATTGGCAGTTCCCATGAAAAAAATAGGCAAAAGGCAAAATTTATTTTAGAGAAAATTTTACAGGGTGTGGAATGTAAAACATTGCCCACACAACTCTTGTCTATTGTGCAAAGTGGAGGCTCCAGGCAGTGTAAAATTCACCTTTAACATACACATACTTCGTCACTCAACATTGTAATTGAGAACATCTGAAGCAATAAAACGCAATTGTCTATAGCAATTAATTAAAAAGAGTTTATGGATGATACGTACTTTGGACAAGGACGTATTAATATTTTTTTAATAAATTTTTCGTCTCGCCGTTTAGCCAACAACAATACAATGCATATTCACCTTGACTTTAGCTTTTTTCAAACACAACGCACCACGGCATCCAAGATTACTCTCCAACTCGCTTTTGTAATAGGATAAAGTGGAATCCTTCAAAACAATAAATCTATCCTGCCAACCGTGTATGTAATTAGTCCATTTACTCAAATAACCACGAAGCTCTGGATTACTGTTGTCTTCTATATCTGAATTATCACTCAAAGTAATATTTTCATCCATCATGTTTATAAATCGTTTTATTTACTACAAAACAAAATAAAATAAATTGACAAACCTACACCTACAAAAATGTAACTGTCACAGAAACAGATTCAAAATTTCAAAAATCAAAAACAAACTTCTTCATCTTTCGAAGAATGTCAACGGCGCACAGACCATTAAATGAATCCCAAATAAATATTCAAAGTCGTAGACAGAGAAGTAAATAGACAAATGGATAGCATCCGTCGCATTCACACAAGTAAGAGAACAAGTTATGTATACGTCTTGTAAATAAACGAGATAAAGCGATAGGGTCTTTTGTCTCATACCGCGTGCCGGTTTTTTCATGGATTAGCAAAGCACTTTGCGAAACAAGTTTGACAGTTAGCCATCGTTTTATTAGTAAGAGATACTTTTATTAGTAAGAAATTCAACCACCAGCTACCGTGAAGAATTTCTGCGAAAACATGGTTCGGTGCAGTGTTTACATCCTAAAGGATGTAAAAGTGATAGTGAACGTAAATTTACGGATTTGTAGTTCCACTAGTAAGTACAATACTTTTGATTTGCTAAAAGTATAAATAATTATCGTTTATTATATTTTTATAATATACAACACAATTTGCAATGGAAAATAGATCGTTTATAAGGTTTTATGCTAATTTTAATCATACATAACCTAAAGTCTAATAGAGTGCAGTGTTGCCTACATTCAACATGAAAATTGCCCAAACTGCGCAGTTTAATTTGTTAAAATTATAGAATTTCAAGTTTTATGTGTCAATAATCATAAATTTAATTCCATGGATGTATCATACGATGTTGATGTATTAGAGAAAAAATGTATTTGGTGGAACTGTAAGAAAAAAACTTGTTGACTCCAACAAATATGCAAGCACTACGTTGTAAAGTCTAAAGCTAATTTTTTTTTTATACTCCTTGAAATATTTCGGAATCCATCGAAGATAGTCTTTGACCATTTTCATGTACAGAAAAGTAAACTTAAAAGTATACTATGCGAAGAAACGAATCTCCCAACTATAAAATTATGTTTAAAATATTTTGTTCTAGTTTTCCTACGGTCCATAATTTATTGTTGCTATGGGTTGAATCCACAGGTTGCACTAATTCGACAATCAAAAAGAATTCAAAAATTTGCAGCAAACACTTTGATAAAAATATGGTCATTAAAAAGAACAAGCTAACGTTTCTGTATCCTAACGCTGTTCCAACACTGGTCAGTGAATAATTTAGCTTTTGAGTTTTTATTGTATGGAGATATGCTGGATGATATAAATATGACACTTTTTGTTTATTAGCCTACTATAAAATCATCTTTAGTTTGTATATATATAGATTTATAATGTTAATGACAAAGTTGCCTTGAAGCTAGCCGCTCCGCTTTCATCTTCCAACTAATCACGAGCCAGAAGCCTTTTTCATAAAAAAAACTGCAAAAGTGCTTCACAGACCAACGTACTAATGTTATTCCATAAATGTTCCCTTTTTGCAATTAAGTTAATTACGGAACATTAAAAAATATTATGCAGTTCCTTTAGGATATGTTTCTAAGTACAGCTGCTTCTTATGAAACAAACGCCTACATTTTGCTACACTGATAAAGTTTAGTATGTAGGTAGGCATAAGTATCTACGCTAGTGCATCAGGAAAATTCCTTTAAAACTAGTCGTAAGTTGGAAATAAATAAATAAATTTTGTATGGAACAAATAGTAATAAACAAATACCAACAAACTATAAGTGTGGTAGAAGACCTGAAATCTGGGACCTTAGAATCGGGGTAAAAAAAATGTATGGCAACACTTCTCAAATATGCTCTGTCTCACAAGCGGCACGCCAACCATTCGTCTATTTACTTCTCTGTCTACGGTCAAAGTAAACGGTAGTTGCTGAGAAGTACTACCTAGCCTGAGTCAATTCTGTGTAAAAGTAAGTTGACACTGTACTGTGTAAAGCCTGCAAGTGCATTTTACCTTATTTTTAGGCAAAACATGTTATTGCAATTTTTACGTAGACGTAGAAGACGTATTAAATTATTGATTCGTTGTAAAACCAGCAGAAGTTCCCATAGTCACAAGCTGAAATGAAATCTGTTGTACCTTCTTAGATATTTTAAAATTGAAATTATAATCTGTGCAAAATTTTGTACTTGTTGAGTAAGCTCTGTGTTATTTTCGCTCTAGCTATCTATGCTAACAAAAGAAGAACGGCGATCGATCGTAGAATTCTTTAATGCCATTGGAAGATATTACCTTGCCGCCAAAATTGTTTCTCTGTATCCAATAAGAAAATTGCTAGTGGTTGAAGCGCGCAATTTCCGTTCAAGATGGCCGCCAATAGTATGCCTATTTCTGTTCCATCGGAAAAGCCTTTAAAACTTGTGAAATGGAAAGTTAAAGAAGGTGCATTTGTGTCGCATGGTCAAATATTATTTTTGTACAGCGATTCGTCGGGCGATAGTGGTGAAATAAAGAAATATAAAGTAGCACGCGCTGGCACTATTGTGTCCATCAAGGTGAGGGAAGGAGACATTGCAGATCCTGGGTAAGTGACGTCATATCGTATTAAGTACTTTTTTAAGTGTCACTAGTTGTGTAAAACATATTCGTATCATTAATTATAGTTTTCAGTTTTTATAAAATATGTAGATGATTTACCTGTTGACAAAAGTTGTATTTATTTAAAACATTTCGATAATATATAGCCAAAATGTTAAGGCGCGAAACTAAAGTACCACTTGCAGCAATGTTTATTTTTTAAAGTTGTTTACCATTATTTTCCAGCTCGGGATAGCCACGATTGAGCATAGGCTTTCTTCCGGTATATTTAAAACTTTATATTAAGTACCTCTACGGGCTATTTTGTTCAAAATATATAATGGCTTCAAGTTGACGTAGTTGAATTTAACCTACCACCACCTACCACACAACACGTCGACGCGACACTTAAAATGTTTAGAATAATTATAGCTTGTACTGCCACGATTTCGGACCCTTTTTTTAGCTGTCTTTTAAAAATGTTTAAGGTCTTCCGAATAATGTATATTCACATTATTATGAGATATAGGCGATCATGCCGTTTTCCAAAAGTATAAGTTATAACTGTGGCTATAACCATAGAAAGTGAGGTGTCAGTAAATACAGTACAAAAGTGCATAGCATGCACCATTTTGTAACCTTATTGTTAACCACGTCCACGTCTATAGCAATGAAGCTGTATTAAAGCTGTGTATTTCTTGTAGAACTTGTATAGCAGACTTAGAAGAATGTCGTCATCCTACGGTCATGAAAGAAATGTGCGCGGAATGCGGTGCCGATTTACGCGCCGAAGAGGTGCAGAAACACGACGTAGCTATCGTGCCAATGGTCCACTCTGTACCTGAATTAAAGGTAACCTACCTAACCCAAAATATTATTAATGCGTAGGTATGTGTTGGTTTGTCCTCCCATCACACACTAACTTTGCAACCAATGAAGTTGTTTTTTTGCCACAGAGTTAATTGAAAGGAGAGTAACATAGTCTACTTTTTATCCAAGGGGAATAAATTGTTCCCACAGAATTTGTAAAAAAAAAAAAGGAATGCTGCTAATTTGATGTGTCACTTAAGAAGTACTCTCACAATGATAAAAAATGAACGTCATATAACATCTGGTAAAATAATTTAACCTTGATAGTTTTAAAATGACCCAAATATTCTTTATAATTTCAGGTATCTGAGGAATTAGCTCAGAAACTGGGCAGAGAGGATGCTGACCGCCTACTTAAGAATCGTAAGCTGGTTTTACTTGTGGATCTTGATCAGACACTAGTGCACACCACCAACGATAACATACCTCCTAACTTGAAGGTAAACCTCATATATTATTATGGAATAAATTAAAATTTTAGACAACATGTGTATATACACATGTTGTAAGGGGTAACTAAATACATTTGACATTAGTTTTGTTTGTTACTATTTTTAATCAATTTAATATAGTTTTTGAAATGTATGTATCATATCTGTGAAGGTTTTTAAATTATTGGCTAAAGATTACAAGGGACTGCTGCAGTTGTTTGAAATATTTTGCAAAATAGCTGTAGGTATTATTATGTAGTTCTTTAAGCAAAAACATTGGGAAAGTCTTGCTGTTTCTTAATTGCCTGTCTCGCCCTATCTATTTGTTTAAATCATAAAAGTCTTTTTGTAATTCTTTTTGTATTCAACAATAAACCGTTAATGTAGAGAAAATTATATGCATGTTTTTTTTTTGTTTTCAGGGTGTCCTACACTTCTTCTTAAGAGGTCCAGGCAACCAGGGAAGATGGTGCCACACAAGGTTCAGGCCTAAAACTGAAGAATTCCTTGAATCAGCTTCAAAGAACTATGAGTTACACGTATGCACGTTTGGTGCTAGGCAATATGCACACGCTATAGCAGAATTATTAGATCCACAAAAGAAATATTTCTCACACAGGATATTATCAAGGGACGAATGTTTTGATGCAAGAACTAAATCTGCTAATTTAAAGTGAGATACAAGTTAATATTTATTTAAATAGGCTTATAGAGGGTACTTTTGCTTAATACTAGTGGTGCTACCACCATAGAAGCTGAAAAGCTGGGCTTGTGTTTCAATAAATATCTATATAACTTTTTTGGAACAAAAAAAACAGCTCTTAACTTCACCCAAACCTATGGAAGACTAGGTATTTCATATTTATTTCTAATCAAAAGATTTTATTTTTGTAGGGCAAAACACAAGTTAATTTAAAAGGTATTTTGCATGTGTATATGTTGTGTTTAAACAGCTCTCAACTTCACCCAAACCAATGACAGACTTGTGTTTTTCCCCAGACTAAAGTCTAAACTCATGTTGGTAGGTATTTCATATTTATATCTAATCGAAAGATTTGATTTTTGTAGGGCAAAACACAAGTTGATTTAAAAGGTATTTTGTATGTGTATATGTTGTGTTTAACTAAAATAAATTGTTATTCAGCTTTTATCTATTTCAGAGCTTTATTTCCCTGTGGTGACAACATGGTATGCATAATAGATGACAGGGAAGATGTATGGAGGCACGCTTCAAATCTTATACACGTCAGGCCCTATTCATTCTTCCAGTCAACCGGTGACATCAATGCACCACCACCTTTGCGTAAGTTACAGCCTATAAATTCATTAAAAAATAAAAGAAATTAGTTCATTGTTATATAGGTGATAACTGATAACATAGCATAATAATGATAACTTTCTCTATACAGGCTTTATTATAAGAGAATAAATGTTATGCTAACTTTTCTGCTTTATAAATGTTTAAATATGTTTATATATTTATATTGGATTTTGATACAAGTGGCAATATCAAGTATTATTGTTACTTCACTTTAATCCAAAAATTAATTGTCCTACTGAAGACTTCCTTTTCTTAAGCTAAAAAAGGTAGACAGATACTAGGACAACAATAATTTAGTTCAGTTCAACAAATTTTCTTGTATTGCTCTAATTCACTGAACCAAAATGGTTTTTAAAATTTGTATACATTCTTTATCAAATTACAATAGAATCTTTAGTAGTCATCTAGCTCTTGATTGGGATGACCAATGTCTTTTTTTGAACTGTTATTTTGCAATTATCATATTTCCATCCATATTAATTATTTGAAGTTGCTTGCAATGGTCCATAAAACTTTTGTATATTTTGGCACACCTCTTATCAAATGATATTGGATTCACTTTAATAATTTTACAAGATTTGGTCTTGTTAAATCCATAACCTAAATAATTTGTAAAAAAACGTGTGTACTAAATTTCGTTGACCATTAAAAAAAAAAGAAAACCGATTTTCAGTTAAATCCATAACCAAAATAATTTGTAATGATGTTTAAAACGTGTGTACTAAATTTGGTTGACCATTAAAATTAAAAAAAAACCGATTTTCAGAGCCAATTCACACTTTAGGTTTTAAGTTATTCACTGTGAACCACACAACGTCCTTACTGTCCTTTTTACTATTATTACGGAAATAAAAAACATTGCAGCTAGTATGCTAAGCCAGGCTCTGTACTAAAACATTCACACCTTCACCAAAGTCATCTATTTATATATATTACAGCAGAAGACAAGCCTAGATTAGCGATTGGTAAAAATGGATCTCAACTACCAACTAGCAATCAAATGCCTACCTTAGATGCGGAGCCTGAGAAGGATGGCAAGGAAATAAAAGATAAACAAACAGATGAAAAAGAGAAATCTGTTGAGGTTGAAAATGGAAAAATTTTAAGTGAAAAACCAGATATAAAAGATGGTGAAAAAATTGATAAGCCCTTAGAACCTCCTCCTTGTGTTTGGGTTGGGAATGCAGATGGGCAGATAGAAGTAGATGATGCAGATGATTATTTAATATATTTGGAGGACATTTTGAAAAGGATACACAAGTGAGTTTTTGTAAAATTATTAATTTAGGCATAATTTGGGTTTTAATTACACTGCTTATTGACCTACATGGCACAGTGGTAAATGCTAAAGACTTAAGTGTAAAGTATCATTACCATTCCCAGCATGAGTATTTGGGTATTTATAATTTCTGAATTTTCTCCATTTTGCCAAATATGTGATGGTTCACTCAACCACTCTCAAAGCAACTAGATTTTGCCACCCACATTGCTCTAAGTTTGCTTTGAATAAGTTCATGACTAAGGGTTCGAATAAAGTTGGGCATACATAATCCAAACCACCAAAATGTATTGAAAACATTGTTTACATTATAAGACATTTATAATAATTTTGTTTTTATTTTCTTCGAATTTTTAGTATTGATGTGCATTTTTCAGACACTTCTACGATATATACGACAGTATGGGCCAACAACCAATACCGGATCTCAAATTCATAATACCAGACGTTAAAAGCAAAGTGCTGGCTGGATCAAGTTTGGTGTTCAGCGGCCTGGTTCCGACCCACCAACGCTTAGAGACCTCTAGAGCTTACCAAGTGGCTAAGAGTCTAGGGGCAGATGTTACACAGGACTTTACCGACAAAACTACACATTTGGTGGCAATTCGATCAGGTAAAAATCGTTAAGTGTATTCCTAAATGATGTCAGGGCAAAATGTTAGTTAAGGCAAATAATATTTAAATCGGCCGATTAGCAATATATTTTAGATGTCCAATAGTGCATTATGTATCAAGTATGGTTACATTGCATTTTACAGTCGAGTCGCTATTTGGCGCGTGAGATAAAATCGGACACGCCATACGCGATCGAAGATTTTCATCACACTTGCGAGGAAAAAAACAGGACAGTTTAAAAAATACGTTCTTAGAAAATAACTGGCCTTTTTTTTGATGTTTTTTCCACTGTATGAAAGTTTACGAAACTTTCGGTTGCTGTCGAGATTTTGGTTGAAACAGGATTATTATTATTATTATTATTCACTCTCGAGTCGAGCGTTGCCTATTATTCCCGGCAGAGTAAACTCTACTATTGCTCTACTTACTAATAATTTTGTATTAAAAAAAATATCGCAATATGAATTGTGAATAGTTTTATCAAATTAAACATTAATTTAATCTAATTAAGAAGAATATATTTTCGTTGAAGAAAATGTGTACTAATTTTAGCTGCATAAAAATTTGTTTATAAAAATTAAAAATGGTCAATCTTCTACTATATATCAACCTAATGTGAATAAAACACGCGTGTCTCATATCTTAGATTATGAGCCTTATATCGGCCACGTTACGAGCGAGTGTAATGAAAATTATAATTACGATTGCGTTCTAACAAATCTTTTATATTGTAGGAACAGCGAAAGTGAACGCAAGTCGAAAAATGGGCGATGGCAAAAGCAACAAAATTCACGTGGTAACGCCTGAGTGGCTGTGGACTTGTGCCGAGAGATGGGAGCGAGTCGACGAAAGACTGTACCCTTTGCAGAGAGGAGGACAGGTAATATGTTAATTTTGACCCTGCACATAACTGCTGCACGGCTAGAATTGGCAGGTGGCAAAAATTACATCCCTCGATTATATACCTTGACAAGGACTAAAATTAACGTGTCCACCTGCCAAAACCATGACAACTGAAAATACGAGAAGTTTGCCCCTGTTTATTTATCAAACTCATTCTAGGCACACTACAGGGCACGGATCTATAAATAAATATACTACGACAATACACACACCGCCATATAGTCCCAAAGTAAGCGTAGCTTTTGTTATGGGTACTAAGATAACTGATGTTTTTTTTTTTTTTGTGAATAATATAAATAAATAATTATAATATATGTACATATAAACACCCAGACACTGAAAAACATTCAAGTTCATCACAGAAACATTTTCCAGTTGTGGGAATCGAACTCACGGCCTTGGACTCAGTAAGCAGGGTCGCTGCCCACTGCGCCAGTCGGCTTTCAGTTGAGAACAGGTTCAGGTTGTAGTCAACAACTGGCCAAGTGTGAATTGGTAGCGCTTGAGAACCTGGTGAACTCTCAGTCATACAGATTTTCTTACGATGTTTGCCTTCACCGTTAAAGCATTTGATATTTAATTGCTTAAATAAAAAAAACGCAAGTAACTCCGCAAAGTTAGAGGTTGGGGATCTGGGGGGATCAGACTCTGTCCTTCCCAGACAGAGAAGCTGAAGTCTTAACCACTAGGCTATCACCGCTTATAATAATCCTTACTAATATTATACATGTGAAAGTGTTTGCTTGCTTGACCTTACTTCACGCCCTAGCTTAGCAACCAATCAACTTGATTTTTCGCATAGAATTAGTTAAAAGGATGGAGAGAAACATAGGCTACTTTTTATCCCAACAAAACAAACCGTTCCCACGGGAATTATAATAAACGCGGGCTAATATGTAACATTTGCCAACGCGAATAGAATAGGATAAGTTTTATTGCTTTAACTGTGTACATTTTTTTTGTAAGTGGGAATGGTTCCAACAGTACTGGCGTGCCATTTTCTTATATATTTAAAGTTTATTTTATATCTTAACACTTAAATTTAAGTTAAGACACTAATTAAGAACTGTCACAAAAATATTCGTTAATGTTATAATATGCCTTACTTATAAACCAAATTCTTAACCTATTTTTAAAAATATTTCCATCTAACTTTTTTACCATGAGTGGTAAATGGTTAAAAAAATTTATACCACAAGCATAAGTACTTTTTGCAAATACGTAACATTTATTTTGAGGAACACATACATTATAATTGACGGCCGAGTGGCGCAGTGGGCAGCGACCCTGCTTTCTGAGCCCAAGGTCGTGGGTTCGATTCCTACAACTGGAAAATGTTTGTGTGATGAACATGAATGTTTTTCAGTTTCTAGGTGTTTATCTTATATTATAAGTATTTAAGTGTATTATATTCATAAAAAAATATTCATCAGCTATCTTAGTACCCATAACACAAGCTACGCTTACTTTGGGGCTAGGTGGCGATGTGTGTATTGTCGTATAGTCGTAAAAGAGTAATAGATTTTTGAGATTGACACGATTTTTGTGTTTGTTGTTATATAGTACTAACTCTGTTTCAACATGTTGAAAAGTGGACGTATAATCAACAGCCAGTCACGCGTATTGGTTGTGAAGTTAAAGGAATACTTTGAACGAACGAACACTTTACAATACATAATAATATCAATCAAGTACTGATACAAACTTGAATTGATTTATCGTGAGTATCGAGTCCCGAGTCTTATGGTTCCATAACTAGTTACGTCGCGATGACAAATGTCAAAACAGGCCTATTACATTTTTACGACTATAGTATATTTATTTATTTATTCTATTTATATTTCGTACGAATGTTATTCATATTTTCTGTCAAAATACTCCTTTCTCATTTTACCAAAAATGCCGATTTCAAAAATATATCGCCAGGTCATGGTAAGATATTTTTTATGTATAAAAAAATTTTGTACAGAAATTTTAAGCAAAAAAAGAAAGAATTTTAAGCATGTACCCAGTAATCAATATTAACATGTGTCGCGTACGACAGAGCAGCGCGCGTCGGCCGCCCGCGCACTGCAGCAGCCCCCCACCGCCCCCCGTGCGCCGCCGCACCCCCTCCGGCCGGTTCATGGACTCTCTCAACCCGCTGCTGTCCTTCTCGAGCGACGATATCGCTGACATGGATCGTGAGGTAAGCTTATTTTTTATGTACCATACATCTCCATCATCGGCGTGCTGAGTGCGAGATTTTTCATCTATTCGATCGCGTAAAAGTTAACTACGATTTGTATGGCGTCAAAAGAGCGCTATCTAGTCCCAGAGATGGCGCTCTTTCGGCGCCATACAATTCGTAGTTAACTTATGCGGTTACGCTATGGGTTCCCCCTACCAAGGTGTAATATGTAACACAATCTTGTTACTAAAATTATTAAATTCAAATAGTTTCTAAAAAGTAATTAAATTATTTTGATGCTAAATGTTTTGGTAAAACTATTCAATATTTTTTTATATACTACGACAATATTTTATACAGGTAGAGGATATTTTTAACGAATCAGATGAAAGTTCGTCAGACGACGAAGAGAAACCTACTGATGATGTTGATGATGAAGAGAATATATCCGAAGACCGGTTACTCTCCTTAGAAACAAGTCAGAGTTCACAGGACAGGTAATATGTCAACTTATTTTAATATAAATACTAAGTGAGATAATAACAAATGGCCATCATATCAGTGGCGTGCTCTTCATACATGCACAAAAGCACTGCATACCCTACAATTTTTGTATAACTCATAAATGCGAAGGATTTATCCATTTTATGGCACCTTCCTTCTTTATGCATACCCTGGTCAAAAACCCTGTGCACGCCACTGCATCATATATACTATATATACTATCTAGGGGTAAACTATACTATTGTTGGCACCCAATGATTGGCACTCTAACTCTTACAAGAAATCCGAATAATAGGTTTGGATTATTACATTTTTTTTATAATTTATAATTTTTTTGGGGAGATAAATTCTCAGTGTTGCAATACTACTTTACGTCTGTCAATACAGCCATTTATTTTTTGACAGGCCTTTGGAAATTTACGCGCGTTAAGGTCTATCAAAAAGTGAAGATCCGCAGCTCAGGATTTGATGTATTAAATTAATAATTTTGTAAGTTAAAGAACAAAATAACAATTATTTAAATTTTATACCGTATTTACAACATATTGACGGCCGATTGGCGCAGTGGGCAGCGACCCTGCTTTTTGAGTCAAGGCTGTGGGTTCTATTCCCACAACAAAAATGTGATAAGACAGGCTTTCCGGATTTTTTTTTGGTGCCAATGACTATAAATGTAATTTTATTTCTATAACTCATGAAGGTTTAGAGATCCCAGCATCCAACCGACAAAATTTGGCATTCATTGACGGTAAATGGCTGATTACGGATGAATTAGCAAGAATTAATATAGAACACCGTACTTCGTGTTGACCAGTAAAAAAAAATGGAAAGCGGTTGAGCTTATAAAACAGCGAAAGAAGAAATAAACAGGAATAGAAATAACACATAATAACAAAATATTGTTAGTCTTAGAAGATTTTGCTTGTTTGTTTGTACCAAATACGTTCTGAAACTACTGATCCGATTTTAACAACTTCTTTAATAATTAAAAATTAAATTATTAGGAAGTAATACAATTAGGCCTAATTTATTTAAAAAAATAAATAATCAACCCCAATAATGTAACCCAAAATGGCAAAATATGGTCTATAATTATCATGAATTGGCGTGCGCTGAGAAAACTATTCGTGATAGATCAAAATTATTTACTTTATAATTGAAGTCCTCATTATTACCTAATCATACAAAAAAATCAGCAAGGAAATATTTCTTACTATATTAGTTAAGTCTTGAGGGCTACTTTAACTATATAACATTACGTTACAACCTACACCTTTTACTTGAAAAAAAGTTTTTCATTGCTTGTTACTTGATGCCAA
This sequence comes from Pararge aegeria, assembly GCF_905163445.1. Taxonomy (NCBI): domain Eukaryota; kingdom Metazoa; phylum Arthropoda; class Insecta; order Lepidoptera; family Nymphalidae; genus Pararge; species Pararge aegeria. The sequence continues at coordinate 5,701,505 of NC_053200.1, read as the reverse complement.
TGATTGATTGTTCATTACCCTAGATTTAAGTTTAATTTTAATGATAATAAAAAATAGATTTTTCATATTGTTTCATCATTTCATTTAAGGTTAAGTTTTTAAGCACAACAAAATTATTAATCTTCAAAATTAAGTAATAATCTTCTGAAAATTGACTACTTGTGTATCAAAGGGTGTCTTACAGTGCCAATCATTGTTAAAGTTTACCAAATTTCACAACTACTTCAAACCACAAATGCATTACGATGTTTTTAGTAACTAAAAAAATACAGCTTATTCTTGTTATAACAGTAACACGAAAAATTACTACAAATTGGGGACGAATCTGTATTCAGCTGAATCATATTGTGAAGTTATAGTCAAGGCTATACAAAGTTATCTCATGGAGGCTCCTGATCTTTCTATTGCCTTGAAATATTTTACTTCTTTGAGGAATACTTGTGATGTTTTTCTTGTGATTAATTAATAATAAAAATTAATACTTGTGATGTAAATTTTGCTTTTCATACAAGTACCTACTGAATATATAGCACACTGAGAATGTAATATTTAATACAGGGATGCAAACCACTGTTATCAAAATTATTCCTTCATCAGACTGCATTGCTTTAGGGGAGAAACAGGCCCATCACTGATAATGCGGGCCAGTCCACTTCTTTCATAGTACCCAAAATATTATCTTATTAATTTTGTGTGATAGCAGCTTTTAATAATTAAATGTTTTTTTAAATAGGTTAGGAGAAAACAAAGAGGGCAATGATTCAAGTGATTCAAACACAGGTGTGTAATATCTTCTTTAGCGTGTACTATATAATTCAATATTAATATTATTCATTGAAGTATCATCATCATCATCACCATCACAATAAGATCCTTTTATACATTTATTATGAATGATTTTCTATCTAACAATTAATATTCATTTTTATAATTTTACAATTTTACTGGTGTTCCTAAATTTAAAAAGAATACATCTCTTTTAAAATGAAGTATGTTTAAGTAGTATTTTTTAACATCAGGACAATTTGCTTGGTCAATCAATTATTACTATATAACTATTTTAAAAAGATAGGAAGTTGGCCAGCTTGGAGAGCAACAATAAATGGGCTAGATTGTAAACGCAACCTACCTGACGTGGGCAGGGTGGTTGAACCTGACCATCTTCTCATCCTGATTTTTTTTTATTTTTTACAATGCAATGGATCTTCTGGAATACAAAACAAAAATCAGGAATAGATTGTTATTTCTATCATGTATTATTTGTTGAAGCATGCTGTATTTATTCCTCTTTACAGAAGATGGAGAAAGGCCACGGAAGAGGCCCAGACCTTCAACACCACCTTCTGATGATGATGTCCCACCAGATGATGACGATAGCTCATGGAACCTCATGGGAGCAGCACTTGAAAGAGAGTTCCTTGCACAGGACTGATGCAAACCCACACAACCCCATTGTACAAATACCTTGTGTTAATAAAATGTTCTTTAAAATGTATGGTTTTTCTTTAATATTGCTGTTTTGGTTTGATAGTGGCACAAGTAAAATGGAGCTAATTTTTACCTGAGACTTACTAATCTTTTTCCATTGTTTGTGAAATATTAGGCTTGATACAAGTCTGAACACAAGAAAAAAGGTATTTGAGCAAATTTCTATGGTCAGATTCTACCTCTGATAAAGTAAAATATAAACTCTAGTTGTGACACTCAAAGAAAAGACAGTATGAGATTGCTACTAGAACTAAGTATATTGGAGAGGAGTAGAAAGGACCCATCATTTTACAGCAATATCCACTAACATTATAGCTGTGTATTAAATTTTGAAATTTTGGTTGCAATCCTGTGCGCAAAAGCCACAACCATTTTGTTACATCACTTACCTCAAAGTTTTATTTCATCAACAAAAATATTTCCAAATAGGGTTGATACCAGGAAGAGGGTGGTTAGAAATAATATGCTAAAAAAATCTGTCTTTCAGGATTAAGGGCTAGTAGAAGATTAAAAGCTGTGGTAGACTAGAGCTAGGGTTCTTCCTTTTATTAAAGACATTAACTTTAATGGTGAACGAAAACATTGTGGGAAAACCTGCATGCCTGTGAGCTTATAATGTTGACAAAGGCATGTGAAGTCTCCTTATCCATAGCTAAATCCTTTCATTCTGATAGACCTGTGCCCAGTAATAGATTGATGATGTTAAGATTAAATTGGACTTGTGAAATGACAACTACTTTAATGACTATATAAAACTATTCTAAATACATATTACACAGCATAAGGATCATTTTCATCAAACACATGGAATTTTGTATAAGTTGGTTTCGAGGTGAAATCTTTCTTTCCATCTTGCCAACCTCTAGGTGGAGCTTTCTTGTAATCGAAACCAGATGGTAATTTCCCATAAATTTCGGCCTCCCTCTCTATGTCTTCACGATACCTTTCTTTGGCAACTTTTTTGCCTGTAACTGGATCAGTGATATCACCAAATGGATATACAACTTCTTTGACTTCGTGTGTAATTAATTTAGTTAAGTTTCGTGGTAAAGCTTGTATGAGCACAATATCGCCACTTTTGCATTTCTTTTCAGGATCATGGCAATAATAGAAATCGTCTTTGCGGAAATACTGAAATAAGAAAGTAAATTACTTAACTGTTGTTTAACTATTACATAAAGCCTAGGCTTGTTATTTCTGTCCTTATACTAACCATAAGTAAATTTTCATCCAATTCTAACCTCTTTACGCGTATTTTTGTAGCATTTTGTTTTACGGTTGGAACACATTGACCTAATAGCAGAAACTTTTTTGCTGCGTCTGATATATGACGAGACATTATTAAAATTATTAAAATATTTATTGTCTAGATAATTTTTATTTTGGATTGTTATTTTAGAGCAAAATCAAAATACCTAATTTTTTTTTTTCGTCTACTTCAATTTGTCAAACCATTTTTTTAAAACTGGCTTACGGCTCTGGATTCAAGATTTTTCACAAGTGGACTAATTGCTCGACAACAACACAGACTACATAATATTATTTATCAGCGCTACACTCTGAATGCCTCAAATATTTATTATCAATATTTGATAAATCTCAAATTGTATCTGAGATTTATCTGATCTGAATAAAACGATACACCGTCGGGTCACAAAGCTGTCGGCATTTTCACGAGATACTACTGTTGTGTGTATCTCTTTGTACATACTCTGCAAAGGTGAGGACACCCCCACCCCTCCAAGGAGTTTCCCCAAAATTTTGTAGACAGACGTTGTACCTCATTACAAAAAATGCTTCTCTGCATATTAGATGTTTTCTAGTCCTTAAAATATTATGTAGGTATAAGAAAAAAAAAGGTTTAATATAAGAATATTGGCAACATTACAGTTATTCTCAATATTCAAATTCAATCAATTCTGGTTTAAAAGCTCTTAAATTAAAACTGGTACTAGCTGTCCCCCCGACTTCGTATAAATATATACTATCACAGATATTTAGAACTTTTATATCGAGCCTTTCTCGATAAATGGAATATCCAAAACTAATTAATCTTCTAATTCGAACCAGTAATTCCTGAGGGTCTTTTTCAAAAATCTGTTTCAAAATCCGCGGTCCTGGGCCGCATGTTACCAGCGGCTGCCAACAACTAGTTTGATGTCGTTTATCTACCTTGTTAGGGGCCGATCCGTCCAAAAAATTTTGGTCACTCCCTGCCCCGCCGTTACCATAACCGCTGCCAGAGCCAGGAATGGGGGGGCCGTGGTGTACTTCCATAGCAAAATTATGCCATTAACGGGTTGGTGATCGTAGTGGTACTTTCGCCCCGGTAACGCTGCTGCCCGTTACCAGTCAGTTGATATTCGACCATCTGGACAAGGACTACCGCCATTGGTCGGTCCTAAGAGCATCGTTGGTAAGTCGGCAGGAAGCACCTAGGGCAGGTGAGGTTGACGGTTGAGGACGCTGACTGGTACTCGGGGGAGACCCCTTACACCCCACTAAAAATAGACTGGTGTCAATTCTGATGTACGCAATTATCATATATATATTGACAGTTCCAAAAATTTGTTGCATCCTTCTTAACAAGGATCATTATGAAAGATAGTTTTGGAAACATGTACATATCTACACTTGTTTTATAAATAGAGATCTTTTTAATATATATTTATTCAATGTAAAATATTATAAAAAAATATTTTATCATAATAATTTTAATTAAGGAATAATCTTATTAACATTTTATAAAATAATATTATAATCAAATAACATTGAATCTTATTCACTTATCATAAAAAAAAAACATTAATTAGTAAATAATAGTATTGTACAGTTGTGAGTAAAACTTAAAGATGTCTTATTACAAAATTATATTAGTGACCTAACACACTGGGTATTTACACACATTTGTAATCCTTAAAAAATATTATTTATTTCACAAAACAAGAAAACTAACTTTTTAAGTGCAAGTACATGGGATCACAAATGTTATTTAATGGTTGACTCTCTGTTTACAGAAAGTGTTATTGCGTTGTTAGAACGTACTTTATCACTGGAGACTTAAAGATCATAATCGTGACAAAGTAGGGTCTTTCAGATTTTCGGAACGTACTTCAAATATTTTGAGAATATTCCTCATATATACATACATAGTTTTTAAACCACTGTTTCTCGTGAATAGAGAAACCCTCAGAATAACAAGTAGATTTTAACAAGCCACACTTCAGTTATTTATAATTTTTACATTTTTAAAGACTTATTAGTCACGTGACCCCAGTTGTTTTGGAGACATTTTTATTCATTTGAATATTCATACATTTTCATTAAATTACTGAAAATAGTGCCGAAATAAACTTATTGTTGGCTTCAAAAAAAATGGGAATATGGTTCATTTGAGACAATAATAAAAAAAGCATATATATTAAGTTGAGTTTACTTATCTCTATTAAGCCAATATATCCACTAATTTTTTTTGATAGAAATTACCTACATGAACCGCATACACTAAGATTTACTTAGTTCATGCAGTTGATTTATATAATTTATAGCAAATTTTGTTTGCAAGAGTTTTGCATGCTTATATGCATAGATAATTCAGGATCATTTTCATAATTCTTGATCAAAACTGCACATTATTATACAAATATAATACTTTAGAAAGTAAACAATAACAACCATCCATATACCATCACCTATAAAGATAAAGAAGCAATAAACACATATTACCATAATGATAATACCAACAGCCACATTTTACTATTACTTATATCCACACTAAGTTTTATATTATCAGACTTAATAATTTTGCATTAGGCTAGGCTGGGACTAACTTTGTAATAGGTTTAATTAGTGTCACTATGGCAGCAATGGAAGAAACAGCACCTAATGCACCAACTGCACTAGGACTTAATCTTGTAAATCCTAAAGCTGTGAGAGGAATGAAAAGGTCACAGGAATTTTTGAGTGTATCTATGAAGACATCCTTATGGCAATTAACAATTGCGCACGTATGCCTGATACTTGCGTGTAAATTGAAATTTTTAATTGAACCACCTAATAAATCGGATGGCTTAAGCAACACAGATCTATTTAACTCCAAGATGTGTATTATTTCGTAAAAATCTCTCGCTAAGTTGGCAATAATTGAAACCAACCAAAATCTATTTGCTGTTTTGTTCCAGTTATCAGAATCGGTTTTGAAAAATCCACTTTTTGTGAGCCAAACGATGTGATCAGCATACAAGTACAGTGCATGAGCCAACTTGCTCACTGTCAATGATACTCTTAAGATTGGGTCTTCTATGTTCATAGTGTTGAGGGCCATATAAACAATGTCTATGCATCTACCCATTCGAAGAACTGCAACAAGAAACAATTGATTTTACAACAACTAAACATGGCCTTCAATAAATAATGTACAAAACAGCTGTTCCAAACAAAATTCTTCTTGTTTGGTGGTATATAATAATTGAATACTCTATCCTCATTATACTCCACCACTGCTGATAAATTTTATTTAAAAACTTTTTTCTAGCGTGGTAAGGGACACCAATATAATTATTATAATTAATAATAACATGCAACTAGAGGAATGCAGCTAGTAGAGTAAATAATTCTTTTACAGTTTGACTTGAAACCCTATTCAAGTCAAACTGTAAAAGAATAAATGCATTTGCAGATAGTCCGTTTTTAAAATTCACATTAACATTTTAATAAAAGAACTGACTTGAATTAAACAAAAATTCCTATATAAACCAACCTTTTCGAAATGAGCTCAAAGCATTTTCTAAACTCTTGATTCTATCTATTGAGTATTTGTTTGCATTTCTTGATTGAAGTTGATGCCATATTAACCGACTGGTGTACTGACATAATCTAGAATGTAAACAGTACTTTTAAATCCAAGATTTCTGTTCATAAATATTAGGTTATCATTACCATCAGTGTTTACTTAAACTTTATTTGAAAATTAAACATTGCCTCTTGTGGGAGGACTCAGCAGCTTCTATCTATCACCTGACCAGCTAAGCTGTCTTAAGACAAATTATGAAACTTGCTTTGCAGAAACTATGTTATTTTGATCAACATTTCTGATATGTTCCACTAGGATGTTGAACAATCTCCTGGCTGTCCACTGTTTCCTCCCACATATAACAAGGCAAGATTGAACAGGCATTTTCTAGGCAAGCATGCTCCAACCTAGACCTTATCATTGCTTTCTAACAGGCATGGTTGTCACAAGCTGTGGCATAGTATTAATAAATAAATTAAATAAATGAATTTATACTATGACAATACACACATCATTAGCTAGCCCCAAAGTAAGTGTAGCTTGTGCTAAGATGACTGATAAATATATTTTTGTGAATAAAAACTTATAATATACATATAAACACCCATTACCAAAAAACAGAATAAAAAAAATCTGAGGCTAAAAACTATTGCAAACTTTCCCTTTCCTCATTTATTGCTTTCTTACTCAGCATATGGTATGATTGCAGGAAGTACTGACTTAAATAAAAAAATTGTACAATAGTTTCAATCTCATTAAAATCATACCTTGCAATTTTGTCTCTTCCATTTGATTGGTTATTAACTTTAATAATTACATCCATTTTTGCTGTATAACTTTTATTTTATAAATAGGTACAGTACTAAGCATTAGTTACTGTAAAAATTACAAACCTGGAAAATACAAGGAAAATAACTGTAAGAGGAAAATGATAATATTATAATTTGCAAGTATTAGGTCTCAAAGTCGAGAATATAATATGTGTGGTGATGCATGTTTTACCTCATCAAAAGTTAAATGTTTACTGTGTGTAAAGTATTTGGACAAATAACCAAACTCATGGGTATTTGTTCCAAAACAAATTGAACACACAAAAACCATAAAAATAAAAACAACAACTCTGTGAACTGGTTCTTTTAGATTGAATAAGTTAAGTTAAGTTTTGTTGGACTTTGGACTTTGAACTTTTGATAAATGTTTATCAGACATGCAAGTAACTGGAATGCAGCAAATGAAAATGAAATTATTCATCTCAAATAACATCTCAACCTAATTTTAATTTTAATTCAAACATTTGAAGTTCTAAATTCTTCTCAAAATTTTTAACTTTAAAGTTCTTACCACAGAAAATATGAAAAGTATTAAAACGGAAAATATCGATTTATCGATATTACATTATTTTGGTTTGATATATCGATATTTTATAGCGAAAATGCCAGGATACGGAAGGAATCCTAGTTTACTGTGTTAGTGTAGTAGTCTAATGTGTTATTTGAGTTAAGTAAGTATATTCCTTATCTTATTTTAAATATACTGACATAATCACTGCGTACTATGTAATATCTTATCTATTCTAACTAAGCTATGTAAGCTTTTGTGAGCCTACCTTTATATTATAATAATATTTTATAAAAAAAAAAACATTTTTTTTGGTTTTGTTTGTAGTTGTAACTGGCAGCCCTGAGCCCTTGAGAGAAGTATGGAGGGTAGAGGTAAGGAGAGTCATCTTATATGGGAGAAAAGTTGAAAAAGTGTCCAGTTGTATGCGCTAAATAACAGTTCAAAAATCCTCCACAATGGCGCTGGTGGATGCACAGGGTATGGTATGAATGTAGCAATCGTAGATGAATTGAAGTATGCCGAGTTAAAAAATTTAATGTCATTATCGACTAAAGTAGTTAATTATTGAGAATTTCAACAACTTACGTTGTACAAAATATTGTGGTAAATATAACCTTACTTCCTTGTTTATTTTTCAAGCCTACTCTAACAATATATATATTTGGCGCTTCTTTTAAGAGTTACCTTGATGCAAATGTGGCGCCATCCTAATTTAATACATTTTGACGACACTTTTTCATATACACAGATGATCCTCCTTACCTCTACCCTCCATAGAGAGAAGTAATAAAATTGATTATTCAGAACCATAGACTATAAAGAAATGTCATGTGCTATGGCAACTGACATTCTGGAATTTCTTTTTCGATCGAATTCAGCAGCCATTTTGGAGACCATACAAAAGTTTTCAAGCACTGCTAATTACTTTGTTACGGTAAAGATAATAGTTTTCTAAAATACTTTCTGTGGTGGAGGTGTTGTGATTTATGTAGGATAGTGGTTTTGGTTCTTAATAATTAAACCGCCGGAAGGCTAAACTAACTAATTGTGCAGTGCGCATATTTTATGGAACAAGACGACATTTTGAAGTGACGTGTAATTTGGTGTAATGTTGTGCATTTCAGATAGTGGTTCATCGTACTGAGCTTTCATGATTGGATTACCGCGTAGCGATAGAGATAGAGATCGTATAACGGTGAAAATTCGTAACATGAAGAGGAGCTCATCCAGGGACAGTATGCCGCGATCGAAAAGGACGCGTAGTAGTATTGGACGGTATGACGATAGTTCCGATGAACGCATTACACCGGATAGGGTGCGCCGGCGGGTGCGGTCGCCCAGCCCTCGCGGTCGATATGTATCGCCTCACCGCGAAGACTATGTGCGTTCCCGAGAGGTAAGAGAAGAGTCCGTGCGTCCTTATTATAAGGTGCTGTGTGTCAGTGCCCTCCACCCTAAGGCGTCCGACGAAATCATCAAAGATACCTTGTACCGCGAATATAAAAAGTTCGGCGATTTCAGCATCAAGATTTCTCACGAGTTGGACGAACGCGTAGCGTATGTATGTTTTCGTAGTGTTGAAGATGCGAGGGATGCAAAACACGCCAAACCCAGGATTATTTTATATGACAAAGTGGCCATTGTAGATCCCGTGTATGAACCGGTGAGATCGGAGTATAGGAGCAGGCCAAGGAGTTTAACCCCACCCGATTATGAGCGCCCGTACTCTTACGCATGGTCCCCGGTTCCCGAAAGACGCCGACCACCACCCGATGAGAGAGCTTATGGAATGCCCCCAGCAGTACCACCACACCATCGCGAATTTCGTCCTCCAATGCACGACTATCCAATGGCTGGACCCCATGGGCCTCCGATGCATCACCGCCCGCCCATGCATCATCCCCCACATCCTCACTACATGCCCCGGCCGTACATGCCGCGTCCGCATCATCCACCTTTTGAGAAAATGGAGAATAAAAAAGATAAATTCCCCAACTATTTGCATCATGTCCAGCCTGAAGATGATCCTTTGGCTACACGAACATTGTTTGCAGGGAATTTAGAAATAAATATATCCGATGAGGAATTACGCAGAATCTTTGGGCGGTATGGAATTGTTGAAGATATAGATATTAAAAGACCACCTCCAGGTACTGGAAATGCCTTTGCATTTGTCCGTTATCAAACTTTAGACATGGCACATCGTGCTAAAGTTGAGCTTTCCGGACAATATATTGGGAAATTCCAGTGTAAAATAGGATATGGGAAAGCTACCCCAACAACTCGTGTATGGGTAGGAGGACTAGGGCCCTGGACATCAGTTGCACAACTTGAAAGGGAGTTTGATAGGTTTGGTGCCATAAAAAAAATTGAATATGCTAAAGGTGAACCACATGCATATATTTTATATGATTCAATAGATGCAGCTCAAGCTGCAGTTAAAGAAATGCGAGGATTCCCCTTGGGAGGACCTGATAGACGTCTGCGCATTGATTTTGCTGATGTTGGACCTGGGGGTCCATTCAGGCCTAAAACATTTGCACCACCTGTAGGAGAAGAGGGACGATCCACAGAGGCATATGAAGGCTATGAAGGTACTTGGGAAGAAGGTTATGGATATAGTGGTGGATACAGAGGCAGGGGAGGGAACAGAGGTCGCGGTCGTGGAATGTACCGTGGCGTGTATCACGGCACTGGTGATTATCGTGATGAAGAGTGGAGGAGGCCACCAGAAGCAGAATACGAGGGACAAATTCGCCGATCGGGATCACGCGAACCAGGTGTCGATAGGTCTCGATCCCGATCTCCACGTCGCCGATCGCCTGACAGCGATTCCGATGGTTCCCCCCGCCGCGGCGGTGGAATGCTCGTTTCTGCTAGAACATTACCTGAAGTGGTTCGCAAAGCCACCACTATATGGAATGGTGCATTAATCTTGAAAAATTCACTGTTCCCAACTAAATTCCATCTTACAGATGGCGACTCTGAGATTATTGACAGTTTAATGAAAGATGAGGAAGGCAAAAATCAACTAAGAATCACTCAGAGACTTCGCTTGGATCAGCCTAAACTAGATGATGTACAAAAGCGCATAGCAACATCCAGTTCGCATGCTATCTTCTTAGGTGTGGCAGGATCTACTGCATCAATTACAAATGAGGATAGCAGTATTCAGACAAGACCTATGAGAAATTTAGTGTCCTATTTAAAGCAGAAGGAGGCTGCTGGAGTGATATCTCTACTGAACAAAGAGACTGAGGCCACTGGTGTACTGTATTCTTTCCCACCCTGTGAATTTTCGACTGAGCTACTGAAGAGGACTTGTCACAACCTCACTGAAGAGAGTCTTAAGGAGGATCATTTGGTCATAGTAGTAGTGCGAGGAGGGTCCGCCTAACTTTATACAAGTAGTAATATAGACCAGCTGTGTTAGCTTAAGATTTTCTAATAATTCTTTAATATTTTCAGAATGTTATAAAAACATTTTTTTTATTATATAGCTATTGTGACGTGTAGTGTTTTGTGAGGTGTATGTAAAACAAATTGTGAAGGTTCCAATACATTATCAATGTGCAAGTGCTGTGAATGTCACAGTTACAGTGTATAGCAATCATGTATTGCATTTTAGGAAGTTTTTATTTTATTAAAATTAGTTTTGCTAGAATACTTGCAAGATGTTTACAATGTGTACTATATCATAAAAGTTATAGTGTATACTTTTTAATCAGTGTAAAAGTTAGGTGACGTGTAGTGTGTGTGAACACAAATAGAATATTTTATTCCATGTTGTAGTTTTTTTACACCTTGTGAGATAGTGAGTCAGTGCAGTTAATGGTAGTGAAAGATTGTGATGAAAGAGGTGTTTCCAAAATATATAAACCTCATAATATGATCTAGACTGAATGGGGCAAAATATCTAAATGCTAAAGACAAAAGTGAAAACAAGTCCTAAATTCTTTTAGTGTTTGTGGTTGTGATTAGTGAAAAAATGGGGAAAAAGATATACAGTTTAGTGCTAAGTGTCTAAACTCTGATGAATTAAGACTGAGTAAGTAAACAAATCAGACAGAGTAAGTATATATTGTTTTGATGATCTCTAGCACAACTGTTATGTACCAGGTTAAATTCCTGGGTTGGTCAAATAAGCCCAAAGAGAGCCACACAGTTTAGTGTATACTTTTTAAACTATATAAGCTTGGTTGCCACTTTTATAATAGTCTATAGAAGTAGTTACCTGACTTTCTGATAAAAATATTATTCTTTAATTTTTAATATATCTACAGGGTTACCCTTTTTATCTGTATATAGCATTTTATTTAAAAACTTCTAGTATATAATCTAATATACTTTTTTTTTTTTAGTAAAGCTTCATCAAAGTTGGTTCAGCAATTTTTATAATTTAAGAGTACAAACACTTGAAATAGGTAGGAATTAATAATTTAAATTAGGTGCATTTCCAAGGCGAGAGCTGTTCACGGTCACCGCTGAAAAGTTTTTAGGTGGGTATAGCTAAGTATTTTTTGTTTTGTATTTAGTCACAATATATATTTATTTCTTCCATTAAATTTAATATAAAAAAATCTGATGAATATCAGATACGATTAATTGAAATTAAATAATTTAATCTAAATTAATTAGTTTAATCTGGTATTCATTAGATTTGAATATCAGATACGATTACATATATTGTATAAGTTTTTAATAAATGTTTGAATTGAAAAAGGATGTACTCTCTATAATTTGGTCATACATAGAACAGTTGCCATTGAAGTTTTAATAGTTAGTAGTTTACAGCACTCAAGACATTCGAGTTCATCCATTTTTTTAAACTTTCTTAATTACGAAATTTGAGGTTAATATAAATTGAGTTTATAGTGTCTATCGCAATCATCCACAGGGGCCTTCACTGTTGACATCGGTGACCGGTCATTCGTCATTTCGGGCACATTTAACAATAATCATTTGAGTTTCGCACTCTAAATTCATTCAATTTACACCGCCGCGGAATGGAATGGAAGCGACTTCTTGCAACGGAATTGTACATAGCCTAATGAACTTTCTGTCAATTGTGTAACATGCAATTGTAACATGGAGCCAAAAAAAGGTCAAAAAAAGTTTGCCTTCGGGGAATCCTCGCGCATTCCCGAGAATTCCCGAGCTACTGTAAAGTGTTGCGAACAAAGAGTCTGTTGGGTCTTCCTAAGAAAATGATGAGAATATAATTTTCTTATTTTTTTCTTGTCTAATCTTCTTGTCCAGTAATAGATCTAGACTGAACGACCCTCAAGATCAAAAGTAGCGCGAATTAGAAAGGAATTCGCGAGAATACTCGAGGATTCCTGCGAATTCGCGCGCCTTCTCGCGTCATGAGGCGAAATTGACGCTTCCATTCTGCGGCGATATAAATTGAGCCAGGGGTTCCCAACGTTATTAGGCCGGCGGCGCACGTACAAGTTAAGAAATTTCTCACAGCGCGGCGTACGCACCCTAGCCTTTTACATTTGATAACTCATCGACATTATATTGTACCTACGGTACGTAGACTGCGTGTACGCCATATTTATTTTCTACTTGTTAGTTTTTTACGACGGACCAGGGCCGCATTTGTGTGTCAATATTATTGGGTGCCGTGTTTTCACTATTTTGTTCATCTTTTATTATCAAGTAGACTTATCAGTTAAAATTATGATGTTTATAGCTTCGTAATACGTATGTTAATATAGATGTAAAAATATGTATAAAAATAAAATTGTAACTGGACGATTTTGAGCAATAAACATTTAAAAAAAATTTCAATCGTGGGATGCTGTATTATCGTACTTAAACAGAAAGAATAAATAAAATTAATTTTTGTCCATCTGAAACTGCATCGTGCAAAAACAACTGGACGGACTGCAATTTTTACAAAACAAATCCGTTTTTAATCATAAACGAGAATTAATTTATAATGCGTTAAAGACATTTATTATTGTTTTATATAGATTCACTTTACTTTTCCATGTAAACATATTAAAAATATGTATATAGCAAATAATTAAAGTATTCTAAGTAATATCAATGTAGAGTCTGGTCACAAGAATGACGATCGAGACGCGCTCGCGCGTCTACGGGCGCGGTCGGCCATTTTCGAATACTGTTCCGTGCATGTGGTTGCGATGATGCGATTCATAGTGATCATCGCGTCTTTGTACCGTAGGTACAACACATGTCGGTGAGATAGCTGCTTGTTTGTTAGGCAGATAGCCGGAAAAAATAAATCATGGTCATTGTTAAACTAATAAAACCAAACTAAATAATAATTTTGAACAAAGAATAAAAAATAAAAGTGTGACCCCAACAATGGGTGGCTGAACTTGGTGATCTCCAACACCATTTTTCAAAGTGTGGTCAGGCCGTGACAACGCTGCACAAAGACTATCAAAAAATATTTTTCTTGATTTTTTGAAGTAGGTACGGTGGCGTCGTGCAGTGCATCTCTGTATTTTCTAGGGCGCCCAGGTTGGGAAGCCCTGACTAGTTATTTTGTCCTGCGTGCGTCCAATCGGTCCAGTCACATGACTGCTCATGTAGTGTTGTGATTGATCGCACACATGATGTGCATGCATGTGCCTTGGCTTTTCCCCTTAATGGAAATTTCTATAGCATTTATTTCATTAAACTTATAGAAAGACAGTAGGTAGAAATATTTCCATTATCATGAAAGTATGCAATATTCCTCGATAATTGGCTTTTATCATTTTCTTTTTATTCCATTTAATTGTTGCTAGATGCCAAATTTCATTGAAACCTGTCATCCATTTTGAGCGTGGTTGATGGAAAACATGAAATCCGGATAAATACCATTAACTCTCATATAACGGACCTATATTAATGAGATAAAATAACTCAAGAAAATTATTTCTGCCTTTCAGTTTATTCAGCATCGACTGTCTTCAGAGGTCATCGTTGTTTTTTTTATAGTGAAGTGACGTGATGTGTTCATATATTATGTGCAAACGTGTACTAAAGTCTTAATAAACTAATTTACTTGAACTAACCAATTTTCTCTTTTTTATAATTCGCTTATTATTATTCAATAACTGTGAAATAACATGAATCGGATCATTCTGAACACTTTATATACTTAGTTAACGTTAGTTTAACTTATCAAAATCGGTGCAGTCTTGTAACTTCGATGAACTGATGAACTTTTCCTTCTGATATTACCTTATAGTCTAGTAATCCTGTTGTAATTAAGTAACATTTAAAAAGACAAGTATCTGATATAATAAAGATTAAAATTGGAAAATGAGCTTCCTGTACAAAGAGGACAAACATCTTATATACCTTTAGTAGCTACAAACGTACCTACGTATGTACCTTGCGTTTAAAAGGTATTTAAGTTCAAAGATTTTTTTAGTCCAATAAAATTAATATACATTACCTACTCAATAAAATGTTGGCAAATAGTTGAAGCATAACAGTGCAATAACAGTGTTTGTATTGTTTGTACCAACCTGAATCTTGACATTCCTTAAAAAAATGATCATTTCACAATTATCGTTTTCTGAAGAATAACGCAGTGTTTGTGGGATACAAAGAATATTAATTATTTAGAATTTCACAATTATTAATATGAATGAACTTGGATGAAAATATTAAAATGCTAAGTAAGGGTACAATTAAATGTGTTCAGTTTTTAGGGAACAAAAGTCTACATAATTTTATTTTTAGTTTCGAAGAAACCGTTGGCGGTATCACACCGGTACCACTGATCAATTATTACTGGTGAATAATAATTTATTGCACCTCATAAACAGTCAACTTAGAGTTGCTATATCCCTATACTATGAGATCACATCATCCACAGTCTTAATGTTCCACTCGTGGACATTGCTCCTATCATAGGACCCACCACGCTGTTCTTCTCTGGGTTGACGGGCTTTAAAGACATTCATCAAGTGCAAGTTATAATAACTGGGATTGTACTCACCAAACTGGCAAATTCCTAACATTTGTCTGGCTCGACCCGGGCATCGAACCTAGAACCGCGCTGGCTACTATTCGTGTAAATTGAATCCTCCCTAATCTAAAATAGATTTCATTAAATCTATGTTAGGTAGCAGTTACACATTTTTTACCTTATCCATACTCTAGGGGAAGAAGATAAATACGATGCTTTTTTAACGGCTCTGAAACGGCTTCGGCGACCATCTGCGGGTGTTTCACCCAGGGAAAGGCATAGAAACAGGGAGTATAAAAAAACAAGCGTTGTAAGTATCTGCTAAGTTGCCAGTAAGCAATTGCTAGACAAGCAAAACTAGCTATTCTAAAAAGTTAAGTTCTCATTTAAAACATTAAGGATTTTTTTTTATACAGGGGACGAAAGTTATTTCGGCTAACTCTATAACCAGTTCCATACTCCGTTAGATCTGAACCGACTTCAACAACATTTTTTTTAACTGGAGAGGTTTATTTATTTTACTTAGAATACTTTATTGCACAAACTTAGAAACAATACAAGAAACACAAGAAAAGAAAAAATAAAGTTAAATACAGTTGTGTGCAAAGGCGGCCTTATTGCAAAAGCAATCTCTTACAGACAACCCTTGGTGAAAGCGATAATAGAAAACATGAAAGAGGGACAGTGCTAACAATGAAACATACACAGGCGAGAAAAAAAAATACATATAAAAATTAATAAAATAAATAAATATACATAATAAAATAAACATATATATATAATAAACAAATTGATGTACCTCTATAGTAATACAATCTTAACAATAAGTAGTAAGTAGTGTAACAAATATATTGTTCTAATACTATCTACTCGTAAACACAATCTGCTAGGTAATAATTAAACAACCTGTTTTTGAAGATGGGTAGGGATTTGGAATTGCGAATTTCAGAAGGGAGGCTATTTCACAATTTGACAGACTTACAGGTAAATGAATTACTATAGTATCGTGTGTGACTAGCAGGGATATGTAAACGATTGTCAGAACACGATCGTAGATTTTGCTGCTCAATATTAGAGCCAAGAAAGGAAAACGCTCCTTTATAAGATGGCGCATGGGAGTTATATAGAAATGAAAGATTGTATAATATGCTGGGTTGGTTAACTGATGTGGAGTATATGAATATTTATCTTTAACGCTGCTGATATTGAAACTAAATACTCGCAGCAGAAGAGTAGAGACATGTTTACTTACTCAGCTCTTTTGATAGGATACTTTGCAGAAAATTTGGGAGTTTGATTTTCGAGCTTGTGTTTTTAAAAATGTCTCCACGCTGGCGTGAAATCGTGCAGTCTAACTGAAAGCAGCACTCTTTGGCTTGCCGATACAATAACCCCTGTTGGCTACAGCTTTTTATTTTTAGCAAGGGTCCCCCCTTAAAAAATTGGAAATTTCATTTTTCTTACTTGTTGCTAATCGTTCTACCAGGAGTGCAGATATGGGAAGAGATTGCGCTGTTAGAAGAACGCCTCATTCTTTAACTGATGTGGAGTATATGAATATTTATCTTTAACGCTGCTGATATTGAAACTAAATACTCGCAGCAGAAGAGTAGACATGTTTACTTACTCAGCTCTTTTGATAGGATACTTTGCAGAAAATTTGGGAGTTTGATTTTCGAGCTTGTGTTTTTAAAAATGTCTAGGACGAGATAAACCTTCGCAGTTTACTTTTAATTACATCTTGATATATAAAACCAATAGATTTTCCGAAATACACGAGATTAACTTGAATTGCAATGTTAATAATACTGGTGTAGTCTTGATTTCGGAATATCCGCGAAACTGTGTACGTAGCTAGAAGAACTGATGGACGATGGGTACAGTTCCAGGGTGCTGCAATAGCGAACTCTCAAATTACTAGAAAAAGCAGCGCAAGACCAGCATCAAGCTGGAAGAAAACATTAAACATGTTGTATGCATATATATCATAATTTATGTCAGCCCTTTACCCATGACATGACAACGGGCGCGTATGAAACAGGTGCGAATTTTTGCAAGTGTGGAAGAGTTACAGTAGGAAGATACTTGGGAGGGTTGAGTGGCCTGTACAATTTGGCCACCCACGTCAGCGTAGCGAATAAATTACAATTTCACGAGGTCTTTTAACAATTAACTGCGTGACAATGAGTTAAAGTGAATAAAGAGTTCGTGAATCATAATTTTAATTTAGCCGGCCATAGAAGGGTCAACGTCATATTTTCGTGAGCGATTCAGAGGTTATTTTGGGATACTAGAACGCTCTGCGATTTACGAAGTTGATGTCAATACAATGGCACAAGGTTCACAGCTCAGCTCAGGGTCGCTAATTAAATGGAATGGGTGTAATCGGAATCCAGGGCACCCATTTAAACCTTTGCGTCAGTGTGTTGTGATGAGCCTTTGGGGTCTCGTAGAGTACGTGATGTACCATATTTATAATCTTCCTGCCTCCTGTGGCACAGTGGGAGGCAAATCGAGGTCCATAGATTTCTACCCAAAAACCAATAATTTAAATTGATTTCATTTTTTTCACCTAAAATCTAGGGAACAATAGGGGCAATAACGGGAAGATATAAGGGGCGGTTTTTCGAGTCTCGAATAAAATTGGTTTTATTTATTACTCTTGTTTTCGATATTTATTTGAAATTTCCTAAACTGATTGTCAAGTCAAGTCGGGCATGCTACATTTATTGGTCTCCGAACTCAACCCCTAAAATAATATTAGTCCGACGAATGCTTACTTTTCAGAGATACCTAAATAATTCTTAATAATTTTATATAATTTCCAGCATTGGAGAGGGGTTTTAAATCCCAAACTGGAAAGTTACTGGGCAGAGCACATTGAAGTCGGCGGTTTTCTCGATTACAAAGATTTCGATTTCGACTAAGGAAAGCAGGTGGTCACTTACACCCTACCTTTGCCTAAAGAAATGCAGCGGAGATAATTTAGCGGGGAAATTGGAAAGAAAGCCCCGTTTTAAATGGACTTTCAAGTGTTTTGTTTCGTTACGAGTATATGAGACTTATTTTTAAGGAATATTTTGTGAAGGGAATAAAAATATAATAAGCAAAATAGTTTTAATGGCCTTCAGCGTTCGTCGATAATTTTAAATAGATTATAAATAATAAAAAAAATGGGAACATTCCATAAAACGAAACATAGGAAAATGGACTCAGTTCTGAATTTTATTAGGTATTTTAACAGTCCCAGATCATTCTAGTGATTGTATATGTTTTATATATCGGCTCGTAGAAGTTAGAGCCTTAAGTGTATGGTGAGCCGTTAGAGTATATTTGTATAAACTTGTAGTGGAATAAAAAAAATTAAAAAAAGTGTAGATTCCGTATAGTGATAATCGTTAGTCTAGTTATTAACATGATCGAGAATGGATTATAAAATCTTGGGTTCGATTAGGGAAACTGGTAATTAGGGACTAAGGTTAGAGTTTTTGTCTGTCAAGAAATTGTCTTACATTTCTACAAGTTTAAGTAGATATAAGGTATTATCGTTGTCATTTCGTGTCTCCATCCCCAATGAGTAGACCATAATAAAGTAAAGTTAGCCAAGCGAACGTAAAAATAATCGATTAGATTTAGAACTATTTTCTTAAGAAAAATATAGCTACGAGTGAGGATTACTAACATCATATAAACCCATTTCCGGCCCACTACAAGGCAAGGGTCTCCTCCCACAGTGAGAAGAGTTAGGGCCGTAGTCCACCACGCTGGAAGCTGGCGGATTGGTGGACAATATTACTATAATGGTAAAATATTTTGAAATGAGACAAACATCATTTTTAAATCAATAGTGAGCATCGCGCTTTTATTTTTTAATCTAGAAAATTAAGTAATATAAAAACTACATAATATACAAATAAAGCAAAACTTTACAACATACGTACATTCTGTCCATTCATTATCTTTATTATATTATATCACTAATTCAGATCAGGGTCTATTAGTATAAAATTTTGTGTCGTAGTAAAACTTATTATTAGTTGCATCGTATCGATAAGGATCGCTTTGCATTATAGGTACAAGGTATATCTAGGTTATTGGAAAGGGGGCATAAGACTAAAATGTAAATCGAAAACTTGATTTTGAGAAATGATTATAATTTCAAGTACGTAACTTATATTTCAGTTTTTGTTTAGAAATTACCTAAAAAAACCCTAACAAATAGTAATGATTTTCATACGATTAACACTATGTTTGTGCGTGTTTACGTGTCTGCATAATTCGTTAATCAATAGCCTATAACAGTCCACTGCTGCACAAAAAGCCTCTCCCAACGGAAGGGTTTGTCAAAAATCACCTCGCGGGGCAGACGGGTTGATATAGCAGTAATGGTAGTAAATTGTTCCAATTTCCTTTGTGCTATGCAACTGCACAGGGTCTCGCCACGCCGCCGCTCTCCGCTTTCACATAAGTGCCACTAGGCCGCGTATAGTTCAGCGTTCAGCCTACGTGTAGGTACAAGCGGCGTGGTGGGAGAGCTACAGATGCGAGAGGATTTCAAACTATTGTCGTGTGAACAATAGTATAGTAATTAGCCCGCGGCGCCACGGGAACCATTTCTCAGAGGACACCAAACTGCCAGCCTTATATTCTCTAAGTCGCCTCGTACAACACCCGTGGGAAGAGGACGGGTGGTTGCAACTGTATTCTGATTTGCCATCGTGTCGTGTGAATAATTACTACCTATTGATTTATTAGTAACTAGTCCGTGACCACATCTGACCTTTAATTGAAACACAGCTGACTGTATGTATATTTCAAGTTATTACAATTATAATAATTTGAAATTACATAAATTTTTCATGTACATTATTTATATTATTAAGGACCTTTCTTATTCTCGGTTAACTTTTAGAGAAATAACTGTATACATACATACTGTAACATTTGTTATAGTATCCCCTTTCCAAATGACCTGTTATAATTATATGTAAAGTTGTAATTCATCAGACTTGCCACATACATATTTCATGGTACATTTCTAATTTAGGTTTATTACCAATTCACACTTTTTAAAACAATATAGAGGCTCTAAATACATTAAACTTTTGAGCTTTCACTCGCGTATTGTTTATCTAATTTTTTATCAATTCCTATTACAATATTACACTATACAATAACATGATAAAATTCAACAAATCATTCCTTCATCTCTTCATCCTATCTGTTAAAAAAAACACAAAAATTTTTGGTTTCAGGAAAAATAATAGGTATTTTGCCTAATACCAAAACACGTGATAGTGACAGTGTGATAACCGAGATTAACGCAATTGTTGTTACTGGTTGAATTTACGATACTCTAACATTTTGGGAATTGGCGCCTTTATTGCGCGAGCCAATCAATTAACATAGATTTATAAAACGCGGGCGATGCTGTGCTATCTCTTTCGCACAATAAAAAGGCATGCGAATCAGATGGCCCGACATAGATCGCCTATTCTAAATCTATTCTTTAATCGCCAGGTTATACACAATAATTATGAAGTTCGGAAGGTCTAAATCTATATCCTTTCCACGGTTTTATGTGGCGAAAATAGAACTATTTTTGCACCTGCTAGTTGAGTACATCGGTGTACAACAGAATTTGCAATGCAGATTACATTTTCTTAATTCATATTTATTGTAAGTGACGTGTTTTGAAGTGTATTTAGCAGGAGATAAGATTTTCACAGAAACAGTATCCGGTAACGCGTAGACTGAAATGAAGGGTTTCAAGAAAACTGCGGCAAATTGCAACTCGCCAGCGTCCCCTGGGAGGCGGCGGTTAGCTCTGGGGCTAGGTACCCGTACTACACAAGTCTCTCCACTGTTTGATTTGAACTTGAGCGTGCCAATACCCCGGAATGGAGATGCCGTAGCGTTTCTTAACTCGCGTTTACCTAGAAGGGGAGAGGAGGGGAGTCCCAAATCGTCCAAAAGTCAAAAGTCGATCTTGCCAAAGAGTCAGAAGTAGCTGTAAAGCCTTTCTACCAAGATAAAAGGAAAAAGCTGCAGCCAACAATGGTGCTGATTCTGGTGTACATAATATATCTAAACTAAGCTAAACTAAATTGACAGGTCTGACAGTAGTGCTATCCTGTTAATTATGTTCTAAAGGCAAATAAATATTTTAATTAAATAACAATAATTCGGATAATCGTAACATACGACAATCGATCAGACAATCGGTTGGGCGATAACAGGTATATTAATAAAATTAGTCACTAGTTGTCTGCTGGTTAAAACAAGGCATGCTTCTCTATGTGTTGTTGTAAAAATGCCATACAAGTTTATGTTATTTTAATAGTTATAACAATAACTCAACTCTTAATATAACTACTTATGTTATAAAACAACTTTAGTTATAACATCAAAAAATCATAATTTTTTTTATTAGAAGCTGGTCATCATTTACTATGTATGTTATTTTTTCATAATATACATTCATTAGCATTGAAACATTGAATGTCAATCTGTTGATGAGTGATTTAATCTACTGCAGTCTTGGATAGTATCAATTATGCAAAATTATTTGCACACTAAATTGACAACTCTAAAAGTATTGAGTATCATTATTTTTTAACATTCCCTTTTAAAAACTATGTGAATACTACAAAACTGTCAATTTAGTTTAGTCTCAAAATTGTTTAAGCTTGATTAAGCTGTTAACATTGTGCAATTTTATGGTGCATGTTAATTGGTGCAATTAAATTGTACACAAACCTTTAGACTAAATATCTATATTCCTAGAGAAATACAATATGTACAATTCATTTTATAATCCAATTTTGGAACGATCTGATAATCTAAAATAATATCTGAAACAGTATAACATATTATCTAAAAGGGTTTTGAATATTTATGAATGGTATCTAGCTTAACTACTGTCCACCATTTTTATTAATTTTATGTGTCATCCCTGGTACATTCTGAACTAAATTGACAGCAAAATTGATGTCATTCTTACAAACAGTATTTTAGAGGTGTCAATTTAGTAAAGTGTAAAATTTGTGTACAACCAAATAGCAAGCACTGTCAAGTTAATATTGTTGAGTTTTATATACTTTGTTTATTTCAGCAACCTTTCTGGCAAAAAGAGTTTATGAATTGAAATTTTGTTATTATATAGGTCACCTTTTAATATTTTTTTACAATGTTTCATCATTATTCCTGCCTAAAGCAGTTAACCATCTTTTACTGTACACTCAGCTGACTGAAAGGTGCTTACTAACACTGATGAAGTTACTGTAGATTTAAATATTCCAATTATATTTACAAATTTCCAAATAATAACAACACCAAAATACATATGGAATAGTAAAAAAATTTAACAGCCTTATTGTCATCACAATGTAACCATTGTTACTTTAACAAATTGGTATTATGATAGTAGAAATTCTTTTAAACACTGGGGCAATGGCAGTGATTTTACTGAACCCATTTTGATGTACTGTAGGATGGCATCTCTACACACTATTTGAAGACTTTTTACTGAAACAAAGAAATGAATGTAATTCATTAATAACATCATAAATATGGAAAATACTTTGATAATGCACATAAAATAAATTACACATACTGAGTTCTTTGTATTTTTATATATATAATATCTTTTCTATATATCATACAATCCAAATAATAAAATGACATACAACTTGCAAAAAAAAGTTCTAATTCTAAAATAGACTCACCTCCATAAAGTTGTATAATTTTCACTTGCTTTGTGGTCCCATAAACATCTACTACTGCGTGCAGTGGACCCCTTGTATAAGGTATCACTTTAGTGCAGGGGCCCTGTTCTTCTCCATTGATAATAAAATGCATTTCAGCCAAATCAGGATCATCTCTGCTAGTCTTGGGGCAAGGAACAAACATCACACCAATGCGACTGCCAGCGTCCATTGGCAGAATGCCTTGTGGTGTGCCTTTCTGTGTTAAATTCTGAGGCCTAAGGATTGTTTTGGAGATAAATCCCCGAGGAGTTCGCACACTAAGTCCTTCGCCGAGGACCGGCCCTCTTGATTTAATGCTCTCAGGATTTCCGCTTTGATTGACAAGTTCAAAGGTGCTTATTACACTGTTCTGTGACTTTGATATGGGAAAAATCCAGGACATACCTGTGTTGGCGAGGTCGGGTAGTGCATATTGCGGTAAACCTTTATCACCGAGTGCAGCGGTCTGAGGATCGAGCAAAGTGAGTCCTAAGCGCATATGACCACTCCATCCGCGCTCCGTTTTTTCAATCTCGATTAAAAATATTTCACCAGGCAATAGAGGTTTTTCACTAAAAGTCAGACCATGAGCAAAGCTGGCTTTTCGGTAGGCTACCGTATTGTCCTCGAATAAAATAATATTTGAACCATGAAAATGATGAAACCGAGATAACATGGTTCAAATAATTAGATGCACATCAGCATCGGCACTGTGACTCCGTAATGTCTATTCTAATAACTTGAAAACTTTTATCATTTGAAAAAAAACATAGTTTTGTATGCAAATAAAATAAAATTTAAGGAGAACAAATTCTCTTATATTGACAAATGTCATTTGTCAAAACAAGATTCTCGCTTGACTTGACGTAAATATGACATTGTCAAATTTGAATTTATTCGCCTGCAGTATCTCATCTATTGTTTGTTGCACTTTTATCTATGGTTTGTGTTCAGGCAGATTTGTACAGTGTACACTCTGAAAGAAAAATTGCAGCTAACAGACCTAGGACCTATCCGCTAGATTTCCTCACTTATAAAAACAAGAGCGCAAAGTATCAGAGAGTTAGTAAAATTCTTTAAAAATAATACATTGTAATCATTTCAGGATTTCATGTTGTTTAAAGTATTGCTTCTTGCAAAGCTCGTTAAAATCCCATAAAAGATATTTAAGGCTGTTTTCATGAGTGACTCCTACTTGAGTACCGATTTGAGTTTAAAAATGAAACAAAGTCTGTTTGTCTGTCCCTTTTTAATTATATATAGAGAATAAGGACAAAACCTTTAAAAAAGAATGATTCCGTCATACTTATATTGTTTTAGCGTAACTTTAACCGTTTACGCAGCTCTCAAAAGGAACAATTTCCGTGATGTCTTATAGCATTCCTGGATAAATGGACTATCCAGTATAAAAGGATTTTTTCCTGATATTATCACGGTCACCAAGCAAATTAGCAAACTCCTCAGCTTTAAAATGATAATATAGCATAGACTTTACTAATGGCAGCCCTTTGACAAAGACTCTCTACACTTCCCGATCCTATCCGAATTGGCCAAACCAAGAAAAACATAAAGTCCAATAATGATGTGTAGAGAATCTTTTATTGAAAAATGTCTGTCATTGGCAAAGTAGTCACGCGGCATTTTCGTTTGCATTTACGGTATCCAACTCTAACAAGAAAACAAAAAGTGTATTCAGTTTTCAGTAGAAACTTAAGTGGTTTCAATTGTTTACCACGTAAACCAAGAATACATCAAGTGCCCTTGGTTGTTAATAGAAATTTTAGCCTTAAGTAAGTAATTTAACTATCAACTTGAATTTTAAGCTTACCTGTTTACCCGGTGTATTTACGGTATACGGTAATTATGAAGAATTTCTATGTTATGTTATGTTATAAAATCGAAGATATGAATAACTTTAAGTAATTTGATTAACTTTGATAGATTAATGATTTGAAATAGTTGGTTGACTTATAAAATGTCAGGTTATCTAGCTCGGTTTTTTTTTTAAATCACTCATTCTCGTGCACACGGGTGCACTTTTTATTTATAGGTACATAAGGAAGGCAGCATTGAAAAAACTAGACTGAAGTCATAACCCGTTATTTTGAAGGGGCTTTTGTGTTTAAATTATTTAAATAATTTAATTTGTTTTGCCGCTGTCCGAAGCTTACATGTTCTTCCGTAAATATTTATTCATTAATTCAGAACTTTAAGAAACAAGGTTTTACAAAACATACATATTAGACCGGATTTACTATAATATATTAAGCAGATAAAAATCTGTTATCTGCCTTTTACATAATGCATATGAAAAAATATAATATACCTTACTTATAACACTATACCATAACTAAATACTACTATTTACTAAAGCTGTGCTTAGTCCTGCCGGCTAGGTGTGGTAGCCGGTGTAAGTACAGGAACATGGGGCTTAACACCAATGCTGATGGTTTATGGCCACAGATGGGCACTTTGTAGGATATGTCCCTAGCATGAACTGTGAAGTTTTGCTCTGTTTTAGGCGCTGGTTCTCCATTTATCACATCTGCTTGGTCTGTCAATTGTTACACTAAAAAAAAACAAGTGATTGCTTTAAGCACTTTCTAGGTCAGTGTTATCCATTTTAAACCGTTACTGCTATAATGCGATATTGTATTCAAATAGATCACTTTAATTTTAAGATAAAATATGTATTTGTTGCTTTAGTTGGTGCAATCTATAGTCTCTTGTCTCTCTTTAAAACCTTAGTAAAATAAGCAATGATTTGGCAAAGCCTATAAGCTGAAAATAAATATTATTTAAAAAAAATATGTTGAACTTGCAACAATATCAGATGCTAGAAATAACAATGTAACGTTTGTGATTCGAAATGTAATGTTTTTGATTCCACCCTAATAAAATCATTCCTACATTACACTTCTGCTTCTGATGCGGTTGCCTGCTGAAAGCTACATATCAATCCAGTCCATTTGTATTCAATTTAGAAGAGAAGAGATCGTATTGTTCTGTTTCTCTACGTTTTATTTTTCTTCTTCCTCATGAAACCCAACGTGCTCGTGAAACTCAACTCTCAGACATAATTTTTTTTGTAGTTTTATTGTCTGTATTTGACCAACTTACAGGAAATATGCTTTCACACATCAACTTGTACATACTCAATTATAAATTTCACCAACATTCCAATCAATAGTCAATATAGAATTAAAAAAGCTGCTTAAACTTCTAGTATTTGTAGTTCAAAACACTGTTTCATTTTTTCATCTTCAGTGCCCAAAAAGTGTGTGTTGTTTGAATCATGGTTGCTAAGAATGGGTCTCATAGGAAAGCTATAGCAATTTACGCTCAAAGTATTTTTAATAATCAAAAAAGAAATGAGGCTACACCAAAAAATCGTAAAAAATAAGAAAAACCTGTTGCACTTTTTGAAGTGTTAATGGGAAGGGCACATAGCTGGTTGCAACAAGATGGACTAGCAATCCGAATTTGCGAAAAAAAATCGCAGGGACTGGACTGTAGTCGAGAAGACTTGTGTCCAGCATTGGACACCCATCGGTAGAAATCATGAAAATGTTTATGGAACTTGGCAACACTAGCTATCAATA
The DNA here is from genome assembly GCF_905163445.1 of Pararge aegeria. Lineage (NCBI taxonomy): Eukaryota > Metazoa > Arthropoda > Insecta > Lepidoptera > Nymphalidae > Pararge > Pararge aegeria. Next base: position 5,674,592 of record NC_053200.1, on the reverse strand, counting down.
ATAATCTGTGGCGGGAAACGGTAAAATTAGTTTAAACCAGCTTGAAGGTTTTATTTAGGGCACGATTGAACGTCGCGTTCGCGCATTCGTGACGTAAGGAAACTGACACCAGTCACTTTATTCCCTCAATAATAAAAAAAATGCATAAAATAATTTCCTGTTAATAATATAATATACCCTTAATAATTATAATATTACACTTGGAGTTTGCTTGTGCATGAGGCTGTAGGATCGGGTGCATTCATAGTTTTGTGCCCTACGAACTAAATAAAATATCCTAAAATAAACAAAATATAGTAGAAATGTATAATTTATGTGGAATTAAAGATTGTGAAGATTGGTAAACTTTGATTAATTTTAGCGGCAGTGCATGTCATTGTAATATTGTATTAACATGTTTAGAAACAAAGATAATTATCAATTTTCACCTTTCCTTTTCCTACACGAAACTGGCAACAGACGGCAGGTATATTCGCCACTTATAGGCAAGGGTATGTTTATGCCCACGCAAATATATGTTACTTGAAAAACAGTTCTCTAAATCGAGTATCATTTAGTGATACGTTTTATGGGTGCTTGAAACACAGTGTAAAAAGGACAGCACTACACATAGACCTCTCTATTAGATTTGCCATTACAATTTATAACTATTACCTCATTCTTGTTCTCATTTTGCTAAAGCGCAATTTTGTTTACAATTCTTTAGCTCGAGCATTTAACAGAACGTTTGTAAAACAAAAATCAGAAGTACAGGATTTGCTACTCTAAAATGGTTTTTATTAGGTCCATTTTACTTTGACGATAGGGAGTTCAATACTCCAAAAGGACTCTTCGATTGCGAGCGAGTAAATCCACGCCGACCTAATATAAAAGAGCACCTATAGTAAACTATTCAATCTTGATCAAAATGTTGTAGCGGAAGGCAATTTTATACACATATTTCAACTCGCTATGCATTCTTCAAGAGAAATGTATCTGTTTGTGATTGGTGTTTTTTGTTTTAGCACAATGAAAGCCAAAGCCATGGGAGCTTTGAGCCCTTTGGATCCATCATCGTATTCTAGACCAGGTACCTACTGATTTATTAATTAAATTATTATCGTGCGTTATGAAACTGAGAGTGAATTTTAGAGTATGAATATCTGTCTCAATTTTTTTTTCAAGAAACGATAGGCTTGCGTTAAGGTTTTCGGCCTCCCTTTCGGGGCTAGACTTCGATCCTTGACACCCATCGAGTTACGTGCTTTTTAATTTAATCAATTAAAAATCATTTGATTTAACGATAAAAGATCACGAGGAAACTTGCAAAGAGTATTCAAAAACGTTTTCAAAGGCGTGTGTGTCAATCCTAACTGGGCAAGCCGTGGGTTCGATTCCCACGTCTGGAAAATGTTTGTATGTATATTATTTATGAAAATATTCATCGGTCATCTTAATACTCATAACACAAGCTACGCTTACTAGATGGTGATGTGTGTATTGTCGTAGTTACACGTACGTAGTACGTGTTAGGTAAGTCTATTTATTGCGGACATCGACTCAATTGCTGTTATTGGTTTAATTGGTGGTAAAGATACCACCAATTTAAACTGCCAATAGAGCTAATTTTAGCCAATCATTCAGTGGTGCAATCAACGCTTTGTCGCTGTCATTCTATTATATCGACAGCACGACTAATGCAGCAATTCTTCTGATTCGTGTTGTCCTGAAAAATGATTAATCATTCATTATAGCTATTCATATATTACTATCAGTGCCTGATTAAGCAAGCGCGGGGCCCGTAGTAAATTCTTTAAAAGAACCCTATACCTGCTATGGGTTCCTAAGTATAAAATGGTAAAAATACAATTCAATACTCAATACGTATCTTGAATACGTATTAACGTATCTTAAATACAATATGTATTTGGGTAATTAATAGTCTAGTTAATTACTATAGGTGATGTATGTCTGTCTGTCAGTCAGTCAGTCAGTCAGTCAGGCAGAGATGAGCGGTATTAAATATGCGGGCCCCCTTTCGCGCGGGGCCCGTAGCAATTGCTACTCTTGCTACATGGTTAATCCGGCACTGATTAATCCCTATCCCTACTAATATTACGTTTACGTTATGTTTTCACGCAAAAACTACTTAACCGATCCTCATGAAACTTTCTACACATATTCTTGGAAGTGTTAGAAGTAATATAGGATACTTTTTATCCCGACATTAAGCTCGGTTCCTTTGGGAGAGGGAATGAAAGTGTTTGACGATTTTACACATAACACCAAAAAATTATAACCGATTTAAATAATAATTTTTGTACTATAGAGGTTATAATATGTGTTAAAATTTTCCCCAAACTTTGTGTAGATCTGAATGTGGATGGAGATATAGGACAGAACTCCTCAATTAAGGCTTAGCGATATCCTTTAACTTCTTTTAGAACTACAACTAAATTGAATGTCACATCAAAAAAACAAAATCAAAGGCAGACGAAGTCGCGTGCAACAGCTAGTATATTATATATATTTCAAATATTACTATTGATTAACATTTCTTCTCAAATTACATCACTCACAATACAATCACAAATCGAAGATTTCTTTAAGTCGCTTAGTGTGCCAGAATCGCTTCATATACCTCCGGAAACCTTGGGTTAGGTTAGGTAAGGTAAGGTCAGCAAGTTGTTCTAGCCATATATAAATTTCTATAGAAAATGCTTAAAGACTAATAAGAGAAAGTAAATATTGCCTGCTCTTAACCTAACCCCTTAAAGTTTGCCAAAGCAATGTATACGTATTGATCTCTATTTCTTGTTACAGAATTCGCTGTAATTAAGCATATTAATCTGACATATGATGTGGACTTCCAGAATAAAATATTATATGGAAATGCTTTGTATAATATCAAAGTTTTGGACTATCTCGATGATTTGGTAAGTTAAATAGGTTGACGAGTAAATATAATTATTTAAAAATCATCAATATATAGAAGCCTGGTAAAATAAAATGTTATGATCAGAACTAATAAAATACTATTTATGCTGATAAGGACGCAAGTTGGACACCAAGGTTTTGGCTTGCCTTTATAATGTCCTCTAGCGAATACGAACATCTCGGCTGGCATGGGCCGGAGACATTTTCTCCACAAAGAAAGGACTTTACCCATATTTATTAAGGATTACTTAAACGATAAAAAAGCTTGGGTGTGAGTTGCTCTAGCTTCATAGCTTAATATAAATTTTCTGGAAGATGGTGATAACAAAAAAAAAATTACCCGGCTAAGTTTGTTGTGGGCTCTTCTTAGACCAGGGCGCGTTTGGAAGCTTTAGCTTTCAGCCCTCGTAGCTTTAGATTTAAATTGGCGAACGAAGTTGTCACCATCCCCTTACAATTATGTAAACAAATATGTATGAACGCTTCATAAGTAAGTGCCTTTGATAGGCCTACATGTATAAGGAAATTTTGAATTTTGAATTTTTTAATTTTTCTTATCCATTCATCGAAAATCGGAGCACAAATAATATCCAAATAATATACGTGCACCTAATAATAACGAATAAATAGCGGTGAATAGCTCAGTGATTAGGATTTCTGCTTCACTTACGGCGGGCCGAGTTTGAAACCCAGCACGCACCTAAGTTATGTGCGATTTAATTAATTAAAATATCACTTTCCTGCGTTTTAATTAGTTAAACTATCACTTCCTTCAACGGTGAAGGAAAACATCGTGAGGAAACCTGCATGTCTGAGAGTCCACAATGTTTTCAATGGCGTGTAAAGTCCACCAATCCGCACTGGGCCAGCTTGGTGGACTACGGCCTAAACCGGTCTCAGAGGAGGCCCTGTAGTGGGCCAGTAAAGGGTTGATGTGATGATGATGATTACCTAATAATAAACGGGGGTAAACTTCTCCTATTTCCTGTTGCCGTGCTTTGGCAGGTGGACAAATTAATTTTATCCTTGTCAGAGGATATAATAGAAGGGTACAAATGTATGATCACATGGATTTTTCGATATTGGTAGAGCAATTTTAGAATTGAGGTTTCATGGAATGAATAACGCGTTTTTGTTGTGCATATAACTCGGTTTTCCCCCAAGGTTTTTAATAAAACTCTCAAGAGATAATGCCTGTAGGTAGATCACTGAAATATTAAAGTATCTTATTATCAACAGTCGACATTTAACATGAATATCTTGCTGTCGGTTTTTTATTGATACTACTGTAGCTATGTTATGATAAAATAACCTAAATAAAGAACATCCGTTTTATATTGAGTCTAAAATGGCTAGAGCACTTATTTGTGTTCCGAACAACTTTTGAAAAGGGAAACCTAGTAGGATCATTCCGCTGTCCGCCTGTTCGTCCGAGTATCAACACTCTTTTTTTCTTAGAAACCTTCCAATGTTTTGGAACAAGCAGTGGCGTGCACTTCATACATGCACATAAGCACTGCCTACCCAAATTATTGTATATAACTCGTATTGGAGGGGAATTTGCCATACACCTGCTATGCATCAGCATACCCTGGTGGATGACCCTGTACACGCCACTGTGAAAAAGGCGGCTTGTCTAAATTTTTTTTTTCAATGATCTAAGGTCTCAGGTTTATATTTTATTAGGCTGATGATGGTAATGATCTTAACCCGCCAACGCGTGTTTGAGTAGCGTGGAGGGTCTACGGTCTAAGTCCTCTATCTACTATGAGAGTGGAGGTCTGGGACCAAATGTGGGTCATAAGTGAATTGAAGTTCATCGTTTTATGAACTTGAAAGGTTTAATAACGGCGATCTAAATCGGTAATAGTCTAGTGGTTAGGACTTCGGTAATAGTCTAGGTTAGGTTTCAATTTCGGGGGCGGAATTCGAGCCCCAGCATGCCTCATAGGTTTTTAGGTTTTGTGCGTTTCAAGCAATTAGCATATCACTTGCTTTAACGGTAATAGTTTTACCGTTAAATCGCGAGGAAACCCATCTGCCTGAGAGTTCTCCATAATATTCTTAAAGGCGTGTGAAGTCCGCCAATCCGCTATGGGCCAGCGTGGTGGACGGCCTAGACCCTTATCATTGTGGGAGACCCGTCCGTCTTGAAGTGCGCTGGGTTGATATGATGATGAGGATCGAAAGGGTTAAAAGTCGGTCACTTTTGAGTCATGAGCACTGAAATAAATTAAGAATAAGTACAAATCCATGAGCCGCTTGCAAAGAAAGGTCTATAGCTGTAAAAAAAGTGTTACACTTTTAGGTTAACTTCTAGTTGGTTAGGTTTTGCAAGTTTGCAAATTCTGACTTTATGTCCCTATTTATGAACGATGAATAATGTCGAAATAGTTATGCAGTGATTTGCCACTATTTAACTGACATCACCTTTCAAATGCCAAAGCCTGAAAAAACTGGTGTAAATTTCTCCTATTCCCTGAAAAAACAACTATTCCAACGTTATGCCACGTCTATTAATAACGCCCTATCCAATTATCTAGTAGACCTGTACCGGTCTGAGGGATATTTGTTTTACAGTATAATTTGTTGTAATATTATTTGCAGACTTCCCCTGCAAGAAGAGCAATGTTATTTACCAATGTTATTTATCAACATAGTCTAGGTGGGAGTTGCATAAGAAGCCCCGCTTTCGTTTATTTCGCTAGTCTAAATGCGCCGGCCAATCATGACTGCTCCCATGCTGCATAACAAACAGTGGAACCAATCATGTATTTTGCGATTCAATTCATTGTGCGTGCGCATATAGACTGATTGGTACCAATTTCGAATGACAATTTGTTAAATAGTTCAACTTCTATAAATAAATAAATAAATATATTACGACAATTCACACATCGCCATCTAGCCCCAAAGTAAGCGTAGCTTGTGGTATGGGTACTGAGATAGCTGATGAATATTTTTTTATGAATATAATACACATACTTATAATATATAGATAAACACCCAGACACTGAAAAAACATTCATGTTCATTACACAAACAATTTTCCAGTTGTGGGAATCGAACCCACGACCTTGGAACAGAGAGCAGGGTCGCTGCCCACTGCGCCACTCGGCCGTCATATGTTATCAACTAAGATCATAATCCTTATCAAAAACCAATTACCAGTCCACTACAAGTCACTGGTCTCTTAGAATTAAAAGGATTTTTGGCCGTAGTCCACTACGCTTACCCAGTTAGGATTCACACACACGCCTTTGAAAACGTTTTTGAATACTCTTAAGCATGCTATGTTTATATTTTCGCTGATTTACCTTATATTTTAAATATATCCTTTCCCATTTTTCAATATTTGTTTTAGATATTCGACACAAGCGATTTGAGCATAGAGTCATTGGAACTAGATGATGGTACACCGCTTGCGTATAAGTTAGATGAGCCTGTACAAAATTTGGGATCCAAACTGACAATAACACTGCCACTCGCTGTTACGCCAGAGAAAGAGTAAGTTTGAAATATTATTGTATTATAATTTAATGATTTTAGGATATGGGGCTATAAATACAGAACGGTTATTTTTTGTAGTGGGTATAATAAAACTTAACCGATCTTAACCGACTTTTGAGTTCTTCAAGGTGAGTTGAATTTTGTGTTTCTTGTAGAAAAATCTCTCAAATAGATCTTTTTAAAATACATACTGTAATAATGTATTGAAACGTCAAGTCTGTCCGTGTGTAGTGACTCTACCACCGGTTCGGAAGGCAGATTCTTGCCGGCTTCTTCTCGGTAGAATCTGCCTTCCGAACCGGTGGTAGAGTCACTACACTCGGACAGACTTGACGTTTTAAAAGTGCTTGTATTAGGCCTACTTGAAATAAATGAATTTTGAATTATGTATTTCTTGGTCGTGCAGTTTTCAAATAACTTTAGCAATAGAAATTAGTATAACTTTTATGAACCAATTTAAATTGAAGACAAATTGTTATTTGCATTAAAAAGATCTTTAAAATAACGTATAACGTTTTTGTAAAACGCATTTTTGATATTAAACTTCGTAAATACAAGTATTTTTAAATTGGGCCACATCTGTTGTTTATTATACACACTAAAGGCGCACTCAAGACACAGGCTGGTGGGTGGGTCGGCGGCTTCACATCTTGTTAATAAATTGGAAAACTGCCATCAACAAATTCTGTAATCTTCTATAAAAAAGTGCTTTCATTCATTTATTTAACCATTTATTCATATCACGCCCGCGTGCTTCGTCCGCGTGCTTCGTCCAGGAGTTTATAACGGATTTTCACCAATACGTTTGGTTTCCTGAGATAAAAAGTAGTCTATGTTTCCATGTTACTCCGTCCTCTGAACTAACTTTATGCCAATATAATAAATTCAAGTTTATTACTATTGTATAGTTAGGGCGTAAAAAAGAGACAAACAAAAAAACATACTTTCGCTTTTACAATACTTATTAGTTAGGATTTGTATTGCTGCCAGCAATTGACCAGTAATAGTATTAAGCAATTCTGCTTTAAAAAATGGCGGTTAGATGGTTTATAGTTTCCACACTAAAATATTAAAATACCGTTTACTTCCTTTTGAAGCTTCAGTCCCTTTGACAAAAGAAACATGACAAAAAAAGAGTGCGAACAAGCTATGAAAGATGATTCAACTGAGAAAATTCCTATGACGTTCAACGGATTTGCGTACAAACCTCGTACGCCTTGCTACTATACCTATGACGTAGAGGAGTCCTCTTGCGAACGTCTCGACGTAGAAGAGATCAGTGAGAGTTGCATACAACTCAAAATGGTGCAAAATCCATTGGAGAATTTCTTGAAAAGTAATAACATGTGAGACCTGTTGTTTTAATGATGCGTACGAGTTTTCAGTAGTGTTTTTGGTAGATAGAATATTACCAGTGACTTTTTCTTATATACAATAGAGGTATATTTCAGCAGGCTAAAGTTGTAGAGATCACATAAAATTGCTAAAATTGTTTAGGCCCTAATTTCGTTATACCCCAAACTTTAGAGTAAGGCGATCTTAAGTTTAAGCGCATTACTATACTGGTTCACATCAAACCATGCCGGGAGCCTCAGTGACAAGATCGCTCGCGTTTGCACGGTTTGAAAAACGGGCGTCGGCTACTTCAAAGACTCGGCATGCATTGTACACCCGCAATGCATCTCCTTTATATTCAGATGAATATCATAAGTAAAATTTTAAGTTTCCCTTGTGTCAATAATGTATATTAAACCTTGCCATGTGTGTGTTTGTTTTGAAGGCTGGCGATAAGGATCAAATTCTCTTCTGCGCCCACAGCTACCGGCTTGCAATGGTTGGAACCGAACCAGACCGCCGGAAAGGAACACCCGTATTTGTTTAGCCAGTGTCAGGTAAGCAACAATTTACAATTAATTGAAATTGGTGGTTCCAAATGTGTAAACGAATTTGAGCTTTAATTCAATAGAATATGTTTCATTTTAATGTTTTGTTACTGTATCTTGTAAACGACGTAGAATAAATTATTTAGTATACAGTCATCATCCTATAATATTTGAAATACATATTTGAAAATTTAATTTATGTACATAAAAATATAACAAAATTTAAAAAGAAATTGGACTTTAAAAATTTTAATATTAGGAGTAATAAAACTTGTAGTGCAGGTTACTAGGCTGCATAAAATTAGTAATTCATTTAAGGGTAATTGTATATAATTTTAAAACCATTTACCAGGTGAAATCCTTGAGATGTCTCTAAATAAGTTCTAAGTTTATATAAAACGTAAGCTTATAGAAAAATCCTATTATAATGGTAAAGATTACATGTATGATAAAAAAGCTTGGGTATGAATGGTTCTAACTTCATAGCTCAACATTAATTAGACTGTGAGATGGTGAAAACAAAAATTCTGGCTAAGTTTGTTGCAGTACGCAGTTATCACCATCACTAACATTAGTGTAACATGTTAAATGTATGAACGCTTCATAAGGCCTACATGAATAAATCATTTATGAATTCTGAATTTTAAAGTTTCTAATTTCACGGTCTTTGTCGTCACTATCTTAGAAGTCCTCTGTCCACCTAGTTGGGGTCTATCAACGCTGGGTGTATCTGTGAATGGACAATTTACTCCAGTTCGACCTCGATTTGTTCCAATTAACGAACTAAATTTAACCGGATGGCGTTACAATCAAATATACACTTATTGAAGAATTACCTGTCATGGACAATTTTTAAAGTCTTCATGGGCAGCTGTTTATCCCGCTACCATCTTAGGCTGGATAAAAGAAATGTGTCACAAAAAAAACTACTTTACTACCTATTGATAATATTACAATAAAACTTATATCTTAACTAATTAGAATGCTGCATTTCCGCGCTAACAGCCAGGCTGATTCTTTGCTCAAAAAATGAGCCAGTAACCAGATGAAGCAATCAACCACGCGTTAATGTCTCGCAAGAATTTTTTGCATTTACTGACTGATGGCCCACTGACTCCATGGCCCCAGGTTCAGGCCTCTGGTTTGATAAAAGCCATATGTCAAAGTGAGTGCTGTTTTACAGATACGTTTCCTTTTCAGCCAATCCACGCCAGGTCGATCATTCCCTGTCAAGACACGCCAGCTGTCAAATTCACCTACCAAGCTGAAGTCACCGCTCCCGACCAGTTCACGGTGCTGATGAGCGCTTTACGCACGAAGGGCGAGGGTAACCGCACCACCTTTGACCAGCCTGTACCCATTCCCTCTTACCTTCTGGCCATCGCTGTAGGCGTACTGGAGCACAGGACATTGGGATATAGGTAAGTCATAGGCGGTTATAGCATACTGGTTAGGGCTTCGAAATTTGATTCCCGGCACGCACCTCGAAGTTTCTAATAAGTTGATAATGTTGATGTTGTTTCAATAATTGTTATCTAAATAAAGAACACCGTAAATTACAGGAGGTTTTAAGATAATTATTTAACTTATACCCAATTCCAATTATTGTGACCGATTGGCGGTCCAGATTGAAGAGTTCCTTATACTTTCGAAGAATATCTTTAGCTATATTACCCGTTGAAATAAAAAAAGAAATAAACAACAAAAAGCACAGTGCTTACTTATTTTATATTATCGTCTTATTGGTATCCTCCTCTCTGGAAAAGAGGCGATGTTCTCTTAGGAGGCTAACTTTGTCCTGTATTACATCTGTGAGCATAACTTCTCGTACAACATTATTTTGATGACTTATACATTTAATGTTCATAACACGCCAAAAGAAATATAACTTCAAAAATAGTGAGTTTGGGAGATTCAGGAAGGAAGTTATGAATATTTTAATTGTTTTTATTGAATGAGTTCCTAAAACTAGGACTGCTTTTATACGATAATGGCTATTTTAGTAAAATAAAATCGCAAGTTTAAAGCCTGTGACAAAAATGTTCTTCATGTATACTATTTAATACTCTATAGCGTTTAAATAAGGTAGATATTGAATTGCATAGGGACACAACGCTTTTTCGTTAGGTGACGAGGTCCATCATTGCTGCATTATTTTGTTCAGATCAATCGTATGGGCAGAAAAGGAGGAAATAGAAAATGCAGCATGGGAATTCGAGGAGACGGAGAAATATTTGAAAGCTGCTGAGCAACTCTGTGGCCCCTACCAGTGGAAGCAGTATGACTTGTTAGTGCTACCACCCTCATTTCCCTATGGAGGCATGGAGAACCCTTGCTTGACTTTTGTGACCCCTACATTATTGGTGAGTTGTTAAAGTTTTGACGGCTGATTGGCGCAGCGGGTAGCGACCCTGCTTTCTGAGTCCAAGGCCGTTTAGTTCGATTCCCACAACTGAAAAATGTTTGTGTTATGAACGTGAATGTTTTTTAGTGTCTGGGTGTTTATATGTGTTATTTATAATCCTAATAGTGTTTATGTATGTTGTTCATAAACATATTCATCAGTCATCTCAGTACCCATAACACAAGCTACGCTTACTTTGAATCTAGATGACGAGATGTGGTTTGTCGTAGTATAATTATATATATATATTTTTTTTTTAATTATATAATTACTATTCCTATATTAATTATTATTCCACTTTAAATAATATTGTGAAGAGGTGATACCTACTGGTTAATACTGTTCGAGCCCTGGCACACACCTAACTTCTTGGAGTTGGAAATGAGCAACTGCTGAGTTTCTTGCCGGCTTCTTCTCGGGAGAATCTGCCTTCCGAACCGGTGGTAGAGTACACACAGACAGTCTTGACGTTTCAAAAGTGCTTATATTAGGCCTACTTGAAATAAATGAATTTTGAATTTTAGAGTTATGTGCAAAATTTTTATTAAAGTGTATTATTGTTGTTTTTATTGATAACAACAATAAATTGATTGTGTTTTTAGCATTATATTATCGCAGAAGTTACGGTTTGTGCAATCGGATTATTCCTATTGTTACAATGCAACATTAAATTTTTTAACTGTAGGTACATATCTGGTTTCTTATATAACTGATTTTTTTTTTTGTAAACTGGCATGTTTTTAATTAGATTAAAATTAATAAATAATGCAACCAAAAAAAGTGTGCCGTGCTTCTCGGGACGCCTGCCAATACTTGTATGCATGTCAACTGTGACTTGTGTATTCACACAAGGAAATGGCAATTTACGTATTAAATAAAAATACAACATACAACGAAGTTGTTGGTATATTAAAGATATATAGATAAAGTCTTTATTGCACAAATTAAAAGTAAAAACAAGAAATAACAAAAACAATAAAAATATATATATAAGATGCGCAAAGGCGGTCTTATCGCTTTAAGCGATCTACTCGAGACAACCCTTTATGGTAGAGAATTAGGTTAGGGAAAAGGGGACAGTGCAACCGGTGATACAATTAAATTAAATACATATAATTATAATATATACATACATATAAATATATGTTTATATATGTAAACATAGAACATACATGCACTATATCAAATTAGATAAATAAAATTCTTTTAGTCGATTTTTAAATATGTTGACTGTCTTTGACTTATATCTTATTAAAGCTACCGCAGATCAACACATTTACCAACTTCTAATATTAGTCTGCTATATCTTGTTGTGGTGGTAGGTACTCTCTAGGAAAAATATGCTATTACATATTTTTCTATTAGAGAGAATGCCTAAGTGGGGCATTAATAAGCTGAGGATTGTAATATAGATATCTTGACAGAGTCTAGTACATCTAAGATGTTATGACAACTACGACAGTGTAAAGGCAGGCTAGATTGGTGCACAGACGACTCACATGGTATGCGTTTTCCCCGGGAAGAGCCAAAAATAGTGCCGTGCAAAAGATTTTCTAAAACGCATCGGTGCGTTGCCTGGTTTCTTCCCCAATAAGTCCGGTATCTTGCTTTCAGGAGATTTCCCAACAACACAATAAAAAAAGTCTACTCAACAACTGAACGTGTTTTATAAGTTATGTGGAGGGGGCTTATGAGAGGCCCACATCACTTACTTAAACTTTAGTCATATGAAACGTGTGGTTATATCCGACATTTTCATATTCCAGGCTGGTGATAGAAGTCAAGCGGACGTCATAGTGCACGAAATAATGCACAGTTGGACGGGCAACCTTGTGACGAACAGGAACTTTGAGCATTTCTGGCTCAACGAGGGCTTCACCGTATTTCTAGAGAGAAAAGTCGCTGCTTCGCTACAAAAAGACTCGAAGTCAGCTGAGCAGACCAGAGACTTCAGTAGTTTACTTGGACTCCAAGAGCTAGATGAGACAGTAAGTTGCAAAAACTATCGATATTTGTGCTTGCTGTTAAAGAAGTTCTAAATAAGAAGAAATATATTGTATAACATTTTCTATCGTTGTTAAACTAAATATGCTGTCATACTTTGTACTCTACTCTATCTGTCAGTATTCTAATGTACCCAAAGTTCGCAAGAACATAAAAAGTGCCGAAATATGTTATTTCAAAAGATACACATGTTATAAAAGATATGTATTCATTATTCTAAAAGGACCAACTACAAGCAAAAATTTGGCACATCGTAACATTTTGTGTGCCATTACATATCCTGCTTTATTTATATTAAAGAGGTAAAAAGTATAAATATTGATTTTATATTGTAGATAAACAAGGAATTAGGCGATGATAGTCCTTTCACCCGTTTGATAATAAATTTGGACGGTCACTCTCCAGACGATGCCTTTTCAAGGGTCCCGTACGAAAAAGGCTCACTGTTTTTACGCTACCTTGAAGATCTTGTTGGAGGACCTGGTAAATTAAGCCATTAATTTATCCATATTATGTGTATTCATTTTTTCTTTACAAAAGATATGAAACTTTTGAATAGTAGAGGAAAATAATTATATGTAACAAAAATTAAATTTTAAAATGAAAAAATAATACATATACGTATCGTAATATATACGAAATTGTGTTGCTGTCTGCCTATCCTATTTGAGCTGAGCTAGAATTCGCACAACAAGGTGTTGTAGATTAGAGGATAAAAGTAAAAAAAAATCCTCATAAGAAATAATTCATGAGCGATTGATGTGTACCTATTGTATCAAAACAATTTCTTGCAGATGTATTTGATGGCTTCATACGATCCTATCTTAACAAGTTCCAAAGACAATCCATAGACACATTTCAATTCAAGGACCATTTCTTAGAATATTTCAAGGACAACGAGAAGATATCGACCATTGATTGGGACACCTGGCTATATAAGCCTGGCATGCCTAGTTTATGTTTCTGTGACAGGTACGAAAGTTTTCCGGATTCCTTTTTTATTTATTATTTTACCACACAAAGACTTCAGTACCAGCATTATGTGTTTTATAACTTTAAGACATCGCTAGCCCCTTGATTGATATCAGTGGCATAACTTCAGAATAGCTTTGCAGTGTTTTGCCTTGAAATAAATATTTATTCAATAAACATTATAATTGGGGCAATAATTAATTTGGAGCGATAACTATCACGGCTTTGCATACTCTTGAAGGAACTTTCTGAGTACCGACAATTTCTAATAATCGCAAAATAACTAAAAATCTAGGTCCAACCTTTACGTAGCCTGGGATTAGCGATCCAATCTTATTAATAGTCCAACGAGGCATCCGCGCGTATTGATGAGATGATTAGCAAAATAATGTAATTTTTTTTTTTTAGTTTTGACAGATCAATGACAGACTCTGTGCAGGTGGTTGTGGGCAAAGTAAATGACGTAGAATGTACGATTTTGAATTACACTGATGTACGGCGATTCTCACCGCAACAACTTATATATCTTCTACAAACCCTTATCGAACAAGAGCCGTTGTCATTGGAAAGACTTCGAGACGTGGGCGAAACGTACAGAATAGATGGCAATCGAAACAGTGAAATTGAGTTTCGTTGGCTTAGATTATGCGTACGAAGTAAAGATGAAACAAAATTAGACGATGCACTTCAATTCGTTAACAAACAAGGGCGTATGAAATATGTACGACCGTTATACAGAGATCTCTACGCTTGGGAGGAAGTGAGGGAGAGAGTTATTGCGAACTTCTTAAAGAATGAACCCTTTATGATGCATGTAACAGCTTATATGTTGAAAAAAGATTTGCATCTCAGTGAATAAGATTTTTTTTTACAATTGTTTTAGTTTGTGTTCTATTTTGTTACATAAATCGTTATATACTTTTTCACAAATTTCATCCCATGTAAATAAATTTTTTCAATGTTGGTATTGTTTTATTTCTCTTAGTACAAAACCTAGGGTTAAACTTTATGAGCGGTATGAAAGTTACAGGTATGAAGGTACAGGTTGTGTGTAAATGAAGCATTGTAAAAATAGACATACTAAAGGTTTGGGTTGGTATTATGAAGTCCACGATGTTGAGCTTTTAAAAGTTAAAAATATTTTAGAGATTGAGAAAACTCTTTTTTTCAATTATATATTTTATGATTTTCTATTTGTTTGGCCTATAGTCGTGCCATACTTATTCAAAGATTAACCTTTCCAGCGAAAGAAGAAATATTGTGAAAATCGGTTTAGGTATGGCGAAGCTATGAAGTAAAATCGAAAAAAAACATTTTTGGGGTGAAAAGTATTTTTTATTTGAAAATCGGTTTAGGTATGGCGAAGCAATTGAGTAAAATCGAAAAAAATTTGGTTTTGGGATGAAAATTATATACAAGTAAAAATTGCTATAAAAAAAAACAAATATATAACCAATATAAACGTACCAAATTGCATACAAATCCGTTCTGTGGGTGGATTTGCGTGTTACGCGCACAAACCAACACATATACAGACAAAAATGCATTTTTTTTACGTTCTAACGTCTTTTCCCACGGTAAGCATACGATTTTATTATTTGTATAGATGAAGTATACGTATAAGCAAAGAAAAGGTATACGTGCTCTAAATAAAACGCAGTTTGTATATTCATTGGTTTATATAGTCGGGATGCGATTAAACTTGTTCTTGTTCTTTTGAAATTACAAGCAATGTTTCTTAGCGTTCGAGTTTTTTTAAATGTCGAGTGAAATTGACATTGACAACTCCGTGTTATGACATTAAGTTTGTTTTTATCTGGGGGCTTTGACATCTGTGCTATTTACATTTTTCTTCTAACCTAAAATTTGAATTACCTCTTTTAAAGTTTAACCTTTTTTACCAGTAAGCAGTTATTTCTAAGTGTAAACTAGAAAATTAAATTGTTTTATTATTAGTATGTCTGCAGCAAAGCGAGTCCAGGTATACAAACCAAATAATACTTATATTTATACGTATCTATTCTGTGATAGATATTTATTTTAAAATTTCAATTTAATCTATTTTTCAGCAATGGGCAACGTTTGCACGCACCTGGCATATCTTTGACTGCAAATGGCAGGATCCATATCAGTCTGCGCATGTTATAAAAAAATATTTAATGGGTATGCATAAACCGATATACCACCCAATGAATGACTGTGGCGATGTAGTTCTGTGCATAAACAGTAGAGAAGTAGCCCTCCGTGGTGACGATTGGCGTCAACGTGCTTATTTCCATCACACTGGGTATCCTGGTGGTGCAACGTGGACTTTAGCTTGGGAAGTTCACAATAAAGATCCAACTATGGTTAGTATAAAGTATGATGTAGGTGTTAACCCAACTCAGAGGCATGGCAATAGCATAACAGATGCATATGATCTTTAATTATCTTGCATATGACTTTCCACTTGTGTTTTGAGGCAAAATTTGTTAAAGTATGGTTGATTCATTATTTTTGCGGAAAACACTATTTTGCTAAAATAATGCTGTGTAAAAGCAAAATATATATTATTCTTTGTTTGATTCTGAGTCATTATGTAAGTTCTTTAAAATATTGCCCTTATAACAAACCATGTTCTGAGAGATGGGAGGGTGTTGACCAACATATCTCTTTATCTTTTCTAAGGAGCTATACTATAGTATTATTTGTATTTAGAGGTATAGAGAGGTATCCCTGCAGTGAAATTAACAAAACTTGAGCATAAAAATTTGTATTCATACAAATATTCTGAATCATGAGACATACTATTCAATTTATTTCAGATAATTAAAAAAGCAGTCTACAGAGCACTGAAAGGCAATCTTCAGAGGCGTCACACTATGCAAAGATTACTCATTTATCCAGGTGAAGAGGTCCCAGAAGATATAATGCAGAATGTTACGAACCAAATACGACAATTTCGTCCAGTTCCTACTAGGCTTGATCATATTCCTGAAGATGAAGTGAAACAGTTCCCGAAGGTTATGGAATACCCAGAAGATTATGTTCTTAAATAAACTTTGTTTTCAAAAAGTTAGTAACTGCAGTAATACTAGATTAGAAAAATACTTTTTAATTAAGAATAAATTAATTAGCTTTAATAGGTTTATGTTTTTGTTAATATTTGTTAACCCCATAACAGATAGCCAGAGCTTAACTATTGGCATAAAAAAATAGGTAACTTGAATAGCAAGCTAACAAATAAAACAAAACATTTTACAAATTTTAAATTCTTTATTAACAATCAATAAATGGGTACCAGTGTTTTTATGTATATCAAAAATAATTAAATAAATTGAGTAGATAAAAATAATTTAAACATTAAAAAAACCAATCTGAATATTTAGTTTTATCATTATAATTCCGCATCAAAGTTAGTAATGACGATTACAAAAAGGATTTTTATTTAATGTTTTGGCTGTTGGTTTCATTCTCTGCTGTAGGTATTCACAAATCTTACTTGGCTCTGCGATGCCAACTTGCTACTTACTTGCGGCACTTCACTGCTGATTATGGGCTCTGAACGAGAGATAGCAGGCGCAATTGTGCTTAATTCATTACCACTGGCGGAGGAACCATTAACTGGAGTCTTCCCATTAGAAGCTTCAATTTCAGTGTCATTTGAAACAACATCATTTTGTCGAGGCACAGTATCGTTTCCTTTGGAGGGGGCAACAGTTGCTGTATCATTTTCAACTCTTCCATCTAGGGATCCACTACCATTGTCAATTGTTTTATTAGGACGTTGGGGAGGTTCCACAGCGGTGGCATTTCCACCATCGTCTTCTACACTGTTATTGCCCAGCCATGGACGTAAAATGTTTGAAATAAGGTTTTCAATTTTGTCATGAAATTCTTTTTTGATGAGTGTAACATTAATTCTTGGGTTGTGATCAGAAGCAGTGTCATTGCCTGCAGTAACAGCAATATTGTTTTGAGGAAGACCAATGTGGTCTGAACTGGGTCCTTCACTCTCAGTGTCGTTGTGTTGTGGAGCAACGGCAGTGTTATCAAGGCTGTCTTCGTTTGCAGGAACTCTCGTTGTCTTGTTTTGGTCTAACTTTTCTTGAATTTTCTTTCTGAGTGCCTCCCTAATGCTACTGAGAGCATTTACTATTGTCATTGCTAATTTTTCATCAGAATCGTCTTCATCATCATCATTTTCTTCTGCTTCATCAGATTCATCAGAATTTCCGAGCTGTTCTAGAGGAGACTCACGTATCCCATTGCTCACTTGGCTATCGCTATCTCCCGATCCTTGGGACGGTTGCAATTGCTCAACCTCTTCAATTCTTGCCGGAAGTCTTTCTGGACGAGGTATTGCGCATACCACAGTCAAAAATGCGAGGGCCAATAAAAACTTCATTTTACCTGAAATATGGATGCAATTGCAGTACGAATAAAGTTGAAGAATACTTTAAAGAAATATTTAATTAATTGGCTGTAATCTGTAGTCTATACTCATATCATAAATGGAAAAGTATTTTTGTCCTTACTTTACGCCCTAACTAAGCAACCAATTAACTAGATTTTTGGCATAGAGTGAGTTAAAAGGACGGAGAGTAACAAAGGCCTGTTTTTATCCTAGGAAAACAAATGGTTCCCACAGAATTTGTAAAAAACCCAACGAGATGACCACGACTACTCTAGCAAGAGTGTTACGATAAAGAAGAACAGAAGAAGTTCAATGTAATGAGGATAGGTAAATTCAGTCAATTTGAATTGGTATGTTTAAAAAAATAAATATTTCCTACCTGAGGATTCGAGAGTCCTTGTTTTCCTCGCCGCGTTGCTTTCTAGGTCAATGCTAAACAATAGCCGTTAGTGCTAATATATATTATGTCCTAATCAATATTCTTATCTTTCGTCTATGATAACAGCATCTGAACAATGCTATGGTGGTTTTCCCACATTCTGATTACTCATGAGAGCCGTTGACAAGCAGTGATTGCAAACACTTGAAAATGAGTTGGAAATCACCCCAATGTAGTTGAATCATATGTCGTATGGTACGCGTGATATACCTATAATACGATCATTCCTATTATCAATTTCTAATAACCTACCTAGTGCTAGATAGGTATATATTTAGACGGCCGAGTGGCGCAGTGGGCAGCGATCCTGCTTTCCGAGTCCAAGGTCGTGGGTTCGATTCCCACAACTGGAAAATGGTTTTGTGATTAACATGAATGTTTTTCAGTAACTGGGTGTTGAAATGTATATTATAAGTATTTATGAGTATTTTATTCATAAAAAGATATTCATCAGCTATCTTAGTACCCATAACACAAGCTACTATTGTCGTAGTATATTTATTTATTAAAAAAAATAATATATATATATATATATATATATATATATATATATATATATATAAAAGCGCAGAAGGGCCTTCTTCTAAACTCATTTCTGAACTCATTGTAAATTAACAACTCTTCTTTTAAAATAATAACACAAGTCAGTACAAACATAAAATTATTATATTCCTCTAGTATGTATTATATCACAATAATAATTATTCCAATCGATATTACTAATTATCAGTATTTCAATAAATACTATCATAAAGTAATTTGTTTAAGTTAACAAACAGCGATTCGTCGCAAAAACGGCGCGCTGGTTCTTCCCGCCTCTCGAGAAATAACCAAGATGGCGATCCTTTTCCCCGCTACCATAAACGCGACGCTCCGCTAGGCCGCAGGCCGTATGCACTCTAAACTTTGACGCGCCGTCATATATATAGATTTTTTTTATATCACTACAAGCGAGTCCTTGATTACAATCTCACCTGCAAGTGTAACTGCAAGTGATGATGCAGTCTAAGATGCCAATGGGCTAACCTGGGCAAGTTAGGGGTATAGAAGTTGTATTCAACCTATAAACCTTATCAGTTTTTACGCGACATCGTACCAGAACGCTTAATCACGTCTTTGTCGGTGGGATGATAACTAGCGACAGCTGAAGCCCACTAGACCAGACCAGAGAAAATTTGGAAATTATGAATTCCAAATTTGACCCTTCCAGGAATCAAACTCGGGAGCTCCTACTTAAAATCACAGCGCCAGAGAGAGCGTCAGGAAAGTAGATTAGTTTGAATGTGCAACAGTTTTAAGAATATTCATAAACCCATTACCGGCCCACTACAGAGCACGGGTCTCCTTTCAGAATAAGAAGAGTTTACCACGCTGGCCAAGTGCGGATTGGTAAACTGTCACGCTGTGGAGAACATTATCGAGAACTCTCAGGCTTGCAGGTTTTCTCACGATGTTTTCCTTTTAATCGTTTAAAGAAAGTGATATTTAAATTGCTTAAATTAAAAACGCACATAGCTCCGAAAACTCAATGTTGCGTGCCGGGGCTTGAACTCGGTCTCGGTGACAGGAAAACCGAAGCCTTACTCACTAGGCTATCACCGCTTCCCAAAACCATTCGGTTGTAGCAAAAGCGGTTGTCAGCAGTCGTTATTATTTTTATTCCACTGCAAATTAGCCCTTGACTGCAATCTCACCTGGTGGTAAGTTTTACTGCAGTCTAGGCTGGTAGGAGGCTAACCTGTTAGGGTATAGGCTTTAATATTAAACCTATAGGGCCATCGTTTAAAACCTACGCGGCATCGTACCGTAACGCTAAATCGAGTGGCAACCCGTCTTTGTCGCTAGGGTGGTAACTAGACACGGTCGAAGCCTCCTACCAGACCAGAGAAATTTAAGAAATAATAAATTCGAAGGAGTCGAAACCTCCTAATTAAATTCACAGCGCTCACAGTTGCGCCAGGTAGGTCGTCAATATTAACAATATATTTCAAAAGATATATAATTAAAGGTGCAGTTTTGATTATAGTAATTGTTTGGTTTATTATGATTCGTTGGCAGTTCTCAAAGTTAGCCCCTCTCCCGATAAATAAACCAATTTTTTTTGTACTGTGATTTGTGACGTTGGTGTTAAGATAAATTTCTCAAATAAAATATTTTATTATTATTTATTTCAGTTACTAAGTAGGGATGACAGGTAGATACCTAACCGTTTATTTATAGAAACGTATGATTCTGAAACGCCCACTTCACACAGGTGGTATTGAAAACACTTTTCAATGAAATCCACTCTTGATAGATAAATATATTGTAAAAACACTTATAAGTGGGGTTCTCAAAAAAAATGCAAAGTATATTTAAAATGCTTACCAATATTATATATGCAAAAGCGTTTGTTTGTCTTTCGCTTAAGCCTAAGCAACTAATTAACCTGATTTTGGCATGGACTTAGTTGAAAGGACAGAGTAAAATAGTCTTAGTACTATTTATACCATAAACGCGGGCAATAGCTTGTATAAAATAAGACATAAGAAAAAAAATATCTGTGATATACGTTTCGGATCTCCTTCTTCGGGGGACCGGCAGGGTGATTAACGTTACTTTTTTTATTTATTGTATGGAAAAGTGACGTTTGATTGCAGTGATTGCAAGATTTACGCTTGTCGCGAGATACGTAACTACCCTGCGGGTTCGATACGTGGCACTCATCTCCGACTTTTCGGAGTTATGTGCATTTTAAGTATTTGAATATTACTTGCTTCAAAGGTGAAGGAAAACATGCCTGAGAAGTACTCCACAGTGTTCGCAAAGGCATGTGAGTCTACCAATCCGCACTTGGACATCGTTTGGGACTACGCCTTAAACCCTATTCATTTATAACAATATAGTATTTGTAAGACAACATATTAGTCTTTATAAACAAAAAGTGGACATAAACAGTCGACTTACAAGAAATGGTCATAAATTAGTGTCATCTGCATATCGTCTGCGTAAGGTACAGAGGTCATTTGTGGGATTGAGTATACGCTTTTATAATATGATTCCTAAGGTGATTTTGGACCTGCCAATGCACAAGTTTAAAGAATTTGTTAAAACACATTTATTTCAGCGAGGTTACTATACAATTGATGAATTTTTTAATGACAAGGTTGCTTGGAAGCATCTGGCTCCGCTTTCAGCTCTCACAAGATAGAAAAATGAATGTTAAAATGTAAAATGTAAAATGTAAATTGTTGATGTTGGAAAAGAGCAACTGCTGAGTTTCTTGCCGGCTTCTTCTCGGTAGAATCTGCCTTCCGAACCGGTGGTAGAATCACTACAAACAGACAGACTTGACGTTTCAAAAGTGCTTATATTATTCCTACTTGAAATAAATAAATTTCGAATTTGAATTTTTTTGAATTTGAATTCTGAGAGGAGATTAAATGTAAAAAAATGAGGATAGATACAAAAACTTGAAAAACACTATGCTCCTTTCTAGGGTAGGGTGAGCATTATACCACATTAAAAAAAAACAATACAATTGTTTCAAGTAATAATCTTTAATCGGAATAAAGTACAATTTCTATAATTCGAAACCAACATCATTTAGAATTATCTCTCCCGTTTACATTTAAATTACCACTATATATATTTGGCAATATAAAAATAATGAATACATTAGACTCGAGATTTTCAATCGTACTACCTAATGTGTATAAATTATTTTAAATTTTAACCAGAGTGCTGTAGTCTAAGGTACTGAGCATAGCATTCAAAGTATATATAAATCAATTATATGAATATTGTTTAAGCATTTTGACTTATAAGGCTAGTGTATAAAGCCATATGCGCTGACATTAAGATTTTATCATGCTGCCAAGTAAAGAAAAGATTGATTTTCGTCCACCTGCAATTTTGTTAAATATCATATTCGATAACCTGATCGATCGGTGCAATGAAAGAATGTTTATTCCATATTTTCAATATACTCATAAAAAATTGAAATTTGGTGAAAGCTGAGAAGGAAAATGTCTCAAAATACTTTGACCTTGCTGACGAGATTACCTCCATGTGGAATGTCAACAGTCATTGTTCCGATAGTTGTTACAGTCAATGGTCTTCTCGCGAAAAGCTTCGACCAATATCTTAAGAAGCTTCCGCTTGGTTGTTCGATCAAGGGCCGAACAGATGGCAGTAATTCTTGAAACGGAACGTATTTTGAGGAGGTTCCTCACTCTGGAGGGTTTTTTTTTATATACATTTTTAATAGTGTTTTACGTTTTTCTTTTATAATTCAGGGTTGAAAATTTAAAAAAAAATTGTGATAGTAAAAAAAAAAATCTGACCGATTTTGGCCACGGTGGCCAATCTCCAGAGAGATTTTCCAACTACGCTGGTTATATTATAGTGCACAAAAGTAAGTACACTTTTCATTTCTTCATTTTCATAGTCTGTGATGGGACGGCAGCTCCGACACGACCCGAACGAGATCCGGTGCATGACCGACCGCTTAGCGTGCTTTCCGTGGCAGGGGATGTATCACCGCCAATTTCCAAACTCTGGCACGGCGAAACGGCTGGTACTATTTGATTACTAAATATGAATTTAAAACAATTGCATGTGAACGAGTCTAATTTTGCAATACATCTGATATAGACTACTTTGGTACTATACTAAGATAGCGGTTTTTCAAAACCATATCTTTGTATATTACAAAGTTTATCTTAGTAATGCGACTTAAATGACGGCCTTATATTTAAGTTTCCATAGATATCTGTAAAATATACATGAACAATATACACAAAGCGGTTTTCCGGTCAGTTGAGAGCACCAATCCACGCCGAGTTCCAACTTCATGATATTTTGATAGATAAATATATGTTTTTTTAAAGTAGTTATTTTAAATGCTTAACGTTAATCTCTTAGTTCAATACTCTGGCTAAACCTTATTTAAGCTTATCTAAATTGGAATACATTTCCTAACACATAATTATACACAATTTTAGACAACAAACATATATAAAAATATAGAAGAATATAACAAAATGTTTATACTTATTTATAAAACGTAAATTATAATAATTACAGGAAAATAACATCACCTCGTCGTGCGAACGTTTTAAAAGACTTTCATTGTTCATTCAAAGAATTGAACTGTAGGTATGCCCTGATAAAAAAAAACGGCCATGTGCTAGTCTGACTCGCGTACGAAAGATACCATATGCGTAAAAACACCACAAAAAATACGTCTGTTGTATGCGAGTCCCCTTAAATATTCATTTTATTCTGCTTGCTAGAATTGTTGTTAAAGCGGCAGCAGAAATATCATAAAATCTCAAATCCGTGAAAATTTCACCTATCTCAAATAAATATCCACCTAGTTAGGCACTGGGTGGATACTTTTTTTTGGTTATGTTTTAAAAGTTTTGGCAGGAACCAAATAGTCTTTTACTCAAAAGTTGAGGGCATATCTATAATTTAAATCTTTGTTTTAATTACCCATCACCATCATTTATTTTTTATTATACTTTTATTTTATTGTAAAGACAAACTTGTGCATTGAAGCGAAGCTGTGACGCTGTTTTTTTTGTATTTTATTTATTATTTACAATAATTGCGATTTCGCGAGACGAGGTAATCAAATTATACCTAAAACAAATTTTTTTTTTTTTTTTTCTGATAACTAACAGTTGAAAGATCGGCGCATTCATTG
This sequence comes from Pararge aegeria, assembly GCF_905163445.1. Taxonomy (NCBI): domain Eukaryota; kingdom Metazoa; phylum Arthropoda; class Insecta; order Lepidoptera; family Nymphalidae; genus Pararge; species Pararge aegeria. Next base: position 5,650,376 of record NC_053200.1, on the reverse strand, counting down.
CGTAATGCATGACAATGGTGCAAACTCTGCTGTAAACAAATCTGTTCAAACTAAATTGACAGTTGTAAAAATAGTGATATTCATTGTGTTAATACTGAAAAGCATTTCTTTAAGACCTATCAATTTAATTTCGTTACAAACAGAATTGGCACCATTATCTTTCAACAAATGAAAAGATGTAAGTGGATTGTGAGTTTACATTTAGCAGCGTTCAAAGTAAACATAATTGCAAGTCCAGTGGCTGAATACCTACTCGCAATATACGTCTGCTTCTTGAAAATCCATCTATAAGGCAATCTAGAAATTCTGTGATATTGATTTATGTAAAATAATCATTATTTTAGCAATGGTTTAAACTTCTAAATATTCGATAGAAGCTTCCGTTACTTTGCGGAATTCAATTACAACAACATTACAAATACAATGAAAATAAAGCTCAATTTGCTATACTTCGAAGAATTAATAATTAAATTGTTTACTTATCAATTATTCATTGCAATGTCATCATATCCTGAAGATGCTACGGTCGGGGCGAAACGTGCGTAGAGATTACATTGCTAAAAATCTGTTTGGCGTGAAGCATAAAGAATGAAGAAATTATAAATTACACCGTACAGATTCTTCTGCTTTTCTCGGAGTATAGCAAATAAAGCTTAATTTTCATTGTTTAGTTTGAACTTCTACCAATTATATTTTATATTTTAGTCATTGGTGTCAATTATGTTGTATACTAATCTTTTCATCATATCAACCCATTACCGACCCACTACAGGGGACGGGTCTCCTCCCACAATGAGAAGGGGTTAAGGCCATAGTCCATCACGCCGGCCCAGTGCGGATTGGTGGACTCCACACACCTTTGAGAACATTTTGTAGAACTCTCAGGCGTGCAGTTTACCTCTCGATGTTTTCCTTCGCCGTTGTAGCAAGTGATATTATAAGAACTTAAAACGCACGTAACGTTGAAAGTGCGTGCTGGGATTCGTACTCGGCTCCCCCGAAAGTGAAGTCGAGCTAATTAGTGAAACGGTGATAGCCAAGTTGGTACTTGGCTATCACGTTTTCACTAATCTTTAAGGAAGAAACTAAATTGACAGGTCTCATAGTAGTGCAATTCTTTTCACTATATTTTCAGGGGAAAAGGACAGAAATACTTACATTTACATTAAGATTTGGACTTACAACTTTAGAGATTTAGTTTATGAAAAGGGTTGTTCCACCATACGCTAGGTCATGTACACTTTTACAAAAATTGGGTAAACTCATATTAACCCAAAAGAACTGTATTTTTAAACAACTTTACAGTAAATAAACTGTAGAAAAATATAATTACAAAATACAATGTGTCAATGGATTCGCAAAATGGCAGCTTTTGAAGAACGTAACGTAGGTACGTTCAGAAAAATACTTTGAAGAACCTACATAAGTGACATAGAAATATTAGTAATATACTTAACGTATGGTACTAAAAATATTTTAAAATGCAGACTAAAAAACTTGGACATTTGATTTCTTGGAGAACGAAACTGCTGCCGTTTAAAACATAAAAATAATGTATTTTGGAACGCATCTTAGTTATGACATTTATGGCACACATGTCAAATGCCATTAATCTGCTGAAAATCTGTGTCAAATGCATACAAATGACATTCTTTTCGCTTTCCAATTCTCAATGATGTGTATTAGTGCCACAAATGCCATTGCCAAAAAGATGTACGCCATTGTATTGCCCTTTTATTCTTTTTTTTCTACAACCGAAATTAGTTTCCTACATTAAAAATAGAACTATTACATAATATGAACTATAAAAGATAACTTTGGATGACCCCGAACATATTGAAAAGGTGTACAAATATCTAGCCAAGGCTTCATCCATTTCTGAAACACCCCCTTTTGTCCTTTCCCAAGGAGAAAAATGTTTCCTGCCCATGCTAGCCACTGTGGGACATTTATAGGTCTAGAATGAAATTTTGAAATCCTTTTAAATTAATACGTACCAAATATAAGTTATAAGTAACAAATTTGGATTAATACTCTCATTTAGAATTATTCATAGCTTTATACAATTGTAAAATTCAACTATACACATTCATATGTGTAAAACAGTAATAATTATAATACGTTCATATACTTAACATACTTATGCATAATGTAACAAATGATTATAACTAATAATCTTAAAGGGACAAAAATAAAACATATAGGACTTTAGACAGAAAAATGAGTCAGACTTGTTTAAACGTACAGATTACTCTAATCATTATTTATCGATGACACAGCCTATAGATAAATTTTTGTTTACTATTACATAAAAAGACGCACACTTATTTTGGTGGAACGACTTAAAAAAACTAATGAAATTAACAATGTATGTTCGTTTTAAAGCTGTAAGAACATTGGATTTGTTGTCCTCCGATATAACAGAATATAACTCAAATAGTTTCACAAACAAGTAAAAAGTTTTATTGTATATACCGGAAAATAAAATGCTACAATATTATCTAGCATGATGCTTTGTTTTGAGGGGTTTCATAGCTGGGTGCTATTTTTATATATAATTTATTTTAGTTTAGAATAATAAATGAAACCCAATATACCCAGGCATATATGAGCTAGTTTTTTTTTTTTGTACAATTGTAACCATTATTGTTTAGTATTAAGATAACCGAAAAATAATGTGATTTTACAAAAAAAAAAATTATCTGTGACAGTTAATAAAACCAAAGCCCAACGAATACCAACAGTTTTAATACGAAGAGTTTACAATGGAATAAAAGAAACTGTATAAGAGATTTAGATTAGCAAGAGTGTTAAAATATAATACGCTTTAAAGCCAGTATTCAGCACTAAAAGGCCCTCACTTATCAACATGGTATAAGGTTGGAATAGTTAATAAAGTTTCGGTCATACTTTAAATGACAGCACCTTTAAAATGCCAGTGTGAAAAAACATTACATAACTATTCCCAAATAGGATTGTTATCTCCAAAACCATAGAATACAATAGTTTAATTTTGTGTGCGTCTCTCATGTAATGGAATTTTCTCGGTTAGTTTAATCTGGTAAAGTTTTACATGACGTGCTTTGACACAATCTTATCTTTTCTTATTTACATTTTATCCTTAGAGATCATTTTCAAATACAAATGCGTACTCAATCCCAAATAGTACATAATGGAAAAGGTTATAAACGGAATATTATAGCAAAAATATGAAAATATCTTAGGCTAACGCACATTTAAGTGCGGGTCGCACCACAAATAAAAAACAACAGATAATATCTGCTATCTGTTTTAATAGAATAATGAAACAATACAGAAAAAGCTCATTTATTAGCTATGAGCCTAGTGTAAGATTTTCTACCTACGGCTTTTTATTCGAACGCGTGAATGATAATAGCGTAGAAACCATAGAAGGGCTACATCTCGTAACATTACTCTTTCCCAGTATTGCCACTAGATAGCGCTTTTTCCATACAAATCGTAGTTTACTTTTACGTGACGTAGGCAGAAAATCGAACACTGAGTACCTAGTGTGCGATTGATGTTCGCTTAGCTTAGCAACTAACGTAACGACATTTTGCGACCCCAAAGAGTCGTTTAAGCCGATGTGAATGAGTTCAATTACAAAGAGCTAAGAGACAAAATGCATAGTCTTCTTAGTTTGAATGTCAAACTAATGGCAGAAGTGAATTCGTTATGCTTCGGTAAGGGGAAATCCACTGTCAATTAGTTTCGCACAGAGGGTGCTAAATGTTTGTTATAAACGCACTGTCAATCTCCTTACAGTTCGCATTTTTTGCTACTCTTGTCGATCATTTATAACACAGTGAATCGTTTTTATATCGCAACAAATCAGGTTTGAATAGAATTCTATATAAAAAATAGAAATTAAATCAAACAATTTAAAAAGTTTTTGTTTTGATACACACAAAGTGACAGCCACAGACCGAATATCCCAGACTGATAACAACTGACAAGTAATAAACACATCCCTCTGCCTAAAAGTTTTCAATAATCTTCCCTATTCGGTTATATCACCAATTAATAAGAAAGAAAATCTCTGAAACCATTCATATTATAATAATGTATTGTGGTACGACACGCCTTAAATCTATCGTATTGTTCTGCAAAACGCACAAGAAAGCTAAAGAGGTAGCACACAGAACTGAAATATGCGTGCCCTAACGCTCTATTATTTTTTTATAAAATATTTTTTAATAAAATAATGTACGCGATCCTTAAACCTTAAAATATAGATTAAAAATGATAGCAACAAAATGATTATGTCAATCAATATACTAGCATCATCGTTATGCACCATTCAAGGTAAATAAAAGGTATTAAATATAAGCTTTAGTACAAAGCCGATAGCTACATACGGATAACCAAGCAAATGTCTTTACTCCGTTTTCGAATTTTGAGGGCATAACATAACGCATCAACCCAAATTTTCTTTAAATATATTTTAATAAGAACTCACTTTAGATATTACTATTGTAGTCTTTATAGTACTAGTAGTTATTTACTTTAAAATAACAAATAAAATAAGCATAACCGTTTCAAAATTGGCGATGACATTTTGACACAGTGTATGATCAGCATTAAAACAAATTTTTGGAAGTCCGCTTAAATGAGCAAAAATACTTATTTTATAGGTAAATTCTGTTTATAATTAATTTATCTACCCGTTTCGACTTAATCATATTAAACATTTTTTTTAATTTGAAATTTCTATACAATCATAATTTATATTATTATATGTTCAATACTTCAATTTGCCTTGAAGGGTGCACGGTAAAATGACACGTAACATTGGGTGCTAAGTTGTGTTTTGGCGTAGTTGTGGTTTGTTTGACCCTGTACCGCGGTCGCCTTGGATACCGCCTCATTTGATGGCACGAGGCTCCGGTAGGAAAGCGTCCCAGTATCGAATAGCCTAGAAAAAAAAATGAGAGTAATTAATTTTTTTTTTCAAAATTGCGATACAAGCGGAATCGTATCCCCGAATCCTCAATCATTGTGGGTATAGCAACACTCATAGGATCAGGATACGCTCCGCGTATATATTCAGTTTTTATCAATCATTCAATTAATTACAGACTGAATCGTAATCTGGTCTAGCCAATGGCAGAGCTCGCTTTCTGAGCCTACGGTTGCTCATTGGCCCCAAGGACCCAGTTGCAAAGTTGCTACCGATGCGAACACAGCAAAACCACGCTGTTAATCCGAAAAGGACTAGAAATCGATATGCCATTTTGACCGCTGTCGTGGTAAACAGCATAATTTAAGTGTATACGCCACTGTGAAGTTTTTGTGCGGGGTGTGATTGGAGTGTGGATCCAAATCAGCAGATTCTCCAGGCAGCGTTGCCACGTGCTGCCTTGTCTCCCATACCATCGAAATACGACCCAACGGATCCCGGTCTGGATCGCCTTGGTACGACCGGCAAGTACCTGCTTTGTGTCTAGACCAGTTGCCTAACATTTGAAGAGTAGAAACGGACAGGCCGTTTTACATCGGTGGAATATCAAATCGAAAATCGCGTTCTAAACCCAGAGTGACGTCATGGGCTCTCCACGGCAAGATTCGTGTCGTTACATCTTTTTGGTGCCGAAACTAGGGAAAGGTTTTTGGTCACTTCACTTTCAGTCATGTCAGTCATTTATAAAGATTAATATAGCTGAGGTACGAAAGACCCGCCTAGATACACGGAAGCTGGGTAAGGTAAGCCCTTTACACTGTTGCGACGCTGTCTACACGCAGTCGGCATTTGCCAAACATCAAAGGCGTGCATCTCGGAAATTATAAATTCTCAAATTTCGAACGTACGATCGAGCCCCCGGGACCTCCCACTTAAATCCACCGCACTCACCGCCGCGCCAGGGAGGTCATCAAGAAAGAAAGAAATATTTACCTGCGCTTGGTGTTTCATATGCTCCTCAAGGTAGCGCAGCAATGTAGCCCGAAGTTCACTCAGCCTCACTTCCTCCCACCTCTCTATCTCTTTCTTGATGACGCGTGAGATAGAGTCGAACTCTTGCTGCCCGCGCTCCACTTTCGCTTCCCACTGAAAACGGTTATCTATTAATTTCAAGAGAAAGGAGAAGAAAAAAAAAGAGAGGGAGCTAAAGCATTAATAATATTCCGTCACTGAACTAAGACATGATTTACCTATAGTAAATTTTTTCTTACTTGTCTTAGTTTACTATCTTTTCAATACGTTTTATGTTATAAAAGTGGATGTAATCAAATACATTAAATTTAATTAAAATGGATGACAGCTTAGTGGTTAACCGGTTCCCAGGTGCGGGATGATACCGCATCTCTAACCTCTAACCATCGAAGTTATATACCGGGTTAAAAAAAGAATACCAGAGAGCTCTCGGCCTCGCAGTTCTTATCATTAAAACTAACAATTTTTGTTCGACTTTACGGAAATTCAGTATTAATTTATTTCAAATAAAAAGATGTTATTTCTGTAAAGTGAAATTACACTGTGAACCAAAGTCACGTAGTCGGGTCAGTGACCGCACGATAGAGTATGCGCACTGTTCGTTGTTGCATTACAGTGTAGCCTTTCTTACCTCAATAATTTCAGTGGAGGCTTGAGCAATCTTCTCCGGACGGTTCGCGAGGTCGGCTTTGGCTTTGTTCTCTCTTCGCTTTGTTAACTGCATTTGTGCGTGTTGCCAGTTTTGGAATACCTGCAAATTCAAAATTCTAAAATTCGAATTTCATCATTTCAAGTTGACTTACTCTATAATCACCTTTGAAACGTCAAGTCTGTCTGTTTGTGGTGTTCGTGCCACCTGTTAAGAAAGGTGGTTCTACCGAGAGGAAGCCGGCAAGAAACTAAGCAGGCATATTGCTCTTTTCCAACAATTTACATTTTGCATTTTTTCTCGTGAAAGATGAAGGTCGAGTCGGGTGCTGCTGGACATAGGAACTTTAGAGATGTAGAGATTTTCACAGTCAACGCTATTGCACCGTTTATATTATGAAAATTAAGCTTAATTTGCTATAGTCCGCGAAGAGCAGGAGAATCTGTATGGTGTAATTTATATCTTCAATTCTTATACTCCACACCAAACAGTTCTTCGGCAATGTACCCTTTACGCACATTTCGCTCCGGAGCATCCTCAGGAGATGTTGACTTTACAATGTATCATGGATTTCCGCAAAGTAACGCCTGCTTCTAGCCAAGATATTACACCGATCTTGGGTTCTTGAGAGTCTTATGATGTTATGGGTACAAGCAGCGTACTTACGTGGTGGAAGACAATGACATACAATGAAGATTAAGCTATATTTGCTACAATGCGCGGAAACCAGGCACATCTGACCAATGGCAATTTTAATTTCTTCAAACTATTTGTCTGCACCAATCTATCTACTTTTGTTTGGCTCCGATATCCTGGAGCACACCCTCAGGTGATTTTGACTTTAAAATTACCTAGCAATTGGTCGCGTTGCTTTTTCTAGTGTGTGATGGTGTAATGTTTTGTAAAACTCTTTGATATTTAAGTGGTTACCTTAACCCTCTCATGGAAGACATCTTTGATGGCGCCGATGAGCCCAAGATAGTCTTTGATGTGTTCAGTCAGGACGTAGAAGTCAGTGTTGGCTTGCTCATTTCTTAAGTGTTCGATCTAGAAGGAAGGAATACTTGAAATTAATAAAATCCAACCGTATTATTTTTTATAGTAATGATTGACGGACAAAGCAGATAGCCCACCGGATGGTAAGCGGTATAACTTCGCCTATAAACAGAGCAACGTGGGATATCCACGTACTGCAACTTTGCGACGAGTTTTAAGCCTCATGTGTCTGTAATTACACCGGCAACCACGTCCTTCAGACCGGAGCTCCCGTATTGCAACAATGCTGCTTAGCGGCACAATTAAGCATAGCGATAGTACTTCCCCGAGTGAACTCTGTCACAAAAAGCTATACTACTGCTAAAAATCTAAGTAATTCTTAAAACACCCCAGCTAAGGGTTGGCTTGTTTATAGTCGATGGTTTTCCACTTACCATCAGGTGGGTCATCTTTGCGTCAACTATCACTATAAAAAAAATAAAAACTTCTTTAAAAAATACTCATATCGCTATTGTTGTTCCTATAGTATATGAAGAGTTCCTCAACTTCTCCGGGATCTTGACCTGATGAAAATGAGAGCATATGGGAAGTATACCGTTTAAAAACAAAAAAAAAACAAATCAGTTCCTAAATGACACAGTTCTGAGCCAATAAACAATAAAAAATACAACCGAAATTAGAACCTCCTCCTTTTTTGTAAGTCGGTTAAAAATCTACCAAATATTACCTTCTCGTGCAGGTCCGATAGGTGTGAGAGAGCGCGCGATAGCGGCGCGTGCGGGTCCGCCGCAGCCGCCGCCGCTATAGACCGCGCCGCGTCGTGCGCGCGCGTTGCCAACTCGCGTCTCTCAGTTGCCAACGCTTCGCAAGCACCGCACAAGCGACGGAGCCCACTCTCCAGAGACTCTATGCGCGCGCAGCGCTCTTCGAACCACTGAAAATTTAATTGAATGTTCTAGCAAATATTTAGTGCCGTATGGTGATGGCAGATCAGAATACAGTTGTCACCAACCTTTTTCTTTCCGCGGGTTTCGTACGAGGCGACTAAGGAAATATAACGGAGAACGGGCATCCTTTATGGTACTACCATCATCACCAACCCGCCTGCCCAGCCAGTGGCGTGCATTGCATATATGCAAATAAGCAGTGCATACCCTACCCTCAGGGTCTTAAAGAGTCTTCAGATAGGACCATTAAAGTTTTGTAATAAAAAAAACACTTAAGTAAAAAATATATGAAAGCGCCATCTAGTAATGAGCGGCCAAACTTCTAGGTCAAACGTCGCTAGACAGGCGACAGCGCAACCGGCGCGAGGCGTATAGCGTATAAAATAAAATCTTCTACTTCGTAAAAATACCTATATTATTATTTAAATCTCATGTTATCGATTGCAGGGTAAATCAATTATCACTCGACATATGACGCCCTCTACTGTTGCACAGAAATATCAAATAAAATAAGCACGCCCAAAGAAAGAATCGTTCTGCTAGATGTGTGCGTGCAAGTTAGTAGTGTGTGTCGTGTAATGTTATATACGTGCGCTTGTACTTACAAGATTAGCATCGGTCCTGTGTGAACAATTTCATTCATAAATTCCTTAAGCGTGTCTATAAGCACTGCTTACGGAAGTGGATAATCAATTACGTGTTTGATTTTTTTATTGACAAAATGATTTGCTTGGTTTGTTATTGTTGTTAACGGTCATTATTCTTTTTTTAGAATTAAAAATATTATTCACAAATGTAAATACCTTTTAGTGTCTTTTAAGAAAATTAAGGAACTAATATTATCGAATTAGTCTTTCGTCTTAAAAATAAGTTATGAAACCAAACGCTGTCTAAATTTTGAAAAATGAATAATTTACGTTTTCCAGGAATCATTGGAAAGTGAGAAAGTTAACAAAAAATATTGTTACTATTTATTGTTAACATATCAAAATAAAATAGCGTCCGTACCCATACTTACAAAAAAATTAAAGACATATTTTGACTAATTTCGATTGCAATATTAGCATATTCAATCGCCATTATTGTTTACCTTCGAACAATGCTCTATGGTGTTGGTGATAAATAAACGGTTCAAGTGCATAAATTCAGTAACTTATAAAAGTTTGAGTAGTGATAGTTTAATGTGTTAAGCTTAATTTATAGTTTATTCATTCATTTTATAATGAAAGCATATTCGTGCGGTCTTTGTTTGGGTTCAGTGTGCCTGGAAAAAGTACTTAGAGGCAACTTTAATTTCTATCCCTATATCGTAAAATTAAAAATCATTCGAGTTTACCAATGTTACAAATATCCCAAAAAAAGGTGATAAAGTAACACGTATGTTTAATAATAAATATTACGAAAACTTTTCTTGGCTAAGCGGCTTTGTACATACCAATCGATTTTTTTGCTTTCCTTTTGTTTTATTGTCCAATATACGTGAAGTGTGGAATGATAAAGGATATTGTGATCTTAATAATTTTCATAAAGATATTGGTGAAACTCTAGTATAATAAGAAAATGTGTGAGCCGTCACGGGACGCCCGGCAGATGTGTTACATTGAAACTGTTTTATTATATGTATAATAGAACAGATTACGACAGGAATCAGATATAGAGTACTGAAACGATAATTCATACACGAACTTGCGCCATAAAATACTGACTGTTTATTATAACGTATTTTTATTAAAAACCAAATAATATTTAAAAAAATATCATTTTAACGTGCACGGGAAGTAGGACCAAACTAAGCATAGATAATTAAAATGGCATAAAGTGTCAGAATCCTCCTCTATTGCCAGTTTTATGGAAATTTTAGAGTAGGCAGCGCTTTTGTGCATTTATGAAGTGCACGCCACTGCTACGTATAGTACATATATTCCACCATATAACGTGGCGATGCGTCGCCTCGGTCTAAATGCCACGCCAAACATCAGGTTTACCCTCGCCTTTAGAAATTTCACATCAATGAATATACAAACATACCGGATCTGATTCATCCATCCTATACGTGATCTTATTGACGGTCTCTCCTACTTTGTTGAACAGGCGTAGCATTCCTGCTCCACTTAAAGCGGAGGTGCTTGTAGCTTTGGGTAGTTCTGTGTCTGAAATTAGAGAAGTTTTAAATTTTTTAAATTTATTTATTTAAGCTATTAAAACATCACTTGTTTAACGGTGAAGGAAAACATCGTGATTAAACCTGCATGTCTCAGAGTTCTCTGTAACGTTCGCAAAGGCGAGTGAAGTCTACTTCCATTACGGATCAGGATCAATACTCAAATCTTACTATGTTATATATATATAGCTGAAGAGTTTGTTTGTTTGTTAGTTTGCTCGAACGCGCTTATCTCGGAAACTACAGTTCGATTTGAAAAAATCTTTGTGTTATCAGCCCATTTATCGAGGAAGGCTATAATTTATTTTGGAATACTGGAGATCCTTTAGAAGAAAATTGCAATAATGTAACCCAAAGTCTTCTTTAGAATCGCTGTGATTTCAAACCGGATTCAACGGAAAAACCTAATAAGAGGCACAAATACAAAATGTGTAGGAAAAATGTGAAGCCGGCAAAGAATGAGACAGGAATATACATACTATTTTATCTGTGTTTTCCTATTTAAGTTCCCAAGGAAACCGAATAATATCTAGATAAAGAAACACATAAATGTATAGGACAGAGTGAGATAGAAAACATTATAATATTTTTTACATATTCTAGTTACCGTGGAAACTAAATAACAAACCTTACATTTATCCTAATAGTTCTGATACTCTACATCCACCTCAAACTCTCGTAGGCTACTTTTTAGAAGTTACACTTCCGCCGTGTGTGAATAAATTGCACAGGATTTTTTTTTAACTTTCTGTCATAGTCGTGTTTGACGGCCCATTGGCGCAGTTTGCAGCGACGCTGCTTTCTGAGCCCAAGGCCGTGGGTTCGATTCCCACAACTGGAAAACGTTTGTTTGATGAGCATGAATGTTTTTCAATGTCTGTGTTTATAATTATTTATGTATATAATTCATAAAAATATTCATCAGGCATCTTAGTACCCATAACACAAGCTACGCCTACTTTGGGGCTAGACGGCGATGTGTGTATTGTCGTAGTATATTTATATTTATTATTATTATAGATTAACGACTGAGACACAATTAAAGTAATATCACACCCAGGGCCCAGGTAAATATTATTAATAAATTGTGAAGTGTTGGGTTTCTGCTAAGAAATTCTCAGTAGTGGGCACCAAGTGCAGTGGCCGACGCGTTGATCATAAAAATCAAACCTATAGCTGCCTCTTTAATCATGAATGAATGAATACACTTTTGAATGAGTGTACAATACTAAAGAAAAAAAAAAGTAGTTACAAAGATAGTAAATACATATCAAGAGAGTACAATTTGGTGCCCTTATCGCTACATAGCGATTTCTTCCAGGCAACCAATGGCGTAAAAGGAAAAAACATAGAATTATACAAATATATAAATAAAATATATATATAAATATAACTATCATGATAGGATATTTGATGGTTGCCGTTCTTCACATACGCAAAGAGCTCGATTAAAGAGAAGGTATAACAATAGACTCACATACTCTGTTATCTTAATTATAGTTTTACATATTACTGGAGTGTTAACTATGTATGCCTTATGTGAAACTAGATTTTTCCTCTACGTAAAAATATATAACTTGGTACGTAAAATATCACGAGTGCAATCAACATATTATTATTACTTCTTATATATATAGTGACATATAATCAGGAAAAGTCACATATAAAACGCAGTTATCTTACTCATTTGTTAAAGTTCTTGAACATATACTTTAAATAAAAAATACTTGATCAGCATCAGCATTATCAGCTAATTTAATGGACACAGCTGGAAACAGATCTTATCCTCATGCGTAGGAGAAGGGGATATAGAGTTGAGACCCACGATGCGGATCTAATCCGCGTTGGCGGGTGTGTAACCTTACGGTAACGTTTTATTTTTATTATACTACAATTAAGCTATTGATTGCACCTCACCTAGTGGTAGGTGATGACGCAGTCTAAGATGGCAGTAGGCTAACCTATTACGAGGCATGATAATTATCTTGTCATCAGTTTCCACGCGGCATCGTACCGGAACGCTAAATTGCTCTAACTTTATGGCTATGAATACATTGACTGTGAGATGGTTATAAAAAAAGAAAACCACCTAAGTTATGCAGCAGTAATCAACGAGGCAGTTACCATACTACCCAGTTGTCTGAACGTAAACCTCATCAATGAATTTGCTATAATCCCCGAAAATCGCAACACCAAACATATCTTCCAAAATGCACTCTCTGCGTACGATTAGCTTTGACATCGGAGCATCCTTAGATGTCGTCAAGCAATTTCTTACCAGACCCTCTCAAATTTTGATGCACAATACAGACTGTTCTAAAATAATGCAAGTCAATATGATTTTTATTAAGGGAGTTTCTTACCAGACTCCAAAAATTCTCTAAAATCCGGGTCGATGCACAGTACAGGGTGTTGCCCGACGCGATTGAGAAATCTCTCCAGTGCCGCCCGACGACGTTCCACAAATATCGACTGTACACTCGCTGATGAGTTGGTACCATTTGCACTTTCGGTTGAAGGTGTTGAGGTCATTTTTAGTTTAGTTGTTCCTGAAATAAAAGTTGTTTTCACTTCACATGCTTTTAAAGTGAATGGAAATTCAATGGTGTCAGAAATATGCTTAAAGAAAATTGCATGTCTTTCTGTGGATTAGTTTGGCTCAGATAAAATAATATTTTACTTCTTTATTTTATTTAATCCTAAACTATATTTACAAGCTCTATGTACCCACAAGAAAGCTGTTAGTTTATACATTCAGAGCCGCACATTTTATCCTGTTTACTGCATTATTTCTTACCTGCCTTAAATTGTAAAGAAACTTTTATCAAAATTACATTTCTAATTAGGTTCGTTTTGCTTTGATTTTGATGTTTTAAATCAATTTCTCTGCATATCTTTGATAAGAACCGTGTTGTATATGTGTGAGATTAATGAATTAATCGAATAGTATACTCGTATAATTAAAATAGGAACTTACCAACAATACTTTTTTCGGGTGCAGGTGGAATAATTCTGCCCGACCGAAGATATTTTTCAGTTAATTTCTCATGAAGACCTAGGAAATCGGAGAAACGTCTAAGAACGGTGAACTCGTGCCTACTGAATATAGGCATGTTGGTTTTAGTGAGCACTCTGTATGCTACGTAAGAGCTCATGCCTTCTCCAATCTTTTGTGGCTCTGTGATGGTTATGATTATGTTATTGGCACGCTCTGTGGCTATCTGTAAAGATAATAAATAAAATTAAAAAAAAAAAACACGTCGTAAACTTACTTATGGATCACCAGTCTTAAAGGTTGTTTAATAATAATTGGTTAAATGTGTTCGATGCCCACTAGTATGCATCGAAACCGGCCCGCGGGTCGCGGGCTCCGCGGGGGGCGATCCGCGAGCTCGACTTACGTGGCCCACACCATCATTCACGCATTGGCGGTCTCAGTGCATTTACTAAACTTTGTAACAAAATAAATCCTAGTAAACCAGCAATAAGTTTAATTTCAATGCATAAACATTAATACAGTCCAAATTATATATACACACAACAAATGAGCCTAACATGGCACATCTGCTGTAAAGTTCTGAAGGACTTGCCGACATGCCCGTTAGAAAGCAATGATGAGGTCTAGGTTGGAGCACGCTTGCCTAGAAAAAGCCTATACACTCTAGCCTTGAAGGTACTCAAATTATACGTGGCAGGAAACACAGTTGCCGGGAGGGCGTTCCACATCTTAGCGGCTTTTAATGTATTATTGTAAGGTAATATTGTAGACTGCCGACTATTTCAAGTTTACCTCGTAATTTAGAATCATCATAATAAACCCACTACTGGCCTATTACAGGGCACAGGTTCCTTCTCAGATTGCGAAGGACTAAGGCAGTAGCTCACCACACTGGGCAAGTAGAGAATGGTAGACATCACTCGATTTTGAGAGATTAATGAGTTTTCATTCGCCATTATAGCAAATGATATTTAACTGCTTAAAACGCACATAGCTCCGAAAGGGAACCACACTCGGTTCCCCCGAAAGGGAATCCGAAGTTTAGCCAACTAGGCTACACCAGTACACCACACTGTTGCAGTGCTTTTATCTTCAAATTAGTTTTTTTTAATTTCAATGTTTAATAAAGAAACATTAAAACAAGTACAAACCATAAATTATCGAATATACCTAAGCTTGTGGTTTATATTAGAATTTAGATAGAGGCAGGCGTTACTTTGCGAATTCCATGTGGTATGAAAATAAAGCTCAATTTGCTATATTCCGCGAAAAACAGGAGAATCTTTATGGTGTAATTTATAATTTCTTCAATCTTTATACTCCACACCAAACAGATCTTCGGCAATGTAATCTCGCACGTTTCGCTACGACACTGGAGCATATATTTTATAGTAGGCTTATATTTTTGATTCTAAAACCGAAAAAACGGTTACCCCTCTATCTTTTTTCAGTGGTAGAGTCACTATAAATAGACTGACTTGACGTTTCAAAAGTGCTTATTAATTAGGCCTACTTGAAATAAATTAATTTTGAATTTGAATTTTTTCTGTTTTATATTAAATATGCTCAAGAACTTAAACAAAATAAATTGTATACGTCGCTTTGTTATAAGTACTTTTATTTTTGTTCTATGTACTTTTTGTGGTGTGCAAAAGTATATTCATTCAAAAAGATAAAAACAATGTGGACTTATGAGACTTAGCTTAGCATCCACTGAAATTACCATTTTTTCACTGAGTCACAAGCTATGCATATGGAAAGTGGTAACATTATCACTGCACATACATGAACAAAGAATTGCTATTGTTTGTTAATATGTATTCTTCAATTATAATGGAATGTGAATATAAAAACTAGCACCCGTTCTACTCATTGTTCATTCTATGACTAACATAATTTTAAGTACGAATTTATAAAGTACTCGAATATTTCACACCTTACTATGCTAGAAATAGTTATAAATTAGAATGAAGCGTTGTGATATTGTAACCTTAAAGAAGGACGACTGTTTATATGTGAAAGGACAAACATCCATTTAGTCCAAATTGGACAGCACTTTTACTTCTGGACCAAAAATGTATGATGATACAACTTTTTACTTATCGCAAACACGCTTACGAAGTCGTCTGCATTGCCAACAGAAACAAGAAAAATAAGTAACATACCTACTTTTATTAGATATGTACAAAACATTATGCTTATAAATGATAAAAATATTGATTATGAATCATAGTTTATAAAACTACTTACAGAGTGAATCATGCTATTTATAATTTCTTATCTATTAAAGTAAAACCAACATAAAGCTTGCTAGTTTTAATTGCAAGATAATGCCAAAAAATAATTATGCAGCAGTTTTAAAATTATTCACATAAGGGTTTTTCTTTATAAAACAATTTCATATTGTATTGTTTTAAAGTTTAAGAACGGATTGGATCGATTGTTGGGTAGTAGCATTTCTCTATCTACTAATGATGTTAATGAAGTTCTTTTTTTATGGTAATAATTGATGGACCAAGCAGATGGCCCACCTTTTGATATGTGGAAAACCATGGTCTATAAATAGAACAACACTTTGCAGGACAAACAAGGAATATGCCCTGCGATGTGTCTCCCTGCGTCCATCAACATGAGTCATAGGTGTTCAGCCTCATGTACCGTAACACCGCCAGCCACAACCTTCACAATGGCACTCTGCATTGCAACAATGCTGCTTAGCGACAGAAATATGCATCATATGGGCTTTGGACAGGCTCTGTCACGAAAAGCTTTATTACTACTAACTATTGTTATCTTTTTTTCATTGCAATTAATATCAGGGGATCAGGTGCCCCTAGTCCCTAGGGTAATGTCGATCGGGTACGATTTATTGTGAAGCCGCTGTCTAGATCGCCTCGCAAGTATTGGTTGCTACTAGGAACAGCAGCAGTTTTCAGCCTCTCTTATGGGGAACCAAGTTCGACCCAGGCACACGTTTCGTAACTTTCGAACTTATGTTCCAAGAAATATTACTTGCTTTAACGGTGAAGGAAAACATCGTGAGGTAGCCTACGCCTGTATGCAAAATTATGCTAATATTGGTTAAGCTATGAAGCTGTGCACAAGTAACAAAGGCAAGTGATGAAAAGATGATTAGATTCTAGTTTAAATACTATTGAAATACCTCTTCCATTATAGGGCTTCCAATAGTGGCTGGTGAAGATATTGACATGTCTCCCATATTAGACTTTTCCATATCTTCTTGTCCACCATTTACTTCTGGATCAAGGCTGACTTCCTAGAACAATTGAGATACATATTACTAATTTTATTTAACATACATTACATTACATATCTAAATTTGACACTCAAGACAATTGATACTCAAGTCATACTAAGATCTCTTAAATAGCAAGTTCAAAGTCTTCAAAACCTATCTTGCTACTGTGGTATTCACATTGTATATAACTATTATTTATTATTTTTATTATTTAAACTCTTTATTTGTACACCACTACACAGTTAGGAAAATAAAGGACGAATAGAGAGAAACACAAAAAAAAAAAAAAAAAAAATGGAGTAGAATACAAAAGGCGGCCTTATCGCTAAAAAGCGATCTCTGCCAGGCAACCTTAAGATTAGGAGACAACAAGAGCGAGAACAAATAGGTGGTGTAAAATTATTATAAACCTACATACCAATAACTACATACGAATACATAAACAAAATATACACAAATAAAAACATAAAATAAAATATTTATAAATAAATTTAAAAATAATAAACTAATATATATTCTGAAAAGCTATATTAATTAATAGTGATATAAAAATAAAAACCAGTCGTCTTATTGCGCAAGATAATAAGCTTTAACTGCATTTTTAAACATATCAAGCGATTTTGCCTGTCGTATGTTCGTAGGGAGAGCATTCCACAATTCGATAGCCTGAACTGCGAAGGAAAGCTTATAAAACTTCGTCTTGTGGAATGGCATGCTCAAAGTCAGCATACGACAAGATCTTAAGTCAGATGCCGCTCCTACAAAGTTAAACTTATCCTTCAAGTAAGGAGGTGTTTTGGGATTAAATAACACACAGTACAGAAGCGAAAGTACGTGCAGATCCCGGCGACGGCGAATAGGGAGCCACTTGAGCTTTTGACGAAATTCAGATACGTGGTCATACTTGCGCAAGCCAAATATGAACCGAATAGCAAGATTTTGGAGACGCTCAAGTTTGTTCAGTTGGTCCTCAGTCAGATTCAGATAGCTTATATAATACCAGTGATAGCAGTGATAGATATTTTAAGCAATTAAAATATCACTTGCTTAAACGGTGAAGGAAATGGTGAGGAAACCTGCATACCTGAGAGTTTTCCATAATGTTCTCAAAGGTGTGGGGAGTAAGAAGATTAGGTATTGTTTTAAGAATATGTTTGAGTTGCTGTTTAAAATATATTAATAGAACATCAACTCAAGATATTAGATCTGTTAATTTAAGTATAACAAATCAAAAATTATATTTCAACACCATTTAAAGTAGATACCATCCTTTCTATAACATTCCAGTTAGAAAAGATACTAATTTTTGAACTTCCAATCCAATTCAACCTCATCTCTTCATCAAGAACTACAGTAATAATTTGGGAGGTTAATTTTATTTTGAACTAAGTAAACATAACACTAAATAGGTTTAATGTTGAAACAATGATTGAAAATTATCTCTTTGCTATTCCTCTTTAATATAAAATAAACATATGGTGGGCTAGACTAGTGAAGTGTTAAAAGAAATATACAGTAACAATGTAGCAGTGTAGTGTAAATGATGTTTTTCCAAGTGCATTGAACCAAATATGATTATACAGGTGCAATGAGAATTGTGAAAAAAAATGTCAAGGTAACTAGCCAAACAGGTTTGATTACCTAGCATCACTGATAGATAAACAAAATACGTGTGTGGCGCGTATGTTAATCAAATTATCAGCGAATTATTAGTACTTATTGGTATAATTTGCACCGCGAATTTAATGCATTATCAAGGACTTAACTAAGTGATTAAAACAGCATTTAATATCGTAGAAAGGGGCGTCGCTGTAGGGTCGTTGACGCCCCTGACCGACGCCGGATGAGTGCCAGCGTAATTAAAACAAATTCTAAGATACCTGGACCGCTGAAGCGAATAGATCTTCCTCCTCCCTGTCGTCATTGTTGATTTCTACGGTGCTGAACGGTGCATCAACCACCTCCGACATTGTTTGTTGTTTTATTTAAGTTTGTACAGTAAGCTGATAAGCGTTATAATATCACTTATTTCTGAAAACAGCAAGATAACTTTACCGAAACGATTAACGATGATGACAGTCGTTGACATGAATGACATTTCATTTCAACAGAATTGACAGATTCATTTTTTTTTCGTATTTAGTATACAAACGACAGATTAAATTATTTCTTCTGAGTTTCTTTCTTTTAGCACGAAAGAGGTTCCAGCATTTTGAACATTAGTATCTTTCATCAATATTTGGTAATATTTTCTTGTGCTTTTAACTGAGAGAATTATTTTGCACTTTGTTTTGACTTACATCTTAAGTAGGTAGTTTTTCTGGAATCAGTTCAGCTACCCAGCAGCCTACAATAATGAAATATATCCACTATTCTGTGCTGAAAGATCAAAATGCTTTCAAGGCCAGAGATAATATCGCAAAACCTCTTATGTCATTAAATGCACTGCCATTAAAATGTAACGTGTAAGAACATTGACTCCATGTGTTGTACAGCTGTTTTTTTTTTGTAGAACACCAAACCAAAGAGAATTTAATCATTACGACTAATTAAGACTTAAGCTCCGTCCACACGGCGCGTTGCGTTGCGTTGCGTCGTCGCAACGCAAATATTTTGACGCATAGCCGGCCACACGGGCGCTGCAGCGTTACTATGACGCAGTCAACGTTCCGTCGGCGCAGCGGCGACGCACAGTTGCGGCAAGTATTTTGAAAAAAATTCGCAGTCAGTCTATAGCAAATCATGGATCGGAAAAGACGTCTAGCATTGCTCCTATTACTACGTCACCGCCGAAATCGACGCAAGATCACAAGACGGTACTGGATCAGTCCTTTCATTTCATTAAGAAATCGTGATGGACAGTTTTTTTTTTTAGAATATCGGGAGTTGCTATTAGACGAAAAGAAGTTTTATAATTTTTTTAGAATGAGTGTATCCAGCTTCGAATGTTTATTGAAGTCCTTAGAACCACACATACGAAAAAACTATACTAATATGAGGAATCCAGTGGAACCAGTAGAAATGCTGGGAATCACTTTAAGGTAACTATATAAATATATTTAAGTAATAAAAATATAACAGTTTTTTTGGTTTGTTTAATTAGTAATCAACTCACAAATAATCAGCAATTGTCATAATTTTAAATTTAGACATTATTTAAGAGAGATATCATCCAGTAATTACAAATTAGAAAAATCGTATTCAGTTTCTTCACTTGCTTGAGATGTTTCTGGAGATGTAATTGAATTATTAAAATCAGAAATGTATGTACTTTGAAAATTTGCTGTTTGATACCCATATGGTGGTTGGTGAGACGTTGATGGGCCACTCACATATGATGATGTTTGTCCATACCGCATTTCATCTATAATTTGTATAACTTTACTTTGGAAACGGAGAGTTTCTCGGTCGGAAAATTCTTGAATAGATGGCAATATAGCTCTGAAAAAGGACATATGGCGATTTTCCGGCTCCTTGAGAAGTTTTAGTCCTTCTCTTTCAAACTCATCCATTTGCATTGCCCTTTTGCGCGCGACTGGAACATAGCGCGGAGTGTTGTCTGTGGTAATGTCATCATTTGTAGACGTAGATTCATTGTTGATTTCTCTAGGCGAGTCTAAGCTAGATTCGGTGGCATTTTGTTCCACTTTTCTCAAAAAAAGGAGTTGATTGTATAAATGATACTTCTTCAGTTTCGTAGCGCCCGAGCCCGATTTTGATGCTTCTTTTAATTTTTTTGAATATCTGAAGTAATTATCTTTTACACTTCTCCATTTTTTTATTAAATCATTACCTGCAAAACCAATAGTAAACATGATTTAATAATTTATACATAGTGAATTTCTCGATAAAATTTAATGACATATTCAGATATCGTTAACAAACACTATGTGACCGACTCTGGAATCGTGAAAATATAACAGCTGTTACATACAAAAAGCAATACCTACTGAATCAAAATGTATGCAACAGCTGCTATTTTTTTCGCGATTCCAGAATTAATTGGTTACATAGAGAAAGTTATTTGCTATCGATGTCTGAATATGTCAGTATTTTTTTTCGGGTATCTATCTATCTCATAAATGCATATTATAATAATTATTTTCTTTTCAGATACCTAGGAAGTGGAAATTCAATAACTGATTTACATTTCAAATTCAAACGGGGAAAATCTACTATTGCATATATAATACAAAGAGTTTGTCGTGCTATATGGACCAATCTTCTTCGAGACAACATCCCTGAACTGACAACTGAAAGTTTCCAAACAATAGCGAGGGGTTTTGATGTAAAGGCAAATTTTCCTCAATGTGTTGGTGCCATCGACGGCAAACATATCCGCGTGTGTAATCCTGCAAATAGTGGCTCACTTTTTTTTAATTATAAAGCCTTTTTTTCGATTGTGTTGCTAGCTATTGTGGATTCAAATTACAAATTCGTATTTGTCGACATCGGTGCATACGGAAAAGAATGCGATTCAACCATATTACAAAATTCTAAACTGTACGAGCTAATGATTAACAACAACTTACCACTACCTCAACCCCAGCCACTCTCTGGTAGCAATATACCAACCCCGTATGTATTTGTGGGTGACGAAGCTTTTGGACTGAGCAAACATATTATGCGTCCATATGGCGGTCAAAATCTCGACTTACAACAAAAGGTTTTCAATTACCGTCTAAGCAGAGCCAGAAGATATGTCGAATGCGCTTTTGGGATTATGGCTAACAAATGGCGCATTTTTCACAGACCGATAGACGTGTCCTATGACTTCGCTACTGACATTATAAAAGCATGTTGTGTATTACACAATTTTGTCGCTGATCGAGACGGTTTTAGACAAAGAGATAAATTTGCTATAAGTGTTGATGAATTTCTCCCAATACAACCCGTACATGAAGAACAGACAGCACCGAATGTCATAAGACAGCAATATGCGACCTATTTTATGACTAGAGGAACTCTGCCTTGGCAGCTAAATAAGGTATAATTGTATTATGAGGGTTTTCAAGATTTTCTTGCACCGCCAATTCCGCGATCAGTAAAAAAATAATATTTTATACCTACTCAGCGTAGTCTAGGTTAGTTTTGAGCTAAGTAATAAAATAGTACTCACGCTAATCTAAATTCCCTAAGTTTTAAAATTTTAGAGTGTCGAGATATTAATTGAGTAGTCCACTTTCAAACCCCGTTAAGTTTATGCAGCAATTAATTGAGAAAACTAATTAAAATGTTTAGACTTAAAATTACGATATTAAGATGCATTTTTTTGTGTATTACATGAACTTAGTAGCACATCGAATTAAATTATGTTAGCAAATAAAATCACTCTTTCATAATAATCATTTAATTTGCATTTTAAAATTAAACATAGCTAGTTTTGCAAAAGATTTTTTAACATAGATAGTTTTGCAGTTGTATGCAATCAACATAGGCAGTTTTGAAATAATCAAATATAAGCTTCTATTTTCCTCTACTCTTAAGAAATTACAATTTTTATCTATTATTACACTCTTAAGTCTATTTCTTCGTGTATTATGGTTTCTTCATTATCAGTCTCTTCTATAACAGTCTCATTTGGTTCTTCTTGAAGAAAATTGTAATATTGTAAATAATCGTAAGAAGCCCAATCTTCACCGAAATGTTTTTTCAAAAGATTTCGCACATCATTTAACTTTACTGGTTTTACTGGAACTCCAACATTCATCATAACGGGCACAATATTTTCGAATGATTTGCCTCTTTTGCAAACGTTGCCATAATTTATTACCTCAGATACATAATTAGGTTCCCCTTTAATGGCAATTCTATTATTTTTATCCTTTCTTAAAAAGAATCTTTTAGAGGCATTAAATTGAAAGTGCCAAGATCCAGGTAACTTAAGTACGTTTTTAACGCTTGATTTCCAATCATAAAAATGGAAGTCGCTGCCTAGTCTGAGAACCGTACCATACTTTTTAAAAATATCAAAATATGTCTGGGGTTCCACAATGACTTCTAAAGGACGTATTTCTCTTTCGATATTTCCAAATACACGGTCGGGGGGCAAAAATGAATGCCCCACTACAGGGAATATCAGCGTAAGTTTCTTGATGTGACGTGGAGCTTTTGTTTTTAGCCAATATGCCAACATTCCCAAAACGATTGAGTTTTTATTTTGCCCCCCACAACCGTCGCAAAATAATTTAATATGACTAACAGTGTCTTCAAAATTGGTATTCATTAGCCGATGAAATACCGCCGAAGCAATCTGATTAGATCCTTTCTTTGCCTCAGTTTCCAACCACGTGTAAATAAATGTGTTTAAACAGTTTTGAGCCCCACGAGATGGCCCTTGACATACTGTTAAGTTATACGTATACAATTGTCGGCTAAAGTAGGCACTCTGGTCTGGTACTTTTGGTAAAACCAAATTCTTTTGACAGTCAAAAGAGAAAATTATTTCGTTGTCGCCTTGTGTTTTGAGGCTAGTGTAAAAGCATTTGGCCTTTAGCTTGTGAATACGAAGCTGAGCTATTTGCAGCTGTTTTTTTGCTGTGTCGCGTTCTCTTTTAATAACTTCTTTTAATTGAATGCATTTAGAACATGCATCTGTAGCGGGAGACTTAAAACTCAAATTAAAGTACTTGTTAAAGATACGTCGGAAAAATTCATATCTCACTGACACATTCTGAGCGTCATCGTTGTAAAGTTTATGCAATTTTTTTATACTTAGATCGCTGCTCAGATATTGCACAGTAGATCTTCCTCTAACATAATGTGATTCCAAAGCTTCAAGTCCCTTTATAAACGATTTTACGGATTCTGTGCGATCAGAATACAGATTGGACTTTCTATTACCTCCTCTTCTTTCTTTCGGCATTGCCATCGTGATTAAATGCTGTTTACAAATTCTTTGAATTCTGTCCCTAGAGATTCCCAGAATTGTGGTCATTGCTTTTTGACACACCTTAATTAATTTGACGCGGCGTCTTCCAGCCAAATTTTCGTGCTTTGGTATAAAATAGCATATAGTCTGGGATTTTCTCTTTCCTTCTTTTTTAGGAGTTTGCGCTGTACAGTATTTTAATAAAAAAGTATCTTGGGTGACTTTAACTGAAGTTGAATAAAAATTCCGATGAAATTTACTGTAGTCTTGAACCGTTAAGTCGTTACACTTGTATCCCTGTTTTGAATTTCCATGTACACATTGTGGTATAACTGGCAGTCCCTTAGGCATATGTCTAAAACAAAACAGATAGGCACATTAATAAATAACAATAGAGCAAAAAAATCCCCAGCAAATAACCAGGTATCTATCCTATTTACAAAAGGTAACCATAAAATAATAATCTTACCGTTTCGACTTCTCAAGTTCTCTCTTCCATGTAGATTTATCAGCTATCTTTTTACGTCCTCTTCTGTTTGGTGCCAAAACAACTTCTTGTTCTTGATACTCCATGATAATTTTAATAGAAAATACCTCGTTTTTAAAAGCCTGCAGTATCTGAAGAAAGCAACGCGTGCATGCACTTCGACAGTATTATGCGTACTGGCACTCAAGATGGCGGCTTTTGCAAAAGTCACCACGCAACTTAGCGTCGTTTGCAAGTTAATACAAACTTAGCGATTTTTGAAAGTGGACTGCCGATCAACATAACGACTTTTGCAAAAGTATTGAGATTTCAATCCCATTTTATTCTTATCATAGCGAGTTTTAACACAGTATATTAAATGCTGACGTTAATATTTTAAATCCTTAACCGATTGGCGCCATTGGATAAAAAATGTTTTTTTTTTAACATAACGTGGTTTGCAAGTGGACTACTCAATTTTGTACTGATCGCGGAATTGGCGGTGCAAGAAAATCTTGAAAGCCCTCTTAAATAAAAAAAACATAAATATCTGTACTGTGAACTCACCAACTTTATTTTTTCGTTCAGCTGTGAAATTCTCGTAATCAGGAAATAAAACTTTTGATATGTCTTCCCAGGCTTTTGTTTTTAAATTTTTATTTTTAAAATCTACGTTTGACTTGTCCCATATAATTTCCCTTTCCTGTATCAATGTAATCAAGTAATCTATGTCAATTTCTTCAATGGTATTCATTTTACCCTGCAAATAAAACTAATTACCCTGCAAATAAAACTAAATACAAAAACGTAAACGTAAAACGAAATGAGCTTCCGTGTATCCTCTCTGTCAACGCACAAGCAACTGAGCGCTGACGCTCCGACGTCGCACGAGTAAACCCCCTCCCGCTTCGTCTCGGGGGCTGCTGTCCGTCATGTGTGCGTTGCGACGACGCAGCGCGCCGTGTGAACACCTTGGTTATTTGTATGTAAAACAACGCAGTGGTAGCGCTGCGTCGACGCAACGCTGACGCAACGCGCCGTGTGGACTGGCTCTTACGTAGATGTAGA
Organism: Pararge aegeria; assembly: GCF_905163445.1. NCBI lineage: Eukaryota > Metazoa > Arthropoda > Insecta > Lepidoptera > Nymphalidae > Pararge > Pararge aegeria. Next base: position 5,625,008 of record NC_053200.1, on the reverse strand, counting down.
TACCGAAGAGAACACGTAAACAGCTGTCAATTCGTCGTTTGGCTGATATTGGAACTGTCACAACAAATATTTATTTGTTGTTTAAGTATAATTTTCTAATTCATGGTAATTTGCTCATTTACTCAATCTTACATAGTTACCCAGTTTTTATTTACGAATTTTTGCTGCGTTTTGCAGAGTTAATCAATTGAAAGAAATATAGAATGTACTAAAGGTGTCGGCTAAATATGGTTGACCTAGGTGTATGTTCGGTGTTTGATGAATTTTTCATGTTTTTTCTATAGATATAATAATGAATAACGAAAGAAAAAGTAAGATACCCGCGGCACCTACTTTTGCCACCAGTGGCAATCTATTGTCAAATGTAGCACCACCAACTGAACTACCAAATTTTGTAACGACAACCACGACTCAAATTCCACCGGTTTCCAACACCTCTAAAGCGGTAAGTACAGAATATAAATAGTAAATAGTTTGGCTCCCGTTCGATGTATAATATGAAAATTAGAGCACCCACAACACTGTTCCAATGTAGGTAAAAATCTTGTCACTTGTCAACAACATCAACCAGGCACAATATCTTAATATGCTCTCTGAGGATATGCACAGTGCTATAGCTACTAGATTACTACGGCTGCTATTGAAAATTTCTTGACTGTACACTTGATACATTACTTCTATTGGCTTAACTCAAGAATCAAACCCAATACTGTGATCTGTAGTTAGAGTTAGCAGAGTTAGTTGGTAGTTGTGTTTCCTCTCCCCGTGCCACATACATTTAACAATGATTGTGATACTTGCCCTGATTAAATCAGACTCCAAAAACTTCTCACTTTTAGTTTATTATAACTTGTGAATTAATCTATTTGTATAGAGGTTTACTAATGTTATACTTATTATTATATCCATACTTACCAACAAACCATGTATACATTTTCTCTGTGTATACATTAGTGTCAACCTAACATTTACTTCAAAATACATGTGTTGTATGTTTATTTTTTTGAATTATGAAAAGATTGAAATATTTTTTGATTATGAAATAAAGGTACCAGCAGCACAAGAGATGCCACCAGAACAAGCGATGCCAGCAGCACAAGTGATGCCAGCTGCACAAGTAATACCAGCAGCTCAAGTGATACCAGCAGCCCAACTCCCACCAACAAGCCAAAATATTGGCACAATGCCCAGCCAATCTTCACCAGAGAGTCCTGAGAAATTTAGGTATAAAAATATTTTATAACATAAATTAACATATATTTAACATATATTTATAGGGAACTAGTCACATGCATGTTAACTATTGGCTGTAATGTAAGCATAAACATACATATTTAATTTTTTTCTTAAACTATGCTTTCAAATAACATGCTTTGAAAGGCTGTGTCTTTGATGCTCAAAACTTTGAAGTTTTGCATAACCTAAGCATTGGTTTTCAATGTGTTATGTAATTTCAAACTCAAATTTCTTTTTCATTTTGGCCCATTGCGGATTGGTGAACTCCACACACCTTTGAGAACATTATGTAGAACTCTCAGACATGCATGCATTTTCTCATGCATTTCCTCTCGATGTTTTCCTTCACCATTGAAGAAAGTGATATTAGAATTACTTAAAATGCATATAACTTTATATTATAGAAACATTAGTGGAGTGTGATGGGATTCGAACTCCCGAAAGTGAGCTCCTACCCAATGAGCTATCACAGACATAATATATAATTTAATTTATATATGTAATATGTTTCCTATTTTTTTGTTACAGTCCGGCTATCCCACTATGCAAAGGGGAACCGACTCTACCTATAAGATCACCAGAGGACTCTTTGTCATCTCTATCACCAGAGTCATTGCATGATTCTACACCGGAAACGGAGTTGGAGACGATTGGTATTTCAAATATTGGTCATGATTCTCTGTTTAATTCTTAGTGTAACAGATTTTTTTACCACAATTTAACATTTATCATTGTTAGCCCACCAAAGTCCAATTTTTGGGCACAGGATTCTCTTAGAACAGCTGGGCTTCTTTAATTTTTAGAGCTTTCAACAGAGGTCGCCGTTTTTTTGTTTTGTAGGGAGACTTGAATGACAGCAAGAAAATTATATATACAGCGGACATCTACAAGTCACATAATGCAAAGGTATTTGTATTTTAAAGTGGATGAAAGAGACCAACTTCATCCATTTCTAACAACGACGCGTGTATTTTATTTGCCCTGCGCATTTCATTCGAAAAATGTACTGTCATCAAATTTTTATCGACCTTCAAAAATAGGAATTTTTAAATTTCATTTTATTCATCATCATCACATTAACCGATGGACGTCCACTGCTGGACATAGGTCTTTTGGTAGTTCGAAGTTCCACGGTTCTGAGCCGCTTGGATCCAGCGGCTACCTGCGACGCGCTTAATGTCGTCTGTCCACCTCGTTGGGTGTCGACCAACACTGCGCGTACCAGTTCGGGGCAGTCCATCCTTTCTCCGAACTATGTGCCCGGCTCATTGCCACTTCAGCTTCGCCACTCGTTGAGCTATGTCGGTAACTCTGGTTCTTCTACGAATCTCCACATTTCTGATTCGATCGCGTAGAGATACTCCGAGCATAGGTCTCTCCATCTCCTGCAGAGTGACTCTGAGCCTCCTTATGAGGCCCATAGTTAACGACCATATTTCAGAGCCATAGGTCGTCTTATTACATATTATAATATTTAAACATAACGAGCTGTTGCCCGCGACTTCGTCTGCGTCTGATTTTGTTTTTATCGTATTCAGTATTGCTAAGCCTTAAATGAGTACATGTGACTGTCAATTAATTATAGACAAATAATTTGCAATAAAATAAAATTTCGACTATAATTAAATATCTAAGCTATCCTATCTCTTAAGTTGGACCAGACTGCTCACGGTGTGCCAATTTAATTTAAAATCGGTTAAGTAGTTTAGGAGTCCATCGCGGACAAACATCGTGACAGGAGATTTATATATATTAAGATTATTTTTATTCATATATTTGTTCAAAACAATAGAACAAAAACATGTCAAGATGTAACATTGTTGCTGCCGAACAAGGGGACCTGTATGACGGCAACAAAATTATAAATACCACGGTACATCTACAGGTGACATAATGCCAGGCAGTGGCATCCTAAATTGGATGAAAGGTGCCGTCTCTACCGGAGGGATTTTACAAAGAGTTGCTGAAAAAGCCAAGAGTTCAGTTGATTCCATGATAACCACACTCGACCCGCAAATGAAGGAATACCTAAGTAGGTTTTTATTTTATTTTTCATTTTTTTTTCTACACAAACATATAAGTATACTAGCGGACCCCAGCGCCATCTGTCGGGCTGATTTGTGAATCTAAACCATCCAGGATGCCAGCCAATCGCATACTAAAAAATTCATTTAAATCGGTCCAGCCGTTTAGGAGGAGTTCAGTGACATACACACGCACACAAGAAATATATATATAAAGATTAAGTACTCAATAACACTGCACAGTGATTTCAAAATGAATTAATTCAAATAAAAATTATCGAAAATACATTGTAAATGTACCACAATGCTCGAGAAGTTTATTATGAGTTTACTGCATACACAAAATAAACTTTTCGAGTGGTCAATAACTTTACTTGAATACTATGTCAGAATGTCGCTACCGCGAAATCAAAAGTTTCAAACACGCATATGATAAAGTTGAATATGTACTAATGTATATATGCGTATACGTGTACATAGGTTGCTGTACTACGCGTCGCTAGTCTGGCGGAATATATCGCGATCATGTCGAGGTCATCGGTGACGCGAACCTATGAGTTTTTCCCCTACCAACAATCGCTTAACGCGGCTATAGAAGCTTTCACATTTAAAAGATTTTTCAAAATATAAATAAACTACAGGTTTTTTTTTTTTAATTAACGTGCGTCAAACACTGGGGCAGCTGCTTCTATCACATCTTTGTCCTAAAAAAATATTATTTTTGACGGCCGATTGGCGCAGTTTGCAGCGACCCTGCTTTCTGAGTCCAAGGCCGTGGGTTCGATTCCCGCAACTGGAAAATGTTTGTGTGATGAGCACGAATGTTTTTCAGTGTCTGGGTGTTTATGTGTATATTCTAAGTATTACTGTATATTATTCATAAAAATATTCATCAGTCATCTTAGTACCCATAACACAAGCTACGCTTACTTTGGGGCTAGGTGGCGATGTGTGTATTGTCGTAGTATATTTATTATTCTTATTATATTTCAGACAGTGGTGGCGATATGGTGCTAGTGGTCGTTTCAGATGCGACAAAAGTATCATCACCCGTGCGAGAGGCATTCCAAACTGTTTTTGGAAAAGCAACAGTACTGTAAGTCGAATAATTTATGCGTACCATAACAATAAATGTATCGTTATTATGACAGCTTATAAATTATAGTTATAATATTGTATTGGGTAGATAATTGAATGATATTAAGCATCGTAAAGATACAGAAATGTTTATCATATACATATAATAAATGCAATGCCAGTGAAACTTATATGTAAGAATGTAGTATATGCTTATAATATATATACGGAAGCTTGTCGGTCTGTTTGTTGCCTATTTGGGCTCAAACGTTGAACCGATCTTGCATTCGTGACATAGAATAATAGAGATAATATTTATCCCGGAAAAGGAGCTAGTGAAAGTTACTGGGATTCAAAAACTAGCATTTGTTACTTATTGTACTGATCTTGATGAAATATTGCATAGAAATAGTTTGTATCCTAGAGACGTCATAGGATACATTTTATCAAATTCAAAATTCAAAATTCAAATTCAAATTCATTTATTTCAAGTAGGCCTACTTTATAAGCACTTTTGAAACGTCAAGTATGTATGTTTGTGTGACTCTACCACCGGTTCGGAAAGCAGATTCTACCGAGAAGAGCCGGCAAGAAACTTAGTAGTTGCTCTTTTCCAACATCAACATTTACAATCATTTTGCTATCTTGCGGGAGATGAGAGCGAGGCTGGCTGCTTCCATTCTACCTTGTCTTTGAGGAATTCATCAAGTGTATAGTAACCTCGCTATCACGGAATATTAAAGGGTTTTAGCGGGATTTTCAAAAACCCTACATAAAAGCCATCCATACCATCTAGTATCTAGCAAGTAAGCGTAGTTTGTGTAATGAAATACATAAAGAACTTATAGTATAAACATCCAGACACTGAAAAACATTATGTTCATCACACAAACATTTTCCAGTTGTGGGAATCGAACTCACGGCCTTTGACTCATAAAGCAGGGCAACAGGGATACATCATCTGTGATGAAAAAAAATTCAACTGTCATAACGGTTTATGAGATACAGCCTAGTGACAGACTAACAGACAAACGAACAGAAACGGAAGGACAGCGGAGTCTCATTAACAGGCTCCCGTCCTTACCCTTTGGGTGTGGGTACCCTAAAAATACTACTCCGTATTATCATATTAAGAACCCAGATATAGGTGATAGCTCAGTAGGTGGCACTTCGACTTCACTTTCGTGGTGCCGAGTTCGAATCCCAGCACGCACCTCTTACTTAAAGTTATGTGCGTTTTAATAACAAAAATATCAATTGCTTCGACGGTGAAGGAACAATGCCGCCCTTTGTATCCTACTTTTTAAGTTTATTTTTGTTGTGTCCATTGTTTTTTTTTTACTATTTGTGGTTTACAAATAAAGTGTATAAATAAATAAATAAAATAAATAAATAAGGAAAACATCGTGAGGAAACCTGGCCCTGGGAGTTTTCTATAATGTTCTCAAAGATGTGTGGAGTCCACAAACCTCTACGACCTTAACCCCTTCTCATTGTGGGAGGAGACCCGTGCCCTGTAGTTGGCCGGTAATGGGTTGATATGAAGATTATCATATTTTCCGTAGGGGCTATCCAGCTGAAAGTGACGTCACAGCCAAACAACCGACCAGCTACGCAGCAGCCTACGCTTCGGCGAAGCAACGCATCGCATACATACGCTCCATGTACAGTGAGCTGACGAACAACGTGCCTGTACTCGCTATCGAAGGATTCATCCAAGAGACTGTCACTGATAGGTGGGCATATCTTTCCTTTACAGTGTCGGCAACGCCTAAATCGGATGCCCAGCAATTTGGGTGATGCGTGGAGAAAAAAAATCGTTTCAAAATCCATTTATTTCAAGTAGGCACTTTTGAAACGTCAAGTATGTCCGTTTGTACTTGTAGTGACTCTACCACCGGTTCGGAAGGCAGATTCTACCGAGAAGAAGCCGGCAAGGAACTCAGCAGATGCTCTTTTCCAACATCGTTTTAAAAAATTAAAAATTCATTTATTTTAAGTCGGCCTAATATAAGCACTTTTGAAACGTCAAGAATGTCTAGTTGTAGTGACTCCACAACCGGTTCGGAAGGCAGATTCTACCGAGGAGAAGCCTGCAAGGAACTTACCAGTTGCTCTTTTCCAACATTGTTTTACAATTTAACAATCTTTATTCTTATGAAAATTAAGCTTAATTTGCTATAATAAGTTGACTTAACAATTATTCACTGTAAAGTCAACATCTCCTGAAGATGCTCCGGTTTCGGCGCGAAACGTGCGTAGAGGGTACATTGCCGAAGATCTGTTTGGTGTGGAGTATAAGGATTGCAGAAATTATAAATTACACCATACCGATTCTACTGCTGTTCGCGGAGTTCAGCAAGTTAAGCTTAATTTTCGTAATATATTATGGATTCCCGCAAAGTAACGCCTGCTTCAATCCAAAATCTTTGTTCTATCTTGTGTGAGGCAGGCAACCTTGTCATTAAGAAATTCATCAATAGTATAATAACCTCGATGTATTAAATGTGTTTTTTACCAACCATGTCGTTTTACCAACTCTTGCGTGATGACGTTAGTCGCTGTCTAAACTTACGAAACCGATTCGGCGGTTCGTAATGTTTAGGAGACTCGTAAAGTGACACTTGAGATAAAGAAAAAAAAAATGTTTAATTTTATATCTGTATGATAACTAGCTTTAGCTCGAACTTCTTGATCGGTCGAGGCGCCTTGGCGGGAATTTTTTTTTTCCATTTCATACAGACACATCAAATAGACTTTAAACTTTGAAAAACTATTATTTTCACAACTGAGAATTTAGAGTAACAACGCAACTTCCCATCATAAGACCTATTTTTTTTTAAATAAGGCATGCCTTTTGCTCTTGATCATACAAGACTGATACTGTATGAATACGCGGTCATACCGATAACATTTTACACTGTGCCCACCTTGGTATGGTGAGTTTAAATATATACTACTACGACAATACACACATCGCCATCTAGCCCCAAAGTAAGCGTAGCTTGTGTTATTGTAATAAAGTGACTGATGAATATTTTTATGAATAACAAACATAAATACTTATAATATACATATAAACACCCAGACACTGAAAAACATTCATGTTCATCACACAAATATTTTCCAGTTGTGGGAATCGAACCCATGGCCTTGGACTCAGAAAGCAGGGTCGCTGCCCACTGCGGCAATCGGCCGTCAAAAACTAACCTTTGAAAAAGTACCTTTTTCACAACTCCGAATTTAGGATTGCAACGCGACGCGACGCAACTTTCCATCGTTAAGCCCTATTTCCCATTCTTTGATGGGTTGTGAGATTTTCGTAGCAATGTAGCAATGAGGGTAGACCCGAAAGAAACAGGGGAGGCTTCGTGCATGGCGAACGCGGTTTTTTCAGATTTTTCTTTGAATTTATTGTTAACTCGTTTTTATGGGTGAGTTCTTTTAAAATACTATAAAAGTTTAAAATTTACGATATATTTTTTTGAAGAACTTGCCCATGTAGGCGGCTAGCTGCTGTGGGAATGGCTCTGGTACTTCACAGCACCAGTCCTTTTCGGGGCGAGTTTGCAGTAGATTTCGGGAAATGTTTGGGGGGCCGCGACTGCCATGTGCGAAGTTACCCCGCCCTTTTCGTCAGTCAATTTCTCCTTTACTAAACATATATACACCTGAAATTGGGAAAAGCAAGAAGTAAAAAAAAAGAGTCGCCTTCATTTTACATGTTCCCCAAAAGCAGTAAAATTTGGAAAGTGGTGTGAGAAACGATGCTGAAGTGGCAATGGGCGGGGCACATAGCTCGGAGAACCGTTGGACGTTGGGGTCTTAAGGTGCTGGAATGGCGACCCAGCACCGGTAAACGCAGCGTAGGTCGGCCCCCAACGAGGTGGACGGATGACATCAGGCGAGTCGCTGGGAGTCGCTGGAGGCAAACCCAGGACCGTGTATTGTGGAACTCCCTACAAAAGACTAATTTCCAGCAGTGGACGTCAATTGGTTGAGGTGATGATGTGATGATGCTGTGAGAAACTGCTACTAGCATAACAATACCCTTAATAAGGGTTTCCTTTACTAATTAAAATCTGTCTTTCTTATAATATCTGTCGTTCTACTTTAGGTGGTACGACCTAAATCTGCTGGTGCTATCGCAGCCTTCGCTCGGTATAGAGCTGCAAGTACAGTCGCAAGCTACCCCGGTGCCGTCGGCAGCAGTTGCGGCGGCTCGGGCGGCGACCGAGGAAGACTACGAGCACGCACAGACCGGATTCAGTGTCACAATCGAGTCCATCATGGCTACCAACTTACAGGTGCTCGTTTATTCCATCTCTAGCTGTTTCTTTTGCTGATTTTTTAGTGGTCTTAGAAAATCCCTTGTGAACCATTCATTTTCCTGGGATAGTGATAAGCCTATTGGAGAAGGGCAGACAAACAAACACACTTTCGTATTTAGAATATTGGTAAGGATAATTTAACAACGCATTACCTTCCTACTACAGGGCGCGGGTCTTTATGGCTACCAACTTGCAGGTAATTGTTTATTTCATCCGCATCATTATCAACTTATTACGTGCACACTACAGAGCATGGGTCTCCATGGCTATCAACTTATACGTGATTGTTTATTTCATCAGCAACATTATCAAACTATTACCTGCCCACTAAAGGGCACGGGTCTCCATGGCTACCAACTTATAGTTTATTTCATCAGCAACATTATCAAACAATTACCTGCCCACTAAAGGGCACGGGTCTCCATGGCTACCAACTTATAGGTTATTGTTTATTTCATCAGCAACATTATCAAACTATTACCTGCCCACTAAAGGGCATGGGTCTCCATGGCTACCAACTTATAGGTGTTTGGTTACCCCATTTCGAAATATCCTTGTACATTTTTTAATTTCTTAACTTTGTCATTTAGGTACTTAACGCACAATGGCAGGAAGCATCGACGGGGGTGTCTAGGAGGGAAATACTGCTTTTGGCGGCGAAATCACTGGCGGGCTCATTCAAGAAGCTATTGGCGGTGTCTGCAGACGCGAATTAGATATACGAATAAATTTTATCAATAAAATACTATTGTAATATTAATTATATATGCTATTATGTAAGTATTTTTTTCTGTATGCTTTTTTTATTTATGAAAACAACAATGAATGTTATTGATTTAAACTTTAACTAAGAAATTAATGTTGTTTAGCTAAACAATATTTTATTTCTATCTGTGATCTAGTAACTACGTATCGGCTTTACATATAGCGCAGTTATATTACACCCGTACACCTACTTGGTTTATAAGCGATGTCGTACTGGTACGCTAAGCCACGAGAGATATCCATACGTTGTTTGAGATATTTATTGATGAACGAAAAACGAAAAAAGTTACGCTTTTAGACTTTTTTGTGTAGTAGCAATGTTACATTTAATGATGAAATATTTAAAAAAATATGTTTACTTCGTTAAGAAACAAAGTTTTGAAAAAATAGTATTGTAATCAAATATTTTATTTTCAGATTAGCACAAAATTTATGAAGAATCTACTTTTATTAAGTTTTAAATATATATAATAAATATTGTAAGTGATATAGTTTTAAAATCAATGCATACCTACTTAAAAATTAAAATATTTAAAGACTGAAAAGTGTTGTACCTTTTTATGAAAGCCCATCAACAGCTAGGGTTTATTAAATTTTTAAAAATAATTTATTGAATTTGGTGAAACTTAAATTATTTTCTTAACCTATGCAGTATAGTTTAAACCCGGCGTAATGAAAATAATAAAAAAACGACTAAATAATTTTATAAGCCTCAGCCCCAATAGGAATGGTGTCGGATCGTTTTTGTCTGCCTGTATGTCTTATAATCTGTGTCATTAAAGATATAAGATACTGGTCGACAGTATTTGAGTCTGAAGAAGCAGTGATGAATACCTATTGATTTTTTGATAATTAACAGCTCTTCTTATCCAGTGCAAGGGTAATTAGTCATAACTACAATTAATATGAATGGTATAACCAACGTCTTTGCTCTTACACACACACTTATAAACTAAATATTGGATATATCTTCCTAATTGCGACACATTTAACCGCAATTTCTAACAAGTAGTTTTAACATTGATATTAATAGAAACAGCCGCCATCTTTATCACTCCATGACCAGCCATAAGGTGTCCTTATTTAATATAAGATGTATCGCCTATATTTGGAGGAAGTAATAAAGTGGAATCATCAAGAAAAGTCGTTTCAATTAGAACCAACTTCCCCTCATGGCGACCCTGGCAGCCGCTTATCATATTGAAATTCAAAAAATTCTAAAATTCAAAAATTCAAAATTCATTTATTTCAAGTAGGCCTAATATAAGCACTTTTGAAACGTCAAATCTGTGTGTGTAGTGACTTTACCACCGGTTCGGAAGGCAGATTCTACCGAGAAGAAGCCGGCAATATATGGGGCGCACAGCGCGAGTTCAACTGGGAGTAATGTTACACAAATGATTACCTAAACTGTGAAATGAATAAGACTGATAAAGTCAGAAAAAAACCACCTTGCCCTCAACGGATCTCGTCTAAGAATGAGCAGGGCCGTAGTTCACTACGCCGGCTCAGCGTGGATTGATAGACCTCACACTTAGGCGCCTTTGAAAATGTGATGGAGTACTCTCAGGCATGCAGGTTCCTCGCGATGTTTTCCTTCACCGTTAAACCATGTGATATTTTAATTGATTAAATATAAATGCATATAACTCCGAAAATTTAATAGGTGAATGCCGGCTATCGAACTTGGTACTTCCGGCAGGCCGAAGCCCTAAACACTAGGATATTAAACCCCCCAAAGTTAAATGATAAAAATATAGCCAGTATCATTCAGGGTGATATAAAGGATTCTAACGATACCTCACAGAAAACTGTTCAGAAGCCTTCGTACAGGAAAGTCGTTTTTGCATATCAAACTCTTTATCGACCAAGTAAAATGCACTTAATGTCAATCGTTTTAATGTCGCAAATTCTGAACTCCTGATTTTTTATACAAACATGTAAAAAGCAAGACATAAAGAATATGCAAATTTAAGGGTTGATACTTTACAAATAAGATCCATTTTACTCCGATTTTCAAGTATTTCCTTCTCGAAAACGACTCCTTGATTGCGAGTGAGAAAATATTGTGCTAATGGTTTTGACATTAAGAACATATTGTGATATATAGTAATTTATATACATAGGTATACATACAAAGCAGATTTCGCTTAGGAACCAATCAGTCGTATGGGTTTTATATAATTGCCTGTTAATATACTTACTGGCCGTTATCATCTTAGACTATCATAACTGACCAATAGGTGAAATTGCTGTCAAGGGCTAACTTGTCGTGGAATATAAAAATAAATACCTTTTATCGAACGCCCTAAGTTTATGTACCAATTGTTATAATTGCGTCTAAGTCACAAAATATCAACAGGTTTGTAAGTCTACATGATACGTGACGTAACTGAGTCAGTCACATAGGTACTGAGTTCTAGTCTATAATGATATTTTGTAAGAATAACATTTTTATCTTATGTTATCCATCTTATCGATATCTTAGATCTAAGGTATGATTAATGACAGTCACAAAATGTTACTGTTATAAATCAAGCAATACCTGTACGAGTACCATCATATAAAGATAATTATTTATTACACACAATTGACGGTTGCAACCACGTCTGTATTGCATGTATCTATTTCTCTACTGCTTAACATAAGATTAACCTACCTAGGTATATGTAGATATACGAGTATGTGGGGAATAAGGTAACTTCGGATTTTATTATAAAAAACCCTAGGATTGCAACGGAACAGATTAGCTAGGACTGTCTGAGACTGTCATTACCTAGTTATGACTGACATTACCTTAGATGAACGGTATCGATTAGATGTATAACATAAGATACGTTAGTAATTATATACTACGACAATACACACATCGCCATCTAGTCAGTGCCGGATTAATCACGTAGCAAGAGTAGCAATGGCGCGAAAGGAGGCCCGCATATTTAATACTGCTCATCTCTGACTGACTGACAGACAGACAGACACGCACACGCACACAGACATCGCCTATAGTAATTTACTACACTATTTATTACCCACAAAATTGTAACCTATCGATAGCAAATACGTCCGTATTGTATTTAAGATATGTTTATACGTATTTAAGATACGTATTGAGTATTGAATTGTATTCATCAGACTGACTGACAGACAGACACGCACACGCAAACGCACACAGACATCACCTATAGTAATTTACTACACTATTAATAACCCACAAAACTGCAACCTATCGAAAGAAAATACGTATTGTATTTAAGATACGTTTATACGTATTTAAGATACGTATTGAGTATTGAATTGTATTTTTACCACTTTATACTTAAGAACCCATAGCAGATCAAGGGCTCTTTTAAAGAATTTGCTAAGGGCCCGCGCTTGCTTAATCAGGCACTGCATCTAGCCCCACAGTAAGCGTAGCTTGTGTTATGTGTACATACTAAGATGAGTGATGAATATTTTTATGAATAATATACATAATCTATATATATAAAAGAAAGTTGTGTTAGTTACACCATTTATAACTCAAGAATGGCTGGACCAATTTTTATGATATTAAATTTTTTGGATTCCTCTTAGACCGGAATAGGATAATAAGAATTAAAATATAATGCATAAAAAAAAATCCGCGGTACGAAGTTCGCCGGGACAGCTAGTTACTTAAAATATACATCTAAACACCCAGACACTGAAGAACATTCATGTTCATCACACACAATTTCCAGTTGTGTACCTTACCAGTAGGTAAAGAAAGGAAATTGTGCAACTCCAATCTAACTTAGTTCCAAATATCTTTCTTCCAAATTATCAGTTCCTTAGCCATGGTTGATGGTACCTCCCTAATAGGTTTATTAACAATTATCTCATTTCTCCAATTATCTTAACACATAAACATCATTTATCTAAAATTATAGATCTACGAATAGTGTTATCTTATTCCACGGGGCATATTGTGAAAAGGACAGCACTTTATTTTTACACCACAAGTAGGAAAAAATGGAAACAATGGACACAGCAAAAATAAACATAAAAAGTAGGATACAAAGGGCGGCCTTAACGCTTAGTAGCGATCTCTTCCAGGTAACCTTAGGATTAGGAAAACCAAGGGAAACCGATTGGTGGGGTGTATTATTATTATAAACACACTACCTTTACCCTGAAAATTATGTTACTAGGATTATTCGGTATTATGTCACAAATTGTTGTTAAGAGTGTGTCACGATTAGGAAGATATATCCAATCTCTAACTTACAAGCGTGTGTGTGTGAGAGAGCAAAGAAGTAGGTAATACCCTATTAATTGTAGGTATGACTTATTGCCCCGCACTGGATGATGGCCCCGCTGATAATTCTTAAAAAACGCTATAGGTATTCATTACGGCTTCTTCAGACTCAAATACTGTCGACCGAGTACCTTGTATCTTCAATAACAAAGATTATAAGACACACAGACAGACAAAAACGATCAGACACCATTAGTATTTGGACTGAGGCTTAGTAAAATATCCGACTAACATCACGTGCTTATTTTATACTCGTAATAATTACCTACAATTATTTATAGCACAATTTCGATACCTGCGATGCATAATCCCAAGTTATATATTTTATTATTAGAGATATCTATTATCGTAAGAAGCATATATAAATGCTTAATATTACGAAATTCATACCATAGTGTCTCAGTTTGCGGTAAGTGAATCATTCTAATACAAAAACTACGGTTAATATATTTCGATAATACACACATTAGCCCCAAATTAAGCGTAGCTTGTGTTATAGGTACTAAGATGACTGATGAATATTATTATGAATAATATACATAAATTCTTATAATATACAGATAAAACCCAGACACTGAAAAACACTCATGTTTATCACACAAACATTTTTCAGTTGTGGAAATCGAACCCGAAGCCTTGGACTCGGAAAGTAGGATCGGCCGTCGAGTGATTAAGTGTAACCTATTAAGCCTTAGTATAAACAAAAGAATAAAAATCTGAATATCTTATCATCGTCAAATATATTTCAATCAACGGTTAAGGTTCTAGCAATGTCCTCTGCCCATTGCCACACCGCCCACTATTTCGCGTCGGTCATGTAGATGCTAGATTATTCCCTTACTACTCAGGCCGTAGTCCACCACGCTGGCCCAGTGCGGATGGGTGGACTCCACACACCTTTGAGAACATCATGTAGCACTCTCAGGTATGAAGGTTTCCTCACGATGTTTTCCTTTACCGTTGAAGCAAGTGATTTTTTAATTACTTAAAACGCACATAACTTAGAAAAGTTGCAGGTGCGTGACGGCTTCGTCAAACATCTGTATGGCTATTTTTACTCTGTGATATTGTCCTATATAATTTGACTAGCCATGGCCCGCTTTTTTTTGCGAACCATTTGTTGAAAGCAGCCTATGTTACTCTCCATCCGCACAACTAACTCTATGCCATAAATATGGGCGTAAAGTAAGGAAAATCAAACACATTTTCGCTATAACATTAGTTTAATAAGATTTTTGTTCATCCAGAAAAAATAGCAAGATGAAATTCTTCGTTGCCTTCGCTGCCCTCATCGCCGTGGCTGTGGCCAACCCCCTGTACACCTGGAGCCTTGCCGACCTCACCGAGGCCGTGAACAACCCAAATACCAATCCTGCTCTCCTTCCTTACCTTCAGTTTGCGCTTAGTGAACTGACGAACACAATCGCTAATGGAATTGCTGTGGTAAGTTTGTTATTGAGATACAAGTAACATACAAATTTAAAGAGCGCGAGCCGTAGACGTGCTAATGTAATAGTTCAATTAGTATCATCTAATGAGTTCATGTATTACCGAACATTAAAACCATTTTGCCGAGGTGATAATCTTCCGAGCCGAACGCATTCATATTTAAGTCGAGTATAAATGGGTTTTATGACCGATTAACACTCTGCTTTTCATTTCGATTACGAGGAAATTTGTTCGATTTTGCTGTTTTTTTTTAATCTTTAATTATTTGGGACTTTTATCCAACTCGGATATTCCGGCCCCATCATCCCTTTAGTAACTCGTTATAAAAATAATACCTACCGTAATAGAAAAGAAACAGATACAATCTGTTACTGCTAACAGACCTGAAATCTTCAGTTGTCGGTTGACCAGATTTTATTGTTCTGATTTGACAGTGTTATGCTCTTGTTGCACAATTTACCCAGCTACTATTTTCCGAGTGGCTTTAATCTATACGAGGTTTGCAGAAGTATCTCTATAATATATTACATTTATTTTCCTAGGACGCCATTGTTGTGCCTACCCCGGCAGACCTTGAAGAATACTCTGCTCCCAGTTCATGGACTCTCCAAGAACTGTCTCAGGCACTCCAGGACCCTCACACCAAACCTGAATACGTGCCTGCTCTAGAGGCCGCTCTAGACTCTCTCATGAGCGCTCTCGCCTCTGGTCAGAATGTTGTAAGTATTGAATAATCACCATCATATCAACATATTACCGGTCCACTACAGCGCACGGGTCTCCTCACACAATGAGAAGAGGTTGAGGCCGTAGTCAACCTTGCTTGCTCAGAGCAGATGTGTGGACTCCACACAACTTTTGAGAACATTATGGAGAACATACAAACTTTTAGGAATGCAGGTTGCCTCTCGATGATTTCCTTCACTGTTGAAGCGAGTTTAATTGATTTATGATTAAACTAGGTATAACTATTTTCGGAATAGCTTTGTTGTTTCGTAGGTATTTAACTTTATTTGGTTATAAACATCGTAGCAATTAGATTTTTTGAATATAGGTATTAAAAGAATCTTAGATAGCCGATACATTCTTTATAAACTGTAAATGATATATTTTCCTTGCAGAACTCCATCGTCGTCAACATGCCCGTTCAAAACATCGAAATCGAACCCATTCCCGTGTTCCCCGAACCCGAAATCCAAGAGCCTGAGATCCCCGTGCCCGAAATTCCCGCTATTGTCCTCCCCGCACCCGAAACCCCCGTGTCCAGCCCCCTTGTTCAGGTCATCGTCAATGTCAACGGCCAACAACAGCAGGTCAGTATATAAAATAAAATAAATAGGCGATTTTGTCAGTTTTTGTAAATCCGCCAGGAACAGTTAGTGTTCTCGGGATAAAACTGTGCAATGCCCATCTCTGGGACGCAATGTATTTCTATGCAAAATTTCGTCAAGATTGGAAGCATGGGTAACAAATTAAACTATTTTAAATCCCACTTATTGTCCCGGGATAAAAAGTTTTCTAAGCCCTTCTTTTGCTAAAATTATTCTATAATAGCTATCCCGCTAGATTTCAGCCAGAGCTGTACCGCAGTAAACATAGGTATACACTTTCTAAGGAATCATTCTCCTTTGTGCACACAATTTACCGTGCCTCGGAGAGCAATATATAGGTCGTCAATCCTACACCTGAAATTATTCATTAAATAATAATAATAATAAGTTTATTTCAATGAACGGTTACACAGTAAATTAAAAATAGTAGAAAATAAGGCAAACATAAGGTAATGTGTATCATGAAACCCAAATTCGAAAATACTGCTATAGTGCAAGACTGAGTCGCAGTTAAATAAGAGTTGCAATAGTTGCCACTACAGCGCTTTTCACTACACTACAGCGCTTTTCATGACAGAGCTCGTCCTGGAAAGTACTACCACCATGTTTATTTCTTCCGTTAATCAGCATTTTTGCTTATCGGTTGTGTTCCGATCTGAAGGGCGTGCGTGCCGGTGTAATTACAGTCACATGAGGCTCAATACTTACGCCTCCGGGTGATGGACACAGTTCAGTTGCTCTGCGTATTGGCAATGGTTTCAAAATAATTCAAAATTCATTTATTTCAAGTAGGCCTAAAATAAGCACTTTTGAAACGTCAAGTCTGTCTGTGTGTAGTGACTCTACCACCGGTTCGGAAGGCAGATTCTATCGAGAAGAAGCCGGCCATAAACTCAGCAGTTGCTCTTTTCCAATATCAACAAACAAACATTAATTGGACAAAAATTAATTGGACAGACTTGTCGGGGGAAATATTGTGTCATATGAAGGAAGAGATCTGTTCCAATGTCTCGTGATTTTCGGTTTTATGTTTTCAGGTCACCGATGTTGCTCATGAAATCGAACCTACCCCTGTTCAGGTAGTCGATGACATCCCCGCCGACGTTTTGGCTGACCTAAGATAATTAAACCATATTCAAGTGTGAAAAAATATTAATGTACTGTATAAATAAACGATGTATACAGATTGAAGACTTAATTATTTTATTCTTAACAATTTCTTATTTCAAATGTTTGTTTGGTATGCCTTTTTGGGGACTTGTCTTTGAAGACCTTGCCTTATTGTATACTTCTAAACAATCATCATTACCGGACCACTGCAGGACACGGCTCTCCTCTCAAGAATGAGAAGGGGTTAGGCTTCATTCCACCACGCTAGCCAATAGCAGATTGGTAGACTTCCCACCCATTTGTAAACGTTATAGAAAACTCTTTCCTCACAATGTTTTCTTTCACCGTTAATGCGGGTGGTATTTTTATTGCTTAAATAAAAAAAACATCTGTAACATCATAGGAGAGAGGGTTTTAGAGCATAGACTCGCCGAGATAAAGTAGTCTTTAATCTTGCTCTATTTTTGGATTTCATATTTGAATAAGGAACCCAGATCATAGTATATTCGGTATATAGTGCAATCAACCGGTAGTAAGGGCTCCAGTTTTTAGAAGAATCTTTATAATACCTACTTGGCGTCTCAAGTTGTATGCCTTCTGTACCCCAGCTTTGATCCACCAGGCAAGCGAGTACCACTTGAGATATTGGTCGGAGCTCTCAGCTATCACGCCGTTTGAAATTTATCTAAAAAAAAATATAATTAACTTTTATAATGCTTTTGTGAATTTTCTTTTTAAAGGTATATTAGTTATTATCAACTTTTTTTTTCTGAATGGGTAAGTACCTGTAAGTTTCCTATAGGTACAAAGCTTTTTATCTTTTAAAAAGATAATCTTTTTTCAACGATCAGGGGGCTTATGAAAGTAAGCCCCCTAATATACTTCGTATACAGGAGTACTATTTTGATATGATAGTATTTACGAAATCTCTTGACGCCCCTAAAATAAGTTTTATATTTCTGAAACAAGGGCGAGAAGCATTAAAATTATAATGCTTCCTGGGATGGGACAAAGCCACCTGCTTTCATCATCATCATCATCACATCCCACAATGAGAAGGGGTTAAGGCCGCGATTGGTGGGCTTTGAGAACATTACGTAGAACTTTCAGACATGCAGTTTTCCTCACGGTGGTTTCCTTCACCGTTGAAGCAAGTGATATTTAAATTACTTAAAACGCATATATTTCAAAAGTTAGAGGTGCGTGCTGGGATTCGAACTCGGCCCCCTACCTCGGGTTACAACCCTAAGTTATAATAACTGGAACATACTGCATAACATGCTCTACGTGGCGCGTGAGTGGATATTTTTTAATGGCAACGAAACTTCTGCGACTATTCACTTACAAAAGGCAGGAGCTAGTAGAATAAAAGACTAGATAAGGGGGCGCAAAGAAACCGGGATTGTGTGCTAACCTGGGCAGGTTCACGATAGTTCTAGAACTAGAACTAATCCGAGTTGGTACTGGGTACTTCCTAAAGGCAAATCCCAATACCTAACAATTATAGATACAAACCCAAACCTGCTAAACAAAAAGCTATACACTAGACCAATGCGGCAGTTATTTTGTTAGGTTAAAACAAAATTGAATTTCTTATCTAAAATTTTATCTAACTAATATCTACATAGCAAACGTTAGATCAAACGTAGGTACATGGAATCGTATCTAATCTCAACATTTTTATTTAGTGGTTGAACTAAATTCGATATATTATTAGACCGATTTGTTTACTTTATAGTTGAAACTGTATAAAATATTTTCGCACGTACAAAACAGGTGACGTGGTATTTGGAGCATATTTTTATCAGTATTTGAAAATGAATTCGCTACGTGTGAATATTGATAAAATTTGGCCACTTTATCATCGTACTGACACGCCAATGATGTTATAAGTAAAGAGAAGAAAGATTTTGCGTATTGGATCTATTTTTGAAAATCTAACCTGCAATAAGCAACTTTTGAAATATTTGACTTTGGATTAGAACATTTGGTACGAAGTAAAATAAGAGAATATAACTAATAGTTAATGTAAGTAGTTTCTATATCTAAAAGACCAATAAGATAGATGTTCAATAAAGTAGTAAAACGCACAGTTACATCTACACCAAGGACCATTTATTACCCATCGTTTCAATCAGCGTTGTGACTCTAAAAGCCGCTTATAGAGGCCTATACCTTTCAGTAGTAAGTATAGCTGATGCTGATGATGATAATCAATGTGAAATATTTTAGTTGTAAAGCTTTAAAGATTAAGTTGCCAAGGCCGAAGACTTTTTGTCACATTTTTGGGGTCTATCTTCGGAATGAAGATTGTAGAGCAGAGCCCATGTAAAAATAAGCGACTAAATTGGCACTTTTAACTAGGCCAATTAGCCTAGTTAAAAGTGCCAATTTTAGAGGGCATACAACTAGTGCACTTCTTTTACTGTTAACATCATTGTAACAAACCCTGCCATATCTTGAGGACTTGTTTGCACAGTGATTTATAAATATACAGTGTTGTGTTATTTTGACGCCATTTTAGTAGTTTATGACTCAGCGCGAAGTTCAAAGCAAGTTTTTAAAATAGTAATCTTGAGGTAAGTCTGTTACATTTTTAATTATGTCAAATGGGTGAATCTTTCGGTTTTATACTCAGTTATTTTCTCTACCTAATAAATATCCCTAAATCGATAGGCTGATTGTTTAAGAGTAATCATAGAGTTATCACTTGAAGCACAAAATAAATAGTAAAGAGATCCTACCTACTAGTAATGTCGTAGATCGTAGGTCCAAGAGACTGCAGTTTAAAGTTGTTTGTTTGAAGCTCAAAAATTAATCTTGTCAGTACAAGGTAGCTTAACTTGTTAACAGTTTATTAATAGAAATCTGTCAGGTGGGAAGCTTCGGCCGTAGTTAGTTACCATCGGCTAGGTATCGTAAAACGCTGCTAAGCGATAAAGCGTTCCGGTACTATAGAGCGTTGAAATCGATTGGGGATATGGGTTTAATTTATCTGCCCTAGCAGGTTAGCTGGTTACCATCTCAGACTATATAAACGCTTCTAACCAGGTGAGATTGCAGTCGAGGGCTAATTTGTAGTAAAAATAAAACCCGTATTATTTCATACTGCATTAACTAAGTATGTGGTTTGCGAAACGGAAAACTATAAATCGATATAAACATTATTTTATATTATATCTTTGGCTTCCTGAGTTAATATTTGATAGCGATGTTTTATTGATTATTTATAGATAATCTTTATCGGCATAGCGGATGATTACGTCATATCGGTCTACGAGCTGACCAGCTCAGTCCAACGTTATACGACGAAATGAATTTATATCAAAGAGGATGTTAAACACTACGCGGTTTATGTTTAGCATAATAAATAGATACATAATTTCATACGTAGAAATGTTCTCGGAAAGATACACCGTGATATTTTAAGACTATCTATGCCGTGAAAGATTCGTTCGTCGCTCAATCGACCTACAATTTCGTCTTCCGAATTTATCTAGAGCTTCATATTATGTTACTTTATCTGCATTTCATTTTATAACATATCTACTTAGTACGTAATCCTCCTACTTTTAATTCATTGTCATTTTGTTTCTCGGATTTATTTTCCTTCCTCTTCCCCGGTCTTAGTCACCTCGTACGACCCCCGGGGCGGTGTCCAATACTACTTGGGTACAAATAATTTGGGTATGCAGTGCTTTTGTGCATGTATGAAGTGCACGCCACTGGCAGTGGACTTTATTATAGGCTATTGATGATCATTTATTATTAATTATGTGCCAACAAGAATTTTGTCCTGCTATAGTTATGGTGGAAAGTAAGTAGATATATAGATGGACTATACTCCCACTTGAAGAGGTGATAGTGGGTAAGACTTTCTCTTGATCTTCGGGGGGCCAAGTTCAATTCTCAGCACCGCACCTCTAAGATTTCTAAGTTATGAGCGTTTTAAACAATTAAAATATCACTTACTTCAACGGTGTAAAGGAAAAAATCGTGAGGACTCCTGCATACCTGCTGAAGGGCAGGAGATATAATTCATGTGTCATTCTGCTAAATCACGGTAACAGGGAATAGAAGAAATTTACCCGCGTTTATTATTACACATTTATTATTTGGATATTATTTCCACTTGTGCGCCAGTGCTCTGAGAGTTGATAAAGTTTTGGTAGAAGATACATTTTTTTATCATTTCACGAGGGAGATAATTGTCTCCTGCCCTTACTAGCCATGCTGATATTTTTCAATAATGTTCTTAAAGGTGTGTTAAGTCCACCAATCCGCACCGGGCCAGCGTGGTGAACTACGGCCTAAATCCGTCTTGTTGTGGGAGCAGACCCGACTACTTTACTATAATTATAATGCTAAGTTTATTTTGTAGACTTTGAAAATGACGATTCCTACATTAACCGTCGATGAAGTATCCAAAGGCATCCAAGATTATGCCTCTAACAAGAGCATAATCAACGTTTTAGAGGGCATCCTTAACGATTATATGGATCTCCATTATGGCAAAGATACTCCTTACACTACAGGGCAACAAGTAGTTCCCACTGGAGCTACTATAGAAGATGTGAAGAATGGAATCGACAGTGACCTTGAGAAGAAATTAAAGGATGTATTTGAAAAGATCTCAGAAGTGTACCAAAGTGGGGATTTAACTCCTAGATCAGAAAATGATGGTTCTTGGGATGAAAAGTACAAACCGGTATTAGTTCTATTGACTCCTAATAAGTAATTTTTGATATAATTCAGTTGTGTGCTGTTATTTTTAATTTATTCACAATGGATCATTTTGATTTAATTTTGTATACCATATTTCAGTGCTCTTTTGGAATTTAAAATATTATGTAGGGTTTTTGTACCCATTTACTTTAAATTATTAATTACTGAAACAAATAAGTAATCATGCAAGAATTTTCGGATGTATAGTGTGTAAATAAATGTTAAGGTGTATTAGTTCACTTTGATGTTGTATTATTAGGATAAATAAAGTATTTTGGATTTAGATTACCTGACATTTGTTTTTTTAACACCTACCTACCTTTCATTTTTTCATTTTTTTTTACCTAAAACATAGAGCTGTAGCTACCACGCCTAGAGCAGATTGGTGGGCTCCACACACCTTTAAGAACATTGTGGATAACTCTCAGGCATGCAGGTTTTCTCACGATGTTTTCCTTCACCGTTGAAGCAAGTGATATTTGAATTGCTTAAAACGCTCATAACTATATAATAAGTAATACTTACTAATAAGTAATACATGGCAATTTATCATATTGTGCTTGTTCGTGAGTTGTCGAATAAGTTATTCAGTTGAGAGCAGTAGCAATTACAGGTAAGCTGGCGTCCGTCCAAACAACGGGCCCGGCCATTTATACAATTGAATAACACGCCTGTTCTACTAATTTCGGCAGAGTGTTACCGAGGAGGTAATTGCTGTTTTTAGTTGTATTTAGAGTGTTCAAGCCATTTAACTCGGTCGTGATTTAATTCTGTACGATCTCTACTTTTTTTGTAGTAATCAAAAATCTTTTTATATATTTTATTTATTTATCTACAAAACTTCTACCTTTTACAAGCGATGCGATTAATCAGTACAACAAATGCAAACCTTAATTAGTATAACTTAATAAATACGTAGTGGCCTTTATGAATTCGCCCAGAGAACAACTGTACCTACCTATATATCCAGCGAAGTATGGGTTATCACCGAAAGTTGACCTGGCATCATACTTCATAGTTACCTTAGCTTTATAACGCCAATTGTGTTCAGGCGAACTTTACCTAGGTCAAGCGGTACTCAACGCCGGTACAGCCTCTTCTCTTGTACCAAGCTGAGGTTCGTGCATATCATGATATGTAATGGACAAGTACGAAGCTAAGAAAAAGTACTGGCATACACTTGCAACTTCCTATTACTCCACCACTTGTATCACCGACGAAAAGGCATCTGATATAGTATGTATAGCTACGCCTAATGCTGCATCATTAGTCATTATCAGATGTGATGACATTCAAACTGAAGTTTATATGTACATTCCAAAAGAATAAAACAAAAACAAAAACGATCCATGAAGCCACTAAAATAAACAAAAAAAAACCTCCTACACGATTTATGTACGAGGTTTTACAAATGCGTCTAAACCTCATTAGAACTTTGTCCTAAATAAACATGATTATATGTACTTTGAGTTAGCCAGCATTTAACAGAGCAAGAAAGGTTTGTATATTCTAATTTAGAGGTAATTCGTATAATTTTTTTCAACAAACTGTATCAATGTACCCAAATATAACACTGCACTTATAGAGATAAGTGCAAAGTTTTTATTAATAGTTATCTTATAGAAAAATCCTATAATATAACTATTTTTTTTGTTATTTTAATCATAATAATAATAAATATACTATACTACAATACACACATCGTCATCTAGCCCCAAAGTAAGCGTATAGCTTGTGTTATAGGTACTAAGATAGCTGATGAATATTTTATATATAGCTAAGATACAGATCACACAAACACCCAGACACTAAGAAACGTTCATGTTCATCACATAAACATTTTTCCAGATGTGGGAATCGAACCCACGGACAGACGCCGAAAGCAGGGTCACTGCCCACTGCGCCAACCGGCTGTCAACCGCGGTTATTGCCAGCGGTTATTGGTATACTCGTTTTCTGCGGTATTAGGACTTTCAAAGCCCTATTACTGAAATAGTTGCCTCAAAAACGGCTCAGTTTATCCCGCGAAAAGAAAGAAGCCTAGATATTTATGTAATATAAATTGATCCATGCATGTAGTTCCACCATACTACTAAGTCTTTCTTAACGGGATGGTGGAAGCTGGAACTTATTAAGCTTAAGGATAAGCCGTGCGGGCTTATCATCATCATAACATTACCCGCCCTCCCTCCTCTAAGACTGAGAACGGTTTAGGCCGCTATAGCCCAACACACCGGCCAAGGGCGAATTGGTAGTCTTCACACACCCTTGAGAGAACCTGGCACTTATAAAGCTTACGGATAAGTCTTGCGGGCCAGATGGGAAATAGCACCAGTATCTTGGCCACCTTGTCCTTCGGTGACAATTTTATTGGTAAATATTTTTGTAAATATTTCATAGCAGTTTGTACATTCTGTAATCGTTATCATAATCTAAGTTACTTAAACAGTGGGCCATCTGCGAATTTATGATTTACACAATTTGTAAATGTATTTAACATTCTTCGTTTTGAAAGTATCGGAAAATGTTAAATATAGGTAAAACTGCTCAATAAATTTCACTTATATTTGTTTTATATTACGCACGATCGGAGCACGTCTCGCGGAGGCCCTCGCGCGAGTCTAGGCAAGCGAAGGCCACACAAGCATTACCTGTCCTGTGTTTATTTATTCATTGCCTGACACGCATTGCGCATCAATTCTTTTGACCCCAGTCAAAAACCCTACAGCTAAACGCCCCATTTACACTCCTTACTCTTAACTCTGCAAGAGACAAGACGTGGCGATGCGTGATGGTCCTTAGGGCCTCCACTTGTTTTGCCTTGACTCGCCTTCTGGTTGCTCCGTTCAGTAACTGACACTAGATTTTTAGTCATGGTTACAATACTGACGGGCCATTGGCGCAGTGCTTTCTGAGCCCAAGGCTGTGGGTTCTAATCCCACTACTGGGAAATGTTTGTATGATAAACATTAATCTAATGTTTTTCAGTCTCTGGGTGCTTATCTGTATTTATAAGTATTTATGTATATTATTCATACAAATATTGAGTCATCTTGGTTCCTATAACACAAGTTATTCTTACTTTGGGGCTAGATGGCAATAGGTGTATAGTTGTAGTATGTTTTTTTATTTATTTCTATTTCATTATACATATTTTAAAACCATGAGTTTTCACGGGCATACTTAAAATCATTCTGAGCAAAACCCTTAGCTAGTAGTTAAATTACTTAATTCGGTACTGGAAAGATTCTGGGCCCACCAGATTTGTGACCGTGTAACTTGGAGTAAATTAAGCGGGCAACTATCCAAATCCAGTGTTGGTTCTTGCAGCCCTCACTCGGAGCCTCCAAAAGCCGTTCTCGCGAGAGTGTTGTCACTCGGTTATAGAAGTGCACAAGAGAGGAGGCGAACCGTATGCGCCACTCAAACTTTATCACTTGAATTGTCTCGTGCAGAATGTCGATCCGGGATTAAAAGCAATGCACCGCCTTTGGCAGCCTCTCGAAGAAGTTGGTAAGTTTACTTAACGATCTGTTAGCAAGGACTTTGTTTCACCAACTTGTGTCATTACCGTCGGCAGCATATGAACAGTTGCATTGACTTAGCTCATTATAACCCTCCACATAGTTAATTTGCCATTGATTCTCGGAAATGACGATGCGAGTTAATCTTTTAATACTGTTGTTGTCCAACTATATTGACGATGTAAAGATCATACCTCTCCTCTTTCCGCGGGTGTCATACATGGTGGCTATAGGAATATTACGAAGAAAGAGTAGCAGCTTCCTCCGTGCTACTACTACCATATACTGCGATCACCAAGTCGTATGTCTAGTGTGGTATTATGGCCCTTCTCTTGGGAGAGACATGTGATACCATGGTTTACAAATAGTATTTCCTAGATATATTCATCTATTGAATCCCGGCTCTAAAACCACTCAAGCATTTTGTTTAAAGGTCTAATCTTAGTTCTACTGACTCGCTCCACCATTTCGCTGTGGCAAGTGAGAGTTCGCGGAATGAACGCTTTCGTTTCTTATTTTATAATTCATAATTTGGTATGAATGTTTTCCAGTGTCTGTCTGGTGTTTATCTGTATATTATAAGTATTCATGAGTATTATATTCATGAAAATATTCATAAGCTATTAATCTATCTAGTACCCATAACACAAGCTACGCTTACTTTGGGGCTGATAGCGATGTGTGTATTGTCGTAGTATATTTATTAATTATTATTTATTTATTCAATTTTCGTTATTTCCGTTGCATAATTTCTTTATAATTACGACACGAATATATGTATTTTTTGCAATTTTGTAAATAGTAATTTACAAAATATTGGCGTAGTAAACAAATTTTCACAAATCGTCCACTTTACAGCTCAAAAAGTTAAACCAGTGACCAATCAATAAAGGTGTAATCGACGGACTCCGTCCCCATTATACAAGTTTCGATGATTCTTAAGAGCTCAGTTTGTTAGCTGTGACTTTGATAACCCTAACTTCTTCAAGTTAAGTTTTTCGAAATATCTTATGAAGTTTAGTTAAACGCCCATTAGTTTGCTCGTTTTTGACTACTACTTCTATATAAGTAGAACCCTTAGTATTACTTTTGCGATATGATGTCAAAAGAAAGTAGGCCTTATTTTACTTGTTTAGAGTCGCTTATTCTACCGTCCAGCTCTGCCCAAAGCGCTGCCGGAAAAGTGTAGAGGAATCTGGGCTTTACCATCCACTCGATGCGTTCCATTTTACTCTGTCATTAGAGTGTTTTTAAACTCGAAAACGGCGGTACAATTGCGGATAAATGAATTTCAATCTAAAGGTACTGATAATAGCATACTAAAAACAATTGCATTTTTAATGAATGAATGAATATGCTTTTATAGCACTCCACAAAAAGTACATAAAAAGAAAAGTATAATAAAACAACGTATACAATTTGGCGGACTTATTGCTTCATAACGATTTCTTCCACGCAACCAATGGCCACCACTACATCATCATCATCATCATCATCATCAAACTATTGCCGGCCCTACCTCCTGTAAGAATGAGCAGGGTTTAGGCCGTTATAGCCCAACACGCTGGCCATGTGCAAATTGGTAGACTTTACACACCCTTGGCAGCATTATGGTGAATTCTTAAGTAAGCAGGTTTCCTGATGCTGTTCTCCTGCAAAATAAAAACAAATTATATTTAACTGCTTACATTAAAAACGCACATAACTCTGAAAGTTAAAGATTCGCCGAGGATCCTTAAATACAATTTTTCTTTAATTGTATTATAGATATGAGTAAAATAAATCTCCTTGTTCCCAGTAAATTTGACTGTCGTTTTCATAACTAAAGGCGCAGTATACTGTGAAGCGTCTTTGCCACATTCTGTGATAATTATAGCGAGTAGTTATCAAGTTTTTGACTTTGACACCTAAAGCGATAACTATGGAACTACACAATAACAAGTATTGCACTGGTTATAGAATAGGTAAGCAATGAATGCTCGTCACAATAAAGGAGCTGATGGTGAAGTGTATTTTGAGCCATTGACATTCGGCTATTATTACTTACTTAGATTGAAATCATATCTATGTAATACGTAACCTATCAACTAAAATGGGCGAAAAAAAAAATTCGACAAAAAAGGAACCGACTTTGTTATACAACTAAAGAGCAAAAAATAAATATATCGTCGTACTGAAGCAGCGCAAAAAGGGACCAATTGTGTTTTCAACCAACCATGAATTCATAAATTGTAATATTCACAAGACATTTAATCAAAAATGTTCCAGCTGTTTAGGAGTTAGGAGGAGCTAGAAGACAAACACACGTATAGATAATTTTAACTATTTATATTTCAGGTATAGTATTTCAAGACATAAATTAGCCAAATCGATCTAGCCGTTCTCGAGTTTTAATAAGACTAACGAAAAATGTTCATTTTTAAAAACATATAAATATATATCCATAAATATAAGCTTGATAGATTGTGTCCATAACTGGGACATTATTAGATTGAGTTAACGAGCTTACAATAGTAACATATTAATTCTTTAAGCCCAGTAGAAAGATGGGTGATCAGCTTTAGCATTGTTTCTAGTGATTACAATTTATAACTCGGTGGATTTAGGTTGAAAAACAGAACGTAGTTGTTCCGCTTTTGCAAAGTTCCTTCACTCTCCATTACATAAGTTTCGACGTTTTGTTTAGACATAGAGCCTTTGTCTCTGACAAGTTGCCATGTTTACACAAAAGAGCTTAACTGGGTCTTTGTTTAACTTCGCTTATCTATCGACTGGGTGATAATTACCCGTAAGCTAATGAACATAATTAGTATGTTATTGTTATATTAGCAAACTTAATTACTGACAAGTTGTTTGCATATATCTTATAATCATATACCTTTCAGATTGGTGGGCATGTGAGTTTTAGTTAATCTGTTATCTTTGTATACAAATCATGTTATATTATATTAACACTTATTGCAACATTTTATTTGTTTATGGTGTAGTTTACAGTATTTTTTAATATTTTTTAATACAATCATAATTTTGCTGCTTTTATCACTTTTATTACTTTAATGGGAATAACGCGTTCTTCACTTTATTTATTTATTTATCTATTTAATTTGCCTTATAGTCGCTCGGCAGGGTGATAACGTATCTCGTCGCGACAGCAATGCGACAGGCGATAATCTTGCAATCACTGCTGTCAAACGTCACTTTTTTATTTTTTGTATGGAAAAGTGACGTTTGACAGCAATGATTGCAAGATTTACGCCTCTCGCATTGTTGTCGCGAGATACGTAATCACCCTGCGGGTCTCAGCTGAAAATCAGCGGCATGCATGTTCCTAAAATGCATGGCAAATGCTGAGCTGTACACCCTTTCTGTCTGGCGGCACACACAGAAATAGTTACTATGTTGCTACCATATTATTATAAGATGTACTGTTTGCAACACTTAACATGAATAAATGTATTTTTTTTCTTTCTTTCTTTCAGATTACGAATGTTGGTAACAATGGAGATAGATTGGACGCAATCGACTTTAGAATCGGAAATCAATTAGTGTCATCTGCATATCGTGTAAAAATCAAAAGCACAAGCGTTTCATCAATAACACAATGTAATTAGTAAACGGAAACGGTGATAGCCTAATTTTTATGATTTTGGCTTCACTTTCGGAAGACCGAGATCGTATCCCAGCACGCATCTCAAACTTTTTTAAGTTACGTGCGTTTTAAGAAATCAAAATATCACTTGCTTCAACGGTAAAGGAAAATTGCGTAAGGAAACCTGCATTCCTGAGAGTTCACCATAATGTTCTCAGAGGCGTTTGGATTTACCAATCCGCACTGGGCCAGCGGGGTGGACTACGGCCTGAACCCTTCTTATAGTCGGAAAAGACTCGTGACATGTAGTGGCTCGGTTGGCTCCATTTTTGTCTTACGTTAGATAGAATAATTCATGTTAAATAGAAAAATGTTGATGTCGAAACAACTGTCCAGCTTCTACTCGGTAGAAGTTGGATTCTAAACCGTACACTATACGGTACTATTAGACAGACCTGAAGTTTCGAAAGTGCGTATATAGTTGGTTGAAATATAATCAATAAATTAAATAAATAAATAATAAATATACTACGACAATACACACATCGCCATCTAGCCCCAAAGTAAGCATAGCTTGTGTTATGGGTACTAAGATAGCTGATGAATATTTCTATGAATATAATACAAATAAATACTTATAATATACAGATAAACACCCAGACACTGAAAACATTCATGTTCATCACACAAACATTTTCCAGTTGTGGGAATCGAACCCACGGCCACGACTCAGAAGGCAGGTTCGCTGCCCACTGCGCCAGTCGGCCGTCAAAATTGTGATATCACTTGAAATTTTCATATCTATCAAAACACATGAACACAAATCAACACAAATATTTAACTTAGAACTAAAAATGTACCCTTAGGAATCGAAAACAGTTTCAAATACTGGCTTTTACGTGGAGCATTTATCGTCATTTTGAAATGTGAAAAAGCGCAATGACTAAGCAATGTTATTCAAGACATTTTCGCAAGGGTCCGATGATTCTTTGTGGAAAATTCGTTACCTAGATTGAAAGAAAATTGAAGGCATCGACAAAGAATGATGAATGTTCTTACGTCTAGTCTCACAAAAATATTTATATTTCGAGTAGAATATTTTGCTGTTACGAATGTTGTCTAATATACATAGATAAGACATTATACTTATAGATCTGTTAACACATCAACACTTTTTTTGCGATTTGTGGCCCGCTATTGGCTTTTAGGAAATAGGAATTATGCCTTGAGTAAATCAGTAATGATAGCATATTAAGTGAGTATTAAAGGTGACCCTTATTTTGTTTTCAGCTGGTATAATATTATAACGGAAAAAAATAAAATCCATTGGTCATCGATTAAGAGCTGTTATAAGTTATTTAAAAAATCCTTGAATGTTATATATATATATAGGTGGTATATATAGGTGGAAACACAATATATAATATATACATAAGAAATTTCCACCTATAAATTGACTCATCACGATATCTCCGGAACCATAAGGCGTAGAGACTTGAAATTTGGTAGGAAATAAATATTAAAAAAAACTGATCTTATTGATTTCGCAGTCGCAGTCGCATCTGCGAACTGTAACTGGAAGATTTCTGTACATTTAATATATTTTAAAATTTTGACATCGGGGGATGCTTTATAATCGATACTGAGCCCAAAACTGATTTTATTTAATTTTTGTCTGTCTGTCTGTCTGTCAGGGCATCACGCGAAAACTACTGAACGGATTTAAATAAAATTTGGTTTAGTGGTAGCTGATATTTTGGGTCGACATATAGGATACCTTTTATCCCAATAAACAATAAGCTTCCTCCGGGAAACGGGATGAAAAATTTTATCAATTTTACTTCGTAGCTCCGTTAAATTTTAACCGATTTTAATAATTATTTTTTTATTTTAATTTTAATGAAGATCTTATAAATATTGTCGGAGATAAAGGACATAACTCTTCACAAATAACAGCAAGTAGCAAGGCATATGGGACAACGATCGAATACATGCGTCCTACTTAATATTATAAATGCGAAAGTTTGTGAGGGTAGATGTATGGATGAATGTATGTATTGTATGTATCAACTAAAATAATGACAACTACCTAACTCCGTATACCACTTAAAATAATAGTATGGTACATAGCTAGCCACGATCATTATGATGTTAGCATCACATCTATTCTAGCTTCTCGATTGACTCATACGCGGACTTAGTCCCGAGGGTCCGCTAGTACTGATTATAATTTTAAGATATCATCCTAGTACTAACAGTTCGGCTGGGTGATTACGTATCTCACGACGGGGTCGCAACAAGCGTAAGTCTCGCGATATTTGCTACTTTTGTACACACGCTACTTTTGTACACACTTAAAATGCAAAAGTGACTTTTGACAGCAAAGATCGATAGAGTTACGCCTGTCGCAAGCCTGTCGTGAGATACGTAATCACCCTGACGGTATCATACGTCAAGCTTGGTCAGTATATATATATTTTTTTCGTAATAATTGATGGAACAAGAAAACGGGCCACCTGATGGTAAGTGAAAAACAATCGCCTATGGACAGAACAACAATTCACAGGGCATGCATGCCATGCAACATGACGCCCTGTTTTCATCAATTTGAGCCGTAGGTTTAAGCCTCATATGAGGCTGCCATAGTTATTTTAGGCATATTCCTAAAATAACTATGGCAGCCACGCACTTCAGGCCGGAACACAGCGTTGCAACAATGCTGCTTTGCAGCAGAAATAAGTATGGCGATAGTTCTTATACTAGCACAGAGTATATCTATACTTGCAATCAATTTGGCTTCAACTCTAAATCAATTTAGAGTAAACAACTAAATTTCTTTATGCATTATTATGTATCTTGTGACGTGAATCAATTTGGTTGAATAATTTATAGTAATACCACTTTCAGAGCGTTGAGGGACAAATATTAGGTACACAGTTGTATGCTAGCTATTTTAAGAATGGTGAGTTAAGTATACTATAACACAGTTAGTGTCTAATTTTAATGAAGATCTTATAAATATTGTCGGAGATAAAGGACTCTTTACAAATAACAGCAAGTAGCAAGGCATATGGGACAACGATCGAATACATGCGTCCTACTTAATATTATAAATGCGAAAGTTTGTGAGGGTAGATATATGGATAACATTGACCGGATAATAATTATTCCGATACTTTAGCAATACATCAATCAAAAGTTATGTAATCTGGGGGATGTTTAGACAGTTTATCAAGCTCGGCTTGTACTCAGTCAAGCGGTTGATTGATCGGAAAAATTATAACATTCGCCAGTTCAGTATTTGTACACAAAAATGGAATTGTTCCCAATACGCCGCTTCCGTAGTTATCTTTGATTAATGCTCACTCAGGAGTTGAATAGTTTGAAGCGGGTAAAAATCCTAGTTAATGAAATTTCAATTAAAATTTACAGTTAACCAAGTATATCAGTCAATAATTGTTTTGTTAGCAACATTTGAAACTGCGTTGCTGATCTAGTTACTAGTATGTTCGACTACAGATTACGAAGTGTTGGGTTCGATTTCCGGGTGGGGCAGAATTTTTTTGAGGTATTGTCTGGCCGTGTCATGGAGAGCACGTTAAGCCGTCTGTCTCAGTTATTGTGACTATCATTATAACCCTCCAACCTTGGAGCAGCATGGAGTTAGAGTTCCGGGAGTGGAAGTTTTCTTTCTATTGGAAATTTCCTCCTCTTTCAGAAATTTCTTAAGTATTAATAGTTTATGAAATATTGGCAAAAAACGAAATGCCATTTTTTTTTCATCTTCAAACTTTTGCCATTTTTTATTTTTTACACAATTTTGGCACATTTTTCTAGACGTCATTCCGGATCCAATGAGCTATCGCACATTTAAGAGCAGTAGGCTATCGCACGACTAGACTACCTGTCCTTCCAACTCTCGTGGCAGTACCGTCTCATCCAATATTGATACTAATCAATCAATCAATCAACCAATACTATTTTTATTATTTATAATATATTCATAAATAAATTTAACATATTTATAGATAAACTAGCTTAGAATTGCATTATACTATAACAAATATTCAAGTGACATTACAATATGAAGATATTTGATATGGTTGATTATTTTAGACAGTTATTCTATCTGTACTAAGTACGGTTAAACAAATACCTATAGTATGTATTTAACCAATAAAACCTGAGTGCGGCTTAAGCCTGTGGCCGGGCACATAAATATTGATCTTCTAACTTAACCTAAACTGGCTTTAGATATTTGGTAACGATCTTTGAAAGGAATGGGATAGTCTTTCTTGGTTTCCAATTATTCTTTCTCTCTTCAGTCGGTCCCTCATGACTGAGGATAGTGATCATACCTATGGTAATCTTGCAATATATTCGGTCTTATTGAAGCGGTGATAGCCCAGTGGGTAGGACTTGGACTTCACTTTTGGGAAGCCGAGTTCGAACCCCAGTTCAACTTTTTTGAATTTGTGTTATGCCATTTACATCTACAAGGTGCTCAAGCAGGTCCACC
Source organism: Pararge aegeria (assembly GCF_905163445.1). Classification (NCBI taxonomy): domain Eukaryota; kingdom Metazoa; phylum Arthropoda; class Insecta; order Lepidoptera; family Nymphalidae; genus Pararge; species Pararge aegeria. Next base: position 5,591,049 of record NC_053200.1, on the reverse strand, counting down.
ACGACACCGGTATCTCCAGTAAGGCTATGTCGATCATGAACTCGTTCGTGAACGACATATTCGAACGCATCGCTGCAGAGGCTTCCCGTCTCGCCCACTACAACAAGAGGTCGACGATCACCTCCAGGGAGGTGCAGACTTCGGTGAGGCTTTTGCTGCCCGGAGAGCTGGCCAAGCACGCAGTCAGTGAAGGCACCAAAGCTGTCACCAAGTACACCAGCTCAAAGTGAGAGAGTCTCACGTCGTATTTCAACGATGTTTGTTGAACAAAAGGCCCTTTTCAGGGCCACAAAAAGATTCCTTGATTCATTCAATAAGTGTTGTTGTACAAAATTATTATTATTTTATATAACTTTATGAACATTATTTTTTGAATTAAGTCTTCAATGAACTACAGGCTATTGAAAGGCTTTTTAAGGTTCTAGTTATCGAGCCATTGTGAGTGCGGCACGTCCAATCGACCGACTGCGGCGGAGCCGAGCGACGAGCGTGCCAGTTCTCGCGTGCCGGGCGTGCGTGCTTCGCTGTTGATTCTTATAAAACTTATTAAATGACCGCACCACTGAATGCCCACCGCGGCTTGAAGGTTGAACGGTTATGTTTTATGTAATAACCCACTAAGCCTGATCCTCGTGTACCGCTGTTATTTTACTGAGGGGCCATCCATTTATTTACGCTCCGCATCTATACCTATAGACACTGCGATGACATACTGCCATAGTCGGACTTTTAATGAGATGCAGTGAACTGATGATTCCAAACGTCGATCGTTATAATAATGTTGTTAATCTTTTATTAATTTCCATAGTTTTGTAATAAATTTCTGATCAAATTTACAAGTCCAATTCTTGTCGTATCTCTTTTTATCTACTAAAACTATAAAGGTTGTATCTATATCTCTCTACGATAAATCGTCTTCTGTAGTGACGAAATATTTTCGTGTTATATACAATCCAATTTTGAAAACTATATCTTACTCTTTTTATAATATAAACAAGGATGGTTGACCCTTTTATTGAGTATAATTTTCATCTTTATTCAAAATCAGACTTTTAAGTTTTAAGTAATAATAATTACAAACTAAAATTAATATTTACAATAAATATAAGCCGTAGAAGCTTACTCTTGATTCTGTATCTACTAATATTATAAATGCGAAAGTGTTTTTGTTTGTTTGTTAGTTGAAAGGAAGTAAAGTCACATTGGCTATTTTTTATCCCAGGGAAACAAACAGTTCCCGCGGGATTTGTAAAAAAACCTTAAATAACGTAGACAACAGCTAGTCGTTCTAAAAGTTTAAGCTACAAATGTATTAAGTACATTGTTCATACTGGATGATTGCTGTGGAGCAGTTGGTTATGTTTTCATTCCATACAAGAAAGGTTAAAAATTGTAAGATTATACGTGTTGATGTTGGAAAATAGCAACTGTTGAGCTTTTTTCTGGCTCTTATTATCCAAAACCAGCGTCCATACCTGTGGTAGTATCGTTGCCAACGAAGCCTGCCGTTACTAAAATGTATTTTAGTTAATGAATTTAGAATTTATTTTATTATACCTCACAACATTCACAGTACTTTGACCCTGCCATATTTGTCACAGGTAAATTATATTTCTGTACAGCCTGAGTAAAGATTTTAATTCAGATTAGGTTTTTACAACTTAGCAATAATTTTATCACTCTTAATATACATGGTAGGATAATTACAGTTTCTAAAAGCATTTGTTTTGATATAGTGTCCTCTATTCGATTTTTGAATGAACAATTGTAAGGTCCCTTAACAATACTTGGCAAATAATGTACATGAATATGCGGAAGATCTGTTTAGTGTTGAGTATAAATATTGAAGTATTAATTGCATCGTAAATGTTCTCATTCTTTACACGGATAGCGAATTAAGTTTAATGTTTATTGTATGTTCGATATCGCAGTGGGCAGCGGCCCTGCTTTCTGAGGCCAGGGCCGTCGGTTCGATTCCCACAACTGGAAAATGTTTGTGTGATGAACATGAATGTTTTTATTTGAATGCATATTGTAAATTATCATCATCATATCAACCCATTACTACAGGGCACGGGTCTCCTCTGAAAATGGGAAGAGTTTAAGGCCGTATTCCACCACGCTGACAATAATTAATATTATTAGTAGTATATAATTAGTATTTATGTATATATATATATATTATATATATTAATATTAAAATATTCATCAGTCATCTTGTATCATAACACAAGGTAAGCTTTCTTTGGGAATAGGGGATTGCGATGTGTGTATTTTCGTAGTATATTTATTTTATTTATTATTCTATTTCATGAAATTCTACAAAGTAACGCTTTCTTCTATCCAATATTTTAAATGACTCCATAAAAAAAGGAATTTACATTATCATAAAAATAAAATACTAACAGCCAGTAGCAACCTGACTGATTGAACCCTGAGGAAGGTAGTAAATTTGACAAACATTAAAATAACGTTTCAACCTGCAATGGCTATGATTTTATTGCTATAGCTATTAATTCTACGAGGAAACTTGTTGCATTTTATCATAGTCATCATAGTGTAATATTAATGTAATATATGTGATGAGTAAAATTATTTTGAAAAGAGTTTAGCGTGGCACTACATAGTTAACTCATTTTGTGAAAATGGAAAGACGTGTTTTCCAATTAATACCCGGTTATTAATAAATGTCATTGTTTTAGAGTGTTTTGTTGCAATTCAATTGAAATCAGCTTTTAAATTTCAGAGCGTTGAAACACACTCCATTATTATTTCGAAGTTATGCAATGTAATATACATTGCATAACGTCGACCAAGACCCCTAATAATGCAATGTAACGCCTTCTTCTATCCAATATTTTAAATGACTCTATTAAAAAGGAATTTTACATTATCATCCAAAAACTACCAGCCAGTATCAAAACCCGATTTATTATACCCTGAGGAAGGTAGTAAATTTGACAAACATTAAAATAACGTTTTAACCTACAATGGGTATGATTTTATTGCTATAGCTATTAATTCTACGAGGACTTGTTACATTTCATCACAGTCATCATAGCGTATTATCTTATATCTCTAAACGAGCAATTCTTGTATATATAGAATTGGAATCTCGGAATCAATCCGGTAATAACCGATTTGGTGCAACGATGTTGCACTGATCAGCTAGTTAATGTAATATATGAGTAACATTATTTTGAAAAGAGTTAGCATGGCATTAAATAATAAACTCTTTTTGTGGTATAAGTCTATGTATTTTTTAAAATTGGTTTATATTTAAAGTCTGGTAATACAAAGTACGAATAATTCATTTTGTTAGAAATTATATCCGTGCCCACTGAAGTAAAGGTTTCTGCAGTTAATAGTGATTTATCTAACTTCTGAGTGGAGCACGCAGTATGGACTTAAGGTTAACCCTGTAAAATCTCAGGCTATCATTATTGGCAGCCCGGGATTGGGTGTTAGAGTTGATTGTGAAATTGTTCGTAAGTATGTATATAATAATAATACACCCCACCAATCGGTTTCCCTTGGTTTTCCTAATCCTAAGGTTGCCTGGAAGAGATCGCTACTAAGCGATAAGGCCGCTCTTTGTATCCTACTTTTTAAGTTTATTTTTGTTGTGTCCATTGTTCTTTTTTACTATTTGTGGTGTACAAATAAAGTGTATAAATAAATAAATAAATAAAGGGAGGTTTCGAGTATCGCAAACCGACATGTCGAGTCGGCTAAGTAACAAAAGCTTTTATATATATTTAAATGAAGTGTGCTATATGGTTCTGAACACATTAGTATTTTTTTTAAATAAAAGCGGTGATAGCGGTGGTCCGTCCAACTAGGGTAGGACTTCGATTTCACAGTCGGGAGGCCGAGTTTGAATCGCAGAACGCACTTTCAGCTTTCTAAGTTATGTGCGTTTTAAGCAATTAAAATATCGTATCTTCAACGGTGAAGGAAAATCTCGTGGGAAGAGACCCGCATCCTGTAGTGAGCCGGTAATGGGTTGATGGCGATGAATAAATATTTTAAATTCGTCATTTTTCTAAGACAACCTTTTCATGAAAATCTTTAAATTATACAAGATATTATCGATCTATAAAGATTTCGATGACTGATGGAAAGAAAATGGTATGCGAGGTATCTCTGTACCTTAATTTATTAAATTAGGTGCAGCGCTTGAGTAAAACAGGTAATAAATAAACAGACACATTTTCACATTTGTAATATTCCTATCTATAATAATGTGGATAAGTTATCTCAAAAACTAGAAAACCTTGGCTTCTATTATTAGTGTAAGCTAATTCAGTTCAAAATTTGCTGTCCACAAGTTGAGTGCTTTATAAATTTGTCAAACGATGGAATCGACAAGTATTTTCCAATATAAGTTTTATAATCAGCCCACCCAATAGGAACCCTGGTTGAACACCCTCTGCACGCCACTGGTAGGTTTATGGCAGTTAACCCTAATCACTTTGTGTAGAATCGTTCTAGAACTATTAATAAACTAAAATAAGGCTTCACGGTACGTTTTTGTCGATAGGGTGTATTGCAGCGAAGGCTGAAGATCCAATCAGATCAAAGATATAGATACAAACTAGTGGATTCTGATAACTTAGTCTACGTAGAATTTCTAATATTCCGTGAGATTAAAAAATAAAATAAAAAAGCCTACAAATTCTACTACCATAATTATAAATTTCTCTTAAGATTAATATTATTGTTAGTATTTCATATTGTTATTATACAACATTATTTATTTATTTATTTATTCCTTCATTTCACAACTTATTTATAAACATTATACACAATTACGATACCTAACTTATAGCATCTACACTAACAAATTTAAATTACTATTACTACGTTATTTACATTCACGACCTTACAAATACTATTTATAATTATAGTTAGGTCTCTGTGATTTAAGTTTTTCCGTTAGGTACGGTAGAAGTCGCCTCTTTGGCGTAGGCCTCCGTGAGATTTAAAAAAAAATCCGGAATGCTATGCCCGTCTCCAGATAGGACGATAAAAACTAAGTCAAAATACCTTGAAAAATGATGCATACATGAATTATTTTCAACAAAATTTTATCCCTCATTCGAACAAGGGGACTGGAGTTCTAAAAACAGTAAAACACTTACTACTCTATTTTAAATCAAAATTTCGTAAATATGACTTGAGAAATTACATTCTTCGCTTTTTTAATCCCCATAGGGTTAGAATTTTACAGTAATTCTTTCTGCATCCCAGAATGCTCAAGGAATATTGGCCTGTAGTTTGCATGTCAGTCGGTCAGGAAAAATCCTTTTCTAGTTATTGATAAAACATTTTGAAGTGCCTTTTTCCAGTGTGTAAAAACTTCTAACCATTTCGGAATGAAGAAGCATTAGCAGAGTTACGTTTTAGATTAATCTCATGGGAATCGTGAATTTTTCCGAAATGAAAAAAAAATACTCTCCAGCTCATTCGAATGGAAGAAATTAATTCCATGCATTGCGCTGTTGCTGCGTGAAAGAAGACCAAACACTATTTATAATTATTATAATTTTTTTTATTTATAAAGTTTTGTACTGTTAATTACTACGCCTAAATTTATTATCTTTTATGTTTCAGGTTATCGGGATGTTTACTTTGGTAGAGATATGAGGTGCTAGTCAGCCAATTGGTCATCGAATAAAAAACTAAGTTCTAGGAATTACTGTAAATTGAATGCGCAACGCGTCGCGTAGCAAAATGCTGACGTAGCCGCGTAGCATTCTTGTCGTCACACGTAGACCTCGCGTAGGCGGCCTTCTGCATTGCGCGATTTGTTACACTATACAGCTTTTTAAGTGAACCTTCTTAAAACGCGGTACGGAATATTTAATTAAAAAAAAAAATAATGTGAAAAATAAAATTAACGTAATACGGAAACCGGACACGTGAAACGTTGCTACATATAATAATGTTAACTTATAGTCAGGATGTGTATATGACCGAACCGTATATGAACTTAAACTAAATAAATTTGACACACTTAAATTTACCCGTTTTTTTATTTTACACACATTTTATTTAATAAAACTAGATTTATTTGTATAATATTCAAGTTCGTTTATTTATTTAAGTTAAATATAGGCGCAAAAAAGTTTATACTTTATTTGAACAATTTTATTGCCCACCTAGATGTTTAAGCTCCGTCTTTAAACGGACGAAAGTAGCGGCAAAGATTCCTAACAAGTTTATTTATAAACCCACGGCGCTTAGCAATCGATATTAAGTTTTAAGCTATTTTGTGACCTACAATTGTTTAGGATCGCGTTACTCCACCGACCGCATTGTATTCGATCGTGTTAACTTTTTACTTTCACGAAACGTACGCTGAATCGATAGGCGGCCGTCGCGGTTGCAGCTTTACAATTATTGTGCCGCCTGTAGCGCGAATTTAGGGCAATGAGAGGCGGTGGCGGCGAACCCGGGCAGTACGCCTCGCGCCGCGCGTCGGCCGCCCGTCTTTCTAGTTGCAGCGCGTACCGACCGCGTCGTCGCCTGTCTCGCGCCTTTTGTCATGCGCGCCTCGATCCCCCGCCGAGCCGCCCACTGACAGCCCACAGCACGCCACACTGTTGCGCGGGCTCACCGATTCCGCCACATCGATTCCACCACATGACTCTAGTGCCGAACCCCGTGAAGTGATAATGAGCGTGCGAAATGAGGACCCTAGTGCCTGTCCTGACCTACTTCAATATTACAGATCGATCTCCACATTTGACGTAATGCCGATGCATTAATTCGTCGCCCCCTATGACCGACAACTAAGGTACGTCCCAACTTTGTCAACTTAAAAGTACCTGTACTCTTTTTAAATGTACAAGTACCGTGAACCGTTGACGGTCCGTTTATGATTTAAATTAAGGTCGACCAAAACGTCGGTTTCACACATTAGCATAAACCGCTTTGTGGAAATTTATTTCGTGCTTTAAAAACTTGTACTTTTAAAAGTTTTATAACTTAAGTACTATGAAATATTCTTAAAATATAAACATAACATAGTTTTATATCCAACCGAGCTATCACAATATTCTAGTCAATATATTTATTTAAAAAAAAATAAAAACGTGAGAAGCGAAGTTTTTAAGTACGTTTTAGCAAAGATGGTTTGCCACTCTGCTTGTTTCTTAGAGCAAACTGATACGAGAAGAAAGTAAAAAGATAATAAATCTATACATACAAAAGGAAAAAGTAAAATTTTAAGCTTTAAAATAACTGTAAAGATTTATCATCTAAACACTGGGCTTTTATCGGCATTGTATCTCGCGTCATACGATCTTTCCGTGGTTCGCTTCTTTAGCTCCATGATAAAACAAACGCGAAGAACGGGATAACGTGAAGAGGGAAGCATAAATTATATATTTATGCTTCCCTCTTCACGTTATCCCTCAAAATTAAAAAAAATATTGTAGCGATTCGTCATATTACATGTCGTGACATGACCTAAAATTAAATGACTGTGCAGTTTTTCTATTGAGTTTTGAAGAAAGTTAGGTACTAGTTTTTATAGAAATCGTGGGCCACTTGAGCTGTCGGCGATTTGATAAGTATCTTACCATTAGGCTATTTAATGCTTAGGGAGGGCAAAGGTGATTTTGAGGGGGTGCTTGATAAAATCTCATAGTTTGTGAGGTGGTTCTTTCGCGTTACCTTCGCTTACTAGACCTTCGTGGGTCCGTGATGGGTTCACGATACTTTTATAAGGACAGAAAGTAACAACAAATAATAGAAGTACATGATAACGTTTTAAAGTTTCGACTCTTATAAAGATTAGAGTGTGTGGCCTTCCTCAAAGACCTGTAAAGTTAAAATGTGCACCACGAGATAATTATTTCTAAAATTTTGTTGTCTTATCTAGTATTATCAAAGTATGCATATGTATGGATCAAAAATGACTGCTATATCCTGCCTACACCCTGTTTGAATAGAAATAAAATGATTTTCAAGCATTCTTACTGGATCTGCTCTGAAAATAGCATACTTTCCACCTATTAGGTTCAGGCAGAATCGTCTGGTTATTTTTATGTATTCCCATAGACACGTTACATTTATAGCGTCTTTACAAAGAAGAAGTATTATTTATACTGTGCGTGATTATTATGGTACGTAACTAGAATTTCAAGCAAATGCAATTACGGACTTCCTACTGACATACTTACTCGTTATAAATTAAAGTCATCTTAACATACTTTAAAATTAGTTTCATTAGTATACGTCTGCTTTTTTGCTTCTGAATTTCAGCGGTTAAAAGGCAGCTTTTTCAACACTCAAAGCACAACTGAATAGCAATTTCGAAGAACGGCAACTTTATTACTTTCTCTACAAATATTCAGTCTAGCATAATCTAACATGCCTCAGCTTTTTAACCCCTGGCGCAAAAAGAAGAGTGAATATATATTTTAAAGCGTATATCAGTATGTCTATGGCATCGTAACACCAAGACAAATGGACCAATTTTAATGTGATTTCCCTGTTTGAGAGCTTATGTGATCAAGACCGGCAATTTGAAAGATAAACAGTTCATTTCCTATTTGACAAAAGAGCTTTTATAGCCTTTATTCGGTACTGGACACATTCGGCCAGATTGCTTTCAAATTTAATGTAATTTGTTAGGTATTTCCAAGTACATGCTGACGTCTTTAGCTGATCAACAGTATCAAGTATATTTCTGCCCAAAGCCTCAACTTACAAAAGAAAAAGAAAGCGTCTTTATGCTTGTTGGGATGGTGTCAATAAATAGGTTAGGTATAAGATTATAAAGGCCAATTCGTGTAACACAAAATATACAAGCCTTAGTGGTCTTCGGTTCCCTTGTTATTACTCATGTGACCGTTAAAACCCACGATTCTGCGTTGGAGCAGCATGGTGGTCTACGCTTTATGAAAGAGGAGGCCTGTGGCAAGCAGTGGGATATTTTTTTTTTGTTCCGCACTCAGTTATCCTCTGACATGGTGTCAGAGACCTTCTTTATGCGACTTTTGCTCTGAATAAGTGCCAGCTCACGATTGTGTTGATATGGTTATGCTACTTTGCTTTTTTTTACTACCTTTTAACTTCACCTTCTACTTACTACTAATGCGTGAGTGGTTATTACTTTGTTCTCGCTTACCATTCTGTCTTAGTTCGGCTCCTAAGGGTCGTAGCGTGGTGATAAATGGTCCTTCCTCAAGAATTTGGCTATCAAATGCAAAAGATATTTTACAAATATGACGGGTTGGTCCACCATACATACAAAAAAACAAAATCTTCACCTTTAAACATAACTCTTTAGCTAATTAATAGTCAAAGACAAATATGAAAAAATTTGTATTTTCTATTTATGACAGTACTCTTTGAATTACTGCATCGATTTCCGCACACAGCGATGCCACCCGCATATGAGAACGACTGCGTTATTGCAAAAGGTAATATCCTTCCTGCGTTTATTAGGAAAACGGTGAACCAATACATTTCCTATGCAGAAGTAAAATATTCATTTTAGTTACTTGAGTGAAAATATTTTCGCAACAACACTATTCTTTGTCGGTGGTATTTACGAGTATATCCTCTTTGGGTGTTCAGTTTAATATTTTAGTGGTGCTCTGGCGCAAAAATAGGACTTATGCTAGCTTAGCATTCCTTCAATTAGAAATACAAAAAGTGAGTGTCTTTAAAAAATATGTGTAAGGGTTGGCTTGTTAAGAGGTCTATTATTATTCAATTCTCTATTGCACACACAATAACAAAATACAAAAGAGAAATATTAGAGAAACTTGAACATACTCGTAGCTATGTAGCTGTCTATATAGCTTTAAGGAGTTTTAAGATCGTAAAATTATATTATCATTTTTATCATTAGACTATATCATCATTTTTGTAAAGTAAGTTTACCTATATATGCCTATATAAATAATGTAAATGCTATTTAAATGTGTAACAATATTTTGATATATTATTGTGTAGACGTGTAAAAATAACAACAATAAAATGATTATGATTGTTATCCTTTTTTTCAGTTGAGTGTAAATAACAAGTATTTTGAATTTTGTTGTTTTTTTCATGAGAAGAACTATCGAAGGATTCCAGCCAAATAAAATAAATATCGCTTTTCGGCTACGTTCATATAATATTATCGTTTTAGGGCTAGTAGTCAACAAAAAATGTAGGTCTGTCCATCTGCTGTCTAGCTCCGAGACAGATATTAAAGGTTATGTAGACTTTACAAGTTAACATGTAATAGCCGACCAACTTGAAATCGCTGCTTATGATAAGTACTTGGAGTCGATACAGGTGTCTCTTGCCATAAATTATAACAGGCGTCAAAATCGCGTGTGGCCCGACACACACTTGACAGATTTTTTATAAATAAGGATTTCTAAATCTGCGAATTTCATTCTTCGCGTCATGAATTTCTATTTCATCCGGGCGGGACATATCCCTTTGGTTCCAGCTTTTTCACGCTTCAGTAACTTTGATGGCAGTTGACAGATAGTGGCCTGCCATTTCACAACAAAATTTTCGATGAGTATACAATCGCCGCTGAATAAACTATACGTTTTTATGACACCGTTTGGGAACCTGTTAAGAGAGTACGATAAAAGGCGATTCGGTTTGCTTACATATATAATGACAACTAGAAATTTACATGGCTAATATTTTTAAAAAGTTTCACTCTCACACTCGAATTAGGGAAATGGTTATAATATTAGCTTAATATAAAATTGGTGACAAAAATTTTGTTACCATTTTGTTAAAGATTGATATCAAATTTACAGGTGTGTGCGTATTAACGTGGGGTGTGAACTTTTGTTGTAAGGAGCATAACCTTTTTGCTGTTGCAATAATAATATCTCCACACTGACCTCTATAATACTATAGTTTTTTTTTAATTGTTCTACTACAGATTAGCCCTTGACTGCAATCTCACCTAGTGGTAAGTTTTGATGGAAGCGGGCTAACCTATTAGGGAGTATGGTGTACATCGCCACCTAGCCCCAAAGTAAGCGTAGCTTGTGTTATGGGTACAAAGATGACTGATGAATAATTATATGAATAACATACATAAATACTTATAAAATATAGATAAACACCCAGACACTGAAAAACATTCATGTTCATCACACAAACATTGTCCAGTTGTGGGAATCGAACCCACGGCCTTGGCTCAGAAAGCAGGGTCGCTGCCCACTGCGCCAATCGGCCGTCGTTATTCCACTAATTTCTACGCGACATCGCATCGCAATAGTAAATCGCTTACCAGCACGTCTTTGTCGGTAGGGTGGTAGCTACAAACCAGACCAGACAAGAGAAAATTCTGAAATTATAATTTCCCAAATTGCCCCTAACAGGAATCGAACCCGGAACCTTATACTTAAATTCATCGCGCTCACCATTGCGCCAGGGAGGTCGTCATAAACTATAGGATGCAATAGAGGTCAGTGAGTGACCATATATAACCTTGATTAATTGTAAACACCTGATGTTGCCAAACCTACGAATTTTTTACATTTATTTAATATTTGTATACTCACTGATTTTTCAACAACTTATTTTCGAAAAGTTGATTAACTCAAAAAATTATCTAACGATAGACGATATCTAATATCAATACAAGTTTAGTTTCGGAAATTTTCTCAAATGTATATTTTTTTTCTATTCTGATATAGCTATAACTATTTAACTCCTATAAATAAAATCAATTATACGCATTAAAAACCTGCACCTTTATAAGGAAAATAAGCACAGATAATATACTCTCACAATTACGATTTCAAACAAACACATACGCAAACTATCTAAGAAAACGTAAAACTAAATTGTTACTATCTGAAACTAGAACCAATTATGGAAAGAAAGGTATACTGTGTACAATAATTTACCTGAGCTAATCGTTAACACTAAAAGTTTACCAATATTTAAAAAAAAAACTTGTTATTGAACATGTACAAAATACCGTTAAGTTAAATTTACCTCTTTCCTATAAAACGATTTGTATTATTGCTCGCTAACTTTTTCTTTAACCACCCGCAAAAAAATTTACTTTTAAATAATATATTACATTTGTAAAGCACTTTGAGATTTTGTATCTAATAATTTTAAATTATTATTGTATTCTCGATGTAAGTGAACTATTGTGTTCTTTTTGAGAAATAAATGTCTTTAAACCGATATAACAAAATATACCATGCTGGGTTCCTGGTATGGACTCGATTAGATATGTCAGGGATTCTTTAGACAAGGGTCGAGTAAAAGCCCTATGGTAACTAAAGGTTACGTAAAACTTATTCGTACATCGAAACAAATACGCTACAGATACATATACTCAGCATAATATATAAAATGTAATAAATAAAACTACGCTAAAGTGAGGCAACAGCGGTTGTTGTTTTTATCGGTAACACCCACTAATCAACTTCTTCATCAAATCTGCTCTCCTACCTATAGGTAAGAACTATTTTCTTTTATGATCGTTAAATTAGAACGTATGTCGCTAGGAAATTTAAAATCTGGCAATGCTTTTAATGTTTTTTTTTGATGTTAAGCATCCCCAATAAAATCGGTTTACCGTTTGTATACGACATCTCACTTATATTTTTGAAAATTGTAGAATTATTTAGTTTTAAAATGGCTGCGTCCAAACTGGTTATGCTAACTAAATTGATTTTAAATTTTATATCATAAATTTGAGACTAGGTACTGTGCTGAATAAATTGAAATTAAAATGGAAAGAAAGCTATGACAAATCACTATGGTGTTTTCAGATATGTCGATTCATTGAAAAAATACAATAAGCGCCAGTGTTGCAGAAGATTTTTCTCGTAGTGGGATTTGTTCTTTTTAAATTACCCCTACATACAGTTATATTGTATTTTTGGAATAAAAAGTATACAGAGAAAGATATTGTACTTTGTACTTTGTACAATAGCTTTCTCAGTATTATTTTCTTAAACTATGAAAGTTGCGAGTGCAAAGAAAATCGGTCCTTGCGTTCCAAAAATTTACTCGGGCAAATTGTTGTGCGTTAGGTATATGAAGAAAAAATCAATCTCTCATCTCCCGCAAGATAGAAAAATGATTGTAAATCTTGATGTCGGAAAAGAGCAACCACTGAGTTTCTTGCCGGCTCTTCTAGGTAGAATCTGCTTTCCGAACCGGTGGTAGAGTCACTACAAACAGACATACTTGACGTTTCAAAAGTCCTTATAAGGCAGGCCTACTTAAAATAAATGAATTTTGAATTATGAAAATGAATTTTTGAATTTTGGAATTTTAAATACACACCGTCCTTTTTTCTCTGGTTTTCGGGGATATTGCAAATTCTACATAATATTCTTAAGTAATTGCTTCGATCCAATGTATAAAAAATTGGTTAATTCTGTTCAAAACTTACCCTGGACAAACAATCAAGCAGAACGATTTAAATTGGATATCAAAACGTGTGTTCGGGTTTTGCTATCGTTTAAATATTCATATCAGCTTAATAAGAGGCAGACACGTCCTTTTCATTAATTTGTATAGATAAATGAAGGTATCTCTTTGAGAAGAGACTTTACGATAAAGGTCTACAAAAGTAAAACCCTAATTAAGTAATTCATTTATTAATTACACAGAACACGTACATTAATCGCATTAAGTATTAAACGAAACGGGTAATTTGAAGTTCAAATAATCCCGACATTATTGGAGCGGACGAATTGAAATGATCGAGTTTCCCTCTAATGAGGTATTAAACCAAAGCCCGGGGACAGAAGTGGGACGCTTAATTTGGTTTTGACTTACTTAATTACACGTTATTTAGTATGAAACATGTATTTACATTTCTAGTGCATTTCTAGTTCTGTTACGTATGGAAAATACTTCTTTACGGATGCGAATCCTGGACCATCAAAGAGGATCTCAGAAAACGTCTAGAAGCATTCGAGATGTGCGCCTATCGACGCATGCTGAAAATCAGTTGAACTCAAAAGGTTACCAATAAGGAAGTCTTGCGACAGTGGGTTGTCAGCGCGAACTTTGAAAGACCGTCATAAAGAAAAAAGTTGCTTATCTAGGGCATGTGCTGCAGCAACAGATAATGATGGGCAGAGTTGCTGGAAAAGGACGCATCGGTTGCAATAGGAAGTCTTGGTTGCGCAACATTAGAGAGTGGACTAGGATCCCGAGTGCCGCCCAGCTGTTTAACCTCGCGAGAGAAAAGGAAAGTTATCAAAAACTGACGACCAACCTTCACTAGTTGGAGAGGCACCTAAAGAAGAAGATTTCCAGTGCTTTAAATAAAACTAATGGAGTATAGTGGAGAACGGGCATAAGCGTCCTCTGTGCTAGGTACTGCTAAAATCTACTGCGATCACCAATCCGTGCTGGACGTGGTGATTATGCCCTATCTGAGTTGTTATAGTTAACTTGTGATAATAATCGTTAAAGCTGGCCTACGGGCTTAAACATTAAACTAAGGTAATTTTGGACCCACCAATGCATAAGTTTAAAGAATATGTTAAAACACATTTATTACAGCGAAGTTACTATACAATTGATGAATTTCTTAATCACAAGGTTGCTTGGAAGCATCCGGCTCCATTTCATCTCTCACAAGATAGACAAATGAATCCAAAGAAATGAAAATTGAAATGTAAATTGTTTATGTTGGAAAAGAGCAACTGCTGCGTTTCTTGCCGGCTTCTTCTCGGTAGAATCTGCCTTCCGAACCGGTGGTAGAGTCACTACACACAGACAGACTTGACGTTTCAAAAGTGCTTATATTAGGCCTACTTGAAATAAATGAATTTATAATTTTTTGAAAACATTAAATTAAAATAAATTAATTCGCTTTTCGCTCATGCGCCTTATTTAACCTCGACTGTAAAATGCAGTGTAACATTACTTCATTCATAATCTACTATTGAGTGCTACTTGTTATCCGATTCGAAAATTTCGTTTTTAATAGGCCCAGATTTTCATTTGTACCCTAGGTGCTAACTTTAAGAGCGCGGAACTCAAGTTACATGAATTATTAAGTAGTTCCAAAAACTAATTTTCGAATCTATCCATACATTAAATTACATTTGAACTATGTGTTAACAATATTATTTAACACTGGCAGTCCCTCACGACTTCGTGCGCCTATATGGTAGCCCTAAAAGATAGACGGATGCTGACTTTTTTGTAGAACTTTTAAAGTCGAACAACTTTGTAATATATGATTTTATCGAAACTTTAAGCGTTTACGTAGCGCACGCAGTGGAAGCTCTTAAAAGGAACAAAAACATTCTTCATCAGTGTTATGTTTCTATTAGTCTTAGCATGAGGATATATAGCCTATAGCCTTCCTCTATAAATGGGCTTTCCAACACTGCAAGAATTTTTCAAATCGGACCAGCAGTTCCTGTGTTTCGTGGAAGTAGTTCCTTCCGATATTTAAGAATCGTCTGAATAACCACTACCTCTCTTTGAGTGGTGGAATTTGAAGTAGATTCTTTATATTTCTTTCTTTTAAAATATGTATTAAAATCTACTTATATATTTATATTATCTATATTTCATATTTATATATTACGTATATTTATTTAAATTATCTATGTATTTACATTCTGTAATATTTATGTAAATCTATCAACACTCTTGGAACTATCCCGTTCTCTTGCTGCAAGTCCTATCTACAAAGGTTGCCTGTATGAGATGCTTGCAGCAGTAAGGCCGCCTTTGCATGTCTACATTGTGTACTGTATTCTGCTTACTGTTTCTTTTCCTGTATGTTATACTTGCAATGAAGTGTTTCTTTTTCTTCCTCTTCTTCCTGAGATCTTCGCGTTTAAATAAACAAACAAACTCTTCAGCTTTATAAGTGTAAGGTTATAGTAGGTTTATTAGTTAGGGTGCGAGGTGATAAGGTTGCAGTTGGAATATGCTTTTACTATTATACTAGTTTTGCCATACGGTTTTACTCGCGTAAACTACAGGAAGCTGCGTACTGCTACATTGTCCAAAACTTAACCTTAACCTCAATAAATACATGCATCCAATGATGATGATGATCCTTCGTTGATGTGCGAACTTATATCAAGGCAAGATTCATTTGAATCCATTCAGTTTAAGCGTGAGCGGCAAAGATTCAGACACAGACAAAAAAACCAAAGAATAGTTTTGCTTTAATACAATAAAATCTCTGAGACTCTAAGTCTGAACGGGTTTTTAATAATGATAGAAAAATATATACCTTCTGGGTCATGTACATTAATTGGTGTTCCACAGACAACTCTTATTAATAAACGTAACTCATAAGTCCATGAAATACGCGCTCATTAAGTTAACGCGTCCAATAGGAACGTGTAGCGTTGTCGGTACATTCGGACGTTGTGAGCCCACAAGGCGGGTACCTTTTTCGGCGCACTCGGCAATTAACGTGTTAAATACTTATATTTATTTATGACTAGCTATTGCCCACGACTTCGGACGCGTTTGTTTTTTTTTCAAATCAGGTTTTTAAGTTGTTTATTTTTATGAAAACATAGGGTGTAGTTTTTAAATAGAACTTATCCTATTAAGTTTTGTTAAGGTGTCCTTAATTTTTTTAATCTCACGATGATTTACTCCTTATTAAATCAGCTATCAATAAAAGTCCCGTCAGAATCGGTCCAGCCATTTAAGAGATTAGCCGGAACAAACACACAGACAGACAAAAATTATAAAAAATGTTATTTTCGTGTATGTACATGTAGTAAAAAGCGGTTATTACAATAGCACAAACAGACACTCCAATTTTATTATATGTATAGATAAACACCAAAAATGTATTGCATTTACGTGCTTTACCTTTAACTGACAAATTAATCACATACCATCTCACTGTGATCAAGTATATTATGAAAACGTGTTGGTTAGTAGAGGAATGATAGATGAATGAACTTATCCCGATATCCATGCGGCCTGATGACTTGGCTGGACGTCTTTGTCAGCTAGATGCTAAATATGCCATAAAAACACGGCCTAGTATTAGTGGATTTAATTAGTTTTTATAGTTATTTAAAGCCAAGGCTATAGTCGTAAAAATGTAATAGGCCCGTTTTGACATTTGTCATCGCGACGTAACTAGTTATGGAACCATAAGACTCGGGACTCGATACTCACGATAAATCAATTCAAGTTTGTATCAGTACTTGATTGATATTATTATGTATTGTAAAGTGTTCGTTCGTTCAAAGTATTCCTTTAACTTCACAACCAACACGCGTGACTGGCTGTTGATTATACGTCCACTTTTCAACATGTTAAAACAGAGTTAGTACTATATAACAACAAACACAAAAATCGAGTCAAATCACTATGTTTAAATTAATGTCCAAAATAGAAGAGCCATAGTTAACATAATAGTAAACAATATATATCAAACTTAAACGAGCGCACAGTCAACTTCACAAGATGAGGAACGAAAAACTGCGCAGTGCGCGCGGGGACGCTTCAGTTATGTGCCGCTTGGTCAGGTACATCAACTTAGACTCATTATTTAGAACCCATTTTGAGAACCTAGCTCATTCTTTGCAGTAAAGATAACTACACAATATTTAATTTCGATATTCAGTAAAAAAATGGTTACAGCTCTAGTATAAAAAAAAAAAGACTGGGAACGTAACTGTTTTCTAAACGTTTCGCAACAATTATAAATTGCATGCTACTATGATGTAAGCGCAAAAAGAATACTCGCGATATATTCTTTCATATTATTTAACGTCCCAAAAAAATTTACGTATTTTTTAAAACACTGTATGTAATTGATTTTTATTTTTTTGTTTCTTTCAGTTTCGTTCCAAGTTACATTCTATGGTCTTGCACAAATGTCAAAACGGGCCTATTACATTTTTACGACTATAGGTACATTTGTATTTGTCTTTATTTATCCAAAGATAATAAACAGTTTTGTCTAATACACGTTTGATTGACGAGCTTCACGTTGTTTTCACATCCGCGAGAAAGCAATACAAGAGGTTAAATTTATTTCGCTGCGTAGGTATCATCAAGCATAAAAGTCTTAGGTTAAGTAAAGATGACTTTTTTTAAAAAGTGAAATGCTATAGATTGATTTGATCCGGCTTAGTTTGTTGTGGGTTTTAGATCAATGCCCGTATGGAAACTTTGTTATATTATAAAAATTAAGCTTAATTTGCTTTACTCCGCGAAAAGCAGGAGAATCTGATACAATACAATGATATGATACATTAAACATTCCAGCTTGTTCTACAAACTATAATAAATTTCAGTATCAAAACGCTTTATATGTATGTAGGCTCTTGCATAGGGTCCAACTAACTATTGTGATATAGGATCAGATTTGAAGGTACCACAAAACAGTACCTATTAACCAGTGGCGTGCACTGGGTTTCTTACCAGGGTATGCATACACCATAAAACGGCACAAGTTCTCCTCCTATACGAGTTATATATCAATGTTAGGGTATGCAGTGATTTTGTGCATGTATGGAGTGCACGCCACTGCTATTAACTATGTTGAGGTCAAAACTTTACATACCGTGACACTACACCAAAATTATAATCAACATGCTGTAACAATTTACCAACCAATTACCGGCCAAGTGCGGATTGGTGGACTTCACAGTCCTTTGAGAACATTATGGAACTCTAAGGCGTGCAGTTTTACTCATGATGTTTTCCGTCACGTTTAAGCTTGATATATTTAATTGCATTAATTAAAAACGCGCATAGCTCTTAAAAGTAAAAGGAACTTTCTCGTTATACCCAAAAGGCTACCGCCGCTTTGGTTTCATTATTAACTAACCATTTTAATTATATTCAACATCCCGATTACGTAAAAAGCACGATTAAACAATTATTAACAATCAAATAAACAAACAAAAAGCTTTTATAAAATTCGAATGGATTTAAGTACCTTATATTTGAATGCCCTAGACGAATGTACATGATATGATGTGTATGTTGATGATAAGTCCACAAAGCTTACGACGAAACTACGGTACGAAGAATCGATACCAGGTATCAGCAGTGGTGCAGCTGTGGTGCTCACCTGGTGACGATGCAGTCTAAGATGGTAGCGGGTTAACCTGTTAGAGAGTATGGCAGTTATATTTAACCCATTATTAACCATAATCGGTTTCTACACGACATAATACCAGAACGCTAAATCGCTTAGCGCCACGTCTTTGTCAGTAAGTTTATGTATAAACAAGTCTCGGTTGAAGTCTCCCACCAGAAAAGACCAGAAAAAATTTGGTAATAAAAAAAATCCCAAAACCGATTGCGAGGAATCGAACCCAGGACCTCCAATTTAAGACCACAACGCTCTTCGCTGCGCCAGGGAGATTGAAAAAAGGTTTTTTCGTCTCGGATGTATAAAAACAAGTATTGCATAGTTTGTCGTGTAGGTCTTGTGTTTTTAACTGTACCTACTCGGTTATTGACCGTGATTTATGATGACCTTGGCTTCAACTCTGAAACCAACTCGAATGTATCCTTTACAGTTTTAATGTCGATGTCGATGTCGATATAAACAAGTACGGGTAAAGTATTTTTAGCAAACGATTTTTCTAGCCCCTGACTCAACACACTGCCCTGGATGCGATAATGTTAGTATCTAACTGTTTCAAGTTTACGATAAAATAGAGCGCAAAGTTTTTGGTCTTATGTTTAATTTAGTGACACTTTTTTTATTTCACTACGTGTTAGCCCTTGACTGCAATCTCACCTGGATGATGCAGGGCTGGGCTTACCTGTTAGGAAGTATAGTAGTCATTTCCCTAATCAGTTTCTACGCGACAAAATAAATCGCTTAGTGGCACGTCTTTGTCGGTAGGGTCAATCGCTTAGTGGCACGTCTTTGTCGGAGAAAATTCAGGAATTTATAATTTCTGAATTTTCTCTGGTCTGGTCACGGCCGAAGCCCTCAGACCAGACCAGAGAAAATTCAGAAATTATAAATTCCTCGCTCTGTAGTTGTGTACAAATAAAGAGTTCAAAAAGGCAGCCGTATAGCTTAGTAGCGATCTCTGCCAGTTATAGTAATTTAGTCGCCTCGTACAAAACCCGCGGAAAGAGGAGCGTTGCGATTTTTTTACGTGGCCACACCACGCTGTCGCCACGGCATGGCATCTTGAGTGAACCCATATTTTAAATAAAGACAATGAATTGAATTTAATTATGATGGGCACAGCTGGTAATCTAGAAAGTGATATTCTATGGATATTCTTTTGACGTTTTTATACCCGCATACATTTTTATTTGCCCTCCTTTGCCGACAATGAGAATACATTTCCAATGCCCCCATTACCTTTGAATACGTCTATAATATCATGTCATGCCGCGCCGGCACAACAATTAGGTGTCCAACATGTGTCGATGTTATCCTAAAGGTCGCAGGTCAACTAATCCGAAATCGAGGAGTCGTTTTCGAGTATTAACTTCTATATTGTTAAAGTAAAATATACCTAATATCATTCGTTTTAAAGTCACAAATCCTGTATTTCTTATATTCATTTAACAAACGTTCCGTCAAAAGAATTGTAGGTAAATTTGAGTTTTGGCACAATGTTAAAACGATCCATTTTACTCCGATGTACAAGTATTTTCATACTCGAAAACGACTCCTCGATTGCGGGCGTCCAAATCTTGTACTAAGGCTAACATCGATGGCTCCAGTAATCGATTTTTTTGTGTCCACTAAATTTGTTAGATAGTGACGTCGTCACTTTAAATGTATGGTTAACGTGACGCGATAACTTTTATCGCAGTTTATTCAGCTCTATTACAGAGAACGAGCAGTAGCTCTGCTTGTAGCACTGTGCTACTGTGATCACCAACCCGTCTGCCTAGCGTGGTGATTATGGGCAAAAACTCTCTTTGGGACAGTCCAACAGTGGACTGTTGTAGGTTATTGATAATTTCGCTTTTTATAACTAACTACTGCATTCCTAATAACTACTTCGGCTATTAAATAAAAACGTTTGTTTTCCTAAAGCTATGCCAAGTGGATTGGTTGCCAAGTTAGGGTGTAAAGGAAGGACAAAAAAAAAGTACAAACATATACACTATACTAAGGATAACCGTGCCATGGAGGTACGTAGTAAGTCACGTAACCAAGGTTAAGAATGTACTCAGATAAATATGCGTCAGAAACATCCGAAATAAATAATGCTCGGATCGCAAAAAAACATATCCGTTACGTATCAAATTGGAAATCCCCAATGGATTCGAGCAAATCAGGATAAGTCGCTTCCTTAAGTTAATGAAAACGTGCCGGAAATATCCGAGTTTCCCGAGCTACCATTATGTATTTATCTTACGGCCGTGTAGTGGAACGCTGTGAAATAGAGTTACCGACAATTCGAGCGACAGATAATACTTATAAAGTGCCTTCTGCGGGACTAGTTTGGTGCTATTGGCGCATCAAAGTTGCTTGTTTGTCTAGTGAGAAATATATTTTTAGTTCAGTTGTTAGTATTGTACTCTAAGTTATTGTTAAGTAAAGTAACTAAGTAATTGTTAACTAAGTAGTAACTAGGTCATCGTGTTTTTATATTTTTTTAATCTCCCGTTAGTTAAACAGCCAACAACTCTTTGTTTAATTAAAAAATAGATCTTGGGTTGGAATTTTCAGAATTATGCATAATGATCTTTAAAGATTAGGTCTTGCGGGTACATACTTTTGTCTCTAAAATGACAGACTACCAGATTTCTAAGGTTATAAAGATATTAAGTTGTAATAAAGATTTATTGCTTTTGGGATTTATATTTTCTCTTTTTAAACTTCAAATATTCCCGATTCAAGTAGGCCTTTACAAGCTAAAGAATACGTCAAAATTGCCTGTTGTAAATGACTCTACCACCGATTTGCAGAGCTTATTGTAATAAGAACAGCCTAAAGTCGTGACTCATTGCGGTTCTTAAAGGGTTTCCGCAAAATCCCTTCGCTTTATTGAACCATTACGAGCTACGTTTAATTTATAAGTATTTTAGGCGGAATAAATATCCATGCCAAATTTTCTTTGCTTTTTTTAATCGAGACTAAAACGAATTATTACGAATTTTAAATTTTAGTCTAATTTAACAAGATAAAATGTAATATTAGATTTATATAGATGTTGATTTTTCAATAGATCATGAAAGTTTCATCTTATTCGGTTCAGTGGATTTTAAGTGATGAGTTGGCAAAGATGAAGCAACTTATTTTATTATGTTTTACCGTTTAACCGGTTTTTTGTCGTATTCATTTCTTTTCTCCTCCTTGCCCTTATCCTACAGTTAGCACAACATGTCTTCTATAAATATTTTGTTTGTTCGTTTGTTTGTTGCTTTGATTCATGCAATGTTTATAATTGCGGACCCTTATTTGCAAATATTTCATCGATTTTATACAATGAATAAATACAAAATAAATCTTTGAATGAAAGCTGAATGAACGATTTGTCTTCCCGTGAAATAATGAAATAGAAACTTTACTACGACAGCTTACCGGTCGAGTGTGTAAATAGATATTAAACCCAGTTGCGCAGTGTTTGAAGCAACACCTCATATATTATTTAATCCGGAGCTTCTTGATTTCTCGCGTAAGACGTTGTTCGTGTGAAATATTTTTTTACGCTGTTTAACGCTCGTCGGAATTCGGAAGGTCTTTCTTTTCACTCTTAGGTTTTCTGGGATTTAACATTGGTTTTATAAGCTTTTATTTTATACTTCAACGTTTGTACACAACACTGTAGATACTATGTGCATATTGGGTATGTGCTATATCAACTGCCTGTTATTTGTATCAACTGTTTTTATCATCCTCAGTTGACTTTAAGTCAGCGTGCTTAGGGGGGCAGTAGGATAGAGAATTTTCAACCGATTTAGAGGAGGAGGTTCTCAATTCTACTGTATAATTTTTTTGTTGTGCTATTGTTTTTGTTATTAGGTACACAAAACAGGTAATAACTAAAGTCAATAATATAAGTAATAACTAAATATAAGTAATAACAAGTTTTGTTTCAAGCTACAACCCAAAGTATGTGTACACAACATGGAATTAAATTAAAAAGTAAAAATAAAATTAAAGTTCAAACAAAAAATAAACACTTAATAAATAATATATAAAAATTTATTATCCCTAAAGTTATGTGGCATAGTGCTTAATAATTTGGTTTTTATAAATATTTATACTTTTATTTAAAATGTCAATATTACGATTACTTGATACTAAATTATAAAGGCGGCACATGCGAATTTTGGATATAATATATGGATAATCAGTAGTAGTAAGCGGTGATAGCCTAGTAGGTAAGGCATCGACTTTCGTTTCGCGAAGACCGAGTTCGAGCCCCGGCATGCACCACTGTTCGGAGATATGATTAATAAGGCAATGATGATGTAACTATCACTTATTTTAAACGGTGAAGGAAAACATCGTGAGGAAACCTACATGCCTGAGAGTTTCCCATAATGTTGTCAACGGCGTTTGAAGTCTACCAATCTGTACTTGGCCAGCGTTGTAGTCTACGGCCTAAACCCTTCTCATTCTGGGAGTAGACCTGTGACCTTTAGTGGACCGATAATGGGTTTAAGATGATGATACGGATAGTTTAACGATGATATGGAGAACGGAAATATTATCAAAAGTACGACTCGTACACTTTTGTTTTCCTAATATTTTTATATGTGAGACGCGGACATGTGGAGAGAAGAGAGGTGGACTCTGCGACAAGTTGAGAAGAAAAAGATCGATACCTTAAGATGTGGAGCTCGAGTTGAAGTCGTATGCTTGGAGTCTCGTCGACCGAATTCCGCACCAACGTTTTCATACTACATACTACAAGAACTTGAAATCAAGTATCGTCTTTCGACATTGGTGCAGAGTCAAATATCTAAATTCGTTGGACACGTCCTATTGTGTAGGGCAAGGTGGACAGCAACAGAGCGCGAGGAAGGTCGCCCATTCGATGGACTCATCAAGACAAAACTGCTGTGGGCGGCCCCGTACATGAGTGTACCTGACTTTCTGCCAGTAGGGAAAGCTCGTGAAGCAAATAACATCTGCACCAAACAGCGTCACTTGATAATGATCACGAACACTCTGACAAGAGTGCGACGACAAAGATCATTTAATATACTGAAATGGACCAAAGCGACAAATAACGCTTACAATAATTTCATTACATAGTTTTGGCACGATTCCCTCTGTTTTGTTTTTATAACTGCGAGTTCCGAAACAGAATGGGATAAGTTATAAATGTCACAGGAAGGGGATTCGATAATAGTTATCTTTCTTTGTGTCTGGTTGTTTTTCATTGGCGAACTTAAAGGTCAGAGGTCCTGTTTGATGTATTCGATTAGGGACAGAGGACGCCAGGCTTTTATACTGAGCTTATTTAAGTGGAGATAAAAAAGATTTATCTTTTTGAAACCGTCACTTTGATATTAATTTTGTCATATTACATTGTCTCTTTCAGTTTAAAAAAAAAAAAAATATACTACGACAAATTACACTGCCACCACTGCGCCAATCGGCGGTCAGTTTTGTAACTGAACCGATTCGTAAAAAGACCTTGCCCCTAGGATGAGGTTGGTGACTACTTAATAATCGTAGCTAGTATGACAATCTATAAAAGAACACTGTTATAAGCTATTTTAGAGCTTTTTATTGCATGCCACATTTTTCCTATAAAGCCAAATTTTACTAATAATAACGGGGGCCGACGGCTTAATGTGCTATCTGGGGGTTCAGGGGTTGGCTTAAACTTCTTTTTATGTCCGGGCTGGTACTGGGAACTTCCTGTCTTCTCATTCAATACGTTAACGTATATGGTACGACCCGAGGACTGAATTCGGGACCTTGTTTTACTTAGTCGAATATCCTAACTGGTTATGTAATAACTATTTAAATGATCACTAATTTAATAGCTTCTTTTTTGTAAATATATTCCTAAATCTTGTTAATTCTGCAACAATTCATGAATAGGAAGCATAAAGTATCGATATAAAACAACCGGAAAAGCTTTTTATTACCGCATATACTGATAGGAACTCAAATAACATTGAAGAAAACTCCGACTAAAAAAGGAAGGCATCTCTTTGATGCTGGTATTCTCGAACAAAGTTTAAGTAAAAATAGCGCAAAACCTCCGCTAACAGGGATCGGGGCTCTAACTTTTTAATTGATTTAAGGACATGACGATAAACAACTATCAAAAGTTGAAGTAAGTTTCTTAATTCTTTTGAAACTACTGCACCCTAGTGTGAAATACTATGTTATTTAGTGTGCAACTTTTGTACCTCTTACAAAATGCCGCATGCTGAAAACTCTAAAATTACAATAGGATAAAATTTGGATAAAATAATAGGACGATGAATTCAATGTACCTAAACATTTATTACAGTGTCGGTCTATTGTTGCAACTGAGTTTTAAAACCATTTGAAATGAATTTCGGAATACACGTTTTGTTTATTGAATGACACTGCATCGTAGCTGATTGACATAATTCCAAATCCAACATGGTGGACTCTCAATAATGGCGAACCAGTTATTTCTCAAACACGCCCAAGATACGAAGAAGAAGAACTCAAGAAACCTCAGTGACTTTGTAAGCTGTAATCTGGCATAAACGTTTTGATTGTTTAATGACAATGTATGGTAACTAATTGACGCAATTATAAATCGAATATGGTTGACTCCCAAAGATGGCGAACCTATTATGTTTTTTGCATGTCCAAGATATGGCAACTCAAGCATTCCAGTGACTTTGAGATTGTAATTTGGCACAGGTGTTCCATATACATATTAATCACGTTGACGAAGAGTTTAAAAATCCATTTCAAATTTTTCGATTCCTGCATCCGTTTGCGAAATAATATTAAAAGAGTCAAGTCTGTAGGTTTTATTTATCGAGTAATAGGCTACCGACTTATAAAATGTACTTGGAGCCAGTATAGTATATTATTTACCCTACATAGCGCTTTGCACGACGCTCACTTGACCGTTGTTAACAATATAATATGACTGTTTGCAATAGGAAGTATTGCAAAGGTTAATATTTCAATGAACAATTTCATCACTTGCTTAGATTGATAAAAATGCATAGCGCAATTTCAGCATCGGAGGGCCGGACGACCGTAGCTGAATAGATGAAGCACTTCTGCCCTAATAGCCAGAGAGATGTGTGTCAATTAAAGTAATCGGCAAACTAAAACCATACTAGTAAAGTATGGAATAAACAGTATTGTGTTATTCTATTCTTGTCTATGCATATACTTATGCGGTATATCATATCCTTTTTAATAAAACAATAATTTTATCATGAACTTTATTGAAGACGCAACGTCAACTTTAATACCTTTGTGGTACCCAGAGTTATTAAAAATAAGTGCGTGGAAGCAATAAGAAATGCCATAAAGGTCTTTAATGTTATTCATAAAACAACGATGTTGCATATAGTAAACACGATCTCGGTAAAAAGTCAAGTCACAATATTAGACATATAGAAAAGTTTAAATTATTTTTATATCACTAAACAAACATCAAGCAAATGAAAGTCTTTCTCATTATTGAATAAATAAATATATTTCGACAAACACATTGCCTTCTAGCCCCAAATTCGTAGCTTGTATTATGGGTACTAAGATGACTGTTGAATATTTTTATAAATAATATACATAAATACTTAGAATATACATATAAACACCCAGACACTGAAAAACATTCATGCTCATCACACGAACATTTAGACAGCCAGATCGGGCATTGCTAAAAATCAACATCAAGCAAATGAAAGTCTTTCTCATTATTGAATAAATAAATATATTTCGACAAACACATTGCCTTCTAGCACCAAATTCGTAGCTTGTGTTATGGGTACTAAGATGACTGTTGAATATTTTTATAAATAATATACATAAATACTTAGAATATACATATAAACACCCAGACACTGAAAAACATTCATGCTCATCACACGAACATTTAGACAGCCAGATCGGGCATTGCTAAAAATCAACATCAAGCAAATGAAAGTCTTTCTCATTATTGAATAAATAAATATATTTCGACAAACACATTGCCTTCTAGCACCAAATTCGTAGCTTGTGTTATGGGTACTAAGATGACTGTTGAATATTTTTATAAATAATATACATAAATACTTAGAATATACATATAAACACCCAGACACTGAAAAACATTCATGCTCATCACACGAACATTTAGACAGCCAGATCGGGCATTGGTAAAAGCTGCTTGGCCCGTCATTTATAACTTAAAGGTTTTTATTGGGATTTTAAGTATTTTAGTGGGGTTCATGCTACTAAAAAGACGCACGCTCGCGAACCCTGTCTACTCCACGTTGCACGTGGCAGTACGAGATCGAACATGATTTGTCAATGAACCCAGTCAACGCTGCTTATTCCCTTTCGTGCTAACTTCACTTAGTACAAAACTACCATTAATAACTTTTATCTGAAAAATCACACTAAACAGTACAGAAAATATAAAATTTTATGTACACGACAAAAAGTCGATGTTGAGAATCAATTATATTAGTAATCAAAGACTTACTATATATTTTTATCCGTATACGAGAGCATATAACTTCAAACGAAACTAGAAGGAAAGTTTATCCATTGTTATAAAGCTGACTTTTAATTTATTCGTTATTCTTCCTGGTAGATAGATACCTATATAATAAGCAAAACTGTGATGTGGTTAATAACTATCTGAACTGGTATTTTAAAACAAAGAAAACTTTCCGCTTGGAATTGGTTTCCATAATTTACAAGTTTTCACTAAGAAATTTAGTGTCGTGAGTCGTGACCGACTTTAATATTTTAACAACGCAACACTTTGCGAGTAATAAATTATCAAAATAGCGTTAGTAATTTAGATTCATAATTAATCAGGCGTGCATCATGCGGCAGTGGTTTGGCTTGCATAGACTCCGGCCTCGAGGAGGTTTAAGAATCATTATCAACCCATTTCCGGCCCACTACAGTAGCGTAAGTACAAGATTTGTACAATCGAAGAGACGTTTTCGAGCATGGAAATACTTGAACATCGGAGTAAAATAGATTTTATGCGCATTGGATTAATGCTCAAATTCGCCTACAATTCTTTAGCTCAGTCTTTTTAACAGAACGTTTGTAAAACAAAAATCAGTATTCAGGATTTGCGACTCTAAAACGAGTGTAATTAGGACAATTTTACGTTGTTGATACAGAGTTTGACAGGCGAAAACCTAAATCCTGGATTGCGAACACTCAAATCTCGTACTAAGGCTACAGGGAACGGGTCTCCAGTCCTCAGAGTGAGTAGGGTTTTGTAGGTCGTTAAGGCCGTAGTCTACCACGTCGGCCAAGTGCGTATTGGTACCTACACTTTACATACCTTTGAAAACATTATGGAGAACTCTTAGGAATGCAGGTTTCCCTACGATGTTTTCCTCGCCGTTGAAGCATGATACTTTGATTCCTTAAATTTAAAAACACATATAGGTACTTTAACTCCGTGGCCGAAGCTTTAACCAGAAGGCTATCCCTGCTTTAAGAAATAAGCCGGTTTAAGAATATGAGAACTCAATTAAAAGTATGGTATGTGTCTTCATAACTTGCGCGGATATAAAGTTAACATGACGTGTTATTCCAAGATTTCTTTGTTTCTAAGACTGCATGGTTAATGTCTGTGGCGTACGCGAGCACAACTCCCGGAAGTGGTTTTGTCTACACAGCCTTATTAATCCTCGCTAACATTTCTCGCTTCTGCGAGAACATAAAACATTGCTTCTATAAGAAGCTCGTATAGTCTGCAGGAACCATTTGCACTTACACGAAAATGTTTACATATAAGTGACTGGAAATAGAATGTAGTTAATTTTGCCGAATTCTCGTAAAGCAGTCTATGGAATAGTGGTTTTATTTTATTGGGTGAAGATGCGACATCACGTACTGGTGCGTCATTTCCAAAACAAAACAAGTAACTTGAATTATATTATTTGTAATTCGGTACTAAGATACATTGCTATTTTTTTCAATTCGAAGAAAGTAGAAATACCTCTCACAATATTCAAACCTTTTTCCATTAGTGGCCTGCTAATTTATAAAAATTGAAGCGAAGATCGCTGTTTAACACACAGAATTTTCTACAAATCTTTATGCATCTCTAATAAGTATCCTAAATCCCAGAATGTTTGCGGCAAAATAATATACAAATGTAGAGCTTGCGTAAAAAAATCAAGTTTTTAAAGTCTCGTTTGGACGTTGTTATCCGCTTAGTGGTGGAAGTATTTTTAAAAACTATTACAAACTGAGAAGGATAAACTGTGTTCCCTTTAGTTAGAAAAGCAATATATAGTAAGCCTTATGAGATCGGGACAGACAGAACCTATTGTTTTGTGTAATGTTAATAACGATTTATTTATGCATTGATATGATGTAGATCTGTTTCAATAACACAACATAATAAATCCTTAAAAAAACAAACACGACTTTTTAAAGACCTTTGTTCAAGGAATCTATTAAGTTATACACAACGGCTCGTTTAGTTAGTAAAGCAATATATAGTAAGCCTAAAAGATCGGGACAGGCATAATCTATTCAACGTGTTTTGCGTCGTTAATAACGTTTGATTTAGGCATTGATATGAATGGGTTGTAGATCTATTTAAAAAACACTACATAGGAAATCTTAAAAAAACAGACACGACTTTTCAAAGACCTTTGTTCAAGGAATCTATTAAGATACACAAAACGGCTCGAAAAGGCATTCCTGTAAAAATATTTGCCTGTCGGAAGTAGTAGCGAATACAAAAGCGGAAATGACTAGTGAAAGCAAAGTCCGCTGATGGCAACTGAGCCGTTTCCATTTGTAATTATGTTTTTGACGAAATAGGGCGTCAGCATAACCGACGCGGATCGCTACACTGAATAGAAAGTAATAGAGCCGTTTTCAGGTTCATTAAAGTTTCAGTCATTCGGCCCATTTATTTATTTATTGGTAATCCAACAACGTTGACAAATAATTTTGTTTATGGATTCAACTTATTACTAAAACTAGCTGATCCGTACAATTTCGTCTGCACCAAATCAGTTATTACCGGAAAACACGAATAAAATGACATTTTCTAAAAATGAATCTAGATCGATTTATCGCCCCCGAAAACCCCTGTATACTAAATTTCATGAAAATCGTTGGAGCCAATTAAGAGATTCCAATTATATATATATATATATATATAAGAATTGCTGGTTAACGATATAAGATAAGACCAAATGAGATTATCTGAACTGTATTATTAATCTTAACTGTAAAATAAATAAATAAATAAATGTACAACGACAATACACACATCGCCATCTAGCCCCAAAGTAAGCGTAGCTTGTGTTATGGGTACTAACACGACTGATGAATATTTTTATGAATAACATAAATAATTATAATATACAGATAATCAACCAGCCACTGAAAAGCGTTCATATTCATCACACAAACATTTTCCAGTTGTGGGAATCAAACCCACGGCCTTTGACTCAAAAGCAGTGTCGCTACCCACTGCGCGATTCGGCCGTCAAACCAAAACCGTGACATTTAATTAATAGGCGCAAATACATATTATACAAAACATAAAATTACGATATTCACAACAGTATGTGTGAATGAAAATATTCATAAGTTGGGATGATTTCATTATCATCCTCATCATCATATCATCGTATTACCAGCCCACTACAGGGTACAGGTCTCCTCCCACTATGAAAAGGGGTTAAGGTCCATCACGCTGACCCAGTGCGGATTGGTGGACTACATATACCTCGCAGTGTTTTCCTTCACCGTTGAATTACTTAAACTACTAAAAACTTACGAATTACTTAAAACGCAGATAACCTAGAAAAGTTAGAAAAGCTAGAATTCGAGCTCGGCACCCCGAAAGTAAAGTCGAGTCCTAACCACTGCGCTATCACCGCTTAAAGTTTAAGTTGGGATGATTTAAGGATTTATATTTATTTATTTCTGTGTGAAAAATTGCTTTTTTTTCTACACTTACGCTTAAACGAACTAGTGGGTAACCTTTTTTTTTTGGCTTGGTGGAAAATCTTTATTTTGACCTCCGACCTTTAGGCAGGACGGAGGTTATGTGGGACTCCCTAAAGACTACAGTGGACTAAAGGGATACCCCCATTAGTCCACTGTAGTCTAACTAAAAACCAACACGGCATGCCCCTCTTGTTGGCTTTGATAGACGCACGGAAACTAGTGTGTCACCTAAAGTTTTGAAATTATCGTCACCCGAGAACAGCTGCAGCACCAGAGAAGCTACCAATGCGTACAAATGCAAAGCAGATTTTTTTTAATTCAATTTATTTTATTTTTGAACTTGGGTTGACAAAGGCAACCCAAAAATGTACTTTTGTGTGAACCACGTAGTTAGAATCCATTTCGCGTCGTAAATTGCGGGACTCTCGTCCTAGAAATTGCAAACGAGTGAAGGAGATAGTAGATGGGGTCGATGTCGTTAAAGAACCATCCATATTAACAGAGAACAGTGATAGTGGTATAAATGCATACAACTCTTAAAAGCAATCCCCGTTATATTATGAAAATTAAGCTAAATTTGCTATAGTCCGCGAAAAGCAGGCGAAAAGTAGTAATGAATAATTTTTAACTATTATTCATTGTAAAGTCAACATCTCCTGAGGATGTTCCGGTTTCGGAGCGAAACGTGCGTAGAGGGTACATTGCAAAAGATTTGTTTGGTGTGGAGTATAAGGATTGCAGAAATTATAAATTACACCATACAGATTCTCCTGCTTTTCGAGGACTATAGCAAATTAAGCTTAAGTTTCATAATATATCATGGATTTCCGCACAGTAACACCTGCTTCAATCCAATATGCAATCCCCGTTATAAAGTCGATAGAACACACAAAGAGAGCCAACATCTCTTCGGTACTCTAGGGACACCAAGGTGAAATTCAATTTCACCTTCTCCTTTTGTAGTTGATTATTAAATTCAGAAATACAAGCATAAATATAGCGGTTTTGTGTTTATCTGAACAAAAATCGTGCATGAACATTCAACAGGTTCACGAAGTGAAGTGGCATTGATATTTTAGCACATAAAATCCACTGTCCGCATAAAGGCGTCATGTTTCAGACTAAGCTGTATCGTTTTTAATACTCTTAACAAGTAACTTCGCAGCCGTGACTTATACTCAAAGGATATCACCGACTCGAGTCTAAATCCAGATTCGTTGTAACAACATTGGAACGGAAATTCTTATGTCGAGTTTTACTAGGACATAAACTTACGATTTATTGCGAAGATTACCTTTATTCTGTTCTAAACAAACTGAATCCCGGGATGTCATCGGTGTAGTAGAAAAACTTTGGGGATTTTATTTTTACCAAAGCCGCCAAGAATAAACCAAATACCAAACATACCGACGGCCGAGTGGCGCAGTGGGCAGCGACCCTGCTTTCTGAGTCCAAGGTCGTGGGTTCGATTCCCACAACTGTAAAATGTTTGTGTTATGAACATGAATGTTTTTCAGTGTCTGGGTGTTTATCTGTATATTATAAGTATTTATGTGTATATGTTCATAAAAAAAAATATTCATCAGCTATCTTAGTACCCATAACACAAGATACGCTTACTTTGGGGCTAGATGGCAATGTGTGTATTGTCGTTTTTAAATTTAAATTTAAATACTGCATCATCTTGTTCATAGTTCAGGAGAAGCGATAGCCAGGTTAAAGCTTCTGCTTCGTTATCAGGGGGAACAGGTTCGACTCGGCACGCATCTGTTAATTTTCAGAGAAATGTGCGTTTTAGATTTAAGTAATTAAAATACTACAGGTTTTGACGGTGAAGAAAACATCGTGAGGAAATCTGTATGTCTGAGAGAATGTCTGTATGGCGAATTCTCCATAAAGGCGTTTCAAAGTCAAAGTCAAAAATATCTTTATTCAAGTAGGCCCACAGGTGGCACTTTTGATGCGTACATAAGAACCACACGGTAGTGAGATGATGGCGATAACCACATTCGTAAACTTAAAACTAAAGCTACGAGGGTTCCAAACGCGTCCTGGTCTAAGAAGAAGCCCACAACAAACTTAGCCGGGTGTTTTTTTTTTTTTGTTATCACCATCTCACAATGTCATTTTAAATTATTAGAAGAGCAACCTGGTTAGAGCAATAATTTACACCCAAGCTTTTTTATCGTTTACGTAGTCCTTTATACTATAATAGGACTTTTCTATAAGCTTACGTTTAATACAAACTTTGAACTTTTTAAGAGACATCTCCAAGATGACAATTGGTAGTTTATTGTAGAATTGTATGCAATTTCCTTTAAACGAATTATGAATTTTATGTAACCTAGTATAATGCACTGTAAGTTTATTCTTACTTCTAATGTTTAAATTATTGCAGTCAATTTTTTTCTTAAATTTAGAAATGTTTTTATGAACGTACATTAAATTTTCAAATATGTACTGACTATACACTGTTTGATGTCTACCATCATCATGGAAGACATGATGGGAGATGGGACAGCCTTAACCCTACTCGTTCTGAGAGGAGACCCGTGCCGTATAGTGGGCCAGTAATGGATCGATAATGCTGAAGATAATGTTCAACAGTTTTCGAAGTAAAGTCAAATCGATCGTTTAGCAATCGATTATCCATTGTTCGCTAATAGGCGGTATATTTCAGATTAGGAGTATCAATTATCATCATCGCTCTTTGAAACTAAGTTTGGCGGTCAAGATACGAAAACTAAAAGATTTCGTATGTTGTCTTTACTCTTAGGTAGTTTCTTTTAGCTAGTTAGTTTTGGTTAACTCATAGCAGTTTCAGACTAATCTGTCGTCCTTATGATGAGAGTAGGTTTTTTGTTATTTAATATGAGTATGACTGACCTTAACTAAAGATAAGTCGATCTTGATAAATGAATTATAATATAGTCCCAGGTACTGTGGTTAGGTATGCTTAATAAAAAAACAAGATTCGCGATATACTCTTGTCACTTTATTAGGTCGCGTAGCGTAGTAAAAATTAATTTGTACCTATTGAAAAATATCGTCGCTAGCGTTTCAGTCCCTAAACACACGTTAAACTAATTCTGACTTATTATGGAACTACTCATCACTACAGTGTTCCGTCAAGATGCAGTGCTGAAAATTGCCTATAAATTTAATAACTTCCCCGTCACGGCTATTATTTCTAACGTAATATAATAATCGTTTCAGCCCGCCAACCCAAATTGGATTGGTGTTGGTTCAAAACTCTAGGCCTTTGAACCCCTCTCTACTCATGAGCCGTGGGACATAGAGGTCTAATTTTAGGTACAAAACCGCACAAAAAGTTAAAAAGAAGTGTGCAAAGGTCGTTAGATAGATTGACGCTGCTTAAGTTTTTTTAAATGCCATTTAAAGATTGTATAGGAATTCAAAATAATATTTTTATAAAACCTAAGCTTAAAAACAACACTGCAAACTTCAGAGTTCAAAAACCTCTGTAATGTGTAGGTATCGGGTCAAATAACACATTTTTGTGATAATTTCATGTCTCGGGCTGGCGACACGGCGATATTTGAATATCCAATATATTCCTTCGTTATATCCATATCTGAAATATTCATATTTTCATATGAAATTTTGCAGTGACTTTTCATTTACAGTTACGCTGCTGGATTTTACAAAATGATTAGATGCGAGTTAAAAAGAAGACGCCTTGGAATAATACATGAATTTTATGTAAAAGATTGAATGTATTCAGTAACAGATCAAACACCACACTTTACAATGAATAATTGTTAGCAATTATTCATTGTAAAGTAAACATCTCCTGATGATGCTCCGGTTTCGGAGCGAAACGTGCTCAGAGGGTATATTGCCGAAGATCTGTTTGGTGTGGGGTATAAGGATTGAAGAAATTATAAATTACACCACACAGATTCTCCTGCTTTTCGCGGAGTATAGCAAATTAAGCTTAATTTTGATAATATATCATGGATTTCCGCAAGGTAACGCCTGCTTCTATCCAAATCCATTAACGTCATCATTATCATCGTATATATTACCAACTCACTATTGGGCACGGGTCTCCTCCCACAATGAGAAGGGTGTAGGCGGTAGTCCACGCTGGCCCAGTGCGGATTGGTGGACTTCAAACGCCTTTGAGGACATGGAGAACTCGTAGGAGAACGCATGCAGGTTTCCCACGATGTCTTTCCTTCAAAATTCAAAATTCATTTATTCCAAGTAGGCCTAATACAAGCACTTTTGAAACTTCAAGTCTGTCCGTGTGTAGCGACTCTACCACCGGTTCGGAAGGCAGATTCTACCGAGAAGAAGCCGGCAAGAAACTCAGCAGTTGCTCTTTTCCAACATCAAAAATTTACATTTTACATTTTAACATTTATTTTTCTATCTTGTGAGAGATGAAAGTGGAGCCGGATGCTTCCAAGCAACCTTGTCATTAAGAAACTCATCAATTGTATAATAACCTCGCTGTAATAAATGTGTTACCTCAACTTCACCGTTAAAGCAAGTGATTCTTTAATTTCTTAACTTAAAAAAGTTGGAGGTGCATGCTGGGATTAGAACCTGGCCCCCCGAAATTGAAGCAGAAGTCCAACCACTAGGCTATCACCATTTTTGTTTTTTTTTTTGAGACTCCATTCTTCTTTCATTAACATACTTCTTTCATTACAACAACTTTTTTATACTAGCTATTGCCCGCGACTTCGTGTGCGTTTGATTTTGTTTTTTGATGTGGCATTCAATTTAGTTGTAGTTCTAAAAACATTTAAAGTATTCAGTATCGCTAAGCCTTAAATGAGGGGTTTGCTGCTGTCCGCTGAGGAGTTTTGTCCTCTATCTCCAACAACATTCATCAGATCTACACAAAGTTTGGGCAAAATTAAACACATATTATAACCTCTTTAGTACAAAAATAATTATATAAATCGATTATAATTTGTCCGAGTTATGGTGTTAATTCGTCAAACACTTTCATCCCCTCTCCCAAAGGAACCAAGCTTAATGTCGGGATAAAAAGTATCCTATATTACTTCTAACACTTCCAAGAATATGTGTATAAAGTTTCATGAGGATCGGTTGAGTAGTTTTTGCGTGAAAGCGTAACAAACAAGCATACATTCACATTCATAATATTAGTAGGGATAGGGATTTATACGTTTTTAAACTAGAAGACTAACACTAGGGGCACAGAACTTTGCCATGCTTGCGAGTTCAGCGATCGATGGCTTAATGTGCTTCTCCGTCGAGTGGAGGGGCTAAAATGACGTCACGGCACAGTCGGTCGGCTAGTCATTCAGATATCGACGCACGTCGATGCTTATCTTTAGAAGTAAAGTGTATTTAAAACCGACTCTCAAACACGGAGGAATTTCGAAATTCGACACGTATTATTAAATCAAATGACTTCCGTTATTTTTAAATAATGTACATTCACAAATTTCTAGTAAGATACGTACAAAACTTATTTTTGCTTCAGCTGACCAACAAAAATAAGAAGTTTTGGAACAAATAAACGTATCAGCGTCACATTGCACATAAAAAGATATTGGATCATTTAAAACACTAAAATGCCAAAAATAATTCCATCTATATAATACATATTTTTTTTAATTTTTTTTAATTTATGTTTATTATTTAAATTATATTTTGTGTACATCCTAACACTTCTTATTAACTTCATGTCCTTTGGTAGGTTGCCTGGTAGAGATCGCTTTTAAGCGATAAGACCTCTGATACCTTTTCTTTCTTTCTTTGAATTAAGTTTATTTTTGTATTGCTTTGTATTTGGTGTACAATAAAGTGTATTTGTTTCGATTTGATTTGATGTATTCTAGAGTCTATTCTCTAGATTCCAGACTATTCTAGACTTTTAATCAGACTCTTTTAACCGTAGAAACGAGATTAGGGGTTTATTGCTAGGGGTTTGATTTAACTGCCAAATCATAACTTACGGGTGATATTGCAGTAAAATATTTTTGATTTCCACAATATTTTTGTTTTCTTTTCTTAGTAATTTATATTTTGTTATATTATATTAATTTTTTTTAGATGTTTACAGCAGCCTTATGTACTCAGCGGATGTGCATGCTATGTTCGCATCGAGAAGGCACAAAATAGTGATATAGTTTAAATTAGAGTAAGCAGTTAATTTCAGTTTGGCGAACTAAATAATTAAAAAAAAGTTTCCTGTAAAAATTTCGTTCGAGATTTGAACACAGGATATTGTGATCAGTGGATTAACGCGTGAACCAACAACCAGGCTTTTAAAATGTCTGTGATTAATAACAATTAAAATAGTCATTTAATCGATACACAAAAGGTGCCCTCCCTCACAACCTACTCTGTTACCATTAGAGGGTTATAATTATAGCTCTCATTTGAAAATACCCTGACTCTAATGATAGGCTATTGTTTTTACATTGCTAATGAATCGGGTTCATTGACTGAGTGACTTGAACAAAACCTTTGTTTTACTTTTGTTATAAAATCTAATTTTATCCACAACCATCCTTTTCTATTATCTATACTTTTTCTATATTATCTATATTAATATACTACAATAATATTAAATGTTTTCGAAACATTAAATATTCGACTCACTCGACTTCACTTTCGGAGGGCTGAGTTTGAATACCAGCACCTCTAACTTTTCTAAGTTATGTGCGTTTTAAGTAATTATAAATATTACTTGTTTCGACGGTGAAGGAAAGCATCGTGAGAAAACCCGTACACCTGAGAGTTCTACATAATTTTCTCAAAGGTATGAGTCCACTAATCCCCACTAGGCCAGCGTGGTGGACTACGGCCTTAACCCCTTCTCATTGTGGGAGGAGACCCGTGCCCGCGGATTTTTGTTAAAGGTACGAAATAGTAGAAGTGTTAAGTTGAGGTAGTTTGGTTAAGTATTTGATCTTACCTTTTAAGTATGGAAGTAAGTAATAGTATCTTACTTGGCATTACAGTTATTAAAGACACATGAGTCTTAACACGTACACAGAGAGGGACACAGGGTGATACGATACAGGACGTATTCATTGCATGCCCTGCTTAGTGCAGCCTTGTTTATAGGCCTAGGTTTTCCACTTGCCATCAGATGCACCAGCTGCGTGATCTACCACGTTTTACTATATAAAAAACATGTTCAGTTTCATACAATTTATTTTTTATATACTTCGACAAAACACCCATCGCCATCTAGTACCAAAGTAAGCATACTTTGTGATATGTGTACTAAGATAGCTGATGAATATTTAACGAATATAATTTAGATAAATACTTATAATATACATAATCACCCAGACACTGGAAAACATTAATGTTCAT
Source organism: Pararge aegeria (assembly GCF_905163445.1). Lineage (NCBI taxonomy): Eukaryota > Metazoa > Arthropoda > Insecta > Lepidoptera > Nymphalidae > Pararge > Pararge aegeria. The sequence goes on along the minus strand of NC_053200.1, from coordinate 5,552,690 downwards.
CACACAAACATTTCCCAGTTGTGGGAATCGAACCCACGGTCTTGGACTCCGAAAGCAGGGTTGCTGCACATCGCGCCATTCGGCTGTCAATTATTGCCGGTCGACTTCTACCGATGACGAAATATTTATAGAACTGTCGTTTTCTCTGAATTTTTTTTTCTAAGTTTAAATAAATCCGGAAGGTATCTCCATACAATATGTTACTTATATTTGCATTAAGACTCCGGCACTGTATTCACTTTTCCCATAGTTTTTATCTTTCTCCAATACACTAAAATTTGAATAGAAATGGAATCACATACAGCATTTGGACTACATTCGATTCGATCCTATTGGAATCCCTCGATACATAAAGTTAACTTAAATTGGACTCAAATAGTGCTTAAGGGCCTTTATGGATATTCCTTTCGTGAGACCTTTTACAAATTCCTATAAAGGTAAGGTAAGCTTTATATTCTTCATTGCTGTACCTTTCTCAACTTGACTATTTGTATGGACTGATGAGCCGATATTTGATTGGATGTACCGGATTTAGTTGTAAATAAGGCTTATGTGTAATAAGGGGATCACACATGTCTCATTGTGAACAATGTTTTCGTTAGTTCTTATTTAAAAAAAAAACCGGCGATTTTCAATAAAGTGTACATTATTCTACGTCTAGCCCTTTAATCTGATATTCTCATATTAAGGGAGTTGAAAAATAAAACAAAATTTAATTTGGCATCTTGTGGTGACGGTGACGTGACAAACATTGCTAAGGACACTTCCGACTAATGCACCTACAAAATAAAAAAATCTAAATAAAAATCGGTTCATCAGTTCACACCCACACCCACACCCACACACACACACACACACACACCCACACACACACACACACACACACCCACACACACCCACACACCCACCCCCCCCCCCCACACACACACACACACACACACACACACACACACTCTCAGACACGCCAACCTTATAACATTCAAATACGTTCTTTTTAGGAAAGTTATTTTATTTTATTTGAAAAAAAAATACATATTCTACATAAAAAAGGAATGAGAATATTGTTTACGATATCGTTATGTAAGAAAAATAGAGTCGCTATAGATAGGGATGCGCTGAAATTAGAAAAAAGATAAAAATATTGATACTTTGTTATCAAAGAAAGGACAAGCGAGGATTTGTTCAGCTACTGGAAAGTTCTATCTATTGAACGATATAACGAGTTTTTCAGCGACTCGTTTTAGGTGTAAATTAGAATAGCTCTTGCCCTTACGTCTTCTAGTTCTTTAACTTTAATTTACTCTTTTAATTTTTCAATATGCTATTGAGTGGTAAACCACTAAAAATATTTGTTCTTACGTAAAGAAAATGACAGAAGCAACAACGTCAGGATACTATTTCGAGTTCAAACCAATAATCAAAATAATTAAACATTATTCGATAGAAATCCACAATAGTAATTCTAACACAAAGAGTAACAATACAAAGTAACTTGCAAATCTAACTTTTTCCCGGTAAGAGCATTTCATAAAACGAGTAATAGATCAAATAAAAAAATATTGGATTAATAGTTAATTCGTACCTTTTGTCGATAAACGAACTCATTAAAAAACCAAAAACTATAAGGTATTATAAAATATTATACGTATTTCCTAAGATTAGCGCGTTTTATCTATTCAATGTATAGACGATAGATACATTGCTTTATGAAGTTAGATAGAAATAACATTGAAATAATGCTGAAACGGTAATACAAGAATTGTTTTCGCTATAAAATTTTATTGCTTCTACTTCAATACTGAAACATTATTATTCAAGTGACCTCCGGAATTCAAAAATATGCACGAGTACATTATAGAATATCGAGAACATGAGCACGTTCCAACCATTTCTAATATAAAGTGTTCAAGCACATTTATTAAGTAAGTGCTTCCGCCAAATGTCACATGCTGAGTTTTAAGACTCAGTTTTATAAATATTTATTTGAATACCTCTGAATTCTTTATTGGTTTTATAAAAATACCAATATAGAATTCAATAGTTAGGCTAATGAAGTTTAGGCGTTTTATCTTATAGACAAGGGTAGAGCAGAGTAGAGTTTTATCTTAGAGATTAAGAAAAATACCAATATAGAATTCAGTAGTTAGGCTAATAAAGGCGTTTTATCTTATAGAGAAGGGTAAAGCAGAGTAGAGTTTTCTCTTAGAAATTAAGGCTCGTGTGAATAAACCGAACTGATTCAAATATACGGTGATAGCCTAGTGGTTAGGACTTCAGGCTCTCTTTCAGGGGGACCAGGTTCTTTTTTCGGTACTTCTAAATTTTGGGAGTAACGTGCTTTTTACGCTGTTAAATATCATTTGCTTTAACGGTGAAGAAAAATATCGTGAGGAAACCAGCATGCCTGAGAGTTCTCCATATGTATCATTCTGTCTCTTCTGTAGAGGGTCGGTGATGAGTTGATGTTGATGATGATGATGATTGTAAGTTAAGTCAATTTCTATCTTAAGCATAGATTGACTGACACTTGAGAACTTTTTCTTAGCTCAATGTTGTTTTATTACTCCAAGCCTACGAGTGAAGACACGCTTCTCTACTCCAATACGTAATAAAATAATTAATTTAACACTTACCATCAGGTGGGAAATCTCCTTGCTCCGTCAATTATTACTATACTAACTGTTGCCCGCGACTTCGTCTGCGTTTGATTTTGTTTTTTGAGTTGGCATTCAATTTAGTTGTAGTTCTTAAAGTATTCAGTAACGCTAAGCCTTAAATGAGGGATTTGCTGCTGTCCACTGAGGAGTTCTGGTCTCTATCTCCAACAACATTCATCAGATCTACACAAAGTTTGGGCAAAATAAAACACATATTATAACATCTATCTAGTCGGAGTTATGGTGTAAAATCATCAAACACTTTCATCCCCTCTCCCACAGAAACCGAGCTTAAAGTCGGGATAAAAGTATCCTATATTACTTCTAACACTTCCAAGAATATGTGTTTAAAGTTTCATGAGGATCGGTTAAGTAGTTCTTGCGTGAAAGCGTAACAAACAAACTTACATTGTCATTTATAATATTAAGTAGGGATAGGGATAGGAATAGGGATAGTGATATATATTTTTTGATATTTTTTCACTCCTAGAGACCTCATTGCCCAGCAAACTCAGTTCAATTAAGCTCATACAAGTAGCTGAATCGCTAACTGACTTATAATTAATATACAGATGAAATCCGTGACCTTGCTCCGTCAATCATTACTATATATTTTTTTTAATATATGTAATTTTCAAATTATTTTAAACCTAGAGACCTTATTGCCCTGCAAACTAAATTCAATAAAGCTCATATAACTAGCTGAATTTCTAACTGACTGATAATATTAATAAACAGATAAAATCCATATCTCGTTAGCGTTCGTTTGATGTTTTAATGCTCTAGAAAAATATTACGAATCATTTTGCCAGCGTGAAAAGCACGTTTATATTCTTATGCTGCAATGAATATGTTCACTGACTTAAATCTCTCCTGAAATTTTCTTCAAATGTTTATATTTACTATCCGAAATTTTGTTTTAGTTTCTTCTACGTCTCCAATATTTCTCAGATGGCGATAATTTTAGTATGTGATTGGAGTCGCGTTAATTTGAATCTGGAATGTTAAATAAATCATTGTTAACAATGTGACATTGTGACTCTAGTATCATCACGCGATTTCCGAACGATCTTCATGATATAACACTACTCTTACCAATATTTTTATACGGTTTCTCACTGAAAAAGTTATATAAGACTGTGCTGACAACAGCAGTAACTTCGTCTCCATTATATCTCTACATCATAATTTTACCCACAACATACGTTACAACATAAGGTCTTTATATTTTGTCGATAGAAAAACAAATGTCAAAGGCAAAAACAAATAAGGACACGCATACCAAATGTGCCACGTGGCTGAATGTAATTTACCCTTGACCTACAAATCATGTACTAATATTAGGTAAAAGTATGTACATTCTTGAAATAGATTTGAAATATTTCCTTTCCTCTGGTGCAGTTTGATGTACAGAATTAAAATGATAAATTAAAATAATAAAGATTAATGAATTGTGTAATATGTATAAATAACATAGAGTGTATGAGTAATTTAGCAATAATAGTTGAGTCGTAATTATGCATTGTAGTTTTACAGTCATTCACAAAGATTTACTGCATAATCAGTTTCCATGTAATATAGTTTATTTAGCCATCATGTAACATGGTAATGTAGAAGCGGTGATAGCGCATTGGGTAGGAGCTCGACTTCATTTTCGGGGGGCGGAGTTCGAATCCCAGCATACACCTCTTACTTTTCTATGTTATGTGCGTTTTAACATATTAAAATAATTTACGTTACTATTTTTATAAGGTCTATATTTTTCTACATCTACTTGCTAGAGCACGTGATATATAATTGCTTAAATTAAAAACGCACATAACTCCGAAAAGCTAGAGGTGCATGCCGAGAATCGAACTCGGTGCTCCCACTAGGAAACCCGATGTCCTTACCTATAGGCTATCACCGCTTCACTTATATCATACCTATTTTTAATTGATATTCCTGTACATCTAGCTGATATTTGGGGCAATATATATTCAGATATATATCAATAAAAGTTTTCAGATTGACCAAGTCATTTAAAAATCATCGCTATCACGTTCAAAGTACGGCTCAAAATTAAATAAACTTACTGCTTTCCATACATCTTGGTAATGAGGAGATTTGTACACTGATTTACGAGTATCACGCTATTCCGTGGTTTTTCATATCAACATGGCGTGTTACTTTATGATTCATTCATTATTATTTGGATATTAAATTTCCTGCAATTTTTTTTTATCATTAAATTATTTGGTTGTTTGTGATCTTACTTTCTAATAACTTTATAAATAACAAAAGTAGGAAAATTATTTCCTGTTATCTGACGGAGTGAAAATTATCCTTAACTTAATTGCACGTTTTACTGTTTTATGTTATTGGTTATGTTTGGTTCTTAAGGAATGCGTAAAATAACTTAAATTTTATAATATAAATACCAAATTGTAAAAAAGGTTATAATTTTAAGGAACGCATTATGCATTGCCACCTTAGCATCGTTTCATATCAGGGAGACAGTATGAAGACCGGGAGCCGAAACTGAGATGGCTGAAAGGGACTGGGATGGCTGAAACGGCATACATATCGTCGCTCATCGCGACGATATGTATGCCGTTTGCTGCAACAATGAAAAAAAAAACCAAAAAACCTTTAACAGTTGTACATACTCTGTGATCATATTGACCAGAGAGTAAGGGACACAGACGGAGCCTTAGACAGAGCAATCGTGCGGTAAGTAAGAGGTGTTGCGGGGCAAAGAAATTACCCTTACTGATCTCAGTAGTAGAACCTTAATACTAGGAAAGTAAAGTTCATAATCGCGTGTGAACATAGCGTAGGTACTTCGAAAACTTCGAAAAGTTCTAGACCATTTATTTTATACACGTGCTTATGATTTTCAAAAAAAAAAAAAGTTCTAGACCTCCGAAGCGATAGAAATATCGTGAGCCGGGCGCGACTGAGTCAGTCATCTTTGAAATCGAAGTGATATTTTAGTGGAACAAGTTAAGTGTGAAACATAGTGACCTCTGCTACCATTTTGGACAACGATTGACCTGCGATTAGAAGTGTGTTCTCGAACTTTCTACTGCGTAGAAGATTAAAGTATTACAAAACTTATCTGCTGTTCTTGTTTTAAATTAACATACATTGTCGCGATGCGGTATCTAGACGTTTGCGGCATTTGCCTCTTGAGGCATAGGCGTCGAACTACTGTATCTCTTCTTTATACTGTGATATGACATATCAACGAAAGTCATGAGGTCATAGGAATCTCTGAGGAAATTAAGAAATAATGAAGTACCTTTTATAAATACCTACACAGGCTAAAAGAACATCGCACTGCGCTACAGAGGTCGTCAAATATTAACTATATTTACGCGGCTGAATTACCAACATGTACCCGCATGTATCGATCAATTGCCTCGGTTCTCGATTAACGCGCAACATTTTAGACGTACATTTACTTACAATCACAATTTCCCCTTAATATAACAATACAAAAGTGTCTTTCTTACACGCTGCGACAAATCAAAGGTTAGTGATGATTTTTATTGTTGTTTAATAGTTTATGGGCCAGACAGCAAATCAATGACATGAATTTAAAATTCATCACAAAAGTTTGTCTCACTGTGAAACGAATTTTTGGAGAATTTAATAATGTATTTAATTCAATTTCAAGTGACTCTAGAGTACTAATTCTACAAAAAAACATGGCAAGAAACTAAGTAGTTGTTCTTTTTGAAGGTCCAAGTATCACAATATCTATAGAAATTTATTTAATACGCTTCCTAAGTTTCTAACAATTGGATACTTAAATTTAAATAAAATATTACAATCTATATTAACACCGTATATTCGATTAATCACACTATATTCGATTTTACAAACCCATTAAAGTGTCTGTATAACCGAGCTGATTATCCTATTATATTGCATTAGTTTAATTTGTTAAAAGCAAAATAAATTGAACGGTAATAATCTTATTTTGAATCACGTTATAACCACCAAACGTAATATAGTAGTACTGGCTGCATTTCATAGTCAGGCAGTATGAATCAAAGGAACAACTAAATGAAATTGTTAGTAAAAAAAATGACCTCAGTAGGGCTAACTTGCGTGCCAGGAGATAATTATCTCTACCCGTTACACGTTTTTTTTTCTATAATGATAATGACGCGATAATGGGTAGACATAATTTTCTCGTAGCGGAAATGTTAGCCCTACAGTAAGATACTCGAATGAGGTCGTACAAACTTACTTACTTAATTTTTACGTATTTCATCTAATCGACTAAGAAGAAATATACTGCGTCAAACATAAATCAATGCAGCAAGACATACACCAGAGTGATTCTGTAAGGGCAAGGACAAACTACGGCGTCTAATTTGCGTCCTTAAAAGCGTCCAAGATAACGCCCAATGAGAAGCACGTGATCGAGCAAGAGTTGTGATTGGTTGTACGCAGGCCGCCAACAATAAAACCGCTCAGGACACAGTTTGATCACCGCGGTGTTGCCATCGCTTTAGTTTCCCTTTTTCAATGTAAATTATAGAAGAAATTATATAAGACCGTAGAAAAATACTCTAGGTGTATTATGACAGTTCTGTTAAATTGATAGAACAAAATTAGCTGTTCGGCGCAGAAATGCAGTCAGCATTCTTGGTGCATTTCCTCGCGGATAAGATTTACACCAGGCTATTTGTATAGCGCGGCAAAGCTCTTAACTGTAAATTTATTTAATTAAAACCATTAGAAAGTTGAGTCGTAACACTTAAGTAATACGGTTGAATTTTATAAAATGGTTGTATTGTATATATTAATTTTCTACAGCGCACGGTTGTGTATGAGATAGCATTAGCAAATCGATGTAGTTTCCAATTTTCTGAACGAAGTTTCTTTGCACATGGTTAAAACTTATGTACTTGGGGTACATATATTTGTAACTCCGCTAATATGATAGAAACACCTGAGTGATCCGTATAAATGTGTCTACGGAATAGACACATTTATACGTTACTAGTGGTTGCCCGCGACTTAGTTCGCGTAGAAATTTTGATGTGTATGCCCATGTTATCCTCTTACCCCTGAACTATTAGGATGCGGAAAAAACTTGTCGATACAAGAGTGTACTGTGAAGAACAAATAATAATCTATTCCTCAGAAACCGAACATTTTTCCAGACTAAAAAGTAGCTATTCCAGACTATAACTGTAGTATACATGTCCAAAATTTTATGCGAAACCGTTCAGCCTCGCAGACGCGATTATGTAACAGACAGCCATGCATCCAAACTTTCGAATTTATAATATTAGTATAGACATAGACTGTATAAATACCTTTTAACTTAGCCATTTTGCGCAACAATGCAGTCAGCATTCTTGTTGCTATTCCGCGCGAAGAATTACACAGGGCTATTTGTAAGCGCAGCAACGGTCGTAGCTGTAAAGAAATTTAATTAAAACAAATAACTATTGTTTGTGAATTTTGCCTTTGCTTAATATACTTCCTTAAATAAAGCATGCCTTTTCTATCTTCTTTTATATACTTTTTAGTAAATGTAGAGCTTATTGTGTCAGCTCGTATAGGGAAGTACCTACTACCTTCTGCCGCTTAGCAGCATTATTGCAATGTACGTCCCGGTTTGAACGGCATGGTTGCCGTTTTAGTTACAGGTACATGAGCATTAATTCCAACGCCTCATATTGATGGAAAAATGGCGGCACGTTGTAGGATGTGTTGCATGCGAAGCCTTCGTTGGGCGATTGTTTTCCACATCTGGTGGGCTATTTACTTGGCCCTTGACAAGGTAAGGAGAATAATTAGGGATAAAATAAAAACTTACCCAAGTACTTCGTAGCGCGGTGAGTACGTATCCAACTATAACCTATAAAGTAAAAAATAACGGCTGTTTTAAAATTCTACGGTTTACTACTACATAAGCTTAATAGGACTAGAATAAAAAATTCTAGAATTTGAACCTTTTTCCTTTTATTAAAATAGTTCGTTGAAATGTGCACGTCACGAATATTTGAGTCTAAAAATTGTAAGTTATGTATTATCCATAAATATAATAGTTAATTAAATTTACATAATTACTCGTACCTGTACTGACATTATACTTAAAATTATGCTTACTAATTTACCCCAATATTTGGACGTCGATGTGAACGGCATAATATGCGCGAAACACAAAATGTTAACATCTATACATACATAAGTGTTTAGTATTTTTCCAAATAAAGAATTTGATTTGAAAGATTTTCACTATACAACACTTCTATATACCTATTTTTCTAGACTGAATCGCAATGACAAAAATTTCTTCGACAATACACTTATTGCCATTTAGCCCCAAAGTAAGCGTAGCTTGTGTTATGGGTACTAAGATGACTGATGAATATTTTTATGAATACAACATAAATACTTATAATATACATACTGAATAATTTTATGAATAATACTTATAATATACAGAGAAACACCCAGACACTAAAAAACATTTATGTTCATTACACAAACATTTTCGAGTTGTGGGAATCGAACCCACGGCCTTGGACTCAGAAAGCAGGGTCGCTGCCCACCGCGCCAGTCGGCCGTCATTAATATTAAAAATATATATGAATGTATGTTGTGCAATGCTTACCGATACGCAGTTGATCAAATTAAAATAGTACAAGTGAACTAACTAAGCGTTACGCAAAAGGTGTACTTACGTGATAAGTAAAAGGCGTACTTAAGAGGTATTAAACCACGTTAGTTACGCGGTATGGCAATCTAAACCAGGACGAAGCATAATCATTATTAGGTACCTAATTTATAAAGCGGGAGTGAAAAGCCAACCAAAATCAAAACTTAAACAAAATCAACAACGTGTAGGTACTTTGTATTTGTAAATTGTTCAGGAAAAACAAAACCGTATTTGTGATATGTAACAAAACCTATTTCACGGCGTAATTCCCACTGGTTACAATTAACCGACCTATATGTTTATTCTTGTGCATGAGTAAAAAAAGGTTACTAGGTCACAGAGAGTTATAAAATATCTAGTTTTTCGTTGGTGCGACTTTAATATTTAAAGCAAACGCGCCTCTAACTGCTGTTGTTCTAAGTGAAGGAACTATCTAAAGAGAAACAGCGCGCCTTACTCCTTTTATTATTTGACAGAATATAGGTAGGTCACAATAAAAATAGGGCGGAGAGAAATTATGCAGCATCGTGGTTTAGCTTCCATTGAAGTCATAGTAAAGTCTGGTCAGATAAATGTGTTTTTCTCCAAAAGCATCACGAATTTAAAAAAAATCGCTTAAAGATTTATATCAAGTCGGTCAAACTTCATAAGTTAATAAGCTCGTTTTTGCTTTCGAACTATGACTGTTTCGTCTAAATTGGTTCATTTGTACATTTTGTTCATTCGTAAATTTTGTACATTAGTACTTTTTTGTATTTGTATTGATAAGGCCTCTAGTGAAAACAGTGCTATCTCAGACGCACGCCCTTTTTCTCTTACCTGAGACGACCTGTATGCTATCACACTGTGACGCTGCAGTACGGTGTTATAATAATTATATACGTAACTATAATTACTGAAGCGGAAGCGGTGACAGCCCAGTGGGCCGGAGCTCGACTTTCCTTTCGGGGGGCCGAGTTCGAATCCCAGCACGCACTTCTTACTTAGAGTTAAGTGCGTTTTAAGTAATTAAATATCACTTGCTTCAACGGTAAAGGAAAATATCGAGAGAAATCCTGCATACCTGAGAACTATCCAAAATTTTCTCAAAGTTGTTTGGAGTCCACCTATCCGCGGTGAGCCAGCGTGGTGGACCCCGGCCTTAAATCCTTCTTGGGGACCGTGGGACCGTGATACCGTGCCCTGCAGTGGACCGGTAATGGGTTGATTAGATGATGTTTATATAGTTACTTACTCTTTCGTCTGTGGTCAGCATAAATGGAATCACGTGGTAGGGTCGATAAATATTAGGTTTTGAGTAAAAGTGTTCAAAAATTATCAATACCAGCTTGAAGTTAGAAATTTGGCGGTGTCCACCCCAGCCTCAGAGAGTTGAGTAAGTTATACTATCACTTAATTGTGAGAAAAACCGGTAAAGCCCACAAACCTGCGTTGGCGTGTGCCCAGAAATGGCACTTAAAAAGGTTTTGGGTGATGACAAATGGTTATAGCTTTGTTGGGCTAGCATTTACTTGACTTCAGATCACGAGTTTCCTGGGCGAGATTTTTCTAGGCGAGGGAGTGTGAATAATCGTACAAAAATATAATGAAATAAAGAATGAATAGGTATGAATGAATGCAGGAAGTGTATGTATTTTAAGATCTAACCCCAAAGTAAGTGTAGCTTCTGTTATGAGTACTAAGATGACTGATGTATATTTTTATGAATAGTATACATAAATACTTATAATATACAGATAAGCACTCAGACACAGAAAAACATTCATGTTCATCACACAAACATTTTCCAGTCGTGGGAATCGAACCCACCTTTGGCCTTGGACTCAGAAAGCAGGGTCGCTGCCCACTGTGCCAATCGGTCAGCCAGAAGAAGGATGGTGCCGGATTTTAGAAGGAGAAGGAGTGAGCATGGAACAGGACGGAGAACCTCACAATACCAAGATAAGAGCTATTGTATATAAGAAGATAGTATAAACAAGAATATATTTTTAACCCATTGCTATTTAACAGTATTTGTGCCGTATTGATGACGGCAGATTAGAATACAATAGAAGGGTATCGTACGAGGCGACTAAGGGAATATAACTGAGTACGGGCAGCATCCTCTGCGCACTACTATCTACTGCGATCAACAAGCCGTGTGCCCAGCTCTCCCTTTGGGAGAGGCCTCTAATCCAGTTGTGTGCGGACTATTGATTGATGCTGTTTAACCAAAATATTGTGGAACCAATCACTCGAGAATACGCTCGAAACACCCCCGTTCCAGAGTGTCCGCCAAAATCCAATTCCCGAGCTTTATTGACTGACCTCTTTGTTTGCTTTGTACACAGCAATATATCACATATAGTGCGCTGTTGCATCTTATTCCCAAACGTTAAAACTTATTTTGGATAATTAGTGTAACGACGCCGGCGGGACATCGTTAATAGTTATTAGATTATTACATTTCTGTTTTGGGGCTTTTTGGCATACCTCAATAGCTCAGTAGCTGTCGTCATCATATCAACCCATCACCGGCCCACTATAGGGCACGCGTCTCCTCCCAGAAAGAGAAGGGGTTAGGCACAGAACATTATGGAGAACTCTCAGGTATGCAGGTATCCTATACGATGTTTTCCATCACCGATGAGCAAGTGATATTGTTCTACGATTTATAAAATTATTATAAATCGTAGAACTTAAAAAGTTTGAGGTCCGTGCTGGGATTCGAATTCGCCCCCCCGAAAGTGGAGTCGGAGTCCTACCCGTCACCGGCTATCACCGTTTCCTAGTAGCTGTACTTCAATTTAATTGTTGTTAATATGTCCTTAGACAATTCTGATAAATTAGAAGCTAGTATGTTACGTGCTTGACTTTTTCCTCTTCTTTTCCTGATGCCGTCGTACTTTAACATCAGCTGCTTTAAACAGTGTCTTTGTGAGTACAAAGAATTAATAGCACCGACTTTCAGCTAGGATATTCGCTTTAGGTTACACCTTGGTCTGCCGTGAACAATGAGTTGTAGCAAGCAGGGCATATTTTGGTTTTCACTTATGTCCCAAATGATCGAGCTTACTCCTTGGTACGCTATTATCTAGTACTACCCCATTCTCTGCATCACCTACGCCTACATCTTGACTACACATGGCGCAGTGGGCAGCGACCCTGCTTTCTGAGTCCAAGGATGTGGGTTCGATTCCCGCAACTGGAAAATGTTTATGTGACAAACATGAATGTTTTTCAGTGGCTGGATGTTTATCTTTGTACTATAAGTATTTATGTATATTATTCAAAAAATATTTATCTGTCATCTTAGTACCCATACGCTTACTTTAAGGCAAGAAGACGATGCGTGTATTGTGATCGTAGTATATTTATTTATTTATCTCGAACGCTTCATGCTTATAACTAATCGCTTGGGAGGGTTCTACTCGTTGTTATAATTGGCACCTATAGTCTATTTTGATGACTTTTCTGGTGCATTGGGGTGGCTGTGGTCTTATAAATAATCTCTTCAAAGATCACCGGCTGGGGCAACTTTGCATTAAAAAACATCTGTATTTTCTATGGTCTAGTCTAGTCTTGTAGGAGGCTTCGATCGTAGCTAGTTACCAATTTTCCGATAGACATAATACCACGCGATTTAGCGCTACGGTACGATTTCGCGTAGAAAGTAATTATTTATTAGGGCCATGGGTTTAATATAGTTTTGTTTAGTATTACATTGTATATATATATATATATATATATATATATATATATTAAGTAGCTCGCTACCATCTCAGACTGCATATACCACGTAAGATTCTACTCAATGGCTAAATTGTAGCAGAATAGAAAAAAAACACAGATACATAACAGTGCCTCGTCCCTATACGAAATGCTATTTTTAAATTAGAATTAATATTATTACATTTTCCTTACAACATCCTTCAAACGAAACAGTTTATGTAAGCCAAGATAGCGAGTCCACAAATGGTCATAGAAAACTCTTTTTAATTTATAAGGCATTTAAGTCCCCTCATTGTAAATATCGATTCACATACTTGGGATAAAGCATTGTAGGTCGTTGAAAGAAGTGGCTACGAGCTTGTAAATAAGCACGTATGTGCTCATACGACGTACGAGTAGGTATGTTTCGCCAGAGCGCTCCTTTTTACCTTTACGAGAGGAATGTAAGCGCCTTTGTCAGTTGGACTGAGTGTGATTTCGCAACTCACGTAGGTTAGGTCGAATGTAGCGCAGTATAAAATATGGTTTCCCCGACGCCACGTCGTCATGACTGTCTTACTCCTATATTGTTTTTGTAATGCGCGAAGAGCTACGCTTATAGACTGAGTGTGTGAGAAACTGTCGATATCGAAGGGCTATCATATTAGGATTAAGAAATGCTTTGTTTGTTTTAGGGCTTAGGATGTAGTGACGTCATCAGTGGATTACCGGCCAATAAATGTTCGTTACCTATTGGATTTTTAGTGACAGCACGAAGCTATCTATACCTTAGGGGGCAAGTTAATTCTTCAGATCCAGTCATCGCTAACCTATGAATATCATCATCAATAAAAAATCAATACCGGCCCACAACACACACACAATACAAAGTAAACAGAGACTAACACAAAAGAATCTTAATCTAGACAGGCAAAAGAGGATCTAGAGGCGTGCAAAAGCGGTATCTTACTGCTAAAGCGATATCAAAGCGAAGGAAAACTAAGGAACGGGTTGGAGCGGCAATGTTATTAAAAAAAGAAAGTATTATTAGAATTTATGAGTATGTAAACTACATACTCATAAATTTAATATATATATTTTAATTCCAAAACTATACACATATTATATATTATATTTATAAGTATATACATATTTATACTGTACACTATGTTACATAGATAAGCAAAAGTTTACTGAAGCTTCTTGAATATACTCAAGGATTGGAGGATTGGAGGGAGGGGTAGACTTCACACGCCTTTCGGAGAACGCTCAGGCTCCGAGTGTATGCGTTAATGACTTCTAGTGGAATTATTAAAAAAAATCATGATTACCAAGTTGGTCAATGCCCCAGCGGTATCATTGTGATGTTATAATTTCTATTGTATTAGCTCTTATAGCGTCTCTTAACGCATGTAGGTCCCAAAGGCGCGGCTAACATGCTCAGGATGTGAGACTAATTGAACTAACCCCGTTGAGATATTAATTGCATTCCCCATATTGGACTCCGTTCAGCGCGGTAGAGCACTGAGTGCCACCGCTCCGATGTAGCCCATATATTAAACTCCGTTATCTACTGTAGTTATATCTTAAACTTTATATAAAAGTGGTCTAACATGAGAAAGGTCCTGATTCGGTCCTATGTTTGGGTAATAGGTTTAACGGCCGACTGGCGCAGTGGGTAGCGACCCTGCTTTCTGAGTCCTAGGTCGTGGGTTCGATTCCCACAACTGGAAAATGTTTGTGTGATGAACATGATTGTTTTTCAGTGTCTGAGTGTTTATCTGTATATTATAAGTCTCATATTCATAAATATATTCATCAGCTATCTTGGTACCCATAACACCAGCTACGCTTACTGTGGGTCTAGATGGCGATATGTGTATATTTATTTATATTTTTAAAAAAAAAATTAGGGAATTCATAATTTCCAAATTTCCTCTGATCTGGTGGGAGCTTTGGACTGTGGCTAGTTACGACCTTAGTGGGAAAAACGTTCCGCCAAGCGATTAAGCGCGCCAGTACAATGCAGCGTAGAAACTGAGTAAGGGTTTGGGTTAAATATAACGGCCATATTCCTGACAGGTTAGTCCGCTACCACCTTAGACTGCATCAACAAGTGAGATTGCAGTCAAGGGCTAATTTGTAATGGAATAAAAAAACGAGTTCTGTTGCTCTTCTACTGACAGCATCTTTCAAATTTCAGAGCGTAAAACAGCACTGCATAATTATTTCGAGGTTATGCCAAGCGCCCTTATAAGTTAAGGTACATTTTCTTGGTTTCTTCAAAGTATTTAAAAAAACAAAAATGTCTAGAGTTTAGTCTCACACTTGAATAACTTATAATATATACCTATATTATAACATGTATTTATTTATTTAATTTATTTTACTCTTTATTGTATAACACAACACGAACATACACAAAAAATATGATAAAAACAGAAACATAAAAAAGAAGTAGAATAGTGGCCTCATCGCTTAGTAGCGATCTCTGCCAGACAACCTTTGAATTAGGAAAAAAGAAGAGGTGAATAGACTGCTAGAACTACTGGTACAATTTTTTTTAACACATACATGCGAATAACAACATCCTAATACATAAACTAGTGTACTCAAATAAATCAACAGTAGATAATATAATTAATAAATATGAAAATAAAGACAATTCGGCTCGTTCGCTAAACGAACGCTTGTAAAATTTTGATTTCGGCAGATTCAGAATCAGATTGTTCACCCAGATATTATAAGTTATATATTAAAAATGATCTATGATATTAGTGTTCACAAATCTCTAAACTGTCACCGATCTTTTATACTATACTATATATTTTTTTTTAATTTATATTAATAGCGGGCAAACAAGCTCACGCTCAAGTGGCTCACCTGATGAAAAGGGGTCACCGCCCCCCATAAACATGTGCAGCACCAGAGGAGCCACCGATGCGTTGCCGGCTTTTAAGGAACTTGTTTATTCGGCCCTTGAATAACCCTCAATTGTATTTTTGAGGAAACACATCAGATGGGAGATTGTTCCATAATTTGCAAGTGCGCGGTAGAAATGATCTGGTATTTCGAACAGTAGAAGAATACTAGGCATCCAGATGATAAGTGTGGAGTACTAGTCTAAAAGTCACTATATAGTGCGTAGTAAGTTACTAAACCTCGCAGTAAATTTTTTGTTCTAGAATTTATCTAGAACAAATAAATATACTACGATATCGTATGGATAAAGAACATCCAAATTGTTGAGTATTTTTTAAGAAGAGGTCTTTAACCAAAATAAAAAATTCGCCAACTACTTACAAAGAAGTTAATCCGCCTGTAATTTATGTCAAGCACTTTTTATAGGGAGTAGCTCTTTGTACAATTTTAAACCATTGAGAAATGTAGAGCGTTGTGCACCGTCGCTAGTTTTAAAGTAAAAGTTTCTACATTTACGCGAACGTTAAAACGCGGTAAAATCCTTAATGGGTCATTATTTATTTAAAATTATGCTACATCATTATGATCATCACGTCGACCAATGGACGTCCACTGCTGGACCAAGGTCTTTTCTAAAAATTTCCAAATACCAGATCTCTGGATCCAGCGGCACCTTGCGACTCGTTTGACGACATCTTTTCACCTCGTCGCAGTCTACCAATGCTGCGATTATCGGTGCGAGGTCGCCATTCCACCACCTTGGGAATCCAACGCCCATCGGTTCCCCGACCTATGTACCTCACCCATTGCCACGTCAGCTTCACGACTCGTTGAACTATGTCGGTAAATCTGGTTCTTCTACAGATCTCCTCATAGCCCTATTTCACTAATTTTCACACATGCAGCCTGTGGGCCAAGTATTCTCAGAAAACTCATAACGCTCTCCGGGTACAATATTATAATAATGCAGTCAGCGTGTTGATGAAGCTGCCCCACTTTTGTAGGGCATCAGAGATGTTTGCGGAAGCGAGACTCGACGGAGCGGGGGAGCACCAACAGCATCCTGAAGATGATTGCTAGCAGATTAAACTGCAGTTATTCTTGTATATATTCAAGCAATTCTTGTATATATATATATAATTGGAATCTTGGAATTGGTGGCAACGATTTTCATGAAATTTAGTATACAGGGGGTTTCGGGGGCGATAAATCGATCTAGCTAGGATTCATTTATTTTGGAATCTCGGAATCATTTATATTGGACATACGACTATTTTTTAAGTCGACTCATTCGCGGACGAAGTCGCGCGGGTCCGCTAGTTTTAGTAATATCGAAATAATTTATTTTTGCAATACAATATTGCTTACAAAAAGTAATAACCTTGACACGCGAAATAAAGATTATTATTATTATTATTTTCATAGACAAGGACCACGGTTCGGAGCCATAAGTTATCACTGGCAACATGCATCCATGCCAGCTATTAAAAATTAAAACGCAGGTTCTTAAATTGACCTCTAATATAATTCGGTTTATTTATTTGGAAAACCTTAAAGCTAATTGGGTGCATACTTCGTATTTGGCCGTTCGATTTTCACATTTATCACTCATTCAAACATTTAATTAGATATGCAGTGTTGGTGAATTAAATACTCACTCACAGTAAAAATATAACTGGCCATCATATTAATATTATAAACGTGAAAGTTTCTGCGGATGTACGGAAACAAAAAACTGCTGACCGGATTTGACTGAAATTCGAAATGGAGTTAGATTTAAACCTAAATGACACATAAGCTACATTTTACCCAAAAAAATGTTCCCGTGCGATTTGTGCAACACTGAATTTTACGCCGATGAGCTAGAACTATACTACTTTCTATGTGTAAACAGTAAACAATAAAATTATATTCTATTCTATATTCTATTCTATTCTATTCTATTCTATTCTATTCTATTCTAATCTATTCTAATGCTATTCATACATCCTAAGTTCAAGTATTACACGAAATACTGATCAAAATTGTCAAAGCTTTTTTAGACAATAACATGACGTTTGGGCATACATAACACCATTTGTGGATACAGGTTTAAAGTAGTAGTGTACCAATAGTACACACGATAGATACACGCTATTAGTATACGCCAATAGTACACGCGAGTAGTAAACACGAAATGTACACGCAAAGCTAAAGTCATTACAGATAAAACAGTAGTTTCTAAAGATGTACCTAAGCCGGACTTCGTCTCAAACAAAGAAGGATTGTGGTTAGCTTGATCAACTTCCCTTTGAGTGCTTGAAACGGTTTCATCTTATAATCTTACCTTTGTGGTATCAAATTGAATATGCTTAAGGTTCTTAAGGTGTCCTAAATTAGGTAATGAAATTTGTAGTGGACTATCTTGATGAAATTCATTGCATATTAGTAAGATGACGCGCAAAATTTACCTAAGCTCATGGCACTAAGTATACAAAATATATGCTGAGAGAAGACCCGTGCCCTGTGGTGGACCGGTAATGTGATGAAAACCCAATACCTAACAATTTTATGTACCGTCCATCCATTGAGCTGTCGCTAAGTGGGAGAAACCATCAAATTTCGATCAAAAAAACCAACGAATTTTTTGCTTTTTCCACACTCGAATAATACTTAACTGGTGGTTATTTATTTACGTTAGTCCAGTTGTTTCATTACTGGAGTTCCGAGTCCCAGGAGCTGTACGGATTTGGCTCGGTACCAATGCCCACCTGGGGCTTTCATTTCGTACCTCTATATAATATTAGATGATATATTTCTCTATAAAACTATGAACAGGGCAAATGTTTGTAACAAAGTTAGCCCGCTGTGAATGTTATTCCAACTAAAACTATAAACTCTTACTTGATTTTGTTTACAATATTATTACAACTAAGTTTTAAGCATGCATTACATTGAGCTTAGTTATCGTTTGATGTTTAGTCATTCAGTGGATGCTTCGTTATTGAATTGTAGAGATCATCGGTAGATCAATGTTGTGTTACGTATGAAAAAATAAATATTGCTGTGCGCGTGTCTCGGAAAAACTTGAAAATGTCTGAACCGATTTCAATTTCGCAGGCGCGATTATATCTCCCAGCCTGCCTGTAAGTCATGCCTGGCCTCATGGGTGTGCCCAGCTTCTTGTCTAAGGGAACGCAAGTGAGATTTTTTGAGGTCTGCAGCTGTTTTGTGAAATTTTTTTAGAGGGCCCTTATAAGCGATACTGGAGCCAAAACTATATTTTTTCCATGGGGGGGCAGCTGCCCTCCCTTGCCCCCTATTCCTGGCCCTATACAATCCTTATGTGTATTCCAAGCTTCACAATATGGGCGGACTTGACAGTGTTATTAGGGATGAGTGATGATAATTGCGCGGTAAACTTTCAGCGAACCGCTTTCCATTTACTCAAGTGTCGTGGTCTGGTTCGCTGAACATTAGCAGCGTTAGGTAGTTTTAATTATACGTTTTAAGTACTTCTTTCATTGTCGTCATTATCATCATAATCATATCTTATCAGCCTATTAATGTTTCATCGTTGGGTATATCAACTTTTTTGTCAATATCAATCCATTATGAAAATTTAGCTTATGGCGATATAAGATGATTATGAGGAGATGTTAGCTTTACAATGAATAATTGTTTAGTATTACTTAACAATTATGAGATAACGAATTTACAATGAAC
This sequence comes from Pararge aegeria, assembly GCF_905163445.1. NCBI lineage: Eukaryota > Metazoa > Arthropoda > Insecta > Lepidoptera > Nymphalidae > Pararge > Pararge aegeria. Next base: position 5,533,046 of record NC_053200.1, on the reverse strand, counting down.
TCATCATACTCAAAATCGTTGGGTGTATCAACTTTTTTGTCAATATTAATCCATTATGAAAATTTAGCCTATGGCGATATAAGATGATTATGAGGAGATGTTGACTTTACAATGAATAATTGTTAACTATTACTTAAAAAATATTCATTGTAAAATCAACATCTACTCATAATCATCTTATACTTAACAATTATTCATTCTCCTGCTGTTCGCGGAGTATAGCAAATTAAGCTTAAATTTTCATAATGTATTATGGATTTCCGCAAAGTAAGGCCTGCTTCTATCCAATATTATCAATCCATTGCCGACCAACTACAAGTCACGGGTCTCCTGATAGAATGAGAATGGTTTTGGCCGTACGCTACGCCACCAGACCAGCGTGGGTGACTACTGATAGACTTCAGACGCCTTAGAAGTGGGTAAGCCTTCTTACCAGAAGAAAGGGATATTCAATTAACAGAGCACAATACTCCGAAAAGTCAGAGGTACGTGCTGGGGATTAAACCAGCCTAGTGTATAGTATAGAATATTCACCACGCTGCATTTCTTGTGTGTTTAATAACTGTTATCATATGTAAGTTATAATAGCTAGGATTAACGGTGAAACGTGCTCTCCGAGGCATGTTTTCTGTTTAATGCTAATTACCTAACTCCGAGCAGAAAATGAGGACTTTCTGGTTTACCTTATAAATTTTGACCTGATCTTCTAAACGTACTCAGGATGTCGCGTAAAGTTCTGTAATCTTTGCTTTCTTGAAAAATAACTGTCAAAAACTTTAAGGCAGTAGTTAAAAAACATTATTATCTGCTAGTTGTTGCCCGCGACTTTGTTCGCATGCAACGTCATTTTATTTGCTCAGTTGGAGTTCTCTGAACCCTGAACTACGACTGTGCGAAAACATGTCGATCTCTCGCTCTGTCAAAACCCGCCGTGTTCGCATGCAACGTCGTTTTTTTTTGCTCAGTCGGAGTTCTCTGAACCCTGAACTACGACTGTGCGATGTGTGTGCGCTGTGTGTTGCAGCACCAGAGGAGCCGCCGATGCGTTGCCGGCTTTTAAGGAATTTGTTTATCCGCCCCTTGAATAACCTTAGATTGTATTTTTGAAATGATCTGGTATTCCGAATAGTGGAAGAATACCAGGCATCTAGATAATGAGGGTGGAATTTATTACTACGGCGTGAGTTGCGGTCAGAGAACAGGGAAGGAGGTATTAATGCAAACAACTCTTCTATACTATCCTAATGATAAATCGTTACTTAAATATGAAGATGTGACAGCCAGACAAAGTTAAACCTTATATGTTTAACCTTACGTATAGTTTTAGTGTAAAACTCCAAAAACACTAATGAATTCCGCCTTTGGATAATTGGCTGTTACGTAAATTAACGTATGATAGTATGACGGCGTTTAATTAAACCAACGTTCAGCTTCAATCAAACTATAATAGAAACTGCTAGAATATTGAGAGGAAACTTGGTGAGGTCAAATCGGGTGAATCTCGAAACCTGTCGACTAACTGTGCCGCGGTGCCGACATGAATAAGTTATCCAGATAATTGACGATTTACTCATAGATGTATTGAGCGGAATAATTCTACATTAATCCACGATAATTTTGCATATGCGGTTTGTTTGTAGTTGATTGATTCTGTAATAGATTGGCTATTCATATTTTATATGTACCTTAAAAGCCAAGTATTCATTATTAATTAGTATGTAGGAATACATGTTGTATATAATACACTGTGCTGTATTATACAGTGTACATTGTACAAAATCTAGCACATCAGATACAATCTATTTTAGTTCTGAAATTTGAATCTTATACATATATATAAAGCTACAGAGTTTGTTTGTTTGTTAAAATGATCAATTACAATTGCGATTTTATCAAATAGGCGTAACAGGAGTGTGGGTGCGAATTCCTAAATAAGCAGAAGAAATAATTAACACGAAGATCACGTTTGCTTTAATTCTGAGTTGGGATTTCATTTTGGTATCATTCCTTTGCAATTTAGCGTAATAATTACTACCTCCCGGAAAAGCTTAACAATTGACGTACATATTACATTCACATGTACATATACATGTTTTTACAGCAATGAGTTGTGAGTCGATATCCAAGCGCGCAGTGCAGGTTTCAGCAAAATCTACAGACATACATAAATAAATGAAAACGCCACTTATTGCTAGCTATAGTATCAAAGTTTTTATGAATGAATATACTTTTATTGTACATCAAAAAAAGTACATAACTGAAGAAATTTTACTTCTATAAATATGAAACGTAATTATGGGAAGCTCACTCAAAGTAACGTGGTAATAAACTTGAAAGGTTTATCTGGGAAGGTTCTCAATTCGTCTGTATGTTATTTTTTTAACAAAACCTTTTCAACTTAATATTATGACAATGAATAATATTTGACGATCATCGTTTTTTTTTAGATAGGCTAGATAGATTTTAGTTTTTTTTTTTAGAAAGGCTATTGATTAGTTAGGTTTGTGCTTAAAGACTGTCATGCCTGATGGAAAGCAATGACGCGGTCTCTCACTCTTTCGAACTTACCTAGAAAATGTAAATTTTGAATTACCCTTCACTCTTGCCTTGAAGGCATTAAAGTTGTATGTGGCAAGACAACACCGATACCGGAAGAGCGTTCCATACCTAAGCGGTACGTATCAGAAACGTAGATGAAAAGCGTTTCGTACGTGTTTACTGAATGTCACCGTTTACGGTGGTAGAATGGTGCCCGAGAAACAAGGTTAATATAGACTTTATGTGTAAGCAACTTTATGTGTCACTTTATGAAACCAACGCGTAATGTTGTACCAACTCTTGCATGTTAAATGCAAAATGAAAATGCTACAGAAATTTTTACCTTTCAATAATCACTTACTGATTAATGATAGACAAAAATAGCTAATGATGACCGGCAGATAGAACCATCATCATCGCATCAACCCATCATCAGCCCACTACAGAGCACGGGTGTCCTCCCACAATAAGAAGGGTTTAAGGCCTGGTGGACTCCACACATACCTTTGAGAGCATTATGTAGGACTCTCTGGCATTTCCTCACGATGTTATTTTCCTTCACAGTTGAAGCAAGTGATATTTTAATTACTTAAAACGAGCATAACTTAGTAAAGTTAGAGGTGCGTGCTGGGGTTCGAACTCAGCCCCCCGATCGTGAAACTCGCGAGATCGCGAGCTCCTACCCAATGCGCACCGCTTCAGCCTTCAACGAGTACGAGAGAAATTAAAAAAAGTACATTGTAGATTATTTAAGGCTTTGCACGTTAACTTGATTTTGTTTGTTGAATACTTAATAGCTTTATACGAGTATATCGATCCACAAAAGTTGAGCTTTGTAGGCACCTTAATTCATTTTTGTTCCATTCAAGCTCCTCCTACTGAATTATAAAGTAGCTTACGTAATATTTAATAAGCTACATTGTTAACAAGAATTAACCTCGGATACAAAAGTTAATTTTTGTACTTCTTGATACAGTATTTATCAAGTAATTTTCATGTATTTAAATAGAGATTGTACGAACTCGTTTGTGGAAGAACGAATTACTGCATTGCAAGCAAGATTCAATCTTGCCGTGCCCAGGGTCGATTCCCTATGGATCCCAGTTGTAGAACTAGTTTATCACTTAATAGCATTTATAATCCTTTAATTAGTAACTTTGATTTAAAATTGGACTTCAAATACAAAGCCTTCAAGCAGTGGAGGTATTAATAAGACAGCAAACTTAACTTGGTAATGACAAAGCTAAAACTTTATTAATGTGATAATAAAGTCCACGTGTTCCAAATTTTACAATAAGTTCTATGAATTTAGCTATAGGGTTTTAACTTTTTTCCTCAGTAAATTTACGAGTTCGCTTTTTAAGTTATGTACTCGCCTTGATATACCATGATATCATGCAAAGATATATTATGAAAATTAAGCTTAATTTGCAATACTCCGCGAACGGCAGGAGAATCTGTAATTGTTAACAATTATTCCTTGTAAAGTCAACATCTTCTGAGGAAGCTCCGGTTTCGGAGCGAAACGTGCGTAGAGGGTACATTGCCGAGGATCTGTTTGGTGTGGAGTATACGGATTGAAGAAATTATAAATTTCTTCAATCCGTATACTCCGCAAAGTAACGCCTGCTTCCATCCAATATTTCATACCAAGATTCTAAGTCGGTTCCAATCTTGAATCCTCGTCGTCCACAAGTCTTCCATTTTCGTCCAAGCGAAGGGGTTTATTATAATATTTTTACCTTTCATATAAAGTCATACAGGTTATATTTTATTATAAACGACTCAAATGCTATTGTAAAGTAGAACAATAATATGCAAAATGGCGACTGGTGCTCTTAAAAGACCTTTAAAAATGGCTTAGTAAACGCCCTTATCATATTTATTTAGGCTCCGCATTGTCCCGCTTACCTCGATGGAGGTAAACGGCTGTAGAAAAAATGGGATAGGTAGATATTTTTCATTCCGAATACTTTTATATTTCACTCGGTTTTCATAATTATTCATAGCGTATTTGCAAATACGATTTTTTGCGCTAGTTTCACTGACCACGCTACCTAAAGGAGTAAAACCCTTAATTGGCTTTGTAATAATTTCTTATCATCCAACCCATTACCGGCCCACTACAGGACACGGGTCCCTTTTCAGAATAAGAAGAATAAATCTAGTTCAGATAAGTAAACTTCACACGCCTTTAGTCGCAATTATGGGTAACTCTCAGGCATGCAGGTTTTCACGGTGTTTTCCTTTACCGGTGATATTTAATTGCTCGAATTAAAGACGCACATAAACTCGAAAAGTTAGAGGTTGGTGTCGATAATTGTACTCGATTCCCAAGAAAAGAAGTTTGAATTGTTAACCACTAGGTTATCGCTGCTCTTTTCTTACAACAGTTATCTTTAAATTCTTTTTTTATAAAACGAAAGTAACAATAGGTCCCGGTTATTATGACAAATATGAGATCAACATAATCCGAATAAGAGAATTAATTTGAGAATGGGCAGCATTGTCCTGTGTGCGGTTGGAGCGTCTTCCAACTTGAAGAAAGGTGAATAGTACATTTTGAATTACTAGACTTCAACGCTGAAAACTTAAAGGAATCTTCTGATGTCTTTCAAATACCTTGTCAGGGTTATTTTCACTCGAACAGTTCCGTTACATTAAAAAACGGATTCGGAAAATGGTCAACAGTGAAACTTGTCTTATAAAAAAATATAAAGCTTGCCTGTAAGAGTTTGCTTGCAGCAATAAGACCGTCTGTGCATGTCTACATTGTGAACAGTATACTCTTTACTGTTTCCTTTCCTGTATGTATACGTGCAATAAAGTGTTTCTATTTCTTCTAATTTTATGCCATGTATTGAAAACAAAATAAATGTAAGATTTCCTTAATAATGCGTTTAAAACTTGGTTTTAAAATAGTTTAATAGACGTTATTAGAAATACTTAGTGTAACAACTTTAACCACTCAAACAGGTACAAAGTGTAACTCACTTTAACACATGTTCATTCCCGCGATGAGGAATATAGAAGTTAATTACCTACGATTACGCCGTTTTCAAAACAGAGCTTGGGAAATTATATATGTAAATTATAAACTGCAACGTCGGCAATATGGCACCTTCATCACATCAACCCAGTACCAGTCCACTACAGAGCCCGGGTCTCCAATGAGAAGGGGTTTAGGCCGTAGTCCACCTCGCTGGCCCAGTGGGGATTGGTGGACTCCACACACCTTTGAGAACATTATGTAGAACTCTCAGGCATGCAGGTTTCCTCACAATATTTTCCTTCACCGCTGAAGCTAGTGATATTTTAATTACTTAAAACGCACATAACTTAGAAAAGTTAGAGTTGCGAGCTGGGATTCGAACTCGGTTTCCCGAAAGTAAAGTCGAGCTCCTACCCAATGCGCTATCACCGCTTCTTTATATGGCACCTTGCCGTGTTTTAAATCCTGTTTAATCGCATTAGGAAATGCGATTTATCATAAAACCTTGATCGCTAATCGGTGAGGCTCACCTTTAAGCATTACCTATACAACCCTATGGCTTTTGTTTCCATATTATTCCTTTTATTTACTTTTATAAATTAATTGCGGTTTAATATTTTTTTATTTACACAGTTTACCCTCAGGGTGATTACGTATCTCGCGACAGCAATGCGACAGGCGTAAATCTTGCAATCACTGCTGTCAAACGTCACTTTTGTTTATTTATTGTATGGAAAAGTGACGTTTGACAGCAGTGATTGCAACATTTACGCCTGTCGCATTGCTGTCGCGAGATACATAACCACCCTGCCGGACCCACCGCTTCACATCGCCCGCGTGTGCTATTATTACTTCGTTCGCTTGGCTCGTTAGTGTGGTAGCGTGATGAATAACCTATAACCTTCATTTAAAAAAAAAAGAGCTTCTTCTATTTTTAAAAGTGAAAGCAAAGAGTGATATCGTTTCAAGGACACAACTCGAAAAATGGCTATTTCATACAATCTTTCACCCCATGTTTAACCTCTTTGGAATCCCAAAAAAGTCTTAGTAAGTGCTAAGGTTTAACAAGAAATGAACTGCATTTTCAACCTACGTAACGTAACATAACGTAACCCCAACAGTTTAGGCTTATAGATCAGTTAATCAGTCAGAGCAAGTCTTTTGTATATAACATAGAGTTTGATATATAGATTTCCATGTTCGCAGGAGTCATCAATCACGATAGAGAGCTTTGCCAACAAACCTTTACAGAGGCGGGAACGAAAAAACAAACTCTGTGACATTATAGTTTTGGATCTCAGTGGAATGGACATTATATTATCTTATGGGAAATTTCTAACCCTTAAGAGGGTCTAGAATGTGGACTGTATGACGAGATCCGTAGAAGAACCGGAAATCAGAAAACAAGAATTAGGGATGAATGAACGGATAAAACAAAAATATACAGAAAATAAGTAATTCAAACATCACAAAGCGAATACAATTTGGCGGCTTAATGGCAGTATAGCGATCTGGTGATAAATGTTTTTTTTTAAAGTAAGTGGGCTAGTCTGTATATATCTATAAATCTGGTTGTGCAGCTAGCCTATACCTGTGAGCAGGCTAGCCTATACGTGGTACATTAAACACATAACCCTAATCGTTTTCTACGCGGTATTGTACCAGAACGCTAAATCGCTTGGTAACGGTCAAAGCCTCAGCAGACCCGACCGGAGAAAATTCCAAAATTATAAATTCCAAAATTGGCCCTATGGGAATAAAAATATTTGAATGTCGTACTTATAAGACCTGCAAACTTCGTGACATATTTATTAAGAAAACCAGAATAACATACGAACTTAAACTTATTTTAAGATTCTAAGCAAACGTGTGAATTGGTCTAAATCGCGCACTGCGTCCCTCGCGGGATTCTCCCAGTTTTAGATCTTTTGAATTCTTCAGAATCTTTGCGGGGAATAGAATTTCTAAATGACAAATTAGGTATCTATGGGATGATGATCTGTTTTGCTGATGAGTAACAAGACAGACAATAATTCCTCCTCTAGGTGACTCTTTACTTATGCGAATAATTTCATGACAAAAATTTGTTGACGGGTATTATTATTGTTTACTATTTATTATTATTATTATTATTTATTATTTACTCTCCTCTTATCGACTCCTAAGTTATCTAAAAAGAGAAAGGAAATGAGGTCTCATTTGACCTCATGCGAGGTTTGGAATTTTATACTGATGGTACCGGCCGATACTGAAGCTTTCTACCAGACCAAAAATGAAAGTATATAAGGAAAGTTTCACTCATCTTTCTATGGTACCTTCAGACCCTAATATTATGAAATATGATATTTATTTTCATTAGAAGCGGTGATAGCCACTGGGCTATCGCACTCGACCTGCGACTGGGTCGTACTGCGACTTCACTTTCGAGGGGTCAACGCACATAACTTATCTAAGCGATGTGCGTTTTAATCAATTAAAATATAACTTGTTTCAACGGTGAAGGTAAACATCGGGAGGATACCTGCATGCTTGAAAGTTCTCCATAATGTTCGCAAAGGTGTGTGGAATCCTCCAATCCGCACTGGGTCAGCGTGGTGGACTACGGATTTAACCCCTTCTCATTGTGGGATGAGACCTGTGATGATGTTGAGGATTTTTGATTTACTAAATGGAGAATTCATGTGACAACATATTAGGCTAATGTTCCGGGTGACTTGCACAGCTACACTTGCCGGGTAATAGATAACACGGATCGGGTTTTAGCGGATTAACCATTGTTGAAGTCACATATGTACTAATATGCATATCATACTGCAGTGTACTGTAACATAATGTGAATGAATGATTTGTGGGAATGGGAAGATTTTCTTGTGCTAAAAGTCAGAGCAGGGGTTCCCAATCTAATTAGCGGCGCACTTACAAGTTAAGATATTTTTCCTAACCTGCGAAGCGGTAATAGCCTAGTCAGTGGCGTGCGTAGAGGGTATGCAGATGATACAAAACGAAGAAAATCTCGAGTAAGAGTTATAAAAAGCCTACTCTTTAGTCTTTATAACTCGTACTGGAGATTTTCTTCATTTTGTATCATCCGCATACCCTGTGCATACTACTGAGCCTAGTGGTTGCGGCTGCGGCTTCACTGTCACTTAATTTAATTTGATTTCAGGAACGCTCTAAAATATGATTACCTATATAATATAAGTTTTATAAGTATAGTTTTAAGAGGCCTTGTGCTCACTGAAGCCTATCACGAGAAAATAAGGCCCGCTTGTTTCTTTATCTCCCATCCGTCACTCATATTTCATCCCGTGAACAATCGAGGAAATTATCCGTTTTCCTTATTTGTATTTCGGTGCTATATATTGTTTGAAGAAGAAAATTGCTGATGGCGCGATTGATTGTTGATCGAACAAAGAAAATACTTTTTTTTATAAATAAATAAATATATTACTTTTAAATTACTTGATTGAAATTGGAGCCGTATGAACTTCCAAACCAATACTACTTATAATCTCTACTTATAATAAAACAGTAACTGGAAGATTTCTGACATTTGATATATTTTGAAAATTTTGACCGGGGAATGCTTTATAATCGATACAGAGTCCAAAACAGATTTTTATTTAATTTTAGTCTGTCTGTCTGTCTGGGCATCAAGTGATAAATAATAAATAAATAAATATACTACGACAATACATACATCGCCATCTAGCCCCAAAGTAAGCGTAGCTTGTGTTATGGGTACTACGATGCCACGGCCTTTGACTCAGAAAGCAGGGTCGCTGCAAACTGCGCCAATGGGCCGCCATCAAGTGAAAACTACTGAACGGATTTAAATAAAATTTGGTATAGTGGTAGCTGGTATTCCGGGTCAACATATAGAATACATTTAATCCAGATTAACAATAAGTTTCCTCCGGGAAACGGGATGAAATTTTTTTACTATTTTATTTCATAGCTCCGTTAAATTTGAACCTATTTTAATAACTTTTATTTTTATTTGAACGTGTTTAGTAACAAGCATGTATTGTGTAATTTTAATGAAGATCTGATAAATATTGTCGGAGATAAAGGACATAACTCTTCACAGATACCAATAAGTCGCAAGGCATATGAAACAGCGATATAAGCGATTTGGTGCAGACAAAGTTGCGCGGGTCAGCTTGTAATTATAATAACTCATATAGTTACCAATAGACACCTTAAACAGCGATATAGAATTTCGATGCCTTTGATCTTATGGTAAATGCCGACATCGTCTGGACAGCGTCGAACAGTTTAAAAGGATATGTAGGTCCCTTACAAACGATGCCATCCTTTTTCGCTCCACACTTAGCGCACGATTGCTCTGTATATACGTCTACGTTTTAACCTCTGTATGACTATCCTTACTCTGTGCTAAGAAGTAATATTATGAATGTGAAAGTACGTTTGGTGGAAAAGAAAGTTCAATTAAGTTTTTCTCGTCTTCGTGTTTTTCAGTGGTTCTCGATTATTTCGGGTCAATCGTGATGTCGCTGAAGTGTCTTCCTCAGGAGGGGCGGAGAGGTTGTATTAGGATGTCGTGAACTCTCACACCACCATTCGCAGAAAAAAATTGCATATGAGGCTCATACTTGCCTTGTTAAGTCCTCGGGATGGAAGGCGCGGTCGTATCCAGTACGAGTTCCTATCCAGCGATTCGCAGGGTCTCTCGTAAGTGTCCCTAAGTAGGGCCTTTTATACCTTGCCCATTTTATACCTTGTAAACCAATTAATAGTTATCCATATTTATATTATACAATCAAAAGTGTATTTGTTTGTTTGTATTTACTATACGCCATAACTAAGCAACCAATCTATATTTTTAGTTGAGTTAATTAAAAAGATGGCTGTTAAGCATTTTATACATATACTATAAATAAAATATATCTCAGGAAAACAAACAAATCCTTTGTAACAGTTAAAAACACGGGCAAATTACAAATCGGGCAATTAATTTACACAAGATAATTAATCTATCATCACATCTGATTTTTACCTGAATAACTTTTAACAATCAAAAAGTTCAAGACAGCTTACCTTAAATGGATAGGTAGGTGTAACGCTTTTGTCTCAACATCAAAGAAGCCTTGTATTCTCGCCGTACACAATCCCCTTGATCTGAACTTTGAGGCATCAAATTAAAGTTTAAAATCCCCTGACATTACTTTGTCCTAAGTAAACTAAAGAAGCGGGCGGCTCCGAACAATTAACAAAAATTTAAAGGAATCGGTTAATCTGGCGGTTGGTTCGGAAAATTTCGCCTTTGAATGAAAACTGGCAATCTGCCGTTTCGTGAACGCTAATTGCAATTTTAATAAATTAAACCTGAACTGTCTGAATCAGACGGCAATTAGTATTAAGAGATTGGGCAATTATCTTGGTATTTTCTGTGCAGTTTAGAAATAGTTTTTCCCGATACAATAGGGGTAATTTTTTTTATTACTTCACTAAAAATCAAGCACTTACCTACCCGACCTATCTTTGACGGCCGATTGGCCCAGTGGGCAGCGACCCTGCTTTCTGAGTCCAAGGCCGTGTGTTCGATTCCCCCAACTGGAAATATGTTTATGTGATGAACATGAATGTTTTTCAGTGTCTGGGTATTATATCTGTATTTTTTAAGTATTTATGTATATTTTTCATAAAAAGTATATTTATTTATTATTTATCTGGTGAAAAGTTATAATGCGGTCTAAGATGGTAGCAGGCTAACTGTTAGGTGTATGAAAGTTAAAATAAACTCACAACTCATTGGTTTCCTCGCGGTACGGCGTATCGGAACGCTAAACCGCTAAATAAGATAATGTCAAAGTAAAACTGATAAAATTCTAAATTTCTAAACTCAGGGATAAGTCCGATTTCATCAAAAAATAGACCTAGGTAATCACTGCAGCAGGGAGGTCGATAAATTGGAGATTAAATATTGTCGCTAATAGAAGGCACCCACATATTACTAAAGAATTTTATTTTTCGCCGGCTTCGGTTGCGTAGTTAAACAAAAACAAATTCTGCGATGTTTATACATCTTGCGATAATTTTTCGGAGCCATCAATCAACGCAGTTAGAACTAAACGTGCAAATGGGCTTTGGATTGAACTGACATACGGTGGAGGCCCAAGGTAGGAGAATCATAGTAGGTACAGTACATATACGGAAATACAGCGTTGCCAGACGCACCACTAATTGGGTAGACCTAAGACGACAGCAAACGGGCCTCATGAGCATTGACCTAGCTGCCAAACGAACCTGCGAGCTCAAGACTTTATAACAAAAATGGGAGGTGAGGAAATTATAGCTACGGCAACGTACAAGCATTTATCTACCTTGTAACCACTGAAAGCGGATGATTTTTAAGTGATTTTTCCTGGGCGTATTGTAAATATGATGCAAAGAAACTTATTTCTTTTATACAGAGAGATTTGTGCAATATTTTTATAACAATGGATAGTTTGATTGATCATAGCAAGATAAACATGAATTTTGTTCTTGAAAGCTTTACCCATTGAAGTTTGCTAAGCGAGCTCCAAAGTTGTGGTTTATAACTTAATATTAGGACAGTAAGTTTAACAAACCGACTGTGGTTAACTTACACTATGATCTCATTCAATAAACTTTAAGCTCGCTTAGATATTAAATTTCTATTCTAAAGTTCATTTGTTTTGACTATGTAAAAATAATGTTTTACAAAGTCAAAACAAATAAACTTTAGAAACTAAAAACCAGAAACAGAAGGTTTTTTTTTTGGGTCAGGTCGGCCATGTGTTATTTGTCGTGACGCCATGTGACGATGTAGCCTCTATAACGTGGAATATTTAAGTCAATGTAAGGCTTCAAAGTTTGAATGGCTACATGTCTAGTGCTATTGTAAAATATATTTGTCAGATAGTGAGGGTGAAGTGAAACCTTTCGATTTAGTATCCTTCACCTGGTTTATATCCGGCTCGAGGACCAGAATGTATGTTTAGTTACTGATTCCAGTGGAACCGAAAAATTACAATAGGCACTGCTTTAGGATACTAGTTTACTACTTTTAATGTGTCATTATACACATTAAACAAAGGCTATTATACAAAGCTAACCGCACGCGTCTGTATAAATGTCAATCTGATACAAACATATCTATGTGTCGCGGACAGCACCAGTTTCGCCACGTATTGTCGGTCGCAGACCGTTCTCTGAACGGTGTAGGCTCGAAAATACTAGGTAGTTATACTCATACCCAACGAATATAAGTCACCAATATAAGCGAGACAAGTGTACGTATAATTTTGGTCATTACCAACCTATTACCGACGGACAGAGCACGGGTCTCTTCTCAGAACGATGAAGGTTAAGGTCGTATTCCACCATGCTAACCAAGCGCGCACCGAGTTACATACCTATGAGAACGTTATGGAGAACTCCCAGTCATTCAGGTTTCCACACGATGTTTTCCTTTGAGTGCTATTTTAAATTCCTTCAATTAAAAACGTACAGAACTCTGAAAAGTTAGGGGTGCCGGAAATGGAACTCGATCACCCCGCAAATGAGGCGGAAGCTCTAACCACTAGACTATCACCGCTGATATTTACTAGTATATGAGTGTTTTCAAATTAAGATTACATGGACGTGTTCTAGGAGACGTTCTTCACCTGTAGAATTTGCAGTTGCCAGTAACAATATCCACGTTGTTTTCGGTATTTTAAAAATCTCCCCGGAACTGTTAGTTTTTCTGAACAAAAATTACAATACTATAGACAGAACAAAGTTATTTTTAAAATCGCCCGAAAAGCTATCTGGCTGCTTTGTCAAGATAAAAAGTTCTATATATGTCGACCCATCTCTTAGAAAGCAGGGCTTATATGTTCTTCTCATTTAGATCTGTGCAGTGGTTGAGCCAAAAATGAGTAATTTCATTCCAACTTATAGCTTCTCTAGTTTGGCTAGACTAGTCTGTATTCAGACACAAACATACATACTTGACGTTTCAAAAGTGCTTATAAAGTAGGCCTACTTGAAATAAATGAATTTGAATTTTGAATTTGAATTCATATGTGAAGACAATCATATAATCTAAACTAATATTATACCCCTTCCGATGTCGGCTAAGTAGTTGAATTCAGCTAAATCAAACTGTTGTAAACGTATGGATTAATACTGTTAGAGTCCGTACCTTTAGTACGAAATTGTAAACTTCATAGGTGTCGATTGTTTTCGAGTTAGGAAACACTATAACTGCAGAGTAAAATGCAATTTGTTTTCAGGAAATTCTTCTATGCATCTAAATGCCGATTGCTACCAGCGGAAACTTTTTACAGAATATAAATCGATAAAATGGAATGGATATAGGTGCGTATCTAAAATAGTCATTTAAAATAAACAAAAAAGACTTTCATGTGGTATGAAAGCTTCCGTAGTAACCAATGTTTAGAAGTAGATATGCGGTGATATATTTTCTTTAACCTGGCGGAACTACAGCACTACGCTACAACCGCGTTGCCATATCAATAACTATACTGCCATACTAATGGAAAAGGTGAATTGATATTTGCTTAGGATGAGTTTTTGACTTGTCCTGCATCTGCTAAAGGAGCTCTACCTACCTATTTTACAGGCTTTCTACGTAAGATACGTAGCTACGTAGAAAACTTGTAAGAGCAACAATACTGACGTTACGAGTCGTTTTAGTTCAGGTAGAATCAGAGTGGAATGAACCTTTATCTGAAGACTTATAAAATTCGTAATACAGAATTAAATTTAGACACTGCACAATGCATAAAATTAATAACTGTATGTGCATTGTGTTAACTTATTATTTACTATTTTCCTGTATTTTTATGTGTTGTCCAATAAAAGTGTATTCATTCACTCTTTTAACATTGACTTTAAGAAAAATAGATGCGATGTGTGCGATTTCGAACGTCTAAATTTCTTACTAAGGGTACTGTTCTAAATACGACTACGAATTAATAATGTTCTTTTGATTAGTTTGGCCGTTCCTAATTTCAGGGTTATATAGCTCAAACATGACACCGTTTCCTTGTTATATTGCATTTTAGACTTACATACTATGTTATTAAAGTCCATACTCCATTAGAGTGGAATTAAAATCACTTTTCAAGAATGAATACAGTCACGCACGCTCATAAATCAGATGAATACGTGGCAACGATGATTAGTTAAAATTATGGATTGCAAAAATTGTGTCATAGTAATTATTTGGGGTGGGTATTGCTCAATGGCGTGCATTTCATACAAGCACAAAAGCACTGCCTATCTATTTGCATTCCCTGGTCAAGAACCCTGTGCACGCCACTGGTATTGTTTGTAACTATTATATATTATAGTACAATTTTAGTAGTTGCATATACGAATATGATTCTGAAGGTAGTTTTGGACCAATTTATGATTTAGAAGATATATTAAATAACATTAATACATATTATTACACATATTATAACATTAATACACAACATTATTATTATTACATTATATATTCTAACATTAATACACAAGATTTTAGTTGATGAATTCCTTAATGGCAATGTTACTTGAAAACTGTATCGAACAGAAAAAACTGCTGAGTCGGCATCATCATTCAACATCTTCTTCTCGGTACAAACGATTAGGTAAGTATTACAAATAAGTATACTTGACGTTTCTAAAGTACTTATAAAGGGCATTTTTTTTAAACGCTGATAGTGTAGATGAGATCGCTCTGTAGTCTGTAGAGATTAAACCACCATTTTGTTCATACTCCTATTGTTTTGTAAGTGTTAAGTTTCTACCAACATAGTTAAGGCGTTAGACCGTCTCACACTTACTTAGGTACATTGTAAAAATGTCATATTGTATTATTGTCATACTTAATATTCTTCGAAACTAAAAAAAGCAATATTAACCCAAAGTAACCCAATATAATATTTTTCACAAAAAATTATATCTTTAAGAACATTGTAATAAAACAAAGATGCAAGCTAAATAATGAATTTTATAACCAACAATTTGCCTATAACATTCATTATTTGGAATTAGAGAAAACTATTGATGATACATAAAAGTTATGAACATGTTTCTATCTTTCTTTTCTTTTTTTTCTTTCTTACATTACCTACAAAAATCCCCGGAAAACCTAATTGATGCCGCTTGGTTTATAAAAACAATTAGCGCGCTTCGTGCGCTAATTACGTGTGTCGTTGTCGCTGTTTCCCGCGACTTCGTATTGTGAATTATTAGTATTAATTATTGATGGAATTCTAACTTATAGAATATAAATACAAAGAAAGTAAATATATTCAGGTGGCGTAGAGGCTAAACTCTGAAATAAGAGAGCGTCATGCCGCTTGCCGTGACGGCATGCGGCTTGATTTTACTATCAAGGCGTGCCAATAGATGTTTCACATCAAAAATTAAAATCAAAAATAGAACACGTAAGACCCTGAACGGATATCACTGCTTTGTAAGACTAATAGGCATTGATACTAGCCCCGAGTAGGTGGGATGGATTGAGTGGAAAGCTTTTAAAAGTGCTCCAACTTCGTGTTAGTGAAACAATAGTTAAACTGTTGAAGTGTGGTTTTAGTAGGCGATAGAATACTTACTTTGTTTTTTTCTTGAAAAGATTTCCTATTAATGTGTGTTCTTGACAGCTTGAGAGTTCCAAATAGCTTTACTTAGTTTCAGAAATTCTCTTAATTTCTGTTTGTAATTTTGGCACTAAAACTTAAGTCATAAGAACGTGTTAACCTTTGTCAGCTTCTTACAAGATTTATTAGTAGGTATATCTATTCTATAAAATAAATAAATAAATATACCACGACATTACACACATCGCCATCTAGCCCCAAAGTAAGCGTAGCTTGTGTTATGGGTACTGAGTAGCTGATGAATATTTTTTTTATGAATATAATAAATACTTATAATATACAGATAAACACCCAGACACTGAAAAACATTTATGTTCATCACACAAACATTTTCCAGTTGTGGGAATCGAACCCACGACGACTCAGAAAGCAGGGTCGCTGCCCACTGGGCCACTCGGCCGTAATATTATAGAGCTGAAAAGAAAAGTTGTTTGGCTAAATTCGTTAATGTCAGGAACTACTGGTTCGAATTGAATACATTTTTTGGTCAAGAAAAATAGAGAAAAATAACATCACGCTACAACCATTAGGAGCGGAGAATCAATGAAAAATGTTTTAAAAACGGGAAAAATTATTCCCTTTGAGAGCTGCCATGGCGTGCGCCGCGTAAACATCTCGGGAAAACAATCGGATCTCACGGGTTATGAAACCGAAATAAGGCGAAAAAAGTGTACTAAGGAGTTTAACCAAAAGTGTCTATGACATTTTTGGTTCAACTCCTTAATTATCCAAAAAGCGCTATTATCGCTTTAAACCAGAATTTACATGTTAATTTAAAACAAAATTCATGTAATAAAAAGCACATTAATTATCCGTTAAATACAAAGTTGACGTCCACAATAGATATTAATTTCCTATGAAGATAATGCAATTATGAGGCGCCACATAGACGGGAAATTTAGTTAGCGGCATCCAATTAATGACGATGCCCCGAAAATTGGATGCCCTTAGTGTGCAATTTTAAAAGTATAAGAGGAATAAATTAAAATAGTAATGCTTATTAAAATGTTACGTACTTCTGACAATTCGGTTTACAGAGTATATTTATTTAAGCAAAAACTTATAAACTAGTCAACGTCCAAACCGCTTCCTTTTATCTTTACTACTATTGTAAAGAAGAACAAATTGAATTTTGTGGGTATACTCAAAAACTGCTTAGCAGATTTAAAAAAATCTTTTTTAAGTGAAATTCGTAAAGCAAATCAGATAAGCAAATGATAACTTATACAAGTGCGGCGCTTAAATGTTAAGTTTTAGTTTTTACGTATATATAATATACTAGCTGTTGCCCGCGACTTCGTCTGCATCTGATTTTGTTTTTATCGTATTCAGTATCGCTAAGCCTTAAATGAGTACATGTGACTGTCAATTAATTATAGACAAATAATTTGCAATAAAAGAAAATTGCGACTATAATGAAATATCTAAGCTATCCTATCTCTTAAGTTGGACCAGACTGCTCACGGTGTGCCAATTTAATTTAAAATCGGTTAAGTAGTTTAGGAGTCCATCGCGGACAAACATAGTGACAGGAGATTTATATATATTAAGATAACCTAAGAACTGCGTACCCGTAACATATCTTTTGCAAATAAGCAAAAATAACGCATTTTATGCTTTTCAACCCTCAAGTATAGATATAATATTATTCCATTATTATACTGATTATGGGGTAATCGGGTAACTCGCGAAGAGTTGAACGTACTACTTTTCATATCGATTATGAGAAAAAACAATGAGAAAAAAAACAACAAAAAATATTTCTGTGAAAGATTTTTTTTTCACCCAGCCTAACATAATACAATATACTTTATTGTTTTTTGATAGTCCCCTTCAGGCTTCAGGACATACTGTTCTGACTTCTCTTATATTACTTTACCACCTGCGTGGGAATATAATTGAGGTGTTTTCCACCCGCAGCTCGCAGTTTAGATAAAGAACGCCTATTTTCCGAACATGAGATACTAAAAGTAATTTTACCATCAAGAGCTCAAAGCCAGCTAATTTAAGTATTTGTAGCTGCAGGCCGCATAGCGTGTTGATTCTCACTGCGAGAGCCCTCGCGGAAAGAATGCACTGTCGAGAGGCAGGTGCCTCTCTGAGACATGTGACCTGATTGTTTAGAGAACTTTTTTCGTATATAAAACTTTTTAAGTTTAATCGAAGGCGGATTACTTCGTGGTCTTGATTACACCTTATGTCAAACTAGTAGAGCTTTTTGTGACAGCTCGTCCGAGAAAGTACTATCGCCATGTTTATATCTGCCGCTATACTGGTAGAACGCATAATTGGTTGCAATGCTGTGTTCCAGTCTGAAGGGCGTGGTTGCTGGTTTCAATGATGGCAATGCTAAAAAAGCAAATTACTCAAAAAGATAATACTTTGCAAACAAGTGGCTTTAATAGGTATTTTATAATAATAAGACAAAGCGAATCTAATATTTAGAATAAGTAGAATAATATAAAGAGTGTTGATTTTCACAAGAAGAGCTCTCGCGGAGAGGGCGCGGTGTCAAGGGTCTACGTGCCTCACTGAAATGTGCTTCTGACCTCAATCTTTCTTTTTTCTTTCATTGCAATATTTAAAAATCTCTTCATTCGTGTACAGTGATTAAAATTCTTAGACTACGCGTTCAGTACGCAGGCAGTAGCGTGAAGAGGGTTTTCGACTAATAGACCGTAATGCCTATTGGTCGAAAGCTCTTTTAAATTATACCTACTATATGGAAAACACTATAATATAAAAATGCTGCTTCCATATGTTACCGTTCGCAAAACTCAATAAGTAGTGTAGGGATTGATTTCAAAGTTTTACACGACGTTCCATTTTCCATATAAGTGTTAATAGATACTTTTATTCAGTCAAATCTCACGGGTACGGAGATGACATGATGCTTACAAATAATAATATTAAATCAATGGAGATTATTATCGATCCAAATAGTAAATATGTCTCGTATTATATATTTTTAGTTTTTTTATATATATATCTTCAACTCGGCTTTAATTGCTATAATAATATTTAAACCCTAATCGGTTTCTACGTGGCATCATACCAGCACGATAAATCGGTTTTCGGCAAGTTTTTGTCGATTCATTTCTTTTTTTAAAATGTTTAATTCAGAATCTGCGCTATAAGATTTGGTGTTCCATTTCTTCTCCGCAGGATATGTCCTTTTCAAAACGGGTTCTCATAGTCGGTTCTAAAATAACGACTGTCCAAAGATTGGTGTTTAAAATTATATTAGTTATTTATTACAATAGTTATAGAAACACTTCTATTAAAGCTTTATATCTGGATGCTTGCATTAAGAAGTATTTGCAAAGCAACAAAAGAACGTTTTCTTTAATTCAGATGCGAATCTTGCAAGAAATTGTGTGGCAAACTTTTTCTACTGCAGACGATGAAAAAGTGTTCTGAATACCGAATAAATGATGCTAAAAAGGCCTTGCACTGAACAATATACCTAGATTTTTATTATTTTCTCGGTTTGTTATTGTTATATAACTCGACGACGAAATTCTAAACAGAGTTGGAAAAGAGAAATCGGCTGAGTTTCTTGCCGGCTTCTCCGGTGTTAGTCACTATGTCGTCTGTCGCATATCGTCTGCGAAAGGTGCAGAACTCCTTTGTGGGGTTGAGTATACGCTTTTACAACATGATTCCTAAGGAAATTCTTGACCTACCAATGCATACATTTAAAAAATGTGTAAAAACTCATCTAGTACAGCGAGGTTACTATACATTTGATGAATTCCTCAATGACAAGGTAGAATGGAAGCAGCCAGCCTCGCTCTCATCTCCCGCAAGATAGCAAAATGATTGTAAATGTTGATGTTGGAAAAGAGCAACTACTGAGTTTCTTGCCGGCTCTTCTCGGTAGAATCTGCTTTCCGAACCGGTGGTAGAGTCACACAAACATGCATACTTGACGTTTCAAAAGTGCTTATAAAGTAGGCCTACTTGAAATAAATGAATTTGAATTTGAATTTATGATAATATTGACTTGACGTTTCAAGTGTTTATAAATTAGGTCTACAGCATCTACTACTTCTTTTGAGACAGAAATACATTGCTTAAAGCTGTACTATTTATAATTTTGTGGGCGCTGCTGTTACAGAATTATAAGTCATAAGGACTATAATTCTATATATATAATAATAGGAATATTTATTCTGTATTCTTGTAATAATATAATATGTCTATATATAACAATATAGGTACGTGTATGTCAAATCAGTAAAGTATCTAATTAAAAAATGTAATAAAAAAATATTGACGGAAAAATAATCTATACTTATAATAAAACTGTAGCGGGAAGATTTCTGTACATTTAATATATTTTGAAAATTTTGACCGGGCGATGCTTTATAATTGATACTGAGTCCAAAACAGATTTTTATTGAATTTTTGTTTGTCTGTCTGCCTGTCTGTCTGTCTGTCCGGGCATCATGTTAAAACTACAGAACGAATTTAAATAAAATTTGGTATAGTGGTAGCTGATATCCCGGGTCAACATATAGGCTACTTTTTATCCCGATAAACAATAAGTTTCCTCCGGGAAATAGGATGAAATTTTTTATCACTTTTACTTAATATCTCCGTTAAATTTGCACCGATTTTAATAATTCTTTTTTTAATTTGACAGTGTGTACTACCAAGCATGTATTGTCTAATTTTAATGAAGATCTGATGAATATTGTCGGATATCAAGGATATAATTCTTCACAGATAACTGCAAGTTGGAGGGCAAATGGGACAACGATCGAATAGATGCGTACCATCCTACTAATATTATAAATGTTATAAATATTTGTGAGAATAGATGTATGGATGAATGTATGTATGGATAGATAGATGGATGGATGTTTGTTACGCATTAACGCCACAACGAATGAACCGATTTGGCTAAAATTTGGCAGAGATATCTACAATAAAGTCTGGAATAGCTCATACGCTTCTTTTTATCCCGCAAAAGCAAAAAGCTTCTACAGGATAGCATAGCTATTTTTTCCGCATTTGTCTTTCAAAATCCGTGCAACGGAATTTTAGATTGACATGGTTTTTCGGATAGGCATAATTGAAATATTACGAAGCTTTCAAACTTTGTTTGGTTGGACGCGCTAATCTCAGAAAATCCTGTTTCGATTATAATATTTTTTTTTGGATTGGTAGTAATAATAATGGCTATATAACAGTACGCTACGACCAATGGCTACTATCATTAATGAGAAATGTTGCAAAAACTGCAAAAAATATCCTTTTTGAGAGACTGATGCGTTCGATGCGTGATCGTTTTGCCAAACGGCGGACGTATGTAGTAAGTATATCGGAGTTATCGAAATTGTTGTTTGTTTAAAGTTCTATAAAACAGTCCGCGACAACATACGACTATTTTTTAAGTCGACTCATTCGCGGACGAAGTCGCGCGGGTCCGCTAGTGTGTAATAAAAAAGCTTGCGTATGAAATGCCCTAACTTCATATTAACTAGACTGTGAGCTGGCGATGCCAAGAAAAAACTAAGTTTGTTGAGGGCTCTTCTTAGACCAGGGCGCGGTTGGAACCCTCCTAGCTTTCATATCACCATCACCTAACATTAGTGGTAACATGTTAAATGAATGAACGCTTCATAAGTGCCTGTGATAAGGTCTACATGAATAAAACATTTTTGTATTTGAATTTGTATTTGATAACCGGTTGTGGAAATTTGGGACTTTAAAATTTCTGTATTTTGTCCGGTCTGGCTAGGGCTAGTTATCAAAGACGTTCCGTCAAACGGATTTTGCGGTCCGTTACGAAATCGATTAGGCGCATAACTTAAACAGATGAGCCTGCTACTATCGTAATGTCGAAAATGACGCCATTAAAAGTTTAATTACAAAGATTAAGTTTAACACGACTCTGCTTGTGTTTAGGAATTCAGACCAGTCTTAACCTTGTCATTGAGTGTTTATAATAATGGTGACATAATTTCTATTAACATATTTTATGCAATTAACCAATGGGCAGTAAAAGAATTTAAGCGTCAACTATATTAACCAATTAACAGTAATGGGGCGCGGTCTTCTCTAAGATAAAAAGAATAGTTTAGGACGTAGTACACCACATACTTCATTTATCAAGCCGACTGCACTTTTGGGAGGCCGAGTTCGAATCCCAGCACGCGCTTTTAACTTTTCTAAGTTATGTACGTTTAATCTATCGCTTGCTTCAACGGTGAAGGAAATGCCTCCATAATGTTCTCAAAGGTGTGGAGTCTATCAATCCGCATTGGCCTGCGTGGTGGACTACGGCCTTAACCCCTTCTCGTTGTGGAAGGAGACCTATGCACTGTATTGCGCCAGTAATAGATTTATATGATTATTGCTACAGTCGCTATAAGACTGATGTGAAAGGCATATACTAATTTCGGCATCGACGGTAGGAGAGCCGTAGCTTAATTGGAGAAAGCGATCAGGCCGCGTTTGTCAGAGAGTCGCAGGTTCAAAACCTGTCGTTTCCGTAAATGTTTATATGCATTTTAAGTTTATAAAATTTTTATATGATTATGATGTTGATAATTTTATTACACCAAACTCATAACTCAGAAAGTTGAGGTGCGTGCCGGGGATCGAACTCACCCGAAAGAAGAGCGAAGACGTAAACGCATTTAGAACAGAAAAAAATTAGCACTCTTACATAAATGCAGTGAAAACTATTCTTAAATCATTGACGCTACTGAAAACTTAGATGTTTTGTAGGTAACAGAGAAATAGCGGTTGGTAACTTTCTTGAAATAAGTTATTATCTTTGTACCCAAAACTTTCAGGTAAATGTTCACCTGCGTTGCAGAGTTATCGAGTTGAACGTGAAATTCACCTGTACCGTTTTGAATTATGGTTTTATCATATTACTAGTTGATCTTTTAGACTTCGTCCGCGTTAATTACGGCGTTTACAAATCCCACGGGAACCGTCACTTTCCCCGGGGATTACTACATAACTTTTATGTATCAACAATAGTTTTCTAACCGCACGCCAAATAATAAATTTTATGGACCAATATAAAATCAAACCGTGGCATTATAGTTTTTTGAACCTCTTATCAGTACAACAATTTATTAACAGGAATATTTCTAAAGTGTTTTTTTTGGTGAATGTAGTAGTTTTCTACAATCCACTAAATAGAAAAAAAAACTTTAGAACGTGAATGTTCAAGTGCCGTAGACAATAGATTATTTTATTAAATTCCAAAAATACAAGCTCGGTACCAACTTGTACGGCTTGAATTAAATTAAATATCAATTGCTTTATCGGTAGATAAAAAATTCGTAAGGAAATCATGCCTGACCAATCCCCAAAATGTTTTGTTCTAAGGCATGTACATGAATCTTAAGAAACTAATCCGCCAAAGCCCTTTTCATTTTTTGAAAACACCAGTGTCCTGAAGTTAGAATAATAAAGTTAAAATAGACCTTTTGATAGAAGTTATGGAAAACGTAGCGTTGGCAGACCACACAGGGGAAATACCGTGTAAATCGTTAATGCCCATCTGTGAACGTCTATTGGTAGAGATAATAATGCTGCTTCCCCTGCAATACATACATTTAGAAGTCAAATTTAAATGACAGCTCTAAAAGTAGAGCTTTTCTTTTGCGCGGTATTATAATTAACCTATCAATTACTTTTGTCGAGAAACTTGCGTGCTACGAGAGAACACAACAAAACAAATCAAAATGCCTTAATCTGCGAAAAGAACACTACAGCTTTCACTATCGAGAATGAATCTTTAACCTTTCGGATTCTTCGTACAAACAGATAAGGAATCTTTAAAAGCTTTGTAAGAAGGGCCGATACCGATCTCCAAGTTGAGTCAACAACTGTCTCAAGAGTGCAACCAACCTCGTCCCTTATAATGTTGCTTGGGTTATCTGAAATTGAAGGGCTTGTTTTGAGGCTACATTTCATTTGAATGTTACATTTCTTAACAAATCTAGTAGGTCCTTACGAAACTAGAAACAAAGGATATCGTTTGACTGTAATTTTACCTGACGATGACGATACTTAAAATATACGTATAACATTCCTATCCTATCCTATCCTACTAATATTATAAATGTCAATGTAAGTTTGTTTGTTACGATTTCACGCCAAAACTATTTAACTGATCCTCATGAAACTTTGTACACATATTCTTGGAAGTGTTAGAAAATATTAAATTTTAATTTTTTATATTTAAATTTTTTTTTTAGAACTACAAATAAATTGAATGCCACATCAAAGAACAAAATCAAACGCAGACGAAGTCGCGGGCAACAGCTAGTAATTAAATAAAACAATAATATAAGTATAATAATAAGAACAAATCTAGTAAGAATTATCTTACGGAACCAGAAACAGTGATTTTTAATTCGATAAAAGGATATGCATATACGGATTTATTTATTTATTTATTTATACCATTTATTCGTATACCACTCAGAAAAACGAAAGAAAAAAACGAACAAACATTTGAATGAAGCAGAAATGAAAAAGGATTTATTTATTTATGCATATTGACTGCTTTTTTACCTAACGCTCTAGTACTGTCTTCGTCAGGTCAACAGTCAAACGATATATTATGAAGTAGGAGGTCCCTCCAAGTTCGTATTTTAATGCTGTATCGGCCACGTAGATAGATAACTCGTAGACACCTCCCGTACGTCTCGTAATTCATTTCATAAATAAATAAACATATAGTATTACGACAAGACTATCTACTACGACTACTATAATAAACACCATGACATTTAATACGTTAATGTGGCTTATTTATATGATTTTCCGGAGTGTTTTTTTAAATCACTTAGAGATCAGCATCTTTATAGAACTAGCTATTTTCTGCTCTGACTGCTCTTCGGGACAGCGCACGCGACTAAAATAGATCGCGAACTTTTTTTCATCTGGCTTGGGCTATAAATATTAATTGTTACAGAAATTAATACCGCCTTTAATACTTCTGGATAAAATAATTTCATAAATGTACAAGATTAATTTAAATCAGTTCAGTAGTTTAAAAGTTAATCAATGACAGATAAAGAAACAAATATTTCGCACTCAAGTTTTCTCTCAACGCTTTTTCTTAATTCGTTCTGAAAGTAAACGTTCACATTTATTTTCCAATACACATTTCACGTATACAATATTTCGCATATTATCGTTCAAAATATTCTATACTTAAATTATTTCTTGAAAGATATAAGAAAGCGATGTTGTTTTCTCAAAAGTTTAGCACCTAGGCTGAAAGTAGAAAAGTTTAGCATGTAGGCTTTAAACGATAATCTAGACTTGGATGAATGCGAAACGATACTTAGGAATTGAAGAGTCAATTTATACGCTTAATTTTAGTTTAAAGTTTTTTCTATTACACACAACTACTAAAAATTTGATAGCTTTGAAACTACATACTTTGAATGTTGTTGTTCTACAGTACTCCTATGTGATGATGCAAGTCTTTCATTTAGGTACATAAGTAAATAAGTTCTATTGGAAATATAGTATAAGTATAAACTCGCTTGGAATTAATACGCTCATAATAGCTTGTTCCCATTATTTTACATTTAAGTACGTGTTATAATACCAAGCACCTCAGTGCCTCTTTAATAATTAACACGCAAAATTTGGCTCACGTAGGGTTTGGTTTCGCTCATAAAATAATACTGAAGAGGTAGGTGAATTGTTTGAGTTTGTTTTTTGTATGTTTCTTTGTTCTCGGTACGTTTGTGAGCAACTGTTTGAAATTGTTCTTAAGCTTAACACGCATAGGTAATGGTGCAACAAAATCGAAAAAATCCATGATTACAAGCATTTTTAGACATTCTTTAACGTTAAAGGACATCAAGAAATGTAATGCTAAACGGTTGTTGATTTTTAAGTTTTATTTAATAGCTACAGTTTAAAAGCTTTACTAATATAATTATTTAATTTAATCGGTACTCGCTTGTGGTTGATTATTATTCATATGCAAAAACCCTTTGTTCAAAAAGATTTGGCAAAGTCCCAGATATTAAACGTTCAACGGTTTGAACTCTGAGTTCAACAAGTTGAAAAATACTCTTGTACAAATTTACACAATAATTTCCCCTTTTGTATTAGTATTTTTTGTTTTCCACGAAAATAATCAGTAAGCTAGTTTGGTTTTTTCTTTGACATAAACTTTTGTAAGGTTTTGCCCATTGTTTGCAGAAAGAGCGCTATGTGAAAGCTAAAGATGAAAATGCTCACACGTTTTTACAGGGAAATCCTACAAGTGGTCACTTTTTAAGAAACTTCCAGCTAAGGAAAAATTCTAAACTTAAAAATCCAGTAACCCTACTAATTAGTCGAAGCCTCCAACCAGATGAAATGCTTTTATTTTATCATATATAACAAAAATAACTCTTAGTTCATTAAAATAGAAATATAGGGGCAAAACAAGCGAAATTGTTAAACTTAAACTGAGAGCGATATATTATTTTCATTGTGTTACTCTATCGCCTCGGATATGAGAAAACTTTGTGAGTAATGCTGAATGCACAGTGTAGAGGACCGATGTATATTTCAAACTTTGCTTTATACTTTGAAAGGAAAATCGACTCGCTCGTTTTTGCGTCATTGTTACTCTTCAACTAGACTGCAACGGGTTATTCATTTTAAAGATCATCTTATCCCCATACTAATAAGAATTGCAAGCGATAAAGCGTTTCGATGCGAAGCGGTACGATGCCGCGTAGAAACTGATAGGGGGTAATTAAAATTGTAATACAAAGTTATTAAAATAACACGAAAATATTAAGCCACCTAGATTACAGACAGTCAAGGTTAAAGGGGAAAATTACCACACCAGAGGTAATAAAGAAATAAAAAAAAATATAAAAAAAAAATTCGACAACACATTCAACGCTATCTTGCTCCAAAGTAAACGATGATGTACCTATTTAAATCAAAACGTATCTTGTGTTATGGGTACTAGGATAACTGATGAATATTGATAAGAATAATATACATAACTTAGAATATAAAGATAAACACCCTGACACCGACAAACATTCATTTTCATCACATAAACCGCCACCACCCACGGCCTTGGGCTCAGAAAGCATGGTCACTGCCCACTGCGCACATCGTCCGTCAACACATACATATCGCCGATACATTGCTTTTTAATTCATTTTAACGTTTACCTGAACATTTTCAGTGGCATTTGAACCCGCATCTACCAGAACGGAGTTGTTTCCCAATAATTTAATCATGCTCCTCTTACCCATCGGAGCTGGCAACATGTTATTTTGCTTTTAAAACCGGCGACCTAGTTTAGTTGTACCAACAACTATGTAGGTATGCTATTTAATCGAAAAATAAATAAAAACGTAAGATATTTAGCTGCTTTCAATCCCACGGAAACAGTTTGTTAATTTTTTTTAATTGTTCTCTATTTCCAGCATGCAAACCTCAACGCATAGCTTTGTCAAAATCAGTTATAGCTGGTAAGCCGTAAATACTGTGGAAACGGTTTACAGAATGTATATACTTGTATTACAGAATGCATACTACGGTAAAAAAAAATATATGAAAAAAATTGTGCAATTGTACAAAAGTATAAAAGAAAGTAAAAGTTTCTACAATTAAAAAAATAAAATAAAAGGTCCACCTACTAAATGAAAAATAAAAACGATGTCTCCTATCTACAAACTGAGCCACATCTTGTCACTCTTCGTCTATGTAATATCCACTTTATGACTTAGATATGTCTAGCGATAGTGGGGTTTTGTTACAATGGTACCATACTACCCTCATATTGTTGTGTACTTTTAACGGATGAATTAATTATTTTGGCATATTGAATTAAGATCCTCCTACTATTAAAGGGTGTATTGCAGAGGATCTGTGTGGTGTGGAGTATAAGGATTGAAGAAATTATAAATTACACCACACAGATTCTCCTGCTTTTCGCGGAGTATAGCAAATTAAGCTTAATTTTGATAATATATCATGGATTTCCGCAAAGTAACGCCTGCTTCTATACAATATTTAAAACCTTGTCCCCCGAATGGAAGACCAAAGTCCTAAGCACAATTCTAGCAACGATGAATTGCACCTCTTGGTGCAGTACAAAGAGTACTGCACCTATCAAACTACATGATAACTCCACAGAATACCTACATTTTCATAGAAAATGAGGGTGGAGCCGCCGGCGGAGCTAGTGACTAAATCAAGTATACATGACACCAATAGAGGTCCAATTCAAGAACACTGTCGCGTTTGATATTCAAGTACTTTCGACACTTGAAATGTAAAGAAATCCGAAGTGCTAGATTTATATCTGCAAAGTGCGACTTTGTCTCAGGTACAAGACCGAATATCTTCATACAAAGGGTAGTTTGGTGACGTTTCACAACGTTGAACTAGAATAATTTGAGAACGCGTATATCTATATATATAAAAGAAAGTTGTGTTAGTTACACCATTTATAACTCAAGAACGTCTGGACCAATTTTTATGATATTTGATTGTTTGGATTTCTCTTAGACTGGAAAAGGATAATAAATATTTAAATATAACATTCATAAAAAAAATATGATCCGCGGTACGAAGTTCGCCGGGACACCTAGTTATATATATATACTAGCTGTACTCTGCCACTCTTCGCTGTGGCACATTGTGATTGAATGGTTGAGAAAAATAGATAAAAACAATCCTTGATGAATATTATATACCATGCTAAAATTTCAGCCCGATCATTGCAGAACTTTTTGAGTTTTTGAAGCGTACACAAACCAACATAACCTTTTTTTATATATATAGATATGTGATTGAACACTACAGATGTCTCTCCTACTTTCAGAGGCAACCAGTATTATTTGGAAATTATAGATATTTGCAATCATTGACTGCAAATCTTACATAGACTCTTCCGCACTTAAAGTTTTAGTAGTAGGAGTACCTATTAAAGCATTTTGTGGCCAAGCTTGTCCAGGGAAGTCCCTACTACCCCCATACCTATTTAAGCTGCAAAGCTGCGTTCCAGTCCGAAGGGTGTCATTTCATAGGATGTGTTCCTTGCATGGCATTCAAAGTGTTCCTCTGTTTATGTAACAAATTATGGTTTTTCACTAACCATTAGGTTACCACAGCTTGGTCCATCATTTATTACTATAAAAAAAACCTTTGTTGTTATGTTATGTTATCAACAATTATAATTATATAAATAATTTTAACGCCCCCACAATCTCCTCTAGGGCTAAATTTTTTCGAAATCTGATAGTAAGTGACCTTAATTAAACAAACATGAAACTTTTATTAAATTTTAAGTCTGTGGGAATTTTAGTATAAAAATTTCATTAGCACCCCCGTAACCGATTTTGTGATTTAAACTTCATTCAATACATTATTGTTTGCTCGTAACATAGCCCAAAAAAAATCTATCCAAATTTCATGTCTAAGAGAGTTAAAATTCAAAATTTAGTTTTTTATGATTTTTTCTAATCATTAACGCCCTGACACGCACTTCGGAGATTTAACACTTATAAAAAAGTAAGCCTATCCATTAAGTCAATGTATCCTCTCCATGGATGCAAAATTTCAATTGAATCGGATGTATAGTTTAATAGTGTTAACGGAACAACCGTAAAATACTCTATAGATTTATATATTAGTATAGACATAGATATATATATTATTCGTATTTTTTTCGGGACAGTTATCATGAAAATCATATCCTAGCCTACACGGCTTACTGCTGGTCACAGGCTCCTGCTTCATGGAGATATGAGTTCAAGAGCATAGCTCTACCACGCTGCTCCAATGGGGGTTGGTTGTAACGATTATTATAATCCCCCGGGCAAAGAAGCAGACATCACCGATTTCTTAACTCCAAGCGTGTTCTCAGAATTTTTAACTAAAAAGCCAATACCGGTAGATACATACCGATTGTGAATCGTGTCCAGGATCTCGAGAAAACAAGTACGTATAAGAGTTAATAAATCGCACGTTTTAGGCCGTAAGCAGCAAAGATGTTACCTATTGACGATTATGCTGCAAATAAATAAATAAATATGGATAGCAGCAGTATAGACGTAACACTTTTAAATAAATAACTACGTACTTCTTAGACACCGCAAGTTTCTTTAACAACTAATATTGTATTTCACGTTCCAATTCAATGTTATTGCATCTAATATTCCCGTTATTCGCGCGCGGAGCATTCCCCAAGGTATGCAGACGTAAAATAGAGAAAAAGTAATTGCATATGTTTATCGCACACTAACACAAGGGCTGTATTGGATCCAAGAAACATAAGAGTCTCATGCAACGCATTACTTACCTATCTACGCAATTGGACCGGCACAAAATTCAGGTAGATCTATCACTATCAGCACTTCAAACGATTGACGTCAAATGCTAGACACAGGTCTGTTGTATGGGGTTCAAAAATCCACGGTCCTGGGTCGCTTGTTTCCAGCAGCTCAGCGGCTTTAGGTGTCAATTTACCACTGTCATAACGTAGTAAAATCATAAAATGGTACTTATGTTCTGTTGTTTATGCTACTCTTATTACTGAAAGTTCAAATTATTCGCCCACATTATTACAGATAGTGATCTATGTGAAATAAGACGTTTGTTAGATAAAACTCATTAGGTAGTGTAGTAGTACAATTCGTGACGCTAAAACGAGTTCGTACTAGGACTTTTTCACTTTGACTTAACAGTCGAAAAGAATTCTGTAATTGTGAACGTATAAGTATTTGCAAATGACGATCAAGCTGAAATGACGCTTCTAGCCATTTTATTCACGTCCACAGTTATCTCAAATACCTGATCTAATAGTAGATATTCTGAGTCCACTCAGAATACTATATTTATATATATATATACAGCCTCCAACAGAAGTCGATGGAGACAGTTTACCAACGCGAAGTTGAGATCTCACCAGGACCACGATCTTCAGTGATGAAGGAACGACCATAGAGAGAGATACATATGTATATAAATATATACATATTTATTATTAACGATAAGCCAGCGCTTGACGACAATCATGCCAGTTAGAAGGCAATGTTGAGATCGAGGTCCAACCTAGTCCTCATATGCTTTGAAGTTTATTTAGAAAGCAAGAGATATTATTTTTTGTATTAAAAATAAATATTTTCATTGTCACTATTTAGTAATGTCACACGGAAACGTGGAGATCAGGGATTTATCCAATCCCTACCCTTATCACAAATACCTGAATAATGCTCATTAGTATAAGCCCAATTAGATAATCGAATCACGAGATTTCTCTTAAAAAATAACTATGAACGTTGAACATGAATAAATAACGTGTTTTGATTATAAATATTATTTCAAATTGAATTCAATGTTATTGATATTTTCACTCTAATTGCATATGGTATTGCATAAAATAATTCGGGGACAAGATATTCCGTAGTTCGAATTCTAAGGAAGTTTTTTTTGATTTTAAAAGAATTGTTTTCTTGATGAAGATGATGTAGTTTTATCATCTAGAACAGTCAACTGCTTTTGTCAAATCAACTATTATGGTTGGGAGTGGATTTTAGACCAGCAGTTGACTTGGGTTTGCGCCACGCCTACGGTAATCTCATAAATAATCATAGTAGCAGCACATGAACGCTGTTGCCCGTTTTTCATTTCATTCTCTTATACACCTCGTTTGACACTCCCAGGCTTTCCTTTTCTTCTGATGTAGTCTATACCTCTATAATTCTAGTGTTCATAGTGAGATTATATCGCTCAATTTCAATAGCACTGGCCTACATTAATAACCATCTTCGTGTCGATGCCATTTCACGAATTCCCCCGATGATTGTACATACAATACAAATGGAAATATGTGGATTCTGAAATTTAGCGTGGCCACTGAGCGCCTTTGTTCTGAACCGAATGTTCTGATACCTCAAAATTTAGATGAATAATACATCCGCTTAATACCACCTCCTTTGTTTTGTTATATTATTACATTTATACTGCTTAAGGAGGCCTCATACCAAAGTCGCCAACTTGGTGTTACATGCCGGCGAGTTTGCCGGTGTCTTCTCATCTTTGTGTACACTTCTCTTATTTGAATAAACTTTATCTTCGTCTTCATTTTGCGTCCTACGTCCCCCATTTGGGGCAAAGGGCAGACACAACATTTCTCCATTGCGACCCTTTCTGTGGCCAGGCGCTTAACCTCACTCCAGGTAAGGCCAATCCTCTGCGCCTCCGCTATGGTAGTTCGCCGCCAGGTTTGTTTTGGTCTCCCCTTTTACGCTTCCCCTGTGGGTTTCAGTCAAGAGCCTCTCTGGCAAACGTGGCCCTGGTTCCTCCGCGAATATACTTTATACCTACAAATAATGATACTGAAAAGTTAGTTATTTTGTTTAAAAGTAAATCGCGCGAATTACTTGGTATTTAAATTTTTGTTAGCTTTTGATTGATTTATTATTGAAGTTATAGGCTTTTACCCAGAAATAAATTGATGATAATTCAATTTCACTTGACCACAAACTTTCCGAGAGAAATTTAACTATTTACAATAAAAATACCCCATCGCTCAACCCTCGTTTTCTCAACATTCCTCTAATAGATCTAAACCTGATGACATAGATAACTTTGCAAATATAACGTTTCAATAAAAAGTAAATATTAATTTTAGTTTGTAATCGTTATTTCTCTACTGGGTTAAACTTGTAATGTTGTAATACATTTTGTATCGAATAAAATTTATCATTATAAAAAGATAATTTCACAAATCGGTTATTGGAAGACGGAGTTCTAAGGTAACAAAAAATAATACAGTTGAATTTAGAATCCTTTTTTTTGAAGCCGGTTTAAAACGGGTTTCATGCACAGTTAAGATTTAAATGCTTTAGAGAATGGCGTCTATCAAACTAACATATTTTTACCAATCTATCTTCTTAATATTTAAAATTATTCTGTACGTGTGTTCGTCACCTAGATCCTTCTTAACGGCTGGACCTAATTGGGTCGCATTTTGTGTATAGGTCCCTAGATGGTTTTACAATATAATTTAACCCGATAGATATCGATGTTTTACCTTGCAGGTCTGCAAAGTCCACTAGTAATAATATCAAACTAGACTAAAAGCCCATGTTTACTCTTAATTGTAAGTAAAATATTTATTACACTAAATTATTTCTAAAGCACCGAGTGTTTTAGTGCACAGGTGGGGGTTGCCGCACGTTTTGAAGTGCGCTGCTGTAGAATATTAATTCGCTTCGCGTTTTCTGTTTCAACAAATTCCCAGCAGTGCGAAGAAACAATACCGTTGAAAATATGTTGGCGATGTTTTCGAGCTATCCAATTCATCACGCCCCACTTTTGAGATTTTAGTCTAGATTCCTTCGTTTTAATATATATTATATGGTCGTCCAATATGGCTGGTGGAAATTCTACTATAATAAATTTAAATTTAAAAGTTTGAATATTATTAAGATTCTATTGTTAAAGCCAAGCCTATTGTTCTATCGCCAAGAGTAAACTGTTAATTAGTCTGTTTTTCAAAAAAAATATTATAATCCAAAAAATGATTAAAAAAGAGTTTTTATGCGTGTATGTGTCAAATACATAGTAAAGTGTGTAATGTTTTTTGTATTGATTGAATGCATGTTTTATGCATAAATAAAAAAAAATAGCATTCTGCCCTCCTCCTTTATATAAAAAATGAGTACAAAGTGTTTTCTTCACGTATTAATATATAGATAACCTAGCCTTGTACTTCCATATACGTTTGATGCCAGCCTTACCTACTACCAATAGTACGGAAGGCTTTACCAAATAGAACGGAATAGGTTTTTTTTTGTTTCATCTATGACTGACAATAATAATTTTATATTAATTTCACTTACCTACTCTAAATATCATTCCACAATTTTATAAAGACAATTCTGTTAATAGTGGTATATTGACAGAGGTGTGAATTCTTCAAGAAATTGTTCTTGATGACCTCATTGTATGTTGACCAATAAAGATGGTCCGTATATTTTGTTAAGATATTACTTTTAACATTAAATATACTTTACAATAATTCATAATTAAATATTATAATCACCAAGTAGTTGCTTTTACTATATTCTAACAAACGCATAAAAGAAAACCCCATATTCATATCTTACAACGTTTAATCGTTTTAGTATCTCTCATTACAGCATAGCATATTATAAACTCAAACATCAATCTATCTGAACTTATAGCACATTTCTAACTACCAAGAGATAACTTCTTTAATCTTCCCTTGACACTTCTGTCTGTACCCCTCTGTACCTCTACTTTTACCGCCATTTTATAAGACCTTCCTTCTTGATTCGATTCCTGTCATTTTCAATTCCTACTCCAACTTTTACCGACCACAGATTAAGATACCTTTTTGTCTTTAACCAAATGTACATACCAAGGCAGATTTTGTTACACTAACGCTGCGTTATCATCATTAAAAGCCTATAACAGTCCGCTGCTGGAGTAAGGGGCTCTCTCAAAGGGAGGGTTTGCTCATAATCACCACGCTGGTCAAACGAGTTGGTGATTGCAGTAGATCGTAGTCGTGGCACAGAAGATACTGCTGCCCGATCTCCGTTATATTCCCTTAGTTACTTCGTACACATGCGGCAACATCTGCCGTCACTCCACGCCGCGCTATAGCGGCCCAAGAACAATGAATATTACGAAAGCTTACTGAAAACTAAAGTTTACTACAGTTCAATCAGAGGTTTAGGACGTTATGATGCACGCCAAGTACGCGTTAAATTTGGTCTACCAATCCGCACTGGGCCAGCGTCGCGGACTACGGTCTTAACCCCCTTTCATTGTAGGAGGAGATCCGTGCCCTGTATTGGACCGGTAATTGTCTATATGATGATGATGATGACGATGAAAAAAGCCAGCAAACGTATATTCATTAGTATTTGGTAAATATGCATAATATAAAATACTAGTATAATAGTAGTATATAATACCAAAATTTATAGAAACTAACCTTTATGTTCCTAAAAAGAAGTTGGAAATGGATGTCACGTAGGTGCACACTCAACATTTTTATTTTAATTAAAGAAAGTTAGAAATTTATAAACTGGCTTGCATGTGTTAAAGTCCAAGCGAGCGGGACAAGTGAAGCGTTCCAGCTGATACAATTTGCTTTTCTCTGTAAATTTTTTGGTACTCCTTTGATCTTATTTTAGAATCGACCTGGCCGATATTAGAGATACAGGTTTCATTTCATAAAATAAAACTTACCACACAAAAAAATAACATTAGACTGCAATTTTTTTTTTTTTTTGTGGAACGAATTTAATAAATTAAATTTACCTCGAAAATATCGTTACCATAAATCAAAAGTAACAAATTCTATTCATAAAATTAACAAAAGAAAAAGGTAGCAAATAAAACGTCGCCTGCCGCCAGGGACATATATCAAGGGACCGGTCAAACAGCATTTGAAAATGTCACAGCTAGTCATGCAGACACGATTATAACATTTGCTAAATTACAGAGTGGATGAAACTTTGCAGGGAATGTAAGATATACGTCCTAAAAAGTACCGCCTTGCGTCCGTACCTAAGGCGTAGCTGTTAAGCCTCATTTGCCTGTTATTATAACGGACTCCCTTCTCTAGACGAACCCTGTCACAAAAAGCTCTACTTCTGAACCACTAGATTTATATTCGGCTCAACTAGAGCACCGAGACTAAATTCCTCACTGATATAGTCTACGGACACAGGATAGTTTTTCGTCCGGAAAATTTAGGGATACCTACAGGATGCAAAAATCCTTAGTACTGTCATTGTTTCGAAAGAAGTGTGTGAATGAGTAAGTGAAATATCACTCATATTTCTCTGTAACATACCTATTTAATAAGTATGAATATAAACGAGTGAAAATCGGGCATAGCTTGTCTTGATATATATATTCGTCTAATTCATACTGAATTCAATTCAGTATGCCACGTAATTGTAGAACACTCTTGTTCTAAATAGCTGACAAGATAAAGCCAAGGGGGGAAGTAAACGCCTTTATCAGCAAACCGCAACGCGCCCTGTCCAAACAAGTCGGATCAATTATCTGATTATAGTCAAGCTGGAACAAGTGGTAATACTTAGGTTAGATTAGGGTTGCCACAGTGTTTTATCTCTTTGCTTACAAAGTGATAGATTTGATAAACCATTTTTATTTATTTAAACCAGATCTTATAACCGATTTTTTATTAACTTGAAA
Source organism: Pararge aegeria (assembly GCF_905163445.1). NCBI lineage: Eukaryota > Metazoa > Arthropoda > Insecta > Lepidoptera > Nymphalidae > Pararge > Pararge aegeria. The sequence continues at coordinate 5,496,641 of NC_053200.1, read as the reverse complement.
TTTGGAACGCACTCCCCCCACGCACTCATCCGGTTTTCTACCGCGATTATAAGTATAAGTGAGAGATCGAACTCATGGGGCCAATCAACCCAATCAATGCTTAGGCAAAGCAACTGATCTATATCCAGTTTATGGATATTGTTTTATTGTATCCGTGTAAGTTTTATGTAATCTAAAGTTATAACTTATGGGTAAATCTGGCATTTTTAATTTGATCTAAAGTAGGGGTACTGATGCCGTTCTCAAATATCAACCGGTTAAAGTGAACTTTTTGACGGACAATACTGCCTAAAATCTGTTGCGGTGACACTGGTGTGTAATAACAGTGCAAAACTTGTTTGTTTGCTCTAAAAAGCCGAAAATAAAAATTCTCTTTGCAAACCAACCCAGAATATACCGACAAACGGCATAAAAAACAATCGGACTGACGATTGCCTACAACAGTTCTTTTTCTTTTTAAGTCAGTTTTTGAAAATATTTTTTCACAGTTGTAACAGTTTTTTGACCTGTACAGTTTTTTTGTTATACTAAATTTGAAAAGGTGGTTCCGAGCTAGATTTCGGCAGGGCCCTCAACATCGTGATCCTAGGTCGGTCGGAAGCACCTCTTTGACGGGTTCCGAAATTATACCGAATAAAAAATTGTTTTTGTCGAATGACTAAAATGGGATTAGGGATATAACTGCACAAAATTAATTTAAAACTTATTTTATCTCACAATCCATTTGAACATATTCGTTTTTGCAGGAAAGCCTCGGAGGTTTATTGGGCATTTGATTTATGTTATTACAGTTTTCCTGTTGTATTAGGTATTGGATACGATAATAATTAATGATCGGTTAGCGACCAGTTGACGTAACAAATTTGGGTTTAATATCATTGTTTATTATCATCCCTTCGTATATTCTGGTGTCAATTTATTTCCCAGGGCTATGCAACTGACTTTTCTATAATTGAAACAAATTCAACATTCATAGATAAGAACACGAAACAGGGTCTTGTTCACCTAGTAAAATAAGAACATATTTCTTTCCTTTTTGTGTTATATGGAAGGATTTATAAAGCCAGGGGTGCCTTGTGAGGTAAAATTATTCAAACGTTTTCCAAAACATGTAACTGTTCCTATTGTTGAAATAATATTATAATTATTTATCTGCCATGTAGTTTTTAGAACACTAGAAGCGCTTAACAACCTATATATTGAAGTAGTTACTTATTTTTATTACTTTTATTATTTTTAGTTGTATGCCAGTAAAATATTATTCAATTTTTCCGCGACTTGTTCCACGTCCAAATCTGATGAAATCGTCCCAGTCTGAAGTGAAAGCCGTATAATTCTCGTTTCACTTATAACTGGCAGTTCCAAAGATTTAATCAAATGCACAAAAATGCAATCTTGCAAGTAATGCAAGCTTTATTGTAAGTGATTAGTATACATAGGGATCAATTTAATTCTTTAATGATAGGTTAATTTTTGCAGTCACAAATATTTTTAAGATTTTTGTCAAAGAGTTCTATCGTGGAGTAGTAACAACTGTCTGCCTTTTTTCTTAGATCATTTCATCAATTAATCAAAAAATATGTTTTAAAATTTGAGTAGAGGCAGCCCTGTGTTAGGCTAAGGTTAAATTACCAATAAAAACAAAGAACGGCTGCCTGACGAACAAATAAAGCTCTTTGATTGACTATTGTATTTATTGCGACAGATTAAATAGACTCTTGGCCAAATAATTATCTGTTTCAGATCAAATTTTAAACCGGAAATGCGCTACTACTTAATTAATTATATGACCGAACTTTATTTACGTTTATTTTTATTGAGATATATTATGTCAAGCATTTGGAAATATAACTTTAACTTTTATGTACCCACACAGATCTTTAAAGTTTGTAACAGTGAAATCGTTTTCCAGGGGATACATTGTGAAAAAGACAGTTCTATTTTTGGTTCTGTTAATTAATTATAGTTTAAAGAATTCCGTGTAACAGAATCGGCAACAATGCTTGTGTAAGCATATTTTCTAAGCTGTGCACACACTAAGGTATGCTTCCACACAATCACAGAAGATGAATTAAATAGTACTTACTTAGCCATATATATTATATAATAAGGTAATGGGAAATCTTTTTTGATGCAGCTCCCGAAGAACGTGAGAGTAAAAGTAGTACCTTGTATAACGGCATTAAATCGTTGACGTACCGTTATTCAAAAAAATATAAAATAACAAGATAATGGTGAAGAATAGCCGCTCTGTCATTTACTGGTATCAAACTTTACATATTAAAAAAAAAAACAATTACTATAATTACTATACATATCGGGCAGTTACCTTGGCCAACGAATTAGTTTGGCCATCCAAAGGGGCAATGGCAAAATAACAATTTTGTCTTTAATAAATTAGTTTATTATTTTGGTTTCATGTTAGAATTAGTCTTTGTTAGCATGACACTGACACCTTTCTATGCGTTCCTATAAACCATATTCTATCACGTACCTGACCAGTACGTAAGTTGGTAACGGTAACTATATTGTTGTTACATGAATATTAGACTCACTACCATCGCTTAAAGCAGTAATATTTGAATATTGTTGGCCCTCAAAAAAGGTCAAGGTATGCCGTATAAAACTGTAATTTTAGGTGTATATTACACGGTAACAATATATTGACTCAACTTTGGTATCACACATAAAGACTAGGTATTATGTCTATCTACATAATCAGGAGACTTACTCATCCCCGAGTAATTAGGAACGCTATTGTAGGATCACATAGGGACTTACGTTTTAATTAAAATAGGCCCTTTGAGTATAATCAGGAAAGGTAACCGTAGGACTCAGATATACGAATGGCCGGGTCCATATCAGGCGTGCGAAATCATGAAGTAAAACGCCCGTGTTAGACGTTCATAATATTTTTTTGGCTCGAGACTCTAAATATTTACATATTATTACGTAGTATGGTGTAATTTAAAATGTAGGTAGGCAGGCAAGGTACGCCCTGGACACCAAATGTATCTCGATCATTGGGATACGGTATTCTTCTTTTTGAAGTTATATCTGCTAAGGTTTGGAATGTTCTTCCAACTTCTGTGTCTCCTGTTACATACAACTTGAATGCCTTCAAGGCAAGAGTAGGCAAGAGCAAGAGTGAATAGGCATTTCCAGGCCAGTGCGCCCAACTTAGACCACACCATTCCTTTACATCAGGCATGAGAGTTGTCAAGCGCAAGTCTATCTAGCATAAAATTAAAAAAAAAACTTCTTTTGGCGCGTTAGGGAAATATGATAACACCCTGAAGTTAGCTATAAGGTTTGACAGTGTACACATTTAATCGTCAAAGTCTACGGGCTCAACAAAAATCCCAAATTTTAATGTTGAGTGAAACTTGGTTTTCCAAAATTTAATTATGTTTATTATATATTTATTAAAGAAATGCTTTAATTTTATAGAAATATTTTTTGTGACATTGAAATAAACTTAATTTACCTAGATAATGCGTTATAATAAAACTTTCAATGTATTTCGTTCGCTTTATATTTTTCGTTGTATTGTTGTGTCGTTTTTTCTACAAGCTTAGAATAAGGCGAAAGATAAAATTTATGAAAAGATTTTTATCTTATACTAAAGAAGTATTACTTCTTACGCGTGCTCATAAGTACACACACCTTTTTTTTTAAATATGACATCGGGCAAACGAGCATGTAGGTCACCTGATGTTTCGTTTATACGTCGGCCCATGAACATCACCAGCATTTTGAGGAGTGAAAAATGCGTTTCCGGCATTTGAAGATTTTTTTATTTACTCCTTGAACCACCAATCGTAGATCTGAGAGAATGCAATAGAAGATTATTTTAGATTCGCAACATAAACAGCCTACTTACTTACGCTTCCAATTTGTTCTTCTATCTGTGAATCTTATAAAGATTATTTGTAATATTCACAGATAGAAAGATTTACACTAAGCATGAACTTAGCACGATTTTATTGAAAAAGTGTGTTAACTTTATTTCATTACCTTTAGTTCATATCATTAATCTTTCAATAGAACAAGGTATATTTCCTGAAAGACTTAAGATGTCCGTTATAAAGCCACTTTTTAAAAAAGGTAATAAGGATGAAATTGGAAATTATAGACCAATAGCTCTAAACCCAGTATTATCAAAGATTTTTGAAAAGGTTATATTCAAAAGAATGTATAATTATGCTGAGTGTTTTAATATTTTAACTGATACACAACATGGATTTAGAAAGAATAGGTCTACTACAACTGCAATTTTTAAACTAATAAAGGTAGTTACAGAAGCAATTGATAAAGGGCAAGCAATAAGTGTATTATTCCTGGTCATGTCGAAAGCCTTTGATCTTGTAAACCACCTCAAACTCCTAGACAAACTAGAGAGTTATGGATTTCGCGGAAAAATTAATGACTGGTTAAAATCATTTCTAAGTGATAGGAAACAAAAAACTGTAATATCTAAGCGGGTAGATAAAACTGTGACTATGTTTCAATCGGAATACAAAAATAACAACTCTGGTGTACCACAGGGTAGTGTTTTGGGCCCCCTTTTATTTCTTTTTTATGTTAATGACCTATCTAAAAGCATTCAGTATCCGTCAATCTTTTTCGCAGATGACACGACAATTATTATACCATGTAACGATATTACGAATCATGAATCGGAAATAAATAAATCCTTATATCAAACGATCCAATGGTTAGAGTGTAATAATTTATGTGTAAATGTTAATAAGACGAAATGTATACAATTTAAAACCAAACGACGCCACAAAAATGTGATAAAAATAATATATAAAAATGAATCGATTGACATAGAGAATAATGTAAAATTTTTAGGTATTAAATTAGATGAACACTGTGACTGGACATATCATATTAACGACATTTGTAATAAAATTAACAAATTTGTATACCCACTTCGACGATTAAGACAGATCGTCTCTGTAGAAGCGGCGTTTGCTGCATACCATGGTTATGTTATGTCAAACTTACGCTACGGTATAGTTATATGGGGCTCATCCATTCATTTAAATAAACTTTTTATAGTACAGAAAAAATGTATCAGAAGCATTCTCCTAATGAATCCTACTGAATCATGCAGATCTGTATTTAAAAAACATAAAATCCAAACTTTACCTTCCTTATACATATATGAGGTATGTGTATTCGTACATAGAAATATTGAGTATTTTGAAAAGAAGACTGATTTAAACCCAAAAAGTATCACGCGATATCCAAATAAATTAGTAATACCAAAATACCGACTTGCACTGACTTTAAAATCGCCTTATGCAATGAGCTGCCAAATATATAATAAAATTGAAATAAATGTAAAAAAACTACCCTTGAAAACCTTTAAAAGGAAACTGTTTCTTTGGTTGTGTGACAAATCATTTTATACCATCGCAGAATACCTTAACTGCTATGGTTATCATGAAATATCTGTGGTCCCTGCTTAATTTTGCATGTGTGCGTGACCTCAATTTTCTGACATGTTATTTAATTTAATTTAATTTTAATTGCATATATTTGACATTCAAACTTAGAATTGTGATTAAATAACTAATACAATGATTTAATATGACACTATAAATCTCAGAACATTATTTTATATAATTGAAAACAAATAAGATTAATATTAAGATGACTTAATGTCTAAACCAAATCTTAATGTCTAAATTTTGCATGTTAATGTATTAACAGAATATGTTGGAACTTTATATCCTAAACACCAATAATTAACCCATATTTAGCAAAATAAATATTTCATTTCATTTAAAATAATGTAAAATGAAAACCAGGTTCCTATCACTTTATTTGCAAACTTATCAATTGCAGACACTCTTTTAAAAAATAAACCGCGTGTGCTGCGTATTATAATCCTTTCTTGGTTCTTATAAACACGCTAACTAATGCGGTATCCCAATATAATGTGTCAGTATTTAGGTACCTGTTTGAGCGATGTTGCTGACAGTCGATCAATAAATCATAATATAACTGAAATGGACAAGTTTCCTTTTTGCTTAGGCAGATATAAATTATAATTTTCTTATTCAGAAATTCGGGATTCAAAGTACGAGTATGTACAACCACTTTAAATGCCATCTTATTCCAATTTTAATTCGATCCATCAAATAAATTATGTCAAATGGTGAACCAAGTTAGCTATATAACACGCTTAATGTGGATCCTACTAATACAATGTTCGCATAGTAATCATAAATCGTAGGTAAGAGTATATCAGAATCGTCAAAGCTGGCGCTCTATTTGATTTGCGCTACGTAGTTCCTGGTTACCGGCATTCGTGATCAACGGAGCGAGAGCTTTCATCTAACGAGCATAATTTTACCTCATGGAAATGTTTCCTATCGTTTATCGGTTTAACTGTAAAACTTAAATGTGAGGATTTTTGTTCATTCCAGCGGCTAATCCAAGATATCTTTACAAAGCCGCTTTGTCAGCTTATATGAAAGACCCCTTTATTCAAACTTAAGATTAAATCTAAAATTGTATTACACAAGTTATGAAGAGAAAACGATTCCAAAGAGCGCCTTGTTGTGCACGGTAATAAAGATGCGATGGACTGATCAAATTAATAAAATTTACTCGCGGTATTTGCAGCGATTACATCCACACTGAAGCGTATTTTGGCTTGTGTTCATAGAAAAAGCTAATAGAATTATTTACCTATTCGAGAAATCATGAATGAATGAATGTTTCTGTGAACACACATCTTCCGCTTACTCGCCAACAAATAAATCAGCGCCTACACTCGGAATACTTAGGAACTACCATGAACCATAATATATATGAATAAACTACTTCGTATTTTTATCGTAATGTTATACGAATATATTGAAGGACATCTCGGGGATCACTTTAGTTAATTAAGTTAAATCCTAATGTGTCTGTCAGGTAGTACAAAGCTATCACGTTCAGTCACTGTCTTTATCTTTAAACGACCAATTTTTGTATATATATAAATTATAATATAATATAATTGAATATATTATATATTGATCAGTCAGTATAATATAATTGAATATATTATGATTGATTAAATTATATATATATATATAATTGAAATCTCGGAATCGGCTCCAACGATTTTCATGAAATTTAGTATACAGTGGGTTTCGGGGGTTATAAATCGATCTAGCTAGAATTCATTTATATTTGAATCTCGGGCAAAAAATATCCTCTTTCAGAGATTCTGATGCGTGCGATGCGTGAACGGTAAACGTTACGCAAAACTACGGTAGTATGTAGTAAGTATATCGGAATTGTTTGAACTGTTGTCTCTTTGAAATTCTATAAAATTGCCCGCAAAAATATTCGTATGTCGTCATACGAATATTTTTTTAAGTCGGCTCATTCGCGGACGAAGTCGCGCGGGGGGCCGCTAGTTATATTATTAGTACATTATCATTGGTGCTCTGTTTAAAGTTTTGAGCACCAACTAGCGGGTGCTATTTTGTTTGTTGAATAACCCAGTCCAAACGCTGTAAAATGATAAATCTATCTATTTTTTTGTAATTGACCAGAAAACTTGACAAATTGACGTCACCTTTGGCGTTAAGAGTGATGCTCACCTCAGGGTGTTTTGAATGCACAGCCTTATCAATTATTCTCGTGCTGTTAGAAATTTTCTCTAGTTTACTTTTCTTAATACCCATTTTTAGAAGTAGAATATATAATGTTACATTTATTCTTGGTTGTAAAACAAAATAATTAAATTCACTGTCCTACCTTGCTTGGCTAGGCTTGTTTAGGTATATTTTGTACTATGCACGCGACTGTAAGAAATATCAACTCAGTTGAAGACATTTAGGTAAACATTTCGTGTTGGGAAAAATTTTGCTTGCAAAGTATAATGTTGAAACTTGCGAAAGAGATATATGTATACATGTTTATGGATAGTTAGTAGGCAATCCAAACAACTTGTCTCTTATAGGGGTGAGGCTTATAGAGCTTATGTGTTTTTAAAGCTAACTTCCGGTATGGTTTTGGGGTTTCTCTTGCCAACCATACCTAGACAAACCCAGGAATAAACCCCCGCGGTACTTGTTACCTTACTCTTGAACCGTGTGTGTGTGTGAGTGTAGTATGTATGTTTGTGTGTGTGTGTGTATGTCTGTGTGTGAGTGTGTGAAGTCTGCGATAATTTGTGATCAAGAATTGTTATACAAATACAAAGTATCTTACAGACCTTCAAATTAGTAATCATATTTTGTTTAAAAAAGGAATCAATCGATCGGTCGAAAATGTCCACCGCAACAAAATGGTGGAGCACATATGTTTTCACAACTCTCTCGATATTTTTATCAAATGATAATATTATTGAGAGCTTGAATTGTACAGTAATGTACCCTATATTGAAAGTAGGGGCTTTAAATTTTTTTAATTTACACACTATAACACGGATAATCGTAGGCATGGTTAGTTATTTAACGATAAATAACGCAGTGAAAAAGGAGATATATTAATATAGAAATTACAAATTCGTGGATACAGATTAAGAATATTTCTATTAAAACAAAATTCGAACGTTCATAAAAATACAAACTCTTTTCGTGATCTTTCAAATCGCTTGATAACTTGTACAAAAGTAATAATCCTTCACTCGACTCATGCCGGTTCAGCAAAAAATCTTTTAATATAAAATCCGGATATTCTTATCCGGTTAGAAGGAGGAATAAAAATAAAACTTCCGTTGTTCAACAGCTGCAAAATAATAATGACTATAAAGTAAAATGCGTTTACTGAAAGGTTATTATCGTCGTTATCATCATCTATCCCATTGCTGAGCAAAGATCTTCTCCAAAACCTTTCATCTTGTATCATCATCATCATTAAATCAACCCATTACCGGCCCACTACAGGGCAAGAGTCACTTCCCACAATAAGAAGGGGTTAAGGCCGTAGTCCACCACGCTGGCCCTGTACGGATTGGTGGACTTCAAACACCTTTGAGAACATTATGGAGAACTATCAGTATGAACTATCAGTATGTAGGTTTACTCAGGATGTTTTCCTTCACAGTTAAAGCAAGTAATATTTGAATTGATTAAAACGCATAACACATAAGTTAGAGGTGCGTGCTGAATTAAACTCGCCCGTCCCCCGAAAGTGAAGACGAAATCCTACTGGGCTATCACCGTATCTTTATCTTGTATAAGTGACAGAAAACAAAACATTCTTTCAAAATAGCTCATTCGGCTTTAGCAGCGAAAATAATTTTTAATATCAAATATCAGTTTGTGAGAAATTCTTATTCACAAAATACTTTCGAGGAGAGCACAAGGGACAATGTAACAATGGCTCCACCATTTTAGTGGAACGTTAAATCTGTGACAATTCTTGTTCAAGAATTGTCACAGACGGAGGAAACGCTGCTATATTTCTGTTTGAAAATCTTTGCTGGCCCATCGACTTTACAGCTTTAGTGTTTATACGAGTTATATGCACTTTACAGCTTTTGTGTTTATGCGAGTTATAGCAGCGTTTCCTCCGTCTGTGACGATTCTTGATCAAGAATTGTCACAGACGGAGGAAACGCTGCTATATTTCTGCTCGAAAATCTTTGCTGACCCATCGACTTTACAGCTTTTGTGTTTATCTCTTGGCACTATTCCGATCTCTTGCTATAAGTCCAGTCTACATAGGTTGCCTGTAAGAGATTGCTTGCAATAAGGCCACCTTTGCATACTACATTATTTTTTACTGTAATTTTTATACTGTTTCTTTTCATTTATGTTATGCGTGCAATAAAGTGTTTCTCCTTCTTCTTTTTGTGAAATAAATTGTGTCAGGCTAAATGTTAATGTTAATGTTACATTTACCATTTGGAAACATATCACAGGGACTAATTTTTCCGACGATGAATTACTCTTCACGGTACGGCAGGGCACGGGTCTCGCCCCACAATTATAAGGGGTTAAAGATGTAGTCCACCTCGCTGGCTTAGTGCGGATTGATGGACTATTATTACATTATATTTATTTTCTTAAATTGCACATAACTTAGAGGAAAAGTTAGAGGTGTGTGCTGGGATTCGAAGTCGGCCCCCCGATCTTAGGACATTGGGACGTCAAGACTTCGACTTCACTTTAGGAACAATGGGAAATAGGAATAGCCACTGGGCTATCACCGTTTTCCAGCATTACAGCATTACTTACATCGAATAAATTACAATGTCGCAAATAGGCACTTTTAAAATTTGAATACTAAAGGTAGTCAGCGAAAAACTAGATAAAGTAAATGTGCACATTTAAACATCTGGCAGACAAGATTGATTTTGCGATTTCTATTTTCTCTTCATTTACTCGTAGCTGTGCTATTGTTCTCGCATCGTTCGCTCAATAGCTCTGATTGATCAAGTTCTTGTTTTGGTTATTTTCCAATCGCTTTTCACAACTCACTGCGAATATTTTGTCATAAAGAGGCAAGTGGAATGCAACTTAAAATGGATTTCAATTTTATTTTGTTAAATTATTTTTATGTTTAGTAATTTTATGCATCACAAATCACGTAGCCTTTTCTTAAGTTGTATGTTATCTGATTAAAAAAATCAATACCAGTATGAAAGCATTTTCCTAAAAGTACTTAAGCGTAGCGCTAATGATTTACAGATGGAAATTCTGAGCACTTTCCAATAAATAAAGGCTAAAACATTACCCGAAAACAGGAACAAAAACTACATAGCCAGCGAACGATTTTAATGATACTTTACATTCGATAAATCATCCAACCAGCGCAACAAATCGCGCCTTAATGACCGAGTTCTTCGAAAGAACTAACAAAAACGGACGTTGGATCCCGTAAACAAACCATTTCAAAACGGCACGCGTGATTTACGATATGTTTTTTTACAGGTGGCAGTATTACGCAAAAATGGCGTCATCGGTCCGCAAATAGTGCCGGCCGGGGCGATGGGCTCGACGTAGCGGTATGGAGGAGGACGAGAGGCGGCTGTCGTTCCCGCCGCCGGCGCCGCTGAACTCGCCCGGAGAAGAGATAGATGGCTCACGACTGCTTGGGGAAATAGTGAGGACCCTCGAGGCCACGAACCCGGAGGCCGCGGCGCCGCTCGTGGCGTCGCAGTCCCGAGATGCGCTTGACGCGCCGGAAGAGAAGCCCAAGCGGGAGGAGTTGCGGATCGCGCTCGATGTTACCTTCTCGGAGTCGGTGGGGCGGAGCGACGGTGAGCCGCGGGCGGTCGTCACTCCGTTCACGCGCGAGTCCGCGAAGCGAGCCGGATCGCGCGGTGCACAGCTCGTGCGGGAGTTCGGGTTCATGCCTCGGCGCAGGCTTAGTGTGGAAGACGGAGCTCGCCTGCCGAGAAAGTTCGAACCCTTCCCGCCCAAGCTGTACGGGCGTCCGCTCGAGGAGATCGACAACTTCATTTACGATGAGGTAAGTTTTAAAATTACTTTCTCATACGTTTTATGCTGAATTCTTTCCCGGAAAAGCGGTCATTGCAAAACTAGATTGATTTCTAAATGGCTATACCGCCATTATTCGGTCGCCAGAGTCTCTTACTTCTATCCGCAGGAGGTATCAGATTGATGGTTTGAGCGTCAGGATTGTTAGATTAAAATGCATTCCATTACCCATTGAATAAGCAGTACAAGACTATGGAGTGTTTAGACTTCCTTTTATTATTAGTTGTTTCAGTGATTCCTGATGAACTAAATAACATGTAGTTTAAGTTCTATATTAAATTTCCGAAGATATTACTATTACTTGTACCACACTAGTAGGTAGTTGTAGACACTATTATTATTTGTACCACGACTGTGTTTTCTGGTTGCGTAGCCAAAAAATACGCAAGCTCTATGAAAATTGCATGCTCACAAGAAAAATTTAGGGAAAGAAGCCTGGCTTCTTTCATCAATTTAAGATCAAAGTAAGATCTAGACGTAGGACAGACAAGCTGAAGGTAGTACTTGATTTTCTTGTCTACAGTGCTCTCCATAGTATGAATAATAGGAAGAGGTTGCAAAGATCTTCAGTAATGAAGGATCGACTCAAGAAGCAGAAGTAACAGGTTCACAAAGCAGCTCAAGGCTTAGTACTTACAAACGTGTCACTACTAATGAAATCCTAAATTGTTTTATTTGTGTGGAACTTATCACAGGCACTTATAAAGCGTTTATACATTTTACATGTTAACACTAATGTTACGTGATGGTGATAACTGCATTCATAAACTTAAAACTAAAGCTAGGAGGGTTAAAAACGAGCCCTGGTCAAAGAAGAGCCCACAACAAACTAAGCCAGGATTTTTTTTTCTATCACCATCTCACAGTCGAGTTAATATTTAGCTATGAAGTTAGAGCAATTCATACCCAGGCTTTTTCATTGTACATATAATCCTTAATACATTTATACCTACTAACATCTGCCACAGCCGATTGGAAATTTAATTTTCAGTTTAATGCACTAATATATGTTTTTATTTTATATGCTTCAAACGATATTTAACTGATCGCGTACCTACGGACAAGATATTATTTTGAAACTTCTATTTAAAGTCGAATGAAAGTGGCAGTTTATCTAAATATACACATTAAATACCAAGGAATCGTTATTATTGACCAGCAGTCGTAAAGTTGTATGTTTAGTGAAGTTTAGAGCTGATAATGTACAAACAACTTTAATCGACAATTGTAAACCTTGTGTATGGACGTTTTTATTTTAGTGTTGCTACTTTCGTTTCATTATTTACTGCTAATAAATGAAACTAAAGGGTTGGGAAAAATTTATTTTATCCCAGGCAGTGTCGTAAATCCACGTCGCGTTACCATGTCTCAACTTTAGCATTATTTGTGTTTTTTAACCTAAACTAAAATATCACTTGATTTGACTTTGAAGGAAAACATTCGTAAGGAAACCTGCACCTCTGAGAGTTCTCTGATCGCAAAGGCGTCTGAGGCCCACCAATCTGTTTGGTTTACTACGGCCTAAGCCATTTTCATTCTGAGAGAACCGTGACATGTAATGATTGAAATTGTTGATGATGATGGTAGATAAATTAATACATTGTCAAGTGCAATCGCACCGGGTTTTAGCCGTTGAATTATACATAAGTGTCGCCTTTCTACGGATAGTCGAAAATGCATTACTGTAGTAACGTAATTCAGCGCAACTTTTGCATATTTAATGACCCCCTATGCTTTCTCATGGAAAGCGCAGGAGAGAGTCTTGCATACATTAATAGTTTAAGGGTGCTCCCTCACCGGGAGCATTCGCGTGTTATGTAACGTTACAGATTTGAGCATTACATCAGTGAAGGAGGAGAACCGAGCATTACAATGCGCACCTTGTAATGATACAAAACGGGCATACATCAGTGAAGGAGGAGAACCGAGCATTACAATGCGCACCTTGTATTGATACAATGTGTAATATCTTGATACAACTTGTAACATCAATGCGCTTCACAGCTTCAGCGGGCGGGCGGGGGGCTTCACTGCCCCTAGCCCCCCGCCCGCCCGCTCAGTAGCCTACGTGACAGTGAAGTGAACGCACGTTGTCATAAAGTGTTTCTGACGCTTCGGAGATTTTTTTGGCGTCACGGACAGTTGTAAATTTAAGTAATGGCTTGGGACAAAGAGAAGACTCTATTATTCATAGAAAAATATAGGGAAATCAGGGAATTATGGGACCCTAAGCATCCTCAACACTTTAATAAAATAATAAAACAAGACGGTTGGGTGAAATTATCGGATCAATTTGGAATAACCGTAGAAGAATGTCAAAAGAAAATCACAAGCCTGTTAGCATCTCTTAGAAGAGAAAAGAGCAAAATGAAAAAAAGTGCTTCAGGAACCGGAAAAGGTGGGTAACATATTTTATTTATGTACCTACATCTACTTTAGTCATGACAATAACTGTGACAAGCAAGGGGTGAGTGTGAGTGGCGGAGAGGTCACATTCCACACGACTCGTGTGTACCTAGGGCATGTTTTGTTTGTTGATGATACCTTCACTATAGGCCATTTGTTTAGAAAAAATGTAAACTTGATTAGAAATGATCTTGATCAATGTTGATTACACTTCAAAACTGGGCATCCGCATACCTAAACAAGTGGACTATAGGTGCCTTCACCATTTATTTATTTATTTATTTATTTATTAATTTATTCAATTCAGTACATATTACATAATCTATATTTCAGGTGCAGAAGAAGTATATACTAGTACCTGGTTCGCATATGCAGCTTTATCATTTATACTGGACAGATATGAACCACGGAAGACAACAGATTCAGTTAGTATATTATGTATATTACATTTAATATCTGTTTACACAGGTTTTAAATATTTTTTAACCTATCAAGGCTAAATAAAGCAGGACATTAATAAACATTAAGCATATTCGTTTTGCCATGGTACTGCTCCTTCTTGCGAACAATAATTACTAATTTCTTCACGTATCTCTTGAGGAACTATTTGTGCTGCTTCTTGTTGTTCATCCAAATCCATTAAACCAGCATTTTCTTCGGTATCAGCCCTCCAAGATCCTGGTGTGATTACTCCTAAATTGTCCCTGTCAAAAGATCCCGGAGGTGTGTACAAATCCCTACTTCGCCGATTTCTTCGTAAGAAGTTATGTAGGTGTGCTATGGCATTAACTACTAAAGTAGCATTTTCTGGTTGCAATAACATGGGTTTCCGCAACACTCGGAAAACTGCTGACATAATGCCAAACACATTTTCGACTACTCTCCGTGCTCTACAAAGTCTGTAATTATAAATTCTCTCCTTTGTTCCTTTACGATGATGTCCTGAATACACTTTCATTATATTTTCTGATAATGCGAAAGCTTCATCCCCAATAAAATAATAAGGAATTTCTTTGTTCCGCATCGGCAATGCTCTTGGCTGTGGTAGATTCAAAGATTTATTCTGCATTTTAGTATACAAATTACAATTATTAAATACTCCTCCATCAGAGATTCTCCCTTGACAGCCACAGTTTATATATATTATATTGTAATTTGAATCCACAGCCGCAAATAGAACTATACTAAAAAAACCTTTAAAATTATAGTAATCGCTTCCACTTCTGTATGGGGCTTGCAGGACTACATGTTTGCCATCTATAGCGCCGACACAATGAGGGAAATTCCACTGGTTATTGAAGTTTTCAGCCAAATTTAGCCAACCATCTGGTATGCTAGGTAACTGAAAAAAAAAACCTTGTTTTAGATTCCTTGTGAACCTGGGACACAAGACTTGCAGGAGACTCGCAACAAGCCACCTGAAAATCCTGATGCACCACAACGGAAAAAAGCGAAGGTGGATGGAAGTGATGAAATAATGCACTCGACTTTCCAAATTTTGCAAGACTTTACTTCTGCTAAATCGGATGAATGCACTACTTTTGGGAAATTTATTACTGAAAAACTCAAGACGTACTCTCAAAATACTAGGGCCTGTGTACAGCACCACATTTCCAATATCTTGTTTAGTGCCGATCGCGGTGAATATGAGTACATGTACCAGCAACATGGATATTGGACTCCTGATTCTCAACTTTCGCGTAATGAATCAAACCATGCTGGACCATCAGGCCTCCAAAGTACACCCTCACCAGCAGCAGTTCCATCCACTGCAGACGCCCAACTTTCTTCGCCTGAAGCCAGTATTAATAGCCAAGAAAGTGAGGGGTTTATGCGTGAATTTGGAGATCTGATTGATTAATAAACTAGATTAATAAACTCACCAGTATATTTTCTTTTAAACATCCAATTATAGCTTCACTCACTTCTTTGATAATACAACTTATAATCTGATTGGACATTCTAAAAGTAACCTGCAAGCTTGAATAAGAATCACCAGATGCGTAAAATCGTAACGTAACAGCTAATCTTTCTTGCACTGTTATTGCTTGTCTATAATTAGTATCTTCTTTTTTAACATATGGTCCAATGAGATTTATTAAGTGTTCAAAATCCGAAGAAGAGATTCTTAAAAACATTTTAAGTTTACTTATGGGTCGGTTGATTCTTTCTAAAATATCCAAACCGCCTGTATTTTGCCGGTTTTGATATAATTCATGACACCAATATCGTTTCTTCTGTGTTTTTTTTTTACGTAAATAACAATGTCGAATTAATATTGCCGCACTCAGCACAACGACCGCTTCGTCTGACATCTTGCTATGAAATGCTGAAAATGCTCAAAGTCGAATCAATATTACATTACACGCAAATACTCGTCAGTCAGGGAGGTAGAATTGTAATGTAATGCTCAAAGACGAATCTATAATGTTACAGTACACGTGAATGCTCCCGGTGAGGGAGCGTCAGGGAGGTAGAATTGTAATGTAATGCTCAAAGACGAATCTATAATGTTACAGTACACGTGAATGCTCCCGGTGAGGGAGCACCCTAACTCGAACGGAAATGTGTCAAGCTGGTGAATTTGAATATGACAATTTCAATAACTATTAAAGTATTAAAGTTAGTATTAAAGTATATGAACCGCGTATGTGTGTCACTTCAATAGGTTTACCTGCTTTTAGTAATTATTACGGATGTAAGGAAAAAAATAGATGCCTTTGAAATGTGGTGTTGGAGAAGGGAACCGCTAAGAGAACTATCTATCGATTATCTCGATTTCTATCGATCCTAGAGCAGCTTTGTATCCACACTAGGATCTGTAAGATAAGCTCTTATTGGTCAAGATGGAGGGTAAAAGACCAGGTGAATTCCCTCAAATGTCTCACTATTACAGTAAAAACAAAAAGGCCAGAAGGCCAGACACATAACAGAATGGAAGGCTTTAATAAAAAACGCTACGAAGAAACTAGAATCCTGACACGACATTCAGTTATAAAGAAAACGATTAAGAGCGTCATCATCATCATCATCGTCAAGCCATTATTGGCATACTACAGGGCACAGGTCAGAATGAGAAGGATTAAGGCCGTTATTTCCAATCACGCTGGCCAAGTGCAAATTGGTAGACTTCACGCGCTCTTCAGAATGGCATGCAGATTTCTCCACGATGTTTTCCTTCACCGTTATAGCAATTGATATTGTATTTCTAAAATTAAAAACGCACATAACTCCGAAAAGTTATTAGCATTTAGTGCACTCGCTAAATGGGAAAACGTAACAAAGGATATTTACTGTTTTTTTATAAACTATCTAACTGGAAAACCAATGGACCGAGTTTGAGTCAAATTCACGTATTCGGATGCTACTAACATAGCTTGCCTCTGTAATACGATTTTGAATATTTGCAGGTGTCCAGAGTTCCTATATAGATTTTCTACCGACATTTAATACAAATTTGTATTGATTCGAAAGCGTGCCACCTAGTGACAATGTTGGGAAACAGTATTTTCACTACATGGTTCTCTCTGATGATCTTTAGTTCCCTAGCCAAGATGGCAGCCTTAGTCTATATATGGTTAGATATGCTTAAAGAACAATACCGGGAAACTGAACTTCCCGCGGTTGCCACCCTTGGTCACGGCTTGGTCAAAGCCGTCCGAAGATGAACACCACGGTTCTCTTTCCATAAATCTTGTAGTTTACTTTCAAGTGATCGAATATGTAGAAAATCACACACTTGGCACGGATTAGGATACAAAGCGTAGGTACGGACAGATGTCAGAGCTCACTTTTCCGCGCCATATTATCTATTTCATAGTTTCGTATTTTTACACATCTACTTATATTTTTATACCAACTGTTTATAAACATCTAGACTAATATTATAAAGGGATTTTTTTTTTTTTTATATTTTTTATGTAGTGTAATTAATAAACTCAAAAACTACTTTACCGAATAAAAAATTCTTTAAGCCAGATCAGCTCGTAAACTCTCAATTCTTCTATCTAATAGAGAGCACCATATAAGCTCTGTGTTCTTCTTTATTAGAGAGAAGAGGCCTCTGTCTAGTTGTAATTATATCTGCCAAGTTCACATGATAATTATGTCTGCCAAGTTCATCGACATACTTATCTTTTTTTAGTAGTAGAGCTTTCTGTGGCAGAGCTCGTCAGGGGAAATACTACCACCATGTTTATCTCTGCCGCTAATCAGCATTGTTGCACTGCTTTTTCCCGGTCTGAAAGGTGTGGATGCCGGAGTACTACAGGCACATGAGGCTTAACAGCTACGCCTTAGGTTGATGGACACAAGGCGTATCTTTGCAGGACGTGTTCCATACATGACCTGCAAAGTCTTGTTCCTTTTATCCTGCTTGGTCCGTCAATTAAAACTATAAAAAAAAGCTCATAAAAATAGGACGCGTAAACGGTAGAAATAACAATTATCTACAGAAGTTAGTAGCTAGAAGTTGTATCCGCTTGTCACAGGTCTGGCATTACGTTCTGGCCACAGTACATTCGCAATTATCGCGCGGTGCTAATACATGGACGGGTAACACCGCCGCGCCGGTCGCCGCTACCCGTGGCATGCTTGGGGTATTTCCATATATTTGTTTTAGTTGCTAGACGCTTTGCCGCTATAATTCACCCAATGTAAATGTCTCGCGCCGAGACACCTTTCGCCGCTTTCCGTGGCATGCTTCGTATAAGTATATCCATAAATTTGAAGGGGACATGGTTAGAATAGTAAAGTCCAAATTTCAGGTTTTTGAAATTAAAAATACTAAAGTAATAAAATTGTAAATACTCGTATTATTGCTTTTGGTATTTTCTCAAATAACTCAGTACTCGTATTGTATAACCACTTGGTTCCTTGGCCAAACGATAAAGTTCCCGGAATACTATCATTGACAATAAAAAAAAAAACAAAAAGGTATTTTTGGACCCTCATCACACGCCTTGTGCCCTTCTTCTTCAGACACTGAACGTTTCGTCGTTCACGCCGAACGACTTATCGCGGTTTGAATGTCTCGTGGCCAGGACGTTATACTTCCCACGTAACACTTCCTTACCATACTTTTTCTGTATTATGTGGTAACAGGGTTTAACTCTTATCATTGATCTCCGTCAATTGCGGCGAAATAAGTATTTTCATTTTTAATCATATGTAATACGGAAGGTATTCTATATTCTCAATCTTTTGTCATAAAGAAGCGTCGTGAAATTTTTAATAAATCCTCTTTCATTTTTCCCTGGCGAATACAATAATTTCAATAAAATTCTCATTGGAAAGACAAGTGGCAATTCAGCGGAAATTCGACTAGTCGAGAACCAAACAAGTGTTCCGGAACGATGTCGTAAAAAGTAATGAAATAACCAGAAAAACATGTGTACATTACGGATTCATATTTTTTCACCGTACAATTATTATTTTGAAGCCAAATCTTGTTGCTTTATACTACGAGTATGAGTAAGTATGCAGAGATATGAAAGTAGTATTAAACCTTGAAACAGTCAGATCCGAAAGATTTTAACGAGTCTGGAACAACCAGCGTTGCCAGAATGTAACTTTTATGACATTTTACATTACTTTTGATCCGTCCATAATACTTCCATGCTACTCGACACAAAATGTAAATTTAACATTAATTTGTGTTATGACATATTTTAAGCATTTCATTAGTTACATAAACCTTTAAACGAGCAATTCTTGTATATATATTTATTATCTGAATCTCCAACGATCTCCATTAAATTTAGTATGCTCCAGGTTTCGGGGGAGATAAATCGAACTTGCAATCTATATGATATTCGTGTTTGCAATCAATAACTGCTTCGATACCATTACTCTAATATAAATATTTACGAAGGTAAATTCTTTAACTATATTAGAGTTAAAAACAGCTTCTGTGAAAAATCGGGGATGGCAGAGGATAGAACCTGGTACTTCCCACTTAAAATCATAGCGCTGTTGTTGCGCTTGGGAGGTAGTCAAAAAATAATACATTAATCGGCTATATACATATTTAAAACTGCCAAGCAGTTTGGTCAGTTAAAGCTTTGAGTCCACTGGCATATCGGAATTTAATGACCTCCTTGGCGCAGCAGTGAGCGCTGTGAATTTAAGTGTGAGGTCCCGGGTTCGACTCCCGGTAGGAGCAATTTGGGAATTTATTGTTTCTGAATTTTCTCTGGTTTGGTCTGGTGGGAAGCTTTGGCCGTGGCTAGTTACCACCCTACCGACAAAGACGTACCGCTAAACATTGGATAGAAGCAGGCGTTACTTTGCGAAAATCCATGATATATTATCAAAATTAAGCTTAATTTGCTATACTCCGCGAAAAGCAGGAGAATCTGTGTGGTGTAATTTATAATTTCTTCAATCCTTATACTCCGCACCAAACTCAGGAGACTTTACAATGAACAATTGTTAAGACTTACAATTGTTCATTGTAAAGTCAACATCTCCTGAGGATGCTCCGGTTTCGGAGCGAAACGTGCGTAGAGGGTATATTGCCGAAGATCTGTTTAGTGTGGAGTATAAGGATTGAAGAAATTATAAATTACACCACACAGATTCTCCTGCTTTTCGCGGAGTATAGCAAATTAAGCTTAATTTTGATAATGTACCGCTAAACGATTCAGTTTTTATTTCCGGTGCGATGTCGCGTAGAAGCCAGTTTAGGGGTATGACTACCATACTCTCCAACAGGTTAGCCCGCTACCATCTTAGACTGCATCATTACTTACCACCAGGTGAGGATTGCAGTCAAGGGCTAACTTGTAGTAGAATAAAAAAAAATACCAACCGGATCATCCTTAATGGCAATTTGTCGCTATTTAACTGTGGCTTAGTCACTAATAAGCCCACACCATCATTAAAGTCCCGAACGGATTCAATATCGGAATGGTTAACCCTATAATTTGCTAGGCTACGCGGGTTTGTAACCGCAAAACCACTGCGTTAAGCACCAGGGACTACTGATAAGCAGAACGCAAAACTACTTTATATAGTTATCATTTGCAATTATTCCGATATTTACACAAATTATTGTAGGAACAAAATATAGCGCTCTTTTTATGCCAAATTGTATTCAAATCGATTCAGTTGGTTATGAGTAAATACTGAGTAAGAACTTCCTGTTTACATTCTCTTCTGTTTTGGTATTGTGATGATACTTTTATGTTACGTGGATTTATTGTATTTTATTTATTATTCCCATTATGTTAATAACAACCTGGATAGCAGCTTCATTTTTGTGCCTTTTGGAGTAGAGACTTTGGGACCATGGGGTCCGGAGGCAAGAGCCCTTTTCAAAGAATTATCGAAAAGGGTTATCGAGTCTACCGGTGATCCTACAGCGGGCAGTTACCTTGGCCAACGAATTAGTTTGGCCATCCAAAGGGGCAATGCTGCCAGCATCTTAGGAACTGTGCCTCGCTGCGGTGGTTTCGAGGATGTTTTAGATTTTATTTAGTTTTAAATAGTTTATTTTAGGTTATATTTAGAATAACAATTGTATAATACATTTTTCGTTGTTTATATGGACAAAATAAATTATTTTCTGTTACTACAGGTTTTTAAGCTTTAAACTTTAATGGTTGGATAGAAGAGATCGCAATGTATAGTGACAATGAAGCTGGATTGTACCTACACTTCGTTGTGTCAGTTTTCCTGTTCTTTTGTGTAGTCCATGTTGCCTAACTAATATTATGTTAGACAGCAGAAAATGTGTTTGTTCATTGCACAGATAAAGCTTGCAAGGCTTTTAATCACGGTAAAACTGACAGTTCCTACGAAATTCTGAAAAAACGAAATAAATTGACAAAGTCGCACGAAACAGCCAGTATAATGTTACAGTAATTTTATAAAGTGGATAAATATCCAACCTTTTAATAACAATAAATTCATATTTGCCAGATATTTTATTCAATTGATTAGGATTTTACAAATACCCTAATAATTATTAATTAAATTATAGATCGCTTTCAAGAAACGGTTAAATTATATTTGATTAATAACCAATGTTCATGACATTGACTTTGTGGGTATTTTGATATAAATACGACTGCTTTTTCGATACACTTCAGTCCTACATGGACTCGGTGGAAAGATACCTCCCGGTGTCTTAGTCGTTTATCAATCTAGTAAAAGTGATTGTCATTTCATCATCCAAATCGAAATTCTACACAAAACACATTGATGTATTATACGAGTTATATAAGTAGTCTGAAGAGTCATGTTACTTGTTTTTTTTTAACGTGAACTACGAATTGATCTTCTAATAAATCTTTTGCATTTGATAGCCCAATTCTTAAGGAAGGTTATACAGGCTATTTAACATCATGCTTCGAACGTAGAAGTTAGGCATCTGGACGAGTCATTGAGAGATAAATTTAAAGATTTTAAAATAATGACAGTGTATAGTCAGTACATATTTGAAAATTTTATGTACGTTCATAAAAACATTTCTAAGTTTAAGAAAAAAATGTGACTGCAATAATTTAAACATTAGAAGTAAGAATAAACTTACAGTGCAATATACTAGGTTACATATATAGTATAAAGGACTACGTAAACGATAAAAAAGCTTAGGTGTAAATTATTGCTCTAACCAGGTTGCTCTTCTAATAATTTAAAATGACATGGTGACGAAAAAAAAAAAAAACACCCGGCTAAGTTTTTTGTGGGCTTCTTCTTAGACCGGGACGCGTTTGGAACCCTCGTAGCTTTAGTTTTAAGTTTACGAATGTGGTTATCGCCATCATCTCACTACCGTGTAATTCTTATGTACGCATCAAAAGTGCCACCTATGGCCTACTTGAATAAAGATATTTTTGACTTTGACTTTGACTTTGATTATGCAACGCGTTGAGTCGCGATATTTAATTGTAAAATGTAATAAACTTATTTATTACATTTATACCAAAAAAATGATATCATCATAAACCGAAAAGATGTGGACTAGAAAACACTTATCTCTATAAAAAAAATATCTCTACCAATGTCACCAGGCAGTTAGTGAAATGGAGAGGGAATGAGAATAGGCAAAACAAAAGAATACAGAAAATGTGCTAATACCAGAAAACATTACTTTCCGTTTTACGCGGACGCTGTCGCGGGAAACCAACAGTGTGTCGTATATCTGATTCACGAACAAAGAAACAAAAAAACAAATAAAAAACCTAAAATAAACTATGTAAAACTAAATAAAATCTAAAACGTCTTCGAAACCACCGTAGCGACGCACAGTTCTTAAGATGCTGGCAGCATTGCACCTTTGGATGGCCAAACTAATTCTTTGGCCAAGGTAAATGCCCGCTCTAGGATCAACGGTAGACTCGATAACCCTTTTTGATAATTTTTATTTATAAAACAAATGTGAAAGTGATTGCTGTAATAAATAAATAACCTAACACAAATTTTGTGATAGCAGATATGATAGAATCACGGCTCTGCTGTGATTCATTTGTTCCATTGTCTTTTTATTACGTCATAATAGTTTATCACTATCACCCGTCACAATATTTGTTCGGGATAATATTCCCTCGATAGCGCAAATGGCTTATCAGATAAACTGACGGACTTGTTGCTCCGGATAGATTTCAAGTTAGATTTTTATCATTTCTCTGATTTTAAAACTGCAATATTTAATCAGCTCTGGCTGGTGTTGTTAAGAATTTCGGTAAATTCGTACTTACGTTTAAGAAGTTATCTATTATCTATTTTGATACTTAATAAATTTTCTCTTACATAAGTTAACTCTTGAGTGAATTGAATAAAAGTATTGCTAGCCTCTTAAGACTCTATATATATGGTTTTGTTGTGATTGACTGAGGGATAAACAGCAGTCCAAATGAATGAAATTAGAAATTTCAAGTTTTGAGAGAATATTTCCTAAGCACCCTCGAGGTGTACCTACCTTTACCTTTGGTTTTTTTTTTCTTTATTATACTTCTAAAGTGTTCTAACGAACAAACTTTTTTACCTTCTCTGCTTAACCTCGTTAGGGATGGAATTTTAAAAGTTCCTTATACAGCTACTGTCCTTCAACATGAAACTTGACTAGGAGATTATATATAAAATACACAAATAAATAAATAAATCAATATACTACGACAATGCACACATCGCCATCTAGCCCCAAAGTAAGCGTAGCTTGTGTTATGGGTACTAAGATGACTGTTGAATATTTTTATGATTAATATACATAAATAAACATAATATACACCCAGACACTGAAAAACATTCAAGTTCATCACACAAACATTTTTCCACTTGTGGGAATCGAACCCATGGATTTGGACTCAGAAAGCAAGGTCGCTGCCCACTGCGCCACTCGGCCGTCAAAGCCATATACCCATATTTAATCTCCTTGTCAAATTTTGTTACAATCTCAATTTTGTTTGAGAATATGTAAAAAACAAACAGTTTCTCTCTCAGTAGTATTCGTGCACTTCGAACACATTTGAGAACACTGTGGAGAACTCTCAGTTTTCCTTCACCGTTGAAGCAAGTGATATTTTATTTACTAAAAACGCACATAACTTAGAAAAGTTAAAAGTGCGTTATTTGAACTCACCACCTCCTACTCACGGGCTACTATTATTTCACTTGTATATACAAAGCAAATAATAATTATTTATTGACGGATCAAGCAGATGGAACCTGATGGTAACTATCACCTTTAAACTTTGTTGAGGTATATGTATATGTAAGGAACTCGTGTGTCAGTCATTTATCCGGAATATATATTTTCTATTTTATAATATACTAGCGTACCCAGCCCGCTTCGCCGGGCTAGATTTTGCTTTATTTTATTTAAACAATAAACTTACATCATTAAATTTTTAATTTAAGTCTCATAATATATTAAATCATTTATTTCTCTCCGTATTCATTCTCTTCTATTCTATTCTCGAGCGGGTGAAGATCATTATCTACACCAATGTACACCCAACAATAGAATATCATCATAGTAAATAAAAGCTGTATTTGACAGTTCAAAAACAGGAGTGCTCCGATCGTCACCAAACTTTACAGGATTACTCGCCAGGTCAATCCGGAGATTCCATGAAAGTTTCATTGAAATTTGTCCAGCCGTTTCGGAGCCTATACGGAACATACCCACACACTTTCTCTTTTATATATATAGATATATAGATAGATAGATATTTACAACCACGCCCTTCGGACCGGAACTCAGCAATGCTGCTTGGCGGCTAAAAAAGCATCGCGGTAGAACTTCCCCGGACGAGCTCTGCCACTAAAAACTCCACTACTACTCAAAGTGTAAGTTTATAGTGCCATCAAACAATAGCCAGTTTCAAATAAAGAATGCTCTAATACTTCTAGACAAGTGAAACTTAACGGAACATCGTTAACCACGGGGTGGTGCATTTGCTTATGCAAATATACATTCTGGCTGACTTCCCCCGACATTCTTATCAGATAATGTGGCCGACTTGTTGCTCAGAATTCAAAAGTCTACATTTTAATACACCTGCATGTAGAAAATGTTGACGAACTCAATTCTTCCTATTATAATTGCATTATTTAGTATTATTTTTAGGCAAGAGTTTCATTAGTTTTCCCTCTGTTCAATTAGCTTTATTCTTAAGCAAGTTCCTGTTTATATGATGATGGTCGGAAATGGCTGAGTTTAGTTTTCTGCTGATTCTGGGTACAGACTTTCACTACCATAGAGATGTATTTTGATGTAGCTCAGACCGTCCATTAGCTTTGAAAATTAAGTAATACACATCGCCATCTGGCCCCAAAGTAAGCGTAGCTTGTGTTATGGGTATTAAGATAGCTGATGAATATTTTTTTATGAATATAATAGACATAAATACTTGTAATATAAAGATAGACACCGAGAAACTGAAAAACATTCATGTTCATCACACAAACCTTTTTTTCCAGTTGTGGGAATCGAACCCACGGCCTTGGACGCAGAAAGCAGGGTCGCTGCCCACTGCGCAAACCGGCCGTCAAATAATACCTCCAAATGTTATTACCTCCAAAACTCCCCCAGGAAATATTTCTATCTGTACTTTGCTTTCCGAGGCACGATAAAAACCTACTTATTTGTAACGCCAAATAGCAGTATACAGCCAGTTTCCTAACTCAGAGTCTGTTTATTAAAAGAGCTTTCGTAAGTGTAGTTTGTAGTGTAGTATTCGCTGTGAATTTAGGTAGGAGGTCTTTGGTTTGATTCCCGCCAGGGGCAATTTGGGAATTTATAATTTCTACCTTGAATCTGGTCTGGTGGGGGCTTCAGCTGTGGCTAGTTACTACCCTAACGCCAAAGACCGGAGGAAAATAGGAAATTTATAAATTCTTAATTTTTCTGGTCTGGTCTGGTGGGAGGTTTCCGCCGTGGCTAGTTAACACCCTATCGATAATGACGTGCCGCTAAGCGATTCAGTGTTCCGGTGCGATATCACGTAGAAACCTATTAAAATTTAAATTCAAATTCATTTATTTCAAGTAGGCCTACTTTATAAGCACTTTTGAAACGTCAAGTATGTTGTTTGTAGTGACTCTACCAACGGTTCGGAAAGCAGGTTCTACCGAGAAGAGCCGGCAAGAAACTCAGTAGTTGCTCTTTTCCAACATCAACATTTACAATCATTTTGCTATCTTGCGGGAGATGAGAGCGAGGCTGGCTGCTTCCAATCTACCTTGTCATTGAGGAATTCATCAAATGTATAGTAACCTCGCTGTACTAGATGCGTTTTTACACATTTATTAAATGTATGCATTGTTAGGTCAAGAATATCCTTAGGAATCATGTTTATTTCAGCTTTTTGTTTATAAAGAGTAATATTTTGTCTCACAAAGACTATATTATTATAAATATATTGCTGCTTATTATGGGTATGACTACCATACTCCCTATCAGGTTAGCCCGCTACCATCTTAGACTGCATCATCACTTGCCAACAGGTGAGATTGCAGTCAAGGGCTAACATGTAGTGGAATTAAAAAAAAAAGGTTAAGGTGCAGCTGTGAATGTAATGTAATTGAATAATTATCTATTTATTCAATTTACAGAAATGATTTTTTTTAAATGAAAGATCGTTCGATAAAATATTGTACCTACCTGCTACAAATTGTTTTTAAATATTTCATATTCCCAATAAACTATTTGGCCATTCAACGAATGCTGAAATTCGAGATCTTTCCGTCTTTTCTTGTTATATATCGTATGGGAATAGAATAGGGGTGTTCAGTAAACATCAGAAAATGTTTGCAATTTTCTTGATCTACGTTTAGGAAAGGGCATGAGTATGAACGAATGAGAACGTACGTGCCGTGCCTCTCAAAACACATTTCACTCGGGAACGAGTAACGAGCTGGATCTTATCACGTCAGTACTTCATAGTATTACTAACGGTTCCCGCTTATATCTTCTAACAAACTTGTACGATTGACCGCATCGCATCACCTGCTCGTTTTTCAACTTCTAAGCATCGTAGGGGGGTGTTAAATAGTTTATAACTTTCGTCGAAAATGGAACTATAGACACAATAAACATGTTTTAGATATGATCGCTAGTTCCAGAGATTAGCGCGGTTAAACAAATAAAATCTATTCTGCTATTAGTAGATTGTTAATTTCTCAGAGCTCATTGCGTTTGAAAATCGGATCAAAAATTATCCCTGTGTCTGCTGACTAAGCCCATCAGCTATGTTTTTTTTTATTCATCTACATTAGTCCTCGAACGCAGTCTCACCTGCTGACAAGGGTACGGGCTAATCTGTTACGGGTATGGCTGTTATATTAAATGCATAACCCTAATCGGTTTCTACGCGACACCATACTAGAGCAATTAATCGCTTAGCGGCACGTCATTATCGATAGGGTGTTAACTAGCCACGGCGGAAGCCTCCCACCAGACCAGACCAGAAAAATTAAGAATTTATAAATTTCCTAATTTCCTCCGCCGGGGCCTAGGTCTATTTAATGCAATATTTGACGGCCGACTGGCGCAGTGGGCAGTGATCCTGCTTACTGAGTCAAAAGCCGTGGGTTCGATTCCTACAACTGGAAAATGTTTGTGTGATGAAAATCAACATTTTTCAGTATCTGGTTGTTTATCTGTATATTATAGGTATTTAAGTAAATTATTCATAAAATTATTCATCAGTTATCTTTGTACCCATACCACAAGCTACGCTTACTTTACGACTAGATGGCTATGTGTGTATTGTCGTAGTATATTTACTATATTTATTTATTTATTTATTTATCCAAAAAGACTTACAAGTCACAGTACGCTTTGGTTAAGTATCATACTTGATTTGGTAATAGGTACAGTTTATATAAAACGTAAGTTTATAGAAATATCTTGGGTATAGAATTATTCCACTACAAGTTAGCCCTTGACTGCAATCTCATCTAATGCTAAATGCAGTCAAAGATGGTAGCGGGCTAAACTGTTAGGGAGTATGGTAGTCTACGCGACATTGCACCGTAACAGTAAATCGCTTAGCGGCACGTCTTTGTCGGTCAAACCTTGGGTGTGTATTGCTCTAACTTCATAGCTAAATATTAATTGACTGAGAGACTTGAGATTATGATAACAAAAAAGTGACCAGGCTGAGTTTGTTGTGGACTCTTCTTAGACCAGGGCATGTTTGGACCTCTCCTAGCTTTAGGTTTAAGTTAGAGAAAGTATTTACCAAAATCCCAAGTAGTTACTAACCTAACAATAATGTAAACAAATATGTATGAACGCTTCCTAAGTACCTGTGATTGGCCTACGTGCAGAAATAATTTTGTATTCTATACAACCTTTGTAGTATTTCTGTACGTCTTGTCAAATGTATACGTTCAATTCTGTAAAATCGATACTATTATGGGGTGAGCAAATTGACGATCGTGGCAATCGAAGTAATGGCATTGTTCCTCGGTTAAACAGAGAAAATGCTGATGAGGGGCACTTAAAATTTGTTTGAGCTAAACGTAGCTTGAGTTGTTAAAGAAACAGAACAAATAACAATCAATGCTATCGTTTGCGTCTTCGAATTTATTTCGCAACCGAACTTTGGAAATGTTGGATTTATTTTTTGCTTATCCGTTAGTATTTAGAATACTTCCTTGCACATACGGATTATTAATATACGATACACAACATAATAAGCTATCTTTTTATTCTAGTTTTTGCACTAGACAAGACAATCCTATTAATATAATAGCTTGTAAGGATGGATTGATGGATGGATGGATTTTTGTTATTCTTTCACGCAAAAACTACTGAACCAATTTGACTGAATTTTGAAATGGAGATAGATTATACCTACCCTTTATTAACACAAACGCTGTTTTTTATCCCGGAAAAATGTACGGTTCCCGCAGGATTCATGAAAAACCAAAACGAAGCTGCGGAAAACAGCTGGTATAACAAAAGAAAAATGGAAAACACAAAGAAATAAATAAAAAAAAAAAGGTGTAATCGTTAAGTAGAGATCGATTAGGAGAAAGGCCACTTTAGGATTAGGCACAAACTGTAGTTAGTGGACTTTCTTTATAAAATTATAACAAAAACAAAACTTTCGTTTAACTAATAATATCTTAATAAACGAATCGAAATATCTACATCCAATCACAACGATAGCGATATTACCGAACTTTTTGAAGTTCTTTCTTAAGTCTGCGGGCTCATTCCAGTGATTTAATTGATTCAATTGTACTAAAATCTCAAATTTTAATGTTGAGTGGAATTGGTTGTCCGATAATGAGTCTATTAATATTCCCAATATAATCATGTTTATTATATCCATTTCTTTAATTAGGTAGAAATATTTTGGAAGTTATACTTCTTTTGGCGCGTTAGGGAAAAATTGTGAGAGCTAATTTTTACGTTGCGCGCGCACACCGCCACAAAAAACCGACGTCCTGAAGTTAGCTATAAGGTTTAATAGTGTACACTTTCAATTCTCAAATTATGCGGGCTCATTCCGGTGATCCTTGGTAGTCCTATAATGAGACATTAGTAATACAAATTTAATTATGATTATTATGTCCACTTCTTTAATTATGTAGAAATATATTTTTTTGTGATATTTGAATAAACTTCATTTAACTAGATAATTTAAACCTTTTTTCTATTATTAGTGTAGTTTTACAAAAGTAGAATAAGGCTAAAGATAAAAAATTTTAAAAGATTTTTATCTTGTTACGCCAAAGAAGTATAACTTCTAACGCGTGCTCTAACGCATGTACACATCCGTTTATTTTTTATTTTCTGTTCTTCTACAAGATAGCCCTTAACTAGCAATCTCACCTGGTGGTAAGTATTGATGCCGTCCAGACCAGACCAGAGAAATCCGGAAATAATTAATTCCCAATTGTCACTGCCGACAATCGAACCCAGTAACTACAACTTAAAACCATAGCGCTCTCCGCTTCGCTCAGTCACATTTTTACTATCAAAAATGATAGATACGTGACAAAGTGTTTATAGCTATATCTTGCATACTTTTGCTTGCTAAGCTTGGCAGGTGAAAAGCAGACATAATATTTTCTTTCAGAAAATTGAATCTCATCAGAAAAAATCCTGAGCGAAGTTAAAAGGTAGGGTAGGTCCTAATCTGTACTAAATCCTCCCTCGTATTCCGAGAAACTGTTGTTTTGTTATAAATGAAGCTTAATTTGCGATTATTTACTTCCCGCGGTGAGGGAAACTGGGGAGCGTAACAGATTGCTAAGGAAAAAAAAGCTTTTTCTTAATAGATTGCTAATGCCTTTTGTGATATTTATGCCCGAGTATTTCTGCTCCTTTCATCCCGCGTCTACGTGTACGTGGAATTTTGGTTTTCTTGTGAAATTAAGATATTTTCTCGGCGTATGAAGGAATTAAATTGATCTGCAGAATTAAACTCCACGTAGTGCTGCCGGGACGCAGATATTCTAATTTGTAACTTTTTGTATATTGCATATTAATATTTCATGTAAGTTTTTTTGATTTAGTTTAGTTTTGATTATTCCGTTATGTAAATGGGTTAATATGTAGATGGATTATAGTTACCAAATAAAAATCTATATAAATAAAAATGTTATGTTGGTTTGTGTACGCTTCAAACACTCAAAAAGTTCTGCACCGATCGAGCTGAAATTTTAGCATGATATATAATCCGCACCAAGGATTGTTTTTATCAATTTTTTGCATCAGTCACATATCCGCGATCGCGAAAAGACAGTTTTTTACCGATCAGTTGTGTTTGCCGGAAGCGAGGAAAACACTCGCTGACAACCGCAATTATAGTAATAGCGTATTCACATGAGAAACAATATTAAAAAACAATAAATAAATAAAAAAGTTGTCTAAGATCGGTTCATCGGTACCTAATAAAACAGACGGACTATCATCAGCCTCGTATCTTTTATTTTTTCAGCGATTTATAGTCGATAATGAATGTTAAATCAACATGCGATTCCGATTCAGACGAGAATCTTCATCAATACAGACAAACAATTATTATACTTAACAATTTTTCATTGTAAAGTCAACATTTCCTGAGGATGCTCCGGTTTCGGAGCGAAACGTGTGTAGAGGGTACATTGCCGAGTATCTGTTTGGTGTGGAGTATTGAAGTAATTATAAATTATACCATACAGATTCTCCTGATGTTCGCGGAGTATAGCAAATTAAGCTTAATTTTCATAATAGACAAGGTAGACTTTCCTAAATCTTGTATATTATCATCATATTAACCTATCACCGGCCTACTACAGGGCACTATACTTTAATACCCTTAAATCGATAAATAAATAATCGATTAAAAAAAAAAAAAAAGTCTACTGTGCCATTAAGCTGTGTTAAAGTTAAGCATAAGGTAAAGTAAAAGAAATACAGCCGCAAATACCGCAAAAAACGTATCGCTCAAGGGAATCAACATTTATAGGGTACTTTTCGTTCACCATTTATAGGGTTCTAGGTCAGAACTATAAAATTTGGCAAGAAATATCATCTTATACTATAAGTACATGGAAAAATTTGGAACTACATATTTGTAATATAGTACAATGTAGGTACGTAGTTACGTACTCGATCATTAGTAGTAGTAGAACAAGGACGGCCTTCTTCTGGGAAAGGCGTAGACGCAGTAACAATACCATCCTTTGTACTTTAATTGAGGACCTTATACAACCGTTTGTAAAATATTGTCATGGTGCACCGGTGCGAGAACAATAATTTTAGGTTTGATGTTAATTAAATTTATCTTTATTATTATTATTCTTTATAACGAATATTATCTATGGGACTATTTATTATTTATTTAATACTTAACAATCATCATCATTATCATCTCAACCAATTGACGTCCACTGCTGGACATAGGTCTTTTGTAGGGAGTTCCACAATGCACGGTCCTGGGCCGCTTGCCTCCAACGGCTCCCAGCTACTCTCCTGATGTCATCTGTCCACCTCGTTTGGGGCCGACCTACGCTGCGTTTACCGGTGCGGGGTCGCCATTCCAGCACCTTAAGACCCCAACGTCCATCGGTTCTCCGAGCTATGTGCCCCGCCCATTGCCACTTCAGCTTCGCAACTCGCTGAGCTATGTCGGTAACTCTAGTTCTTCTACGGCTCTCCTCATTTCTTAACAATGCTTGATTATAATAAAAACATCAATATTATAAATTTATAAAAAAAAAAAAAAACTCTCGGCTTTTGAATGCCTGAGCAACCGGCAGTCAAGGCTCCAGAGTGAGGAACCTCCTCACAATACGCGCTGATTCAAGGACTACTGCCTTCTGTATCCGACTCTTATCCAACAACCAAGCTAAGATTTATTATAATTATTATTATTAACTGCGCAATCTACTCGATTCCTGATTTATTTATAATATGTTCTACAAATTTATACGGAACCGTCGGTGGGCGAATCAGACTCGCACTTGTCCGATTTTTAAATGCTTGACACCCTATAATAGATATGTAGCTATTTATATAACAGCTATATATTGAATGCGACGACAAATTTTGTCTACGACTGTTAAAATAAATTTATATAAAATCAATTCTGTAGCGTGGGTTTCATTGAATGTGAATATTTTGCATCGTGCAACTATTGATGTCAGGTGGAGTATTTTCGCATTATCTGCCTGCTGACGAAGTCGACGTAGACATTTTTGGTCAGAATCAAACAATACAAAGAAGAGTATAAGTAATGGACAAATTGGCCGGCGAAATAGAACCTAATTATTAAAAAAGAAAATGTCAAGCCCTAACAGTTAAGTCTTAAAATTTATACTTTTTTATCGTGACAGATGAGCTTTAGACGATGGCTATGGTATGGCTGATATGTTATAATGTTGTTTAGACTATCAACAGTTATGTTGCATATGAACCAGGGTCTCAATCTGTAGTCAATTCAAGTCGTCTCAAACTTGAGCAACCAAGGTACAAACGAAACAGTTATAATTCATAAAAGTAAGTATGGGTTTACTAACGAACCTTTTGTTGAATCATAAAGTAATGTTTCAAAACTTAATATTTGTTAAAAAATAAAGTGAATCGTTCCATCTTCCAGTGGACGTTTCTTATATTGTTATTTATTTCCCGGGGACAAAAAGATTTATTAGGTCATAAATAATTTCCTTACAGAATTTGCCTTTCCAATTTTCGTTTATTGTACCAAAGTTTTCCTTATAGCGTTAAATGGCGTAAAATTCTTTTGAAGCCAAAGTATTAAGTGATGCTTGCCATGCAGTTAATGGTGACGAATCTCTTCCCTAACTTCTAAAGTAGTATTGAAAAATCTATAAATTCTAACGCAGGGATGAAGCAAAAACCATGGATGGATCTATCGGGTTTCATGTTTATTTGATTATTTCGAATTACAATTCAGTGTGAAATAATTACACGACTCAACTGTAATATGCGCTCAGCATTAATCAGTAAAGTATTTAACATCTTGGAATCCATCCAAACTCACCAACCTTGATATCCGCTATTAGTAAATCACACGGAAAAAGATAAGTTTCACAAAAATAGGTCTTATATCTTAATGGCTAGAAGCTACAAGTAATGCCTTTATAGAGCCAAGTAAATGTAGGGTTGTCGAGGCCGCTCGAGTCCGTTTTGAATTAAAATTGCCCCGTGAATAGTTGTCGGTGTTTAAATGCAACTTTTCGAACGTTGTGGTTCAATCGACAGGGCTGTCGCGACGTTGGAATTTCGAATTGAAACTTTGTGATTGTGATTTTGCGGAACACAAATTATTATTGCCATTCCTGTCTCCATGCTTTTTTGTAGCATGCCCCGCGCCTCGAAGAGACATCGGTTCCAGTTATTAATGCTAACATATTATCTACGTATATTATCTATCTCGTAATAACCGAAATCTTTGATAGCCCGGCGACTCGCAATGAACAATGTCGCAACGGTCAATTCTGCTATTCCATTAAGACTCTTAATGAAAGAAATAAAAGATAACAACCAGCTTTACTACGCTACCAAAATCTATACTTATAATAACTGGAAGATTTCCGTACATTTAATATATTTTGAAAATTTTGACCGGGGGATGCTTAATAATCAATACTGAGTCCAAAACAGATTTTATTTAAATAGATTATAACAGATTTGTATCTGTCTCTCCGGGCATCACGTGAAAACTACTGAACGGATTTAAATAAAATTTGGTATAGTGGTGATATTTCGGGTCAACATATATAATACTTTTTATCCTGATAAACAATAAGTTTCCTTCGTAGCTCCGTTAAATTTAAACCGATGTGGTTAATTCTTTTTTTATATGAAAGTGTATACTATCTAGCATGTCTTGTCTAATTTTAATGAAGATCTAATAAATATTGTCGGAGATAAAGGACATAAGTCTTCATAGATATTAGCAAGTCGCAATGCATATTGGACAACGATCGAATGTATGCGTACCATCCTACTAATATTATAAATGCAAAAGTTTGTGAGGATGGATGTTTGGATAGATGTATGAATGTATGTTTGTATCAACTAAAATAATGACAATTTACTAACTCAGTATACCACGTTAAATAATAGTAGGTACATAGGTGGCTAGCTATATAGCTATAGCTATGATTATTGTATATATTATATGTTAGCATCAGTTCTAGCTTCTCGATTGAATCATACGCGGACGAAGTCGCGAGGGTCCGCTTGTAATATAATAAACCTTGAGTCCTTGACTTTGCTGCTTAACTTCACTTAATTAATGCTTCAACTAAGAGAACTAACCATCTCACAGATCTGTTTGGGCTTCTTAAACTGGATAGAGATATTTTGTAAGATCACAACTAGGACCAAAGTTCGCTATGAGATAATTATGTCTACCTCTTAACTCTTCTTATTCTCTCGTCGTAAATCGTAGACATAATTATCATGGTGCCACCAGGCATTCATATTATAGGAGACCCTTTTTAAACCCCATCGTATCTGTGTGTGTGTGTAGCAAGGTAGCTTACGAATGGATGCACAGATTTTGATTTTTTTTTTGTTTGATTTGGAACGCCCAACAAAAGACCTATGTCCAGCAGTGGGCGTCTATAGGTTGATTTGATGAAGATGATGATGATGATTTATAAGATAATACTGCTTTATCTATTAGAATTAAGCCACTTGACCTTATATAATTTAAATCTCCAAACAAAGTTTCGTATATCATGCTATAGACTACACCAGTTCGATTTCAAGTGTAGTGTAGCGAAGTGCCAATCAATATTGGCATTCTGCTCTCTAGTACTTTGTCAAGAGCCACACAATGTGTACAAAACATCGGGTCGATTGTGCAGCTTGTTGCACTCTGACGTTGTCAATAAACTTATAGTTACAGTTTGCTGTGTTGGATTATAAACAACAACATAAAATCCATATTACGTAGCTGATTCCACATAGATTGACATTGAGCAGAATCTCAGGTGGATGCGTAATTCACCAGTTTGTCATGGCCACGGCTTTTCTACGCGTTACTTTGGTGGGAACGGACATATTTACTTATCATATACTAGCTGGCACCCAAGGCTCAGGTGAACGTTTTGACATCCTTGACGGTTTTGACGGCCGATTGGCGCAGTGAGTAGCGACCCTGCTTTCTGAGCCAAGGCCGTGGGTTCGATTCCCACAACTGGACAATGTTTGTGTGATGAACATGCATGTATTTCAGTGTCTGGGTGTTTATCTATATATTATAAGTATTTATGTATATTATTCATATTATAATTATTTATCAGTCATCTTAGTGCCCATAACACAAGCTATGCTTACTTTGGGGCTAGATGGCGATGATGTGTGTATTATCGTAGTATATTTATTTATTAAAAAAAAAAAAAACGTTTATTTAATTTTTTATAAATCCTTTTGGATCTGTTTATTTTTCGGGATAAAAGTATCCTCTATCTGTCTCCAGAATCCAAATGACGATCCCTAGATTGGCTTAACTCAAAACAGTACAAAGTTTTCAAAGGTTTCATATAAGACCCCGGAAACGTTGCTCTGGAGCTTTGCTTCTTTGTTACCAATGTTTGGCTAAGTAGTATTACCAGGACCAATTCTAATAGAATTTGGCATATCCTTGAATCCTTGCAACGGGCTTAGGATACTTCTAATTCCAGAAAAGACCAAAGTAAGTATGTATCATTTTTGAGGAATGTAAAAATAAAGCCTTTGTTACCAATATCCGATTTAAAAGCTGAACCGGCGAAATTCCGCATAAAGATACCTGCATAATTAAGATTGACATGGACTGTTTAACCTGGATACGTAGCAGATCCCGCTTAAAAACAAAAACGACTGAAAAAAAAACAAAAATAATACGCATCGACTTCATCGTTACGTTAATATAAATAAATAATAAATAAATATATTACGACAATACACACGTCGCCATCTAGCCCCAAAGTAAGCGTAGCTTGTGTTATGGGTACTAAGATGACTGTTGAATATTTTTATAAATAAAATACATAAATACTCAGAATATACATATAAACACCCAGACACTGAAAAATATTCATGCTCATCACACGAACATTTTCCAGTTGTGGGAATCGAACCCACGGCCTTGGACTCAGAAAGCAGGATCGCTGCAAACTGCGCCAATCGGCCGTCAAATATGTAACTAGGTTTGAGTGAATATTACAGCACTAGGCGGACACACGAGCTTTACTCTCCCAAATGCCTTATACTCGTATGAAGCCAATCTTTAGGTGTTCCGTTCGCTAATACAGTGGATAGTTTAGAAGAGCAACACATTAAGCACCATAAAATATGACTAGATCTCATAGGTCTCATATTGGCAACTTGTTTCATTTTGAAGCATTGTATTTATTACAAGAACAAATATTTATGACTCAAAACAGCGGTACCCGTTTACCCCTTTTTGTATTGGTAGATAAGGTAAAGGTTTATCCGGAAAAGAAATCTCAAGGCGTTTTATGAAATTTTGAATACACGAGTTCGACTTTTCCAAGGAGCTGTAGTGAAGTGCCAATCAAATGGCATTCTGCTCACTGAAGAACATCAAGAGTAGTCGATAGTTTCTTAAAGGGGTCTCACAATGTCTGTAAAATATCAAGTCGATTATGCAGCTTGTTGCACTGCGAAACATTGTTGTTGATTCACTTTTATTTACAATTTGTTTCGTTGTATTTAAAGGACGATAACAATTAAAGCTATGTTAAAGTTATTTATATTAATATAGACAAGATTCCTCTAGGCGTTACGTGAATTATTATGTTGTAGCAGTGACATGATATGGAGGAGCCAAACAATATGTTCATATTACTATTAAACTTTTTATTTGTATACAGCATACACAACATTAACATAAACAATATATAATAAAAACAGAAACATATAGAAAGAAGAAAAATACAACAGGCGGCCTTATCGCTTAATAGCAAATATTTTTTTGTTCAACATTCTGAATCATTGTTGTCATCAAGTTTAATTTTATAATTTGTTTTGCTGGATTCAAGCACACTTAAGGATTATGAATAAACATAACTCACGACGTATGGTTGTTGGTGTATTAATACGCAAAGCATGACATGAATTTCAATGTTCTTGCAATGGCATACCATAGGCGAATGCATGCCTTCCCCAAGTGCCTGAAGTAAAGTCAAAAATTGTATCCTCCAATTATATCCCCTGAAGCACGGGAACATGGAATAGGAGAGGTTTACCCCCGTAGATTATGTGGATATTATTTCCACTTACGCACCAATGCTCTAAGAGTTGATAAAGCTGTGGGAGAAGATAATTTTTTATCCTTTCCGCGGGAATACAATTGTCTCCTGCCCATGCTAGCCGTGCTGTACCCTCGAGAGTTTGTCAAGAGCTACGCATTTTGTACAAATTAAAGATTCGTTTGAGCAGCTTGTTGCATTATACATTGTTGGTTTCATTTCACAATTACATTTCGTTATGTAAGAATTAAAACAAGTAAATAAATATGAAGGTATACAATTCAATTAGGGCGTAAAAATGCTCGCTTCGGTAGAGGCATAAAACTGGAAAGTTTTTCAAGGCATCTCATGCAGTTTCATGTTCTAGCAATGGCATGCATTAGGCGAATGCACAAACTTGCCTTTCACAATTGCCTGAAGTGAAATTTGAATCAATTGGCATTCTGTGTTCCAGTAGTTTCGAAAGTTTGTCAAGCGCCACGCATTGTGTACAAACTATAGATTTCATCATGCAGCTAGATGCAATTTGTTACATTGTTGGCATTAAGTTCATGAATGCAATTTAAGCGTTGGCATTAAAACTAGCATTAAATATATAATAACCAGTAATTGCGCTCGTTCTTCATCTGTGTTTTTCACAAATCCCGATAAAAAGTAGCCTATACGCTACGTTCTCTTTAATAACTCGACGCCAAAAACCAAGTTGGTAGCTTAGTTAGGACGTGAGGAAGGATCAATACTCTTGTATAATTTTAGTAAGAGAGATACATTTTTAGAGCATAACATTATCATATAGCCTATAGGGCTACTATATACTCGTATGTTTAACGATTACTATCGCAATTCATTTGTGTGTAATGCAGTGGTTTACTGGGAGTGATGGCCAATCTTCTACCTCAAGGCTGATAATGTGAAATATTGACAAACGACCCAATACCTAACAACCCGTGACCCAAGTTGCAGATGCACCTCACAAAACTAACGAAGGAGTTTAGATACCATGGCTTCGAGATTGTTCTATATATAGACCACCAAATAAAGGCGTGAATATGCTCCAGGCGAACGCAAACGCTCGACAAGGTCAAGTGAGTGTTATAAAGTGCCAATCAAGTAGTATTATTTACCGTTTATTTTAAAATTTGTAAATTTCTAATTGAAATTCGGTTTCGACGATACTTTGTATCTTTAAAGTAAAATGTAATTTATATTTTAGTCTTAAAACTCAAAATCGTCCACCACTCAACAGTGATTTCAGCAAAATAAAAAATTGGATTACAGAATTTGCAGCTCTAAAACGCGTACGAAAAGGTCCATTTTGCTTTGACGTTTGCTTTCGATACTCGAAAACGACTCCACGATTGCGAGCATGCAAATCTTATACTACGCTTACTGTTCTCTAGTACACTCGATAGTTTCTCGAGGGCCACACAACGCTTGCAAAATATCGAGTCGATTGTGAAGTTTGTTGCATTCTGAAACACTGTTTTCAACTAAGTTGTAAATAAGTGCATACTTGAAATTTGATAAGTTGAATTTTGAACGGTTCACAGTTTTCTTTTGCGAAAGCAACAAAGTAAAGGTTATACATTAATAAATTGAATTCCTGAGTCGAACTAAAACAATATTAAATATTCGATATCTTTAAGTGTTCTTTGATTTACGGAGTATAGGTAAACTACATTGGGAAATTCCGTAGTCGTCGTACACCCATTCAGTTGCCGAATTTGATCAATATTACTTAGCGTTCAAAAACGATGGATTCGAACGATCACTCTTAGGTGTAGGACTCATCTCTCATAAAGAATAATTAAAGCAGGCTAATAAAAACCATAGACCCACCACCCTGTACAAATTCAGATTGGTGGGTTTTAACCTGAACCAAGTTTATTTGAAAGTTACTTTCCGAGCCCTGGGGGTAAATATGATGGGTTTCTTAATTTTTTTTTTATTACACTACACTACGTTAGTCCATGACTGCAATCTCACCTGATGGTAAGTGATTATGCAGTCTAAGATGGAAGCGGGCTAAACTGTTAGGGACAATGGAAGTCATACGTCTTATTGGTTTCTACAACAACGGGTGGTGACTAGCCTCGGCAAAAACCTCCCACCAGACCAGACCAGAGAAAATAAAGAAATTATAAATTTCCAAATTGGCTCATCGAACCCGGGACGTCCTACTTAAATTTTGCGCCAGAAAAAAGAAAAATTTTGGAAAAATTCAATACCTTACATAATATCTCGGCTCTACCCAGGAATCAAAACCAGGAAGGAGCTCGTGATCCATAGCTGTTAACCACTAAACCAACGGCATCGAGAGCATAGTCACAGTGAAATATTGATAAATGTATTAACGTTCACATCTGCATTGCCCCACTTCGCTGTTGTCGGTCACTTGACGGCCGGACTTTGTTCACTGAACTAAATACAATTTCGCTTCCATTCGCCCCTGCTCCAGTAAAGCGATGGGTATATTGTGGTAAGAACAGGATAGAATGGTTAACTTAACACACCCATATCTGTCGTTGTTTAGCGACCCAATAAATTACATTGTAAAATCATATCTGTCGTCGTGTAATTTAAAAATGGAACGATATTTTCATCCATCTGTCGTGTATTTAAAAATGGAACGATCTTTTAATCCGAACAATGGCAACCAAGGAGGTACTATTGCGTACCTCAAAGTGCACGTTGAAAAATTGTTGATATATTCTGTTAATAAATTATCAGCACCACGCAGTAGTTACTTAAGAAATTATGCTTTAGAAAGCACGTTTCACCATCGGGCCTTGTTATTATCACTTGTATAGTAGTAAAAAGCCCGCTAAGCGGCATGAAAGCAGCGTGGTGGTTGTAAGTTTAAAATCTCTTCGGTCTATTGTAGAGAAAGCCAGTACGCATCCGGTTCTCAATTTTTTTCATTCAACCAGTAACCGAAATCATTTATATGTTGGTTGTCCAATCATCCTATACTTTGCTTACCTACCTTTACGCGTTTTCACTTTAGAACTTCTCAGCGAACGCTATCCCTTATATGACAAGCACACTGCTTAATATACTAAGAGAATTTAACTTAACTTACTTTACTTCAATCTAAGTTAGAGCTAGTACATACTGTGCGCTGCGTTTGTCGTGTTGGTAGCGTTAAGCAGCGTTGTTCTTTTCCGGTCTAAACGGCGTGACTGCCAGTAATAGGCGATGGATTCCCACTTATCTGATGATCAGTGGCGTGCATAGAGGGTATGCACAGGGTACGCAGATGATATAAAATGAAGAAAATCTCCAGTACAGAGTTATATATACTTAAGGGAAGGCTTTTTATAACTCTTACAATGCATTATCCTTAAGTCTTTCATAGCTCGTACCGGAGACTTTCTTCATTTTATATCATCTGCATACCCTCTGCATACCCTCTATGCACGCCACTGCTGGTGATAGGCTTCGGCCGTGGCTAGTTACCACCCTCCCGGCAAAGACATGCCGCTAAGCGATTCGGCATTCCGATACGATGCCGCGTAGAAACCGATTAGGGGTTAGGGTTTATATAACTATTAATATAGCTAACTGCCAGATCCAGGGAGTAGTTAGCTAGCTTAGAAGTCTTAAGGTGCTGGAATGGCGACCCCGCACCTGTAAACGCAGCGAAGGTCGGCCCACAACGAGGTGGACAGATGTCATCAGGCAAGTCGCTGGGAGCCGCTGGAGACAAGCGGCTCAGGACCGTGGATTGTGGAATTCCCTACAAAAGACCTACTCGTATGTCCAGCAGTGGACGTCCATTGGTTGAAATGATGTTGATGATGATAGCTAACTGCAATACCCCTTACAGGTAAGCCTGTTAGCATCCTATACTACAGCGGGCAAGGTCGCAGTCAAGAGCTAGTACAGTAAAAAAAATGTACACCTCGTCACCACATACACCGTACACCGCTTCACCGAAATATTAATATAAAAGGCTTGCAGTAACCACAGAATTAAAATCATACAGAATCCTCATTTAATGCATTGAGTTCAAAAACAGAGAAGACACTCCGAGCACGTCACACTTCATACACGCGGAATGTTGCTAGCTCACAAACTTTACCCATTTTTCTCATTTTATGGTAAACGTTTAGAACATTAGAGGTAAAATAATTACTGTCAACTGCTACATAAAAAGTAACTAACCGCCTTCCAGAAACACTACTAAAGTGGAGTGGTCGTTGATGCTTCAATATTACTCGTGTAAACGGATTCTGTATGTTCTTAACTCTGTGGTAGTAACGTATTATAGCGTAATGACTAAACGAATTTTGACCACTATATTTTCGTGAAATACCCTTTATTACGGATGTTATGCGCGGCTTTTAGGCAAGGCTGATGATTCGACACGATTTTAATTAATTGAAACCATTATTCTTTTGTGTCTTTTGCCTTCCTTTTTGATAATATTGTATATATTTGACGCTGGCATTATACTCTTTGCACTTATTTATACACCAGACATATGTTAAGGGAAAGCTGAATATATAGCGATCCTATTGAGGTGTATGACATCTTTGAATAATCTGATACGTGTTAAATATTCTCTCGAATATTTTATGTCATATCGTCTAGTTTCAAACTTATTTTAATGCTTTTGTCGTGCTTATTTCAAAAGGATTGGAGCGGCAGTCATTCGCATATTCAAATATTACGTGTTTATTTTTTTATCTTTTAGTTATATATTAGAAATAATATCTTTCTAATATAACAAAAAAGTGTGTGTACTTATGTACACGCGTTGGAAGTTACAGTTCTTTGGCGAAACAAGACAACAATCTTTCCAACAATTTTATCTTTCGCCTTATTCTAAAACGCCTTCACCTTCGCCTTTGACCCTAAGAATAAAAAAAGGGTAATAATAATACATTTAAAGTTTTGTTATAACGCATTATCTGGTTATCTCTTTATCGGAAAACCAAGTTTCACTCAACATTAAAATTTGAGATTTTTGAACAATTGAATCAATTAAATCACCGAAATGAGCCCGCAGACTTTGACAATTGAAAGTGTCACTGTCAAACCTTATTGCTAACTTCACGTTGTCGGTTTTTTGTGACGGTGTGCGCGCGCATCGTAAAAATTTACTCTCATCATTTTTCCCAAACGCGCCAAAAGAAGTAAAATTTCAAAAATATGAGTCTTGATGCCTGAAATAAAGATTATTATTATTATTATTTCTGCCTCTAAGCAGGCATAGTCTGAGTTCCGGTCTGAGTGGTTACCGGTGTAATTGCAGGGCCATGAGGCTTCTTAACACCTACACCTTAGGTTAATAGAGACGGGGCGGCACTTTATAGGACATTATCCT
This sequence comes from Pararge aegeria, assembly GCF_905163445.1. NCBI lineage: Eukaryota > Metazoa > Arthropoda > Insecta > Lepidoptera > Nymphalidae > Pararge > Pararge aegeria. The sequence continues at coordinate 5,453,255 of NC_053200.1, read as the reverse complement.
TACAGACCCTGCAAAACTATTATTCTGTAGTTTCTGCTTTCCACTTACCCAGTTGCGTGCACTTCATACATGCGCGAAAGTATTGCCTATCCAAATTTTTAGGAGGAGGAGTATTTTTTAAATTTTATGGCATTTTCCTGCTTTATGTATATCTTGGTCAAAAGCTACATGCAAGTCTCTGGACTTACCATATCACGGGTGGTGTAAACCGCCATTCTTACGTGCGTAAATACATAACTTTTTTTATATATAAATGCATTTTAAAAGGTATTTACAATAATCTTTGCACAGTTTCGCTGAGTGTGAATGCACTCTCTGCCTTTGAGTGTTAATGGTCACGGAGTTTCACTTTGATTCGCCGGCGGTAAAATATTCGTCACCGAAAAATAAAATTCAGCATCACGTAAGCGATATGACATTTATGCGGAGCGGCGCGTTGTTCGCCGACGAAATAAAAAATGGCAAATATTTTTTAGTTGAAATGCTTGAATTCGAAATCAATTTCGAACACAAATGTTTTTGCTCACCGTAATGGAAAATGTTAATTTGTAAAACGTTTTTCACTATTTATGCTTGCTTGAAATACATAAATGAAGTGATAAATTGTTCCGGTATCCGACAGTAAGAGTTATCAGTGATAAAAAATGGGTTTGATGCACCTAAAGGTATTCAAAATGCATGTAATTTTTTTTTTTAAAGTATTCTACGACAATACACACATCGCCACCTAGTCCCAAAGTTAGCGTAGCTTGTGTTGCGGGTACTAAGATAACTGATGAATAATTTTATGAATATACATAAATACTTATAACAAATAGATAAATACCCACACACTGATAAACATTCATGTTCGTCTCACAAACATTGTCCAGTTGTGGGAATCCAACCCACGGCCTTGGACTCAGAAAGCAGGGTCGCTGCCCATGGCGCCAATCGGCCTTCGTCGTTTTGCACCTCCCAGCTTCCGATTAGTGATTGCCGCAATGCGTAGGTACCTATTATATTACCCAGTCATTGAGATAATTAACATAAAAACAGAAAAAAATTAATGTTAAGTTAGCTATTAACAACTGTATCCAATATTTTATTAATTCGACTAAATTCTTGTGATAAACGACTAAGACACCGGGAGATATCTTTGCATCGTTCGAGTCCATGTAGAACTGCACGGCTAGTATGGGCAGGAGACAATTATCTCTCCGGGGAAAGGATAAAAATTTAACTTCTTCCACAGCTTCAACAACTCTCAGAGCACAAGTGGAAAAAATATCCAAATAATATATGTTTAATAATCAACGTGTAAAAGTTCTACTATTCCATGTTTCCATTTCTTTTCATTCCATGGAAAGACTGTCCAGAGGTTCATAGCAAGTTGTGTCGCTCATCTGCTCCTAGTAATTACAGTCAATTACGTCTGTGTCGCCAACGCAAATGTTTCGCCGTCCCGTCTTACCGCACAGTGTCCCGCGTTAGATCTCCCATTCCTCGCAGTCTTTCGGCGCTAATTGCACTGCTGACGGAGTCACCTCACTGTGACATATTTGCGGATCCTTGGAACACCGTTTGTAACCATTGCCTACAGTACAATGAGAAATTTAATAGCATAACTATTTTTTTATTTTTTGAGAAAAATAAAAAAATAATACTATTAGGTAAAACTTTTGTAAAATTGATTGAATTGTTGTAATTATGTTTATGTTTCTGTTTTGATTTTCTTTTTTTTTTGTTCTCGTTATAATCTGCTGTGTAGTTAATTAGTATAATTGGTGTTAACCGTACTAATTGAATTAAAAATAAATAAATAATAAATGTTCCCGTGCTTTAGCAGGTGGATACGTTAATTATATCCCTTGTCAGGGGATATAATCTGGGGACATAATGTTTATCCCCCGCCCGTGGTACCCCTGCTGGAGTGTAACGATAATGCAGTCGAAACGATATTTATATCGAACAACCCACCAACTCACTGTCATTTACATTGGTTGTTAATCAAATTTCAAAAGTCTTTATTATTTACCCACTTTATAAAATTACACTTTAGTAACACTTTATACTACAATTAGTAACACTTATTTGTTTGACGATATCAATTTATCATTGTATGCCATTATTACGTATCATATCTATAACTCCATATGTGTAAATCCCGGGTAGGTATTCCAAAATGAGGGTAAAACAACTAAAACTATTATTTAATTTAATTCTTCACAGCGAAAAAGAGGTGCGCTATTCTTGCCAATATTAATAAAGTTAAATAAAAAATGACAAAGTTACCGCTAGAAACAAAGTTTCTGTAATATTTTCTCAGTTAACAATTAAAATTTTCAGAAAAAAAGAAATTTTATAGTTTTTAAGGGGGTTTTACCTACAGTTGGAGGAAATGTATAATTTATATATTTTATATGCATATAAAAAATTCAGATTCGGCAGGATGAAGAACCTTAGAGTCTCTGGCCGCTATTGCCAGAGTTATTGCAGTTTCAAATGTAACGTAACGTGCTTAAATTGAATCCAGCCATGTCACACTCTTAGCGCACTACTGTAATTTGTGACGCCAGAGTGTACAGTTATGAAGTGGAAACTTAGACAACTTGAATGTCAAACAGAACTTGAATTCTATATACTTCGGCTTTTCAGTGAATATAAACTAAGCTGGCACAATACGTGGCACATAATAATTAGTCGTAGTTTTAGTACTAAAAAATGCTTTGGAGTTCTCTCGGCACTTTACCATGAGTTTCTTAATGGTTCTTCAATTGCTTACCACCCATAAATCATCATTTAACGCAACCAGAATACCCCTGTAATATTATTATTTAGTTTCCCAGGCCCTCAGCTTTCATCATCAGTTTTACTGGATCGGGTTCGATGGATGGATGGGGCTTTTCCAAAGAAATGCCATCTTCCTTCTCTCGACTTCTTTAAAATGAAAATGGGACCTGATGAAAAAGGGACCACTTGGGAAGTGTACCGTTTGGGAAGTTAATCAGTTTATAAATGACGAAAAACTGAGGCAAAGAAACAATAAAAATACAACCGAATTGAGAAACTACTTCTTTTTTTGAAGTCGATTGAAAATTCAAATACAGCAAATTCAATGTTTATTTATGCTTGACAAATTTTGAAACAACAATTATTTCTGTTAGTAGTGACTCCACCATATAATATATGATATGAATACCATAAGGCAGATACCTACTACTGAGAAGAAACCGGCAAGAAACGCAGCAGTTGTTAACAATTCTATGTCTATCATGTGAGAGATGAAAGCTTGAATCAAATCAGCTTTGCCTAACCACCTTTTATTTAGCTTTTTGCAGCTGGTCTTGAGCTGCACAGTGCACGGGGCATTAGGCCGTGGAATTTAAATCTCCTGCTATGGTCTGCTCTATCAGTCTGTTTTCATATTTATCAAAGTCTTTGCAAATAGTTTTTCATTAATCATTCTCTTTAATTTGCTAATCGTTTTAAAAAATACAGTTTATATAAAGGATTTAGTGTTAGCGTTGAGGAATTTAATGTTTTTTAAAAAAAAATTATTAACTTAACTAATTAAGTAAAATAATGAAATAAAGCAGCTTGATTTTTATAAAAATTATGGTAAATAAGATAAAATGCATTTAAATTTGTATTGAAATTAAACTTTTCTTTCTTATATATAACGAAATGGCGCAAGTTTGCTCTGTTTTTCCGAACATTAACAGCTGACAGTAAAATTTATACACAAACGAACGCAAAGCTAGCCATCCTTTTATAAAGATGTTATAAAAAGACGAAAATGACATCCATTAACAGCAATATTAACGAGTCGCAATATCTGGGTCGCGATGCGCATGAATAGAAAATACTCTTTTATATTCCGCAGTGTTCATCGCTAAACTAAAACTGTAGTGGTAAGATATGGCGACCGCTTTGTTCCTTATAAATGTCAAATAAAATCAATATTATCACAGAAAGAAAAACTCTTCATCTTAGCACCCAATTAATAATATCCATATTCATATTGGGAATGCGAGAGTGTGTCTTTATTTATAAATTTATTTGTTAGCTCAACCACTCCGCCGATATTTATCTTAGTCGCCTCATGGTGGACTTCAGACGACTTCGAGCACGTTATGGAAAACTCTCGGGTAGGTTTCCTCACGATGTTTTCCTTCAACGTGGCGCTTATATAGTCTTAGTTCTGTAGAAAGATATGTGCTACTTTAACAGCCGAAAAAAATATTAAAGTTCCCCGGGAACAGATAACTATTACAGCTATTAAATACGAGTGACGTCAATACTAAATATACACGAGGCCACAATTTAATCTGCATTTGAGCTATAAACCTAGAGTTTGCAGATTTGCGATGCAACCGCATTCACACGAGTGCAATTTACTTTGATTAAAGGGAAATAACGGAATTCATAAAACCTAAATGAATGGTTTCTTTGAAATTGTGACATGCAATGCTTTCTATGTTTCATCAAGATCATATTATTTTTTATTTATTTTTTTGTCCAGACACACGTCGCCATCTAGCCCCAAAGTAAGCTTAGCTTGTGATATGGTCACTAAAATAGCTGATGAATTTTTTTCATGAAGATTATTTTCACAAATAGTTAAAATATACACATAAACACCCAGACACTGAAAATTATTCATGTTCATAGCACAAAAATTTTACATTTGTGGGAAACAAACCCACGGCCTTGGACTCAGAAAGCAGGGTTGCGGCCCTTTGCGATAAGTAGTATCTTAGTACTCGCTGTTGCGGTTGAAAAAGAGCTGTTTGCCTATTTTAAAATGACGCGTGAGTTTTTCGTAAACGAAACTGTTATTTGAGTGCGACAAGTTTACCTGGCGCACGCAAATTATACTTAGCACAAGCAAACTATCCTTGTCACACGTAAAATGACTGTAAAAACTGCTAAAATTAAAATAAATAACAAAAAAAACCTACACTAACCTAACCTAACTGTCAAAATAAAAGAAATGAGGTTGACATTGCAAAGTTAATAGTTTTATTAATATTAATTAATTTGTATTTATTGTTTGAAGTATATTTGTTTCTTTTTTTTAAACTTTTCATCCGTTTGTTGGGACTTGGGATTTTGTGCCCACATATATCTCCGCATTTGTAATAAAAAATAGTATCTGCAACCCGTGCGATGTTGTCGATTGCTCACTCGAACTTATCGCAATTGTTGCACAATATACTAAAATAGTGCCGTGTGGTGACGGCAGATAAGAATACAGTTGTCACCATTTCTCTTATTTCCACGGTTATGAGGCGACTAAGGAAATGTAACGGGTAACGAGCTTCTACCCTGTGCTACTACTATCATCTCCTGTGATCACCAACCCGTCTACCTATCGTGGTGATTAGGGGCGAACCCTCCCGTTCAGAAAGGCCTTAACTCCGACAGTGTATTGGTATAAATAATAAAATAGATAAATACTACGTAAACTAGATAAATACTACTAAATACTACGTCAATACACACATCGCCATCTAGCCCCAAAGTAAGCGTAACTTGTGTTATGGGTACTAAGATAGCTGATGAATATTTTTTTTTTTTATGTATATAATACACATAAATACTTATAAGATACAGATAAATACCCAGACACTGGAAAACATTCATGTTCTTCACACAAACATTTTCCAGTTGTGGGAATCGAACCCACGACTCTTGGACTCAGAAAGCAGGGTCGCTGCTCACTGCGCCATTTGGTCGTCGGTATAGACCATTGATGATGATGATATTATATATCGCGTAATAATGTTACTACCAAAGCGTTGTTTTTATTTGCATCCGGCTATATCTACAAAAGACTTCATTCATGACACACAGCTGGGCACCACCTTCTTCTCAAATGGGAGAAAAATAATAAGAGCATAAACTATGAAACAGTGGAATACGTACGTGTCCCAAAATGTGGTCGACGAAAAGCCTTCGTAGCGCTTGGAACAACGCAGCGTATCTCGTAGCACAAACAATGTCGTTGCCTGTTCGTAGAGCTCTGCTACGGCATGCCTTATATTACGCTACGCCATACGCACGCAAAATGCATACAAAATTAAAACAAGACGTGCTGCAAAATATAAGGCAGCTTTTTTAATCAGCTGGGAAAGACGGACGGTCGGTCCGGTTCGGGTGATTTCCATTTTACCACTTGGGTTCAGATCCCTAAAAAACCGACGACGCGTCGAAGTGAAACGCAACATCTAGTACCTAATAAAAGTAATTCCTATTTAATCGGATAAGCAAAATAATAAGTAAAAGCTAATAAATTACTTCTCTTTACACTTTGCTCGGTTTGACCTAAATGGATACAACATAATATAAAATGCGCGTACAAGAGGGATTCAAAGGTTATATTTAGCTCACGTGTAGTAGAAAATGTATATTTTTACATTCTACACACAACAAATCTAAAGCTATTTATTATTTATAGTAGGTGTCACGTAAATAGAGTGATGATGTGATTGGTTTGTTCATAAATTTATACATGAACATGCATCGAATTATCAACTAATGCAATAGTCGTTGAAAAACGTTGAAAAACCCCTAGCAGGAAAGTCGATAGAAGAAATTAAAAACCCGGGATGTAAAGTATTATTTAACTTGTGAAAGAGTGTGGTCGGTTATCGTTAGGATGTTTGGAGTCTGTGTTGTTCTGAGGATTATTGATTATGCGATAAGTATTTAACGCCAAAAATAACTAATCGGAAGTCACCAAAATAGTCGTACTTTTCCCCAGACCTTGCCAACTACCTTGCCATAGTCTCCTAAACTATCATTTCTATAGAATTTATACAAAACACATGAACATTAGGTTTAATGGCTACTCTTCTAAATATATAAAAGAGAAACCCACTGATTAACTGACTAAACACAAAATCTCACGAAGTGTAAAGCCTAGTAGATAAAGTAGGTTCCTTTTAGGACAAGCCAGCTAAGAAACGGTTTTGAGGAATTATTCTTAAAATTGGGTTGGAAGATTGTATGAAAATTCTATCTTTTTTAAGTTATATCATGCAAATCGGTTTTTAGGTTATCAGCTTTAAATAATAAAAATCTATATACATTATTTTGAAAAATCTCCCATTAAGGGTGATAAAATAGGGTAGGAAAGTTCTGTCTACATTTTATCATTTATCATTATTAAATACATTATGAAGTCTACAAACTTTAAACTTAGAAAATAGGTTCTTTTAAAGCATAAACATCAGTGAAGATAATATTTTATCCAAATCTAACCATCGGTTTGGAAAATACGATGCTACAGGCAGACACTCACACAGACACGTCACACTTATAAAATCCTGTCGTTTTTACGTCGTTGTTGGAAACTTTTTACGTGGCTTGATTTATTTAAAGAAGGAAATATGAAATATCGTCTATATCAGAGTTTTGGGGTAGCCGATGAGTGCATAAAAAAAATTTACTTTACGATTTTTGTATATCCATAAACAGATAAAAGTGTTTAAAGTGAACTTATAGTCCGAGTCGCCATTAATAGCATAATAAAAGTGTGATGTATTCGAGTTTTAGTATGCCATTGTTTTTTATTAGATCCTATACCAGATGGCTGTTAAAAACTGCGTTAAAATAACGGCTCCTTTACGCACGTTAAGTTTTTAACGCTTGACACATCAACCCAACAGCCTTTAAAAGATAAAAAGTTCTTGAAGATCAATTTATTCTTAGCTTAAGTGAATGGTATAATGAGTATAGTTTTAAAATTTCTGATTTGCCGTGAGTTTATGAAGTTTTTTAGAACTGTTAAAGATAAAAAACTCAACCATACATTATCATACGCAGCATAAATATATGCAGCACACGCCAAGATTTTATTATTAATTTTTTGATTGCAAATTTTTACCTGACTTACTCGACTCTTTTTATATTTTGCTTTAAGTTAAAAAAATATATTCAAAAATTATAGCCTATATGTTATTCTGATCTATAAGCTTAATATGCATAGTATATTTATATAGTATACTTTAAACAAAATTGATTGGTTGAAAAAAGTTATTTTTTGTGCTGCCCTAACTAATTAGCTAAGTTTGTAAACGTTGTATTTATTTACAATTGCTTGTTTGCAATTTTTATTCTTAAGTTTCCATGGGAATGGAATTTTATAACAAACTCAGACATATCGAAGTGTGGTTAACACAGGTACTATTCATTTCTTTATTTGCATCAGGTAAGAAGACCCATATACAAACATATAAAACACTATAACATTACTCTTATACCCTAACTTGATCATTAAAAAAGCCAAATTTCAAGGAATTTCTCCAATTTTAAACTTTGGTACACTAAAACCTTGCCAGTGAGGTTCACGAATGATTTGCTGGCCATGTAAGCGAATATACTACATGTGGATGTACGTCAATAATAAAAAAAACCTTTTTGTGTTACAGAACGCCAGCAAGAGTAGTTGGTATCTAGTACAATGGGGTATAAACAATAGGCGGCTTGGATTGCTGCTTTGTTCCAGCCCCTAATTCTACATCTCCATAATGCGGACGCTCCAGTTTCCTCGTTGGGGAACGAAAGAATATATTTCGAGTAGCTTTTATTATTATTATTGTTCCAGAATTCTACTTTTGCCCCATTATGGACCGTTTAGCTAAAGTAGGGGTCAACACTAAATTTGTCATGCCTTACTCTTTTAGAAAATAGAAATAAATTTAGTCCTGTGTCAGGAGCTTTGGTTTGGTTATGGATAAAAGGTGAATCTGTAGGTGCCTGTTATAACCAGTAATCTAAGTCCGCCAACCCACATTAAAATGATCCCAATCCGAATTTTGGTTTTCGGGCTGTAACGAGTTAAAGCTTAGACCCACCACTTAGATGTGGCAAGTTTAACCTCTAAATCCCTCTTTCCTATTACCTATCACATATATATACAGAAGACATCACATATATACATTATATATACATAAGGCCTATCTCGGCAGTGGGATAATCTTAGACTGTAATTAAGTATTTTTTTGTAATATTTTTTTATAAGAAGAATATTATAAATGTACCCAGGAAGATGAAAAGAAAGAGGACATAAAGGCAAAAGGTTATTGATAGTAGTTTTAAAACACATTTATAACACTACTAATCAATTGAAAAATTTCTCTAGGAAAAGGTTGCCTGAAAGCTACCAGCTCCGCTTCATCTCTTACGAAACAGAATAATGAAAGTTTATTTTTGTTGATGTTGTAGTAGACGAACTGCGTAGTTTCTTGCGGGCTTGTCGGTATTCATCGATATTACTGCCATTCGAACTGTTGGTAGACAGATAGACTTGATGTTACAGAAATGGTTAAATTAGATTTTTACAGACAAAATCAAGAATTTTTATTATTTGAAGTACTTATTACGTTGAAGAATTCGACTATATTAACATTGGTCAAGCAAAAACAATTTTTAAAAAGCTCTAAAGTACATTAGTAAATTAAGTTAAAATTATTGTACATAACAAGCGTTTGGAACCCTCGTAGCTTTAGGTTTAAATTGTCGAACGAAGTTTTCACCATTACACAATTATGTAAACATATATATGTATGAACGCTTCATAAATGCCTGTGATAGGCCTACATGAATAAAAATATTTGACTTTGATTTTGGAAATAACTTGATAACAAACATTGTTCATTTGCTAAGAGTGGATAAAAAAAAATATCTAATTAAGTTTTGACAAAAATGTAATTAAATGTTATCTTGTACATTTTCTTTAACTTGATTGACAAGGACCAGAAATTAAAGACAAGTCGTAGGGTTTCTTTTCTCATAAAAATGCATTGCAACGTGTAAAGTACTTGAGATATTCTTACTGTAAAACATACCATAAAACGTTTTAATACATTTATAATCAAAAAATAAAAAAACTAAATCCACAATTTTTTAATTAAAGCAAGCATAAATAGAAAAAAGGTTACGACGAAAACAATCTTCCGCTGCGCTCCCCAGCGGCCTATAACTCTAAGAGTAATGTTAGTGTAAAGCAAACATTTTTTAAAATCAACTTAGTAGTTTTCAGAATACTGGTAAAAATACAGTAAAAACCAAATGCCACAGCTACTTAGAATTGAATGCTTTTTGATATATCAATAGATTACATCCAAAAAGAAATATGTTTGTCCGAAAAGGAGTTAATTTCGAAATGGTCCCATTCAAAAACTGATAAATCCAATCTGATAAAGAGCTACGGAGACTGACATCGGAACTCTTCAATAAATTATAGAAAATTAATCGCGATTGCTGCTGTCGCATAAATATGCATAGTTTCCGCAATCCCACAACATAATATAACGCCTGTACATTCGAAAGGGTTACGCAGAAGTATTCAGTTTATCGGGGCGCACCACCATCATCATAATGTCAACTGATATACGTCTACTGCTGGACATAGGTCGTTTGTAGGGAGTTCCAAATTCCACGGTTTTGTGCCGCTTGGATCCAGCGGCTACCTGCGACGTGCTTAATGTCGTCTGTCAACTTCGTTGGGGGTCGCCCAACGCTGCGCTTACCAGTAAGCGGCTGCCATTCCAGTACCTTGGGACCCCGACGTCCATCTTTTATCCGAACTATATGCCATTGCCAACGGCCGATTGGCGCAGTGGGCAGCGTCCCTGTTTTCTGAGTCCAAGGTCGTGGGTTCGATACCCACAACTGGACAATATTTGTGTCATGAACATGAATGTTTTCAGCGTCTGGGTGTTTATCTATATATTATAAGTATTTATGTATATTATTCATAAAATATTATTCATCAGTTTTCTCAGTACCCATAACACAATCTACGCTTACTTTGGGACTAGATGGCGATGTGTGTATGGTCGTAGTATATTGATTTATTTATTTATTGCGTCTTTGATTCGCGACTCGTTGAGCTGTACCGGTAATTCTGTTTCTTCTACGGATCTTCACATTTCTGATTTGATCACGTAGAGATATTCCGAGCATTGAGCTTTCTCCATCGCCCGCTGGAGACTCTTTGCCTTCTTATGACGCCCATAATTAGCGATAATGTTTCTTAACCATAGGTCATCACTGGCAACACGTACTGTTCGAGAACTCTTGATTATAACATCTTGTTTCTGCTATTTCTTTCTCTTGTTTGCTAAATTGAGGAAGAAAATAACAAAACCACTAAACCTTTATCATATTGTCCTCTGTAAGGTTGCTTATTAATCTCGCTCGCTCGATCTCGCTCTATAATACGGCCGCCAATTGTACCTTTCTGCTTTCTTTATTATTATTTCGTGTCATATTTCCATTACATCTTTAATTTTATTTTATTAGGGTTTCATTTTCACCATTCAAGGAGTTGTGATAGCCCAGAGGGTAGGAGTTCGACTTCACTTTCGGTGCGCCGAGTTCTAATCACAGAACGCACCTGTAACTTTACTAAGTAATGTGCATTTTAAGCAATTTAAATATCACTTGCTTTAACGGCGAAGAAGTTTAAAAGTATATATATATATATATATATATATATATATATATATATATATATCGTAAGGAAACCATGCTTGAGACGCACATGGTCAGCGTGGTGGACTACGGCCCTAACCCCTTCTCATTGTGGAAGGAGACCCGTGTCCTGCAGAGGGCCGATAATGGATTGGTATGATGGATTGGTTTCATTCCCTTCTGCCATTTTCCCCACCCCCTAAAATAGAGTGTCTTCGAATCAAGAGTGAAGGCATCTTCTAGGCAAGCGTGCTCCACTTTAGGCTGCATCATCACTTACCATCAGGTGTGATTGCAGTCAAGCGCTTGTCTAGATATATATTTAAAAAAAACTACGTAATCCCTAGGATGACGTGCGGTTGGTAAAATATGTGAAGAAATCAGTACAAATAGTTCCTGAGCATATTATATATTTTTCACGAGGCACGAGTAGGTACAATCTATAAACATTTGGAATCTCTATATTCTAATAATAATTTTTATTGAATATTTATACGCGGTAAAATTGAGAAAAGTGTTACCCGTTTAGTGAGAAAGTTTATTTAAAACAGTCTAGTAGTTAACTTACTGTTATGACAAAACTATGACGTAGCTTAGAAATAATAAACACATCAAATTTTCTCAAGTACGCTGACTTTAGCGAAGTATTTACTGACGCATTTTTCTAATATAGGTAATATAATTAATACTGGTAAAATTGCTATTTTATTCATGCCAATTTTCCACCATGTTTAATATACGCTAGAAATAATGTGCATATTCGTATTTTACTACTGATGTCAAAGTATAGATTAGGCCGATGGTATGTCACAAAAACCTTGAAAACATCATTAAAAGAACGTAGAATGTAAAGTACCAATAAATACCAGTCCATATAAAGTCATAGTAAAACTAAGTCATTTTAAGCGGTGACCTAACAAAGACAGCTCTTTCCATTTATTTAAGACTGCCTAACCTGTGTACACGAACCTTTACGGTAACTACCGCAGCGTCAAAGCTTAAAGTTTATTACATTGAGTTGTGAACCTAATTGTGCAGATAATAAAGTTTGTTTTGAAATGCGGTTAGGATTTAGATAGGTCCTTTTGTTGTTGACTGAAACAGTGTAGTTTGCGAGGGCTTGGCACTGGGGTAGTATGAATGTTTTATATGCTGCAGTGAAATTAGGGTTGCCAGATATAATATTTTTTGTTGGACATGGGTAATTACTTCTTTTGTAGATCAACACAGATATTTATTAATTGTTTTTTATGGTTAAAATCCATTATAAAATGTAATTCATAAAAGCTGTAAGTGACATTATTAAAATCCTCAGCCTATTAAGGTCACACGTCTTGTCACTACAAGTTTACGTCTTTTAATATAAAAAGAGGATAAATACTAAGAGCGATTACGAGCTCCAATTCGGGTATACCATTTCTACTGCTGGTTTGAACACTGTTTTACGAGAATTCTTTTACATTAAAAGCTACTGAACTGTGAAATTTACACCCAGTGATCATACTACAATCAAAGTTGCTAGATATATTTAAAGAGACTAAGTAGTAAAACTTTTGAATAATTCAAGTAAAAATATACAGTTGAACATTAAACCTGTAGCAAGATTAGATTATTTATTTCCGATTTTTCTGTCAATAATGAACGCCAATAAAAAACCTCATGTATTTTATGTTTTTACTGATTTTTTCTGTCATTAATGAACACAAATTATTTTATTTTTTGAAAAGGTATCTTGAGGTTGTCTCATTGTCATCAAGTCAGGATTTGATGGGGAGATCCCATGGATGTAAAGGGTAATCCCCATTGTAAGCCTAAGTGGTAGTTGAACTCTCTTAAATTAGATAATTCCAGTGTCTAAGTGTGAGAGCAATTTAAGTCGTTCTAAAAAACACGTTTGCTATCAGTTTTGTACCTTCTCAAAACTGTGAATCAGATTTTAATAAAATCTACCCTAAAGTTAACAATAACAAAAAAAACTGAAAAAACTAAAAAAACAAAACCAGACAAAAAAAGAAAAAAAAAGCATAATATCATCAAAAGCATTACAAACACGACAATCGTGAGCTGGCACTTATTCAGAGCAAAAGTCTCAAAGGTCAGAGGATAACTGAGTGCAAAACAAATTAAAAAAAATACTACCTTGGCACCCGAAAGATTACGAATTAATGGATTTCAACAGTTATTCTATCTTAAATTAGAGGATCCCGGTAACTTCGTCGGCGTAGAATTTGTGATATCCCGTAAGATCAAGAAATTTTGCTGCGGTTCCCATTACCGTATTTAGATTTATATGCCACCTTATTAATACTCAAGGTACCAAATTTAATGAAGTAACTTGAAATATGAAATAATTTTCTATAAACTTATATGCTTTGGTTTATTTTATGTTTAATTTAGGTACATACCTACTGCTGTTTTTTTTACAAAAAGCTTGAATAAAAATTTTCGTGATAAAATATTTAAAAGAAAAAGAAAAAAATTCATAAAAACTTTCATTTTCTGTATCACCATTTCAGGGGAAGTATTTTCAAAAATGCGAAATAAGTATTTCTTATTTTATAACCAAAATTCCAAATACGAAGGATAAAACATAAAATATGACAGCTTTTCTTACAGAGTTTCTGCCCTTGTTTAACCCCTTTTGAAAACATTTCGAATCTCTATGTTCAGCCCTTTGACCTATAAGACGTCTTTAAGTCAGCCAGAACAAAGTCTTTTATAGGTAAAATAAAAATAAGTCTTTTATAGGAAATATTTATTTGAGACGTAGCCACTTCGCAGTCTAAAGAAATACAGAAGAAAGTAGATGTCGCATCGTCGGGGAAGCGACGCAGAACTATAATTACTAGATGCGATGACCTTAACCGCATAGCAGCTTCTTTCCATAAATAACTCGGACTTTTATAAGAGAATGCGGTATAGAATCCCGCACGTTCTATTCCAACCCGACTTCAAAAAAGAAGTAAAAAAAAAAGTATGAACCGTCACGGGACGCCTGGCAACATCGAATAGTTTTCTGTAAGTTTTTGCATAATCCCTACTAATATTATAAATGTCAATGTAAGTTTGTTTGTTACGCTTTCACGCACAAACTACTTAACCGATCCTCATGAAACTTTGTACTCATATTCTTGGAAGTGTTAGAAGTAATATAAGATACTTTTTATCCCGACATTAAGCTCGGTTCCTTTGGGAAAGGGGATGAAAGTGTTTGACGATTTCACAGCATAACTACGAAAAATAATAACCGATTTAAAAAAATATTTTTGTACTATAGAGGTTATAATATGTTTTTAATTTTGACCAAACTTTGTGTGATCTGAATGTGGTTGGAGATAGAGGACAGAACTCCTCAGCGGACAGCAACAAATCCCTCATTTAAGGCTTAGCGATACTGAATACTTTATATTTATATAACTACAACTAAATTGAATGCCACATCAAAAAACAAATAAGTCGCGGGCAACAGCTAGTGAAAAGATAAAGCATTACAAATTTGTTCCACAAATTAAAAAATACAACCAAATGGATAACCACTCCTTTTTGTAATTCAGTTAATAATGAATGTTTTATTACAAAATTAATATTCAGTTTTATTGTTACATACGAAATACAAAAATTCAATTGATTCATATGGCGTGGCGATGCGTCGCCACGGCCTGTGTCGCCACGCCAAAAATCAGGTTTACCTTCCGCCTATAGATGTTTCACATCAAAATTATAACTAAACAGTACTTCGAAACCTTTGAACTCTTGTGTAAAGGAGGCAATGAAGGTCCTTAAGGTAGGTTGAGGCCTGTAAGGGCATTCTAGAAGTCCTCGTCAAACCTCTGTACTATTTTCAAATTGCTGAAATATGCCTCGTCTCTTTCTAGAGTTTCATGTTTCATAAACTACGGTATAGCTCATCCATTTTAGACTCTAACGACTGTTCCTCTTCGATTTTTGAGCTTGATATCAAGCGATCATTGTCAGTATATTCTCAATTAAATTTGTAATTTGTCTGATTCAAACTCGTATTCAAGTCTAAACGTTGCGAAATGAAGTGAAACGAAAAAAACCGTCGTCATTACACTTTGATTACGGTTTGTATGTTTTCAGAAAGAAAAATTGACATGCACGATTAAATAGACACTGATATACATTAAACAGTCATTGCCACCAAATTACGCTTCGTGTCAATTAAGTACGTGCGAATTGGCCAACCCGTGAATACAATAGTTCGCAATCGCATAATTCTCACTTTAAATTCAAATTAAACATGCATGATAGGTATTTAAGTGGTTTACTTTATTTATAAAATGTCATAATTTGTCACACTGTATCATCAAGCGATTTAAAATTTGGTATAAAATTACGCAATCTCTGTGGTTACTGTATTTATTTAATGTGAAATTAAAATAAAACTGTAATATCTACTGTGCGTATTATTGTTTTAGCTTATATTGTCACCTAATATTATTTATCGTATCCCACTTCTGATACTGGAACAGATATCTGTTTAGCGCCTCACTAAGTTTTAGGTATTCCAAAATCGTATCACTAAAGATTTATTTACTCAGGTTACAATATTATACCCTAAACTTTATTTCTTAAAGAAGACACTTTTGATGCCAACATTCAACTATTTCCATTGCAGTGAGATATTAGTTATGTAAACTTAAACTGAAGCTACGAGGATTTTCAATGTACCCTGGTCTAAAAAGAAGCAACTACTAAGTTGCCAGGTTATTTATCGTGATCACTTTCTCACAGTGTCACTTAATAGTTAATTTAATACTGACTAGCCATCTATTTTAAATTACCCTAGGTTTTTTCAATTTAACAAGCATTTTTTTCCAATTTTGATAAAGAGGTGAACCGCTGAATCTATCTCGGATGGGCAGCGTTCGGGAAACTTCGAGACATCTTTTTGTCCAAAATCCCTCAGTGCCTGAAGAGCAAAGTCTTCGAACAGTGCGTGTTGCCACTTGCCAGTGATGACTTACGGATACGAAACGTGGTCGCTTACTATGGGCTCGGAATCGGATGGAAAGAGCAATGTTGGTTGTATCTCTACGTGATCAAATCAGAAATGAGGAGATCCGTAGAAGAACCAGAGTTACCGACATAGCTCAGCGAGTTGCAAAGCTGTAGTGGAAATGGGCGGGGCACACAGCTCGGAGAACCGATGGACGTTGGGGTTCCAAGGTCTTGGAATGGCGACCCCTCACAGGTAAACGCAGTGTTGGTCGGCCCCCAACGAGGTGGACAGACGACATCAAACGAGTCTTTTTTATAAATTTAAAAAGCATATAAAAATTTTCGGAACCGACAGGATTTGAACCTGCGACTCTCGGGCAATCGCGGCCTGAGCGCTTTACCAATTAAGCTACGGCTCTCCTACCGTCGATGCCGAAATTAGTATATGCCTTTCACATCAGTCTTATAGCGACTGTATGACTGCGATTTTAATTTTTATCATCATTTTAAATTTATAAAATTGATAATTCCTCCAAGTGTAGGTAAAAACACTAATAAAAATTATAAATCAAACGAGTCGCCGGGAGCCGCTGGAAACAAGCGGCCCAGGACCGTGGATTTTGGAACTCTCTACAAAATACCTATATCCAGCAGTGGATGATGATGATAACGCTTTTTTATCGTTGACAATATAATAGTACGTTTAATAAAAAGTTCGTGAGTATACGCACTTAAGAAATTATACTTCTTTGATGCATCTTTATCAAAAATAAAAAATAGAGATAAACAGTACCGGACATTAACCACCAATTTTTTTTTTATTCCACTATAAGTTAATTGCAATCTTACCTGGTGGTAAGTGATGATGCAGTCTAAGATAATAGCGGGATAACCTGTTCGGGAGTATGGTAGTCATATCCCTAATCGGTTTCTACGCGACATCGCACCCGAACACTAAATCGATTAGCGGCACGTCTTTGTCGGTAGGATGGTAACTAGCTACGGCCAAAGCCTCCCACCAGACTGGACCAGAGAAAATTCAGAAACTATAATTTCCCAAGTTTCCCGTGCCGGGAATCGAGTTGGAGTTGAAACTGTAGATTTTCCAAAGCTGTCATTACAAATGACCGGAATACACTAAACTGCGAACTAATATTGGAGGAAGGACTTGCCGCGAAGATAGATGTCCTGACTTCCCTCTGGAACTCATCCATCCGTGCAGTGAAAGTTACAGCTAGCTGTAACTTTCACTGCACGGATGGATGAGTTATATACATATATAGCATACTATATGTAAAGCGTTAAATTTTAAAGAAATAAGACAACCAGAGCCAAGCCTGTGATTGAATAAAATTGACTTGCTAGTCTTTTGACATAAAGATTGGCACATCAAAAGCAATGCGTATTTAATACAACAAAATAATTTAGTACAATACTAACCTCATACAATTGTATTAAGATTGCGTTACATACCAAAACTCGTTAGACTCAAGCTGGCAGGCTTTCATCTTACATCCGATTACGCCTCCTATAAACCCAAACTAGATTTGCTCGCACCAACCTCTCGTAATGTAATAAATGTAAATGTTGCTGCGTGAAAGCCAATTCACAAACTAGCTTTCTTTAATAATAATACGTTTTGCGGGATAAAAGGTATTCCCCGGGATGATATTCCAAGGTATCTTAATACCAAAGTTCATTAAAATCCTACATAATTGCGAAATAGATACTGCACGAATCGTATTTATTTATGGAATAAATCGAATATTTAAAAAGTCGTAAATCCGTACGTGAAATAATATCAAACTTACAAACACTTTAGCATTAATACAAGTCAGTGTGGATATGTAAAGATGGCGTGAAAAATTAGTGCCAGTAACCTTGTATAAAGAAAACTAACTGACCCGCCAAACATTGTTTTGAAGACTGGAAATTATCTATTTATAGTGTCCATTATTTTCGTGCCGTTAAAGGCAATAGGTACCATGGACATTAAATCATATTTAGCGTTTACCTACTCTGATAATGTTCGAACTTTTTAGACATTATCTTTCCATCAACTTCCTTTTAATGGGATTTTCATCGTAAAAGCACGAAGTAAATTGCTTTTAATTATACTTCTAAACAAATATTTGTCCTCAATTTTAATATTACCTAGTACACGGAAGACTTTATTACCATTCATTCTCTCTCTACACAGATTTAATTTCATCAGAAATATCTCGTTACATTTAGCCGAAATAAGTATTATTAGTACTATCTATATTTTATCTTCGTATTATAAAGAGGAAAGATTTCTTGTTTGTTTGTGGGTACAAAGTACTTTCAAAGCCTTTTTTTATGTTTATAGACGAGCGCTTGACTGCAATTACACCCGATGGTAAGCGATGATGCAGCCCAAGGTGGAGCGCGCTTGCCTAGAAGATGCCTATTCACTCTTGGTTTGAAGGTACTCATATTGTAGGTACTGGGAAAAATTTAAGCTGAAAGGGCATTCCAGACCTTAGCGGTGCGGATCAGAAACGAAGATGCCAAGCGCTTCGTACGCGGTATTCGACCACATTGGGATGCATATACTTACGGTGCCTCGCGGTTCGGTGGTAAAATGGCGAGGGGGGAACTAGACCAAACAATTCTTGAGCACTCTCAGAAATATATCCTATAGAATAGCGAAAGGCAGGCAACCTTGCGACGATGAACTCTGAAGTTTTTTATTGGCTAGGTCAACGATGAGCCTTCTAGCACGGCGATCCACTGAATCCAAGGCAAAAAGCTGATAATTGGCAGAGCCATCACATAAAAGGGAACAGTACTCCATGCACGATCGAACTTGAACTTGGTACAAGGTGATTAGGTTAATAGGCTCCGAAAGTAGTGGAGCGATTTTAACCAATTCTTCACAAAAGAAAGTTAAACTATCAAGAATTAACATATACTATAATTAGTTTAAAAAAGAATTGGAGATCCTTATAAAAATTGCAAAAGTGTAACACAAAGTAGCAAAGTTATAATATGGCGTGCGCTGAGAAAACTATTGATCATACATAAAAATTTGTTCCACATAACTAAGGCACCTAAAAAAATGTCGTAGAGAGAATGTATCTTACAATCATAGTTAAGTTAGCATTTGGGTTCTAAAATTGTATTAAATCGCCTTTAAATTAATTATTTAAATAAATAGTTTTATCTTCGCAGTAGAACTTCCTCGCAAAAGTTCTGTCACTAAAAGCATAGCATAAATATATACCTAACAAATGGCTTTCAATCTGCAAATAAACCCTTGTTGGAAATAGATTGTTTCAATCTTAATAGAGGCATATTGACAATTTCAAACCGCAAGGTTTAATATTGAAGCTACGTTGCTGACTACCGAACGTCTACAACTGTATTGCAAATAATCAATAAACCGCTTGCATTCCACATCTCCGTAGTTGGGCCGCCAATTTGCTAAGAACAAAGGAACCCGGACCAAATCGTTTTCACGCTACTTTATTATTTATTCCTTATTCCTGTCCGACGGCGACTGTATTTCGTACTCGCTATGCCGGAGTACAAGAAATTCTTCCTACATTTTAAATTCTGGATACTTAAGTAGGGATACACGTTAGTGTTTTTACACGCTTTATTTAACCTGTATGTAGGTTTGTAACCGACTCCTATGGACTTTATTTTGATCCTCTTCAAACGGACTGATTTCGTTCAAACATTGTAGGTATATCGAGAACCGATGACAATACACTAATTTGATAAGATATTCCATTTTTTATTTTGCTAAATAAGATTTTTATTAATTTATTTACTTTTCATCTATAGTCGATAAGACAGGAATGATGTTAATTTTTATTACCAAATATTAGCTTTAGGCGATTTCTCTAATATTAACAACTTTGATTGGGGATTGTTAACAGATTAATTTCGCTAAACTTAGTAAAAATTGTACATTTCTAAAAACAAAAATCAATAAACTAAGAGGTAGAAATTAGTTCGGTTTTTTATAATAAGCGTGTTTTTTGAACGAATATTTTTTTAAGATTAGGAGTTTTTTTTACCGATTTTTTTTTAAGATTAGGACTATTTAGTTTAATTCTCTACTTTTTCTAAAACTTACAGTTTGACTTATAGAAAGAATAATAGAGTTATAATAATAATATAATAAAAAATTTATTAATTTTAATACAAAAGAAAAAATTTAATTGTCATTTATATCAGCATTCAGACTTTTGTTGGCAGCCCTGCCTTCTGAGTCCAAGGCCGTGAGTTCGATTCCCACAACTGGAAAATGTTTGCGTGATGCAGGTGAATGATTTTCAATGTCTGGATGTCTGTATATTATTCATAAAAATATTCATCAGCTATCTTAGTACCCATAACACACGCTAAGGTAACTTTGGGGTTTAGATGGCGACGTGTGCATTGTCTTAATATATTTATTATTATTTTGTACTGCTGGATGTATTTTTCATGGAGGCCTTTCTATAATCACATAAAGCGTTATTATTGTCTAAGACTACACAAAGGTAGAAGAAGAGAAGAAGAAGAACTGTTGTAGAAAGTTATAGAAGGTTCTGATATAGAACTTGAATCCACCTTGCTATTTCAATGCGGGTTGGCGGATTATGGTACCTACTGCATTTTTTATTATATGAATACTATTAGGTCATAACACATCCTGTTAACGACTTTCATCACACTTACATAATTTTATTTGGCATAATTAATTCTCTATGACACATATGTTTTTCAAATGTTTCGTTTTACTTTAATCTTTGTATAGATTTAATTCTTGGCTGTGCGGGTTCAAATGAGGAAGAATTATTTTATTTTTTGCTTAACCACAGTCGGATTTGCCAATGCAAATTCTAAGGCCAAGTTGTATTTAGCATATTTATGGGCAGTAAAAAATCGCAAAAAAGGACCGCTTAAATGGAAAGCCAAATGAGGCTAGAGCATTTTAATAATTGCGCAATATCCGCGTGTTTATAAATTCGACAAAGACAGCTGAAAATGTAAACTTTGTCAAAAGATAAGTGGTGTTAGAGTAAGAGTAACATCCCGGGTTGAAAAATTAATTAATTAATTAATTTATTTATTTATACCCTTTACTTGTACACCACATGATTCAGAAAAAAAAACAAGAACAAACACTTAAAGAATTTAGTAGGATACAGACGGCCACGTCGCTAAGTAGCGATCTCTGCCAGGCAACCTTAGATTAGGAAAACTGAAAAGAAAAACGAAAAGTAGTCTGGTATGTATTAGTAAGTAACTACATAACAATACATACCAGTCTACACAAATACAACAATACTATTGATAAATATAAAAAATAAATATACTAATACATACTTTAACATACCATAAATATTTAAATATGAGTTAGAGTAGATAAATAAATAATACTCGTCTTTATTGAGCGAGAAAATGAGCCTCAATACCATTTTTTAATGCATATTTCCGTAATTAATTTGAGAAATATGCATATTTCTAAATATATTTGAAATAAAAATGTTACAATAGGCTAACGGTATAACTATCATACTCCACCAATCCACCAATCCGCACTGCGCCTTAATTAAATTTGACTTATATAAGGATATTAGATATTTTTAGTGTTGTGGGAGGTTTCAGCCACGGCCAGTTACTACCCTACCGACAAAGATGCCACTAAGCGATTTAGCATTCCGGTACGATGTCGCGTGGAAACCAATTAGGGGTGTGGGTTTACTATAACTGCAATATCACCTACCATTAGGTGAGATAACAGTCAAGGGCTAACTTGTAGTGGATTAAAAATGAAAATCCAGAAAAGCACCAGAAGTTTTGAAAATATTGCCTGTGTTAGCTATGTATGACTACAAAGTGGAAGACGATCTTGGCCGAATTTCGCATAGTAATAGCATCCATCCCGGAGGTATATAGCGATTCCCGCAGGATTAAAAATAAAATGGAATAAACGTGTACGAGGTCAGGGGGTAAACGTTAGTGTTTAATAAGTCTACAATATAAGTGAACTTGTCACTTTTATAACAGGTGCCAGGTGGAATTATTGATATAATTTATAAAGGCCAGAAGGAAGAAAAATTTCATTACGCGAGGGATAGCAAACTTACGCCCAAATACGAATTGTCTCTGGCGGGGAAAACGAGCCCATCTACGTTTCAATAAGGTTTTTATCATTTGATATCATAATTTGGGACCGTTTTTCACATTTCATCAGACGGATTCTGAAGTGGATCCGAAGTTACGATTATTTGTTGTAAATAAGCGTCCTTTGGTAATTGGAATGTTTGTAATCTCGAATGAATAGAAAAATCTGGCGCTTTTTTATTTTTTTCATAATTGTTTAGGGACAGATATATATTTCCAATACACATGTATGAAGCATCCATGAACTCTTCATAGAGCAATATGCGAAACAGTTTTTTTAAATTGTGGCGGTCTCCACATTACATAACTAGATGGCGCTACTAAAATCCTACATCGCGCTAGCGAAGTGTTCACTAAGAATGCCTATATATACAACTTCCAAAAATGAAAGTTCGGACCTCGGTCCCCGAGCACGATCACCCGCTCGGAGGAAGATCTTCCTATTGTTACGGTCGAGCATATCACTATAGCTCCCGTACAAAATAAATAGTGCCTACAAGTACAGTATAAAAAGTCTTACAGGCATCGCAATTATATTTTTAGGATTCCGTGCCCATAGGGTAAACAAGACAGTCTGTCTGTGTGTCTGTCCGTATGTCCGCAGGCTGTTTTCACAGAGATGTTTATTTTTTTTTAAACTAAAAATAAAAGAGAACAAGATAAATAATTAACAGGGCTGCCTTATAACAAACGTGATTTTTTACTCATTTTTTGTTCGATATTTATACTTTAAATAATCGCAAAATATTTAGTCATATACTTATATTCACTTTAAAATTAATAATTTTGTAAAATAAAACAGATATTTAAGGGGTCTCCCATACAACAGACATGACTTTTTTGCCGTTTTTAATGGGACAGAACCCTTTGTACGCGATTCCGACTCGCACTTGGTCGGTTTTTAGTACTGCACTGACTCATGTACTTATAATATTTGGAATGTAGCGCTAAAAATACTCATAATTCCGAGTGCTGAAAGACGGATGCAGATGTAGGTACAGATAAACCCGAGGTTGTTTTCGATACACGAACATAGACATTTATATTATGTAAATTTTATATGTATATTTTATTTGAATAAATATTAATACAATATATCGGACTAAATTGAGGAGATAATAACCAAAAATAAAACAAAGACCGTCATCACGACTGTCGACCGAAGTGAAAGCTCAAAACAATGGAATTGTGTTTCGACAATAAATACTTTGATTTTCTAACTATAAATATAAGTACAATGAGTACTCACTTTTGTACTGCACAGTTTTACAATTAATCAATACAAACAATAATTTTTGAAAACAATTAAAACAATGCACAGCGTACGCAAAATAATTATTTGAAGCGGTTAACATAATTTCAGTTACTTTTAAAAAATCGAACGCATTAGATACTGTCGACTATATAATAAAATGTATAAGTGTGTATAAAATGTATGAAGCGGTAACAGCCCAGTGGTGAGGACTTCGACTTCGTTTTCGCTGGAAGAGTTCGAATCCCAGCACCTCCAACTTTTTTAAATATCAAAATCAACAATGCTTCAACAGTGAAAGAAAACATCGTGAGGAAATCAGCATGACTGAGAGTTCTCCATAATGTTTTCAAAGGTGTGTAGGGTTCACCAATCCGCACTTGGCCGCTGGCCAACGTTGACTACGGCCTTAACAACTCCTTATTGTGAGAGGAGACACCTGCCCTGTAGTGGGACGGCGATGGGTTGAAATCATGATGATGACGATGACGATGTATACGCACAGGTCTCTATACGACGCATCGCTAGTCTGACGAAATAAATGAAGAGCATGTCGAGGTCATCGGTACCTATACAATTTTACCCTAACGAAATTTTCACATAAAATTACAGCCCTGTTTTTCTTTTCCATTAGTCTCAACACTGGGTGGCCTGTAAACAAAACAGTGATAAGTTATACAAACAGCTTATCCCTGAAGGAAGAAGAATTGCTGCAATGAATCGACACTAATGTTTAATTGCCCTATTAGATTGGTGATGTGGACTGGGTATTACGTAAGGGAATCAGATGACGAACGCTTGCTATAACAGTGCCCTGTGAAATAAATCTTAACAACTTATACAAAAAATTCCCGCGCCGCGTCTGTCTGTCTGGGCGCGAAAGATCGAACAGATTTTCATACAGTTTTCATAAATGAACAGAATGACTCATGCGGAAGGTTTTAGTGTATATATTTTATTATGAATTTCTGTAATTTGGAAAAGATGTCATACCGTCTCGGAGTTTTGCTGGCGTACGCCGTGAAAATTATTGATGGTGCATAAAATAATGTAGGTACTACATGTTTAACACACTGATCAGATTAGTCTCTATACTGAGTTTTGTAACAATAGGTTGAAGATGGTAGACTTTCCCGTAGAGATGGTAGATTGCTGTAATGAACTATGTAACGACCCGGAACATAAACGGATCTTAGACCGATTGTACGAGGATATTACAAGCATACTACAGGATGCGGCAATATATAGTCACAGAGCTACCCAGCGACATAAAAAACGATATATCACTGGGTGGAACAAACATGTGAGACCGGCTCATGCGAAGGCTCGTCTCTGTTTTCAGTCATGGGTGTGGGCTGGGAGGCCGACTTGTGGAGTCTTGTACGACGAGATGCGGGAATCTCGCAAGGTATTTAAAAATAAACTTAAATGGTGCCAGAACAACGAGGAGCAAATCAAAATGGACATGTTAGCCACATCGTACGAGACTAAGCATTTCGGCAAGTTCTGGCAGCACACCAATAGACTGAATGCAAGGGCGAATCTTCCGAGTGAAGTAGGTGGAGTGAGCGGATCTCAAAAGATTGCTAATATGTTTAGGGAGCAATTTAAAGTGGAGCCTCTTAAAATACCCTTTACGAACAACGATGCTGAGGACATCGTGGTTAACAGGGAAGTCTTGGTGCGTTTTACGCTTACTGAAGTCAAGGGAGCACTAAAGAGTATGAAACATGGAAAGTCACCGGGACACGATGGCCTGAGCATCGAGCACTTAAGGTATGCGGGTTCGCACCTTCCCAGAGTCCTCAAATTGCTCTACAACCTTTGTATTAACCACAGTTACCTGCCAGAAGCCATGATGAAGACAGTAGTAGTGCCCATTATCAAAAACAGAACAGGTGATGCGGCGGATAGATCCAACTACAGGCCGATATCGCTGGCGACGATAGTGGCTAAGGTGCTGGACAGTTTGCTGGATGCACAGCTAAGTAAATCAATTAAAATACACGACGCTCAGTTCGGCTTTCAGCCTGAACTCTCTACGGAAAGCGCAATCCTGTGCCTCAAGCAAGCTGTGCGGTACTATACCGACAGGAAAACTCCTGTTTATGCCTGTTTTTTGGATCTATCCAAAGCATTTGACCTAGTAGCTTACGACGTCTTGTGGCATAAGCTCGAAAAGGAATCAGCTTTGAGACCCGAACTGATTTCATTGTTTAAATACTGGTATGGTAACCAAACTAATGTGGTTAGGTGGGGTAATGAACTTAGTGACCCATATAAAATGGAGTGTGGAGTGAGACAGGGAGGGCTGACGTCCCCTAGGCTGTTTAATTTGTATGTGAACCAGCTGATTGAGAGGCTCGGTGGAGCTGGTGTCGGGTGTTCAATAGATGGCATACGCATGAATAACCTTAGCTACGCCGACGACATGGTTCTACTGAGCCCCTCAGTTGGGGGTCTTAAAAGGTTGCTGCAACTCTGTGAGGAGTATGCCGAGATGAATGGACTCAGTTACAACGCCAAAAAAAGCGAGTTCCTTGTTTTCAGGGGAAAGAACAAACTATCCAGCTTTAAACCAAAGATACAATTATGTGGTAATCCCCTGAAGCAAGTAACTGAGTTCAAGTATCTCGGTCATGTAGTAACCGACAGCCTGAGGGATGATAGTGACATGGAACGAGAGCGCCGGGCTCTGTCGGTCCGAGGCAATATGTTAGCCCGCAGATTTGCGCGCTGTACTGGGCAAGTAAAGCTGACCTTATTCAGGGCTTACTGCCAGTCATTCTACACGTGCAGTCTGTGGACGGACTACAGGCAGCGGACCTACAGTGCCTTGCGTGTTCAATATAACAATGTGCTGAGAGCGGTGTTGAGGAAGCCTCGACACTGCAGTGCGTCGGCAATGTTTGCGGGTGCTCGCGTGGATGATTTCTACGCGATCATGCGCAAGCGTGCCGCGTCCATGATGCGCAGGCTAATGAGTAGTACCAACACTCTTCTCAGCGCATTGGCCAGGAAACTAGATAGTCCTCTCTGGAGGTGCTGGGGGGGTGCGCACATAGGCGCCAAGAGGCTCCCTCGGGCTTTTTAGTTATAGTTTTTAGTTATAGAATTAGTTGTTAAGCTAGAAATAAGTACCTACTAACATAGTTTAAGTTATTTGTCATACTAACACAATTATGGGTCTAATGGCCTGAAATAAAAGTTTATTTATTTATTTATTTATTTATTTAAAGTAATCATTATTATCTACAAAAAATTCCAGGAGGCTATATGTCTAACTGTTCATCAAAACACGGGTACAATCGGAAGATGGTGACATTCCTACCATGATCCTTATCCAAATAAATAATTTTTAATTGAGACTTATTAAGTACCTGCAAAATACTAAGAAGTTACGACGGGTACAGAAATGCTAAAAGCGAGAAAAATGGAAAAATGCAGCGAGAACATAAACTAATCACGGCCATGCTAAAACGATCGCTCCACGCTGCTGGATTAAATATAACTAATGTTTTTGTATTTGGAAGGTACAATTAAAACTTTTTCAATGCAATTGTTTGTAATTATGGCAGTTGTTTCTTGTTGACAAAACTTTGAAGCTAGCTACCTGCTAATAGGGAAGGCTGCGCAATTTAAATATTCTGCGATTAAACTATTCTCCTAGAATATTATCTTGGAAAACTCTAGGTAAAGTTGAATTTTAAAGTAAAACGTTTCGTATTTCTTATGATACTCATCGTCATCATCATATCAACCGCTAGACGTCCACTGTTTGATATAGGTCTTTTGAAGGGAGTTCAAAATTCCACGGTTTTGTGCCGCTTGTGTCCAGCGGCTCCCCGTGACGCGTTTGATGTCGTCTGTCCACCTTGTCGGGGGTCACCCAACACTGCGCTTACCAGTGTGAGGCCGCCATTCCAGCACCTTGGGACCCAAACGTCCATCCGTTCTCCGAGCGTTCTTCGTTGAGCTATGTCGGTAACTCTGGTTCTTCTACGGATCATTTCTGATTTGATCCCGCATAGATACTCCGACCCGCTGAGTGACTCTGAGCCTTCTTATGAGGCCCATAAACAGCAACCATGTTTCAGAAGCATAGGTAATCACTGGCAACACGCACTGTTTGAAGACTTTTGTCTTCAGGCACTGAGGGATTTTGGACGAAAAGATGTCACGAAGTGTCCCGAACGCTGCCTATCCGGGTTGTAATCGGCGGTTGGCGGTTGACCTCCCAAGGAGGCGGTTCAACTCCCAAGGAGGAGGGCGTTTTTTTTATTGTCATATACTTCAAACGTACATATAAAGAAAAACGGTATATCGCAAAAGTAGTACATATAAAGAAAAGACAAAGGCAACATGTCCTTATTTATGTCAACCGAAAGTTTACAGCCTCTGGGCAACGTTTTATAGCTGGACTTTACCTACCCGTAGTTTTTATCTTTTTACCGAACCGTACATCATAAATAACCCTGCAAGTCTCGTATTCAATACTCGAGCCTATCAGTTAATAAACTACATATCTCTCACTCGCTCTCAGTAGAGTAAAAGAGAGGGAGCGGATGTCCGGGAATGGAAAAGTCTTTTATACATGGCGTTACAAAATAGTATCTACGCAAACAAAATAAAATTGATACACATGATAAATATTGGAATTTGTGAAGGTGTCCTATTAATATAATATGGACCTTTAGAGTTACGAAATAGCTGTTATTTTTTTAAGAAAGACTCCTCTTTTAGCGAATAACATAGGCTTTATTTTATATCGGTAAAAAACATGCGCTAATAAATGCGTTAATACTATGTACTACAAAGTATTTGTATTTGGTAGATTTTTTAAATCTTGCAGGAAACTTTCCAACTTAGTTTTCCAGGATATTTTGTTTGAATATTCCACTTTGTGAACTTTCATCCGCAGTTTTTGAAATCGGTGCAGTGGTTGAGGCGAACACAGGTAAAAAAAAACTATCAAAGAAGTAACAATTTGATTTTTACAATAGTACCTATGCCATGCTAACCGTTTGCTTTTTTTTAACTTTTTTAATTTTAGATATTTATATTAGCATAGTGGTTTTAGCTTTAATTATATTATGTATTTGACCTATACTATAAAATATATATATTTATAAGTGTTGATTATATATATATATATATATTATAAAATAATCTTACTCAATTCCTGGGGTGGCTGGAAGAGATCTCGTATAGAGATAAGCCTTCCTTGGTTTACTTTATACATTTATGTTTGTTACCACAATAATTATTACCAGGTAGGTACGCAAAATTAAAAATAAATAAAGCAAATATGTATGAAAACCGTTTCCAGAAGGTCTTGCTGTTAAGGCATAGGTTTTTAAATCCCCGCAGGGTTCATTCCCGGGTATTTTTTCTTAATAAAAAGTGTTACATCTATAATATTCAAGCTATACATTTATGTCTAATAATCAACAAGATCGATGCAGTGCTGATGAACAAACAAAAAACTGACACACTTTCGTATTTCTCATAAAAGTATGACTATTATTCTGTTTACAGCTATAATATTATATTATTTCAATGAACAGTGTTTTGAATAATATACAAGTATATATGAAAGGAAAAGTGAACAAAGGACTTTTCCTTCATTAATATGATTGGCAATTATTTTCGTGTATACGTACAAACAAGCGTTACACAATACATGCCTCTATTTGTGAAATGGATTTAGCGAATGTGGTAAATAGTATACAATTTTCCCGTTTTCCGGCATTCGGCGGCAATGCGACGTAGCGAGCGTCATCTATAAATCTATATGTACGTACAATCTGCATATACAAACGATCGTGGTTTATATGAATGAATCATAATTTTATTCGATTGAAGCAGTTTGATATTATATGTGGTTAGTTTATAAAACTTTTTTTTAAATCCTATAGTATCCGTTTGTATTTCTTCGATAAAAAGCAATCCATGTTACCCTCCGCTCTTCGACTAACAAAATTTAAATAAGAAAATTGGGACATTTGGATCGCAGAATTAATTTTATTATAAACCAAAAAAAATGATCCTACTCAATATTATAAATGCGTAAGTTTGTGTGGTTGGATGGATGGATGGAAGGATATTTGTTACTCTTTCACGCAAAAACTACAGAACCAATGTGACATAATTTTGGCATGTAGATAAGATTATACCTAGATTAAAATAGGCTGCTTTTCATCCCGGGAAAATGTATGGTTCCTGCAGGATTCATGATGAACCAAAAAGCCGCGCGCATCACCTAGTATTTAAATAATTATAGCTATCATGCTAAGCAATTGTAGCAAATTAATTTCTGCATGCTATTCGCCCAAATAAATCTTTATTACCGGGGCTGAATTGTTATCGCTAATCTTTTGGGTAACAAATGTTTCTTGGACGCGTTTTAAACGGTAAATGGTGAAAGGTGCAGAAAAATATTCTTTGTTGACTTTCGACTGAGTGGTGTAATTAACACGGCCGATTGTTGTAGTGGAAAGTGACCCTGCTTTCTAAGTCAAAGGCTGTGGGTTCGATTCCCACGACTGGAAAATGTTTGAAAATGTTTGTGATGTTTGTGTGATGAACATGAATGTTTTTCAGTGTATTATATGTTTTTATGTATATTATTTATCATTAAAATGTTAATCAGTCAGTGCCCATAACAAAAGATACCCTTACTTTGGGGCTAGATGGCAATGTGTGTATTGTAATGTATTTATATTCCTATATACAATGATCAAGTGAAAAGTGCTCACAATATATCTGACAACAGGTTATTTTATTTTATGTGTGTAACCTTTCAAAAACTAGCCACTGTATGGCTTTCGTTAAAATTAGGTTATAGAGATAGAATGCCTGTGATAGGACATTAGATACTTTTAACTTTTTAAACAAACAAAGGATACAAATTTGTGTTCTCCCTTCCACAGCTTTATCAACTTTCAGAGCACTGGCGCACAAGTGAAAATAATAACCAAATAATGTTTATGTGTCTTCTTCTATTCCATCTTACCGCGATTTAGGAGGTGGACACGTTAATTATATCCCTTGCTAGGGGATATAATCGGGGGATATCGGGGGATATATTTTTATCTCCTGCCCGTGCTAGCCCCGCAGCAGGGCTGACAGGGGATTTAATTACCGTGTTCACCTGCTAAAGCACGGGCACATGGAATAGGAAATGATACTATGATTATCATTTTTTTTTAATTTTCAACAGTGTGAATTATAAAAGAAAAATGAAAAACACTATTTAAAATATATATTTTCGGGTATTACCCCCGTTTAATATTACACATATGTTATTTGGTTATTATTTCCACTTGTGCGCCAATGCTCTGAGAGTTGATAAAGCTGTGGGAGAAGATAATTTTTTATCCTTTCCCCGGGGATATAATTGTCTCCTGCCCATGCTAGCCGTGCTGCAGGGCTAGCACAAGCAGGGAACAAAAATTGTATCCCCCAATTATTTCCCTGCCAGGGGATATAATTACCCTCTGACAGGGGATATAATTACAGAGTCCACCTGCAAACGCACGGGAATATGGAATAGGAGAAGTTCATCCCCGTTTATTATTACACATATATTATTTGGATATTATTTCTTTTTGTGGGCCAATGCTCTGAGAGTTCATAAAGCTTTGGGAGTAAATTTTTATCCTTTTCCCGGTTAGATAATAACCTCCTATGCTAGCCGTGCTGCGGGATTAAGAATCTAAACAAAAACGCGGATAGGCCTACTTTATAAGACTTTTTGAACGTCAAGTATGTCATATAGTGTATCAAGTATGATAAGTCCCATACCCCTCACAGGTTAGCCCGTTACCATCTTGGACTACAACTTCAGTTACCAGCGGGTGATATTGCAGCCCTCGGGTAACTTTTGTTAAACAAAAATAGTTGTTATTTCACAGCAACATAAGCTAGCATAAAAAATGCCCTCGCAGAATTTCCGTTACGTTAAATACGAAAATTATACAGATAAATTTACTAGCAATCTTGAAATTATTCCGCTTTGAGATAAAAAAAAAAAACCTAAGGTAAAATGTACACGTACGGAGGGCGCCACGTCAAGTAAGTAGGTCAAGATGTCAACTAGTCGGACCTTGTATCAAAGAGGGTTACGCGGACGCGGCGTTTTCATCCGTGAATAGATTGTGTGAATGCAGTTTTCTCGGCTCATCATTTTGTGATTAAACATTCAAAATCGCTGGCGCACTTGCTATTGAAACAAAAAATGTTGCGTGTACTCAATTCGGCCGAAAGGCGCAGTGGGCAACGACCCTGCTTTCTGAGTCCAAGGCCGTGGGTTCGATTCCCAAAACTGGAAAATGTTTTTGTGATGAACATGAATGTTTCTGTGTCTGGATGTTTATCTGTATATTATAAGTATTGATGTATATTAGTAATATAATATTCATCGGTCATCTTAGTACCCATAACACAAGATACGCTTAATTTGAGGCTAGATGGCGACGTTTGTATTGTTGTAGTATATTTATTTATTTTATTCATAAAACAAGGTATGCAAGGTTGATATTCTTTGGATACAATTCTTACTTTATTTGCAACATAAAATGTGATATCGTCACCATCTTTATCAACACATTACCGACCCAATACAGGCCACGGGCAGTGGCGTGCACTTTATACATGCACAAAAGCGCTGCTTACCCTGAAGTTTTCATAAAACTGGCAACAGAAGAGGATTTTGACATTTCATGCCATTTTATTGCTTACCCTGGTCCAAATTCCTGTGCACGCCACTTTGCACGGGCCTCCTCTCAGAATAAAAATCATGATGTAAATTGGCATTGGTGATTTCAACGAAATATAACTCTTATTACCAATGCAAGACTTTCCAGCTTAACAAATCTTGGCAAAAGTTAGAGAGATATCTGGCGTCCTGGAGCCGGCTATAAAAATTTAACTTTGTATTTAAATTAAAACGTTAAATAAGGAGGCCGAAATCGGGGGCTTTACAAATTTTATTACAAATAATCTTTCTTGTTATCAGCTTTATAATAGAGATATTCAGAACCACAAATAACAGATAACGAGGTATGTCTATAAAACGTCCCAAGCATACTGTATAACTTATCGACTCAAAGCGAAGACATTTTACGCTTGGAAAAATCTGTTTTATTTCTGAACGGCATCGGAAAGTACAGAGTAAATCGTCTGGTAACTTTGCGGCTTATTTTGTGCTTCTACAGACCACGTTCCCTCTGCTTGCACATTTGCTCCCTACGATTATTGAATCGAAGTGAAATCATTTCACAAAGTTCATGTTTAAAATTTTATTCTGAGTTATGCCTAGTGAAGTGGGACTTTTTAATCTCGGTAGAGCAATAGTATGAATACACTTTTGTTGTAACCACAGAAAAATTACAGAGACACAAATACAACAGCACAATAAGGTAGAACGTACAATTGGGCAGTATAAGAGTCCCCAAAACTTTAGATCCACCGTGTCTGTGTCCTAACTTTAGACGACATTTAACGTCACAACGTTGTCGTATTTCATTAAAACATATATGAGAAAACACATAGGAGACTTCAAAATAACACAGAAATAATGTGGCCTTATCACTAAGAGTGATCTCTTCCCGCCAACTCTAAAACCTCACAAATTAGCTAAGAACCTGTATCTGAGCTAATATATGTAAAGAATACAATATAATAGACCCTAAGGAATGCATACTATTAAAGGTTTTTATATTATTTTTGAAGAGAGATCCTCTGTCTGACTTTTCAGCTAGGTTAATGCTGGCGTCGCTTAAAAAGTTAAAAAAGCAAAGGTTGAGAATTTGAATCAAAAAATGTATTTAATAAAGTAGGTATTATTTTATTTCACCATATAATATTATACGATTATATCTGGAAGTAGATTTCTGTTTAAGGTAACAATAAAAATTTTAAGCGTATTCGGGATAATACAGCCTGCTTGCTTTAGCATAAGTGGAAAACATTATTTAAGGGACGGTAAATGAAAATTCGAACCTGACAAAGACAAATAAGTAAATAAATGTACTACGATAACACACACATGGGCATCTAGCCTTAAAGTATGCGTAGCATGTGTTATGGATACTAAGATGACTAAAGAATATTTTTATGAATAACATCAATCATCATCGTGATGATGCTTGATGTTATTCATAAAAATATCAACCCATTACCGGCCCACTACAAGGCGCGGCTCTCCTCGCACAAACAGAAGGGGTAAATGCCGTTGATTCGTTGGTTGCCGTTGAAATGTAGATTGGTTGACTCCACACACCTATGAGAACATTAAAGATAGCTCTCAGGCATGCAGGTTTCCTCACGATGTTTTCCTTCACCGTTTAAGCGAGTGATATTTTAATTGCTCAAAACGCACATAACTTAGAAAAGTTTTG
Organism: Pararge aegeria; assembly: GCF_905163445.1. Taxonomy (NCBI): domain Eukaryota; kingdom Metazoa; phylum Arthropoda; class Insecta; order Lepidoptera; family Nymphalidae; genus Pararge; species Pararge aegeria. The sequence goes on along the minus strand of NC_053200.1, from coordinate 5,419,025 downwards.
TGTGTGCTGTGTCGAACTCGACCCCCCCGAAAGTGAAGTCGAAGTCCCACCCACTGAGCTATCACCGCTATGTAATAATATAAATAAATACCCAGATAATAATATACAGATAAATACCCAGGCACTGAAAAAAACTCCAATTTCCTCATACAAACATTTTCCAGTTGTGGGAATCGAACCAACCGCCTTGGACTCAGAAAGCAGGGTTGCTGCCCACTGCGCCAATCGGCCGCCGACAAAGGTTACTAGGTAATAATAATAATAATAATAATAGCTTTATTATTCCTTACAACGGTTTACATATTATTTTAAATGGATTCTAAATTTACATAATAAAATTCTAAATACAACAAATGTTTAGGTTAGTAATTTTTCTTAAAACTATGTTAGATTTAATATTGGTTGTAAGGACCGCATTTGGCGGTGAAAGCCTCCTCCATGAGTAGCCAGGACTTTCTGTCCATAGCTGCTCTTGCCCATGTTTTTCCTGCTATCTGTGTTATATCATCAGACCACCTTCTTAATGGTCGGCCTCTTCTGCGCTTAGAGTCTCGTGGGTACCAATTTGTAACTATGTATGACCACCGCTCGTCTTTGACTCTTTGTATATGTCCTGCCCATTTCCATTTCGAAACGAGGACATGTTTTATGGCATAGGCTACTAGATAACTAACTAGTAATTATACGCATACGAGTACATCGAGGCCTACGTCACGAGCCTCAGTAAAAGCTAGTTACTTTATAAAGCAAAAATGACCTGTATCCCTCCATTATGTAGTATACTGACCGAAGAATTCCGGCGATCGTACAAAAAGGTTCTGACGTGGATTCTAATAATAATATCTTTGAAGGGGCTTTCACGTACAAGGGACCCAACATAATAATAAATGGCTTTTCCTTGTTCCTTACGAGCTTCATATTGATGGCAGGTTTCTTGGATATTATAAAAGACATTGATAGAGGTTAGTGGAGCCTTTTTATCATAGTAATAATTGACGGACTAAGTACAACATAGTAAGTGGAAAACTGGAAAATCTTGGCCTATAAACAGAGCAAAACTTCGCAGGACATACAAAGAACACGTTCTGCGTGCCGCCCTGTATCCAGGCATAGGTGATAAGCCTCATGTGAATGTTAGACCTGCAACTAAATGCTTGGTACGTCAGTTATCTATATATTTATAAAACAAAGTCGTTTTAGTTACACCATTTATAACTTAAGAACTGATGGACCGATTCTCATTATTTTTGATTTGTTTCATTCCTGTGAGTCCGGAATAGGATAATAAGTATTGAAATTAATTTTTTTTTAATTTAAAATACAACTGACAGCGCACGTCATGTTGTCTATGCCTTATCGTAAAACTGTTGATGTGACCTATAGAGAGGTACATTAATCCGGAGTAAAATGAGTTTGACGTATTGTACTTTATAAAGACATTGAGAAGTAAAATATTCTTCTTCTTAGTCGTTTCAGTCTTGACAGACTGGTCGTGGTCGTCATCTCGGTGTTGTGGCTCGCTTGAAAATATATTAAGGCAAAATGAAATTCGCGGGGACAGCTAGTTATTTTTTAATTTTTTCTAGTTATTATACAACATTCTACTTTGTAGGTATGTAACATTCGTGAAGAATATATTCGGCCAAAGCTAGCGTTACAGTAATTTTATAAAGTGGGTAAATAAATAAACAAAATATCTGGCTGGGTGATCTGGCTGATTTGGGTTTTACAAATAGGCTAATAATTATTATTTAATTAGTAAACAGTTTTCAAGAAACAATTAAAATTATATTTGATTAAAAAACCAATGTTCATGACATTGAGTTGGTGGGCATTCAGCTATAAATACGACTGCATTATCGATACACTTCAGTCCAGTATGGACTCGAACGATGCTAGATACCTTCCGGTGTCTTAGTCGCTTATCACTAGATAACATTAATGTGATATATTATATTAAGGCCACACTTTCCGCTATTCCATATTAAATAAATAAGATGACTTTGCAAAAAAAGGAGCCATTAAGGTTAATTAGTTTCATTATTTACTTGGATGAAATAGCATAAACAGGGGATGGATTTTTTTTAATATCTCTTAATACAGCTCTAATGATCTCAGCTTTTGTGTTCTAAAATTTTATTAGATTGCCAGTAGAAACAAAAGTGAGTTAGATTTGTAGTGGGCTCATACGCTGGGCGCAATTTTGAACGCCCCTTTGAAGGTAGGTTGGTCGCTGCGGTTTGGCGTACCTTTGGCTATTATTGTAGCTAGAATTGGTCTACAGATCTTCACATTTAGATTAGACAAAATTATATATGCTATGTGGCAGATCAGAATACAGTTGTCTCCTCTTCACGCGGGTGTCGCTATTACTACGATCTACTTCTCAGATCTACTACTACTGATCACCAACCTGACTGCCCAGTGTGGTGATCATGGGCAAAACCTTCCGCCAGAAGAGACCTTTAGTCCAGTAATGAACTGTTACGTGTTAGGCTATTATTTATGACATTTACAACGTGTAAAAGAAAACAGAAATAATACTTTACATGCTTTAGAGGTACATTTTGGTATGGAGGTCTCTGAGACTTATCTGAAAAAAGAAAGAACAGAAAACCTAATAGTTTTTGAGTAAACCACTGACATAGTTATTACTGAAAGAAATTAGATGTAGATAGCCCTTACGTCCCATGCATAATTAAATTCGTGTGACTCCTGTCACTTTATTGGGTACGCGTCGCGTAGCGTAGGTACTAAGCGCGCGTCGGTTTTTTATCTTCAATAGGGTTGTCAAAAGTAAACTCTTAGAATGTATTGAATTCATTTATATGGAAAAATTAATATGGTCCATTTGATATAATATTACTTAAGATTGATTCCTTATAAAATATACTTATGTAGCCTTCAGTATTATTTCGTAATTCTGTTACACGTTGTACAGAGGCACTTCGAGCATTTTGTCGACCTCGCTGGGGCAGTGGTATGCGCTGTTAGTTATAATTATGCTCCATTTTGTAAAACTGACGTACTCCTAACAGTTTAACCCACTGCCGCCTTAAACTGCATCATCAGTTCTGAACAGGTGAAATTACAGTCAAGGGCTAACTTGGAATGGAGTTAAGCTCTCCCCATTTTCCGTTGAGTTGTTCTGATGAGGCCAATAGTTAGCGACTATGTTTCTCATGAAGATGGCAAAGAGATTGAGCATTAGGTTGTAATTTATCACGCTAATTTTTCACTAATGGCTAATCTTGTCGCCACATCAAATAAACTTAGCTCAACACCATTAGCGTTTTCTTTGTGGGTGACTATCCGTGTTTTGTATCGATATTTATTACGAAGTAAAATGCCAGAGGTAATGCAGGAAGGTGCGTGGGTGGATTCTTTGTAAAGCCAAACTGGTGGAAAAATAAACTGTACTCTCAAAACAATAAGGTTGCAAAGTTACACGAAGAGTTCTTTGTTCCGAATTAATAATGTAGCAAAGTGTCCAACGTGCCAAAGAACTTTCATATAATTAATTTAATATTTTAAACTTTATAAGCTCACTGTTTCATACATAGATTTAATATGTTACTAAGCGGGAATAAATCGTTTTGGGTAGGAGTACGTACTGAAATGTCAAGAACTTCTATATTTCCCCGGTAATGGTCCTCGGTGGCTTTTCCGGGATAAATATCCTATATTAAGCAAGTCGCAGCTAAAAATTTAAATCCACACCGAATACATACTAATATTATAAACGCGTAAGTGTCTCTGTTTCGTTTTTCTACTATGTTCAGCTCAATCACTTGACCGATCTTCACATAATTTAGTATACAGATAGCGTGACTCCTGGAGACTGGCATAGGGTTCTTTAGCCAAAACAAATCAATTCTTGCTTGCTTGAGATTTGCTAAAAACCGATACAAACAAGGACTAAGTTACAAAGTAGCTTCGCTCCGCTGTCTGTCTGTCATTATATAGTATGCTTGGTTCACAAAATTACGCAATGGATTTTATGCGGTTTAAATAGATAGAGCGATTAAAGAGGAACGTGCATATGAATAATTTGGTAAAGAAATAGTAATGTGGCGGTCTCCACATTACATAACTAGATGGCCCTACTAAAATCCTACATCGCCCTAGCGAAGTGTTCACTAAGAACAACACAGAAAATATATACAACTTCCAAAAATGAAAGTTCGGACCTCGGTCTCCGAGCATGATCACCCGCTCGGAGGAAGATCTTCCTATTATTACGGTCGAGCATATCACCATAGCTCCCGTACAGTGATAAATTTACAGGTTTCGAATATGATAAACATATTTTGTTGCACTTACATAGCAAACGCTGGCTAAACGCTACGAGATAGATTATGTACTACAGTTTTAGTATACACCTTAAAAGGAAAATAAACAATCCCTGAATATCCTGAGTTTACACAGTTACCATTTTTATCTTTAACATTTAGCAAAAGCATTATGGGTTTTTAGAAAACTATTTCAAACAATACAGTAATATTCCTTATCGAAATAAAATGTATTTATTTAGATAGATACGTTGTGCGTTTTATGTAAATCAAAATTGTCCCTTACAGCATATCATTAAAATGAATATCTTAGAGGATTTCAGAGATTTAAAAAGCGGGGGCAGGACGGATGGCGGGTGCGACATTAATAAAAACAAATTAAAATTATATACACAAACACACATATTGCACCCGTGCGTTGCCGGGGCGGGGTCGCTAGTAGCTAATAAATAAGTAATAAATAAAGTAATTAATATATTTTGGAGACTCCGTGGAATGTTAAGGACTTAACTATAGAATTGAACGACTCAATTTACTGCTATTTCAATCAAGTTATTTTGTCACCTTCGGGGTTTCCGTAATGGAATAGAAATCCGTTTTAGTTGAAAATCAATAGAAATTAACTAATGAAATGAGTAATTAAATTTCTTTCAGTATTTCCAAATAATGTTACGAATTAAATGATTGTTCCTTCCGCCTCAACCTTTTTACATCCCACTTCTGTGGACAGATTTCCTCTTTCTTGAGAGAAAGCTTCCGCGCTGGTCGAACACGAGCTAGCTATGTACGATTGTTGATTTGACAGAGTAAGATCAAAACCGACGACCATCTTGAATCTTTGCTGCTCTCCAATTATATAATTCCGGGTTTCTAGAGTGAAAGATATGACACAATCGACCAAGGAACCAAACTCAGAACATTTAAACCAAAAAATTATATCAACAGGGCAGATTGTATATGCTAAACTAAATCCGATTTTATCACGATCCGCTTTACTTGTGGAAATAAATTGTGATATTTATTTAGGGTAATTTATGTGTAACAATTATGTATGAACAGATGTCGACGTTTGAAATACAAGGTTACAAATCTCCATGTGATCTGAAGGTAGATAATCAAATGAATGCTAATAGCATTTTTTTTCCAACCACGAGGGTCTTAGCCTTAATAAGCATCCTAATGAAATTATAAATACAAATGCATCAGGCCGCGATTGCCAGAGAGTCGCAGGTTCAAATCCTGTCGGTTCCGAAAATTTTTATATGCATTTTAAATTAATAAAATTGATAATTCCTCCAAGTGTAGGTAAAAACACTAATAAAAATTATAAAAAAACAATGTATTATCTCTTATTTCAAACGTGTCTCATTGTAATATGGTCCTTTTAAAAAGCAAACCCTTAAACCAACGTAACTAATAATAACACGTTACTTATGTATACAAAAATCAACATCATTAGGTAATTATACCAGAGGGGCTATCATCTCAGCAAGTGGGTCAAGATGTCGCCAGGCCGCATCTTGTATGAAAGAGGTTAAACGAACCCTATGTTTCCATGCGTGAAAAGATGTGTGAATACAGTTTTCTTTGCACAGCGTTTAGTTTTGAAATTGTAAGAGAAAGTGAGATGTGAAGGGCAGAAATGGTTTTTCAGCTTTAAAATAGTATCGGTCATGTACTTCATGGTTTATCGAATAGTTATATCAGGTGAAGCTGTTTAAATTAAAACTGGATTATGACGTGTGAATTCTACCAAGCCACGCATTGCTAGAGTGGTGGCCTTAACCCTACCAACGCTGAGAGAGACCATTGCTCAGTAGCTGATATTGAAATATGGCTTATTAAGGTATATGTTAATCTACTGAGTTTATGCTAATGCGAGCTAGTTTGTCAATTTATTACGCCTTCACGCCTCATCTACTCAGGGGATCACCATGAAACTGTGCAGAGGTTCATATTGTCAGGGATACTGACAACGACTTAGCACATCTAAAACAGTACCTACAGTTTTTAATGGCCATCCCTTTTCTAGATATATGTGTAAAAGTACTTTTAGTGGATAACTAAAATTTAACGCGAGCGATTCCACGAACAACAGCTGGTGTAGTAAATTTCTCAGCTACGTTGTATCTAAATGAAATTCATCACCCTCTCGAATCAAAGCCCTTTGCTTGTTCTAAAGGATTCTTGTTCGTTGGGAAAGAATTCTTCAACAAATTTTCAAATAGAATTTACGCTTTCTTTTCGCCAAATATGTACGAGAATGTCTGGAGAAAATTGATCATATCCTTAGTCTTTCGCTTCGCAGTTATCGTACACAATAATATTATAGTACATAAACAAACATAGTAATATTGGAACACCTGTATAACGTATGCATTCGGGGCAGCGCCAAACCGGTCGCTCGTATCTACTGAGCGACGCGATGGCTCGCAGTACAGAATTACCTACACTGGATTTAATAGTGTACTACCTGCCGTATACTGTATTGCTTTTTAATGGTTAAAATATGATATCATTTAAACTTATTAGATTTTAGATTAATGTGCAGTGTCCAAATAAACTCATGTGAGTTTCAGGATGCGCAGAATAATAATTTTAGTAGTTTTTCACAAACTAAATAATAATTCGAAAACGCATCGTCACCGCCTCACCTATTATCTAGCTTCTTACCTGTGCCTACCGCGCTCGTTTTCCGCGAGTGTTATAGGCTGTTAATGATGATGAAAATGAAAATCTAATATTATAACAATTAAAACAATAAGTTGGCCAACAATTCAAATGTTGATACCAAAAACCGTGACGCTATTGCCTCTTTGCTAGACTTTAGATATCAGATTGCCGGTGGACTACCTAAATAAACGGATCTTGGGCCACCAGATATGATGCGGACCAATTTTTCGGGCGCTATATTAAAAATTGTTTGTGTTCGATGATAAACATTATAAAGTATACAACAAAGATTTTAACTGTCGACTGTTGCAAAGTAACGTATACGTTTAGTAGTTTTGTAATGATTTTGAAGTTGAAAAATTAGGCGATATTTCATCTTATTATCGGATTATTATTTACTCCGCTAAACCTTTTGTACCCTTAAATATTCGTCCGGTATCATGTATCAAATAGGAAAGCCAAATTTACATTCGCTGTATGCGTGATCATATATAATACGGGTACCTAACTAATTAAACAATGTAAATATTTAATAAACCGTTACACTAACGTAAGCTGTTTGAAAGTGCGTGTATATTTTCAAACGGGTTAGCGACTATAGTCTTAACAAAAACTTTTAAATAGAGTACCGTAAGTGTGCTTATTTCTGAACGATGTACTCGTAATAAATAGCAGAGCTCCACATGTTTTCACGGTAAAATATTTTGTAAGCATATTATCGGTTTCTCTCTATTTCCTTTGTTGACATCAGCAAACGAACGTGAATCACGTTGCGATTGTGTCACGTATATCGGTTGTTACAGGAACAATATTTTATAAGACAATAAGTACATAGGTGCCAATTCTGTTTTACACAATAGCTAATTTCTAAACGAAACCTAATTGACATAAGACAGGTCTATCTATCATTGTCTATCTAGTGTCTATCATTAGACACCAAACAGAACTTCCGCAATGTACCCCCATTGCAGATTGAGGATACATTTCCGAAGATCTGTTTGGTGTGGAGTATAAGGATTGAAGATATTATAAATAACACCATACAGATTCTCCTGTTTTTTGCGGACTATAGCAAATTAAGCTTAATTTTCTTATTTAGCAGCAAAAATGGTATAATTAACTAACTTTATTTGATTATACTCATACTAATACGTATTGATATATTCTGTTTAGTTATCTAACACGAAATTCCATTTGAGTTTATCCATACATACAATTACAGTCAAATCCGCTAGCGAAAGTTTAAAGAAATAAAATACGGCAGTACAATTTTGTCATGAGACGTTAGCAAACTAGGGATTCGCGAGTTTTCACAAATCGAAAACTTTGATAGGTTTCGTGAGTTTGTATAGTTCCGCAGAATGCATAGCTTGCGTTTCATCTCGAAGTATGCGTATATATTATATATTTATTTAAGTACAAAATATCTATTTTATTGGTAAATGTATATATGCACCACCTAACTATTTTCTGTATTTTTTATCTTTGCCATTAGTTGCCTGGAAGAAAACGCTATGAAGCGATAAGGCCGCCAAATTTTATACGCTATTGGTTATACTTTTCTTTTTTTATGTACTTTTTGTCGTGTGCAATAAAAGTATATTCATTCATTAATTAATTTTCACATATTTATGATATTCACTAGCAAGGTATGAAATATTACAATACATGTTTTCGCATACTTCCATCCGCTATTTTACACAATATACCTAACCTGTCATACGGCGTCGCATGACCCGCCCGCTATTACTTCGTGTTCGCTTAACGTTCTTTGTAATGTTTTTTGTTTGCTCGGTTTTTAAGGGTCGTTGTGTTATGTTTAAACAGCCTATTTATTACCTTCCTCAAGAATTGTGCTATCAAAAAGATTGTCTTTTAAAAGTCTGTTACTGGCAGTTTAATAAATTAGTGCGTACAAAGTCATAAAAAAAAAAAACAAACTACACCACCAAACTATTTAAAACTGTGTTTTATTATTCTTTACAACACTTAATTAAACAAAAAAAAAAACACTATTAAAAATTTATAAAAAAAACATCCAAGCAACTGGCGGTCAGGGCTCCAAAGTGAGAAACCTCATTTCAAGGACGGTCTTCTGTATCCGACCCTTGATCCAACAACCAAGCGAAAGCTTCTTAAGATGTTGGTCGAAGCTTTTCGCGAGAATACCATTGACTGAAACGACGATCGGAACAATAACGGTCGACTCAACACTCTACATGGCGGTAATCTCGTTATTAGCATTTATTATTAATATACCATAATCTAAAATATCTATATACATATATCTATATTCCTGCGGCCTCCCTCAAATTAAGTTAAATTTTTATGCAATTTTCAAAGTCGTCTTATGGCGTGAACTATCAAAAGTAATTTCTGGTAAAAGGCTTCGTTCTAAAAGATGTACGTTTCTTTCAATCTAATCCATCCAGTGGTTTGCATTGATAGACGCGTCAATCCTTTAAGTTAACCTATTTAAGAAAAATAGTCTACCATAGCCCGACATTAATAAACAATTAATCTAATCCAAAATCTTCAGGTCGCAATTAAAATTTACTAATGCTCTAATATACTTATTCAGTTCGGGCTTTAGTCACTCTCTGGCTCGTAAACAATCGCTTAGCAAAACATAACTTCCAAACGTTGCTCATTTTGTGGATGAAGGAAGGAGAAACAAACAGACAAACTTTCACATTCGTATAAGTAGCGATATATCTTCGCTAAACTACAATTTCTGCACATTATTTGCAGAACATGCAATGCAAAAACGTGCTAAAAATGTAGCGGAAAGCCTACCCCAGAACTTCCGGTGAAAGCCTACTTGTGTTTAGTGAGCTATCCACAAATAAAGCATTGTGGGTCGCCGCTCGGAACCGGGTCGTTTAGCTTATTGGGGACGCGTTCGGGACGGTTCCGTCGGAGATGTATCCTAATAATATAGTTGTTAGTGTAGCAGAGCAAAAAACAGCTTATAATATTTTATTTATATTATATACTAGAGCGACTTCGTCGACGAATAAGTCGACTTAAAAAAACCATGTCAATTATGCCTATCCAAAAAATCACGTCAATCTTAAACTCCGTTGCCCGTTGATTTTGGAAGACAAATGTTGAAAAAATACCGGTGCTATCCTGTAGAAACTGTTTGCTTTTCCGGGATAAAATGAAGCCAATTTGGCTATGCCAGACTATATTGTAGGTATCTCTGCTAAATTTTAGCCAAATCGGTTCATTCGTTGTGGCGTTAAAGCGTAACAAACATCCATCCATACATACATCCATCCATCCATACATCCACATCAAACATGGTGATCCAGGATATGCGCTACCACTATACCAAACTTTCTTTAAATCCGTTCAGTAGTTTTCACGTGATGCCCGAACAGACAAACAGACATACATACAGACAGACAACAATTAAATAAAAATCTATTTTGGGCTCAGTATCGATTATAAAGTATCCACCGGTCAAAATTTTCAAAATATATTTAACTAGCTGTTGCCCGCGACTTCGTCTGCTTTTGATTTTGTTTTTTTTATGTGGCATTCAATTTAGTTGTAGTTCTAAAAAAATTAAAGTATTCAGTATCGCTTAGCCTTAAATGAGGGATTTGCTGCTGTCCGCTGAAGAGTTCTGTCCTCTATCTCAAATCACAGTTTGGGCAAAATTAAACACATATTATAACCTCTATAGTACAAAAATAATTATTTAAATCAGTTATAATTCGTCGAAGTTAATGTGTAAAATCGTCAAACACGTCATACCCTCTTCCAAAGAAACCGAGCTTAATGTAGGGATAAAAAAGTATCCTATATTATTTCTAACACTTCCAAGAATATGTGTACAAAGTTTCATGAGGATCGATTAAGTAGTTTTTGCGTGAAACCGTAACAAACAAACTTACATTGACATTTATAATATTAGTAGGGATAGGGATAGGGATAGGGATGTACAGAAATCTTCCAGTTACAGTTTTATTATAAGCATAGATATTATGCGTATAACAAGCCAAATTTAATATATTTAGTAGTAGAAGAGCTTTTTGTGATAGTTCTAACGCCATGTTTATTTCTGCCGCAAAGCGTTGCCGGCGTGGTTATGGGCACCTGAGGGTTAAGCAACTACGTCCCAGGTTGATGGACACATAGGGGCATGTTGCGAGTTCCTTGCAGTTTATTTATTTATTTATTGGGTATACCAGTGGTTTCATATAAATAAAAATAATATTACTTATAATATATATACATTACACAGAGTATGCAAAACCATTTAAAGGTATATTTGTTCACATAAAACAATAGCAGATAAGGCGGAGAACTTCTGTTAAGTTTAAAACCTGTGCCAGAAGATCTCGCTCTTCCATTACAAAACACATTTTTATCTCAATTTATTTATATAATACTTTTTTATTTTTTACTTTTATTTTTTTAATTTCTGACATGCGAGTAAAACATGCAGTGTGAGAGCGATTATGATATGTGTACGTGCGTGTGTGTGTGTGTGTGTGTGTTTGTGTGTGTGTGCGAGTGTGCGCGCGTGCGTGTGTATGTGTGAGAACGAAAAAACGAAGAAAGGTAAACACAACATGCTAATTTCGCTTATGAACTAACAATTTTCAAAGAGAATCAATAAAAACGAATAAAAAGAACAACAACAAAAATGCATGCCCTGCTTATGTATAGGCGAAGCTTTTCCGCTTACTATCAGGTGGGACATCTGCATGGTCCGTCAAGTATCACTATAAAAAAAAATGTCACATCACCATCCGCCTATGACGTCCCACTCCTTAGTCGAGGCTATCTCTCTCATAGTAGAGACGGTTTTAGAGAATAGCCCACCACGCTGCTACAATGTGGGTTGGTGGGCTTTTACAATTGTTATCAAATGTTATTGATAACAAAGATTGAACTCTGTGCACTGCACTGGCTAGCACTGACAACAATTATATAATTGACTCTCGATGGTATTTCTTATCATAATGACTTACGGGCTCTGAGTTCTAGTATTGTTGATCATATTAAGGCAATATCATAAGGTTAACATTTAAGTAAGGATTTTTTGATGCAAAGTGTATCGCTATACGCACTGCGTTGTTTGTTGGAGAATTTAATTTTCTTTTTTTTCTATTTTATTAAAATGATTTCGTCCGTTTCTTGTTAATATTAATTTATTTCTTCATGTTTTAAATACCACATTCATGAAAATGTCAGGTATAGTCCGGTCATCGTCACTTGATGCTTGGTCTCTATTTATGTAGTATGTGCTCAGTAAAATAAGGGATAAGCAATTGGCGAAAAATTACGAAAGTAATAGGTAATTTTTTTTTTTAATCCATTAGTATTAGTTAAAGGATTCATATTTGAGATTCTATTATTATGTAGTTGTTTTTTTTATCCATCCTATGTATTTATTTTGTATTAAGAGTCATGTTGTTTTTTATAGAAATATTTTATTTCATTCGTAATCGAATTAAAAAACAGTGCCAGGTTTGGTCATAAAACCCACTTTATCGTTCATTTAAATATTAACTTTTTTTTATAACCCCATGTGACCCGGGAATAGAACCTTAGACCTCAAACACAATTCCTCGCAATCGAAGTGAAAAGCAGAGTGTGTAACTCGATTATAAAACCAACCACAGCGTTCGGCTCAGGTGATAACCATCTCGGATTAAATGGTTTTTTTTATGTCCTTGTAGCAAAATCTACTATTTATATAAATTTCAGAAACCAAATAATATTTCAATACTTAATTTCCAATTAGTTGGAGCCATTTACGAGATACACATAGGTAATTAACATAATTCTATCGATACCCTAGCTGCATCACACATCCAGGCCACCTCGTCAATGGTGTGTGCGGCTGCTACCAGTGCCGAGCAGGCCAAGCAGTTTATTTTAGGTTATATTTATAAAACAATTATTTTAAAGAATAAATGTACGAATACTTAATATAACTACTAAATAAACTATAGTCGTAAAAAAGTAATAGGCCCGTTTTGACATTTGTCATCGCGACGTAACTAGTTATGGAACCATAAGACTCGGTACTCGATACTCACGATAAATCAATTCAAGTTTGTATCAGTACTTGATATGATTATGTATTGTAAAGTGTTCGTTCGTTCAAAGTATTCCTTTAACTACACAACCAATTCGCGTGACTGGCTGTTGATTATACGTCCACTTTTCAACATGTTGAAACAGAGTTCGTACTATATAACAACAAACACAAAAATCGAGTCAAATCACTATGTTTAAATCAATATCCAAAGTAGAAGAGCAAAAGTTAACGTAATAGTAAACAGTATATATCAAACTTAAACGAGCGCACAGTCAACTTTACAAGATGGGGAACGAAAAACTGCGCAGTGCGCGCGGGGACGCTTCAGTCATGTGCCGCTTGGTCAGATACATCAACTCAGACTCATTATTTGGAACCCAGTGTCTTCAATTCAAAATTTTATTTGCGGCTTTGAGAACCAAGCTCGGCGGCTTTCGATATTCAGTAAAAAAATGGTTACAACTCTAGAATAAAAAAAAAAAGACTGAGAACGTAACTGTTTTCGAAACGTTTCGCAACAATTATAAATTGCATGCTACTATAAAGTAAGCGCAAAATAAATACTCGCGATATATTCTTTCATATTATTTAACGTCCCAAAAAAAATTACGTATTTTTTAAAACACTGTATGTAATTGATTTTTATTTTATTGTTTCTTTCAGTTTTGTTCCAAGTTACATTCTATGGTCTTGCACAAATGTCAAAACGGGCCTATTACATTTTTACGACTATAGCCATTAACATACCTACTTATTTAACAAGAGTTGCTTGTTTGAATATATTACATGGATAGATAAGACGCTATGTGAGATTCAAACATGAAATAACGAAGCACTTAAGCATAAATAAATTCTTGACGACGTGGCGGCGAGACATAATGTGCAAAAGATGATATACTTTTCACAAAGTGGCTCTAAGAAGCACGCAATAAGTATTTATGGATAGATCAGGGGAAGGACTTTGCTGTATTATTATAATTCAACTGTATTATGGAACAGCTTTGAACTAAATTGAACCGATTAAAAATATAAAATAAGTAAAATCCCAATTTCCCCTGAACGTTGGATATTTAAACTCCAACTTGGCATCGACGTCAAACTTGGTCGGTTGGCTTAATATCTTTTAGTTTACGGCAGTTTAATGCTTGCCTCTACTTTATTTAGGTCATTAAATTTACCATTAGCGACACGGCCGGGTATATTGTAACTCATATTAATGTTGTAGGCTAATGGAACTTGCTTTAGGAATTATTATCGTTACCCTTGTAAGCGATGATAGTCGATGATTGTTTACTCCTCAAAATAGCAATAGAAGAAACCAAATACTTCAGATTTCAGAAATTCATTTATTCCCGCTTTCACTAAACCCCTGAATTGCCTAAATCGAATGCGTAATGTTGTAGGCAGTGTTTATTGATAAAAAAACGTTTCACCAACTCTTAGGTGACAACTTTTAGTCAAAGGTAGATGTATGCCTAGGAATATATTTAGATTAGGATTCAGGCGTTAGTCGTAGTCGGCCGGTTATCGCGCAACTATTTTCAATTACGCGATTACTCTGCCAATTATTGCCCAATTTTGATGATTCTTGAATTAATTAGTAGTCTTGTCATACCTCAAAGGTGGTCCCATTTTAATTTTGTGAACATCTATTTCATGGATACTGGAAAAATCGGGGGAACTCTTCAAATATTATAAGAACACCAGCTATACTAAAGATGACCAGTGATGGCCACCAAAACTATACGATAAGTGATAAGTGACTACACAGGTTGCACTTTGCCCATATTTATGGCTCTTTAAGTAGTTGTTTTACAAAGTGGGTTTTTTTCGTCAAATTTTTTCCTGGATATACTTCCCGTGAAAGGCGCGTCAAAAGAGGTATTGAGCAACAGAGTGACAAACGGAATTTTACGTTAAATGTTTTCGGGTATTCTAGACATGCCATTTTGAAATAAATGTGCACTAAACACATAATTTGTGTTAAGTGCACAGAGTTATACCTAATTAATATTTATTTTTTTGTATACATTTAAATTTATGGCCACTTATTTTATAATTAGTGTAGCGTCATCATCATACGCTTGCCTAATAGATACCTAATTATACTTCGCATCTCTCCCGAAGATGATTACTATTTACATGCAGCAGTACGCATGTTTATGCTGTCCTAATTACACGGAACATGAATGTTTTTCAGTGTCTGGGTGTTTATATGCATATTATTTTATTTTTTATTTATTTTTTAGCTTTACAAGGGAAACAAACAGTATAATTATACATAAAAGTAATGCCGTATTTTTGTATCACATAGACCAATGAAGTTTCCACAACTTGGTTATACATATAACACCATAACATTAACCACAATTGCTTAGGAGTAAGTACCTAGCAAGCAATTATTATACAAAAAAAAGAAAAAATAATACTAATGTAATTAAAACAAAAATGAAAAACAAAAACTTTAAAGCTATAGTACTTATTTTGTCATAATAAATTTTCTAAACGTGCCAATTTTGACATAAAAAATGTCCGTCTCACAATATTTGTTGTTAAAAGCATTGCACGCACGAGATAAAAAGTTATTTGCCGAATACCTTGTCTTCCATATAGCCCACGCAAAGGGAGGTTTACGCCTTGCATTTAACCTACGACATGCAAAATCGATATTACTTAGAAGACTATTAGAATTATATAAGTATTTTATGTATATTATTCATAAAAATATGCATCAGTCATCTTAGTACCCATAACACAAGCTACGCTTACTTTGGTACTAGATGGCGTTAGAGTATTGTTGTAGTATAATTATTTATAGTTTATTGGTAGTTAAAATCCACGATCCTAGGCCGCTTCCTTAGACTTTAATAATGTTAGTATAAATAGTCGCTAAAACGCTACTCCAATGCGTCAATAATAATTAATGAGAAATGAAGTATGTATATCATTATAGTAATTACCGTAGTATCTCTTAACCACAAGTTTTCAATCAAATAAAGCGCTGGATTAGTAAGTATACAAACACACCCACATAGGAGCTATAATTGTTAAAGTGCTACGGCACTAATTCTAATCAGACAAGTTTCTACATAACGTCCGAACTTTGAACAATATCGACCCAATTACGATTTAATTGTTCTATGTGCAGTTTCAAGAGTATAATCTCAAGTTATTGCTCTGCTGAGTGGAACATTTGGAGTAATTGGATGTTTTTATTTATTATCCAGTCGTATGAAACTTCGGTATAAATGAAAAAAGTAATTGACGTAGAAACCTTACATCGAATCGTACCATTACTGGGCACGGCAGGGTGATTACGTATCTCGCGACAGCAATGCGACTGTCAAACGTCACATTTCCATACAATAAATGATCAAAAGTGACGTTTGACAGCAGTGATTGCAAGATTTACGCCTGTCGCCTTGCTGTCGCGAGATACGTAATAACCCTGCGGGTCTCCTCCAACAATGAGAAGGGGTTAAGGCTGTAGTCCACCACGCTGGCGAAGTGTGGTTTGGTGGACGACGCACTTCAATTCTTAATCTGTCTCTTCTTAAAGGGCTTCCACCACGCGGCATAACGGCGGAATAGTTATGTAGTGTATATTCAGGCTGGCATTTTTTTAATGATCATCATATAAATCCATTACCGGCCCACTACAGGGCATGGGTCTGCTCCCAAAATAAGAAGGTTTAAGGCCGTCATCCACCACGCTGGCCCAGTGGATTGGTGGGCTCCACACACCTTCGAGAAGATTTTGAAGACCTCTCAAGCATGCAGGTTTCCTCGCTCTGTTTTCCTTTACCGTTGAAGCAAGTGATATTTTTATTGCTTAAAACGTAGATAAATTAAAAGAGTCCGGTGCTCCCAGCACCAGACTCAACTCGTTAACTTTAGACTAAGGGATAGGATACAAAACGCGTCCTGCAGGGCTAACACAGGCATGAGACAAAAATTATATCCCCCGTTTTATCCACTGACAAGGGATATAATTAACGTGTCCACCTGCTAAAGCACGGGAACATGGAATAGGAGAAGTTTACCCACGGTGATTATAACACATATATTATTTGGATATTATTTCCACTTGTGCGCCAGTGCTCTGAGAGAAGCTGTAGGAGTCTCTTTTTCTCCTGCCCATGAAGAACATACATCGTATGATGTATCTTCTCGCATGGGCTACGATGATACATCGTAACCCATGCGAGAAGAGCCCACAAAAAACTTAACTATTTTTTTTGATACCTAACACCTATTATACACAGTATATTGGTCACTGCTATTTTTGAAAAAAGAAATCGCTGGTACTAAATTTAAGTCAGTGTACCTTTTGCACTGATGTTATGTAGACATGATATGAGCCAGCGCTTTGATCTTGCGGATGAAGGATTAAACCCTTGCGGCCAATATAGCACTGCTTCTATGAAGTGTTCGTCAAAAATACTTCACCCGTTAGATTTTAATAAACATGAACTTTTCCACATTTACATCTCATTAATTTATTCATGCCATCATCCAATTTGTCTCATTAGCATCCGACGGGAGTTTTTAAAAAACAATGCCATAATTTCATTCGGCTCTGGAGTTACTAGTGCCTTATTCTGAAACCTCTCGGTTTTTTGTTCGTGCAGCTGGGACAAACTTTTGAAATAATTTAGCGGAAAATTAAGAATACAACCATTTTAATATTAAAGCAAGAAATTTTCGGTGTGCTCGTAGGTACAAGAGCCGTTTAAAACCGCATTGCAGATATAAAAGTTTAGGCTCCATGGAATATTTGAGTGTTCGGAACATAATAATTTTATTTGCAGGTCCACTCAATATTCATTAGGTAGCTAGACCCAAAATCCAGTATTTTTCTCGGTCTAATTTAGTTGACGCCAAAGAGAAAAGAGCCTTATTTTAATGAATACTTAAACTTTATTTTTTACTCTACTTGTGTTTCCTATTGTTCTGTGGACGTTTACTGCAACAATCTAATTGTTGAAAATGGTACAGAAATAACTCTATTATCTGAACATATCAGAATAAATAGATATATGATATATAGAATAGCCATATATATGTGATGCTGACACACGATTGGCGCAGTCGGCAGCGCCTTGCTTTGTGAGTCTAAGGCTGTGGGTTCGATTCTCACAACTGGAAAACTCTTTGTGTGATGAACACGAATGTTTTTCAATGTCCGTGTGTATATTATAAGTAATTATATATTCATAAAAAAAATTTGTAATTAAATACATTTATCTTAGTAACCATAAAAAATTTACGCTTACTTTGGGACTAGATGGTTTTTTTTAATAACTTTATCGCGTTTCTTACACACATTTATTCATTGTGAATTATATGGATAAAATTTTTAAACTAAATTGTTATATTTAGAAAGAAAAAATCCAAACACGTAAAACTTGGTTCAAAAGAATATTGAATAAGCATTTAAGTAAAGCCCGGTTCTAAAATGAATCAATCATTTTCGTCTTCCAGCGAGTGGCTTTATTTACTAAATAAGGAGAATTTCCACCTTCTACTGACGATACTACGAATTTAGTTATAGATTTTGACCAAGCAAATACCTCTTTACCTTTGAGCTTTTGAAGCTTTTATACGAGGCGATATTTCAGAGGCAAAAATTTAATAAACCTGTCCATAAGAGTTTTGCCGGCATCTTCGTTTAGTAGGGTCATGTTTAAAGGTATTATGAAATACAAAAATGTCTACAATTTCTATAAAATCATAAAGACATCATTCGTTACTTAACAAGTGCGTTTTAAGCAGAAGCCTTCAACGTGTGTAAGCAAAAATTTGTAAAATGTTAGATTTACAAAATTAAAAAGTAAGTCACCTTATTTAATCTCGCGGTTCCCTGAATATAATAATCGACTTTATCGTAGTACTAAAAAGCAAGAAATAAATATTTTCAACAACATTTGCAAGTCGGTGCCAAGTAAAATGTTGAAAAATAATTGAATAAAGATTATTATTTTGTCTTAGAATTTGTCTAGATAAATTATATTTTTGTAGCTTTTGTGAGTAATCCTAACCCTTAATTTGGGCCCGCCCAGTAATTTAATAAGTTTTTATACAGGGCCCTTCCAAGAACAGCTACGCCCCTGCTGTAGAAGGCTGTAAATGGGCTGTTGATAATACAGAAATTACAGACATTTGGTATTTGAAGCAGTCAGGGGCATTTATTATGTGAAAATTATAAATATAAATTATATGCATAGAACTAAACGTATGGCGGTGAAACTATACTAAACAATAGTAGATACCTACCTAATCAAACAAACACTAAAAAAGCAACGTTTAAATTTCTTATACCGTGCTAACTTTTATTTGATTTTACTACTAAAAGCTGTTATTAGTTTAAGCTGCTAGTTTTGTATCACACTAACTACATAATATATTACCACTAAAATAACAATTGTTACTCAAATGCTCTTCATAATGAAATTATTGAACGGATTTAAAGGAAACGTTGTATATTATAAGTGCATCTTCTCTGTGTTTCTTGGAGTCACAGGCTAGAAATGTGAATATTGGTTGTCCTTCTGTCACAACAATTTTCGCATTTAAAACAACAGCAGGTAAGTGTATATATTGCACGCAGTCGAGGCCGCGTTTACATCCAGTCTAAACTGAATAGACTTTATTTTACTTACAAATTAAACTAGAATTTAAAGAGAAACACACAGTACCTGGGGTGGAAACGGAACTAATAAGTTCCAAAGTAGTAGACTACTCAGGTCGATACGTAGTGGTACATGTCGCACCCTTATTTCATAACTATTTTAACTCACTGCTAATTCATTAAACTTCTATATAAATCTTAGTAGTTATTATGAGGTATATTGTATCTTTATTTGACCTATACCACAATTAAATCATCTTACTCACATCCTGGGGTAGCTGGAAGAGATCTCTTATAGAGATAAGCTTTCCTTTGTACACTTCATGTATCATATCTATTAGAAGTGAAATAAAGTAAAATAATGCCAAAAAAATCTTATGTTCACAATCACAATTTATGGTACATAAATAATAAATAAAATAAATAATAAATTATACTAAAATTCTATGTCAGAAAACGAAATGGTATGCATTTTTCTTAAATGATGCTTTGGAAGAAACGCTACCGAAATCAAAGTTACTACAGTATTATTACCGTTATTATCATTATAACGTAAGGATAACAATCGAATCATAGATCTGAAAATGACTTTATATAAAAAATACATACCTGTAACAGTTTCGATGTAAGAGTGCGATAAGTCATACAAAACTCCTGTCAATAGAACTACGAGTATCTGCCAACAGAGCGTTCTCGCCCCGGTCTCTGTGTATTAAGTGCTAACTATATACTCATGCTATACTTCGTTGTACATGATTCTCATAATTTCAAGGTGTGAATTGTGGAACTCTAGTACAGTACGCTAACTTTGACAAAGCCTAAACATTGTTCGGTTAAGTACTTAGTTAAACTCAAGCTTACAAAGTTTATAGTGGTAAACTAATAGGTGCGCTGCTATTACGTTTACGCATACTAGCTTTTGACCTGCGGCTTTTCATCGCTTTCTTGATGTCTTTGTTGAAATCTAATTTCAGCAAGCAAGTTGGCGATTATCATTTATCTGATGGCATTAATATTTTGTTAGACATTTTATTACATTTCAATTTAATTTACGATTTCAATTTCAACTCCAATTTCAATTTCATTTACTCCGTCTGGTTAGTGATAATGCAGTCTAAGATGGTAACGGGCTAACCTGTTGGTATGGCAGTTATTTTAAACCCGTAACTCTAGTCGGTTGCTACACGGTATCATACCGGAACGCTTAATCTCTTAGCGGCACGTTTTTATCGGTAACTAGCCACGGCCGAAACCGCTCACCACTCACCAGAGTACTATTGGTGGATGGGCGTGCGTGCTATATTTGTAACTATAAAGTTAATTTATATTTAGGTAATAGAATCTACTATATAAATGAGAATTCATTTGTAAAAGAAACTAAAATAGCAAAACAACGGGCAGGTAATGCATTACCGGAAATAGCAAAACTTTTACACGGAACTTTGTGCTTGTTTAACTTATAACAATTGAATTCGAGAAATAATTTTGTTTGCCTGAGGCGAAAATAGAGTTATTTGCTAATTTGGATTGTTTTGTTTCCATGATATTCATCGCCATTAATCTAAGTAATTTATACCTAGCTGGGCACATATCTCAATAATCAATGTAAAGAATGTCTGTAAACATATAGGCCTTTTTTTTTTGTTGACTGGGGGGGAAATCTTCTTAAAAGATACCCAATTCTCTGTGGGAGAATTTGGGTTATGAGGGATTTCTACCCACTAAAACCCCCTCGGTTGCCAGCCTCAGTACATAATGGGAGGCTCCGGGATCTCCTAGGAACGCACCGGTGAATCCCTTGCACAACGCTTATAGCTCGCCCCGGGAAGATTTGATTCCCGATTTCCTGTACGTACTTCGCTTTGAGGTTTAAACATATGGGCCTATGCCTATAAAATGGACTTTTACGGTGTTTACATAGAAATTTAGATTGATGGTGATTTCAATGAAAAATATATTTTTCATTGAAATCACCATCAAAAAATTAATATTTCTAACTGTTCACTAATGGGCATGGTACCCAAAATGCTGGCGCTATTGTCACTTTGTATTGCTAGACTAAGCTTATGGGCTAAATAAGCGCCAGCTCTTGGGTCACCACGTAAAGACCAACTTTTGGGACTGAACTTATTTAAATTAATTTTAATTTAATTTATTTATTTAATTATTTAACATATTTTACACATAGCAACTACAAGTATGTAAAAACTTCACAAATTATTTAGAAGGTATAATATTTATAGGTTTTAGGTACATAAATACGTCATAAATATTCACTGTAAAACAATCAAATTTTTCATTGACTACTGAACTAGTATAAAACGTGCTTCAGAAGTGTTGCTGTAACTTCCTCAACTATACAGGAAAAATTACACAACGAAATAACGAGAGATTTTAACATAAATACATTTAAAATAAAATGTATAATCAAAGCATGCAAGTATTACTGCATTATTAGTAGTATATTTATGGCTAAAGTTACAAGGATTTCACACTGTCAAAGCTTTTAAAATAAGCCTATTAAAAGCAATAATTCATACCCCCGACTGTTTTGTCGTTTACATCGTCCACTATAGAGCTTTTAGACTTTTCTATAAGCTGAAGTTTAATTATAAAACTCTGAACTTACTGAGAGTCATCTCCAAAATGGCCCCGGTAGTTTATAGAAAAATTGATCTTATACATAAATGCGAAAATTGGAGCAAAGAACAATATTAATATAAAAATTGTTACCAAAAACACAAAAAAAACACATACATAAAATTGCAGACTGATAAATTTATGGGGTTTTATTATCATATTTGAATTATTAAGGGGCCAAAAGTAGCTCCAAATGGTTCAGGTAAAGTAACACTAAGATATTATGCCACTAGATCCTTTTTCTGAACTTGGCTCGCGACGCTTCCGTCTGTAGTGATACAATTTCTTTTCTATTGTATTATGAAGCCTAGTAGCACATAGTAGGTATAGTCAGACAGAGTTTCGATGAAGCAGTCTAGACAGAGCAATCGTCTGGTAAGTGCGGGGTAGGGCGGGGTGAGGAAAAGAGGCCTACAGTGGGTAGTAAGAGTACTTCCTCGCCCCTATAAAATATTGCGACGCTATCTAGACAATGTCAGCATTTACCAAGAGGTCATAGGCGTTGAACTATTATATCTTTGAGCTATACTTATAATGAAACTTCAAGGGGTTAAATTCTGTTGTGTTTACATTGAAGATATTTTAAACATTTTTGGACTGCACTCTATAACCGATACTAAACCCAAAACTAGGTTTTTGTTTTTCGTGTCTGTTTATCTGTCTGTACCTGGGACGCGCCACGCTGAAACTATTGAATGAATTCGAACGAAACTTCACACGATTTGAGGTCACACCAGGTAGGATACTTTTCATCCCGAAATTCAGTTCAGTTTCTTTGAGAAAGGTGATGAAAGTGTTTGACGATTTTACACTCTAACTCCGTGAAATGTTAACCGATATAAATTATTCTGTTTGTACTGGATAGGTTATACCATCAGTTTATTTTTGTTATTGATACAAGCTAAGACTGATGGATACCAAATTTTCTTTCAAACTTCCAAAAATGGACACCCATCCATTTAATGACATTGGTCAACGTTGCTTTCTCAGCTTTATCGACTAATATGTAGTGCTGCTATTAACATAGTAATATTTCACACACACTACACATTATTAATATAGTAATATTTCAAAGAATTTAAAATAAGGCAAAACAGTTCTCGGGATGGGCACTTGCGATTGGAAATGTTTACGTGATTGAAGGTAGGTTTATTATATGGTAGTTAGGATTATAGCTCCAAGAGGAATAACAGATATATTATTCATCCACACCTCAGCCGTTTCTTTAAATATGTTGAAATACTACCTGTACTAAAAACATAGGTTTTTTATTTTTGGTCTTCCAGTACTATTGAAAAACATTACGTTTGGTATCTGATTTATAAGGGAGCTGTTGACTATGTAGCAGTGCGGTGCGTCCCGTTATTTACGCGGCCGCAAGGCACGTCTAGTTTATAAAAAAAATTATCCTAAACCAAAAATATAAGTGGGAAAATAGGAGCCTTGTACAATATAAAATTATATAATTCGTGGTTGTTTTATTCGCTGAGAAAATTATTACAACCTGGTCAAACTAAAGGGTTTTAATGAATAAAGCAAATAGTTTATAGTTGATAGCTTTGTGTTATTAAGGGGTCAAAAGTAGTTATAAATCGTTCGAGTAAAGAAAAACACAGATGCTGTGACACTAGTTTATTTTTCTGAACTTGGCTCGAGACGTTTCCTTGTTTTCCAAGCGTATATTTTCGAAACCTCGGTGCACATAGTAGGCATAGTACGACAGAGGTCCGATGAAACAGTCTAGACAGAGCAATAGTCAGTGCGAGGTGGTAGGAAAAGAAGGCCCACTGTAAGTAAGAGCACTTCCTCGCCCCGATACAATCTCCCGATGCTATCTAGACGATGTCGGACAAAGATCTTGCACTATTATATCTCTACTTTATGATGTACTAGTATACTTCACTGCGAGGTTTTTTTTGTGGACTACCACCGTTGTGCAGCCGTGAGCTCTGAGCTCTGTTGTCTTGTAACCGGGAGGTCCCGCGTTGGATCCTCAGCAGGGAAATGAATATTTCTAATTAAATTTCTCTGGTCTATTCGATGGGAGGCTTCAGCCATTATCAACCAATGACAGCCCCCCTACAGGCCAGGGGTCTTCTCATAAAATGAAAAAGGTTTATAGGATTGGTGGACTCCGCTCGCCTTTGAGAACATTATGGAGAACTCTCAGGCGTGCAGGTTTCCTCAGGATGTTTTCTCTCAGCGTTGAAGCAAATGATATTTTTATTGCTGAAATCGCACACAACTTACGTAAGTTAGAGGTGCGTGCCTCGGACTCGGCCCCCAAGACTATCAATGCTTCTATTACTGTAATACATCTAAAGTAAATATATTACTTTTACCATGGGTCGTATTTAAGAGTTTGCTTTTGCAATAAGACCGCCTTTGCACACAACTGTATTTATATAAAGATATTAAGTTTTTCTAATTTTTTTGGTCTTTCACTTGTGTGTTTCTTGTATTGTTTCAAATTTTGTGCAATAAAGGATTTAAATAAAAATAAATAAATCACTTTTTTCTGTAATGAATGTTTCTCTTGTTGCAGACTTTCTGTGTGGTGTCAAAGCGGTTCCGCAAGAACTACATCCACCGGTTCACGGCGACTCGATCGCTGTTTTGGTGGTCGCCATGGTCGCCTGTGCGGCGGGCGTGCGTCTACCTCTCCACCAATCAGTACTTCGATTACTTCGTCATGGCCACCATCCTGCTCAACTGTGTCTTCCTCGCCATGTCGGAGACCATCGAAGAGGCTGAGTGAGTATACGTTTTATTAGAAAAGAGCGTCATAAAACCTATTTTAGGTAAAGAGAACATTACCGGCTCACTACTGGGACAAAAATAGGTGAAAAATATAAATACCTAAATAAAATTTCACATTTAAAACAGTAGTATTAAAGTATGGATGGGCGCTAGCGGAGTAAAAAGAAATCTATTTTAAGCAGGAAGTGCTAAAAAGTATCACAAAAAAAATCTGTAAATATCTAAAACATATTCGGACTTTATTGTGTTATTATGCATTTTCGATACCTGATACTTATCAATCATCATCATCATATTAACCTGATACCAGCCCAACACAGGGCACGGGTCTCCTACCACAATGAGAAGGGTTTAGGCCGTAGTCCACCACGCTGGTCCAGTGCGGAATAGTGGAATTCACATGCCTTTGGGAACATTATGGAAAACTCTCAAGCATGCAGGTTTCCTCACCATGTTTACCTTCACCGTTGAGGCAAGTGATATTTTAATTACTAACAACGCACATAACTTAGAAAAGGTAGAAGTGCGTGCTGGGATTAGAACTCGGCCCCATGCTTGCTTCGACAGTGAAGTAAATAACATCGAGTTCTCCATAATGTTCTAGTGTTGAGTCCACCAATCCGCTCTGGGCCAGCATGGTGAACTACGGCCTAAATATAATAATAATGGCTTAATATGATGATGATGATGATGATTGATAAATATCAGGTATGTAAAATGTATCATAACACAATAAAGTACGAATATGATTTAGAAATTTACAGAATTTTTTTGTGATACTTTTCAGCACTTCCTGCGTAAAATAGATTTGTTTTTACTCCAGAGGATAACGCTCATCCATACCTAATTCAATACTAAAGTTTTAAATGTGAAATTTTATGTATTTATTATTTTTTGTTTGTTACGTATTTTCGTTTCAAACCCAGCACTGATCATGATGAAATTAACACATATCCAGCTGGTATACTATTTTGCAGTAAAAGGGGTCCAGTTATCCTCCCGGGATTAAAAAATGTCTTAGCTAACTACTCTAAATCCCTCCTCTCTTTGAGAAAGGATGCCTTAGATAGCTTAGTATCTTTAATAGGCGGAAAATATGTGATGACGATAAAACAAAATGTGAAGTTAGGTTAAAGAACTTTTGTATCGCTTCGCATCCGTATACTTAAGTGAAAAGCTTTCTAGTCGTTAATTAAAAGATAACAACAGCCGGCGAGTATAAAGAGATACTACATTAAGAAACACTCTTCTCTTTCAATTACTGATTAAATAAATAAATCGCGTCTTGTCCACTATACACAAGAAAGGTCAATTTCAAAGTCTTTATATCTGAACCATCAGCTTTGCTTATAGAAAAATAATGAAATGGATGTGTAGTATTAAGTTGCGATTATTATCAGGTGCGATTAATAATGACTGGTCGCTCCACGTGCTCTACAAGGCACGGAGACTTTCAAAATTTTTACTTCGCAATTCAGTCTTCTAACTTATACGTTATCCAATCACCCTTATAAATAAATGTGTAGTTTGTGTGGTTTGAGACATACCTTGTCACATAAACTCTGTGAGGTTTGGTTTTGGTTTACTGGAGATTTTCATCATTTTATATCATCTGCATACCCTGTGCATACTCTCTATGCACGCCACTGTCAGCAGTGGACGCTTGTAGGCTGTTGATGATGATGATGATATAGATATAGTCTGAAAAAAAAGGGTTGCTCTGTCTGAAGGCGATGATTTTTCACTTAGAATCAGGCGGGCTAGTTGCTTGTGCAGTTAATTACTATAAAAAACTTATAATAAATACTGCTACTATATTTCAATATTATTATATTTAAATAAAATCATTTATTTATTCTTTAAAATAATTGTTTTATAAATATAACCTAAAATAAACTATTTAAAACTAAATAAAATCTAAAACGTCTTCGAAACCACCGCAGCGAGGCACAGTTCCTAAGATGCTGGCAGCATTGCCCCATTGGATGGCCAAACTAATTCGTTGGCCAATAAATATTAAATTAATATTTAAATTATACAAATAAAGAAATGTCTTAATCAGCTAAAGTCGCATTAGAATAACAAACGCTACGGTTTAACATGCACTCCCCGGCGTCGACCAATAAAACTTTTGTACCTAAGTATTAGTGCGAGAAGTAATTTCAGTGCACGCTTCGCGTCAACATTTTATTCCCCTAATGGTTAGCGCATGCAACCCTACTATCCTCACTTTAACATGTATGTGCTAAAGTGACAATAACATCCGGCTAAATTGTTGTAATAGCCTAGTAAAAGCGGTGATAGCCTAATCGTTAGGACTTCGACTTCAATCTCGGGGGCCGATTTCTAATCCTAACTATTCTTTCTAAGTTATGTGTGTTTTAGGAAAAACATCGAGAAAACCTGCATACCTGAGAGTTCTCCATAATGTTCTCAAAGGCGTGTAAAGTCTACCAATACGGCCTACACCCACACATTGTGGGGGCATGCCTGAGAGGTTTCCATGTAGTTCTAAAAGGCGTGTGAAGTCTACCAATCCGAACTGGGCCATCATGGTGGGCTATGGCCTAAACCCTACTCAGTATGGGAGGAGACCTTTGCCCTGTAGTGGGCCGGTAATTTGTTGATTTGATGACGTTCGTTGTGAGCTTCTTCTTTGACCAATGGACTATATAAAAGGAATAAAACCTCTTTTAACGTTACAACAAAGGCCGTGCATAGACGTGATAAAAAAGTGACCGCCACATAGGGCTTTATATGTAAACTTTTTTTATTGTCTACTGAGGCAAATTCTGCCTAATGGATAACTATCATAGCTTATGATTATAGTAATATTGTTTTGATATTGTTGGCGCTCTTGTTTATGAAATTTAACTCCTATTCTTAGGGCGTCAAGGTATGTTTTATCATCAATAGACTATAACAGTCCAATACTGGACTAAAGGGTTCTCCCAACTGGAGGGTCTAGGGGTTTTTATCGGTACACTAAATTGCTTACCGGCACGTCTTTGTCGGTGACTAGCTACGGCTAAAACCTCCCACCAGACCAGACCAGAGAAATTTCAAAAATTATAAATTCCCAAACATCACCTGATGGTAATCGACGCCGGGACCTCCTACTTCAATTCACAGCGCTCACCGTTGCGCTAGGGAGGTCGTCAAAAATCTTAATCATAGGAAGCTGGAATACCACACTCCCTAAAAGGTTAGCCCTCTACCATCTTAAACTACATCATAACTTACCACCAGGTGAGATTGCACTGAAGAGCTAACTCGTAGTGAAATAAAAAAATACCTTATTTACTTTATTGAACGTTTAATAATATAGGGCAGATGGTAAGCTGCTTGATTACAAGGCACAGATATTTTTTTGTTTACATTTACTGTGGTTATTATGCAAAGAGTATACCAACAAGATCATACGAACATCGGGATTCTAATTTCGAGTAACGTAAACACTAAGTTGACGGATAAGATGTAGCAATCCCGGGAGTAGTGTCACACGTTTAGATACATCTTGTCTAGTAATAAACGAAATCAAAGCATTTCCATGTAAAGCGTCGGGAATTGTTCAAATGTAATTTTCGCAGGGTATTCAAGACTGCAGTTTATACCTCTCTTGAACATCTAGTTTCTAATTACAACTTGCATCAGAGTGCTCTGACACTCTCTAACACCGTCTCCGTAGTTCCATTAAATTGCTTTATTTCATTACTAAGTGTAATACTGCATTTAACACGGACACGTTCCAAAGTGTTAATTTTATTAAAGTTAAGCTATTTTTAATCAGATTATCCTTAAATTAACATTTAATTACTTTAATAAATTTATTAAATTCATTAGTTTGTTTTTAATATTTTCTAGAACCCACCTGATGAAAACTGTAAAACCGTAGCCTATATAAACGAAGCAATACTTCGCAGATCATGCAAGGAACGGGACCTACAAAATTCCTGTCTGTATCCATCGACCCATTACCGGCCCACATCAGAGCATGCGTACCCTCCTCCTACAATAAGACGGGATTAAGGCTGTAGCCCAGTGCGGATTGGTGGACTCCACGCACCCTTGAGAACATTATGTAGAACTCTCAGGCATGCAGGTTTCCTCACGATGTTTTCCTTCACCGTTGAAGCAAGTGATACTTTAATTACTTGAAACGCTCATAACTTAGAAAGGTTAGAGGTGCGAGCTGGGATTCGAACTCAGCCCCCCGAAAGTGAAGTAGGGCTCCTGCCCAATGCGCTGTCTCCGCTTCATTCATCAAATATAATTGAAAAATAATAATTAATGATTGATTTGACGACCTTACTGACGCGGTGGTCGGCGCTGTGTTTTAGTAGGAGTAGGTATGGATATGTCTTGCTATACCCCCAACAGGTTAGCCCGCTACCATCTTAGGCTGCATCGTCACTTAACAGCAGGTTAGATTGCAGTCAAGGCCTAACTTGTGGAGGAATAAAAAAAAGGTACATCTTTTATACTCTTTATTTGTACACCACTCAGAAAAACGAGACAAAAAAAAGAACAAACACATGAAGAATGAAGCAGGATACAAAAGGCCTTATCGCTTAGCGATCTCTGCCAGGCAACCTAAAACCGAAAAGTAAAAAGAAAAACGAATAGGTGGGGTTCTTTATTTAGTTCATACATACAAATATCTACATACTAATACATAAACCAGACTACACAAATACAATAATACTATTGATAAATATAAAAAATAAATATACTAATACACACACACACACACACATCTGATTCTGAAAAGCAGATATTTCAGAAGCAGGGACATCCTTTTTTTTAAATGTGTTAAAATTTCATAACAAGAGTAGAAAACTAAATACAATTTGAATATTGCATGGATAGCGAAGTTAAAAATAGCTATCGACTGTCCATCCGAGACGATATAAAAGTTGCCGAGTATATTTAAAAATAAAATATTATATGGTGAATAACATACATCGATGTCTAGCATCGATGGCAGTTATGCAAAGTACAGTCGTAGTCGCCCTGGGGCGTGATCGGAATTATAAATCTCCCGTTGAGCTATCAAAGTGTCCACGATAGACGAGACGCGAGTACTAACTTTATTTTTCTCTATTTACAATTTCCTCCCGAGTGAAGCTTTCATTTCTGAATATAGTAGAAATAGCAAAAAACCGAATGGGTTTCCTACAAGTTTTAGTGACCTTTTTTGCTATATTTACGTTTTATTTAATCACACAGAATTCAGAACATAAAGAATCCGTGTACACGACTAATGTTGGATAGAAGCAGGCGTTACTTTGCGGAAATCTATGATATATTCTATCTATAAATATATGAAAATTATCCTCAGGAGATGTTGACTTAACAATTAATTATTGTAAAGTCAACATCTCCTGAGGATGCTCCGGTTTCGGAGCGTAACGTGCGTAGAGGGTACATTGCCAAAGATCTGTTTGGTGTGGAGTATAAAGATTGAAGAAATTATAAATTACACCATACAGTCCACACCATATACATCTCCTGTTTTACGTGGACTATAGCAAATTAAGCTTAGTTTTCAAAATAATATTGAAGCATCAAAAAAAAGCTTTAGAAGTGTCTCTCGAACATTTATTTAGCAGTTGACATTTATTATTTTACCTCTAATGTTCTAAATGTTTAACATAAAATGAGAAAAATGGGAAAAGTTTGTTAGCTGGCAACATTCCGCGGGTGTGAAATGAGACGGACTCCGCCGTCTTTGTTTTTGGACACAATGCACTGCATGCAATAATGGCTGAATTAAGGATTACAAGGATTCTACATGTTCTTGGTTCTGAGTTTCACCAACGCACAGATTTCAGAGTTACAACATTATTGTCATCATCATCATCATCATCTCTTCATCATCATGTCTTCATCATCAATTGACGTCCACTGCTGGACATAGGTCTTTTGTAGGGAGTTCCACAATGCACGGTCCTGGGCCGCTTGCCTCCAACGGCTCCCAGCTACTCGCCTGATGTCATCTGTCCACCTTGTTTGGGACCGACCTAAGCTGCGTTTACCGGTGCGGGGTCGCCATTCCAGCACCTTAAGACCCCAACGTCCATCGGTTCTTCGAGCTATGTGCCCCGCCCATTACCACTTCAGCTTCGCAACTCGCTGAGCTATGTCGGTAACTCTAGTTCTTCTACGGATCTCCTCATTTCTGACTTAATCACGTAGAGATACTCCTAACATAGCTCTCTCCATCGCCCGCTGAGTGACTCTGAGCCTTCTTATGAGGCCCATAGTTAGCGACCATGTTTCTGATCCGTAAGTCATCACTGGCAACACGCACTGTTCGAAGACTTTAGTCTCCAGGCACTGGGGGATTTTGGACGAGAAGATGTCACGAAGTTTCCCGAACGCTGCCCGGCGTTTACCTCTTTCTCGAAATTGGACCTACTTAACTGGATCGTGTGTCCTAGGTATATATACTCGTCTACAATTTCGAGTGCAGAGCTCCCAACAATTATTGGGTGGAGCGGAACATGAGCGTTAGACATAATTTTCGTCTTGCTCATGTTCATACGAAGGCCCACCTGTTGAGAAACTCTGCTGAGGTCATTGAGCATCGCATTAAGGTCTTCCAGAGTCTCTGCCATTATGACTACATCGTCGGCAAACCGAAGTTGAGTGATGTACTCGCCGTTAATGTTGATGTCAAGCCTGTTCCAATCCAGAAGCTTAAAAACGTCCTCCAACGCAGCGGTAAACAGCTTCGGGGAGATAACATCTCCTTGTCGCACTCCTCGCTGCAGTTGGATCGGTTTCGTAGTCTGGTCCTGTATACGGACTGACATAGTGGCGTTTTTGTACAAACACTTCAAAACTTCGATGTACCTGTAGTCAATTCGGCATCTCTGCAGTGACCTTAACAGAGCCCAGGTTTCCACCGAATCAAAGGCTTTCTCATAGTCCACAAACGCTAAGCAAAGTGGCCGCTAAGCAAACATTATTGTAACTACTTTTTAATATAAACTAAGGTAGAGATATATCCATAGGTATAATATATATAATTTGATGCAATCAAATAAGGCTTATGGGTTTAATATAATTGCTGCTACCTCTAGCAGGTTAGCCCCCTACCATAGTCTGCACCATCACCACCAGATGAGATTACATTCAAGGGCTAACATGTAATTCAAATAAAGAACTGACAAGTTAAAAAGTTCAATACCTTAAGTTTTGTAAGCTGTGATTTGTTATATCATCATGTTGATGATGATATGACAAGTCACACTTCAACCGATTGGCGTCCACTGCTGGACATAGGTCTTTTGTAGGGAGTTCCAAAATCCACGGTTCTGGACCGTCTGTCTGTCTACCTCGTTGGGGACCAATGCTGCATTTACAATTCGACATTCCAGCACCTTGAGGCCCCAAAGTCTATGGGTTGCCCGAGTTATTTACGCATAATATTTACTAAAAATAGCAGTCACCTAAAGACGTAATAAAATGTCCAATGTATTAATTCTTTTAGTTATTTTTTCGCAAGGATCATGCATCATTCTGTACTAAAACGCTGACAGACATTTGGAGCGTTAAACATTAATCATCAATCCTTCACCATTTCCGTTTTGGTTCGCATTATGCTGCGTCTGGAACATTACTCATATTCAACGAGATGTGGTGTCACTGTCGATATTATGACGTACGCGTGATAATGATGCCAGTATTCCTTTAGATATAATTCATGTCTATTGGATAGATACAGGCTTTGCAGAATTCCATGAAATACAATGAAAATTAAACTCAATTTGCTATACTCCGCGAAAAGCAGGAGAATCTGTACGGTGTAATTTATAATTCCTTCAATCTTTATACTCCGCACCAAACAGATCTTCGGCAATGTACTCTCTACGCACGTTTCGCTCCGACACTGGAGCATCCGCGGAGTTCATGTCGATTGTCGCAAGATATCTATTTCCAAATAACTACCTAGCAGAAATGAAAATTATAGCTACAAAAATATGTTTGTGTTGGATAAAAATTCTTAATTCATTTATTTCAAGTAGGCCTAGTTGGATAAGCAACTTTGAAAGGTTAAGTCTGTCTCTTGGTTGTGAATCTCCCACAAGTTTGAAAGGCAAATCCTACAAACAAGAAGCTGGCAAGAAACTATTATTCTGTCTTGCGAAAGATGGTGCTTCCAAGCAATCTTGTCATCAAGAAATTCATCAATTGTATAGTATCATATCAATTGGTGGGTGCAAAATTACCAAGAGAATCAAGTTATAAAAACGTATACCCAACTCCATGAATGATATCTGTACCTTTCGCAGATGAAGTGCTGAAGTGTGATGAAGTGCAGTCGTCGCTAGTTCATGACCTTTTGTAGAAGGTCGATTGTTTATATTCACTTTTTTATACATACTAATGTTCTGTCTTACAAATACCATATTATTGGATACACATATATATTTTGGAGAATTAAGTATTCCTATTTCTTTAAATTCATCACGTAATGATTTAAATGATCTGAGGTTATAAATTGATTGTAAACCTCTTGTCTGTCATATTAATATTTTTGTAAATCTACTGTTCCAAATACTGTCATTAGTTACTTGTACGTAGCACCGTATTCATAGGATAACAAACAGCCCGCATTTATTGGGTAAGCTGATAAAAAATACATGAGAATAAAAGTTCAAAGAGATGAAATGAAAGTGTGAATAACATGTCAACGCGTCGGCTTTACGCACTTCAAATAGGGAGTGACGTTTTAATTTGGATCCAGTTGTTATCGCATTTTTTTGATTCCGAAACTAATAATGGAAAAACTGGACTTCTGTATGATGACTCTAAAGTCTAAAAGGAACTATTATAGGACGGCTGTAGTGCCTGTCGGTTTATCAGTCCGTCCATCATTTTGTGGGTCATAATTTTCTTATGAGGGCCTCATAAGAACGCTCAGAGTCACTCAGCGGGCGATGCAGAGAGCTAGGCTCGTAGTATGATGAGTATAACCACGTGATCAAAATGAGGAGATCCGTAGAAGAACCAGAGTTACCGGCATTGCACAACGAGTCGCAAAGCTGAAGTGGCAATGGGTGGGGCACATAGCTCAGAGAACGGATGAACGTTGGAGTCCTAGGGTGCTGGGATGGTAGCCCCACATAGGTAAGCGCAGCGTTTGTCCCCGAACGAGGTGGACAGACGACATGAAGCGCATTGCATGAGCCGCTGGACGCAAGCGGCAAGAAACCGTGAAGTTTGGAACTCCTTACAAAAGACCTATACAGCAGTGGACGTCTATCGGTTGATATGATGATGATTAATTTTCTTAACAATGTCCTTTTGAGTTTTCAAATTCATTATCAGCATTATTACCCATTACCGGCCTACTGCAGGGCATGGGTCTCCTCTCAGAAAGAGGAGGGTTTAGGGCGTTGACCACCACCATGATGTAGCTCAGAGAGTCGCGAAGCTGAAGCGGCATAGCTCAGCAAACCGATGGACATTGGGACACAAAGTGTTGAAATGGCGGCATTGCAACGGTAAGCGCAGCGTTAGTAAACCCCCCCCCCCCCCCCCACCATGGAGGCGACATAAAGGGAGGCGCTGGACCCAAGTAGCACAAGATCTATATCCAGCAGTAGACATCAACGGGTATATATGATGATGATGATGAATACGACATTGATCATTCGGATAAACTCATCTCAACCACAATAACACACACACACTCACACACAATTGCACACACACACACACACACACACACCCGCACTAAATAAGTCACTGCATGTTTTTATTATTTTAATTGACTCTTATTTTATTGGCATTTACTTTTTTTTATTGGCATTTACTGTGTTCTGCTTTTGTCTTATTGGTGCTATACATTTATTGTTGGAGGTGGGCGTTAATTGTTGCGACACAGTTTATACTACTGCAACAGTTATCGTGGCACCATGTTTATTGTGTCAATTCTGTACCCTTACCAATATTCTGAATAAATGAAATAAAAAATAAACTCACCTGATTTCCATAACGCGACAAGAGATGTATAACTTCAAAATTATATAACGCTTTCACCATATCAAGCATCGTAAAAGTTATCACGCCAGAAACTTAAGCCTTTTACGGAGTCTTTAATAGCCCTACATTACTCTGCACTGTGCCTTCCTCCCCCTAAGTAAGCTCATTTACGTGACTCGATTGACATCTTGTCGTCAACAAGCTCGCTTAGGCAGTAAGCCAAGAAATTCGTACGCTTATCAAAAAAGCCCACTGTTTGTATTTAGGATTCTAGTACTCGTTCACATACAAAGCATATGTAACTGATCAGGATATAAGCAGCTTTTGACTATCTATAGCTTATATATCTTCTACTGCTGGACTAAATGCCAACACAACACAGATGAAGGTCGTTCTTCGTTATATTTCCTTAGTCGCCTCAAACGTCATCTGCGGGAAAATGAGAGTTGGTGACCACTGCATTCTGATCTGCCGTCACCACACGGCTTTTGTCTAAAAGACATTGGATTAAGAGTAAATTCCCAACAAGACAGGACAAGACATTGCTAACGTTCAACTACTTTACGATTTAGCCGCGTACAGTTCCGTTTTTTTATTAGCGTTTTTTTTTAATGATATCCTTCACTCCTCATAAGGTTCATTCTGTTTGGTCTTTCTTTCTTTCAGCTTATTTATTGTGTAGAGTCTACGATTATGACTCATCAATTATACTTTTTAACTATTAACACACTCGTTCAAATTATTTTTTATATATCTTTAGCTATAAAATTTTAGGCTCGGACCTATAACCGATCCCAGGACTTCGAAATTCGATCCTTTGTCGAAATGTTAACTACGAGACTGTAAAGGCAGTCATTTTATATATTCATATTATATTTAAAAAGTAGAAGAATGTCAAGTAGACACGAGGTTTATGGATGCATTACCCACTTCAGAATAATTTTGCGAAGTAAAACGAGTTAAATGCATTTCTGTTTATCTACTCTCTTTTTTTTATTCATATAGTATGTTTATTGAATCTAGATATACAATAGTTTACGATTTTTTTTTCTTTTACGAATTACAAAAAAACGCTATTAATATTACTATAAACTATATAGTGTGCATGAGAGCATATAATAATAAAGCTATTGACAATCGAATGGAAGCTTAGAAGCTGTCGATTGGTTGTTGGATCAAGATCGTATCGTAGATCTTGGAATTATATTATATTCTAGCGGACCCCAGCGCCATCTATCGTGCTAATTTGTGAATCTAAACCACCAACCATGAGTTCAGTGACATACACACGCACACAAGAAATATATATATAAAGATAATAAAGCATTGCATCTGTGCGAAGCCTAGCGGGTCGCTAGTTAAGCATAAGTAAGATTATAAGTTACCCCTTTAAAGATAAGTCTGTTAATCTCGGATTTGATAGTAAATAAAGCTTTTATTTATATATAGTTTATTCTGTAACTTGAACTTCCAGTAAGTAACGTATGTTTGATAGAGGCTTTCAACACAATATGAAAGAAAATGGGCTGAAAGGATAAGCCTCGTAAGCTGGCTATGTAATATTTACGCGAGTTAAGCGGTTAACTTTAAAGCGACATATGATGAGGATAGGCTTTACTCAATTTCGTGTATATTTGCTCAGGTAAAGCGTTTTAGTATAAAATATCATATTACGTCTTATCGTCAGTCGTTACTTGTATATGTTCATACTTTCTTTGATCTCGATATGGCGGCTTAACATATGAAGTTCAACGAGTCAGAGCATCATTTCGAAGAACCGGCGGACGTTGAGGTCCCACGGCGCTGGGGACTGGGGACCCTGACTACGGTAGTAAGAAGCTGCTGGACTCAAGTGGCACAAGACCGTTGTATTTGGAAAGCCAAAAAATACTTATGTCCAACAGTTGATGTCTCTGTTTACGTGATGATGACGATGGTAATTCAATAAATACATAAGACCATTGGTATACATAAGACCAATGGTATAATTGCTCTTATGTAGCTAAAGAAAAGCAACAGTTGTAATTACTACATATATAGTTCAAAAATAGGTTACCTTAAAACTAATAACAGGTTTGCACAGATAACTTCCATATAAACTATACCTAAAAATAAGTTTACCTGAAATGTTTATCTAATAGTTTTGCGACGTATTATCAGAAAATTAAGAAGCGGATTACAAAATAATAAAATCTGTTCTTAGATTTAGTTAAAGGTATGCGCAGAATATATGATTTTCTTTCTTTATATGTACCTATGTACATTATGTTACCTGCTAACCCTATACGTGAAATTGAGGAGTTCCACCAAAACATCAATATTGCAACCCCCTGCATTGAAGTGCAATCTCGTAAAAGCCCCGACGTATGACACGTCACATGTCCGCCTGTTAGCGGTAAGCTATCGGCTCAGTTCAATTTGTTTCTAATAAAACCGACCAGTCTGCTGACATGACATTTGACGCGTTCGTTTTATCTCTACAATCATCATATTTAATATATAATAATATCATAATTCTTACTAATATTAGAAATATGACAGGATACAAGCAAGGGTGGTTCGTTGGTTTGTCCACCTGTCTAAGTAGGCAACAAATCGATTTCCTTGTTAGAGTTAGTTGAAAGGACAAAGAGTAATATTCCTATATTACTCTTTTTCATTTACTTCTGGAAAAGCGCACCTGGACGGCGAACTGTTCTCGCGGGAACTGTTAACTAAGCATGCAAGCAAATTTTTGCATAGATAGATATAGCTTGTATCCTGGAGTCATATCCATAATAATTCTTAGTCCAGCAAATAAGCGATTTCAAAATGAAAAAGAAAAAAACGGAGACAAAGACAAAGGGGTATAGATGATCGCTATTAAAGAATAATTCTAGCAACCGTGCACAATTCTACGTTGCACCGTGCATATTATTGTCTTGGATTTTTCGAATTAAGAGTTAAGTTAAATGTACGAGAATGAGAAAAAGCCTACAGTTATCACTTACAATGAAATAAATGCTTTTAATTCGGTTTTAAATAGTAGTTAATTTATTATCATAATCCTGTAAGATTTAAATATTTGCGCGGCGCAAAAGCAGAATGCATTGAAGCTCTTTTTTTCAAGTTTTACCCATTTTCGAGCAATATAGTATTCTATATCCATGAAAAATTTCCGCTGCCAGAGACTAAAAAAATCATCCAATACAAGTCTTATCAATAATTAATGCCTTTCAAAAGAAACACTTATCCAACTCTGGTATGCAAAATCGGTATGCGCACATCGTAATCTCGTGAAGTACTTTGTAAAACAACTTGACCTAAACAAATACGGGAGAACGGTTTAAACGAAACATTGCTACAGGTTAAACAGTATAAAACGACTATGGTAAATAGTTAAAGTACATGTTTATTTTGAACAAGCGGTAACCTATATTTCTAAAGGGTGTTTGTTAGAAATAAACCCCAATCAAACAAGTATAATGTTTTAAACAGCAGTTTAAAATGCTGTCATAGCCCAGTGATTAAGGCTTCGGCCTTCCTTTCGGATTATAGCACGCACCTTTAGAGTTTCGGTTCGTTTGATTTTTAACCAACCCCTAACTTGGCTATGGCTTTATATCCCTTTCGGAGTGACCGAGTCCGATCACCAGCACGCAACTCTGGATTGGCGGAGTTATGTGCGTTTTTAAAATAAGCAATTCAAATATCACTTGCTTTAACGGTGAAAGAAAACATCGTAAAGACACTTGCATAGTGGACAGTCGTGGACTTGCATGCTCAATAACGTTGTCAAAGGCGTGTGATGTTTAACAATCTGCAGTTAGCCAGCGAGGTGGACTATGGCCTAAACCCTCTCATTCTAGGAAGAGGCCTCCGGTCCGGTAATGAGTTGATGTTGACGAATATTATTTATTCTAATCATCATTATCATTTTTTCAATCATCATTTCAAGCTATGAACATCGGTATTTAGTTGGACAAAGGTATTTCGTACCAACCTTCAAATTTCATGGTCCTAGCCGCTATAAGAGTCCTTACCTTCAAGAGCACAAAACCCCAATGACACTGAGCGGCCCAAGCCACACTTTCAGCCCAGTCGACACAGGTTAGACGGCGACATCTCATTCCCTTACAAGTGCAAAAATTTTGTCGACGCACGAAATCACCAAATTCGTAGCTATGCAAATGCATATGTCGGTAGCTCTGGTTCTTCTACGGATCTGCTACTTCCTGATATGATCACTTAACGATTCTTCTAGCAAAGCTTTGTCCATCGCCCGCTGAGTCAATCGACTCTAATCAATTTAAATAATATCAACAGTTTTCAATACTATTCCATTTGTGTTATAGTGTCGAGGGTATTTAATTCTAAGAGTTCCGTACCGAAGGGTTAAAACTCCACTGTCTGTCCGTCTGTCTGTATCTCCGTCTTTCACCAGAGTGTATCTCATGAACTATGATAGTTATATAGTTAAAATTTGCACAGACGATGTACTTTTGTTTCCACTATAACAAATACTAAAAAACAGAAAAAATTATACTATAGGCATTCTTTTTTGCTCTGCATTACC
This sequence comes from Pararge aegeria, assembly GCF_905163445.1. Taxonomy (NCBI): domain Eukaryota; kingdom Metazoa; phylum Arthropoda; class Insecta; order Lepidoptera; family Nymphalidae; genus Pararge; species Pararge aegeria. The sequence continues at coordinate 5,379,414 of NC_053200.1, read as the reverse complement.
GTATTTCTTGCCTACATTTTACTTTCTGATGATGTTATAAGCAATTCAATAATAACGTCCCAATAAAAATAGAATATAATAATATATGGCCGTGGATTAGATGTACGAACGACTTTACCCATCTAATTAAGAGTATATTTTCGAATAATAGTTAATTAATATCGTTAATGAAAAACAAACTGGCATCTGTTATTTTACTGTAATTAGTTATTGAATTTAGGAGTTTATTTTGATTTGAGATATAAAATATACAAATGGAAATTATTAGTGTTCTATGACCGAACATTCATGTCATAACTTGTTATCTGTTTTAGACACCGTTTTCACTTAACCTAGGAATTGCCTTAGTCGGATTCCTAGTGATTTAGGTAATTTCTAGACAACAAAAACGTTTCACGAACTCTTATGTGATGCCTACCGAAGTTATGCGCTGCCTAAAGTTATGACACCGATTCGGTGATAGTAAAGTATAGGGAACTCGTAAACTGACAATTGACAGATGAATCTTGGATGGATGATAAAGGTTGTCCGACATTAACGAAAACGGACGTAATATGCTAATTGGGAACTAAACAAGACTATTTTAATCTACAGTCTAGTAGTAGGTACAGTTACGTTATTGGACAAGCGAAACTTTGTGAAAGTTCTTGATATACAATGTTACCGGCACGGACGGTTTCCCGGTATTTTACAGGATATATTTCGGAGAGTGAGCTGAGGATTATTCGATATGGTTCTCCCTTCACCATTTTACCACATCCGCACCGCAAGACTGGAGGTGGGTTATATACTTGACATACTTATTAATATCACATTAGCTAAAAGTTAAAACTAAGCGTATTTTATTTTAATGATACGCAGATCTGGAACAACCTTCTAAAATCCGTGTTTTCTGCTTCGTCCATTTTTTGCATTAGCATGAAACTGGAGTCTCATTTCATTAAACTTTCAAAACTACAAGCTCCACTTTCTGATAAGAAATATTTTTTAAATTTAAAATCGAAATAGAGATTGCGATTTTTCTATCGACTTCGGCCACTTTACAAGTTTTCTCGTTTCCGATTGACTGTACTCTTAAATTTTTTGGAATATATTGGCTGGAATCCAATACAACAAAGCTAGGATATTCCAAAATCACGACACTTTTAAACCGACGTAAAGTGAGTGCTTGCCTTTAACCGTATCAAATCACTTGTAGGTATATTATACTAAATGGAAAACATCATTCACTGACTGACTGACTGATTTATCAAAAAACCATTGGACGTCGCGTCAGTGTCCGCGAAACAGGCAACTGTGAAGAAAAGGAAGAGGCATGTATTAAAAAAGAGTAAACAAACGAGGTTACCGAGGGGAATGATAAAAATTAAAACTAATAATTTTATAATCATGTATATATATTGTTAGGCCACCAATCTGTACTGGGCTAACGTAGATGACTATGGCCTTAACCCTTCTAACTGTAGAAGGAGACTCAATCCTTGTAGTAAACCGGTGAAGGGTTCATATGATGGTAATGATGATGATGATATATCAGAAGAAAAAATAGTAGCAGAGCTACTTGTGACGGAGATTGTTGCCGCCAAAGAAATTCCGTCAGAAGGCCGTGGTCCTCATTTACCGAGTAACTGAGAAAAAGGAGAATTTCTTCCGAGAGAAGAAAGAGAGAAAGTAAATACTTTGCTTCGCGATCAGATGTGTGAACGTGCTTTGTCCTTGGAGAAGTTCAATAGCCTTAGTACAGGATTTGATCACTCGCAATCGAGAAATCGTTTTCGAGTATGGAAATACTTGAACATCGGAGTAAAATGGATCTTTGAGCACGCAATTTAAGCTTAAATTTGCCTACAATTCTTTGCCTTTTCTTTCGGCTTTTGACAGAACATTTGTAAAAAAAAAACGAAGTACAGAATTTATGACTCTAAATTTAGTGGCATTAAGTCAATTTTACTTTTACGATACAGATACTTGTTTCACAATCGAAAACCATTCACAGCAAGGCTAAGACTAGCACACCCCAAATGTCTCCTAATGTACATCGTGCTGCTAGCCAATGTGTAAGCAGCTTCAAGATCGTCTACCTAGCAGATGTAAATGTAAGATTGATTTACATAATAAATCATGATCCCTACTCAAATTCCCGCCATCTTGTAAAGAGAAGTGAAATTAATTAAGATGGAAACTTTGTTTTTGATTACTTCACTTTGAGTTTAAAAGTTTGACGGCTAGCGGTTTGTTGATTTGTGTTATTTTCATCACTCTGCCAGTGCCCTGGTAAAATTATTGAGAAGTATATTGAATAGTAACCTATGGTTGGACTTAACTCAATGTTTCTATGGTAGGTTGCCAGGTAGAGATTTTACGCGATAAAGCCGTCTATTACATCTTCACTTTATTTTTTTCAATTGTGTTTTTTTATTGTATATGGTGTACAATAAAGTGTTTTTGATTTAGATTTTTTTGATTTAAATTTTTTTATAGACATTTGTCACTTAACAAAAACTAATAACTAATCTATGCTTCTATACTAATATTATTAAAAGGAAAGATTTTTTGTTTGTTTGCTTATTTGTATCAAATAGGCTCCGAAAGTACTGGACCGATGTTAACCAAAAGGTAGCTAAATTATTATTAAGTAACATATGCTATTGGAGATCTTCAAGAAAATTGCAATCTTGTTTCCTTTGAAATTAATTACTTTGCATACGCTGAGGAAACTGTTGTAGATATAATAAAAATGTGTTACATGATTATTGTACTCATTATTGCCTACAAAAAAGTCCGTGAGGTAATATACTAGCAACCCACCCCTTTTCGCATGGGCTTTGCATGGGTGCAATGTAGATACTAAAGGAGGGAGTGTTCGACAGTGTCTTCATCCTAAAATATAAGTGAGCAATAACTCATAAATTTTCCCGTACTGCTTTTTTAGAAATGCTCTGTTTTTCTCTTTCATAATATGCATGAACACTACATATAAACTTTCCTCTTGAATCACTCTATCTATTGCTGAACTGCATAGATTGCACAACAGATTTCAACTGCATTAAAATCTGTTGTGTAATTTACCGCCAGCTCTGCGCGTTGGCCAACATTGTGGCGAATGTTGTGGCAAATATATTAGCCAAAAGTTCGTGATGGCATCGATATGTTGGAAGGTCGTTCAGTTTGCTTCGGTCCAGGCCAATAGGCGAATGAATTTCAATGGATATTGAGTCGCTAACTGCTAGAGCGGTTAATTTATTCACAGCATACAGCAACTACGGAAATGTGTATAAGAAAAGCGTTATGAAAAAGATATGGAAAATAATACAGTTTTTGTGATTACTATTTCTTGAATTCCACAAACAATTTTTGACTAGGAAGAGCTCTATAAAGCGAATAGTTACTTCATTGGTCATTGTTATATTGCCGAAGATCTGTTTGGTGTGGAGTATAAGGATTGAAGAAATTCTAACTTACACTATACAGACTCTCCTGCTCTTCGCGGAGTATAGAAAATTAGGCTTAATTTTCATGATATATCATGGATTCCGCAAAGTAACGCCTGCTTCTATCCAAGTTATCCAACATTGTTACTGACATTTTCTGACACTAATTACGCGTAAATATATATAAATCGGGTTAATCAGGACCATCACCCAAAAGAGCAACTACTGAGTTTCTTGCCGGCTCTTCTCAGTAGAAACTGCTTTCCGAACCGGTGGTAGAGTCACTACAAACATCATACTTTACGTTTCAAAATTGCTTATAAAGTAGGCCTACTTGAAATAAATTAATTTGAATTTGAATTCATCTTACTGGGAGCCCTTAGCAAACTAAAAGCGCACCCACATTTGGACGGGGCGCCAAAACTCTGCCACAACCCTTTGATCTTTATTGAAAACCGACATCAAATGGATCTTGCGCCATCGAGTGGTGAGCTATCATTCCAATACATAAAATCTTAAGCACAAACACCCGCTTTATATGATAGCCATAGGGTATTAACCATTCGCGAAAAAGTTGGGCAACGTGAAGAACTGGCATACAAGATCTAAGCGTACAATGAGCGAGCGAGACTTTGTTTTATAACAATAATCGAACCATAATTCTTAACTTCACTAAAAATTGTTCTATTACATCCAATAAGTTGTATCCGTAAAAAAGCTCTTAATAAAAATACCATGAGCATTAAAATTAGAACAAAAAAATAGTTTATTGTACAGCTCTCGGTTAACTCACAACCAGTGTTTGAAAGACTAATAAGTTTAACCCTATGTAAAGCTAACAATCTGTTTCTATCATTGTAAATCTCATGAATCTTGTCTAGATTTATCACATATCTCACCAACAAATAAATTCCGACACAGAAGTCACTATATCCGCTGTTGGAATTTGAACCTTAGACATTTGCACTTTGAGTTACATTTGCAGTTTCAGTGTCTACTTCCCAAAAGATTTAGTTTATTTGCTCGTATCTTTTACGCTGTCGAGTGTGAATCTCGTTTGACTTTACATCTGCTATTTCTATTTATTCATTAATAATAAATTTCTTTATAAACAGCACATTTTTAGTGTATGAATACAAAAGTGATGGTAAAATTGAAAGCTGATTAATATTCAGCTACTGGTTTCGCATCCAAGCGATTCTTGGAATGAACAAATGGAGTTTTACTACATTGTACTCAAATAAATTATCGGATAGAAACACGCATTACCTTGCCGAATGAACAAGCTTATTTTGCTATCATCATAATCACATCAACCCTTACCAGTTCACTACAGGGCACGGGTCTCTCCCACGATGAGAAGAGGTTAAGACCGTGGTCCACTACGCTGGTTCAGTGTGGATTGGTGGACTCCACACGCATTTGGGAATATAACCGAGAACTTACAGGCATGCAGGTTTCCTCACGATGTTTTCCTTCACCATTGAAGCAAGTGTAATTTTAATTGCTCAAAACGCACATAACTTAGAAAAGTTAGAGGTGTGTGCTAGGATTCGAACTCAGCCCACTGAAAGTGAAGGTGAAGTCATACCCGCTGGGCTATCACCGTTTTTTTTTTTTGAGTTCCTTAAAAACTCAGATTTCTTCGCGGATAATGGCAAATTGAGCTTGATGTTAATTGTATATTAAATAAAACACCAAACCCGCTAACCCCTACTAGAGAAGTGAGGAGCGTTTATGCTCTACATCCCTTTTTGTTCTAAATGCCAGTGCCTGTTCCTAGAATTGGAAAATTAATAGATTAAGGATGATGATGAAACTGAATTCCTTAACATACAATGGCTCGGCGAGCCCAAATGTATTCAAAACTAGGTGGGCAAACTCTGTCAAAAACCCACGTGCGTCTAGCCAATATTAATTTAAATCTATAAGTTTTAATTGTTTGTTGGTTTGTTTGTACACTTGGCTTCCCAAGTACCTTGTTGTCTGATTTAAACCATTTTTTTACCAACAGAAAAGTAAACTATCACAAAGTGACAGTTGACACAGCTATAAATTATTTAAAAAAAAAAATTAAATTCTTACAGAAATTGCAATAATTAATCCTAAACTAGCAAAATTTTGCCTTTGTAATTCGTTAGTTATTTGACGTGCACAGACAAACCATTACGACACCTAAAAGTTATGTACTACATGATTACCCGTAAATAACCCGGACGATGTTGCGGGCGACGGCTAGAATAAAAACAATAAATTGTTGTGAAAACCAGCAGCAAAATCTGGAAAATTGATATTCACAAGCCTGTCAATTTGCGGAAAATCGCCGAGTCAGTGACAGGGAATATCTAAACAAGAAAACCGTACTGGCATAAAATATTCACATACAAATTGAGTTTGACAAATTAAGCTGAACATTTTACACCCAAAAGTAAACCATGAGGCAGCACTTTGTGTAAAAGCTCTGATGCTCCGTACAAGTTTTTAATAGCCCTTTAAATATTAATATTTAGACCCAGCGTCGTCGTTGTAACATTGATAATTTTGTTGTCTACAAACAGTCACGCAGTCTTCGTGGTTTTTTAGCTTTGACCTTTCACTTTGACTCAACGTATTATGCACCGCATTTGTTTAAAAGCTTCATCATCATCATGATATGAACCCATAACGGGCCCACTGCAGGGCACGGGTCTCCCACAAAGAGAAGGGGTTAAGGCCATCCATCCACCACGCTGGCCCAAAGCGATTTGGTGGGTATTTAAACGCTTACCACAAATATACTCAAAAGTTCCAATTATGTTTTTTTTGCCCATACCATGACGCAATATCACCTGATGTTACATGATGATGCTGTCTAAGATATTAGCGGGCTAACTTGACAGGGGTTTGGTAAGTTTATTAAAGACATACCTACCCCTAAAAATTTTCGTTCGATTACGCAATATCTATTATAGTAGGGTAGTAACTGCCACGGCCAAATCCTCCCACGAGACTAGACGAAAACCAGAGAAAATGCAGAAATTATAAATTTCCCAATTGTCTCTGGCTGTTTTCCAACCCAGGAGGTCCCACGTATAACACAACAACTACGCCAGGGTGGTTTTCTTGATATTGTACTGTTATAAATCATACTCTCCTTTTCTAGGTGATACTGGGTGAAAAAGAAAGCAATAATTCTAGAACTGCCAATTTAGTTTAATCTCAGACATTTGGTACATCTGAATCGGTACCCGTGTTCTACAAGAACTTTCTAAACAGATAAATACTCCCCAAATTGCGTTTACAAAGTTTCTTAAAATGTTTACTAAATAATAACTTTTTCTTACTCTTTTAAACCATTTTATAGCCCTTGTAATCTAACTTAGCTCCGGGTTATTACAATTTAAGTAACTAATTTTGTAATATTTGTTGATAATTTATACGTTTTGTTAATAACATAAGAACCGACTTTGTTATCCAACTAAAAAGCAAGTAATAAATATTGTCTACAACTTTATTAGTCGGTGCCAGGTAAAATGTAGAAAATTACTGGTACTCTTCTTGCTACTATATGTAAAATAATACGAAGTATATATCTATACATATTATTACCATATGTTATGATATTGTGGTGGCCATCCGTGATCTTCATTATCAGTTTTACTTGACCAAATGGTGCTTTTCCATAGCAAATGCTCAAGTTACTTGATAAAATACTTAAATCTCTTAAGGTGCCCCTATAATATGTGTAGAGTTCCCGCATATCTCCAGGATCATGAATCAGACCACATGGGAAGTATACCATCACATTAAAAAAAAACCTGAAATCCGTTCATAAATGACAGTTTTGAGCTAAAAAATATAAAAAAAAAGTTCAACCGAATTGAGAATCTGTTTATTCGGGTAAATAAATATAATTCAAATCGTTCTATATCATTCTGGTAGCTTATATGGATATCTGAAAATTAAGCTTAATCTGCTATACTCCGCGAAAAGCAGAGGAATATGTATGGTGTAATTTATAATTTCTTCAATATTCACACTCACACCAAAAAGGCCTTGCAATGTACCTACTCTCTACGCACGTTTCGCTACGACACCGGAGCATCTTAAGGAGATGTTGACTTAACAATGACTCTTAACAATTATAGGTTGGAAAGTCAACCTCTCCTAAAGTATGATGCGCAACATCATACAGATCAAACTAAATACGATTTCTACATACATTTAGCGCCGACACCAGGAGGCCAAGTACCATCGATTTTGTAGACGCTCGTGTCTCAGAATAATTTCATTACATTTCACTATAGGGTATGTCATAAAAAGTGATATTTTAAAATAATACTGCTTTAGCGGTGATAGCCTAGCGGGTTAGTTGCGTTATGGGTACTAAGACAGTTTAGTTTAATAACTGGAATTATAACAAAGGGTCGCTGCCCACTATGTCAATCGGCTTTCAAAACATAAAGTAGTAGTATTCTCAAAGGCCTTTGAACCTGTCTACCTGAACTCTTCTCATTCTGAGAGGAGACCATTCATCTTCATTATCAATCCAATATGGGGTACACCAATAGTAGATTGAAAATGAATAAGAATGCTTTAAAAGATGATAGTAAGGAGATTAGATTTTGATTTAAAAAATTTAACACTATATTAGCACGCATGTGTAGAGGCGAACGTGGATATGAGCGATTTCAGCTTCATTTTAAAATTGATGACAGGCTTCAAATTGTACTTGATACTATCATGTTGGTAAGCGTTGATGCAGATAATGGGCGTTGACCTGGAAGAGATATGGATATCAAAGTTGTGTACACATAACCATAAAGTTAATTAAGTATTTCAACGTACAGCAAAATGGTCTGAAGTCGGCTATTGCAATACTTGTATCTCGTAAGACGATTAATGACATGAAAATCAAAAACGTTTTATTTTTATTAAGCACTAGAAAGAATGAAAAAAAAGAATGCTTTTTTTTTTTAGTTTGTAAATTCACAAGATTCTAAAATCTTTTATCACTCGTTTCCTTAATATAAAATTAAACGTAATTTTTATATAATCCTGTCGGTTCCGAAAAATTTTATATGCATTTTGAATTTATAAAATTGATAATTCCTCCAAGTGTAGGTAAAAACACTAATAAAAATTATAAAAATTCAAAAATCTAATTCAAAATATAAAAATATTCATGAATATCTGTCATGAATATTTTTGCACCAGTGGATTATAGGCTGTCGATGATGATGATTATATTTTTGTTTCCTGCCAGTCGTACTGGGGTGCGGTTGTAAGTGGCAGCGTTCCCGTGAGTCAGCCACCAGAGCGGGCTGGAATACCAGGAAATTAGTTACTGTTAATCTGACACAGCTCTTTGCCTCCCCCTGTCAGGAGTAGCCATTAGGATAGTCCAACGAAACACACCATATTCGTCTCCATTCCACCGTTTGTAAAATAAGATTCATATAATATTTTATACATTTTCAAAGGTACCGGCACTTGGCCGCAAGAACCCTGCAAATGATTTCACGGCACAGTGTATGCACTTTGAGAGCTTTTTAAAATTTCCGCGGAACTCAACTGTGCTATGAGTAGCACTTAGCATATTTAAAATTTTGTTACACGAATATACTTTATACGGGTCTATTCACACACGCGGCCTGTTTCTTGCTTGTTTTAATCTTTTAGTTCAATTTTCTTTCATACTTAAACTTAATCTTCCGTTATTTAAATTGACTTATTTTTAGAAAACTCTTGGAGTCTTTCTTTTATTTTCCGGTGCTAATGATAGAATACGGATCGCGTGATCTCGGGACTGAAAATCGGGTCGAAAGAAAAAAATAACGGGATATGCTGACCAATTCATATCAAATACATAGCGTAATGGATTTGGATACATCGTGGATTTATAATATATAATAGCGCTATTCCACTGCCGTGCCTCGGAGAGCAAATTAGGCTGTTGATTGTGGATCCTACTGATTATTACCACATGCATGTGATAACTATCGATAAAGCTGGCCATTCCGCATTAAATCAGCGTTGAGAGAAAAAGCTTTAAATGTCCAGGCAATTCAACTGTGCTATGAATAGTACTTAGAATATTTAAAATTTTGCTACACAAATGTACTTTATACGGGTCTATTCACACACGCAGCTTATTTCCGATGTTTATTTTAACCTTATTTTTCTTCACTTTTTTTTCATGCTAAAATAATTTTGATCTTCCGTTATTTAAATTAGCTTATTTTTGAAAACTCTTGGAATAACTCATTTATATTTCATGTGTGTGAGGTGATAGTAACCCATCTATTATACATTATAAACATTTGGCGCAACAGGTTCTTTTTTAATTACGGCATATACCGGTTTAATTATATGTTAATAACTCAACGTTATGAAATCGTTCGCTTAAGTATGCTGGTGACCGATATCATTTCGGTTCCTAAGCTAAGATAAAAAAAAAAAAAATCAAAATTCATTTATTTCAAGTAGGCCTAATATAAGCACTTTTGAAACGTCAAGTCTGTCTGAGTGTAGTGACTCTACCACCGGTTCGGAAGGCAGATTCTGCCGAGAAGAAGCCGGCAAGAAACTCAGCAGTTGCTCTTTTCCAACATCAAAAATTTACATTTTACATTTAAACATTCATTTTTCTATCTTGTGAGAGATGAAAGCGGAGCCGGATGCTTCCAAGCAACCTTGTCATTAAGGTATTTTATAAATAAACCAATTAAAAAAAGAAAAATATTTGTAACCGGTAACGAAACAAAATTAACCGGTAAATTAAAACCGGGCCGTGCCCTGAGAAAGCTGTTTTCCAAAGTTTTCACTACACTAAAGAAGCCTTACAATCTAAAATACAGCGAGTGCTTGGCACTGAGTACTAAGCTAACCTAAATAGCCCAACATTTTGATTTACGACTTTTTAAGCGGCAACGTATTTTCTTTCAACTAAAAAGAATTCTGAGCAGTCAAGAGTGCCTTATTTCACAGGCTACTTTCAAACCTTAGTTATTTTAAGCGAAAATTCATGTACTCTTACTATTGTGTTAACGTGAAAATGTGCTTTTTCTCTTTTGATACTTTGTCCTTTCGAGTGAGTTTTTAAATAAATATAACGTTTGCTTTGTGCAGTTAATTTACTTTCGCCCGCTGGATTCTTGTTTTTTTTTTCAGAAAATGAATTAGCCTATGTCACCTTTCATGTCCAGCTTCCTTAAGGCTTTCTATTATATTTTGCTCCTTTAATATAAAGTGCACTTACTACTTCACAGTTCTAAGTTTATGATTGTGCAATTGCTTTAACCTATACAAGCTGTTGACCGTGACTTCGTCCGCGTTTGTTTTTATTTTTAAAACATCCTCTAGGAATCGTGCGAAAAATATCCTTGCGAGATGTATGGCATTCAATTGAACCAATGAAATCAATCCATTTTTATTTTGCTTGAATATAGTACATGCAACATGTTTACATAGGTGTTAATTAATGTTTATAAGTGTCACATATCCTGCCAAGATTGGCGTGCCAAAATTGTCGTAAATAATTTTATTAATTTTCCACATCAAATAACAGGTGTAGTTCTACGGATATTTCAAGTTCTTATTTTGAAAATCGGCTGTAGTTTTTAAAAATAACTATCAATTAAGTGTGTCCCTAAAAATCACTGATTTGGTTAAGTGTAGTTTTCTAAACTCGCATAAACTTCTGAATTATATGTACAATTGGAATGAATTAAAAAGTGTTTTACTTCGATATAAATACCCTTGATGATAAAACCATGTATTTAAATGGTATATAATACTGCTTTACTCATATTTTGGTTTCTTTTGTTTCTTTGATCTAATGAAATTTTAGAACACCAATACTGCTATTGCGACTTAACTATGACAGTTAGAAATATTTCGGAGAGGTTTTTGTAGGTAATAATAAGTGCTTTAATGATGTAGTAAGTCTTTTTAATGCATAACGTATGTAGTTTTATCAGCGCACAACAAAAAAGAAAAATATAGGCAAAATTTTGCTACTTTGGGTTACATTAATGAAATTTTCGTAAGGATCTCCAATTTTTTTGAAAATTAATTAATGCCTATGCTACTTCGTGATAGTTAAGCTTTCTTTTATTATTAGTATTTTCGGAGCCTATTCGGTACAAACAAATAAAAAAATCTTTCCTCTTTATTATATTAGAACAGATATAGATATCATGTTTTATTACATCACTTAATATTATAAACTCTTAAGTTTGTGTAAGTGTGAAGGTCTGTTATCCCTTCACGCTGCAACTACTGACCTGAATTTGACTGATGTTTAGAATGAAAATAGATTATTATTGGATAGAAGCAGGCGTTACTTTGCGGAAATCCATGATATATTATCAGCATCCTCAGGAGATGTTGACTTTGCAATGAATAATTGTTAAGACTAACAATTATTCATTGTAAGGTCAACGTCTCCTGAGGATGCTCCGGTTTCGGAGCGAAACGTGCGTAGATTGCCGAAGATCTCTTTGGTGTGGAGTATAAGGATTGAAGAAATTATAAATTACACCACACAGATTCTCCTGCTTTTCGCGGAATATAGCAAATTAAGCTTAATTTTGATAATAGATTATTATTGAATATCCCTTGAATTAACACATAGCCTACTTTTGCCCATAGTTCTCGCGTGATTTGTTGAAAGTTTAGGCGATGAGCTATAACTATTGCAAAAGTCATATCAAATTTCCTCGAAATTAAATTTATCATATCACACTTATATTAAGTTAGTCAGGCTTTCAAACTGAAACTTTATACTTTAAGTGAAAACTTCTCGAACTTGGTCATGCTTTACAACTCGTTCTCTACTTCTACTAAGTGTGGGTAACTTTACATAAACGGTTGATGGAGAGGGCTTTCGAACGATAAATTAGTAGCTTCGTTAGTGCGGTGGTAATTTGGGAATTTGAAAAAAAAACCCCCCTATTTTCAACATAGTGTACATTATTCTAGTAGTCAAGCACTTTCATTTCCAACCCATATTAATTGAGTTTTGAAAGAAAAATGTAGTTTGCCATATGATGTTGGCGGTCATCTTAGATTATAAATTGTTCATAGTATATAGTATTTTACAAATAAAGCCTTTTCATTTGATTGTGAAAAAATATGTTATCCGCCATTTTGTGTTGGCGGCCATCTTGAATCGATTTTCATCCAACAACCTAAGAACACTTCCGCTATATTCAGCTTTCAAACAAAAAAAACAAATCAAAATGTGTTCATCCATACGGGAAATACGATGCCACAGACAGACATACACATACAGCAAGTCAAACCCCACCACTTCCACCCCCTCGTTTTTGCGTTTGGGTTAAGAACAGGGAAACTGGTTTAATTTCACCAGTCGCTTTATTGTTGTTACTTATTTTTAGCGTAAGCTTCACGGTTAGTTGGGCTCATCCAATCTCCGCCTCTTCATTCCCGTCAGCTGAAAAGCCTGCTTTAACGGTTAGTTAATTAATATGAAATGCTTTTAATGGGCTGTTAATATTTTATTAGCTTATCGTTAGCTGGACAAATGATTCCCGTTTTCTTTGTAAATTAGTTCGACAAAGTACACCACTTTGTAGTCTTAAATGGTAGTTTATAAAACTGTTGCATAATAAGGGGTATTAAAACCACGAGTGTTTGTTTAAGAACTGAGCTGTAGGTAGGTTTTTAATGGTATTACATAAGTGTTTTTTCATTCCTATTTATATGCAGCTTCGTACACTACATTATTTAATCTCACACATAAAAAAATATATATTATACATGTCGCCGCGGAGGCTGAACGGACGTTTATTTGAACAACTTTATGTAATAATTTTAACTCTCAACTTATTTTGTAACGTAAAACCTCATTGCCATTCAGATCTAACCTAAATTTTATCATTATTTTATTAATGATTTTTAATGTTATTTAATTGCCAATAACTTGTTTTTAATAAATAAGTAAGATTATAATTTTGTAAGAACTTGTAGCTTATTTTCATTAGATGGCGGCACTAGTTGTGAAATGTTGATAACTCCATGTAAAGATTTTGCTGTTTGACTGCCAGCAAAATCTGGGATAAATACTTTTTTAATTTATAATGATGTGTCGATGTAATTTGTTTAATTTTAGAATAAGTTAGTTTCAAAAATGATTGTTACCACTGATTGAACGAGTACGATCAATAGGAGTCGATAACGTTGTCGCTAGTTTTGCAGAAGACGTGGTGCGGAGTGGCGGACTAGGTCACGGGGACATTATTATTGAAGAAATGGACGACTGAGCTCGCAAGCGTGATAGACGCAATAGAATAATTATAATAATTCTAAGAAACAAATAAGTTGTATTTTGGTTTACAATTTAGGATTAATTATAATCTATTTGCATTTAATCTTGTTTGCTTTAAACTTAATTTTAATTTCAACGAACAGTGTAACCGGCAGAACCGGTGACCCAAGTTAGGTTAGCGGTTCAGCATCTTTTTAACGACGGCGAGACACCTTTTCCGATATCAAATATATAAATTTGCAGTTGTTAAAAGCCATATAATAATTTCTTCATCGGTGGTACGAGAACTATTCCTTAGTTCGCAATACACTTCAATCCTGTTTTTTTTACGATAAGATCAATAATTTTACAATTCGGCCAAATAATCTGATAAGACTGTCGAAAGAAGTCTACAGTGATGCAACTTGCATAAGCAAGTGAACCATTGTCAAGAAATGTTACAGAATTCTTAACATTTTGTAACTGGTTTTGCCCTTGTTTCGTAGCGAATTGATATACGAGTACAGTTAGGTTTTTGTGACAGAGCTCGTCCGGGGAAGTACCACAGCCATGATTATTTTTCCGCCATGCAGCATTTCTGTGTTAAGTCTGAAAGGTTTAATTACAGGTACATTAGGCTTTGTTAAGCCTAATGTACCTGTAATATACCTACGCTATAGGTCGATGGACACACTGTGGTACTTTCTAGGTTTTTAGGACGTGTTCCTTGAATGCTCAGCTAAATGTTGCTCTGTTTATAAGCGATTGTTTACTACATTCTAGCACGTGAGCCATCAGCTTGGCCCGTCAATTAAAAGTAAAAAAAAGAAGGAAGTCTGGGTTCTAGTAGATAATTATCATACATCTCAACGTCGACGATATGTTCAAAGATAAAAACGATTGATTAAGTTAATCTTAAAACGTCATCGATATATTCAAAGAACGATTGATTAAGTTAGGCCAGAAGGTAGGTATAATTATGCCTACCCATTCGTTTTGCAGTGAACACAAAAAATGACGTCAAAGAGGAGGCTCCAACGTATGGAGATGTAATTAAAGCGCCTAAGTGGATCTCACTCAGCAACTTTGTGCCTACCGTACGTGAATGTCGTTCCAACGGTACGGTAACAGAAATGCTGCTAACAATTTTTTTACTCAACTTTCATAAAGAGTACAAGGTTTCTGTTCAGTGCGTTTGTGTGTATTTTGTTTATTGTACACCGATTTATCTACCTGTTTAAAAAGCGAATTTATTTTTGTTTTGTTATACGGCATGATCTCATAGAAAATTCTTTAATTTAGATTTAACATTTCTTTACCGCCTTGAATAGACTATAGTTACATTTCATCATCATCATTTCAACATATTAGGTACTGGCCCACAACAGGGCACGGGTCTCCTCCCAAAATAAGACGGGTTCAAGGCCGTAGTCCAACATGCTGGCTCAGTGTGGATTGATGGACTTCACACACCTTTGAGAATATTATAGAGAACTTCTCAGGCATGCAGGTTTCCTCACGATGTTTTCTTTTACCGTTGAAGCAAGTGAATTCTAATTGCTTAAAAAGCAAATAACTGAGAAAGGTTAGTAGGTTTTTGGGATTCGAACTCGGCCCCTCAGAAGCGAAGTCGAGATCCTACCCTTGCTGATGTTGGGTTTTACTCGTCTCACACACTCCACCAAACTCCACCGTGTCGAATTAACTTGGTTGTTGGATATTGGTTATATTTGAACATTAATGCTTCCCTTTGCTCGGATAAACGGCGTTCGCGTCGGTAGTTCGTTGCCAACTGACTATCGGCCGGGGCCAATGGGCATACGTGTAAAACCAGTACACTCGTAACGCGAGCTCTGCTATTGGCTAGACCAGATTTAGATTAATGGAAGATAATAATGGAATGAAAGTTTGAGTGAGCGGTAAGAACGGGTTGCATACGCGTAGCGCACAGTGGGTATCACCGCTTTCCTTTTTTAGTTACATTTATCTCTAATCAAATGAAAGTAAAAGCCTCTGTAACAAAAATTTTCACTATAACTTAATGTTAGGAATATGTCCACCAAACCGCACTGGGCCAGCGATGTTGACTAAAGCCTAAACCGGAGGAAACCCGTGCCCCTCAGAGGGCCTGTATTTGGTTGATATGATGATGATCATGACATGGCCAGGTGACCTTATCATGACCGTAGTAATGAAGATACTTCTACACTATAGCATTAAAATATTAGATTTTTATTTCGTGTGATTGTTACATATTCTAATACTACTAATATTATAAATGGGAAGGTTTGTATGGATGCATAGATGGACGTTTGTTGCTCTTTCACGAAAAAAATTACCCTACCAATTTGACGGTATTTTGGAATGGAGATAGATTATACTCTGGGTTAACACATATGCTGCTTTTTATCCCGGAAAAATATACGATTCCCGCAGAATTCATGAAAATCCGAAATACTGCGTATGAAGCCACGGGCAAGCGGGTTAGTAATTTTTTCGTTCGTTACAAAAAGCAAGCAAAGAGCAACAAAGTTTTCTCTTTCGTGTTACGTTTAGCATCACAATCTGCACAAAATTATGGTGGATGGCATGCAACGTAGTCATTACCGTGTGCTAGGGTTTCCATTAACTCTGAAAAATGGAAACTGTTAAGTACACTTGTACCGAATAAGTTGTATGACAAACGATTGAATGAGTTACAGGTATATAAATTTAGTAAACAAAACAAATACATTAGACGACCTCCCTGGCACAGCAGTGAGCTCTAAGGTTTTTAGTTGGAGGACCCGGGTTCGATTCCCGGGTCCTCCAACTAAAAACTTCAATCTTCCCGTAGAAGATTTGGGAATTTATTATTTCCGATTTCTCTCTGGTCTTGCCTAGCGGGAGGCTTCGGCTGCGGCTAGTTATAACCCTACTGACAAAGACGTGCCGTGACGTTCTTGTATGACGTCGCGTTGTGGATACGAGGTTTGCAGATTAGGGGTTTTGGTTAAATACAACTGCCATACTCACCAACAGTTTAGCCCGGTACCATCTTAGACTGCATCATCACTTACCACCAACTGAAATTGCAGTGAAGGGCTAACTTATAGTGTAGTAAAAAAAATAAAATAAAAAATTTCAGGATGCAGTTTCTATAGAATTTTAGATACACGGTCTTATTAATATAACCTAATAATTTAAATAACAATATATCGATGCGCATGGCCATATGGCCACGGAAGATACTACTGTACACTACTTCTTTGGTTCCTCTACAGGTGTATTAAATGCTGAATGGAGGTGATTTTGGGACCACAGACACGATTATGATTCAAGACAAAAGAAACCTTTTTTCGTTTTTGTTTTTTTTTGTAACCAAAATGTACTTTAGCGTCGTGGTTCTGAAATTAACGCTTTTTCTTTATTTTTGACGGGGTATTATTATAAGTTCGACGTGTCTGTGTATGTGTTTGTCTGTGACATCGTAACTCTCGAACGAATTGACGGATTTTGATTTTGGTTTTTTGTGTGCGAAAGGTGAGTTAGTCGGGAATGCTATGTTTGATTAAAATCGGTCCAAGATGGCCGACGAGACACAAGGGCGGTTGACATATTTTGTATCAAATAAAAGGGCTTGACTAGGAGAATAATATACACTATAACAAATTTTAAATCCTTGATGGCCGCCGCCACGGAAAGGCGGATAACATATTTTTGACAACTCGTTCAATATGGGTATCAATTAAAAGGGCTTTACTAGTAGAATAATGTACACTATTTCAAGTCGGGGGTTTTTAAACTTTTAATTTATATTGCAATCTTAATACTTATGGGGGCCTTTAGAGCCTTAGTTTGTGCAGAATTGGCGAATGGTAGAGACATTGCACGGAAACTGTGTATTTATAACCCTTTTGGTGCGATAATTGAGTTTTAAGCTATTGGCTACATTGCCACTTGAGTTTTACAACACTTTGGATAGCTTGTTTCTTGTAGGTATTATGATAAAAAAAATATATATACTGCTCTGCACTGAAAGTGCTGATATAGTATTTCTTTATTTCTTTAAGTATTTTATGAATTCTTTCAGGTTTTTAAGACAGCATGAGTTCTCATAATTTCACGCCCCGCTTAGCGTTATTCATAACTTGAGCAATCCGAGGTATATGCGAATATTTTCCAAGATAATATTCTTGCTGAGACGGTCCCAGTTTATTTTAATAAAACCAGCTTAGTTTAAAAAAAATAAAATGTAAGAGAAACATGGGTAAGTTTCTCGACATTTATTCTACAAATGCCTATCATGAATATTAGAAAAAAGTTGTAAAGTTAAGATTTTGTTATATATCGTGCTCTGAAGGGGTAACTGCCAAACATAGTTTTCTTGGTAGAGATATCACTCACACATCGGGCTTCTTGCAAGACGTTTAATGTCATCTGTCCATTTAAATGGGAGGTTCATCAAGGCTCGATATTGTGGCGAGGCCTTTAATTCCGTGCCGTTGTCGCACTAACCCAAACAGTCAACTTACCGTGCTCTACGAGGAATTAAGGGCAACATTACCATCATATCAACCCATTACCGACCCACTACAAAGCTGGGGTCTGCGACAGTAAGAAGGTTTTCATGCCGTAGTCCACTATTCTGGCCCAGTGTGGTTTGTTGGACTTTACATGCCTTTGAGAATATGATGGAGAACTCTCGGGCATGCAGGTTACGATGTTTACGTTCACCGTTAAATCAAGTGATATTTAAATTGCTTAGAATGCACATTACTGCATGTGATAGGCCTAAATAAATAAAGATTTTTTAAGTTTGAATTCGATCTTGACCTGATGAAACGGGGAATACATGATATACTCTAAATAAACCCTTTCAAACAAAAAAAAAGTATTTTACAAATCGAATTATAAATGACAGAGTTCTGTTATAAAATATATAGGTATAAAAAAAACAACTGAATTGAAAATCGGTTAAAAATAATAGAAATCTCAGATAAAGGACTAAATATATAGAAGCGCGTTCATCTGAAATAGAAATACTCGTTAAAATTTAGACAAATTCAGTATTGTTAATAAGAAATTAAAAAAAACCTTTTTAGGCTATGTTAGATTATTATTGATATTCATTGTATAGATATATATCATTATAAGTATAAAGTTATAAAGATGGCGCTGCTTGAAAGAGGCCTATGTTCAGCAGTGAACGCACAATGGCTGATGATATATTTATTTATTATTTATGTACCATAAATTGTGATTGTGAACATAATATACATGAAGTGTACGAAGGAAAGCTTATCTCTATAAGAGATCTCTTCCAGCTACCCCAGGATGCGAGTAAGATGATTTAATTGTGGTATAGGTCAAATAAAGGTACTATATACTAACTACAAAGGATATGCAATTTATCTAAATATTTACAAAATTCTACATACCAATACAATAAAGTTTGAAGGTACTATATATACATATATATGTATATATAACATTACAAATATATATATTTGTAACTTATTATTTTAAATTTTACTGCATTTTTATGTGGTGTACAGTAAAAATGTATTCATTCATTCATTCATTATCTTATAATGACGTTGATTGGGTTTGCATTATTATTTTATGTTGGAAAATCCACATTTTAGCCATCCAATCGAGTACAAACCTTTTTTCTTTAGACTATTTTGTTTTTTTTTTTTTATATAAAATAAAGCTATCACATCAGTGAGTATAAAAGCACCGGTGCCTATCTGCAACGACTACCTTAGGTGTTTGATTAGAAAAATAAAAAACCAGCTGTGGTAAACACATATTGCAACAATATACATAATTTTTTTTCTTTCCTTTTGTTGTACCTATTTTCCTTCCCTCTCCATTTCTCTCACTGCCTGTAAAGATCTCTTATAGAGATAATTGTTTCCTTGCCCACTTATTTTCTTGTTTACAATGATGGAGTCACTTCTTCTGTAAATAAATAAAATAAGTGCGTTTAAACTTCCCAAATGAGTAGTAGAGTAGAGAGTAAGTGAGTCAGTGAGTAAAGCGACTAATCTCTATATTTCTTTTACAGATACATATTTCTGGCGATCTACACGGCGGAGATGATTATCAAGTGCATCGCGAAGGGTTTTATATTGAACAAGTACACGTATCTGCGGAACCCGTGGAATTGGTTGGACTTCGTCGTCATCACGTCCGGGTATGCGACCATTGGCATGGAGGTCGGCAACCTGGCCGGGTTGAGGACCTTCAGGGTGCTGAGAGCTTTGAAGACTGTTTCTATTATGCCAGGTAATTAAAGTTATGCTACGGCAGTATTATTTAATTTTAAAAAATGATTTTGGAAAATTCATCACGGAAGGGTGCAAAATAGAGGTTTAAAATTGGAATAAAAATTAAACTTAAAGCCTTAAAAACTTATAAACTTAAACTTAACTTTAACTTAAATTTAAAAACTTATATTTCGTCAGTGCTGGTTGTAAACTCAAACGACTGAGACCAAGCTAACGTAGTATGAATACAATTGGCTATATTATTTTCATTTAAAAACTAAAAGCTTAATCGTCATACAATGTAATATTATTAAATAAAACCTTACCTAATAAGAAATACTGGAGAAAATCGGCTAGAAACAGTTAATGTAATGTTAAAATATATCATCGAGTTCAACGGATCGAAAATATATTTGATAATTATTTCCCGCCTCATACTATTTAGTAAGTTTATGTATTTTCATAGTTACAAGTTACAACGTGCCTATTAAATCTTCAACATTTAAACATAATAAATGTTTATTACTGTAAAGTTGTATAATATAAGATACTTTTACTACAATTGAAGTCTAGTCAAATCTCGCCGAATTCTCGGTCGTATATATGCCAGATTTCAAATGATGCCGCCTTTATCTTGTTAACACCCGGGCCCATGAATGAATGGGAGCGTAGCATTCTCCTTTTATATGGATAATGGAGAAAACGGGTCACAACTGCCAGACAAGTAACACAATTCTGTGTCGTTGAAATCGTATCGCATTCGTACCTACTGCTTAAACGGGTTCCATAAGTTCATGCAAATTTTAATAGCACACTATCACTACACCAAACCTTTAAACCAAATTAGATCGAAAGAGTGGGATCACCTAAGTAGATCACCTTAGTAGAGTGTGATTGATCACGAAATTAGCGTTTCCGGCTTTTAAATAAGGAAATTATTTAGCCCCTAGAACATCCCTAGTAGTATTAAGATGAGTATTCCGAAATGAGGTTTTAACTACATATCAACATCGTCATCACCTCAACCATTTGATGTCCACTGCTGGACATAGGTCTTTTGTAACGTGTATTGTTCCACAATACACGTTCCTGGGCCGCTTATCCATCCATACAAAGATTTGCCCGGTAATGACCACGCTAGGCAGGCGGGTTGGTCATCGCAGGGCTAGACTGATCGCACCGGCGTCGCTGCACCGGTCTGTGCCATTTATTCAGTCTAGTTAATTTGAAGTGGTTATACAGCCACTTGTCGGTCGCCAGAGCCTCGTCGGTTAGACGGCAGGGTGCACCACGTGCAGGTGAGGTTGGCAATTTGGAGGCTGACTGGTACTAGCCTCCGCCTTACACCCCCTCCCACTTACACCCCATACAACGTATAACAACATATAATTTTATTTTATTTATACAGCAGCTTATAGCCTATAACGTTCTTACCAGCGTAAAAGATATGTTATATTTGACCATATTACTGACTAATTAAAAGGTTATCCGCTGTACACGACGATAAAATTATTCCGCTCTAATACCTACAGCTAGCATATGCAGGATTTACTGATCCTTTTTTATTTTGGTGATGTTTAAATTTAAAAATGCAACAAAAAATTGCAAAAATAATAGAAATGGAAAAGTACGAAGTAACCACGTTACATTTCAGGTCGCATTTTAGTTTGCAATATACTGAATTTAAAACCTGTCATGCTCTTTAGACCGAAACGCCGTGAATGGGAGCTGGGTCTACCATTAGGATGATGATCTGATATAACGTGCGGTTGGGGAGTTATAGGCTTTCCGGTGTGGCAAACAAGTTACTTTCGAAGTGAGTCAAAAATAGAAAAGAGGTATATATATATATATATAGATAACAATTTAAAACGATTTAAGTTTTAATTACCTTAAAGTGGCTCTTGTAATAAAGAAACCACTTGTGCAAATTTTTAAGCTAGGAAGTTCTTCTCCTTCTCAAACTTCTCTTGCCAGCTGTTGATCTTGTCTGAATGTTCAATTGCAGAAGGTCGTACTTTAAATCACAAAATATATAACCCATAATCCTCTGGCTAAAATTAAACTGTAATTTCCTTTTCGAAAGTTCATCGATGAAGCCTCAATAAGGAAACCAATAATGAACGGATAATGGACCCGTTTAATTCCGTCCTAAAATTCGAAAGTGTTTGTAGCAGTATGCAAAATCTTTGAGCGTTTCGAGCATCGATTTCATCCCACTAATTTTAAAGATTTACTATCCTCCGTTGAGTTTCTTTTGTTCTCAAAAAATCGCCAAATCTTAAAAATAGGAATTTATTGTTACACTCTTTTACCAAATATTTCCTTTGTGTCGATGTCGATTAAAAAAACGGAAATCGAACAGAAAAACACTTGTACTTTAATCATTTTTTATATCGACAACATCATTATATCAACCAAGGCCGTAGTCCAACACGTTTGCCCAGTGCGGACTGGTGGACTTCCCATACCTTTGAAAACATTACGGAGGTTTTTTACATTATCCGGCAAGCAGGTTTCCTCACGATGTTTTCCTTCACCGTTGAAGCAAGTGATACTTTAATTGCTATTAACGCACATAGTAGTAATAAGTTAGAGGTACGTGCTGGGATTCGAACTCGCCCCTTCGAAAGTGAAGTGGAAATCCTACCCACTGGGCTATCACCGCTTCCACAATCGAAAAAATAAAAGTAATAAATTACGTATAAATAACGATACTCTTTTTTTTCATTTTAACGAATATAATGTCAAACACACACAAGTTAATGAAAAAAACGAATATCAAACATAAAACACAGTTTGCAGTACTTTTTGTTCGCACTCACGAATAAGTTATGGCTTAACACTCCATTAAAACGGACAAATTCGTTTTAATACGAGGTGGTAATGACAAAAAGTCCAGTGAAACGCTCGTGTTAAAAATTGGAGCAGGTTTAAAGCGACGCGGGGAAAACATGAGGCTGCAGCACATTATCAGAATGTTCCGTGTAACGATCTTTGTATGAGCAAACGTTATCTGATGGATTTTATGCCGTGACAGTCATTAATGTACCTACGGTATTAAGGCACAGAGAGCGTTTTAATAAAAATATGGCAAAAATAATGTAGAATTATGTTTCTTTTTCTTTAATTCCTCGATTCGGAACTTCTCCTCGGGTCTACAGTGTCGATTACACGGTTAACATAAAACAGAAGCAGGAGGTATTCGGTTTATTATCTGTATCTTCTCTTATTGACAATTATTAAACAATATCTTAAAACTGAAGGTATTTCAATAGTAATTAATAAAATCACCTACTCTCAATTGTTGTGTATTTAATAATTCAGAATATCTTAATATCATTTAACCAAATGCTACTGCTACAATTATAATGTAAACTAATCAGTGAATCAAAAGTAACTTCATATCAGATCGAATTGCTATTTGATAACACAATTCAAGATGGCGGGAATCAGCCATAACAACGAATATTAAATTAGCTTAGAGATATTCTAAGAATTATATTATTTATTTGATAGGGCGCGGTTGCTATCGCGCTGCTTATCAAATTTATAACCTGAATATCAGAGGTTATAGAAGAATAACTTTTTCATACATGATTTTATCAAAACTTTAACACAGTTCCTACTCCAACATAGTTCTGAAGATGATCGCGGCTAGACTGGACTGTCCTTACCTTCGGCATTGCTGTGTTAAAGCAAGCGATATTTCAACTGCTTAAAACGCACATAACTTAGGAAAGTCAGAGGTGCGTCTGGGATTCGAACTCGGTCTCCCAAAAGTGAAGACGAAGTCCTAACCGCTAGGCTATCGTCGCGTATAATGCCATGCCTACAAAATTATATTAATTCTTATACCTCTTAATTGAATATAGCCAATTTTAGAACCGCAATTACCGTGCCATTAACCCCAAAACTCAGCGTTTCGTTGAACCGTGTAATATGGTTATTTTACCAACGTTCGCAATATAAGTTAAAATGGGCGATAAACGGATAATGACAGTTTTCGGTTGAACTTGTGGTAACTACAAGACTATTGAGATTAATATTTAATTTTGTCTGCTTGGAGGCTTCGGCCGAGCCTAGTTACCACCCTACCGACAAACATACAGCTAAGCGATTCAGTATCATGTCACAAATTTGAAGGATGTTAGAACTCATACCACCTTCTCCGTTCTTAGATAGTTTAACGTCACAGAAACAAACATTGCCCTTACCTATTTGGCTGGTAGTGCGCGACCGTCTGTAAACCAATATTTTTCATTATGTTGTACTTCATAATTCATTTATTGCATAAACTGTACATATAATGAATGGTCTTATGAGCTAAAAGTTTGGGGCTTACAGTTTGCCATTTCAGGCGTGCAATATTATTTAAGCAGTGAACATATAAATAATTACTTTTTAAAAAATTTAAAATAAAATCGTATTAAAGCATAAGTCATATTTTAACTAAAACAAAAATTAAAATAAAAATTAAAACAAAAATTATATTTTTCCACGTACATGCTT
The DNA here is from genome assembly GCF_905163445.1 of Pararge aegeria. NCBI lineage: Eukaryota > Metazoa > Arthropoda > Insecta > Lepidoptera > Nymphalidae > Pararge > Pararge aegeria. The sequence continues at coordinate 5,354,965 of NC_053200.1, read as the reverse complement.
ATTGCGTCACAAGCTTCCATCTGCGGTGTTTCCACTCAGTTCAAGGGTAACCCCATTAAGGAGGAAACAGGAAACTCCAGTATCTCAGGTGTTGTGAATGTTTACCATCATCATCATCAAACCATTACAACCATCAGAATGAGAAGGGTTTAGACCGTAGTCTACCACGCTGGCCAAGTGCCGATTAGTAAACTTCACAGGCCCTTGAGAACGTTATGGAGAACTCTCAGGCATGCAGGTTTCCTCACGATGTTTTCCTTCACCGCTTAAAGCACGTGATATTTAAATTGCTTAAATTAAAAATGCACATAACTCCGAAAAGTAAATTTTTATGGGTGGCCGTAATCACTTTACAACACTACCCCTTAACATATCAGGTTTTTTCCTTAACTTTGGGGATTCTTAAATCTTACAAATACGCACAGATTTGTAAAACTTGGATATTTGGTCACAGTTGGTATAATTACACAGATTACAGATTAACGCTAACGTGTATGTATAATTATAAGTAAGTAATTATTTTATGTTAGGTTACTACATGTTTAAAAATAGTATACATTATTCTACTAGTCAAGCCCTTTAATTAGATACCGTCATTTTATGGTGACTGTCATCTAGGACTGTTTTTCATCAAACATAGCTAAGAACACTCGGCTAAGTCACGTCAAATAAAAAAATAAACAAAATCAAAATAGATTCCTCCGTTAGGAGCCACGATGCCACAGACACACACGCACACAGACACGTCAAACTTATAACAACCTTTAGTTTTTGCGTCGGGGGTTAAAAACTATCACCAGGTGATCCACCTGCTCGTTTGCTCGCTATACCTATTTACGTTAATAAAAAAACTAGCTCCCTATTTCAAGGTCAGCAATGAGGATGAAATACGGAGAACTTTTGTCTAAAGATTCGTTCACAACTTAGTAAGCCGTCGTAAATCTCGTATGCCCGTTGATTTTCCAATTCCGATGTATCGTAATAATCTACTAGGACTTACATTGGCTCTGATCAGTCGATATTACCCGGGATTATGAGATTTGTAAGGCTCATGAGTGAGATTGGAACTAATACGGTGTTCGGGTTTGATTTAGTATCTACCTACAAGTATCTATCTATATTTTAACTCCATTACGAAGCCACGTTATTGTTCGTTAACATACCCACATACTCGTAAGTTTATCCATACTTCCATACTATCTTAATATATATAAATCTCCTGTCACGATGTTTGTCCGCGATGGACTCCTAAACTACTTAACCGATTTTAAATTAAATTGGCAAACCGTGAGCAGTCTAGATATTTCATTATAGTCGCAATTTTATTTTATTGCAAATTATTTGTCTATAATTAATTGACAGCCACATGTACTCATTTAAGGCTTAGCGATACTGAATACGATAAAAACAAAATCAAACGCAGACGGAGTCGCGGGTAACAGCTAGTATATTATAAATGTTTGTTGTTGATTGTCTGTTTGTTTGTTTGTTACTTACGAGTACCTGGCTCATCAACTGCATCGATAAATGAAATTTGGCATACGGATAGCATAAAATGCTGATGAAAGTGAAATAATGATGAAAGTTTTTTATGGAGACATAAATAACTTATTAATAATATATTTGCTTATTCATTTTTGGTGCATTTTTGTGCAAAAATTATTAATGTTTTCGCCAAAGTTCCTCAAATAATAATATTTTTTGAGTTTTTACACAACAATTGCATTTTTTTATATGCTAATAATATAAACTGTCGGTACATTTTTTTATACGGCATTCTGCATCGAATGAGCTATTAAGTTTAGGTGTTTTTAAATAATTATTACTTTTTGAACTTGTTTTCACTCAGTGGCGTGCATAAAGGGTATGCACTAAGCGGGCAGCTGATCACATAAAATGAAAGAAATTTCTAGTACAAGCTATATAAACTTAAGGATAGGCATTGTAAGTGTTATAAGAAGCCTACCCTTTAGATTTTGTAACTCGTACAAAATCTTCACTTTATATCATCTGCATACCCTTTGCATACCACCTTATTTTCTTCACTTTATATCATCTGCATACCCTGTGCATACCCACTAATTTTCTTCACTTTATATCATATGCATACCCTGTGCATACCCACTAATTTTCTTCACTTTATATCATCTGCATACCCTGTGCATACCCACTAATTTTCTTCAGTTTATATCATCTGCATACCCTGTGCATATCCACTAATTTTCTTCACTTTATATCATCTGCATACCCTGTGCATACCCACTAATTTTCTTCACTTTATATCATCTGCATACCCTGTGCATACCCACTAATTTTCTTCCCTTTATATCATCTGCATACCCTGTGCATACCCACTAATTTTCTTCAGTTTATATCATCTGCATACCCTGTGCATACCCACTAATTTTCTTCACTTTATATCATCTGCATACCCTGTGCATACCCACTAATTTTCTTCACTTTATATCATCTGCATACCCTGTGCATACCCACTAATTTTCTTCACTTTATATCATCTGCATACCCTGTGCATACCCTCTATGCACGCCACTGTTGACACTTGTGCTTTTCAAAAATTCTAAAAAACGCGTGCGTAATATTTTTTTTATTCTAACCATCAAGTTAATACTAGGCAGAAATTTAATTAAAAGTGGCACTCTAAAAAATGCAAACGAAACTAAAATGTAGCTATACTGTTTACATAGACTTGGGCGCTTTATAAGCTGAGAAGTTTTCAAAACATAAAGAACCGGCTCGGGGCCATAACGCTGAATCCTCAGACTGGAAACCTTTTCGTTTCTCTTGCTTTTTCATTCCTCAAATAGCTCTCAGTCAGTATGTTTTATAGCTTAGACAAAAATGGCTGAAAAATAGAGGCGTATTTCTAACATATTCTCGGTTGAGGTTGAATGAACATGACTTTGTTTCGGCTTCTTACGGCAGATCCTTTTCTAAGATTATTATTTCCTTTGTCGGGGATATCTTTTCTATTTTGCGGGCTACATAAAGTTTTCAACATACAGTTTTACATGTGTTATGCAAATCCACCTTTTGAATTACCTCCCGAGTCTCGGTTATAGTATTCAACAAACTACTGAAGTCTGGATCTGACTATTTTCTTGCGGTGAGCACGTAATGCTTTCATTTCGTGGTTATTTCTAACATATGTTGAAAGGTTCATATCATTTTGTGTTACATTCTTGAATGTATTTGCTGGAACAAGACTTGTTTGTGAAGTAAGATAGATGTGATAAGAAGCGACTGTATTAATTGTTACGTAAGACAAAAAAAAATACTACAGGTTTTAATGAAACATAATTAAAAAGTATACATACTTAATCGCCATTGCTTTAAACGCTCACCTCCAGACAACCTTTAATGGATGATTCACATTAAATCATTTCTACCGCGCACTTGGAAATTGTGAAACAATCTCCCATCCGATGTGTTTCCTCAAAAATACAATCTAGGGCTATTCAAGGGCCGGATTAACAAATTCTTTAAAAGCCGACCACTCCTCTGGTGTTGCAGATGTTTATGCAGATATTTATAATTATAAGTCGTCAAAACTATAGTAGTTTTGACGACCTAAAATTAGTCTGGTGACATGTTCAAAAGTCAGCCTTAATTTTCGTTCACAGGCTTGAAGACTATCATCAACGCATTACTCCACTCGTTCAAGCAGCTCGCCGAGGTAATGACCTTGACGATCTTTTGTTTGATGGTGTTTGCGTTGTTCGCGCTGCAAGTCTACATGGGTGAGCTGAGAAACAAATGCGTGCAGGATCTGATCGTGCCGGCTGGGGAAAACTTCACGGAAGAAATGTGGTCGAGGTAAGTGAACTCTTGATTACCTCGCTTACGTAGTGGTTCTCTCTACTTATCCAGACAAATATTGTAAAGAGCTAAGAGAAGAGAGAAAGAGAAAGAGATTTGTATTTTTGTGTGTATGTTTGTAATGAATAAACTCAAAAAGTACTGTGCCGATTTAAAAAAAAAATGTGTGTGTACCTATGCACACGCGTTAGAAGTTGTACTTCTTTGGTGTAACAATATAAAAACTTTTCAAAAATTTTATCTTTCGTCTTATTCTTGTAGTACTAGTGTAGTAAAAACGAGACTTACAATAGAAAAAGGTATTTAAAACATTGAAAGTTTTATAATAACGCTTTATCTAATTAAATAAAGTTTATTTAACTCATAATCATTTCTTTAAGAAATGGACATAATAAACATAATTACATTTGGAATACTCATTATCGGACAACCCAGTATCACTAACATTAAAATTTGAGATATTTGTACAATTGAATCAATTAAATCAACAGAATTCATTCGCAGACATTTACAATGGAAAATGTACACTGTCAAACCTTATAGCTAACTTCAAGGTATCGGCTTTTGAAGATTTTTATAAAATTAAAATGCATATAATAATTTTCGGAACCGACAGTATTTGAATCTGCGACTCTCGAGCGCTTCCCCAATTAACGTTTTAGCAAAATTTCATAAAGTTGCATTTATCATTAATACGGCAGAATTTAGGTAATACTGTTTCTCAGGATTTTTTATTTTTTTTTATTTTTTAGTTGGATAAGCGACCCTACACATTGGATGGTGGATCTTGAAGAAGTGCCTATAATCTGCGGGAACCTGACCGGTGCGCGGCACTGTCCCCCGCAGTTCACCTGCCTGTGCGTTGGACCCAATCCCAACCACGGCTACACAAACTTTGACAACTTCCTCTGGTCAATGCTAACCACGTTTCAACTGATCACACTCGACTACTGGGAGAACGTTTACAATATGGTGAGTGCTAACTTAGGCTATACAGTTTTTTTTTTTATATTAAATAACTGCTACTATCTTTTTAGTTTTCCTAATACTAAGGTTGCCCGGCAAAGATCGCTACATAGCGATAAGGCCGCATTTTGTATCCTTCTTCAATCTTCAAGTGTTTGTTCTTTTTTTTTTCGTTTTTCTAAGTGGGGTACAAATAAAGAGTATAAATAAAAATATAAAATACTATTTTTAGACGGCCGATTGGCGCAGTGGGCAGCCACCCTGCTTTCTGAGTCCAAGGCTATGGGTTCGATTCCCACAACTGGTAAATAGATGATGAACATGAATGTTTTTTTCAGTGTCTGGGTGTTTATCTGTATATTATTTTAGTATTGTATTCATAAAAGTATACATCCGTCATCTTAGTACCCATAACACAGAAAACAGCAGTTGCTCTTTTCCAACATCAACATTTTACAATTTTACATTAATTATTAGTCTACCTGGTAGGAGATGAATGCAATGCAAGATTTATGAAAGCTAAGCAGGCAGGCGGCTTTAAGACAAACCTGTCATTACGAATTCATCAATACGAATACCTTCATAGGTCCATAATTAATTTAGCAATCCTGTTTTTATTGCATATATTATGTACTTAACCCAAAAATGACTACTAAGGTTCCTTTCGCAGTATATAAACTGAACTGCTTGAGATACAAAACATGAAATTATTCCGCGTTGAAAAAGCCTTCCGCAATAAACGTACTAGGTGCATTAGTTTTACAAAGTAGGGTTTTGGGATTGGAATTTAGCCACCGATGATCAAATCAAGAAGCTTTATCTTCACGTACGTATTTTTACCTACTCTTTACAAACACCATTGAAATTTTGCGATACTAAACGATATTAGCGCTTAGCTTTATGTTTAAGTCGGCGAACAAAGTGATCACCATCACCTTATGAAGCGTTCATACATATGCCTTGTGATAAAACATAAATAAAGAAATTTTGAATTTATAGAGTATATAGCGGAAAGGAACCGCTAGATATTCCTAATCTTAGATCTTCGCTGTATTAGCTTTACTACTGAACCCGCAGTAAAAGCTTTTAATAAGATTTCGGAGAACATGAAAGACTTGTTATATGAATTTTTCATCACCAATTGAAATAATACTTCAAATTATTTAAAAAGAATATATACATTAGGTATACAATAATTGAGAAACTCCTAATTTTTGGAAGTTGTTTTATTATGATGTTCGTACGAGTCTTTAATATCAAGAAAATTATATAATTAAAATAATTAAAACCGTATTCACGCAAAGTACAAATAAATATGTTAATTTAGTTTAATTAGCAATGCGCTTGTAGTAATTGTATTCTTATTATATTTGCTAATTCTTACTTATAATCGATAGACAGGAATTTTAATAGAATGCATGGTTCTAACCAAGTTGATGAAAGGAACCATGTAGGTTGATATTAGAATATACTGGCTATTGTTCTCGTATAAACTTGCGTGGTGCTACCAAGCTGGTTAAAAAAACCATACAGGCTTTTGTTGTTGTAAAAACTAGCTTATTGTTACTAAGAATCGTGAGACAGAAATTGTAATAGAATTTCGTGTACCAAGTCCATTAAAGGAACCTTGGCTGATATTGGATTCTACTAGCTGCTGCCCGTATTCTTCTTCCGTGTTTATAACGGTTTTTTATAAATCCAGTGGGAACCGTTTGTTTTCCTGGAATAAAAAGTAGGTAACCATTGTTAATTTCTGTCCTTTCCATTAACTCTATTCAATAAATCAATTAGTTTGGTTGCTTAGTTACGACGTGAAGGATAGACAAACAAACGAACACACTTTTTAACACTCGTTTATAATATTTAGTTAGGTATCTGCACTATCTGTTATTACTTTTAACTCGAAATTATCGCTATATAGTCAGATGGTAAGAGAGAACAGCGGACCGGCGTACAACTTCTTAAAATAAGTGGGATTTGTTTTTATCTCGGTAGCTACTAGCTTGTAACTAACCTCTACAATTTGTAATCGATAAATGCTGAAACGACTTTAATAATTCTTTCACCTTTCGATTCGAATTAATTAAATGTTTTCCAATTTCCTCACTAATGTGATAAACGTCAAGCGTTGAGAGGCTGTAACAGAACCGCTTTAAGCCTTAAACAACCATGTATTTTTCATTTTTTATGTACTCATCTTTACACACAGTAAAGATGAGTACTATTACACACAGTCAAGTCTATTCTCCTCTTCTTTTTTTTTCCTAATTCTAAGGTTGCCTGGCAGAGATCGCTATTAAGCGATAAGGCCGCCTTTTGTATTACTACTTCTTTCGATGTTTCTGTTTTTGTTATATTTTAAATGTTGTGGTATACAAATAAAGAGTTTAATAATAATAATAATAAAGATGATAGCCCAGTGGTTTGGTCTCCGGCTTCAGTTTCTGGGGGCCGAGTTCGAATCCTAGCACGCACTTCTATTTTTTTTAAGTCTGTGCGTTTCAAGCAATTAAAATGTCACTTGTTTCAACTGTGGAAACAACGTGAGAAAACCAGCATGTCTGAGAGTTCTCCATAATGTTCTCATAGGCGTGAGGAGTCCGCCAATCCGCACTGAGCCGGCGTGGATCCAGATCAGATCATCATATCATCATCATCCATCCAGATCCTCCAGCCTTAACTCTTCCGATATTGGGAGAGGACCCGTGCCATGTAGTGGGCCAGTAATGACACGCCAACGCATTTACTATAACAGTATATCAATATACGGCCTTATTTGTTAGTGCAGCATGCTAATATCTTAAGGCTATTAAGGATGCATCTTGTGTTATAATATTCAACATACTGGGAATACATGAATAAGCTTACATTGATTGCGTTATGTATATGAGAGGACCTTTGCCTTTTACATCTATCTTTCTAAAACAGGTTATTATCATTATCCTTCTACAACTACTTATGTATCTTTGCTGGGATCAGGATATTATATTAATATACTACGACAATAGTCACATCGCTATCTAGCCCCAAAGTAAGCATAGCTTGTGTTGTGGGTACTAAGATGACTGATGAATATTTTTAGGAATAATATATCCATTATATATAAATACTTATAATATAAAGATAAACACCCAGACAATGAAAAGCACACATGTTCATCACACAAACATTTTTCTGTTGTGGGAATCGAACCCACGGCCTAGGTGACAGAAAGCAGGTTCACTGCCCATGGAGCCAGTTGGCCGAATATTATAGGAGAGATGATTTAGAACTGAAACCTTTTACGCTGTTCCAGCACGGATTGGCGGGCTTGAACTAATTGATTCCACCAACGGCTCGATCCACTAAGATATTATTGCATTTACATTACCCATCAAGATATTACTTTAATGCTATCAAACGCAAAACCTTTTCACATAAAACTATAGGTTCCGGTGATTAGTACCTTCAAACAAACAAACAATACAAACTTTCAGCTTTATTTGTGGTATAGATCAATAACCCGGAGAGCATATAAGGCGATCAGCAAGTGTCATTTGATAATGAAACTAACTAAAATTGATAATTGTTAACTGAAAGTTGTAGTAGGTACGTCAGCCGAGCCGTTAACCCGCATTTAAGCAACGTGGTGGGTCTACTCTATATACACCTCTCTCTTATAAGGTACGAGATCTACGCTTAGTATTAAACAAAGTGTAACAGAGTTACGAAATAATATTGAAAGATGCATAAGTATATTTCATAAGGAATCACCCTGTAAATTATTAAATCAAAAGAAGTATATTTATTTTTCCATACAAACTAATTCAAAACATTCTTAGTGTTTACTTAAGACAACCCTATTAAAGATAAAAGACCGACATGCTCATAGCACCTACGCTACGCGACGCGTAAGAGATCTACGACAAGTATTATAAAACGTGTAACAAAATTACGAAATAATATTGAAGTATGCATAAGTATATTTCATAAGGAATCACACTGTAAAAATATTAAAGCAAAAGAAGCATATTTATTTTTCCAAACGACTTTAAAACATTCTTAGAGTTTACTTATGACAACCCTATTGAAGATAGAAGGCCGACATGCGCATAGTACCTACGCTACGCGACGCGTACCTAATAAAGTTACAGGAATCTCATGATTTTCATTTTGCATGTGATGTTAGGGCTGTACCTAATTTGTTTCAGTATGGCAGTGCTTTACTCAAAAACTATTAGGTTTTCAGTTTCACAGATAAGTCTCAGAGACAGTACATAATGTACTTCTAAGGCCTGTGAAGTATTATTTCGGTTTTCATTTACACGTTGTATAATTCGGTTGACGATAAGCTCAACTAGTACTACCGCTATGCTATGTATTCAGAATGTTGTTGGGGCTGCGTCGATTCTGCAGCGCCTCTGGTATGTTTGCGGATGCGCGGACGGATTGTTTCCACACTACATTGCGCAAGCGGTGCGCGTCTTTTAGTGCGCTGGGTGCGGAATAGCTCCAACATAGTTCTAAACATGATTGTGGCTAGACTGGACTGTCATTACCTCCGCCATTGCTGTGATAGGCACGTTGCAATACCAATGCCGCTTAGACAGTATCAAGGGATTGTTCTCATTCTTCTTTTTGTTTAAATTTGATTTTTGAATTGGTTTATTTCGATTAGATTTAATTTACTTTTTTTTTTTTTTTTGGTTTTATTTACTTTTGACATGTATTTATTTTAATTGCATTTAATTTTATGTCGTAACTGATCTTAAATTTTATGGGTAAAGTCTAAAATAAATGATTATTATTATTGTTATATTTTTTTGTATTAAATTCAAATCTCTTCTTTACGAAGGTATAATTAACAGAGCACGGGCCGGAGCCAAGTGCAAAATCGGGGGAGTCATGTTAAAAACTTTCGCACCAGGCGACATGCGTTTAATATAACGGCTTTTTGTAGGAGTGTATATTATTATTATGCTTATTTTTGCCGCCAAGCAGTATTGCTGTGTCTGAAGGGTTGGCAGTTGCCGCTGTGAATCTAGGCACATAAGGCTTAACACCTTTGCCTCAGCTTGACACAAAGCAGTAATTGACTTTGCTTGACCCTGCGAAGTGTCGCTCTGTTATAGGCGACAGTTTTCCACTAGCCATCAAGTGGGCCATCTGCGGACAATTATTGCTATAATCCCCACTTCCCTATCCCTATCAGTGGCGTGCACTCCATACATGCACAAAGCACTGCATACCCTAACTGGAGGAGAATTTGTGCCCTTTATGCAATTTTCCTGGTGCATACCCTGGTGAGAAGCCCAATGCACGCTACTGATCCCTATCCCTATCCCTATCCCTACTAATATTATAAATGTGAATGTAAGTTTGTTTGTTACGCTTTCACGCAAAAACTACTGAACCGGTCATCATGAAACTTTGGAAACATATTCTTGGAGGTAATAGAAGTAATATAGGATACTTTTTATCCCGAAATTAAGCTCAGTTCCTTTGGGAGAGGTGATAAAAAAGATTGACGATTTTTCACAAGGACTATATAAAAAATGTTAGGAGGAGGATGGATGGTAAATGGAGGAGCTGAGACTGGTCAGACAGTTCTTTCCAGATATTGTTTATGCGAGTAGATTTTTTTTTATAAGAATACACAACTTAAAAATTTCAGTACAACTACACCTAATTTTAATGTCCATGTGTCTCAAAAAAATAAAATAAAAACAAACGCAGACGAAGTCGCGGGGAACAGCTAGTAATAAATAAAAAATAAACAATAATACTTTCATCTCTACTTAAGAAACGTAGGTGACACTCTCAATATGTTAAAACCACATCATCATCCGCAGCATAGGAACGTCCCATGGTTGGGCACAAGCCTAGTCGCTAATATAAGAGACAGTTGTAGAGCATAGACCCGCCACGCTGCCTTAATACGGGTTGGTGAGCTTAAACCGTATTGCTTCCTCGGTATTGCGATTCCAAACTTTATCAACGCAAAAAAACATCCCCACTTCAAAAAACAACATAATGTTTTAGTCTGCAATCTACAATGTGAAGTGGTTTACCTTTGTTGACCCTTTCGGTTAAAGATAAGGGCGCCCCGGGTCGTGTTTGAAGGGTAGCAACTAAGCGAAGGGATGGTGATATTTTACCTTTCACTTAAAGAGGTGCGGCGAGAACCTTCCTCATATACGTATGCTTACCATAACATAGGTTTGGTTTTAGGTTACGGGGATATATTAAACCAATATTCATAGTTCGACGGCCGACTGGCGCAGTGGGCAGCGACCCTCTACTGCTAAGCAACATTGTTGTAATGCTGTGTTCCGGATTTTAAACTAGGATTGTCGTGGTTAATCAACATTTCTTATATATAGCTCAATGGTTACGTAACACGATAATATTTTGGATTTGTCGATGTTTCAATTCAAAATACTATGGTGGTATGTACCCGTTGAACTATATTTAAGAAATGCTGTGTTCAAGTCGTAAGAGCGTAGTTGCCGGTGTAATTATAGGTCCTAACCTACGCCTCAGACTGACACAGTGCGGCAACTGTTCCTTGCATTACCTTTGACGTGTTGCTCGGTTTTGGCGATGGTTTTTCACGTATCGTAGCCATCTTGGTCCGTCAATTATTAAAAAAAAAATCAAAAGCATAAAAAAATTTGCTCCTTTATTATTAGAACGTTTATTAGAATATTTTGGAGAAGGGAGGTCTGGCGCAGCAGAGTGAGCGCTGTGTATTTAAGTAGGCGGTAACGGGTTCGATTCCCGACAGGGGCACTTTGGGAATTTATAATTTTTGAATTTTCTCTTGTCTGGGGGGAAGTTTTGGCCGTGGCTAGTTAGTTACCCTACCGACAAACACGTGCCGCTAAGCGATTTAGTGCTCCGGTGCGATTTCTCGTAGAAACCTCTCGTTGTAGCGGTATTACTACCATACTCCCTAAAAAGGTTTGCCCGCTACCATTTTAGACTGCATCATCACTTACCACCAGTTGAGATTGAAAATTATGAATCCGACAGGTATTGAAATCCTTGAGTCAATCGTGTTACGTGGTTTGTATATTGGTTAGCATTGTTTACTATGGATCGCGTCTCAGTCTAATTTTTAAGTTTTAAGCACAGTTTATTTTCTTAATTGATAAATTCCAACTATTTTTCGCAAACCAACACTTGCAAAGTAGACAATATATTTTAAATGTTTAAATTAATACATATATATTGATCAATAAAGAAGAAAATAAGATTATATCAACAACTTATAAATACAGGAAGGTTTATTATACCATGATATTGTTCCGCATCTATACCATTAATGAGTTGCCTGTAGCTACGTTGTCCACACGGGGCACACTGCCTGCGCCCTTAATAATTAAATTCTGAGCAAGGGTCTCGAAATATCTACAGCCTTTGTTATGATAGGACGCGTTTCACAGACCCTACATTATATAGTTAAATTCACTTACCACACTAACCGTGGGTGAATTTCAGCTCAGTGTTTAATGTTTGAAATCATTCTAGAAAAATCCACTTATTCTTTCTTCGTTTACTCATAACCAACCAACCGTTTACCAACATCATATGTATTCACCAACTCGTTTCACCAATGGCAAGAGAAGGAATTGTGATTTCTCGTCGTACCACTGAATCCGGATGAGGCTCTTCTTAAATACTATATTACCATCGTCATCATTGGGCCGGTAATGTGTCAACACATTACCGGCCCAATACGTGGCACAGGTCTCCTCCCACAATGGGAAGGGGTTAAGGCTGTAATCACGCTGGCCTAGGTGGTTCCACCTCTGAGAACTTTATGGAGAACTCTCAGGCATGCAGGTTTCCTTACGATGTTTTCCTTCACCGTTGCAGACTACACTAACCTATACAGTTATAGATAAAGCCCACCTAAAGCAGCGTGGAGGGTCTATAAATCCCTTTTAACTTATGATAAAGTTGTGAGTAATCTTAACAATTATTCATTGTAAAGTCAACATCTCCAGAGGATGCACCGTTTTCGAAGCAAAACGTGCGTAGAGGGTGCATTGCCGGGATCTGTTTGGTGTGGAGTATACGGATCGAATTACACCATGCAGATTCTCCTGCTATTCGTGGAGTATAGCAAATTAAGCTTTCATAATATAGTGAGAAACTATTATTAATGTTTACTATTATTAGACTGAGAGTAACAATTATTTGAATATTTTACAGCGCTAGTAGTAATGATACGACGATACTACGATAACGATCCCACACCAAAAAACGCATCGTTCACCCAATTGGTGTAACCTTCCCAGCAGTGGGATATTCATAGGTATATTATTCAATTTCGGGCAAACAGTAATCAAATATCACTTTATCCACCCATTTTAATGAGTCTCGAAATACTTTCCCCCACAATATTCGTAACATCAAAGAGATGAAATATATTTCCGAGTGACACTTGGGCCGACGACGTCATTACTGTGGAAAATATTTTTTGCAGATTCTCTTTTACTGAAATTACTACAATTTCAACCTTCATGTTAATGAAGTATTCTATTATATTTCTACAAGTATGTATGTATATAGTCTACGTTACGTGTCTGAAATGTAAAACAAAAATGAGATTATCGATTCCTAAGCACTTTTGATAGGCCTACCAGATTCAAATTCTAAAATTTTTTATTCATGTAGACCTTATCGCAGACACTTATGAAGCGTTCATACATTACCATGTTTCCACTAATGTTAGGTGATGGTGATAACTGCATTTGTCAACTTAAAACTAAAGCTAGGAGGGTTCCAAACTCCCTAGTCTCCCTAGTCCTAGAAGAAGCGAAACGTGCACAACAAACTTAGCTAGGTTTTTTTTTTGTTATCACCATCTCACAGTCGAGTTAATTAATAAAATTTAGCCATGAATTTAGAACCATTCAAACCCAAGCTTTTTTATCATACATGTAATCCTTGATATTATTTGTCTACATATGTATACCATTTTTGACAGTTGGCGCAGTGGGCAGCGAACCTGCTTTCTGCGTCCAAGGCCGTTCGATTCCCACAACTGGAAAAATGTTTGTGTGATGAACATGAATATTGTTCAGTGTTTGGGTGTTTATCTGTATATTATAAGTATCTATGTGTATTATATTCATAAAAATATTCATCAAATTCAAATTCAAAATTCAAATTCAAAATTCATTTATTTCAAGTAGGCCTAATATAAGCACTTTTGAAACGTCAAGTCTGTCTGTTTGTAGTGATTCTACCACCGGTTCGGAAGGCAGATTCTACCGAGAAGAAGCCGGCAAGAAACTCAGCAGTTGCTCTTTTCCAACATCAACAATTTACATTTTGTATTTTAACATTCATTTTTCTATCTTGTGAGAGCTGAAAGCGGAGCCGGATGCTTCCAAGCAACCTTGTCATTAAAAAATTCATCAATTGATTCATCAGCAATCTTAGTACCTATACACAAGCTACGCTTACTTTGGAGCTAAATGGCGATGTGTGTAGTGTCGTAGTATATTTATTTATTATTATATAATACTTTTATTCTATCATTTATTATTATTATTTTTTTTTTAATTATTAACAATGCTTAAGAATAAATTAAAAAACACTTAAAAATTTATAAAAAAAAAAAAAAAAAATTCCACCCTCCGCTTGCGGGGCTTTTGAATACCCAAGCAACCGGTGGTCAGGGCTCCAGAGTGAGAAACCTCCTCACAATACGCTCCGTTTCAAGGACTACTGCCTTCTGTATCCGACCCCTGATCCAACAACCAAGCGCGAAAGCTTCTTTAGATGTTATTATTATTATTATTAAGGAAGCGCGTGGAGCCGCTGGAATAGGCGACACTGGACTATGGTACTTGAATATCCCTATAAAAGACCTATGTCCAGTAGTGGATGTCCATCGGTTAATAACACGTAAATAATGATAAAGTTGTTAATTATGGTCCGTTTAGTCCGTATACTTTCCGAGATATATTTTTTTTTTGTAAACTTAGAGGTAAATCATAATTAAGCCTATGTGCTCTTTTGACGTGATTGCGTTACAAACATACATCGATCCAAACTTTCGGATTTATAATAAGCACAAAATATAAATATAACCGACCAAAATTTCGCTCGTACAAGCTTATTTCGCGGTGGAGTTGCCGTCAAATCGTGTGCGTTTAAAATAATCTCAGCTCGCATTTGGTTGGTAGCGTGACAAATGTCAGAGGCAATTCATGTAAGTGACGCCGTTAAGCCGAATTAAACTCCGTGTACCACATTGTGCTTAGGTTGCTTTTCCATCGAATTTGAGCAAGCGTAACGAGGAACGTGTTACGTGTGAAACATAATGCTTTTCTTTCTTACTTGAATCAGAAGCTTTTCTGATTTTCATGTGGTCCTAGTATAAATTCCTGGATGGTTTGGGATTCAATGCCAATGGGCAGGGAACATAGCTAGAAGGAATGATGGACGCTAAAATTACAGGGTGCTGCAGGCCGATCTTAAATGACATCAAAAGAGTCACAGGTTCAAAATACTTAATTACCTGTACATGTCAATGAGAAGAAATACTCAAATAAAAAAGATCTATGTCCACCGGTCGGACGTCCATTGGTTGATATGGTGATGATACATCACCGTGTAAAGGAAAATAAGTGCCAACTATTATGTTACACGTAAATCTGAGTGCCTAGTACGAGGTTTTCTACCTACGCTTACTTATCTGAAGTTATCTACGATTGTTCCTACGATTACATTTCCATACTGCTTCCCAATGTTGTGACCATACAAATCTTAGTTTAACTCGCACGCGCTCGAATAAGTCTGAAACTATCGCTATTTAAGTATCTTTTCCTTACAAATACACTAAAAAGCGTAAGCACAATTTCTACTATTGTCATTTGAGTACAGTTTAAAGATTTGTGCACAACAGAGTTGGTACCATTGCTTCACAAATTAGCTTCGGTCTCTTGCTGTTAACTCGCGTATCCTTATTGGATGGGCACCCTTAACGCCGGGGCAATGATTCACGGGAATTGCCTACAGCTGCTGCTACAAATTGGTTCTAGCCCGATATGTTGCTTTAATTAGGTCAGCTAGTCCCACGTAGGTAATATTATAATTTTAATTTATATCTATATGAGAGAGCTATGCTAAGAGTATCTCTACGTGATTAGATCAGAAATTAGGAGATCCGTAAAAGAACTAGAGTTACCGACATAGCTCAGCGAGTCGCTAAGGTAAAGTGGCAATGAGCAGGGCACATAGCTCGGAGAACCGATTGACGTTGTGGTCTCGAGATGCTGGAATGGCGACCCTGCACCGGTAAACGCAGCGTAGGTCGGCCCCCAACGAGTCGCTAGGAGCCGCTGGACGCAATCGGCCCAGGAACTTGGATTGTGGAACTCCCTACAAAAGACCTATGTCCAGCAGTGGACGTCAATTGGTTGAAATGATGATGAAGATGATGAATTCATATGTGGGTCAAATGTACGACTAGCTTAAAGTATGCATATAACCAATAATTTAAATAGAAGCCTCTCTGCGATTACAACATAATTGCCTCTAATCTTACCTTTCTTCTGATTTTTATTACCCTCGTGACTTACACCCTACCGTGACTTCGTCCGCAACGTGTCCGATGCAAATTTTCTTCCGCTATTTTACACAAAATACCCAGATACACCGCGTCGACTTTGCCGCCTGTACTATGACCATTTTGGCCGGCCACAAAGGGTTGTGGCGTGTTTGTAAATACCTATATATATATAACTTTTCTCAAGCATTGGGCTATCAGATGAAAAAAAATTTTTAAGTCGGTTGGGTATTTTTATATTTAGCGCATTTTATATGAATCGTTAAACATGTGTTTTGTTTTAATTACTAACCTAAATATCAAATTTTAATAATATAACTTAAAACATTACAGAATTTCATGTAAAATTGTATCCCCTATTTAGCCCCTTTAGAGAGGTGAGCTATGAATACGAGTTCCATTTTAATCGAATACAAACACTACAATTTTATTTATGGGTGTAGATTGTATTATTAATATACTAACATTTTAATTATATTGTAATTAGAAACTTAAGCACAAAATAGACAGCAGTCAAGTTGACAGGGATTCAGCGTGCGAGATTTATATACTATGTACAGTGGCGGCGTGCATAGAGGGTATGCACAGGGTATGCAGATGATATAAAATGAAAAAAATCTCCAAGAGTTATAAATACTTAAGGGTAGGCTTTTTATAACTCGTACTGGATATTTTCTTCATTTTATATCATTTGCATACCCTGTGCATATCCTCTATGCACGCCACTGGTCTATGTAATACCTTGTATGAAAAAAATAAATAAATAGTACTGTACCTCAAATCGAGACAGACAATAGTACCTACTGAAGTACAAGCTTTATCAGGCACGTGACTCCATTTATTTCAATAAAATGCATGTACTACAAAATTAACTCCCGATACACCTTCATTTACAGTTATTTATTTATACTATCGTGAAATGTATTCGTAATTTGAGGTTGGCTTGATCAACATAATTGGCATGTATTCATAAAGTGCTGTTAGATTCGATCAACATGAAAATATAACTGCGTTCTAAAGTTATGTAAAGTTACAACTTCGTTGGTGTACAAGTTATGAAGAACTAGTGGGGAGCTTTGGCACTCGCGAACAATAAGTTAGGTAAATTTATTACTTCTGTTGCGCTTTTTTATAGGTATTGTTTATGGGTAGACAGTATGAAGTCGCAGAATGCATTTCGCGAGTCGTCTTATCATCATCACCCCACGACCTAGTGCTGCGGACAGACCTTTTCTCTCCCATCATGGTCAAAATAGCACTTCTAATTGAAAAACTACACTGATCTATAAATTCTAATAACCTATTATTAGAAAAGTTACCAATTTATGCTCGTATGTGCGAATGCTTAATAAGAGCCAAACCAACACGAATAAAGAATTTTTGTACTGGAATTATAATTCGCAATATTTAAATAGCTAAAATGAAGATGTAATTTTTTTTTATTAAGAAAATAGTTAAAGAAATAATAAAACAGAGAAAAAATATTAAAACAGTTATATTTTTAAAAATATTAAAACAGTTATTCTTACTGAAATTGAAATAATTTTCAAGCTAGAGCTTGTGCTGGTGACCTAACAACCATCAAACGAAATATCTCATAAAATATCTCTTAAGAGATAATGCACTAAGCTACAACATACTAAAACTCAGTTATTTTCGAAAAAGAGTATATAAAGACTACAAACAAACACACTTCCTTTTATAGCAAAAACACTGTCTCAATAAGCATAAAGATTAAAGGTATTGTTAATCATTTTCAATTAATAGCAGAATTTGCAGCTGACTTGAGTTTAATAATAACATGTTCGGAACAGCTGAAACCGCAGCGTCAAGCCTACGGGATTTATGAACAGTGTATACTTACGTATATATGTACAGCTGAGCTAGGTTCTAACCTAACTCAGCAAATTTGGTGAAGTAAGTTCAGTCGTTGTTATCGCGCATTAGTAATAGAAAGATCCATTGACCAGTCCCTGCTGAATTCCTTCTGGTGAGTTCTTTATTTCCAGTTAGACCACGAGGTAACCATACCAAAAGGCAACACCAACTGGACTGGAAGGTTATTTCCGAGCTTGGCCTAACCTTTTTTATTTTTGGTGGGGGTGATGCGATCGTGGTGCGGTGGTATCCATGAGGATTCACTCATGGATACAACCGCACCACGGGGAGGCACAGTGGTTATGTCGGACTCGTACCGGCTAAATCCCCACGGTTTCCCAACATGTCACCTGGTGGCAGGGCCACGGGAACGCTTTCGTACAAAACCGCGAGAGCTTGGCCTAACCTAACCTAACATCTGATAGTTTTGCTGCATTATTTTTAGCGAAGCACTTTTTTGTGCCAGTGAACGAAGTCGTCATCTGTAAAATTTGAAAAAGGTGTACGACAGGGTTTAATAGTGTGCCAATTACTTTTTAATGGTTATAGTAAATAAGTAGTAATGTGATCATTTTTATAAACAAATTAAACTCATAGACCCTAACTTTTAAGTTTTATAAACTTCTTTTTTAATAAACTCCATGGTGGTTCCGAAAGTATAAGGTTGTTGGTACATCTGTCCAAAAATTCTCATTACCATGCCTGAGTTAGCGAAATGGCACTTTGCACCCATATAAGAGCACTGTACACGATGTATAATACTGTGTATATTAACTTGCAGGTGTTATCGTCTTGCGGACCTATGTCGGTGTCCTTCTTCACTGTGGTGGTATTTTTCGGCTCCTTCTACCTCATCAACCTGATGTTGGCCGTCGTAGCACTTAGTTATGAAGAGGAATCGCAAATCACTCAAGAGGTAAGGAAACTTTAATTCTCTATTGCACTTTTAGACCAAAGTATTCAGATAGTGCGGGTTATCAGTAATGATACGTTTTCTTGTTTTCCAAATATCTACGTGAACTATGGTTCTTATAGGAATACTTAGAGACATTAAAGGGGCCAGAGAGAGAGCTACGGATCTTCGGATCGGAATATCCGTAGAAGCAGAGCGTATTCGTAATTGCGAAGCATAAATGCACTTTGAAGCCCCAAGTTGCTGGAGTAGTGACATGTAAACTAACGTAGACCCTCCTGCTAGGTGGACTGACGATGATCAGACGGTGACTGAATGGACAGACACCTAAAGAGTGACAGGAAATCGTTGAACACAAGATATCATTAATAACGGAGAACATGCAGCAGCGTCCTCTGTGCTACTACTACCACCAACCAGCCTGCCCAGCGGAGTCATTTTAGGCAAACTCCCCCCTGTTGGAAGAGGCCTTTAGTCCAGTAGTTGACTGTCACATACTATTGATTGTAGGGATGTTGGATATTATTAGTAGACAATAATAATATTGTCTCACAACTATGCCACAGAGTATCATAGGGGAGGTCGAGGATTTATAGCTTCGATTCTCCACTCTGCTTCATGTTGGTTGGTGGGCTCAAACTATTATTGTTACATGGTAGAATGACCAGCAGTGGCGCGCATAGATGGTATGCACAGGGTATGCAGATGATATAAAATGAAGAAAATCTCCAGTATGAGTCTATGCTTTCATTACCTTTTATGAAAACCGCTGTGGGACATAAATAAGCTAAGGATGATGACAGCAGAAAATCTTTTTTTTTTCCACTACAAGTTAGCCCTTGACTCCAATCAGACATGGTGGTTAGTTAAAATAAATATCTAGTCCAAAAGTAAGCGTAGCTTGACGTATTACGGTGATGAACGAATATTTTTATGAATATAATACATAAATACCCACACACTGAAAAACATTCTTGTCATCACACAAACATTGTCCAGTTGTGAAAATCGAACCCAAGGCCTTGGACTCAGATAGCAGGGTGGCTGGCCACTATGCCAAGCGGCCCTCGGCAGTGATGCCAACTGGGCTAACTGGTAGGGAAAAAAAGAATGTCCCTAATTGGTAATTTAAATATTGTTAAGTACAGTATGTATTTAATATATTATATTTTAAATTCGATAACATAATTTATTTTACGTATTACCAACTTAAAACTAAAAGCAAGTGCCTCGCCTATTATTTCCAATTAATGTGACAATAAATTTGAGCAACCCCAGAGAGAACGGCATGAGATGGAGTGGCTACTCGCAGTAGTAAATCACTGTTAGTGCCAGCTCGGCGGCAGTCGCGCCACGTAGCACATCGTTAGAGGCACTGACGTATTTAGTTACACGCTCTTTCACTTTTAATCCCCACAATACATTGCCCTTTACCCAGTATAAAATGGTGATAGCCTTGCAGTTGGACCTACGGCCTCCCTTTCGGGAGTATCAACTTCATTCTCCTACCTTTTCAGGGTTATGTTCTAATTTTAATTATATGCATATGATCGTGTGGAAACCTTCATGCCTGAGAGTTCGCCATAACGTCCTCAAACGTCCGATGGATGGATTTAGGTCTACTTCTTCTTGTTCTGTTCCTGGGCCGTCTCCGCACTAGGTTGGTATGAAACCCTCCGTTGTACGTATGGCCACTGATGCAGCTCCCCGCTGGATCACTCCAGCCAGTCGAGCTCACTATAGAAGCTTAGCAAGCCGCCCAGGTCACCAAGTGCTTGGTGGGGTGTTGCTGAGGAGCCAAAGTGTGCTGCGCGTTGTTCTGCTACTCCATTGCATAGAAGTATTACGTGTATCGGTATTTCTTCCGTCTTCATGCATGCTCTGCAGAGAGGACTGTCAGTTATACCTAAAAAGGTTTGTAGTAAAAAGTAGGTATTTCGTTTTTAGCGTACCCTATTGGCTTATTTATCCTCCTTAAGAACTTTGAAAAGTAGGTAGGTATACTAAATGAATTTATGTGCTTATGATAAGAAAAGCTAGGGGATAAGTTTGTACGGGTTTTGTCTAATAATAATTCAACTAATTGTTGCCCGCGTTCCACAATCACGTTTATTACGTTTTTTAAAATACAATAGAAACCGTTTGTTCTCCTGGGATAAAAAGTAGCCTATGTTACTCTCCGTCCTTTCAACTATCTCTATACCAAAAATCAACTTAATTGGTTTCTTTGTTGGGCTGTAAATGATAGACAAACAAACAAATAAACAAACACACAGCATTTATAATATTATTAAGGTTTCTAAACAAAATCCATCAATGCTAAAAGAAGTGGTAAAATTAAATTTAAACAAAACTTGTACGAATTTATTTCGCAGCATTTCCGCATCATAAACACCTCAATTAATATACAGATAAGTTTTCAAATCGTTCGAATTTTGCCGGATGGTCAAATTATTATTTTCCATTCACGGCCGACTTTGGCAATTAGCGTCGCACCGAATATATGCAGCTGCCGTTAAACAGCGCCATTTCCGAACGTTTAGTTGTTTAGAGATATTTCAGCTTAATGACATTCACTATCAGACTCCATTTTTGTCCATTCTTGGGCATCAGATATTATCACGGGCAACGTCGAAATCGGCAAGCTCTCTGTTCTCACACGAAATCCTGCAGATTTTATTACATTGTTAAACGTTAACGACATGTAATGTTCTCGAATATTTGCTATATCATTATCGACCCATTACTAGTCCAGTACAGGGCTCTGGAGAACACTATGGAGAACTCTGGGGTAAGCAATAATTGACTAATATAAAAGAAAATATCCCTTTTATTTTCTTTTATATTATTGATCAGGTGTGATTGCAGTTTTTTATTTTTTTATTGCTACAAGTATAAGTTAGCCCATAACTTGTAGTGAAATTGTTGTGTTGTTGATTATAAAAAAATAACACCATACATATTTGTCTGGTTGATTAAAGCAAGTTGAGCTCAGTTATAATTATTTTTTTATCCTATTTGTCCTTCAGGAAAGGAAGAAAGACCTCAATGAACACAGAGACGACTCAACTTTTAGCTTCGACCCCTCATCCTTGTCTGTTAGAACGCTAGCGAAGGACTCCAAGAAGCGTATAGACGCCAGAAAAGGTCTGCTACTAGCCTCGTACTCAAGAAAACGGACGAGAAGACGCAAACGTGGCAAGAGTACTATTCATCATGGTAATACAGTGACCGGAGCCACAGAAAGGTAAGAGAATTACCATTAATTGTAATATCAATGGTTTGAATTTGAGTGCAATCAATAATTTTGCAAATCTACACCTCGCCTGTAACGCAAACAACCTTGAATTGTTTTACATATTTGTAATTGCTATGTTTACAATATGTAAATTAAATAAATAAATAAGTAACAATTGCAATAAACCTGATAAATAAAATAAAATTAAGTAATTTTTGAGATCCTATAATGTATTTTAGATTAAAAGCTTTCTGACATACTTTTTAAAATGTTAAAAAATACCAATTACTCAAATAAACACTAAACTTATTTTGAATGAAAAACCATTTCAAGATTGCATACGCATTGTCAATTACCTAGACCGACAATAGTATGCCATATCGTTAATTTTTAATATAATTTATTACAAATTAGCAATACGATAAATTGCGATCCTGTAAAATTCATATGCTAATTTGTTTGTAGCCAGAGAATTGGTACGAGTGGTGCCTTAACAAAGTAATATTTAATAACATTTGGGCTCACGCCTTTATAGCGGTAACAAGGTTTTTATGTCTGTTAACTTTTAGCTTTGCAGCTTTAATACCGGTTTATTTGTGGTTTGAACAAGCGTTTCATATTTTTCTGACTGCCAATGAAATCGTAAAAGAGAAGCGTTTAAATTTTTTGTAGTCGCTTAAAAGGATAACGTTCACTAAGAAGAGTTAGTCATTGTTATTAATGATATTTATTGTTCTTATGAAGCTTGCGAATTCTCGTGTCATATCATGTTAATTGCTTATGTAATACACGCTTAAAGATAATGTACCTATTTTCACATGAAAATTAAATTAAGTTATTTTAATTAATTTTATCCCAGCTACGTGCGAGGGCATTAATTAGTAATTTAATTTAGTATTTTTCCTGATGTTGAAGGAGAACGTGTGCTGCATTAAATAGTAAAACCCCTTTACTGCGAAGCGATAAATTAACGCATTACTTAACTTCGGCTACACTTTCAAGAGGCACAATTCGAATCCTCGAACTTTTCTAAGTAATGTGCGTTTTAAGCAATTAAAATAGCCCTTGCTGCAACGGTGAAGGAAAATATCGAGAGAAAACCTGCATGCCGGAGAGTTCTCCATAATATTCTCAAAAGCTTGTGGAGTCCTATCCGCGATGGGCCAGCTTGGACTACGGCTTGGACTTCTTTTTGTCGAAGGGGACCCGTGCCCTGTAGTGGGCTGTTAATGGGTAGATCTGATGAATGTTTTAAATATTATATAAGTTTCACATGCTCAGAATTCATGAGATTGCCAATAAATCAAAAAAAAAAGAAAAGAAAAATTAACAAAGAACTGACACATTTTAACAACCATCACTTCGTACGGTATTCTCAAACAATACTTTAAATTTTAACCGTAATAAGACAAACAATGCATAACATAACATTTGTAAAAAAACGTGTACATTTAACTACCCCTTTCATTACCTTGATATCGTATGAAACAAAGTTGGCATTTTGCCTTCCGACAGCAATTTCACTGAAAACCAGTTGGATTGTAAATTGTATGAACATTGAACAGTTTTCCGCAGCCAAATAGGTAATTTCTTTTGCAAGGTTAAAAGAAATTATTCACAATAACTCTTTCATATGAAAATAGGTCTAGTATTTTTTTTAAAGCTTTTATTTAACATCAATTGTGTTTTGGGTAAAATCTCGCAAGCTACGAATAATTATAAAGTTTGCAGTTAAAGCCAAAAGTATCGATATAATGAAATTAAATTGTATCAATACGTCGAAAATGTATCTTTATCTAGATATTATCCTCATAAAAACCCGTTATTTTCCTTTATACCAAAATAAACAAAGTCAAAGACAGATGTCACGTGGGGCCATACTTTTAAACTGCTCAAAACTGCTTGGTTTAGTGCAGGATGGTCTCTATCCTAAATCGAACAGTAGAAAATAAGGATTAAGAGAGAGGAAAGATAAAATAGAAACGCAGAAGGGAAAGAATAAAAACTAAAGCGAGAGCCACAGCGTCAAACCTGCGTCCTCGAACGTTTAAATTTGAGTTTTGCGAGCGACCAATCACAAGACTCCTGCTAGATAGCGCGATCATTTTGATTGGTCAAACGCTTAACGCTGTCTTAAGCGCCACTAAGGACATAGGTTGGACGACAGCGTTTGGCTTTGCTTAAACAGGTCAGCGAGAAGTTATTCGGTTCCGTGTTCTCCTTGAAGAACATGAGGATATTTTTTTTTGGTGGGTAGGCTTAAAACAAAGAAGTCGCTAATTTTACTGCTCTGATTTAATATTCGTTTAAATTACATATAGTGTGTATTTATTAAAAATTATGTACCTGTGAATAGCCTAATCCAGCCAGCGTGCTCACACTTATTTGCACAGAACCTAAGTTACTTTAACTGTGACCGTGTGCTAGTCTACCCTTACTTTCTCATTGACACATTCACAAAAAAAAAACCTCAATTATGGAGTCACTTAAAAGAAGCCTATTTGATATAAACGAACACTTTAATGCCAGGATGGCAGAATTCCAGAGGGAGTTAAAAGGAGCTATCCCGGCCACTAGTCCTTCATCAAATATAAACTCGCAGTTTGTGGCCTTCCGTTCCTTTGTTATGACAGCCTTAGAAAATCTGCAGCTGCAGGTGGAACTCTTGGCTAGACAACAAGATGAGTTGGAAATGCGGTCCAGAAGGAAGATTCTCCTTGTTCAAGGTATTGCAGAAGGTGATAATGAAGACCCGTGCATTTCAGCATGTCGCATTCTTTCCCAGCACCTTGCATTGACACAGCTATCTCCTGCATCTGTTAGCCGCTGTCATCGCTTAGGACGTGCTGGTGGTGACAAACCTCGTGCTATGCTCATAAAGTTCAGAGATTGGTCACTTCGGGATACAGTTTGGTCTGCAAAGACTAGGTTGAAAGGCACTGGGGTAACATTATCCGAGTTTCTTATTAAAAGCCGCCACAAGACCTTTCTGGTGGCTCGACAACGGTTTGGTGTGACGAAGTGTTGGACCAGGGACGGCATCATCATGGTACTGGACTCCGGCGGTAAGCGTCATCGCATCACAACTCTGGCTGAGCTGAACGCCATCTCGAATTCTGGTCAGGATGTACCGAGTGCTGCTATACCGGCTGCTGCTCCTAATGCTACAGCCGTAGCCCCTAAGGACTCCAAACTAACCAACCCGAGAGTTAAAAGAGTTGTGAGGAAATAGATGCAGTAGGTTCCTCAGCTCAGTGTCCTTTTCATTCAGTGCGCTGTATGATTCGTTCTTGTGTCGATGCTTAAACATTTAATTATCAATGTTTGTTTGAACTCGTTTTAGTATATTTTATTTAGAACTTTGTAGGTAGTGCTAAGATTAGTATAATGTTTACAGTTTGTTTGTAGACAAGTGACGGTTGACAAACAGCAAATAATAACAATTGTCAACTGACACTGACAGTTAACGTTTGCACCGTTCGTTTGACGCCTACCTATTGGAAGCATTTGTAAAGCATGCAGCACATTGTTCATAAAACAATAGTTTAACAAAGTTGTGGTTATTTTAATTCAGTTGCTGGTTATTATCATTTGTTTCTTTTTTCTTTTTTTATTAATATTATAACTTTGTTTTTTATTTTATTTATTTTGTTTCGTGCTGTTCTGTGTACTATGCTTTTTGTGTTTTTTTTTTTTTTTCTGCTAAGCTGCTGGCGGATTGGAAACGTGCCTAGGTAATAGGTACCTAGTATTTTAACTTACTTTGGTTGCTAATATATATATATTTTTTATATTATATTATATATATTATAATTTATAAATATTTATTATTATCTTTTTATATTTATAAATATTTTAGTTTAATATGTCGTCAAACAGTATAGATAACATTGATAGTGATATTTTTTTGTCTATGTCATCCAGTGATGATAGTTTCCACAGTACATCATTCCTTCCACTTAATGTTTCCCTTGATTCCTATTTCTCAGACTGTCTGAAAACATTTAATGTTATCCATATAAATGCTCAAAGCATTCCGGCTCACTTTCCCGATATGCTTGCGTCTTTTGAGTCCCGTAATTTACACGCTATCCTAGTATCTGAGTCCTGGCTAAAAACTTGTTTACCCTCAACATCTTATTCACTGCCGGGTTTTCGACTTATCCGCAATGACCGCGTTGGTAGGGGAGGTGGTGGAGTAGCGATCTATCTACGATCTTACATTCCTTTCTCTATAGTTAGTTCGTCTGCACAACCTCCACTACCCGATGCGGCTGAACACTTGCTTGTGGAAGTTCTTCTATCCCACACAAAAATTCTTCTTGGTGTATTTTATTGCCCACCCTCTGTTTCTAATTACTTTCATTCTTTTGAAACGTTATTAGAGAAAGTAGTTCCGTTATACAGCCATTCTATTATTATGGGAGATTTTAACACGTGCCTGCTCAAGGATGACTTTCGCAGCAAGAAATTAATAACTGCAGCGGAATCTTGTAGTTTGTCTATCCTGCCCCTTGCAGCTACACATAACTCTCCTGGTTGTACTCCCTCTCTTCTTGACCTGATAATGGTTTCCTCTACGGATTTCGTCTTCAAGCACGGTCAGTGCCCGGCTGATGCCTTTTCATATCATGATTTGATTTTTCTCTGCTATACAATTCGTCCTCCTAAATCAAAATCTAGAATAATTCTGCAACGTAACTTTGGAGGGATTGACAAGAGTCGCCTTTGTGAGGATGCTAGTCGTCTTGATTGGACTGCTGTCACTGATGTCGACTCTATTGATCAAAAGGTAGAGGTTTTTAACACTCTGATTACGCAGCTGTATGACACGCATGCTCCAGTAAGACCTATAAAGGTAAAACACCTGCCGGCACCATGGTTGTCTGATGATTTAAAAGTGTCAATAAATAGAAAGAACGCCGCTAAATATAAATATAAAGTTAATAACTCTGAGAACAACCGTGTCAAATATTGTAAATTACGAAATCGCTGTAATACACTGTGTAGAGATGCTCAACGACGCCACATTCACAAGTCAGTCGAAAATTGTGATACCACTAAAACATGGAAATTTCTTGAGTCCCTCGGAGTTGGTAGATCATCCAACAAAAATTCTATTAATTTTGATATCGATCTCCTGAATCAGCATTTCTCTACTTCTGATACTATCGATAGTGTCAATAAAGTAAATACACTTAGACTTCTTTCTTCTACCTCAACTCCAGACTTTCCTCCCTTTAACTTCGTGCCTTGCACCGAATGTGATGTTAAGAAGAGCATAACATTAATCGCTTCGAATGCTGTCGGTACTGACTGCGTTAGCCGTAATATGATCATTCCTATTCTTGGTGTTATTTCCCCTATCTTAACCCATATTCTAAATTATTCAACTTTCTGTAGCGAATTTCCTGATGCATGGAAAAATGCTCAGATAATTCCTCTTCCTAAAAAGGCAAATCCCGCTTCTCTTTCTGATTTTCGTCCTATATGTATTTTACCTTTTCTGTCAAAAGTTTTGGAAAAATTAGTCTACCAACAACTAAGCCTATTTTTTAATAAACATTCTCTTCTCAATCCTATGCAATCGGGATTTCGCCCTGGTCATAGTACGGTTACAGCTTTAGTGAAAGTCACCGATGACATTCGTCTGGCGATGGATAGTAAGAAGGTTACAGTCTTGACTTTGCTCGATTTTAGTAACGCTTTCAATACTGTTGACCATGATATCTTGCTTAGTCTACTGCGCTCCTTTAACATATCTCCATCGGTGATAGACTGGTTTCGGAGTTACCTCAATGGTCGTCGACAGCGCATTCGGTCTGAAGAGTCTTTGTCTTCTTGGTGTGATGTTACGGCCGGGGTACCTCAGGGTGGCGTGTTATCTCCATTACTCTTCGCTATATTCATTAATTCGATCACTCAAAATATATCTTCTCTCTACCACATGTATGCAGATGATATACAAATATATCGCCACTCAACCACTGAAAATCTTGATTCTACGGTGTCTGCTATAAATATGGACCTAACTGTTATTTATAATTGGAGCAAGCAATATGGACTGAAGGTTAATCCTGCGAAGTCGAAATCAATCATAATTGGCAGCCCTGGAATGATTTCTAAAGTTGATTGGCGTAACCTTTGCCCTATTCTTTACAACGGTGTAGCTATACCCTTTTGCGCCTCCGTTAAAGACCTTGGCATACATTTGGATCAAGATTTTTCATGGTCCACTCATATTAAAGAGCTAAGTAGGAAAATGTTTGCAACCATGAGCTCACTACGGCGCCTACGTTTTGTTCTCCCGATCCCTACCAAAGTTATGTTGGCACATTCTCTCCTTCTCTCTATTCTAGATTATGCGGACGCAAGCTATTTGAATCTGACTGAGGACCAACTGAACAAACTTGAGCGTCTCCAAAATCTTGCTATTCGGTTCATATTTGGCTTGCGCAAGTATGACCACGTATCTGAATTTCGTCAAAAGCTCAAGTGGCTCCCTATTCGCCGTCGCCGGGATCTGCACGTACTTTCGCTTCTGTACTGTGTGTTATTTAATCCCAAAACACCTCCTTACTTGAAGGATAAGTTTAACTTTGTAGGAGCGGCATCTGACTTAAGATCTTGTCGTATGCTGACTTTGAGCATGCCATTCCACAAGACGAAGTTTTATAAGCTTTCCTTCGCAGTTCAGGCTATCGAATTGTGGAATGCTCTCCCTACGAACATACGACAGGCAAAATCGCTTGATATGTTTAAAAATGCAGTTAAAGCTTATTATCTTGCGCAATAAGACGACTGGTTTTTATTTTTATATCACTATTAATTAATATAGCTTTTCAGAATATATATTAGTTTATTATTTTTAAATTTATTTATAAATATTTTATTTTATGTTTTTATTTGTGTATATTTTGTTTATGTATTCGTATGTAGTTATTGGTATGTAGGTTTATAATAATTTTACACCACCTATTTGTTCTCGCTCTTGTTGTCTCCTAATCTTAAGGTTGCCTGGCAGAGATCGCTTTTTAGCGATAAGGCCGCCTTTTGTATTCTACTCCAGTTTTTTTTTTTTTTTTTGTTTGTGTTTCTCTCTATTCGTCCTTTATTTTCCTAACTGTGTAGTGGTGTACAAATAAAGAGTTTAAATAAATAAATAAATAATAAATATTATATTAGTCCGTGCACATAAGAAGAAGTACTTTTTCATTCCCGACCAAACATACATTATCTCGGTAACAACGTACAACCCATATACAACGTAATAAACTAAAAACGGTTACCTATGTGTTAATGAAAATCCGGTTAAAGGGAGATCGATATCAACATTTTTGTGGCATATAAAGAAGTAAAGTACTAACCAATAGTGTATTAACTCGGGCATGTAAACTACATATAAAGTCTACTCGTAAACGCTCGAAATAAACACCACCCATGGGCTTTGGTGCATTGCGGGCCAGGGCGAAAATATATTTAAATTATTCACTTTGGACGGTGCGAAATTTCGTTAAAAAGTTTTACATTTTATTATGTGAAATGTTGTCAGTAGGTAGGTTTACCTTCTCGTTAAACGATTCTCGCAGTTAAAAAAACGTAAAAGGTAACTCCTAACATATAAAGACGTGCCGAAAATACAGATTTATTTTAAGGCCATTTTCGAAGAAGTCTCGGATTCTTTATGACTTTTAAATGACAATGAATAATAAAGCTGAATAGTTCGTTTATTTGCATTCGATAGCCCAATTTTTAAAGAATTCTTTAGGATAGTCTATTTTACCTTTCATGCTTAAATAGGTTTAAAAGTTAATGATAATAATTTAAATATATGTTACAAATAAACAATGAGAAAATACAAGTATACAAAAAGTTAAACAAGTTAAGTTATTGATTAAATTAATATTATAAACACGAAAGGATGTCTGATTTTCTTCACTACCCGAATAAACTAACGGTTCAATATAAAAAAAGGAAAAAAATCGGGGACGACGTCGTATGCTAGTATATCATAAACAAGATGCTATAACTTTATTAAAAAAATATAGATACTAATTCATAAAAGTTACCCGTAATAGGATGTCGATACTTCCCGAAGGAATACACCCAACATTTCTCTCTATTGAATTTGCTAGTAGGTACGCATTTACTCAAGAGATCCGTTCTGCGTTTTATGTTACCCAATAAGTTATTTTTCTTTTAGCAAACATTCTATTACACTCCATAAAGATAGCACCAAATATGTTTTATCTATATGTTTACCTTAAATAACAAAAAATATTTTACTATAAAGATTCAGATACAGATTCTGAGTTTATGTTACTCTAATAAAATAATTTATCTTTTAGCAATAATTTCTATGACACTCCATAAGGATTATAAGAA
The DNA here is from genome assembly GCF_905163445.1 of Pararge aegeria. NCBI lineage: Eukaryota > Metazoa > Arthropoda > Insecta > Lepidoptera > Nymphalidae > Pararge > Pararge aegeria. Next base: position 5,324,179 of record NC_053200.1, on the reverse strand, counting down.
ATATATTCTATCTATCAGTTTACCTTAAACAACAAAAAAATATTTTACTGTTTAGGTCCCTAACAAAATACTTATAAGATACTGAGTTTATGTTGCTCTTACAAAAGAATTTAACTTTTAGCAATACTTTTACTACTTATTACTCTATAAGAATTATAACAAGTATGTTTTTATTTAACAGTTTCCCTCATAGCAACAGTTATCTAACTTATCTAATAAAAAAAAATTTAGCTTCCTAAAAAATGGAAGAAAGTTTATTTTTAATTTGGTATTTTCTATATCCTTAATACATTCTTATTACGCTTACTTTGTGAAACTGACTTAAAGATTTTATTTGAAGGTATAAACCCCAGCTCCTGTAAATTTATGAGTGAGTGAGTGTAAGTGACTGAGTGTAAAAAAAGTAGTAAGTGAGGTTTGTAATATAATATTACGTGAGACTTTTTATTCATACTACATATCATTTTCCATAAACGTCGTGTCTTTATCTATACTAACAAAGTACGCTTTTGAAATACCAGGAAGTATATTTTTTTTAAATTTTACATAGTGGTATAATTTATAAAGCTGACCATATTTTTTTCACTACAACTCGGCCCTTGACTGCAATCTCAACTGGTGGTAAGTGTTGATGCAGTCTAAGACGGTAGCTAACCAGTTAGGGAGTATCTGTTAGGGAGTGTCATACCCATCATCGGTTTCTACGCGACATCGCACCGGTACACTAAATCGCTTAACGGCCCGTCTTTCTCGGTGCGATGGTAACTAGCCTCGGCCAAAGCCAGACCAGACCGAAAAAAAGAAAAACAGAAATAATAAATTCTCAAAATTTCCCGCCCCGGGAATTGAACCTGAGACCTCCTACTTAAATTCACAGCGCTCACCGTCGTCAAAAAAAATATACGTATCCAATAAAAGTGATTAAACAGTAGAGTATGTAGACCACCGTCTGTGTTTATGAGTGAATGAACCAAGCCGTTATGGGTGAGCATAGTGTTACTTTTTTTTAAACTAGTTAGCTGAATTTAAAATGCATTGGTATTGCGTTCTTCTTTCACTAGTGCACTAAGTTTAATCTAAAAATTCCCGGTAGTGTGTTCACAAAATCACTCACGCAGTAGATACTTTAAGCTAATGAAAATTAACCGTAATATTCTCTTATCTGCAATGAAAAACCATTACTAGGTGCTATTTATAAATTATCTGTATCCTTTAACTAGCTATTGCATGCGTTCTTCGTCCATATTATAACGGTTTTTCTATAAATCTCGTAGAAACCGTTTGTTTACCCGGGATAAAAAGTTCAAATGAAAGGCCGGAGAGTAACATAGGCTACTTTACTCTCTTAACTCTAGCTTCGTCCGCGTTTATTACTTCAAATAATTACTTTGCAATGATTAACGTTTTTAACAAATCTCGTAGCAACCGTTTATTTTAACGCGATACAAATTAGCCTATGTTACTCTCCGTCCTTTCAAATAACTCTAGCTTCGTCCTCGTTTATTACTTCAAATAATAACTTTGCAATAGTTCCACACTTTTAACAAATCTCATAGTAACCGTTTATTTTAACGGGATAAAAAGCGTACTTTATATATTCCCAAAAATCCAGTTTATTGGTTTCTTAGTTAGAGCGTGAAGGATGTACATACAAACACACTTTCGCTTTTATGATATGAGTAAGGAAGTAAAGATATGCATTACCACGCTTTTCTTAAATACGCTCTGCACGCGTTTCACTACACTGCCGGCGCGGTGCATTCTCAGATGTTGACGTCACGACGCAAACTTTTTTTCTGGTTGGAAATTTTGGCTGTGGTTAGTTACCAACCTACCGAAACAAACGTCAAGGTGTGTTAGACTTTTTAAATAATACAGCTAATACTAGGCACTAACGTTTATAGAAGTTTTTAAAATGAATTTAAATAGCTTGATGTCGCCTAAATAAGGTTATACTGAAACAATTGCGCCAAAATATTAAAATTATACTTTTTCAGGCCTTGAAAGTAAACTCTAAAACAATGTTAGATACGTAGTGTAGATAATATAAACGACGAGACAGCTATATTATACCTACAAAATATAATTATCCCAACACCCTCTTGTATTCCGCTAGGAAATGGGAATGCCGCGCCGCATTGAATTTATAGTACGCCTATTGCAGCCAAAACCGCAAAACACGCGAACGAATTTGTTACCAGAGACCCGGATGATACCAGGATGTACCTAATATCGATTCTGAACTAAGTATCTTTACATTACTCCATACATACATTAATCCACATATGTACGGACTTTAACCACATCGTCACAAAAAGAAATAACAAATTTCACGCAAATTTTGTCAGCGCTGAGGTCTTATGAGTGGGACGTCCCGGGTTCAGTCGCGGAGTAATCTTTAATACGTAGCCCTTGATTGCAATCTATCGTGTTGGTATGTGATGATGCAGTCTAAGGTGGTAGTGGGTTAACCTGTTAGTGGTGTGTCAGTTATAACTTCGCACTACATGTAAGGAATACGTCCTGCAACGTGCCGCCCTTTGTCTATCAACTTCATCAACATCATGTCAACCATTGGTCGTCCAATGCTGAGCACAAATCTTTGGTAGGGTGTTCAAAATAAAGAAGTATAACATATACTACGACGATACACGCATCGCCATCTAGCCCCAAAGTAAGTGTAGCTTGTGTTAAGGGTGCTAAGATGACTGATAAATATTTTTTTAATGAATAATATACATAAATACTTATAAACACCCAGCACTGAAAAACATTCCTGTTCAACACACAAACATTTTCCAGTTGTGTTGTCAACCCACGGCCACGGCCCCCACGTGAAAGGCCCAATTTCCATTGGTTCTGCGAGCTACGTGCCCCGAACACTGCCACTTTAGCTTCGCGACTCTTTCGATAACTCTGGTTCTTCTACTGACCTCGTCATTCCTGGTTTGATCACGTAGTGATACCTCATGAATTGCTCTCTCCATCGCCCGTTGAGTGACATTGAGCCTTCTTTTGAGACCCATAGTAGTAGATTAAAATACTATAATGACGGATTCGCACAATAGAACAAATTCCCATGAATCAATACAAATGGCCCCGATTGACATTCCTAAATCCTAACAGTAAATTTATGTGATGTTTATCCTCAATATGCATGTTTAATGATCGGGCAACCTCAATAAACGAATTGGCCCGGGGGCATTGATAGAATAGTGATTATTGCCCACGAGGCATTGAGCACTTTCGTAGAGGTAATTGATTGCAGCTGAAAGTTCAGTAAAAGTATCTTGGATATATATTATTATGATAGAAATATAAGCAAATTATGATAGAATTGTGTTGTAGTATTCAAGAGAGTTCCCAAATTATATATCACCGTCCGTAACCCTTTCACTCCAATCGTCGCCTGAGCCGAGGTTCGGCCTCACCCGAGGCGCCCTCAGGCCGATGATCCCTTCGCTTATTCGAGCCCTGTTCAAACTCTTCCTGAAAGGCACCCATTCCAAGGCACGCCCACGAGCCCGCGTTACGCTGTTAAAATCATTAGGGTTAATCAGCTACACGCAAACCGAAAGAAATAACCTCAAATTATTCAAAAGATACCTTAATTTCAAAAATTCAACACTTTGATTTCGAAATTGAAATGTTTTATACTAATTAGACTGCTCAAACAATTTATATTGCTGAGTGGTGACAGAATGCAGTTGTCACCACCCCTGCTCTTCCCGCGGGTGTATCAGGGGACTAAAGGAATAGATCGGAAAATACTATATATATATATAGCGTTCTCTGACTATTATTATCTTCTGCGATCACCAACCCTTCTATCCAGCGTGGTTATTCCAAACAAAATGTCGTGCAACGCGCGGGGACTGCGAGTTGCCCGTGTAGTGCACTCGGTTCGCAAATCTTGCAATATCCCACGATATCCTATCCTAACTTTTGGCAGTGCTCGTCCGCGGAAGTACTACCTATTTACCTGCCTATTTCTGCCATAGCTGTGTTGCGGTCTGAAATGCCTGGTTGCCAGTGTAATTACAGACACCTTCGCCTCAGGTCGATGGACTCAAGGGGTTTCAGGGGGTTCCAGGATCCTTGCATCTCCTCACTATGTTGCTTTGTTTCTATGTTATAGACGACGGTTTTACATTAACAGATGAAATTGAAAGTGTGTCTGGTGAAGACTGGCATGAAAAAGCGCTAAACAGAGCTGAGTGGCAGAAAATGGAGAAGGCATCTACCCACAAGGGGTCCTTGGTTTCATAACTCAATTTGTCAAAAAATTGTTACTTAACGTAAAAAATTTGCAAAAACTTATATTCTTATATATTTTTTTTCTGTTTACAGAAATCTTTTTTGTTTATTTTTTCCGTACTTGTCAACCAACCAACCAATAATAAAGGATTTTTTTATTGTTATTTTATTTCCACTTACAATCAGGTGGGCCATCTGATTGGTCCTTCAATTATTACTAATTAAAAAACTTTTTTTAATTAGTGATATTTTTATGTTTTCCGAAAACATCGTGTGGACAGCTGCATGCCTGAGAGTTCTTAATAATGTTCTCAAAGGTGTGTGGAGTCCACCGGTCCGTACTGGGCCAGCGTGGTGGACTAGGGCCTAAACCCTTCTCATTGTGGGAGCTATTCCGTGCCCTGTAGTGGGTCGGTTATGGATCGATATGATGAAATAAATTAATAACTCGGCTATAGGCCGATGTATATTACCGCGGTATTTCAATACATTTCAATACCATGTCATCGTTAACAATAGCTCTAGATATCGTCTCATTGAACGTGTATTGCTAATGTTTGCTTGACCGCAATACATGGTTTAATCGCGCCGCAATGCACAACAATCATTACTATTGTGTTTGATTTCACGAAACATTAATTTGGTACATTGGCCGAGCTGAGGACTTAGAGATTACTTATGTTAAACTGCGTGTTGCCCGTACACAGTATGGCCATCTGTTTTTTTGTCAGAATGCGATAACTTTCAAGCAAAAAAGTAAGCAAAGGAGTATGGATACGTGGTTTAATAATATAAATAATTGTATCGCAACGTGGGAAAAGTAAAGAATTCAACGTAGAGGCACTGGCGTCCATAGAGGGTATGCACAGGGTATGCAGATGATATGAAATAAACAAAATCTCCAGCACGAGTTATAAAAAACTTAAAGATAGGCATTGTAAGAGTTATAAAAAGCCTACCCTATAAGTAGTTATAACTCGTACTGGAGATTTTGTTCATTTTATATCATCTGCATACCCTGTGCACGCCACTGCGTAGAGGTATTGCTACCATTGTTTTGGGCGCCCCTAAACTTCTCGCTAAGGGTCCTTGATGCAGAATCATTGCTACGCTCGAGATAAATCGGGCTTCCTTTTCGGGGGGACAGTGGATGATCTCCGACACGCACCTCTAACTTTCCAGAGCTATGTGCGTTTCTAAATCATGCAATTAAATATCACTAGCTTTGACGGTGAAGAACACCGTGAGGAAACCTGCATGACTGAGAGTTGTTCATAAAGTTCTCAAGGGCATGTGAAGTCTACCAATCAACACTTGGCCAGCGTGGTGAACTAAGGCTTTAATCCTTCTCATTCTGAGAGCAGACCCGCTAAATAGTTCTGCGAAATAGTTTAAAATAAACCATGTAGGTATATGATAAGAAATGCGCATGCAAAATCCGAGCAAGGCTAGCAGAATCAGACTAGAAACAAGTGGAGCAACCAGCTAACAAGTTTGCAACTTAAAACGGATTAACTTAAGTTGAATTGGGAAGACAACCTTACCCAGATTGCAAACGCAGAACAAGTATGCATTGTACATTATACAGAACGTATAACTCTACATTCAGTGATTTATGATTAAGTTTTTGTTATATTCGTTCCAGACAACCAAAAAAACACAATGAATTAATGAATGCACTTTTATAATACACTACCGAGAAAAAATACAATCCGTACTAATCCATACTTAATATTATAAATGCGAAAGTGTTTTTAAATATTGGATAGAAACATGCGTTACTTTGCGGAACAATTAATTATTAATTGTATAGACAACATCTCCTGAGGATGCTCCGGTTTCGGATCGAAACGTGCGTAGAGGGTACATTGCCGAAGATCGGTTTGGTGTGGAGTATAAGGATTGAAAATATTATAAATTACACCAAACAGATTCTCCTGGTTTTCGCGGAGTATAGCAAATTAAGCTTAATTTTCATAATATATGAAAGTGTTTTTTTTGTTTGTTTGTCGTTACTTTACTCCACTCAACCAGTCGACTTGATTTTTGGCAGTTGAAAGGATAGAGACCATAAGCTGCCACCACCAGCGTACCATAAGCTTAACTTTTTATCCAGGAATAAATACAGTTCCTACGGGATTTGTAAAAAACGTAAGAAACGCGGATGATAATAATAATAATAATAAATAAATTTAGTAACCAAAATTCACAAGTAGACTTAAAACTATTATGGTGTAATCATAAATTCTTACGAATTTTACCGTACACCACCGTGCCGTAGACAATAGGTAACCTCTAAGGAAATTAATTAACACCCACCTACTCACTACATCAATCAAGATATTCCATATAAATAAAATTCCCTCAATAGTTGTGTAAAAGTTTTGAATTGGTAGTAGGTAGGCAGGTACTATAAAAATATCTTAATATTAACTAAGAATCTTATTTAAACCTATATCCTATAACTATATTAATAATATAGCTATTGCTATTTACAAAAAACCTTAAGTGGATAACAAAGCAGGTAGTTTAAAAATGCGGTAATTTAATGCCACGAACGTCCATCGAGCAACGCAATACAGATTGTTCAGTTATCGCATATTTTTAGAGATTAACTGTTATTGTACTTTGAAATTGTAATTTGTTGATAATATTGTTTTAATTTAAATTTTATAACAATACAAATAAAGTCTATTTATATTATAGAAGGTAGAAGGTAAAAATTTGGCGACCTTTCGCTACGTAGCCATCATGCAATCGTATCACATATTATGGATATCAAACAACAGCTAAGCGGCGTTAGCCTAGTAGTTAACACATCGGCCTCCCTTTAAGAGGATCCAGAGTTAAATTATCCTAGTTATGCAATTAAATATCATCGAAGAAAGCAAAATATCATGAGTAAATCTGCACGCCCGAGAACTCTCTGTTATATCCTCAGAGGCGTGTGAAATGTAGGAAACCGCACTAGGCCGCCGTGTTGCGCTACGGCCTAAACCCTTCTCATTCTGAGAGGAGAGCCGTGCCCTGAAGTGGGCTGGCGACAAAATCTCAAAACCCAAATGTATATAGATACTTACCCCCGGCCTCGTTTCGGCTAGAAATATAAACAACAAAAGCCTGAACTGAAATTTCATAAAAATAATTCTTATTCAGTACAACAAAGCGCATAAAGCTTGTTGAACTGATGGAACACTCATTAAGTAATACATTGTACAAAGATATTCATGTTTGCGTTTATGTATTAATAAACACATTCACAGACATACTCGTCTGTGGATTTACTCGTATTAGTACGTAGCCTAAAAAGGTTTATTTTCAAGGTTAGCTTTGGCCGTGGCTAGATACAACCGATATAGATATATCGAAGCGATCGGTACGATGCTTACTTTGCCTGTTACCTATTTGGTTGAATGCCATGTGATACCCCTAACAGGTTAGCCCGTCATTTTAGCATGATCAATTACAACCAGGTGAGTGCAGGACTAATTTGCAGTGAAATAAAAAATATATACGCGCTACCCTCCCGGTTCCACCATGGATAACAACGTGAACATAATAATAAATAATGAGAAACCTAAAGATTTAAAACTAAGATTTGTGTGGTTAATCAACATTTCTGGAATATAGCTGGTTCTTTAAGTATACTGGGATTTGTCGATATTTCGGTCCATGCATCTGGGTCGAAATACCAACAAATCTCATAATATTATCGTGGTATGTACCCGTTGAACTATATTTAAGAAATAAGAAACCTATAGAAGAAAACCCGTAGGAGGTTTTTAAAATAATGAGACAGCAAATTTTCGTAGACTTACTAAACCGGTATAACACCCAGTCTATTAACTCAATACACTTGCGCTTTAAACTGTTTTCTTACAAATATATTTCTGTTGGGTTTTAAATTGCAAAAGTTGAAGTTGGCGTCTCGAAAGGGGAAAGCATTTCAAACATTCAATCTAAGTTATCAATTTAAATGGAAGTTTAAGGAAACGCGAAGCTACTTGCAAATCTTTCTATTTTAAAAATATATGAGAGGTTTATCAATTACATCTGAGGACATCCTCAGAATTTGACTTCAGCACTGTTCGAGCTGAAATATTCGCTTAGACATTTTAACCGGGTATTTTATTTTCAGAAAGAAATGCGAGTGTATTTCACTCAACACATGCTTTGAACCAGCTTTGTGTAATGCAATTTAGTTTAATAAATGTTTACTATGCTGAGTATTTCCAAAATAAAGTTAAAACAAACTGGTTGCATTATTGTGAAATGTGTGAAATTCTTTTTATTTAAATATTGGATTGAAGCGCGCGTTACTTTGCGGAATTGCATGATATATTATGAAAATAATGGTGGTGGATTTTAGAGTATAGCAAATTAAGCTTAATTTTCATAATATATCTACTTATTTATTAAAGTTCGAAGATAAAATAAAAACACTATTTATGAATGTAGCAATTACTGCTTAGTAAGTTATGGTTAATTTTATTTAGCCTGATAAAACGAAGTGGAATTGAAAAAGTTCAAGAAGCGGCCACATAGCCTTTTAGGTCGCTTACAACGTTCTAAATTCGAACTCGGTCATGTCACGCTTCTAAGGAAAGCAGGTTTCATAGTAATTCCTAAAAGCTTCTTCGTCATGGATACATAGATAGTTTTTGTTGCACATACAAAAAGTAAACTTGGTTAACATTTTTTATTTATTTAATATAATTTATTACCCGATTAGGAGTATGGGCTTAATATACTTCCATGCTTCTTACAGATTAGCCCTCTACCATTTAGACGGGACCTTAAAATGCTGGTATTTGAAGTTGCCGTCTAATATTGGGGTTGGGGTGGGGTGATTGCAGACGTAAGCTTAAACTTGACACAATTGGTGTATGACAGATTATGAGCCAATTAAAATTTATAAGGTAGGCCTTGATGGTACAAAGTTATGTGGAATTCAAAATTTTTTGTACAAATTGGCGCAGTGCCAGATAGCGGGCCTACGACGTAGGCCTCTACGGCGTAGGTCTTGCTGGCTTTCACCATCATATCATGCAATTACCTACCAACTGCAGGGCACGGGTCTCCTCCTACAGTGAGAAGGGGGGGTTAAGACCGTAGTTCACCAGGCTGGCCCAGTGGAATCCGCATACCTTTGAGAACATTATTTAGAACTCTCAGGCATGCAGTTTCTTCACGTAGTTTTCGTTCACCGTCGAAGCAAGTGATATTTTTAATTACTTGAAACGCACATAACTAAGAGGTGCGTACACTTACCCACTGTGCTATCACTGCGTCAATTATGCGTACAATTTCTTATTTAGTTTACTAAGAATATATATTTAGAAAACCAAACCTAATGTGATTGTTTTGCCAATCATCATTCATATATATATAATATTACAGCCTAGCACATTTTCGGAGGACAGTAATAGATGAACTTTCAAGAGCAATAATATATTCATTCTTTTGCCAGTGATCTAACTAAAGTGACATATTAAATCATTGCTTTTTGCAATCGAAATTCTAATAATGATTCCGATAAAAGCCCACAAAGAGCTAAGCCATATCGACCGGCAATAGTAACCTTTACTGACCTTAGAATATCGGTTACAAGCTGTCAATAAGAGACGTTTAACGTTTCGTGACATTATTCGTTGAAAATATATGAAGCCATAGAATTCAAAAATGCCATTTAATGTCGTCATAACAATTCGTTGATTTAATATGTTACTATAACAAGCTATAAAACTATAATAAACTCACTAACTCACTGTAAGAATTAAATATAATCGTTTTATGTATCCGTAAGATATCAACCATTATATGATTGGCAGCTTCCCGCGACTTTGTACACGATTTTCTATAATATAGTTAGGCACAGTACAGAACACAGATACACTTTCTCATTTAAAACTAGCTTTTGCCCTCGAATCACCCGCGCAACTCGCTGGGACCCTTAATTGTTTGGATTTACTCGTAAAAGTGTCTTGTTCCCGTCTCCAGGATGCAGAGCTATCTCTGTGCTAAATTACGCTAAGATCGGTTTAGCCGCAAAGCCGTGCCGTGTAGCACAGACTTTATTTTAAAAATACCACCAATAATCGTTTTATTTTTTTTTTGGGTTAAAAGAGTCCTATGACCGTCGAAAGACGATATTGCCTGGTGGAAGTCTTTGGCCGCGGCTAGTTACCACCCTACCGACAAAGACGTGCCGCTAAGCGATTTAGTGTTCCGGTGCGATTTCGCGTAGAAACCGATTATGACTACCATACTCCCTAACAGGTTAGCCCGCTACCATCTTAGACTGCATCATCACTTACCACCAGATGAGATTGCAGGGCTACCTTGTAGTGGAATAAAACAAACAAATAAAATAAAAGACGAATGAATATGTGCCGAATTGCAAAAGAAAGGTGCAGGTGTAGAGCTCAACATAGGTAACAAACAAACAAGCACATTTTCCTATTTATAATATTAGGATGGAAGTATGGGTACAGATGTTATATCGTTTTTATTTATACAATCAAAACAATTCTAAGTTTTAAATAAGAATTAAATTAGAATTAAGTAAATTGCGCTTGAGGTAAAGCAAAGGATAAGAACGCCTATTATATAACGGGACATTCATTTAAAATAACTACCAAGTAAATAAAATGTCTTCCTGCGTAATAGGTAAACGGTGTAGCTACGCGGCGTTTGATATCCGATCTTTACTGGCGTCCATAAACATTTATAATGCTGGGTTACATTAAATAGCCACTTATACGCCCAATTTCGAGTTACGACCTAATGTTTTCAAGAAGTCAGCTTTTATACCTAAATATAAAAAGCTACACTTTCACGGATCTTAAGGATTGGTTTTTTTTTTGTATATTAATAACGGGCCAACTCGTTAGTGGATCACCTGACATAAATAAATAAATAATAAATAAATAAATATACACATCTTGTCATCTAGCCCCAAAGAACACAAAGAACACAGCTATCATCTTAGTACCTATAACACAAGCTAAGCTAGCTTGTGTTATAGGTACTAAGATGATAGCTGATGAAAATTTTAATGAATAATATACATAAATACTCAGAATATGCATATAAACTCCCAGACACTGAAAAACATTCATGCTCATCACACGAACATTTCCCAGTTGTGGGAATCGAAACCACAACTGTAAAATGTTGACATGGATATGAAAGAGCTTGATTAGAGTTGTAGAGTTCGAAGTACAGGCACATGAGGGTTACCACCTACTTCTCAGGTTAATAGACACAAGACAGCAGGACTTCTAGGACTTTCTAGGACGTCTTCCTAGAATCCTGCGAAGATGTCCTGTGAAGCGTTGCGGTTTGTGATGGTTTAAATCCCACCATCAGGGGGTTCAATTACTTGGTCCGTCAATTTTTCTTTTATTTGGCAGATTTTTTTATCACCACCCTTTGAATTTTATAAAGAAACCAATGTTGCTTAGCTATTTAGGTATTTTTTTATTCCATTACAAGCCCTTAACTGTACTCTCACTTGCTCACCACCAGTTGAGATTGCAGTTAAGGGCTAACTTGCAGTGTAATAAAAAAAAAAGTAATAATTATTTTATTTATTTATTTAACTCTTTATTTGTAAACCACAATGAAGTTAGGAAAATAAAAAAACAAAAGAAATACAAAGACAGAAGTAGAATACAAAAGGCGGCCTTATCGCTAAGTAGCGATCTCTGCCAGACAACCTTTGGATTAGGACAAGATGAGAGAGAGCGGACAGGTGGTGTAAAATTATTACAAACGTACGTAATTAAATGGAGTATAAAAGGTCTGTTTGGATGTAGAAAGTTTAAACTTTGTCTTTGCACTATTTGTTTTTTTATAAAACTTGAGGGCCCCGCTCCTGTCTTATATGACAGTTATGAATTTGAACCAACCGCCCGACTGACCTAATTCATCCAACTGGGAGTCAACGCGAAGGAAATTTGCATGATAATAGTGTTTACTAGCGTAGCAAGCGGTGGCCGTGTTTTGTTTATCAAGTACCTAAGTAACCAAATTTGTTATTGTTGGGGCAATGGCGGAAATATTTAGGGTTCCACAGCCAGTTCCCCGTCTAAAAAATCTAACAAGAGGAACATACCGTGGTGGTTTTAACTTTGGATATACCCCCTTTAGAGTCTTTTAAGTCCCACATGGCAAAGCAACATATAAAGCTTTTTCACCAAGCCAAAATACTAATACCTAGGTACTGTAATTCAGACTTTTTCGCGTGTGCTTCGTCCGCGTTAATCACGGTTTATTACAAATTCCGTTGAAACCGGTTCTTATAAAAAAGTAGCCTTCGTTACTCTCCGACCTTTCAAACTCTATGCCATAACTAAACATAACTCTAAAATCAAGTTGATTAACCAATTTCGTTGGTGAAACCACCAGGTAGCGGTTTCACCAACGAAAACAAACGGCGTCAGAGAAACTAGCTGTCGTAAAGAATTTGTCAAAACAAAAACATGTGTCTTCAAGTTTGAAGGAGACATGCAAGAAGAAGATTAACTATTAACTTTTATCATACCAGTGAACGTTTGAATAAAATTTATTACAGGTCCAGGTCCAGGTCGAGATCGCGGTCAGTGACCCCGAGTGGATCACCGCCGCCGCTACCTGCGCTTGCGCCTCCACCCCCGCCCCCTCATACGTTGCACCCAGATAACGCCTTAGGTACAAAAACTTTTTATTTTTCCAATAAACCACTATAAAACAGCAACTGCCTCACTGATCTAGTGGCTAACATTTTCAACTACGGATCTGCACGATGCGCAGATTAGTAGACGGACGGAACTGCCGTTACTGTCCACCTGCTCAGCATTTAGACGTTTGCGCGTTAGATAAAGGGGCGCAAGGAGACCGGCAGGGTGATTACGTATACCCACGATAGTCTTACGACACGATCTTTGCTGTCAAACATCACTTATGTTTCTTTCATCATCATCACATCAACCGATAGACGTCCACTGCTGGACATAGGTCTTTTGTAGGGAGTTCCAAGTTCCACGATTCTGAGCCGCTTGGATCCAACGGCTACCTGCGACGCGCTTAATGTCGTCTGTCCACCTCGTTGGGGGTCGACCAACGCTGCGCTTACCAGTACGGGGCTGCCATTCCAGCACCTTGGGACCAGTGGCGTGCATAGGGTTTTCGGTCAGGGTATGCATAAAAAAAAATAGGTACTGAACATGCTATTTTGATGTTACTGTAAAATTTTATTTGTGAGTAGGTACCTAACTTTACATTGTTTGTGATACCCATGTAGATCTTCTCATCATCTCCTATTTCCAGTAGGTATAGTAAGCTCTGAGACGACCGACTAGCGAGTTTTTAAAATTGTCTGCCATTGCGGCAATTACATTAAATAATGTTTTTTAGTGTAAACAATAAACAAACATAGGTATTATTATAAATAAATAATGAAACAAAACATTGATCACTGCTATTTGCCTGTTTCTGTAAGTCAGTCAGAGCTCTTTTTACGTGCCGCTCCTTGTAGGTGCATTCCTTCCTTTACGAATAATCTCAATTAAACGTTAGTTAAGAATTAGCTCTAAACTTACCTACATTTTCCAAGCACACTGAACCATCAGATCACACGCCGAATATAAGAACTTTCTTACACTAAGAATATTCCTCACAATCATTTACAAACAGTACACTGTCACAAAGGTTAATGTTAACAATAATAATTGTAACTATTTACAAACAACCGTACAGCAAACGAAAAAAACAGTAATTAATTCTAATTCGGTGAATATAAGTTGTTATGACAGAAGGTAAAAGGTAAACAATAATGGCGCTGAGCGATCGCCAGCGATAATGAGAATATCATAGTCAAAATATGTCCGTAATATTTTCTTAGTACACAAATGCTATTAAAAGTTGTCATTTGAAGAATATTACTTCATCAGTTACCAATGGCACCTGGTATACGTTAATAATTTATTTAACATAATTCGGCAACTTTTAATTTGGTTATTTTAATATACTTTTTGAACAAATTAGGTACTTATAAATTTTTAAAGACCTTGAATGTAATAAAATTCATTGATAAATTTTTTAACTACAAAAAAGAATTATTGCCGTTTAAAACAATAACAAACAAAGCAAATTACTTGTGCTTATAAAAAAACAAAGCATACATTTGGATTTCAAATTTCCGTAAGCAGTGCTTTTAAGATTTGCACACAAGCGAAACCCCTATACTGGAAACCTGGAAAACTCGCACACATAGAAAGAGCCAAATATTGTGTAAGCACGCACGCGATTATATCACTACACACCAGAACTTCCATGTGTGCTGGTGCACACAAGTAACGACAGATGCATTCAATCGCCGTGCTTCTATGGAGACCGCGGCGGCGTGGCGCATTAATTCGAGCGACGAATAAACGATTTGCCCGGCAATGGATACTTAATCGTGAAAACCCCAGCTAATTTTATGAGATTTAAATTATATTTAAAGCGTTACTTTTTATTTAGGGATACTGTTTACAACTCAAAATTAAAATATAGTCGAAATATTATGCAGTTTGTCTATTTTAGTTCTAAACCATGACACGGGACTTGTCCATTGGTTTACATAGAAGTGCGGCCGGCCGGCCGGTTTTAACTAGATGGCGCTTTTATAGTTTTCTATAAATTGTTTAATTTTTTTTCAATCTTTAAATTTGAAGTCGTCCTTATGGTCTGAGAGGCCCTGAGGTCAGGGTATGCACTGCTTATTTGCATCTATGAGATGCACGCCACTGCTTGGGACCCCAACGTCCATCCTTTCTCCGAACTATGTGCCCGGCCCATTGCCACTTAAGCTTCGCGACTCGTTGAGCTATGTCGGTAACTTTGGTTCTTCTACGAATCTCCACATTTCTGATTCGATCGCGTAGAGATACTCCGAGCATAGCTCTCTCCATCGCCCGCTGAGTGACTCTAAGCCTTCTTATGAGGCCCACAGGCCCCAAACGACCATGTTTCAGAGCCATAGGTCATCACTGGCAACACGCACTGTTCGAAGACTTTCGTCTTCAGGCACTGAGGGATTTTTGACGAAAAGATGGCACGAAGTTTCCCGAACGCTGCCCATCCGAGTTGGATTCGGCGGTTCACCTCCTTCTCGAAATTGGACCTACCTAACTGGATCGTGTGTCCTAGGTATACGTATTCGTCAACAATTTCGAGTGCAGTGTTCTCAACGATTACTGGTTGAAGCGGAACATGAGCATTAGACATAATCTTCGTCTTGCTCATGTTCATTCGTAGGCCAACCTGTTGAGAAGCTCTGCTGAGGCCATTGAGCATCGTATTTAGGTCTCCCAGAGTCTCTGCCATTATGACTACATCGTCGGCAAACCGAAGTTGAGTGATGTACTCGCCGTTAATGTTGATGCCAAGTCCGTTCCATTCCAGAAGCTTAAAGACGTCCTCCAACGCAGCGGTAAATAGTTTCGGGGAGATAACATCTCCCTGTCGCACGCCTCGCTGCAATTGGATTGGTCTCGTAGTCTGATCCTGTATACGAACTGACATAGTGGCGTTTTTGTACAAACACTGCAACACTTGGATATACCGGTAGTCAATTCGGCATCTCTGCAGTGACCTAAACACAGCCCAAGTTTCCACCGAATCAAAGGCTTTTTCATAGTCCACAAACGCTAAGCAAAGTGGCCGGTTATACTCTTCAGTCTTCTGTATAACCTGCCGCAGCGTATGAATGTGGTCTATGGTACTAAAGCCCTTACGGAAACCGGCTTGTTCGGGAGGCTGGAAGTCATCAAACCTACGAGCGAGACGATTCGTAATGACTCTCGAAAACAGCTTGTAGACATGACTCAGCAGCGAGATGGGTCTGTAATTCTTCAACAAGGTATTATCACCTTTTTTGAAGAACAGAACCACCACACTCCTGTGCCATGCCTCTGGCGTTGTGCCTTGGTGAATAACGGAATCAAACAATCGCTGAAGGACTTTCAGTATCGGTTTTCCACCTGCCTTCAGGAGTTCTGCCGTTATTCCGTCATCACCCGGCGCTTTGCCATTTTTAAGCTGCTTGAGAGCCACACTAATCTCGTATAGGCTGACGTCTGGGATATCTTCGGTATAGTGTCGAGTTAATTTGGCTCTAGGATCCTTAGCCAAATCTTCAACAGGCGTCTGTACTGTGGTGTACAACTGTCCATAAAAGTTCTCAACCTCACCCAAGATCTCAGGTTTGGAAGAGACAAGACTACCATTATTGGTCTTCAGTCGCATCAACTGGCTCTGACCGATAGACAGATCTCTAGCGAACACTTTAGAGCCTCTGTTTTGCTCGATGGCATTTTTAATACGCTCTGTATTGAAGTGCCGCATATCACGAGCCTGTGATTTAGAGATCTGCCTATTAATCCGCCGGTAAGCGGACGCGTCTGCTGTATGTTTCTTTATTGTATTCAAAAGTTACAAGCAAGTTTGACAGCAAATATAGCGAGATTTGCGCCTGTTGCGCAGTCTAGCACTGTGCTAGCAGGTCAGCGACCTATACTTACGCGTCTAGCACAGCAACACAACGTCACCACATATCCAGGGTTCGGTTATACGCAGCCAGACACAATCTTCATACGTCTGATAGCGAAGCGGTCCAATATTAACTGTTGCGCTTGCGTTGCATCATGATAAGTAATAGGAGGGTAGTTGGATAAAACCGAGGGCAATTAACCGAATTATTACACCATTATAGCAGTTAGGTATAGTATAGTGTAGAGTCACTACAAACAGACTGACTTAACGTTTCAAAAGTGCTTATAAACTGGGCCTACTTGAAATAAAAGAAAGTTGAATTTCGAATTTTTGGATTACTAGTAGGCGTGAGGGATCCGAACTCGGCCCCCCAAAAGTGACCTACAACGCAACAACTATTAACAATGTATTTAACAATATAACGCTTATTTAACAATATGGGTATATAATTTACACTGTTTTGAATATTCCAGGCCGTGGTGCACTAAGCGTCGCCGGTCGACAGCTCAGTGATCACAGCAATAACCGGGAGTCCTCACTAGACGACTCCGGTGTCGTGGATGACCATGATGATGGCGAGCACACCTCCGACGACCAAGCGCCGCATCCACACCGAAGGCACCTACTTCCGCATCCACCTACTTCACTACCTATTAAACAAGTGTGTATTCCGTTCCATTGATAGGTTCTTAAAACCTGTAATCTCCGATCATTTCGCTACCATTTAAATTTGCATTTAAGCATCAAAAGTCCCGTATATATTTGAATAAAGAAATATTTTACTATAACTTTGAATTTAAGAAAGACTGTATTTTGCGGAAGAATAATAAATACACCCTGTATTAATATCGATGGCGGATACAAATATTTTGCAGTGTTTATCCGTCCTAAAACGACAAGTAATGAATGATAGTTATAATCATTGATTTAATATGAAACAATTACAATAAAATCAAGAATATAATAAAGCTACCTGTGTTAATATTCATGATATCAAAATAATAATGCTGAAAATAATAATTTTACATATAACTAAATCCTTCTTTGAAAGACATGCCGAGAATTATAGTAATAATCAAATCTGGTATCTAATAAAGCTGAGTAGGTACAAATGAACTGTGTAATTCCAGATTAACGTGCAAGGCCAAAGATGTTCTAGAACTATTAGAATATCACTAATGCACTAAAACAGAGCGCTGAAAAATTAAAATATAACCAAGTTATAAAGAAGCATCGCTATTTTTTCGATATTCCTAAAAATGTATGTAACTTTTTACAGGAAACTAAAAAACCAGAAACGAAGCTTAAGAATGGTTCCAAAACAGAAATACAATCGGACCAAACAAAAAAAGGCGAAAAAGGCAGCATTGAAGAAAAATATCCGCTTAACCCCGACTACCTTAATCAGATAGTGGTTCTAGGTAAAACTAAAATTATAATATTTGCACAGCTTTAGATCTATGATATAATGCTATCAAAGAGTTATAATAAAAAAAAGAAATCTGTTTTAAATTTGGTAGCATTATAATACCACTTGATTGGCACTGCTTCAACACTGGAAAGCACAAGTCAAGTAACAACAAGTTGCAGCCAATATCAGAATGTATGCTTTGAGTATCCTTATGAGAACCAAAATTTTATGTTACCTTGCTCTCTTCATAAGTAGTATAGACTTCAAATTGAATGTAACACAATGATTTGTGCCTAACCGACTGCATGGTACTTACTTTTTTTTTTAATACTTATACAATTAACACATGATCAACTATCTAAAATCTAACAGACTTAAAACGCTTGCATTTTTGCAAATGGACTTCTCCTTTATAGCTCCTTTATACCTTTAGATTTTAATACTTCAATAACAATCAAGTTACCTACGTAGTTTTAATACTATCTATTTATATTTTCGTACTCATTTGATCAAAATCTAATTAGTCACTCTATTTCAATTTGCATCTGCAATCAGATGATAGTTTCTTTGGATATCAGAAGCACTGTGTAAGATTTTTTTTTTTAGTCTTCCTATTTACTAAAAATGATTAACCGTTTGGAAGTGGACTAAATTGTAAATTGCACCAAATTCCACGATCAAACGGAATCTTTGGTAGCTTGGCTTAAAATTATATTCTTCAAACGAATATAATTCGATTAAGTTAATTTTAAACATGAGTATGCAAAGCTACTAAAGTTTTTAATATCAAACGTAGTATTTATTTGCTAAAAAATAGTCAACGCAATGTTATTTCACTATACTTACAGCCATTTTTACTGTTTAATAGACATTTATATAATACAAAATTAGACACAAAAACGAATATTTCATGGCAACATTTAATTAATAATACTCCTAAGATATTAATAAATTAATGTATTCAGTTTTAGATTAAGGTTTTATGAAATATTCGCTATTTCACTATAAAAATAAACCCAGTTTAACATTTACGATAATTTGAAAGGCATAACTATGCCCACAAATTTCTAGCTAGATTTATTGGCGCTATAGAAACGATTAATGATTGCCTAGTGGCTGGTAATATTCACCATTAGCTTCACGTCTTGATGGGGCTACACCTCATTGGACACTTTATAAAACACTGTTGCAATTTCGCTTCTACCCTCATTAATATCGTCAGGGGCGGACTGGCCATACAAGCGCGCGCCCGACCTCCCCCAAGCGGAGACGACGAAAATTAATGAGCTCAGTTTATTGGCAGCCACGCACAAATCTCATATGGGCAATTACGAGCAAAATTGCACTTACTTCACAGGTTAGTAAAACACAGACGCCAACGCTTCTGCCCCCCAGTCCACCCCTGTTCCTTTTGGGAAGACTGCAGGGTGATTCGACGCGATTGGTTGATTTGATGTCGATTGTATCGTCTTAAGAATCGCATTCAAGTCTGTTTCAGGATCATCATTTACATGCTCCGAAACAATATTTAAGTTTTTACAATTCCTAATGATTGAACTTTTATGCGATTCAAATGGGATTTTGAAAATTGTGAATTTGAAATTTTGCTACTTGAAACGGAAAACGCATTGGTGATTCAAAATTTGATATCGTGCATTTCCTGCGATTTTCTCTTCTGCCCCAAATTTCCGCTTTTAATGCATGTTGCAATTTATCATTAATAGTACATTACGGTACCTACAAGTTTGCAATGTTGATTAATAATGTCGAGGCGCGAATTTCAATACCAGAGCCGCAGGCGATGGATTTAAATAGCACTCAGAAATTTAATCAACGCACACGTGTATAATACGACTTTTTCAATACATTTGTAAATAAAACTTATAAATTTGTGTATTAATTAGTTTATATGGGCACTGAATAGAAATATAGTGCACAAAAACACCATTATTCATACACGTAATACAATAATTTATATGATAATGATTCTTAAAGATTTTTTGTCCTCCGAGCAGCCTCCAAATAGCTGTGTTTTGAAGGTGGTCTTGTTGGTCCATTATACATCCATTATAGACTAAATCGACGCAGTAACTGCGTCACATTTTACCGACTGTAGTTAACCGTGAAAGAATTACAACCTTACGAGAAATGTATTGAAAAATATTTTACATTGAAATACGATTCCGCAATGGCAAGCTTCGCATCAATATTCTTATTATGTTGAAACGCTTCTCTGTGCTTCTGCCCTTCTGCTATTATTTCTTCAGTTTTTAATTTTTTCTTGATTTCGTTAAATATGTGCGCGTGTGTGTTGTCGCTTTATATATACAATTTTTTCCCCGTTTTATGCTTTATTGACTTTTTTACATTGATCACAGATGAACTTGTGGACAGAAACTGTGAGTGCTGCGTCACTTGTTGCATAGACTATGAAGGATGGCTGCAGTTCCAAAACGGATTGTATGGAATTGTAAAGGATCCGCTATTTGAACTGTTTATAACTACATGCATAGTTCTCAATACACTATTCTTGGCTCTTGAGCATCATGGTATGAGTGAAAATGTTAGACAAGCTTTAGACATAGGAAATAAGGTAATCCATTAATTAAGCTATCCCAGTTATAACTATGTTAAACATTAGCCGGTTATTATAAAACTATTTTGCATTGCAGGTTTTCACGTCAATATTTACGTTAGAATGTATTATGAAAGTTATGGCAATGAGTAAAGATTATTTCGCTTGTGGGTGGAACATATTCGACTTGATTATCGTTTCAGCTAGTCTCCTGGATCTTATATTTGAGCTTGTAGATGGTCTGTCAGTGTTAAGAGGCCTGAGATTGGTAAGTCTTTTGTTTTATCATTGAATTTGTGTTAAAAAAGGTTTTTAATTGGTTTGTGTTTATCACTGCCGAATCGTTACTTACAAAATTATACCGTTCCCAGAATTTTCTCTTTATAATACAAAATATATGTACTTATCTATAAATCTTTCTGCTTCAAAATAATTGTTTCTTTGTGTCTAATTGTGCAATCAAATAAAAATGTATCTTTTTCAGTTACGAGTATTAAAATTAGCCCAATCATGGACTACAATGAAAGTGTTATTAAGTATTATAATATCTACAATAGGTGCTCTTGGTAACTTGACGTTCGTGCTAGTTATAGTTATATACATATTTGCTGTTATCGGTATGCAGTTGTTTTCGAAATCATACACTCATGAAAAGTTTGATCCGGATCCCGTGCCCAGGTATTTATATTCCATAGCTACTGTTTATTATTAAGTTTAAAGACTATTTTTTGTCTTTAAAATATACGTTACAAGCTACATAATCTATCATTACTGTCAGGACATTCCTAGATATTGGATAGAAGCTGTCGTTATTTTGCTGAATATAATATGAAAATTAAGCTTAATTTAACCTTAAATTACAAAATAAGCTTTATTTTAAATTAAAATAAGCTTTAAACTTTATTTTCAAAGAAGTACGTTCCTAGATTGACATCCTCATATAACAATATCTTGTATACTCATAAGCAACGCAAGTAATTTCATAAGTATAATATTTTTTAAACCCATTTTTTTCAACTAAGGTGGAACTTCAACGACTTTTTCCACTCGTTCATGATGATATTTCGCATACTTTGTGGAGAATGGATAGAGCCACTTTGGGATTGCATGCGTGCAGAGCAAGAAACTGGCGCGGAAAGTTGCTTCTTCATTTTCCTTCCTGCGCTCGTAATGGGAAACTTCATGGTGCTCAACCTCTTTCTTGCCTTGTTGCTTAATAGCTTTAACAGTGAGGAGTTAAAGAATAAAAAAGAGGTAATTTCTTATCTTCTATTATAAAAAATCAAATGTTTTGAAGTGCGAATATTTTAGTATCGTTCACTTAAAATTATATTACTCAGAATTAAAAGCAATTAATTAAACTTATTTTCAGGAAGTAGGTGAAGATTCAAAATTAGCTAAAAGTTTTGATAGAATACGTTCAATAGTAAGAAAAAAAGGTTTCCTTATATCTAAAAGTAAAGAGACTGAAAAAAAATCTAAATTAGAAGAGTTAGTTAATGAATTCATGATGCAACATCGGGCTATGAAGGAGAACACAACGCCAATTCCACCAGAACAGAGGTACTCTACTTCAGTTCAAGAAACGATTTTATTTCCTCATGACAATATTTATAGTCATAGTTATCAAGAAGCGTTAAACAGGTATAAACAAATCAAAACCCATTTACATGATGACATCTCTTAATGGCAATGATCTTTCCAAACTTAAAATTTTTAGGCCTATATCTGTAGGTTCCGACTTTGGCTATCCGCACCTCTACCAAGCAGGGAATAACTTCAACCATGGCAGTCAGGAAACTCTAAAAGATGTACGAGATTTAGCAGCAGAACATAAGATCACTAGCATACGAGAAGATTCTAAAGAAAACCTTGATGAATCCACTTCAACTGACCAAATCGCAGTTCAAAAACTATTAAACCAAATGTCATCTGGATACCATACACAACCTTCAGACTCGCGAGGTATATATAAGTAGATATTATCTTAAATATATTATGTCAATTTATATTTGCATACATTTTGAATATTTTATTTTTTAGATGAATTTGAACAGTACGAGATGGCACAAATATCTTGTAAAACAACACCAGAAAAATTTAAGCGCCAAGTATTAGGTGTAAGCATAGGAGGGGTAGATCTGGCTAAAAATCTTAGTAGAGAAGCAGTAAAGCGACCTGATGAGGAAGATATGAAACATCCCTGGCAAACTTTGGTCTCATATGTAGATGAAATAACCGTAGGTGGAAGAAAGAACTCCAAAGGCCAATACATGGACCCGACGGGAAAATTTCCAGGTTTTGGAAAAAGTAAGGAGCCGAAAGACCCTGAAAATTGTTTTCCTAAACAATGTTATAAACAGTACGTATACTAAATCTTTAGATTTTAACATCAAATTAAATTTTCTTTTACACAAGTTTTTGTTTTCAGATGTACTTGTTGGGACGCTTGCATTCAGACAAAGTTAGGTCAAAGATGGATGTTAATTCGTACATATATTCTTCGTTATGTTGATACGCCAGCATTTGAGTGGTTCGTGTTAGTTCTAATCTTCGCTTCAAGCATCACTTTATGTTTTGAAGATATACATCTAGAAAAAAATAAACCACTCAAGAAAATACTTTACTGGACAAATCTAAGTTTTTGCATGATCTTTGTTATAGAAATGTTTTTCAAATGGATAGCGCTGGGTTTCTATAGATATTTTACGAGTTTTTGGACTTTGCTAGATTTTACTATAGTTTTCGTAAGTACAATTTATTACTATGATTACAAGATTCTTCTTATAATTAGTGTGGCATATTATAATTCAAATTGTTTCAGGTGTCAGTGTTTAGTTTGTTAATAGAAGAAAATGAAAATTTGAAGGTATTAAGGTCGCTACGGACATTGCGGGCACTAAGGCCACTAAGAGCTATTTCCCGGTGGCAAGGAATGCGTATAGTTGTAAATGCATTGATGTATGCAATACCTAGTATATTCAACGTACTATTAGTATGTTTAGTTTTTTGGTTGATATTTTCCATTATGGGAGTGCAGTTTTTTGGGGGAAAGTTTTTCAAGTGTGTGGATGCAGAAGGTGACATATTACCATTAGAGGTAAGATTAATTTAGACCTTAATACATTCTTAAAGAAACCTTTATTCTTGACTAAAGATTATCTTTTTTTCAGGTAGTTAATGATAAATGGGAGTGCTACTACAATAATTTTACATGGATAAACTCTAAAATATCCTTTGACCACGTCGGCGTAGCCTATTTAGCTTTATTTCAAGTAGCTACATTTGAGGGATGGATGGAAGTAATGGCTGATGCTGTGGATGCGCGAGGAGTAGATTTACAGCCGGCGAGAGAGGCCAATCTTTACGCATACATATATTTCGTTATTTTTATAGTATGCGGATCGTTCTTCACATTAAATCTATTTATAGGAGTAATTATAGATAATTTTAATATGCTCAAGAAAAAGGTAAGTTCACACATGTTTATAAAAGCTTTAAAGAATATTTAAAAAAAAACTCTATTTAATATTGTTGTCTATTGCAGTATGAAGGTGGTGTACTCGAAATGTTTCTAACGGAAAGCCAAAAACATTATTACACTGCTATGAAGAAACTAGGTAGAAAAAAGCCCCAGAAAGTAATAAAAAGGCCAAGAAATCAATTTCTAGCGATGTTCTATGACTTATCAAATTCTCGAAGATTCGAAATAGCTATATTTGTTCTAATATTTCTAAATATGCTTACTATGGGTATAGAGCATTACGACCAACCTCATTCGGTTTTCTTCGTATTAGAAGTTAGTAACGCGTTTTTTACAACAGTTTTTGGCTTAGGTAAGGAAAATGTATTTCAATATTTGATAAAATTAATTTTGTAAAATCCTGCTATGTTTATAATATATGTGTTTTGTATTTTATTTTCAGAGGCTATAGTTAAGATAGTCGGTCTACGTTATCATTATTTCACAGTTCCTTGGAACGTTTTTGATTTTTTGCTAGTTTTAGCTTCGATCTTAGGCATCCTAATGGAGGATATTATGATAGACTTACCAATATCCCCTACACTTCTAAGAGTGGTCAGAGTTTTTCGCATAGGGAGAATTTTAAGACTGATTAAAGTGAGTTACTTAACCTTTTTTTATTAGTTACAACCACAGGTATGGATCCTTAATGTTTTAAATTTTTTAGGCCGCTAAAGGCATAAGAAAACTGTTGTTTGCGTTGGTGGTGTCCCTACCAGCTCTGTTCAACATCGGTGCCTTGCTAGCCCTGATTACCTTTATCTATGCGATCATCGGTATGTCCGTATTTGGTCACGTTAAGGAGCAGGGCGCCCTAGATGACATTGTCAATTTTCAAACTTTCGGTAGGAGTATGCAACTACTTTTTCGGTAAGTTCTTTTTTAATAATGTCATTCTCGTATCGCATATCCATAAGTAAATAAATCTCAAAATTCCTGCGTTTTTTGCTTTGCTCAAAGTTATTTGCTTTTTAGCTGTTACTTTTATAAACAATTTTATTGCTGTTTCAATTATACCAATCAAAAATATATTGTTTTTACCCGAGAATGATAAAAAAAAGTTAGAAGATAATGTAGATGGTTTGCTGTTGTAGATATTCAGACCCATTGATTGTCACAGTCTAAATCAAATTAAAATTTAGCGGAAATGGCAGACAAAAACAGATGTTTTTTTTTCTTCTTTGAGTTGTTGGTTTATGTATCGGAAATTCTTGTTTTTTCAGCCTTATGACGTCAGCGGGTTGGAACGATGTCCTAGAGTCTTTAATGATTCAGCCCCCAAAATGCGAGTTGGGCGATCATGGCCACTCTAATGGAAATTGTGGGAGTCCATTACTAGCAATAACATATTTTACTTCATTCATAATAATTAGTTATATGATAGTTATCAACATGTACATTGCAATCATTCTCGAGAATTTCAATCAGGCTCATCAAGAGGAAGAAATTGGTATTGTGGAAGATGATTTGGAAATGTTCTACATACGTTGGTCGAAGTAAGTTATATTTTATTACAAGTTCATTTTAATGTTATATTAGGACAGTATTATAATTATCCGCTTGGTAAACTTTTGTCTTTTTACCTGTTGTAACAGTTAATTTACTGTTTTTTATTGCTATATATTTAACTTGTTTTAACTAATAAAACTGTCGTTTTTTTAGGTACGATCCACATGCTACTCAATTCATAAGTTTTGCTCAACTATCAGATTTTATAGCTTCTTTAGATCCCCCACTAGGCATATCGAAGCCAAATACTGTAGCACTCGTCAGCTTTAACTTGCCTATTGCTAGAGGCAATAAAATCCATTGTTTGGACATCTTACATGCACTTGTTAAGCATGTACTAGGTCACGTGGAGGAAACAGACACTTTCAGGCAACTCCAAGAACAAATGGATATTAAATTCAAGAAACAGTTTCCTACGAGAAAAGAATTAGAGATAGTTTCTTCAACGAGGATATGGAAGAGAGAAGATAAAGCAGCGCGAACCATACAACGGTCATTCAGAGAATATATCAAGTAAGATAATCTTTAATCTTCTTAGTAAAATTATAAAGTTTGAAGTTTGTTTTAGACAAGTTTATTGTAGACATCTAAGTTTGTTGTGGACATCTTCTTAGACCAGTGCGCGTTGGGTAACCTCGTAGCTTTAGTTTTAAGTTAAAAATATGGTTATCGCCATCATACCACACATTTTTAATTTAACTCTCTCATCATAAGTGCCTACTTGAATAAAGATATTTTTGACTTTTGACTTTGACTTTACTTCCAACGACACAAAAAGATGTCAAGATGTCACAAAAAGCTTTTCTACTGTTTTGTTTGAAAATTTAAGTGCGTATAAAATAAGTGCATTCATTATTTGTCATTTCACGCAAAAAGAGATAAAGAAAATAAGTTAAGTGTTAAATTTTATTAAAATAGATTATGTCTTACCTTTGAATAGGAGAAAAAACCGTAGTCCATCGCAAGAAGAAGAGGAAGAAAGCACTAAGTGGTCACCAGGTCACGGGTGGGGAGGTAAATTAAGCGCGTTGCTTCATGTGCGAAGAGGATCACACGCGTCCAGCAGAAAGTCTTCAAGGGCGTCTGAAGGTTCCGACTTGAGTGATATAGGAGGAGCTTGGCTAAATTTGCCACTCTTGTTATTACCAGGAACTGCTCCAAATGATCAGGTAATACGACATGGATCAGAACGTAGAATGAAAAAATATGCAACGTGTAAATGAAAACCGAAATAATGCTTCACAGTCTTTAGAGGTACTACATTATGTACTGTCTCTGAGACTTATCAGTGAAACCGAAAACCTATTAGTTTTTTTTTGTAAACCACTTGTTTTGCCATACAATGTAACATACTTGCATCCTTCAATATTATTTCGTTATTCTGTTATTCCTTGTATATGCACAAGTTTGGCCACGAAACGTATATTATGTTAAGGTTGTGTAAGGTTATAACGTAGGTTTATAGCATTATTAATTTGAAGACTATCACTTTCTTCTTAATAAATTCTACTACTACTGCATCATTACAATCAACGCCATCTAGCCCCAGAGTAGGCGTAGCTTGTGTTATTGCTACTAAGATGACTGATGAATATTTTTATGAATAGTAGGTGCATATAAATACTTATAATACACAGATTATCACTCAGGTACTGAAAACACTCATGTTCATAATAAAACATTTTTCCTTTTGTGGTAATCGAACCCACAGAACCACTCGGATATTATTAAAAACTATTATGCTACTCGAGCTCGGAATCGTCATGAGAATTATTCACTGCAGTCCTGGTTGTAAACCTCACAATAAGAAGGTATTAATCATATTACATTTTATATAGCCGAGTGGATCAGAGCCAGCTCCAGCACGGAGAAGATCAGCGTACGGTTTGCCACTGTTCTTGAGGCATCAAGACGCAGTAGACGAAGACGTCGGCCCGAAACGAGCAGGTTCATATGTAATGTTATGCTTTTTGTGTCTTTCTTCTCTTAGGCAGTTAGACTCGAAAGTCATCCATGAAACTTTTGCAAACATCTCTATCGCATCTTTCATGAAACTTCTTTTACAAAACTCATCTTTCATGAAACTTCTGATGTCTTAAATCATTATTGGAAAGCAATTTGGACAATATCTACATGGCGAACCACGGACATCAAATAGGTGACTAGTTTTTAATTCATGGGTCATTTTAATTCTGCTTATTTTCTGTCAATTCTTTTTTGTGTCCAAGCTAAATTAAATATGTTTTGGTCATTCGCAATCATGATAATGTGGTTCTAGCTTTTGCAATTTATTTTCCACCATGGTATGTGGATGCTTATACGCAAATTATCTAATAACGTGAATACCTAAATATTGCTACTTTAATAGGCTTTACCTACCAACGCCTATTTTAAGTGTATATCATTAAAAAGGGTTGACAGACCTATTTCTTCGACTGCATGTGTGCCTAAATCTATTCCAATTTCTATGCTTTCTCTTCTAAATGTTCTTTATCATAGTTTAGTATTATTAAATGTCGCATGTTTATATGGATCTTTTAATGATCTTAAGTTTTCTTCGCTTTAATATTGCGTTCTTAATTCCTGAATTATAGTTTAAGACGCTTAATAAACTGACCTCGATCTAAGAATAGGGTCGGTCTTAAGCGAAGATTGATCGGTACTTGAGAACCTGTTGTTAGCTCGATGTTGACTATTATTTAGTTGCTTTTTAGCTCTTATTGAAAAATTATGAGTTATACTTTCCATTTTTACAAATATTTTACGATCATGAATTTGTATGTTACAGGCTCACTTCGTCTGAGCTCCCGGAGAAGTTCGGCAAGACGCCCAACGCCCCCTGCTAGAGCCAGCACGCCTTCTCCGCACGCAAGCAGCGCCGTGAGCATCCTCGTCACTGAAGCATCCCCTGATACCGCCCCCCCACCTGCAGCACCCCCAACAGTCGTTCGAGTACTCGTTCATCGTGAAAGTGACGAGCAACCCAGCTGATCTACGACCGAAGAGCCTCCAGAGGCTCCGACAAACCCGTAGTATTTAGTTAACTTAAGTACCAGGCTGACATAAAGACAAAGTGAGTGTCAAAAGTTTTAAAGATCGAATATTGTGTTCACGCACGGGTATAAAGTGATATTACAACGGTTAGGTCGTAATTGTGATTTTAAACCAATTTAGATTTAGATGTCGATAAGTATTGTTATATTTAAAGAATTATAAAAAAAACGAAAATATCAATTCTTTTAGTAACAAAATAAATTATATAAAATTACCGAAGACTTCCATACGCAATAAAGGTTAAATAAAATAGCGTTAAATCACACATCAAGTTAAACGACAGGTTAAACCGTTTGTAGCTTTACGCTTATATAATTAGTAAATGCCGATTCGTTAGATGGTTTTAATTATAGATATTTAAGTAGGCGAGGAGTAGAGTTGCGCAACTGTATATTACTTTGTTACTGTAAATAGCGTTATTATGTGTAAGCCAGCGAATAATATAGTACTTTTATCTCACGAAGCGAAACGTCTGTAACTTAATTTTAAATTTGTGTGTGTGCACGCGGGAGTTCGCAGTACTCTCTCAGACACAGATCGCTATAATTAAAGCGAGGACCGCACCTGTAGCGGCGTTTAAGTTCAGACTCCTGCGAGCGACCAATCACAAAACTTGCTCGAACGCGTCGCACGCTTGGACGCTGCTTTTGACGCAAATAAGACGCCACAGTTTCGCCTTGCCTTACAGCGCGCGTCGCTTAATGATATAAAAGTACTAAACGATGTCGAAGCGTGTTACAAAGATGCTATGTACCTATTAGCATCCAACTTTACGCAACAGCTTTTCATACATGCCAACAAAATAAATGAATGCAATGTCTAATATAAAATTTTGAATGCATGAAATATGAATGAAATAACATGATTTAGATGTCTGGATATTAGCCACTACCGTGATATATTTCTTGCTGGGCCCTATTCATATCCAGACAAAAGCTCGAAATAATGTGAGATACAAAATTAGAATATAAGATAATTATTGGTTATTTGAACTAATGGTCTTTGTCATTTACAATCTACAAATATTGGCGACTGTGCCTATGAAAACAAAACAGAACCTAGCTTATTTTCTTTGAATAAAGCAATAGGTTTCATTAAGTGCTATCCCAAAGTAGACATACGCAGATTATAATTTAATATTATTAAATTGAAATAAAAAATCACTCCTATCACAAGCTTAACTCCTACCTCTGTACTCTTTACTCGAGTTTAACTATTTTTTTTTATTATGCCCACCCACTTACTTACCTTTAATTATTTTCTTTTTAAAGTCATAACAAATTATTACTCAGAATTATATAATATATTCCAAGGCAGCTTTAATTATAAGTAAGTAAAATGAAAATCTTTAGTGCGAATCTAAAGAAATAAACATTGCCTGCAATTTTGTTCGACACAAAACTAAACTTTTAATAATAAAAGTAAGTTTTTTTCATGAATTCAGTGAATAAGGAGGCGCTAAATTTAAATTTAGTCTAACAGGACTTCAGGAATAGTTTGAGGTTTACAGAATTGGTACCTAATAGTTATAGTTTACCAAAATCTAAGTAATAATTACAACAGACAATACTCATTATAGGCTAACGTAGTAGGTATATAATGATAGTTCAAAAGTTCAACGCTTGCAATCGTGAAATCATTTTTCGAGTATCGATAACTTGTAACGTAGAAACGTGACGAAACTTAATGTGTCACAGTCAAAGAAACGTATAGCGACGCAGTATAGCACACGGGACGCGATTTAGAGCAAGTCGCTCGCTCGTGTAGCCTCTCAAACTTCAAAGGTGGAAATCGCTCTTAATTTTGAATACTATCATTTTCAGTTGTAGGCACTAGTAAAACGAATAATAATATTCAAGATAGTTAGTATGCATACGATTTTAAAAAGTAGCGCGGTTTGGGACGTATTCTGCTTTAATTTTAAAGCGTGCGACTATTTGCGCTACTTTGTTAAATTTCATACAAGTTACTGGCCAAGGGAAATTAGCGATAATTCGCGCGACTAAGTGTTAATACTAAAACAAATTTAAGAAAATATAACTAGTATACCAGGAGCAGTATCAGCCGGCGGCGGCCCGGCGCACTATGCAACTATCCATATGTTTAGTCAAATCGCACGAAAGTTCACCTGACTAGAAAGTTAGTTGATAAAATCGGTGCGAGCTACTTTAGCCCCGCGTCCAGCTCCGCTTTAGATAATCTACGATTCATCAGTTCGTCGGCGTACGGCTGTAAAAGAGTAGGTACAAGGTCCGAGCTTTATAAAAAGGCTCATGTTATATGTTTCGTTACTCTAAAAATGACTCTCCGATAGCGATCATACCAAATCATATACCAAACTGTAGAACTCATTTGACTGTCCCTACCCGGTACAGTTAAATTATTGCAACTTACAGTATTTGTGTTATAGCATAGTGCGGATGACGTAATATGGACGCCTCTGATTCTCTCACGCACTGAGGAAGCAAAATAGTAGTAGGCTGCTTCTTCAGTAAAGCGTGCACGCGAATCCGCACCAAACTACAACCAAAGCACCGTAGTTATAGTTTAAGCGAGGCAACCTGGTCTAACACATTTACTATGTCTTAAGCGGCGTTCTAGTTTCGGTGCTATGAGCGACCAATCACAGGTTTCTGGCTTGACCGTGCGCTTGTGATTGGTCGCACAGTGGATGCAATTTTGAACGCCGCCAAAGATGCAGATTGCACGCTGCGGTTTGGTATTGCCTTTATTGTGACTATTGCACAGTTAGTTTCGATTACCGTAAAGATCATTGCTATGTGAACTATCTACTTTGTAAGCTAAAAATATATACATTTACCTATAGATCCATGTTACATCATTCCTTTATGCAGAAGCAAATATATGTGCGCTTTCTTTTACTAAGCATGCAAAGGAGATTGAGAGAGATAAAGCTCATTTTAATTCGTTATAACTTGTAGAACTCCCTGCACCTTCCGATTCTATCCAATTTTTAATCAGATTTAGATTCGGAATCGGATGGTGTGAATGTGCTATTACCGGCACCAAATTAGTGTGTAAAATGTCGCTAGTGATGTGCGAAATGGATCTGCTCATTTTTACTATAAGTGCGGTCATAAAATAGTGAAAATATCAAATAGTTTTTTGTTCCCTGCATTATTGTACATTTCACACAGCTTTCATCGCTAAGGCTCTTTGCTCTTGACTATAAGTTTTTATGTAATCGGAATCTGACATTTTCTGACAACCAAACCTCATCATCTGACAGTTCCATACAAATTTGGCAGACAATGAAACGCTTTTGCCCCCTTTGGAGCTCAGCAGCCCTATTCAGTAACTTTTTACAGCAACTGTCAATTAAGTATTCCTAAATTAATTATTAAACTTAACTTTTTCATACTTAGGATGATAAACCTTGCCCAATATGGAAATATTTTTCATTATTTGGACACATATTTTAGGATATATCCCGCGCATTGAATTAATGACTATGAGTCAAGTATCCGCGCGGCTTATGTGCTTTAATATTAAATAGTATCGTAACGCGGGCGAAATCGCTGTAACAGCCAAATATTAGGTATATTTGGCTGTTACAGCGATTTCGCCCGCGTTACGTTATTGTTATAAATTGCCCGCTACAGATTTGTCTGCTTTCGCGGATTAAAACAAATTAAGCTTAATATTTTTTTTATCAGTAACGCCTGTTTCTGTACAACAATATGTGAGTAAAGTTACTGAATAGGGGAGGCTGTTCATATTGATGTCTCAATAGCAAGATAATAGTAGTTCGTAGATTGTGTACTGCTTTTAGCATATAATATGACAAGTACAGGAAGAATTGGGTTGCTCAGTATAGTAATCAGTGGTAATAAGTAAAGGGATGTTTTTATTGTAGGCCAATTTGCACTAGAATAAAAGATGGCGGCCTATAGGTATATGCAACTGCTTTGTCTATGGAAATTATTTAAAAATGGTTTTTGAGAAACAAATTGTGCGTATATAATCATAAAGCTGGCAAACCAGATTTGTTTACAAGTGTTACGCCGGGTTTGTTTGGTTTAACTTGGAAAATTTCTCTGGACATTGAGCAGCGTGGCCGAAATCACCAATCATTTTGAAATAAGTGTACCTATGCGATTTTACAAGCATCCAGCAATCTATAAGTGCCAAGATAGCTGGTCGTAGATACCTTGGCACGGGAACTGTCTGAGCCAAAATTGGGAAAAACCATTAAATTAATATAACATAGATTTTTATCACGGTATACTAATGTTCCATAGGTCCGTCATATTTAATTCTTCTTTTATTGGCTAATAAAGTCCACATAGTAATATATGATTTTACATGTACAACATGTACCTACATACCCGTCCACTATAATTAATTATTTGACTTTTTTGTTCTGATATTAATTGTAGATAATTTATTTAATTAAATTCTCGTGGTCTTACTTTATAACGTCACACTAAAACGTGAAAGAAATGGGAGAAAAATACTCGAGACTTACTTTAAAGAGAGAAAAATATTGGAACTGTGTGTCCACGCAAAAAGAAAGCAAAAAGCAAAAAGAAAAACAAACGCGAGAAAGAAATATAAAACATGGCATTGTGTGCCAACAGGGCAGTCTGTGCCATGTTTTAGATATATGTTTTCTACCATAGACAAATGATAGAAATTATAAATTTCAGGCCTACTTAGGCTACGCTTATCTTATTTACTTTGTAACATTCAAAATTTTCAACAATCATTTTCGAATTGTATGACGAATACTCAAGTCGCCTAAACTTTTTAGTTAAATTCTAAAAGATTTTCGTTATAATCCTAATTTAGTGTGACATTATAAGTAAATGGCTTGTTAATAAATATTTTTGCAACAATTACATTTTTAAAACAGAAATAATAATACATCCAATTAATCAAATAAAATTCAATATTTCAATAAACGCATTTGTGCTAATTAATTGTATGCTAATGGCGTGATAATTTATTGTATTGTATACACATCATGAAACTAAAAGCCGACAGGTCTAAGATTATTGCTATACTCATCTTAACGTTCCCCGAGAGAAAGCGTAGTGTTATTTTCATAATACATGTCTAGTACGTTAAGTTTAGACATTTGAGATGTGTGTAAATCAGAACTAGCACATATATAGGTTTTATATTCGCTTGTGTTATAGGAAACAATAAATGAATTGATTCAAACGTTAGATAGATTTTAATGTATGTCTTTAAAATCATAATTTTTCGGGAAACAAAGTTACAAAATTTACTTAGATGTGAATTCTTCTGTATCCACTTTTCTGACTGGAACTCTTTTACCACTGGCAGACTGCAGTCAATTTGTTTTTTCCCCCCAATTGATTGACGCCATTTTGGCGCTTTACGAGTTGCGCATTTATACGAGAGTCCAAGGAACTAAAACTAGAATTTCTAAAAATTCTATATTTTTGAGACACTCGTATGCCACATCTGACATTTCAAATGGAGTAAAAATTAAGCTGTCATTTGAAAGACCAGTCTGGTGTTATGAATAGAGGTTAGTGGAAGTGTGGCTTAAGCAAGTTCCAGTCGTGTGAACAGGTATTTTCTAGGCTAACACGCGCGTTCCTCATTAATGTTTTTACTTAGGAGAGTTTTTCATCAAGCCATTCTTGTATTAAATAAAATCTACTTTTTACTTACATAATTTTCCGTAAACATTTCCAAATACTTTAATCGTAGCAAGGACCAAGTCATTATATTAAGTCGTACGTGTTTTAACTTTTAGAAAAGACTTTCCACCATGAAGTTTTACAATGCATCCAACAGTGTAGGTTTCACCAGTAAAATTATTAAAAGTAAAATGTGTTAATAGGGCTGTCAGCTTCCTTTTATTTATGTAAGATTGCAATTTCTTTACCAAATTTAAATAGAAATAAAGCTCATATATAATTAACGGGTAAGTTATGATCGCTAAAAATCAAATTACAATACACAATACGCACTGTCTATAGATACAATTGATACCTATCTTAACCCACGCGGTTGGTCCCATAGTCAATGATTTATACTTTTATCTGTAAGTGTACTTACCAATATAAAATAAATAAAAATTGGCGTTTTATGTAGAAGCTTAGTCTTTCTTAACGAATTCGATTTATAGAAAAATTAGGATTTTCGAAACCTATTTCAAAGTGATTTTTAGATTTTCGACCCTTACACTTTAATGAATAATATTTGTACCACCGCGCTTTTACAAGATTTACACTAACTACTGCTTAAAACCCTTTAAAATATAGCATTAAAAACCGATTTTAAACCGGAAAATAAAATTTTGAATAAAAACGACATTATATCTAACTAAATAGAATAGACATGTTTCACGAATACCGTTTTATTATTATTACTATGTAAATAAGTAGATAAAGAGAGAAATGCAATAATTTTTAATAATAATTTTACTTAGTAAAGAGTAAGAAATTACTTTTAAATTTACTCCTGACGATGTACGGTGTACATTTATAATATGGTAGCTAGACGAATTGCATTATTATTAAACCATAGACAAAACATGGACTGCAGAAAACATAGACATAATTCAAGAAAATTACTAAAAATATATGTTTAAACTTCTTCAGTATAAAAGTTTCAAATAAATAACCGTCAAGGTGTTAGCGTACATGAATAACCTTTACGCCTTGATTCCATAGTAAACAAAAGGCTTTTAATATGTTGGCGTTCCCACTTGTCCGCCATTTTTATCTTTTTCCAGAATAGCGGGCACAAAAATCCTGTATCAATCAATAGAAATAATTTTTATATGACACAAAATTTCAAAAGTTTCAGGTTACCAAGATATTAGCAAACAGGTGGCGCCATCATAATAGTTAAAACTACTACATTATACGAGTAGTTATTCATTTGCTAAAGTTTAAATAACCTTATAGTTTGTAGACGATAAGGGAAACAGATTCCTAAAAAAAATCCAACATACCTACCCTAAAAACAGAATATTTCAGATTCTAAACAATATTTCAGATTTGTCCATAAAGTTTTAGTTTCAATTTCTGAAGACGCTAACGACGCTTCGAAATAGCAAATCATTAACAGCTTGTATGTCGGAAACCTGACAATTATGTAAATATGTAAAATATAAATATTTGAATTGATGCCAGCTATTTATTTAAACAGATTATATGCGTGGCCACTATTTTGGAAAGAGTGAATAATAGCGGTCAACAGGTAAGGCATGCTCCATACTAAAAAATGCAAACCTCTTTGGCAGATTAACTTAATTTACCATGTTTGTTACTTTGGAAACTTATACTTGGCTTTACCGTTACTGATACTGGTCTATGGATAATAAATTTACCCACTACTGGTCAACTCCAGACTTGGCAACAAAGTCAGACTGACAGGTGACATCACATTAAACATTCTCTCAGGACTCATCTATGCAGAAACTAACGTGTATGATTTTGGGCTCCGTGCTTCAGGTCCCCAAGTATGTGTCTCAGTCGTCAATATATGACCATCCACTTCCATACCAGGGTGTAAAAATAAATATAGTTTAAGAAATTTGCAATTAATAAAAAGTAGCCAATGTTACTCTCCGTCCCTTCAACTAACTATGCTTAAAATCATGTCGATTGGTTGCTCAGTTAGGGCGTGAAGGAAGGACAAACAAACAAACATATAGGTACAGTAGTAAGGATAATTGATTAGTGTTATTAGGTTTTCACAATTATCATTTTATTAATTAGTTTGTTTTGTCAGACACAATAATAATAGAAGACTGGGGGTCCTGAAGCACAGAGAGATAAAGTCGTACACCTATGCAGTCAACTTGGATGCCACAACATAGTCACATTTAGGGGTTTCATCCTCATTTGCAAATATATAATCATTATAATCCTCAGCCTATTATTGGGTTAAAGGCCAATGGTCCCACCGATATCACCTACTGATAGGACCACGGTATACCACTATAAAGCTTTGATCCTACTGGGCTAGGGGAATGATAATATTGATATATTATTATGACTGTACAGTTTGAGCACAAAAGATCCTGGAGGGTCGAAGTGCATCCGCTGAAGCGGGCCTCATTACAAGATAGATAACTGTACAGTTAGTCAATAGTGTTTGATATAACCATAAATTGATTGAAGGATTTGCTTAGTCAAGGGTCAAGGTCAAGGCAGGCTCTAATGATTATTATCACAATTCGGCGATATCTAAATTGGCAGCTTAACATGCTCTCTGTACATGGATGGAGTGTACAATGTGTTGGTACTGAGAAATTATTGACAAATGCCTCTGTAACCCATTTCAGATATCAGGTTTCGGCCAGAACTAAGACTGTACCAGGGGTTGTTTAATCCTTACTCAAAAATAAGACAAGTTTTTTTTATATGTCTATCATAACCTGCAGTCCAAGTTATGTTTATAAAAACAAGATGTTAATAAATTGTTCGACTTGTGTATCATACATACATTATATTTAATTGTATTATATGTAAATAAAAAGTTTTAAGTGAGACCTGCGAAATATGATTTTCTTCTGAGGTACAAAAATATAAATTAACCATGTTGAAAACTATGATTAAAAAAATATTGAATATTTGCATTTTTATTTGTTAGCTCTGCATTGAGATTTAATTCCCTCCCTGCTAGGGCATGTTTTCAATCTTTTGATTATCTATTATTAAAAAATTTGCATAAGGAATAAATATAAGAATTTTCTTTAAGTACAGTGACAGTGACTCCACTGTCAAATTAATTCCTCGGTTGTAGAGACAATTTAAAATCTGATTTTATCTGACTGCATCATAAAAGTTCAAACAGTACACTAAGCGGAAAGAAAATTGGAAAGTTGTTAGTTAGGCGTTACTACTGCACCCTTAGAATTTTAGTACTTTATAATATCCTATAAACACAGTTCAAAAACATACCAAAGACTATCAC
This sequence comes from Pararge aegeria, assembly GCF_905163445.1. NCBI lineage: Eukaryota > Metazoa > Arthropoda > Insecta > Lepidoptera > Nymphalidae > Pararge > Pararge aegeria. The sequence continues at coordinate 5,286,403 of NC_053200.1, read as the reverse complement.
ATTCTATTGTACAATTGATAGTTGATATTAAGAATTGCAAGGCATAGACACAAAACATAATGAGTTCTATCCTACATACATTTTTCCATTGGACAAATCAAATTGTAAAAAGTGAAGCCTTCTAAACATTCAGTATGTTTGAACCCATCAGATGTTATTCATCAATTATACTGAGGAAATATAGGTTCAAATATAGGAATGCATCCTTGAAAAAAAAATTTTAATGGGACTTTAGTAAATATAAAATGAAAAGGATACTCTCAGTGAATGCTGGTATTGTATTTAAATAATATACATAATATTAACAATCAATTTAAGCTGTTCAAACTTAAATTATACAAATAATGTTTAAAGAATTTCTACAAGAAAAAAAGGTATTAATAATTTACCGGTTCATTTAGTGGACACTCTAGTACGACGGTTCCAAGCGAAGTTAACTCCATAATTCTTTGGTTTAAAATCTTTTTCTATTTTCGGTACATCCAAAAACCAGATCCAACCATTCTTTTCGCAATGTTCTATGGCTTCTTCAGGAGATGTAAACTGTATTTTTAAGTTAGACAATGGGTCGCCAGTAGAAGTCCACCCCATTAGTGGGTTTTCCCAACGTTGACGAGTGTCAAACTCCATTTCCCAATGGTGAATATTGTTGGTGCCACTCTGCATTGCGTTTTTCGGTGGTTGGTAAATGCGTACTCGGCGATTTTTCACGTGTTCTTCCGGTACGCCAGATATCGATGACAGGTCCACCTGAAATTGTTTGAATCAGATTGATAACAAAATTGAAAAACTTTTTACAGACAAAAACTGACTTCTGTAAAACAAGTTTTACAAATTAAAAAGTTTCTTTTTCAAGTGTAGAAAGATTTAAGATTTAAGTTTTTACCACACATCAGTGATAATAACCATGATGGAAAAATATTTTAACAATCCAAACAATAAAAGATAGAAAAACCTCAATAACAGCAATAAGGAAATAAGACATAGTAAGAGAATTAAGGTACTTGTAATATGAGAAAAACCAACTTTAATGTAGATGGGCTGTGATTGGTGCAAACAAAACAAATGAACTGGTACTCTAAAATGGTGAGAGGATGACAATGCATATTCGAAAATATTGAATATTGATTACTTAAAGTATGTGAAATGCTCTAACTTCAAAGCTAAATATCAAATGACTGTGAAACAATCATAACAAAAAAAAGTAACCCTACTAAGTTAGTTGTGGGCTCTTCTTAGACCAGGGTGTGTTTGGAACACTCCTAGCTTTAGTATCAAGTTCACAAACATAGCTATTACCATCACCTCAGAATTATGTAAACATTTATTTAATACACTTTACTGTACAACAATACATAATGCAAAGTTTAACTAAAATAACATTACAAATATTAGGCAAGTACAATATGCAGCCTTATCACTTACAAGCAATCTCTACCAGACAACCTATCACAGAACAAGAGAAAAGTTAAAGTATACTAAACATATATGTATTAACACTTCATAATTGCCTGTAATGGGCCTACAGTAAAGAATTTTGGATTGGAATTTCAATTTAAATAAGTATGTTGGGCAGATGATCAGTAATTCAGAGTTGGAGATAACCGGAGAAGCTGCACAAGACAGTACACAGTGGAAAATGCTGGGGGAGGCATATGCCAAGGAGCACACTAAATGACAAGACATTCTTTAAAAACTCAACTACTCTGAATATTGTTTTATTATGTGCTTATATTTCAAAATTTTACCAGCAAATAATAAAAGAATATTGACTTGCTATTATTTTTATTATTTAAGTAATGATTATGTGTAGTAAGCACTTACCTTTGTAGGAACAGTAATGGCTACTGCTTGGGTCATTTTTTCCTTAGCTTCCTCAGGTGTAGCAAAAACAGTTTCATTGTCAATTATTGGCGCTTCTTTACGACGGGCAGGGTCCTCGGCTGACAACCTTGAAGAGGTTGAGAAGGCAGGGAGTGACCTAAACAGAATTGAATAGGACTGCTTTATTTGTTGCAAATCCAAACATATACATGCACTTTTCAATATTCATAATCAACCGCCTAAAGGAGAAATGAAGTTTGTTTACATCATGAGTTAAAAAAAATCTTGTACAGAACATACGTTACTGATCCAATGGACAACAGAGTAATTGGGAACAACGAACGAAGAACCGAGCGCGTTTAGAACTACTTACACCTTGGGATCCCAAACCGAATATTGGATGTCCTAGAACTCCCTACACCTTCAGATTTAATATAAAAAGCAGCAGTCAATCTTTCGACTTTGCCAAGAGTAAAGAGTCCTTAATAGCTACACTGGAAACCTTGGAGTTAAGACTTTTCAAACAGCGATAGGTTAACTTGTACCTACGAAACATATTAGTACAAATTGCACTTACCTCGACAGACCTGTCCTGGACAGTCTAGCCGCGGCCCCAATTGCTTGTAACATAGCTTAGCTGATTTTTTCTTGGATTTAGAAAAAATGTTTTCATGCGATTACCCAACAACTTGGACATTGACTTTGACAGATTTGACGTTTCCTAAATGTCTAAAGTTTCAATTGGTTTTTAGACGAAGCTATCACACAAATGACAAAAATGAAAAGTTGGTATAGTTCATAGAATTAGGATTGTATTGAGATCGTGAGCAATCTCCAACTACAACCTCTGCCTACACTAACCATTTTCTAGATATAAGATAGTTTGTAATAAATATATTCTTTCAATAGAGTTTCTGCTGTTTGATTCAAGAACCTACTAGCGTACATAAAGATAGGTAGAAACCAGCTCTTTATCTGTTCACGTACCTACCTCATTTTTGATGGCACGTAATATGTGGCACGCCAATGTTACCAGGGTCCAGGTTCAGGTGGACTATGAACTGACCTTCGGTGTGATACAAATGTAATAAAGCACCGCTGTCAACAAAAATGTTATAATTACCCAAATAAAGTGAAACCCTGAGTAAAGGTCAAATATTTTTTTGATTTGCCAATTGTGGGAATGGGACACACCAACAAGGTAAAGTAAGTATCACTTGGGATGTTCTATTTTTGTCATGTTTTTGGTTGTGAACCTTTCTGTTTCCAAAAAGGTTAAGTACTTCCTATTTCCGTACTCTGTGGCCATATTACATCCTATATGTGTACTCTGTGGACATAGCACAAATTTTGACAGTTTTTGACTTTTTGTCAAGGTGATCTAATCTTCAAGATTTTTTATCAATTAATTTAGTAAAATTTAAGTAAAAACTATTTATGAACTCGTAGTTCTTATTAGGATACTTTATGTACAAATTTCTGATATATCGGACGTAAAATATGATGTTCATAGTGATCTCCGAGTCTGAAAAATATTGTGCAGCTGGTTTCATGTAAAGGTATTATTATTTGAATTTTTTATATTGGTGAGAGGTATCTAATATCTAAATTTAAAACAACACAATGTCAAGAATGTTATATTATTAGAATATAGTAAATACTTTGTGATATAAAAGTAGTAAACATTCGTTTCACAACATTATGACAAATATTTTGAAATATCTCGTTAAGTCGCCTGAATGATCCGGTGCTGACGGCAGTTCAAGAAAGCGCGCGCGTAAATATTCCGCATTTAAATCGGGTGCGGGGTTTTCTATACCTAGTTTCATTTGCAATACCAGCCCAGAGTTTGAAGAGAAGAATTGGCGCTGTCCACCTGTATGCCTCGTAGAGCACGTCAAACCATCGCTCCCGGTTATTATCACGAAAATGTGATATAATCACTCAAGCCTAAACTACACTTTGTCCTGATATAAAACTAAAAGCGTTTTGTTTTTATTAAACAAATATATTGTTATAAAAACTTTATTTAATTATTCATTGATAATATGTAACTTTTTCCATACATACATAGTCAACATACTGTGTATTCAGAACAACATACTGTGTAACAGAAGATGGCAAATACTGGGGTTACACATTGTCCACTCCTTGAGAATGTATAGTATTGAAATTGTTAGTTGTTTTAAAGACAGCTTTAATAAAAAGCTTATTTATTTTTTTAAATTGAGGTTTTTTTATTTTTTTTCTTTACAGATTGCCAAAACTACCATTATGCTGTGTTAAAAAAAATTTGGGACCCTTAATGGGGTCTGGCATAAGCCAACCTCAAGTACAATTTGCTCATTAAATAATATTTATCACCTTACCCATATCTATTCTGTACCTGTGTGAAAAATATATTTGTACATACTTAATTAAAAGTAAGAAAGTGGACTCTTGGAAGAAGGATAACCTACAAAGACTTTTCACTTGAATTATAACAGTAATCTATCCAGCCTTTGTGGATGTGGAAAGATATTGGAATTTGGAGAATTTCCTAGACCAACCAGATGAACAATAATCCAAAAAGATAATTTATGGGCATTATAAAAGGAAACAGTTGCTTGGCAATATTTGGTCCTATTGGCAGTAAAAAACTGTTAGCACACTATAAAAAAACGCCATAGATAGGCATATATAAGCAAGCAGTTGAAAAAACAAGTAAAATGAGTAAGTCAGTTGAAGTTGATTGCACAAAACGTTGCAAATCACGAATTCATGGCCAATCATTAACTAGTGCAATAACGAAGAGATCTGTCAGCGATGAGTCTCTTGCTAGCTTTATTAAATCAACCTGTGCTAATTTTGCAAAGGCTTTTGATTTTGAGGTAAGCCTAAAGCAGACAATGTCTGCTCAATTTCACAGTAATCACAACCCTACCCAAGCAATTATTACAAATACTACACCAAAAGGGTATTACACTAATCGTAATATTAGAAAACATTGGTTCACAACTTTTTTCTGAGATTGAAACTTTTAGAGACTGGTTCAACTAATGCAGTGATAACTGTAACATCAGCGGGGGTTGATTTAAGGTTGAATTGGGTTGCTATAGCAACTGACCGCAGTAATGGTCCTTCAATATTAAAACCATTGAAAATTGAAACAAACATACATGTTTAAATGTGATTTTATGTTATAACAATAAGTTAGAGTTGTGAATGTAGCTGTTTTATTTTTATTCAACTATAAGTTAGCCTTTGACTGCAATCTCACCTGCTTGTAATTGATAAACAGGTTAACCTGTCTAGGGTATGGCAGTTCTATTAAACCCTTACTGCTAATCAGTTGCTATGCAAGATGATCCCGGAATGGTAAATTGCCTCACGGCACGTCTCTGCCGGTAGGATGGTAACTAGCCAGGGTCTAAACCTCCCACCAGGCCAGAGCAGAGGATTGTGAGAAATTTTAAATTCCCAAATGGCCCCTAGAGTGGATTGAACTCCCACTTAAAAAAACAGCATATTAAACCACACACAAAAATACTTTATTTTAAATTATAATCATTACTCTCGAGTATGCGTGATATTTTCCCTTCCCTATCCCTTTCAAAGTAGGCCTATTTGTAGTGGATAAAATTAATAAAAATTGTACTTTGCACTTTGACCTTTGCATTGATACAAATAAAGTGCAATTTTGCAGTTTATTTGTATCAATGAAAAGGTTAGTTTATTTAAGGGACTTTTAAAGGTGATCCTACTGTACTTAGACTATTAGGTGTACTGTACTGTACATAATAAATCGTTTATTTGCATTCATAGGGACGAACAGCTTTGCATATGACAGCTTCAAGAGGGAGGAATGGTTTAATGGAATGGCTTGTCCGTCATTCATCTGATGCATTCATTAATGCACGTGACCGTGAGTCTGGATATACCCCATTGCATAGAAGCATCTTCTATGGCCAGATACATTCAGCCGTCACTTTGATGAAACTTGGTAAATATTTAATAAGAAAGTTTTTAAACTTTAAATCTTTTTGTGCTTAAAATTTTTATTGCAATCAATTATTAGTATTACTGGATTAACTTTAAAACGACTGTGGGTTTTCGAACTCCTTACAAAAGACCCATGTCCAGCAGTGGATGTGATGACGATATTACTTTGTTCCTACTGTAAACCAACAATAAAAAATTCCAATAAGAATATTCAAAAGAAAGCAAAGTATTTGCGGTGTGTTACAACAGTTTGTAGTCTTAGTACAAGATTGCTTGCTCACAAACATGTAGTCGTTTTCTAATATCAAAGTAAAATCGATCTAATGTAACTCGTTTTTCGCCAATCCTGCACATCTGTTTTACTACCGTTCTGTCAAAAATCCAAGCCAAAGAATTGTAGCCAAATTTAGGCTTTAAAACAATGCAAATAAAACCCATTTTATTCCGATGATCATGAATTTCCATACTCGAAAAGACAGCGAGCAAATCTCATATGAAGACTTAGAATGCAAAAGTATGAAAAACACTTGTTGTTCAATCCAATTTCGTCCGAAATTCCAGAATGTGCGCTAAGCTCTCCATTGGATAGAAGCATGCGCTACTTTTCGGAATTCCATAATACATTATGAAAATTTAACTCAATTTGCTATAACAATAACTAACTATTGTAAAGTCAACATCTCCTGCTGATGCTCCGCTGTCAGAGCGAAAAGTGCGTAGAGTACATTGCCGAAGATCTACTTTGTGTGGAGTATAAAGATTGAAGATCTTATAAATGACACTATGCAGATTCTTGTGTTTTTTGCGGAGTATATCAAATTGAGCTTAATTTTCTTAAGAAGGAGGACCTTCAAAAATATTGTGTACATTTCTCCGACCAGGTGTAAACACGGATATCGTCGATAAAGATGACTACAAGGCACTGGATCATGCGATGCTTGACAAACACTACATGTGCAAGCTGTCTAGCTACGAGCCATGTGATGTGTACGTGTGGGGGAGCAATTCTAACTACACGCTGGGCACGGGCTCGCACCAGCCGCGGAATGTTCCAGACTTACTCACCTGCTTCAGTCGTACCAACGCTAATGTTAAACAAGTAAGTTTTTAAGCTCATTGGTTGATTACAACAGAAATCCAAGGCGTTCTTGGGCTTAAAGCATTATTATTTTAATATTCTTGACGCTCTTGTTTTAGAATACTCATTTAATAATAATACATCAAGGTTACTCTACTATTGATAAAGGTTGCCTGGAAGCAAGCCCCTCCGCTTTTATCTAACACAAGATAGATTGTTAAATTGTAAAATGATGTTGGAAAAGCGCGACTGCTGATTTTTGTGCCGGTATCTTCTCAATAGAATCTGCCTTCCGCACCGGTGGTAGAGTCACTACAAACGGACATACTTGGCGATTCAAAGGTGCTAATATTAGGCCTACTTTAAATAAATGAATTTTGAATTTTGTTCGTTTTTTTTTTTAATTTAGAAACATAATCTTTGATTTAAGTGCGTCAAGGTATGTCATTATTCAGATTGAGTGTTACTTTTGTCCGTAACAGTTGCAAGATTGGTGGAGAGCTTCGGAAGCTCAGTCAGGATGTAGAGGCTCAGTCTTATATTTTTAGATGACAAGTTTACATTAGTAGTGCTATCCTTTGCTACAGGAAAGAGTAGCCATAACAAAAGAATAGCGGTGCTAATATAAATCTGCATCTGTAGATTTTGGATTAGATTGATTATTAATTTCGGGGTTTAGGCGACCGTTGGAATGAAGGAAGGATTAGATGATTGGCACGTACGCCTCCGAGGCTATGCAGTAAGCAAACGCCCGGTAAATGGGGAATTATCTTAGGTGACGGTTTTATGGTGACGTCAAACGGGCTGCCCGTTTGACGTCACTATAAAACCTACGCGATGGAACGTCACATGTAAATGCGCCTTTATACATTGTATTCATAAAAAGTTTTAATATCTTTGTAATGTCAATTTGCACGTCTAAAAAATATGAAAATTTGACAGAATACATCCTTTAATTACATACAGAAATTGTTTGTCTCTCGTTTACTAAAAACACTTGGAAACAATATAAAATGCACACAGTTGGTTTACCGCGTACATGTTTAGGCTTCACAAATATGTTGTTCTTCTTGTTAGGATTCGTCGGCTGTTTTATTTGTGTGTGGTGTGTAATAAACACCGATTTTTTCCGCGAAGTAAACTACACAGTGACGAAGAGTTCCCTCGTAGCCGTTATAGCTAACTTCGTTAATCTGAAACTATGGTTCACCCCGATGACCACAATTCTTATACCAATAGCGGTACTAACAATTCTCACGTCTTGCTGTGGGATCTTAGGAGCTGGATGCAGGGCCAAGTGCGCGATCAAGTCTTACATATTCCTTGTCACAATCTTGTCATCGACAGCCTTCTGGTTGTTTTTTATAACTGGGATTCATAACATTTATACGAAGAACGAAAACACCATAAGATACATGCGATTGTCAATATTGAGTAATTATGGCAAACAGAACGATCTTATAACACATGTATGGGATTATATTATGGTGAACTATGAATGCTGTGGAGTAATCGACTACAAGGATTTTAAAGATACAAATTGGCACAAAGCTAATTTGGATAAACTGTATCCGATACAATGTTGTATGTTAAACAAAACAAGTTTGATGCCCATATCAAAAGATTGTACGAAAACTCTCGAACCCCAAGCTCAAGCTAACTTGAATATAAGTTGTTTCAATGCTCTTAGAGTTACTGTTATAGAGAACAAAGGAAAACTTATATTCTACATTATTTTGTTTGGTATATCATACTCGATTCTTGTTCTGTTTTCATATTGTATTATAAGAGGGGAACCATTGATAAAAGCACTTACCGGTAATCTGTCTGATATATTACCAAAACAAGAGTATTCGAATAAGGAAGTACCTTCAAACTCTTCGTTGGACAACATGATGTTTGCCGAAGAACCTCCGAAGAGGATTGTTAGGGTGGTGTCAGCAATAAACCCCCTGCAATCCTACCAGTTCACACCAAATGTGTATAGTACTGGATTAAAAACCAGTCCATATAATATTAGATCACAATTAAAATAAACTTTCTAACAATCAAATGCTGATGATTATTTTGTTGAGCGAATTGACCCATACTATAATGAATAAATAACAAATTCCTAATAATTAATATTATTATTATTATTATTATTATTAAAACTCTTTATTTGTATACCACAACATTAACATATACAAAATATAGAATACAAAAGAAGTAGAATACAAAAGGCGGCCTTATCGCTTAATAACGATCTCTGCCAGGCAACCTTTGAATTAGGAAAAAAAAGTAGAATATTCTAAGTGTAAGCGAATCTATTTGTAAACAGATTTGGCTTTCACACGGCATTTACCTGTAAATTTTTAAGCTAAGAAGAACAACAGACTTAGCCTGTTGTTCCTAAGCTTTTCTATCATTTTCATAAGCTTACATTTAATATAAACTCTGACCTTTACGAGTATAAGAGAAATATTCAAGGTGTCAACCGCTCGTTTATTGTAAAATTGTACACATATTTCCTTTACACGAATTACTAATTTTGTAAAATCAATTAAAATATTTAAAGACCTATCTATAATAGATCCAACCGAGAGGCTAAACTGATATAAAGATCTCATTGGCTGTTGAAATGTAGAATCAAATAATTTTTTTCTTTAATGTCTTATTATGTAAATAATCTTTCAATTACTTCTTAGTGTGAAGTTCGTTTTGGAAAACATACTTTACACTAAAAAGTAAATTAATATTTATGTATATTAATTATAAAAATAATCATAAGTCATATTAGTACGCTTACTTTGGGCTAGGTGGCGATGTGTCAATATTCGTAGTATATTTATTTATTTATTTAAGAAAAGTTAGATAAATAAAAGTTTAGACTTGTTTTTTGTCCCATACAGGTGTGCCTCGGCAAGTTCCACAGTGTATGGGTTAGCGGGACTGCTAACGAAGGAGGTGAAGTATGGTGTGCGGGCCAACCGGCCAGAGCAGGCGGTCCTCACTCCACAGCGCTTCGCCCAGCTCCGTTGAAATTGCCAGAACCTTGCATTCAAGTCGCTATAACATTGACTTCTACGGTTTTCTTGCTGCAGAGCGGCGCTGTAAGTTTTATTTCGGCCTGTTATTTATTTACATTTTAGGATTGAATGCAGTCTCGTTCTTAAACAAGTTCATTTGAATCGGTTAACATTTTAAAAAGATGCCGGGGAGTTAAATTCATTTACCAATTAATGAGCGGTTTCCTAGTGTTTTGTGGATTGGAAATGTGATGTGATGGAATGAGCGGTTTACAGGTTGATTGACCTCTCGTTTTCGATCTCTCGCGAGTTCTGTTTAAGTTTATTTACCGCCGTGTTTACTTGCAAAAATGGTTTATATGCTTATGTAAAATCTTAAATACATTATTTAACACTGCTACAACCAGCGCGTCTTTGATCTATTATTTATTTCCTTTTTATCCTGGTTTTGGAACCCGTTAATATTTTTAAGCGATGCAAGGGAATTAAATTGACAATTGTATTGACAAATTAATGAGCAGTTTACATGTATAAGTGTGGACTGGGTTGATTGACCTCTCATTTTCTGTCTCAAGTATGTTCTTTTTAAATTTCTTTGCCCTCGCGTACACTTGAAAATTTTTTTTATATACTTGCATAAAATCTCAATTGCATTAAAACACTGCTACAAACAGCGCAATAAAACTTATTTGATTTGACAGAATTTAATCTTTTAAACGAGTTAATATTATAGTGTTTCGATGCCAAATCCAAAATCATTGCAAACTTGAAATTCATGTACTTAGTGTAGAGTATATTTATAGTTTATTCCCACAGGTAATCCAATACTCGCTCAACAACACGGAGAATCCAAGTCCATCAACTGTTAAGAGCCCAACAACAATCAAGCTTGCGTCGGTGAAGCCTCTCATAAAGATATCCCATCCGCTGGGGATTTGCGCCGGGAGATCGCACTCAGTTGTTTGGAACGCACACGCTGTGTACACTTGGGGTCTGAACTTGGGACAGTTGGGCCATTCGCAGGAGGATAAAGTTGTTCCTGCTCCTAAAAGGGTAAGTACTAATTTAAGTAGCAGTAGAGCTTTTTGTGCAGGTCGCTGCACTGCCAACGTTTTTACTGAAAGAAATAAGATACGGCCCTAACATCACATGCAAAATTAAAATCAAGTGACTCCTGTCTCTTAATAGGGTGCTCAGTGGCGTGCACTTCATCCATGCGCAAAAGCACTGCCTACCCTAAAATTTTTGTACAACTCATAAACGCGAAGCATTTTTCCATTTGATGGCATCTTCCTAGTTTATGCATAACCTGGTCAAAAACCCTGTGCACGCCACTGAGGGTATGCATCGGTTAGCGTAGGTACTATGCGCGTATCGGTCGTTTATCTTCAATATTGTTGTCATAAGTTAACACTTTTAAATAAATTGTATGGAAAATAAATATGCTTCTTTTCATTTAATATTTTTACAGGGTCATTCCTTATGAAATATACTTATGCAGGGTTTTAACAGTATTTCGTTTCGGTTACACTTTATAGGTAGTATAAACGCGCCGCGTTGTGCGGTCACCAACCCTGGCGAGGTGAATATGGGCAAACCCTCCTACTGGTAGATTGAACTATTATTGGGTATTGATGATCTTTTTATTCCTAAGGTGGGAATTTCCCTAAACAACAAAGAAGAGGCGAGCTTGCAATTGGTGGACGCGTCCGACGCTGCTACAGTCATCACGACCAGTCGCGGAGACGTGTATCTACTTCACAAACATATATGCAAGAAGATCGCCATCAAGTGTGTAACAATCATAGATCGTACTTGACCAGCTTAAAGTTGGCTTTTTACTTTGTGCTTGCGCATGTATCATGTAGTGCTAAGTCGGATGTATATTAATATTCTAACTAAACTAAATTAACAGGTCTAAATGTAGTGCTGTTCTTTTACAAAAGAAACAATGTGAAAAGAAAGTCATACGCTTAGACCTATCAATTTAGTTTACTTTAATTACTTGTGTAACAAATATTTAGCAAAAATGAGACTTTTCAATTTTTAAACAGAATCTGCGCAGCCACATACTTCAGCGCATTAACTGACTCCATCCAATAAGATCGCATTTTACTGTAATAGAGTAAATCGAGTAATATACCAAAAAATGATATAACAACAAACAGTGTTATGGGACACTCGACCGAAACGACACCTTGTAAGCATTGTATTTAAAACAAAATTAAAAAATCATATTTAACGTTATATTTATAAAACACATATAAAATGTTAAAAGCTATATCATTACCTCCCCTTTTTTACACGCTTTATATTAGCTTCACCTGTATGTATGTATGTAAGTGGGTCAAAAACGAGCTCAAAGGGGTCGGCCCTTTGAGCTCGTTTTTGACCCACTTTAAACGATTAGATATCTTTCAAACTTTGTAGACATATCGAGGACCGATGACAATACACTAATCTGAGAAGATTATTCCAATTTTCAATATAAAAATTAAGATTTTTTAGCTTTTTCGAATGATTAATTACAATTACTACAGCGCCATCTAGACCCAAACGTAAAAAAACCTATGGCGTTACCAACAGATGGCGTTCGCGTACCTAACTTAAAAAAAGCGTAGCGTAAAATACTAATTCCACCGAAAATTAACTGAGTCAAATGAGGTGAAAAAAATTTTTCACCTCACTCTCTGATGCTTTGCATTATGAGTCGTGCAATAGTTTAAAATGAAAAAAACAAGCTATTATAAATAAACCAAACTAGTAGAAAATAAATAATAGTTTAAAAAAACTAAAAAACACGCGTTTTATAGAAAACCGAACTAAAAAATAGAAAATAAATAATATTGATAATATCTTAAAAAGCTTTAAACGCTTTTTTTACAATTTTTTTTTTTTTTATTCACATTATTATTAATTTATATTTATTGAAATTTTTAACACTATTCTTAATTTAAATTTATTATTATTTATTTTCTACTTTTTAGTTCGGTTTTCTATAAAAAGCGTGTTTTTTAGTTTTTTTAAACTATTACATTTCTAAGTTATGTGCGTTGTAAGCAATTAAAATATCACTTGCTTCAACGGAGAAGGTAAACATTGTGAGGAAACCTGCATGCCTGAGAGTTCTTCATTATGCTCTCAAAGTTTGTGGAGTCCACCAATCCGCACTGGGCCAGCCTGGTGGACTACAGCCTTAAAATCCCTTCTCATTGTAGGAGGAGACCCGTGCCCTGTAGTCGGCCGGTAATAGGTTGATATGACGTTATCTAATTTTATTTCTATTTTCAAGAATTAATACAAAATAAACTGCGGTCCTCGAAAAATGGTAATTAATGTAAATAAACCTTGACTTTATTTGCGTTCTCGAGAGAAGGGCAAGCACGCAGATTCTCACGCACGCGAATATATAAACAGTTTTTTGGCATGAATTATTTAATTTCGTTGATCGTAGTCCGATTTAAGATCGCTTCTTTAATACTTCTTTAATGTTAACAGGCAGATCAATCTTCGACAAGTGTCCGTAGAAGCTAAAGTGAGTGAACAAGGTGCCTACTCAAGAGTTACTGTCTTACTTCTGACCAATGTTGGCCAACTGATGTTATGGCAAGATGCGACCAACAAATTGACCAGGTAAAACGAGGGCTATTAATTTCTACGGAGAAAGAACGCGAAAGTTAAATTATGCGCATTCCCTCCCATTGGAAGAGTCCATTAGTCCAGCAGTGGCGATGAATTATTTTGTTATTTGTCACGAATATAATGCGAGGGAATAGTAGAGGGAAAGACATAGATAAAAGTATGATAATACAAACACAAAATACCACATCTTGACGTGGCAAGAATTATAGACAAGTTAGGTTATGTGAAATGTGAATGCCTAGTGGAAATTGCATATTTGATATGCTCCTTTCAAGTTACTGTCGCAGTTTCCATTTGAAATTTTATAGGCTCTTGTTTTCGTCTCCCGCTAAAAACAATCGCTTCAGTCTTCTCTGGTGCTAGAGATAATTTATTTTATCCACCCGTTGAGTCTTTTCAAAGCTATATTTGATCTGGTCACGGGGGTTTCTCTGTACTGGCTACGACAATTAATGCTAAATCACCTGCAAAGCACACCGCTTGAAGAGGAGGGTGCCTCTTGTTTAAGCTTGAAGACACTGTCGTAGAGAATGTTCCAAGAAATGGGCCAAGAATTGTCCCCATGGGCACCCCACGGTTGACATTCATATTTTTTTCTATTCCTTTGCTATCTCTAACTTTAATGCATTTATTCTCAAGATAGCTGCCGACCATGTTTTATATATATCCCGGAAATTGCCTCTTTCAAAGCTCTAATTTTCACCTATTGTACTAATTATAAGCTATGAAAAGAGCTTCGAGCATCAAGGCATTACTGGTCCACTACAGGGCACTCTTTTCTCACGGTCTCTTCTTCGACTAGATTCGGGGGTTAGGCCGTAACCCACCACACAAGCCAAATGCGGCTTCACACGATATCAGAGTGGATGAGAGTATTGATGTGATAAAATCAGAAATGACGTCGCTGGGAGTCGCAGATACAAGCGGCACCAAACCGTAGCGCGTGGAAATACAAATAACTATCTACACCCAGCAACAGCCGTCCTGTGATGTTGATGAGAACAAAATATTTTTATAATTTTTTTTATTCCAGATGCGTATTCGGCCTCAGCCACCAAACTATTATAAAGCACGTTGTCCTCACTCACGACGCACTTTATTTTACAACAAAATATGGCGAAGCGTTCATTGGTAACATATCGCGCAAAACCACGCCTCCTGCCTCTCAGCCAATCAAGAAAGAGCGGGAAAAGGACAACAGATCCGCTTTGGTGAAGTTTTTAGAGAAGGATGATTGTACATCAGTTAGAATCACGAAGATTCCGAATGTGCATCGGGCTGTCACGATCGCTGTAGATAGCGAAGGACTTAATTTTGCGTGCCTACAGGTATTCCATTACTACATTTTATTCTCTTTGCCCATGTCTGTGTGTTTGGACACGAGAAGTCAATCAACCCAATCAACGCTCACACCAAGGAAATAAATCTCTCATAAAAGGTTCTCATAAATTTTATTTTAATTTGCACCTTTAGTAAAACCAATAGAGCTTTTTCTATCATATAACCAGTAATTTATTTTTAGATGAAACCGACATGTGGCCTAACATCGTTACCGGATTTGTCACCTTCTTGTCTCTCTAAACATATGGAATCTCTCCTTGAAACCGCAGCTGAAGACGATATTCTACACGATGTTATATTTAAGGTGAGTGTTTTTTTTACCAGGCCGATTGCATTTCATCTGAATTATTAATAGAATTAAAAGAAGCAAAATAAAACTTTAATTATACAATTATGTCTTATGTTGCATTGTAATGAGAACTATTGATCAGGTTTAGAATTGCCAGACAAAGTGAAAAGTCGCATTTCGATAATATGATTTCATTTAAATGGATACTGTCCGGTTGGAATTATTTAAATTTCAATAAAGATCTTCGCTAACACAGGAAGTATAACATACTTGGCAACGGACACCAGCAAATCTTTCGCAATCAATGCAAATCGACTATCGATTCTATGTAGCGTAAAGAGTAAAAAGGCACTAATGTTCCTTGTTTTAAAGCTCAAAATCGTTGGCACTTTTGCCAAAAAAACAAACTAGGTTTGCAGAATTTGCGACTGTAAAACCTGCAATATTAGATCCATTTTGCTTTGACGTTGCAGGGTTTCCATACTCAAGCATGACTCAACAATTGCGAGCATCGAGCATGAACCAACCCTATGCTAAGCGTACAGTACCATTATTTAATATGAGTGTTTTAAATCTTTCTATTATCAATTTAAAGGTTGGCGTCAAACATTTCCCTGCACATATATTCATAATAGCCTCAAGCAGCGACTATCTGTACAAGTTGTATCAAGAATCACGCACAAATGAGCACAAACCTATAATTAACCTTGAAAACGTCCATCCCGAGGTTTTCGAACGTATTATGAGATATATGTATACTGGTGTTTGCGATGTGGCTGAATTGGGGCCTTGTGGCCTTAAGATAAGGAGGGAAGATCTAGTTAACGCTAAAAAAGACATTGAAGATGTAAAGGATGGTGTTGAAACAGATATTCAGTTAATTGGTGAGTAAAATTTGAGATAACTAATCGAAACAACGAAATTTTACTTTTGCACCTATATCCCTAGTATAGAAGAGGTGACTCTTTTCGTTCAACGGCGAATCAATAAATACTCAAAACATGATAAAGCTTAAATGGTAGTAGACGATACTTTTCAATTTTTCGTTGAAAATGCGTAATTATGTGGAGTTCAATTTTTTTTTTACTTTTTCTAGCCATATAATGGGGATATCAGAGCTTTCAAATATATTAATTTTCTCCATGCATTTTTATTTACTTATATAAAGTAGTTTTTTTGTAATTAACTAACAAGTTAGCTCTAAAGAAGTAGAATCTGCCTTTTTGACTCTTGTTGTTTCGTACGGAACTATTAACAAGAATAAAAACTCTAAGCTTAACGAATAAGCGAACATTTGCTCGAAGAATAGACTAAAGTCTAAAAATATGCATTTATCTATCTGAACGCTACTGACCTATTCACTAAAGATATACCATATGTCATAGATAATCCTGCCGAGATCTCAGCATTCGAAGTGTACAAAAACCCAGAGAAGAAAAAAGGCAATCGAAAACGCCATACGGAAACTCCACCGCGGCCACACCTGTACTGTGATCCCGTTAAACTAGTGCAAGCAACTGCTAAGAGACTCCAAGTTATGGGACTGCACAAACTGCTCGATAAATTCTAGTAAGTACTACAACACTTTGGTTTTATCAATCAATCAATCAATCAACAGCTGAGCCTTTCCGAGAGTGAGCCACGAGACACGATGCTCTAAAGTCCTAATCCAGCCAATTTCTGATAATTAATATTGCAAAGACATGTACCATGTGCTTCAGGTATCCGATATGCGCTTAAATACATTTCTTCCCATAACATAATCAAGTGGATTTTCCATAAAATGCATCATCAGTGGAGAGAAGCATATTTAAAGACCAAAGTATTTCATCCAAATTTTGCGTTTCGAATTACATTTAAAAGTGGCATTCAACTGGTCACTACACCAAAATTAAGAAAAATTCAACAAAAACCTTAGAACTGTTAGAAAAGCAAATAAAAATGATTGCTTAAAGTTTGCACACTCCCTTGAATAGAGAAGAAAATATGCTAAAGAAAGAGGAAATATTGGTCTAAGTGGCTTTTTAAAGATAAAGTGTTTTACACCTACACCCTTACAGAAATATACAATAGTAACTTAGGAGTCTCCAGTTAAAGACTCATATTTTTTCCAGTTACAGAGATGGCAAAGTATGCCTTAAAGACAGCGCAACATATACTAAAAATGGGCCACTGACATGGGATCCGGATAGCTTCCCAGAACTAGTGGACACCAATGTTTGCTCTAAAGAAGGAATGTTGATATCTGCCCATAAGTGTGTACTAGCAGCCAGACTGGAGTACTTTCAGGGAATGTTTATGCATTCATGGACTGAGGTAAGGAAAAATGTCTCAAAGATGTTGTATTGGTCCCTTTTAAACAACACATTATAATAGTCACAAATGTTGACGAACTGATTCCTTAAAATTGTGCGGCGAGTTCTGTACGATATCTGCATTCAATGTATCTGCGTAACATTGATGGTCGTATACCACACAAATAACATTGTAGTGTTTCTACAGTTTCTACACTAGCGATGAACAGGAGAACAAGACATCTAATCAGCAAAACTGTTAACGGAACTGATGTTATGGACCATTTTGATTTCCTTTAACTAATACATGGTTTTAAAATGAATATTCCTAGAAAGTTGTTCACAAAATCACTTTTATTAATTTTCCTGGAACAGTACTTATATTCGTTTTGACGTGTCTGTGGACTGCCAGATTGACTAATTACTTATTTAAATTCTTTTTTTAGAGTAAACTTCTGTCAAAAGTTACCCTACCAATCAGCCATGGAATTCTTTTGCCAGTTATTAATTTCCTCTACACGGACGCCTGCCCAGAAGTCGAAAGTTCTGACAGTATTGACTTTATTTGTAGCATGCTGATTGTTTCTGACCAATTATTTATCAGCCGTCTTCGAGAAATGTGTGAGATCGCACTCGCAAATCTAATATCCTTGAAAAACTGCACAGAGCTATGTCAGTTCGCGCACACATACAATGCCGCTCAGCTCAAACAGTGCTGCATGGAATTTATATCTCTTAATATTAGTAGCATTCTGGAAAGTAGATCATTAGGTTGCCTGGAAGATACTTTATTGGAGGACATTTCCAAATACTACTGTATGTTCAACCCCATTATGTCCTCCCGAATTGTAACTCCGTTCTACAATTCACCAAGCGACGAAACTATTGATGAATGCGCAAAATTGGTACCTATAGATTTGGAAGTTGTAGATGAAGATTTCAAAAAAGAGGATAGCATTATCGAAATTAAAAAGAATAAGAAGCAGAAAAAGATAGAATATACTGAAAGTGAGAAAGCGAGAATGAGATATGAATCTGTTAGCTCAGTGACATCTTTGGATCTTTCTAACGACACATCAGGAGATGTTACATTGTCTCTTCGCTCAATTTCCAAGGAAGAAGATAAGAAAAACAGACAGACTGAGAAATGGACAGAAGTCCCTACATCTCAGCAGAAGCAGCAAAAAGTTGTGCAAGCGCGTCTTAAAGCCATTTCTTCTGCTAAAGATATCCTGAATGAACCCCCGGTCAATACATTTACAAAGCTTACTAAGAATAATTCTTTTTGCGCCATTCAAGAACCTTCTACGCCAACTACATCGCGGATGTCAGTTTCTCCTAAGGATTCAACACCCTTCTCTGATATGAACAGGGGCCAAGGAAATCTAGTCATCAGCCACGTGGGACCGAAACTTTCTCAAAAACAAAGGAAGAAATTAGCCTTAGAAAATGAGACATCTTCTCCTCAGGCACTTGACAATTTTTTCAATAAACTAACTGTGGGTAGCCCTCCAGATAAGCCCAAAAATCCTTGGAAAATTTGTGAAGCACCCATCGCCAATAGTAGCCCTAATAAGCCAAATTCAATGGAATTTGATAAAATTTTAGCAGATCAGAAGAAACAGAAAGATGATTCTTCCAGAATTATGACTAAACCTCTTTGTTTGACGCAGGTTAGAATTTTTTTTCTTTAAACACAAAAATTCTAAATTAAAATTATTGCAGGTAGACCTAGTTTAAAAGCACTTTCAAAACTTCAAGTCAGTCTTTTTGTTAGTTCAACTCTACCACCAGTTTGGAAGGCAGAATCTACCAAGAAGAGCCTAATAGACACTATTGTGATTATAATATTTCTAGCTGTTTGCCGTGCCCAAATTCTTTGTCCGCTTTTATTACAGTTTCATAAAACCCCATGGGAACCATTTTTTTCCTGGTTGAAAAATTTGCTATGTTACTCTATCCTTTTAACAAACTCTATGCTAAAAATTAAGTTGATTGGTGCCTTAATTAGGGCATACAAACAAACAGACACACTTTCGCTTTATTAAGGCTATTTTTGAGAACTGTTACAGTATTTTCATCAAGGGCTGATCTAGGCTCATCCACCCATCCTAGAAACTTAAGCCTACATCAGTGAAATTGTGTAGTGCAGTTGTATTAACTCATATGTACTGTGGGGTCCATTTTATGCCTAATAAGAAATTGTATGTGACCACTTTAGTAAGAAGCCTCTTCCAATACATAAACATTGTAAATTTCGATGGCCTGAATATTTATATATTAAGGAGAATGAATAGGATTAATCAGCTAAATATCTATAGGCAATTTAGGACAAAATTTCTTATGTTTCAGCTTGAAGATAAAGCTATAGAGGAATTGGAAAGATTTTACAATATACACGAGGTTGATGATGAGTTCATAACTGTGAGACGCATAGAGCTGCATGTGTCTTCGCCACAATGGATTCATACTGCCCATAAGTGATAATAATTGGTGTGCTATTTTTACATATAAATATTGATATTGTGATGAAAATGATATTTTAAATAATAATATATGTTATATGTGACTGTCATGTGTGATTTCATTTATTTTTCTAAGGTGGATTATGTGCCGATCCAGTTTAAGAAGAATAAGTAAGATTTGATGCAGTTGAAGCTTCAAACCTTTGTCTGTGTTAAAGGCATAAAAGTAGCATTGCAGGGTTGATAATAGTATAACTCTCCTAATGCCATACTTCTATGCTCTTAAACCCTTTATTATTCATCCCTAGGTGGCTTGGTCATGGGAATGCTCTTGCACACAACCAACCAGCCACTACAAGTTAGCCCTTAACTACAATCTCACCTGGTTGTAAGTGATGATGTAGTTTAAGATGGATGCAGGCTATCTTGTTATGGAGTATGGTAGTCATATAAAAACCATAATTAATCTGTTTTGCCCCATTGAACCAGAATAAAATGTTTAAGGGCACACCTTGTTGATAGGGTGGTAACTATTCACGGCCAAAGCCTCTAAATAAATTCCCAAATTGTCCCTGCCAGATTTTTAAATCAATCTAGGACCTCTCCTAAAACTAGATTTAAGAGATGTTGTCAAAATTTTAATTCAATTCGGAGATTTATAAATTTTACTCAGTTGTCCTTATGTGTTATCTTGAAGGAAAGTAGGTAAAATTTTATTATATTACTAATAATATTATAATTTTTATATAGCTGGATGCTAGTCTATAGAGCGGATTTACAAATGAATCATGATAATATCATTCTTTTAAATTATTTATTGAGACAATCTAGAAACTACATGATTAAAGCTAGTTTATATTTTCGGAGGAAAGGACTTTAAAAGTTGATTCAATTGTCTATGCGTCAGACTCTTTTCTCCAGGTACGAGAATACCTTTCTTGCCTTGTTCTCGCTGTAGCTTCGCCCGTTCGTTATACTCATTGTAACAAGTTTGAAATGATGATACCTCTTTCAAGCACTGTTCTTGATCAAACTCTGACTTTTTAAAACATGCGAACATTACTGCCATCTCTTGCATACAAGCAGCTTCTTTAAGTTTATCCCCTTTACCAGATACGCTCTTTTTAAGACGAAGTGGTAAGAGCATTTGAAAGGGAACAGGTTCTCTTTGAGGTCTTCTGGCACTTTTACCTGAAGGCGCCGTGAAAAGAATAGGATTTAAACGCATTTTCACTTAATTTATTGCACAAATTTAATATTTGAGAAGACAAAATATAACTATTTTAGTTTCAATTTAGAGGTTATTTTTTAGTTAATGACATTGACGTTTGACATATTTTGACTTTGACATATGTTTATTTTTTTTTTACCCGACATTGGCGAATTAAACTGCCGTGAAGGCATGACAAAAAGCCATTAACCCAAAGAAGACGATTTTTTTTTCCTTATTCTTCGGCTTAGATAAAAGGCATCGGTACAGCCATATCTTCAGTATTCATTCATATATTATTTGAATGTAAGGCATAAAGCTATGTCTTTATTGTTTAATTTTTACATTAAATTTCAATCTCATTGTAAAGCCATGGCCTTAGTCTTAAATTTCCATAGTAAGGCATAGAATCATGTCTTCATTAGAGTAACTTTTCCTAATTCGGATTCTTCAAATATCTTCAATACTTGTTGATGTTACATAGGTATTCATTTAAAATCTTGTAAGTTTTAATCTTTGGTGGTTTATAAATCTCTGTAATTTTCAATGAATGGAAAAATGGCGGGAACCTTTGAAGCGAAAAGGCGCGCCTTCCAAATCCCATAAATCTTCTATTTAAATCATCCACACACAAAAATTACACACATCTAATCCTGATTTCCCCTGCATTCTGCTCCGCCCTCCGCAGCCTGTGCGAACATCACACACATCTGTTGATTTTATGGGTTGCCGCGGCTGTTCCAATAGACGTGACATTGCAGTACCTACAGATAAGATTATTTGATATAACATTGAGAAAAATAATATTTAGTCAATAGGTATTAAGTCAATGCACATAAAAACCAAAGTGAAAAAGAAAAAGAAGACATTAATTTATTTATCAAACTTAAATATTTTTTTTTGGCTGTGAAAAACTTTCCACCCAAATAACATCAACAAGTAAGGTCTCACTTCACTCGTCTCCACTGTCAGAAATAAATAGCTGTTCCCAGCGTTATTGTGGTTTATTTATAATTGACAGGTTCATTTTAAATAAGCCATGATATTATATGGCTCACCTATATAGACTTGCCTGCTAGATTGTCCAATATTTTTGTTATATATTTTGTTACCTAAATATAGTATTTACGTATGACGAACCATTTTGTTAGCACACTGATTAAGCAGCATGTCAACATTTGCACCTGGGTTCATCACCATAATCATTCAACCGATTGACGTCCACTGTTAGATATATATAGGTCTTTTGTAGGGAGTTCCAAAATCCACGGCCCTAGGTCGCTTGTTTCCAGCGGCTTCCAGCGACTCGCTTGATGTTGTCCATCGGTTCTCCGAGCTATATTGGGCCCCGCCCATCGCCACTACAGCTTCGCGACTTCGGATATACGATCTTCATATATCATTTCTGATTTGGTCATGTAAAGCATAGCATAGTATACTCTTATCCCTGTGGACCAGGTATACCTACACATGCATCGCTAAACGCCCTACGAGTTCAGTACAATGATGGTTTCAGAATGCTGTTGGACTTAGCCCGTTATTGTAGTGCATCAGAAATGTTCGCGAGGGCTCATACTGATCACTTTTTTGCCATCAGAAGATAACGAATAGCATCCTTGATGAAAAGAACGTGGGTAAGCAGTAACGGCATTCTGAAAGCACTAATAAATCGATACGACTCTCCGATGTACAAGCTGTACCCATATTAAACTCCACGTAGGGCTGCCTGGACGCAGAAATTATATTAATATTTAATGTAAGTTTTTTTTTTTATTTAGTTTAGTTTTTAATTATTCTATTATATTATAGTGTAGATGGGTCATAGTTACCAAATAAATAAATAGAGCTCTCCATCGCCCGCTAAGTGAATTCATATGGGGCCCATAGTAAGCCTGTGTTATTTTACAAATAGGTACTATTATTATAGAAATCCTATTATTAGTGAAAAAACATATAGCGATAATGAACTTCTAGATAAAATAGTTTTCTAATGGTGAAAAAATATTAAAATCGGTAGTTTCAGAGTTTATCGATTACAAAGAAATAAACAAATAGCTAAATCTTTCCTTCTTTCAGATAGAGCTCAATGCATGATTTATTTATTAAACAGATCCAGATCAGAAATAGGTTCTATACTTAAACGCTATCCGATCGTTAAAAAGATTCATTGTCAGTAGCTAGGTAAGGTGAGTAACCTTACCGTGAATTTTGGGACAAAACAATATTGTTTCAGGACGTTACCTTCTTTTTGTTACCTGTATAGTGTGGAAGATTCATGAGTATCACACATTAAGATTATTTTCATTGTCAGTAGCTAGGTACTTTATCTTACCGTGAATTTTGGGACAAAACTATGTTGTTTCAGGACGTTACCTTGTTTTTGTTACCTGTATATTGAGGAAAGTTCATGAGTATCTCACATTAAGATTGCAAGCATGCTTAATAATATTAAAACGGAATGATCTGCGTGGAAAATAAATATTATCGCATATAATATGTACTGCTATGTTATAAATCCCAAAAGAAGGAACATAGCGTATTTCTTGCACTAGAATTAGGTACTTACTAGCTAAATAGGTTTATTAGGGATCTATTAAGTCAATAAATTTTATTAAAAACTATAAAGATTTTATCTTAAGAATCTATAAGCTTGCGAATTGCTATCATAAATATGCCATTTCATGGCAATATACGAGTACTTTAAGAATAATCAGATTAGATTTTAAAAGACAAAAGGAAGTTGGTAGTTAAAATATTAATAACGATGGACTTACAGCGCCAAGGTCGTAATTCTTTTGTTGCGGATTACCTTGTATATAACCCTAGCACGGCTACCATGGGCAAGAGACAATTAGCTCCCCAGGAAAGGAATAAAAATGTATCTTCTTCCACAGCTTTGAATGAATACACTTTTATTGTACACCACATAAACATAACAAATTAAAAGTAAAAATTTAACAAAAGGTATACAATTTGCCGGCCTTATCGCTACATAGCGATCTCTTCCAGGCAACCAAAGGCGTTAAAAACAGCTCAAGAAGGGACGTAAGAAGAAAGGAGCTTTATCAACTCCCAGAGCACCGGCGCACAAGTGGAAATAATATTCAAATAATATATTATATATCATGTCAAATATTAAACGGGGGTAATCACCTCTATTTTACGTTCCCGTGCTTTGGCATTTGGACACGTTATTTTTATCCCTAGTCAAGGGATGTCTGCTGCCCGTGCTAGCATAGGCCGGAGACAATAATTACATCCCCCCAATAGCTTTCCCGATATTATTAAAAGTATGTTATCTTGATATTATTTCCACTTGTGTGTTATTGCTCGAAGAGTTGATAATAGCTGTGGGAGTGTGTTACATTTATGCGTAAAAAAGAAAAATGTTTTATTATGCACAAGTAATCAGGTTCACTAACAACATGTACTGTCCGAAAAGTCCGGCACTGAAAAGTTTTGGAAAAGATATCGAAAGATGTCCTAAATGCTGCCCATCCGATTTGGATTCGGCGGTTCACCTCTTTCTCAACTTAACCTAGGGTAGGTTACTTAACTTTTCTTTTTTTTTTTTTCTCTCTGGGAAATGCGTTTACACATCCCTTCCGGAAATATCCTTGTAATCCAGTCCATTTCCGGAAGGGTATGTGGGAATACCAACGAAAACCCAGCGCAACCCACCGCGTTTGAAGTGAAGTGCCAACGGATCGCTGTCGCATGCAACATTGGCACCTCAACGCTTACTGCGATTTCGTGTAGCGTGTCCTTAGATGGCTAAATGAGGTGTGCAAACCTTCGCCTTCTGTCGCCTGTCCTTCTCCTGCAGAGCGGAGGAGCGACTACGGCTGACTCCCTCTCCCGCTCCGCAGCCTCTTTAAGTTGTATCAACTCCTCGCAGAATGACACCATTACCTGCCACTTGGACTTGCTGCCGATCATTGTGTCTATGATATTTGGCCATCATATATCCCCATCGAAAGTCGCAAGCAATGAATGTCTCTGCGGTGCCCCCGCCGCACACTCCACCAAAGTGTGGTATGCCGTATCCTCCGGCGCGTCGCATTCCCAGCAACCAGAGGTGGGTTCCCGTTGCGACCCTACTTAACTGGATCGTGTGTCGTAGATTGTACCATCGATATGCCATCGAGACAACATCATCGGCAAACCGAGATCGTTCTTCTAAGTTCTTTCCAATCTGGAAGCTTCAAACGTTCTCCATTGCAGCAATCAGAAATGAGAAGATCCGCGGAAGAACCAGAGTTACCGACATACCCCAACGAGCTGCAAAGCTGAAGTAGCTATGGGCGCTGTTAGCTCAAAGAACGGACGGGCGTTGGGATCTAGCGGATTCGGCACTTGTTAGCACAGCGTTGGTCTACCTCCTAACGAGGTGGATAAAGGACATCAAGCGAGCCGTGGTATTTGGTACTCGCTATAAAAGACTGCACAGCAGTCTATATATCGGTTCATATAATAATGATAAATTAATAATGATTAACAACTATATTCCAAATTTTTTGTTCCAAATTTAGTTAGTGATGCAATCAACATGATAGAGACGTGATATTTACCTTCCGTCATACGGAAGGTAAATATCACGTCATATGTTGTTGTCACACGACATATGTTGATCGTGTAGGTACCTATCAAAAACATAACATACATTTAGTTAAAATAATAATTTCAACTGAATTACTAATCCAAGATTAAACCGATAAGGTTACTGTATCTTCGATTACCAATCGTTATAAAAGCGTTCTGCAAGCAATTATTTTTATGAATTGTAAGGAATTATCCAGTAGGTTACATTCTTAAAAACAATTTCAATACTTTGTTTATTTTGATTGTATTAATAAAAAAATAAATTACTTTACAGATTTTAAACATGAAATACTTCGTTGTTTTCGCTCTGTGCGTCGCTGCGGCTTCGGCCTTCTCAGTCCCACCCACCGTGACTGGTGCGGACGCCGCTCAGGTTCAGCAGATCATTGAAGCCATCTACCACCCAAGCACTGACCCCGCTACTGCAGCCGCCCTCGAGCAGATGCTCTTTGAGATCCTCGGAATGAACAAACCTGTCATCGTCGAGGACAGTGAACTTCCAACCATCGTGGTCGAACCTGAAATCATCGATGAATCGATCATCTCTGAACCTGGACAGAACGAAGAATCTATCATCGACGCCAGTCCAGTAATCATCGACGAGTCCATCGTATCTGAACCTGCCAACTACCGCCCTCCCCTAGTTCAAATCATCGTCAATGTTAACAACGCACCCGAAAACGCCGTTGTTGTAGAACAACCTTCTCCCATTGTCATTCCTGGGGAAGTCGTCGTTGTTGAGCAACCCGAAGCTGATGAAGTTGTCGTGGTTGAGCAACCCGCGCTTCCAGTTGAACCCGTGATCATTGCTCCTATCGTGCCCGCTCCCGTCATCACTCTCCCAGACGACCTTAACTGAATAATAGCTTCTAAGAAACTTTAATAAAAAAATAATTTTAGTAAAAAAATATGATATTTTCATTAATTTTCCTAAGTACTATTAATTTATTTTTATTTTTATTAATTTTCGTAAGTAGAAATGTAGTTTAAATAAAAAAAATAATGTTCGACTTAAAGTCTAATGAAATTTAATCATGCCTGAGAAAATAAATGTTTCAACGTACGGACATACGTACATATACAGATTCAATCTCTTCAAGATAATAAGAAACAAGGAACGCGGAGGCGAAAATGGTTTTACAAATCTTAGCGGTTCGTAATAGAATAGAATACAGAAAGTGAGATGGAATACGTTTTGGATAAGTCAATTATACAAAGGGTTCCTGGCTTGCCTGACCGCCATTTTAATTTTCTACCAAAATAGCGGCCACGCATAAATACTGTATTTTATCAGGAATCAATAAAAATATATAAGAAATGTAAGACAATGTATTAATATAAAGTAAGAAAAATTTAAATAAAAACGTATTTTCTTTTGTCAAAAGCGTTGAAAGCATTGTGGGTAAGGCTTCAGTTTCGCTTTCGGAGGGACCGAGTTCAACCCCCGGCCCCGGCACGTAACCTTAATTTTCCGGAGTTATGTGCGTTTTTAATGGAAGCCATTAAATATAACTTGTTTTAATGGTGAAGGAAAATATATTGAGAAACCTGCATGTCTGAGAGTTATCCTTAATGTTATCAAAGGCGTGTGAAGTCTACAAATCTGGACTTAGCTGGCGTCGTGAACTACCTAAAACCTTGTTCTGCTGAGAAGGTCTCCCTCTTAGAAGGGTTCCCTGTAATTGATCGTAATGTGTGTGGAGTAAACTACTAAAGAAATACTCGTATTTACAAAAAATATTCGCCATCCAAATGGACACAGGGCCAATATGCATTAGAAACATTAGGACTATAAAAAAATAAATAAAGAAATATACTTATAATAAATATACCATGACAATACACACATCACCACCTAGCCCCAAAGTAAGCGTAGCTTGTGTTATGGTAACTCAGATAACTGGATGAATTTTTAATGAATAATTTTATACTGTATATAGATATTTATAATATACATATAAACACCCAGACACTAAAAAACAATCATGTTCATCACACAAACATTTACGGGAATCGAACCCACGGCCTTGGACTCAAAAAGCAGGGTCCAGGAACTATGGACATTAGACAGGCTGATCCATGCATCTGGTGACCCAAGAGCGCCTTTAGCCCGTAGTTAAGCCTTGCAATCCAGAGATGAAATAACACCAGTTTTGTGGGCTACTTGCATTTGTATGACAATTTAGTTGGCGTATATTTTAGTAAATATTTTTTGTAGGTAATTTACAGACATTGGTAAATGCCATGGTTGTTGCTATAGTGTGTTACATGTTCTTAAATATTGGATAGAAGCAGCCGTTACTTTGAGGAAGTCCTTGATTACATTAGAGATTAATTTATTATTATATCAATTTGCTAGTCGTAGGACGTCCTCGGATTAGATCAAAGTAGTCTTTTTACATCGCGTAGAATCCTATTAGGAGCATGGGTTACATATAACTGCCATCCAGACTGCATCATCACTTACCATCAGGTGAGATTGCAGTCAACGGCTAAGTTGTAGTGGATTAAAAAAAAGCATAACCATGCAATTCTGAATGGTACAATTTGTTTTCATCTATACACTATAGATGAATATCTTGAAACACTAAACAGATCTTTCAAAGCTATGCAGGTTTCGCTCAAACACCGGAAAATCTTCAGATTGTTGTTGTTCTTATGTTCATGTTGTGTCTTGATATATTTTGTGTGTTAAATAGATAATCTATACTTATAATAAAACTGTAACAAGAAGATTTCTGTACTTAAATTTAATATCTATGTTTTCAAAATTTTGACCGGGGATGCTTTATCGATACAGAGTCCAAAATATCTTTTTATGCAATTTTTGCCTGTCTCTCTGTCTGCTGTCCGTGCACCACGTGAAAACTACTGAACGGAATTAAATAAAATTTGATATAGTGGTAGCTGATATTCCGGGTCAACATGTAGGCTACTTTTTATCCCGATGAACATATAATAAGCTTCTCCCGGGAAACGGAATGAAAATTTTTATGAATTTTACTTCACAGCTCCGTTAAATTTGAACCGATTTTAATAATTATTTTTTTATTTCAAAGTTTTTACTATAAAACATGTAGTGTCTAATTTTAATGAAGATCTGATAAATATTAACGGAGATAAAGTAAAACGATCGAATACATTCGTACCATACTACTTAATATTATAAATGCGAAAGTTTGTGAGGGAGGATGTATGTATAAATGTATGTATGTATGTATGTATCAACTAAAATAATGACAACTTACTACTTTATAATGTAGCAGTATACGTAGAGCAGCACAGAAACGAGTTTGACAAAAGGAGTCATTGTTACTTACGATACCCTCATAGACTTCTATCCAAATATCACAGCCTTAAAAAAGCTACAAAGACTGTAGCAGGCATGGGTCCAGAAGTTTTTAATAGGATACCAGGTAGCATAAGAGATGCACCAAATAATAATTTATTTAGGAAAAAACTGAAGACTTGGCTTGTCGAGAAGGCTTTCTACAGTTATAATGAATTCTTGGATAGTAAAATATTGTGAAGATTGACTTTACTTATTTGTTATTATAGAATAATATTATTATGAATTTATAAAATTATAATATACATTTGCATGAGACAATTTATTATTGAATAATTACTTTGTGACGTATAATATTAATATTTATGAATAAATGACTATTGACTATTGACTATTCAGTATACCACGTAAAATAATAGTAGGTATGTACATACTCGTAGCTCACTATGGTTATGATGTGAGTATCACATCTATTCTAGCTTCTCGATTGACTCATACGCGGACGAAGTCGCGAGGGTCCGCTAGTTATATACCTAATACTTTAATAATAATTACTATTATTGAGTCAGCCCAGCTTGCCATAGAGTTAGAGTTTAAGTGTCGATATTAGATACGTATATTATTCTCCTTATAGAGATACCTAGGTACCTTCTAAATTTTAATATCAATATAATCTCACGTAAGTAATTAGTAAAAGTACAAAATATATTAAATATAGCTCATCACGCCAAGACGTCTAGACAGCCGTGATGGAATATACTGTAGGTATTAAAAAAAACTATACAAATTATTTTAATTATTATTAATTTTTACTTGAAAATTAACAAGATTCAACTTTTTAACTTAACTTAAGTGCATTAATAAAACAAATCTGAAAGTTTTACTGTTGGTAAATGATTAACGAATGTAATGCAAAGTGTGAAGACCAAATAAGCCAGTGAATCTTAATATTCCAAACATTGTATTGTGCCAACAATTTATCCAACTGTAAAACTAAACTATAAAAGTAATTTCAGTCATAAAAATAGGTAATGATTTCAAATAAAAACGTAAATACTGTCGGAGATTACGCTAAATCTAAGATAATATTTGTGTATAAAACGTTATGATAAATCATGCACTCATAAGTTTTTCAGAAGCTATCAAGTAAGTAACATACCTGTTCAATTTCAACCTGTTAATTATTTACCTGTTTAAGTTTTATGACAGTAGGAACACAATAATAACCTTTTCAAACGTTTCTTTTCCGTTCTGTTTTTGTAAAGTGGCTTTTTTTCTTATATATTTCTAGATCCTCAAAATGAAATACTTCGTTGTGTTTGCTCTGTGCGTCGCTGCGGCTTCGGCCTTCGCAATCCCCCCCACCGTCACCGGTGTGGATGCAGCTCAGGTTCAAGAGATCATTGAAGCAATCTACCACCCAAGCACTGACCCCGCTACTGCAGCCGCCCTTGAGCAGTTGCTCCTTGAGATCCTCGGAATGAACAAACCTGTCATCGTCGAGGACAGTGAACTTCCAACCATCGTGGTCGAACCTGAAATCATCGATGAATCGATCATCTCCGAACCTGGACAGAACGAAGAATCTATCATCGACGCCAGTCCAGTAATCATCGACGAGTCCATCGTATCTGAACCCGCCAACTACCGCCCTCCCCTAGTTCAAGTCATCGTCAATGTTAACACCAACGCTCCTGGTAACGCCGTTGTTGTAGAACAACCTTCTCCCGTTGTAATTCCCGGGGAAGTCATCGTTGTTGAGCAACCCGAAGCTGATGAAGTGGTCGTAGTCGAGCAGCCCGAAGCTGAAGAAGTGGTTGTGGTTGAGCAGCCCGAGTTTCCCGATGCAGTGATCGTCGCTCCTGTTATCGTTCCAGAAGAGCCCGTTCAGGTGCCTACACCCGTGATAGTTGCTCCCATCGATACTGCCCCTGTCACCCTCCCTGGCACCCAAAACTAAACCTTTTACTCTTCGTACTGTAGAGTTCATAACTAAGAACTAATAAAATATGTGAAGGCAAACTTATTTTTCATTCCTTTTGTGAGTCTAACCGCTACGCTCAATAATAATTCAATTATATTTTATAAAACTTATTACCGTGATTATCAGCTGTATTAGAACCTATTGGTTTGGCGCTGAGCGATGGCAAGAGATCTGATGGTATGACGCTCATACCTTGGGGGCTTGGATGGTCACTTCTGTGGGATACAACTTGTGTTGATACCCTAGCTGCATCACACATCCAGGCCACCTCGTCAATGGCTGCTACCAGTGCCGAGCAGGCCAAGAGGCGTAAATATGAAAACCTGGAAAGCAGCTTCATTTTTGTGCCTTTTGGAGTAGAGACTTTGGGACCGTGGGGTCCGGAGGCAAGAGCCCTTTTCAAAGAATTATCGAAAATGGTTATCGAGTCTATCGGTGATCCTAGAGCGGGCAGTTACCTTGGGCAACGAATTAGTTTAAAGGCCATCCAAAGGGGCAATGCTGCCAGCATCTTAGGAACTGTGCCTCGCTGCGGTGGTTTCGAGGACGTTTTAGATTTTAATTAGTTTTAAATAGTTTATTTTAGGTTATATTTATATTACCGTGATATGATATTTATTTAGTAAAAACTCACTCCGAGAAGACAGTTACCCAATTCTTCTTACCAGGGCTATAAAAAAATTCAGCAAATTACAAATAATATAAATAGCAATATAAAATTAAGAATTACAAAATAACGGTAATAATTAATAGCTTAAATAATAACCAAAAAAGTAAGTAAAAACAAAACATTCATACCTTTAATTAATATTGCAGATTACCCACTCTCTAATAACATTTTTTTTTAGGAGCTGAAGCCCCGCGTGCCGCTTGAATGTGTGAAATATGCCTAACTCCGAATTATTATGAGTGAGGCATGCGTAGAATAGTTCTACATGGTAAAGCAAACAAGTTATGTTACATGCCGTGTCGTGGTGGCAGATATACCAACCCCCTTCTTCCCGCGGGTGACATATGAGGCGACTACGAGAATACAACAGAACAAGCAGCAACGTCCTCTGTACGAATACTACTATATACTGACCCTACAAACCCTTTTGCCATGGTGATTATAGGCAAACTTCCCGTTGGGAGAAGGCCGTTCAGGCCCAGCAGTGGACTCACAGAATTAAGAACATACAGAAACCGTGTATACGACTAATATTGAAGCATCAAAACCACTTCACTTTATTAGTATTTCTCGAATAGTTAGTAACTTCATACCATTTAGACAGTAATTATTTTACCTCTAATTTTCTCAACGTTTAGCATAAAATGGGGAAATAGGAAAAAGTTTCTGAGCTAGCAACATTCCGGGAGTGTGAAGGAAGACGTGTGCGGGGCGTTTTAACCTGTTTTGGACACAATGTACTGTAACGGCTGAATGAGGATTCTGTGTTACCTTAATATTGTAAGTATACTGATGAAAGGTAGCAAATTTCTTCTAATACCTGCCATCAAAGTTTATGAGATATTTTAAAAATTACGGATCAATATAACATAACAGCTGAACTCGTTGTTTCGTATAACCTAGCCGTGCTAGAGGACTTGTCGCCGACTTCGTTCAGACTATATGGACGCAGTGCGTTGCTTAAACGTTCTGTTATAATCCGAAATGCACTTCCGTATCCCATATGTTCCGTTCCGATATACAATGAAAATCAAATAAAGAGTTAATAGGTACCTTCTAAGCAATTATTTACCTTAGTACAGCCAAATGCTAGTTACATAGTTTGGATGCATTTGTTTTGAACTTGGCTGTGTGGCGTAGTAATTTTATAAAAAAGAAAATGCTATTTTACAGCTAACCTCGAAATTGTATATGGCAAAGTATGGTATGGCTCCGCTGACCTCTATAACATTAGCACAAAAGACGTCAGAATATGTCTATGTCAATGAATCTTTATTGCTACCCAACCAACTGGTTTATCGTTATCATCCTCATCTCAACAAATGGACGTCCACTTCTGGACATAGACATTTTGTAGGGAGATCCGAATACCGGTGCGATGTTGCCATTTCTGCCCCTTGAGACCCCCCAACATCCATCGGTTCTCTGAGTTATGTGCACCGCCCATTGCCACCTCTTGAGCTATGTCGATAACTCGGGTTCTGCTCAGGAGCTCCACATTCCTGATTTCATCACGTAGTGAGACCTGTTATGAAACCCATAGTCAGCGACCACGTGTTGGATCACCAGTGGCAACAAGCATTGTTCGAAGACTTTGGATTTTGGACTTTAGGCGCTGATGTCACGGAGTTTCCTTAAACGTTTCGTTTAGATATATGCTTATTGTTGATTGATTGTGTGTTTGCGCCGTGGGGTGCTAAAGTGTATCACTTTTGTGATAATGTAGGATGTGTAAGGTTGAAATCTTATGTACTGTCTGGGAATATTATGACTCTATCTCGGCTTAAAGCGAGTAGACTTTCGGTTGTAGATTGTTAGTATGTTTGATGTTTTCTGAATTGCCCAGCTCTGTTCATCGGTGTGAAAGGATCGATGAAATAACAGGAATTAGCAAAAATCAATCAGTTGCTTAATTTAAGCAACTACACGTTGACAAGTGGGTAAATGTTTTATATTCTATATTAATATACCTATAATTAAAATCGTTACCTAATCTCTTTTATGAGAGAAAAGTCCTTTGCCCATTGGCGGACATTATTATGATGATTTATCTAATGATGATTTAGCTAAAAGTTCTATATAAAATGCGCCAATACCTCAACACCGACGTTAGAATTCAGTTATGTGAAGATCTAGTCCACTCAAAACTTAACTATGCTGATACTGTTTACGGGCCATGTATGTTGGCCAGATCAGCAAAGTTAGTGCAAAGAGTCCAAAACGCCTGCGCCAGATTTTGTTTTTCTATAGCTCCTGGTTCTCATGTCAGCTCTTATATTAATAGCGCAAATATGCTAAACATGTTCTTTGTCTGTTCATTGTCTCGACGTAGACTCCATGTTTAGATAGTAGATTTAGCTACTATGCTGTTTGGCATAATGTCCACAGGCAAACCAGCATATTTGCGTTCAAAAATAAAATGGGTTCACGAAAATGGAAAACGTAGCAAAAGGTCTGCGCCTCGGATCTCCATGCCATGGCATAGAACTGCTGCTATTCGTGGTACTTGTAAGTACTCTGCCTGTAAGGTCTGGAATGACCTTCCACCTCCAGCCATGATGAAGTCAATGATTTCGTTCAAGAATGCCATTAAAAAGGTATTTTTGGATAATCAAAATACTTGAAAATAATATTTATATTATTTTACTTTATTTTTCCGTATACTCCCTCTCCTTTCACATACGTTCACTACGCATCTTCTTAAACTTTTCCCGGCAAATCCGTGACGCCAATCAAGGCTATACCTGAAAATCAGCGCTGCAGTTGTCAAATACTGCAGCAGCATGCTGAGGTAGCAGCCTTTTCAGCTGAAGCACCTTTCGATAAGGCATTTAGTTTGTAAAATAGTGTACAATTAGTTTTAATGTAATTAGTAATTAGTTTTCATTAGTTTACTTATGTGTGGAAGCTGAATAAAGTTTATTATTATTATTATTATTATTATCTCTAAACCATCTTATTAGATCACCGAGATTATCATTCACGACCACCGAAACCGGTCGCCAAATTTGTAAACTCTAGGTAATTAAAACATTCTTTTATATAAAGTGTGTTATTTTATTGAACCAAACACTTTGTGTATGCAACATACATTTCATTGTCTATTTTTTCAATATTAAAGGATGACAAAAATTTTGAATCATAAATAGAGTTTTTGGGGTTGTTTAAGTTTTTATTGTGAATAGCTCTGTATATTGATTCCCCTGTTCCTTCTTTAAGTTGTAAACAATTATAGATTACTTCCTTGTATCTAGTTCATATATTTAGTTCAGTTCATCAGGGAGGTTGATGACAGGTGCAACTTCGATGGGAGCGATGATGACTGGTTCAGAAACTTCGGGCTGTTCGACGATTTCTACTGGGGTAGGATCGATTTCGGGCAATTCGATGGGAGCTACGACGATTGGTTCAGAGCTCTCTGGCTGCTCCACAACGATCACTGGGGTAGGCTTGATCTCGGGTTGCTCAACGACTATCACTGGTGTTGGCTTAATTTCAGGGTGCTCTACCGGAGCGGCAGCGGCAGGGGATCCTGAGTTTACGTTGACAACAACTTGGACGAGTGGGGAGTTGAGGTCAATTGGGAAGGGGAAAATGGGACTTGGCTTGGCTTCTTCAACGATGGCTGGTCCAACGGAGATGGGGCTTTCTTCTTCGACGATGGCTGGTCCAACGGAGATGGGACTTTCTTCTTCAACGATGGCTGGGCCAACGGAGATAGGACTTTCTTCTTCAACGATGGCTGGTCCAACGGAGATTGGACTTTCTTCTTCAATGATAGCTGGGCCAATATTGATAGGGCTACCCCCTTCAATGATTGCGGGACCAACAGAGATTGGTGGACGAGGTTTCAAAGAGCCAAGGATTGCTCCGATTATATTGAAGATACGTTCATTTTGGGGCTCAATGGGTTGGGCAGTGGCTGCAGCCACAACCAAAGCGAAGATAACGATGAATTTCATCTGGAAAGTAAAAATAAATGATTAGAACTAACTAGTGGTCACCACGATGCAAAAATACATGTCAATCTCTTAATCTATGGAAAAAAAACAAACCACGGAAATTGAGGATTTCCCCGTTCAGCTATTCGCCTGAGATTTAGTAACAAACATTCATCCAAACTTTTACAATTATAATATTTAATTAACATCATTTCAGGATCAATCTTGTATGGTTAGAAAGGCACTTACGCAACGTCTAATTACTATCCAACTCGAAGGACCAAAGTATATGGCTTTTTTCGTATAGTAATACAAATGCTGGAGATTTCCTATTTTACTGTTTATTGATTACGGTAAATTAATGAGTGACGTGTTGTCCACTAGTGATGTAATGTGTGGAAAGTAGTTGAGTCATGATGATGCAAATCCTCGGTGCAAAAATCTGACTCGCACTCGTCCAATTTTATTTTCCTATCCATGAAAGCCCATTGATGCTGCAGATACTTCGCTATAGCTACTCCCTACGCCTTCTGGCTTTTCAGACCAAGTTTAAACCCTTCCGGTCTTATTGAAAAATCGTGGCATAATGTCGGATTTGTTAAGAAATATTTAGTCACACTTCAACTGACAGCATCTTTTAAATGACAGAGCGTTATGCCACCTTCATTAAAAAGGCGGATTCAGTTTTTTCCTGACGAATACTTTTATTAACTATCTTGTTGGTGTAATGGTTTGCATGTTCAACTAAAGATTGCGAGGACCTGAATTCGATTCCTATGTTTCGCCAAGAAAGGCATTACGGTTTTTCTATTCCTATTTCACAATACCATAAAATCAGGAAATTGGCATATTCCACTCTATGAGCCCGTTATACCGTCTACAGTTCCAGTAATTGTCACTAACATGTTATAAAAATAGCCCGCGCAGTATAGCAACCTGCTTTGGCTTTGGTCAGGTAGCTCTATGCTCAAAAACCCTCTCTCCCATATAAGAAACGAAGCCCGTCCCAGAAACGGATCTTTAATAGACTACTTAATAAAGATAAACGATATTTTTGATATATTTAATAATTTATTTACAACTTACGTTTTTAGTCGATTAATAACTCACAAACTGTGTAAGCATACGTCTTCGTATCGAACATTTATAGCGAAGATTATCTTTCAGTATCTAAAGACAAAAATGTTTTCATAATATATATTTACAACCTAGATTAATCAGAGCCCTAAAATTGATATAATACAAAAGGAAATATGTACCTTTAAATGAATTTGTCTCATACCTAATTTATTAGAACTGTTATTATAACTAGCTATTATCATCGCAACTTAGATACGTATCAATACCGTATACGTAGCACATACGCATCAAAAGTAACTTTTGTCGTTTTTATAAAGAAAGACTTCGAATTTGACTATGAATTATATAAGCTTTATTCTACTTAAGTTAAAAGTTATAACTTGTATATTAGCTAAAATTTTAGTTAAAATTTAAGTGGCTAATTGAGATTTGGATGATGATGATGAATGTTTAGGCATTTGGTATGAAAGGATTTTACAGAAATGCATTGGTTATGAAAATCAGCTAAGTACTGCTTAATATCTAGAGGAAAATCTAAAATTTTAAACGGTATACCGTAGAATTCCCGGACTACCGGTAGTAAAATAATAGAATGACAAAAGATTTTTCTCTTCAAATATATTTATTTACATTACAAGATCGTACCACTTTCTATGACAATATTTATTAGCTTACAAAGGCATGAAAATATAATGCCGCGACAAAGGTGATAGGTGATACTTCATAGACGATAACAGAGGTATTATTTGTTGTAAGAAGTAATTTAATAGTAAAGATCTGGGTCAGGTACAAAA
Source organism: Pararge aegeria (assembly GCF_905163445.1). Lineage (NCBI taxonomy): Eukaryota > Metazoa > Arthropoda > Insecta > Lepidoptera > Nymphalidae > Pararge > Pararge aegeria. Next base: position 5,248,911 of record NC_053200.1, on the reverse strand, counting down.
TCATCAGAAGAAGATTCTACAACAAAATCATCAACGACGATCACTGGAGTAGGCTTAATGTTATCAACAACTTCCACAGGGACGGGTCCAACTTCTAAATCATCGACCACAAGAATAGGGGTGGGCTCAATTTCTTCAAACTGTTGAGGAGCAGAGTTAACGTTGATAACGATGTTGATAGTAGGGAGGCCGGGGATGTCAATGGTAATGGGAACGTCTTCAACATCAGGGAAGGCTGGTAAAGTAATAAGTTCGGGGACTTCGTTCGCGAGGTTCTCGTCAACGACAATTGGTCCAACAGAGATGGGATTCTCGTCAACTACAATGGGACCAACAGAGATGGACTCATCAACGATAGCAGGGCCAACGGAGATGGGGCTTTCCTCTTCAACGATGGCGGGTCCAACAGAGATAGGGCTCTCTTCTTCGACAATAGCGGGTCCAACAGAGATAGGGCTCTCTTCTTCGACGATAGCGGGTCCAACAGAGATGGGGCGCTCTTCTTCGACAATAGCGGGTCCAACAGAAATAGGGCTCTCTTCTTCCACAATAGCGGGTCCAACAGAGATAGGGCTATCTTCTTCGACGATAGCAGGTCCAACAGAGATGGGGCTCTCTTCTTCAACGATAGCGGGTCCAACAGATATGGGGCTTTCTTCTTCGACGATAGCAGGTCCAGCAAAAATGGGAGGTCTACTGAGATTGTTAATAATGTTGCCGATAATATCGAAAAGCTTACGGTCGACATCTGAAGAGGGAGCTGCAAGAGCCACGGCGGCGAAGGCCGCGAACACCACAAGGAATTTCATCTACAAAGGAAAGCGTTTTTAATATATTATCTGTCCTAAACAAAGTTTGTCCACACAAATCTTTAATACCGATCTAAATGTACTGCCTTTTCATCTTTCGTATGCATCGATTCACAAAACCAATAGATCACAGGCAGGCAGACTGACAAGAATTTGAAGTTAACATCTGAGTTTAACCCCTAAACACTCTTTTTATAAATGCGAAAGTTTGGATGGTTGGATGTTTATTACGCAATCAGTCCAGACCCACAGATAGATTATAGTCTAGAACAATACATATACTAGTTTTTATCCCGGAAAGATTTAGATTTATATAAAATGAGCATTCACACCAAAATTTCCACGCGTATGAAGCCGCGAGCAATAACTACTGATACTACAATTAATGGTTGTAAAATAGACAGAATATAGCATAATGACAGTTGAGTGATCCAAAGGTCACACTCTTGAAATCACATCAAAACAAACGCAGTATGTTTAAATTATTTAGTTCTAAACTTAACATTTAAAAAAACCTGCTCATTACAATGGATCTATTTGACTAGAGAAAGTTGTGACTTTGACTTTAAAACGTCTCAGTTAGGAGATATTCATTAACTAAGTAATTTAGTTTAGCAATAAAAATACAAACGTACAAATTATTAATCAGTAAATTAAAATACAACTTACGTTCTTTTCGATTAACTTCCCACAAACAATGCTAATTAGAACTTATTTAGCTGATTTATATATCGCAAAATTATCACCAAAAAAGTGAATTAGTGGAGACTTTGTGGTTTTAATTTACAGCCTTGATTAAACAAACTAAAGTCTTGACAGGGGAATTAAGCCTACTTAAATTTTAGATCCATACTTAGCTAAAGAGCTGGTGGAAGAAAACACGATTCATAAGTGTGTGTTGCAAAAGTTAAAAATAGTGGACCTTTGAAAAGTTATCGGTACTCTATCTTACTGAATAATTTTCGTAATTGATAAATATTAATTCCTTCGTTTAGCATTCTTGACTTCTAGAAAATGATTTTTAGTGACGCTAGAACTAGTTTGCGACAGGACATGGCATCATAGAAAGCTCGTGCAAGTAAAATATCCCAGTAACCTAATATGCAAATGTTATATCGCTTGCACCAGTAACTTGCGCAAGTAGCATGTGCATATAGAATGCACGTTCGGGCTCGTGTTGGTAACTCGGGCTAGTAGCTTGCGCCGGTTACTTAATAGAATTTGCGCGACTGGCAGATTGCGTGCAATCTCCGAAATCGCCTTTGATATAGGTACGAGTATACGGACAAACATATGCAATACAACTGCATAGGAACGAATATAAAGACCTTTAAAATTCCCGTTCCTGTGAAATTTTTGGATAAAAATTTGAAGTAAATCCATCCAGTAAATAAAAGTGCTATGTTTGATTTTTTTCTTAATATTGCGATCAACACTAACTCTTCCCAGTGGTACCACATTTACCTGGTTTACGAGCTCTTTCCCCTATCTATTATTTCCAACACGCAATTTACCATGTATCGAAATAATCATTGCCACTAACTCTTTAACTATATGAACAAAAATAAAAATAGCTAACAACCGGGTTTTCTTTTAATATAGTCTAGCGTTATCTAATGGCAAGTGAAGTGAAGTGAGGCTGTCTGCCAGGAGGGAGAAGTGTCAACGGAACGTGCAATATCAGCCCTGGTAAGGAAGCAAAGCCTTGAGGCCCGCAACCAGACAGATTTCGGCCGGCCAAGATTTCACAACAGCGAGAAGTGGCCAAAGCTCTCGAGTCAGGCAACGTCTAGTCCAAACAGCGTCAATTCATAATGCCCACAACACTAAAAAGAAAGTAACGACGGAGAAGAAAAAGAACATGTTTAGGAGACTAGCCAAATCATTCTTTTAAAGTAGGTATTCACATTATAGATAGGTGATGCGAAAAATGAACAAAGGTACATGCAGAGACTTTTAGACACTATCAGAGTGTTTTTGGAACCATTTCCCGTGGAGCTTTATTTTGAAAGTTGATAAAGTTTGGAAGTAGACAAGAAGAATGAATTAATTAATTATTCGTAAGTACATGTCACGATCGATCGAATCTGTAAAAGAGTAATGAATTAAACAATAAAGCACATACAAAAATACCAAGTTAGACGATACAATTTGGAGGCCTTGCGGTCTTGTCCATTGTTTAAATCGGGTAGTACTTCTGACCCCACTAACTTTAGACCAGTATCCGTACTACCCACTTTCAGTAAAATCTTTGAAAAACTCATTTTAAATCAATTACTTTACCATTTTCATAAGTATAATTTACTTCATATTAAGCAATTTGGTTTCACACGGGGTCGCTCAACAATCGACGCAGGTGTTGAGCTAATACAAAACATATTTGAAGCCTGGGAGGAGTCACGTGATGCACTTGGTGTGTTCTGTGACTTATCTAAGGCGTTTGATTGTGTTCAACACGAAACGTTAGTTAGGAAACTACACCACTATGGAATTCAGGGTGTAGCTCTAGACTTAATGAGTAACTATCTACGCGATAGAATTCAGAAAGTCGACGTGAATGGAAAACGGTCTAATGGATCAGTTATGAAAATAGGTGTCCCACAGGGGTCTATATTAGGACCATTTCTGTTCCTTATTTACATTAATGACCTTCCTTACCTTGCCAAGGATAAACACGGGATAGTTCTGTTTGCCGATGATACATCACTGACTTTTAAAATAAATCGACGTGAACTAGCTTTTGACGACGTAAACAACTCTCTCGCTAAAGTGGTACAGTGGTTTGAAGCTAATAATTTGGTTCTTAACGGAAAAAAAACCAAGTGTATAAAATTCACTTTACCTAATGTTAAACACGTGAAAACCACTGTACTACTTAATAATGAGGAACTGAAACTGGAGGATACGACAGTTTTTCTAGGAATAACGTTAGATTCTAAACTTCAATGGGGCCCTCATGTAAATAATTTATCGAACAGGCTTAGTTCTGCTGCCTATGCGGTAAAGAAGATACGCCATATGACCGACGTAGAAACTGCTAGACTGGTATATTTTAGTTACTTTCACAGCATTATGTCATATGGAATTTTACTTTGGGGTAATGCTGCTGATATTAGCACTATTTTCGTGCTGCAGAAGAGGGCTGTTCGTTCTATCTACAAAATGGGTCCGAGAGAGTCATTGAGAGATAAATTTAAAGATTTTAAAATAATGACAGTGTATAGTCAGTACATATTTGAAAATTTAATGTACGTCCATAATAACATTTCTAAATTTAAGAAAAAATGTGACTGCAATAATTTAAACATTAGAAGTAAGAATAAACTTACAGTGCAATATACTAGGTTACATAAAATTCATAATTCGTTTAAAGGAAATTGCATACAATTCTACAATAAACTACCAATTGACATCTTGGAGATGTCTCTTAAAAAGTTCAAAGTTTGTATTAAACGTAAGCTTATAGAAAAGTCCTATTATAGTATAAAGGACTACGTAAACGATAAAAAAGCTTGGGTGTAAATTATTGCTCTAATCAGGTTGCTCTTCTAATAATTTAAAATTACATTGTGAGATGGCGATAACAAAAAAAAAAAAAAAAAAACACCCGGCTAAGTTTGTTGTGGGCTTCTTCTTAGACCGGGACGCGTTTGGAACCCTCGTAGCTTTAGTTTTAAGTTTACGAATGTGGTTATCGCCATCATCTTACTACCGTGTAATTCTTATGTACGCATCAAAAGTGCCACCTGTGGGCCTACTTGAATAAAGATATTTTTGACTTTGACTTTGACTTTGACTTTGTATTCAGTGCGAACGGTCTTATTAGTCAAATTTTCTGAATAGACTCTGGTCTGGTCCCTAACAGGTTACCCTGCTATCAATTTGGACTGAATCATCACTTTCGCTTTGAGATGACAGCCAATTAATATCAAAAATATTTAATAAAAGACTGTTTACTGAATTGCGGGTTTTGTGAACGCTACGTTTACCAGTCGTTACTCTAGCAGTATGAGACTCTACGTAGTTTTTTTTTTAAATATTAGACGCTTCTAGCTCCACTTAGGATTCTAGAATAAAAAGCTTGAATACTTCACAAGTTCGGAGCGAAGACCGAAACAATGGATTATTTCTATCTGCCCCCCGGCTTTGTCCTCTCAGGGGGGCTGACAGGAATAATAATTTCGATTTGTCCCCTTTGAGTCAGCGAGGGGACAGATCTAACTACTTATATACGGATAAGGATGCGTGTGCTGAAAAAACCCGACGGGAGCCACCGGCGCCCAAAAGCAGTCGGCCCGGAATCTGGTCTTGCAATGAAATAAACCTTAAATAACTTTTTTACTGTAGCAAGTTTATTTTAAGAACAGATATTATATTTTATTTGCTGGAATGAGGTTCTTTAGCTCTTACAGTTATTTTTTTAGACTTATAGTAAACTATGTTATTGTAATTTATTTTATTTTTAATAAATTCTCTATATTATACTCTTTACGCGAAATAGTATACATATTATATAAGTTATATACAAGGGTACACCCGCAGTGTCCTATATTTTTAAACTAGCAAATTTATAGCAACCCTCTGTTGAGTGTGACGAGTATGTTAAGTTACACCACTATTCAGCTTTGAAAATTGATCTGTCGTCTGTAATCTTACACACTGCGCTACAAACATTAATTATCTGTAACGTACCTGTGTACAAGATCTGATGGAAAAGAGATACTAAAACCGCACCATTAAAAACGCTGTACAAAACACAGGGTTTAAGTTTTTTTTTTTTAATTAATATGTATATTTCAGTTTCAAAGCTGCCGTCCCAATCGACTATGAGAGTGAGGAAATAGAGTTCCTCCTTTTTTCGAAGTTGGTTATCAAAGTGGCAGCAGTCTCTCCAGGTGTAAAAATAGAGGTCTTAGACTCTCAGAGTGATAACTCACTTACAGTATTGATAAAATAAATGACGGTGAACACGAATTAAAAACGCGGCAAGTTTGACACGAAGATACTAAGCCGGCCACAGAATGCCTAAAGAATTCACTGCACCTAAAATACAATGCCCCAAGACTCCGCAACCTAGTCCACAACACACCGCATTCCTATTTAAAATACATCAGCCATGTCAATCTTATGTGCACTGGACTTCATAATTTTGAATCTTATGTGTTCTTGACTTTGCGTCTTCGCAAGAACAAATTAAGAAACTGAAAAAAAATAGTGCTACAAACATATTTTGAGGAATATGCAGCACTATTGTAGGACACTATTTCCTAAAACTGTGAGTCAGCTTTCACAATCACTATAAACTTCTGTTCAATATTATTATATTAAACTGAAGTTAATAGTGATTGTTCTTTTAACCCACAGCACTGTTGTGCCACAACATTAAAGATTTTCAAACGAACTAGGTAAATAAAAAAGTTCCACTTATAACAGTTAGGTAAGAAATGGATCATAAAGTGCAACATGTAATATAATAAGTACTCCTAACAACATAATAAGGACACTTGTCAAGTAATAATCAGAAAATATACAGTTTTAAATGCATTTATTTTTCAAATTGTAGCATTTCGTAACAGTTCGCGTTCAAATGAATGTATTAATGTATTAATTATGTAAGTCAGAGCTATAGCGGAGACAGATGATGCCTTGATGTCAGGCACCAATGTTTGGTGTTGGTATTTAGTAATATACATCTGGGTCCGGCCCTAAGTGATCGTCAGCGGAAGGAATTGCGTCCAAGTCATCTACGACGATGATCGGAGTAGGCTCAATTTCTTCAAACTGTTGTGGAGCTGGGTTAACGTTGAAAACGATGTTAATAGTAGGAAGGCCGGGAATGTTAATGGTAATTGGAGTGTCTTCTACATCAGGGAAGGCTGGTAAAGTAATAAGTTCGGGTACTTCGTCAATAGCGAGGTTCTCATCAACGACGATAGGTCCAACGGAGATGGGGCTCTCGTCGACGATAGCGGGTCCAACAGAGATAGGGCTCTCTTCTTCAACAATAGCGGGTCCAACAGAGATGGGGCTCTCTTCTTCAACAATAGCGGGTCCGACAGAGATTGGACTCTCTTCTTCGACGATAGCGGGTCCAACAGAGATGGGGCTCTCTTCTTCGACAATAGCAGGTCCAACAGAGATGGGGCTCTCTTCTTCGACGATAGCGGGTCCAACAGAGATGGGGCTCTCTTCTTCAACAATAGCGGGTCCGACAGAGATTGGACTCTCTTCTTCGACGATAGCGGGTCCGACAGAGATTGGACTCTCTTCTTCGACGATAGCGGGTCCAACAGAGATGGGGCTCTCTTCTTCGACAATAGCAGGTCCAATAGAGATGGGGCTCTCTTCTTCGACGATAGCGGGTCCAACAGAGATGGGACTCTCTTCTTCGACAATAGCGGGTCCGACGGAGATTGGACTCTCTTCTTCGACGATAGCGGGTCCGACAGAGATTGGACTCTCTTCTTCAACGATAGCGGGTCCAACAGAGATGGGGCTCTCTTCTTCGACAATAGCGGGTCCAACAGAGATGGGGCTCTCTTCTTCGACGATAGCGGGTCCAACAGAGATGGGACTCTCTTCTTCAACAAGAGCGGGTCCAACAGAGATAGGGCTCTCTTCGCCAATGATAGCAGGACCAGCATTAATGGGAGGTCTCAAATGATTGACTATAGCTCCAATCAGGTCGAGGAGACTGCTGTCCGTTTCGGGTAAAGCGGGAGCAGCCGTGGCCACTGCGGCGAACGCCGCGAACAGTACAATGATCTTCATCTACAAAACAAAAAGTATTATCAATTAATATTACACATAAATAACATAATAACTTCTTAATATCTTTTAAACATGAGCATCATATCAACCGAGGGACGTCAACAGTTAGATATAGATCATTTAGCCTTTCAAATTTCACACACCTGCCTCCAGCAGCAAGTTTGTTTGCATTTTTCGCGTTAAGCAAATATTTAATCATCGATTTCCATATTTTATTGCCTGGCCATGCAAGATGCTCTTTTTCTTGCTATTATCCCAATTCGGTGCGATTGGCACCGAATGTCTTCTCTAAAGTTATAGAATGATTTTGGTTACGACTGCCGACCTGCCGATGTCAACCCTCCTCGGCAATGTTTTTTTGATGTAATATAACCCCCATATGAAATATGTATATTCAGAGGAGTAAGGTTGTAATCCTCTCTTAATCACAAAGTCAGTCAATACTCAGTTTCCCTGAGCGGAGAAGTTCCTCTCTGCGTCAACCAAGCCGAGCCATTGAGATTTTGAAGTTCATTCAATCCACTAGTTAAACATTTTTTCTTTATCCCACTTATGCAGTGGAGTGTTTCGTATGATTTTCCATTTGTTCGTATAATTATTTAAACCTATATTTTGTATTCAATTACACACAACTTACGTTATTTTTGAGTTTGTTTCCGAAGATACTGATATTAAGATCCATTCGTCTGTTTTATATATCGTATTATTATCATCGGAAAAGATCAAAATATTTACTTTAGATTACCTGGCGTACATTTTGCGGTGTTAATTTACTACCTTGATTAAATAGGATCAACAGAACGTGTTGTCAAGCAAGTTTGATGCATTTAGGATAAAAACTAAAAAAGCTAGAAACTACAAGTTTAGTTATTATTATATATTTAATTTGTGATTTCTTAAGTATTTTTAGGTCAACATTATCCCCTCTTCGCTAGACTAGAACACTTGCCCTGGACTTTGAGTCCAGGGCAAGTGTTCTAGTGTTAGGGTTTTTGGCAACTTCTGTCCAGGTTATTTTATGAAATTATTGTCATTAATCATCATCATCATCACATCATTTCTTTACCGGCTCACTACAGGGGCACGGGTCTCCTCAACAATGAAAAGGGGTTTAGGCAGTAACCCATCAACTGGCCCAGTGTAGATTAATGACACGCCTTTAAGAACATTATGGAGAACTCTCAGGCATGCAGGTTTCCTCACGATGTTTTCCTTCACAGTTAAAGCAAGTGATATCTTATATCTTTAAACGAGCAATTCTTGTATATATTATAATTGGAATCTCGGAATCGGCTCCAATGATTTTCATGAAATTTAGTATACAGGGGGTTTCGGGGGTGATAAATCGATATAGCTGAGAATGAATCCTTAATTTTTAGAAAATGAATTTTTTTTGTGTTTTTCGTAATAACAGATATAGTGCAGACGAAGTTGCACGGGTCAGCTAGTTTCAATAATTTAAAACGCACATAACTTAGTTTAAAAGTTGCGTGCTGGGGTTCAAACTCTCCACTCTTAAAGTAATGTCGTAGTTTTTCCCACTGAGCTGTCACCGCTTTGATAAAGATTGACATTAATACATGATAACAATCTATTGATACCGAAACAATGAGTTAGTCCTTTTTAGGCGTACACCTCTAACTAATCATGGGCGTTCTAAGTTAACCTACTTATTCTAAAAACCCTCTCTCCTATCAAAGAGGAGGCATATTTTGACGACCTCCCTGTCGAGCGCTGTAAATTTAACTTGGAGGTCCCGGGTTCGATTCCCGGCAGGGGCAATAAATAAAAATTAATAAATACAATAAATACAATAAATAAATAATTTCTGAATTTTCTCTGGTTTGGTATGGTGGCCGTGGCTAGTTATCACCCTACCGACTTCATAGCACTTCGTGCTCTCCGAAGCGGGACGAGATTCACTATGAAGGACAAGCCAAAGTGTTGTGGGTCTCTTTTGGTTCATACGAGTAGAAAAGCACCATTCGGGACAAGACAGTCTGTTCGTAGTGAATCTACCACCAGTCCGAAGGGCACATTCTAACGAAAAGAGCCGAAAAGAAGCTCAACGGATTGCTCTTTTTCAACATCATTTTACAGTATCAACCTTCAGAATTTTTCTATTTTCCTGCTTCCAACAAACCTTGTCGCTAAGAAATTCATCAATCGTATAGCAACCACGATTTATTAAATTTGTTTTAACACATTGTTTAAGCTTATGCATTCATGCATAAGTGTAGGATATTGTTAGCCGATGGGGTCGCTAGCCATCGGCTAACGTGCATCTTTCTGATTCCCAGCGGAAGCCGCAGTGAATAGACCCATGGCTGATCACAAGAGACGGCCCATCCTGGTCTGGAACTCGCGGTGGAGTTAAAATCCTTTACCGCCGGAGTCCGGCATACTGAAAGATTTCTTAATTGTTTTACGTTTTTAACTTGAACCTTTTGAAATCATACCAGCAGCGCTAGTAGCCAAAAATATATTTATAGATATTAAACCTTGGTTATCATATGGTGATAGCAAGTCTAGTTGGTGTTTTGAGAACAAAATAAGCTTTGTCTTCCAGCACGGAAATGCAAAAACCATTTCACGCGGACATGACTTGTGCCTATAGTCCGTTTGATTATATTAATTTAAGTAAGTTAGAATTTGTACTTACATTATAATATTTGTATAATTGATAAACCAAGCTAATGGCTTAAGTATCTGATAGTAAGTAAAAAGTCATTCCCTATAGACAGAGCAAAAATTCGCATGGCATGTAAGGAACGTACTACAAACTACCGACCTGTTTCCATCAACCTGGCTACTAGTATGGAGACATTTTTCTCCCCGAGGAGAGAAAAAAATGTTATATTCTCTTACAGCTTTATCGACTCTCCGAGCATTGGCGCACAAATGGAAATAAAATACGTATAATATCTCCCTATTCCCCGTTGCGAGCTTTTTCAGATATACATGTTAATTTTATCCCTTGTCAGGTGATATAATCGGGGAATAAAATTTTGTCTTCTTCCTAATATATAGCCATGCGTATGCGCATGTGCCATGTGCCATTACACGCATTCATACAGGAACACAGCAATGCTGCTTGGGGCAGAAATAAGCAAGGCTGTAGTACTTCCTTGGACGAGCTTTGACACAAAAAGGCTCTTCTACTAGTGAAAAGCTCACTACTGTTATTTGTTACAAGTACTTTTTTATCGTACACACATCTCTAAACTAAAAAAAAATTGGCACATCTAAAAATAATACTTTCCTGTTCATTGCGTTCCTGGTAGAACGAGATAGCACTATTTTTATACTTGTCAATTTAATTCAGCTGAGAAGTTTATGATGTACGGCTCTGAAACGTGGTGGCTTACTATGGGCCTAATAAGAATACTTAATGTCAGTCATGGGACGATGGAGAGAGCGATGCTCTATCTTCTTTATGATCAAATTATATATAAGGAGATCCGGAGAAGAACTAGAGCTACCAACATAGCTCAACAAGTCGAGATGAGTGGGCACATGTCTCGGAGAACCGATTGACGTTGGGGTTCCAAGGTGCTGGAATGATGACCCCGCACCGGCAAACGCAGCGTTGGTCGACCTACGAGGTAGACAGACGACACCAAGCAAGTCGCTGAGAGTCGCTAAAAAAAACGGCCCAGAACCGTGGATTTATGTTGGTGTTTTTGTTGTTGGAGAACTATGTCGATGGACGTAAGCCGGTTAGAATGATGATGATAAGTTGTTTACTTCTTAATAAGATTTCTATACCCTATAATTCTCAGCACCAGTGGCGTGCACTGGGTTTTTGACCAGGGTATGCATATAGCAAGTGCTTGGCATAAAATGGTAAAAGTCCCCTCCAATACGAGTTATATAAAAAAAATATGGGTATGCAGTGCTTTTGCGCATGTATGAAGTGCACGCCACTGCTCAGCACATATTCTCTGTGTTAGTAAAATGTACGAGAACGATAAAAAATAACAACAATAAATGATAATATTTCGATAAACAATCAGGCTGTAAATCAACGGATAAACTTCTGTTAAGCGGCAATAAACTTAGCAATCAATAGTATATTGGTGTCGTGAAGTAATTTATTAGAACTTATTACGTGCCGAAACTCCCAAAAGATAATGAAACAATATGACAATGAAACTTAACAACAACGAAACATTACTGTAGGTTTAACACGTGCTATTATAGAATATATTTATAAAAAGACTAGCTTTTGCCCGCGGCTACGCTCACGATAAGTTCAATTTTTGATTTATTAAATTTTACTACAAAGGTTTAAAAAAAAGCTTGCTGCTAAAAGAAAAATATGAACGTCAATTACTTAAAAAATCAGAAACTTCGGCAAAATCGAGTACGGAAGTTATATTAGTTATATAAGGCCGATTGGCGCAGTGGCAAGTGACCCTGCTTTCTGGGTCCGAGGCGTTGAATTCGATTCCCACAACTAGAAAATGTATGTGTGATGTTTTTCGGTGTTGGTATATTATAAATATGTTATTATGAATACTCTTCATAAAAATATTCATCAGTCATCATAGTACCCATAACACGAGTTCCGTTTAATTTAAGGCTAGATGGCGTTTATTGTCGTAGTATACCTATTTATATTAAAACCATACCATGTTTCTACGAAACATCGTACCGGAGCGCTAAATCGCCACAGCCGGGTCGAACCCGGAACCTCTTACTGAGAACCACAGCGCTCACCGCTGTGGTTCGGCCACCCGGTAACCCGGCCACCCGCTACGTCAGGGAGGTCGTTAAAATTCGTTAAAATACTTACTTTTCCAAGGCCTAGTGAAAAGCGTTATCGCAAAGGCAAGGCGTAGGCTTTGTCGGTACCTCTCGAGGGACGTCAACGATGTGACCTCCCAGTTAAAACTACAGCGCTCACTGTTGCGCCAGGGAGGTCTTCAATGTAATAACTTTGCATTGCATAGTAATAGCTATAGGGAAGAGGTGATAGCTAAGTGGGTAGGACTTCGACTACCCTTTCGGGAGGGCCGAGTTCGAATCAAAGCACACACCTCTAACTTTTCTGAGTTATGTGCGTTTTAACTATTTAAAATATCACTTGCTTCATCGGTGAAGGAAAAAATCCTAAGGTAACCTGCATGCCTCGGAGTTCTCCATAATGCTCCCAAAGGTGTGTGGAGCTTACAGATCCTCACTGGGCCAGGGGGGTCTACTACTGCCTTAAACCTTTCTCATTGTTGGAGGAGACCCGTGCCCTGTAGTAGGTCGGTAATGGGTTGATATTATGATAATGATGATGATGCTATAGGGTAGGTTAGGCTTTTTAGGCTATATGGTTTGCTATATGGTTATTAGGTTACTATCATTAAATGGGGAATATAGCCATCTAACCTTTGTAATCCGAAGGATCAGACAGTAGGTAATTAATAGCGTTATGTTTAAACGTGATAAACATATTTCATGATAAGCAATCATTGTAAGAATGGTAGGTAAAAGTCATTAAAATAAAGAGAGAGAAATTAGAAAAAGAAAGAAAATACATTTATTCATGTCAAGCGTTCCAAACAATACATCTTATATGAATACAGAAAGACAGTTAGGGTGAACCTACAGCTAAACATTTTAATCGTTATAGGTACATATATGCATGACGCTGTTTTAATAACTAACAAATATACGTTTGTTAAATAATGAAGTTGTTATTTGCGATATAGGGCCATTAATAACAAATCATAATATAAAGGTACTAGGATAAACTTAGGGTGCTTTCTAAAGAGACGCACACAAACCATGCAATTGACCACACATGCACCATTGTATGTTCTCGTCATCATTACCAGTCCATTACCGACCCATTCCAGAGCACGGATCTCCTCTCGGAATAGAGCACGGATCTCCTCTCGGAATGGAAGGGTTTAGAATGCTGCACACGTGCGGAATGGTAGACTCAACACGCCTTGAGAATATTACGGGTAACTCAGGTTTCACGATGTTTTCCTTCAACGTTAAAAGCAAGTAATATATTCAACCGACGTAAAAAAGGAGGAAGTTCACAAATCAACTGTATGTTTTTTTTTGATGATTCTTTTTTTACGTTATACCTCGGAGGTGGTCCCTTTTTGGTAAACATTTGTTGAAATTTCTAGTTATTTTATATTTACTTGGAACCGACTTAGTAATGTTGTGGAAAATATTTATTTCTTGCTTTTTAGTTGTTAAATATAGTCGGTTATTTTTTGTGAAAAAAATGTATTAGCTTAAAACGCATATAGCTCCGAAAAGTCAGAAGTGCTTGCGAGCATCGAACTCGGTCCTAACAGAAAGCAGGCCTAACCACTATCTTATCACCCGACTCCGGCTTTTCCACGTTATTAACCACGCCATGAACGGAATTATGATCATTCTTCTTCAGTATTTTTTGTAAATGAAAATATATAAAGTACGTATATAGTATCTTTAGGTATTAAAAAAAAATCTATACAGCAGGCAAAATCCAATTTTATACCTTAATATTAATAACTAATATAAGAAGTTATAAAAAAAGGACAAAGTCGTAAATTAGGGTTCGCCTTTGAGTAGACAAATACTAATTTGGTAATGGATCCCTGTAAAAGGTGATAATTTAATAAGAGTGTACTTTTTTCTCATACTACCATTAGAACTATTAGGAAAATCTAATAAATTATCACTTCATAACCTAGCTACCTATCAAAAAGTAGCTCTTTTTTTTGAGGAAACGACCGTCAGTAAATATTCCTCATGATGATTTTTTCCCACGTAAATACCTGGATTAGGCAGATAGATTGTTACAGATAAAAAGAATCAGATACGAATACAAAGAATATTGATAAAGTTTTACAATTACCAATGGAGATAAACTGATTAGTATATAACGCAAAGAAATTGTGTGCTCTCTCATTGTTTTTGTAACAACGCGAAAATAAGTAAGTAGGCTTTATAGACTAAAACTTTGACACTAACTACTTACCGTCACACACTTTATGTCATACGATCTGATCAATGGTGTCGTATTTCAAATATTTGAATAAAATGTTTTCAGTTTTTTGCACTTACTAAAATCACAGAATTAAGACCATGCAGAATCTTCAAAAAACCATTATTGCGTGCAGTGCATTGTGTCAGAAAACAGTGAAAACGCCCTGCGCATGTAACACTTTACACCCGCGGAATCTAAAAAAAATCTAGCTCAAAAACTTTTTCTCATTTACCCATTTTATTTTTAAAAATTGAGACCTTTTTCTCCCCGGGAAATGGATTAAATTTTTTCTTCCCCCACACCTTTATCAAAGCGCCGAGCATTGGGTGGAAATAATATACGTAATAATGACCGGAGATAAACTATTACATTCTCTATTATATTCCCTGATGCCGTGCTTTGGCAGGTGTTTGGTGGATTTCAGGGGATATAATCAGGGGATAGAATTTTTCAAGCCGTGCTAAAGTAATAAAGAAAAATAAAAAATATTAGCTTATAATCCCTAATTTATATCTTTTAGAGATGCAATTAATACTGATCGCTGCCGCCGTCGTTGCTGTTGCCGTCGCCGGCCCAGCCCGCTTCGTCAACCCCGGCGTCGCCGGACCCGCCGAAATCATCGACATTGACCCGAGCGAAGTCATTTCTGTTGGACCCGCAATCGTCGACTCTCCCATCTCTGTTGGACCCGCTATTGTTGACGACTGGGAAGATTCTCCGATCTCTGTTGGACCCGCTATCGTTGAAGAAGAGTCTCCTATTTCTGTTGGACCTGCTATCGTCGAAGAGGCTCCCGCTGCCGTGCCAGTATACAGCTCCCCCCTCGTTCAGGTTATCGTCAACGTCAACTCTGGCTCCATTTCTGGTAACCCAGTCGTTGTAGAGCAACCAGAGATCGCTCCTACCCCAGTGATCGTCGTTGAACAGCCCGAGATCGAGACTTCCCCAGTGATCGTCGTGGAGCAACCCGAAATCAAGCCTACCCCAGTAATCGTTGTGGAGCATCCAGAGATCTCTGAACCAATCGTCGTAGCTCCCATCGAAGTCCCTGAAATCGACCCTACGCCAGTTGATGTCGTCGAACAGCCTGAGATTTCTGAACCAGTCATCATCGCTCCCATCGAGGTTGCACCCGTCATCACCCTCCCTGACGACCTCAACTAAATAAAATACTCTAGATATAAGAAACGTTAAACCACGAATGTTAACTACAAACTATCCAGTGGAACAGGAGGTTATAGCAAAATTTTAAACAGCTCCAATAAATTTAAAGTGAATTTCATTAACTGTATCTTATATTTAATATCACTTGAGAATACACGACGTCACCTTGTATATTTAATATTTACTTGATGTGCCCTTTGGCGTCGCCCGTGTTAATTACTGAACGCAGCGTACTGCCACACACGTATTACACTTACCTTGATAAATCAAATACTAAACGTAAAGTTTTTTCAATCATACTGGTAGTGCTAACTATACAAACCTATGTTATTAAGTACAGATAGTATTGTAGTGTGGACGAATAATATACTTGTTAGTTGTTCGTGCTCTTGGAACTTTAATCACCAACTATTTGGAACCTTCAATCACGTAAACATTTCCAAACGCAAATCTATTCCTGATTTGCCTTATTTAAAATACTTTTAACTTCCCTATAAAAAATGACTGCAAATATTGTGTGGATGGATGCCCGTCTTTTGAAATTTTAAAGATAATTTCATATCAGTCTTAGCTCCTATCAATAACAAAGAACAATCTTGAAAAGAAAGTATCAAAATCGTATTGTTAATTGATTCGTACGTAGGTAACCAATACAATTTCTAACATTTTTCGTTCAGTCCTAGCACTAAAGTCTAGTTAGTATATGTAACAACAATTTATGTATTCACTATCGTAAGCCTTATGTGAGCGGTTTGCTACTATTCGCTGAGGAGACTGTCCTCTATATCCAATCATTTTCAACAGATCTTGATGAAATTAAACAAAACTAAACTGATAATATAACCTATTTAGTACAAATGTAATTATTTAAATCGGTTAACGTTTGACAGATTTATGGTAATAAATCGTCAAAGTGTCCTCTCCCAAAGGAACTGAGCTGAATTTCTGGATAAAAAGTCATACTTCCTACCTCGTAGTATGAAATCAAATGGTGCAAAGTTCCATTTGAATTCATTTAGTAGTTTCAGTGGGATCGCGGCTCAGATAAAGATAGACAGACGCCAATGAAAAAAAATGGAATATCTTCAATGTACAGAATTTGACCCGTTACAGTTTTATTATAAGTTTTTTTATTATTTATACTCTTTATTTGTACACCACTCAGCAAAACTAAAAAAAAAGAACAAACACTTGAACAATGAAGCAGGATACAAAAGACTATTTAGGGTTAGAATTTTATCTACATACGTAATAGTTGCGATTTCAACGTTACTCATCCTTCAAACAATAGTTGTAAAGAACACACGGATTGAGGTAAAGACAGACAAATTGCAAATATATCCAATTTTGCTTGACCAACAAAATAAACGTTGACGTTAATGACGATACTTTAGTCCACAAATTGTCATTTCAAGATAAAGTATTGGGAAGCATTCGCCATACCTGTTTTAGACGTCTGAACATATCGCCCAAGAGTTGCGTGTAGGAAAGAAACTTGGCAAAGTTAGCAAGATAAGGGATCCTGTTGTTTTAACTGAGCACTTAAGTAGTTAAGAAGAGAACGAAAGAATAAATTGTTTACAATTTTCTAGTTACTGCAGCTGACGCAATAGCTCATATAATTGGAATAATTCGATGTCTTAAGATAACCTCCTATGCTCTGGAGCATATCTTGATAAGAAAAGTGAATACAAAGTTATTGTTGCACTGATGTTATAGATATCTTAGTCTATGGATACATAAATCCTGTAGTTTGTATGATGTCAACTGGAGTAGAATGAATTCCAATGCATCGGCACCTGGGTCTGGAATGTTAAAAGTTTGAGTTTTATAAGTTAATTCCGACAATGGTTGCTTAAAATTACGATCCCAATTTCTCAAACTGGAGATATTTTTATTTATAACGGGCAAGTAATGCCGCTGAACAGCCAGGCTGATCCTTTGCGTAGAAAGTGTGCCAGAAATTTTAAATTTGTCAAATTAGGCACTTATTCAATATACAAATTCAAGGTGTTCCATACTAATATTATAAATACGAAAGTGTGTTTTTTGTTGGTGTTTACTTTACGCCCTAAGTAAGCCCAATTGACTTGGTTTTTGGCATAGAGTTAGTCGAAACGAGGGAGAGTAACATAGGCAGTGGCGTGCATAGAGGGTATGCACAGGATATGCATATATAGACGATATAAAATAAAGAAAATCTCCACTACGAGGTATAAAAACCTAAGGGTAGGCTTTGTATAACTCTTACAATGACTATCCTTATGTTTTTAATAACCCGTCCTGGAGATATTTATAGTTTACTAGCTGTTGCCCGCGACTTCGTCTGCGTTTGATTTTGTTTTTTTGATGTAGCATTAAATTTATTTGTTGATTTAAAAAAATTAAAGTATACAGTATCGCTAAGCCTTAAATGAGGGGTTTGCTGCTGTCCACTGAGGAGTTCTGTCGTATAGACGACAGAACTCCTTTAATTTTGCTCAAACTGTGGTTGGAGATAGCTCCAACCACAGTTTGAGCAAAATTAAACACTTATTATAACCTCTACTAGTACAAAAATAATGATTTAAATCAGTTATAATTTGTCAGAGTTATGGTGTAAAATCGTCAAACACTCATCCCCTATCCCAAAGGAACTGAGCTTAATGTCGGGATAAAAAGTATCCTATATTACTTTTACACTTCCAAGAATATTTGTACAAAGTTTCATGAGGATCGGTTAAGTAGTTTTTGTGTGAAAGCGTAACAAGCAAACTTACATTCACATTTATAATATTAGTAGGGATGTCATCTGCCCGCTTAGAGCATACCCTGTATGCACGCCACTGAAAATAGGCTACTTTTTATCCCAGGGAAATTAATGGTACCCACGGGATTCGTAAAAACAGTAATGAACGCGGGCAACAGCTAGTAAAGGTATTATAAAAAAACATTCGCAATAATTAGATAATAGATGGTAGATTTTACAAAGCTGCTTGAGCCAAGATTCAAGGTAATCATAAAATAGAATAATAAGCAGTACTTAAGTACGACGAGTTATTTCTAGCGAGGTCACATATATAATAGCTTAAAATCGGGAACGTCAATCTCAAAATTACTTACTATCTGAAATCTCAGTGGTAGAGTCAGTCAGTAGGTACAGTCAGCTTAAAAAACAGTAGGTAACTGTTTTGTTAGCTGATTATTTAAATTATTAAGATGACTAAACATCAGTGAGATGTCACCCTATTGTTTTTAAAATTATGGGTTTTCTAAAATGAGAGCAAAGCGGTGATATCCTAGTGGTTATAGCTTCGGCCTCTCCTTTCGGAGTAACCGAGTTCGATCTCCGGTACGTACCTCTAGTTTCTCAGAGTAAATTTAAGTTTGAGCTGCTAAAATATCACTTGCTTTAAAGGTAAAGCAAAAACTGATCGCCTGAGAAATCTCTACGTTCTCAAAGGTGTGTGAAGTCTACCAATTCGCACTTGGCCAGTATTAGTAGACTCCGTACTAAACCTTCCTCATTTTGAGACCAGTGCCTTCTTTTCCTGGGCCTGTCTTGGTTGATCTGAACCGTCCGCTGTAATACTTACATCGCAATTTATAACAAATTACCAGATCTGAACAGAGAACTCCTTGAGATGTCACTCAATAAGTTTATTTATTTAAGTATTTATTTATTTATTCATAAGACACAACAGCAATTATTTGTAACTACTTTATTTAAAAAATTAATTTATGTCTAGTGCCATTACAATAATTAATTATAGGTGTATACAGCATTATCATTGTTATGTCCGGTCACAATAAAAAAAAAAACTTAAATAAGTATTTAACTAAAAAGTATTTAAAATAATAAGTTCAAAGTTTATAGAAAACGTAAGCTTATAGAAAAGTTCTATTATAATATTAAGTATTACATGTATGATAGCTTAGGTATGAATTGCTCTAACTTCATAGCTCACCATTAACTAGACTGTGAGATGGTGATAACAAAAAAAAACCTGGCTAAGTTTGTTGTGGGCTCTTCTTAGACCAGGGCGCGTTAGGAACCCTCCTAGCCTTAGTTTTGAGTACGAAAGCAGCATCACTAACATTAGTGTAATATGTTAAATGTAAGAACGCTTTATAAGGTCTACATGAATAAAACATTTTTGAATTTGAATTTTGAATTTGCGTTATATATGTATTAGATACAGATAGGACTAGATTAGGACTTCTAACTCCTTTGGTTGCCTGGCAGAGAACACATGTAGCGATAAGACCACAAAATTGCACCGCGTTGCACAATTGCGTCGCTCCATTGTTTATTTATGATATTTTTTCTTTGTGGTGTACAATCATAGTGTACCTATTCATTCATTCATTCACTCATTCAGACGCGATGCCATCTTGCACTACACCCACGCGATCGATACCCTCCCCAATCACAATTTCAATTAGGTATCTCATTTTATAACATAAAATAGGTATATATTTGATCAACTCTCGAAAATAGCTTTCCTTTGTGTCTAAACATTGTATTGGACCACGTGTTCTTGACAATAATAGGTATAGGTAAAAATTTTGAATAACCTAAGCTGATAAAATTGTCGGAAACTTAGTCACAACGTATTGAAATAAGCGATTGAGGTATCAGTCGTGCCAAGTAAAAAGATTGCTGAGATTTTTATACATATACACCTACTTTATAGAAAAAATCAGATTTTTTTTCTGTGTGGTGTACAACCATAGTGTACCTATTTATTCATTCATTCACTCATTTAGACGCGATGCCATCGTACACTACACCCACGAGATCGATACCCTCCCCAATCACAATTTCAATTGGTTAGGTATCTCATTTTATAACATAAAATATGTATTCGATCAACTCTCGAATAGCTTTCCTTTGTATCTAAACATTGTATTGTACCACGTGTTCTTGACAATAATAGGTATAGGTAAAAATTTTGAATAACCTAAGCTGATAAAATTGTCGGAAACTTAGTCACAACGTATTGAAATAAGCGATTGAGGTATCAGTCGTGCCAAGTAAAAATATTGCTGACATTTTTATACATATACACCGAAAACATCCGCTTCCATCACCCACAAGGCTTCAATTCTATAACGTTCACTGTTCACCCCCACCCTTCAGACCCATCACCTGTTGACAGGTGAGAGGCGAACCAACGGTTTGGGTCATCCACTGGGTCCTCTGATGACGAACAGAAGAACACCCGCAAAACTTTTACTTTATCGGGTCATTGGCGATTTCTTAACAATATCCCGTTACCGGATTACACAGCCCAAGTGCTGCTCTGATCTGATGGCAGGCGGTAGGTATATAATAGAAAAGTTCTCGTTTACTTTTTGTTTCTTTTATTTTTTTGGTTTGGTTGGGTGTTTTTCCGGAATAAATACCTATTATTCAGATAAAATTGGAAGTAAAAGGTTTAGTAAATACATTTTTTTATTCCAATAGCGGTTTCCGACATGTTGTAAATAATGTTGTATTGCTTTAATCGCGATTTTTTAAAGAAAGGCTTAAGTACAAAACTTGACAAATATTGTTACAACTGATTCCGAGATATACCTATGTATTCAAAATAAGAATTGCGAAGTGCGTTTAAATATTATGTTTGATTAGTAATTAAAAGTGTGTCCATTGAACGCACTGAACTATCAAAGTTCAGTCAGCGCTCTTTTTACGTGAAGCCTACCTATCGTTTCCAAACGAAACGACACTTATGGTACCGAGCACAGAATTAATATGCAGATATTCTGTGGTACCGACGTATTTAGAATTTAGATACAATCATCATGGAAATAGACTTTATTTTGTCAACGCTGTCGTTGAACTTGCCAAGGTTATAATATTGGGTGTTTTGACATTCATTTTACTAAATTTCATTGAATACTCATAATGTACCTATTGAACAAAATTAACTGCCTACAACTAACTTTACTATAAATTAATATATTTGTAGTGCATTTATCTGGCATTTCGAAATAATTACTTCTTATAAATAAGAATTTAAGTTTTATTTTGAACGGCCCAAAAAAAAATAGACATAAGAAACATAAACAATAATAATTTTGCGCCTGCCGAAAATTCATAACAAATGTTTACCATATCGTTCATTTTTTTTTGTATATAATATTGCAATAATTACTTTACATTATTGTGTTTAACCTCCTTTGAACGGTTTGCCTGTCTGTGATTGTGATCCGAATTTGTATCTGGATCGGAAGCGTTCAAACGGCTCGATTTAAATGCGGCTTTTTTTATTCGTAGGATTTATGAATTGCTATAGATTCTTTAAAGTTATACCATTTTTGTCCAAGCTAGAGATAGCCGTAATAATTTCCAACCTTCGTAAGGAGACGGTAACCTTAGAAGAAGGAGTCACTCCAAAATAGCAAATAAATTACGAATGACTGTATAATTATTTATATATTTTAATTTTTTCTTTCTAATTTTACTTGAGAAAAATGTGTTTATGCAGCTTTTTCCGAAAAAGGTCACCTGTGGCAGCACCGTTTCCGGGTATGTGGGACTCACCGGCTGAGATGCAACCAAAATAACCACAAACCCCAGCGAAGTTCCTACTCGTCGCCTGGAGACTGGGTCACGGGAACTCTTTTACACACACACAATCTTCTACGACCCAGCCAAGTGGAGAGTGACATTCCTTAGGGAGGTATCTGTGCTAGGTCACAGGACGAGAAGCCCACCGAGGTGTCCCGAGGAACTCGACACAGCACACACTGGACTCGTGCGCCCAGTGGCCGTTTTAGCGAGCCGCACTCGTGACCGTAGTTGGACCCGACCACTCGTTGCTCACCGTTATCCACGCCATGGTGAGCAGCGAGAGGTCTTGGAACGCCGCTGCCTCCTTCTGCGTTCCTCGCAGAAGGAGTTGAGCAATTTGTGCCTTGGCATCATTATATCAAACATAGTTCCGGGTAGGTACCAGCGAATTCACTTATCAGTAAATATTTATATAACTGCAATCATAATAGCGTATTTAATTTAACTGCATTATTTGCCCTCTTCGATCAATAATAATTGCTCTTCCGTATTTAATGACAGTTCAAAGTTAATCAATTTATTGTTATCAACTATGATGACATGAGGGTTGTCTTTGTTCTTACGCTACAAGGTCACTTCGAAAGATTGTACCTAATAGAGCGGGGTCTACACTGCGGTGTCCAAAACTGCGTCCTCAGCGGAGTTGGACGAAAGTTTGTCGCCGCGGTCTGGCCTTGCCTTTAACGTCCTACAAGATTGTGCTGGTTTGCAAGAGTCCGGATTTGATCGGACATTCTCATCATCATCAAACAATGTAAGTACTTTGCTAGACGTATGCCGCTTTATGTAATCTGTCCTCCTGGTCGGGGATACTAATGTTGCTTTTAGCTGAAATGGCTAGCACCTTGGGACCCCAACGTCCATCGGTTATCCGTATATGTGCCCCACTTATTGCTACTTCAGCTACGCGACTAGCTAAGCTACGAGTATATCGGTCATTCTGGATCTGCTGCGGATCTTCGCATTCTTGAAACGTACATAGAGCATAGCTGTCTCCATCGCAGTTGAATGATCCGGGTAAGCATTCTGGTGAAACACGTACTTAACGACCAAGTTTTAGAGTCGTCACTCGAACGCACGCTTCTTATGATTTTTACACGCTGGACGCAAACTTGAACGCCGCCATTGAAGCCGCTTTGGTCTAACCACAGAATTAAGAACATACAGAACCCTCCTTTAGCCATTATTAGAGTGCATTGTGTCCAAAAACAGTGAAAACGTCGATAGAAAAGAGTTCGTTGTTGTTGTTGAGTTTGTTCGTCGCCTTTTTGCGCTCGTCGCGTGGAATGTTGCTAGCTCACAAACTTTACCCCTTTACCCCATTTTATGATAAACGTTTAGAACATTAGAGGAAACATAATTACAAATCAAGAATCAAGTGCTACTAAAGTGGAGTGGTTTTTAATGACGAACGAACGAAAAATTCACGACTAATTCTGTATTCCGTGGTTCCTTATAGCAAACTAAGCTCAGTTTATGTGCTAAACTATGTTGTTCTACGGTTCTACCTACACTATTAACCACTAAATGGATCTACAGACTACAGTATGAACATAACAAAAGATAAATGAAACCACGTTTTGCTATAATATTTTTTTCTAAAGGAGTCAAATCAGCCTTTAGATATTACGAGTAGATGCGGCTCGAGAACGGGTTTTAAACGGAAGTATCTGTGTAACTACTGAGTATTTTTAAACGTAAATAACAAAAGTGCAGATGTGCAGTCGTATTAAAAAATAAACCTTTATATTAAACATTTAGATAGATATGAGACATTAATACTGTTGAAAGAATGAATGGAGACCAGAGTATAGATAATAATCTTGACGCCTTGAAGTTGTTGTAGGTTTGAAAAGTTTAGATAAGTAGTTAGATATTGTATTCAACACTTACAGAATAATTCAGGAATAGAATATCTAATGTAACGGAAATACGTAAGTCGAATTGCTGACGTCAAAGGAAGGACATATTATTTGCCTCTACTTTATTGCCTAACAGGAAAGGATGCTCCTTTTTCCTGGAAATACTATAACGTTACCTACCAGGGTTCTGAAAAAGGTTGGTAGAGAAACCATTTCATTATTTTTTTTAATACAAATAAGTAGTTTTATTTCGGTCATTAAGTATGCTTAGGAAATATTTGATCTAGCACCTTCATCTTCATCTTTGGATACGGAACCCTAAATAGGGGGAAATCGCCTATTTAGGATTCCGTATCCGATAATGCAACAAGCAAAGGCGTAAGTTTAACACTTTACCTACTAAACCTCCGATATGCGGCTTTATCATTAGACGGCCGATTGGCGCAGTTTGCAGCGACCCTGCTTTCTGAGCCCAAGGCCGTGGGTTTGCTTCCCACTACTGGAAGATGTTTGTGTGTGCAATTAAATCATTACAAAAATAGATTAATCACTCGTACACTCGTAGAAAAATAAAAAAATACAAGTATAAAGCGGAACCTGTGTATTATTTACTACTGCAGTTGCATATTGCACGGTAGTACGGAACCATTCGCGTGGTAATGCTATTCGCACTTGACCGGTTTATATAATCTAACTTTTATTAAAAGAGAATATGATAGAAAAGATTCGTGATGTTTTGTTTTTAATTACATTATTAGCTGTTTGCATGTGGCATGGATATTTACAGATCATTAGACACAACCTCATTTGAGCTTGGAAATGAGGCAAAGAAAGTAGCGAGTCTAGTCTAAAGTTAAACAGCATCATCAATTCAAATTTATACTAATGCTTTGCATTTAAATTTATTTATTTCGTATTATTCTCATGCTCTAGGCATTTCTAGGTCAATACTGGAAGTAAAGAACCAATGTAAAAGAATTCGCCTTAGCTTGATTTCTTTCACTCGAATCTTGTTAGTTAGCTGCATATTCGGATACAAATCGTTAAAAGAAAGGTCTAAAAGTAATGCTATCCTTGTTTGACAATAGTGAAATGTTATAAACCAACTCTACAAGTGTAATCCACAACTTGACTTGTAGTCTAGTCGACAATTTGAAAATGGTACAAAATAGAGATACCTACTGCTAGTTTATTAAATATTGGCAAAAAACGAAATGCCATATTCTTTTCATCTTTAATTGTTTATAACTTTTGCAATTTGTTATGTGCTAATACACGCTTTTGGCACATTTTTCTAGACGTCATTCCGGATCCAATGAGCTATCACACATAATTTAAAGAGCAGTTTCTCTATTTTGTACCATTCTCAACTTGTCAACAAGACTATTGGCAGTGTTAAGCGCTTTGATCTTTATAAGTGAGATGTCGAGGGTTTAATCCCGATTTAACGTTCCGGTACGATGCCGCGTCAAACGGAAGATGGGTATGAGTTTATAACAACTGCCACACCCCTAACTGGTAAGCACCACGTGAGATTGCAGTCTAGGGCCAACTTGTAGTGGCACAAGAAATAAAATTAAAAACTAGCAAAACAATTGCAACGTAAATTATATGTAAATCTTATACGACTGTACATCATATAAGAACACTTTTTAAGTTCAAGGAGAACTACCTATTAGGTACCTAGTAGGCACCTAATGGCTAACTTAAACCGCGTTCTTTAACAAAAGTGTCTGCGTGATTGCTACACAAACATATAATAAGTTACCAAAGATCGTAAGGGAAAATAATTTAATTAATTTTAAAAAAGAGTGCTTTAAATTTTTAGTTAACAATACATTTTATAATATTTTTATCATTAGTTTAAATATGACATTGAATGTACTAGTTTTAAATAATTAAGTTTAGTCTGTAAAAAATATAATAGTTTGTAATTGTTGCACGCCCAAAGAGGCAATATACATTGGGACTTCATGCATGTAATTCTATCCAACCTGACCTGTAATATGCAATAAATGAATTTGAATTTAAACATATAAAGCCTTCTTAGTTGTTTTAGAACTCCTAAAGATACTCGTATATATATCTCTTTTTTTAAATTAATTAAATTATTTTCCCTTACGATTTTTGGTAACTTATTATATGTTTGTATAGTCATCACGCAGACAATTTTGTTAAAGAACGCGGTTATATATATGTATATCGTCATCACATCGACCAAATACCGGCCCACTACAGAGCACAGGTCTTCTCCCACAATGAGAAGGGGTTAAGATTGACGTCCACCAAGCTGGCCCAGTAAAGATTGGTGTACTCAACATATCCCTGAGAACAGTAGTAGAACTCTCAGGCATGCAGCTTTCCTCACGATGTTTTCCTTCACCGTCGAAGCAAGTGATATTTTTAATTACTTAAAAAGCACATAACTTAGGAAAGTTAGAGGTGCGTGCTGGGTTTCTAACTCGGCCCCCAGAATGTGAAGTTGAGCTCCTACCCACATATATACGAGTATATAGATATACTTCACCGAAACTTGCTGTATCCAAAAACAGTATTTTTTAAAGATCTAATTAACGACAACGTTCATCATTAGAATAGATAGACCCTTAAAAAAACACCACTCCAAATTTACGAGTACGATTTTTTTTTATTTAAGTTTTCATTTTAACCCTGTGTTAGGTAGGAACTTCCAAAATAATCTTTTGAATGAAATTGCGACTTTCCATTACATTCAATTGATGGCTTTCTGTAGGTGAATGAATGATTTGATGAGTGAAAGTCTCCAGGCCTTCTAGTTTAAAAAAAATTGATTCATGATGCATAAGCATTGTAGGTTAGTAGCTCAGATGGAGGAGCTACCTATAGTAAGTTGTAGCATTGCAATTTTATATAATAATGCAATTTATATAACATTATTAGAAGCCATTCTTTCACATAACTTTAAAATATATTTCTTTGAGTAATAAAACAATAAACTTTACATATATTCTGTAATTGTATATTTCTTCGAAATGTAATTTTATATAACAATTTTTTATAAAGCTTCCAGAATAATAAATACCATACGAAATTACACTGAACTTTTATAAAGAAGTATAAATTCATCATTTCCAGTTACAGCTAATAAGTTAAGTAAATCATTATTGCACATTAGGTATATTACAGTGACTATTATATACTGTAAAAGTTGTTTTTGTAGATGGAATTGTGGAAATATTTATCCCAAACCATGTTCATGAATTTTATTATAATTACATAAATTAAGTTTTGTTTTTGTAAAACAATGCTGCATCCCTTAATTTATACAATAAAAGTATTAAAACAGTTACAATTAAGTTACAATACCATTTAAATATTTCTTACTATACAACCAATGTCCTACACCCAACACAATGACTATTAAAAATAAATGCTTCATAGTTTTCTATCGTAGGTACGTCTTCTTTGGTCATCTATTTTCACAAGATAGTATGTGCCAGGGAATAGTATATCTACAGGCCCTGATGGCTCATATGGTGCAGTATGATAATTTTCTGTTCGCACTTGCATAAGATCAGAGAATAACTGCGGTTCTACACTTTGCCTTTGATCCAACATTGCAACACTTTTGTTTAAGGAATTTATAAGTTTCTCTAATTTGGAGCCAGCGCTCATGTCATTACAAATATTTATAGAGTACATAGTTGAGGCTAGCCCAGAACCATAGGAGAACAGGGCAAACTTCTTTCCGATTAACTGGTCCGGTGATTTGCTAACTAAATATGAAGCAAGTCCACCATATAAGGATGGGGTGTACATATTTCCTACATTGCGAGCTATATTGAGTGAAGGCTTGGTTTTTTCTTCAAAAAGTTCTTTGCTGTATGTCATAAAGGCTTTCTCCACATCTCTATCAAAATATGTGTTCGCTCTTTGGTAGTTGCTAAACTGTGATAGATCGGGAAACTGCTTTTCTCTCTCCCCTTCAGGTGCATTAAGAAAATCATTAAAACTTACTCTAGCCAGTGATTTTTGTACAAGCTTACAATATGGAGAGTGAAATAACATACCGTCCAAACTCAATAAACCCTTAAAATCAGGGTCAACTTTCCTCATTTTTTTACAGAACAAATTGTAACAATTATCTAAAGCACTCAGGTAGCACTGTATAGACAGCTTTCCATCAACAAAGGGGAATTCAGATGCCAAGTCTGGCTTGTAAAAGTCATAAGCATGGGTCATATATGAGGCACGAACTCCACAGTCAAAAACTAAGGGTGCGTCAGGTCCTATCAGCATTGCAACAGCACCAGCTCCTCCTGTAGGCCTTGCAGGTCCTTTGCCATACACAGCAATGTCACCAGCCACCACAATGGCTTTTCTGCCATCCCACGATGATGATTCCACCCAATTTATTGCATTAAACAAAGCAGCTGTGCCTCCATAACAAGCATTAGTGGTATCAATCCCCTCAATATCTGTTGCACCTTCCTTTGCAAACAATGTCATAAGAAAAGTTTTAACACTTTTACTTTTGTCTATTATGGTCTCAGTGCCAACTTCTAACCTCCCAATGTCATGTAGATTTATATTGTTCTTCTCAATAAGCCGGTGCAGAGCGGTGAGGCACAGAGAATTTATGTCCTCCCGGTCTGAACAGAACCCCATTTTGCTCTGCCCCAGACCGATCGTGTACTTCCCTGCGGCGACTTCGTCGAATTTTTCCAATTCCTGTTGGTCGACGTATTGTGATGGGAAATATATTTCCATGGCAAGAATGCCGACGTTCTCGACTCTACCGCCCATCGTTACGGTAATGTGACACGATTATAACTTTCACGGACACGGTAAACGCGTTAACAGGCGGAGGAATGTGTTAACCGTGCGGTGTCTGAACAACTGCCGCCCGCCGCGTCTTGAACCACACTCGACTGACGACTCCCTCGCCCCACGGCTCACTCGCCTGATGCCGACGTCAGTCCTTCGTTACCGGCACGCGATGCTCGTACCATTGACCTA
Organism: Pararge aegeria; assembly: GCF_905163445.1. Lineage (NCBI taxonomy): Eukaryota > Metazoa > Arthropoda > Insecta > Lepidoptera > Nymphalidae > Pararge > Pararge aegeria. Next base: position 5,219,760 of record NC_053200.1, on the reverse strand, counting down.
CTGCGGAACTAACCAACTTTCCTATACTCTTACGTGACTTGATAACGTTAATTACATTGTCTGTCGTAGTTTTTCTTGTGACAAATAGTAATGTGATCTTGACGAAATATATCAAATACAAGGCCACTATTATTTCAATTCGAATTTTTCAGAATTTTAATTATTTTAGATAAAACTTCAATTCAATTCAATTCTTGTTTATGGCTTTTGTCTGCGCCAACTGGGCACAAGGTATTTCGCCAATGTCTTGTAGATGAAGAAGGCACGAAGGAGATTGATCGGTGAAACTAATGAATAGATAAAACTTAAAAATTTAAGAGCGCGTTTTAGCTATCATTTTTCACTGGCTGACTTCTGTCAATGTCAGATGATAACACCGGCACGTCAGCTTTGACTTATCAGACTACGTTAGGAAATAGGAAATTTTGTGCCTCTAGGAATTCAATTTATTTTATCCCTCAAGTTTATGTGCTTTTTTATATATAGAAAAAAGTAATGTTCAAAATAATATTAGATTTAAAAAATTAAACTTAAGTCAAAGATTTTTAACCGACAAACAGTGCCTACAAAGATTAAATTCAAAAGAAGGGGTAAATTTTAATTATACCGAGGTCAACTAAGATAAAAATCAATGAGTTATTATATTAAATATGATAAACATTAAAGTTCCTAAATACACAAAATAAAAATGTGCCATCATTCTATCTTTCGCCTATCGATATTTTTCCTATTTACATGGTACATCTAGTAAAATATAGTAAAATATAGTAGAGAACTCAGGTAAACGGTGGTATTTCTGTAATATTATTTTACTTCTGCATTTTATGTCATAAAAAGACTTCTTTTTGTGTTCAGTTAATATAATTTTCGATTTTCAATCAATTACCTACATTAGGTATCACAGACGACACTTTTTATCTGTTTATATGCATTAATTTAATAGTAGGTACTCATAGATTATAATATATTGCAACGATTACACTTCTTACTTAACTGATAACAATATAATTGACGTTTTCCATTGACAATAATTAATGAAAGGATTGTCTCGAGCTACGATAATATTAATAACAAGTATTATATGAATTATAAATACATAAGAAGTACGAGCCTACGAGGTACCTTAGCAGGAACTAGATAATGGTTATCTTTTTTATTAACTTACCAGTTAAAAGCACCGAACCTTACATATCGAAACAATTTATTTTTTGCCATTAATTGTCAAATAGCTTAAAATTGTAAATTTTTTGGATGTGAAACATCTATAAGCGAGCGTAAATCTTATTGTTGGCGTGGCCCCGTGGCTAAACAAGCCGTCACGATATATGAGGGAACATAATATGTGCCATAGGTAGTTAAGTTGTCGTGATTTCAAATAAAGCTATTTTGTATGTAATAAAAAATGTATAATTGTGTAATAAACAGCCATTATTTTATGGAACAAATTTGTAATGCTTCATCTTTTCATTATGCCATATCTGATTCCTGTCGTAATCTGTTATTTTATGCATATAAATTTCGATGTTTCACATCTGCCGGGCGGCCATGACGGCTCACACATTTTTTTTTCATAGTTTTTATTCATCTTCCTACATGTTTCAGTTCTATACCTAAACGTCTCGCATACAGTCAATAACGACGTGTTTTGAGACGATTCGTCGATCAAGGCCAGTATCGATCGAAGATTTAAACGTTCCCCACCACAATGGTGGTGGTGACGGTCGCTGCAAATTGTGGCTGGAGGTTATATTGTGGGAAACTTTAAAAAATGCTTACACTATCTTTTTTGACATGATTTTATGACTTATACTATATTGTTCATTACTAAAAGATAATAGAATCGATGCCTCACCATCTATATCCATATCTTTGTGCGGGCCATGAGATAATTACGTCTACCCATTATCTCGTCTTATCGCATAGAAATAGGACGAGACAATGGTATACATAGAATTAGTAAAGCTGTTTGTGTCGAAGCTCGCCTGGGGAGTGGCGACAGGTGTGGTTGCCAGCCTAGATGTTTTATATTATTACTAGCTGTTGCCCGCGACTTCGTCTGTTTTGTTTTTTGATGTGGCGTTCAATTTAGTTGTAGTTCTAAAATAATTTAAAGTATTCAGTATCGCTAAGCCTTTGAGGGGCCCTATGAGGTGTTTGCTGCTGTCCGCTGAGGAGTTCTGTCCTCTCTCCCTCATCTCCAACCGCATTCAGATCTACATAAAGTTTGGGCAAACTTAAACACATATTATAACCCCTCTCCCAAAGGAACCGAGCTTAATGTCGGGATAAAAAGTATCCTATATTACTTCTAACTCTTCCAAGAATATGTGTACAAAGTTTCATGAGGATCGGCTTAGTAGTTTTTGCGTGAAAGCGTAACAAACAAACTTATACTTACTTGATATTTATCCTCCCTCCCCTATCCCTAATTATTAGTAATAGAAAGTTAGGGATTAGAAAGTTTAGTTTCTAATCCCTATCCCTACTAAACTTTTCCATTTAATTTTAATTGCTGCACGGCTAGCATGGGCTGGATATATTTCTCTCTCCGGGGAAAGGACAATATTTTATCTTCTCCCACAGCAGGCCTAGGAGGTACAGGCAAGGAATATAATTTACGTGTGCACCTGCTAAAGCACGCGAACATGGCATAGCAGGAGTTTACCCCCATGTATTATTCCACTTGTGCGCCAATGCTCCGAGTTGAACTTTGGGTGCGCTGTGATAGCGTAAAGTTATAGCCAACAAGCCAAAGTATAAGAATAAAGTAGTAGTAGTAGTAGTAGTAAAGCAAGACCTGTCAAGACTTGGCCAAAATTTAGCAGTTTCTGTTTCGTTCCATACAACATACCTAATCAGAGATATTTTTTTCCGGGCAAACTATAAGTTTTAGAGAAAAGGTTTAATAACAATTATACATTAAAATGATGAGATTTTTCAAAGGGTACTTTTTTAAACGGAATTTGTAACTAAAAATCCTAGGTCCCCCCCTCATTTAGCAGTTTCGTCCGCGTCACCGAGTCCGCCTCCACCGTTGCGTGGTGAACATAAGCTATGATATTTGTCACATAAATATACCTAGCAGAGACTATCGATCCGCCTAGATGCGATTCAATCCCCATTTTGAGAGCCCAAGGTCCATCAAACCTTCGAACTAAGTTTTCCATCCAATGCCACAAAACGTTGGCAACTAGGTATACTCCTAAAGATATGATACAATATTTATTTATTTGCCAAATTGTGGGTACATAACTAGTAAATTGTGGGTTGGTAGGTACATTTAATTAAACAGACCCTTCACAATCGACTGTAACAGACAATGTGCAAATGTTTTAAAAATGTAGGTACCTAGTTCAACAACTAGGTACCTATATCTTAAACTGTACTTATGAATATGATGTTGTTCCCGATACCACGGATCAATACTGCGACGTAACTCCAAAGTTAGCAATAATTTAGACTGAATGCACCTTATTATTATGACTTGATATCTCATATCACTAATTTTCCTTTTTATACCTCAATAATATCTGTAGAAAAACCGTATTACCTATTTATTTATTTCGTATTGAGTGTATCTTATCGGAAGCGAATTAAAGGAACGTGCGATAATTTATCGGCGCCTATATCTACTACGCTGACAAGAAATCTGACGAAATTAAAGGTTATAATTGTACAACAATGTTTAAGCGGATTTTACGTTAAAGATGTCAGCCTTGAAAGGAAGTAAATCCTACAAGGTATAGCTAAATTATTGAGCAAATACTTAACACAACGTGACAAATTAAGAGGCTATTGTTAACGACGGATACAATTTTTGTTGTTAAATTTGGCAGTTAGGTATGTTTTATATTTTATTTCGGTAAAGTACCTTACTGTTAAACTGCCTATCGCTACCGGTATGAGAGAAAAGCCTGCGAGATGCAATAATCGTTTTATTCCTATTTGACATTTCGACGTCCATTGACGATGATTAAAAAAAAATTGGTTGTCTGTAAAGTCGGCTCCTTCCCCGGGGGAAGCCGAAGCCGTACAGCCTTACCCACTAGGCTATAACAGCCTAACAAAATGGCACTTAATAATTAAATAAATAAATATACTACGACAATACACACATCGCCATCTAGCCCCAATTTAAGCTTGTGTTATGGGTACTAAGATGACTGATGAATATTTTTTATAAATAATATACATAAATACTTAGAATATACAATTTTAATTGCGATTTCCCGTCTCTCATGTTTTGTTGTGTACTATCGGTAAGGTTACCTGGCAGAGATCACTTTTAGTGATAAGGTCGCCTTTTGCTTTTAATTTTTTGTTTAACTATATTTGTAATTTCTTCTTTATTACGCAATAAAGATGTTTAAATAAATAAAATACATATAAACACCCAGAAACATTATTAAAACATTCATGCTCGTCACACAAACATTTTCCAGTTATGGGAATCGAACCCACGGCCTTGGACTCAGAAAGCAGGGTGCAAACTGCACCAATCGGCCGTCGAATAATTGGAAGCAATATCATAGGAATTGTAAATTTTATAAGAATTGGAATTTTTTAGACCCCGATGCAAAAAAACAGTATCTGGAATGGGTTCACCCGCAGATTTACGTTCCTACCTACAGGTAGAACGAATGGTGGTGCTTTAATAAGAACCTTTTTAGAAGTTTAGAGGTCAAGACCCTTAAGAACACGTGGTGTTCTTAAGGGTCATGACCTCTAAACGGCAGTTCTTGTTGTGCTAAATGACGAACCATATCCACTTACGTAACATAATATCTGAAAAACACTACGATAAACCAAGCTCGCTAATTATTTGATTATAACGGAAGCCCAGCTTTTATGCTTCTATGGAAGTACCGCCACTGATTCTATGGAGTAATCTTAGTTATTAATATACTAAATGCTCACTCGTTTCATCTAAACATCGCTTCACACAAGTTCCGACTAGCATGCGTGCCACGAGATAATTCTCTCTACCTCGTATTTTACAATAGCGATAGACATAAAGGGTAGATATAATTTTCTCGTAGCTTGCTAGCCCTACTAGACTTCATCTAATGAAATCAATCTGGACAAAAACCCCGGTGCACGCTCTTCTCCCTAGGTATACATAAGTAGTATTTTATGGTAGGCCTTTGTATTTAGTGTTATTTAACTAGTAACATTTCTATGCTTAGACAAGTTCAAACTCGTTACTGTCGATTAGAACTCAACTTCGAAATCTTAGCTACTTATGGAAAATGTAAAACTTGTAACGTAATTGTATTTCATAATAAACCGTTATTATTTAATATTACAAATGGGATTGTTATTGTGAGTTCCCCAATCCTATACCTTTATCTCTTATTGAAATAATGGTAGTTGTGAGCTCCAACACACGACGACGTAGCTCAGCGGTGCATGGTGGACACCTACCCGACCTCAGACTAGGAACAAGTTCGATTGTGATACAGCTACTTTGTGATATGTGTAAAGATGGATTCCGTTTTTCTGAGGCAAGGAACCCTAAAAAATAATCCTCATTACTTCGAGAAAGATAGCGTCACTATAATATAATACATAGAATTTGTTTTCATTAATACATATGTAAACAAATGCTATGTACTAGAGGGAACTAATAAATGTTACGCAAGAACATACGTAGTGCCTGTGTAGTTACGCTTAAATGGTTACTGCCTATAAGTGCACACTCTAAATAGTCCGATGGGAAGGTAGCTCCGACACGACCGTAAAGAGATCATGCAGGATCGACGGTTCAGCGTGCTCTGCGAAGCACGGTACTCTAAGTTGATACCAAGATGGCTAGTTACCACCCTACCGATAATACGAGTCGCTAAGCGATTTAGCGTTCCGGTGCGATGTCGCATAGATTATTGGTATGTGTTTAATATAACCGCCATACCCCTAACAGGTTAGCCCGTTACCATCTTAGACGGCACCACTAGCAGGGCTAGGATGGGCGGTAGATATAAATTATATCCCCCAATATCCCCTGACAAGGGATATAATTAACGTGTCCACCAGCTAAATCAATGGAACATGGAATAGGAAAAGTATATTATTTCCACTTGTAGGCCCGTGCTCTGAGAGTTTATAAAGCTGTAGTAGAAGATAAATTTTTATCCTTTCCCCGAGGAGATAATGGTCTCCTGCCCATGCTAGCCGTGCAGGTGTAGTTGCAGTCAAGGGCTTCATCATGATCAGCCATTGTGCGTCCACTGCTGGACATAGGCATCTTTCAAGCAGCGCCAACTTTTGCGCCAAATTATGGTCCACGTCTTATATCGTGCTCACGAATATAACCAATAAGCGTTCTAAAAGAGAATTCCGTTCTTCACTCATTATTAGGAGAAAAGTTAAACTAAGTTATACGTAATTTATAAGGCCGTGAATGGCTTATTTTGAGTTCTTATGACGTATCATTAACTTTCACCTGTTATAGGTAGGTAGGTATAACGGTCACGGCGTGGTCAGCCTTGGGTTCGTTCCACTTACCATAACCTGTCCCAAAATATTGACCACTTAAATGGTGAACGATTTAGTATTTAGATTATCCGATACTTGCTTTTTCCGTGGCTTCGCCGGCGTTTATTTACAAGTACTGAATTTATCCTTATTTCCGTAACTTATGTTATAAAAAAGACAGTTGCTTCATGAATAACGGACAGACTAAGATAATAACTATCGCATTACATATTCATCAGCCTATTAATACAATTTATGAAGAAGGGTTTTAGAGCACAGACCCACCATGCTTTTCCCATGTTTGTTGGCGGATTGTACTACTAACTATTAGATTAGTAACGTTAGTCGTCTATAATATATTCAATCTATCTGTAATCTGTTGATAAGTTGCTTGGGAATTGATAAAAATTGTATGGATATTTTTTTACAATAACAGCGTTGCTCTGTTATAAATTAGTAGTTGCGTCTGGCACCCCTGGCCTTACGCCGAAGGCCTATTAAGATACTTGTTCAAGCGTTGATATGGGTATTACCCCTTTATGTACCGAACCCAATTTATTTTAGGTTACTTAGGGTTTAACTCCATGGAGGTCAGACGGACTTGCGACCAACTAAAAATAATGTGCCAAATCTTACGAGCAGATGATGCTTTAGATCTTCTTACCGACTGTGTTGTATACGTGCCCCAAAAGACCCTAACCGTAACCTTCGTCCACGAAAAAACAAATTATTCGTGGTCCCTTCCTGTAACACCGTTGCACGAAGCATGGCACCTATACCGCGTTCATTGTCGTCATTCAATGCGCTACCCATGATGTCATACGCCAGTGGCGTATTCCCTATCGCCCTCACAGCTCTTACAAGAGCTTACAAGTCCTACAAAATAAGTTTATGCGCACGACCACGGGCAGCCCGTGGTTCGTGCGCAACGTAGATCTCCACCGAGACCTGGATCTTCGAGCCCACGGTTCCCGCTGGATTTATGAAAAACAAAAACAGCTGTATGTCTTATACGCGGGTGAAGTCGCGAGGGATCGCTAGTATTATATATGTAGATGCTAAGAGTTATGTTACTGTGTGGAAGAAGGACAACAAACAAACTAGCACATTCATATGGGCTTATAGCTATTGTTCAGAGTTGACGAGCGGATACAGGTTAAAAAGATAAACTTACTACGTTTTTATGAGGCACCAGTGATACATATCTAATGGTGGCGCTTTTATAAATATAAAATAACTGGCGATGTGCGAGGAGTGTATAAGGGTTCCTTTCAAGGGTTCCGAAACCCATAGAATAACATTGGTATCATAAAATTTCGTAGTGACTTCAAATTATTATTACTACTATATTCAACTTTTCTTTTATTTGTACCATACATTTATTGTTGGAGGTGGGCGTAATATGATGTAGTTTTTATGTTTTTTTTGGGTAAATTAAACTTGATGGACTACTGTAAATATAAAATCTTAAAGAAGCGAGTTTGCTTTATACCTCCTCTTAATTGTTGCGACACAGTTTATACTACTGCAATATATCGCGGCACCATGTTTATTGTGTCAACTCTGTACTTTACTTACTAAAATTCTGATTAAATAAATAAATAAATAAATTAAATTAGTAAATAAATTAAAATTATTTTAAAAGAAAAACAACTGAGCAAGAGAAGTACTACTAGCATTACTATTAGTACCCGAGTAGTGAGAAAAACTGGCCGCAGCGACGCCTGTGCAGATTCTGTTGTCAGCGCGCGCGTCACTATTGGGTTTGTAATCCCGCAATATTGTGTTGCTATATTTGAAGACCAACCTTTTTTTTTTCTAGGGGATCCTCATGGATACCACCGAACCACGGGTTACAATGGTTATGGTCGACACGTACCGGCACGTACGTCAAACCCCACGGGGTTCCAATAAGTCGCCTAGTATCGGGGCCACGGGGACGCTTTCGCACACAATCGCGACAAAAAGCCAACATTACGCGGTGTTCCCAGACGGTCACCCATCCAAGTACTGACCGCGCCCGATGTTGCTTGGCTTCGGTGTTCGGACGAGTGTGTACAACGTGGTATCTGCGTTGACAAAAATAATTATCTGGACTCGAACGAGGGTCTACTGGTTTCGAGACCACTCTTTTTCCACCTGAGCTAATATTTAAAGACCTCCCTGGCGCAACGGTGAACGTTGTGAATTTAAGTAGGAGGTTCCGGGTTCGATTTCCGGCAGGGGCGATTTGGGAATTTGTTATTTCTGAATTGTCTCTGGTCTGGTATTACCCCGGTGGGGTAATAGTAAGTAGTCAGACAAAGAAATAAATAAAAATAGTCAATCTTTATTCAATATACATTTAATTCAGTTATGCAGGTTTGTTTTACCATATTTGTTTATGTAGTAAATATATACTTAGCTAGATACTAGATACTAACATTCATTATAAAAAATCTTTAGATTCCACTCACGTAGTAGAATTTTTCTTGTGATAATTCGTTCAATTTCATTGGAATGAACTTATAGTATTTTACACCTGCGAAAATAGAAAAATAGAACACAAATCAGTTCTTGAAACAATATTAAATATCCTAAAATTGATTATGAACGTAATAATAGATGCGCTATTATTGTAAACCACAGAGAAAATTTACAGAAATAAATAAATATACAACGACAATACACACATCGCCATCTTGTCCCGAAGTAAGCGTAGCTTGTGTTATGGGTACTAAGATGACTGATGAATATTTTTAAGAATAATATACATATTCATAAATCTTATAACAGATAAACACTCAGAAACTGAAAGCATTCATGTTCATCACGCTAACATTTTCCAGCTGTGGGAATCCAACCCACAGCCTTGGACGCAGAAAGCAGGGTCGCTGCTCACTGCGCCAATTGGTCGTCAATATATCCCTATCCCTACTAATATTATAAATGTGAATGTAAGTTTGTTTGTTACGCTTTCACGCAAAAACTACTTAACCGATCCTCATGAAACTTTGTACACATATTCTTGGAAGTGTTAGAAGTAATATAGGATACTTTTTATCCCGACATTAAGCTCGGTTCCTTTGGGAGAGGGGATGAGTGTTTGACGATTTTACACCATAACTCCGACAAATTATAACCGATTTAAATAATTGTTTTTGTACTATAGAGGTTATAATATGTGTTTAATTTTGCCCAAACTGTGGTTGGAGATAGCGGACAGAACTCCTCAGCGGACAGCAGCAAACCCCTCATTTAAGGCTTAGCGATACTCAATACTTAATTTTTTTTAGATCTACTACTAAAATTATTGCTACATCAAAAAACAAAATCAGACGATGACGAAGTCGCGGGCAACAGCTAGTATATTATATTTTAATAAAATAAGAGCCCATATAATTGGGTAGCCTTATCGCTATATAGCGATCTCTTCCAGGTATACAAAGGCGTAGAAGAAAATGCTTTGATGCTTGGTAGGTGCTACAATACACACACACATATACATCTATCGGTTGAAATCTTTGAGATGTCTCTTAAGAAGTTCAAAACGTAAGATTATAGAAAAGTCGTATTGAGGATCACGTAAGCTTTAAGTTTTAAGTTTACGAACATGGGAATCGCCACCGTCTCACTACCATGTACACATTTTTCATACAATGAAGGTACGCATCATAATGCCATCTATGGCCCCTACTGGAACAAAGATATTTTTACCTTTGACTTTGACTTTAAAACATACACATTATTCCTACTAATATTATAAATGTGAATGTAAGTTTGTTTGTTACGCTTTCACGCAAAAACTACTTAACCGATCCTCATGAAACTTTGTACACATATTCTTGGAAGTATTAGAAGTAATATAGGATACTTATTATCCCGACATTAAGCTCGGTTACTTTGGGAGAGGAGACGAAAGTGTTTGACTATTTATACGATAACTCCGACAAATTATAACAGATTTAAATAATTATTTTTGTACTTTTGAGGTTATAATATGTGTTTAATTTTGCCCAAACTGTGGTTGGAGATAGAGGACAGAACTCCTCAGTGGACAGCAGCAAACCCCCAAAGATAAGGCTTAGCGAATACTTAAATTTTTTTTAGAACTACAACTAAATTTAATGCCACATCAAAAAACAAAATCAAACGCAGACGGAGTCGTGGGCAACAGCTAGTATACATAATAAAGTCAAGTCAAAGTCAAATATTTCTTTATTCAAATAGGCACATGATGGCACTTTTGATGCGCTGATTATATACGAAATGTGTAGATAGCAGTACATAACAGTACATAGCCCCCTGGTCTAAGAAAAAGCCCACAACAAACTTAGCCAGGTGTTCTTTTGTTATCACCATCCCACATTGTCATTTAAAAATATTTAAGAAGCAACCTTTTTGTTGGAGCAATTGTGCACACCCAAGCTTTTTTATCGTTTACGTTTCGTTTCCTTTATACTATAATAGGACGTTTCTAATATGTATTATGTAAGATATTATGACATAACTACATAAATATTCCGTACCCTCAATGTGATAGCCGAGAAGACGGATTTATTTTGTTGCACTCTGAGTGAACTCACAAATATTGCGATTTGGATTTTATCATATACACTATAGTTATATATATTATTAAAATTTACATAACATGCTGCATTGTCGTATTAGGATAACTTTTTCCTGTAATGACAAAAATGTAAGATGGAAATAAATAAATAAATAAATTAATTAATTAAATTAAAAAATAAACAAACTACATATTAATAAAACAAAAGTTATACATACAACAATATAATATATATACAACGTGTAAATGAAAACCGAAATAAATCTTCACAGGCTTTTTAAAGGTTTATTATTTACAGTATCTGAGACATATCTGTGGAACCGAAACGCTTATAGTTTTTAGAGTAAACCATTGCCATAGTGTTTACTGAGAGAAATCAGATACAGCCCTAACATCAAATGCAAAAGTAAAATCAAGTGACTGTATCTTTATTAGGTACGCGTCGCGTAGCGTAGGTACTATGCATGTGTCGATCTTTTACCTTTAAAAGGGTTTTTATAAGTAAACATTAAGAATGTTTATATGAAAAAATAAATATGCTTCTTTATGTTTACAGGGTGATTCCTTATGAAATATACTTATGCACGCTTGAACAGTATTTCGGATACACGTTGTACACGTAAAAATACATAAATGTTACCGTAAATTGTGGGTAAATAATTTAACTTTTTATTCCTATAAACATATTTATATTTGCCAGATATTTTATTAAATAGTTAATAGATAGTTTTCAATAAATTTGGATTAACAACCAATGTTCATGACATTGAGTTGTTGGGTATTTTGATATACCTAAATACGACTGCATTATCGATGCACCTCAGTCCTACACGGCCTCGAACGATGCAAAGATGCCTCCCAGTGTCTTAGTCGTTAATCATAATAGAATGAGAAAAGAGAGGAGAGAAAATAATAAATAAAAACAGATTTTGATGGGAATATGGTATGCATTTTCTTACCTGATGGGTTTACTCTTGTAGTGAAATTACCATGTGGTCCGAATGAGAAGTCTTCATCTTCGTTATATAAATCCTGAGTAAATGAGTAACAGTATTAGTTTTACAGTTTTCATAGGGTCTAGTTCGAATCCCAGCGCGCACCTCTAACTTTTCTAAGTTATCTGCGTTTTTAGTTATTAAAACATCACTTGTTTCAACAGTGAAGGAAAACATCGTCAGGAAACCTGCATGCCTGAGTTCTACATAATTTTCTCTGGTGTGTGGAGTCCACCAATCCGCACTTGGCCAGCGTGTTGGACTCCTTATTTCCGGAGTAGACAGACTTTGTAGTGGCCGGTAATGGTTTGATATGATGAGGGTTACAAGTTGAGAGTTAGAACTCTGCCCCCCGAAAGGGATGCAGAAGTCCTGACCACTGGGTTATCACCGCTTCGAACTCTTCTTATAAGACTCCAGTATTACATATACCACCTACTTAAATTCATAGCGCTCACCGTTGAGCCAACGGTCGTCGAAGATGCCACCTTCATATAACGTGAGGGTAAAGTATCAACTCATGTTGCGTCCCACTATACCGCACGTTGACGTTCTCGGAAAACATTATTTCATATACATTTAGAAGAGAACTTGAACTGTAAAAAAGGTGCCTAAAGTTTACCTGTACTTCATAGATGTTTGTCGGTATACTCATTGCGTCGAATGAAGCTTTGATAAGGTAAGGAGTCCCGTCGTCACGTTTGTTCACAAAGGCCACTGCGTACGATCCATCGAAGAGTTCTCTTCTCCATATCTATGAAAAATATCATTAAAATTCCTTGGAATATCCGCCTTATAGTTTACTAGCTTCCGCCCGCGACTTCGTCTGGGTGGACTTCAGCATTGTTTCTAAAGCTTCGTTCGTTAACGATTTTTAATCCTACAACAGGAACTATTCGAGAGATCGGTATGGCAAGTACATGTTCTTTTCCATAGCATAGGTGACATGCATACCAAATTTCTAAGCTGTCTGCCCGCGGCTTAGCTGGGAAAAAATTTTTCCCTCGGCAACAACTTGAGGAATCGGGATAAAAGGTGGCCTATGCTTTTTTCCATGTAAAAGGCTACATGCGCACCAAATTTCATCTAAATCCGATTAGCCGTTTTTGCGTGATTGAGTAACAAACATCCACACTTTCACACTTATAATATTAGTAGGATATCTACTCGGCCTTGTTGTCGAAAATCGACGATTTTAAAAGAACCGTACATTTTTCCGGGATAAAAACTAGCCTATATGTTAATCCAGGTTATAATCTATCTCCATTCCAAAATTCATTTAAATTGGTTCAGTAGTCTGTGCCTGAAAAAGTAACAAACATCCATCCATCCATCCATTCGCATTTATAATGTTAGTACGATTTTAGCGTAAAACTTGAACTTGTGTGCCTACATCATGGTTCTTCTTTTTATTCATAGACTTAGATTGTCTATTTAAAAAAAATGCGAAGTAGGTATAGGAGGCTGTTTAGACTGTTTTTTTTATGAGGTACCACCTGCAGGGCATGGGCAGGAGACAATTATATCCCCGGGGATAGGAAATAAATTATCTTTTTCCACAGCTTTATCAATTTTCAGAGCACTGGCGCACAAGTTGAAATAATATCCAAATAATATATGTGTATTAATAAACGGGGGTAAACTTCTCCTATTCCATGTTCCATTGATTTAGCTGGTGGACATGTTAATTATATTCCTTGTCAGGGGATATAATCAGGGGATATAATTTTTATCTCCCGCCCGTTCTAGCCCTGCTGCAGGGCGCAGTGGCGCACTTCATACATGCACAAAAGCACTGCTAACCTAAAATATTTACAAAGTTCGTATAGGAGGAGGATTTACCCATTTGATGCCATCTTCCTACTTTGTGCCTACCCTACCCCACCCCAGTGAAAAACCTAACCACTGGCAGAGCGGGAATGTTGGATTTTCCACCCGCAGTTTAGAAGGCAGAAACAATAAATTGAACATGCACTAAATTGAACACAACTTTTCTCTTGGAGTAAATAACTTCAGCTTATAGAAATTTTCAATGGCTTGTCTATTTACCTCGCACTGCGATTTATTCCACACTCTCAACCCCTGTTTGCCCAGCACATCCTGGTCTATAGCAATGATATCCTGGTTGAGTAGAATCTCCTTGAACTCCGGTCGAATGGTGGCCAAATCTACACTCATGAATAAAGGAGCGGCCAGTATCGACCAAATAGCCATTTGGACTTTTGCCTGGTCTATTGACAATCCGTAATTTCCAATGATAAGCTAAAAATAACCAAGATGTATTAACAATTTTGATATTTGCATGGTTATAAGTGAAGCGGTGGGCACAAGCTCGACTTCACTTTCGTGGGGCCGAGTTCAAATCCCAGGCTCCATCTTTTCTAAGAAACAGTTCTAATTTATGTGCGTTTTAAGAATTTTAAATATCATAATATTATTATATGGTGTGCAATAAAATTCATTCATTTCATTACTATATTATGCGCAACTATTATATTTTTATTATAACTCACCATATCCGGGTCATTCCATTTTCCTGAACCAGCGTATTGGGCAATTGTATCTTGGTTCTCCGCAAACCAGGTCATGATGGTGCTGAGAGAGCTCCAGGAATCCTGTATGTCGTCCCAATTACGCCACAGGTTACAATGTTTTGCAATGGAGGCATAGTCGGGCTGCAAAATGAATGCTATTTATTTTTGGCAGGAGATACACACTCCATATAGGGGGCAAACCGTAGCTTGGTTTAAAGAAGACTTTACTTGAAAAATAAGCTTAATTTGCTATACTCCGCGAACAGCAGGAGAATCCTCAGGAGATGGTATATAACGTGTAACGGAATAACGAAATACTGTTGAAAGAATTTCATATGAAATCACTCTGTAAAAATATTAAATCAAAAGAAGCATACTTATTTTTCGATACAAACGAATTCAAAACATTCTAAATGTTTACTTATGACAACCCTATTGAAGATAAAAGATCGACACGCGCATAGTACCTACGCTACGCGACGCGTACCTAGTAACGTAGCATTAGTCACTTAATTTTACTTTTGCATTTGATGTTAGGGCTGTATCTGATTTTTTTCAGTGAAAACTATGGTAATACATAGTTTACTCAAATCTATTAGCGTTTCGGTTTCTCAGTCACGGTAAATAATGCCTCTGAAGTATTATTTCGGTTTTCATTTCTACGTTATATATCTAGATATTCATAAAAATATTCATCAGCTATCTTAGTACCCAAAACACAAGGTTCGCTTATTTTGTCGCTAGGTGGAGCTCTTTCGATTTGTATGGAATTCAAAGAGCTACAAAACCTCATGAAAAGGTTACCGTGAACGGAGAATCTATCGCATATAGGACACGTCCATTTTTCCCTGATAGCTTTCCGGTTCCATAAGCTCTCTCTACAAATATTAAGTCTAACCGTTTTTTCGAGGCTCCATGTAAGAAGTCAATAAGAAACAAACAAACACAATTCAACATTTAAAGTATTTATACCTCTCATATTCTAAAATTAAATATCTTCTTTGATATTAAAACTTACCTCTTTTTGATAAGCAGGCCAACTGCATGAGTATACCATGGGACGTCCAGATTCATTCATTAGTTTTCCAAAATATGGATACCCTGAAAAAAAAGTAAGTATTACTCCAATTTTTTCAGACCTGACACTATATTGTACCACATAAAAGTATATTATTCGAAAATATAAAAAAAAAACTATGTACATATATGAAATACCTAACTTTTTTTTTATTCCACTACAAGTTCGCCCTTGACTGTAATCTCACCTGGTGGTAACTGATGATGAAGTCTTATATGGTAGCGGGCTAACCTGTTAGTGAGTATGGTAAATAAATAAATAAATAATAAATATACTACGACAATACACACATCGCCATCTTGCCCCAAAGCGTAGCTTGTGTTATGGGTACTAAGGTACCTCTTGAATATTTTTATGAATATAATACATATAAATACTTATACACAGATAAACACCCAGACACTGAAAAAAAATCATCACACGAACATTTTCCAATTGTGGGAATCGAACCCACGGCCTAGGACTAAGAGAGCAGGGTCGCTGCCCACTGCGCCAGTCGGCCGTCTACCCCTAAGTCGTCATACCCCTAGTACTTCCACGTGACATCGCACCAGAACACTAATTTGTCTTTGGGATAACTAGCAACATATTATATAATTTCTATAAATTCCCAAATTTCCTTTTCCCGGATCGAACCTGGTACTTAAACTCACGGCGCTTACCGTTGCGCAGGGAGGTCGTCAAAACCGTACTATAACTGTATCGTTATATTTAAAACAAAAGAAATAATTAATAACAATCCGTTGGTACATGCCTAGAATCATATAGATTCGACATTGGATGAAAGCTGTATAAAATATTATGTAAGAACTTACGATCTTTTGGTTATCATTCTCTTAAAATTCACCTATTGAGGCTAGTCTAATCATTTATTTATTTTATTTATTGATACTCTTTATTTGCACAAAAATAAAAATACAGAAGAAGAATTAAAAAAAAAAGACACGACAGAAGAAGTATAAGGCAACCTTAGGATAAGGAAAACGATAAGATAACATACTGCAGGTTGTGCTTATTAAAACAAAATACATACTAATAACTACCTAAACTAAAAAATTAATAATAATAAACTAATATATACTTTAACATATCATAAATACATTAATAATAGTAAATAATATTACAAGTCGTCTTCAATGCAAACTATAAGTAGTGGTTTTTGACAGCTTTCTTAAAAATACAAAGTGACTTAGACTGCCTTATGTCGATTGGTAGCGCATTCCACAGCGCTATGGCTTGCACTTTAAACGAGTGCTCATAGAATTTAGTTCTATGAAAAGGCATACTCAGAGTCAGCGCGCAACATGGTCTTAAATCGGATTGCACTCCCAGAAAAGTAAACTTCTCTTTAAGACAAGAAGGAATTTTTAAATGAAATAATACACAATCATCTTGATTAGGTAGGCACATACCTGTGTCCATTTTCGAAATATCAACGTTGCATCCGTCAAGTTTAATATAATCAACGTCCCAGTCAGCAAAACTCTCTACATCGATTTCTTCATAGCCCAAAACGCCAGGGTATCCCGCACATGTCTTGTTCCCATAATCCTGGTACAGTGCAAATTTGAACCCCTTCTTGTGAAGCTAGAAAACAAATTAGTTAATCTTCACAACATTCGCTACGCATCACACACTTCAGTATTTTAGGTCCTTAGAGTTTATAAGTAACATCATACATGAATAAGTTATTATTTGATTTTCTCTCCACTTGAAGTCAAAGTCAAAGTCAAAAATATCTTTATTCAAGTAGGCCCATAGGTGGCACTTTTGATGCGTGCATAAGAATTACACGGTAGTGAGATGATGGCGATAACCACATTCGTAAACTTAAAACTAAAGCTACGAGGGTTCCAAACGCGTCCCGGTCTAAGAAGAAGCCCACAACAAACTTAGCCGGGTATTTTTTTTTTTGTCATTACCATCTCACAATGTCATTTTAAATTATTAGAAGAGCAACCTGGTTAGAGCAATAATTTACACCCAAGCTTTTTTATCGTTTACGTAGTCCTTTATACTATAATAGGACTTTTCTATTCTGTATACTTATATACTTGAAAATTCTATTGGTGCCATTTACATTCAGCACTTCTGAATACCGTAAAGTTTATTAAGAAGCGAATCCTCAAATATCTCTTATGGAAATGGCCCTAATGTGGAAATATGTTTTTTAATTTTTAATAAATAAATAATCAGATATCATTTAGCACCAAAGTGAGCGCAGCTTGTGTTATGGGTACTAAGATTACTAATGAATATTTTTATGAATATAGTACATATAAATACTTATAATATACATAAAAACATAAATGTTAATCGCAGAAACATTTTCCGGCCTAGGGAATCGAACCCACAGCCTTCACTCAGAAAGCAGGATCGTTGCCCACTCCGCCAATCGGCCGTCAAAATAGACATAATTCTATGTTTTTTCTCGTGGGAGGCTTCGGTCTAGTTACCAGTCTACCGACAAAGACGTGCCGATAAGCTATTTAGCGTTCCGGTACGATATCGCGTATGAACCTAACAGGTTACGGTTAGCCCGTTACCACCTTAGACTGCATCATCAGATTGCAGTCAGGGGCTAACTTATAGAGGTTTAAAAATGATGGTAATCCCCTGAAGAAATGTCCAATTTATTAAAGAAAAGTTAAGGCTTGATCTGAAATTATGTATAGACATTTAAATCTCGCTTGCCAAACGCTAATTTTTTTATGTTCTACCAACGTATACTGTTTTCGTATGAAATATTTTTGTAGTACTAACACGTCCGACAGTTTCTTGTTTGTTTGCCACAGAAGCCACATAAAGCCTACCTATTTACGTTGGATAAAAAACAAAGCCCAGAATTCATTGTAACTTACAAAATCACCAATAGCTTTCATGCCGTTCGGAAATCGTTCCCGGTCAGGCACCAGTCGGTCATTTTTATCGCGTTTTTTCTCCAGCCAGCAGTCGTCAATTCCCACGTAATTATAGCCAGCCTCTAAGTAACCCTCGCTCAACATTATATTTGCTGTGCGTTTTATAAGATCCTCACTAAAATACACACAAAAAATTTAAAGCTATAAAGCTTACAAGTAATGAGATGTTTTATTTGCTGTGCGTTTTATAAGATCCTCGCTAAAATACACAAATATTGAAAGCTATAAAGATACTTACAAATAATTAGGTAGATACTTGTTTTGTTTCCCATTTAAAAAAAAATACAAAAAACAATATCTGACCATTGTGGTCTGACCTGCACGGCTAGCATGGGTAGGAGACAATAATCTGCCCAGGAAAGGATAAAAAAAATTCTTTCCCACAGCTCTATCAACTCTCAGAGTGGAAATAATATCCAAATAATATATGTGTAATAACAAAAGGGGGTAAACTTCCCCTTTTCCATATTCCCTTGCTTTAGCAGGTGCACACGTAAATAATATCCCCTGTCAGGGGATATAATCGGGGGTTATAATTTTTGTCTCCAATATTAATACGGTTAAAGCAGACTTATTAAAATAAACTATTTGCACTCCTATACGAATCTTCTCATTCCTGATTTTATTACGTAGAGTTACTCCGAGCATAGCTCTCTCCATAGCCCACTGTTTGACTCTAAGCCTTCTTATGACACACATGGTTAGCGATGCTGACGTCAATGCTCAATGAAATGAACTGAAATGACCCATAGTCAGTCGCTATCAAAACTTACGTTGAGGCTTTCCGACGCTTATGAGAAGGTGGTGAAACTAAATAAAGGAGTATCCTAATAAAAACGTATCCAAAAGAATTAACCTCACCTTATACATTCGTTTGGGTACAGCTGACAATCCGTGATGCATCTAAATCTCTGCCAGGTCAACCAGCCCATGGGTGGAGTCAGGGCCAAGCCGTTGTCAAGAGCCACCGCATGAGACAACAATCCCGCAAACACTACATATAATTTCATCTGTAAAATTCAAAAGTAATAATTAGTGCAATATAGATAGGATAGAGGTTTCCAGGAAGGGATTTTTGTAAATCTTTGGTTATTCCACTACAAGTTAGCCGCTAACCCCTTTCGTTATGGGCCTCATAAGAAGGCTCAGAGTCACTCAGCGGGCGATCGAGAGAGCTATTTCAGGAGTATCTCTACTTGATCAACTCAGAAACGAGGAAATCCGTAGAAGAACTAGAGTTACCAAAATAGCTCAGCAAGTCGCGAAGCTAAATTGGCAATGGGTGGGGCACATAAATCGGAGAACCGATGGACGTTGGGGTCTTGAGGTGCTGGAATGGCGACCCTGCAACGGTAAACGCAGGGAAGTGGGCCCCAACGAGGTGGATTGATGACATCAGGCGAGCTGGGAGCCGCTGGAGACAAGCGGCCCAGGAACTCCCTACAAACTACCTATGTCCAGCAGTGGACGTCATTTGGTTGAGGTGATGATGAAGTTAGCCGTTTACTGCAATATCGCCTGATGGAAGGGTGAATGATGCAGTCAAAGATGGTAGTAACCTGTTTACGCGACATCGTAACGGAACGCTAAATCGCTTCGCTGGTAACAAGCCTCGGCCGGAGCCTTTAACCAGTCAAAAAGATCGATCGCTATGTAGCAATAAGGGTGCCAAATTGTACATTCTACCTTATCTTTCTATGGTAAGTTAGGTACTAATATTTGTATTTTTTCATATCCGTGTTTGTATCCTACAATAAAATTGTATTAAGTCTTTGTTTCATTAATGAAAGCAAGCGTTATGCGAAATTCGATAATATAACTACAATGACCACTACGCTTAATTTGCTATACTCCGCGAAAGCTACTAAAATAAACTCTTCGCGGAGTATAGCAAATTAAGATTCTTGCGACAACCCGATTTATAATACGATTGGTTCATCATAACAGAATAGTTGGGTTATATTTTTCGCAAAGAATCAGGCTGGCTGTTCAGCGCAGAAATACAGTCAATCTACTCGTTTATTTCACCTACTAGATTTTCTAAATTAATTGACTATTTTAGTATGTAATACTAATTGTATGCCTTCAATTTGCAAATTGAAGAAACATCAAATTGTTGGTAGAACATTTAATTATAACAATAAATATTGTGTACCTAATAATATATAGCAATTGATTAATCTGAGTTGGGTTTTGATATTTAATTAATATATTATTTTTCTTCATTTCTTAAAGTACGTAAAGTTCATACAGATACAACTATAATTTTAGAATATACCAAAAAGAAGATAAGATGCGGGGATGCGGAGGGCATGACGGCATAAGAGAGCGCCAAGCCATTTGCCGTAACATATAAGAGTTAACTTTACTTCTGAGACGCCACTTTCATGCTTCGAATCAAAAACTAATTAGTCTTTAGCCGTTTTAAAAGGGTCAGCATTTAAGCGTCCCAGTTCTGGGAAAAGCATAAAAGTAGCATATACCCACAACGCTCTCCATTGTTGCGTGGTGGGCTTGTAATTCGAAATTAATCGGACATACACCGACGACAATCAAATTGACTTTAGCTGTTAATAAACATTAGTTCTTACCTTGGTTTGCAATGGTGTCAGGCCCCTATAAAAGCAACCACTGTTTCAGATAAGGAAAAATATTCCTATTATTGTATACCTACCGTGATATTAAATTATTTTTGTTGTAAACCTAATTAGTAGGTATACGTAATTCGTTCGTTAGACCATAACTGAACGCTTTAAAGTTAAAGTTCGTAGTAAGAAACGTAGGTATTTATTGTTTTGTTACATTAGGTTTACCAATTGTCAACATATAGGAGGATAGTTCAAAGTGTTTTTATATCTGAATGTATTTTTATGTATTTTAAAGCTGTAACATCGCTCCCGAGGGAAATACGTCATTCTGAATCTATTCACCTATTTCATATACAGCGCTTTCATTTTTTTTCTTATCTATGTAATTGAGTATTATGTAAGTTTATAATAGCATAAATATCTATTATAGTATATACAAATTTATATCGGTATTTTTGTAGTTAATATGTAAATGTAGTATGAAAGTTTATTTTATTTTTGTAACCTCCTTTATGCACCACCCACTTTCCACTTTTTTATCGGCCTCGTACGCTCAGGTTGCCTTTAAAAGATCACTTTTAGTGATAAGGCCGCCTTTGCACCATCGCACTTACTCCTTGTGTTTTTCCTATCGTGTTGTGTTGCAATATAGTTTTTCTATTCTATTCTATTATATTTTGTAAACATGGTTTATATGGTTATACTTGATATTTATATATACTACGACAACTCACACATCGCCATCTAGCCCCAAAGTAAGCGTAGCTTGTGTAATGGGTACTGAGATGACTGATGAATATTTTTATGAATAATATACATAAATACTTATATTATACATATAAACACCTAGACACTGAAAAACATTCATAAATATCACACAAACATTTTGCAGTTGTGGGAATCGAACCCACGGCCTTGGACTCAGAAAGCAGGTTCGCTTCAAACTGCGCCAATCGGCCGTCCAACAACCATACAAATAATGTTTATTTTTACTTGTAATTAGGTAATTTAAATGTGACTTGTTATTTAATGTTGAATATTGTTAAAATTATTAACAGCAAATTTTTGCACGCCTGTCTTGGCAGGATATGTGACACTTATTAAAATTAATTAGCACCTATGTAAACATGTTGCATGTACCATATTCAAGCAAAATAAAAAAAATATTGATTGTTTATATTTAATTATAGATGTTAGTAAAGTTAGTAGCCGTGCCTTTAATAATATGTAGGTATGTTTTTTTAAGCGGTGTTAGTAGTGTTTTCGGGAACTATTTAAGGGTGCTATTTTCTTGAATATAAAACATCCTATCTATTCCAGGATGCGAGCTATCTCCGTGCCAAAATAAATAAATAAAATAAATATATTACGACAATACACACATCGCCGTCTAGCCCTAAAGTAAGCGTAGCTTATGTTATGGGTACTAAGATGACTGATGAATATTTTTATGAATAAATAAGTATTTGTAATATACAGATAAACACCCAGACACTGGAAAACACTTATGTTCATCACACAAACATTTTCCATTTGTGGGAATCGAACCCACGGCCTTGGACTCAGAAAGCAGGGTCGCTGCCCACTGCGCCAGTCGGCCGTCAATCAAAATGCATTAAGACCGGTGCAGCGGTGGAACGTAGGTAACAAACAAACCAACAGACACACTTATAATATTAGTATAGATTTAACAAACAAAACGCGTGTTTTGATTTTAAGTAGCCTACTATACTGAGACATTTTACGCGTTTTGTCGTTTTTTTATATCCCGCAGTAACCGTTTGTTATCCCGGAAAAAAAAATATTCTAGTTTTATATAATGGTTACCAGGATAACACCTCTGTGCGAAATTTTCTTAATATCGGTAAAAGTCCTGCTCCTGACATAGGTAACAAAGATTTATTTTTCTTATCCTATGGGAACGGTCCAGGGTGCTCTTCTGGAATAAAAGAATCCTACGTCCGTCAAACAGCAGGCAAGTCTGACGTTATAGTAAGATTTATATTTTTCTACTGTCTATTATGGCATACGAGCCAATGGCGTGCACTTCATAGATGCACAAAAGCACTGCCTACCCTAAAATTTTTATATAAATGGTGTTAGAGGAGCACTCACGACAGCACTGCCTACCCTAAAATTTATATATAACTGGTGTTAGAGGAGCATTTTCCTGTTGTATACGAGCTTCAGCCGTTGATATAGCATACCTATATGGTAGATAGCTAGGTACTTTATGAAGCACGCATTTAGATACTGTCAAAGCAGTATGTCTGTGTTTTTGTTCTCGTGTCCCTATTTTTAAAGTTTAGAGATGGAAGCCCTCAGGGCTATCATGCAGCGATAAGGCGAAAATGTCTGACTTCCACACAGCATGAAACTATCTAAACTATCTCATCCATAATTATGCAGTTTCATTGTAATGGTTTAATTATGTAAATAAATAAGTGCCATCCCTAAGTATGGCATAGCAAGTACTGTTTAGCAACACCACTGGCCAAAAACGGATTATGTTTTCAGGGATCGCGTACCTATCTTTGTATACCTACTCCATCTTTCTTAGGTGTTATGTAAACAATCTTTCAATTTATTTTTAGTTTGAAATTAGATCGTTTTGAAAATATTACGAAATAATAAAAGCATAGGTACCTAATCGCTTTATTAATATCGCTTTTTTATTGTTTTTTTTTTATTTCAACACATTTGTTTTACTTCTATTTTTAAAGCATACTTTACACGTATAGTCATGAAAAGATTTTTAAAATAATAAGTAAAGTTAAAAGAATTAGATTTTAGCTGCCTGCACACTGTCAACATTATTGGCGCAACGGTGAGCGCTGTGAATGTAAGTAGGAGATCCCGGGTTCGATTCCAGGCCAGGGCAATTTGGGAATTCATAATTTCTGAATTTTCTCTGGTCTGGTCTGGTGGGAGGCTTCGGCCGTGGCTAGTTACCACCCTACCGATAAAGATGTGCCGCCAAGCGATTTACTGCTCCGGTGCGATGTCGCGTAGAAACCGATTAGGGACTTTGACTACCATACTCCCTAACAGGTTAGCCCGCTACCATCTTAGACTGCATCAACACTTACCACCAGTTGAGATTGCAGTCAAGGGCTAACTGTTACAGGAATAAATACTGAGTTAGCGCAGCGCGTGGTTGACAGTTGCCATTTACTAACTCTGGACTAGTAAATTTAAAATTATTTATCAATATCACCTTACAATTATTGGCCTGATCAGGGGATTCGGGACATGAAAAGATATTTGATAGCAATTGATAAGTAATTTGTGTCAAAATGTTTATTTTACGTGCGGTGACGCAGCAACAAAAGTAACTATCCATAGCCATGTTACTTTATTGGAATATTATTACTTTATCGGAGTTGCCAACTTCATAATCAGCATAAAAAGTCGAATCTTTATCAGACTTATTTTCCTTGTTTTCTAATTGAGATAGATTATTCATTATTTGATATCGACCCTCCACTATAGCAAGATTATAGTTTTATGTATTGTATATACCTAGCAAATAGGTAAGTACTTAAAGGTAGCAACGGAAGAAACATGCCAAATACGATATTTCTAAGTAGTTCACCGAACTCTTTATAAGATTGCTTAACTTTATTGTCTTACATACCATTACTCCCACACAACAATAAACTATTCTTCAAATCTCAGTGCGCGTAGGCTTCTTAATACTCGCTTAGTGGTCAGTTACAACTTACCAGATTCAAAATTTAAAAACTTAATGCTTGCAATGGCGGCGTTCCGTTTTACATATTTACCGCGTGAACATATCTCAACCATGTCCAACTAAAATAATACAAATTTAAAACAACATTGCATTTTGTGTGTAATTAAATATTGGATATTTAATTAAAACCTTCTAAAGTATTAGCATAATAAAAAGGGATCATTGTTCGCTTAGTTCGCATAGATCGCTCAAAGTATACGGAGGTCGGAGACAGAGAAACGAAACGAAATAAGATAGAATGAAACGAAAATGAAATCTCTCTCGCTCTGCCCTCAAACGTAAACAAAGAAATGTGCGACTAGTGAACTGTGACGTTATTTTGAAAATTAGACTAAAACAAACGAACGAAAAATGTGAGCACAGTGATTTTGGTTGTTTAATTAAATTATTGTATATATTGGGTTATATCAGAGATTATAACTAAAGATTATGTGATATACAGTGTCGTAATCTAAAAATAAAAGTGATATCGCGGCAGGAAATCCTACAGGAAATGAGAGACAAAAGTGGCAAGCTCGCCGACTTCTAATTTAGTTTCCATTCGCGAAAACCATGGGTACGACGTACAGGGAACTTTTTAAATTATACGATCTCATACAAAACGGGGACGAAAGGTATTTTATTTATATAAAGTTTACGATTTTAAACATTATACGAGTATTAATTATTAACTAAGTTCTACTTATCCTCTCGATATTGCAGATCCGTGGAACGATTTTTTACTGAAAATAAGATAGAATTAAATGTGATTTTACCATGTAAAGGTATTGGAGTTTTACATTTAGCTGTAGGAATAGAAAATTATGACAAATCCAAGGCATGCACAGAAATAATATTGAAGAATGGTGGAGATCCTAATTTAAGGTAAAAACAAGCATATTTAATCATTTTATATTAAAATTAACTGCAGCACTTTAATAATTCTATATTTTGAACTGAATATGTTTAGGAGGTTGTTATTATTGTATTAATTGACTTGATAAAATACTTCATAATGTTTTTTTATTTATTTTTGTTGCTGTTTTCCTTATTCCTTTTTTATGCATTTAAAAAAGTTTTCTTTTTATCATTTTGTAATTGGCTAGGTTATGCCTTTTGGATGCAGGGCTCCAAGACTCAGCTCTTATTAAAAATATTTTTAAATAAGGTGCTGAGGCTAAATAATAATTTTGACCATGGTAAATAGCATTGCTGACATCATTTTGGGCCACAATGCCTCTGTGGGTTTTGCGGTTGCTACACGTTAATTTAATTTCTGTTTAAGTATTTAATTGTTTTTTTTTTTTAATAAACGTTAATTATTTTAGCAATGATGATGGGATTACACCAGTACACATTGCTGCAATATGGGGCAAAGTTGACAATATGAAGCTGCTGATAGGATGCGGAGGAGACCCCTCAAGACTGGACTTAGATGGGATATCTGCGTTTGACTATGCTGTGCAAGAACAACAGTGGGAGGTGTATGATTACCTGCATAACGTTGTGGACCAAAGTGATGACTCTCTTGGCTCACAATGTGCATATACATTAGATTTAGGTAAGAATATTATTTCTATGCATTCTTTGTTGGATTAAGGAATTTTATTAACTGTGCTATGAAGTTTCATAATTTCAGTTAAAACATTATATAAATGCACTATTTTAAAATGTGTTGGAATTATGAATTTCTCGCTGGCGTCAGTAGAATCTGCCTTCCGAACTGTTGGTATAGTCGCTACAAACAGACTGACTTGTTGTTTATAAAGTGCTTATAAACAAAGAAATGAATTTTGAATTTATTTATACAGAAATGTCTTTCGCTAAAGGATTTCCATACACCGTTGTGTACAACAACTCCGAATGACAATCATTTACCATTGCCCATACAAGCAATAATTGCAACTAGAGGATTCAATCTTATACCTGTATATGTATATCAGTCAATACACTACACTGTTGATCCATTTTTGCTCAAGGAGTTAAATAACCTTTCTGATACAAAAGTGTGAACTGTGTATTTATGTGGCAGGGTATCTCCTTTTTGATCCTGGGACCTGGTTAATATAGAGTTTTTATGATTCCGAACATATCTTAAATCTGGTGTGGTAGAGGATGAAAGAAAGATAAACCACAAAAGAATTACACATTTATGTACAGTGCTACAATATTCAGGAACATGGATGCATGCTTCCATCTTCTACAGCATTTCATCTACAGTCCCTCATTAAAGAGATCTGCTATGTTGATGCCTAAAGTTTTTGTACATTAAGAACTGCATTAACTAACCACCTGCTCCAAGGTGGCAGGTGGTTAGTTCTTTAACTTGCATTTGACCCAGTTCAAAATGTTGAGTCAGAGGTTCTACTCTCATTGGCACTTAGCATGTGCATTATAACCCTCAATTGACCTGACAATTGCTTGAGTTAATCTAATAATAATTTTCTGTATGTGACTGTGACTTTGACACACCGCATGGGGTTTCTGACCAGGGTAGACATAAAGCAGGAAGATGGCATAAAAGTGTAAAAATCTCCCTCCTATATGAATATTAGGTGTATGCAACTGCTTTAACATATAAATGTAGGAAACCTACACACCTAAAAGTTCTCCATAATGTTCTCAAAGGCATGTGGTGTCCACTAAACCACACTGGGCCAGCATGGTGGACTACTAAACCCTTCTCATTGAGGGAGGAGAGGAATTGATATGATGATGACTTGACAATCGGAAATAATATTAATTTTTATGAAAGTTCATTATAAAAATTATTGCATAATATTGATTATTGGATATTGCATAATAAGGAAAATCCAATAATATAAAATTGCGCAATGTTATCTTAGATGATTCACTTTTAAGATTCGGTAGAGGTATTGCATTTTCATTTATTAAAACTGATTTGTCTTGGAACCACTTGCAAGGGTTTTTTTGACATCAATAAAACAGACGTCAACTTAGTGCTAAACTGAGTCAGGAATTTAACATGAATCTGCATGTTAGATTAAATGTATAAGTAAGGGTATTTTATATATAGGCTATAGTTAAAATAGGTTACATTAAGTTTTTTAAGCGGTGATAGTCTAGTGGTAAAGACTGCGGCTTCTCATGCAGAGAGAGACTAAGTTCGATCTTCGACACGCACGAAAATAGTTTGTATTTTAAGAACATGTTGTTCATTTTAGTCAATAGTACTAGTTTCGTAAACTATGTCAAATCTTGATTTTCTATTTTAATTTATTACTTACTTATAAATGAAAAAGCTTCGGTAGTGGGTGTAACGTTATAGTCTCAAATCACTATTTGTGGTCATATCGTGGGTGTAGCGGAAATTGGCGTATTATTAAATTTTCAAATGTAGGCAGATACTTAAATCCAAATTCAAATTCAAATTCGAATTCAAATTTGAAAACTTAAAAACCGTTTTTGAGATGCACTACTGGCAGCCCTGCGGAGGCGGAAAATGTTACCTTCTAGCAAATGGACAGGTTGATACCAAGTAATGAAACCCACGTATCTAATTAATTTTGACCCAAAAATCTTTTCTGTACAAAGTTTAAAATCATTGAAAGCATTTCGTGCTTTCTGGAACTATGTCGTAATGTAAAGGTTCTTTATTTTCTTGATTTACTGTCTCTGGTTTATGATGCCCTAGTACTTACCTGTCTTACTTTACTACGTAAGGTTAATTTTAATAGGGACATACATTTTTTTATCTTACCAAGTAGGTAGGTACTTATTACGTCAATGCGGTTATGAACCTGCCTACCAAATATACCTACCATGTTATTATGGAAAGTATATCCTTACACTTAAAAAAAAACGTGCGCTCTCCCGTTTCCTTTGTTTGTGGTATCCTACGTGAGTATATTAAGGGCCTTACTTTGGCGACATATTAATCCTATTTTTGTTTAATAGCAACAGAAGCAACATATTATATTAATGATTAATTGTATATGTATTCAAATTTCTTTAGTATAATTTTGTTTTTTTTTTTTCGTTTTCTGTAAACAAACCTTTTTTTACGAAAAAATGTATTCCAAGAAACTATTCCGTTTTCGTTTACGATTTTTTTGTAATTATACTTTACTAGCGTACCCAGCCCGCTTCGCCGGGCTAGATTTTGCTTTATTATATTTAAACAATAAACTTACATCATTAAATTTTTAATTTAAGTCTTATAATATATTAAATCATTTATTTCTCTCCGTATTCATTCTCTTCTATTCTCTTCTCGAGCGGGTGAAGATCATTATCTACACCCATGTACACCCAACAATAGAATATCATCATAGTAAATAAAAGCTGTATTTGACAGTTCAAAAAATAGGAGTGCTCCGATCGTCACCAAACTTTACAGGAATATTCGCCAGGTCAATCCGGAGATTCCCTGAAAGTTTCATTGAAGACGGTCCAGCCGTTTCGGAGCCTATACGGAATATACCCACACACTTTCTCTTATATATATAGATAGATTTTGTGGATAAACATAATCATATCATTTTAACCGTAGGTCGTTCACAGGTCTTTTACCTACTAGACTGTTAGATCTCTCCCTCCACGTTCTTCAAATCTCTTATTGCCTCTGGTCGCGAGCACCGGAACATATCGCTACTATTTATAATGGAGTAAGATTCGATACCATTATCTCCATGGCATTATATGCCGCTTTCGGTATTACCATCAGTTAAACAACCGCTACTATTTCTTGATTCCCCTTAATTCTTAGTATTCGATTGACTTTCTTATACCTGGGCTTGTGGCTTCATGCCATTGCGCCTTCTGAATACCGTTTATGGATATTTCCTAGATTATAAGGATCAAACCAGCATGGGCCGTAATTTTTGCCTTGGGGAATGGATAAAAATATATCTTCTCTCACAACTGTTCGAACATTGGTGAACAAGTGGAAATAAAATCCCAATAATAATTAATGTGTAAACAGGGATAAACGTCTCCTACCCGTTGCCGTGCTTTGGCTGGGAGAAACTTAAATTCAATCCTTTGTCAGGGATAACATTTTTGTCGTCTGCCTGCTAGCCGTGCAGTAAGTCGTATTTTGGTACCCTACTTTTAGCATACTGGTACAGAAAATTGAACGAAGCTTCTCAAATCTAGGGTAGGCCCTTTATAAGTACGTCTACAAGTAAATTACACTAGCGCTTATACTAAGCTCGTGTATGGAGTCCATTGACCGTTCCGCACGCAGGCAGGCCGCGAGTGAACCACTTCTTGGGCGTAGTACATTAGACACATCTAGTCATTAGAGCCCATAGAATGCGATATAGCCTGTGGAATGCGGTTGAGAAATAAAGCGTATCCATAACTGATGCGTAAGTTCATTGGTGGATAGTTGTCTATCTTACAAGATTTTTGAAATAATAAAATAATTTAAAGATTATTCTGTTTACGTTTAAACCTCTGGCGCAGCAACCAAACGCTGTAGTTTTATAAGTGGGAGCGAGGCGCTACTTAGGATTTTACAAAATCTTGACTTTTCTCTGGTCTTGCTTGTTAAAAGGTGACCTAGGTGAAGTGATCTAGTTACCATCCTACAGACAAGCCGTGCTGCAAAGCGATTTAGGTTACCCCGCTACCATCTTTGACTACCACGCTCGCACTACCACGAATTTTACTAAACTTTCAATTACCAAGTTCGAATTTTAAAATTCAAATTCAAAATTAATTAATTTCAATTAAACCTAGTTGCAAGCAATTTGGAACGTCAATTTACTTCGTAGTGACTCTAAGACAGGTAAGATGGCAGCCATTGGCTAACTTTTAGTGAAATAAAAAAAAAAAACTGTCATGTGTACATAGCATACTGTTTAGTAAATGGCTCTGATTGCGATTGATTTGCACGTTGAAAAAATTTCCATCAAATTGATAAGCTTATCTTGACCCGCGATTGATAAGGCCATACGATTTTATTTTTTTACTCTCTTATTCTGATCTGTCGTCACCACACGGCGGCCTGCGGTAGGCCGGTTCGGGATTCAAAATACAATTATGTTTTATTTACATAGACCTTAATACAGGCACTTACGAAACGTTCATACATACTATAACACGTTACCACTAGTTAGGTGACGATGCATTCGTTAACTTAGAGCTAAAGAATTAATATTTTTTTTTATTATAATTTTTTTAAATTCAATTAGTACGGTTAACACCAATTACATTAAATACAAAGCAGATTAAATTACAAAGTTTAAAACCAGAACAAAAAAAAAGAAAATACAAAAATAAAAACAGAAACAAAACCATTATTATAACAGTTCAATTAACTTTACAATAGTTTTACTTGTATGAATGAATGAATGAATGAATACACTTTTATTGTACACCAAAGAAACAAAAAGTAGTTACAAAGATATAAATACAATCAAGAGAGTACAATTTGGTGGCCTTATCGCTACATAGCGATTTCTTCCAGGCAACCAATGGCGTAAAAGGAAAAAACGTAGAAAAGAGGTAGGTGGTGCAATAAATAAGATTTAAAAATTATACAAATATATAAATACAAATAAAATATATAACATAAATATCTATATATTTATGTTATATATTTTATTGTATTATACTATCTTCTCAAAAAATCAAAAAATATTTAAGCCAAAAACATGGCGCATTACATTTCCCACAGTACTGTAGGCAATAGTTAAAAACGGTCAAAGATAATGATCATGTTACTAGCCGCGGCCGAAGCAACAAGATAAAAGAAAATGTTCAGATAGGTAGAATAAGTTCTTAAGTTTAATACCGCGAACACTTACAAGTTACAGATGTGTGTATTTAAAATAATTATCAAAACATCTGCAACGCTCAAGCTGCCTGTATCCAGATGTCGCACATTGCAGTCAGGTTTTTCTTAATATACAAGCACGCTAACATTTCTGCAGGTGTTCAAGAATGAACACTCCTCGAAGTGTATAGGCTTCTCGTAATATCTTGCACCTGCTTACGAAATTGTTTCACTTTAGGTTTGTTAAGCCGGAATCCGGGCCTCACGTAGTAAAAGGGTTCTGTATCATTTGTAAAGACAACAGAATAGACCGGAGCGCTAATTTAAGACATACATGTACTATATTTATACATATGTCATATAAAGATACTAATTTTATAAAGAAGAAAGATTAATTGTTCGTTTGTTGTTGTAATAACCTACTCTATAACGTTCTAAAAAAAATGCTCATGTTACTAAAATAGCAAAAAAATTGTTTAAACTTTCAAAACTTAATGATCCACGGAAATCCTAACAGCTTCCTATTTCCTTAACGTCTATTTGGATATAACACTTTCTAACACTAACAAAACATTCAAATTCAAGCTGCCAAATAAATCGAAATTCGTTATGGATATCAAATTGTCTAAATTGACGGAAATAAGCTTTATCGTTATTGAAACTTTCTCACGGTATCAAAAATCATAAACTATATACAAGAAGAAGAAACACTTTATTGCACGTATAACATACAGGAAAAGAAACAGTAAGGAGTATACAGTACACAATGTAGACATACAGAGGCGGATTTCTTGCTGCAAGCAATCTCTTACAGGCAACCTTTGTAGATAGGATTTACAGCAAGAGAACGGGATAGTGCCAAGAGTGTTGATACATAAATACCAAAATGTAAAGATACAAATACATATATAATTTAAACAAATATATAACAAACATAATATATATAAGTAGATTTTAACACACAATTTAAAAGATATAATATAAAGAATCTACTTCAAATTCCATCACTCAAAGAGTATTTAAGTTGAAAATCTGCATAGGCTCTGAGGACCTCCCTGGCGCGCTGATGAGCGCTGTGTGTTAGTGGCAGGTCCCGTGTTCGATTCCCGTCCGGAGAAATTTGAAAATTTATTATTTCTGAATTTTCTCTGATCTTCTCTGTTGTGAGTATTCGGCTGTGGCTAGCTGTGGTAGTTTTCAACCGACGAAGACGTTCCGCCAAGATTTAGCGTTCCAGTGCGAAGCTGTGATGAAACTATATGTGTATGGCTTTTTCTATAAATGTCATAACTCTAACAGGTTAGCCCGCTACCATCTGCACTGTATCATCAGTTCAGTTAAGAGCTATCTTGTAGTGCGCAAACGAAGGGCTAAGAGAGAAAACGTTTTCCTTATAAGTAACGAACGGCACCCTAAAATCCAGTTTGTGAGTCATAACGCTACCAACTTTGGCCTTATATTGTTACAGCTGACAAAGCGTGAGATAAATGTTATCAAATATTTATATCACGGCCTGTAAACCTTTATCTTTATGTGACGATATCATTGAATTGTATGTAAATATGTTAGTAGGTACCTTTGGAGAAGTAGCTACAGCTAATGGCACGGGCACATATAATTACACAATCCACGCGCGTTGAACGTTTCTCTATTTGGTATAAAATAAAAGTGAATTTTTTTTTCGTTATCCACGTTGCTACGTGTAGTTTGTTTTGTTCGTAATCATCATCATATCAACCGATAGACGTCCACTGCTGGACATAGGTCTTTTGTAGGGAGTTCCAAATTCCACGGTTCTGTGCTGCTTGGATCCAGCGGCTACTTGCGACGCGCTTAATGTCGTCTGCCCACCACGTTGGGGGTCGACCAACGCTGCGCTTACCAGTTCGGGGCTGCCATTCCAGCACCTTGGGACCTCAACCTTGATCGTAATACTGCTTAAGATTATAATATTTGTCACTTACTCTATGTTGAACACTGTGTGAGTACAGTTTGTTTAAATTAATTTTGTGTGCATTACAGTCCTCTATTCGAAACCTTTACCTTATTTCTAGACTTATAACTGTTGTTCATAAATCAATCAATTGTGTCAATGTTTACGTAAGCATGGGGGAGGGGTAAGAGCTTTGCTTACTTTTGCTGACGAGGGGGAGGGGTGGATAAGTAATTGCAAAAAAACCGCTTACTTAATTCTTGAATGGCCCCTAAGAGGAATAAAAAAGTTTTTATAAATCATTAACATCATAAAAACCAATTACCATCCTTCTAAAGGGTCACGGGTCTCCTCCCACATTGAGAAGGGGCCGTAATCCACCACGCTGGCCCAGTGCGGATTGGTGGACTCCACACTACTTTGAGAAAATTATGGAGAACTCTCAGGCAAGAAAGTTTCCTTACGATGTTTTCCTTCACTGTTGAAGCAAGTGATTTTTGAATTGCTTAAAACAAACATAATTTTAAAAAGGTAGAGGTGCGTGCTGGGATTCGAATTCGGCCTCCCGAAAGTGAAGTCGAAGTCCTGCCCACCGGGCTATCACCGCTTATAATCTTATAAATAAATATCTAAATAATTTGTGGAATAAGGAACTAATAATCTTACTTCATCATCATCATCATGAAGTAAGATTATTAATTTCTTATTCCACAAATTATTTAGATATTTATTTATAAGATTATTATAAGAATCGTATATACTTACTAACCTACCTTCTAGTTCCGAGATGTTAAAGTCATTATTTTAATACTTAATTCCCGACATTAGAAAGTTGTATTTTCACAGAAATAATATATGTCAACTCTGCGGTTCCACAACTTAGTTATTATGGTTATCATGATCAAGAAAGTAAAAATTATGTATGTATCTTTACAGAACGAATATTAGTGACAACAGACCAAATGGTCGCTGAATACGAACCGGTAGCTGAAAATCAATTAAACAATGCATCTGCCAATAGAAAATCCGAAATGATACGCGATTGGTGTGACAAAAATAGTTTAGTTATCAACAAACTGTATCCAACTATACTTGGTGAGACGTACCTTCTTGAAAACGAATCCGTTCCTTGGAAAGACGGTGAATTTACAAAAAGCTTAGAATATTTAAATGAAACTGATGTAACTTTTAAGACGTGCATGTCTAAAAGAGGCAGCGACGTCGAAATAAGTGGAATACACCCACTAGAGCAAACCGTTGAAAAGAGCCAAACCATTCAAAATATTAAACGTAAAGAAAGCATATACGAAAACTTCTCCCTTCCCGGTTCACCTAACAGTATAATACACAGAAACTATAATACAAAAACCAATTTGAGAAAAGGTAAAAGCTGTACTGACTCATCCTTTTGTTCGGAGTTAAATAAGTTGAGTATCGATAGAAGTTCATTGATGACTGAAGAATCTAGAACTGATTTAGACAAAGCTATTTCCAAAAGTTTAAGCAAAAGCAAGAATTACAGCAGCGATGCGTCGATTTGTTCTGAATTGAATAAATTGACGATAGACAGGAGTTCATTGTTGACTGAAGAATCTAAAGTTGACTTAGATAGAGCATTAGTAGTTGTTCAGAACAGGACAAATGAGTGGTTATCTAATTGTAGTAGTGATGATGTTAAACCGGGGAATACAAGAAGATCTTCGGCCAGTAGCGGAGTGAGCAGTAGTTTTTCTGGGAGTATAGTGTTAGCGAACGTGCAAGAGGAATATAAATATGAGGATAAAGAAGAGGATGTCGTACTCATTGAGAAGCGATTGCTTGTTTCGTCGGTTGTGTAAGTACCTACCTAACATAATATAATTTAATTCGTCGATCACTAATTCATTAATAGATATATATATATATATATATATAAATAAAGTCTTAATGTATGAATTAAAAATGAAGAAATCAGAACATTAGATAAGTAACTAAACAAAAATGAACAGCAAATAAGTGTGCATAGGCAGTGTTATCGTTTCATATGCACTAGATATTATGCAGACACGAACAAAATCTAAAAGAGAAAGTGGTTAAAAACTGAATGTTACTGAAGTTAAAAAATTCAAAAATTCAAAATTGGATTTGATTTTTTTTTTGACGGCAATAGAAGTTTTAGGTCAAAAATGTACGTACTTTTATGGCAATTGACACGCGCAAAGTATATTTATTTCCGTATAGGGTAAACGCGCTCAGTGAACCAAAATAAACTAGGACTCTTAAAAAAGTTTATTAAGAGTAGTATCAATGTTAACCGAAATAAATTTGAAGCGCTTGTTTGAGTGATTATATATGAAATCTTTGGGAGATTTATATATGTTAAATTTTTGTCAACACTTCTTGATCTTTGTGGCGCCATCTATTTTGGTTATATGGAGACCGCTATAACTGCTTTGATTTCCTTTGTTATTTGTCTCGTAATTGAAAACTATTTTAAAAATTGTGACGGGCATAAAATATCAACACTCCTGCTTTGTAATGCGTTTTTCTTAGTTATTTTACGCAGTTAAATGGTCTCGATCGAAATGACTCTAATAAAAAAAATAACTGCAAATTGCCACGATTTTAAGCATGGTTACAAATGTTATTTTTGTACAGATATAATTTTAGGTGTTATCTCCTCCAGGTTACCTGTAGACGAAGCTACCGAAGCAACAGACCAAACCATTATCTCCATGGCTTCATCATTGCCCTCTTCAATGGAGTATGACATAAACACTCTTAGGTTGGAGCTGAAGCGTCTAGGGTTCCAGCCGGGCCCTATACAAGAGCATAACAAAACACTGTACCTCAAAAAGCTCAAGAGTTTGAAAAAGAACCCGATAGTTGTACATCTTCATGGCAAAAGTGAGTTACATAATGTTATCTATACTAATCAATACTTCTATTATAAATGCAAAAGTGTTTTGGTTTGTTTGTTTTAACCTATGATCAGCTCAACTGAACAAATCTTGATTACATTTGGCAGACATATATATTATACTAGCAGACCCCAGCGCCATCTGTCGGGCTGATTAGTGAATCTAAACAATCCTGCCACCCAAACGTATACCAAAAAATTCATTCAAATCCGTCCAGCCGTCTAGGAGGAGTTCAGTGACATACACACGCACACAAGAAAGATATATATATATATATATATAGAGGATTTGAATGAATTTTTTGGTATACGTTTGGGTGGCAGGATTGTTTAGATTCACTAATCAGCCCGACAGATGGCGCTGGGGTCTGCTAGTATATATATAGAAAGATAATAAGATTCCTTACAACTAAAGAAGCTTCATAAAGCTTACTATGGAATACAAAAGCCTTTATAAAAAGTTTTTAAGTCGAAAATACCGAAGCCTATGTCATCATCAGATTCCTCAGGTTCTCCTTTTTTTTCTATTTGTGGTGTACAAATAAGTGTATAAATAAATAAAAATAGTTTGTATCCCGGAGACGGCAGGGGAAAATAAATGATTTTTAAATACCGCAGAAGAATTCGCGGACCAACAGCTAGTATTAATAATATAAATGTGAAACTGGTGATGTTTGTTACTCAATCACGAAAAAACGGCTAAACGGAAATCAAATCAAATCAAATCAAATCAAATCAAATCGTTTATTTGCAGATTGGTATTACATTGTTGGTAGGTACACAAAACATAGGGACAAACAATCCGCCTTAAAAGGCATGCAAAAAATTAGATGATCGTACACTAATTCCTACTTACTATAACGGAATTGGATGAAATTTGACATGAACATTTGAAAAGAACATAGCTACCTTTTATCCCATTCCTTGAGTAGTTTCGTAAGTAGTTCCGAGGGAAATTTGTTTACGAGCTAAGCCGCGGGCAGACAGCTTAGAAATTTGGTATGCATGTCACCTATGCTATGGAAAAGGACATGTACTTTCCATACCGATCTCTCAAAGAGTTTCCATGGTAAGATTAAATATGTTAACGACCGAAGATTTAGATTCCCAATTCTGAAGTCGCAGGCGAAGTCGTGGGAAGAAGCGAGTATTTTATAAATGCTAAATTTTCACAAGTTATTAGGTATTAAGTTATATAGTTGGATTTTTTCACAAGTTAGAGTGTTTTCGGGTTTCACACATGACGGCCGATTGGCGCAGCGGGCAGCGACCCTGCTTTCTGAATCCAAGGCCGTGGGTTCGATTCCCACTACTGGAAAATGTTCGGTGATGAGCATGAATGTTTTTCAGTGTCTGGGTGTTTATATATAATAATAATAATAATATTTATTTCCAAAAATCTTAAGTCTAAACAATATAGTAAAAACATTTCTTATTTTATAGGATGGGGCATCCATGAAATCTTAAAAAAATTATATTACTACAAGCTTCTGAAGCTAAACTAAGAAACCTTGTATTTCCTTTTATATATATTATAAGTATTTATGTATATTATACAAAAAAATATTCATCAGTCATCTTAGTACCCATAACACAAGCTACGCTTACTTTGGGGCTAGATGGCAATGTGTGTAGTATATTTATTTATTGTATATTAATATATAGTTGTATATTAATTTAGTATATTTATTTATTTAAATTGCAAATAAATCAATGACAGGGTTCCCACGGGATTAGAAAAAAAATCACAAGATGTGTATGGCAAAACCAGTTAACCTAGTATTTGACTTATAAATTCGCTTTTTTCATTGGATACTAGGCAACTTAGGACTTGGAGATAGTTTTTATGTATATTTATATTTAAATCCGGTGATATACTTTTAAATAATTTGACAACGACAATTATCAACATGTC
Source organism: Pararge aegeria (assembly GCF_905163445.1). Classification (NCBI taxonomy): domain Eukaryota; kingdom Metazoa; phylum Arthropoda; class Insecta; order Lepidoptera; family Nymphalidae; genus Pararge; species Pararge aegeria. Next base: position 5,181,396 of record NC_053200.1, on the reverse strand, counting down.
ATTTTTATATTGTTTATATTTCTTATAAGTTTGTTTTTCACATTTTTTACTTTTGTAATGATATTTAAAAGAATAAAATTATACAAGGCAATTTCAAGCAAAACATTTTATCATGGTAATGGTATGCCATTTATATCGTAGGTTTTTGCTGGCACCTCACCTTATTATTCTTATAATAGTAAGATCATACAAGTGACTTCTGACTTCTGCGCAAGAGACGTTGATTAAATGTCCTCATTGTAAGGTATTACAATCAGATTGTATGGCGGGAGGTTTCGGGGATGGCTAGTTACCGCCCCACCGACAAAGACGTGCCAAGCAATTTAGCGTTCCGGTACGAATATCTATATATATATATATATATATATATATATATATATTTATTATTTTTTATATATATATATATATATATATATATATATATATATAAAAAATCTACTGTGCTTCGCTTATGCGGTTGATTTATTTTCTGTAAATACGATTATATTTCATTCTAATGTAAGATATTGCAAAATTATGAAAATGTCATCCGTTTAAATCCGTGTAGGTGCAGTGGTTTTCAACTACGGATTACGAGGTCCTGGGTTCGAATTCCAGGTTGGGCCAAATGATATGAGATATTGTGTATTTTCTATTAAAGAACTTTCAACACCAGTTAGGAAGTTGGCTGTATCAGCCCCCGTGCCTCAGAAAGCACGAAAAGCCGGTTGCGATTTTATCACTTAATTGTGTTAATGGTAGTTAGAGCCCACCAACCCGCCTTGGAGCAGCGTGATGGGTCTATGCTCTAAAACCGTCTCTACTATGAAAAACGAGGCCTGTGCCCAGTAGTAGGACGTTAATAGGCGGCGGATGATGATATATAATAAGTAATACGCAATTTTTGTCTTGTTGTTAACATTGAAAGGCGAAACTTTTCAACAGAGTTTGATAAAATGTCTTTGGGGCCGATATAAAAGTATAAATAAAATACTATTTTTATATTTTTTTATTAACGTTCTGAATGGACAAACATAATAAAAAAATAACCTAATTATCTAATAGTCTACAATTTTTCACTTACAGCCTACAGTGTTGAGTTAGAAAAATCACTTAGAAGTGACGACTGGTTGCGAAATCCGTCACCTTACATAGATCTGGAGAACAAAGCGCGGGCCGACTTCGCGAACCCGGCCAAGAAATGGAGGGAGGGAAACTCCAAGACCTCATTCACCTATCTATTACTAGACCCCAGGTTGACGGATAACCTGCCAGCGAAGTGCGCCAAACAGAAACCCTTGGACTCCTGGGTTACGTTTGTTAACTCCATCTTTTATGTCGGTAAAGGTAAGTTTCCACTTCAACATCACCAATACCGGCCCACTACAAACGGTAATGGATTTATGAGATTGATTATTGAAGAGGTGATAGCCCAGTGGGTAGGAACTCTGACTCCACTTTCGGGGGAACGAGTTCGAATCCCACCTCGATCTTCCCACCATAGCCCAGTATTTAAAAAAATTATCAAAGTCCTACTTTGAAAAAGCAGTCCGACACCCCAACCCCTAGTGGTCGAGGCGTCCACTTATACCCCCGCCCCCGACGTTGAGCCTACGCGGCGACGTCCGAAACATGTCCTTTACGACCATGACGATCAAATAACTACCGACAATGTCCCAACAGCACACAAACACACAACCAACACAGCGTCTTCACCGGCGAAGACGAGGGCCCCGATTTCTGACGTCATCCGGACGTGGATCCTTACCACAGTCACGGGGGCGTTCGGACTAAACAATTAGTCCAAAAGTCGACCAACAGTCAGATTAACGTCGAACCGAGCCGAGGTCCGAGCCCTCGCAGGAGGCACCCTCGGGTCGACGTCTCCCACTCTCCCCGATGTTGTCGAGCCCTGGGGCTGTTCTCATAGCGAGCTTGCACGCTCGCCCCACTCCCCCGGTGACGCCGTAGCAACCCCTCAGGTGGTTAGCGGCAAGTGTCTATCCGAAAATCGAAATCGGTTTCCTCGCGATGTTTTCTTCCACGTTATATTTACTCCTAGACAACAATGGTACAATTTTGGTTTCTTAAAACCAAGTAGCTTCCTTTCTAATTGTTAAATAACTATAACCTATTTTCAAGGATTTTCTCCAAATGCACATTTTGTATAGCGCTTAATATGTCTTAGAATAAAAAATATACCTATTGAAGATAAAAGTACTCTGTTCTTTTAATTCAAATCAAATATTTTATTTCAAAGTAGGTACCTAACTGTGCACTTTCTGAATGTCATACAAATCTGTCATTATTTCAGTAATAATTTTGATTATTACATGAATTGGTTCAACCATTTGTAAATTAAGTTTAAAAAATAATTTTACGATGTTACTAAAATAATACATGACCAAAGTTTATAATTATTAAAATAAATTACCGAGTAAATTATACAAAAATAAGTAAAAAATACAAAATAATTATACAAAAATAATTAACATTATGTTTCTCCAAATATTACTGAAACCTTTATGATGCGATTTTTAGCATAGCATATGCATGGATGTTAGTCACCGGTTTTTTTTTATTAATTCAATTTCTGTTTCCAGGTAAACGTTCAAGACCCTATTCTCACTTATACCAGGCTCTCACACTATGGAAGAGAGATTTCAAAACGTCCAGCGACAAAAAAATCCAACACATCCTAGACATATGGTCGGATAAAGTAGGCGTTATATGTTTACACGTCTTCCAAAACGTGATACCAGCCGAAGCTTTCACTTACGAGGCGGCAATGATTGATGTCATAGGTTTGTCGAATTTGAAAAATTTAAAGTCCGGAAATTATTACGGCGTGGCGTCATCCTGGCCTCTCAAAGAACGCCGTATGTTAGGTTTGCATCTTTTATACAAATCCATGCAAATATTTTTCAACGAAGGCGAAAGACATCTGCGACCTGAGGACATAGACTGATGATATATTTATTGTACAATATAATATAATGCTTACCTAGCTAGAATAGGATTTTAGTACGGAAATTCAAAAACTGTCTTAAAAGATTTTAGTATTTTCTTCGAGGAGAAGATTACATATTGAATTTATTTATTATTAGCATTATTCATTAGTTTTTAATACAATAAAAAAAAACATTTGTTAGTGAAAGATTAAGATATTTATGACAACACGACTCAAATTTATCATGTGGTTAGAGGACATAGGTTTATTTATGTTCGGAAATTCAAATTCGTTCGTTTCTTGCTGACTTCGAATAAAAAAAAAAAAGTCACTCTTTTAAACCATAAACTAGTAGCTTATTTTCATGTTCTAAACGATTACTGTATCGTGTTTGAAAAAATGTTTCATCTACTTTGTTTTTACAAAAAGAAAATTATTCTAGTTTTGTAAGCATTTATTTTGAAGTTAATTTAAACTTTTAACTAAACAATCCAATTATTATGGAGTCTATATGCAAATAGACCAAATATTTTAGATATAATTTTACGTGTCTTGCCAAATACCAATCCCCTTTTTGTGTACCTTTATAAACTGAAATAGCCAAAGAAATAACAATTACTTTTACGTATTTAACAATTACCTTGCTTTTAACATTTTGATATTCAATGTATTTTTTTTAATATTTCTAACAACGATTAACTTAATATTATAACTATTGATTTACTTCTATTGATAATACTATCAGTATTCTGAGTCCCAATGCGATTTATTTAAGTGTAAGTTTTATTTATTTTAAATTTCTATGCAATTTTTTAATATACCAATCTTAACTTTAGTTTTAGTATTATTAACTTTATTTTTAAGTTACCATGCATTTTCTAAATTTACTTATAACAAAATTGTATTTTTTGTTGGGTACGAGCCGAATACAGTATATTATATGCGATGCTATTTAACAATTTATCGTGTAAATAACTGGTCAAGTATAGAAGGAGAATAACGATAAGTTAAGTTCTGTTGGCAAAAAAGTTTCTGTGAGAATAGTTTTGAATTACGTAATATACGTAAATAAAAACTTTTCTAAACGATTTTTTTGTATATGATTGAGCTCAGCGGTTTGTTCAAAATTTTACAAGCATACTTATATCCTTCTTATCTTGATTTCTCTAGTATTTAGACCTATAAGCTTTAAAATTGCCACTTTAACCCTTATTATTTAATTTACGTTATATTCATTTTCAAATATAAACTGATAATTTTAAAATACAGGACACGAGGGTTATGACAATATTTTGTTTTCACTTTATTTGTAAATCAAATGGCTGTGACATAAAAACTGCACGAGACAATAGAAGTTGATAGTCTTCAGACAGAATTGTAGAAACTATTCAATGACCAGATATTTTTTTCAATCATTTTAATCAGTAGGTAGGTTACGACTTAAAATAAAAACGTGCAGTTTTTTAGAATTGTTCATAGTTACGTGACGAGCGATCATTGATTTGAATGTATCATTAATGTATGTGATTCATATCCGGCTTGAAGGACCAAAAGTACGCGACGCGTCTTTTATTGTTTGTGAACGATATGCATACGAAATTGCTATTGCCAAATAAAATCATGTGCGTAGAGAGCATCGCATTACGAAATATACAGATATTCGGTTCGCACCGAACAGTGAGATCTCAAACTATTTATAATTTATACTTTTTATTTTTATTGTACCGTTTTGGTATTAACTCTAAAATTATAATTTTAACGTTTAAGCTTAATCTTTACCCAGTGGAGTAGCTATACGGAACCTCACCCGAAGAAACTACAAAATTAAGTTACCTATAAAATTAAAACGATCATGTACTTCGAATGCGCAATGCACCAATTTCAGATTAGGAATAAATTGCTTGTCTATGACCATGTTTATACATGCTTCAATGACCTCATTCTATAGGTCAAGGATTTTGGTAAATTCGTTGCATGTACAATTTCTTTAGTTTTGCTTTTGATGCAAATTTTCCTCACATTGAATATATGCATTGGGTGCTATCCAACGTAACTACTCCACATAACCCATTTACTGTATGTTCCTAGTCAGTTCATTTGTAAAGCATAAAATCTATGGCTATCCTTTATAAATTGTACATTATTTAGGGCTATAGAAAATAAACACATTTTCATAAGAAATAATTTATCTTTATTATTCCTTTTTTTTATTTACCTCTCGAATTCTTTTCTAAGAAATCAAACTTGGCTTTACTTACATCGAAAAAATACACAAATGATATATTGATACATTATAGTACAACATTATGTTGTTTACCAAGTCACTGGTACAATAACTATAAAATAATGAAAGCGTAATGAGTGGCGAAAACGCGCCGCGTTTTTAATTAAGCGTCACAGACTGCCTGATGGGGTTACCTTTGAAGGATTTACTATGCAAGGTTGTATAATAACGAATCTTAATTCTATAGATTAATTGTTATTAATACAAAAAAAAAACATTTATTTGGTATTGAGAAAAATTATTTGAGAAATTCACTTTTTTTTTCATGGTAAAAATAATGACGTAATTTTTTTCAGCCAAGCATGACCTTTCTGTTATTGTTCAAGTTATTGAACAGTTCGTTCTGAACGAAGTACATATACCAAGTGTGTGATTACAGTCATACATTTTTAGTAAAAAAAATTCTTTACGAATTGATCAAGATCAAATAGCAATGCCTAAATAATTAATCAAAACAATATGTTTTAAAACATTAATAAGAATGATAAAAAATAATGCAGAGTATTTTGAATCCAAATGACCTAATTTGAAACAACAGTTAGTCTTTTTTTGTGTGTAGTGTGAAAATAATGTTACATATAATCTTGGCTAATAGTTAATCAGACAGTAAACCAACATTAGTGACCTCACCAGACAATTTCTGGGCCTTTAATGTAAGCTTTCAAGTAAACCTTAATCTGGACTCCTGATAGTTATCTTCCTACAGCAAAATAGAATATATAAAGAAGACCTGACATGAAAGAGACCTATGTTGGGTTCTTTTTGCTATTTTTTTAATATTTACTAACAGTAGCTTACATATATTGCCTATTTATTTTTTTTAGTCGAAGAATTAAAAAGTCATTTTCATATGCTTCCACTAGAAATGCCCTTCCAAATTGGGAAATCATCATGGATAGGAGGCAATAAGCTTTTTAGTACTGCGCCTGCAGAAAATCACAATTTATATTCAACCAGCCACTTTTACTAAATATAAAATATATAAATCCTGACATATTTATATTTTTGGCTAAACTTAAATATGACAAATGTGAGATAGGTCCCTTTCGTTTTAAGCCTGGATCCCAAATGACCATTCTCCCTTGGCAGATTAACGAAGTTGTTGTTACGTTGAAAGCTTGCACAAAGCACTACGCGCTATAAAGTAATCATCAGTCTATTTGTCAATGCACGAGTGCCGTACGAGATCATGTCATCATGTTCTCATTACATTCATACAAAATAGGCTATTTATTACACGGTACGTTTAATGACAACAGTACTATAGAGACAATAGAGAGTTTGTTCACGTTTTTTTTCTTGGAACTGTAAAATTAATCTCATAACAATTTTGACTATGAAGACACTGGAACTTTGTGCCTGACTATACCATCGCTTGAAGCAGTATTATTTTTATATTGTTGAAGTTTTGTTACCGAATTATAATCCTTACTTTTAAGACGTCAAGTTATGCCTAATAAACTATCATCTTAATATTACTGTTTAAAGCGATAGGCCTCTGATCCTAGACGCACATGCTTAACCACATTTTGTGATTGTAAGTCCTGAGAGGCGTCAAACTTACATCACGCAAGTATTGCGTGCATAATTAAGATTTGAATGGTGAAAAAATCTGTTGAATAGAATGAGGGAATAAAATCGACTTCGGATTATGCAAAAACTCCAAAATATTATAAGAAAACATTTTTTTCCACCTTTCTATTTCAGAATTATAAAAGCGACGAGTCTTTTGTCTCTCTAATTAGTATCTTAAACGTACCTTAAGTTTGCAGTCCTTTACATAGCAAAAAACTGTATAAAGAACTCATGCAGAAATAATTACAAAAATAACAATTATTTTTATCAATTTACCACGCTCAAAGAAGTTTTATGTTTCCAACTCAATTAGTATTACCAACTTTTAATACCGATAAAGATACTTTTTATTCAAGTGCCATGCTTTTTGTATGACCTAATAAACTTTTAGATAAGTACATAGTTTACTCTGAAAACTTTATTGACATTTAAAAATTAGAACTTTAGTATGGCGAAAAGATATATTTTTTTTTTATGTTACAATCATACAGCTTTTTTTTTTTTCAAGAAAACATTCAAAAATAGTCCATATTCTATGATTTTAATAAGACGCGGGGCCAATTTGTCGCTAGTTTGAAAAAATACACATTTAAATTAATAAATTTCTAATGATGTAGGATCAGAAAGCGGATAATTTGAACAAGTTGTATGAAGTCCAAACCACTAGCGCCAAATCAACCCTCAATTTAAATCTAGATCTTTTGAATCTTTTTGTTAAAAAATCCAGTACAGGCCTACTATCGACGTAGTTAATTAATGCTAACTTGGTTTTGATAGACTCGTCCTACTTTTAAAAACCGACTAATGGATATTTTATTTTTTCATTTTTAATTTGTTGCCACCTCTTCATATAACCTTTTGTTTTTGAATTGGAGTAAATAATCAAAGGCTTTCGTCGAGTATCCAACAAACATTCACAAAATGCAGCGAGTGAGTTGAGTCTTGAATTTCTTAACCAATAAGGTTTCTCTGAGTTATTTTTTGTTTTACTGGCTTCGCTGCTCTAGGTTCTAGGCCTCTAGAGCACAACTTAAACCGTCTAACAGTAATACTGTGAATAGTAGGCCCTGCAAACAGTGACTAATGCGACACGCAATTAAACGAAAAAAGGAATCAAGGCTTCAATAATTTTACAGAGTAAAAAAAAAGGAAATTTAGGCCCCACTTCTTACACATTTATTGGGTAATTTATGAAACAGGTACACACGTACATGGAGTAACGTTAAAGAACAGTGAATCACTACATATATTTGTCACTTATGCGTTCTAAGGTGTGTCCACAATCGTGCGCGTTCATCTTTTTTTGAACTGTCAAATAACGACCTATCTATATTATCTGTGAAGCGAAAGATTCTGAAAAACAATAACAATAGACAAGTACAGGGAGTACGTCCGTAGGCACGATAACCAAAATCTGGTGCACTTAGTGTTTGTGTGTTTTAAATCGATTTCTTTTGAGCAAATTTGGGAATAATATATCGCTCTTTAACCGGTTTCTTGCGCTTGTACATGGGGATGAATTTGTATCTCTTTCAACACCCCCACCCTGCCGCATTGCTGAGTGCAAGGTCGAACGCGAACGGTCAATCAACCCGGCCGAAGTTTACACAGGGAAGCAGTCTATAAACCGGTTTCTGGATTTAATTCCCTGATACTGTGGCCAAATAATAAACAGTTAAAGCAAACTTTTTTACGAAAAAAGTCCAGGTCTTATCAAAATTTAAACTGTCCGAAAAAATACCGAATTTTATGACCTGGATTCAACGTCAGGGGAGTGGTGCACGCACAGAAGGTCTACCTAAAGTTAAGCATAAGGGCTTGCAGAAATCGGGGTGTTAAAAAGATATGTCTAACAGGTTAAAGTTTATAGAGGGACTATTGCAAGTGGAGTTTATTTGCAAAATTTCTTTACTTATAAGTTAAACTGAATTATTAACCTCACTATTCAAAAATTGAAGGATGTATTTACTTTTAAATTGTTCAGTTCTGACACAAGATGAAAGAGCACAATAATTGTGAACTCAACTCTAGAGGTATACTACCTATGTTGAAAATGCGTTCAATCGACATGTTCCTTTCATCTATAAATACACTTGGGTAATTATATACTTAAAATACATTAACACTTATGTGCTGACACTAGAGCAATGATCAGGGCCTTTTATGACGTCAACCTCTTAATTAAAGAAACGTCAAGTTTGATGTCATATAATGGGAATCACGGGCAGTTAAGATTTAAATGTCACTAAGATACACATGGATCTTTATGTATTATTTTAAAACAAAAATTGCTATTAAACTAAAACTAATGTTTAATTTATGGTAATATTTTTAAGTAACAAAATTTTAATATTGTTAATATCTTTTTTGTAACAGAAAATATACAATTCTCTCAATCGCTCTTGAACAAAAAATAAATTATCAATGGAAAAATCTTTTTTTTTTATTTTCCCTTACAATAGTATTCATGAACAAAAAAAGATAATTTTGCAATTCTTGTAACTTTTTATATTTATAAACAGAAAACAATTATTTTGATTACGTACTTTTATCGAAACGTAAACCAATCAGTAGTTAAGTCCATGTGCAAGGACGAAGACGAACGGTCAATCAACCCGGTCAACGTTCCAGAGATCCATCTAATATTACAGGAAACATCGAAATGCAAACTCAACATAACATCAGTCGTTCAACAATCACGACCGGAAGACATTTCGCTAAAATCAACATCTAATACAGTCAGAGTAGTTAAAAAAACAATACAGAACATTTACACACATTTAAAAATGCAGCCCCTTAAACTACGGTGCAGTACGGAAGGTACGGAAAATCTAATCCCTTGTATTTTGATGAGATTTTATACATTTATCGTTTAAAAGCCGAACATACATACGCACAGCGATATTCAAAACACTCCACGATTCTATAGGTTGCTCTCTACATTATAAATATTCGCTTCTCACTATCATCGAGACAAAACGATTTGTGCATTCTACACATATTAGTCCCAGAGGCGGCCTAAGGATTACCTATGGTGTGAATACATGAGGATCAATTTTTCGAACATATTGGCCACGCACTTTCACCCCACGTGACGCCACGCGTGTTGAGTCTTATGAAATGTTAGTAATTTGTATGCTTAGAAACATATTACCAAGACCGAACGTGACGTGTGTCTGTGCATACAAAATGCTACAAGTTGGTGGCGTCGTGTGGAGTTTAGTGGCACATACATAATAATATGCGCCCGTGCCATAATTATATTGCGTTTCTATAACGCTTAGACTAACAATTCTCCATAAATATTAGGACATATGCAGGTGGAACAAAAATATTAGTCTTAAAAGAGGATTACATTCTGGCTGAACTAAAATATATGTATGTTAATGAAATCGTTTCAGAAACAATTATTATCCTAATTTAAGCGTTTTATGTTCAGTCATGTGGTATAAAGGTTCTTTGTTAGTCTACGCTAATAGAAATACTGCAATCACTATTTTATTTTACGCAATAGGATATCTCTTCCCCATCTCACACTCTAATATTGTTACAATGATCACATTGTCGCCTTTAAACTTACACTATATTATCTAAATATCAATTAATCTTAACATTAAAACTAGGTACGCTTGATTTTGTTTGTGGAATGCACTTTTCATAAATAAAGATCTAGTACACACTGAATTCGGTATAATTTTACGGGGCTTCAAACATCAGTACAATGCCCGGAGGAAGAATGAGATAGTTCAATGCTTTATATTACACTTTTGATCAACAGAACACTAAAAATAGTAGGGCAATTTACAGATAACACTAATATTTACAGAACTAGTTTGTGCTTTCACTAGTTAAATTAAAACTTAACGTTGGTGCACGCAGTCCTTAATTGTCCATCACCCAACGCTTACATTTTCTCAACATCCATTTTGGAAGTTCATCAACACCACAACAGTCCAACTAAAACTCAGGTAACTATTAGTTCACATACTAAAACATTCAAAGCGCACATCACTTACACATGGTTCACGCGAGATCACAGTTTTTAATGGCTACTGGCATAGATTTAAGCGAAACACATACAGTTAATTTCACTATCACAACGGGAATAGTTTTTTTTGGTCGTATCCATGTTTAATCCTTTTCGATAAATGTTATCGAAATCATTTTGTGAAGTGACGCAATGGTCAACGCCATGGTCACTTTATTGATGTGTCGTTAATCGAACGAATGTTCGATGAGAAGTTATCGCCGGCTCCTGTACTATGCGTCAGGATTTCCTCACTTGGGTGGCGTCGGGAAGGAGTTGACAACCGCCTGCGTGCTAGCTAGTACGGCCGCCGCTGGAACACAGAATCTTCTATTAAAGTCTCTCTATGTAACTTCCACTTTCATCTCTTTCCCGAATGACATCTTTCTAAAGTGTACTCTTTTGTTACACTTGCGCGGTGCTCGGCCGCTTTTCGGCCGAATGCTATCGCGCTCCTGCAACCAATTACACGTAATATTAGTGGCGCCAGACGCCGTGTGGTTTCAGGGGTCAATGAAAGATGTATCCGAGAAAAAAATAAAAATGGCGGGACTGTGTTCAAAATCACCAGATCGAAAATTACATAAAATCAATGAATTAGTTAAACACTTCATTAATTTTTATATAATTTTTTACTAATATTTTAATGTGAACCAAAAAAAAAAAACCAAGCATTAATACAGGTAAGCAGAAAAGCAGTAAGCAATTGCACTTAATTTAAGCTTGGAACCGACAACAACAAAAACAGTTTTTGTTTTTTGGGAATTACTTTATCATAAGTTTAATCAAAGTGACTCAAAACTCTGTTAGCTCAAGATGAGTTATTCTGTTTTTTGGTCATAATAACCAGAGGAGTAATTGAACTCATGTAGCTAAAGTTATTAATGTATTCCCTGTCTTAGAACGGAACCAACCAATATTGTTTATTGCATTTCGTTCAACAGAATTGTGTTTTCGGCTGAATTTACAGTTGTGCCTTAATAAATAATATTGTAAAATCTAATAACACGCGTGCACTGATAATGATTAAACAAAAGGCTCCAGCTTAAAATTTTCGTAACACAACTACCTACCTTTGGTGATGCTTGGCGTAACTTTAAAATGTGCTTAAAAAGCTTACCAGGATAAGGCGGCGGGTACAGCGGGTATCCGAGCCCGACGTGCGTGTGATGGTGTGTGTGCACGTGGCGTTGGGGGGGCGGCGACCGGGGAGACTCTTTCGGCGGCTCAGGGCGTGGTGGCTTTCCCTGTGGAGACTTGGCGTGTTCCTGCAGCTCGTGTATCTTGTGGGGAGCGGAGTGCGGGCCGTAGGCGTACTGCGCTCCGTGCCCAGGTGGTAAGAGTTCCAGCTTAGCGGGCGCGCCCGGACGCGAAAGATCCTCGGGCGCATGATACCTTGGTAGACAAGAATTAAAATATTATAAAAACCACAGTTAAAACTAACTTAAAGGTGTCATTAGTGAATGTTGCTGTTATTGCCTTTGCCATCACTTTTATAAAAAAAAAAGGATTTTTTTTCTTTATTCCTTTTCATTGGAAAAAGGCGAAGGTATAACCCCGTACAGCCATGAAAATTGATCTTAGTTCGGACTGACTAAAAATATGCATAATCTGTGATCAATATAAGTTAGAGAGAGGATTTAAAATTACAGGAACCCAGATCGAAGAGGAATACTTGACATGTAGAATAAAATTAGGTAAATTATAATCAAAGAATTTGTAATTCATTAAACTTTCATTACTTAGTTTTTTAGAATTGTAATTATAACAAGTAATGTGCAGAGCGCATTTTGCATCCAATGGTCACTAATTAATATAAACAATAATATTGTAAACGGTATAAATCTTTAATCTAAAGCAGAGATAAAAAAAGTTGTTGCTGCACGTGTATTAATATATAATAATAATACTATATTAGATGCATTCACGTATTTTTGCATGAAACAAGGTTAAACAAGTAGATAACGCTTAGCAATTAGTACGCCTTTAGTATTTATTCTTATTTAATAAGTTTAAAAAAAAGATACCTTGGCACCGTCCAGCCGCCACCGAAGCCCCCGACGAGCATGGGACTCAGGGGTGCTCGGTACACGGGGTCGAAAGGCAAGCCCCCATAGTGCGGTGGTTGCATGTATGGTGGCAGGTAGTATTGGGAGGTCGGCGGCGGCGGAGGCCCTTGAGTTTCCGTCGTTGGCTTCTGGCCCTCCTGTTTCACCTGGCAACAAAAAATAATATCTGTTATGGCAATCTATACTATATCTATACTTATATCTATACTTGTATAACAAGTGCGATAGTTTGGATTTTTAATTAATCGTGTAGGTACAGCCATTTAGTCAAGAATAACATATCTTTTTTGCGTTGTGAAAAACTTCATAGATTTAAAATAATAATATTTACAATATGTTTTGTGAACCTAAGTATGAAGAGAAAGTTTTTATTGATCTCAGCGTTAAGGACAACAATTAAAACGTAAAATGTTTAGTATCTTAAATGATCTACGTTCTAAGTGGTCATATTTGTACCACCAGCAATCTCCTCTTCTTTTTTTCCTGATTCAAAGGTTGCCTCGCAGAGATCGCTATTAAGCGATAAGGCCGACTTTTGTATTCGACTTCTTTCTTTATGTTTCTGTGTTTGTTATATTTTGTATATGTTAATGTTGTGGAATACTAATAAAGTGTTTTATAATAATAATAATTAGTTTCTTAGATATTTGGAGCTTCAAGATATACGTAGATTACTACACCAGACAAATCGGTACTGTGGAATTCATAATTTCTTTATACGCACAACAACACAGATGTTTTCAAAAATATGTATAAATCTTTTACTTTCAAATCGTGCGTTGTGAAGTCAACATCTGAGGATGCTCCGGTATTGGAGCGAAACGTGCGTAGTGAGGCGTTTTTTGGAGGATCTGTCTGGTGTTGCAAAAAAAATAAAAAAATATACATAACAACGTACCTACAGGTTTATCGCGAACATCGCGGATTATAAAAAAAAATCTGACTACGTAGTACTCCTAATATACATATATAACATATTATCATTATATCTACAGTATGATAGATTGCTGATCTACTTAGAACTATTGATAATCCATGGAATTTTTCACAGCGGATAAAATATATTTCGTTCTTGACCACATACTATACTCGATTGTGCGATTTATACAATTCCGTAAGATGGTCTCAATAGAAGATAAAAGTTACTTGGAAACGAAATGATGAAGTATTTACTTAGTTATATTTTTTAAACATTTTGCGATATACTAGTAGAAAATACTAGTATTTGTATATATATAGAAAAACGTTATTATAGTTATTAAAGGCTTACCTTGACCTCCTCTTTAGGCTTGTCATCCTTGTCTTTGGGCTTGTGGGCGGGTTGGGGGCGAGGCGGGCCCCCTTGTCCGGGAGGGCCCGGCGGCGCTCCCACAGGCTTACCCTCGCCGCCTTCCTTGCGACGCTGCTCGATACTCATATAATATCTGCAACATTAATACCGAACTTATGCACTGATCAAAAAATCAACAGCGCAATCTTGAAAAGAGTGCCAAGTGTGAGATTCCGTGGAGAAACCACTATATACCCACTAATACTTTTACATAAATTATTTACGTAATATTACGGTATAATTTATAATTTTCGCCTTAAAACTTTATCAGAATTACTTGTCAAGTAATAAGCTCGTTTGTTGATTAGCTTTTAACAGGAATAAAGTCCGTAACTAAAGTTATGCACATAAATTGGTCATAAATTAGTGATATCAGCATATCGTCTAAGGAAAGTACAGAAAACCTTTATGGGGCTGAATATATGCTTTTATAACATGATACCGAAAGTAATATTAGATTTACCATTACATAAGTTTACATAGAATGTATAAAAACACATTGAATACATCGAGGTTACTATACTATTTATGCATTTCTTAATGACAACTCCGCTGTCATCTCACACAAGCTAGAACAATTATTGTTAAATTATGTTGGAAAAGAGCAACTGCTGAGTTTCTTGCCGGCTTCTTCTCGGTAGAATCTGCCTTCCGAACCGGTGGTAGCGTCACTACAAACAGACATACTTGATGTTTCAAAAGTGCTTATATTAGGCCTACTTAAAATAAATGAATTTTTAATTTTGAAATTTGCACAAGTTAACTTACCTCCTCAATTCCTCTTCTCTCGCATGCGGAGGTCTCTGGAAGGAGTACGGCCCCATTTGGGCTTTCATTTCTATACTCTCTTTCAAGATCTGATGGTTTTCGTTCGGTCTCGTGGGGTCCTTTCCATCAGACGGCCTCTGTTGTTTGCTTTTATCGAGCGGGCTTGGCGTAGTTTTGGAACGGTCTGACTCCTTCGATTTGTCATCTAGGGGCGGCCCAGGGGGTGGCCCAGATTCCACGTTGTAGGGAAAATTTGGAACGTAATTGTAAGGGTAGAAGTGCGGCGGTAGAACCTTCTGCGGACCGCCATCTTGTTTGCCATCCTGAATAGATATATAACAATTTTAAAACGAGAATTCGTTTTTCGGTTCTGGTTATACTTCGATACTGTATAAATCAGATTACTTGAACTAGTTTTTGTAGTTCGATTAATGGGAATTCACAGTCTTGGTAAAATTGTTTAAGTACGACAACAATTTGTTGAAATTATTAAATAAAAACTCACTGTGTTCGGTTGTTGCTGGCGATAATCCGGAAAATCGCGAATCTGAAGACATAAAATAATTACATGTGTAATCGGGTTTATACAGGCATTGATCTCCTCTCAGATCAGATTTATGGCAAGAGTCCAGACTGTGCCAAGTGCGAAATGCTAGACTTAACTCGCCTTTGAAAGCATTATGGAGAACTCTCAGGCATACAGGTTTTTCCGTTAAAGCAAGGTTTTTTTTTAATTCCACTACAAGTAAGTCTTAGCCGGTAGGGTGGTAACTAGCCGTGGCCGATCTCCCACCAGGCCAGTGATAATGAATTGCTTTAAAACGCTCATAAAAAGTAGGAGGTGCGTGTCGGGGAGTGAACTTGGGCCACCCGTTATGGAAATTGAGGCCCCAACCACTATAACAGTATTCAGTGGAATAGGCATGATCACTAGTGTTGAATAACTGTCCTATGATGTTCGGAATTATGTACTTTGCAGATATATGCAAAATTTTGTTAATATAAATTGCTAATTATATTTTCAAAAAAAAATACTCCCCGCGAAAACGCTCACTGGGTGTCATGGCCGTACTCGTAACGTCAGAGGCAAATAAGAGCTTTAGTAAGTCTTTGTTCAACAGCCAAAGATTATTGATATTGGTAAGTATTGATAAAAAAAAACTTAGCAATTGATAGTTTGAAATCACAAAATACTTGATATACGGAGAGATTATCGGTACAGAAATACTGTCACACAGACGTGATGTCATAATTTTGAATTCAAAACATTCTAAGTGTTTACTTATGACAACCCTATTGAAGATAAAAGACCGGCACGCGCATAGTACCTACGCTACACTACGCGTACCTAATTAAGTGACAGGAGTCACATGATTTGCACTGGAAGTGAACTCACCATCAAAGATTTTATCATATCTATAATGTATACATTACAAAAATGTAAGATCGGAAATAAATAAATAAATAGATTAGAGATAACGCCTGTGAAGTATTATTTCGGTTTTCTTTTACATGTTGTATATATGTCTGTACCTTAAGATCGCCTTTAGGGTCTCCTTTAGAAAGGTCTTCCTTGCCCTTGTCTGGAGGAGGAGGTGCGCTGGTGGTATGCGTCGGTGGTAAGTACGGTGGCTGCCCGTAGTACTGAAATAATACAATGCAAATTGTGATTTCCTAGAAAGGACAGATTTACGATAGCTGGGGGATAAGTACTTGAGGGGCTTTTCAAACCAATTGTATCAGAATGCATCAGTTTATCAGAAAGTGTCGGATAAGAGAAACTACGAAAACTGACTTTGCTTACAACCTTGCATATTAACTTTTTTACTTTACAAAGAAAACATGTTGTTGGTACCCTACCAACAATATGTTTTCTCGCATATTCAATTAATAAATTAACCACAGAATTAAGAACATACAGAACATACACTACAATTTGACTTATATTTTATTTATCTATTAAGTATCAGATATTATGTCAGATAAAGGAAACTAGGTATCAAAACTTGACTTGACTTACAATTTGGGGAGGATCCTGGTATTGCAAAGAAACTAGGCACTTGACTTTGATCCAGAATTTATATCCGTTATATGAGTTGCCCAGTGAAAACCGAATGGTGAAAGGTAAATGTTATGCCTATGAATCTTTTTTGATTAAGCGTTACTTACTTTAGCAATTGCTTGTCCGTCGTTAGTTAAAACGGGCATAATGCACACACAAGTTAGTGTTCTGAGTTTAAAAACTGGACAAATTAGAAGGATTGTAAGGCATCTTGCATTTTATATTCCATACCTGATGATACACTGGGAAGGGTCGATGGCCAGCCTCAGCCTCAGGTGTGCCCTCAGTGGGTGCGGCATCATCGGATATGTCAGAGTAGGCGGGGGAACGCACGCCTGGGGTAGGTGACCTTCGCGCCCGCCGTTTGCCCGGCGACCCGTCTGGTGGTGACTCAGTTGACTTACGCTCTTCTGATGGCATTAAAGCTGATCTTGGTTTAACCTGGAACATACACAAAATTCCAATAAACCACCATAAAAGAATTAAGCTCTTTTTTTCATAGTGATAGCTGACAGACCAAGCAGGGCCATCTACTTGGTCCTGATGCTAAGTGGGAAACCATCGCCTATATGCTGTAACAATATAAATATTAAAAGCAAAAATAAACTCGTTGTGCAGTTTACTAGGCTACACAAAATTGCAAAATCATTAAAGGGCAATTGTATATTATTTTATAACAAACTAGCTGTTGCCCGCGACTTCGTCTGCGTTAGATTTTGTTTTTAAAGTATTCAGTATCGCTAAGCCTTAAATGAGTATAGTAGTATATATATATATAACATGTGACTGTCAATTAATTATAGACAAATAATTTGCAATAAAATTAAATTGCGACTATAATTAAAGATCTAAGCTATCCTATCTCTTAAGTTGGACCAGACTGCTCATGGTGTGCCAATTTAATTTAAAATCGGTGAAGTAGTTTAGGAGTCCATCGCGGACAAACATCGTGACAGGAGATTTATATATATTAAGATTACCAAATGAAATCTTTGAGATGTCTCTCAATAAGTTCAAAGTTTATATAAAACGTAAGCTTACAGAAAAATCCTATTATAATATTAAGGATTACTTAAACGATAAAATAGCTTGGATGCGAATTGCTCTATCTTCATAGCTGAATATAAATTTACTGTGAGATGGTGATAACAAAAAAATAATTTACCCGGCTAAGTTCGTTGTGGGCTCTTCTTAGACCAGGGCGCGTTTGGAACCCTCGTAGCTTTAGGTTTAAGTTGGCGAACGAAGTTATCACCATCCCCTTACAATTATGTAAAGATTTATGTATGAACGCTTCATAAGTGCCTGTGATAGGCCTACATGAATAAAGAAATTTTGAATTTGAATTTGAAATTATAAACAAGGCGGCAGAAATAAGCATGGCAGGAGTACTTCCCCGGACGAGTCTGTCCGGTGGTAGAGTCACTACACGCAGACAGACTTGACGTTTCATAAGTGCTTATATTAGGCCTACTTGAAATAAATGAATTTTGAATTTTTTTTTAATTATATCAAAAAAAGCTCTCCTGCTACTAAACTCTTCTGTTTTCTATTCAGGCTATCAACCCCTTAAAGTTCTTCCACCATTTATTTATGCTGTTTTATGATTCCTTCAATAGGTGATGATACTTTTATTGTGCCTAAAATTATATTATATGAAATTTTAAGCACAATAAAAGGAATTTCTACACAGTGATTTTAACTAGGTATGATTTTACTTTTATTGTGCCTAAAATTTCATATAATATAATTTTTTGGCACAAAAAAGGATCATTCCTAGTTAAAATCACTGTGTAGTTAATTATATACTGGATTACTAGCCCCGGGTGTCCTCAAGTTAGAGGTTAATATTATAAAACATTTTTTATAGTATTTTTGAAGATTAGGTAATGCTTACAAGTGTAGACTTTTCTTTAAAGGTAGAAGACAAAAAGACAAAGTATTTGTTTTGCAATATTTTCCTGCAGACAAGAAATGGTGCATTAACCGCTAAACCAAAATACAGTCTTAGCTCTCCCTGTAAAGTGCTTTTAAAGGTTGTACAAAATATAAACACAATTTTCTTTTCAATGCGGTAAGAGAAAATTTTCTTGAGCTTCTGAAGAGAATATTCCGAATATTCCATTTTCTAGCTTTTACAGTCTACTTTTTAGATTTTGAGGTTTATGAACTAAGCTCAACATTTTCTTTACTTGACCTGTTCAGTTGGCAATTCTTTGTCAATTATTTTGGTACTTAATCTATACTAATATTATAAATGCGAAATAAATCGTGGTCGCTGGTCGGTTCTCATAAAAAGGCTCAAGAGTCACACACAGCGGACGATGTAGAGAGAGCCCAAGTCACCTCTCTTCCCCAAGTCACCTCGTATGAAACCCACAGGAAGAGAAGGGGCCGGTATCGACTGTATTCTGATATGACGTCACTACTCGGCAACAAGCAGAAAAAAATGAATATTGGTAGTCAAGAAAGCATACCTTGAATTGTGTTAATTGCGTAGAAAGCTGTAACGTGGGCAAGGATTCAGGCGGCGGAGTAGTTGCAGGCGGGGTCACCGGCCGCTCAACTTGCGGTGGAGGCTCAGGTGTCGTTGCGAACTCCTCAAACCTCGGCTGGGGCGGGGACTCCACCACCTCAGGCTTTTCAGGAGACTTTTCCGGAGATTTATCACTCTTCTCTTCCGGAGATTTCGTTGGCGTGGGAGACTTCACAGGGGTCGCTGGTGTAGCTGGTTCGGAAGGAGTTTGCGCTGGTGACGCCGGTTCGACAGTAGGTTCCTCTTGCTCGGAACTAGAGCCATCTTTATCTTCTTCATCCGGTGAACCGTGGGCATGCGACCTGTGGTACTTCAGCCCGTTCGCGTGTTTGTACTTCTTGTTACAATTCGGCTCCGGGCATTCGAGTAAAACAGGATCAGGTGGTGGAGATGATGGGGTAGGTGGGGGGCGTTTCGCTTTAGGCGTCGGCGGGCGTTCCTCCGCGTCAGAGTTCCGTTTCCTCTTAGAGTCCGGTTTGGGGGGAGTGAAGGGCGTTGGGGATGGCAAGGCTCTTCGGCCCTTGGCACCACCGTTGCGCAGTTTGCTGTGCACTGAGGAGCGCGTTTCAGTAAAGTTTGTCATGTCAGTGGGCGCTGCGCCACGACCACGTTTCGCGCGACCCTTAGGCGTCCTTGAATCCAACTCCTCCGTCGGAGAGTCACAAAATCTGCAATAAACATAAATATTCATGTTGAATGTTCATTATGAAACATTATGACGGCCGATTGGCACAGTGGGCAGCGACCCTGCTTCCTGAGTCCAAGGCCGTGGGTTCGATTCCCACAACTGGAAAACGTTTCTGTGATGAACATGAATGTTTTTCAGTGTCTGGGTGTTTAAATGTATATTAATATATTATTCATAAAAATATTCATCAGTTATCTTAGTACCCATAACACAAGCTACGATATATGGTAGAAAAAACACAACTTCAATTGCCACTTTTATTGGCAAGACCTAGACGGTTCGCTCCTGTAAGACGTTGGGTTAAATAAGAGGACTTGCAATTTGTCTTGCCCAAAGACCATTTGACCGGAATCCTAAACACAGACATTAAGAAGCACAGCCCATAGAAGCTGAGTATTTCCGGCATAACAGCTAGAACAGTTCACTGCTGGACTAAAGACCTTTCACAACTGGAAGGTTTTCCAATCGCAGCAGATTGTAGTAGTAGCACCGAGGGCGCCGCTGCGCGTTCCCCGTTATCGCCTCGCCACGGGAAGAGGAGTGGTGACAACTGTATCCTGATCTGCCGTCACCATAAAAAAGGTAGTACTTTATTATGAAATAAATAATAACATTTAAATGGATTATTACTGACCGGGGTGGCGCCCAGTCGTGTCTCGTGCAGTCCAGTAAGGTTCCGACGTAGGTCTTCCCTCGCCACGTCACGTTCACCACCAACACACCTGAAAAGACGAAAGAGACTATGAGTATTTGGCACACCAGGGCAAACAGCGCCAGCGTTGCAGTGTCCTTTGTGTTACTAACAAAAATTTAAAAGGAATGGATACTTTTTCCGGGAAATAGTATCACAGTGTACCTGTGAATTCACCGAGGAGTATTTTCCTATAGCTTATATCTAACGAATAATTTCTCTCTAATCTAAATTTGGCTTAAAAAATGTCATGCAGTCTAAAAATATTAAAATTAGTGTCACAAACAACTATGTAATATTATATAAGTACAAATAGGTAATCAGAATTCGAATAATTGCTGCTATGCTACTTTTATAGATAATTTGCTTGTATTAATTAATGAAACACGAACACATTTTTGTCTGCCTGTCCATTAGTCCCGTCTAATCTTCGCAATGACTCAACCAAGTTTGACAGGACTATTATAGACGGGTAGAAAAATTGGTTAGGAGTAATATAGGCTACTTTTTACGATGTCAAAGTGCCAATACCCTCGTTTAATTTATAAATATAGGATTAATATCTTTAACAATTAAATGCATTTAATTTTATTAACAAACGTACGTCTGTACTAAGTTCTAAGTAAAGCAAGAGGGCAAGTAGTGCCAATACCCTCGTTTAATTTATAAATATAGGATTAATATCTTTAACAATTAAATGCATTTAATTTTATTAAAAATGTTTAGTTTATATGCTGTAAAGTTTTATAAAGATGTTGTAACCTGCTAAACTGTAAGTAATATATTATTTATTTGTTCCACCTAGGCTAGTCACTAGGATATAACTATAATACAATTATTTAATAAATAAAGATATTTTAAAAACAAACAAACAAACTATGGCAAAGGGAAGGAATTTTACATTTACATTTGACAAATAAAAGGATATAAAACGTCGCAGTTAAATGTTAGCAAAAGTTCTTTTAAAAAAAATAAAGGTATCTTCGTTCCGACTGGCCGAAATTATGTATAATTTGTGGTCGATATAAGTTGACTGGGAGTTCAAAACCCAGATCAAAGAGCAAGAATAAAACATAAAAATGGCGGCGAGAAATACTAAAGTTAATTGAAAGTTTAAATAGTTTGATCATTTGAAGTTTGAGTTTATAATGAGTGCTATATTAGAGATACTTAAACTACTTAAACGAACGATAAACGCTGTAAGTTATGAATAAGGGGTTTATTTTAGTTATAATAATACTAGCAATTGACCGCGTTCTTCGTCAGGCACTAGTCCACCAGGTTGGCCTGTAATTACACCGGCAACCGGTAGTACGTACTTCTAATAGTGTCCCACATCTAAGCTTCCTCTCTCATAATAGAATAATTAATGAACAGCCAAGACACAGTTGTATTAAAACGGCGAGTAGAACAGCACTCTCAGTGGCTTGCATTTCATACATGCACAAAAGCACTGCCTACCCTAATTTTTTCATATAACTCGTAAAGAAGGAGGATTTCTCTATTCAAAGCTATCTTCCTGCTTATGCTTACCCTGGACAAAAACGCTGTGCACGCTACTGAGCACTCTTATGTATAGTATATAGTATACCGTTTTTATTTATTTTTCTTATAATAAGCATACAAAATTGATTTATTTCAAGTAGGCCTAAAATAAGCAGTTTTTAAACGTCACGTATGTCTGTTCGTAGTGACTACCACCAGTTCGGAAGGCAGATTCTACCGAGAAGAAGCCGGCAAGAAACTCAGCAGTTGCTCTTTTCCAACATTGTTTTACAATTTAACAAAAGCTTGTGTAAGATGAAAGTTGTCATTAAGAAATTCATAAATAGTATAGTAATCTCGATGTATTAAATGTGCTTTTATACATTCTTTAAACTTATGTACCTAATGGTAAATCTAATGGTGAACCTTCGGTATCTTGCTTTAAAAACAAATAAAGGTTTTGTGTACTTTCCTAAGACGATGTGCTGATATCACTAATTTATGACCGTTTCTAGTAAGTCGATTTAATTGTCATTATTTTTGTCTATATATAAAAATGTTATGTTGGTTTGTGTACGCTTCAAAATCTCAAAAAGTTCTGCTCCCATCGAGCTGAAATTTTAGCATGATATATAATACGCATCAAGGATTGTTTTTATTTATTTTTTGCAACAGTCACATAGCAGACAGTGGAAAAACAAAAAATTATACATCCACAAGTATTGCAAAATTGAACTTATATGAAATGTATTCTTTATTTGGTTTCTCATTTCAACCATTCAATCACAATGTGCCACAGCGAAGCGTGGCAGGGTACTACTAGTATATATACATATAATATGTATTTTATACTACGATGTGTATTTACATCTTACTCACAGTCGGGGGAAGCTCGGAAAAATGTCTATTGTAGGGATAAGCTAATCCTTTGTACTCTTTAATCCTACCCTAGCCTTTTACATGGAAAAGAACATAGGATACCTTTTATCCCGGGAAATAAGAAAGTTCCCGCGGGGATAAAACACCTTAATCCACGCGAACGAAGTCGCGGGTATAGGCAGCTAGTAATTAAAATATTTGTTTAAAATTTTATGTACAATAAAAATAAATACCTAAATAGAAAGCCTCGCAGGTAAAAGTTACCTTCATTATAATATGTTAACACAATTTAACACAACAGTTACGTTGCGATTCGCGTATTAAACTTTATGCGCTACAGCAAACTAATAGTGTGGAAAAGTTTCATACGAGCGTAGTGGGGATTAAATTGATTAATTAAATTTGCATAAGTAAGCACGCGAGCGTGATAAGGCGGGGGTGGTGGAGAGGGCATTTCTAAATATACCGCCAGAGTCACGTTCCCGGGTCCCTCGCTGTATGCAAATGAGCGCCCGTGACAAATTGGATTGCCTCGCCAATAACTCAACTGCATCCATTTCGCCGTGTCGACCCAAATTTTAAAGTCCTATACTTGTTACCAAATCGGATCGGGGTGTTTCGACAAGTGCTGTCTAATTGGTAGGTTTATTCAGGCAGTTGTCATAATAGCCTGCTATTAAAGTCTCACTGCTAGGCACAGCCAATTAATTATTGTTATTAATTTTATTTTGCAACGGATGAGACGTCTCACGTCTCATCCGTTGCGACGACTACCCTGGGGTAGAGTTGTATCTAGCCACGGCCGAGGCCTCCTAGCAGAACAGTCCAAAACAAAATTTCTGAAATTATTCCCAAATCGGCCACTTAAAAGACAGCTCTCACCCCTTCACCGGGAAGGTTGTCAAAATAATACAGAGATATATTTATGTATGTATGAGGATGTTATTCAATCCCAGAGCAGTAATAATTCCTAATGATATCGCGTTTCGCGTGTACTCATATTTTATTTATCTCTTTACCGCTTTCATACAATGCAAAAAACGCAAAAACATTTTTTTTTTTAAATTTACAAAAATAAAAGCCTGATTTGCTGTAATACTCGTCTAGTCTACTTAAATGAAGTAGGTAACGACCTACTTGAATGAGAAAAAACAATTATTTAATCTGTCGTTTATTGACAAGAAAAAAAAAACAACGCGCCCTTGAAAAGCGGCGTTTTTATACGCAAGAGTTATCCGAGCGGAGATAAATTTCGATAAAATAAGGGTTTACTGTATGCTGCAATCCCTTTTTAATCCCCCGGGCGCGATTCCTTTTCGAGACTGCCTCATGAATTCTAAACGGGTGCCTTTTAAATAATGTTGAGAGAACGCGTTACATATTTTTATTAGGACATACATATTATAAAAGTTGTATAAAAAAAAACATATAATCGCCATTATCATCATCAAAACAACCGATTGGCGTCCACTGCTAGACATAGGTCTTTTGTAGGGCATTCCAAACTCCACGATTTTGGGCCGCTTGTATCCAGCGGCTCCCCGCGACTCGCTTGTTGTCGTCTGTCGGGGTCGACCACCGCTGTGTTTACCGGTGCGGGGTTACCACTCCATCACCTTGGAACCCCAACGTCCATCGGTTCTCCGAGCTAAGTGCCCCGCCCATTGCCACTTCAGGTTCGCAACTAGTTGAGCTATTGGTAACTTTAGTTCTTCTACGGATCTCCTCATTTCTGATTTGATCACGTAGAGATACTGCTAACATAGCTCTTTCCGTCGCTCGCTTAGTGACCTTTGTAAAGTACCTATCTCTCTCTGAGCCTTTTGTAAAGTACCTATTCTATGCTAAAATATATTGTAAGCATGGACTTCCCGACCGATGGGGGACCGAGTTGGAACGCACCGCTAACTTTCCGGAGTAATGTGCGTTTTTATTAATTTCATCAATATATTATCTACTTGCTTTAACGGTGTTGATTTAGTTTCTAAGATGCAAGCGGGCTAACCTGTTAGGGAGTAGGCCAGTTATATTTAAACCACACCCCGCATCGGTTTCTACGTAACATCGTACTGGAACACTAAATCGCTTAGCGGCACGTCTAGGGTTTAACTAGCCACGGCCGAAGCCACCCACCCGACCAGACCAGAGAAAATTATAAATTTCCAAATTGCTCCTGCCGGGAGTCGAACTCGGAACCTCCAGCTTAAAACCACAGCGCTCACCGCTGTACCAGAGAGGTCATCAAAAAAATATTGATAGAAAAACTTAATACCATTAATTGACCCGACCCGAGAATCGACCTTGTGATCGAATTTCGATGCAGTCGAAACGCCAACACAAACCAACGAGGCAGCCAATAGATATTAGTTCAGCGTTTGTTAACAACATATAACAATGGCGCTTTTGGAACTCTCGTAGCTAAAGTTTTATGTTTATGAACGTAGTGATCGCAATTATTTCACTACCATGTAGAAATCTTACAGGTTATTAAAAAAAAAAGCCCAATGTGACCTGTATATAAATAGGTCATATTGAGCTAGAACAGAAAAAAAAAACATTTTAAAACGTCATCTAAAACAAACTACTTATATAATTAACATTTAACATTAAATACAACTACAAATTTCAATTGCGTGATCTACAAGTAAATTGCACACAGAAATACATCAAAAAAGATCGATATAAAATCCGAATTAATTATGCATTGTGAATAATGTGGTATTCTTAAATCGCGTTGTTCAACGTTGAGTGCGCCGTTGAAACTTTCAAAACGTAGTATATGACATGAACACTTATAAAGTATTAAGGGCTTCCACAAAAAACTAACTAAACTGAATATAATGGTTTATACATTTTAACTCATAAAATGCAGTAACTTATGTTCCTGTATTATACGTTATAACATATGGCATGCTGGGTGGTCTTCAACATCATATTATGTGAAGACCCCTCACTGGGTCAAAAGACTGTCGATCGAGTTGTAGGTCGCTTAACACAAAAACTTGGAGTAGAAATCGCTAAAAGAGCTATATCCTACAGTGGACATTCATCGGATGAGATGGTGATGATAAAACGTTTTTTTGATTTATTACTCTTTATTTATTTAAATCAAAACAGTTATAACTGTAGGAAGTATAATTTTAATTATATCCATAACGATCGAATTATACACCGTCTCCGATCCATAGTAACTCTAAGCAATATTAAAAAAAAAAAATTTTGCTACACCGGTTTATATTTTTTGCTGCATTAAACGACCGTAATTGATTGCATCAATATCGCCGCCGCAACGCGCTGCGGACAGGTGCTTCTTAAACACCAAACTACTATACGAAATGGGTCACAACTGTCTCTGGTGCTACATTTTTTGATTAAAATAAATGGATAAGCGCCACTTCTGTAAACGCTGCGTCACCGTCCACGAGGTGTAAGTTTAGAGATTGCCACCTGACGGCCGATTCTGTATCTTAGTTGACACCAAATTAAGCTTGCCACACCAAACTGTTAAACCCATGTTTTGCATGCTGAAATCATGTTTCCAACTGAGTTCATTTGAAGTCTGTTTGTTGGTAGATACAATTATCTATCGTGACCCCTTCCACTTACAACCTTTCGGACGATTTTGTGCCATTTGACTCTGCTTTTAGCAACGTGTAAAACAATACGCACTTTGGTGTCGAGAGCAGTGGGGATTTGATTCGACCAACAAATCGTGCTACGTCCTCGAGGTCTATTTCCTTCCACTGCCAATGACCACTATCTTTACAAGATTGACTCAATCTCTTCTGGCAATACAATTACGTGATGTATAATACTGGTGGCAACTTTCCACAGTGGCTAGATAAATTTGATGTCAGCAAATACGTACAGAATAACCCCGCTGCACCGCTCGCTCAGCAGCTTGTACCCAGCATAGAGCGAAGTCTCTATAAATAATTACTATCTCCCATTTATTGTTTCACGAACAATGAAAACATAAAGCGTCTCTCTATAAGCAATTTGCATTATCCGAGCGAGTTATTGTGCCGAATGAATGGCCATGATAGATGAATCCAACTGACAGTACGATTTAATAACGTCCATTTACAATTTATATTATCAATTTTGGGCTGCGGTCACCGGACGAAAGATCGCGCGTAATATTTATGTTCAATAAATTGATGAATTGTGCGAGCAAAGTACAAGCCTAATTAGTCGAACAAAGCACAATGCTGATTCTGTTAAGGTAGCTAAATAGATATTGCGTTATCCTATTAAATAATTTTCAAAACCAGCTCGGAGTTAGAATATTGGTGTAATATAAAGTGACAACCCCCGTGCCACGGAGAGCACGTTAAGCCGTCGGTCGCGGTTATTATTACTAACTTGCTGCAATAGTCGTTGAAGCCCACCAACACGTATTAAAGAAGTATGGTGAGTATATGCTGTGAAACTCTATCTCTCCTATGAAAGTTGTTTTCTTGAAGATGATAATGATGACCTAAATTGAATAAGAAGTTGAAGTATCGATCTACAGATTTACCGAGCTTACCAAGACCCGGGGCTGAAAAACAATTCCTTAACTTAAGGTCATAACATAAACATCTATAATATTGCGTAACGTTTGAAACGCATAACAACGATGTGAAGATCATTGATATTTGAGAATAACGCGTTATTTCTAATGGGTTACTTGTTTCAAATGTATTGTTATTGAAGGTATGCCAAAACCTTAAAACTCCAAAACTTAGAAAAAGGAATAAGATACCTTAAAAGTAATTGTTAATTTGAATTAAGAGTTCTAAGTCAAACCGAAGAAATTCTAGTTCTAGTTCGACAAATCTATGATTAATTTGAATTTAGAATTCTTACCCAAATCAAAATACTACTAAAGTGTCATGTGCGTTCGACAGTACGGATATTTCAAGTTCTGTAAATACAATATAGGAAGACTTTTCTTCAAAATCTCATCTGTCGGCACACTTGAATGTCCTTATACATAAAAGCACAACAAATAACTTCTTCCTAAAAGTTTCATCATTACAGTCTGAGTTACTTTGTTCGTTACATTTTAAAAAGGAAGCTTAAGTTTCCAAGAGGCGAAGTACTAGGAAAGCAGAAATATTAAAAAGTGGGCAGACAGAGCTTCGGAACTGAGGAAATTGTCGGGCGCGCGTCTCGCTTTAATTATTTAGGGGTTAGATTCACCAACTGCCCTTTCCTCCCCGGATATGCATGCACACGGTTATCCATTTAGGCCAGACTTTACCAGCATTAAATAAGTAACGACTTAGGTATCTAACTTAAGGTGTTTAACTAATGTTTTTCTGGATCGGGTAGCAAACTTACCAACAATTGCCGTACTGGGTTTTATAATTCTATGATTGGAAATAGGCACCTTTAACTTTTTTGGTAGCTTCGAGCAGAATTAAATCATTATCTAATTTATATTTATATGTACGTATCTGCAAGATGACAAACCCTTGTGAATTTTAACATAGATAAAAATAGGATAGGTGTTTGTATATACATACTTACATACTTTCTACAATTTCTGAGATAATTGTAGCATAAACATATTTTAACTAATAAATCTACAAGATGAGAAACTCAAAAACGATTATTGGTGGTTGATACACCATTTTAGAAAATCGAAATCCCTAAAAGTTTTATTGTAAAATCACAACGCATAAGAATATACGAATTAGTACAAAAGAAGTTATATAAATATCGATAAAATTCATATAAACTTTGTTTGCTCACGTCTTGCAATTTCTATTTCTAGCACACCCGGCATCCTGTAATAACATCATTGTATTCAAATTTGCAAACTGTTACCCTACCAGGGTGGCGAATCTCGCTTGTAAATGTTTAATATGGACGACCGGTCACGGAAAAGTTAAATTAGATGTCCGGGCCCTTTTGTTTTCGTGTGTCCGCTTCGATTTGTACGCCTGTCAAATAGCTGTTCACCCGCTGCAAAAAGGTTTTATAAAACTTATCTCATTGATTTTTAAATTATGTCCAAGTTCCTTGTATAAAATATAATTTGTATAAATATAGATTTATAAACTCTTAAATAAGTTTAATTATAAGAACAAATTTTAAATGCTTTATCAAAATTTTACATTTTTATAACGTTTATGCTATTGCAGCAAATACTTAAAGTATCTTGCTTGCAGTTCAAATGAGTATTTTTTTTTGCTGTCAATAATTTCGTGAACGAATCGTGTTCACAAGAGTGTACAAATGTCATTACATTTTAATATAAAAGTTATCTGTAAAGGTTATTCCTGGCCTTCCGCCAGTTTATTTTCATAATTATAACGTTCTCTAAGAACCAGACACTCTAACGTTCTCTAAGAACTCAGAGAATATTATAATTATCATGTCATAAAAACTCATTAAAAATAATTATATTGATGTTTTATATCTTAAACTATACATGAATAAAATAAACCTATTATCGTTTTCAATTAACTGCCGACTAACGGGGGATCTAACTAATGTTTCCTGATTGAGATCGCAATGGCCGTACCAGGAGAGCGGAGCGGTGGAATAGGTTCATTTAGGATGCTAATTACCGCGGGCCGTAATCAACTGACTAATGGTTGTGGAGCTCCTGCCATTGCTTTTACGTTTTCC
Organism: Pararge aegeria; assembly: GCF_905163445.1. NCBI lineage: Eukaryota > Metazoa > Arthropoda > Insecta > Lepidoptera > Nymphalidae > Pararge > Pararge aegeria. The sequence continues at coordinate 5,151,449 of NC_053200.1, read as the reverse complement.
TTTTTAGCTCTATGATTGTTTTTTTCTTTGTGGCGTAGATTTTATTCTTGTTATTTCAACTTTTAAATCGTTTGGTAAGTAAAAAAAAGTAATCTAACGTTTTTTAGGAATTCTATATTTTTACTTATTATATTCTACAATAAGTACTTTCTTTTTTTTGCCCAGAAACATTGAAGTAGATGTGAAAGTTCACACATAAACAATATTATAGCGAAAGATTGTAAAGCAATTTTCGATTGCTTGGGTGATACTCGTACAATGTACAATGTACTCGCCTTATTCATGGTTTATAATTCAAAAATTATATTGAAAGTATTAAAAAAACTGCATTAACAAAATTGAAAAGTTTTAAAAATAGTATTATCAATAAAATTCTGTAATTTACAAAGACTAAAGCAAATATGTAATAGAATTTTAAACTTCAGTGGAATCATTGTTCTCGACCGCACAAAGTTAGCATCCATTTACACCCATTCAAACAAAAAGCAAACTTCGTGGTCTTAAAATCTTGTTGGCAAAGTTAATTAAAAATTCCCTCCCAACAATCTCACCACTTTACGGCCCTAGATTATAAAATCCAACATTCCACAGTTATTTAATGAATGATCTGACTTTTTTACTATATCGCGTATGCGTCGATCATCTTTTTATTAGTGATCGAAGCACCAATGACGCAGCAATGCATTTATTAAATTAAAATGTTTTCAGTGACAGAGATCTTTAGTGCACAAGTAATACATTTTGTGATTTAAGTGTGACAGTTTGTAAATTTAAGAAAGAGAACTCTCTAAACAATTAGCAAACTGAGGTTCTAATATATATTTTCTATATCTATACGTTACTTATTATGCATTTTTTTTAGTTTGGATTCACTCCCGAAAATAACACTGACTTAAAATTGCCTTCTTTAAAGTCAGTTTCACGTGAAACCTTATTTCACAACACGCATTAAAGAATAGGTTAACTACACCTGAAATGATCGATGAAACTAAAGTCCTGAAATTAAATTTATGCCACTTTTATTATTCGTAAACCCGGCTTTATAGATCAGATACCTAACTGGATAAAAAGAAGCTTAGTCCATGAAAGTCTTGTCCCTGGGATAATCAATCAAATCGGTTAAGGCGTTTATTTAAGATTTGCCAAGCCAGAGAAGAAATAACTCCGAAAAACTATGCTAGAGTCAATCTTTAATCCAATAAATAATTACATGAGCTTATAAAGCGCCTTTATTTTAAATTCACTGTTTTTTGTCATATTCATAAAATCAGAATGATGAATTTATTTCCAGTTGTTGGATGAATGAATGAAATTTTTAATCATTCACCCAACAACCGAAAGTAATGTCATGTTCTGATTTTTAACCGAAATCAAAAGAAGTAAGTTACAAGCAATTTTTCAGGGCTTTACTCAAGTTGCAAAAGTATCTTCATTAACAATCCATTACCGGCCCACTACGGGGCACGGATCTAGGCCGAGTATGAGAAGGGTTCTGGCCGTAGTTTGGCTGACCCAGTGCGTATTCGTAGACTTCACACACCCTTCAGAGCACTATGGAGAAGACGGAGGCATCCAGGTTTTCCCATGATGTTTTCCTTCATTATATATGAAGTGATATTTAATGGTTTTAAACGAACATAACACTAAAAGTGAGGGGCATACCTGGATCGAACTCGTTCAACGGAAATCGGGACTGAGGTTCTAACCACTGAGCTATCACACAACCGTTTTAGTTGTAATTAAGTAACGAGTATGTTTGCAATCATTTCCATATATAACATAAATGTAGCTTTATTATAGCTAAATATAACCCTGTTACATGAAACTCTCTTCAAAACAGTAATTGGAACAGAGAAATAAAACTAATTAAAAGCTTTATTACACAGCAAAAATATTGGGACATTTCCACGAAAAATAACTCGACAGTATTCAATTTCCCTAAGCCCGTCCAACGTCAACGAAAATAAATAAATTGGGAGGGCGTGAGCAGTCCCCCTCAGTGAGGATAAATTTGGAGTGCCAGCGGGCAGATGTTGATTTATTATTACTTTTTATTGTAATTATATGTAACGCCAGGGGAGACGCATTGTATTACTAATAGCCTGTACAATAGACACGCGAGTATTGAATTAACGAAAATATACCACGGCAAAACGATCTCTATCCCACATCGAAAAGGTATCAAAATTGCGTTCGACGTAATCATATTATATCTATGGACTATGGACTATGGAATTCTCGATTTGTGTAATACAATGTATTTTTTGTAATAATAGACGGCTGCGTATCATGGACGGATTTCAGAGGGATGAGAAATAGAGCTTATCGGAGAATAAATGATTGTAACATAAAGGAATATCATGTGCTCAGTTTGGAATACAATGAGAAAATATCGGCCTAGATTATAAATCAATGGCTAGAAAAGAGGGCGTAAAATTTATTGCTTATTCTATGAACTTGTACAGAACAATGTTAAGGTCGACATCATGTTATATGCTATAGTAGCTTTTGCCCATTCGTCTGCATATACCTGCCCTTTTTTTTGTCATGGTGGAAATGCTTTACCTCTGTCCTTTTGGGCAGGACAGATGTTACGTGGGACTCGTTTACCGAAATTAAAAACCACCACGGCATGTCCATCTCATTGGCTTTAAGAGACGTCCGGGGAACCCGTTGTATAATACTTGCCTAATACTTTAAACTAAAATCTTAGGTGATCCGATCACTCTTACAGATTATGCACCTTTTGTTCCGACTTAACACTTATTATTTTGGCTAATTTACACGAAATCTTTTTTAAATATAGCCTATGTGTTATTCTAATGTATGAGCTTTATTGCTGTAAAGTTTCATTTAAATACATACAGTAGTTACGTGGAAGAGCAACAAACATCCATAGATCTATAGATCCTCAAAAACTTTCACGTTTGTAATATTTATATCGCTTGAGTAATAATAGTCGCCTGAGTGATAAACGAACGAAGGACTTTTTTGTGAGTCGTTTGAGCGGTTAAGCAACGAATCTATTACTACTTCCGAGTACCTAAGTACGGTATTATTCTTTTTACTAAACTTAAATTCAGTAGAAGAAGTCAAAGTCAAATATTTCTTTATTCAAATAGGCACATAGATGCCACTTATGATGCGTAAATGACATGTAAAATATGACATAGCAGTGAATCGATGGCGATAACTAAATTCGTCAACTTAAAACTAAAGCTACGAGGGTTCCAAACGCGCCCTGGTCGAAGAAGAAGCCCACAACAAACTTAGCCGGTTGTTATTTTTTTTGTTATCACCATTAAACATTGTCTTTTAAAACTATTAAAGAAGCAACCTGGTTAGAGCAATAATTTGCACCCAAGCAAAAGGACAAGACAATGTCACATTTATTTGTAGTTATTTTCATATAAGTAAGCCCTCCAATCTCATCACATGTTTCTTTATGATGATACAGTGTAAGAGGTAAGATGGCTAACCTGTATGGGGTATGGCAGCTATATTAAATTCATAGATTCAAATCGGTATGTACGCGTCATCGTACCGGAACGCATAGCTAATTGCTTGGCGTCACGTATATATCGTTAGGGTAAATAGTGTCGGTCAAAGCTTTCCACTAGAGATCACCTAAGATATCCTAATACCCTATTTAAACAAATTCCGCTAGGCCATTTTGGCATGCAGGTTTTTATAGAACGCTGTTATTAATCTATGACGTTAGACGTATGAACCGCGCATTTTTCCGGGATAAAAACCTGTCACTCCCTGTACTTCATGGATGATGAAGTACTAAATGTATACCAAAAATCTAGTCAGTTGCTCCATTGCTGCGTTAAAGAAGCTGGATAATATTAGATCCGGAGAGTATCATAGACACGAGACATAAGTGGTGGACAAAACCTTGCGCGCTGTACATTTAAGGTAACATAATACATGAGTACCTGCGTAAAATTTTTACGGCCGCATGTCCCTCCATTAATTGCGGATTTAAGAGCCAATCAGTCAAACGTCACTGCAATATTTATAAAGTGCATTTAAAATTTAATTTGCGCGTGCCATAAAAGACCGGTTGATCGGCCATAAATACAGCGATATTCTGTTTAAAATACCTATATTTATTTTATAAAACTGCCTCAAGGATAATTATTTATTATGTTTATCTTAATATGGACGTAATTAATGCTATTTGCAATACAAATTAAGTTCGAATTCATTTTCCGGTTGGATTATATTGATCCTACTTCATTCTAGCAAAATATTTGTAGAGTTTGTCTGAAATCGAAATGATTTATTTTAAGCTTTGAATTTAGTACACATTGCTATTAGTTCCCAGCGAACAAAATTAACCTGCAGTGAAATCTAGGCTGTGCGTTGTGTGCTGATAATGTTTGTAATAAATGGAGATTTGTGTAAATTGGTTTATCCGCGTAAATAGATTAAGTAAATAGATTTCAATTATCTTATCTGTAATTTAAACGAGCGTTTCACAAATTATAACATATTATTTTTTGTATTTAGATTAATATTATGTTCATGACTTTAGGAAATTGTGTTAAACATATTATTATTTAAACAATACTCGCTAAATAAAATTACAAAAAAAGAACCTACCAATCGTATTATTATTATGATAGTTTAGGTCGCGGTAGAGAATTTTAAACAATAATTAATGAAAAATGAGCTACCCCTATTTGGGAAAGTGTGCAAGTGTTCTTCCCGGGACGTGCCCAAAAGGCGTCGTACACGGGAGGCACCGGTGCGTTCTTAGGAGATCCCGGAGCCTCTCTTCATGTGCTGAGGCCGGCAACCGAGGGGGTTTTAGTGGGTAGAAATCCCACATAACCCAATTATTTACAATTCGGGTATCTCGTAATCAGGAGATTTCCCCCCCGACAAAAAAAAAAAAAAGGTCGCGGTAGAGAATTTTAAACAATAATTAATGAAAAATGAGCTACCCCAGCACCAAACGTATGTATGGCATTGTCAACGTACAATATTGTTATTTAATTTTAGTTTCAACTGTATATCGAGAAAGGGTCGTTTTGGCTGCATAAACTTGGTGCCTGGGGTCGGTATGTGTGGACTGCGAAGCGGACACAAGTATCAGGCGTGCATAAGCGTGCTGGAGGTGTGATATAGGCGCTACGGTGCGTTGGGTTCGTGCGCTAGTAACAACTCACCACCTTCCGTTTCGTGCCACACGATGCCCTCCAGCGTGACCGAGGTACCAGGCTCGCATGGCCCGAGGCAGTCTGGCTCAGTGATCGTTCCCACCGAAGTGCCGACGCATACTTCGGCTGTCTCCTGTGGAACAAAATTTAAAAAATTATCTCTCATACTTATGCAATTTAATTTCTCATAACATAATAATGAATAAAATAGAACATTTAAAATAGCGGAGAGAGTTTGATATACGTAAATATTTAAATGTAGAGTTACCGTAGACCAAAAGAATAATGAATATTAAAATTTTTAATTATCTAAAATTCATCTCTTTTGTTCTATAGAATCTGTTAACTATGACTCTATTATATATCTATACTCTCTATCGAACTAGAGAGTTATTTATTTGACATTGAATGGTAATTGATAAATTTGTTTTATAAATGGATTCACTGACCTTCTCTGCTAAAGACATAACTGATTTTATTTATGAGACGAGAGGTAGGTAGATATTAAATTTATTTTAGTCTGGTCCGCATGAGTACTTTAAAAATTCTTTAATGTTTTTTGTTTTCATAAAATAAGGACTATCACCCGCAGTACGTACTGGGATTGCATAAATGCAAAGAGCGTTTACGGCGTAGAACATAATCAAATGAAGCCATTTACATTCAGCGACCGATATGCGAGTAGCACAGCGATATTGCCCCTTCTCCCTCAAACACACGGTTAATGGCATCGCAAATTATGGAGCCGAGCATCCCCAGTTGAATCCGTAGAGATGTCGACTCACAAATGTAGCTACTATCGGAAAAATAAAATTTTATTCGAGTTGCTGGAAGTTATAATCTTTTCACGTTTCAGTAACAACTAATGGTGAAGGGGAAACGAAACGATGATGTTTTATAAAGTAGATATATTTTGTTAATACGAATCGACAATCGACTTTCGACTGTTTGGTCGTTTTTGAAATGCAATATTTTTACTGTTATAAAATTGGAATGGCTTGTCAATTTGTCTAGAAATGACACAATATGCTGTATAAAAACGTTATTGTAATAATTTTATTAAAATAACGTTTTTATACAGCATATTGTGTTGATTAAATAAGTGCAGTTGATTGTGATCCGAAATAGGTAATTTGATAAAGCTATATCTCGGATTAACACAATGAAATAAACAATTCTTATAATTTTAAATTTCATAAGCTTATAAATTTCTAAGATACCTAGTTCCGTCGACAACGTTTTGTAAAATCCTGTTTTGTACTTTTGCTCGCCTCATAAGCGAAGCGTTGAGGTTGTGCTCTACTCTCGACATTTCAAAAAAAGCAGTTTTCTCGAAACTGAAATTGATTTTTTGTTATTTATATTGCACTTACAGGTTAATTTGAGTACACTAATATCAAGTCAAATAATTTGTCAGGCACATAAAATACATTTGAATAACAATTTTTTTGTTTAACATAGTAAATAATAACATTAAACATAATCTTTTCTGGACGTCCGTGTATGGACGGGTGTATGTGGCATCAAAATTGGTCGAAAAAATGGAATAATTTTTTTTAAATTATCTTAAGTAACACACGACATAATTTCTTAGTTAATAAGAACGTTCAATTCACTGTCGTTAAATTTCCATGTAATTTCTAGCTAATATTAATTGTAACTTTCAATGTGCAATCATTATGACATTCCCGTGTCTTGTTTATAAAAAATAAATAATAATTAATATGACAAAAAAAATTTGTAATGAGCATTGAAAGTTTCAGTTAAAAAAATTTCAATTTTATTGTGAAAAAAATGAGATTATGTGGCGTGCACTTTTGGATTTTCCAAATTTTCTTTTGCTTTATTCGCGATGAAAGTAGTATGTGATAGTCAAGGACATGTCATGCAAGTAGACTATCTGTATTTTGAAATGCCATTAACATCTGTTCAGCCGTTTAATTAAGTATATAAGTACGATATAAGATTGGAAAAGGGTCTATTCTCTAAAACCCTCTCTCCTGTAGTGAAAGAAGACAGAGATCTGTGCCCAGAAGTTGTATATTAATAGTAGAATGATTATAGTATCATTAGCACTATCTCTTTACAGGACCCTGTTTAATACTCCCGATTTTATCCGTTGTGTAATCGTTCTATGTACCAAGGCTCAAAACAGTTGAATTCGTTAAACCAACTTAGCAAGACTTAAAATGAACTTTATGACGTCAGAATTGCATTAATAACGTAAAAAATAAAGGAAACTTTTTTTTATAGTATTCCTACGATTACTTTGTAAGCACCTAGGAATTTCAAGGTTTTCGTTCAGAAAATAGATTTCACCGAGAAGCACGCAAGAAAAAATCAGTAGGTGCTCTTTTCCAACATCAACATTTTCCAACTTAGTATTTATTATATTATATCTCGTGAGAGATAAACGTGGAGCCGGCTGCTGCCAAGCAACATTGTCACAAGTTACGAGAGTAATACTATAGTTTCATAAGCTAAATCAGGGCTATAAAATAAAATAAATTTTTGTAAGCGATTTGTAAACAAAGCAAGCGATATGTTAGAAAACGGTTAACTTAAGATCATCACAAGAACGGATTCGATTCAGTATGCAACTTATGCAATGAAGATTTTTTTTTGCAGTTTTGGTGCATTCTAGTAGTCGTTCAGGTCCCCATAAATGTATTTTAACTTTTTAAAAACTAAAAACGTTTTTCAAACATCTGGAGTATTCAGTAATTAGTTTGCATATATATGTATTTTTTTGTTGTTTATCAAAAATTTTAAGTAACTAACGTGCGTCAAAGTTACCTAAACTAACGATTCGTTAAGTAAGTTAGTTTATCACAACACACCATCTAGGCAGAAATATGGTCAAGAATAACATATTATATTATTCACGCTGTGAAGAACTACATAGTTAGTTAACAGTTTAAGTTCTTTAAATCTCATTTAGCAGCACTCGGAACCTTAAGCAGTTTAACTTGAGCAACTTGTAACCTACCCCGTTTTATTTTACAACAAAATTCCTAACAGCTAAAACATCGTGCATTCAAGCTTCCTGTAATTATGAACTTGAATATGACAGAAAATGTAGACAGTTTTAACTTACACGATAACTATACGCTATTAGCTTGCAAAATGCTCATAATTCGTATGAATAAACAAAAATAAACAGTTAATATGAGAATTATTCCAGAAGTGAAGTCAGACATCGACAGCTGAATCAAGTAATCGTTTTTGTGGCAATTCACCATGATTGTCATCACTTCAACCAATCGACGTCCACTGCTTGACATAGGTCTTTCGTAGGGATTTCTACATTCCACCATCCTCGGCCGCTTGTTTTCAGCGGCTCCCAGCGACTCGTTTGATGTCATCGGTCCAACTCGTCGGGGTTCAAAGTCAAAGTCAAAGTCATTTATTCAAGTAGGCCCATAGGTGGCACTTTTGATGCGTAAATAAGAATTACACGGTAGTGAGATGATGGCGATAACCACATTCGTAAACTTAAAGCTACGAGGGTTCCAAACGTGTCCTGGTCTAAGAAGAATCCCACAACAAACTTAGCCGGGTGTTTTTTTTTTGTTATCACCATCCCACAATGTCATTTTAAATTATTAGAAGAGCAACCTGGTTAGAGCAATAATTTACACCCAAGCTTTTTTATCGTTTACGTAGTCCTTATACTATAATAGGACTTTTCTATAAGCTTACGTTTAATACAAACTTTGAACTTTTTAAGAGACATCTCCAAGTTGTCAATTGGTAGTTTATTGTAGAATTGTATGCAATTTCCTTTAAACGAATTATGAATTTTATGTAACCTAGTATATTGCACTGTAAGTTTATTCTTACTTCTAATGTTTAAATTATTGCAGTCACATTTTTTATTAAATTTAGAAATGTTTTTATGAACGTACATTAAATTTTCAAAGATGTACTGACTATACACTGTCATTATTTTAAAATCTTTAAATTTATCTCTTAATGACTCTCTCGGACCCATTTTGTAGATAGAACGAACAGCTCTCTTCTGCAGCACGAAAATAGTGCTAATATCAGCAGCATTACCCCAAAGTAAAATTCCATATGACATAATGCTGTGAAAGTAACTAAAATATACCAGTCTAGCAGTTTCTACGTCGGTCATATGGCGTTCGTCGACCAACGCTGCGTTTATCGGTGCGAGGTCGCCATTCCAGCATAAATATAAATAGCATAATACAGTGTAAACTCTTTATAACGAAACTCGAGGGACTGAGCATTTTATGTCATTGTCATGTGTGTTGTCGTTATAGAGAGTTATCGTTATATGGAGTGAACAAAAAAATCTCTTACATGGTGTCTATTAAAAAAATCCCGCGCCTCTCCGTTCATTTTACCGTACGTAATTTGATGACGGTGCTTAAATTTTCCGAGCCAACCTTCAGATGCTTTAAAGTCAATTATGCCAAGTTGGTTGGCAAACTTTTGAGCCTTAGCTTTTACAATTGGCCCCGAGATGGGTACATTATTCTGGCGCTGATTGTTAAACCACGACAACATTGCCTGATCTAAGTCTTCGAATTTTGGCTTTCTTAATTTTTTAGACAAGTTTCCTTCCAGCGCCGCCTGTTGAATTGTTTTTTGGTTTTTCCAAATGGTAGCAACAGTGGATTGACTTAGTTCCAAACGCCTTCCAACGTCACTTTTCTTTTCTCCCTTTTCAATCGCACGTATCACACAAATTTTTTCGTCAACACTAATCGCTTTCCGTTTACTGGCCATGTTAACAGTTTCAAAGTAGGTTTACGACTGATAATACGATAGGTACCCAGTATGCTTGGTCGAAGACCATCACTTTCGAGAAAACAATGCGTCATACTGCACGTGTACAAGGCAATTAAGGATAACAAAAGCTAGACCGACCTCGGATGTTTCGGAGCTTCAAAGTCTTTTGTTACCTGATAACATAACATAAACAATAATACCGATAATAAATATTTACTGTCTACAAATATGAACACATTTCTTCGTAATAGAGAATGGCGTATCGCTATAAAGAGTGTTTCAATATGTGAGTTTTAACGCTAACCAACCAACTTGGGCTCACTCCAACGTTATAGGGAGTTTATCGTTATAAAGGATAACGTTATAAAGAGTTTACACTGTATATTTATCTCGTCGTGAAGAACTACATCAATAGTTAACAGTGCTTTATTCTTTAAACCTCATTTAGAAGCACTCAGCATCTTAAGGAGTTCAAATCAAACAAGTTGTAGCTAGTTTTATTTTACAACAAAATTCCTAACAGCTATATAATAAAACTTGAACTTGAATATGACAGAAAATGTACTAGGCAGGTATAACTTACACGATAACTCGAGCTATTAGCATGCAAAATGCTCTTAATTCGAATGAATAAAGAACAGCTGACAGTTAATCTGAGAATTATTCCACACAGCGCGTCTAGACGCAAATGATAAAGCATTTAGACTGACATCGACAGCTGAATACAAGTAGTCATTTTCGAGGTAATGCTTCATAAAAACGCAATCATGATCGGGCAATTAGCCGTGATATAATGTATATTTGTGTTAAGCAGCCAGATGTAATAGCTGCCCGAAATATAGTTACGGTTAAGCTGTGTTCATTGTAAATCCTAATTGTAAATTATAACTTGACGGCCGATTAGCGCAACTGCGACCCTGCTTTCTGCTATTCTACTCTCCGTCCTTTCAACTAACTCTATGTCAAAAATCAATCAATTGGTTGTTTAGTTAGAGCGAAAACAAGCACACATTTGCGTATTTATTAATTAAATAAATATACTACGACACTACACACATTTCCATCTAGCCGCAAAGTAAGCGTAGCTTTTTTTATAAATAATATACATAAATACTTATAATGTACAGATAGACCCCCAGACACTGAAAAATATTCATGTTCATCACACGAACATTTTCCAGTTGTGTGAAACGAACCCACAACCTTGGACTCAGAAAGCAGGGTCACTGCGCCAATCGGCCGTCTACAGACTGCAAGTGTTTATCTTTACTTCTATTATCTGTATATTATAAGTATTTATGTGTATTATATTCATAAAAAAATATTCATCAGCTATCTCAGTACCCATAACACAAGCTACGCTTACTTTGGGGCTAGATGGCGATGTGTGTATTGTCGTAGTATATTTATATTTATTTATATTTATTTATTTATTATAAGTAGATTTTCTGAGGTCTATAATAACTAGATATTAAAACTTGAATATTTTAGTGTCACTTTGCAGCTTTGACAGTCTTTTAAGTTACCTAGCTTGGAGGTAGGAACGAATATTGCATATTTCCTAATTTTATCATCAGCTGTTGCCATGATATATATCATATAAAAAAAAAAAATTGCCGTCGGATAAGTCCTGGTGCAGTTAATTCTGTGGCTCTTAAATTATCTCCGTGGAAATAACCAAATCAATCCGTTGGTCTGTCAAAGAGGGTCAAACAAAAAAAACCCTTACTTATAGATAGATACGGACCAAGCTGATGGTCCACCAGTAGTAGTAGGTGGGAAACCATCGCTTATAAATACCGCAACACTTCGCAGGTCACAAGGAACACGTTCTACAAGTTGCCATCTTGCTCTATCAACATTATGTTCAGGCATAGATGTTAACCCTCATGTGCCTGCTATTACACCGGCAACCACGTTCTTCAGACCGGAACACAACCATGCTGGTTGGCAGCAGAAATAACGTAGTATTAGTATTTCCCTTAGCGAGCTCTGTCACAAAAAGCTCAACTACTACAGCACTCTTGTATTGCTTAAAATGTATTTTACTCTCGGGCTTCGTGACAACAAAATATTCTAGCCATAAAAATGTAATTCCGCTAAACAAGCAGGCTTTGTTGTTGTAAATCGACGTGTCGTAAACAGATTTGCTTTAACACCGTTTTCGCTTTACAAAATATCGATTTTAAACATTGTCATGGACTTAAATTGTTTCTTATAAGCGTTGTCGTTAGCTTTAATGGTCTAGCCACAGTCCCAGATATCTAAGGGCACGTGTTTTAGCTAATCAATCATTAAAATAATCTTGCCACAATATTTTAATCTCGGTAAACAAATGGGTAAGAAATTACAGTAACAGCCCGGAGTTAGGAACTTGAAACCCGTGCCTCCGGGAGAAGGTTTACCCGTCGGCCACGATTATTATCATTAACTTGACATAATAGTCGTTAAGCCTACCAATCCGCACGCTGCTCTAGCGTGGTGGGTCTATAATCTAGAACCGTAAACCGTATCTCCTAGGCCTGTGCCAAGCAGTGCGTGGGACGATAATAGGATGATAATATAGAGAATGATGTTAAAACAAACAGTCCCCGGCATGTCACGGGCTTTAACTAGTATTCTTTAACAATAAGTAGTAATCAGTTATCAGAAGTGGGATTTACATTATAAAAACACAATTCACTGAATGAGACCTAAAGACAAAACCTTGTTCAAGCGTAACCTTCTCATGATAAATGTATTATGGCCCACTTATATCATTAGCCCTACCAATGTAATCGCATGTCTGAGCATCTTCAACGATAGCATCAAATAGTTGATTATCATCGTACCCACGCGTCGAATATAAATAGCGTGAACGCTGTATTGTTAGACTGAGACAAATGTGCGATCGACGCCCACTACGCGTCCGTTACAAGAGACAATACTGTGTTTATTTGTACTGTTAAACCGCGTATTAATATTTCGACACGCTAACTCGTCATTAAGTCTGCTTGCCGTTTTGACAAAGTACTCTGTCAGGCAGAACGCAGACTATATATTAGAGTTTTATCTGTGCACTTACCGAATACTAAATGAGCGACATGGACAGGAATTAAATCAGCGAAATATCCGTAACATTGCTAGAGATTATGCTCTTGTTTATTTGTAGAATGAAGCCGCGTGATTATATTTCAAGTCGCCATTTCATCATTAAGTCTAATTTGTCTCTTAAAAGAAGACTTCAGCGATATATTGGTATCACTTTGTTTCTTACCGAAATAAACTTTTTATTTTTTTTATTTGTCAAAGTGTAGCCTTCTGTGCACCAAACATTTAAGCAGGTTTGAACAGCAGGGGATTTTGTCAGAATAATATTAGTACCAAGAGAAAATACTCGTCGTTTATTTGTACAGTTAAGCCGCATATTAATATTTCGACACGGCATGTCGCCATTAAGTCCTTTATGAGCGACTTGCCGTTAGAAGTCGAGGCAGGGGAGGCATTGTACGAAGCAAGAGGGGGCGCGCTTAAGGCTGACTATACGTGTACATTACTCAGAGAGACATACTGTCATTATTATTTTCTTGTGTCTGATAGCATACATTCTTTTTAAACGAAAAATACTAATTGGAATATGAAAAGCAGGTTTAGATTAAATTGTTTTATGTTTTTTCAATTTTAAAACTGATTAAACGAACATCACAATAAAAAAGGTCGTCTGACAAACAACATAATAAACATCAACTAATAATAAATAATCATAAGTCTTATAACCATTACGAATTAAATTTACATGATCACAATTAATTTATTCAAATAAAATTTGGCCTTATTTTTAAGCACTTGGAAACGTCAAGTCTGTCTGAAATAATTTTCAAACTCTACCACGGAACAGAAGTATTATAATGTATATTCAATAAGGAATATAATATTATTAATATGGCCTTATTGCCTTAGTTATTAAGTTAACTAGGAAATATGTTTCTTTGTTACTGCAAAGACGAAAATGTCTATCAGTCGTCGACACCCTTACTACGTTCAACGCTCGCTGCTAGTCTGCAAACAGGGGTCGCCAGCTGCCGTTTTATCTCCTCAACGAACTTTATGGTAGGAACTTGAAAAAAACTTTTCACATTAACATTTCAATAAAACTCGAGCGCCGTCGTATCGAACGCAAATAAGAGTACGGAGGTGCGCCGGTGTCAGAAGACAATAGGTGGTAAATCAATTCAGATGACAGGAACAAAGGAACGCGTTGGAGCGGGAATGTAATGAGCGGGCAGATTTCGATTAAGACGCCGAAGGGAGTCGTTTGAAGATTTCTCTTTGTGGCGCGTCGCAGCAACTAATTTGTAGTCTCGGCTGCGAAAGGAAAGTGCACCGACACCTACATGCCTAATGGGCGTTTCTTCATTGCACGGCCCGGCACTGGCACGGCCCGACACTGTCCGAACAGACACGGCATCTTTATATTTACGTGACGGACGTGAGTAAGAGCTATTGTGGGGTATAACAAATTTAATTTGTTGGTTTTAAGCCGCAAATATCAGGAAACTATTTTGGGTGCAAAAAGTGGGATATTTGGATCGCGATCGCACTCGCCCGCACTAACGAAGCTTTGCATTACGTTACAAAACATGCAAAGCGATCCTGCCCGACACCAGTGCGAGATTTACTGACGACATGTAGTTTTCGGGCCGGGCCTGTAAGACGGCATGCCATGTCATTCCGAACAATTATGCGTCTACTAATGTCAGTGCCGGTGGTTTGCCGGTGCCGAACAATGAATAAATGCCCAATAATTCGTAACAGTATCTCCTAGTGCCAAGCGACCCCTGACTCATACGACATCTCGCTGTACCGATCATGATATCACTATTATGATATGCAAATCCACACCGAACTGCAACGTCGTATGTTTTCCTAGTACAAACATTGTTGAGGTTTGCGATCATCTGCCTTTATCTCTCTTCGTAGTATGGTTATATCGCAGTTTGTACCTACTCTGTACCATTAAAGTGAATTTAGGCCACACGTATCGTCACTGAGGATGTGGAACTTTAGGAATAATAGAGAACATAACGCTTTATATTATTCATATATTAGTATAACACGAGGCGCATATCTTCACTTGTTCCTTGCTATAAACGTTATAACAAAAGGCGACAAAAAAGTGGATCATCTATACATATATACATAGACTCTTAAATACATTAACCTCCCGTAATCGAGTAAAAAACGGTTTTCTTGTTTTTATATTGTTTGTTCCATAACTCAGAAAAAAATTTCTACGGGCCAATCTTTTACTGATTCACTTTCATTGGATTTTAAAATCCAATCATAAGTTAGTTCACTGGGAATCTAGATTTAAGACTATTTAGGAATTTAAAATATTTAAGTATTCTAACCATGATTTTATAACTGACTTTAGATTACGGTTTTGCCAGTCATATAAATACGTTTAGGCAAGCCTTTAATCAATTACTAATATTGTTTGTAGGCACGTTCCCAGCAGATTCACAATTCGTAGTGTTGACCATAGAAAATATAAAGACTAGGTAGGTGTAAAACTAAACACACACACAACATGGACAACGAAACTAACGTACTAAAACGCAAGGTCGTATATTATAGACTAGGATATCTTGAAATTTTTGCAGAAATGGCAGCACACGGCGAAAATTAGGCGAAAATAGAGAAGACAAGCCAATAATATCATATGTTTTTAAACGAAAATCTAGCTCCAGTGAGATTATGAATACTAGTATCATATTAAATCAATGCCTAGCTCTCTTTTCGCTGTTTACAATTCAAAGGCAATGAGAAGAAAGAAAATGTTACAAAAGGTTGCAACGACTCGAGGTCACGTCTTCAGCGATTACCACTCATTCCAGATTTAGCTTTACACGGATCAACATGTGTTTAGAGACTTAGTCCTCGCTTAATGTCATTTATTCGACAGGAATTTGTTGTAAAACTGTTTCTATTTACTTCTATGTAGGTACAGTTACATACTGGCAATTGGTTGAGATAAAAAATAACACAACACTAGCACTTTTTTTAATATTTTCCAATTATTGACTTCGACTTAGAGACTACATAATTAAAATGAAATGTGTTTTCGCGTTTATCGTTCAGTAGATCATTTGGCGATTTGTGCTCAGGAGGATAGATTATTGTGGAGCCAGCTTGCAGGCAGAAACCACGTGCGTAGCTGGGCAACCAATCTGCTAATACCATAATGACTGACTGGTTATCGAAAAATTATATGTGCACTTGTAATTGACGTGCATATCAGTCCATTTTTTGTGTGTGATTTATTTTAAAACTTGTAATATGGATGTTGTTAGTGCTCTTAATAAATAAATTAATTAATTAAACTGCCTAATAAAGAGACATATTGCTGATTCGACTTCATTATTACGAAAGTCAATAATAACGTGTAAGCAATATGTATATGCTAGTATTTAAGGGATGTAACAGAAGGTTTTTTTTTTACATCTTCATGGGTTAGCCCTTTACTGCAATGTCACCTGTTTATAAGTGAAGATGCAGTCTAAGATGGTAGCGTTAACGTGTAAGGGGTATGGCAGTTATATTAAACCTATACCATCGGTTTCTACGTGACATCGTACCGGAACGCTTAGCGGCACGCCTTTGTCGGTAGGGTGGTAACCAGCCACGGCCGAAGCCTCCCACCAGACTAGACCAGACCAGAAAATTCAGAAAGTATAAATTCCCGAATTGATTCTGCTGGGAATCAAACCCGGGACCTCCCGCGAAGTTGTCAGAGAAGTACCTGTGGTTCTAGCACATTACCCAGCAGGGCAGTGCTTTCAACGACATAACACGATTAGTAAATAACGTAAGTACCTAAATACGAGTCAAATGTTCGTCATTAAAATTATTTAGGCAAATGGCACGTTTCAGAGTTAACGTTTATCGTGGACGGCTGTTGCGTGCCAAAGGCAATAAACAGCGGGCGGAGTTCGAAGCATCTTGTTTATACGAAATTATACAAAGCCACCGGGTTAAGCAATAAATTTTCAGCTGGATTGTAAAGTAGTAAGTTGTGACAGAGACTGTTTATTTTTGTTAATAGTCTGAAAAGAGTACATTTAGTAAGAGTTTAGAGTTACAAGCCCTAGTTAGGAAGTTGGCGGCCTACCCCCGTGCCCCAGAGGGCACGTTTACTTTTACTAACATTTGGTAATTAATGATCGTTCGCATTGAATCATCGCGACGAGGAGCGTCCTTTCAATATAAATTTCTAGAGTTTAGAACTAAAGTAACGACATGCTTAATTGATCCACTGTCATTGATCCCCCCCTGGCGGAATAGTGACCATTGTGTGGTCTTATGTGTATTGTGAATTTATAATGTCTGAATTTACTCTGGTCGTAGGCTTCGGGCGTGGCTTACTACCGATTAATAGTTTCCCCGCCGCGTAGAAACCGTTTAGGCGAGTTTAATATAACACCAGATGAGTCGAGGGCTAAATTACAGTGAAATAAAATATAAAATTAGTAATATCTTGTTGTCTCCTAATCCTAAGGTTGCCTGGCAGAGATCGCTTTTAAGCGATATGGCCGCCTTTTGTATTCTACTCCAGTTTTTTGTGTTTCTCTCTATTCGTCCTTTATTTTCCTAACTGTGTAGTGGTGTACAAATAAAGAGTTTAAATAAATAAATAAAATTTTTGTGTGACATGGAATCCTTGCAGGTAAGCATATACCCCCAGCAGGAGACAAAAAAAATATCCCCTGTCAAGAGATATAATTAAAGTGTCCACCGGCTAAAGCACGGGAACATGGTATAGAAGTTTAACTCCGTTTTTATTTTCTATTATTTATTCTTTTTCATTTTTTTTTTAATTTTTAACAATGCTTAAAATAAAATAAAAAACGCGATTAAAAATTTATAAAAAAAGAAACATCCACCCTCCGCTAGCGGGGCTTTTGAATGCACAAGCAACCGGCGGTCAGGGCTCCAGAGTGAGGAACCTCCTCACAATACGCGCCGTTTCAAGGACTACTGCCTACTAAGGCCTGTATCCGACCCTTGATCCAACAACCAAGCGAAAGCTTCTTAAGATGTTGGTCGAAGCTTTTCGCGAGAAGACCATTGACTGAAACGACGATCGGAACAACAACGGTCGACTCAACATTCCACATGGCGGTAATCTCGTGAGCAAGGTCCAAGTATTTAGATACTTTTTCCTTTTCAGCTTTCACCAGATTATCGTCATGTGGAATAGTAAAGTCAACTCCGTTTATTATTATACATATATTATTTGGATTTTCCAGACCACTTGTGGGCCAGTGCTCTGAGAGTTGATAAAGCTGTGGGAGAAGTTAAATTTTTATCCTTTCCCCGGGAGACAATTGTCTCCTGCCCATGTTTGCCGTGCTAGGTCGATATATACCCCTTTGGGTATTATCGTACTAGATCAACGAGGCGGTAATGAACCTAGGTGGATTGCTCTAAATTTATTCTAACTGTCTTTAGAAGTATCATAGTAATAAAAATTACAATTGTGTGTTACTAACTGTTTGATGTCGGCTTTCTCACGATATCGGCCTAAGCTATATAGAGAAATTAACATGTAAATGAAAGGCACGAAACGAATCAGAAAGAAAGCTTTGCGTGATTGAAATAATAACTGTTTTCCAAGTCAACCTAAAGTCGTGTTAGAAATTTAGTATATTAGTAAACTTGCCTATACCTTCAAGATAAGTAGTATATCTTAAATAGTAAACATGTAGTAAATACTTGACAGTGTTTTAACAATAATATTATATTATGCTTTCTATGTTTTGTTTATTATTTCAGTATTTTCTGCAGTTAGGGGTTACCTATTATGATATCGAAACTGAAAATCTATTACATATTTAATAGCAAAAGCGATTAAAACCTATTTATAACATTAAAATTCCAGATACTTTGTAACGTTCTAAAATTTCATTTTAGAGATTTCGTAATTATCACCAAGCCGCTTGAACTTTGTAGAATGATCTGGTTTTAAATCAAATTCCATTCAGGACATAAAATGACCGAGTAAATTAAATTCTTGTTTTACTTAAAACATAATTACAAATAAACGTAGGTTTAACAAACGTTTCATTAAAAGGATAAAGATAAAATGCTTTTTTTGTTAAGCTTTCATTCAATTTCATCTACCAGGCATACATAATTAATGATTGGATTACACAATCTTTCGCCCTCGCGTAGCTCCAGGGTTTTACCGGAACCCTCTTCAACGGTGACACTCCCCAACTAATTGGCTCGCTACAATTCGTTTTCATGCGCAACTGCTTTAATAACTTCCTTTACAGTATTTCAAGAAATATATTTCCTCTTTTCTCTTGCTATTTTCTGGTACCCTTGTAACTTGAAACTGGTATTTTCGAAAATTGATCATCTTTTAACCAACGGTGAAAATACTTATTAAACAACATCATATACCTATAGTATTGATATTATGTATTATGTTTATTATTTTATATATTATCTAGCATTCGTGTGTCTATATATTTGTTTTATTGCTATCTTCCACATCTTAAGTGCATCATTGGCTGAGTTCGTAAATGTGGGCCTGTTAGAGATCACTTTTGCTAGAAAATTATTATTATAATAAAAGTTATTTAAATCTAAATTTTAATTTAATTTTGGTTATTAAATGTATATCTATGTTTATATACAAATTCAGCTCACTTACGTTATTTTACGAAAAACAGGATCGATAAAATCGGAATTTTTACACATTTATTAAATGAAAGATAAAGGTATCCCGTTAAAAACAGAAACACGAAAAACATTGTTATAAACTTTATTTACAGAATATAGTAATTGTACGTACCTAGTAAATTTCACCAACCAACGTTCGTAGCTCAGATTACGGGCATCCAACTGTTCAAAATAATTAATTTACTTTTAAAATTTGCTTCGAAAGCCGAACCGTCCTCGTATTTGTTGTTTTTGTAGCAATTCATTTAGTAGCTTTCAATGAAAAACCGTTTTAAGATACTTTAACTGTTTTTAAATAAAAAAACTGGATGCTTGCGTTTCGGTTCTCGTTTCCCATTCATTTTTGTAAGATATTATTTACTTTGCATACCTAGGACTTCACTTGATCGAGGTCAATTCGGAATAAATAAGAGAAGTTACCGAAAATAGAACGTTCATTCATTCACAAAATACGGTTTCGACAACCATAGAAATGCTAATAAATTGTGAAATTCCTGCGAATCATTCGCTTGAATTAACTTTAGTAAACAAAAAAATATTTGTATTAGCATATCAAATAACCGTAAGAGGTTTCGAGGTCTACTAAGTTATACCTCATTATTTTCAAACCTCTATTATCTTTTCACGCCGCATTTACCGAGTTCATTGTATACATTCGATAAGCAGTAAAGCTATATTAACATTCAATGTCAAAAGATGAAACATTAAATTAATCATGTTCAAACAAATCACAACCACAATGATATAAATGTGAAAGTCTTTTAAGATGAGTGGATGTTTGTTACTCAATAGCAGAAAGAGCTGAATCAGTAAAATGGATTTAAATGTATCTAGGCACGTAAATAAGCCATGTCCTCGATTAAGAATTACGAGTACTCCACGCGGACAGTACTAGGTATTGTACAAAAAATAAATACTGGAAAAGTGTACCTAAGCTTAATTATTTAATTACCTCACCTGGTAAAAAGGTTGGGCCATTTTTTGAGATGACTTAGACGGACAACATTCAGCGCATTCAACGCGGAAATGCAGCCAGTATTCTTGGCACCATTCCACGCGGGCATGACTTGTATTTTAATTAGTTTACGTTACATTTTGTACAACTTAATAATGATGAATTGGATCTGGTGAATACGACATTATTTCTAGGTACCTCGTTAGCTGTTAAACTTTAATAGGGCCCACATTTCAATAACTTATCGAACAGTCTTAGCTGCTCTGCAGCCAGTGGCGTGTACTGCATACATGCATACATGCACTGCATACCCTACCCTCAGAGCTTATTAAGATTTTGGAAACAATAGAATCCAACACTACGATACCGATTCAAAACTAAGCAGCAGCGATGTATGTGTATTTGATAGGTGTAATAGAACATTGCTTAACCTAAGCATTTTGTGAAACCTGTGTTTCTTCGTTGTTTTATATTGTTGCTTTTATAATGTATACCCTTGTCAAAAACCCTTTGCACGCCCCTGTCTGCAGCTTACACGGTTAAAAAGATACGTCGTATGACAGATATAGAAACTGCCAGGCTTGTTTAATTTAGTTACTTTCACAGCATTGTGTCTTACGGCATATTATTATGGCGTAATGCTGCTCATATTGATTCTATTGTTGTACTGCAGTATTTAATTTATTTACATATAAATATGACAAAAGTTAAAAAGAAAGTATACTAGGCAGTTTACTAGGCAAGGCTAAAAAAAAAAAAAAATTAGTAACTTGCTGGTTGCTGCTGCACTTGCTGGTTGCTGCTGCATATGTTGCGGACTGGGCAGTGGGGTTCCAGGATTCCCTACCCAATCCAGAAGAGGAAGCGGCCTGGTTTCAGTGTACAATGACATCTATATGTGACACCTCTATGCCTCGGGCCGGACGAACTAAAACTAAGGCAGTCTACTGGTGGTCTGATAATATCGCGCATCTGCGCAATACCTGCCTTAGGTTCAGACGTCAGTACACGAGGGCCAGAAGAAGACGGAGAGCCACAAACGAAGAAATAACTCTGGCATACACAAATTACAGAGAAGCCACTAGGGCGCTCCAGACTGAAATAGCAAATGCCAAAGCGAAGAGCTGGAAAGAACTGCTCGAAGGACTTGACAGAGATCCATGGGGGCGCCCTTACAAAATCGTACTCGGCAAACTTAGACCGTGGATACCACCACTGACTGAGACCATGGACCTTGACTTGGTGAAGAGGGTGATTGATGTACTCTTTCCTAGCTCCCGAGAAAACCCATTGACCTTAAAAGCACCACTTGATCACGCTGATTGGTCTGAGGAGTTTGAAGTGTCGGAGGATGAGCTAAAACGAGCCGTTAAACGTCTCGCAAACAGGAACACCGCACCTGGGCCGGACGGTATACCGGGCCGCGCATGGGTGCTTGCTGTGGAGGCTTTGGGAAATAGGCTACGGCGCCTTTTCAGCAGTTGCCTCCATTTAGGTGTATTCCCATCCGGCTGGAAAAAATCCAGGTTGGTACTTTTAAAGAAGGATGGCAAGGCTGCTGATTGCCCTTCCGCTTATCGTCCAATATGCTTGCTGGATGAGGTAGGCAAGCTGTTTGAGCGCATTATTGCTTCCCGCCTTAGCGACCATCTAACCCATGTGGGTCCTGACTTATCAGAAAGTCAGTTCGGTTTTCGACAGGGCCGCTCGACAGTGGATGCGATCCTCCGCGTTCGCACTATATCACAACGAGTTGTTCGTGAGGGTGGAGTGGCGTTGGCGGTGAGTTTAAATATTGTGAACGCCTTTAACTCGCTACCCTGGATGCCTATCAAGGAAGCCCTAACTCACCACAACGTGCCTTCATACCTGCGCAACATAGTAGCAGCCTACTTGCATGACAGGTCCATACAGTACATAGGGCGGGATGGCCTTACGCAAATAAGGGAAGTCAGTTGCGGAGTTCCACAGGGCTCCGTACTGGGGCCACTTTTGTGGAATTTAGCATACGATGCGGTTCTTCGCGTAAGTCTCCTACCTGGTGCCCATATAGTGTGCTACGCTGACGATACTGTAGTGCTTGCTGAAGGAGACTCCTTCCAGTCAACCTCAAGGCTCGCAGAAATAAGCGTGGCAAATGTAGTTGCCAAAATTCAGGAGCTGGGCCTCAGGGTAGCGCCTAAGAAAACCCAGGCACTATGGTTCCATAAGATTCCCAGGCGGCTGGAACCACCCTGCTCGACGATTCGGGTTGGCGATGCTGATGTGCAGGTTGGCAGGCACCTGAAGTACTTGGGCCTGACCCTGGACAGCCGATGGGGCTTCGAGGAACACTTCGAGTGCCTGGTCCCCCGAATTCAAAAAGTAGCAGGTGCAATGCACGGTTTGCTGCCCAATCTCGGGGGACCTCAGGAAGAAGTCCGCCGCCTTTACGCAGGTGTTGTGCGATCAATAGCCCTTTATGGGGCACCTGTTTGGTCGCAAAGGCTATTAAGAGTAAAGCGACTCAGAGCGAAGCTCAACAGCATGCAACGCAAGATCGTCATTAGGGTTGCGAGAGGATATCGCACAATATCCTTTGAGGCGGCTACCATTTTGGCCCGCTGTCTGCCTTTTGACATATTGGCGGAGGTGGACGCCAATATATATGAAAGAAGAAGAGAAATGGACGTAGAACCCGAAGCGCTGAGGCAACTAGCGCACCGACAAGCCCTTATTCTTTGGCGTACGCGTCTTGAAGAGGAGAAAAACGTACGCCAACGCGCTGTTGGTGCCATACTACCAAACCTCGAGGCCTGGTTGTCAAGGAAAAGTGGAAGTGTAACCTTTAGACTGACTCAGGTACTCACCGGGCATGGTTGTTTCGGGGAGTACTTGTGTCGGATTGGTCGTGAGGCGACACCAAAATGCCACCATTGCGGAGGAGACCGGGACACCGCGCAGCATACACTCGAAGAGTGCCCGGCCTGGGACCAGGAGCGCCATCTACTGATCAGCCACGTTGGAAGAGATCTTTCTCCTGCAGCAGTGATAGCAGCAATGCTCGCGGAGGATAGAGCGTGGAAGGCGGTAGTCTCCTTCTGCGAAACTGTACTAGTCAAGAAGGAGGCTGCTGAGCGAGATCGAGAGCGAGCCAATCCTGCTCGTAGAAGACAGCGCCCTACAGGTAATCGGGAATCATAAATCTTCCCGGGACGAGCTATAAGCGTTGTGCAAGGGAGGCACCGGTGCGTTCCTAGGAGATCCCGGAGCCTCCCATTATGTACTGAGGCTGGCAACCGAGGGGGTTTTAGTGGGTAGAAATCCCACATAACCCAAATTCTCCCACAGAGAATTGGGCATCTTTTGAGAAGATTTCCCCCCCGTCAGCAAAAAAAAAAAAAAAAAAGGCTAAAATTAGTAATTCATTGAAGGGTAGGTCGTATATCATTTTATCACAAATTATCAGAGAAAGTTTATATAAAACGTAACTTATAGAAGCATCCTATTATAATATTAAGGATTACATGAATGATAAAAAAGCTTGGATATGAAGCCTCCTAGCGTTAGATTTAAGTTTACGAATGTAGACCATCACTCAACATTAATAATAACGTATTATACGCTTAATACTCTTAATTACGGATTATACGCCTGTGATAGGATCTTCATGAATATTGAAATTGAATTTGAATTTTGGATTAGTTATAATTTTTACTCTAATATTTACAATAAAAAAAAGAATTACAACCTAAGTGGGGATTCAAATATGGCGTATGTAATTATGTGATTTATGTAGATTCCATTGATCATGATGACAGGTTATGAAACTATCATTACCTATAGCGACTCTGGTAGAAGTACTAGGCATTCATAGCTACGGAGGAGCTTTTGAAATAAGTGACCGTGTTAAAATGAAAAGATAAGTAAAACCTGGACTCAAATGGAGTTCTTTCATAAGTTTATATTTAATAACGAACTATAAAACGAGTATAAAATAACGATACACTCATAACCTCCAGTTACAATAAAAAGCAAACTTCACGCTTCGCACGGCGTTCACATCTGATAGTAGATGTTATCAACAGGTTAATACTGTCGTAAAGAGCTATCAGACCGAGTTCTAATGACGTACCTTTCGTTTTGTATACGTATATACTTAATCATGAGAATGTGTTTATTATAACACTCTTACCATTTCCTATTTTTATCCGGATGGATTTAAATATTTATAAATCCTTTGTATTCTTTGTATTTATGGTTTTAAAAACGTTTTAAAATTTCAGATCAGAGAAAGATATTTTTTGTTCTTTTAGTAACGTAATTCCTATCTAAATTTCGATTAGTGTCAACATCATAAGTAACAAATAAAAGTCGGTATAAAAACTTAGCACAAACAAGTTTTTAAGAATTGAACTTAATCCCAATTAGACTGAATTGAGACGATGAAATTCTACACGCTCATTTGATGTTATAGGTATATTCACTTGTTTAAGCTTTAATGACGTTTCTTTGATGCGTCCGTTAATGGTTTTCTCTGCTTTTATAGACAACTTGCTCATCAAGTAAAAGCAATCTGGGCTTTTAAGCGTTGTGGGAACATTCCATTTTATAACACCTTATTTGATATATATTTGTTGGTATTCATTTTCACGTTATAAATATAATATAACTGACTCTCTAGGCTAATAATGTACAAGAACAAGTGTTTCTGGATGATCTACTACTAAATCGATGGTCACGTATCTTGTTTTATAGAAAATACATGAAACTGTTCATATTGGGAAAACAAAGGAAGGATTTCGACCGGTCGCTCAAGGACTTAACCACTGACATGATTCAGGAGATGAAAAAAGTTTTAGTTACATCAAACATGCATAGATATTTCCTTGTAGATTCGAACGAATGAACGAATCTAATACGAAGAATTTCTCCCTACACATTTATGGATACAGATACCTAACTTTTTTGTATTTATATATCTAGTTTACAAACGTATGGTGTTTATAACCTGATTTCTATGATGCCCTGGTTAGTTCTTTAGAAGCAATACCGGTTAGCAGTTGGGTTAAGTGTTAACACAATTTAACTAGACTTTTAAAAGAGATCATTTAAAGTTGCGTGTCTGATCTGTCAGGTCACTAGTACATTAATATGTACTACTACATAAAATAAATGTTGTAATTACTCTTCTAATAAATATATAATCTACTGGCAATAAATGCCATTCTCGTAGACAATTAAAAGATGATTTGCAGTATTATCGAACGACTGCTAATTAATCGCGAACTTTCCATTGTCAAATTGTTATTTTCGCGAACGAGTTGAAAGGCATCATAAAACTGAAAACAATCGCACCCTCGACGAGGGCTCGACAGTATTAATTAAAAATGAAACCTCTCTCCATCGGCTGCTGCCCTGGTAATTAAAACGAAATAACTGTAACGAGTAAACATTTAAAATAAAAAATTAACTTTTAGCTTCCCTGTTAAAAACTTAATGCGATATTTGTATTATAAAATGGGTTATACTATTTTATAGACGTGATCGACCGACCGTAAGAGGATCGATACTTTTGAGATGTGGTGCTGGAGACGAATGCTGAACATCACCTGGATCGAGCGCTAGACCATCGTCTCAATATTAAAAACGCTGGACGTCTCGTCGACTCACCATCTGTCTGAAAAAACACTTGTGTACTTCGGTCACATAGCCAGGAAAGACTCAGGGAAAACCGAAAGAAAGAGGCCAAGCAGAAGGAGCGTGAGACGTTGGACAGATCAGGGAATCACTCGACTGCCCCGTCTACAGTGCGTATCATGCGGCAGAGTACCGGCAATATCAGTTAGGAGCCACGATCCTCAGTAATGAGGGAGCGACTCAGGAGAAAGGCATGACAGCCTAGTAGAAAAGAAGTCTACTTCCCTATCGCAGGAACATAACTTTTCTGAGTTATGTCCGTTTTAAGCAATGAAACATCACTTGCTTCAACGGTGAAAAAAAACAAAGTGACGAAACGACGACGACGAAGGCATGTAGCCTGAAATCCCTATCCCTATCCCTACTAATCCCTATCCCTACTAATATATTTATTATTATTATAAATGTCAATGTAAGTTTGTTTGTTAAGCTTTCACGCAAAACTACTTTACCGATCCTCATGAAACTTTGTACACATATTCTTGGAAGTGTTAGAAGTATTATAGGATACTTATTATCCCGACATTAAAGCTCGGTTCCTTTGGGAGAGGAGATGAAAGTGTTTGACGATTTTGCACCATAACTCCGACAAATTATAACAGATTTAAATAATTATTTTTGTACTATCGAGGTTATAATATGTGTATGTGTAGATCTGAATGCTGTTGGAGATAGAGGACAGAACTCCTCAGCGGACAGCAGCAAACCCCTCAAGGCGTAGCAATACTGAATACTTTAATTTTTTTTAGAACTACAAGTATATTGAATGCCACATCAAAAACAACATCTAACGCAGACGAAGTAGCGGGCAACAGCTAGTATGTCTATAATGTTTTTAAAAGACATGTGAATACTTGAAATCCGCATTCAGCCGGCGTGGCGGACTATATCCTAAGACCATCGGCATCTTAGTCTGAGAAGTCTTGTGCCCCGTAATTGGCCGTAATGGGTTGATAATGATGTTGATGATGATGATGATGATAATGATGATGATGATGATGATGATGAAGATGAAGATGATGATGATCTTTGTTACACAAATTTTATTGTACCTTTGTTGTTTTGTCTCTTTTATTTTTTTTTCTTGTGTGCAATAAAGTATTTTTGATTGATTGATTGATTGATTGATCTTATTTTATTCTAACAAAAAGCTATTTTTAAAAGTAAATGTGAACTTTTTTGTATCATACCTACTGGATTGTGCAAATTGGCTTAAATGACATTATTAAAAGAAGTTTATAGAGACATTTAATCTAAATGAAGTGAAATGTTAATTTATTGAAAACAGTTTTGATGCTCCTTAAATAAATACATTAT
Organism: Pararge aegeria; assembly: GCF_905163445.1. NCBI lineage: Eukaryota > Metazoa > Arthropoda > Insecta > Lepidoptera > Nymphalidae > Pararge > Pararge aegeria. The sequence goes on along the minus strand of NC_053200.1, from coordinate 5,123,840 downwards.
TCATGAGAGATTGAAGTGGCTGTATTGCCATTATAACGCAAATAATATGTTTACACTATGTTTAACTTATATTGAGAATATTTATGGCTGTGATTTATTCTAGCTATTACAGCATGTATTCGCTAGAATAATTTATAGTCGTAAATGTTGTAAACATATAATATAATATAACATCAAACGTGGCATGTTGTTAGATCTATGATTAGCCAAGCTTTTATTAGTACAAGGTGTAAATGAAAAGTTAGTCCGCTGTTTTTATCTGAACTCGCAAACAAATCTTAATACTGAAAGGATTTTATCTAAGTTTTCACAAATAGTCAATGTTTGGAGAAGCTATATAAATCTTGTTACAGTTATATGCTTAATTTTATTAAGAAGCAATGTTAAACTTCTAGTAATAACTAAGCTACAATAAAATGTAAATATTTACAGTAAATGTGATATACTATTTCAACAACTTGGAACATCTTTGAAATAAGTGCAGTTTCTATAAAATTCACAGTATTTGTTGGTATGGTGGTAACTAGCCACCGCTAGAAATTACAAATTTCAAATTGTCCCTGCCGACCTTCGAACCCGGGACCTCCTGCTGCACCAAGGAGCTCGTCATAAATTATAGAGCCTGAAACGAAATTTCATGAAGTGTCTTTACGATAAAAGTTCGTTATAAACTAAAATATATACAGTACCATCTTCAAGTCAACACTGCGACACTAAAATAACTTTCAAGTTTTAACGTTTCAAGAAATATAAATGAGATTTAATTTCATTACAAATGAGATACCGCAAAGCGACTATAAAAGCGTGTTCCAAAAACGTGGTAATTTCGCCTGTCGCTGTATTCACTGCGAGAGGAAATCTGATTCATATCTTTGGCTCGAGTTTTCCTTTATCCCACGCGAAATATTCTTTAATTTGCCGAAAACGGAAGCTTTCGTAAGTATTTTTGGCTTAAAATATAAATGTTTTGCAACAAAATATAATGTTGTTACGTAATTAGTTCAATTGGGGTTATATTTTTGTCTAAAAGATCTCAAGTGGCGAGTTTCCGAGCCTCAAGTGGTACTTTTAACGGAAAATATTGTCACTGGAGCTAGCGAAAAAATTATTATGAGTAAGTAGGTACTATACTATACTATGTATTTTAAACTAAGAGTTTCGTGGTTAATCAACATTTCTTACTTTTTTCAACATTTCTACATATGTACCACGATAATATTTTGGATTTGTCGATATTTCGACCCAGTTGCATGGATCGTAGTCAGGACGGGACTCGTCCTTACCACGATCCATGCAACTGGGTCGAAATATCGACAAATCCAAAATATTATCGTGGTATGTACCCGTTGAACTATATTTAAGAAATACTATACTATAGTCTGGAAGTCGATCTGGAATGTAAACAATACCGTAAATATTGTAATTTTATTATATACATTACAATTTTATTTTAACGTCGTTTTCTAGACAGTTGATGTTACACTTGTTTGTTGGCAAACACTCCATATAGTGTTTAGCTATAGTATAGCTAGGTAGCATTGGGATTATATCAACGAACTGGATATATATAAGGATATATTGTTTTAGGTATTTTGATATATATATGAGGTACTATGCATATCAGCATGATTAAAAAATGCATAAAATGCAACATTGGATGAATAATAGAACTAAATATCCTATGAAAGCGGCCGGAAATATATGAACTTTGTGACTTTAATCAAATTCTAGGTCCGGAAAAAGAAGCGGTTATCTGCTCGCAGCTGAGTCTACCTACCTGTCCTATTGGGAAACCATCTGGGGAGCCGCTCAAACACAAACATTTTATTTAAATTGGTCTATTGTTTAATAAGGAAGCTTATTGTAAACATACGACGATGTACGCACGTACATAATATATAAGAGTACACAGAAGATGTAACACATTGCTACACAATCTCTGAGATATGAAGATCGAAGATAATAGTTATAATTTCCCAAGATTTGCCGTCTCGCACCATTAGGTAAGTACGAGTGGCGGACGTGACCCCATCGACTATGTTATTTATTCTTCCTTTATATCTCTTCGTGAATGCTGTATCGAGACTCGATATTTATCCCGTCTCTAGGATACTAGGCAATAGATTAACAATTTGCTTCCTGTCTTTTTCAGTCCGACATTAACTTTATGTGAAAGGGAATAGTGCCAAATCTGTGTAGCTACGATACCTCTGACAAATATATAGTAATGTAAGTAATAAACCCTCTGTAACACAGGTTTTCTTACCTGAATGCCCTAAACTATGCGGAAAGAAAACATGTAATAAAAATAATGTATACAATATTATTATTGTATACATTATTTTTATCTTGACTAAATGATTATTATTATTATAACATTATATCAATTATTAATTTTTACTTTATTTAAATTGTTAACAATGTAAAATTATATAAATAAAAACAACACTATTAAAAGTTTATATAAAAAACATACACTTCTCCTCTTGCGGGGCTTTTGAATGCCCAAGCAAAGCTACAGCGTGAGGAACCTCCTCACCATACGTGTCGTTTAAAGGACCTTCTGTATCTGACCCTTGATCCAACAACCAAGCAAAAGCTTCTTAAGATGCCGGGGTTCGAACTTCACACTTTTAAACGTAGCGCTCAATTCTGCGCCAAGGAGGTCTTCAACGATAACGCGGACAAATAAATATAACTACAACATTGCGCTATTATTTGTATAAATAAATATACTACGACAATACACACATCGCCACCTAGCCCCAAAGTAAGCGTAGCTTGTGTTATGGGTACTAAGATGACTGATGAATATTTTTATGAATTATATATACATAAATACTTAGAAAATACATATAAACACCCAGACACTGAAAAACACTTAATGCTCATCACACAAACATTTTCCAGTTGTGTGATGAGCATTATTAATTGTGGGAATCGAACCCACGGCCTTGGACTCAGAAAGCAGGGTCGCTGCCCACTGCGCCAGTCGGCCGTCTAGGATTTATAGTATAAGTATAGTCTAGTATAGGATTGACGTATGCGATTTATTCGTACGGCTGATTTAATTTAATGGCTTTGCATGGGTTTTCGTAGACGTGAGCTATGTGAAATGTAAAATAAGGGTAGTATGAAAAAAAACGCTCGCTTCTTTTACTAGGCATACATTAGTAGTTGCGGTAACTAATTAGAGTATTTGGGCTCTAGAATATTGCCAACAAAGTATAGCCATTCAATCACTTATATTGTAATATGTCACTGAACGTTAGTAAGCATAAGATATTGACGTTATTATGACGAAATACGTAATAAAGTACTCATAAAACGGATATAATTAGCATCTCGAAACACGAGTCAGTCCGTAATGTAAATATTCATGATCCTAACTCATATAAATATTCCCCGAGACAGGCGAGCGCGTTAATGAAACAAGATGCTAACTCGCTTCACAAAGCTTTTAAATTATTCCAGACGCGTCTTTGCGCTCAGGCTATTATTTCAAATTATTTTTAATTGCGTAAAAGCAAGCGAAAAACAGAAGAACATCACTTTGAGTTAATTACTTTCGCAATAAAGTATTCAAAGTGCTACTCGAGACGCGGCACCGTGCCTAATACAAATATTAAAACCGTAACCATTCCACTATAACAATTCTTGAAAGGAAAATGGACCGTGAAAATCGTAACACAACAATGGCTCGTAATGAAATCTCTTTTTTTTACGGGCACGTCGGGCCTGAGCAATTTTAACCTCGTTTTCATTGAAATTCACATTTCATCGGAATAACAAAGGGTTGGGCTCTTACGAAATGTCAATTGTGAGGAGGGTTGGGGACTGGCGATGGCGTCGCTCGATGTTATCCCGTAATGCGGATTGCGGACATGTTCGGCGACGCTGCACTATTTATGTGGCCCTGGTAGTTCGGCTCACTGAGTACGGACTCTGTTTCCACTCAGAGTACACCCATACACTGTGCAGTGAACAGATAGATAGACACGCAGTGTATACACCGCTGCCGAGATACTGAATTATGCATGAGCGCCAACGAATGTTTTAAAAAGTTAACAAGGTTTTCCGAGCTTTTTCTTTGTTCTGCTGTTTTCCCAAGGAAAACAAATTGCCTGTACTCCAACAACAGAACACTAAAAACACAATTCAAGCTACGTGTATTATTAGATGCTGATGTTATGAATTATTAAAGAAGACGCGAGTAAAATATAATTTTATGGAGTACCGACGCAAATGGCTGCTATAAAAAACTAATTTGTAACTTGCAACATAACACCTACAGTCTATGCGAGATAATTTGATTATAATTTTATTATTGTTACGGACAAGTTATAACTATAAGCAATGTAATAAAAGAACAGTGATATTTACGACTTAATGCTATGACCAAACAGTTAATTGATTACAGATTTATTGAATCCAACATTATTATAAAGAAAAAAAAAACAATCCTTTTATTGCGGAGGTTTTTACCACGATTCCTTATTTTTTTTTGTGCAAATAATTGCACTAGCAAATTTTTTTATTTATATATATCCTCTTTCCTGTTTAAATTCATTTTAAAGCAGATTTTAAACGGCGATAAATATAAGTAAGACGTTGAGCATCGCATTGAAAATTTTATCACGCGCTAATCTCCTTACCAAGGGAACAACAATTAAAGTGTAGTCTAACTTAAGTTGGCTTTTAGTGAGCTTCTAAAAGTTGTGGTTACTCCGTGCCACAGGCTCCGGTGGATATCTAGCCGATAACAGGATTACCGCGTCCCCGCCTTGTTACCGAGTAATTTGTACGCAAACTTCGTCCAACCTCCTACATGATACTGCTTGTCTGGTACTTTATCCGCGATCATTCGTGTACGCTAACATACATTTATTTCCTATTAGTACTATTATTACTTTTATTTATTTTCAAACTTGCTTTATTTAATTTTTTATTATAAACTAACTTAAGCTCAATCCAACTAATAAAATTAAGTACTATAATTGTCAGATATCCTTTTTTATGTTTGTGTGATGAAAATGTAAGTTTTCGGGTGTTTATCTGTATATTATAAGTATTTATGTATTATATATTATTTATAAAAAAAATATTAATCAGTCTTCTTGATACCCATAACACAAAGCTACGCTTACTTTCGGGCTAGATGACGATGTGTGTATTGTAGTAATATATTTATTTATTTGTAGGTAAAGGATAGTGTTTTCGTTTAAAGAAATGTCGACCATAACAAAATACTTTTTACTAGGTCCAGTGTCGTAAGACACTCAATATTTTATTTTTCCACTACAAGCTGCAATCTCACCTGGTGTTTAGTGTTGATTTATAAGATGGTAACGTAGTATGGCATTTATATTAAACCTATACCCCATATCGGTTTCTACGCGACATCGTATCGGAACACTAAGTTGCTTTGCGGCACGTTTTTGTCAATAGGATGGTAAAATAGCCACGGCCAAAGCCTCCCACCAAATCAGACCAGAGAAAATTCCGAAATTATAAATTCCCAAATACCCCTGCCGAGAATAGAACCTGGGACCTAAAGCCTATTTAAAACGAAAACAATGTTTAATTTAAATGGCTGTCGTCAGTCAAGTTACCAATTGAGAATATTATTAGATATAATGGCAAATAAAGTTTGAACAGTTGACGGGAGTCGTGAAACCTTTACGACAGTATAAAATGGTAATGGATTAACTTGATCGCCACAGTCGGCGTTTAACGAGCGACCTGAGCCAACTTCCTCAATAAAATAATAGTCTTTCTGCCTCGTATCCACGAGCATAAATACGGCTTTTAAAAAATATTAATGATCATGAAACACGAACGCCTTCAAAAAAGCGTAGGCGTATCTTCATAATGCGATGCAGAGAAATTATTATACCTGACGGCTGACGTTTATTGTTGGCCCATACAAAAGGGTCTTCGTTGCGAGTTTGTATCTTACTTCAATATAGCTACGTCGTGATATGTTATGTGTTTATTGAAGTTACAATGTTACGATGTGCTTCTTTTTAGTAAACCATAAAACATTCACAACTTTCCTTATTCAATGTTTGATACGTACATAGAATACCTGTCTACTGACTACCTGAGAACTATCTAGAAATGGTTCTAAAGGAATACCGACAGTTTTATAATCTTCTATTTAGAATGGGTTCTAAAAGAATACCTACATTTGTAAGCTCTAAAATCTAGAATTGGTTCTAAAAGAGTACCTACATTTGTAAACTCTATCATCTGGAATCGGTTCTAAAAGAACATGAACAATTGCTAACTTCACTATCTAGAACTGGTTCTACTTCTAAATATTAGGTAGCAATTTCTCATCGGACTGTACCTAAATCGATGTCTGACGATACTGTGGTTAGTAGCGTTCATTAGTAACGAGCGCTTAAAATAGGGTGCGGGAGGGGTCCGGTAAAACCTCACTGAAGCTCATTTAAAGGGAGAGATATCGATAATCACAATTGTAAATTTTTTAATTAAGAAAATAGAACTACATTCAAAGCAGTCTTGTATTTATTTCCCTTATCTATTTTATTTATTTATGAAGCCAACGTTATATACAATGTTTAAATTTATTAGAAACATAATGGTAATGTTATGAATTATACATTGTATACCCCACTTACAGACTAATATAATATAATATAATAATAAAGTATAATAAAAAAATATATTTGGGAGGTTCCGGAATCTCCTAAGAACTTACCGGTGCCTTCTTCGCACGGCAACCTTACGGATTATCCGCGGGAAAAGGTTCCCCAATTGCGCATTTGTCTCTATGTTAAGCACGGCCTGAGCCACATGAACCCACCATCGTCCCAGGGCCACACGTGACGGCCAGAGCCCCCACTCCGGCAATCCGTGGCCCCGAAGTACCTTTAGATCAAGGATCTAGTAAAAGAGTTAAGTATGTTCTCTAATCAAAGTGGACAATTAAACTAACACAAACAAAGGTACGCCAATTTAATTTCTCAAGTTCTCGAAACGAGACCAATCTCAAGCACATTTTATTGTAGTACAAAATTATACGCAAAATAAAGCTCAGTCGAGGGAAGGGTGAAATAAAATTACAGACGAAGGTACGAAATCATACTTATCTTCCGGAGGGTTGAGGATCATAAGGGCCAAAATTGGCTGGTTGGTTCATGGAAATATGAATCCGTTTATGGCCGAATGATATTGTAATACGGGCGGGAGTCGGAAACTCTAAATAATATTAGTTTTTTATGCGACGACGTGGTGCCGGCGACACGCAACATTGTTTGTTGTTTAGTATTTATTTTACGACGCCTCCATCGCAGTGTGTTAGCGTTATAGTTTAACTGATATAAGTACGCTTTAAAATTATTTTGTTGCGTTGTGAATTATTTCTTATACGCAGAACGAAAGAAGGTAAGGGCAGAAATGTTAGCGATTGACACCAGACTTTTACCTACGCAACGCCATATTCCATGTTGTTTCGACGCTACTATCAAGCGCGTTGCGTTGATGGCTACTTATGATGATGGCAGACCTACTTTCTCGGCTAAATTAAGCGAAAAAGAAATAATAGCTCAGAGCGCTCTCGATTTTCCATCGTAGGCGTCTTAAACCTGAGAAAAGTAACTGCCTAGTTTCAGGTCAGTTACTTGCTTTTGTAGCTTGCGTTACGTAAAATCTATATCGAGTCCTGCTCATATTAACGATTACAAGAGCTGTCTACTATAAGCTAAGTAACTCGCATTGTTTGGTAAAGCGTAACTTTGCTTTTCAGTACATTGCCGTTTGGAAGTTAATTATTTTGGATAGAAGGTTTTTGGAACTTTCCGGAAGTCCATGAGTTAGATAGAATTAGTTGTTACCACAGTTTTGCAAACTTAATCAAATAGAGTAACATTGATTGAACTTGTCTTCTGTGCACGGAGTTAAATAATTTAGTATATGTGTACCTACTATGAGAACAGAAATTAAGACTGTTCAAAAATGCATGAAGCTGTTAAGAGGTTTGTATACGGATTATGTCTAAGTTTCTTTATTTATTTGATTTATAGGGTTCCGTAGTCAAAATGGAGCCTATATATCCGTATGTTCGTTCGTTTGCAGCTTAGCTCTGAGACCAATAATACTATAAAGCTACAACTTGGCATGGTTATAGGACAAGGACATGACAAAGACGTAAGTCAAGTCGACAATGTAAAATAAAATATTAATAAAAAAATTTTGGGTAGTACAGAAGAGTGGATTCATTTCAACAATAATTCAGGCTTTTTAAAATTTGCTCGCTGCGTGTCTATTATATATATATTATAGCGAATATTATAGCGAATAGTTTATTTTTTCACTGTAGTGCACCACCATTTTCTACCAGACAGTATATTATAAGTTACTCTTGGTTCTTCAACGTCTCGTAACTAGTTGGACCATAAAAAGATATTTCGAGCTTTGACTTCCATTCTCTCTCTAAGCGGCATGGCTAGCACAGGCTGGTGACAAAAACAAATGTCCCTACAAAAATGATGTCCCTATAAGTCCACAGACAAGTGATAAAATTTACTTGCCAAAACAACGCAACAGGGAAGTTTAGTCCTGTTTGCACTACCTATATATTAGAGAGTGGAAAAAAGCTGTGGGAGAATATAAACATTTTGTCCCTCACCCGTGGAAAAAATCTTGCCCATGCAAACCGTGCTGAGGTCAATCGAAAGTTAGTTCATTCAATCGAATGTAATAATACTTAAAAATGTTGGAAGACTCGTAAATTTTAGTTTTTCTCTTCATAATAAAAATGTAACATTAAACAAAGCTTAAGTGCGAGATAAAAGAGGCACTTGGATACTTTAATAACAGCGCACATAAAAGAGTAGTATCTATATTTTACAACCTTTGAATTGAAGTACCGTCTTGACAGCGATATTAAAATTGCGTTTCTTATTTTTAAAGACTTCAAAAAAGAAGATGGCTCTCTCCTTTGGACACGGTTTTTTGACGCTGTCACTGTAGAGGGTTGAACGCATCATGCATTTTATATGGAAATGTAACTTTTATCACATCATCAGTGAGTGAGTGATCACTCACTCACTCACTGATGACCAACAGTCCCTTTAAATGTACATTTAAGTCCTACTAGCATAATATAAAACAAACAATTGAAATAGCTAATTGAACTAAAAGTATTTTATCGCTAGATCCGGAAAATTGATCTCACATTTGCTGTAGGGTATTTCGTAATGCACCCAATTTATAATATTTGCCTAATTGTTTTGTTTAGATTATTATTTTTATTTTTTTATATCAATTTAGATTAAATATAATTTTTCATTAAAAATGCATAATGGAACATTCAGAGTTGCCGTTATGCACCGCCAACTTCCTAACTCCGGGCCGATATTGCAAATTTCAATGGATTACGACCTGGGAATCGAACCTAGGACCTCGCAATCCTCGTGAGCAGGAGGCGTTGCAATGTCATTGTCGCTTTCGAATTTCGAATTAAATATAGTTTCCGGTGTAAAATTTGTCATTTTACAGCTGCTAATAAGTTTACTTAAATTAGTTTTGATAGAATGGAACATTAATTTCAATTTGCGAACACGCTCAGTGTTCTAATTAGTCGAAATCACAGCTTTGCTAAATTGCTAACCAAAATTAATTGCACACTAAGTTTTTATCTAGCAATCCAATTATTCATTCATGTTCAATGCAAACTCTAGTCAGCCTGAGTTTGTGATTCGTCATTTTAAAGTTCTAAGCTGGTTTAGGAATGGAACATTTATTTCAAATTCCGAACACGTTCGACGCTCTAATTAGTTGAAATCACAACTTAGCAAAATTACTAACCAGAGTTAATAGCATAATGGCAGCGGAATATTTAATCAAGCTCTGAGGTGAACATCAAAATAATCTGACGTCGGTAGTAGCAAATACCAAAATCCCTCGCACTTTATTTACCCGAGGGGGTTTTCCTTCTTTGATCTCCCTGCATTTTCTTACCCTCGGCTTTAATTATTTCGCCTTTGAACCTCGGCGAGGAGTGAATTTTAAGATGAGGTAAAATGGACTCTTAATTGCGACAGACCATTCTGTTTGTGATAATTAATAAGTTTTTTCCTTATGACGGTTTTTATGGCCGTTAAAATTCTAATTATGTTTACTTTGTGATAAATACTCGTGCTACTTTGAACAGATCTTTGACTTAGCAATTTCCTGTAGGAAAGTAATTGATTTAATTCGTTTTATATTCTTGGTTTTTGATTCTGTCACTTTAATTATTTTATTGTTTTTATTTTCTACATTAGCTATGACTCTTTGGTATAGATTTTGGACTACGGATTACGAGGTAGTGGCTTCGATTCTCTGGTAGGGTCAAATTGTGTCTGTATTAGTTTTTTTATCAAGAAATACTCAGTAGGTAACTAGCCATAGACATGTGTTAGGAAATTGGCATTGTAAACCCCGGAGAGCACGTTTAACCTTCGGGCCTGTTTAGTGTTACTAATATGTAATGATAATCGTTAAAGTTAGCCAATCCACTTTGCAGTGGTCCAAGCTCTTACTCTCTCTCTTGCTTCTAGGTTCGATCAGCAGGACAATAAAACTAAAATTGTTAAACTGTAAATTTTTTTTGCGTTCAACTGCTGATATTATTGCTCTGTATGAAATAAAATAGGTAATTCAAATCAATGTATGAAGATATAACTAATATATTTGTTTTACAAAAATAACCTGAAAAAAACTATGTAAAACTGAATAAAATCTAAAACGTCTTCGATACCACCGCAGCGAGTTCCTAAGATGCTGGCAGCATTGCCCCTTTGGATGGCCAAAATAATTCGTTGGCCAAGGTAACTGCCCGCTCTAGGATCCCCGGTAGACTCCTTAACCCTTTCGATAATTCTTTGAAAAGAGCTCGTGCCTCCGGACCCGACGGTCCCAAAGTCTCTACTCCAAAAGGCGCAAAAATATAACTGAAGTCTGTATGAAGACCTGTATGAAGTCATTTTTTAAATTAAAAACATTTAGTTTCAAAAAATAGTACAGTAAATGGACACTAAATGAGTCTGACTAAAGCAAGGCTTTAAAATCTCGAGATTTAAGTATTTAACAAATTGCTGTTTTCCGCCCGCTTTCTACTGTAATCCGTTTACCGGTTTTTGCGTGTTATTCGGAATTTAGAGCTGCTTTAATACTGTTTTATGCTTTTCTTCGATTATCAAATGTTAGTAAGTATTAAAAAAATATACTACCACAATACACACATCGCCATCTAGCCCCAAAGTAAGCGTAGCTTGTGTTATGGGTGACAGATGAATATTTTTATGAATAATATACATAAATACTTATAAAATACAGATAAACACTCTGACACCGAAGAACATTAATGTTCATCACACAAACATTTTCCAGTTGTGAACCCACGGCCTTGGGCTCCGAAAGCAGGGTCGATGCCCACTGCGCCAATCGGCCGTCAAATACTAGTTATGCCTGGTTAGTATCACAATAACATCGTGAGGGTTTCCTTAACCCTTGCTCATTTTGGGAGGAGACCCGTGCCATATAGTGAGGATAATATTTACACTATAAGCACTCGTCAAACGTCAAGTCTGTATATTAAAAGTGACTTTACCACCGGTTCGGAAGGCAGATTCAAGAGAACAGACTACACAGGGCTAGCACGGGCGGGAGATAAAAATTATATTCCCGATTATATCCCCTGACATGGGATGTAATGAACGTGCCCACCTGCTAAATCATTGGAAAATGGAATAGGGAAGTTTATAAGGGTATTTTTTTTGTTAGCACCATCTCACAGTAAATTTACGGAAGGTACCCGCGCTGTACAATAAGCACTTAATAAATTATGTATCTAAATTATCACACAATATATTCTAATTGCAAGCGGACTAGATATAGTTCCACATGAAATAACAATTAATACTCAACTACTATTAACGGCTCTCCAATCATAATCCCATTAAATTGTAATTATCCGTTACTAATGCGCCCTATTTCTGAAAATGAACAAGCATTAAAAGTATATGTATCATATTTATTATCACTTCTAACTACAAACCCAAATCTTTAAATACGTAACCTGTTTAAGAGTTATAAAACGAATTTATACCTCAAAGACGCGCTTCTTAAGCGCTCTTGTTTAGCTTAAGTAAGCGCTATAGCCAGAATACAGCTCTAATTTATTTTTTAATAGCTGTGGCCCGCGACTTCGTCTGCGTTTGATTTTGTTTTTTGATGTGGCATTAAATTTAGTTGTAGATCTTAAAATGTTAAAGTATTCAGTATCGCTAAGCCTTAAGTGAGGGTGCTGCTGTTCGCTGAGGAGTTCTGTCCTCTATCTCCAAACACAGTTTGGGCAAAATTAAACACATATTATAACCTCTATAGTACAAAAATAATTATTTAGAGTCATGGTGTGAAAATGAAAAGATTTTCTTAATTTTTTATCATCTGCATACCCTCCATGCACGCCACTGATAGCAACGTAGCATTAATTAATAAGAGTTAGAACTCGCTTTTATCAGTTTTAATCATGTTTTAATTCTTATGCTAAGTAAACTGAAAGAAATAATACTAGCAATATTCAAAATAAAAACATAAATATAATACGACAATACACAAAACGCAGTCTAGCCCCAAAGTAAGCATATCTTGTGTTATGGGTACTAAGATAGCTGAAGGATATCTTTATGAATATAATACACATAAATACTTATAAAAATATAGATAAACACCCAGACACTGAAAAACGTTCATCACACAAAAAAATTCCAGCTGTGGGAATCGAACCCACGGCCTTGGACTCAGAAAGCAGGGTCGCTGCCCACTGCGCCAGTCGGCCGTCGATATTTATACGTCTTATATTAGAACAGGGCAAATCAAATTTCTTGTACTTATTTTAAGTAGCGTAAGAATATCCTCAGTCAAATAATAAAATAACACACATTAGTTGGCTACTATTGTCCCACAGCTGGTCACGGGTCTTGTGTCTCATAGGGGGAGGGGATTATTAAGCTTAGAACAACCACGCTGACGTGGGTGGGAATCGAGAAATTATATTATTTTTATGTTAGTGACAAAAGCGCTCGCTTAACGTGCTTTCCAAGACGGTGAAGGATAAACACAGTTTTTTGAACTACAAGATCGTATCTAATAAAATTGTGCTGTGTGAAAACTACCCGATGCGAGAAATGAACACAGTCCAGTTGGCTACGAAATAGTTTGGATGAAAATATTAATAGAAATTGTTAATTATAAACTTACTCGTACATTACCTGCATTTAAAGAAGCTTCTTGTTAAACTTCCGTTGTCGTAAATGTGTTCGCTTACCTGAAAAAAAAAACTACAATTAAAAGTAATTCTAGTTTCTGAAGGTCTAATCAAACAACCGGTCAACTTAAATATTAATTAGTTGACCGGTGGTTTGATTAGACCTGTTTGAAAGTTGACAAGCAATTTATTTTAATAAGCACACAGCAGTACGGACGCCACTTAGTTATTGTTATACCGTACAACGATCATTAGATAAGCTTTGACGAACCCCTAATTTTCTAGTGGCACCTATCGATCTTAGCCACAGCTTATCGGTCCTAATATCCAGAAGGACATTTTAGTTCATACCATAAACGTTACACTTAGTAAGACGGTAAAGAGAAATATTAGAAAAGTTTATAAGGCAATATATAATAAAATAACTAAAATTTTATTTAAGGAGGCTGGGATACCAAATCAAATATTTTATCTTTTTGCCAAAATTTTTGTAACGAAAATTTTATTTTTTTAATTTGTTTTTATTTAAATAAATCTTTTCTAAGGTAATGCGATGCAAAAAACAAATGGATAACATGTTTTTTTAATTATATTATATAGCTATATAATATATATTAATAGCGGCCCAAAACGATTTGTTAAAACTATTCGTTTTAACAAATCGTTTTGGGCCGCTCAGGTACGAAACCTTTATATTACATGATCGGTGATTCATAATCTGAAATTTAATCGACTTATTAATTTGTTTTGTTATCCTATTTGTAGAGACAATATTTTTGTTACAAAAAATTCCAATAACTATTATTTTCCACATTATCTCCATAATAATATTGACTTATGAAAACCAAATATAGTTACAACGTTGTAAATAATCTGTTACATATCAAAAACACGAATTGGCATGCCATTATATCGTTACATCAATAAAATAATCAATTTTGATACATCCTTGACATTTGATTGGCACTCAAAATTTATTAGTCTTATTAAGTTAGACGTAAAATTAATCTATGCCTGTGGCACTCAATTATTTCATAACAGGAATAGCAATCTATAATAAACAATTAAATTTTTGGTCCACACTAAATAATAATTCGGAATGCTTTTTATTATCATAAAATAAGAGGTGTGTAATACGCATATAAGTGTAAATTAATCAATCTATTGTATACTTCGCTAATGGAACGGGTAGTTATTTAGAAGAAAAAGCCACAGACAACACTCAAATAATAAAAAAAAAAACTACTTTCCACATTCAAATAGATCTAAAGAAGGCGTTTGATGTGTTCATGTATGATAATGGAAATAACTACTTTTTAATCTAGATTTCTAACGTGCCTGGTTTTCTATTGTTTTTCATTTATTTCTAGGGCAATAATGTACCTACCTATTTCCCAATATTTATAAACGTTGTAAGAGAGACAGAAAGAGATTAATCAGTGCATAACTAATCACCTATACAATTTTAATAAGTAAGTCCTTTATATACTATATAATACATATATATATATATATATATATACATACATATATACACACACACACACACATCTTCTGTACCTACTATGGACATTGTAGAACTCAAACATTAAAACGTCACGTTCCGTAATCTAAAATTACAAAAATAAAAATAACAAGCCAAAAGAGTCGAAGTAAAAATATTCTTAACGTCTATTCATAAACCTTATTTTCGTCAACCATCATAATTATAATAACTTCGGTGCCGAAATCGAATAATTTCACAAGGTACTTGATGGTTTTGTTCTCATAGACTAACTTCGGACGCGCACCGGGATTATAACAAAGCTAATTCGCAAAACAAATAGCCCTAATTGTTAAAAAATTAACATTCAAATTGCGAGATAAAGCACTCCCGTAAATTAAAATGAAAACGTAAGAGATTTATTAAGTTTTCTGCTCCGTTATAATTATATTTTCTTTGAGTCCTGACTTTAAATTGCAAAATATACTAACCATTACAAAATTAAAGTGATCTTATGACAGGTTGGATACACGCAACATGTGCAGTGACTCGGACCGAAAGCTTCGCTTTTTTTGTATCTCAAAAATCATCGACCATACCATATGGTAGTTTAAAACTAAGTTCGTAAAAATAATTGAGTACATCTTTATTTGACTCGCTCGAACAGGCAAAAAAACGGTGTTGGTAAGAGTTGGAAGGGGTCTTTTGGCTTTGGCTATCCGTGGGATAGTACAAAAAAATATTTATTAAAAATTAAAATTAAATTAAATTATATACAAATTTTCAGATATTCTTATAGGTCACCAATCACTCTGCCAATTCTAAATGGAAAAACACAGGATGATGGTAATTTAAATCACATTTTGCCAACTATCTATAACGAATGTGCCGAACGTTAAATCTCATTGCAAAGGTTAGAAGCGAACATGAGACGTACAATGCATTTAAGATGGATTTTCTACAATACATAGATATGATACAGTCTGAGAAATCCGTACGGAATAATTTATACTTCTTAATTTTTGTACAATACACATTTCGCTCTCTTACCGGAGATCTTTCAAAAGATTTGGACTTTACCTAAAATGCACAAACTTTTTCTTGTTGAATTCATAATCATCAAATTTTTCAGAATAATTACATATTTTCCATTTTCCAACGCGTGACGACCCATAAAAACTTGCTAAGCAGCCCTTAATTATGAAAAATTTACATTTAAATTGGGGGCCTGTTGTTACAATGTAAACGTGGACACGAATTATTTATAAGTGGGCCGGAGGCGTATCGTTAAATTTTATCTTAGGGAGGTTGCCCACGGCAACTTTTTGTAGCGATTCAGTAGCGCGTTTCTTTATCGCTACTTTTGGCTGTTTGTCGTACCTGCAACAAGCGACAGAAACAACGCAATCATCGCTTGAACATCGATGTTTTAATTTAGCATCCATAATAACGCGCGACTGTTTTAGGCGACAATTAATGGAAGAAAGTGTTTATAACATGGCTTTATATTTTATGCGTCATAATAATGATACCTATATTGCTAGACATACTTCAGAGTTTTTTGCGTCGCGTGTCTTGCACAGTACGCGCCGTAAGATACGCTCAGTGTGTTTCAGGACTTAGCTGTATACGAATTATTTTAAAAGGTAATTTCGACATTCTTGGACACGCGACCAGGCATAACAAGCCTGCGAAATGGCCCTTAATTGTTAAAAGTTAATATTTATAATATTTAATCGCGGGGAATGTTGTTAGTGGAATTTAACGAAAGCCTAAGCGATTTATTGCCTTCATTCTTTAAACGGAATTTACTTATTTTTAAACGAACTACTTGACTCCGAACGCACGTCCGGGCATCAACGGATATTTTATTATTTCCAAATTGATAAAAATCACTGTTGCGTTCTACACAAAAATGTATTAACTTAATTAGGTACGTTCTCTTCGTAAGTAGAAAATATACCTATTCATTTATATAGCAAAATTTTATGTAGTCAAAGAAAATTATTACACATTTGGCACCACTGCTCTCGTTCTCTGTCCCATTATTTTAGCGTTATGTGTGATATTAAAAATAAATAAATATGAATCGAACAAACAGCCTAGAACTCAGAAAGCAGGTTTACCGCCTAAAAAGTATTAAGTAAATTTTTTCCCCGGATCAGCTACTTAAATAACTGATTTACCAAATTTTAATCGTTAATACAGTTCTTCTTTCCCTTCTGTTTCTGGGCCTTTTCTGCACTTGGTTGGTCTGGGACCGTCCGTTGTATGTATACAGTTATGTATTTCTTTATGTATTATAGTACAACTTTAGTGTCTTACCACCTTCTTAATCAGGGCGCAATAACCTAGACCTTGTTGTTTAGCGTCGTTTTCTTGTATTAAAAAATTATAACCTTACAGTAAAAGGTACCGATAGTTTCTATGCGTAAAGTCGTACATTTATAACTAGTTTTCTTTTTACAATAGTTCCACAAAAGTACAAAGTGTAAAATGACGAAAGTAAATTAAAACACTATAAAACTTTATATCTGTTTTACATTATATCGATACTCGAAATAGTCGGTCTACGAAGACGTTTTATGATTTCGCAAATCTCTTATAAAGTCTGGATTGTATTTTATTACTTCCATACAGAAATAACACTAGCTTGTTTTTATATGTACATATATCATGTTGAAATTATAATTTTATATTTTGTTTTTAACCTCGCTGGTCTTGTGGCTAGTATGTTCAACTATGGGTTCGATAGCCCGGTCGAGTGGTAAGCAACTGCATTTTTATGTCAAAAATTCTTAGCATCCAGCCACATCCTACAAAATAAAAAAAACAGTTTAATAAATTCTTTAGACTTAAGATTTTTTGTAAACATTATTATTATTATCAAACGTATATCCTTACAGTTCTACACAGCACCGTATCGCTTAGCGGTACGTCTTTGTCCGTAGAGTGGTAACTAGCCACGACCAAAACCTCCCACCGCACCAACCCAGAGAAAATTGAGAAATTATGAATTTTGAAATTGTCCCCGCCAAGAATTCAACCCGGGAACTCCCATTTAACTCCCAAACCTACAGCGCTCACCGCTGCACCAAAGTGGTCCTCAAAAAACTCTAAAGCCTTTTCTCCTTTCAAAGAAGAGTAGTTTCCCAGTAGTGGGACGTGATCAGGCTGACAGTGATGACCGTTTTGTATACTAAAATAGAAACCCTAAAAACAAATTTAAACAACAACAAAAGATACATCCAACTCCAGAACGTGAAACAACTCGTAACAAGTTTGCGAAACCGTTCTAAATTGTTAAAAATTAACATTCACGTAAGGAGAGTGCTATTAGTGGAATTAAAACGAGTTTCACTCATAAATCGTCTGAAGGGTGGCGAATGTTGGAAGCTCCTCTTTATTGGCTCTGCGTCGACATCGTGCTAATAAATGAACCAGAAAACTTCAACGACTGCTAAATCGCATTCACGCGGATGAAAAGTTTTGTTTTGCGCACATTTTGTTCAAAATTTTATTTTCTTACCGATGAGTTTGCCTTGGAAATTACAGTCGATATAATGTTTAAACATAGCAATATTATGTCTTTCATATCATAACAACTGTTTGATTTAAAATATGTGTTTTCACGCACTTCAATATCCCAATTTTGTATCCAACTTCAGTATCTATAAAAAAATATTATTTGATAAATTTTCTTAATAATTAAAAATTTTACACACGAGTGATAAAAAATAAAGCATTAATGCCCTGCACTTTGAAATTTGTAAGCAGCTGGTCAAATTAAGAACCTGTTCGATTCTTTTTCCCACAATGATTGGACTGCAATCGATAAAGTTGATACTGCAGCCGCGCCGTGCCGTGCCGTGCCATATCTATCTTAAAAATTTCATTTGTTTATTATTTATTACTAAAGAATGGGTGACGTTGTATCATAAAAAAAAATCACAGTATATAGTTTGCAGTAAATTACGACGATATAAATCGACTTGTTAAGAACCTAAACTAAAGTACTATGGTATATTTTTTGTAGAAATTCACGCGAGCGCAACGTTAGAAATTAAATTCACACGGTTGAATACTTCGCCGAATCAAATTGTTTGATTATTATCAAATACCTTTGCCATTTCGGGATATCATAACAAGTCGGTATACATATGAATTATACGTAATTAAATTGATGTATAGCATACATATTATATAGCTATGTTTTTGTTTTTGTATTTATGAATATGAATCAGAATAGGTAAGTGTGTAAGTATACGGATGCGCTTGAGTCTAAAAATAATGTTTAAATTACATTTAAGCTTAAATTTATTCTTGTGGTGATTTTAAATCGTTAAAGTACCTACCTAATGACTAGCAGATGCCTGTGAAATCATCCGCACAAAATGTTTCCCATGCCATTTGTATAAAGTACTTAGGTTAGACTCCTTGGAAAGCCCTCTTTTTGGAAATCTGACTGAATGTTGAAAGTTTAGTACAAATCGGTCGAGCCATTGGTAACATTTGTATGACATGCAGATGCAGAGAGACGTAAGCAAACTATTAAAACGTGTTTTAGTATTTCATCCTTCTAATTATATCAAGAGTTATAAATTAATAACTGTATTTCGAAATCAAAAACCGACACAAATAAACAGCGAGTGAGTTTTCCTTAGCTACAATGTAAACTCTTTTTAGTAATTCCAAGTAATTCAAGGTCAATCAAGAAATTCACCTTTTTTTATAACTCAAATGGAGAATTATCCGGACATTTGAATGTAGCTTTTATATAGTGCGCCATTAAAAAGACGTTCAACCGAAAACTGCGTTTAGCACGAACGTGGCAGAGGTGAAATTCCGATGAGGGCAAATTTTATAGCCTCTCCGAAAACCCGTCCTATTTACTCTCGCACTGATAGAAGGAGACAGAGCATTATAGGTTATGAAATGAACCCGGTCGCCTCATGTACCCCGGCGAAGAAAATGAAATTATGACCGTGGCGCGCGCAAAGAAAGCGCATGACACGTCTAATTCAAGGAAACAGCGCTATAGACTGTTACGGAATAATCCACGAGCTTTGAGGAATTTTACTATAACTACTTCTTATACTTTCGCTTCAGTCTTGTTCGACTGTAAAAACTGTAGTGCCGTGTGTGTAAAGATATTCAATGCTATCCCAAAATCAATAGCCAAATATAAGAATACATTGAAATGGTGGCTATTGAGTAATGTATTTCAATTGATGAATTTAAGCCTCAGAGCTAGATTATTTAACTTATGTTACGATAATTGCCCAAATTTTGTATGTTGGGGCTGACTGGTTATGATGAGACTTTTTATTTTGTTAAGAATTTTTTGTATAACTTATTCATAAAAATAAATACCTTTCATTTCGTTTCGTTTTTTAGACTGCTAAAACTCTGCCACTAGAAGCTCTACTACTGACTACAGCTTTTTGTGGCAGAACTCATACGGTGAAGTGAAGTACATACGATCGCTATGCTTATTTCTGCTGCTAGGTTATTACACTTTTGTGTTCCAGTCTGAAGGGTTAGGTTATCGGTGTAATTACAGGTACATGAGAAGTGGCGTGCATAGAGGCTTTTTATAACCCTTACAAAGCCTATCCTTAACGATTTTTATAACTAGTACTGGAGATTTTCTTCATTTTATATCATCTGCATACCCTGTGCATACACTCTCTGCACGCCACTGTACGTGAGACCACCTACCCCTCAGGGCGGTGGACACAGGGCGGCACGTTGCAGGACGTATTGCTCTGTTTAAAGGGGATGTTTTGACACTTACCCCACCTGACAGTAACGCTACAACTAATGGTAACGACTGATGATTACGCCATGTACTTGGTCCGTCTATTAATACTGTAAAAAACAAATAAAAAGTTTTTACTGCAATTTGTGATGCCAACCTTGACACGACACTTTCACGGCTAAAACCTTTAGTTAACAATACAGTGTCACAAACAAACAGTCTAACTCCGTATAGAACGATAAAGTCACTTCGGAAATGTTTTCACTGGGCGTCTGCTCTGCAGCAAAACAAATTAAGCCTCGCCCCTCCCCCTCGCCTACCTCTGGAAGTGCTTACGTAATGTGACGTCGCTTTTATAATATGCGCGAGTCTAACTTCGAGGGAGCTGCATTTTTGAGTTCCTCATTAAAACTAAATAGGCGTCTTCAAAAGTCAGTATTACAGATTCAAAAGAGCTTGTATAACTCCCATTTGAATGAAGAGCTTTTTGAGTTTGAATAACAGAAATGTTTTCAGCGATCGCGAGCGATTTGGTATAGCTAGCTGTAAAATACATTTTGCTTAACTTTCCCAAAGGTGCGCAAAGACTAAGTTTGTAAAGTTTACGTTTGCACTTACTTTATTGTAATAAATAAAAAACTGTAACCAAACAAAATCCTCATAAAAACACAGACTGGGTAAGTACCCAGTCTGTGTTTTTATGAGGATTTTTTGTAAACTTTGGCGTAACCGTTAGTTTTTATGGGATAAACCTTAAATATCCTATATCCGTCTCTAGGATGCAAGCCATCCCCGCTACCCGGGAACTCCCACAATGAGAAGGGATGATACCCCAGTTGTTACGACTTTAGCTTCGCTTTCGGGGGACGAGTTCGAATCCCAGCACGAACCTCTAACTTATCTAAGTTATGTGCGTTTTAAGCTACTAAATATAAACTTGCTTTAGCGTTGAAGGGTTTCCTTCACCGCTAAACTGATTTAACACCAATCGGCACTGGACTAGCGTGGTAAACCCTTGTTAAAGCTGTGCTCTACCACTACACTAAACCTTATTGTTTTTATTATAATTTTAAAAAATCCGCGAGAAACGTTTATTTTACCAGCATTAATATTACCCGTCTCCGGGATGTCATGTATCTGTGCTTAACTTCGCCAAGATTAGTTTAGCTGTAGCCTACAAATGCTCTTGTTTTTGGTCCCGGGAACGCAACCCAGGTTTTGTTCCGGAAATAAAATCTTTCTCTACTATGCAAGATATCCCTGTGCGACATTTGGATAAGATTTACTTAGTTGTTTACAAAGGTTTATGCTGGTCCCCAGGTATTTATTGTAGCGGGATAAAAAGTTCTTTTTTATTCCTCTACAAATTAGCCCTAGATTGCAATCTCACCTGGTAAGTGATGATGCAGTCTAAAGTGATAGCGTGCCAACCTGTTAGGAAGTATGGTAGTTATAATCCTAATAGGTTTGTACGAGAAACATCGGAACCGGAACATTAAAATGCTTAGCGGCACGTTTTTGCCGGTAGGGTGGACTGGAGCCACGGCCAGACCAGAGAAAATTCTGAAATTATAAATTCCCAAATTGCCCTACGCGAATCGAACCCTTACCCTCTTGCTTAAATTAACAGCGCTCACAGTTGCGCCAGGGAGGTCGTCAAAAGTATCCTATTTTCCGAATACAAGCTCTATGAGTATATGATCATAAATTTCACCAAAATCGGTACCTAACAAAAAGAAGAGGGGACTGTTATTTCGCAAAATTTAAACTAACAATAAATTTAATGAAAATAACGTTCAAAAAATTTGAGTTAGGTATAAAAAAAACATTACTAGCACACACACATTACACTGAAGCAAAGCTACAATTATCCATATCGACGGAGTTATATCGCATCGCCTCATTGCCGTAATCAAATTCAAACAGGCTTTGATGTGCCATCAAAGGGACATAGCTGAATAATTAATAAAGCAATTGCTTATTAATGTTGCCCTTTGACACGCGCCACGGTAATTACACTATAAATTACGCTAAATAAATTACTGTTCATTAATGAAACAGTAATAATAACAAACAAGGACGGTTCATTCCGTAAGACGAGAATCTCTTGAGTATTGATACGGTTGAAGGACGTATTTATTTGTATAGGGCAGCCATGTTACCAAGGAAGTAAGTAAATACCGGAAGCGGTGATAGCTCAGCGGGTAGCTCGACTTCACTTACGGGAGGCCAAAGTTCCAATCCCAGCACACACCTCCAAGTTATTGAAGTAATGTGCGCTGGCGTTGGCAAACATGGCGGTTGTACGTCCACGGACGAGCTACACTACTACATAAAGACTGACGTAACTTGTACTATAAGACAGACTTTATAATGATTCAAAACATTAATAAAGTAAATATAATGTTAATTAAGTAAATTATGTTTTTCATAAAGTACAAAAATAGCGTTTATGAAAAACATTAGGAAAGCAAAGAGGCACTTGGGGAAAAAAATACCAACCTATAATTCGAATTTTAAACGAAATTATAATTTGAAATTGGAACGACCGCTTGTGCTTAAAAGAAATTATAATATCAAAGACTACGCTGTATTATACTGAACCTTGTTGGCAACTCCCTAAAAATTCTATTAAAAACATTTCTTTTAATATTTCGCAGATTTAAATAAGAAACGTATGCCTTTTCTTATTAAATTTAATTTGGACTGTATTAATATTGTTTTTATTACAAAACAAATGTATAAAACCTTTGACCTTCGTGTATGTTTTAAAGTTAAGAACTCTGCACGGCTAGCATCGGCAGGAGTTAAATGAATAGTTTGGTGTTTAAAAAGCATCCTATATCGAGTGTCAGCGGCGCTGTGCGGCGACGGTATCAATTCGGTTAGTGATCGTTTCATGCGGCAGATCCGATCCGAATCGGTAGGTACCTCATTTGATCAGCTGCTTTTCTAAATGCAGGAATCAAATGCATTTTTAGGACAGGTGAAATAAACTTCAAATATTCTAATTATTGCTTAGAGTCACCGTAGATCTGATGGATTAAACAAGCTATCGATGTTCGACGATACAGTTTGGTACAGCAAATATAGAAGGTAAAGAAACGAAAACATTAAAAAAAATATTTACGAACAAACACAGTACCTAACAACCTAATAGTATTCTGAAACAACATATAAATAATAGCGGTTATACAAAATGTAATATATTTTATCTTTCCCAAAGTCAAACGTTCTCAGATTACCCGGCAACCCGCTTGTTAGAAACGGGGTGGTCTAAGCTTACCCACCCTTTCTGTTATAAGTGAGGAATTAGCCAATCCCCAGCAATAAGATTAATAGGCTAATGACAATGTGTACCTGATATTGAATCAGGTCAAACTAATTATTCTAAGCCCGTTTTGACAGACTCGAATAATTTATATTATAATTTTAGGTAATAACTAATTAGTTAGCCAGGAATGCAGGAAAATTTACATAATTAACGTATGAAATTTTAATGGAGTCCGATTTACATACAAATAATTTAATTTTGTCTCGCTGGTTTAGTGGTTAGCATGGTCAACTACAGATTACAAAGTCCAAAAAGAGATTCGACTCACGGGTCGAGGGAAGAACGTTTATATAATATGTTCTCCTGGTAAAAAATATTAGTAGTATATTTCCAAACAAAATTATTTTATGGTCAATATTTTATAATAATAAACGTCTTAAAAGCTTTTTTTTGTTAGTAATTTTGGTCAACACAGAGACACATTTGCAATAGCAAACTAGGGCCCATGGGGTCATAAACACAGCAAGTGAGCTCATCAAACCAAAATCTTCCGATGACGCAATTTAATGAGTCAAGCACTCCTCCCGACCATAAAAAACATCCTTATTATTGTATAAAGGTAAGATTTTAATATATACCACACCATTATCGCCATATAAAAGCATTATTCCATCGATTACCATCTCTAATGTGATATCTACATCAGGACCTTAGCGAGATTACACTATTCGAGAACGTCGTTGGTTTTCGAGAAACCAATCACGGGACCAATCACATGTATTGTAATTACATGCATGAGACTTTTTTTCTATAACAGCAAACTAGTTAAGGAACCCAATGTTGTAACATTCTTTGGGAAAAAATACACCAAATAATTCGGTGTAAGAAAAGTACCCTATATCGTGTGAGAGCGGCTCAGTGACTGGGCAACTCTAAACTAAAATATATTGAAATGGGAAATTAAAACTCTATGTTCAAATAATCTGTTTAAAACTTTGAATAACAATTACTTCAGTAAATTTCATTGAATGTTGATATTTAATCGCCAATTTAGTAAACTGAACTCAATTTTAATACTGTCTTAGAGGCTACGCATAATCACAAAGCTCACGACAATGGGAAAAGTATATTCACTTATCGAAACTTCGAATGTGCCTTCTACAGGCATAGTTCAATAAAGTTTTTTTTTTACTTTGACTATACTGGCGTGCTAATGAACAAACTGAAGTTTAAAAACATAAGTTTTATTTTCTTTTATGTTGTAGTATAGTAATACTCGAAAACCATTGAGTGATTGCACTAAGGGTACAGATGCAGCTGGTAAATAAGAAGTCCTTAAACGAGTTTCCTTTAGCAGGGGATATATTAATTTACAGTGCAAATCTCACCATAAATGAAACGGTCTGTCTGTTCCAATTGACATTAATAAATGCCACGCAATTAGACGGCGAAAACGTATAATAAACACGACATTAAGTAGGGGAAATAAAGTTATAATTTAATAGATTGATTTAATGTTTTATTTGTCCTGCAAGCACTATTAGTGAACTGTCATTTTAGAAAGACATTACGTTACGTTAGTGTTTATTCCAGTTGACGTTAACAAATATTTGTATAGTTTTACCTTACGATTAAAAGCCGAAAACTAATTAATAAAGATGTAAATGAGTAGGGAAAAAAAGTTTTAACTTAATAGACATTGCTTTAGTATTTTATATGTATATCCTGTGAGCTTCATTAGCAACTTAACAAATGCCAGTTTATAGAAACACTTCAAATATATTTTGAGTCAATTCAAACTGACGTTAGCAAATATTTATCTCTATCATAGACAATTCCACGTTGTTAGTAAACTGAAAATTATGAAGACTATTAGGTAGAGTTAATAAGAACACTAAGTAATTATGATATTATTAAGTACAATAATATTTTGACAATATTAAAACATTGTTAAGTACAATATTTTAATCGTTTAAATTATAAGGCATGGGAGTAGACGCTACTTATTTTCTAACTCCATTTTGGTCACCACAGAACATACCACCCTCTTAAACAAATTCAGTCTCCCGTGAAAGTATATTAGCTAGATCGCCGGTTCAAATTCCACGTTCCAATAAGTGAACCTTAATTATTGCACATTAAAGATTATCAAAGCCACATGAGCCAAATTTATATACTGCTTTAATAGAACGGAATTTTATTCGTGACAATGAATATCTAACTCCTGAATCGTCACGTGAGAGAAGCTTCAAAAAACGTTGCTACAGCTGCATTAAACCTTTGTAAGTTTGTATTAACAAAAAGTTATTGTTGTGTGAATTTATATTCGATGTTTACCTTAGATGTCATCTGCTCGTAAATCCGCTGCCTTTAAAGGTACATCATGACAAAGATGGCAGTAAACATGGGCATAAAGCGTGAAGGTGTGGTGTGTGGTGCAAGCGCGGTGTAAATATTGGAAAACGTTAAGAAAGCTGTCCGCGTGCCGGTGTAAGCGGGTCAAGTATACGTGAGGTTTCCGTATTATACAGTTCCTACTCGTATGTCCTCCACACTTATAAATGCTCTGTAGTTATACCTTTACGTCTATATTACCTGTGTGTTACATAGTGTTCTATAATTGTCGCATTTGGAACTCATTTTATGCTTGCTTAACGTTACCATTGTTAAACTGTCACGAAATAATTGTTTGAAATGTTGTTAATAGAAAATATACTTTTATATAAAATTGGTCAAGGCCGTTATATTATATTCGCTAAGACGTTAAAATGGTTACATTGCAATAATGTCTACCATTTTATGACGCATAAAATAAAGAAAAATCTGCCAAGAATTAAATGACATAAAACATGTTAACGTCATAGTGACAGACAGTATTATTTATGTAAAAGGCACCAACATGGCTGCAACGCGTGAAGATTGTACTAGGAATGCATACCACAACGAAGGTATACAGCACAAATAGCGTTTAATTTTTCCTTACCAATTGGTATGTTTACTGTTTTGGTTTTGAATAACTTTTATCCACGCTTAGCAGAAGTTCCTTTAAGAACCACTATTACAATTTAGCATTTTCCACATCGAATGGTTTTTGAACTGTGGGAACACTTTAAACTTATATTATTTCAATTTACACAAACTGTGTAAATCTGAGACTTTATGAACAAATCAAATCGTAAAAATATTAAAAAGCAGTCATTGCGAAACCGACCATTTGAGTAAAGCTTTTATTCTGAAGAAAGGCAGACCATTTTACGCTGTAAAACGTAGACTAAGTCTCATGAGAAAACATAAATTAAACACAGGTAGGCAACCGCTACTCTAAATCAGAAGCACAAAGTAATAACGAAAATACGCAACCACTCACTGTAAATATTTCGGTAGCCGTTATAATTTGTAAGTACGTTATTATAATAATCCAAGAAATTTGCGGCAAAAACAAATTGGATGAAACAGTGAATGAATCATTTAAAGTGCGCTCATGTATGATAAATTATAATAATTTAATATATGTAACGCGCTCGAACTCGACGCGTATTTTCATAATATTGTTTATAATTAATGTTTATTTTAAAATATATTGAGGTTTAAAATATAATCACGTAGAATGGGGCGCGTGTTCAGAGCGTAGTAGTTAGGGAGCTGGTGGCAGATTTTGAATTGAGTGTCAGGAGATAAATATTTTGAAGCATGTAGCCTTCGCACAACATACTCTAGACTCAGCACCTACGTGCCTACTATACCTCTCCGAGTTAGCCCTTGACTGCAAACTAACCTAGTGGGAAGTTATAATGCAATCTATGGTAGCGACATTATTTGTTAAGTGTATGACAGTTATAATAATTGGTAGGGTGGTATGTAACCGAGGCTAGAGAAAATTCAGAAATCATAAATTCTCTTGCCGGCGATCGGACCCGGGACCTCTCATATAATGTCCACAGCTTCTGCCACTGCGTCAGTGAGGTCGTCGAGAGATAGGAATAAAAAAAATTGATGTTTGAGGCCTTCGCACATAACCTAACCTAACGATGTTCTGAAGCCGTCTCTCCTTTGGGAGGTATGTAGGCTCAGACCATCCAAATTTTAGAGGGTTAGTCAAATATTTCTTTATTCAAATAGGCACATAGATGGCACTTTTGATGCGTACTTTACATGTAAAATATGAAAAAGGAGTGAGATGGCTATAAATAAATTCGTCAACTTAAAACTAAAGCTACGAGGGATTCAAACGCGCCCTGGTCTAAGAAAAACCCACAACAAACTTAGCCGGTTGTTATTTTTTTTTATGATCACCATCTCACATTGTCATTGAAAACCTATTAAAGAACCTGGCGGTTAAGGCTGAGGTTGAAGTGATTGGTAGAGGTTAATAGGCCAGGCCGATTAAGTGTCCGACAGAATATAAATTTTACAGGAGATGGTTTATTTGAATATTTTTACAGAAAAAAAAATATCCTAAAATCTACCAGCACTACAATGTATATACAGTCAAACCTGGATAAGCGAGAGTTCAAGGGAGCACAATCTCATTCTCGCTTATAGAGGTTTCTCACTAACCCGAGTTTCTAATGCAGGTACATGGGTAGCGTTTCTCTCTTATAGAGGTACGCAGCAATAACAAGACATATTCATGCACTATGTAATTTTATTTGATTTAGAACTTATTTACATTAAAAAAAATCCGTGAATTTCGTTTGGTTTTCTGTTTTTGTATTTTGAATGTTTTTCTCTAACTCATAAATTTTGTCGAAATTGCTTGCTCGACTGTCGCTTATAGAGGTATAGATAAGTAGCAGTCTCACTTACGGAGGTCCGTGAGGGAATAACGACTCTCTCTTACAAAGGTTTCTGTTTCTCGCTAATAGAGGTTTTGGGAGCTTAAAATCAGGGGTCCTGGCTATTACTCTCACTTATAGAGTTTTCTCACTTATCCAGTTCTCACTTACCCAGGTTTGACTGTATATTTTTTTAAAACGTAGAAAGTTTTCTGTCGGTTAGAATAAGTATTAGGTAATGGCTCGATATACTCGTACCCATCACTTCTAACGACGACGTTCTGCTAATAAAATGGTACGCCGAAATTCCCACCAACTCTGTACCTATAATAATTATTTGCAAATTTAATTAAACATGCTCGACTAATAAAAAGCAGTGATAAGTATCAATTATTTCGTATTCGAGTGGGCGAATGTGCTTCATTTATGTTAATATTGCGGTCGCAGAGCGCAACTTTGAATGTATTAACCCTTAACTACGTATTAATTTGCGGACATTATGACAATAATAATAATTTGGGCAATAGAATCCCTTTGGCTTACGTCTCTTTGAACATTCAACGCGTCCTGTAAATATCTAATTACTCGTTATAAAAATGAATTAATCTAAGGTAAGGTAATTAAGGTAAGGTAAGGTAAATTATTCTAAGGTGCTCTTTCTAAAAATGATCGTAACATTTGAAATAGATGTGCCAACTCCGAAGTTTGATTTATCATTCTCGACTCTGTACAAGAGGTTCTGGACGCGTCTAAAATTATTAGGTAGGTGGTTAGTTTATTTAGGTTAGGTTATTAGCTGATAGTAAGTGGAAACCAAGCGCCTATTAACAAAACAACACTTTGTAGGGTATGCAAGGGACACCTCCCTCAAAGTGTAATACTAATAAACGTCATTTAGCTCGTCTGCGGTTTGACTACTTTCATGCTTATTTCTGAAACAAGTGGAAATAAGCATAAGCAGTGGCGTGTACTTCATGCATGCACAAAAGCACTGCATACCCTAACGTTTGCATATAACTGGCAAAGGAGGGGGATTTCGCCATTTTATGCCATTTTACTTCTTTATGCTTCTATCTATCTATCTTGTAATGAGGCCACTTCAGTGAATGCACTTCGACCCTCCAGGATCTTTTGTGCTCGCCCCGTCCTTGAATCCCCTCACCCTAAATAGCTTCAAATTTCTTTATGCTTACTCTGGTCCAAATTCCTTTGCACGCCACTTAGCAAAATCCCTAATCTCAATTACACACCTATCTATTTTGAGTGAAGAAACTGTGTACAGGGGATATACATTTTGTCCTTTGCCCCGTGGAGAAAACGTCTCCCGTCTATCCTAGCTGTACATGTGCAGGTAAATTAATAAATAAATAAATATACTACGACGATACACACATCGCCACCTAGCTCAAAGTAAGCGTAGCTTGTGTTATGAGTACTAAGATGACTGTTGAATATTTTTATGAATAACATACATAAATACTTATAGTATACATATAAACACCCAGGCACTGAAAAACATTCATGTTCATCAAACAAACCTTTTCCAATTGTGGGAATCGAACCCACGGCCTTGCTTGGAAAGCAGGGTCGCAGGGGCGCACTGCGCCAATTGGCCGTCAATAGGGTAATAAGGAGAAAATCTATTAGTTCGTTCATATGAATCGATATATAGACAACAGTCTTATTACACGACCACTGAATGACAAATAGAGTTCACAGAACACCCGAGGGCATTTACAAGCTCTGTAAATATCATTAAGCCGTTTGTAATAAAGCAAACACGTATTCGCGTTACAGGGCTGCCACGCAAACTGAATAATAAGATTCGGAAGTAGGTACAGAAGGGTATTTCAATGTTAAACAGGTTGATTAATACTGTAACTCACTTTTAACCGTAATGTATGCATGCGGAATAATTACAGCGAATGAGAAGTAGACATACGATTTTCATTCCATAACAAGTTAGCCTTTGTCTGCAATCTTGCCTCGTGGTAAAAATGATGCAGTCAAAGATCGTTAGGGCTTACATGTGGAGGCACTCAATCTCTTGGCGGCACGTATTCGTCGTAGTTGTAGCTAGCCAGGGCCGAAGCCTTCGGAAGCCTAAAAACAAATTCTGAAGATCCCCCTGCTGGAGACCGAAACCAAAGCTTCCCATTTATACGACTACAACGCTTACATGAGCGCCATGGAAGTTGTAGAAATTAAAAATATATTAATAATCATAATGTTAATTATATTTAGTTCCAATAAAAAGTTTTAAAAAAATAAAGAAAAGCAAAAAATACGATGTACTTTGTCTCTTTAAATAAGGTGTAAGTTACGCAATTGTATTTAACTGTGTAACAACGAATATATTATGTCAAAGGATACTTTTAGTAGCAGACTAACTACTCGTAAATATGATTACAAATATATCAAAACATTGCAACTTTGGGCAAAGTGTGGATGTATTTTTCAATTGAATAACGTTTTTTGAAAATGAGCAAAAATATGTTATACGAAGTGTCACTTATAATAAGGGTGACAACCCTACTTGAAAACGAAACGAGATTTACATATGGAAATGACTTTCCGTCTTTATTTGGACGGACGAGTTAAATTCTGCGTCCTTATGCTAATTCGAGACCCGTCGATGGCTGAATCCCTCCATTTATATACATTAAGCGATATAAATCGATGCCCGAACGAATCTTTAATTAACGAACAAATTACTTTAATAGAGGAGCAAAAAAATCTAAAAGGCAACGGAATTTGTATCGCCTTGCAACATCAGTCAAATATATCGAAAAGTTCCAACGAGATACTTTCGTAGCAGCTATATGGCTTTTACGAACGTATCCATACCATAATAACTAAGAGAAATGTTATCATTCGCCATCTGTAAAGAAACCACGAAAATACTATGAACGCGGGCAGCAGCCCTTCTAGGTTATACCTAATCGTATTTCCACGCTGACCGCATACCACACACCACAACTAAACATTTCTTGATATCGAATTTCTCAGTTATAGAAAGAATATCGATAGCAATCAAAATTGAAATTGCAAAGTAATAATAAATAATAATAAATATACAACGACAATACACACATCGCCATCTAGCCCCAAAGTAAGCATAGCTTGTGTTATGGGTACTGAGATGATGAATATAATACAAATAAATACTTATAATATACAGATAAACACCCAGACACTGAAAAACATTCATGTTCATCACACAAACACTCTCCAGTAGTGGGAATCGAACCCACGGCCTCGGACTCAGAAAGCAGGGTCGCTGCCCACTGCGCCACTCGGCCGTCAAAGTGCAAGATATACTCGTAAAAATCTTACTTATGCACAGAAACAATGTAAATAACGAAGTGATAAACTCTGATTAAAAAAGCAACTAGTAGCGTCTTAAACAGTCCGACCGGAGTGGTTTTGCATAGCTCAATCAACATCAACTCACAATATCGTTTTGAATGTACCAGTTTGAATAAAACAATTTTGTTTTGGCAGTAGTGTAGGCACGGTGGGCATACAAAGTCCGACGCGCTTCAGTTTTGTATCTCGTTAGCATTCTTTAGTCTGAGGTATGATCTGAGGATGAACCTAGTTCATTCAGGGGCAATTGTATATTATTTTATAACAAATTACCGAATGAAATCTTTGAGATGTCTCTCATTATGTTAAAAGTTTATATAAAACGTAAGCTAACAGAAAAATCCTATTATAATGTTAAGGATTACTTAAACGATAAAATAGATTGGGTGTGAATTACTCTAACTTCATAGCTTAATATTAATTTACTGTGAGATGGTGGTAACAAAAAAAAATACCCGGCTAAGTTTGTTGTGGGGTCTTCTTAGATCAGGGCGCGTTTGGAACCCTCGTTAGGTTTAAGTTGGCGAACGAAGTTATCACCATCCCCTTACAAATATGTAAACATGTATGTATGAACGCTTCATAAGTGCCTGTGATAGGCCTACGTGAATAAAGAAATTTTGAATTTGAATTTAATAACACCTATTTAGCTAACGAATACAATAAAACGGAAAGAGGGCAAAAAGAACTGCTCCGGTCTCCGGACAAGCAAGCCGTGCTCGTCTCGAAAAATGGCGATCCACGCCACGCGGTTCGCGCCGGGGGAGCACAAAGCCAGCCAACACATACATTAATAAAAAATAGCAGCCGAGTACACACGCGCAGAGAGTGGCTTAGCCCCGTACTTGGCGAGGCATCCGTGCGTGCACCCGACCGCCTCGTATACGTGCACACACCGCACTCATTACCAATACTTGTGTTGCGGTATCCATTACGAGGCGGAAAAAGCGCGCGGACCAACGGTGTGTGTAATTGATTAACAGTTTGAGAGTCCGCCGACCGAGACCAGCCCCGCTGCATTAAAATCTCAATAAATAAATGTCACTAGCAATGACGTCGGTGGATTCAATTATCGGACGACCGCGAAATTAAATTGCAAATGCTGAGTCGGATAGATTAGATTACTTGTCTTATTATGTAAACAATCGTTTCATTATCTCTCGTTAATCGTTTACTTTTTAGTGTTATTGTTATTAAATTCTTTATTGCACACACAAAAAAAAAATACAAAGAGAAACACATTAAATAATAAAAAAAACTAGTTTAGGTGTGCAAAGGCGGTCTTATCGCTAAAGCGATTTCTGCCAGGTAACCTTTGGCGAAAGTAGTTCTTATTCTTATGGGTTGGTGCGGCAATAAAAATATATACCTAAATAAAAATATTGCAAACTAAACTACATTTTATATATTCTAATACTACACATATAATTGTTATATATAATACATATTGTTCATACATATAATAATAATAAACTACATACTATAACGGTACATACATAAAAAATAGTTTTTTTATGTATGTACCGACGACTTTCAAAACGAGGCAAGTATTTTGCCTGACGTATGTCATCAGGTAAGGAATGTTTAAAAACTAAAAAGAAATTATAATGTCTGACAACGTCGTTTTATTTGGTTCATTTTAATGCACTTGTATACATTCTATTTTTAAAATAAACCAACGTTACACTAAAAAGTAATAAAAACATGGTTTACATTTATAACACGACTAAGAAAAAAATAGTACAGATAAGTTATGAACAACCAAGGCATTCATTCTGTGGGGATGAAGATCACTTTGGATTTCTTTAATTTATAGAATCAGGATTCTGGATAGAAACCGACGTTGCATACTACCTATGCGGAATAGCATAGCAAAGTGAATTTGCGTTGAATTCAACATTTCCTTAGAATGGAAATAGAGCGAAACGTGCGTTGAAAATATATTTTGTAGGACCGCTTTAGCGTTAAGGGAAAAAAAATTATAAAAACAAAATCCACCACACATATTTTTGGCTGTCGCGGATTATTAAAAATTAACATTTATTAGTTCTAGTTGACCAAAATACAAATTTATATCATCTGAACTATGTAGTTTTGCATAAAACTACATATTTATTTATTTTACAGTATCCACTTTGAGTAACTTCTATTAAGTATATGTTTCAAAAAGTTCCAAAAGACTTAATGCGAAGCGTGATTTTATCCCAAAAAGGTCACACAGCGTGAGTGCTTTGTCTTTTAGGACCCAATTTGGAAAAAAAATGTTCATCCTTATTGGAACGATTGTTAGAGCTACTTTAATATTTCTTGTGATACCAATCAACTTACCAACTAAGTCAGACTCTATTCATTATTCTTCAAAAATCTTTATTTTCAAATATTAAACAGTCGGAACGAAAACGATTTCATCCTGTTTTCTGATCTTGCGGATAAAGATCTGAAATAACGTGCATTTGACAGTGATTAATCTTAATAAATCCGAGGACATGTCACTACGTTGCTGGCAATAACGTCGGGACTTTCAATTAAAATTTATATGTATTGCCTCGCGCTTTTTGTGCCATGAAAATTTGCATTGAATGCGTATATTAATAAAGTATCATACGCCGCAAATTCATGCTACATTTTTACATCCCATTATGTTCGTGATATTCGTGCTAATGCATCAAATCCATCCGTCCGTCCATCTATTTATGGTTGGTGGTTCTGAAGAACAAAGCTCATGCGTGTACAAAACTACCAATCAGAAAACGTGCATTTTTTGGCATATCTGTGATTGGTTGCACGCCACCGTATCCTCGGGCTAAGCACGTTGTTCTTGACTATTTTAATGTTTGTATGAAATTAAATTTTACTGATCTTTATACTTCGGTGGATATTTTGTTAAGCGTTAGTTAGTACCTATCTTCTTTTCAAAGAGACTCAATAACTTTAAAAATATACTTTGGTATTTACCTTGTGATTTTTAAGCGTGAGGTGATAGCAATCGCGCAAAATCATCGGAGATGTGTTTTATTTTTAAACACGGACCCATATTTAATTATTTCCTATATAAATTTAAATTTTAGTAATGTAAGGCACAATACGCAATAAACGTTTCACAGCCGTAAAGAGACGTACAGAGCCGTTGGTACGCTTGCGACCTTTCTTATGATTGATATTTTTAAGAGTTAATTTATTTATCAATTACATTCCCACCCGTTGGATTTATTATAAGAACAATATGCAGAAAACGATACCGACACTTATTAGTGATGCTAATACAGAAAGTATTAATTTTGAACTAACTGCTACCCGCTAAAAATCCCGTGCTAGCCGACCAGAGCTATCAGTCCCACTTTTTCAAATTAAAACATTGGTATATCTGGATTAAATTTTGGTTAAAAAGGCAAGAGTAGATACCTAAATAATAAATTAATAGGCGAGTGTACAGACAAACGCAGAAAAAGAATCATAACCCTACATTAATAGTTGCGTAAAAACTTACAATGTTAAAAGGATAATTTGTGACAATGAAATGGTGAACAGCGAGTCGATCCTTGGCTTCCCACCCGCCCGCATCAATAATTCATGCCACGCCGCGCCATTGAGAAAGTGCTTTGTGATCGCCATACTAATTATTTGGTTTGAGTCTCGAAAATATTTTCTTATAGTAGATTGTATACCTACACTTTGCAGTTTATTCCGCATAAGAGTAGAGTCTATTAAAGTAATCCACTGCTGGGCAAAGTCCTTATCTCTAA
Organism: Pararge aegeria; assembly: GCF_905163445.1. Classification (NCBI taxonomy): domain Eukaryota; kingdom Metazoa; phylum Arthropoda; class Insecta; order Lepidoptera; family Nymphalidae; genus Pararge; species Pararge aegeria. The sequence continues at coordinate 5,088,153 of NC_053200.1, read as the reverse complement.
TAGAAAGACGGAAACTTGAAAGCTAGGGGTTTCATTTTCACTTACATAAATGAAATGTTGATAGTTATAAATTAATGATTAGAATGATGACAAAACGAGCAACTGTCGACTGTAGTCAGAAAGAGAATAAACTACATGAAATAAATGAATTTTTATTGCATGAAATAAATGAAATTTTATTCTAACGATATTATCGTAACCTTACAATATCCGGACCGAACGCCTAAAGTAGCCCAAAGCCAATTACTTGACTTACTCCGGGTTGGTGGTACTGAAAAATTCTAGACAGACAAACCAAATATTTACAACTAAGAAAAGCCACGACCCGGGATTGAGCTCTGAATCTTATAATTCGAAGTCGAAAATGCTAACTACATGACCACCAAGGCATATAGAACATTCGCTTCACCTTATCACAGCGACGAGGTCGGAATGCGCAATTACTGACAATATATACACACTTCATGCTCTCGCGAATTATAAAGAGCTCGTAATGTACTAGATAAATCATGCGTACGTCAGTTTTTTTCTCAAATATATTACAGTTACAAACGCTACTGCATAAAATTAAAAAATACAAAGAGCACAAAGGAAATACACGAAGTAATTGCGTTGAAAAACGTTAACGACTCTTTCAAATAGTAAAAACAATTTTTTAATAATATCGCTCGTGTTCTCGGTTGATCAAGCATGTCGTTGTTTAAGTTATATAGCGAGTCTTTGTGTACAAAGCAAAAAGAAATCACTTTTACATAAATAGAATAAATAAATACAGCTCGCAAACGCAGTAACCATCCCTCAGGACGCGAAGTACCCGCCTGGATTAATTCGTGTAATTTAAAGTCCAATACCAGGAGAATACAAAGCTGAGGAGGTATTCAGACGACGAAGTAACGCAGACGAGCGGCGTATTAAAAGCTTTTGTTTTGAAAAGTGTTTACATAATAATTTGCAGTTTGCTACACAGTGTGTTTTGTTTTCATGTTGTTTTATTACACAAACCATAGAAAATCAAGGTTCTAGGATTTACTATCAAATCAACGACAAAAGAATACCGACAGTAAATTTGATTAAAATGGTCTTAACAACAAATTTCACGCATCACACAAAATTAAGGTCAAGATAAGTTTTTAAAAAAACATATTGAAAATTATCCAGTTTGAAGTTAGAAAAGACAAACTGAAATTGTAGCTCATAGTAGCTGTAATAAATGTAAAGTTGCATAGTAAAATTGTTGTATCAAATAAAAGATAAATATTTAATCCATCCTTGAAAGCATGCCAACAAGTTGAGCAACGTGTATCGAAACCGAGGATCTTGTACGAGAATGTTAAATTGATAGGAACGGAACAAGCCGCACAGGGAGATGATCAGTTCACCCGCGTCTTTGACGCTCGTCTGCATAAGTAAGGGTGGGAGGGAGACAAGTTACAGCTCCCCAGGGGGTGTGAGTGAGAGGTGGATATTTCATCGACTCCGGCTACAAGATGGCAGACGTTTGTGGTTGATAGTTTATAGTTATTGCGAGGGAGTGCGACGTGCGCCGTGCGGCTTTATCACATTGTTAGCGTTGTTATCCGCGTCCGAGGGATTAAGAGGAGATCACACGGCCCTCTACGGCTTCCTCTAATAGCTTTTACACCATATCTGATCATGTTTCATTTAATATTAATCCTATTAACGAACAGAGCGAGCAGCTTTTGAAGTTGGAACGTAAACATTATATGAAACGTACATTTCTGAAAGGAGATTAAACATACAGTTTATACGGGTACTAATAACTCATAGAAGTGTATTTCTCAGTAAATAAATATAATTTATCGCTTTCCAAGTATAACGTTGTGTTATTTTGTTTTGCTATACTCTGTTATGTATGTATTTATGATTACCTAGTAGTTCGTGGATTAGGCATATCCGTTAGCAACCTGCTATACAAAGGCGGTTTATATTTTTTTGTGTAATTTACATATATATTTATTCTTCCCAAAAGAATATTTCCAAACAAAGAAATTAACCGTGTATTAATTTCGTTACAAAAAATAAGTATGGATATAAAAAAAATTATAGCTACCGTAGAATATAATTCAAATTGTTTAAAGTTATTACATAACTCTGATTTAATTTTCAGATAAACAACGTTCTTTGCTTGATACAAAATTCTTTGTGTTCAAAGACATTTCGGTATTATAAAATTTCAACGTTTTAATTAAAAGCTTAATGGGAATTTATTTTCCTTTCCAGAGACTTCAAAGAGCCAGGAGGTGTCGTTTGATATAATAAATCTTAGGTTTACAAAGGGAATTGCTTTTATTTTTCCATTTTCAACTTTAACATTCTTAAACGGATTTTTTAGTTATTCATGTAAGCAATTAAATATAAACCATTCATTTAATTACGATAGACTAATAATAATAATACTAGGCTGTCGCCTGCGTTCTCCGTCCGAGTTTATCACCGTTTTATTACAAATCCCGTGGGAAACGTTTGTTTTCCAAGGATAATAAGTAGCCTGTGTTACCTACCATCTTTTCAACTAGTTAGGACTAGTGTTTAGTTAGGACTTTAAGCAAGGACAAACAATTCGCATTCGCATTTATAATATTAGTAATGATGAAATATCAATGATTGACGATTGTCATTACATTAAAGTACAGAAAGCAAGTAAAGAAAGATAACGATAGATAAGCAATCCCGCTTTGGAACTCGTACTACTGGATTGATAAACATAATATAGCGCGTGAAAGAAACACGCCAGAAGACTGTGTAGTTCAGAACTCTCAATATCTAGATAGAATAGTTCTATGTCCAATATTGAATTTCTAGCATTTATGGCAACAAAGAGAAAATAAAACTCTTGTTTAAAGATGATTACAGAACATACAACCAACAATCTAGATTACAAGTTTTAAAACATAGTAAAGTTGAGGTAGCTTAACTCGAAATGGATTTTGAGTAATTCTTTCAAATACTTTCGTATTTGAAAGAATGCTGAATAAACCGAGAGGTATCACTTCCTTGAAATTTCTACGTAGCACAGAACAAAGGAATTGCGAGCACGTGACTGGAAACCTATAGCCACTCGTATTGATACAATTTATCAATACTTTCACGCAATCGTGAAAAAGTATAGGGAATGAGGATATCACGAAAGGAATAAAGGAAAAGATAACTTGAGCAGAAACGTAAGAGAATTACGCAGGCATGACACGACATCGAATGTTATACATGTCTGTTAATATATTCTATCAATATTCATTTTCAATGATATTCATATCCAAATGTTTAGATAATAATACCTACAAAAAAACATTCATGAATACATTGAAGTGAAAATTCAAGTGAAAATTTCGGTGATTCTCATTTAGGCGGATTGATAATATGATATCAAATATTCGAAAGAACTAAAAACGGCAACCAACTGAATAAAGTATTAGTATGTGTTCTATTAAAATATCTAGACGAACATTTCTTTACAAATGTTAAAGTGAAAACGTAGGTAAAGAAGAATTTTCAAAAGACACTTTAGCTACTGTGACACGTTGGAATATGAAAGGAAAAGACAAGTAGTGCAAAATCCGAATGAACTAGAAATGAGTTACACATATAGTAAAGTGGATTGTCGAGGCGTGACCGGAAAGCGGAAGAGAGCCGGTTATTGTTACGATTTATTAGTTCTATTAAATAAATGTGAAGGTTGTAAAGAGAAATAAAATATAATGTAGAAATAAAGAAAAGTAAATCTTGGAACTTTAAACTTTAAAGACAGGAATAATATTATATCAAAATTATTTTCTACTTATATCTTTTTGGCTTTCGAAGAAAGTTCAGAAAGTTCGTCTTTCATCTTTGTTTTTTTCCCATGCAACGTTGCAATGAGTTATGTTGTCAATAGCTTTGCTGAAGTGGCTCTGGGCTTGTTTTGGAGGACCGAGAGACGTTGGGTTTTCAAGGTGCTGGAAAGCGGTGACCGTGATATGCATTGATGGAACTGTCATTTGCTGTGCTATTATGTCGTGCCGTTTGTGAATTTATGCCATCAAGTGACTTGCATGCAGCTTCTGAACACATGTAACACAAGACTGGCCACAGGACTTCTTTCATTTGATTTAATTTATGATTTTAAAAGAAAACAGTTTGGAACTGAGGAAGAGACTAGTAATTTCATTTATAGAAATTACTTTATTCACTATCTCAAAGGAAAACATAGTAAGAAAGGGAATATCGAGAATGTTTCCATTTACTCAAGAGTCAAGAGCAATTTTAAGCTCTATCGTTTACTTATTATTTAACTTTTCTTAGAAAAACCTTGAGGCAAAGAGCTAATGTTAAAAATTCAATAGTTCGTTTAGTTTATTTCCAAAGGAAAATTGACTTTCTTGTAAAATTAGATCTTTGTCCGTTGTGTTATCTAAGACAACAGATTCTTTAGCTTGACACTCGAGGAAAATTGCTTTTCGTTAGGATTCAATTAAAACTTTTATTAATTTGGCAAAGAAGGACAAAGTTTCAGTTAAGAAGTGGTTGCGAGCTCAAGGAAAATTTCGCTAATATAATTTACACTGAAACAAAGCTTTGAACTACGTACAATCTCATTAAAAACCTCCACTCTGACAAAAGCATTTAAGAGACACTTAACAGTTTTACAGTGGTAACTTTAGTAATAATAAGACGGATTTATTTACTACGGTTTCCTGCGGCTTTCTATTTGTGAGATGTAATGACTAGTTTTATCACTCCGTTTTTCCTCCGACATAATGGTGGAAGTACGTTGCACAACTTGAAGATTGGTACGTATAATTTAGCTAAGTCATTGTGTTTCCTCTTTTATCCTCTCTTATAATTTATAGGGCTGACATCTTAGCAACGCAACGAATTCGGAATGTATGAAAACCTTCCAAAGTAAAAATTTAAAATACTTTGGAAGGTTTTCATACTTGACAATTCTTGACAATTGAAATCTATCATCTATCTATCTTATCTATCTATCTTTATCTTAATGTTTCCATTATAATGTGCTGTGATGGGGATAAGATTTGTGAACTTAGTTAAGTGTAATAAATTCTGTAAAACAGAATTGACATAGATAGATGTCTAATTGGAATTGGAACCTATAATTCAACGAAACTTTCAGGTTAATGTAAGATAAACAAGAAATAACACCAGTTTAACTTTGTATTTAATGAATTTGATTTTATGCGTAATCACCAATACTTAGATATAAACTCTCGGGGAAGATTCCACATGAATACGTATATATGGATATACTAAAAAGAAGAGGCAAGTCAGCTAGTATCTTTTAACTTACAAAGTTACATAGCACCACGCGGCGTTCTATAATTATACACATTACACGTTGCCAGTAACATATACACCGATTACACGCTGATGAAAACCAATTTAATTTTACGAGTGTTATTCATTACATAAAATATAAAACTTGGCAGTTATATACATTCGTGTAATCAAAAATGTAGCGGGCTATTAATTAATGCTAGTGGGCGATTAGGCAGAAGTAGGGCGAGTAATTAGTGGTACATTTGGACGTGTTGCCTGCAGGCCATAGTGCCCTACATTAATAATGAAATTAAAAAGGCATAGTTAGTTACAACTGAAGATAACACGAATATGTTTAGCACAAGGAAATAATGAGGTATATTCGTCAATAGCCTTTAACAATCCACTACCGGACAAAAATCCTCTTCCAAAGACTGACTGACTGAGATTTGTGATCGCAGTAGTGGTAGTAGTACAGAATACGCTGCTGACCGTTTAAATTTATACTCCCTTAGTCGCTTCGACGACGACAACGTACGACAACGTACGACTCATGCGAGACGACGACTCGTCCTTGATGTAATTAATTTTTCTCATTACGAACACCTTGTTATTATTATTATTCATCCACCAATCCACACTAGGTCAGCATGGTGGACTGCGGCCTAAACTGGTACCGGTAGTGAGCCAGCAATTGAATATGTTGATCATACCGGTAATTATTATTTAGGAATTTTGGAGGTATTATCCAGTATCCACTAAATCTGTATTTCCCATGTGAAAAAAGGCATGTGCCCTGTAGAGGGACATCATGAGAACTGCTCATATATGAAATCAGAATCCTAAGCCAAGCATATCTAAGAATCATTTTAAGTTAACTTGAAATCAAGGAACTAAGGGGATAATTTATAAGTAAAATAAAAAGGTATAAGAGTAAAGGCAATATATTTCGTTACCTAAAAAAAAGAAACAGCAATCAGAGAACATGAAAGCAATTACCATTCCCAGATCTTTGTCGGCACAAGTCATAAAAAGCAATCGTCATTAGATAACAGTCATTGAAAACAAACAACAGTAGCTACAAAGTGAATTACATCACAGCATCTGTGTTGCAACCTCGCAGGCGTTCGGTGCTGGCAAATTGCCGTCTTAAAATTTTAAACCGGCATTATAAACGCTTGCTATGTTGATACATTGTTGTTTTACGAAACAACATAAAACGTGTGAAACTCAGTTTTCTATGCGATACGTCGTCTTTTAGTTTAATAAACATTTTGTTTTATAGCACTTATGTGTGTTTCTGAATTTTATGCTTGGCCGGTACTCAAGGATACATCTTTAATGTACAATAAATTAAATTTAATACCACTCTTGCTAAGTATGCAGTTTTGCTATTTTTTAATAATGAGTTTCAGTGAAACATTTTTACTCTACAAAGACCCATAAAAATGAAAGTTATTTTTTACTATCCAAAGAAATAGTTTAATTAGATTGTTAGATGGTCGAAGCCTTCTAAAAAATCAAAATCATAAATATTAATATAATCAACAAGCATTAAGTAACAAAATAATAACTTATTAATCTTTCATATGAATATCTATTTTTATATGAAAATACATAATAAAACGAACACAAGCGTTTTCAAATTAGCAACAAAATCTACAATAAATATCCCAATGAAAACATTAACGACAATTAATTTAATCCGATAGATAGAATCTTGTCTATACGCTGTGTAGATATAATCTGTGAAGCTCGAGTGGCTCGGCCTCTTTCATTAATGCTTCAATAATAATTTATAGTCTATTGGACCGATAATGAATCGCTACGAATCAGAAAGTAAATGCATGATAATAATATTGTTTTAAAGTATAAGAAGGTCTGTAAATGGCTATTGTTGTTTTTTATACGTTAACCAGAACGAAAAAGGTAATGAGAGTCTAATTGATATAACGATATATACACAAAGCTGTACAAGCTTCGATTAATAACAAAATAGATAATTAGATAGTCAGACGTCAAAACGTCTGACTATCTTATTATCTATTTTTAGGTGTCTGTCATCAATAGTATACCTAGTCAGGTATAGTAGCTTTTGTGAATACAAACGTCACACTGCACACCAATCAGAATATTGAAATAAGACGTGATTGGTAGCGGACCTACTTTGAGAATGCAGTGATATTTGTGAATTTGAGTGGGGAAAAGTAAAGTAAGAACAAGATGGTGGCTTTGTAATGTTGCATCGAATCACATCTCTACCACTTTGATAAACCCAACTCCATATAATGGCTACGTTTTGGGTAAATCAATCAACTTTGCAAATCAATTTGAATCAAGTTTGTGTAATATATTTAAGCATGCTTCATAAACTGTCTGGCCTTTTATACTTTGATCTGGACGTCGCGCGTCGTACCGGCTTACCGATGAAGACCTATAGATCATGATTCATACATTGATGGGAAATGCAATCAGGTGGCTCTTGCTTTGGTTTAAGTATATTCCTATGCACTTTTCTTACGAACGCAGCTCTAGGTGTAAGCTTAAGTCACAACAGGTCTTATAATAGTCCGATATATGGTCGGTTGGAGTATTTACTTTTACAAATAGATTGCAGCGTTGTTGTCAAGAACAGAAGAAAATATATTTGTAATAAAACTATTATAGAGGGTCTCTATGATGCACAAAAAATCCGCTGCATTTCAGATTTAGAATTGAAATGCAGCCAGAATTCTTGCACCGTTCCACGGAAACAAGATTTAAAATTATCTGCGATTCAGCTTGTAAGCATATTTCTATTTCTTTACTATGCAGTGTATATTTTTACGTTTTATAAAAATTACATGACAGACTGCTGATAAGCTACTGTTTATTAAATAAGTAAATAGAAGCCAAGGCTATCAAATGCAAAAATCCAACTAATAGTTCCTCAGATTAACTTTCAAATTCTAATTCATTATTCGTATAAAGAAAATATAGGGCAACATAATAATAAAAAATGAACTCGTCTACGAACACACTAAATGGAAATTAAAAACGGTGACATGACGGCATCAGACCGCGTCATGCTGTTAGCCGTAATTTGAGCAGGGGTAAAGCTTTTTGTGTCAGAGTTCGTCCGGAACAGTACTATCGCCATGTCTATTTCTGCCGCTAAGCAGCAATGTTGCAATGCTGTTTTCCGGTATAAAGGCCGTGTAACTACAGGTGCATGAGGCTTAACACCTTCGCCTCAAATTAATGGACACAGGGCGGTATTTTGCAGGACGTGTTCTTTGCAGTTCCTGCCAACAAAACTGCTGCTTTGTTTATAGGCGATCGTTTTAAGTCCGTCAATTGTTACAAAAAAAACAAACGTGACAGCATACCGGTAGATTGTACTAAAAGTCGCGCCAATATAGTTTTAAGTCAAAAGTAATCCTCCAATTTTCTTGTTACTATAGACGAATACCTATGTATTCTTCTTTTCTCGACATTTACCAATTCAAAGCTGAAATCACAAAATGACTGCGACGCTAAACATTCCCACAGCCCGAAGACGGCAGTTAGTGTCTCGAACGTGTAATCAAAGCGCGGTGAGCGTCCCGCGATCTCCTACCAATTTCCTTCTACAATCCAAACATGCAAACATCAATAACCCTTATCTCCTTTGTAATACAGACTGGAATGCATTGTATGTGGATTTGTGGACATAGACGCTCTTAGTGCAGCCGGCCATTCCATCCCTCGTATTGCGCATTCCCATTCCAATTGCACCTCTATCCCTTTCAAGATAGAGTCCATAAAGTGTATTTGTAAGGTTGACTGGGCAAATGGCCTTCCCGGCGGGTTTGCCTCGCGTTTTTTACGTGTACTTGAACGCTTGCACACATCCTGTTCTATTGTTATTCGACTAGCCTTTTCAGATCGCTTTTGTTTTTCTTTGTAACGATAAAACTTTTTTTTTTTTAATGGATTACGAATTAGCACTTGACTGCTATTCTGATGATAGCACGTTGCACTCTTAAATGGAAGCGCGATATTATGAAAGTATTGGGAAGCAGGCGTGATTATTATTAGCACCATATTTCCAAGTCGGGCGGTCAACGCAAGCGACAGAACGGACACCTGATTTGGGAATACGTCATTATCCAACCAATACCGACAGGGGTTCACCTTCAGGATAAGAAGAGTTTAGGCCGTAGTCCACCACGTTGGCTGCAAATTGGTAGACGTAGTGGAGTGCATAAAGTATAATTACCTAACATAAATCTACAGTACGAGTTATAAATACCTAAGGGTAGGCTTTTTATAACTCTTACAATGCATATTCTTAAGTTTTTTATTATTTTTACTGGAGATTTTATACCATCCGCATACCCTGTGCATACCCTATGCACGCCACTGGTCACACGCCTTTTTGAACATTATTGAGAACTCTCAAGCATGCAGGCCTTACGACTTCCTATGACCGTGATATTTAATTTCTCAAATTAAAATCGCACACAAACTGATTAAATCTGCCATATGTAGATATTGGATTAGATTGCTGATTTATTATATCCGACGTATCTTAGTGAAGATTTGGGATCTCTTGTTTTATCGTCAGAGAAACGCTTTGCCGTTCACAGCACTATAAGTACTAGTGCTACACTATTACAACCGAGGCTAGATTGTCGTCGTGCCATAAAATAGGTACAAAATAATGAAAGGGCGCGGCTAAATAAATAAGAATATCAAGAGATTCCTACATTTATTCATAAAATAATGAAGTATGTACTCTTTATTGAGTAAACATGCTTCAGTAAGTTTATCTTTTATACCTAAAATGTAGCTTCTAGAATATAATTTGATCAAATACAGCGCACGATAAATCACGTTACGCCGTATTAATATTAATTTTATGAATGAAGCCTAAGATATTAGAATAATACGGAGAGATTTATCGCCGAGAAAGGGAGATTATTCATTCGCCGACGTTATTTAAAACCAGACCATAAATACGGAATCATTAGGGAGGTACCTATAATACAATGGTTAGGGTTGCTCGTTCTGTGCACGTGGCGTGCACTAAATACATGCACTATAGCACTGCATGGGATAAATTTTCTAACTTATATAGGATTTAGTAATTTAACGCCTTCATACTGCTATATCCTTATGCTGATCGAAAACCCTGTGCACGCCCCTGCATTAGTGACCACAATCGAGCTGACCACGTAAAGTGATCTCCGTGACATAAAGCTTGAAAAGTCAATTTTCTAACTTAGCTAGTACTCCGATTTTCTTGCTGTGATGATTCACGCTGTTTTATTGTTCAAAAGCAAAATAGCCCTTCAATGCAATCTTGCTTGGTGAAAACTGCTGATACACTTCAAAATAATATCTGGCTAAAGCATGCTATAGCGGGAAAATAGCAGTATGTTAATACCTATTCCTAATCGGTTTCAACCCTTATCGTACTGGAACGTTAAATCGCTTGGCGGGACGTCTTTGACCGTAGGATGATAATTATCCATTGACTAAGCCTCTAAACAGAAACAATTATCAAAATAAAGATATACATGTATCTAAATAATATAAATAAAAAAGAGAGTTTTTTTACTTAAAGTACCAACATAATAATTTATTCAAGCATTAGGCAGCCCTGCGTCGCTATTTCAAGCTCTTTAATGTCGTAGAAACAATAAAATGTCGGCTGTAAACGTGACTTTATCTACACTGAAATGAATCAATCACCCATCAACGGCTGCTTTCGGTTTATGGTCTCACGTAGCTGTGGAATCGTAGATTTTGTTCGTAATTTATTTATTTTCATTTGCCGACGGATCTGAGTACACACTTAATAGATTGCCTACGTTTCTCTTTATTATATCAATCGCATATTTTGTAGAATGGGACTGATTTTTCTAGTCGTGGAATTTGATTACAAAAAGTTGGTAGCGTTAGCACACTCCAAGATTTGCGTTTTTTTTTAATATTGAGTTTTTTTGGTATTGAGCTTTCTTTTAACCTCCGACGCAAAAAAGACGAGGTGTTATAAGTTTCGTGTGTCTGTGGGTTTATGTGTGTGTGCCAGTCTGTGGCATCGTACTTCCCAAACGGATGTTGATAAGGATAATTCTGATTTTCGTCGGTTTCGTCGTCGGGGGGATTTAGTCGGTTAGTAAATCAATCCAAGATGACTGCCGCAAAATGGCGGATCACATATTTTTTTACAACTCCCTCAATATGGCTAGGCTATTAGAATAATACACTATACATACAGTAGTTCCAAAAAATTTCAAATCCAAGATGGCTGCCACCAGGAATGGGTGGGAGATTACAATTTTCTTTTTCTACATACAATTTTCTAGTTACAATAATGTACACTTTAACGAAAATCGGAGGTTTTTTATTTTTTTCTTTGGGAAAGAAAAAATCCTATATAGGTAAAAGGGTAATGTAAGATACTAAAGAGAGTTTTAATTTTAAGGATAGTTAAACCACCACCATAACACAGTAAATGAAACGATTCATCAAATTACAATTATTATTTGCATTGTAAAAAAAATATGAAAATGCGACGTAAAATATTTTTATTCCGTTGAATTTATTTGGACATGTTTGAATTGTCGAACGACGAATACCTACTCTACAAACAAATTGCGATCGGCTATGTTTGCTTTAATTTCGACTGCATTTTTAAAACTGACTGTAATCCTCAGGCACGTTTTAATTAATATTTCCACTGTGTTTTGTTGAAAATTGTTATTTTAATTGTTAAGTTTGCTAATGTATTTCAAATTGTTCCTTAAATCATTACGATGTAGTTGACACAGGCGGGAAGAGGTGGTGACAACTGTATTGTGACCAGCCGTCACCATATGGGCCTCCCACGTTATGCCACGTGTATTTAACAGCGCTTTTTAGAATATAAACTGTTGGAGTGGTCAACATCATCCTCGACCTTAGTCCCAAATAGCTAAAATCTAACACGCTGCTACAAAGCGGGTTGAAGCAATTCTAAACTCATGATGACATGAGCTGGTACTGCGAACTTCTTAACAGAAACCTCATTGTATTTTCTCTATTTTCTGAAGGAGACCGCTTCAAGCGATAAGACCGCCTTTGTGCGTATATATACATATTTATATTTTTTTGTTTAGTTAAACTTATTGTATTCCTTTATGTGCAATAAAGTATCTATCTATTTTTTGTATTTCGCAAACTTACATCTTTACCACCAGACCACGAAAGCTAAAAATTACTAAACTACATTTATAAATAAGTTATAAAGATAATTGATTGTATTCATGTTTATTTCATGTCTAATATAAATCCGATTAATTTTGGTATCTATTTTAATTTATCTTAATCTCATTACCACGTAAATCCCAGCTTTAGATAAAAATGATAAAATTATACAAATCATGCCCACGCGGAATCTACCAAAATTGATTTCTGTATGAAGGTAGTTTAGATTACAAACCCGGTTACCTAATTATTCACGCACAGCTAAAGTTATTTCTAATGCTACTAATATGGTCAGTTATCCCACTTCTGACACGAAAATATGTTACGGGACGTACATATTTAATTGGATTTTGTGCGGTTACTTAATCTTTCGCTGTATCGTGTTATAATAAATGTTGCTTGCGCCATAATTCGTTAATTTTCTTATTTAAAAAATATCTCATTTGGCACAAAAGGTCAGTGGACAAGAGATACAGATAACTGGAGGAGCCACAGGCAAAAAAATGTTTAATCATATTTTATATTTCTATTATAAAATATTATTTGCAGAAAGTCACGGTTCGTATAAAATACGACAAGGTAACCTATTTGAGGCGACAGCGTTGATAAGGTCAATACCAAGATAAAACTAAAGTTTTAATAACAGATACCTCTGTTATTAAAACTTTAGTATATCATAAGGCAGTAGGTTTAAAAATATCTGCTATTAATGTAAATACCTTTTTGTTACTCTTTGATCTGAATTGATAGGTACTACAACAGAAGATAATTTTATCGACTTCTATATACCTCTATAATAAAAACTCAAAAAGTTCAGCACCGATCTAGCTGCAATTTTAGCATGATATAATATCCGCATGAAGGATTGTTTTTATATATTTTTTGCATCAGTCACATATCCGCGAGTCTTTATATCTACGCAGACAGTGGAAAAACAAAAAATATTGTATATCCACACATATTGCAAAATTAAACTTATATGTAATGTATTCTTTGTTTTGTTTCTCACTTCTCAACCATTCCATAAAAATGTGCCAACCATTCCAGCGAAGCGTGGCAGGGTACAATAGTTGCTAGTGGATCTATATTGAGGGCAGATGCCCACCACGCCACTATAATAGGAATTGGTGGGTTTTAACCATTATTATCACATAGTAGAGTTAGAAACTTGGACTGACGGTCTAAGAGCTCTCTGAAGCATGCACGGGCTGAAAAAACCATCTTGCATGCGCAAACACAACTTGGTCCTGTTGCTTACCGCCATCTAAATTAAAAATCCACAGCACCGGCCCAAGCCCCCATGTGCACCAAAATTTACAACAAATTCCCGGAACATATAAAAGAAAAAGAAAGTATAAACTTATTTACAAAATCCTTAAAACATTACTTGCTGGAGAAAGCTTATTATAAAATAAATTATTTCATAAATGAGAATATTTAATATTGACAATAATAAGTCCGCCTCTCAATCTGGTTACAGCGCCCTCACAGGGTTCCATTTCAAATGTAAACATTAGATTGACATTATTTTTGAAAAATAAAATATTTATGTAATCTATATGACATTGTAATGGACTTGTAATTGAATAAATAAATAAATAAAACCTAATATTAATATTTGACCCAATCCGGGAATCAAACTTGGTAGTGAGATCACTGACACCAGTGGTGCTACCAATAATTGTAAACAACTCTATGGAATTTTATAAATTTAAAATGCATATAAAAAATTTCGGATCCGACAGGATTTGAACCTGCGACTCTCGGAAAATCACGGCTTGAGCGCTTTCACCAATTAAGCTACGGCTCTCCTACCGTCGATGCCGAAATTAGTATATGCCTTTCACATCAGTTTTTTATATGCATTTTAAATTTATAAAATTGATAATTCCTTCAAGTGTAGGTAAAAACACTAATAAAAATCATAAAAACTCTATGGAAATTAACCTTTAAAATGCGACCGGGATCACCCGATGGCGGCGCAACCACTGATTTGTAATCAACTATTTCGATTATGATGAAATTTGGTACTGAGATGTCTTGGAAGATTACCACTTATCTTGTAGGTACAACCAATTCAATCGATCTAAAAAAATATTTTTATAAAATTTAAGTAGGTAATTAATCATAAATAAGAAGGTTATTATAAATTACAACATTTCGTTACCGTTATACTTCAATCTGTAGTATAAAAATAGTTGACCAACTAATATTATTTTGTAAAAAATAATTTCTTACTACTGCTGTCCTAAAAGGGATAATATAGCTTAGAACCAACAAAGGTACAAGAGTGTTTTCCAGGCTTAGATTATTTTCAGGTGTTAGTAATAACGACAGGGATTGATGGCTTCCCAATCCCGATTGACCAATCGCAATAGCTCCGGAAGATAACCTTAATGTCTTATGAAGGCCTCACGCGTAACTCCAACAAAGTCGGTGTCTCTCACGCGTGGATGACCCGGTAACAGTAGCCTGTAGTACGAGTGTACACACTTCGATAACATTGATAGTTTTCATGAGTTTACATACTAAAATATCGTAATAATTTTATAAAAGTCCTACATTTCGTATAACTGTTTTTTTTTACATAGTTTACGCTTCCTAGAGGATACTATGATTATAGATGTCTTCACGTGTTGGAACAACGAACACCACGCGATCTAGTCGGTAGGACAAAGTACTTCAATTCCTCGAGGAAGAGGAGAGAATCAATGATGGTATTGTGAAATAAGGTACGATATTAAAAATTATAATTACTAGTTCGAAGCTCAAATTAAATAATGTCCAGTTTACTCTGACTCACACTTTCTCTTGTCTTACAAAACCATCAACGTTGTCGAGATGTAAAAACTTGTACTAAGGATGTCTCTTACATGTTCACAACATTACGCTCTATCTATCTACGAGATATGAAATATTATTTATGTATTAGGGCACTTTTATATAAGTTAGTACACGTAGGTGCTTTTATGTACGGAAAATTACAAGGTCATTTTTATTCAGACTTTTTAAATCATAAAATAATTGCTATGTGGAATGACACGAGTGATGTTTAAGTAGATCTAGGAAAAGCGATGTTTTCGCTGTAAAGTGATCTCCTCCAGACAACCTTAACAATTTTTATTAAAGAAAATCGTGACTCGAGTATTTCCATTTACCCTTTAAGGACGTTTTCTTAGAAAAAGTTAATAAAAGTACCTTATGTTGAAGCAACTTTATAACGGTACTTAGCTATGTCGAAAAAAAATCTAAAAGAAAATACGACTACTGAACACTTAATATGTATATTGTAAAACAAAACACTTTTAAAAACAGTTATAATATTTTGGGTAAGAACTTTGTAATTATTCTACGTCTATTTATCGTCTTCTCTTGATTTATGGCTTTTCGTAGAGCCAAAACAGAACAATGTACTTTGCCAGTGTCAAGAGTGACTATAGGAATTGTTATGGCAGGATGTGACATAACAACAGCTGTCATTAGCAACAGCATGGAGTATTGTGGTCAACAGAGACCGTCATAAAGTTCACACGTCATGACAATGCGTAATAGGGTTGTCAACAATCCGCAAATTACCGCATTCACCCACACAATTTTAAAAATACTGATGCCTCTATATTGCAATAGAGTCATCAGTTACAGCTAGATATAGCTGTTGCCCGCGTTCTTCGTCCGCGTTTACGGATTTAACAAATTCAGTGGGAAGAGTTTTCCTGGGATACAAAGTTATCTATATTACTCTCTGTATTTTCAACTAACTCCATGCCAAAAACCTAGTTAATTAGTTCATAGTTAGAGCGTGAAGGAAGGGCTAACAAACAAACAAATTTTCGCATTCATAACTTTAGTAAGAAGTTTCTGTGTCGTAGGGTCAGGTGGCAACAAAATTTATATCGTAAATCATGAAAATTTAAATGACGTCATTACTTTACATCCATGGAACCGAACATGCTGCATAAACATATCAGCTTAAAGGTGATTTGTCTCATTCGTTTTATGGCAATGAACGGTTAGTGACCAGTAAAATAACAGTATGTCGGCACGCTATAATAGCGGTCAATTAGCAATGGCGAGGAGGGCTGTCGTCAATAAAGTTCACACAATATGTCAACCTGCATTAGGGTTGCCATGCTTTGAAAAACAGCTGCATTTTATTACTGACGTAAACGTCAAATATATGAGACTGAGCATTAATTATACAATGTCCTTTTTGCAACGATATACACAAAGTAGGTAAATTTGTAAGTAAGAACATTTCGACGCCTTTCCCGCGCGTACCGAACTCTATGGATTTTCATTTATAGATCAGTATCCGGAATTCAAATGACGTCATCAACACGCGTCCATCACAGCGAATACTTATATATAGCTTAAATGCGGTTTGTCTCATTTGTATTGTGAGAGTGAACGTTAGTGACTAGCAAAATAACGGTAAGCCGACACACTGCAATAGCGGTCATTAGCAACACCGAAGAGCGCTGTGTTCAAAAAAGACCGTCATAAAGTTCACACATGTCAACTCGCATTAGGGTTGCCGACCTTCCGCAAATTGCCGAACTTTTGTAACGATTCACCGCACGTGAAACATATAATTAACGATGGAACCATTTGACTATTTTTCACGTTTCCCTTTATATAAATATACGTTTTTTTTATAAAAAAACAACATTTTGATTCCGCGCATCTGTTTATAGATTGCACAATTTGACGGCCGACTGACTTTCTGTGTCCAAGGCCGCGGGTTCGATTCCCACTACTGGAAAATGTTTGTGTGATGAGCATGAATGTTTTCCAGTGTCTGGGTGTTTGTAGATACTATGTACCCATAACACAAGCTATGCTTACTTTGGGGCTAGATGGAGATGTGTGTATATTTATTATTTATTAATTGCACTTAAATATCGTGCACCACTGACCTAAAATATATTATCCTATTAAGCTCAAACCAACGCAGACCAAATCTCTAGGGCCAAAATGTGGGCTCGAGAATTATCTCTATCCGTTATAGCTCAGCGAGTCGCAAAGCTGAAGTGGAAATGGGCGGGGCACATAGATAGGAGAACGATGGACGCTGGGGTTCCAAGGTGCTGGAATGGCGACCCCGCACAGTTACACGCAGCGATGCCCGGACCCCAACGAGCTGGACAAACGACATCTAACAAGTCGTTAAGCGCCGCTGGTAACAAGCGGCCCAGGACCGTGGATCTTGGAAGTCCCTACAAAAGACCTAAGTCCAGCAGTGGACCTTAATCGGTTGAAGTGATGATGATAATGTTGCAATCTAAATACAGATGTGGGGAATCAAAAATTTGGTGTCAAAAGTCAGCGGTGGCATAAAAATTTAATGTTAATCATAAGAGTTAGAGCAAAAATCCAATGATTGATCTAAAATAGTACGCATATTTGAATGCCTCGGCCTCAACTTAACGAAGCGTTAAGTATTGCGACCTTTCTATCTCTTCATAAAACTCTCACCCTGTCAGCTGATCCGATCTTACCTGCAAAATAAAAAAAAACTGTTATTTCTATGCATCACATAAGTTAAACAGAGTTATTATACAATATACAGGGTTACAAAAAATGCCAGCAAGCTCTCGGTCTTGTAGTTCCTACAATTAAAACGAGCAACTTTACTTTTCTATGACTTTTCAAATTCCATTATTAATTCATTTCATACAAAAAAACAAAAACAGAGTTCAAAATATACATCACGTGAACTTTGTAGACTTAACAAGCCGTATTAGAAGGGGAATCAAATAACCAGGCGTTTACATGAAAGCGATTTAGCTCGTTTCATTTGAACATGGTGTATTCGACTGAAAACTGACGCTGGAATCGATTTCACTCTGCGAAGTGAACCTCGCCCTGGGCTCGTGAATTCGACCATGAACAATCTAAACTGTAGGACTGTACATATGCCGATTAGTGCAGGTATTGCAGCCGGATTTTGGGAATGGTCTCGTTTTGACGACCTCCGTGGCGCAGTGTTAAGAGCGTGGTTTGAAGTGGCAGGTCCCCGGTTCGATTCGAGGAAAAACTTTAGTTTAAAATTTTTGGGAGGCTACGGCGATGGCTAGCTACCACGGTACCACCCTACCGATAAGGACGTACGCCAATTACGTAAATAACGTTTCTCTGTGGCAATAGGGCTTTGTCTAAGCCGCGGCTCAGAATGATCCACTGACTGCCAACTGTTGAAATGCTTAAATGCTACAAATATATCCCGACTGACCGCATCGACTCACCCGCCTGGAGAGCTATGAGGTTTGAGAATGGAAGAATGGAGGATGGAGAATTTTTCAAATGTGAAAAAGGTTTCCAAAATCAGATAGATATCACCTAAGTTTACCGCTTTCTGATAAAGAAAGCTTCCCCTATTTAATCCCTTTGGGGGTAGAATAATTATGTACATGTAATTTACTATTCCATTTGTCAACCTTTATACCAATAACGGACTTCCGTGAAATTTCATACCCTATTTAACATCCATGAAAATTTCAAAAGTTTTAAAACCGCCACGGGCAGTCCTACCGATTAGCACGTTCTAATAAAAAAACTTGCTGTCAGCTTTATTTTTTAGTACAGATAAGCGAACCAATTCAGTTTAGATCTACTATCAAAGGTTGAAGGAACTTTAATACGAGTAGGTACGTAAAAACAACTAATAAAAAATAAAATAAATTGAATGCCGGACAAATGCTACGAATTGCCATGTAAAAGAGTAAATCCACATGAAAAGCTGACGCGGGTAAAATCGATCTCGCCGTATTTGGAACCTGCCTCTGTGTTGGAGTATTCGAGCGTGAACGATCTAAAACGAAGTGCTGTATAGATATGAGGACATTTGTATTGCACCGGCGTGGTTAGTATACGAAACTTTCGTGAATCGACTTTTGATGAGCTAGCGTTATTATCCTACTGTCTTACTAATATTATAAATGTGAAAGTGTGGATGTTTGTTACTCAATCACGGGTGAACGGATTTGCCTGAAATTTGGCATGCATGTAGACTTTGACATGGAAAAGAACATACCCCGTTTATCCCGATTCCTTAAGTAGTTCCCGTGTGAAAATCGTTTACTAGCTAAGCCGCGGGCAGACCGCTATGAAATGTCACATGTCTGATGTGACATTTCATGTGCTTTTTATACCGATCTCTCAAATAGTTTCCGTGGTAAGAGTAAAAATTGTTAACGAGCGAAGCTTTAGACCTAATTCTGAAGTCCACGCAGCCGAATTAGCGGGCAGAAGCTAGTAATTTATAATTGTTAGGATTTTTAAACGATGGAAGGCCATCTTGTTTTTTAAAGTACCGCCTTGTGGGTATATAGGTTGGCGTGTTCAACTATAATTCACGAGGTTTAGGGTTGTATACCCGGTGCGGGCGAAAAAAATATAAAAATAATTTAATCTTCTTCTTATTTCCCTATCAGAGAGCATGTATCCTAGTTGAATAAGTCTTGAAGAGATGAGCGAATAGAAGTATATAAGCAAGAGTAGAACCAGGCTTCAACTATAAGAGAGTGTTAATGAAATGAATTTTTGAAAACTTCCAAAGCGTTAAGCCGCTAAGCCATACAGGGGATGAGATGTCTATGGAGTTCAAAGGAGAGTATCGACTGAATAGACAGTATTGCCAGGACCTGTTGGTGCGATTGGTATGAAACAGTTTTGAGAAGATAGGAATATTTTTAAAGTGTACGAGGGCGAAGTGCGAAGGCGGCTTTCACATAGGACATGATTGGAGATCAACAAATGTTTTTGAAAGTCCCATAGGTATTTCTGAAATTTCCCCGACATAGAAAGTCCAGGATTGTAGTTATCTCCTCGTCAAATTCCGTCAAGGTCGGTTTAACCCCAACATAGGTATAACACAATAAAATAACATTGACATTCATACTATTACGACGGACGGATACACAAGGGTAGCTAAAACAAAAAGAAAAATTCTGAGCTGTAAATCCGCTTTCGTATAATTAACCTATTCACACCGGGCTTATTTTACCCAAACGAATGGAAGCAAAAAAAATAATATGAAATCCTGTCACGAAAGCTCACGTAGGTAAACTGACGAGGGCTGGGAAATAAAAAGTGTTCGCCAAATGGAGCGTCGTTTCTGCACTCCTTTTGTCACCCGATCCCCAACCGCCCGCAAATGTCTTTATGAGTGCCAATAATTCACGCGATGGCAAAATCCACCGAATCTAAAAAGAGAAAGAAAAACTCATAAAACTCAAACCGCACCACATTATTCTCGAGGACCATTGTAATTCATAATGGATGTCAAACGAGACCGGTTGTTCAATCTCCTAGCCGATTATGTTCTCCTAGTAAGTGTTATGATTCTTAATCTGGGCCCTGATTAGTGTCATCAAATTGACAGTTCTTGTATGAAAGGTATCAAAATTTACGACATAAAATGGTTTTTAGGCTCATAATGCCACAAATTCAAATTCAATTGAAATCGTTCAATTCAAACAATTATTTTAACCATCACGATGAAAACTACTCGTACATCGTTAATTCTGTTTTAGAATCAATTTGTTCTAAAACTAAGAGAGGCGTGAGGGAACGTTTTAATTTAGATTTCTACATACGTCATCTACATCTGCATACTTAATTAACTTAATAATTTACAGTAGATTATCAAATATTACAATGTGAAAATTTGTGAATACGCTTTTAAGTTTCAATGTTACTCAATCACCTACGCACAACAGGGTTTTCGGTTGATTAAAAATCAACGGCATACAACGCCTATAGATAAAGTATACCCAATACTTTTGGTATCCCAGGAAAAAAATTCATCCATCGGGAATTTGTTATTGCATTGTAGCATGTACGTATCGCACATATAAACAAAAGTTTTCTAGAACAAAGAGGGATTTTGATTTATTTCCCGGAACACTAGTTTCGAAACTATTACCGCGGAGAGCAACGAAAGCGACGATTGACTTTACTATTTCATTTTAGTGTTTTGTAACCTCCAACTTTTTCCAAACCATGACAAGTTGTTTCTCTGCTGTTATTAAGAAGTCTCAGTTACGTACATAAAATAAATAGAGTTTATACTTATTATTTTATGATAAAACCTCTATTTGTCATTGCATTCTCAATTTGGATTTCAAAATTATTCTTCGGGTAGATACAACGGGAAAAATTGTTCTAAATTACTTCATTAAAATTAAGCTTGATCATAAATTGAAAACTAAGCAAAACTGCACGGTGCAATATATATTGTGCAATTTTTTTTTATGGTTTAGAGGAAATAAAGCCCAATCTTATTTGTATATCATGGGCTTCCGCAAATAACGCATTAAATCCAATATCCAAAATTACTCGTTCAGCTTCAGACCGAAAGATATTTCACTGATTGATAGGGTAATTTAATAATGAACTAACTAACATTCAACTAAAATAGAACGGGGCAAAATCAACCCAATCAAAGCTACCGTAGTTCGTCTGCGTCTAAATTGCGGTTCAGTACCAGAGTAGCATCAATGGAGAGGCAATCGAGTGAAACGGCAGTCAGGCAGCGGTCGGGCAACGGCGAGGCAATTACTTCGGCGCGTCAACAATGATTTACGATATAATGGCCTTCGCCTACATTGTTCAAATGCTTAGCGACGCGACGGATGAAATCTATTCGATTTAATGCGTAAAGGAAAACTTGATAAATATCGCGAACACTTAATTTATACTTTTACAAAATCTTATCGTTTATCTAAGAAATACCGTCTTTATATAATATTATATACCATTGTTTTAGAATTGTAGTTGTTGTTTTAGTATGATTTCCTAGCAAAGTACTAAGATTAATTCTCAAAAATGTACATACAAAGTTCCTGTTTTCACTGAACTAATCAATTATTTATGAATGGATTTTCCTTAATGGTTAAGGCCTTAGTTAGGAAATTAATCTTACTGTATACATAAGTGTTAGTTTCTTTATTGGATATCTCAACAGAATTAGAATGAATCACCTGCGGCGTGACCGTACATAATTAACAGCTAAAATATTGCGAACAGTAAATAAAAGTGTTAAGCTTTGATTTATGTATTGTTTAACTGCGCCTTCGTTGATTTTATACAATTTTCGAGCAAGATATAAATCCTTTAGCAAATAATAACATTCTGAGTAAGAGGTGTTATTATTAACATTTAATATTAAGAGCAGTTGTCTGCGTGTCGCTAATTTAACGTTATTTATCGCGACACGAAATATAATTAAACACCATTTTTCAATGGAAAACGAGTTGAAATAATTGTCATTTCTCACGTAAGCGTTTAATTCGCGGAGACGTAAACGAAACCATTTAATACCCTTCTTAGTTTATACAATTTGATCTACGATAAGTACCTTCTGTACTGTAAAAGGAGAATGTTAATAAGACATTTTGATAATACCGATATGGATAGATAAGAAGCTCCGATAGTTTATGTCCAGCGAATTATTGATGCAATAAAGATAATGCTGTTCAATTTATTGAAATAAAAAAGTGGCCTACAAGACATTTTAAATGCCTTCTACATTCTTACATAGCTGGTGTACATAAAAAACAATTAGAATTAATCCACAAGGCAGCTTTATGGCGGCTAGTGGCAATGCCATGGACCTTATTGCCCCTGCACGGTAAGCATGGCCTGCAGTAGCGTGCATAGAGGGTATGCACAGGGTATGCAGATGATATAAAATGGAGAGTCTTGCTGGAGATTTTCTTCATTTAATATCATCTGCATTTATCTTCAATTTTATCTTCTCTCACAGTTGTTGTGTGAGTGTGTAGATTGTGGGTTCGCGCGCATGGGTGTTTGTTTGTGTGTGTGTTTGTGTTTGTGTGTGTGTGTGTGTGTGTGTGTACATGTCCGGGGCGAAGAGTGTTTGAAGGACACAAAAGAGACAGTAGTCTCAGTTTTGTGTTGCTATATTAGTAAAATTTCAAAAATACCAGCTGTGAGCATTATCCTTTATGTAAAATGAGGCAACCCGCTCACGACTCGCGTTGAATGATCCAGTGTCTCTGGATAAATTAATGTTGCTCCCCAGCCAACGCTATTGTCGGACTGTGTCTAGTCATCGTCATCAGTACTTTTTAAATCATGAGTAATAATAAAAGTCCGTCCGTCACTTTAACCCATAGCCTATATGCCCAGTCTACACCAACAATAAAGCCTTGATGTAAGTGTCAATTTTTAAATAATAAAGAACTATTACAAAAAATGGAACTGGTCCCACTCACATGGAAGTAATTGTTTAATGCAAACAAGTTAATGTACTTAGAAAGAACCAGAATCGAAACAGTTTAGATTAATTCTGTCAAGAAGCTTCTACGTGCTGAAACCATGTCCCCGCCCACGCTGCAATGGCCTGGTTCTACAAAGTATATTGCTTGAGAGTACAAATAATAAGAATTATAATTGACACACTTTTTGTTCCAAAAATAGAATATAAATCAAATGTTAGCGTGATTTGAATAAATAAAATACCGATCGCCTGTGGCTTATGACCCTCGCGTAGAATTAACTATTCTGTCACGAAAATATAGTAAAAATATCGCACAAAATAAAATGACTTATGTAACCATTCATATATAGCTATTTACTTAGTTAGACTGTAGATATAAGTAAGCTGTATAATTAACCTGGAATCACTTGTTCCACAAACTTATGTTTAAAATATTTATTAGTAAGAAAGATTAGTATAAATAAATAAATATACTACGACAATACACACAGCACCATCTAGCCCCAAAGTAAGCATAGTTAGAGTTATGGGTACTAAGATAACTGATGAATATTTTTATAATACACATAGAATATACATATAAACACCCAGACACTGAAAAACATTAATGCTCATCACACAAACATTTTCTAGTAGTGGGAATCGAACCCACAGCCGTACATTCAGAAAGCAGGGTCGCTACCCACTGCGGCAGTCGGCCGTCAAAAGATAGTCGTCAGTATAGAAACCAACTTAATGAATTTCCGTCAGAGTTTACTTGTTTCGCAGTCTGGAAACTTTGGAAATATCATAAGACATACAGCGCTTGTCTTTAAAACTAGCTAGATAAAGTGGCCATTATAATTAAAGTAGGCTAATCAACTTACTTATGTAGTTATTTTCAGACTGCGTATAAGTTTGATCTGCTTAACTTTTTTTATAAAGGTAATATTGTATTTATATCACAAAAAACCTTTTATGCCTCCAGATGAGATGCCAATAGGTAATTATCGACACACTACTGCAAAAGAACTGGCATTTTTCAACAATAAACAAACGATTCTGGTTACACCAGGTGTCGAGTCAGAACACATTTTTTATACCTTAATAGGCTTACGCCTCTTTTATTAAGTTAAAGAATTAAGTTTTTTGCTTCGCAGGCTTTACATGATGAGTTTTAATTGACCGGGCCGTTACAGATATATAAATATACTAGCTGTGGCCCGCGACTTCGTCTGCGTTTGATTTTGTTTTTAAAGTATTCAGTATCGCTAAGCCTTAAATGAGTATAGTAGTATATATATATATATATATATATATATATATATATATATATATATATATATATATATATATATATATATATATATATTGTCAATTAATTATAGACAAATAATTTGCAATAAAATAAAATTGCAACTATAATTAAAGATCTAAGCTATCCTATCTCTTAAGTTGGACCAGACTGCTCACGGTGTGCCAATTTAATTTAAAATCGGTTAAGTAGTTTAGGCTTCTATCGCGGACAAACATCGTGACAGGAGATTTATATATTAAGATAGTTCATATAAACTATAACGATCTAAGAGTACATAAATAGGGTTAGTGATAAAAATTAATGCATTTGAAGTTAAATATAGGCATTATGTAAATCATATGTAAATTTATATGAACATTTAAGTTAATTATACATTTTATTGCCTTTTGTAGTCTCTCCAGATATGGGTTTTTTTAGAAACAATTTATTTATTATGCAGCGTTCGCTTAATTTGCAACATACATAATATATGATACTATATAAAGCTGCAGAAGTCAAGTGAACCTCACGGGGATGAAGGGCTGTTATTATAATTCGGGGAATTACATAATAAGTTATGTACCCTGAGAACAAAACATGCAGATAATGAGGTTTATATATTTTTTTATATATACATATATAAATATTATGCGTTGCGTACCGTTGCGCAGAATTGTTCTTGGTGCCAATTCCCCTGTTCCAAGATTATGTAAGACCCTAAACCACATTAGTACTGAAGTTGATATTTACTCTGACTTTATGTATAAGTTCAGAGATAAGATATTTTTGTCATGGACCACTTGACCCTTTGCTGTTTCCTTGATTTTTTTTTTGTTTGTGTGATATTTTGTTATTATATTCTCATTCGCGATACCTTTTCTTTTCATTATATGCTGATATTATGTATTTTCATATGCTGTGTTTACTTTTAAGAAAACATTACACTTAAATAGAATTTGTATTAGTGTGTTTGTAAGTAAACCTAATAAATACATTTTTAAAAAAATGTTAGTAATCCCTACTAATATTATAAATGTGAATGTAAGTTTGTTTGTACGCTTTCACGCAAAAACTACTGAGCCGATCATCATGAAACTTTTTATACATATTCTTGGAGGTATTAGAAATAACATAGGATCAGTTGTTCATTAAAAAAAAAAATTACGTAAGATAATTTTTTTTTTTTTTAAATTCTAAAAATCTCATATTATATGACTATAGGTGTAGACCTTGTAGCAGTACGCTCCCAAATATGCGCGGGCGGAGCCGCAGGGCACATCTAGTTAAGTATAAATGTCTTGGAAGACTAAAGTAACTGTTACGTAAAAAAGTCGGCATTATTCCAAGGAAATGTTATGTGTTAACAAAGGCTGAGCGAAACCCTAAGTAAGCCATTATAATAATAAGTACCCAGTACTATAGTCATGTTAACAAGACAAACAAGATCAACACACTTGACCGCGATTCACGGCACTCGGTTTTGTAAGTGCAAATAATAGAAAGAATAGACTTTATAACGTCCGCAATAAAGAACAAATTGCTATGAAATCTGTTTTATTTAGACTGTTTTATCAGAGTATGAATTCTTATGTATTTTGAGTTGGTTTATACTCAAATCTTTGGATAATATTCTAAGATTGGGTGGTTTTTCGTTAAGACAAATTAACCTGTTTCATATCTAATATATATAAGTGAGTAATTCGTATATATATCTCAAAATATATTTGATGTCGAAACGGCTTTAACAATTTGTACCAGGTTATGTAATTAGATAAGGTTTGCTTTTTAAATTTATTTATTGGTGAATTCGTGATAAACTCGATTTTACGCCAGTCGCTGTAGAATTTATATTCACTGTTTGTTTCTTAAAAATAGTTTAACGCCCAACGGGTACGTACATACTATAATATTTGATTTGTCGATATTTCGACCCATCAATCTCCTCCTCCTATCAATCAATCGGGCAATCCTACGTTTAAGATAGTTATTATAATAATGTGAAAATACAATAAATAATCGATGTATTGTTATTTAAATAACAGTGATAATAAATGTCATTATCTTATCTTATAATTACTAGTTTTACTTTTCCGAGAAATAATTTATATTAATTGGATTCTCCCACTGGATATTTTCATGTCGTACAAAGTAAGTGAATTTGATTCCCCTTATAAAAAGTTTCTAGTTTTAGTTTATATATTTAAGAACTAGCTGTTACCCGCGTTTATTAATGTTTTTGGGATAAAAGTAGCCTATGTTCCCTATGTTGTTATTTATGTGCCCTCCGTCCTTTCAACTAACTCTATACTAAAAAACAAGTTTGGGGCGTGAAGGTAAGACAAATCAACAAACACTGTTTCGCATAGATAATTATAAGGGATACCGGCGATTTCGTTTGCGTGAATTAGGGTTTTTTACTCCCGCGGGAACTCTTATTTCCCAAGATAAAAAGTAGCCTGTGTGCTATTCCAGGCAACAATCTATCTCTGTAACGAATTTCAGACAAATCGGTTCAATCGTTGCGACGTGTTTGAGTAACAAACATAAATACTTTCGCCTTAATAATATTCTAGCTTCTACCCGTGTCTGAAGCTTCGCTCGTTAACAATTATTAATCTTACCACGGGAACTATTATAATACCAAATTTGAAAACTGTCTTACCGCGGCTTAGCTCGTAAACAATTTTAAATTTTCTCTCGAAAACTACTTAAGGAGCCGTTATATAAGGTAGCCTTTGTTCTTTTCCATGTCAACGGCTGTATGCATGCCAAATTCCATCCAAATCCGTTCAGTCGTTTTTGCGTGATTGAGTAACAAACATCCACACTGTCATATTTATAATATTAGTAGGATAGTAGGATTAATAAGAATTTCTAATAATATAATCTATACTCTCTATAATAATAGTAATAAATTTTGTAACATAGGTGCACTGGACTTGAGTTAGGTATAATTTTAATCGACACCACTTTATCCACTCGCCGTTATTTAAGTTAAAGAAATGTCTCGATGACTCCTTTTATAGGTATACCCATAATCGTCTCACGCGATATGTCGTGACGGGCCGCAGTCATCTTAGCTCATTTATTAGCCATGCTTATTATGTGTACGCCAATCTGTTTATTACTCGCATTATGTGGAACTTTTATATAAGAGACGTGTATATTTACGACATCCTAGGTGATATTTATTATAGTTCTTGGTATATGGTTCCAAGGTATATAAATTATACAAATAAACCGGTGAGCACCGCGAACTATTTTTTTTTTTATATATTCGGACACTGCCCTACTGTTGCTTTTATAATGCAACATTTTTTTTACGTTTTATTTTTATATCTTAGCTCACTCATTAATAATTATATCATGTTAATTATTTGTACAGTATATTCTATTACTTTTCACTTTTACTATTACTAAGTGCCTGTAACACGGGGTCTACATGAATAAAACTTTTTTTTAATTCCTAACCGAATTTTTTTTTCCCCATTTCTTTCTTTTTGACTACTTGCCAATGCCAATTCATTTATTCCTCGTGTTATATGAAAATAATAATGTATTCTTTTTTTATAATAAATAATTGACGGACCCAGTAGAACAGAGCAACACTTTGCAGGGCATGCAAGGAACACATTAGTTAGTACAACAGTATTTCTTTATATACCTAACAGAATTAACATAAAATTTTAACTGATTTCAGGCCCCAAACACATAGTAAGCTTAAATCAGAACCCGTTATAGTACGACGCAAAACAACAATATAAAGTCCAGAAGAAGCGTAAAAGGCATCGCATAATATGCGATAACAATTTAAAATTATAGCAGAAACGTACCAGCAGAACACAATTCTTTATTCCCCATTACAAGGATTTATATTGTATTGTTTTATTTTGTCATAGTAGCTGCGAGAGCTCGAGTAATTTATCAATCTTGTTCCGTTCTGCCAATAAAAAAATACAAAAGCATTCGAGACCGAGATCTCGCTCCAATGCCAACTTGTACTGAACGAGTTGTGAAGCATGCACTCGGTATTTTCATTAAAGAAGCCGTCTCATTATAGACGTGCTTTGAGTTCGTGGGGCCCTGGTGGCAATTATCGCGGTACGAAACTTTATTCAATTCGTTGTCGCCCGCTGGCTGCGCCCGAGGAAATTATACCCGCCGCGGATTCCGCTTCATTTGCGAATTGCGACTCCCCGCTTTCCTGCTACCCTAGTATTTCGACTATAGTTTGTACAAAACTACAATGATACAAAATATTACTCTTGTCTCTCTTACTCTCCGTTAAAACGATGTAACAATGTTTATTTATTACCGTTATTTCTCTATTTTATGTACATTTCTATGCTTTGTATTTATTAATCAACGTGCATACGCTACAACCTATTTCAGAACGAAACTTGATTAAATTGTGTGCAAAATAACAAACAGAGAGTGATATTTAATAAAATAAATTCCGTTATAAAATATTAGTAGCGGCAGAGTGTTAACCACATGGAAACTACAAAGTAAAATAGGACACAGAAAAGAATTTGAAATAATATGTTGCATTCCGACACGAGTCATACAAAATGAAAGAGTTTGGGAAAAATAAACTTGCATTTTACGTTGGAAAATGCAACGAGCAGTGTTCTTTTGTTACTCAACGCTCTACGCCTCTCTTTGTTATTTTATATTTTAACTGCGTATGTGCTTGGATTCATCTGTTTCATTCTTTAAAAATCAACACTCTTTATTTCCATTCTTTGTTTCTACTTTACTTGTTTTAAGGTTCCATTTTAAAAAGGGACCCTTATTGTTTTGTCATGTCTGTCTAACTATGTGTCACAGTAATACATTATATCTATTATTTAGGAACGGTTTTAACGGTAAGCACTTTTCTGTATTGTGGCTATATTTCAGGTCTGCACACAGTATTTAAAAAAAAAGTTAAGTTTATTATTAAAGATCCAAAACACAAAGGGAAAGTTGAAAAAATGATTTTTCACCTCCACGAAAAGTCTAGATTGTTAGCAGATTCTTATATACCATTCATTAAAAATTAGCTCACCACCAAGAGTAGCCGACAGTTATCGGCCTTTTTGCTATTTGTTTAGAGATTGCGGCACTCACGCATTGAGGAATCATCATTAGAGATAATACTGTAAATATATGTTTAAAAATTAAGACTTGATATAAAATAGTATTTCAATGGTTTTAGTAGGTACATTATTTATTTTAACGTGCGGAAAAGTAGAACTGGTTCCTGATGATTATAAAAGAGGAGGAGTGATTACAAAAGAGGAACTTGCTCCGTTTACTTGGAAAAATTAGAGAGAGAGAGAGAAAGATGAATCTAACAAAATTATTTCTACCAACTCTTTCATTACTTAACTTTATTTGAATACGGGACTATATATTTTTGTGTTGAGACACGAACTTCGCCGGCAATTATTTAATAATTTACTCAGCATTCAAACAATCGAATGCGAATCGATTCTCGGAACATCATTAAGAGAATAATAATATAAGAATGGCAGCATAACAGCAGTATAAGATAATAATTTTGTCCGATACAAAAAACTGAATACATTAAGAACACGGCCACTAACATGGTATCATCGATATTAAACATCCATGTTTTTAATTACACCTTGCATTGGGCCACAACATAAATAAGCAATTAAGTCGATTTGCTCAGACATGCATACGCAAGCAGTCGTCCGGGTTATCGGAACATTTATCAGATAACCCGTCACATTTCGCGCTGGCAAAGATAAAAATAAATGAGCGTTGTGTTTCTACACGAAATGAAGACGCACTTCGAGTCCGTGACGCCATTAAGACAAACAATATAGCTATGCTTCTTTGCACTCAACTGGCCAATTACATTTATTGTTTTGTTATCAAAACAATTTGTTTATCCAATCCATGGCTGATTTGGCATTCATCAGATAACCTGATTTACCATTCATCAGATAACTGACGGCCGAGTGGCGCAGTGGGCAGCGACCCTGCTTTCTGAGTCTAAGGTCGTGGGTTCGATTCCCACAACTGGAAAATGTTTGTGTGATGAACATGAATGTTTTTCAGTGTCTGGGTGTTTATCTGTATATTATAAGTATTTATATTTAAAAAAAAAATATTCATCAGCTAACTTAGCACCCATAACACATGCTACGCTTACTTTGGGCCTAGATGGCGATGTTTGTGTGTGTATTGTCGTAGTATATTTATTTAAAAAAAAAAGAAAAGTGATAAATGCGACGTATTTTCTTTCAACTCGCCAAATACATATTATTTTGTTATCATGACAATTTGTTTATCCCATCTATGGCTGATTTCGCAGCAGTTAACCTAATTAATAACAGATTTTCTATACAACAATTGTAGTTTCACATTGGTCAAAATATAAATAACGTTAAGTTTTGTCATAAAAATGACTTTTATGACGTTTATTTGCTTTCGATCTGCGTTACCGGATAATACGTCAAACAACTCGTTTTCAATTCCGTTCCGTCAAGAATACAAACACGTCTTGCAAAAAGCAATAAATTAAACGCGGTCATAATAATTTTTTATCTCTATTCCAAAGCAAAATAGAAATGAGTCAGTTCGGTCCGCCCCGGGTTGTGATAAAGATTAAATAATAATTAGTAGGTGCTTACGATCGTTGGCAACTGTTGGCAGCGAGTCAGATGAGTGAATGAGTGTTTGGATTTAGCCACAGATTACACTACACTATTCATCACCAGACTCACGATTGGTTTCGAAGCTGGCGTACGCTCGTAAATCAACGGCCCGCTGACTATTCTCATTCGTTTCATTGATTCGTTATATATATCATATATCTGAACTTTTTAATGAGTACAACTGTGAAATGTGCAATTGTGAATTACATCTAAGCTAACCCCTAAAAGACATGTACATAAAGGCAATTTTAGTGAACTTAAACTTTACTTAACTGACGTCCACTGCTGGGGTCTTTTGTAGGAAGTTTCAAAATCCACGGTCCTGGGCCGTAAAAAAATGGTATCGATCTTCAAAAGACGCTTTTGTTAAATGTTCTCTAGCCTCAACTCTAATCAAATCTAGTCTTTGCAGGGTTTTATCTAATGGAGTCATTGTAAGGTTATATTTATTGAGACTTTTATTACTTTGTTTTTGCAGTGTCTGTAATTTCGATCGAAATATCTGCCGCTATATAAACTCATATACTTATGTACTTAACTTATATAAGTTGTTATTAAGAGACCTTGAAAACTTCAAAAGATAAGTAAGTGTTTAACAATTTAGTGAAATCCAATTCAACAACATTAAAATTGATAGACAGTACACAATACGAACATAAACGAATATAGAAACATTATTTAGGAAGAGACCAAACTATCACATTTATGCATTAATAAACTCCTGCTGACAGCCGGCGGTTATCCTTTATTTCCATGGGAATATTTTTTTAACTAAGAAACTTCCCCTTTCTAATTAACGTGTACGAATAATCATGCAGTGTTTAGTCACAAATGGAAGTACCTTTCAGATGTCAGAGTGTAAAAAACCTCTTTTCTATCCCGACGTTCTGCCACGTTTGTTAATTAAGATTTAGTATAAAGTCTAACATTCACATCACATCACAGTCTTGTTCCAATTATTGAAGGTTAAAATTTTTGGCCTCTCTGAAATTCTCGTTAAGAGTAAGTACCTTCTCTTAGGTCATAAAGTGCAATATCATTTGACGGTAATTAATAATTGCAGTATTTTTTTTGTTATTTAGCTAATATTGTAAAGTGGTAAAGTTTGTGAGTATGAGGGTAATCTCTGTATTTACTGAACGAATTTTAAGAATTCTTTTTGTTTTGGATTGTCAATTTATCGAACTAGGTCATAGGCGACATTTTTTGAACATATTCGATGTGTACCTTAACGGTTAAAGTTACGCCAGAAAAAAAATCGCGGTAGTATATATCCAGTATTTACGACAGTATATTTCCAGTATTTACGACAGTATATATCCAGTATTTACCTTCTAAGGTATATGGGGACGAAGTCGCGGGGGACCGCTAGCATTTCATATTTGTAAAAAGCCTAGCCGTCACGACATCTAGTAAATATAATTCTGTAAGAATTGTATATGGCAGGCGTTGGCAGCGGGAACACGACGCCGCAAACGATTTATTAAAGTATATGTGACATTTTGATTCAAACTTGCCAAAAGATTTCTAATATGAACGAAATGAGGGCTGTTGCGTAATGTAGACTTTAGAAATTTATATTAAGAGAAGCTATAATATATGAGACGTTGAAAAAGATATGAATTGCCTTGTCCGTTATTCTTTTTTTTTCTGTATTCATATTCAATTATAAATATTTATCTTGAAAGGTTCTTTTTTAATAAAAAAATTTTACATCATCAGTGAAGTGACACTTCAACCCATTACCGGCTCACTACAGAGCCCGGGTCTCCTCCCACAATAAGAAGGGGTTAAGTCCACCACGCTGGGCCCAGTGTGGATTGCTGGTCTCCACACACCTTTGACAACATTATGTAGAACTCTCAGGCATGCGGGTTTTTTCACGAAGTTTTCCTTCACCGTTGAAGCAAGTGACATTCGAATTACTTAAAACACGCTTAACATAGAAAAGTTAGAGGTGCGTACTCGAACTCGGCCTCCCGAAAGTGAAGTCGAGCTACTACCCAATGCGCTACCACCGCTATCAAAATTTTACAATCTAACATTAATTATTCAATTATGAGTTTAACTACATTGTTAGATCTGTTTTATTGCCATAGTGATATCAGTCAATTTTCTAAATCAGGTTTCTAATACTTCATTCTAAACAAAAGACAAGTAGATAAGGGCAGTATCATAAACCTACCGAAGTTAAATAAAATAAAACACTGATTTGTAACAAATTATTCACCTAAAGACAAATCTCTCGTTTTATTTTTACGCTGACCGAGTGCGTAGCGACAAAATACACTGTATTTTTGGAACGACTCGTTTCGTCTCTTCATAATATTTTAGTTTCACATAAACTTTGTTCCCGGGCGCCCCAACTAATAACTATAGCTTCCGAAATAGACGGGCGTCGTTGCGTGGGTAAGCATCAAAATATTACGGTAAACATTCCGAATTAGCGGCAGATTAACGGACTTTTCAGTGGAACAACGCCTGATAAATGTACGCCTCTGTTAGTTTATTACGGGCATTGCTTTATTGTTGGAGCGGAATACTAAATATGGAATATTTTGTTACAAATTCAAACAATAGAATCCTTTGTATTGGGATTTATTTGATTTACAGTTATAATAACGTTTACCAGATATTTAAAACTAACTCATTTTAATTGATGTTATAATATTGTTTGTATTTTGCTTGTATTTTTACCCGCTTAGTTACCTCTAGTGGTGAACTTAATCTCTGAAACCTTCTCTACTATGGTAGAAGATGCTCGTGCGCAGCAGTATGACGTAGTGTCTTGCACGTATTACGCACACAGAAGCACTGCCTACCCTTAGTTTTTTCAATATAACTCTGGTCTCTGAATATGAAGCTTTATGTCCCCAAAAACCCTGTGCACACCACTGGTAGGACGTAATTAGGCCAAGACTTAGGATAATGGCTTAGGCTGCAACTTAGTCATAAGAAATATTTAATCGCTTTCCAACTCTTTCAGACTTAGGTACAATTATTCTTTTGCAATTACTTCAGAAGTACCGAAAGGCAATTTCTTCAGTTGTACACTTTTTTAAGCTTTATTGAGAGAGCGGCCTTAATAAATTTGTTTTCTCCAGTAGTAATATGGCTACAGTAATAAGCAAAAATGTAATAACGAAGCTGCGGGTACATTACACTAATGTCTCGCAATAGCGTGTATACGCGTTCTACATTATGTAGCTATACTACTATTCAGTAGTACCTACCTACTTTTGAACAAGTCATGGAAGCGTGAAGTTCGCTTGTAAACTCTTCAATTTCGCTAATGGGACTACAGTAATACCCCGACTTACGCTTCCACGTTCTACGCGAATTCGGAGATACGCGTTTTATTTTCTGGTCTTCGCGCGCATCGGCGTTTTCGATTTATGACAAATTTGGACATGTTCCTTGTGGAATTATTTTACGTACGAAGGGCAGGTCTTTAATTATGTTAAGACCAAAAATGAGTCGTGTAAACCTAACATGTAACAAAAAAATTGTTTTTGAAGCCCAAGGTTGAAGCCCCGACTATGCGAATTCGATATACAAGGCTATGTCTTGGTCCCCCTCCTATCGCGTAAATCCGGGGTATTACTGTAAATGTAACCGAGGCTTATAATTTTCAATACAAAGTGTTGCCATTAAGATTAATATGTGAATTACACCATATATGAGAATGCCAGACGCGTTGCCCGGAATGTGTTGGAAACTGATCAATAAAATGGCTTCATGTATGGCTTAGGATTAGTATGGCTTTGGTTGGTTACGACCCTATAGTGGAATTTGTACGTGAGAATGCAATATGCAAACATAACAATAGTGTGTGTACTTTCTAAAAGACCCATACGCAATGTTGAAACGAAATCACTTTAAAAATAAATATAAAAGGCCGAACTTAAATCCGTTGTCATGTATCTCGAAATCTCCCTCAAACATTTACACACGCGCTCCGTGCACACAATAAAATATCTACAAAATCCCGCCATTCCCGACGAGCTGTTAGGGTTGTTAATATAAATTATATCAGATAAAAGACCTCATAAAACTTTAATACCGATACGATTACGTGTTTGGAATGCAATTATTGAAATCAAAATGAAATTTGCATTACAAAAGGAAGTAGGCGAAATCATGAATAATTTATTAAACGATTTTTTTATTAATGTTTGCCGCGAATAATTTGCAATAACTATATGCTATCAATATTTTTTACGTCTTACAGCATGGGCAAACAGCACACAATAATTTTAAAGTAAAATGTTTGATTTAGAAAAATAATTACTCATCTTTAAAAACTTTTAAATACATTTTATATTAATTTTGTTTTCTAAATATCTAGTTTGAACTTCCCTCCTGCGATTACCAGAGTAGCAGAACTGACGTAGCGATCTAACTTAGTCTAGCATAAAGTTGTTTGGTTGGTTGGATGGAATAGGCGGGCTTCACCGAGCGAGCAGTGAGCCGAGAATCTGCGCTCTGTAGTACCAGGGGAACAGAGCCCGGCCGAATGTGGCCGTAATATGAGCATACATTCGTTGCGGCATACAGACGCTTACTCTGAATCGATACGGGGAGCCACCACCCTACTGTGGGGATGAATTTAAATTATTCACAGCGGGTATAACTGCGTGCCGGCGTCTTTAACAAACAAATTACGTATGCGCGCCTAATAACGCGATACACCCGGCTCCTAGACCCGAGATGCCAAGCTTTCAATTATAACTTGGGATAAATGACGTGGGTCCGCCGTAATACATGCTACTGATATCTGCTCGCGTCGTGTCCTCATTCTGTTAATTACAACGTGAATGCTATAATTACATTAGGTAAAACATTACAATTAATCAAGCTGTGGTTGCGTTATGAAACTTTATTTCATACCAGGAATTCATGAACGTCGTCTGAAGCTGTACTTAAAGAAAATGATATCTGGAAAGCTTGTTCTTTGTCGTCTGCCATTTTAATGCAATGTACTCTCTCGTATAAGTACCTAATTAGTGATTCATCACGGCTATATTCCGCCCAATTTGGATTGGTGGATGTTAAAAGGTAGGAGTGTTGCTGTATTTATTAATAATCACGAGGCACCGTTCAAAATAGTTTAAATTATAAATTATTTAAATATCTTAAATGCACACGTCTGTAAAAAGATAAAGATGCTTATATGTAAATTTATATCCGATAACAAAGAAGGCAATGCGGTAATTTAATGTAAATTTATACTGATATCCACTGTTAATTAAAAGTATCAGGTATATTATATCACTTTAATAAATTATACAGAAATGTATCTTATGTCTGCACTTCTTGAATAAAGACTTAAATTATAACCACACCGTTAGCTAATGATAAAGTTAGCAAGAAACGATAACAAATATAACATGGTTAATAATCACAATTTATATGAATGATAATGTAACAGGCTTGACTCATGTTTCGGGATCGCAGATATAATAACTTCTGAGTATCTATATTCCTATTGTTATTATTGGATTAGTCAAAGAAGATGAAAATACGCAAGGAAATCGATCAAGCGAACGACGTTCCTGTTGCGCTAAACATCGACAAAGTAAGAAAAGTAGGGAGAGGCGGAGCGCATAACGTCAAAAGAGATTGAATATCGATTGTCGAGTCGACAGCAATCTGAGAGTCTTCTCACCGGTATTATATACGAGCAAAATCCTACTTTAACTGACTGAGGTATTGTTAACGCGTTCCTTTTCGTAGCGAATATAAATTTTATTTAGAAAACTTTATAAAATATCTTTTTTACCTTTGTCTTGATATTTATTTTTAAATAAACGGGATATTGCAAACATTTAGTTCCGTTTCATTTAAATGATGCGTTGATGTTTATCATTCATCGTTGATGTGTTTAACATTTTTACTCATGAGGGCGGAGTGTGACACCGTTTTATATGATTCAAATCTTGTAATCTATGCGGTATTTTGTATCGACAGCTAATTAAGAAAATACATCAAAATAAAGATAGAAAGACGGACGGAAAACACTTATATTATTTGTTCTGCAACATTAAATATTAAGGAAAAGGTGAAATACTATCCTTTTTTACTTATCACTTGCAGCTATATTGCGAAGACACAAAATGGACGCAACTCAGCCTATTATTCGCTGATATATTCTGCCGAACAAAAGCGAGTAAACACGTATTACCTAGTGTACCTACTAAAGGGAAATTTTACAAGAAACACGAGGTGATAAATATTATCTTTAAAAGTACATAAATTTATTTATTTAATTAAATAAATATAAATCTACTTAAAATAAGATAGGTAGTAATACTAACTAACTAAAATTACTGTTGAGATTAGGCAAATGTGTAATTTTAAAATTAACAAAATTGGCTCCGAAGAAAAAACAAAATATATGGGAAATTCTATCTAAATACACAGAGGGTTACCAGGAGTACATAGAAGCGAGAGACCCTTCGTGACAATTTATGTCATTGCCCCTTACAGGACTGGACACAGGCGATACGGGGCCCTCATGTGTAATTGTTAGTGGGACCGCAGGATATTGGGGAATTATACGAGCGGTGATTGATTAAGCGGCGATAACGAAAATGGCCGTCGATATTGCAGGCGATGAAGAATTGGAGGGTGATAACACACGCCAGTAATTAAATGGAATTGATTCATTAATCAATCTAAACGTATTAAGCGACGGTGTGACGAGCAAAATTTTAAAAAGACCAAACCTATTGAGTTCGTTAGCTCGTTAGCTATTACAACACAAATTTGAATGAATGAATACAACTTTATTGTACACCAAATAAACGTATAGAAAAATTGTAAATAAAAATTTAACGAAAAGTACTTAATTGTGCGAACGTGCATTTTCCGGTTAGTTAAAAGTTTTAAAGAAAACAAATAATATAACAATGACTACAACAAAAATAATGCCTAAATAAGAAAATTTTGAATAAACCGGAAGAAATGCGATGTTAAAATAGCTACTGTGCTATCAATAAATGCCTCATGAACACTTAATTCAATATAACATCGCTTATTAATAAATTACGCGAATTTAATTAAATTGGATTGTACTAGCAGTAGATACTAAAACGGGGAACTTATGGATACAAACAATAAAGTTAAATACCCAGGTGAGTAAATAATAAAGAGCTAACTCCAAAATAACGTACCGCGCTAACTATCCCTACATAGATTAGGCCGCAAGATCAACAAATAAATTTTAATCCGACCAAACAGCATTCTCGCATTTCCGGCGGCAAAAACTCAACTCGACACATAGAAAAAACTAAAGTTATTATCTCAAGTCGAACCGAACAGAACCCATTAGTAAACAACACGGGCACAAAAGAGGGCAAAATAGCGGCTTATAAAAAAAGGTAACAAAAAATCGCCTTTTGATCCCTGGCTCCCCCTATCCTGCATCTGTGAAGGTTTTATTAGTCTGCTGACTAGTCGGGCGAACGATTTGTTGATTTTGTGTAATACTTTTCGGCTTTATTTTAGTTGAAAATCTCTCCCTGCAACATCTGGTGTTAATATTGTGAGCCACGTATTGTTGATGAATAAATATAACATTTAAATTATACTACGACTCACCTTGTTATATTTTGTAAGAGTCATTCCAAATCCAACTTTCAATTAATATCATATTCCATTTTACGTAGATACATTTCATGAATGCTTTCTGCAATAACATCAAAGGCATTAAATGATATAAACTACGTTCGAAATATATAGCAATGATAAAACGAGAGCTCCCCAACCATTAACTCGCTTTTACAACCTCGAGTAGGTAGTTTTATTCATTTTGTAACCCGTACCGCAAATTAAACTGCTCGTTCGGAGCTAAAGCCGAAGTTCTGAAAGCGTTAACTAGAAATAACATTGCTGTTTATATATTTGGTGAGCGTTTACCGCGACAAATCTGCTCGGAGAAACTTTCCATTCCAACAAAGAGACGGCCAGGTAGGTACACGCCAGCTGCGGATTACAGCTTCCACCAACACAACCGCAAACCCGTCGCCCGATCGGTCGATAGTTTACAAATCCGACCCAACTCACAGCCCGACGAAATCCGAACACATCGAATGCCGGCAAACTTAAATGGGTTTATGAAAACAACTGAGAATCCGGGGTCCAGAATTGATTGTTGAAAGCCCAGTGGAACCTGTTACTCTACAGCAGATCTCAAAAGCTTAATTCGTATTTATTACCGAACTAGCAACCTGCCCCGGCTTCGCACTGCTGCAATGTCTGTCGCTATTTACAAGTATGTATTTTATTTAGCAGGAATTTGAATATTGCGCCGAAAAGCCACTCTGTCCCCGCTTTTTATAATATCTGATATCATCTAAAATATAATTTTAATAAAGATTTGATCATGAAATTCACCCCGTAATAATGTATTAAAGAATGAAACGGTTTTCTTCAAAATACCTTCGTAAATAACCCATTATTGCATGCAATTGTATTTGTTGAGACCGTTAAACATGTACCTAACTGTAACCGTGATGAATATCGATGTCGACGCGAAAGGACTTGCTTGGCTAACAGTCGGCACAATTAATTTTGAATCAATTTGCTTTGCGCGGGGGAATTTATTACCATTTCAATTGTTCATGACATAATAAACGAGTAGCCACGAGCAGCTAACAATCTGTATAGTTATAATGCGAAGCGGAAATAATACTGGCGTTTGTTTAGTGCACAGGCTGTCGACGCCGCGGGGTTTGCTCGGCCTCACATCCTAATTACGCCAATAATAATTACCCGTTCAGTAGTCGAGTCGACAGCTGCCGCTATCTCCGTTCGCCTCCTGCGCGCCTGGTCATACAACGTTTCTGCCTCGTGAGAATATAAATAATATTCATTATGATACTCTAATAATAGTCACTCAAAGTAACTTTTTTTTTAATTTCTTAAAAGGATCCTAACAGTTTGATGAAAGTTCTGTTTCTTATATACAATCTATTTTATATATTGGATAGAAGCAGGCTTTACTTTGCGTAAGTAAATCCATGATATATTATGAGAATTAAGCTTAATTTGCTATACTCCGCGAAAAGCATGAATTTGTGTGGTGTAACTTATAATTTCTTCAATCCTTATACTCCACACCAAACAGCTTCGGCAATTTACCCTCTACGAACGTTTCGCTCCAAAACCGGAGCATCCACAATTACAATCAATAATTGTTAAGTGAAAAATTCGCACAATGTGTCGCCTTTTATAACTTTAATGATAATCTATTTTATATCTATATGAGTTCATGAATGTCTATTTATT
Source organism: Pararge aegeria (assembly GCF_905163445.1). Classification (NCBI taxonomy): domain Eukaryota; kingdom Metazoa; phylum Arthropoda; class Insecta; order Lepidoptera; family Nymphalidae; genus Pararge; species Pararge aegeria. The sequence continues at coordinate 5,047,181 of NC_053200.1, read as the reverse complement.
AAAAGCTGGCCAAAAAGATTGACGAGTCATAAATATTTCTTGTCGCCAAAATGCTTCAGCATCGAATGTTTTTTTCAGATTGCTAACTTCATGCATTTCAAACAATGAAACCTTTCAAAAATGAATATTCCAGAAAAAACAAACGTTGTTCGTTACTTGTTCAAATTGTATGGACAGCGTATGGGCTTTTAGACAATAACGACGTTTCCAAGTAATAAATCTATAGATAACGGGTATAATATTGAAAATAAAAGAGGGACGTACGATGATAGCGTGCTAACCTCAAAATGGTTTACAAAAAATGATTATTTTCTGCCATCAGTCATTTAACATTCGAAAGAAGACAAAACATTGCGTATCTATGTACGCTTTATAACTTTTATTAATAAGGGTTAGTTCCTACTACGTTCCTATACTGAAAAGATACATGACTGATCTTATAGGAATAGGACGAAAACATGGTAGACTAATCACTAATATTAAAACATCAATAGCCAATCGTTAGGTTGTCAAGTTAAAACGCATACCGGAAAACGCAATGTCAAACTACGCTATCAAACGAGGTTCTGAGCACAAGTGGCACAAAATCGTAGTGTATAAAAGTAGATATGCCTTCTTTGAGATGATGATAAATTACATACAATACGAAACCACTAAGACTATTTCTATTCCACTACAAATTGACCCTTGACTGCAATCTCACCTACTGGTAAGTGATATTGCGGTCTAAAATGGTAACGGGCTAACCTATTAGGAGTATAGCAGTTATATAAAACCATAGTAGTACCTCTGATCGGTATCTACGCGACATTTTACCGGAACGCTAAATCGCTTAGCGGCACGTCTTAGTTTGTAGGTTTGTAACTAGCCAGACCAGAGAAAGTTCAGAAATTATAAAGTTCCTTAATTCACCCGGCCGGGATCGAACCCGGGACTTCCCACTTAAAGCCACAGCGCTTTCCGCTGCGCCAGGGAGATAGTACGATGATTTATAAAATACCAATCTCAATCTCAACATGCTTGTCTTTATTACGAGCTTATCAGTTAGTTATACACTAGCGAGCCAACAATTATAATTTATTGAAAATCATTCAGTGTAATAACTGTAGCGATTCGTTCCGCCATCTCTATCTGCGGACTAACCTGTCCCGGGCGGCGATTTATTTTATCACATCAATCAATTACATCGGGCATTCGATATTAAAATTTTAATTCTCAACTATACCCTTATTAAGAAATTGTACGACTCGTGAACATCGATCATTCTCGAAACTCTGTATCGAGTATGGATAGCCACGTTAAAATTGACCCAATTCTGCCTTGAGGATAATGTTTTTTGGGTGCGTACAGGTTTGCATATTTAAGCTTCATACTTAGATGTACGGTTTGCTGGATGGATGAAACAAACGAGTTATCGCAAACGAATCTTACAAATCCTAGTTGTTGGAAATTGGAATATCAGGACGACTAGAAAGAAAAAATAAAAAGGAAACTGCTTCTACTTGACACTCAAGACTAATAATCATTTTGTTAAAATAAAAAACTAAATCTGAATTCCTGGGGCAAACATACCTTAAAGCAATATTACTTTAATATTGTTGACGCTCTTGTATCAGAATTCTAATCCATATTTTAGAAACCTTAAGATATGTCATATAAAACTGTAATTTTTAAATAATACTGATTATAGCAAGCCCCTTTATATGTATGGATTTACTGGAGTTCAAAACATTTATTGAAAAAAAAAGAGCATCTATCTGTTCTGCTCTGACTCTAAAGTGTATCGATACTTGAAAACGACGCTTGGTGGGCAATCACGTACTAAGTGTACAGCAAACGCGGGGCTTTTCGGTCGGGGCAATAACGTTTTTGTGAAATGAATGATGATACGCCCGAGGCAGGTAACGCGATACGTCCGTTGTGGGATATAAATAAAGTCGTTGAAGCGAAAAATTCATCAGAATTTATCACTCCCGCTGGCGTTGCTTTGTGCAAACTACATCCCGTCTGTGGAACTAATAATAATACACGAAGTGCTCTTTTTGAAATTCTAAACCATTACTAATATACCTACTAATCAAACTATCGCTGTCTTGTAAATATTTCAACAGAATTGTCGGAAACCGACGAATCTGCTTTTCTACGAATATGTGTTACTGTGCTTTTACTGAGCTTCTCCATAATCCCACAATCCCTGAAGACCAAAGTTGTTAAACTGGTTTCATAAAGAAAGATAAAATAAAAACACGCGCTAGTGTCCATGTATTCCTAGATAGCTAGCAGTCAACATCAAATTTATCACGTTTTAGGAAAGCTACAAAGTGCGAACGAACGAGACATTTTTATAGTAATAACCCTGCTCCAAAGCACGGCTACTAAAAGAATTAATTTAACTCACACGAGCCAGTTAGCGGGCGGTTCAGTGAGAACACTGATCAAGCGTTAATCAGCATGTTAATTTATTCCGACCGATCAGTATAATCGAGCCGGTAGTGATATTAACCTCTTTCCGAAACAAGGAGATGTTAGACATAATGTTCGTAGCCTATAAAAGTCCACTGCTGGACTAAAGGCCTTTCCCAACGGGAGGGTTTGCCCAAAACCACGCTGGACAGAAGAGTTGGTGACCGCAGTAGATGGTAGAAGTAGAACAGAGGACGCTACTGCCCTTTCTCCGTTATATTACCTTAGTCACCTCGTACGACAAAGGCGGGAAGAGGATGTTCTTTTAGTCCGATGGAAATCTCACCAATTTTAAAGTCGACTATAACCGAATCAGTATTAGTTACATAACACCGATAAATAATAAAGAACTGTTATCGATAAAAAGCTATTAAGCGTCTGATAAGCGGCGCTATCTTGTCCACAAGTAAATAAATAACAAGTATTTTTTAACGTTAAAGTACGTTAGAGGCCCGATGAATTATTATAGGGAGTCAATTGTATTTACATCAAAAGGTTGTTAAACATACGAGTTGTTCAGTAAATAGAAATGGTAACCACTCTCATAACACATGTCGATTCGCATAAACCTGAATTTTAAATGGTGTTTAACCTTAATCGCTGGCGATATACCATTTCAGTGCTATAGTTCAACTTAATAGCTTAAACCCTCGATTTTTATTAACTCTACAAACGAGAGTTACGTCTTAAGTTATGTCCAAAGTCCCAAAAGTGTAAAGTTTGCTTCAATAAATAACAACTTTAAAAGGAAATCTGAACTGTAGATCTAATCGAGACTGCATTGTATAGAAGCTAAAACACATTGACACAGAATAAGCATACCGATTTAAATCACACTGCCAAGGATTTACGTTTTTATAAAAGAAAAAATTAAGCTTAATTTGCTATACGCCGCGAAAAGCAGAAGAATCTTAATTTTCATAATACGTCATGGATTTCTGCAAAATAACGCCTGCTTCTATCCAATATTTAAAACTTAACCAACAAAAGCAAACAGAGATTCACTCATAACATTAGCACGGAATATTATTTTTGGTCCCAGACACTTAAGCCAGTTCTTAAAATACGCGTGTCAATATAATCTCATCCGAGATATTAAACAAACCGGTTCGATAAAATAACAAGTAAATTTAAATAAAGAAGATTATTACAAAGCAAAAAATACTACTGACAGGGGTCGCACCCTATTTGTTGATGCGATTCATATGCGATTGAATAGCATAATGGCGACCAAAAAAAGTCCAACCATGGAGGCAATAACACAATAAAATGAACTCAAGCAATTCTAACAGATCAATGTCTCGATGTGAAAAGGATGTTTAAGGCTCAGTGAATGCTGGCAAATGTATTTTTATTCAATTTCTTTGTCATTAACAATTCGTCCTCGCACTGTCGATGCGCCTCGTGTTTTTAATAACTGACCTGTATTACTACCAATGAAATCTAAACTGGTATTTATGCTGGAATGGCTGTCTTTATACAAATGACAGCTGAAATAATTGAGAGATTTGAAGCGCCAAATTTGACATCGTACCTACACTGGATGTTATGTTATAGTGTTAATATTAATTCAAACTGCAGTTCCTAGATCGCTTTACCATCAATATCCTTGTTGTTTCCTTCCTTGTTCGACGCGGCGGTGTTGTTCGTCTTAACCAAGGCTGATGTAGCCGGATTATACCGGAAAACGTTACCGGAGATTAAAAAACCCCTTTATAACCTAAACACGGCTTCACAGCGGAATCCAATTTAGCAATATTTCATATGAAGAAATTTTGCATCCATGAGAACATAGGATCCCGGGAATAAAAACGATTCCCACGGTATTTTTAAAGCTAAAAAGCTTACAAAGTGCTTTAAAACGCGAGTTATAAGCTAGCCAGCGCGGAAATGTATGGCACCATTCCATTGCGACATCGCTTGTATAGGTTTTTTATTTTTTTTTATTTTGTGAACAATAACATATCTTAACCACTAATGAATGAAACGATGATCACTGTAAAAGTATGAAACTGCGTAACAGTGATCACGCCCACCTCCAAAACTTAAAATTTACCACTGTTCACTTGATATTTAAAAAAAAATCTAAATACATTCAAAAATATTAATTAAAATAAAATAAGATACAACAAAGGGATACATGCAACATGTTAAACTTGATTTCGAGTGTGTGTGTAAGAGTGTATGTATTTTGTGGTGTGTGTATGTGTGTGTGTGTGTGTGTGTGTGTGTATGTGTGTGTGTGTGTGTATGTGTGTGTGTGTGTGTGTGTGTGCGTGTGTGCGAGCGTGCGTGTGTGTGAGAGAATCTAATCAATATAGGTAAATTGCATTAGTTGAATTTCACAAAACATTTCATGTTCACGCTTAGTCACTGACAAAACAAATGTTAAAATTCGATATCTAATTATTGTAATTGACACGATTCAATATGGCGACGACTGGCACAATGTCAAAGTCAATACCTGTTGAAGTGAGCAATTTAAAATTGATATCGGCTTTAATTATCATGCCGGCGAAGTTTCCGAGTTAGGAAACGTTAAATTGATTCCCGTCGCACTTTGGGATGCATTAGGCTTAACACAGACCACCGATTTATGTCAGTCTAGATGTTTTCCCACGGTTTCAACCACTTAAACTAAGGGTTGAAACCGTATAATGTAAGAACAGCGTTCTCATAAACAACTTATAAATACTTTTTTTCAAGTTCGCTTTTCGAGATTAAATCACTTGCTTTAAACGGTGAAGGGAAACATTGTGGTGAAACCTGCATTCCTGAGAGTTCTCCATAACGTTCTCAAGGGCCTGTGAAGTCTACCAATCCGCACTTGGCCAGCATGGTAGACTAAACCCTTCTCATTCTGAAAGGAGGCCATTGCCCTGTAGTTGGCCCGTAATGGGTTGATGATGCTGATGATTCGAGATTCAGTTTTTATTCTACATATGTTTATAATTAAGAACTGTACCTTGATATGGCACAAGTGGTTCCTGCGCACGATCCATATCGATTCAATTAAAAGCATTGGAGTTCGACCTTTATTATATGTGACAAAACTAAACTTTCAGAATGTGTTGTGTTGTGCCCAAAATAAACGCGTGGAGTTGAACATTTGTTGCGAACGCATTAGGTACACACTGAAACGCCGCTGTATATCTCAATCGAGTCATAAAGTGTTTCAAAGGTCAAAAATCAAAATTCAAAATTCATTTAGGTACTCGTATGTCTCGTGTAAAAAGGGGTGGATAGCATTTATCATTATGTCAATGAGGACTATCCCCTTCTAGTTTGTAAGTCTGTCTGTTTGTAGTTATTGTACCTAAACGTGTTCCTAACGTGTTATCAGTCTGTCGTCTGCACTAGTCCTTAGTGAACGTTAAATTGATTCCCGAAGCACTTCCGAAATTTTTAGAGCCCTCGACAGTGATTAATGAGTGGAATTTCGGAGACTGTGCCCCGAGCACCCCTCGAATAATGCCAAGAAAAGCAAAGGGAGACGACCCCTCTGCGCTCAAACTTTCTCGCCATGTCTGTTGAGTGTTGAGCAATTTAGTTTTGTCATAAAATACAGCGGTTAGAATGCAATGAGAGACCGTTGTGGGATTCCGTGGCTTGAATACATGAATTATTATCGATACCATTCTTTTGTACTCCAAACATGGATTTGCGATCTCTATGCTCTTTGTCATCTTTAATAGCTTTGAAGTAATTTAACTGTAAGAAAGAAATATTAAGTACAGCACTTAAATAAATACTGAAATATTCTTTCGCGTTTGTTTCGGTTTTTATTTAATCCCACGGGAACTCTTTATTCTTCCGGACAAAACCTATTATGTTCATGCATATCCATGAGGCAAGAAGTTACAGGCACACTTTCTCATTTATAATATTAGTATAGCAAAATGGAGTTACGATGGATAGCATCTTTCAGCAAGTGAAGGCAGTTCGGAAATTTCTGAACGGGGACAAAACTAATTAAAGCGTAACAAACAAGCGAGCGAGCGAATAAGGTAAGGTCATAGCACATTATGGTTAGTATTAAAATCATAATAAGAAGTCGTCAAAAGTAATACGTGGAATCTTTAGCTTTCTTCAATTATTTTATTATTTGGTTTGCAAAAGACACATCCTAGCATCGTTTCTGTTTCTGTCACATCAGCTCTTACTTAAGAAATGAGCTTATCGCTTATCTATAGGTGAGCCCTTCCTTAAGATAGATATTATATACAGAACACCTATTCCTTCCTATCTTTATGATTATTTTTATTTTTGCTGTGTTTACATGTCATTATTATTATTCATTTTTGTGAATATGACATTCACAAAAAATAATAATAATAATGACACTCACAGTCACTTGTTATAGATGTACATATAAGGGAATGTGTTAAATATTGTACAAGTTTATTACTGTATATGGTAAATATGTATATTGTTAGTGCCCTTAATAAATAAATAAATAAAGATACGATTGCATGTTACTGATAACTCATAATCTCTATCTAAAATCACAAACATAATCTGAATACAAGCTATATCTATATATGCCATAGCAATACTCCCAGCAACCTCTGCGACTAATTACGATCATTGCTCGAGCGGCTGCCGTCAGTATAATTCGATGCGGTAAGCCGCGATGAGCATCATCTTGGTGCAACAATGCTGCGTCACGTTTTTGATTAATGATGCATACATTGCATGTGCATATACCTATAATGTATAACTATAAGGCCAAACGCACATGGTTACTTTATTAGAGAGCCAAGTATAAGTTTTCTACCTACGTGTGTGTAGATCGCGTGAAAGTTACCTACGATTTATATGGTATCGAAAGAGCGCCATCAACTTATAGTACTGCAACTGAAACTCTGTGTTCAACGCCATGCACTTCATACGCACACAAAAGCAGTACCTGCCCTACAGTTTTTATATAACTCATATAGGTAGTTTTTTTTCCATTTTATGCATAACTGCTTACTTTATGCCAACCCTGGACAAAGCCCTGTCCAGCCACTACCTGTATACCTTTAGTTCGAGATTAGCACGCACGCAATCGTGGTAGCTTTCTGGTATTGCAATGTTAGTATGTCGAAGTAAAATAATATATTTGCTTAAAGCTCAAATTCATCCACAGTGCTTCAGCTAGTGTTTTTGTACGAAGTTTGACAACTCTATACAATTTTGCCATATTTATTCATATTATTTAATACCTACAAACACGTACCGCTAAGCGATTTAGCGTTCCGTAACGATGTCGCGTAGAACCGATTAGGGTTTAATAAAACTGCCATACTCCCTAACAGGTTAGCCCGCTACCATCTTAGACGGCATCATCACTTACCACGGTGAGATTGCAGTCAAGGGCTAACTTGTAGTGGAATAAACAAATATACTAAAGATAAGTTTGTTAACTTAAGAACCAACTTAATATGCTCTGCTTAAAGCTTGAATGGTCAATAAGGCCCCAGCAACGTGAGATTCCAGTCAAGGGCTAACTTGTAGTGAAACAAAAAAATACACTAAAGTTAAGTTTGTTAACTTGATAACTAACTAAATAGGCTCTGCATAAAGCATGAATGGTAATAATCCCCCAGCAACGGGAGATTGCAGTCAAGGGCTAACTTGTAGTTGAATAAAATACACTAAAGTTAAGTTTGTTAACTTGATAACCAACTAAATAGGCCCTGCTTAAAGCTTTAATTGGAATAAGCCCCCAGCAACGTTTCTGAGGCCATAGTGCGGTCAGACCAACCAGTACCTACCGCACACTGTAAATCACGACATAATATAATACAAGCTGTTGCGCTCGTCCGCGTTAACGGTTTTTTAAAAGTTCTAGGATGAAAAGAAGCCTCTCCGTACTTTCAACTGTTTGCCAAAAATTATGTGAATTGGTTCCTTAGTGAGGCCGTGAAGGATTATTTGTAAGGATATAAGTGTGAATGCCAGAATGAATATAAAGGTGTAGAATGCTCTTTCTACATAAGTCTTGTCATTTATATGTGTCATTATCATCATCATCATCATATTGGATAGAAGCAGGCGATACTTTGCGGAAATCCATAATATATATAGAAAATTAAGCTTAATTTGCTGTACTCCGCGAAAAGCAGGAAAATCTGTGTGTGTTATTTACAATTTCTTCGATCCTTATACTCTACACCAAACAGTCTTCGGGAATGTTCCTCTACGCATGTTTCGCTCCGAAACTGGTGCATCCTCAGGAGATGTTAACTTTACAATGATTAATTTTTAAGTCTTAATTATTACCAAAACTACCGACAATGATGTGCATCTATTTACCGTTCCGTTAGGATGTCGCGTAAAAACCGATTACCCATACTCCCTAACAGGTTAGCCCGCTACTATCTTAAACTGTATCAACATCAGGTGAATTTGTAGTGGAATAATCAAGAATAAAAAATAAATCTTAGTTAGAAAACCGGAAATTGTAGGAACTTTTAACCTAACGCATTAGGTATATAAGTAATGTTTAATTCAATTATCAAACACCTAATTTAGTACAAATCAGCGTCCGACTAAATAGTATAACAATATAGATTAGGAGATAAGTCGCCTCGAGCGAAATCGCATTAATTTGTAAAGAGAGAGGCTGGGAGGGGAAGGGTGGTAGCTTTGTAGAGAGTGGTAATGGTAGAGTTCTCTTAATAGTCACAGGCATTATTGATTCAAACGCTCACTTAGTATTAAATCATCAGATAGAACCATTAGCATAAAATCAGCGTCCGAATAAATAGTGTAATAGTATATATTAGGCGCTAAGTAGAGTCGACCGCAATTTCATTAATTAGTTAAGAGAGCCGAAGTAGGGGAGGTAAAAGGAGGAAGGTGTGTAAGGAGGGATGACTTTCACGTTTTCTTTAATAGCTATTATATTGACGGCATTATTTATGTAAACATTTAGCATTCAAACATCAAATAATTTTGATCAAAATGAGCCGCGTCCGAATAAATAATACTTACTTATAATAATATACTTATACTTAATAGAACTTTTACTTAATAGAATCAATCGCATTATTTTGTAACGAGAGGCAGCGAGGAACGGGAGGGGAAATCGGCAATTTTTTAAAGTAAGAATGACTTTCAAGTTTTCTTTACCAACATTAAATTTAATGAAATTATTTACGCGTACATTGAACATTCAATATATTATTTAATACAAAAAAGTTTATTGTTTTTATATTTTTTATGCATTCGTATGTAGTTATTTAAATATAGAAGTTGGTTTTTTACCAGGGTATACATACAGCAGGAAAATGGCAAAAAATGCCATAAATACTCCTCCTTTACGAGCTTTACAATGTATTAATTTTAGGGTAGGCAGCGCTTTTGTGAATGTATGAAGTGCACACCACTGGAATGTAGGCTTCTAATAATTTAACACCACCTATTTGTTGCCGCTCAGTGTTGTCCGGCAGTGATCGCTAATAAGCGATATGCCGTCCTTATGTATTCTACTCAAATCTTTGTTTTCTCTAATCTTACTTAATTTCCATTACTGGGTATTGGTTTACAAATAAGGAGTATAAATAAATAATAATCCAATCGTCACACAATTTAGCATTGTATTATCAAATAATTTAGATCAAAATCAGTAACGATTAGGTGATAAATTATTTTTTAAATTGTAAAGAGAAAGCTTAGGTAGCGGTCAGTAAGGAGGAAGTTTTCATGTAGAAATGACTTTCAAGTTTTCTTAAATAGCTAGTTACTTAACGAGATTATGTGTGCGAACGTTTAGCATTCATTCGTCAAATAATTTAGCATTTAATCACCAGATAATTTCGCGAAATCAGCGTCCGACTAAATAGTGTAATAGTATAGATTAGGAGATAAGTAGCCCGGACCGCAATCGCATTAATTTGTAAAGAGAGAGCCGAGGTAGGGGGTGCGGGGGACGAGGGAAGGTAGGGAGTGATTTAATGAACCGCCGCGGCGGGCGACAGCGTGGATTACACCCCACCGTTTGCACTCAATCAAGCTGGCAAACACCCCTAAGCTCCGGCAATTAAATACACGAAACAATCAGATACAAGCCCGATAAGAGCTATCGGACAATTAGCGATTATATTGTAATTGATTGGATTTCTTTACGTAACAGCCTACGAAGGTACTGGACGAATGGATATCCTATTTTATCAATCCGCGACGTAAAAATGGGAGTGTTATACTTTTGACCACTATGCCAATGCTTTGCGTTTGTTACAGACACATAAACAGATGGCACAGTGTCTGTAAAATCGGATGGGTCATTTTGAATTCGTTTTTTATTATTCGAAGGGGAAGTTAAAACGCCGTGATTCTTAGTTATTTATTAAAAATATAGAATAGAATAGAATCGAATATAATATATAAATAATTGATTGCCACACAACACAATAGGAAAAACGCAAGGAAAACAGTTACAGTACTTAGTGCTAGGATGCAAAATAAATGAAAAATATATTTTTAGCCATTTGAGAATCTGTTATTTTCGCAATAGTGGTTATTTTTGTTTGTTATTTATTTCGTTTAGAACCCCATTAGAAACTGAAATTAGTTTGGTTTTAAATTAACAAATGTATTAGTTATCAGTCGTCTTGGTTTTGGTTTTAACTCTTGCGTGATCTACATGAGACAACAGGTCCATTTTTTTTAAACAGTATGATGTTAAATGATGATTACTGTCAATAATTTACTTTTAAATGCAAAAATAACGAAGTGTGTGGAATTTATTATACCAAATGTAAAGAAAGTTAATAAAAATATAATAATAAATGGAGAATCACTAAAAATGGAAGATTCCACAGTTTTTTTGGGCATGACCTTAGATTGCAAGCTTCAGTGGGGTACCCATATAGATACACTAGCAGGTAAACTAAGTTCGGCTGCCTACGCCGTCAGGAAAATTAGACAGATTACTGACGTAGAAACAGCAAGACTTGTTTACTTTGCGTACTTTCATAGTGTGATATCTTACGGGATCTTATTATGGGGCAAAGCTGCTGATATTGAAACTATATTCATATTGCAGAAAAGAGCTGTACGGTCAATATATAAACTTAAATCACGTGAATCCCTCCGTGAAAAATTTAAAGAAATAAATATACTTACGGTAGCCTCACAATATATTTATAACAATGTAGTATTTGTAAGACAACATATTAGTCTTTATAAACAAAAAGTGGATATAAACAGTCGACTTACAAGAAATGGTCATAAATTAGTGACATCTGCATATCGTCTGCGAAAGGTGCAGAACTCATTTGTGGGACTGAGTATACGCTTTTATAATATGATTCCTAAGGTAATTTTGCACCTACCAATGCATAAGTTTAAAGAATGTGTTAAAACACATTTATTACAGCGAGGTTATTATACAATTGATGAATTTCTTAATGACATGTTGGAAAAGAGCAACTGCAGAGTTTCTTGCCGGCTTCTTCTCGGTTGAATCTGCCTTCCGAACCGGTGGTAGAGTCACTACACAAAGACAGACTTGACGTTTCAAAAGTGCTTATATTAGGCCTACTTGAAATAAATGAATTTTGAATTTTGAATTTTTTTGAATTTTAAATATCATAAATTCTGCATCAAGAGTTTGGAAAATAATGTTAAAGTATCATATGCAAAAAAAGCAATTATTACAAAACCGACTGATAGGTAAAGAACGCGTTCAAACAATAAAACCACAGCTTAATTGTTAGCACTAACTTAGCTTATCATTTTATTTTCCACTTTGATTATATTACTGCGTCACACTAAGTTAAGTTACCTTAACGTCACAACACAACGGAGTAGTTCGAAGTGCTCCTGAACTTAGGTGAGGCGAGTAAACGTAGAGTACGTGTTTACACTCTCCTGACTTAGCGAGAACATCACACATTCTGTCCGGAAATTTGGATCCTTTGGCTCAAGCGCAATACACCGACACAGAACGGAAGTCACCTAAGACAAGGTGAGCGAGTTCCTCTAAACACACTCTTCTTTGGATAAATCTGAGGTATTGTAATCAGCTGGAATTTCAGCACTGGAAACCGAGCTTTGTATTATGCCACAAAGGCGTGTGGTCACGGCAAATCAGAATAGAGTTGTCACCACCTCTTTCATAAAGCCACCATGTTGCTCCAATGCAGGCCGTAAAGAGCCGTGTGCACTTGTACGGCCTACGGTGTGACTTCAGCGGAACGTGCGTAGAGGGTACATTGCCGAAGATCTGTTTGGTTAATTATCAAAAGTATTTTCTAACTCAAGGAAATTGACTATTAAGTACATTGCCGAAGATCGGTTTGTTGTGGAGTATAAAGATTGAAGATAGTATAAATTACACTACAAAGATTCTCCTGCTTTGCGCGGAGTATAGCAAATTAGGCTTCATTTTCACAATATATCATGGAATTCCTTAAAGTAACGCCTGCTTCTGTGCAATAGTCATGATATTATTTTCTAATCCAGTTTCATGCAAAAATTCATTTCAGGCGTACGTAGCCGGGGGCAAACGGACGCTAACAAACAATAAACTCAGTCACAATCGCGCGCGTTGCAAATCTAGATCAAGGATGTAATATTGTGCACTGAAAATAAATATACGAGTACCTACGCCGGATGTCAATCACGGCAATTGATATATCTCGCTCTTGAAAATTATCTTACGAATGATATGACGACAGTTTTATAAACTGTCCGGAGTTTAATATTAAATACTTGGCCGATCGACGCATTGGGCAGCGACCCTGCTTTCTGAGTCAATGGCTTTGGGTTCGATGCCCACAAGTGGAAAATGTTTGTGTGATAAACATGAATATTTTTCAGAGTCTGGGTGTTTATCTGTATATTATAAGTTTTTATGTTACATATGTATTATTCATCAAAATATTCATCAGTCGTCTTAGTACCCATAACACAAGCTACTTTGGGGCTAGATGGCGATGTGTGTATTATCGTAATACTTATATATTTATTTGAAAACAAAAATCCAAATGATCTTACTAACGTTAACCTACTAAATGTTAACCTTAAAATTACTTTATCTAAAGTCTATTTTAACTTACTTGTTTAATAATTACATTATACACAATCTTTTTGTTACGTTTTAGTGTAAAGTTTATTTTCCAATTGATATGAAAATAATAAAAACGAAGTTACATAAAGAAAACATCTTTTTATCGTGTTTTTTTATTGCTATTTTACATTTTTCAAACATACTTTACACACTACATAAAAAAGTAATGACAATCTTTTTATAATAAGACAAGTAAGAAAAAATACTATAAGACTTATATTTGCCAAAGCTAGAGACCGCTAGAGTAACAAAAAAATTGAATAAGTGCGTTTACTTGGAGAGTAGGTACTTATCTTGATTGTTCAAAGCTATTAAGGCTAACTTAACGGCTAACCGGATTTTTATGAAATTAGGTACGGAGATAGATTATAGTATGCAATATCATGAGGCAATTATTTATCCCGGAAAAGTGTAGGTTTTGGTTTTTCACAGAGCGTCGTGTGGTTTGCATAGTTTAAATTCAGGGGTCAGAGCATCCTCATCCTCCGTCGCGGTCAACGAGTGGAGAATAAATAATAAAATAACATGTATTGCAAATAACCTAGCGGTCAAGGTAATGTAACCCCGCCCAGGAAGCGACCTAATAAGATTTATTAACCCACCATATGAGTATCAGTGATATTAGCGCTTGCATTGATAACATTTCCTTACTCTGAAGCAATGTACGAGTTGTTGCGCGTTCTTAATTCGTTCTTTTAGGCAGGTATAATACAAGTGAGTATAAGTTGGCCGGATAGAAACAACAAGAATTAGTTAGCTATGTTGATTCCGTTTTGAGTAATTTAATATATGTATATGAAGTGAAAGTAGGGTCCATATTGTGTGGACGTCTCGGAGAGCCAACATCAGCGCGGTTAAGCAAGATTGTGTATTGTTCTTAACGCTTAGGCCTACCTTTCTGGGACAAAGTTTTAAACTTTCTGATTATGATTATATGTGCGTTTAATTTATGCAATGAAATATCACTTGCCCTTAAATGTTGAACTAAAAGATTATTCACGCATGAGAGTTAGTTGTCCATTACGTTTACAAAGGCGTGTGAAGTCTAAGGATCCACATTAGGCCAGCTCGGTGGACCGCGGCTTTAACCCTGGGCCCCGTGGTCTGTATTTAACTGGTAATGTGTTGACAAATAAATAAGCACAGCTTACCTTGGTGTCCGTTTTTTGTTTCTTCGTAGGGGGTTGCGCATTGTGTTCCTGCCGCGAGTCGTCTGGCTCGGGCTTGGCGGGCGGGGTGGGCGCGGGCGCCGGGGGCGGCGGAAGCGCGGGCGCAGGCGCAGAAGGCGCGGGCGCGGGCGGCGTCGCGGGCTTGGTTTCGAGTCGCGGCGCGGCAGGTCGGGTGTCGGGTTTGGGTTGCGCGGGCGCGGCGTGCGTCGCGTGAGGCGCGTGGGGCGCGTGCGGAGCGTGAGGCGCATGCGGCGCATGCGGCGCAGACGCGGGCGGCAGCGGCGCCGCGGGTGCGGTCGCGGGCGGGCCGGGCGCGTTGGGCGGCGGCGGCACGCGCGCCACGCCGTTGACGTCGTGCGGCGGGTGCGGGTGGTGGTGCTTGTCGCGCGCCTTGTCGCGGCGGTGGCCACCCGAGCCGCGCTTGGCGGCGGGCGACGCGGCGGCCGCGGCAGCGGACTGCGGTTTGGGTTCGCCGTTCATCTCGTTCGACTTGACGATCTCGTGCTTGGCCTCCGAGCTCTTAGTGCCGGGCTTGGTGCGCTTGATCTTCATCTTGAGCGCGGTGCGCTGCGCGTCCGGTTCGGCGCGCGCCGCCATGCCGCCCGCCTCGTCGGTCTTCTCTATGTCGGCATCGAGGTCTATGATGAGGTCGCCGATGCCGATGTCCCACTCGTTGTCATCGTACTCGAAGTTGGCGGGGTGCGCGTGGGGCGCGGGGCGAGCTCCGCCGGCCGGCGCGCCCTCCCTCATTGGCGCCGCCATGCGCGCCGGCTGCCCGCGCCCGCCCCCCGCAGCCCCGCACGCGCACACACCATTGTAGCCCTGCGGAATAACACCATCTGTCAGTTTAGCTCTACAACATTCGTAGTGGGAATGCACTGTGTTGTGTGCTTTGTAAATTACAAAGTCAAAAGTTTAATCTGAGTTAAAACTTTCTTAATTTAATTAGGCCCATATATGGTACTTTAATTGCACGCATTACATATAAAAAAAATTGCATGGTATCACCTACATGGTATACCATGTAAACATTTACAAGATGGCGTAAAACCACCTTCTTACACTTCTATAGAGCTACAAGATTTCCAAACGCCCTGGTCTAAGGAGAAGTCCACAACATACTTAGCCGGGAATTTTACTATACAGTTTACCGCTCTGGAGTCAACCTTTCTAAACAGTCGCATTTGCAGTGCGACAGTCACACACTTGCCACTTTGACAGCTTATTTATAGGCAACAAAGTCTTCATAGTGGTCCGTCGGTGCATATTTGAACGAGTGCGAACGTTTACACCTAAAAAGTATTGCAGTTGGCACATGAGCATATTTATACGCAGCTATAGCTATATTCCAATTAGTCAACTTGCTACCTTAATATGGCCTAGATACCTAATTCAATTTCCTATAAAAGTCTCCATTAGAACTAAAGGTTTGTCCCAAAGGAAGGGTTTGCCCGCAACCACCACGCCGAGCAGATAGCTTGAGAGCAAGAGATGGTAACAGTAGCAGCCCCTCCTTTATATTAACTTAGACGCCTGTTACGACACCCGCGGGAGGAGGACAACTGTATTTAATTTGCGGTTAACACACGTCTGACGCTAGTTCTTAAACATTCTCAGTGTTAACTGATGAAAACCCTATTGAAGATAGAAGACCGACACGGGCATAGTACTTACGCTACAAGAAACGTACCTAATAAAATGGCAGGAGTCACTTGATTTTACGTGCATGTGGCGTTAGGGCTGTATACGATTTCTTTGAGTAAAAACTATGGCATTGGTTTACTCAAAAACTATTAGCGTTTCAGTTCCATAGATAGGTCTTAGAGACAGTAATTAATGTACCTCGAAAGCCTCTGAAGCATTATTATTTCTGTTTTCATTTACACGTTGTATACTAGAGACGCGACGGTTCAAACGCCGTTAGAATCAAAATAGCTCCATAAAAATACAAATGTATACATCCATTTAAAATTATTCCTTTATAGAAATTTCATATCTTACGAAGTTATAACCGATTCGAAGTGGCAATAATCGTAAAATACTCATAAAACCTCGTAGATAAACCCGCTTAGCTCGGAGCGTAGAATAATCCAGCATTCTACGTATACATTAGGTACTATATAAAGCTATAATTTATAGTTACATATTTACTACTATAACAGGATATTAAGGGATTAGTCTACGGGAATATTATCCGTTTTCACTAACAAAGAAGATTCCTAGGCATACATTTAGGTACTTTTCACCAATAGAATATTCATATTTCTCATTTTGCGTATGCGATATTGCGATTTAAGGTTATTGAAATAAAAAAAAATGAATTTATATTTTTATAAATTTATTAATATACATATATTATTTGGATATTATTTCCACTTGTGCGCCAGTGCTTTGAGAGTGGATAAAGCTGTGGGAGAAGATACATTTTTATCCTTTCCCCGGGGATATAATTGTCTCCGGCCCATGCTAGCCGTACTGGTCTGGGACTTCAGCCGTGGCTAGTTACCCTACTGTAAAAACTGTGTCGCGTGTGATTAGCGTTAAAGTTAGTGTTTTGAAAATGGTGAGTTTGGACGTCGCGCGTCGGCGACAATAAAAGTTTAGATATCAAACTTTATGAGAATCTACATGAGTTTAGAAAGTTAGACCAATGTATGTTGTATTGTCTTTAAGCGTTATCCGTAGCAACAGCAAAGAGTAGGAAGAACTTCTCAATGAAATATGTAATCTGTTCGTTTAGTTTGATTATTAACATCATGTGTAAGATAAATTGTAATTTGTAACTTCCTATAGCTAAAGGAAGTTACGAAATCGTAGCATTATGGGCGGATCAAAAGAGTAATAAGTACGATCCGCTGAAAGTAATTATTTAATTAAGCAATTCATCGCCACACGATGTGACCGCACTAAAAAAAGACATAAACATTAAACATGAGTTTCTTAGAACTGGTTGTTTTATTTACAGCGTCTGCAAACGGTAATTACTTTCATAACCTATTTAAGTTCTGATAATGTAAAAAACTGCCTCGTTTGTCTAGTGGTTAATGTGTTAGACTACGGACCATGAGGTCTTAAGTTCGATTCCGAGAATGGGCCAAAAATTAATAGGGTTTTATATGGAATTTTAGATTCGGAATGTATTATTACTAACACGTGATAATAATCTATAAAGTTCGCACACCCACATTGGAGTAGCGTGGTGGCTCTATGCTCTAAAAACCTCTTTCCTTACCTAGCATTGGGGCTGAAGATGATGTCCAATACAGATGTTGGTACTACAACTAACCCAATAACTATAGGCAAGTACCTAAAATATGAATATAAAGTCAGATTGTTTTTTCCCTACATAACAAACATTTCGGTTCACCGGTTAAATCTAAAGCTAGGCAGATAAAAATTGCAGCTTCTGCAAATAACATGAAAAAAACCATTATCCATCCCTCTGTCAAAATATACCAACGTTTTATATAAACGTTACTTTTTTTTTTAAATTCAGTCTGTATTTAAAAAAGGATAACGTAACGTAAACGATAAGGAGTAACGTTCTCAAATAAATTAAGTAACCGAATACCTACCTATAAATGACTTTTATATGGGTAAACATCTGATTCTCCTTTATATTAATATGATCAGGCAATATTATTAAAAAATTAAAAAAATCATTGATGAAAAAACAAAACTCATATAAGGCCTACTAGAAAAAAAGAATTTTGAATTTTTGTATCTTTTTTTCACTACATTGAATGGTTTTAATCGTAATACATGCCGCCGTCGCGCTGCGTTTCTCGCACTCATTTTAGGATGTTTCAGTAATCGATTTGTAAAAACAAATGAATGGCAGGCAGAGGAAACATTCACTGGGTCGCCGAGTATCAGAGTTGAGATGTAGTTATACTCAACCGGACAGGTCCATAAAACAAAATGGTATGATTAAAGGAAGTAGGTACTTTGTCTTATGTTACTTTGTCGGCGGGTCTTGTAAGCGAGCTACCGACGGTAATTAAGCAATTAATCGAAGCACGACGTGACCGCACTTTACAACTGGCATTAACATGAGTTTCTTGGAACCTGTCTCTTATTTACAGACCGACGACTTATAATTACATTTTGAATCTATTAATGTTTGATTATCTTAAAGATAACAGATAAATAAATATTATAGACTGGTTTTAAAAAAACATTGTGAAATGCTGATATTAAATAAATTGCTTACTTGTTTGAGTTTTCAGGGCCTCTCGGGACCGGGAATCTAATGCCGTAGAATAACACTAACTTTGTGTATATACGAAATATTTGACGACCTCCCTGACGCAGCGGTGAGCGCTGTGAATTAAATTAGGAGGTTCAGGTTCGATTCCCGGCAGGGGCAATATGGGAATTTATAATTTCTGAATTTTCTCTAGTCTAGTCTTCTAGGCTTTGGCCATGGCTAGTTACCACCTTACCGACAAAGTCGTGCGATTTAGTGATTTGTTCGGTGCGATGTCATGTGCATCATAGACTGCAATATAACTTACCACCAGTTGAGATTGCAGTCAAGGGCTAACTTGTAGTAAAATAAAAAAAAATACTTGCTTTAACAGTTGACGTTTAAAAAGAGCCTATATACCGGGGCCTACTTGAAATAAATAAATTTTGAATTCGAATTCATAATTTCGAATTTGTGGTAATTAAAACATAATAAGAATTCAACATGCCTAATGCTCTCAAAGGAATTTGAAGTCTACCAATCTACGCATTCGGCGAGTGCGGTGGTGGACAATGGCTCAAACCATTCTCGTCTTAAGAGGAGGCCCGTGACCTATAGCGGCCGATAATAATGGGATGATATTGATGATAATGATACCTTATCTGTAGCTCAAATACGCAATTCGACGGGAGTTCCCCTAAATTCAGCCAATAGCAACAATTGCTTTAATCCCAAGGCGCCAAAGTTTCACAATGGACCCACGATACACTTCAGGAAACCTCGTAATCGTGGCTTAACTTTAAGGTTAATCAATTGTTGTGACTTATGATGATTATCCCCAGATAAAAGTGATAAAAATATGTATTATAATGCACAATACATATTTTTCAAACGTAAACAGGACGATGTCTATATGAAAAAAGGCCTATGTTTCAAACGCTAAAAATAAACGCATCCTAACAAATAAGTTTTAACGTATGAGTAGACAGTTTTAACCAAGGTATGAAAAATTTGGCGTTTTCCTTGACTGTTCACTTAGCCCATTTATTTAATGTTTATACTGACTTAGCTCAACAGTGTGTATTATACTGTTAGCTCTTTTAAAAATAACTATGAATTAATCATATCCGAATAATTATAACTTTTTTTTTAATCCTAATCAACGAAGCCCTCCTTGCCTAAGACTAACATCTAACTCTTCATGCTAGGAAGCTATCATAAAATACCGTTCCTATAAATGAGCTACTATATACTTACTGATGTTAGTGTCTGAATAAAATAGCTGTGACTTACATACGAACAATGCATTCAAACATACAATACATACAATAGTTTTTTTTTTCATTGATAATGTCAATTCCAATGAGTATACAACCATATCGCTGCTTCTCTGTGGCGTCACTGAAAATTAGTGTTGCAGTTTTCCTTACTTCCTTTCCTACTGGACCACAGAGCTGAGGAGTTGACCATTGACCAGATCTACGCAGCGTATTTATGTTATAGACAATTTAAATGCTTTTGCACTTCTTTTCTTTTTATAATACCTACAAGAGGTCAATACATTTAACAAGTGTTTTTTTTTCTAAGAATACACATTAAATGTATTAAAGTGAGTGACCATTACTAAACGAAATAAATTAACAGTGGCAATAAAATGAAAAATGATCGAATCGTTTACGGAATTCCAAAAGGTTTAAGTAGGTACTTTAAGAAAATGGTGTGAATTTGCAATACACTTAAGTTTATATACAACTTTAAGTGGCTTTTATATCTAGTAATAAATGACAAAGCATGCGATCATGAATCACGGGCAGCCAAAACTATATTTCGTGCTAACACCGAGGGTTATATAATATGTTTTTATGCATGAGGTATTTTAATGTTGCCATTCTCTGGCGTCTGATTTATTGGTACCATTACGACTCTTTTTAAGATTTCTCACTTCCAGGGATCGAATCCGGCATCATAAATATCTAATCTTTTAAAATATATAATAATGCAAATCGAAATGTAGTAAAGGATTATTGGTCTGATGTAACATGAGCAATGGAGTTAGGGGTCCCAAGGTGATGGAGTGGCGATAGTACTGGCGTTGGTTGACCCCAACAAGGTGAAAAAAGCAAGGAGACACGAGACGCTGGACACAAGCAGCAATGATTGTCGGAAATATTATCTATATTAAACTTTTGCATAACAGCGGCCTTCCATCGGTTGAGATAACCATGACGCTGATAAACTCCTCAGTAGGTTAATTTTTAATACACTACATATAAGCCCTTATCTGGTTCGACAGTACATTTAATTTTTATCATATCCTAGATTGTAAATGATTGTTCAGTAAATACTAATATTACGAATGAGAAAGTGTGTTTATTTCATTATTTGTTTGTCTATTACGTTTGCGCTGTTCATTATTAAATTTATCTAAATATATCAGTATAAAAATATATAACTGTTTAATTAAAATAAACAGTTCGCTCAAATTAATTACCGTAAAAAACACGGTTTCTCTCGATGGAAACACAGATAGTTTATTAAAAAGTGTGTAAAACTTAAAAGTTAAAAATATCTAAAGAGATTCTTAAATATTCGATTGATCAAATACAGGTCAGGTAGCCCACAGTATAAAAACCCAAGAGTCTAGAACCCGTATTTATTCTCATTTTTTTCCTCAAAGTTAATCTTAAGTAGCACGAATAGTCGTGATTTTTTAAAAATGGAAGAGGTGTTTTATCGGTGTTGATAGTTATTACCTAATGCCTGATTTATCGATATCATTAGCGAGTCGTGTCAGACGGCCGTGTTTAACAACGCATACTAACTATGGCCATTTATATTTAACTTTGTAAAGGACTAGCTGTTGTTTGCGGCTTCGCCCGCGTTTCTTTGGTTTATTCTAAATAAATAAATAATAAGTATACTACGACAATACACACATCGCCATCTAGCGCCAAAGTAAGCGTAGCTTGTGTTATGGGTACTAAGATGACGGATGAATATTCTTATGAATAAAATACATAAATAATTAGACTAAGCATATAAACACCCAGACACTGAAAAACATTCATGCTCATCACACAAACGTTTTCTAGTAGTGGAAATCGAACCCACGGCCTTGGACTCAGAACGCAGGGTCGCTGCAAACTGAGCCAATCGGCCGTCAATAAATACCGCAATAAATATTAAAAATATTTCCAGGAAAAAAAGTAGCTTATGAGTATAATCTACTCATCTCCATTTCAAATTGTAGTAAAATGTGTTAATTCGTTTTAACGTGAAAGAGTGATAAGCGTCAATCCATCATGCAAACTTTCCCATTTATAATATTAGTAGGACTAAAGGTTATAACTAGTATAAGTTATTTTAGTAGCAGGTAGAAGAAGTTTTTGTGACAGAGTTCTTCCAGGGAAGTACGACCGCCATGATTAAGAGCTCAACACTAACGCCTTAAGTTCACGGACACAGGTCAGCATTTTGTAGAAAGAGTGCCTTGCGTGTCCTGCGAAGTGTTGCTCTTTTTAGACGCGATAGTTTTCAACAAACCATCTGTCTGCTTGGTCAACTAATAAACCTATTCCTATACAACTACAACACTTTTTTAAGAAGAAAACAATAATTCCCTTTTACAAGTGACGTATAGAACATTAGCTATGTTGTTAGAAGAATAATCTCAGTTGGAGCTACAAATACCTCTCAAATAGCAAATAAAGCTTAATATTTAGCTATTATTCATTTCAACTGTTTAAATAACGATAGATTTAATGCGAAATCCAAAGAAAGAGCCTCGGATAAATCGCAGTTAAATCCATTATGCCCGGGCCGTATGTTTGTCAATAGGCCGGCTGATTGGGGCTCCTCGACGCGCTGCGAGCCTGGTAGCTGTGATTTACAGGCAAGCCGCGCTACTTGGCGCTTTGCCCGAGCATCGAACCCAGCATGCACTTTAAGAGAAAAATTGCATGAGACGCGGAAATGTAATGCGCACTTTGAAATACTCGGCTATTAGTTTTTTTTTTTTTTCATAATTTACTTTCCAGTCCTCTTTACCCTATTCCAAGTTTCAATTGTACTTTGGATACAGAATGAACGGTTATTAAATAACCGTTCATTCTGTATCCAAACTTATAAAACTTCTTCTTTCGAATGGCAGATTACTGATGCCAGATAGAGAGAAGACATTGTACAACCAATAAACAGCTTAATTACAACGTTATTGGTGAGCTCTGTCATATTATAATGTTCGTTATCCGACAATGCAGTTTGAAGTTATAAACGTTTAATCAATTAATATTTTGACTATAGTACATCACTGACTTTCTTCATGCATTTTTGTTTTCAGAATTATCAAATAAATCTTTTATCAAACGTTTAATAATATTCCAAAGCATTAAATTTAATCCGCACGTATTACGTAATTTCACACAGAAATTGATTAACTCTTAATCCTCGCTTTAGAGATTACTAAAGATTTGTGTGAATTTAAATTAACTTATTCATATCGAATATTCTACTTATCACATAATAAAATCTATTAAAGGTATTTAGTGAAAGAATTCAAAAAATAAGTGTAATTAAAAAAAATGAGACTAAATAAAACATTTAAGAAACAACGGAATAATTGACCTGGCGACTCAATACAATCCTTTTTTTTACTTCCTTTTCGTTTCGTTTCGTAATTTCTTTTAAAAGAATTTAAATTTTTGGAACACCTTCCTACTAAAATTTGTATTTAAATAGTAACTAGCTGATGCTCGCGTTTATTACCGTTTTACTAAACTCTTTGGAATCTTTGTTTTCCTGGTATAAAAAGTAGCCTATGTTACTCCTAGTCCTTTGTACAAACTCTAAGTTAGGGCGTCAAGGAAGTATAAACAGACAAACTAACTTTCGCATTTATAATTTTCTTAAGAATTTGACTTACTTATTAATAATGATGAAAACGAAGCCACGTATAATTAAAAAAAAATCAGTCGTGTCCAATAAAAAAAAACAAATAAGGACATCCATACGAGAACCTAAGTTGCAACGTACGGATGAAATAGAGAACGTCTGGGTCTCATCTCATATTGAAATCCGACTAGTAGTTCGAGAGATGAGCGCGTTCAAACAAACAAACAAAAATAAGATTTATTCAGTGATATATATTGTGTGTATGTAAATAAATAATAATTATTAGTTCGACAAAACCATACAACTCGAAGAATTTACAACAGCACATTGACTTTTTTAAGGAACTATTAATAACTATTACAACACCTTCATCATTAAACCTTTATTATAGTCATCAAGTGAATTGCCACTAAAAAGTTAATTTAGTCTCGCAATATCTGCGATATGAACGAGCGATAATAGATGTCGGTTGATCTCGCGTTCTTATTATGACGTTACCTACTATCAACAAAATTGTGCTGCGGGCAAATTGCAGCTCTTTAAAAGCCATAATGAGCGGGTATAATAATGCTTATTAGCTGGTTAAATA
Organism: Pararge aegeria; assembly: GCF_905163445.1. Taxonomy (NCBI): domain Eukaryota; kingdom Metazoa; phylum Arthropoda; class Insecta; order Lepidoptera; family Nymphalidae; genus Pararge; species Pararge aegeria. The sequence goes on along the minus strand of NC_053200.1, from coordinate 5,022,819 downwards.
TACCGAACGGGAAAGGCTATTAACGTATATAAAAGCGTATCATACATTGCACGAGTGACTCCTTCGAAAATCTGGCTTTTATCCTTAATCGGAAAGGATGGCTAATTTCTTTGAATTCTAATTCCTGACGAGCCGCACTCTTTCAGCTCTTTCAATCTATATAATCTTTTAAAAACACAAAAATATAGTTTGAAGTCAGACAAGTAAGTAGTTTCTGATTAAACGTGCATAAATATATATTTTTTATTTATACTAAAACTTAGCTTAATAAAGTCTAAGGTAAAAATGATTTAACTAAGAATCCCTCCACCCATCTAGATGTCCCAATAATTTGCCATGAAAAATCTGCACAAAATACGTCTTGTGGGTCCATAGGGTTACTCAAATGTAACCCAGAAACATTGGGGCTGATAGAAGATTCTCAAAAAAAAAATTAAAACATACGAGGGGGGTTGCTTTTATCGAAAAGCTACTGGACCACGGCATCTATCCAGCTCTCTTCCAGGTATAAAACCTCAGTATTAGTTTCATGAGGCTCAGAATAAATAGGCCGGCGGGATTTAATTAAATTATGAATAGAGATTCGTTTTGTAGTCAATAAAAGAGGTTAATGCCGTTTAATATCATCAATCTGTGGCTTTATACAAGGCTTTTGATTGTGTTCAACATAATACATCTCTCAACTAGAGGGAATTACGATCGTAATGTTCAGATTAATTTACTCCTATCACAATCAATCTTTCTTAACTTGAACAAAAGCTGTCCAAAACGTAGATGTATCTACTTAAATACTTATACTGAACACATATTTCAAAGATTATTTTACGTATATATATAACAGACTTCTTGCAGTAATATAATATCAGACAAACTTAAGCGTTTAATATGGTGTCCATTTATTTTGTAAATGAGATCTACACAGATTAATGACGTAGAAGCCAGAATCGGTAAAGATAAGGTAAAACTCTGAGTAGGTTTGGGTTGGCCATGTGGCCACTACACTATGTATTCCATAAAGTAGAAAAGGATGTCAATGCATAGCAAGACATCGCTAGCGCAGACATGGGTATTGGGGGCTAGACATTTTATAGTACTAGCCCCAAATAGCCATAAAACAGGATATGGTATCGACGAAAGGGAGGTTTTTGTCTAACAATGGTAAAAACTTATTAAATGTCTTAAAAAGTATTGCAATATTTCGAATGAAATAATATTAATCGAGCACTTCAAAAGTTATCAGCATTTAACGTTGAGCTCTGATTCTTAAACTCACGGCAATGATGTTAACTAATTAAAAGTTCGGAGAATAATTTTAGACACCTTCCTTAAATAGATTCTTAATGAACAAAATTTAATAAAAACAACTACTGCGATTTAACTCCGAAAAAAAAGGTAATTTTTGTAACTTCAATTATATAGATACTTTCGAAATCTACTTACTTAATGTTTATTTTACTATTATTTTGAGTACTTTGTTGTCTGACTTAATATCTGCGAAATCAAATTTATCTTAACGTCAGAAAGTATAAAACAGCGATTGAGTCTAGTTAAAAATAATATGTTTTTTTTTTCTCATTTTGGTTTTAGAAAGAAGAAATTCTAGATAAAACAAAACATGTTAAAATAGGAATTTACAGAGGTCATCAAAAAAGGTAGATACCAGGAGAACATAACATAAGCTGCATTAAATAATTAAAACATTTGGGTCACGCTCACGCCACGTGTCGCTGTTTCCATGATAGATGGGGGGCATAATGAAGCGCGGTAGTAAATCGACCATAATTATTTTATGACAAGCCAATTGGTTAATAAATCAAAACAGATTATTATGTCGTTGACTATTGGTTGGTTACAGACTTCCGAACAGTTAATGCTATTAACATTTACCTATTTACAATTACGGGCGCGTATTAGGTATTTACGTGGCTTTTCGTAATTCGTAAACTAAAATCCACGAGGACAATAATTTTAGTTTGAAATCAAAATTTATGCTTTACGATTCTTATTAATGTGCTTAAAAAGCAACCACAACGTTGTTGAAATATTAAAAAATTGTGATATCAAATCTCATAATTACTAATTAGGTTCTAGTGATCACTAAAAATAAATTTAGGATACTCCGATGCCAGAGTGGTCCCTCTAAGAAATGTTCGTGCGGATTATAGCAAATATGCTTTAGCTAAACAAACGTTTAGTTATCCGCTAAAGAGTAAGCTATATTATTAGCATTATGTTTCCCTGGTAACTTACGCAGGACCTTCACATCTCTTAGTCTGAATAACGAAAATATTCATAAACAATAAACGACAAAAAGGTACTACTTAACTTACTCGTAACATTCAAACACGAATACCAATACAGTATACAGAATACAGTATACATCTACATATTTCCAAGTCATCAATTTATTCAAAGGCGATCGCTCTGCGTCGTCCTTTTGATTCAAACTTTTTGTCCCGTAATTTCGCTCAACTAAAGTTGCCTCTTCACTAACCCGTAATGGATTCTGACCCTCTTGATGTTTCAAAATAAACAAAGGACACTCAATGCTTTGTTAACAAAAAGATCCTTTTAGTGTGTTGTTATATACGGATAAATTGAGCCAATAATATGTGTTTATTTTTATATTTTTTTTACGTTTATTGTGAATGCTAACAACAATAAAATCTTTATTTATTTTTCTTAACAAAAGCATATTTATTTTGAATGATTGTAAAAAGGAAAGAATGTTTGTTTTCTCGCGACATTAAAAATAGTAGTTAATACTAGTTTATGTATTTGTATTTAGTTATTCGCATGTATGTATTTTAAAACCAGCAGCCTATCTTTATTCCTAATTTCTAAGGTCGCCTCTTGTATTCTACTTCTTTCTTCACGTTTCTGTTTTTATGTTATGCTGGTATATGTTAATGGTTTGGTATAGCATATAAGAGTTAAATAATAATAATAAATAATAATAAAAATATGTTCCTGTATAAATAAAATTAAAAGTCTAACTAACTATCTGAGTTGTGTCTAAATTAATACCCATTTTGTAGATTAGCACGAAAGAGACGATCAAAAGAAGCACATAAAAGCGTGAACGCGTTTTGATGTTTAGAATTAGACAATAAACAAATACTTGACCGTAGTTAAACGTAGGTAGTTATATCGGAATCCCATTTATATTATACAACTTATTTAGCATGTAAACTGTTGAAAAGAATAATAATTTAAGGTACACGTCAGGTGAGATAAGTTAACGAGATCTACTTAGCGATACGATTTTATATAAGGTACGTTTAAAATTGTATATCGTTTTCGCAAGAATAAACGTTCTAAGTATACGAACTCTACTTAACATAAGACTTGTTTTAATATGAATATTATACAAAGTAAACATCCGTGTACCAACTAAGCTCATATTTCCCTTTTTCATCCCATTCTAACGTTACCGTTTTTATTACCGTCTCTGTCGTCGCCTGCCCTCGTATTTAAGCTGAGACTGCAGAAAAATGGGAATCGTAGTTAGTTATATGGAGAACAAACAGATTTAGTTTCGTTATACGGAAGCTTTAGCGGCTTAATGGTTTTCCTCAATACAAATCTAAGAATAAAATATACGATAATATACGATACGATAATAGGCTCATACGATTTTTTTTTAGACGGCTGACTGGCGCTGTGGGCAGCGACCCTGCTTTCTGAGTACAAGGCCGTTGATTCGATTCCCACAACTGGACAATGTTTGTGTGATAAACATGAATGTTTTTCAGTGTCTGGTTGTTTATCTATATATTATAGGTATTTATGTATATTGTTCTTAAAAATATTCATCAGTCATCAACTTATCAAAAACATTCTCTATTGCATAGTCGATAGAGCACACAAAGGGAGCTGATATCTCCTCAGTGCTCTAGCGACTCTAAGGTGCAGCTCAATTTGGGATTGTCAATAAGTCGAACAGCTCCGCTTTGGTGTCAAATGTTGAAATAAAGTCACGAAGTAAGCTAACAATGATTGATTAGGGAGTGAAGTTTGGTTAAATCATGATTATAAAGTGCCGGTTTAAAAAAGGAGGCTTATTCCTATAGTCAAAATAAAAAAAACACGCTTTGTAAAATTACAGCAGTTTGATGTTTAAGCGTGGTTAAACTAACTCATGCATGATGGTTTTGCATAAAAACACTACATTAGTGTTTACTTTCATAAAAAAGCTAAACTTTAAACAAACACATTAATACGTGTCAACTATCAACTACCTACGTTTTCAACGTTTTAAGTGCTTAGCTTATCTTTGAAGCAAGAATGAGAAGAAAGATAAAAAAGCGATCGCAATAATTCAAGTGTGCATCGTGTAAATTAAAAAATAGCACAATAATGCATTATAGAAATGACTAACTACATAAACGAGAAAATTACAAAGAACCTCGTTCCCATCAGATTGAAGATAAAAAAAACCAGATTTTCGGAGGAGTTCTCGAAGTTTTATTTCCAACTCACTAACGGAGTTATACTTTTTTCTGTTGTTATTTTTAGGTTTCAATGGTTGATTAGGTCGCCTAAATTCCCAATTTCCTTCTAAGTATAGCAATAACCACCTATTTATTTCCTACTAAACTATTTACAAAAAGCCTTACAATTGTAATAATCTAGGTAGGCACCCAGTTTAGTTTCTCAGAAAGGTTCGTAGGTATCGCCGGTCTTCGTGTGTGGTCGAAGATATCGACAAATGCCTCTTTACGATATAAACTTTATGATTCAAGCCCCAGACGGTTATCTGAATTCCTACATCTTATAAAGTCAATCTTACGTGATACGTCTAAAGATACCTATCAAATAAAACGTAAGATTGTTCTTTGTAGTAGCCATTACTGATATTACTAACACCGCGAATATTTACGATAAGGTAAATCTTCATAACCGTAAGCCCAACATAAATAGAACTACGTATAAACATATAAAATTAAACAAAATAACAAGCCATTGCCAAACACAAATGTACAAATAAGCACACATAATTATCGTCAATGTACGCGTACTTGACTTACATGCTAATAATGAAAACACAAATATAACTAGGAGCATATACTAATGAGGAATGTTACAAATAATTTGTTACCGTTCCCAACTGGAGCTATCTGTGACCCGCGATGGCAATCCCAAAGAAACACAATCCATACAGCACCAAATAGCACTATAGTTAACACTATCACTGCAGGAGTTGCACCATCACTTCAACACCATGCGAACGATCCAAGCACCAGAGACAGCGCGTCCCGAACACACCTACGAAGAAATAAAACTGATCAACACACTACCACACAGTTGAGATACACTAGTCGCGATTAAGGTATAGCCGAACGACACAAACGCGCGTTTCGACTGCACGCTACTCGAATACTGAACAAGGCGGAGCGGCGAGCGGCAAAACGGAATCTAAACACGACGCTCCATGGCTCCACCGTGCTATGCTCCCCGCGGCAACGATCATTTCACGCTTCACTAAGTGGAAGAGTAAAGTGTAAAATTACACGCAAATAATGTCCAACTACAATTCTGTTAAGTTTCTTTTATTTACAATTTATTCGCCGATACTATCAATAACAGTAATAGCGATGCTTCAACATCGCGATTTGATTTGTGCCACTTTTACATTATTATTTACGTCAACGTAACTATTTACTTATATGGGATGATGTATGAAATAAATGGCACAAGTTACGTGCCCAAAAGTTAAAGTTAGAAAGAGAAACAAGATTCCGCGTGAAGCGAATGCAACATGGCGAACGGGGAACGGTAAGGGGAGAGAGGGGCTCAGCGGGAACATGGCTTCCAAAATTATTATACAAACATTTATGCATGAAGGGATAACAAAATGTTACACTGCTGTTATACCTTCCTGATTGAAGCGGATTTATTCATAGCGTAATATTATACGGGACGCGGTCGATTGATAATTATAAAGCGATCGAGTAATTGGACTCGGGAATGGAGGCCACATGCCTGGGCATGAGCGTGCGGTAGATGGCGATAAAACACTTTTTTTTTCATCGACGTGTGCATGCGTTCAAGAAAACATGTGAGATAATAAAAAAGTTATGTTCGAACTTCGAACGTTCGACTCTACTCGTAAAGTTTATTTGTGTACATTTCTTAAATAAACGGATAATTATTACAAAGCGCTTTGTACCTGCGTGGTTAGTGGTTACATTTCTGCACTCTGAATATCATCGCGTTTATTTCATTCGTTATTGAAATGTTGTAGTAGTCTTAGTTAGTGTTCTAAGTTCAATTTGTGTCTATAAATAAAAATTAGAAACGACTGGTATTAACAAGAATTATTATTTACCATGAATAATTCCTTTACAACCTTATAAATATGAATTTCTATTATAATAATTGAAACATTTAATTGAAAGTTGTTTGAAATAATAGATTCAAGACTTATTTATTCCACTTGCTTATTATTTCAATTTATTTTGTACATAATTGTATTTTATTAATTATACTTACGATTTATTACCCTAATACTTCAATAATATGAACTATAGTCTATAGGACGTTCTTGGTATTTCGTAATACACAAGTTTAAATTGTTTAGTCTTCCCGTTATCATCTTCGCATGATTAACGGGTTAACTATATTAGATATCATCTTTTTGAACAATGATAAATTATATACCTATGCATTTCTTGACAAACATCGACTTTATTATCTTTGAATAAATTTTGTAACAACCAAGTAGTGAATATGTAATTAAATATTTACTATTCATCCTGTAATGTTACAAATAATACATTAACATTATATAATTATGCAACTGGAATTGGACACATTTAATTGCAGGTATATTTACAACCAAGTTTAACGGAACGATTATTTGACAGTTTAATTTAATATAATAGTCATTATATGCAATCAAAATGCAATTAATTTAAATTTTACAATATGGAATTTATCTACTACAAAATGGAATTAGACAAAAACCCATGTGATCAGCCAACCAATGATTCATTTAGAAATCACACATTTAAGATCGGTTTAATATTTGTTGAGGGAAAATGACATAAGTGCATTTTTTTTTCAATTTATTCAATCCTTATACTCCACACCAAACAGATCTTCGGTATGTACTCTGTGTTTTAAGGGTACATTGCCGAAGTGATCTATCTGTTTGGTGTGGAGTATAAGGATTGTAGAAATTATAAACTACACCATACAGACACAAACTATTCTCCGCTTTTCAAGAAGTATAGGAAATTAAGCTTAATTTTCAATTTTCATCATACAAGGGATTGAATTAAAAAGTTTATTATTTGGTAAAATAATCACAATGTGGATTTAAGTTATAAGAAGAATAAAAACAGCGTAAAATGTATCGTATACATAGACAGAGCTACTGGATGTTTCAAGCTCGAATTTAGCCTAGCGAGCTGCCCTGTGCAAACATCACATAGGAAAGTACCTTATCATAACATGTACAAAAATATTTTATGACGAAACCTGAAGCTAATTAGAAAAATAATCGCTTAAATAAGTGGCTTTAATTATTGCTTAACACGGTGTCATGAAACAAGAACTTAACAAAAAAAAAATTGCTACTTGGGTATCAGGGACAGCCGTAAAGTAACGCATGTTATCCAAGGTAACTCGTTACGAACTACTTATAAAAGTCTTGTTACTAGTAAATACTTCAGATCAATCAAAGAGATACGAGCAAACACTTGAAATACTTGAAACGCTAAAACACGGAATGGATTGTTTCCTTTTATAGATAAACTAACACTAAAGTGACAGATTAGATAGTATCATAGAAAAATAACGTTTCCCATATCGCAAAAGCAATTTATACGCCGAAGCTGTTTGCCATTCCCTTTGATAAAATACGAGAAGAGATTTTAACTATGTACTGAGCAGAGATATTTGAGAGGCGCACAATATTCCCCGATAGGTGAGGGTTGCTATATTTCCTAGGGATTAATTCTCCATTTCCTGAGACCCCGTCGGGATTTTTTTTATTAAGGTCTTTAGAAGTGAAACTACGTATGCAGGAGATGTTTGCGTTACTCTTTCGGATATTTCTCTAGTGATATACCATCCAACGCGCTCAAGCATTTATTTGTTAAAATGATTAAATTTTTTATCGTAATAATTGACGTATGTATTGAGAAGAGGCCTTGCCCATAAACAGAGCATCATTGTTTAAGGCTTGCATGGAGCACGTCCTGCAACATACCGCCCTGTGTCCATCAATTTTAAGGCATAGGTGTTAAGTCTCATGTGCCTGTAATTACACCAGCAATCTCCCCCTTCAGACCGGAACACAGCTTTTTAACAATGCTGCTTATCGGCAAAAATAGGCATGGCTTCCCCGGTTACAAAAGCTCTATATCACGAGCTATGCTCTACAACTACTATTAATAATGATTATCAATAAAAAATAATTTGGTTACCCTTCACATACACATAGTTAGATAGCAAGGATAAGGAAAGGCCAATCACAACTACAAATTGTTTGTTTGATTGAAGAAAGTGTAAATTGTATACAATCTACAACATATCAGGCAACGTCAGCAGTTGGAAACAATAATTAGGCTATTCGAGGCTGGAATTTCTCCAGAACTACATAGTAAGGCTACAGCAACGAAAAGTGTAGTTAAATATTGGTCACACGTACAGAATCAATAAGAGCAGCCGATTGACGCAGTGTTCGTCGACCCTGCTGTCTGAGTCTAATGCTGTGGGTTCGATTACCACAAATGGAAAATGTTTGTGTGATGAACATGAATGTTTCATTGTCTGGTTGTATAACTGTATATTATAATTATTTGTGTATATTATTCATGAATTATTTATCATTTATCTTAGTTTTGGGCTAAATAGAAATGTGTTTACTGTCGCAATATATTTAATCAAGGTGGTATTGAAGTACATACGCAGCAATCCGAACCGTACATTTATAATATCAGAACTTATAGAATTATTATTAAAAAAAGATGCATTACTCTAAAATCTTAAAACTTATGAAGAAACATTAAACACTAACAATAAAATGTAATTTATGAAACTTCCAACAGAATATAGTCAGAAACACAACAGCAATAGTAATGATTTAAGGAGAGTATACTAAAAAGTGTTATAATAATGTTTTCGGTGAATGGGGATGGAAGACAACCCTAGATATATCCGTACTCTCGATCCTATTCGCATTGTAGGGGAAATATTTCTTATATTCTTTTGTTACGATCTCTGCGGTCGGCTCTTTGTTATGAGTTATAGGAAGGCTGTCTAAATAACAAAACTAAAGCATTACTCTAGAACGAGAGTCATAAAATGGCATTACTCTGTGTTTGTGTGAACTGGAAAAGAAATAAATCGAAATAAAGCATAACGTGATAAAACACTAATACTACTCTCAAACTCTTTATATTTCAAGTACTCCAGGATATCTTGAAGTGTAAAGTGTCTGTTTGTGGTAAGTCTACTATCGGTTTGGAATGCAGATTCTACTAAGAAGAAAGCGGCAAGAAATGTACACTACAAAATGGAAAGGAAGGAAGAGTAACTTTTTTTTAATTTGTTTTGTTTGTAATAAAATACGAACATTGCAATGCTATTTTAGGAGATTGATTAAGTTATTTATTCGCTTTCTTTCAAGGTACGGAATCTCAGTATACTCATGATACAGGAAGGAATAAAACATAATCCTACATTTAATAGCATAGTTTAGTCATTCATATACTTACTCAGAAAAAAAACTGTAAACCGACAGTACTACTTCGCATAGACAATTTTAAGTTGACTCATAAAGACGTAAGTCATAAATCGCAAAGTACAATTTCCTCGTGCATTCAGATTTACCGTTTGCTATTCTATTGTATTAATGTGACGTCGGTTGTAATGTTATGAATGCATTGTAACGTTACATCGCTTTCTAAATCTAACCTGTCGACTGTGATAATGTTGGGACTTGTAAGTGGGTTGTGGAAAATAAGAAACATCCTTAATCTTGAGTAAGTTCACGTTGCATAAGTTTTGTAACGCAACATGTTTCTGTGCGTTTAGATTTATATGTTATGCGTTTGTCTATAATTTATCTCTCATCATTGTCTACCCATTTTCTAGTCCTATCCAAAGAGGACGGGAAAATAATCGGCATAATTATCTTAGTCCTACTGGACACAGGAACAGTCATGTCTAATATGGCACATGAGAGGGATTTAAAACTCTAGGCTTTCGGGCTTTAACCGGGAAAACATCGGCTTCATGTGGATGGACAACACCAATTTACTAACTGGTAATTTCATAACAGAAAAACTTTAATCCAAATCCTTATAATACGTAGTCTAACATACTAAATACAAGACTAAGGAGACAGTTTTCTACTAAATTTAGTTTAAACTTAAACTAAAGACGCTTCGTACCGCTAGATGCAACAAAAGAAATTGAATATAGTTAAGGAACTGCGTTCTTATGAAATAGATTGATCTTCACAATTATTATTACGACGAGAGAAATGAACGTCAACTAGAAATAGTGGGATCCGCATAGTGTACCTATTAGCAGAACTGGGTTGTCATAAAATAGATATTTAAGCGTTTTAGGCAATGTGTTTCTCGGTTAATCACCAGGGCGACAGCAATTTGTAGCCGATAACCACAACTGCAACACGACACTATACACTCGATCGGCCCACTCGCTCTAAAGTGATTGATGGCGCGGTGTCAATTTCACGTTATCGCTGACACCCTGATCCCACGGCTGCTTCGATGAGATTGTTGCATAAATTTACACGTTAAAGTCGGGGCTTTACTTAATATTATAAACAACATTATGCTGTCGAGTCTGAGAAATTAGTGGCCGCCTTTTATTCGATGCACCTTTGTTCTCTTTATCTCACCTTCATAATAGTGTTTTTAACTTTGCTTATTTCAATTTTTTGTGAGCTTCTCTTATTCCATAATATTTTATAATACATTTAAAAGCTTGTATTGTAAACTGGTTTGCATTTTATTGAGGTAATGAACTGTTTATCGCTATTTATGAATCAAGATTCACTTTCGATAAAATACCAAGATCGCATGATAAATGCGATAGATACGTGAAACGAGCCAAAACGCTTGGGATAATCGACTCAAACGACAAAATCAACAAGTCAAGATAATATGAACAAGCTTACATCTTACTTGAATATGTTTAGCGGTAATTAATAACAACGTCAATTAACGCTGATATAAAAATTTATTTCACTACTTCTATTTTCGATTCTTAGATTCTAAATGGGGTTTGTTGTCGTCTGCTATTTTCTAATATGTATTTATTATTTGGGATTGATGATTGGATGTATTTCGAAATTGTGTTGAGTATTTAATTCTGACATTGCTTAACAACTTAATCCCTAATCACGGTTACTTTAGATTTAATATTCTTGAGAACTGGTCCTCAGGTGATAAAAAGCCTCGAAATTAAACTACAAACACATTTTATTATATTTTTAGTAGCGATATAAATATTTAAACCTTTCGATAAATTTGGTTTCTTCAAATGTTATCTGTGTTTGTAAAGGTTATCTGATATAACTTCTTCGATACTAAGGCTCCAGGGCTCTTTTCGGGTTACGGCCAACCGCTAAAACTAAATATGTAAACAGAATAATGTGTGTATTTTTTCGGTTTTTTTGTTACCATTACTAACAGAAACTGTTCCAAACTACTAGGGTGATTTTTTACAACTGTAATATTTTATAGCTTTTCACATTTCTAAAATCAACTTTTACTCTAGTTTTCAGTATGAACAAGTGTTACCTAAGAGTAGATTATTTGTTGAATTATAAATACCTGCCATTGAAATGTTTCTTACACTTATTTCTTAATTACAGAATGTAACATAGTGCCTCTGAAGCAATTGTAAACTGTTATAATAGTGTCGAGTGAAGCGTGTGACGAATTATTAACGCTCCAAACAATTTTAACAATACAATACAGCCTGGCGTTCTGCGACCCTCGGGCTTTACTTAACTCTCATACACCTTTCAAACCCACAGTTATTATTTACTTGAAAATGCTTCCATAGTTGCGATAATGTGCGTTCGGTTAAGCGTAACTAACGATATGATAATAGCAAATACTTTTATGTCAATAGATACAAGACACGATAAGACAGTTTTAACCTTTTACGCGGCGGCTTATTGAATTTTTTTCGGGTGAAATTTGAAATACACGTCACGGGTATTCATGAGAGAGATTTCATTACATGAAAGAGAAGAAAGTTATAATAAAGAAAGAAGGGAAAAGAGAGCTATATATTTTTAGTGGGGCACCTGAGCGCACTTTGTACTTAAAACTCCGATGCTATGGGAATGCATTTCCAAAATTATAGTTTTTACATTATATAATACAAAGCAAGAGCAGAAAATAGTATCAGTAAAATTGCGTTATAGATGTACCGTGTTCGCGTCAGACGCTTATTATATGAATAGATAAATCACCACGCGATGTGTTAATATATCTTTAGCGATGATAAAATATTACAGGTAGTTTACGATTTATATTATTAATGAAGTTTCACTTTTAACGCATGTACGGTTCTGCACGCGTTAGTTTTTGAAGATTATAATACATACTGAGAGTGATCTATTTATTTGCAAGCGCGTCTTGTGGTTTCACACGTTTTAAATTAAGACTGTAAGATGCAAAGGGTTCCGTACCAGGGTGCATTGGAAAAGAGCATATGGTATTGGTATATAAATTATTGAGATCGAGCAATAAACACAAAAAACACGTTTCTTCTATAGGAAGCCCCATTTAATAAAGTTTCAAACATTTTAAAATTGTTTTTATACGTAACTTATAGAAATTCACATTCTGAAAAAAAAATCGACCCTCTACCTATTACGCTTTATCAGATATAGCATCCGCTTATAGAAAGACGGGCGGGCGGACGGACACACAGCGGAGGCGTAGTGATACGGTCATGTTGGCACCCTCCGGGTACCGAATCCTAAAAAGTGAAAGAAAATCTTCCTCAAAAAACAAACGATAGGTACAACAACGAAAAAATATATATTCATAATCTAAAAGGTAATTTATTAATTCAAAAGACCTACTCAATGACCCCACTCGAGCACATACAACCAAAAAAGCCTTTTCCTTCGCCAAACATGGCGCCTAGAGACTACCATATTTGAATCTTACTTAGGTACTGATATATACTAGATTTTGTTGTTCTCACAAGGTAAGGACAAATCCATTTCAAGAATAATTTAAATCCATAAAAATGAATACAGGAATGTTTAATGAAAGTCATTAACGGTATATTGTTTCAAGTCATTTAAAAAGTGAAAAAAAAAGCTTTTATAACCCGCACTACAGTAAAAAATAATCACATGTAATTATGAAGTGTCACCTGCTGTATATTTATGTTGCCCTAGTCTCCCCTCGCGAGTTGCGGGCCGCTCAACTCGTGTTCGTCGTGTGTACTAGATGTAAGTAGTTGTGGTGAATATACTCTTTAATGGGTACACGTCTCACCTTTCACCACGTAGGTAATGTAAGAATAAAAATTCCCTTCTTTTTAGTTCAATGATTTTTTTAAATGTAATTACTTAATGAATAAACTGTTAAACACTCATAAAAACCCTTATAAAAGTTTTGTTCACGTATTTTTTTATCGTTGCACGCACCTTTAACTTTCGGAGTTATAAGCGTTTTTAATTCAAGAAAATATAATATCTCGTGTCTGTAAAGAAAAACGTGGTGAGGAAACCTGCATGCCTGAGAATTCTCTATTATGTTCTCAAATTGGTGTGAACTGTGAAGTCAACTCATCTGCATTGGCCAGCGTGATGGACTATGGCCTAAACGCTAAACCCCTTATTCGAAGAGGAGAACAATGCCACGTAGTTGACGTTTCATCGTTCATTATGCACGGCAAATTATAAAATAAGGGAGGTAAAACAAGTGCATAAAATAAGCCATTATATGACCGCAGTTCAATAAAGAAAAAACTCTAGCAATAACCCTCTTATAAACAAATCGCCCGAGTAGTTATAATTAATAATTATTTTATTAGTATTCAGTGTTTTTTCACACTTCAACTGATAGGGTCTTTCAAATGGCAGTAATTATTACAACTTCGTCATCATCATCATAATCATCACACCAACCGATTGACGTCCACAGCTGGACATCGTTCTTTTGTAAGACGTTCCAAACTCTGCGATTCTGGGCTGCTTGTCACCAGCGGCTCCCCGCGACTCGTTTGATGTCGTCTGTTCACCTGTGTGTGTGCGTCGACCAACACTGCGCTTTCCGGTGCGGGGTTGCCTCTCCAACACCATGGAACTCCAGCGTCCATCGGTTCTCCGCGCTATGTGTCCAGACACTTGCCACTTCAGTTTCACGACTCGTTGAACTATGTCGGTAACGCTAGTTCTTCTACGGATCTCCTCATTCCTGATTTGATCACGTAGAGATACTCCTAACATAGCACTTTCCATCGCCCGCTGAGTGACTCTGAGCCTTCTTTAGTTCAACGTTAAATCAAGTTTATTAATAAGGGGTTAGAGTACACCAACTGGGCCAGCCAGACCCGTGTTCTGTAATGGGCCTTTCATTTTTTTATACGGAGAAAATCCTTGACGCATACCACTCCGTTGGGGGGAAACGGAGTAGTTATGTGGGACTTGCTCCCACTTAAAACTCTGTGTGTCCCTCGATAGACCTACGAGTATAAGTGAGCGCACGAGATTCACTTGCGTATTCACCGCACTCTCGCCAAGGTTTTGACCCCCCAATGCATGTTGGGTCCCATCGTCAATGGCCTGATCGCTGCCAAATCCTCCAGAGAGGCGTGCACTACACGGCACGCCACCTCTGTAATGGACCTATAATGGGTTGATATGATATAGTCTACTTCTTTATAAAAGCTGGCAAAGGTAAGTACTACTCAACAAGGCAAAATACATTCCCAAAGTCATAACAACCTAATTTGATATTCATGATACATTGCAATATTTCCCGTCCCTATCCGCATCGCATTTTGTGAACTCGGTAAAAATTCAGAACCCTTGTAACCTTTCCGATCTTATTTGAAAATACCTACCTCAGATCTTTCCTTTGATACAATGCTTGTATTTTCTTGCCATTCGTTTCGCATCGTTGGAATTGAAAATAGAATACAAAGCTTTATTCGAAATATGATTTTTAATGATAGAACTTGTAAAGGTAAGTAACATACAAACAAAATATTATTTATAATAAAAGGTATAATTCTGTACGAGAATTATTGTACAACACAATATATTAGTGAATTTAAATAAAATGTTATTCGATATTATTAGTGAATGTAGTTGTCACATAAATATATGTATTGTAGGTTTAACCTAGTTGTAGGGGAAGTGTTTAATAACATGAGTCTTTTATTACCTCCAAAATATAATGATAACCTTTTCTCGTTAGTTGTTTTAATATTATTTTCAATGATTCAAACAATAATCAATGTGTCATTACTGCTGTTCGTTCGTCATTTTGAATCAGGTGAAGTCTTTACTTTTGCATAAGCTAACTGTTACTTAACAAATATTTTTGCCTAGAATAAAACTAACTCACTAATAACTCAAAGACACCTAGTAGTACCTAGTAAGATTTTTAGATTAAAAATCCTTACTAATATTAAAAAAGCGAAAGTGTGTTTGTTTGTCCTTCCTTCACACCCTAACTAAGCAACCAATTAACATGGTTTTTGGCAAACAGTTAGTTCGAAGGATCGAGACTACTTTTTATCTCACGAAATGAGACGGTTCCCACGGCATTTGTTAAAAAATCATAATAAATGCGGAAGAAGAACGCCAGCTAGTAAATTAATTATGAATAAATTGGTGTTAAAGTCAGCAGTCTATCGTTTAGTACAGTCTTTGCTCTAGGATCTAGCCTATCAAACCCAAACATCGCTCTTTGCATTATTAAGAGTAGGGAAAAAAATAATTGAAATCTCTATTGAATGGCCGCATTGTATTTTAATGGTGATCAAATAATTTGAGCATTATTTATGTTTAGATCAGAAAGGTGCGTAAATTAAATATTTCGCTGTTAATGTTTTTATTGAATTCATAATTAGAATTATAAGAATAAGAGTGCGGCTAGCAATTATAAATTTTATAGTTAATTAAAATAGAAACTCGACTGCGCAAGAAGCAAATAAGTTATAATAAATTATTTTTAATAATACTTTAAATAGAATAACGCTATCAGAGAAACTAAAAGTTAACGCTTTTTGTTTTAAGCTCAGCTGGGGACTTATTTGTTTGAAATAATTACTTATGATTATTTATTAATTACTTTTAATGTTTTACAATCCTTGAATATGATCTTCATAAGCTGTTTATCAAAAGTAGTATTTAAGTTAGCTAACTGTGATGTATTCTAAAATGCACCATCCACTACTGGGAACTGGTCTCCTCCGAAAAAGAGAAGGGCTAAGGCCGCAGTCAACTACGCTGCGAATGTTAAGGCCTAGTGCGAATTGGTGGACTTCGCACGCCTTTGAGTCTGTCTCAAAAGGCTGGAGAGCTGTCAGGCAAGCAGGTTTCCTCGCGATGTTTTCCGTCGCCGTTAAAGCAAGTTATAATATTTCGTTATGAAAAACTAGTGCGTGCCGGGAGTTCGAAACAATCCGAAATTGAAGCCGATTAGATTAAAAGCCTGAACGACCAGGCTTTTAAATGCAGCAAAGTGAAGGATAAACAAAATAAGTGGTAACGTCAACACTATGTTAACTAAGCTAAGTCATGATGTCATTCAAAATGTTTAGACTGCGTAAATATCTGAGAAACGTGTTGTTGAATTCGAATTAGATAAAAATATAAATCAATCAGTCTTGTCTCGTTTATGCAAACATCGCTGGATCGCGCTTTCGAAATCCATACTAATATTATAAAATATACTACGACAATACACACACCGCCATCTAGTCCCAAAGTAAGCGTAGCTTGTGTTATGGGTTAAGATAACTGATGAATATTTTTATGAATAGTACACATAAATACTTAAAAAATACAAATAAACACCCAGACACTGAAAAACATTCATGTACATCACACAAACATATTCAGTTGTGGGAATCGATCCCACGGCCTTGGACTCAGAAATCAGGGTCGCTGCCCACTGCGCCAATCGGCCGTCGTTATAAAGCTGAAGAGTTTGTTCAGTCGAACGAGCTTATCACAGGAACTATTGGTTCGAATTGGAAAATTCTTTGTGTGTTGTATAGCCCATTTATCAAGAAGGCTTCATCAATCCTAAACGTATTCGGTCACAGCGGTTGTTGTTTCGGATTCCATTTGAGAACGTCGCTGGTGAGCTCTTGGATGCCTCGCATAGCCTGATTTTGTGCTACACGTCAACACACCACGTTATATAGTTATATGATACGGCCGCTGGTGATCAGGGCCTTAGCTCATACCGTTTAGTGTCAAGCGAAAACGGGAAAATGTATGTTTTAGACAGCTTACGATGCGTATTCTAATGACAATGTGAGATGGTGATAACAAAAAGAACACCCGGCTAAGTTTGTTGTGGGCTTCTTCTTAGACCAGGGCGCGATTGGAACCCTCGTAGCTTTAGTTTTAAGTTTACGATTGTAGTTATCGCCATCACTACTCACTGCTATGTACACATTTTGTATATAATAACGCATCAAAAGTGCCATCTATGTGCCTATTTGAATAAAGAAATATTTGACTTTGACTTTGACTTTGACTGTATGGTTAAAGTTACGCCATAACAATGTATTACGGAATTGTTCCTCTTTAAAAGTTCTTAAAGAAGTTCCCGTCAGCATATATCAATATTTTAAGGTTGACTCATACGCCGACTAAGTCGCGGGGGATCGTTAGTTATATGATACTAGATTAGTCGGAAAATTATTTAAGACTTTCATGGCGGTATTTAATAAACAGTAGGACTAGCAGTCATAAATTAATTACTGACTGCTAATACTATTATTTATTTAATACCATCGTAAAAGTACGGGATATACCCCCATAATTAATTTTAAATTATGTTGATGTTTGGGGACAATTATTATTTTCAATTATATAGAGATAGGTGTATTTTAAAAATATTTTCGTTGTTTTACTGTATTCGTTACACAATATATATGCTATAGGTGTTTGTCTTGGTTTTTTTGTACAATCTGGTGGTAGTATTCAGCTATTTCTCACGACAAAGACAATTTAGTTGCAGTAAGGTACGGTCACTTAAGACCGGGTTCAATTCCAGCCAAGCAGTTCTCATTTTTTTTTATACTTTGCGTATGATACCGCTAAAGTGAATGTGCCACAAGTTGTACTATGAATAGGATGCTAAGACGTAAAATCCTTATTTATGAAGTTCTAAAAGTTATGGTGGTAGCTCACAGTAAAAAAGGAAGCCTGTGCCCAGCAGTGGGACTTTAATTTATCGTCTAAAGATGGTAATAACGAAAGAGTATTTTGTGATTTAATGGGAATTTATAAAATTATATACAAATAAACTAACATACAAGTCGCTTAAGCTATACGTCGAGGAAAATAGTTTATAACCATCTAATGCACCCACGCGTATCAACTCAGCGGCGAACGACACCATTAAGCCAAATATTTCTCTTTTATTTTTATGTTCGCCTGGTATCGAGCTAATAGATGTGATGGCGGCGCGTAGATAAACACGCATCACAAGCATTATAAATAAAATGATTTTCTATCTTGTCCAGATAAAAAAATAAATATACTTGCTTTAGATACATTCCAACCTTGCTTCACTATTTCAAGAGATAAGATTGCTTTACAAACAAACTAATCGCTTTATTTCTATCAGATATTCAGAAGCCCAAACATGCGCAAAGGTTAGGTGAGGTTATCGGACGCATAGATTCGATATTGTCATTTGATTACATGATCGCCGTCACTTGCTTACGAGGGTTTACGAACATTAAAAGCAATTGCTCTTGACTTTGATGACTTTGATGAGTTTTATTATTAAAGGTTCAGCCACTTTATCTAAGGGACCCATTCATTCATATTAGCTAACTTAGATAATGTTCTAGCAAGTAATTAATACTAAAAAAGCATTTCATAGAACACCTGAAACATGTAATTATACGTACATAAAATAACGAAGCGAAAATAACGATACGATACAATAAAAGAACTGCTACTTTTACAATAAACATTAGTGATGAATTCAAACAATGAAAAATGTTCTTTACTGACATAGTTTCTTATGAAGCGTTTATACATAATTTTCATCATCTACTGATCATAGTAATAACCTCATTCGTTAACATAAAAATGTAGATACCTCTAATAAATCGTAATTTCACGTGAAAAGCACATACATCTATTGTGCAGATATGTGCTTTTGAATATCTTATATAATTAGGCGATTCTTTTGTTTGTAAATTCTGCTATCTTATCTCCTAAAATAGGTTAAGGTTAGAACTGAAAAAAAAATTTTTTTTATCTGGATAAGATAGAAAATAATAACTCATAATGTTTGTGATTTATAGTCACACGCTGCCATCACGTGAATTCGCAAGACCATCTGAACCAAGCCTTAACCTACGCTACGGGAAATTAATCATATAAATTGTTGTGTGGGTCACCATAAATTGGGTATCATTTCAATCCTCGATTACACATTAGATTTATGCTGCTTGTCAGCTTAGTCTGTAAAACTTCATACAATACGTATTAGATACAATAACCAAGAAGTAACAACGATCTCTGTGATCATCGAGAAGAGTTTCAAATAAAGAAACCAAATAACCAAACAAAGGTAACCTTACTGAATCATAACGATCTGAGCAAATAGTTTTTATAGCGTCATTAGAATAATAATGATTTTCCCTAAGACCGAAGCAGATGAGGTGATCTGTTACAAATAAATCTCAATATTTCTAATTCTTCTTTTCTTTCTAGGCCTGTAACGCTTTCTGTCTCCTGTCATCATCGGAGTAGTAATCTGCTAAACTTTCATCCTCTAAACTTCTACTTTTCTCGTTGAGTGACAGTTTGTAAATTTGATCTTCCGACATTATCTCAGTTATAATACCTGGTTCACCGTGTGGAACTTGTTTATTACTGTTAAATATATTGAAATAGCCTGAGCAGCTAGATTTGATTCTATGGCTGGATTTTTCGCGACATCCCTTCATCCACGATTAACTAATTCAAGATTCAGTCTTCGTTAACAAGAGTTATGGAAGTACCTAGATATATTAACATTTATAAGCATAGGTTAACACTTTGTACACTTGGTTTACGAGCCATATAGTTAAGAGCCATATAGTTAAAGGAATCAGTATGTCCCGTAATTTTTAAATTAGCTGTATTGAACACATAACATCACTTCACAGTCTCCTCTTCAGCGATCAAAGCGATCAACATTCGAGATTTAGCTTCACGTGATTTTAAGTGTGTTTAGACAGTCAAATCATTTCAATTGACCTATTTCAACAAGTTTTAACAAAAGTACAAGTGGTTACTCTTTGCACCAGCCATCCCATCACCAGAAGAGGCAATCAATCGTGGTGTGGTGTCTCGCAAGAATTTATGGCTATGGCCACAGGCTCTCCACGGCAAACGGAACGCAAATATGTAACTCTCCGTAGTGGTTACTGTTACAATATTTCAATACACATTTCAATGAAGAGACTCACACGATTTTAATTGACGCAAACGTTTATGTAATGATGAGGTTTATAGGTCGGTAATTATCTAAGTTGAGCAGCTTATTGTGAGTCCATCAAACGTCAACCGCAATAAGAAAGAAATAATTGCAGCGGGCTCGATCACAGCACGTTCGACGTTCGAACAAAAGCAATTTGTGTCCGCACGAAGTGGCTCTGTACGTGCGTGGCTTCGTAGGTGTTTATTAGTGGCGATAGATTGTGTGGATACGTACAACATAGTGACAGATACCCTAAGTATGAGTTGCATAAATTCTAGCAAAACCCCTAAGCCCGGATCGCCGTAAGAAAGACAGTTTTTGGTATTACTAGAGCTTTTGTAACAATGTTGCAATAATGCCATACACATAAGTCTTAACACCGACGCCAGCAGGTAGGCCAGCTCCTTGTAGCTTTGTCCATCAAATATAACGATTAATAAATAACTGTGTCAGTATTTTACGGGATACCTATATTTCGAAGATTTTTAGATTTGGTGATGTTTCTGCTTCATTATTTTAACGTACCGGGTTAGTGTCAATCTCACTTGATCACTTTACTATTGCACCATAAGACACTGAGAGGTTATCATTCCTAGGTCGCATCCAATATTTCACCCATTATTTTTATTATCGTACTACAAGATGCCCTTGACGTCTCACTTAGAGTGATGAAACAGTTCAAAATAGCAGGCTAACCTTTAGGGTTATAGCAATTTATGTTAAACACACACAGCGATTTGTGTTTATTCATTTCATACGCATCTAGAGTGTTTTAAAAGCTCTTTCGAGATCAGTATTTTGATGCTTACAAACTGGTCCCATCCTTTGCCACATCTAAACTTTTCATCAGACTTTGCGTACTCGCAATCAGAACTGTTTACTAGAATAGAAACACTGTGACTTCAAACAAGGACCTATTGACCCTTGTTTTAAAGTCTTTTATATTTTACGACTGATTTTTAGTTTATAAACGGTCCGCTACGAGCGCTTGCTGTAGAAGCGTAAACGAAATAAAGCTTAATAACAATTACGTTTGGGTCTATTTTATTCTGACAGTCAAATCACTGTCTTCGATACTCCGAAACGACTACGATTGCGGGCGTAACGTTATCTTATACTAGGGTACTGGACGGCAAGATTCGCCCCACGAGTCACGACCCTTTGAGGTCAGTCCGTATCGCTTCGCTAATCTTGAATTCTCTGCACTAGCCAGTACGCTACACGTGTTCCTGTTGCCTTGATAGCTTTTAATTAATTAAGAGGCTTTCGAGTTTCTACAATCGGATACATCCAATTCACAAAGGTCGCAAAGATAACGGGAACAAATTTCGTTTAGGTCGTAATGCATGCCCGGAAAGTTGGAAACAAAGTAACATTTGGCGGAAATCCAACGTCACTTACATAGTGGTTTTAGTACGCTTGCATGACCAAATTAAGCCGCTATAAATAATCCCCCGGATGAACTGTTTAAAGTCTCTCAGAAATAATACGCTGAATTTTTACACGAACAAAAATAATGTTTTACTTTCTTTTCATCATTATCATCACATCAACCGGTCCACTACAGTGCTTGGGTCTCCTCCCACAATGAGCAATGGTTAAGGCTTGAGTCCACCACGCTGGCCCAATAAGGGTTGGTGGACTCCACACACCTTTGAGAACATTTTGTAGAAAAATAATATTTTACTTTCTTTTCATCATCATCATCATCATCACTTCAACCCATTACCGGTCCACTAAAGACCTCGGGTCTCCTCCCACAATGAGCAATGGTTAAGGTCCACCGCGCTGGCCCAGTGCGGGTTGGTGGACTCCACACACCTTTAATAATAAATAAATAATAAATAAATAAATATACTACGACAATACACACATCGCCATCTAGCCCCAAAGTAAGCGTAGCTTGTGTTATGGGTACTAAGATAGCTGTTGAATATTTTTATAAATATAATACATATAAATACTTATAATATACAGATAAATACCCAGACACTGAAAAACAATCATGTTCATCACACAAATATTTTCCAGTTGTGGGAATCGAACCCACGGCCTAGGACTCAGAAAGCAGGGTCGCTGCCCACTGCGCCAGTCGGCCGTCAACCTTTGAGAACATTATGTAGATCTCT